>NC_051326.1:28192119-30692119 GCF_015220235.1 Choloepus didactylus | reverse complement strand
ATGGGGGAAGGAAGGGGAGAGCGAATATTGCTTAAGAATACAGGTAATGCCCAACGAGAAATCATTTTCAATTTCTCAGTATGTTTTGGAAATCATGAGTTCCCTGTTTTCAGAGAAAAATGACCAAATGGGCCGCAAGTATTTTTTTTTTTTTTCTTTCCACCATGGTTGCTTGGAAAAAATGGCATGATATTTAGAATAATGTATAGAACACTAAACTGGGATTCCTATTTCTGTTTTACTATTAGCTACTATATGACCTTGGGGAAGTACTTTATCTGTCTGGGCCTCAGTTTCTTCACTATTAAAGTAAGAGATTTCAATAAGAGACTGTCCAAAGTGTCTTTTAGCCTTAAACATCTAATCTGTGAAAGATTACCTCTTAGAATAGATGTTCAATACTTTCTGGGGTCTAGAGAAGACCATCAACTACTACTTGCTTATTACAGAACAGCTCAACTCAAAAGAGGCAGATGTCAAAGGGACCCTTTCTGCTGGAGAAACCTGTAATGATGCTAGTTTCCCCCCAACCCCCACCCCATCCCTACCCCCAGCATCATTTGGGAAAATCATAGAGTATCGTTAATTGACATGTGAATAAAGTCTTGGAGCTCACAAGATTGGAGCTGCTCATGCAGGAGGCAGCTCCACACACCTCAGATCAATTCAGAGCATCTGCCTTTGAGACCTCTAACTTGGGATTCACACTTGAAGCTGTGTTTCTTTTCTCTTTCCCTGGGCATCATAACTGGGTGTGTTTGCCAAGCTTCTTTAGATTCAGAAGTCACAGGGGCATCTCAAGTGACCTCAGTTTCAGATTCCCTTGAGATGCTTCCTGAGCTCCCCAAAGTAAACTTCACAAACTTTAGATGGTCTATATATTTTAAGTCAGCTCACCTTAAACATACCCCCAAAATTTAGCAAAAATCCATCCAAATATTTACATAGAATTTATTTAAAGACTAAAAGGCAGAGAATTAATTTTTATATTTCAGACTGAGTGTATTTCCAGATAATGTCTTGCATTAATAAGGGATAGGGACACTGGAGGGCAGGCCGCATGATTGGAAGCATCAAACTCATCAAACAGGAGAACAAACTCTGTTTGCGAATTTAATTAATAAAGTGATTTGCCCCCTCTCTTCTCTTCAGAAGTAGAAAAAGGAATTACAGAACAGGATTAATACTTAAAAAAAAAAAAAAAACAACTTTGAGATTCTTTGTAAGTTCTTTAGATAACTATAGCTCCATTACAGCAAGCCATGGGTCCTTAGCAATCACACATCCTTGCATTTCAAACTTTTCCCTCAAAGAGCTCCAATACCACTGGGGGTGTTGCAAGTGTGGCCCGGGAGCCCTCCCCAGTGCACCTTCTTTGCAAATGGGCTTTTAATCTTTAAACGTGTAAGTAAAATGTGCATTCATTTTACTTTTAATATGAAAATAATCCTCCCACCCCAAAGAAAAACTTCTCTTTGAATAAAGTTGGGGTTCTAAGAAGCATTGTGCAAACATGTTGCTCTACATAGCAGGCCGCACACACAGTCTGGAGCATCAGCCCCTGAGACTTCCACTCTAACTAACTCAGACTTAACCTCTCAGAATTAACTTCTTCATAAACTGAAGATTACAGTACTCTATGTACAAAAGCACTTGTTGAGGCACAGATGAGACAACAGGTAGGAGCAGCTAGGAAAGTACCTGGTGCTGCAGGACAATGCTGACGACCTCCCTGCCCTTACCAAACCCACCTGCTGGCCTGGCTGCCACCGGAGTGTTTGTTTCCAAAGCTGGAGAGAAGCTTTGTGCTCAGCAGCGTGGTCCATTCCTGCCGTAGAGGGAGGCTAACTAGATTGTTTCCTAGGGAGGTCTTTGAGAACTTTCAGAGCTAATGAAAGGCTCTCGAGTTCTATCTTCTTCCCACATCAGCTTTTGTCCATAGGAACTCTTCACCCTATCCTCTCCCCTGTACACTGTTCCCTTGCAAATATATCCTGGATATATACATCCAGTTGCAAGCTCGCTTCCACTTGGTGGGGGATTGGGACTTCTCCTCTGGGGCAAGGTGACTTCACCTCCAGAGCAAACAGCAAAGGCCAACTTCATGGTCATCAGCTGCCTCTGGTGAGGTGGACACTCCTCCTGCTTTCCCCACATGCTTACCCCGGGTTCAAGAGCAAGAATGAATGATGCCAGCATTTCCCGCCCCCCTGTCTATACATTTCCAAACTAATTACACCCATGAGTAATATTTATTCAACATGATAAGCAGAGTACTTCCTCCTGGAGCCTCAATTTTATTTAAAATAGTCATTTATTAGTACCCACTTTGTGTCAGCAATGTGCTAGGCAGGTGTGAAGAATGCGACAATACATGGAATTTAATTTCTGCTCTCAGAGAGCTCAGAGTTTAGTGGAGGAGACAGATAAGAAAACTCAACCATTCTAATAGGGGTGAGCACAGAACACACACAGGGAGGAATTTGACCCAGTCTTGTTCTCCCAGAAAAGGCCTCTTGGAGGAAAGGACATTGTGTGACTTATGGTGGAGTGGGAGAGCAAAGGGAGGGCACTGATTTCTAAGCTCACATGAATTATAAACGATTCGATGGAGAATCCAGCAATGTTGATGCCGGAAGGAGCATTATGCACCTTTTCTAATGCAAGCCACCGAGTCTGCAGATAAGGCAAAAATCAGTTCAGAGAGATAAAGTGGTTTGCTCAAGGTCACATGGCTATTTCAGCTACATAGCAGCAAACTTGACTTCAATGACAAGCTTCAAATGCAAAAATATATCACACTGCTTGCATTAAGAAACAAGCTGTTTTCCTGGGCCATATGTCCTATCACACTTTCCCTCAATGTGTGATTGTGCTATAGAAGAGAGGTTTTTTGTTTATTTGTTTAATTGTTTGTCTGTCTTAGTCATAGGGCCAAGACTTCTAACTTTCCATTGAAGGGGCGGTTACAATTTATTAACATTTTAAAACTTGCTTTCATGTGTCCTTTTTAATGCTTTTCCTTACTGAAGATTTGGGATGAAAAACTATTAGAATGGGATCCATGACTTCTGAATGCTTTTTCTCTGAGAATCCACAGATTCAATAGCTTTCTCAATCCTGTTTGATACTGGGCAGTACGTAAAACATAAAGAGGCAATTTATTCAACAAATATCCAAAGGGCAAGCATCTCCAAAGTTCTAGGCACAGTATAGGCTGGCAAGCAGCATGCAATCTAGCAAGGGATCAGACTATAAACATTATAAAAACATACTTATATGTATTGTGGATTGCAATATTTGGAGGCATGCCATACAGGAGCCCATGGGAGGGAGAACATATTAGATCTAGAATAAATCTAGTCCTGGCAAGACAGGCAAGCTGCACGGGAGCAGGGACAGTATCTATTCTGTTCACCATTCTAACTCCAGTCCCTGGCACACGGGAGGAACTCAAAAGGATTCGTTACATGAATGATTGAATGATTTCCTCATTTGCATTTTACAAATGAAGAAATAAAGGCCCAAGAAAAGGAAAGATTTCATTTGGCCAACATCCCATGGCTCACAGGAGATACCTGAATCCAGGTCTCTAAACTCTGGATCCAGTGCACATGACAGTGGATCAACTACCAAAGCGTTGGTAACATTTTCCAAGAATCCCGGGCTCGCTGCTTCGTAACAAGGCTGGATAAACTTATAACGACACACATCCTAGCACTGGACATGGCTGACTGTATAATTAGCTTATTTCCTACCCATATGGAGCAGCTCAGCTCCTGTGCCTCAGTGGGGAATTCCTCGTATGTTGCTAGGGTCGCCTTCTGGGATTACATCTTCAGAGGTGTGCAGGAGGAGGAGTCGCCGTGCTGATAAATGAATCACAGAGACAGGAGGGAAGCTGCCAGAGTCACCTGCAGCGAGAGGGGTGCGGGGCCGGAGCGTGCTGATGGCTGCTCTCTTCCTCAGCCTCTTTACCCTCTGACCTGGAGTGGACTCAGTGGGGAAACACTGCCTGCTTCTCCAGGACTTATTGCTTAGTCATAAATCTCCATCTCAGGGTTGTGGGGGCTTAGGGGGCCTTAGGGGAAGGAGATGGAGATGGAGATGGAGAGCAAGGGAGCAGAAGGAACATGGGAGGAAGAACGAAAAAGGAGACAAAGATGTCTGGTAAAAGTTGAAGGGCCAGCAAAGACTCTTTAACTCGGGTTTCATAAGTCGAGAAATATTTATCACCCTGTGAGACAAACCTCTGAAAATCAATAGGGCTTGAGAGTTGCCTATATTGATCTGAAAGCCCGCGATGTATTGAAATATTCATGGCTGCATGTATGTGTTCAGAGAAGATGCCGGGGGAGGGGCCTCGTACTGAGCATGAGAGAGAGAGCGAGATGGGTAGGTAGATTTCTAAGTAAAAGCCATTCACATTTTCATTAAAAATAGATTAATTCTATTAGTTGGTCTAAAACCTCACACTTAAAAGGAAATGCACTTGTTTGTCAGACAAATAAGCCACTGGAAAACCTAGGGAAAAAAAAAACAAACTCATTTATTTATTGCTATTTAAGAGCAGAAGAACCAGGGAGAGTTGATAAAATTAGCACTGTATCCCCAGGGGAGTGGGGAGGTGGGCAAGGGGCTGCTTTGTTTGCAAAGCCAGTTTGGACACTGCCGCTTTGATCTTCACTTTGAGCATTTGAACAGGCACATTAGCATCACTCATTTCACAGGAGACTTGGGATTCCAGTTTCTCCAACAATCTGAAAAGCAGTACATTAGAAGGGGATTGTCTGCCTGTAGTCTCAGAGTCTCAATACCCTTGATACTAATTTGATGTGATGTATTTCACCAGATGTGTCTACCTGAACGAAAGCTGATGCCCAGGAGACTGTGGTCCTGCTTGAGAGTATTAGGCTTGGATTTTCCCCCCTTCGAAATGATTGGCTGAAGGCATCCATAATTTAAAATCTGCATATAGATATGACATATGTTGCAAATATTTGAGAAAATTCATGCAAGGAATTGAACAACAACAACATATGGGAAATCAGTTCCAAATAACAAGGCAGAATTAAAAATAATCTGTTACCTGTAGCTACCCTCCTCTTATACCCCAGAGCAACTGACAGAAAGGTAGTGCCAAAAGCTATCTCTTGGCAAAAACTTTACAGCCACTAAGGCATCACTCCGGGGTGCAAGCATGTGGGAAGCTGAAGTGAATGTCGGGATCGGTTTAAATTCTGACAGGGCTTATCATTTCCATGTTATTCAGAGGTAAGGATGATCCCAAAGTAAACACAGCAGGCGTGGAATTGGATGGATGGGCGTATCAGTCCACCACAATGTGACTTCGGGGAAACCTGAGCAATTCTGAGCCGCTCGTGCCAACTTTATGTCCAACAAGTGCCATAGGCCCTTTAGGGTATGATGAAATTCAATTAAATGCAAACTTTTTTTAAACATCTACTTTGTAGCCGGCTCTGTCTTTCACGATCAGTATTACAGAGAGGTGGTGAGGCTGCCTCAACTTGGTAGTCCCTTCCCACTGCTTCAACAGACCTTCCTCCTCTGATTTTCATAGTATCGCAGTCACACATCACCGTAGGAGTAGCAGGCAATAAGAAAGGAATGCAGAGCTCCCTGTCTTCTCAGAGCTTCTGGGAGGGCCTTTTCCGATGGAAGAAGTCAAAAGTCTGCCAGAAGTCAAGGATGGCTCTAATTCTGCTGTTTCTTTCAGTGAATGCAACCATCCATCACTGCAGCATCACCTTCGTAGAGTATTTACAATGTGCTTTATAATCCCCTCCTCGTTATTCCTCCCAGGGCATGTTTGCATTTTTATTGTTATTCCCATTTAATAGATGAAGGAACAGCAGCACAGAGACCTGTTCCCAGGGTTTCACAGGAAGAGTCAGGATTAAGTTAAGATCCCTAAATCCCTATTCCATTGCTAATCAAACGCACCACTCCCTCTCCACCTCCCTGCCCCCTCCCAGTATACATAAGAACCAGGATGGTCCTATTTTCTGGACATTTCCTCTTCGGTGTTGTTAGGAATTGACAAGATGTTGCAGGAGCACAGGCTCACAGATGAACTTTTGGAGTGAAATTGTATGTGATCTGCTCCCGAGGGCAGGTGACACCATTTGAAGCTTTACAGCTTCTCTTCTTAATCTCCTCCTCTCTTCCACTGCAGCTGGGTTTACAGCCATTGGCTCTTTCACCAGAGAGTTCGGGAGAATAAGGGAAGAAAAGGCTGAGTCAAACAAGTGAGTTTTGTCCATAACCTAACAAAATTAAATTTTGGAGATGGAGAAGTTTGAATGAAATCACTGCTTTAGACACTTATATCAGGTTCCTGACCATTGTCCCTGTTACTGTTTCAGTAGTCATATATGCAGTTATTTCATGAACATATCTCTGGGCAACATAAATTGTTCTCTGATCCACAATTCTTCTAGATGGAGTTTTTAACCTGGGGCCCATTGCGCTTCCACACTCTCCCTGAAATTGCATGTAAAATGTAAATAGTATGTGCAGGTGTGTTAATTGTATTTTATTTTTTTACCCAGAGAAAAGGCCCAGAGCTTCCACTATAGCCTGTATCCCAGAAAAGGTTAAGAATTGCTCATATACAATTTAAGACTATACTCTTTATCATAGCATTTGGACCCTGTCTTAGTTTTCCAGGTCTACTGTAATAAAGCACCACAAACTGCGCAGCTAAAACAAGTGAAATTTATTATCTCCCAGTTATGGAGGCTGGAAGTCTGAAATCAAGGTGTCAGAAGGGCCACCCTCCCTCTGAAGTCTTTAGAGAAGGATCTGTCCATTCCTCTCTCCTGACCTCTGGCCGTGGTTGTCAGTCCTTGGCATTCCTTGGGTTACAGCATAACTCAATCTCTGCCTCCATTGTCACATGGCTATCTTCTCTCTCTTTGTCCGTCTGTCTCCTCTCCCCTTCCTATTGGGACACCAGTCACATCAGATTAAGGGCCCACCTCTCTTCAGTATGACCTCATTTTAACTTGCCTAATTCCATCTGTAATGACTCTATTTCCAAATAAGGTCATTTTCTGAGGTTCTGAGAATTAGAACTTCAATATATCTTGAGGGGATGCACAATTCACCAGGGACCCTCATGATTCAGGCCCTCCTTTTCTTGTCTCATATCTCATTCTTATGCTCCCACTATTCACTTTCTGAAATAAATCCCAGCCACTCCTTCTGCCCTCCATGCCCCTCCCATCCTCTGATTCCTTCGCAGAGAAGTAGTTTGTGGGTTTCCTTCCATATCTTCCCTGGAGTTCCAAAGCATTCCTTATTTCCCACAATGGCAGCACTTGTCATATCATGTTGTAATTGCTTGATTATTTGATGCCTTCTCCATCGAACCACGAGCTTTCAGAAGGTGGGGATCGTATCTTTTTTGTTTCTGAAATTAGCATGTGTCCAAAAATAGTAGATGCTCTGCATATATGATAAAACCCTACAGTAGCACAATTAGTATCTAAAAAAATTCAATTGTGTTTTGTGTAGGATCACACTATTCCAAGGTTAATGAAAAGACCAAGTGGACTCCACATCTGACCAGCTTGAAATTCTGGAGGCATTCCAGGAGTCTGGCTATGCAATCCAAATGACTTCTGGTCCTGGCTATGGTTTAGTGTCATCTGACAGCAGTTGTTCACTGTGGTTTAAACATTGATGGAGATGATTCCATTTCGGCAGACTGGGGGTTCAAGGACAGTGACAGTGAGCCCAAGAATCTCCCAATTAGTTGTTGTTTGTTTCAATTGCTCAATAGGGTAATTTGGGCTGGGAGAACACTAGAGAATGTGGGCACCCACCCTCTATCCCCAACATGGACCTGCTTACCACTTCCAGCACCTTCTCATCCTCCTTCCCACATCATCCATTTGTGGTGTTCTCCTAAGAAGATGAGAACTACCTTAAGTTA
This sequence comes from Choloepus didactylus, assembly GCF_015220235.1. Taxonomy (NCBI): domain Eukaryota; kingdom Metazoa; phylum Chordata; class Mammalia; order Pilosa; family Megalonychidae; genus Choloepus; species Choloepus didactylus. Next base: position 30,684,159 of record NC_051326.1, on the reverse strand, counting down.
AACCATGGACTATAGTTAACAGAACAATTATAAAAAGGTACTTTCATCAGTTGTAACAAATGTATCACACCAATGGATGGTGTTAATACCAGGGTGGTGTCTGGTGTATGGGAATCCTGTATTTTATGCATGATCTGTAAACTCACAAATTCTCTGATTAAAATTAAAAAAAAAGAACTTCAGCCTCCTTCTGAGACTATGGACTGGGCAGAGGGCAGGAATGAATCACCAATCCCATTATAGCTAAATGTGTATGTGTTTTGCAGGTATTTTACTCTGTTTTCAGAAAGCATGAAGGATTAGTGGAAGTAATTTAAAGTCTCATTTTCCTAGGCCACCTCCCCCTGTATGAGAACATCCAAGGGCAGGAGAACAATCTCATTAGTCCCTACTTCTGAACATCCCCCTACAGCCCACCATGGTGGGTGGGACCCCAACCCAATCCAGCAGAATACACAATCTCGGTGACACAAGCTCAGAAAGCCAGTCTCAAACATCATGTCTCATTCCATAGTCCTTAAGGCTCTGACTTAAATGTAAAGATTCTTAAAGCAAGGATGATGTAGATGTGGGGAGATTATTCATCTATTTAATAATTTACTATTTTGTGTACTGTACCAAGGACTTTATGTACGTGAGCTCATGTAATCCACACAAAAGCCCTATGGGTTAACTACTATCATTTCCATTTTGCAGATGATGAAACAGAGGCTTAGAAACACTAAATAACTTGTCCTGTGTCAAGGGCTGATGGTCAGGATTTGCATAGAGATTTGTCTGATTCCAAAGCCCGTGTTCTTTGCACTATGAAGGCAGTATAGCATAATGATAGAGAGCCTGCACTCTAGAGTTGGGCTGTGTAGGATTGAATCAACTCCACCACCCACCAGCTATGTGACCATGGGTACATCTCTTAACTGCTTGGTGACTGTTTCCTGAGTAAAATTGGAAAAATAACAGTACCTACCTCAAAGTATTTTAGTAAGAGTAAATGAATGTGTGTGTATGTGTGTGTATATATGTGTGCGTGTGTAATTTAGAACACTTCGTAAAGGCTTAGCAAGCAGCCACTATGATTATTGGTACAGATAACTCATAATTTTGGTGACTGTATTTTCTAAACAAAAATTTTGACAAATGGTCTGATAAGTAAAAGTGAACTTAGGGGTGGACTGGGCAATAGCTCAGAATATTTGACCCTTTCATAACCCCAGAAAGTATAACCATACCTCTAGCTTAAAGACCATTGATTGGCATTTTCCTTCCACTTGTGACACATTTCAGTATATTCACTTTTTTAAACCACAGAAAAGCATTAAGATAATAACTCAAAGAGGTTTTTTCTCCCCTACAATAACCTCTAAATCCCTTTGCTGATCAGTATGCTGGAAGGCACAGCTATTTAATATGTATTCCTTCTCAGTTTTCCTCCCAGTGCTGAGCCCCCACACTCAGTCTCATTATTCTGTGTTTTCATTAAGAACATTTTCCATTTTCCAGTCCAAAAAATAACTTCTCAATCTGATGGCATTATTTTCTACAGAGACGACAAGTCTTTCCATTTGTACCCAATCACAAAGCCAGATTCAAACGAGAATTAATTTCCAAACCTTTTTCCCCAAACATAAATACAAAGATCGGAGCTGGGTCTCGTGACAGCCTCCTGCCCACTGCTGCCCATAAAGTCCAGGGATCTTTGCAATGTCTTGCTAGCAAATGTCCCTCTGTTTGTTTTATTCCTCTCACATTTTTCAGTAAAAAAATAATCCAGCAGCTTAATCCATGTCTCTTGAAAATCTTGCAGGTATAACTTTAAGGGATGGTCTGATGATTGGTTTGTTTTAGGATGTATGATTTTGCTGTAGAGAGATCTAGCTTATTTAATAAACCTTTATTAAGTATCAACAATGAGCCATGGACTAGAATAGAGGATGAGTAAGGCTTGGTCCTGCCACTGAGAAGCTCTAATTGAGAAGTTTGGAGAATAAATAGATGTATTTAATTTCTCATGGCAGGTACTGCTTGGGAAGTAGAAACTGAAAGCTGCAGGAGACAAAGGAGGGTGTTCCTCAGTGTGCCAAGGAAGAAGGAAGGCTTCACGGAGGAGGCAATCTCCACTAAGCATGAGCAGAAATTTGCTATGGTGGATATAGGAGCACTGTGGGGGAAAGGGCGAAGGGAGGGGTTGAAAGAAGCCAATGTGGGAAGGGAAACTAATAATACTGAACAGAACATAGAATAATCTATGTTTAGGTGGACAAGACAGGGGAGTTTCTTTGGAAAGACTAGGGAGGTTCTCATAATGAAACATACCCATAAAACACTGAGGATCATTTCTTTAAAGGAGGGAGATGGATTAGATTAGTGTTGCTCGATGGTAAGTTACACACAGACTCTTTTGAATGGGAAAATATTTTGCAGACCCACAGTTTTGACCCAACGCACTTTTATTATGTTTTGTACAAATATAAAACTGGGTTTAACTCCTGATAAGTACTCAAAAGTATAAAGTCACATTCACAGAGTGAAGAGAAACAAAACTCCAAAATCAATAAAATTCATTAATTTAAAATAATAAATAGTGTTGTTTGGCTCAAACAAAATTGCCACCCCCACCACAAATATAGGGTGCTGAAGGCAACAACTCGGTTACTTTGGAATTTGATATATCTGAATTATTGAGTGTGTGTGATGACTCAATTCTCCTATCACTTTCCCCTTTTAAAATTGCTTGGAAAATTTCATTCATACAGCACACTCTGATAGTATTTAATCTTAACTTTATGAAATGTATAATCTATGTATTAAACCTGACTCTCTTCTTTTTCATTAACCATCTATTGTAGTATGTCATTTTCAGGATGTCAAATCAAAGTCTTAATATATTAAAAAACTTCAGACACAAAAATCATGGTCTATGAAAGTGTCTTTCCATTGTAAATTATTGGAAAATAAGTTTTGTGTTTATTATTGGTAAAGAACCCTGTGTGACTAAGAGGAGGCTCTGGTTGGTAGCTGTCAGAACCCAGCAGCCTACTGACGGCCAGAGGAACACAACCACAGGCTCCCTTTAGGTGATCTCTCCCAATGAATGTGAACACAGGTCCTGGAGTCACAAGCTGCAGGTGTTCTTTCAGATGTGCTGAATATGCTGATATTGATATATTTATATCATCAAAATAATGTCATCAGAATCTGAGTCGAGTTTGGGAAAAGCTGGAGTGGGTGAGCCTGAAGGTCCCTTGCAACTCTGAAATGCTCCCATTATTCTAAAAATCAGAAATGATAAAAACCAAACCCAGACCACCAGGGTTAGCCTTTACCAAAACCATGAGGTTATCAAAATGTGTCCTCTTCAAGTCGTATCACCTTCATTCCCAGGCCCCAGAAAGCCCAGAAGTTTTGTTCTTATTACAACCTGGTCTAAGAAAAGAACACGATCTTGGTCCTTTGTGTCTGAGTGTGAATTTAATTAACATCATTTCTTCCAAAGTAGGTAAATGCACATTAAGCCTGAGCCCTGACTATTTAAATGCTCTTTTTTCACCCCTTTATATGTTTAGCCCCCATGCAGGTATTTAAGATATCAGTAAATAAGTACAGGCACAGAAAATTGTTTGGTGGGGAAGAAAGGGGGACTTGGAGGCATACTAAGGAGGTGCTGAACCCAGGGGACATTTCAACCCCACACATCTGGAGCCTGAATCACATTGAGTGATGACAGCAAGAGTCGCACAATTATAAAACTGGGCAGATTTCAAATTGATCCTCAATCAAACAACCACTAATTTTCCTGATCCCCTCTGGCAATCATCCATTCAAACTATCCAGGGCTTTAAGATAGGAAAATAATGAACCCCCAGTAATTCCTCTCCTTTCCTCTTCCTTCTCCTCCAGCTCCCCAACTCACCCCCCTCCTTGTAGAAAACCTTCTGGTTGGCTACATGTTCAAATTACACTTTTCTGTTCCCTCAGTAAGTTCAAGAACTTCCCCCCATGATTGGCGCTAAACTATAATTGCCTGCTGTATCTTTGGCCCCCTTTTTGAATAAGCAGTGTTAGATTTGCCACTTTTGCTAGTCCTCAGGAATCTGACCTGTCATGCAAACATCTAAAAATATCAGCTTGCACCTCACAGTTTCCGTTTTGGTTTCATACAATTCCTCTCCGGTGTGTTTTATTTGAACCTGCTAACCTGCTTTGGAGAGAAAAAAATAACTGCTAGCTGGCATCGCCTGTCATCTGTTGTGTTTGTTTCCTTCTCTAAAGGCCTCAAATGAGAATGCTGGTCTCTGGGTAGTTGAATGAAAATGAGAAGAATGAAATAGAGGAAACACTTATTGACACACACATTTCCCTTTGGTCTCCTACTATCGCTGCAAAGAACACATTTCTTCTCTATCTTCTCTCAACTAGGAACGTGTGGAAGGCTACAGCAATGTGGGGAATCCAGTGACTATCTATCAAACATTCCTAAGTGTTTGATAGATAGATTGTTGGGAATGGGCAAAAGTTGGTTAATGCAGATAGTTGAGGGGGATTTTTGGGGGGTGGACGGTAGGTAGGAGTGGAAGTGCTGAAAGTGGGGATCTGAAATCATGTCGAGCTAGTGGAAGGGCTGGTTTACATAAACACAACAGTTGCCACCTAATTTGGCTGTCCGTGGCACATAGAGACACCATCTAGAGTTCCTAACTGGTTAGAACTGTGATAATTGTAGTTATCTGTGAAAGGTTACAGAACTGTTTATATACACAGGGTTATAACTGTAGAAGGGCAAGAAATGAGAGCATCTCAAAACTCTGCCTGAAGAAGGTCCCTGATGGCCTTTGCTTCTCCAAGGGACCAGTCAGGGCCTGGCTTCGTCACTGCCAGACGACTCCCCAAGTGAACGAGCCCACTGCGCCTCGCTGACCTCTGTGATGGTGTGGAAAGAGCTGCCTGAGTTGGGGGCTGGAGGCACGCCAGGCCCTTGGGCTCACTTTGGGCCCCCTTGGCCAGGCTAAGCTTGCCCTGCAGTGCTGGGCTCACCCACACCAGCTGAATCTAATTATAATCTGTCATCCACGTGGCTAGAGGGGGCCAATGCCTTTCTTTTTTAAGTTCAGTTCAATACATGGTTATTGAGTATTGGGGCAAGCCCTGTGGAAGACTGAGTATAAAAATATGGTGAGGAATATATAATCTGTGTCCTTAAGAAGTTTATGATGGAGGAGATAGGTGAATGAACAGATAATTCCCATATGATAAGATAAATATTAGTTTAATAAGTTGTTAAGAAAGGATTTTCCTAATGTCTCAGAGTTGGGGGCTAGGCCTCACAGCCAAACAGAAAAGGCACCAGGACTTCCAGATTCCAAAGAGATCCACGGAGAGACGTCAGTGGCTGAGACCAGACCCCCTCCCACATTGCCTATCAAGAGGTGTCACAATAACTCCCACTGATCCCCTCTAAAATTATCCCTGCTGGGAAGAGGGACCACATGGTGGTCAGCCTTGCAGAGAGCATGGGGTTTGTGGAGAGAAGTTCTTTCCTCTCCTGTGTTGCCTACTGAAGGATCTTGAAGAGCATCAATTGTGTACACAGAGAATACTTTTTTTTTTTTTAATCATCATTTTATTGAGATATATTCACATACCACACAGTCATACAAAACAAATTGTACTTTCGATTGTTTACAGTACCATTACATAGTTGTACATTCATCACCTAAATCAATCCCTGACACCTTCATTAGCACACACACAAAAATAACAAGAATAATAATTAGAGTGAAAAAGAGCAATTGAAGTAAAAAAGAACACTGGGTACCTTTGTCTGTTTGTTTCCTTCCCCTACTTTTCTACACATCCATCCATAAACTAGACAAAGTGGAGTTTGGTCCTTATGGCATTCCCAATCCCATTGTCACCCCTCATAAGCTACATTTTTATACAACTGTCTTCGAGATTCATGGGTTCTGGGTTGTAGTTTAATAGTTTCAGGTATCCACCACCAGCTACCCCAATTCTTTAGAACCTAAAAAAGGTTGTCTAAAGTGTGCGTAAGAGTGCCCACCAGAGTGACCTCTTGGCTCGTTTTGGAATCTCTCTGCCACTGAAGCTTATTTCATTTCCTATCACATCCCCCTTTTGGTCAAGAAGATGTTCTCCATCCCACGATGCCGGGTCTACATTCCTCTCCGGGAGTCATATTCCACGTTGCCAGGAAGATTCACTCCCCTGGGTGTCTGGTCCCACGTAGAGGGGAGGGCAGTGATTTCACCTTTCAAGTTGGCTTAGCCAGAGAGAGAGGGCCACATCTGAGCAACAAAGAGACATTCAGGAGGAGACTCTTAGGCACACATATAGGGAGGCCTAGCCTCTCCTTGGCAGCAACCGTCTTCCCAAGGGTAAAACTTATTGTAGAGGGCTCAACCCATCAAACCACCAGTCCCCTATGTCTGTGGTCATGTTAGCAACCATGGAGGTGGGGTAGGCGAATACCCCTGCATTCTCCACAGGCTCCTCAAGGGGGCACTACATCTTTTTTTTTTTTCCTTGTTTGTCTTTTTTCTTTTTTTTTTTTTTTTAACTTTCCCTTCTTTTTTAAATCAACTGTATGAAAAAAAAAGTTAAAAAGAAAACAAACATACAATAAAAGAACATTTCAAAGAGACCATAACAAGGGAGTAAGAAAAAGACAACTAACCTAAGATAACTGCTTAACTTCCAACATGTTCCTACTTTACCCCAAGAAAGTTACATAATATAGCAACATTTCAGTGAACTTGTTCCTACTACATCCATCAGAAATTAACAGACCATAGTCATTTCTGGGCATCCCCAGAACGTTAAATAGCTTATCTGTTCTTCTTGGATTATTGTTCCCCCTTCCTTAATTGCTCTCTACTGCTAGATCCCCTACATTCTACATTATAAACCATTTGTTTTACATTTTTCAAAGTTCACATTAGTGGTAGCATATAATATTTCTCTTTTTGTGCCTGGCTTATTTCGCTCAGCATTATGTCTTCAAGGTTCATCCATGTTGTCATATGTTTCACCAGATCGTTCCTTCTTACTGCCGCGTAGTATTCCATCGTGTGTATATACCACATTTTATTTATCCACTCATCTGTTGAAGGACATTTGGGTTGTTTCCATCTCTTGGCAATTGTGAATAATGCTGCTATGAACATTGGCGTGCAGATATCTGTTCGTGTCACTGCTTTCCGATCTTCCGGGTATATACCGAGAAGTGCAATCGCTGGATCGAATGGTAGCTCTATATCTAGTTTTCTAAGGAACTGCCAGACTGACTTCCAGAGTGGCTGAACCATTATACAGTCCCACCAACAATGAATAAGAGTTCCAATTTCTCCACATCCCCTCCAGCATTTGTAGTTTCCTGTTTGTTTAATGGCAGCCATTCTAACCAGTGTTAGATGGTATCTCATTGTGGTCTTAATTTGCATCTCTCTAATAGCTAGTGAAGCTGAACATTTTTTCATGTGTTTCTTGGCCATTTGTATTTCCTCTTCAGAGAACTGTCTTTTCATATCTTTTGCCCATTTTATAATTGGGCTGTCTGTACTATTGTCATTGAGTTGTAGGATTTCTTTGTATATGCAAGATATCAGTCTTTTGTCAGATACATGGTTTCCAAAAATTTTTTCCCATTGAGTTGGCTGCCTCTTTACCTTTTTGAGAAATTCCTTTGAGGTGCAGAAACTTCTAAGCTTGAGGAGTTCCCATTTATCTATTTTCTCTTTTGTTGCTTGTGCTTTGGGTGTAAAGTCTAGGAAGTGGCCTCCTAATACAAGGTCTTGAAGATGTTTTCCTACATTATCTTCTAGGAGTTTTATGGTACTTTCTTTTATATTGAGATCTTTGGTCCATTTGGAGTTAATTTTTGTGTAGGGGGTGAGGTAGGGGTCCTCTTTCATTCTTTTGGATATGGATATCCAACTCTCCCAGCCCCATTTGTTGAAAAGACCATTATGGCTCAGTTCGGTGACTTTGGGGGCCTTATCAAAGATCAGTCAGCCGTAGATCTGAGGGTCTATCTCTGAATTCTCAATTCGATTCCATTGATCTATATGTCTATCTTTGTGCCAGTACCATGCTGTTTTGGCAACTGTGGCTTTATAATAAGCTTCAAAGTCAGGGAGTGTAAGTCCTCCCACTTCGTTTTTCTTTTTTAGAGTGTCTTTAGCAATTCGAGGCATCTTCCCTTTCCAAATAAATTTGATAACTAGCTTTTCCAAGTCTGCAAAGTAGGTTGTTGGAATTTTGATTGGGATTGCATTAAATCTGTAGATGAGTTTGGGTAGAATTGACATCTTAATGACATTTAGCCTTCCTATCCATGAACATGGAATATTTTTCCATCTTTTAAGATCCCCTTCTATTTCTTTTAGTAGAGTTATGTAGTTTTCTTTGTATAGGTCTTTTACATCTTTGGTTAAGTTTATTCCTAGGTACTTGATTTTTTTAGTTGCTATTGAAAATGGTATCTTTTTCTTGAGTGTCACTTCAGTTTGTTCATTTCTAGCATATAGAAACATTACTGACTTATGTGCATTAACCTTGTATCCCGCTACTTTCCTAAATTTGTTTATTAGCTCTAGTAGCTGTATCGTTGATTTCTCAGGGTTTTCTAGATATAAGATCATATCGTCTGCAAACAATGACAGTTTTACTTCTTCTTTTCCAATTTGGATGCCTTTTATTTCTTTGTCTTGCCGGATTGCCCTGGCTAGCACTTCCAGCACAATGTTGAATAACAGTGGTGACAGCGGGCATCCTTGTCTTGTTCCTGATCTTAGAGGGAAGGCTTTCAGTCTCTCACCATTGAGTACTATGCTGGCTGTGGGTTTTTCATATATGCTCTTTATCATGTTGAGGAAGTTTCCTTCAATTCCTACCTTTTGAAGTGTTTTTATCAAAAAGGGATGTTGGATTTTGTCAAATGCTTTTTCAGCATCTATTGAGATGATCAATTGATTTTTCCCTTTTGACTTGTTAATGTGTTGTAATACATTGATTGTTTTTCTTATGTTGAACCATCCTTGCATGCCTGGAATGAACCCCACTTGGTCATGGTGTATGATTTTTTTAATGTGTCTTTGGATTCGATTTGCAAGTATTTTGTTGAGGATTTTTGCATCTATATTCATTAGGGAGATTGGCCGGTAGTTTTCCTTTTTTGTAGCATCTTTGCCTGGTTTTGGTATTAGATTGATGTTAGCTTCATAAAATGAGTTAGGTAGTGTTCCATTTTTTTCAATGTTTTGAAAGAGTTTGAGTAAGATTGGTGTCAGTTCTTTCTGGAAAGTTTGGTAGAATTCCCCTGTGAAGCCATCTGGCCCTGGGCATTTATTTGTGGGAAGATTTTTGATGACTGATTGGATCTCTTTGCTTGTGATGGGTTGGTTGAGGTCTTCTATTTCTTCTCTGGTCAGCCTAGGTTGTTCATATGTTTCCAGGAAATTGTCCATTTCTTCTACATTATCCAGTTTGTTGCCATACAGTTGTTCATAGTATCCTCTTATAATTTTTTTAATTTCTTCAGAATCTGCAGTTATGTCACCTTTTTCATTCATTATTTTGTTTATATGGATCTTCTCTCTTTTTGATTTTGTCAGTCTAGCTAGGGGCTTGTCAATCTTGTTGATCTTCTCAAAGAACCAACTTTTGGTGATATTTATCCTCTCTATTGTTTTTTTGTTCTCTATGTCATTTATTTCTGCTTTAATCCTTGTTATTTCTTTTCTTGTACTTGGTTTAGGATTGGTTTGCTGTTCATTTTCTAGCTTCTTCAGTTGATCCATTAGTTCTTTGATTTTGGATCTTTCTTCCTTTTTAATATATGCATTTAGTGCTATAAATTTCCCCCTTAGCACTGCTTTTGCTGCATCCCATAGGTTTTGGTATGTTGTGTTCTCATTTTCATTCGTCTCTATATATTTAGCAATTTCTCTTGCTATTTCTTCTTTAACCCACTGATTGTTTAGGAGTGTGTTGTTTAACCTCCAGGTATTTGTGAATTTTCTAAGTCTCTGATGGTTATTGACTTCTAATTGTATTCCATTGTGGTCAGAGAATGTGCTTTGAATAATTTCAATCTTTTTAAATTTATTGAGGCTTGTTTTATGTCCCAGCATATGATCTATTCTGGAGAAAGTTCCGTGAGCACTAGAAAAGTATGTGTATCCTGGTGATTTGGGATGTAATGTCCTGTAGATGTCTGTTAAATCTAATTCATTTATCAGATTGTTTAGGTTTTCAATTTCCTTATTGGTCTTCTGTCTGGTTGATCTATCTATAGGAGAGAGTGATGTGTTGAAGTCTCCCACAATTATTGTGGAAACATCAATTGCTTCCTTTAGTTTTGCCAGTGTTCCTCTCATGTATTTTGTGGCACCTTGATTGGGTGCATAGACATTTACGATTGTTATTTCTTCTTGCTGAATTGCCCCTTTTATTAGTATGTAGTGGCCTTCTTTGTCTCTCAAAACATCCCTGCATTTGAAGTCTATTTCATCTGAGATTAATATTGCTACATCTGCTTTCTTTTGGCTGTAGCTTGCATGAAATATTTTTTTCCATCCTTTCACTTTCAGTTTCTTTGTGTCCCCGTGTCTAAGATGAGTCTCTTGTATGCAACATATTGATGGTTCATTTTTTTTTATCCATTCTGCGAATCTATATCTTTTAATTGGGGAGTTTAATCCATTTACATTCAACGTTAAAACCGTGAAGGCATTTCTTGAATCGGCCATCTTATCCTTTGGATTATGTTTGCCATATTTTTCCCTCTCTCTATTAATATCCTTTATTGTACCCATACCGAATCTCTTTAGTACTGAACCTTTCTCCAAGTCTCTCTGTCCTGTCTTTGTTTCTCTGTCTGTAGGGCTTCCTTTAGTATCTCCAGTAGGGCAGGTCTCTTGTTAGCAAATTCTCTCAGCATTTCTTTGTCTGTGAAAAATTTAAGCTCTCCCTCAAATTTGAAGGAGAGCTTTGCTGGATAAAGTATTCTTGGCTGGAAATTCCTCTCACTCAGAATTTTAAATATATCGTGCCACTGCCTTCTTGCCTCCATGGTGGCTGCTGAGTAGTCACTACTTAGTCTTATGCTGTTTCCTTTGTATGTGGTGAATTGCTTTTCTCTTGCTGCTTTCAGAACTTGCTCCTTCTCTTCTATGTTTGACAGTGTGATCAGTATATGTCTCGGAGTGGGTTTTTTTTGGATTTATTCTATTTGGAGTTCACTGAGCATTTATGATTTGTGTATTTATGTTGTTTAGAAGATTTGGGAAGTTTTCCCCAACAATTTCTTTGAATACTCTTCCTAGACCTTTACCCTTTTCTTCCCCTTCTGGGACACCAATGAGTCTTATATTCAGACGTTTCATATTATCTATCATATCCCTGAGGTCCATTTCGATTTTTTCAATTTTTTTTCCCCATTCTTTCTTTTATGCTTTCATTTTCCATTCTGTCATCTTCCAGGTCACTGATTCGTTGTTCAACTTCCTCTAGTCTTGTACTATGAGTGTCCAGAATCTTTTTAATTTGGTCAACAATTTCTTTAATTTCCATAAGATCATCCATTTTTTTATTTAGTCTTGCAATGTCTTCTTTATGCTCTTCTAGGGTCTTCTTGATTTCCTTCATATCCCGTACTATGGTCTCATTGTTCATCTTTAGTTCTTTGAGTAGCTGCTCTAGGTGCTGTGTCTCTTCTGGTCTTTTGATTTGGGTGCTTGGGCTTGGGTTATCCATATCGTCTGGTTTTTTCATATGCTTTATAATTTTCTGTTGTTTTTGTCCTCGTGGCATTTGCTGAACTTGATAGGGTTCTTTTAGGGTTTGTAGACCTATTGAAGTCCTTATCTCTAATTTATCAGATCTACAGCTTCGTGGAGTACACTTTCTCTAACTAACCAGCAGGTGGCGTCCACAAGCCACCTGTTCTCCACAAGCCAATTCTCCCCTGCTTAGCCTTTTTGGTGAGTGGGGGAGTGAGTCTTGTGGGGCCCAATTGGTGTACCAAGCTTGCGTGTGTAGTTGGTGTTGCCTGCCCTGTATGTGGGGCGTGTTTCTGGGCAGTCGGGGAGGGGGGTGGCCCTAACAATCAAATCTCCCTGATGATCCTAGAGTTTTAAAGCTACTGCAATAGTCTAATCCTTCAGTTCAGTCCTGCCACAGTTTGTCTCTGCCACTGACCCACAAGTTTTTGGTATTGGCGTATGGCTCCTGAGACTTGCAAGTGGGCCCCTCTTCCAGGCCGTGCGCCCCGGGTCCTCTGTTGAGGGATGACTGTGCTATGTCACAGGTGAGTGCCGTCCCTCCAGGGCAGTTCTGGGCTGCTGGGCTGTGTAGGGAGGCTCCCAGTCTGCTCAAATGATGGCTGAATGGGGCTTTGTTAATTCACACTGCTCCACCTTCCCAGCTCTGGGACATTCAGCTGAGGTTGCAGGGAAGGCTAATGTCCACGCCCAGTTTTGTGGTGTGTGCCTGTTATTTGAAGCACTTCCGTCACACTGGGTTGTCTGGGGCAGCTCTGGGCTATGGGGCTGGAAATGGGCAGGAGTGTTTCCTGTCCACCAGGATGGTGGCTGTGAGCAGACACCCCCCTTTTCTTGGGAAGTTGTGTTGTTTAGTGAATTTTCTCAGCCACTGGATTATTGCCTTTTGTCTCAGAGCTCTCTTAGTTCTGCTCTTGACTTGACGTGCCCAAATTGCAATTCTTTGAAGCTTTCTGTATTGGGCTTCTTAGAGTAATTGTTTTAGAAAAAGAAAAAAGGATTTAAAAAAAAAAAAAAAATGGCCCTCCTCAGAGATCTAATGGGTTATTGAAATGCTAATAGACAAAGCAACCAGGGCCATTAAGGAAAGGTCCACAGGGCAGAGAGATCAGCTTTTCTTCGGGATTTGCATATGTGCCTCAAGGCCTGAGCTCTGCCCTTCCCCTTTCTGTGTTCACCAGAACTCCAAAAATCCTCTGCTTTTATTTTGGAGTTTTTCGTGTTGTTTTTTTTCTATGCCTGTCTCCTCTCTGCTGGGCTGGCTGCTCTCAGAGTCTCTGGTGTCTGGTCTCAGTCTATCTATGGTTGGAGTTTGAATCAGTAGAATGAGTTTCTCATAAGAGCAGCCACTGCAGTTCTCCCTTCTCCTTCCCGGAGCTGACAGCCCCTCCTCCCCCGGAACTGAGCCTGGCAGGGAGGGGCGCGGGTCCCCTGGCCGCAAAAACTTACAGATTTCGCTGATCTCAGCAGTTCCACGTTTTCATGAGTGTTGTATGAAGTATGCCCAAAGACAGATTGCTCTGTGGTGTCCAGTCCACGCAGTTCCTGGCTTTTTACCTACTTTCCTGGAGGAGTAACTAAAACTTACAGCTCACCAGTCTGCCATCTTGCCCCGCCTCCCAGAGAATACTTTTAAACAAGGGAGGCCTGCATCTTCCATCCCTACTGGATGCTCACTGAGCTGAGGGACCCACAGTTCCTCTCTGGAGTTGTCAGAGGAGTGGATCATGGAGAGAAGCTTCTTGAGAGAGTTTTATATGGTTCCCTAAAGTTTACAGCATTTGTAAATGTATGGAGTGATGTCTTCTCAGCTGCAGCTTTCTGTAGGTGGATGGCCTCGCAAGTCATCCGAGCCATCAAGACTCGAAGGGAATGTGGTGTGCTGCATCCAGGAAGAATTTGGGGCAAATTCTTCCTCCTCTTGGTTGTCTGAGGGCCACAGAGGGTGAGGATGAAGTCCCAGTGGTACCCATGGCTCCAGGTGAAGAATAGTGGTTAGCAGAGGGGCAGAAGCAGAGGGTCCGCCCAGGCAGCTGTTGGCCCAAAAACTTATGCCCCACCCCCCACCTCAACCGAGGGAAGAGGTGGATTGTGCAATGTTAGCATGGCCAATAGCAGGCATGGTGAACCACTGCAGGAGTCCTCAGCAATGGAGCGGGATGGGGCAAACAACCCCCAGAAAAAATGATGCCCATCACCCGTGCAGATCAAATCAGAAGGAGACAAGACACACCCCCGCCACTGCTGAGACCAGGGACTTTCAGATCATCCTGACTCCTCTGTCCCCTTCCCTTACCCCTGACTTCAGAAGAAACATCTTGAATGTGGGGAGAGGTGAGTAAAAAGCATCACACCTCCATCCTACCCTTGGTCTCTAAATCATGGGTCTAGCTTTGCCAGGGGATGGGAAGAGCTTTGGACCATAAATGACACCAAAATCTTAAATGAGACCAGATTAAGTTTTAATAATGGAAAATTATTGAGTTCTAATAGAATTTAGACAAAAGGCCATTAACAGACCCATTTCCAAGTCAGAAGGGGCATAGATGTTCAATACAGCAAATGTGAGAGGAGCATGTGGGGAAAAAATAGATCATTTTATGTCTCTCCTCAAGGGGTTGAATTTACTTAATATACCAGTTACACTAAGAGAAAGGAATGCACAGGGTGCTATAGGACTCAGAGGAGAGCTACTTACAGCATTTGGGAAGTATTCTAGAGGACACAATGACTTAGCTTTAGGAAGACTCTGACGTATTTGGCTCAGGGCCTTCTGGATGGCCCTGTCTTGTGGGTGGGGCCCCCTTGACATGAAGGTGTGCCCCTCATTCTCTCTGCTTTACAACACCCAGCACAGAGGGATTAGGCTGCGCATTCCATACTCATGGCTCCCAGCCGTGACCCAGAAATCAGTGCCACATAGACATCATAACCTCTCAATACCCTCTTTTCCAGTCCAAGCAACTTTCCTTAGTTATAAATAAGTATGCATTTATATTCACAACTACTAACTCGTATAGCAGTAGAAAAGTCTCTCTTAAAATGCTTGTGCATACTTTTAAGCTCTTGGATTATGCAAATATATAATAAAACATAGCATTATGTGGTAAGTGAACAAGTAACTTGGGACTGGGGAGCGAGAGTGAGCAAGTAATTGAGTGGGATCCTAAAGGATAGTGGTGGTTGTCATCATAATAGTAATAGTAATATTATTATTAATAATAATAGCTAACCTTTACTGAGAGCTTAACTGTGCCAGGCATGAGGCTTTGTACATGTATCATCTCTTATTTCTTAGAATAATTAGCTCTCTAACAGAGACACCCATGCAAATGACTGCAAAGTATTTATTCATGACATGCATGTTTCCTCTTTCCCAGTCAAATATTAAGGATTTTTCTTAACCCCTCTTTATTAAGGACGAAATTTAGTTTTAGAGTGATAGAATAACTTGGCCAAACATTACCCAAATAAATTAAATGACTTGCCCCTGATCCCAAGGCATTAGTTTAAGTGTCGTAACATTTAGGCTGAAGAGAGGAAGTAATTTATTTCCAAAAACTTAAATTCTACCATGCAAACCCAAAATCAACAGCATTTGTTTGAGAAAGACATTTTCACTTATCTGTGTAAGTGAAAGTCCTACAAAGATTTCTAAATGTTCTCTGGAAAAGGAATCTGCAACCATTTGCTTCAGTTTTGACTGAACATACACTAGAAAGTACATGTAATATTAACTTTCCAAATTACCCTTATGATAGTTTTTAAAGCATTAATATTTATTAGACTTTTCACTTTTTCAAAAAAAACCGCTCAGATTAGGAAAAAGGTAACAGATAACAATGGGTCTTACAAATTCCAATTCAACCATGGTGTTCTAAAGCTGAAAGTGTATTGTTCACTAGAATAACTGAAAAGAAAACCATGTATTATTGTAATAGAATAGTCAAGCTTGTGTATGGAGAGTTTTAGAAAGTTCTAAACTCTGATATATTTTGTTGTTTGGGCATTTTCATATTTCACAATCAGAAGCATTGAACAATCAAATAAAATTAAAATTCAGATTACCTGCCCCATCCATTTTATAGTGTGGTGTGGGAAATGCTAATACCAGTATTACCATTTATTGAGCACTTACTATATGTAATATCCTAAACTCATTTGAAACTCAAAAATTAAAAAAAAAAAAAAACCTATGCGTGAGTGCTATTATTATTCCTATTTTACAAATAAGAAAAATGTGCTTCCAACATGGCTAACTAACTAACTTAAGCTGGGAAGTGATGAAGCTTTGAACCCAGGCAGGATGGCTCCTGAGTCCAGACTCTCAACCACGTTACCAAAAAATATGACAGTATATTTAAAAAATACAAAGGGTGGCTAGTCCAGTTCTCACTTTTCAGGGCACCAGAAAAATATCTCAGATATTAATTTAAGCCACTTTCTTTATACCTGAAGAGGTTAAAAATTTCTGATCATACATTGCCTCATTGGTATTTGGAAACTACTACATATAGGTTTCAAAGGCTCTGTGAAAAGTTAACAGCATTGCACAAATGTTAGTATTACTAATTTTATTGGCTTGGAAGACCATTCTTTTTTAATAATCCCTTAATAGATAATATTGATACTCCAAATGCAGAACTGAAATTAGATTGTCCAAGTATCATTCAGCAAGAAGTTCTTTTGGAATGTCTTACATTATTTCTCCGAACCCTTCCAAAATTAAAACATCTTGGACTCTATGATGTCAATCAAAGAGATGGTGTTAGAGGGAAAAAATGTTTTATAATCATTCTCACCACAAACAGTAATATCCTGCCAAATCACCTGCCACTCTAGAATGAGGAAATTGTGAATTTTGGCTCTTTTCCTCAAATCAAATACATCCTTGAAGAATGAAGACTCACCATTGATGATAGCCAAAGGAATGTGACAAGTCCCCAAAGCCATTGCCAAAGAGGAGTTCCAGCAGTAAATATATTCAGAGTTGGGATCACAATGGCATCAGTGTACAGCTTGCCTAAGTGACTACATTGAAGTGGGCAATGTTTATTCAAATGTGTACCTTCTGGTATGTTTTCTGGAAAAGAATCCATGTGTTTCTCCTCAAGTAGCACCATTCTGTTTTAATAATTCAAAGTGGCGCTGCCTCCTTGTAGAGAACTTTCAGCCAACAACCAACAATGTGATGCTATACTCAGAATCAGAGCAACAGGCTGAACTGTGAACTCCCACACTACCCCCACAGCCCGACATTTAATACCCCAAGCTACAGGACAGCTAATGGTGCTTGTGTTAGAAAGAGCCAGGACAAAGGTCAGCTGGTGAGGAATGTCTCCAAGACCCCACTTACCCAGCTGAGGGCAGCTGATGCAGAGGGCGTGATGATGAGAAAGTAAGACCTCAGTGCTTTGAGCCCTGTTATCTGAGCCAATGTAAACACCGAACCACAAATACTTCCCCTTCCTCCTCCAGGATCCAAATGTCAATTGCTTCCAGCTTCAAAGTTCTGAATCCCTACCACACCTCTCTTTGATTCAAGTTTGCTTGGAAAGAGAATGACATGCCTGAATCTATCTGTGGTAAAACTGAATCTCTACAGCCAAGTAATTAGAAGATACTGGGAGTGCCCCAAACTTGAATCCCTACAATATAATTCACTGTAGGAAAAAATCTGGCCATCTATGAAATGACCAAACAAACAACAGTTTCAGCCTCTGAAAAGGTTATCCTCTAGGCAGGCAGGATCCAGGACAAATCAGACCTAGGTCCCAGACCTGATTAGAAGGGCTCAAAGTAGCACAAAGTAGCCAGATTGCTGAACCTGCAGGTTACTCACATAAGGGCATCACCTGGAAAACCTCTTCCCAAACCCCACATTCCTTTGGCCAACAGCATTGGGCAAGTATTATAGCTGCCATCCCTTTCCATTAGGAAACTTGTTCCAAGCCTTCTAGCTTAAAAGCAGTTTAATGCTCCATTTGCTTATATCCAGTTTGCTTAATATTCAAATCCTTCTGAGTGCTTTTCATTGGTTTGGGTGTTTTAATTTGGGGGTGGGGAAAATTGGGGGCCATTTTTAAGGATTTTTATGTCTCTCTTTAATGCTTAATTCCAGCACATAAGTTTATTTCTGTGAAACACTGTCCCCTGTCTAAGGTACCCTTTTTCCCCTCTACTACAGCAAATGTTACCCTGCTCCTAGGCCCAGCCTATGAAGGACACTCACAAGACTTTTCAAGTGGGCACTAGGTTTGGACCCATTCCTCCCGGTATTTTCACACCTTGTTCAAGTGGCAATGGTGAAAGTCAAGGAGAAAGGGGGTAGGACATGGGGTGTGGTGGGAGACCCTTTAAATGAAGTGTCTGCACTGACTCTTTTTTTTTTTATTGTTTTATTGAGATATATTCACATACCATACAATCATCCATGGTGTACAATCAACTGTTCACAGTACTATCATATAGTTGTGCATTCATCACTCCAATCCGTCTTTGAACATTTTCTTTACAACAGAAAGAATCAGAATAAGAATAAAATATAAAAATAAATAAGAACACCCAAATCTTCCCCCCCATCCCACCCTATTTTTCATTTAGTTTTTGTCCCCATTTATCTACTCATCTATCCATACACTGGATAAAGGGAGTGCGATCCACAAGGTTTTCACAATCACACTGTCACCCCTTGTAATCTACAATTGTTATACAGTCATCTTCAAGAGTCAAGGCTACTGGGTTGGAGTTTGGTAGTTTCAGGTATTTACTTCTGGCTATTCCAATACAATAAAACCTAAAAAGTGTTATCTATATAGTGCATAAGAATGTCCACCAGAGTGACCTCTCGACTCCATTTGAAATCTCTCAGCCACTGAAGCTTTATTTCACTTTATTTCGCATCCCTCTTTTGGTCAAGAAGATGTTCTCAATCCCACGATGCAGGGTCCAGATTCATCCTTGGGAGTCATACCCTGCATTGCCAGGGAGATTTACACCCCTGGGAGCAAGGCCCCATGTAGCGGGGAGGGCAGTGAGTTCACCGGCCAAGTTGGCTTAGCTAGAGAGAGAGGGCCACATCTGAGCAACAAAGAGGTACTCAGGGGGAGACTCTTAGGCACAATTATAAGCAGGTTTAGCCTCTTCTTTCTGCACTGGCTCTTGACTCTTTCTCCTGGTACCTCCAAGTGAAGACTGAATTCTTCACCCTCCCTACTTCCCTACCACCCCCAGTGCAGCCTGACTCCAACCATGTTCTTCCTTCCACTAGTCTAATCCTCATTTCCATAACAGGCTTTTGTTGTTGTTGTTCCAGCTCCCA
Organism: Choloepus didactylus; assembly: GCF_015220235.1. Lineage (NCBI taxonomy): Eukaryota > Metazoa > Chordata > Mammalia > Pilosa > Megalonychidae > Choloepus > Choloepus didactylus. The sequence continues at coordinate 30,665,040 of NC_051326.1, read as the reverse complement.
GGCCATATTTTCATGATACATAATTCCCCTCTGGGTCATAGGTTGGAATATGACATCTGGTTCCATAAAGCTGTGGTTCCTGGGAAGTAAGAGAGTGCTTCTTGTGAGAGCAACTGAGTGAGGACCAACAGTTACTATGGCCATGGATGACCACTCCCAGCCTCCCTACTGATCTGCATTTCAAGCCCTCACTGACTCAGTTTTACTAATTGTCAGGAGTGAGAAACTGCTTGACAGCAACCTACTTTTACAGGATTCCTAGGCATATGGAGAGTAGCACGAGAAGAAAGGGCATAGGCATCTGATGGGCTGGATTCCCAAGTATACTTTACCCACCACTCAGCTGTGTGCCACTGGGGAATATACCATCTCCTCCAGTCTTCATTTCCTTATCTATAAAATGGGTATGATAACAGCATCTGCAAGAGCTGAAGAAAGAGTGAGATGATGGATATTTGGTCTTGATTATTTTTGTTCAATGTAACAACATGCTTTCTCCTGTCTATGGGTCCTCAGACATGCTACTCCCTTTGCCTAGATCATTCTCCAGTTTACTCCCAACACAGAACCCATCCCCAAACTAGCTAACTTTTACTCACCTTTTAGGCTTTAGTTTACATATTGCTTCACCAAAGAAGCCTTCCCCTCACATCCCATGCCAAACTAAGTCAAATATCTATTTTTGTTTTCCTATATCCCACATATTTCCTTTGCAGAATCATAAGCCTGCAATTTTTGAAAATTAACTGAAATCCATATTTTCTTCAGGTTTCCTTAGTTTTTTACTTAAAGTCCTTATTCTCATCCAGGATCCCTTCCAGGATATCCCATTACTTTCATCCCCTCAGGTTCCTTTGGTCTGTGATAGTTTCTCAGATATTCCTTGTTTTTGATGGCCTAGACAGTTTTGAGAGTGCTGGTCAGGTATTTTATAGAATGTCCTTCAACTGGTGTATATCTGATATTTATATCAAGGTTAGACTGCGGTTATGTTTTGGGAGAAGAATGTCATCACAACTTCTCAAAACTACATGCTATCCACGTGACTTTTCAACATTGATGTTAACCTTGATATCTGGCTGAGGTAGTGATTGTCAAATTTCTTCACTGTGAAGTCATTTGCCCCTTTTACATACTCTTTGGAAGGAAGTGACTATTGGCAGTCCACACTTAAGGATGGGAGGGTTATGCTCCACATCCTTGAGAAGCAAGTATCTACATAAATTTTGTGGAAATTTCCACCCAGATGAATTGTCTTTTATTGCCCATTATTTGTTTATCCATTCCATCTTTTTTTTATGTCAGTATGGACTCATGGATATTTATTTTATGCTTGGGTTTATAGTCCAATACTATGTTATTAATTTTTTTGCTCAATTTATTAAGTTTTTGTCATAGGGTCTATTTCAGGTTGGGTCCTGTGCTCCTTTGGCAAGACCCCATCCTTTTGTTTTCTGAGTACTTCCTTATTTTGGGGTACTATAGGGCTCCTCTTGTCTATTCATTCCTGCCCCAGCCTTGGAATTAGCCATTTCTTCAAAGAGCTCTGTTTTCTTTTATTGGGAAATGGTATAAGAAACCATATTCTGAGCACTGATTGTGTTCATTGCTGCTGGGGTGATCTCTCTGCTGACAGAGCAAGGAAATATACATGTGCACACTAACCCATGTATATATACCCATTGTGCTGGTTTGAATGTATTATGTCCCCCAAAACGCCATTTTCTTTGATGTAATCTTGTGTGGCCAAAAGTATCAGTGTTGATTAGATTGTAATTCTTTGAGTGTGTCCGTGGAGATGTGCCCAACACAACTGTGGGTGATGACTCTGATGGGATAATTTCCATGGAGGTGTTACCCCACCCATTCGAGATGGGTCTAAATTAAATCACTGGAGCCATATAAATGAGCTGACAAACAGAAAGAACTCAGTTCAGCTGAGAGTGACATTTTGAAGAGGAGCTATTAGCCAAGAGGGACACTTTGAAGAATGCACAGAAGCTGAGAGAGTATCTGCAGACAAGAGACAGTTTGAAGACAGCTGTTGAAAGCAGACTTTTGCTCTGAAGAAGCTAAGAGAAGAAAAATGCCCCAAGAGCAACTAAGAGTGACATTTTTGAGGAACTGCAGCCTAGAGAGGAATGTCCTGGGAGAAAGCCATTTTAAAACCAGAACTTTGGAGCAGACGCCAGCCAGGTGACTTCCCAGCTAACAGAGATTTTCCAGACACCATTGGCCATCCTCCAGTGAAGGTACCCTTTGTTGATGAACATTTTATGGCCTTAAGACTGGAACTTTGTAACCAAACAAACCCCCTTTTAAAAAAGCCAATCCATTTCTGGTTTTTTGCATTCTGGCAGCATTAGCAAACTAGAACACCTATCTATAAATATTTCTGCCTGCATCAATCCATACCTTTATTAAGCTAAACATGAGCTCATACAGATGTCACCATCTCCAATCCAGGACCACATGGATCATTCTAGTCTCCCTGCTGCCTTGCTTGTCTGTAATCTTCCACTGCAACAGTAAGAAACCTGGCTCCTACCATATGCAATCCATTTATTTAATTGTTCAGTTCTAGTATACATGTATAGGGGATTCAGAATTGCTAACCTGTACTCCTCTGGGAAACAACTTTACCAAAATAGAGTACAGTGCTGATATACAGTTCCTTTTGCCTTTAGTTGTAGAACCTCTGCTTATTTCCAAATTTACTTAGATCAGCACCCTTTCTCCCCTTTTCCTTCAGTGAGGATATTTTATATATTTGGAATAGAGTTAGGTTATTTGTCACAGTCTAAATTTCATCCTGGAATCTGCTGACATCCTAAGTAATGTTTTAAAATTTGCATACATTGTTTCACTGTGCTGTAAAGTTCTGTGGGTTTTAGCCAATGCATAGTGTCACCATTACAATATCACACAGGATAGTTTCACTGTCTGACTCACCTATTTAACTCTCTCCCTAGGCAACCAATGATCTGTATACCTTCTCTATAGTTTTGTCTTTTCCAGGATGTCATGTAAATGGAATCACACAGTATGTAGTCTTTTCAGGGTAATGTTTTAAACTGTAATTAAATGTATAATTGTTCATTATTCATTATTATAAACAGTTCATATTGAAGGCTGACTGTTCTAGGCAGATTGACCATATCTCAGTTGGCTTAGAGTAGCATTTGTTTACAGCAACTAGCATCTCACTCATCTTAGTATTTCAGCAGAAAAAAAAAGTGTCCAGTTTGGGCAATAAAGCATATGGTCATTCTAGTTCTAGGTTATGAGAATATAGGAATAAACAAGACAAATTCTCTGCCCTTATGGAGCTTACATTTTTTTTAAATAAAGAAGCTTTAGGTTTATAGAAAAATATACAGTTCCCCTACACCCTCCCTCACCCATGCTGATTTCGCTATTATTAATAATTCACATTAGTGTAGTAACTTTATTGCAATTAATGAAACAATATTATTATTATTGTACTATTAACTAGAGTCCATAGTTTACATTAGGAATTCACTGTTCGTGCTGTACAGTTCTAGGTTTTAAAAAGTTTTTTAATATGGTAATGCATATACAACCTAAAATTTCCCCCATTAACCATCCTCAAGTATACAATTCATTGGTGTTAATTATATTCACAATGTTGCGCTACCATCGCCACCAAGCATTACCAAAATTTTTCCATCACATGAAACAGAAATTCTGTACCAATTAAGCATGAACTTTCCATTTCTTTCTTCTATCCCAGCACCTGGTAAACTGTATTCTAGTTGCCGACTCTATGAAATTGCTTATTCAAATTTTTTCAATCAGTGAGATCATGAAGTATCTGACCTTTAGTGTCTGATTTTTTCACAATGATGACAACACAATGGGTGACTTCAAGTTTCATCCATGTTGTTGCATGTATTAGAACTTCATTCTGTTTTAGGATTGAATAATATTCCATTGTAAATACACGCCACATTTTGACCGTAATTTTCATGATAGTACAGATCTTCTAGGTTTTGATTTCTGCTGTAATCCCAGTGTCTGTAAATGCTTTGCATTTAAATACTTCCATAACTTCCTGAGTGTTCCCAAGGCCTACTAAGTGAGTTGTTTATAACCAAGATAAAAACAAAAAATTTCCACTGAAACAGAGAATTATTAGAAAGACCTGAAAAATTTGCCTATTTTAATTATGCCATGATTTTTCTTTTTCATTTTTTGCAATGTCACCCTGTTGGAGGAAAAAATCTTCATCTTCATCATGACCACCAATGCGCCATTTATGGAAATCTAGAAAATCATGGGTATTCCTATATTATTACATTGGTGCATTTCCAGTTTAAGAGGGAAGCTGGCCACTTAATAAGTCGAGAACAATAATCTTGCTCTAAAATTTCAAATCATATTAGCAAAACCAAGAAGTAAAAGGGATGGGGGAATTTATATGCTAAATTCCTCTTCTAACATAGGGAGGAGCCAAGAGATAATACTGCATTCTTGACTTGAACAGTCTCCCTAAAAGTTGTTGCCAAATTCTTCCTGGGCTAGGGTCTAAATGAAGGTGCAAGAGCAAGCAGATGGAGCCTTAAAATGAAGGAAAACTAAGCTGCCAGCTAGCCTGGTGGCTGAAACTTTGATATCCCGAATTTTACTGCAAAGTGGGAGTCCTAGGCCACCAATATCAGGGATGTTTCTGGGGGGCATCTGGGGACAGTTATTCTAAAATTGCTAAATAGAGAGTGAGCTCAGAGAAAAAGAGTGAGTGGGAAAATTATCCTCCCTTTCAAAATGAGCCTAAAATATAAATTCCAAAGAAAGCAAAAGATGGGGAAAATGCCAACAAAATGAACAATCAGAATATGAATTCACTCAAGATAGACATAAATAGACAAGTCTGAAATAGACTTAGTATATTTAGGGTCTTCAAAGAGATAAATAAAGGTCCTCCAAAAAGATAAGAGATATCCACACACACACAAAAAAACCCAAAAACTTGAAATAAGGTAGATAGAAATGTAAAAAGAACAAATGGGTATACAAAAGCAGTTGAAATTTTTTAGTTGAGAAATTAGTTATTTATCTAATAAACTCAATAGCAGGGTAAACTCTTGACTGAAAATAATTAAAGAATTAGTGAATTTGAAGAAAGTACTAAAAGGTTTTCTCTAAAATGCAGTTCAGAGAGATATATACTTTTAAAAAGAATGAGGTGTTAAAAGACATGGATAGTATATTGTAAGTTTCCAACATCCACTAAATAGGAGCTCTGGAGGAAGACAACACAAGTAAAGATGGAAAGACGAAAGTCAAAAAAAAAAAAAAAAAAAAAAAAAAAGAGAGAGAAAAAAGGCTGAGAATTTTCCAGCAATAAAGGGAGACATGATTCCTTAGATTGTAAGTATACACAAATACTAAGCAAAATTTAGAAAAATAAATCTGGTTCAGCTGGAGAATACAAAATACAAGAATATTTTAAGAATATAAATGTCAAAAGGAAATCTTTAAAACTTTTAGGAAATTTATGGGTAAATATGGTTCTGGTCTAGTGAAAGGAAAGGATTTCTTAAATGAATGCAATAAAAGAACTAAACTTAAAAAATTAAAGATAGATTCAACTGCATTAAGATTTTTAAAATTCCTGCTCCAAAAAAGACACCTTAAAAAAAGTGAAAACAAACAAAAAAAGTTATAACTTGGGAGAAAATACTCACAGAATCAATACCATATTTTAATTGAGAATATATTTTAAATTTTCTGCAAGTCCAGAAAGAAACAAACAACCCAATAAAAAAAATAGAATTTATGAATTCCACAGATGATGAAATACATTACTAATAAAAAATTAAGAGATGTTCAACTCTACCAATAATCAAGGAAATTCAAATCAAGACTAAATGCGATACCACTGTGGTATGGCAAATTGATTCGTAAATATTTAAGAAATCTGATACTGAATTTTGGCAAGAATATACATCAATGGGAACCCTATATTTAACTCATTAAATATATTTAATTGATGCAATCATTTTATAAACAATTTGCATTATCATGTAAATTTGAGCATTCTCATACCCAAAGACTCAGCAATTCCACTCCTAGATATATACCCAAGAAAAACTTTAGTACACATGTCTCAAAAGATATGCACTAAAATGTCATAAGAGCATTATTCAGAATAACAAAAACCTGGACACAGCCTAAATGTCTGTTGCCAGGGAAAAGTTAAATTGTGTTTATTCATATAATAGAATATTTCATGGCAGAGAAAATGAAAATTCTACTACTATATATGATGACATTGAGTGACAAAGCAAGTTCCAAAGGAATAAACGCTCACCCGATTGTGGTGAAGAAAAGAATTTATTCACAATCTTGCAAGAACGAGCGCCCAACCAAAATGCGGGGGGTTGGCGCCCAGAACAATAGACCCAGAAGAATTTATTCCCCACACCTAACTCCCAAGTCTCTCGCCTGTTTCTCCAGTGGCTGGATACTTACTTCAGATGTTACATTCTATTCAACAAGCCTCACTAGCCCAGGCAAATTTGAAACATGCAGCTTGCCCCGCAAATTGGAAACATTTGAAATAAATTTCATGTGAGAATTTGCAACATTTCAAATGGTTGGAACAAATCTCCAACCTTGACTATAATAGTTATGCCCAGGCCTCTTTACAGCCAGTCTGGGCTAGTTTGGTAACAAGTTATGAGGTTATTTTGGAAACCTCTACCCATGAGTCTCCACCTTGCAAGGATAGTAGATAGTGGGTGCATAAACAGGGGGACTGACTGTGGATAGTGGGCAGATAAACAGGGGGACCGACCGTGGACTACAGTTTGTCTTTTTAATCTTCTGCCAATTCCTGAACTGCCCCACCCTGCCAGGCATACTACCCTGTGTGAAAGCTAAACTTAATCTCATTCTCACAATAGTAAGAAATGCTTTTTATAAAGTTCAAAAGTAAGAAAGATCAAACAATATACTGTAGAGGCATGTATGTATATGTGATAAAGCACTTTAAAAAGCAGAGGAATGATAAACACAAAATTCAGTTTACATATATTTTCTGGGAAAAGGTGAAACAGGGAGAAGATAGGGAAGGAGCCCTTAAAATGATACATATTTTTGGTAATAGCTTAATTCTTAGTTCACAAGGTTCATTAAATATTAGATATTAAAGTACTGCATGCACACACACACACACACACACACACACACACACACACACTACACACAGTACTAAGTGACCACAAACCATGAATTATGGTCACTTCAGTTCTGTGTACCTAAGGTCCAAACAGAGAAAAAAGAATGAAAAGTTACAAGAAAAAAATGACAGTTTACTTAAAAATAATAATAATTAGACTAAGAGCAAATTATGCATCAGCAACAATGAATGCTGAAAAAACAAGGGCTGCGGCAAACTAATAATTAACCTTAAGTTCAATACCCATTTAAACTACCGTTTAATGATGAGGATGAAATAAGGGCATTTTCAAATATACAGAGACTAAAATTGGTTTTCATCTACAAATCCACACAGAAAGAACTAGTAAAGAATGTACTTCACTAAAAAACCAAATGACCCTAGAGAAAAGGAGTGAGATGCAAGAAACTGTGATGAATCCAGAAACTGATGAAGTATATTGATAAATTCAATAAAATAATCGGCAAAATATTTTGGTATTTTTAAAAGGTGAGCCTAAAACTGCAGATAGCAGTAACAGAGAAACTGGAGGGTGGGGTGCTGAATGGAGAGTCCCAGCTAAGAGTCAGGTTAGGATTTCTAATTAGCTTTACACATCATTAGAAAAGAATAGTTTATATATTTTAAAAAGACCATTACTTACAGAAAAGAAATAAAAATTGTCGTCTCCAAACCAGAAAGGAATTGTGGGGAGAAGGGAAGAGAATATATAATGACCAAGTAAAGAAGCCATAAATAAAGACTGATCATCTATAAAGGGGACATGGCTATATATATGTAGCAGAATTTTTCCTAAATCATGAGAACGTTATGCTAATAAATTTGGAAACCTAGATAAAATGGACAATTTTCTAGAAAAATAAAATTATCAAAATTATCTCCAGAAAAAAATTGAAAATCTGCCACTACCCATTAAAGTAATTTAACTGGTCATTTTTAAATTTCCTTTTATTTTATTATTCCCAATAATTATACTATTAATATTGTACTAGAAATCCTAACAAATACAAGACAGAGAAAAAATAGAAGTTTAAGAATAGTGAAGAAGATACATCACATTCTTTGCAGAAAATATTTTCTACATTGAATATCTAATATACAGACAATCAGTAAAACTGATAAAGATTCAGCAGGAATGTTGGATAAAAGATTAATATATACAATTAACAACAGACAACAAAAGCATTAGCGAATATTGCTGGCCTCTTAGGAACACACATGTCATGCATTTTAGGAGGAGATTGGACAATCAAGAGTAATCAGCATAAAATAAAAACTGCTGGAAACTCCAGGGCAACAGTATGCGACTGGTGTCCTGGTGACTACAGGGTTAGGCAGTCAACCTGAAAAGAGGGCTGCGTGCCACAGATACACAACGGAATGCTCCTGGTTTGCCTTTTTTCTATCTAGCGCTAGTCTTCTTCACTTTTGCAGGGCAGGCAATACGGTAGCATCAGTCAGGCACTAGGGATGAGGGGAGAGGTTAAAATGAGGATAGTGGGGAAGCCCACTGGAGAGGGGGACAGCCTGCAACCAGGGCTTGTCCCTGCGAGTTCTTCCCTGGACGCCCAACCACACCTCCACAGCCAGGTGATTACAGCTCTCGGAAAGGCAGAGACCGGGCAGAGGTAGAGACGGACAGTAGAGCTGAAGCATCTTCTCATCAGACGGGGGACACAATCCAGGACCTGGAACCTGAGCTTTAACCTCTTCTTCCCTCAGGTTTGCATCATGATCGAAGGTGGTCCAAACCCCCAGGAGACTGTGAGATTGCCAGGAAGAATAACAGGATATCTTCCCACAACTTCTACAAATGAAAGAGCACAAGCCAAACAAGTTAAACCAAACAAAGAAAAACCAATGAAACAGAGCAAGAATTTAAAATAAATGTATTAAATATCATCAAGGAGATAAAGGAGGTTGTTTAAAACAGAAGGAAAAGGAAGTCATAAAGAAAAATTTTCTGGACGTATTAGGTATAAAAAATAAAATTGAAATAAAGAGCTCAGCTGATAACATGAATGGCAAAATGTAATTATATTAAGACGATCATATTAAAGAACTCTCCCAGAAGACACCAAGAAGGTATTAAGAAAAACAGAAAATATGTAATATGTTAAGAAACACCAGGAGAGAAAAGAATAAACAATGGAGAGGAAATAATTAAATAAATAAGAATTTTCCAGATTTCAAAAATATATAAACCTTCAGATTAAAAAGGATCTTAGAATGTAGAACAGATACAAAAGGAAAATATGCTAAATGCCAAATTATTAAAAGTTATAAAATTTAAGAACATTAAAACCCATGAGACATTTCTAAAAAGTTCCAGAAAAAAGAAGATCACCTACAGAGCAATGACATCACTTTGATATCAGACATCTTATTTGCAGCCTCAGAGGCAGAAGGCAATGGAGAAATATTTTTAAATTGTTGGAAGAAACTAGCTTAAAGCCTAGAATTTTACAGCCACAGAATCCATCATTTTAATCTTAGGGCATAACAAAGATATTTTTATGCATAAGGGGGTTTGCTACAAATACCTCTTTGGAAACATCCTTAGAGAAAGTATTTGGGCAAGAAAAGAAAAAGTTCAAGATGATACTATAATATAAATGAAGTAAGGAATTGCTGTAATTGAGTTTACTGCATGTCCACTACTACAATCTAGAACTAAAATTCTAGATCATGCCAACAAATGCAGAGGGAGAAGGTATGAGGAAAGAGAAAAAGAAATTACAAAACAATTTCATTTATGAGCATACATGCACAATTTGTAAACAAAATATTAGCTTACCAAATCCAATACTCAGCATCCTGATCAATAGGCTTTATCCTAAGAAGTAAGGGTGATTTAACATCAGAATTTCCATCAAGGTATTTTACCAAATTAAGGGACTAAAGGGGGAAAAATCACATAATTTTCTCAGTAGATGCAGAGAAAGCAGTTCATAAAGTTTAACACTTATTTATAATTAAAAAAAAAAAAACTCTTAGAGAAAGAATAAAATGGAACTTCCTTAGGTTTTATGCCACAGCCCTGAAGTAAAATCATACTCAGATGGGGAATCATAAGATGGATAAATAAAACAAGCATTCTATCCATCACTACTAATTTTAACATATTACTGAAGGTAAAAGGAATAAGACTAAGAAAGGAAAGCTCAAAACTATCATTATTTACAGATGATATGATCATCTATACAGAAAACCTGACAGCAATTATTAGAACTAATAAGAAAACTGAGCCAGGTTTTTATAGATTTCTCTATAACAGCAGTAACCAACATGAAAATAAATTTTAAAATAAGATATCATTCAAAATAACAAAATTTATAAAGTATTTAGAATTAAAGTTCTTGAAGAGCTCAAATCAATTTTGAGAAAATAAAGGGTAATGGGGGAGTTCATCTTTTAAGAAATGATGGCAAACAGATGAGTGGAAATTAATAAAGAACCATGCCACTTTGATTGTATATTTACTAATATTGGAATGATATAGAGCAGAATGGCACGCCCCTGTGCAAGGAAGACATGCAAATTCATGAAGTTTGTTCCATATTTTTGAAAACAATAATTATAATAAAAAGCTCAAAATTCTACTCCTGTAAATATGTTTTTGGTTTATTAAAAAACTGATACCACAAATCAATGATGATAGGATGGATTGTTTAATAGATGGTGTTTGAAAAAGTAACTCACAATATAAACAAAAATCAAGTTAGATCCTACCTCATACTATTTGCAAAATTATATTCCAGATAAATCAAAGATCAAAATATGAATTGTGACTATCTAAAGTTAATAAAGAATATACCTTACCAAATATTGAAAAGGCCATCTTAAATGTGAGGCCAGAAGCAAAAACTTTAAGGTGAATTTTTGACTAATATTGATGAATTTGACTTCATCAAAATGAAAAAATTCTTTTCAATTGAGCACATCAAAGATACAGTTAATTTGTGGGTCACAACTGGGAGAAAATATATATAAGATTAAAATTGAGCAAAGGATCAATATCTAGAATAAAAAAAGGACTCCTATAGATCAAAAAGAAAAAGATGGCAAAAGCAATAAACAAATACTTGTGATATACCTAAGAACATGAGAGAATTATGCCTCTTAGATCTTATGGGAGAGTTGACTGAATTGGCCAGTTGCAAAATAAATATGCAATATGTTAGAAAACATGATGAATAGCAACTGCCACATAACAAGATTCCTAGAATAAATGTAATGAGGAAATTCCTGGACACATAAGAAAATTTTACCAACTAAAAGAAAAATTGGAATAAAATCCACTTGTTTGGGTAGATAGGATTTTGCAAAGTTGTTAGTTCACTTTTATTTAATTTATGAATCTTAATGAGATTCCAATCAAATCTTAAGAGGATTTTTTTGAAACCTGAGTAAAATATTTCTAAAGTTTATCTGGAAAAATAAATAGATTAGAAGAGCCAATAAATCTTCTAAAAGGAAGAATAATAATGGTGGAATTACATTAGTAAATATTTATACACATTATAATTCTACAATAATAGAATTATAATAGAATAGACAATCAGATAAATGAAACAAAACAGAAAGTCTACAGCAGACAATAGGATGTGTAAGAATTCATTATATGATGAAGGTGGCATTTCAAATTGTTCAAAGAAAGGAATTATTCAATAATGGTGCTAGGAAAGTTATCTAATTATTTGGTGGGGAAAAATGAAGTCATAATCCTTTCTCACAACATCGTCAGTATAAATTATAGGTCAATTGAAAGATTAAAATATTAAAAATGAAATAAAAGATTATTAAAAGTATATTAAATCTGTGTGCATGTAAAAACAGAATTCATAAATGAAAAGAATGATAGACCTGAGAAGATAAAATGAAAGTGATCATTATGTGAAAACATCAACATAAATGAAATTCATGAGCATACAAAATCTGGGAAATTATGTTTGTAATATGTGACAAACCACTAAACTCCTTAATATATAAATAGTTCTCACAAATGTCAATCAAAAAATAGGCAAAGAATATAAATTAAGTGCAAAAGAAGAATACAAAAGGTTAATAAACATACGGGGAAATTTAACAGACAGGTACTCAGATAAATGTACATTAAACAACAATGAGCTATTATGTTCTTACCTTTAAAATTGTGGAAGGGGTATAGGGAAATAGAAAAGTTCACACTGCTGATGAGGGTTTAAACTGCTTAAAAATAAAACAGAACAAAAAACCGTCTGCCAAGCTATGGCAATTTGTATGAAAAACTGGATTGTGTATGCTTTTTGACCCAGATGTAACAAGAGAGGTGCTAAAACTTTGGATACAAGGATGTTTATCATAGAATTAAGTATAATTATGAAATATTCAAAACAAGCTAAATGTTGAACAATACAGAAATGACTGCATGGTATATAGCTATGATGGAACATGTTACAACCATCAAAAGTTATGTTCTATTGAGAATGCTTAATTACATAGAAAACATTCTAAATATATTAAGAGAAAGAAAGAAGATGTTATCCCCTACTTGGAAAAAACATCCTAAATTTATATCTACTAATATATTAACACATTTATATTACTGAGAGAAGCTAAAGGTGATATTATGCTTCTCAGCACTTTGCAAGTTTTCTGCAATGAAAATGTATTTATTTTGTAATCAGAAATATATACTAACTTTTATTTTTATAAATCATATTGGAGCAATGGAAATATGTAAGTATTTTCTGCTTCCACCAAATACAAAAGTATTTTCTGCTTTAAATTCACATTTAAATATATTCAGGAAAATGTAGTATCAGGAAGCATTAATAATTTATATATAGTGAGCCTGGAGAAATATAAACATTTCACTGGGCTCCTATTTTTATTCGGTCTATTCTATGAATTGGCACAGGGGTTCTTGCTGGGAACAAGAACCACAAACTCCAAGCCACAGACCAATTAGCCCAAACTTTGATAGTCATTCAGACACGCTGACCTCTTGACCACTGTTTTCTTTTGAACACATGCTTCATTCAGCGCTGGCAAATTCAATACAGTTATTAAAAACTTAGTGAATAAGTAAAGGTTTTAGTTTACTAAACTTGCTGAAGTGCAATACACGAGAAATGGACTGGTTTTTAACAATGGGGATTTATTAGCTTACAAGTTTTCAGTTCTGATGCCATGAAAATGTCCAAATAAAGTCATCAACAGGATGATACGTTCTTTCTGAAGAAAGGTTGCTGACAATCCAGGACTCCTCTGTCACATGGCAAGGTACATGGCAGTTTCTGCTGGTTCTTCTCTCCTGGATTTTGTTGGTTTCAGCTTCTGGAAGCTCAATCTGTGGCTTTCTTTCTGAGCTTCCATGTGTTTCTCATTCAGCATATGTGCTTTCTCTCTATTTCATGCTCCTTATAAAGGGCTCCAGTAAGAGGATTAAGACCCAGCTGGGGCACACCTCAACTGAAATAACCTAAGCGAAAGGTCCCACCCACAATAGGTCTACACCCACAGGAATGGATTCACTTTAAGAACATGATCTTTTCTGGGGTCCATAAAACCTCCAACCATCACAGTAAGTGTCTGATAAAGGTATATTTGAAAAAGCAAATGGGGAGGAAGATGGCAGTGGCGGCAAAGTTGATGCTGCTGGAGAAGTTGTTGGGGCTGAGTAAAGAGAATAAGTACAGTGCCCAGGGCAAGTGCCAGATTCCAATTCTTCAAACAAACAACGGTCCCAGTCTAACAGGATTGACTTCTATAGCAACTCATCTAGTCAAGTAAGCCAACAAAGAGTATTTTTGCTTGGGAGTACTGCAGAAGGGAAAAAGCAATAGTGCATTGTGGTTAGAATACAAGATAATTCAAGCAGATGGACACTCCAGTAAAGATGACATCCACACACTGTTAAAGGATCTTAATTCAAACCTTGAAGATAAAGTCTACCATACAGGTTATAACTTTACCTTAGCAGATATCCTAGTATATCATGGACTTCAACACTTTATAGTTGACCTGACAGTTCAAGAAAAGGAGAAATATCTTAATGTGTCTCACTGGTTTTGTCACATTCAGCATTATCCAGGCATCAGGCAATGTCTGTCTAGTGTTGTCTTCATCAAGAACAGACTATACACCAATTCCCATTAGAAGCTATCTGTGCCATACAGAAGAATGATTAAAAGTGTTTTAAATGGAAAATGTGCTCCGGACCACAAAAAGATCATAAACTGATGAGCAGTCATTCTTTATTTGTTGAAGTAGAGGCTTTAGTTTTTAAAGAATAAACTTGTGTCCGAGTGTTTTCTTTGTTCTTTATTTGGAATTTTGCAGTTTTTAATGTAAAAATTCAGCTGTCAAAGAGTTGAGATTGAGCTGTAAATTACCTTGTTTTACAGATGAAATTTATTTTAATAAAAGTTGCAAATCACTGGTTTCATCTTAAAGATAAATTAATCCTTTCAGTGGTTGCCATATTTTGGCTATTTATTGACCTATTTCATATTTTAAAATTCATCCCCCCCCCAAAGATGGTTACACTAGTTTGTTTATTAAGAGGTATCATAAATTGTGCCAAGGATTAAAAAAAAGCAAATGGGGAATAAGTATTAACTACTTCTTGCATTCATATCTTCAATTATTCATTCATCTCTTTCTATTCATCTCTTTCTATTATTTTATTTTATAATTATCTGTTAATTATCTGTTAAGCATTTATTAGGTGTCAAATGATGGGTTGGGTTGGGTACTCAGTGGGACTAAAAATATAAACAAGACACAGTATCTACCCTCTAAAAGCTTTAAGTCTTGTAGGTGTGTTAAAGCATATATGTAAGAATGGAAGCCCTGTGATCAATACAAATCACAAGATTTATGTGTCCTAACAGGTAGATTCTTGCTGTCTGGGGTATTTGCAGAAAAGCATTCTAACTGTATAAAATGCTACTTGAGTTGAGTCTTAAAGCAAGGGGAGAATTTTGTTTGGTAGGTTTCAGAAAGAGTACATTCCAGATGGAAGAAGTGGCTCAGTTGGTGGGACTGTCTGACATTTGCCCAGGAGATGCAGAGCAGATGTTTGGTAGATGTGAAGAATCTGAGAACACGTTGGAAAACCAGTGGCCAGATTGTGGAAGGTCTTAAGTTCCAGGATAATGGGATTGAACTGATTTGGTTAGCAGTGAGGAACCACTGAAAATTTTTGAAAAAGGAAATCATGTCATGATCAAACAGTGCTTTAAGAAGTTTACTCAGGCATCAGTATCCAGTTGAGACCTCAAACTGAAAGTGTACCAAACTTCCCTCAGTTCTTATTTTTTTCTTCCTCCCTTCCTCTTCCACTTCCTCTTTTTTCTCCATTATCTGTCTCAGTTCACAATCATCATCTTTGCAGTAATCCAAATAATAAATTACAAATCATCTCTGATACTTACCACCTAACCGCCCCTAATATTCAATAAATCACTAAATTCTAAATCAAGCATATGTTGGACAATATGCCTAGCACTGTACTAGGCTCTAGAGATACACTGGTAAGGAAAGTTCAGACTTTGCCTTAAATGAGTTGAGCTTCAAAGGACAGACTGACCAATCTAAGAGCAGTTGAAGTGGTAGGACCACAGTTCAGAAATGAGAGTACAGTATGAACATACAGATTTAACTCTTCATATACAAATGATAGTTAAAGTCCTGGGATTAGTATGAGATTATCCAGGAAATGGATACAGAGGAAGAAGAAAACTAGACATGAACTAAATTCATTTGGTGAGCGAGAGAAAGAAAAATCGTAAAGGGATCAGAGAAGAATTAATTGGAAAAAACAGAAGGAGAACTGGATTTGTGCATGGTCACACTGAAAGAAGAGTTTCAGGAAACTCTTGTCAACATCTACTTAAAAGTTAGGAGTTTCACTGATATTATGCTAAATCTATAGATCATTTTGAGGAGAGCAGATATCTTAACAATATTGGGTTTTCCAATACATGAATATGGTAAAATTCAAGATTAATTGGATCTTTTGAAATTACTCTTAATAAAGTTTGAAGGGGGTAGTGTCTTGCTCACCCTTATTAATTTTATTCCAAAGTATTTAATGTTTAGAATGCTATCAAAAGTGCAAAATTTTAAAATTTTATTTTCCAGTTGTTGCAATATAACAATTAATAACTAGTAATAATAGTTGTAGCAATAGAAGTAATTTTTTTCATATGGCTTTGTATCTTAGACTGTGCTAAATTCACTTATTAATTCTCATAAGGTTTTTTGGTAGAATCTTTAGTATTTTATACATAAATAATCATGTTGTCTGTGAACAAAAAGAATTTTCCTTATTCCTTTCTTATTTTTATGCCTTATACATTTTTTTTTCATTACCGATTACCCTAAGACCTCTAACACAATGTTGAATAAGAGTGATGAGATCATATAAGCTGGCCTATTTTCTGACCTTTGGGAAAAGCTTTCAACATATCAATATAAAGCATGATGGGAACTTTAGGTTTTTTACATATGCCAATTATCATATTGAGGAAATTCTATTCTATTCCTAGTTTGCTGAGAATTCTTATCCTAAATAGACTTCACATTTTTCAAATGCTGTTTATGCATTGTAGTAGGCTCCTTCTAACATGGCTCCCAATAATCTGTGGCTCTGGATGGTCACATCCTGTGTAATTCCCTCCTTCTGTTGTGGGCTGATTCCAAGGAATAGAATATGGCAAAGGTAATGAGATGTCACTTCTGAGATTAGGTTTTAAAAGACTGTGACTTCCCTCCTGCTTGCACTCTCTCTCTTGTCCTGTGGTTTACTTGTTAGAATGAAGTGAACTGTCTCTTCTTTTCTGAGATGCCCTAAAAAGAGGTGTTTGAAGCAAGGAACTGAGGGCTACCTCCCATCAAGAGCCGTCGGTGAACTAAGGCCCCCAGTCCAACCACAAAAGGAAATGAATCATTGTAAACCCAGGTTACTGAGTTTGGAAGTGGATCCACCCACAGTGGAGTCTTCAGATGACTGCTGCTTCTACTAAAATCTTGTCTGCAGCCTTGTGAAAACTGAGCCAGAGGCATCCAGCCAAGCTGCATCCAGATCCCTGACACATAGAAATTTTGAGATAGTAAATGCCTGTTGCTTTAAGTTGCCATGTTTGGGGTAATTTCTTATGCAGCCACAGAAAACTAATACATGGATTTATTGAAGTGATCATATGATTATTTTTCTTTTTATTTTCTAAAAGAGTTGAATTAAATTAGTTGATTTTTTTAAAAGGCAAATCAAATTTGCATTCTTGGGATAAGCGCTCTTTGGTCACAAGAGATTATGCTTTTTATATATTGGTGGTTTTCTATTTGCTAATTTTTTTTTAGGACGTGGTATCTGTTTTCATGAGATGTGTTGTTCTTTGAATTTATTTTCTTGTAATGTTTTTTTCAGGTTTCATATCAGATTTATGCTGGCCACATAAAATGAGTTGGAAGGTATTTCTTTCTTCTCCATTTGATAAAAGAGTTGTATAACATTGGTAATATTGCTTCTCAAATATTTGATAGAATTTGTCAGTGAAACCATCTTGCCCTGTAGCTTTTTTGGGTGGGAATTACAAGTTCAATTTCTTTGATAGATAATAGGACTTTTCAGATTTTCTATATATATTTCTGTCACTTTCGGTGATCTATGTCCTTTAAGGAATTTGCCAGTTTTACCTAAGTTGCCAAACTTATTGGCATAACGTTCGTCATAATATGCCTTTATTATCCCTTTAATGCCTCTACAATCTATAATGTCACTCTCCTTCTTATTCCTGACAATGGAAATATTTTTCTCTTTATTTCTTGATTGGCCTTTCAAGGTAGTTATCAATTTTATTAATATATTTTTTTTTCATTTTTTATTGAGATTGTTCAGATCACATACAATTATCCAAAGATCCAAAGTGTACAATCACTTGCCCCTGGGTACCCTCATACAGCTGGGCATCCATCACACTTAATTTTTGTTCAATTTTTAGAAACTTTTCATTACTCCAGACAAGAAATAAAGTGAAAGATGAAAAAAGAAAAAAAGAAAAGGAAACTCTAATCCTCCCCTATCCCTAACCAACCCCCCTCAATTGTTGACTTGTAGTATTGGGATAGTACATTTGTTACTGTTTATGAAAAAATATTGAAATACTACTAACTGTAGTATATAGTTTGTAATAGGTATATAGTTCTTCCCTATATGCCCCTCTATTATTAACTTCTAATTGTATTGTCATACATTTGTTCTGGTTCATGGAAGCGATTTCTAGTATTTGTACAGTTGATCATGGACATTGCCCACCATAGGATTCAGTTTTATACATTCCCATCTTTTGACCTCCAACTTTCCTTCTGGTGACATATATGACTCTGAGCTTCCCCTTTCCACCTCATTCACACACCATTCAGCACTGTTAGTTATTCTCACATCTTGCTACCAACACCCCTGTTCATTTCCAAACATTTAAGTTCATCCTAGTTGAACATTCTGCTCATACTAAGCAACCACTCCCCATTCTTAAGCCTTGTCCTATATCTTGGTACCTTATATTTCATGTCTATGAGTTTACATATTATAATTAGTTCCTATCAGTGAGACCCTGCAATAATCATCCTTATGTGTCTGGCTTATTTCACTCAGTATATTGCCCTCGAGGTTTTGTCATCAACCCATTCTTTTTTTTTTAATATGGTTTTGTTCACTCACCATACATTCCATCCCAAGTAAATAATCGATGGTTCTCTGCATGGTCATACATTTATGTGTTCACCACCTTCACCACTATCTATATAAGGGCATCTACATTTCTTCCACAAGGCAGGAGGGAGAGTCAAAGAAGGTAGAGAGGCAAAAGAAAGAGGAAAAAAAATGACAGCTAGGAAGCAGCAAAAGGAAAAATAACCTTAAATCAAAGTAGAATAAAGAATCAGACAATACCACCAATGTCAAGTGTCTAACATGCCTCCCCTATCCCCACCTCTTATCTGCATTTACCTTGGTATATCACCTTTGTTACATTAAAGGAAGCATAATACAATGATTCTATTAGTTACAGTCTCTAGTTTATGCTGATTGCATCCCTCCCCCAATGCCTCCCCATTTTTAACACCTTGCAAGGTTGACATTTGCTTGTTCTCCCTCGTAAAAGAATATATTTGTACATTTTATCACAATTGTTGAATACTCTAGATTTCACCAAGTTACACATTCCCAGTCTTTATTTTTCCTCCTTTCTTGTGGTGTCTCACATGCTCCCCACCTTCCTCTTTCAACCGTATTCATAGTTACCTTTGTTCAGTGTACTTACATTGTTGTGCTACCGTCTCCCAAAATTGTGTTCCAAACCACGCACTCCTGTCTTCTATCACCCTGTAGTGCTCCCTTTAGTATTTCTTGTAGGACAGGTGTCTTGTTCACAAAGTCTCTCATTGTCTGTTTGTCAGAAAATATTTTGAGCTCTCCCTCATATTTGAAGGACAGCTTTGCTGGATATAGGATTCTTGGTTGGCGGTTTTTCTCTTTCAGTATCTTAAATATATCACACCACTTCCTTCTTGCCTCCATGGTTTCTGCTGAGAGATCCGCACATAGTCTTATTAAGCTTCCTTTGTATGTAATGGATCGCTTTTTTCTTGCTGCTTTCACAATTCTCTCTTTGCCTTTGACATTTGATAATCTGATTATTAAGTGTCTTGGCATAGGCCTATTCACCTCTCTTCTGTTTGGAGTACGCTGCACTTCTTGGATCTGTAATTTTATGTCTTTCATAAGAGATGGGAAATTTTCATTAATTATTTCCTCTATTATTGCTTCTGCCCCCTTTCCCTTCTCATCTCCTTCTGGGACATCAATGATACGTACATTATTGTACTTTGTTTCATCCTTGAGTTCCCAGAGACGTTGCTCATATTTTTTCATTCTTTTCTCCATCTGCTCCTTTGCGTGTAGGCTTTCAGGTGTTTTGTTCTCCAGTTCCTGAGTGTTTTCTTCTGCCTCTTGAGATCTGCTGTTGTATGTTTCCATTGTGTCTTTCATCTCTTGTGTTGTGCCTTTCATTTCCATAGATTCCACTAGTTGTTTTTTTGAACTTTTGATTTCTGCCGTATATATGCCCAGTGTTTCCTTTACAGCCTCTCTCTCTTTTGCAATATCTTCTCTAAACTTTTTGAATTGATTTAGCATTAGTTGTTTAAATTCCTGTATCTCAGTTGAAGTGTACATTTGTTCCTTTGACTGGGCCATACTTTGTTTTTCTTAGTGCAGGTTGTAATTTTCTGTTGTCTAGGCATGGTTTCCTTGGTTATCCAAATCAGGTTTTCCCAGACCAGAACAGGCTCAGGTCCCAGAGGGAAGAAATATTCAGTATCTGGTTTCCCTGTGGGTGTGTCTTAGAAAATTGCTTCACCCTGTGATGCCTCAGGTCACTGTGCTTTTCTGCCCAGCAGGTGACGCCTGTTAGCCTATAATTCGTGACTGGTGTGAGGAGGTATGGCCGTGTTCCCCCAGGCTCTGGGGTCTGGTTCTGAATGGAAAGGGCCCCACCCCTTTCCTCCTAGAGTAGACAGACCCCCCAGGTGGAGGTCATTAGCATTTCAATGGTCTCACTCTCTGCTTGTGCTGTCTCCACCCTTCCCTGAGTCACAGCCCTGGAAACTGAAAATGACTGGGGCTTTCTCCACTGAGCCAAAAAAGAAACAGATAGTCCCCTTCAGACCCAGTCCAGGGTGACCCTCCGGCTCTCCCAGGTCAGTCGTCACCCAAAGCCTCTGTCTGTTTTTTGGGGATGCGTACCTGTAGTGAGCAGTTCACACTCACCTCTTAAAACCCCAGTTGGAGCTCAGCTGAGCTATATTCACCTGCTGGGAGAGAGCTTTTCTCTGGCACCATGAGGCTTTGCAGCTCGGGCTATGGGGGAGGGGGTCTCACAACTTGGATCCGCAGGTTTTACTTACAGATTTTATGCTGTGTTCTCGGGCATTCCTCCCAATTCAGGTTGGTGTATGATGAGTGGATGGTCTCGTTTGTCCCCCCGCAGTTATTCTGGATTATTTACTAGTTGTTTCTGGTTTTTTGTAGTTGTTCCAGGGGGACTACTTAGCTTCCACTCCTCTCTATGCCACCATCTTGCTCATAGATCTATTAATATATTTTTAAAAAGTAGCTTTGGGTGCTTTCTTTGTTTTCCATTTCATTAATTTATGATCTCATGTTTGTTATTTACTTCCTTGTACTTACTTTGCATTTGATTTGCTCTTTGTATCCAGCTTCTTATAGTGGAGATTTAGAGCATTGATTTTAAATCTTCCTGGCTTTTCTAATGTAGACATTTAAATCTACACATTTTCCTCTAAGCACTGATTTAGCTGCATTCCACTTCATTCAATGTAGTGCCTTTTCTGTTATCATTCAATTCAATTTCTAATTTCTCTTGAGATTTCACCTTGGACTCCTAGGTTATTTGTAAGTAGATAACTTATTTTTTAAATATTTGGAAATTTTCTAGGACTCTTGTTACAGATTTCTAATTGAATTTCTTTATGATTAGAGAACAGACTCTCTAAGGTTTCAGTATTTTGAAAAGTATGATCTCTCCTTGTGAATATTACATAGGCACTTGAAAACAAGTTGCAGTAGTAAATAGTCATATGTAAATGTCAATTAGGTCAAGTAGGTTGATTGTGTTATTTATAGCCTCTGTATTTTTACTTATTGCTCATCTACTTATTCCATCAATTACTAAGATATTGTAGATTTGTATTTCTTCCCTTAGTTCAATCACTTTTTGCTTCATATATTTTGAAACTTTGTTTTTAGATGCATATATATTTAGGATTCTTGTGTCTTCTTTTTGAATTGACCTTTTTCATCATGAAATATTCTTCTTTAACTCTGTTTATAATATAAATAACTGATATTAATATATCTATCCCAGCTTTCCTTTGCTTGTCATTCAAATAATACATACCTTTCATTGTTTTACTTTCAACTAATGTGTCCTAATATTACCTCTCTTCTAGACAGCATATAATTGGGTCTTGCTTTTTTGACCAGGCTGACAACCTCTGCCATAAAGGTTTCAGCCTATATGCATGTAGGGTAATTAGCTACATGGGTTGGGTTTAAGTCAACATTTTGTTATTTGTTTATTCTTGTTCCATCTGCTTTTTTTTCTCTGCTTTTATTCTCCTGCCTTCTTTTGGGTTAATTGAGTATTTTTAGTATTTTATTTTTTTCAAAATTATGTTGAATTTTTTAAAAAGCAGTTTTATTGAGATATATTCACATACCATACAGTCCATCCCAGTGTACAATCAATGGCTTTTAGTATATTCCCAGAGTTTTGGGTTTATCACCACAATCGATTTTAGAACATTTTCATTACTCCAAAAAGAAAAACCCCATACCCCATAGGAGTCACCTCTCAATCCCTCTATCCTTCCCCATCCTTAAATGATTGCTAAAGTATCTGTATCTATAGATTTATTTATAATTACATTTTATATAAATAGAATCATACAATATGTAGTACTTTGTGTTTGGTTTCTTTCACTTAGCATAATGTTTTCAAATTATTATTATTATATATTTTTAATTAGAGAAGTAGTAGGTTTACAGAAAAGTCATGTAAAAAATACAGTCTTCTCATATACCCCCTATTGTTGACACTTTGCATTAGTATGGTACCTTTGCTACAATTGATGAAAGAATATTAAAATAGTACTATTAACTATAGTTCATAGTTTACATTAGGTGTATTTTTCCCATATACCATCCTATAATTAACACCTTGCTTTAGTGTCGAACATATGTTATAGTTCTTGAAAGAATATTCTTATACTTGAACTATTAACCCATCCATCATTCACAACAGGGTTCACTGTGTTACACAGTCCCATGTTTTATCTTCCAACTTTCATTCTAGTAACATACATGACCCCAAACTTGCATTTTCAACCATAATCACATAAATAATTCAACACTGTTAATCACAATAACAGTAATGTACTACCATCACCACTATCTATTTCCAGATATTTCAAATCAACCTAAACAGAAATACTGTATAAATTAAGCATCAGGTCCCATTCTCTACCTTCAACACAGTCCACGGTAACCTATATTCTAACTCGATGAGTTTGCTTATTAATTAGTGCATATCAGTGACATCGTACAGTATTTGTCCTTTTGTGCCTGACTTATTTCACTCAGCACAGTGTCTTAAAGGTTCATTCATGTTGTCACATGCATCAGGACTTCATTCCTTCTTACAGTTGAATAATATTCCATTGCATGTATATACCACATTTTGTTTATCCATTCATCTGTTGTTGGACACTTGGGTTGCTTCCATCTTTGGCAACTGTGAATAATGCTATGAACATCAGTGTGTAAACATCTATTCAAGTCCCTGCTTTCAATTCTTCTGGGTATATAACTACTAGTGGAATTGCCAGATCATACGATATTATTCTATGTTTAGCTTCATGAGGAACTGCCAGACCATCTTCTGCAGTGGTTGCACCATTTTACATTCCTACCAGCAATGAATGAGTCTTCCTATTTCTCCACATCCTCTCCAACATGTACTTTTCTAGTTTTTTTTAAATAGTTGGCATTCTAGTGGTTGTGAAATGCTATCTCATTGTGGTTTTCATGTGCATTTCCCTAAAAACTAGTGATGATGAGCATCTTTTCATGTACTTTTTAGCCATTTGTTTATCTTCTTTGGAGTTATGTCTTTTCAAGTCTTTTGCTTATTTTTAAATTAGGCTGTTTGTCTTTTTATTTTTGAGTTGTAGGAGTTCATTATATATTCTGGATATTAAACCCTTATCAGATATGTGGTTTCCAAATATTTTCTTCCATTAAGTAGGTTGTCTTTTCACTTTCATGACAAATTCCTTTGATACCCAAAAGTATTTAATTTTGAGGAGGTCCCATTTACCTATTTTTTTCTTTGATTGCTTGTGCTTTGTGTATAAAGTCTAAGAAGCCATAGCCTAACACAAGACCCAGAAGATGTTTCCCTACATTTTCTTCTAGGAGTTTTATACTCCTGACTCTTATATTTAGGTCTTTGGTGCATTTTAAGTTAATTTTTGTATATGATGAGAGATAGGGGTCCTTTTTCATTCTTTTACTTATAGATATCAAGTTCTCTCAGCACCATTAGTTGAAGAGACTATTCTTTCCCAATTTTGTGGACTTGGCAGCCTTGTCAAAATCATTTGGCCATAAATGTGAGGGTCCATTTCTGAACTCTTGTTTTGATTCCATTGATCAGTGTATCTATCCTTGTGGCAGTATCATGCTGTTTTGACCACTGTAGCTTTGTAATATGCTTTAAAGTCCAATAAGTGTGAGTCTCCTGTTTAAGATGTTTTTGGCTATTCAGGGGCCTTTACACTTCCAAATAAATTCGATAATTGACTTTTCCATTTTTGCAAAGAAGGCTATTGGAATTTTGATTGGGATTTCATTGAATCTGTAAATAAATTTGCATAGAATTGATATCTTAACAGCATTCAGACTGCCAATCCATGAATGTGGAAAGTCCCTCCATTTGGTTAGGTCTTTTATTTCATTTAGCAATGTTTTGTAGTTTTCTGTGTACAGTCATTTACATCCTTGGTTAAATTTATTCACTGATATTTAATTATTTTAGTTGCTATTATAACTGGAACTTTATTCTTGATTTCCCATCAGGTTACTCATTACTAGTGTATAGAAACACTACTGATTTTTCCTGTTGATCTTATACAATGCCACTTGCTGAATATGTTTATTAGTTCTAGAAACTCCGTTATAGAGTTTTGGGGACTCTCTCTATATAGGATCATGTCATCTTCAAATAGTAAAACTTTTAGTTTTGCCTTACCAGTCTGGAGGCCTTTTATTTATTTTTTTCTTTCCTAATTGTTCTGGCTAGAATTTCCAGTACAATGTTCAATAATAGCAGTGACAGTGGGCATCTTTGTCTTGTTCCAGAACTTAGAGGGAAAGCTTTCAGTCTTTCACCATTGAGTAAGATATTAGCTGTGGGTTTTTGTATATGCCTTTTATCATGTTGAGAAAGTTTCCTTCTATTCCTATTTTTCTAAGTGTTTTTATCAAGAAAGGATGCTGAATTTTGTCAAGTGCATTTTCTTTGTCAATTGAGATGATCATGTGGTTTTTTCCCTTCATTTTGTTGATGTGGTATATTGCATTTATTGGTTTTCTTCTGTTGAACCACTCTTACATACCTAGGATAAAACCAACTTGATCACAGTATACAATTCTTTTGGTGTACTGTTGGATTCACTTTGCAAGTATTTTGTTGGGTATTTTTTCATCTATATTCATAAGTGAAATTGGTCTGTAACTTTCTTTTCTTTTACTATCTTTACCTGGATTTGATATTAGGGTGATGTTGGCCTCATAGAATGAGTTAGGTAGTGCTCTATCCTCTTCAAGCTTATGGAAGAGTTTAAGCAGGATTAGTATTAATTTTTGGGGGCATGATTGGTAGAATTCCCCAAAGAAGTCGTCTGGTCCTGAACTTTCCTTTGTTGGGTTTTTGATGACTAATTCAATCTCTTTGCTTGTAATTGGTCTGTTGAGGTCTTCTATTTCTTGTAGAGTCAGTATAGGCTGTTTGCGTGTTTCTAGGAATTTGTCCATTTCACCTTAGTTGCCTAATTTGTTACCATACAGTTGTTCATAGTATCCTCTTATGGTCAGTTTTTTTTTCTTGTGGGATCAGTAGTAATGTCCTCCCTCTCATTTCTGATTTTCTTTATTTGCATGTTCTCCATTTTTTTTCTTTGTCAGTCTAGTTAAAGGTTTGTTAATTTTATTGATCTTTTCAGAGAACCAACTTTTTTGTTAATTCTCCCTATTGCTTTTTCACTCTTAATTCCACTCATTTCTGCTCTAATTTTAGTTATTTCTATCCTTCTGCTTTCTTTGGCACTAGTTTGCTCTTTTTGTAGTTCCTCCAGGTGTGTAGTTACGGCTTTGATTTTAGCTCTTTCTTCTGTTTTAATGTTAGCATTGGGGCTATAAATTTCCCTTTCAGAAGTGCCTTCACTGCAACCCATACGTTTTGATATGTTGTATCCTCATTTTCAATTGTCTTAAGATATTTATCAATTTCCACTGCAATTTTTTATTTGACCCATCCTTTGTTTAAGAGGGTGCTATTTAACTTCCATATATTTGTGGATTTTCCAGTTCTATGCCTGTTATTGATTTGCAGCTTCATTCCATTATGGTTAGAGAAGATGCTTTGTATGATTTCAATCTTTCTAAATTTATTAAGTCTTGTTTTGTGACTCAACATGTGGTCTATCCTGAAGATTGATCCATGTGTATTTGAGAAGAATATATGTTTGGGGGTGCAATGTTCTATATATGCCTTTTAGATCTAGTTCATCTCTCATGTTATTCAAGTTTTCTGTTTCCTTACTGAACTTTCATTTAGATGTTCTATCTATTGATGAGAGCAATGTATTGAAGTCTCCAATTATTATTGTAGAGGTGTTTATTTTTCCCTAGATTTGCCAGGGTTTGCTTCATATATTTTGGTGTGCCATGATTAGGTGCATAAATATTTATGATTGTTATTTCTTCTTGATTATTGTCCCTTTTTTTTTTAACTATAGAGTGTTTCTTTGTCTTTTATAACAGCTTTTGACTTAAACTCTATTTTTCCTGCTATTAGTATAGCTACCTCAGCTCTTTTTTGGTTGCTATTTGCCTGGAATATTTCTTCCATCCTTTCACTTTCAACCTATTTGTCTTTGGATCTAAGGTGAGTCTCTTGAAAACAACATATAGTTGGATCATGCCCTTTTTAGTGCAATTTTATTGAGATATGTCCATACACCATATAATCCAGGCAAAGTATGCAATCAGTGGCTCACAGTATCATCATATAGTTGTCATTCACCACCACAATCAATTCTAGAACCTTTTCATTGCCCCCCAAAAATAATTAAAATTAAAAAAACATAAAAATAAAAAAGAACACCAAAGACATCTGATACTCTTTATCCCTCCCTATTATTTATTTATTTATTACTTAATTTTATTACCCATCTGCCCATACACAGGATCCAGGGAGTGTCAGTCACAAGTTTTTCACAATCACATGGTCACACAATAAAAGCTCTATAATTATACAATCACCATCAAGAATCAAGGCTACTGCATTACAGTTCAACAGTTTCAGATATTTCCTTCTAGCTATTCTAATACACTAGAAAATTAAAGGAATATCTATAGAATACATAAGAATAGCCTCCAGAATGACCACTCAACTCTATTTGAAATCTCTCAACCAATGAAATTTTATTTTGTTTCATTTCTTTTCTCCCTTATGGTCAAGAAGGCATTCTCAATCCCATGATGCCAGGCCCAGGCTCATCCCTGGGAGTCAAATCCCATATTTCCAGGGAGACTTACACCCCTGGGAGGCCAACTAGATTCTAAGGCAGGTTCTCCAGGAAAGCAACACTTAATTCTTCTCCCAAAATTCTGTACTATATCACTTCTTCTCTGGTGAAATGCCACCTCTATTCTGTCTTTCCAACAGGAACCCAGGGCCATCAGGGAGCAATAGACGCAAGGGGCTCTTGCTAATACCATGCTCAAATCCAACAGTGGCTCCAGAGTTAGGTGGGTGGTTGCTTCCACCTGCATTTCTGATACCAGGTAATGTCGCTCAAGAAATAACAAACTGAGAGTTTTGAAATGTGTAAATGTTCAAATCAAGGCATCATCACGGTGATGGTTGGCAGTTGTTTTCTTTCAGCACTTTGAATATTTTGTACAACTGCTTTCTTGTTTCCATGGTTTCTGATGAGAAATCAACATTTAATCTTATTGGGATTCCCTCATACATAACTCTTTGCTTTTCTCATGCAGCTTTCAGATCTCTCTTCTCGTCCTTGACATTGGACAGTTTTATTTTTATGTCTGGGCATGCTTTTTGTGAGTATATCCTATTTGTAGTTCACTGGGCTTCTTGAATGTTCATATTCATGTCTTTCATTAATTTGGGATGCTTTCTACCATTATTTGTTTAAATATGCCTTCTGCCCTTTTCTTATACCTCTGTGACTCCCATAATGAGTATATTATGCTTTACTGATGTTCTGCAGGTCTCTTAGGTTCTGGTCACTATTTCTTATTCTTTTTTATTTCTGCTCTTCAGTCTGAATCATTCCAATGGCCTTGTCTTCAAGATCAGTGATTCTTTCTTCTGCCATCTCCAGTCTGCTGTTGAAACCATCTAATTAATTTTCATTTCAGTTATCGTGGTCTACAATTCCAGTATTTCTCTTTGGTTACTACTGAGAATCTCAAAGAGATTTCCATATTGTTCATTCATTGCTTTCCTCATATCCTTTAGTTCTCTCTCTCTGTTTTCTTTTATCTCCTTGAACATATCGAGGGCCATTTTTAATAGTCTTTTCTGATAAGTCCAAAGTCTGGTGTTCTTCACTGATGGTTTCTGGATTGTCGTCTTGCTCCTTTGTATGGGCCATCATTTCCTGGTCTTTGTCTGCTTTGTAATCTTTTGTTGCACCATATATATTTTAATATTTAAAGTGTTAAATATGGGATATAGTCCCTGAGCTGTCTGTTCCTTAAGTTTTTTTCCAGCTAACGATATGACAAAGATTTTCTTGAATTCCAAAAGCTAATAACAATTAACAAACCCACGTTTTACAGTATTTGCACATGGCTCTGCTTTGGATGGTGATCTCCTTCAGAGCTTATCCCTCCTGTCAAGATTAGCTTTAGCAGCTTTAGGCAAATGCAGAGTGCAGGGTCCTCTCTGTCTTACATGAGTCTGCATGGAGCCAGGGAGCCTGCTTGTTTTCCTGGTTGTGTTTGCTCATGACCTTAAGAATTCTTCCATTTACAGTTTACAGGAGATTGACTGAAAACCACTTCTACTCCCTTTCAAATAGACTTTCACCCTCTCCTGGATTCTGTCTTGTGTGACTTAATGCATTTAGTCCTTTGCCTTGGTATCTTTGATTTAATACTTTCTCACACTGTCTCAGCTGTATGCAAGCTGTTTCTCTACTTTCAGGATAAACTCTGGGAGGGTGAGCCTGAGACAAGTTTTCCATCTCAGTTCCTCAATCTTCCAACTAGTAGATCAGCAATGACATACTGCACCCTGTTACATGCACAGGGGCCACTCTGCTTCCTCTGGAACAGGCCAGGGATACAATGAGAGCAGAAGCTGGCTCCACCCTGTACTGTGGAGAGGGTGGGGGAGAAACCAGCAATGGTGCCATCTTTATGGTTTTGATGATGCTGAATTTTCTTGATTCGGTCCTTTAACAGTTTTCCATAGTTTTGAGGAAGGTTACTGTCTTTAAGATTCTTATGCTACCTTTGCCTGAGGGGTGTTTGGACAATGGCTGCTCTCAGAGCTGGCCCCAGTGTTCTCAAGTAGATAATCAAAAGCAGTGTTCAGTGACTAGACTACACACCCCAGAGTTTGAAGGACTAGGTCATTATGTGCCAGGGGTCCAAGTTGCAGTCCCCTCTGCTACCCACCACAAGGCTGGGAGATGAAAGATTGTAGCCACTGCAGGGGGAATAGATCCACCAGTATTTATCACAATTTGCAATCCTCTTCCTCTCATTCCTCCCTGGACTCTGCAGTGTTTCACTAGACGCAGGAGTTTTGAAATACTTTATTCCCACAATTCCTACCAGTTCGGTAGTTGCCTTGGTGGAGGGACCATTCCTTGAGCTTCTTACTCTGCTATCTTCCCGCAATCCTGTGAGCATGTGCTTTGTCCAGAGCATGCACACATGACCTTAGGAATTCCCCTATTTATCTGGATCCAAATGCCCCCTTCTCCTAGGAAATAGTCTTTCCTCCTGGTTCCAGGAACTCACTCTATTCTGTGCCTTAAAGCCATCAATCTTTTCCCCAGGCAGCTAAAATTTGATTGTGTCTTACCTTGTTTTAGTTGCCCTGCAAGTCCCTCTATGTGCAGAGCAAGTTCTGGGTGGCAAACCTGAGATGAGTTTCCTGATTCAGTCCTTCAGGCTGCCCCCAGGCAGACTGTTAAAAATATACTTGCACCCCTAAATGTTACTCATTTCCTTCCAGAAATAGGACTAGGGACCAGCACTGGGAGTACTTTTTTCTTTTAGCACTGAGCCAGGGAGGGAGTGGGGGAAAGGTGAGCAAAGGTGCCACAAGATTTTCCTTCCATTCTTTAGTTGCCTTTTCTTGATTTGACATTCACCTGTTTGTTGCCACTTTTCTGGCTATTTTCCAAAGTTGTGAGAAAGATAGTTCTACCAGTTTTGCTTGCTGTTAACAACACTGAATTATATGTTTAAATGTGGCTAAAAGGGGAAATTTTGGTTGTATACATGTTTTTAGAATAAAAATTTTTAAAAACACATAAGACTATACAACACAAACCCTAATGAAAACATAGCCTATAGTTAATAGTACAATATAATAAGATTTCTTCATAAATTTTAAGAAATGTACCATACTAATGCAAAGTGTTAGTAATGGTGTGGGGGGGGGTATGAGGGTTATGTGCTTTCTACATGATTTTTCTTTAAACCTACAAATTTTCTATTCAAAAAGAGTTATTATCCTGAAGATGATTGTATAATAATGTAGATTATAAGGAGTGACTGTGTGATTGTGAAGGCCTTGTGGATCACACTCCCTTTGTCTAGTGTGTGGATGGATGGGTAGAAAAGTGGGGACAAAAACTAAATGACAAATAGAGTGAGATGGGGGGATGGTTTGGGTGTTCTTTTTTTACTTTTATTTTTTATTCTTATTCTGATTCTTTCTGATGTATGGAAAATGTTCAGAAATAGATTGTGGTGATGAATGCATAACTATTTGATCGTACTGTGAACAGTTGATTGTATACCATGGATGAGTGTATGGTATGTGAATATATTTCAATAAAACTGAATTTTAAAAAAAAAGAGTTATTAAAAGGTGTATAGGAAAATAATTTAATTAATGGAGAACCATGGCCAACTCTCCTTGAGTAATTAAGTCAAGAAGTTTTTTGGACAATCTGACAAGGTAGAATTTACAGATGAGGAAACTTAGGCATATAAAGTAAAATTATACAGTCCAGATTCTACAAACAAATTAGTTTTGTCCTTGAGAAATCACTTTGTAACCAGTTCTTTGATGTAGGACACCATGGATTATATTATGTCAAAGGAAGTAAAATTTACTGTGTGGGACTGGTCCACTGTCTCATTTTGCTCTATTGAGCATGCATGCGATGGAGTCCTCCCACGGCAGCCAATCCAATTCAACTTGCAGAATGAGCAAACCTCATGAAAGAAAATCCTTGCCACGTTTTATAGTTTCATTATCAAAATGGCCTCAAAGCATTTACAACATGGTGACCTGACAGCTTTCAGCTCAGAAATGACCACGTAATATACAGTCCAGCAGTACCTCCGTACTTGGTGTTTTAGTTTGCTAGGTTGCTGAAAGCAGATACCACAAAATGGGTTGGCTTTAACAATGAGAAGTTATTAGCTTACAAGCTTACAGTTTTGAGGCAGTGAAAATGTCTAAATCAAGCCATCATCAAGATGTTTTCTTTTTGAAGACCAGCTGCCTGCAATCCTGGACTTCTCTGTCACATGGCAAGGCACATGGTGGCATCTGCTGGTCTCTCCCCTCTCTTCTGAGTTCCATTGCTTCCAGCTTCTTGTTTCCATGATGCTTGCTCTCTCTCTACCTCTCTCTCTCTTTCTCTCTCTCTCCATCTCTTTTATAAAGGACTCCAGTAAAAGGATTAAGACCCACCCTGGGCCTTGCGTTAACTGAAGTAACCTCATGTAAACCTACTTACAATAGGTTTACACTCACAGGAATGGATTAGTTTTATGAACATGATTTTCTGGGGTAAATACAGTTCCAAACCACCACACATGGCAAGAACTGAAGAAAGTTTATTTTGCTGGCAGTGCACATAGCTTTCAAAACAAGTTTCTTTTTCAGTCAATTAAACCTGGGTTCAATAAAATCATGTGGGAGACAAGAGGGCTGGGAATGCAAGTTATCGATTACATCTCAGTTATACCTGGAGAGATGCTCTCTGGCTGAACTTGATTAAAAATCATTCCCAAATCTAAATCTTCACAGTGTAACATGATTTTCAATTATCCTCAACTACCTTCTCTCCACCTTATCCTCTACCCCTCTGTTGAAGATATTCCAGTCATGTAGGCTTCTAAATTGTACAATACTTAGTTGAAAGACAGCCTGACCCTTGGATGGGCCAAGGCACCATGGGAAAAGTTGAAAATCAGAGCTGAAAACTAATATTCCATTTACTGGCATCATTATGGAATGAAGTCTTCAATGCAAGTGCATTTCTCAACTATAAAATGCAGATGATGTTTGCCTTACCCACTGTTGTGAGAATAAAATGAGAGAATGTATTTCATGCCCCTAGCCACAGTTCTTGTCACATTATAGGTACATTTTGAATGCTAGTCCACTTCCCCAATTGATGGTTAGTTTCATGCGTCAACTTGGCTAGGTTACAATGTCCACTTTTGTAGTCAGGCAAACATTGGACTGATTTTTACTGTAAGAGTATTTCATGGATTTAAATTATTAGTCATCTATGACTGATTATAGCTACAATCAACAAAGGAGATTGCCTTCAGCAATGAGATGAATCTCTTCATCCAAAGAGTTGGAGGCCTTAAAGGGAGAACCTGATTATTTCAGCAGTCAGAAAGAATTTCTATCTCAACTTCAGCCAGCCAGCTCCTTCTGTGGCTTCTGCAGAAGAATTGAATATCACCATTGAGTTCTCAACTTGCTGCCTGCCCTATGGAATTCAGACTTGCCAATCCCCATGGTCATATGAGCCAATTCCTATAATAAATTTCTTAATACTTACACACACAAGCACACCTATGTATGTGTGCATATATATATGCACATATCCTGTCTGTTATGTTTTTCTGGAGAACCGTGACTCCACCCCTGAAAGTGTCAAAACTCTAACCCCCTACTTCCCTGACTTGCTGGCACCTATACAGTCTTGACACATTTGCTATTTAGACCATAGCTTATGTCCAATGGTGGAACATTCCAATCACTTAGCCAGATGAAACAACAGAATCAGACATCAAAACTGGTAAAATGTAAAATTACCATTCCCCCTCAGATTATTGATATTTTTCCAGAGAATATATAAAAATAAGGTTTTTAAAAAAATTTATCACAGATTCAGTTACATTGTGAACCAAATTATGTGCTTGTTTGTAGCAGTAGTGTATCTCTGTCGCCATATAATACAAAACCTCAAACATAGAAAGGGGGTCTAGGTTCAAATTCTGGCTCTCAGACTTATTCACTATATAACCTTGGGAAATCTTTTGTCAACTCTGAGCCTCAGTTTCTTCATCTGTAAAATGTGCATAGTGCTTTCCTTGAAGGGCATGCACCTGGTACAAGTGCTAGCAGTTATTATCAATAATAATATAATTACTAACAAGCATAACACAGATGGGATTCTTATTCCATTCAAAATTAAAATTGTTATGCCATGTGTTAAAACAATTCAATAGTTTCTGCTCCTCTCAAGAGCAGATACTTCTTCAAATTGATTTATGCTACTAAAAATGAGATTAATTCCACTGAACATTCTTCCAGCATGTCCCATTATTTACTTGTATTGCTCATCTGTGATTATTGAGTTCACTCTATGGGATAAACCTATAGAAGAAAGAAAAAGCATTGTGCTAATCTAAACAAGGCATTGTGTTAATTGTTTTAGCATACATCAATTATCTTATTTGCTCCTGCTAAAAACTATATGAAGGAAAAGGTAGGTTATCCATTTTTTAAACTAAGGAAAAGGCATTGCCAATATTAAGTGGCAGAGCTTGGAATAAAATCAGGGGAACCCGTACTCTCCAGTTCATTCAAGATGCAAGGATTCCTGTGGGATTACAAAGAATGGGAGGCAATCTGCATATTAAGACCTCAGAGCCCTGTGAAAAGGGGAAGAATCTTTGTTAATATTCTAGTGAGAATAATCTTTCCCAAATCTATTGATTCCCTTTCATTTTCCAAATGCTGAAAAATGAATACGGATAGGGATTTTTCTTCTGGTTGACTTGAAAAATAAAATTTTCAAAATGCCTAAGTGCTCCTTTATTACAATAACTCCTTTATTCTATAAATTTACACACTATCTGAAAATGTCATCCTCAGTAAGTTGTTTTTCTCTCTTGCTTATTTCATTCTTTCTGTTCAAATGGTACCAGAAGGAGGGAATCAGAAGCAAAATGATTAAAATATATTTCCATTGATCAGAAGGAGGAAATGGATGCTAATTTCTCAAGATACCAAAAACAAGCATTTTATTGTGCTAAAGAAGGGCCTTCAAACTTGTCCAATACCAACTGGAAGTTTCATTGTGTTAAAAATAACACACCAGGTGAAGTCTAGACATGTCAAGCAGAATATGCCATTGTCCAGAAAGAGAAAGAACATTTGTTGAGAGCATGTAATCATTGTTTTATAGTATGCTAGATGATATAGTCCTCCTAGGAATCCCATAAGATAAGAATCTTTGCCTTTATTTTACAGATAAGGAAATTGAGGTTCAAAAAGTGGTTACATAAACTTCCTAAATGAAAGTCATAATAAGTAGAGAACTGGAGTTTGAACCTCACGCTGACTGACTCTAAGTAAAAGTAGTTTTCACTTGTTGTGTACTTATCATATACCAGGTAATTTATATGTACTACCTCAAATCCTTTAATTGAGCCATCCTCAATTTCACAAGGTAGGTATTAGTCTCTCCTTTTTAAACATCAGGAGAATGAGGCTTCAGTAGGCTAAGCAACTTTCTCAGTGCTACACGGCTAATAAGAAGTAGAGTCAAGATCTTAACCTTGGCTTCCGAGCTCCAAAGCCATCACTTTCCACTGCTTCCTGATGTCTCCTGCTGAAGGGAATGACCACACTGGCCTCAAGTAATAAAAATTGAAAGCAGATGTGGAAGCAAGGAGAACCTACAGGAGAATACCACCATCTACTTGGAATTCATGTCAACCAGGAGGAGAAGAGAGGGCATGGTTAGTATGTGACATTCAATTTGAGAAACAGATTTTTGAAAATGGGAAAAAGATAGAGAGAAACAAAAGAAAGTAATGAACTCATGAAAAGACACAAAAAAGAACCATTAGCTCCCAAAGTAAAGTTGTGACAATACAGTCATAGCTAATGTCAAAAATAAGGATAAGTGCAGTCATCTAAAGAAATCAAAGATACAAGGAGGCCTCTGGTATTTAAAAATAGGAACAAATGAGGGAAAAAGCACCCCTGAGAACCCTATCAGGAAGATGAAGCCTAGAGTATGTTTAACAAAAAACGCTCAAGACAACAAAAAGTTTTGTGTGTGTGTGTGGCTAGTTATGGGAAAAGAAAAAATAAAGGTAAAAAAATGTTTAAAAAATAACAGAGTCAGCAGGCTACCATTGCACCTGCCTTAGTCACATCTGTACCTGTTTTGCCATTCTGGAAAGAAAGGGATTCAGAGTTTTAACTTATACCAACTTTAGTGATTGGTTCCTGAGAGTTCCAGACAGTAGTATGGGAAAATATGTAGAATCCCCAAAGTTGTCAGCCTTGAAGTCTCAAGTAATGTTACAATATTTTTGGAAGGAAAATGAAGACTAGAATAAAAGGATGCAGGAATAAAGGGAGAGAGTGGCAAGAGGCTGTAGGAATGATGGAAAAACTAAGACAGTTGCAAAGTAAACTGCATCTGTATATACATATGGTTGAAATTGGAGTTAGATTAGAAATTACTCAAAGGCTAATTAATGCTCAGAGAAATTCCCTACTTCACTAGCTTGATCTAAGTACTTTGTTATCTCCATGAACACTGGGGGAAGGGCTGTGCTGCCTTAGGGTAGTGACTAATGGCCTGCACCATCTGTGACTTCTCTCGTGCACCTGAACCCTAGGAGGAACCACCCTCTAAGTGCAGCATCACACCCGCCCTGGTTATTGAGAGAGCTGGTCTCCACTGCCCAGGCCCAGGAAGCTTGGAAGAGTAAGAAACCTTCAGTCTTGAAATAAGGAAGGAGATTCTTACTGGGAATAACTTGAAAAGTTTTCTTTTCTCTTTTTTTCTTCTTTCTTTCTTTTTTTTTTTTTTTTATACTGGATGAAGGCAATAGGTGCTGTACAACTGGTCTTTAAAGACAGGAAAGGATAAAGAAATGCAGAGTGAAACTGCTTGAGATAGAGGTGCAAGAAGATGAGAAAAGTGACCACAGAGAAATATGTAGAAAAAGAAGAAACAATAGGATTCATACAAAAAGGTAAAGACAAAAGAATGTTTTTGAAAATCTTAAGGTAACCATGAGATACAATGTGTTAATGTTAGGTGTTGATGTCATATGTGAGAACCACATTTTCTCATCTGTAAAATGTGTAAAATGGAGATAGTTGTACATGCCTTATAGGATTTTGCTAGGATGAAAATACCAACTATCTCATAGAGTATTGTGAGAATCAAATGATTTAATGCATGTAAAGTACTTAAAACACATAGTAAAGTACTTTAAAAGCACATAGAAAATGTTCAATATTGTTAGCTATTATTGTCATTGTTGTTTAGTACTGTAGTACTATTCATATTATGGAAAAGCTTGTAATGTCAAACACATTGCATCCAAGTTTTCAATAAATGTCTTGTATGACAATAGTAATTAGTGTAACTGTATTATTGTTGTTATTATTTAAATCAACATGGAACATTCACCAACTAAAACACTTGAAGAATAAAACCAAAGAAAACATAACTATAAATCAAAAGGCAGAAAACAAAGGAAGCAATGGGAAGGCACAGAACAGATCTGAGTAACAATAAATAAGACAACATTCAACTTTCATATAAGAGAAACATATATCATAAAACAAAAAGAAAGGAAAACAATCAGAAAAGGAAAGAAAAGAAATTAACTTACTAAAATATTGGAGAAAATATTATAACTTTCTTATATTATGATTATATAATTAGAAAACAAAGGCATAGCAACTGAAATATTGTTAAAATTAATAAGAAAGTTCAGAAAAGTGACTGATTAAAAATCAATATTGTTTCTATGTTTTAATAGATATTAAGAAAATGTAAATAAATAAAATAGCAAACAGAATTATGTGTAAAAATACAACTAGACCTAGAGCGGGGAAGAAAGGAAAATACACTGATAAACTCATGATACTTAGGAATGAATTTAACAAGAAGTGTGTAGACCTTGATAAAGAAAACCACAGTCTTTGGTATTGAACATAAAAGAAGTTTTGAATAAATGCAGAGATAAAATATATTTCTGGTTGGGAAGATAAAATGATTCTAACGTGTGTTTAGAAGAATACATTTATGAAATTTAGCCACTAAGAAAGTCCAATTCAGAAACACAGGGCCTCTCTAAGACAGGCTGGACCAGAAAAACAGAAAGACATCATCTGCATCCCACCAGGCTAATAAGCACCAAGTAACTGCCAACAGAACTATCACCTTAGCAAGAAGAAAGAGTGAGGAGAGAGATGCCTTAAAGCTGTGGGTGCAGCAGGAACATTACGGGAAAACCCTCTGACAAATGAGCCACCACTCTAAAGACTTGGTAACCCTAGAAGAATTTGAAGACTTTGGTGCAAAAAAGGTAACACTTGCTACAACAAATGGAAAACCCCTTCAGTTCCTGACTAGATTGATACAATCTCCCACACTAATTTTCTAGCAGAAGTAGAAGCATGCCTATTTCCAGGCATAAATGCTATTTATCCAAGACTCTACTATCCTATTCACAACAAAGTAAGAAATAAGGATAGGTAATAGACAATAAAGCAATGGAAAAAAACAACAACAATTACTCTCAAGAGACAAAGCAATCAAAAGAACCAGACTCAAATATGACCAGATGTTAGAACTACTGGATAAGAGTTAAAAAATAACTACGATTTATATGTCAATGATTGCCATGTAAAAAGGTGAACAACATGCATGAACAATAGAAAATTTCAGCAGAGAGATGTAAACTGTAAGAAAGAGTCAAATATAAATGCTGGAACTAAAAAATGGGATAGCAGAGATGAACAATGCTTTTGACAGGCTCATCAGTAGACTTGATACAGGTAAGGAAAGTGAACTTGAAGATAGTTTGATAAAAATTATTCAAATGAGAACTTGAGAGAAAATGAAGAGTGAGAAATCAAACAACCAAGCAACCAGAAGAAGGTATCAAAGGACTATGGGGCAATATCAAAAAGTCTAACATATATAAAATCCCAGAAGAAGAGAGAGAATTGGACAGAAAAAAATATTTGAAAAGATAATGTGCAAGAACTTTCCAAGAATAATTAAAAATAACAAGCACAGATGAAATAATCTCA
The DNA here is from genome assembly GCF_015220235.1 of Choloepus didactylus. Classification (NCBI taxonomy): domain Eukaryota; kingdom Metazoa; phylum Chordata; class Mammalia; order Pilosa; family Megalonychidae; genus Choloepus; species Choloepus didactylus. The sequence continues at coordinate 30,626,373 of NC_051326.1, read as the reverse complement.
GAGAACCTCAAACAAGGTAAATTCTTATTCTTCCCCCACCTCCACCCTGCCCCATCCAAGACATATTATATTCAAACTACTAAAAAACAAAGTTAAAGAGAAAATCATGATAACAGCCATTGGAAGAAAGCACATTACAAACTTACATAAAAATAATCTCTGCTTTACAGAAGACAATGGAGTGTCATCTTTAAAATGCTGAAATAAAAAAAGAAACAGTCAACCCAGAATTCCATACCTATTTTAAATATCTTTCACAAATAAAGGAGAAATCAAGACTTCTTCAGAAAGGCAAAAATTGAGAGAAAAAAACTATCAGCAGACCTCTCCCAAAATAATGTTAAAAGAAATTCTTCAGGGAGAAAGACATGATACCAGAAACAAATGTACTTGTCTTTAAACAAAGAAAAAATGATTGGTAGATGTAGTTTAAATAAAAAATGAACATAAAGGCCAGTTTTCTTGTTTTCAATTGCTCTAAAAGAAAATTGACTATTTAAGCAAAAAAGTACCAAGATGGTAGATTTTAATCCAAACATATAATAATTACATTAAATATAAATGGCCTAAACACACCTGTTAAAAGATAGAGATTGTCAAATTGGATTTAAAAAAAAAATCTGATTTTTTATAGGAAACACATTTTAAATATTTAGGCATAGATGAGTTAAAATGAAAAAGAATGAAAAAGGTATACCATAAATACAAATAAAAATTAGCTGTAGTGTCTCCATTAATATCAGAGAAGTAGACTTCATAACATGTACTATCACTACAAATAAGGAGAACACACAGTAATTTGCACCTAACAACAGAGCTTTGTAATACATGAAGCAAAAACTGATAGAACTGAAAGGAAAGAAATAGACAAATCCATAATTATTTTTAGAAACTTCAACACTCCTCTATCAGTAATAGATGGAAAAAGTAGACTGAAAATCAGTAAGGATATAGAAGACCTGAACAGCATAAATAACCAATTGATGGAAGAAATCAAAGAATACCTACCTAATAGAGAGATATACCATCACTCATGAATTGGAATATTCAACTGTGTTAAGATGTCAGTTCTCCCCAATTTTATCTAGAGATTCAGTACAATCTTGATAAAAATCCCAGGAGGATTCTTTACATGGAAAGTTAGAGGAACTAGACTAACCAACATAATTTTGAAAAAAAGGGAATAAGTTGAAAGACACATATTATTTGATTTCAAGACTTGTGATAAAGCTACAAAAACCAAGACAGTGCACTATTAGTAAAATGATAGACATAAGTAAATAGAATAGAATAGAGTCCTGAAAGAGTCCACATATATGTATTTGATTAATTTTCAACAAAGATACAAAGACAAACCAGTGGAGAAAAGATAATCTTTTTAATAAATGATGCTGGAACAACTGTATATCCATAAGTTTCTTTTTTTTAAAAAAAGAAAGAAACTCAACCCATAACCACACATCATATATGAAAATTACCTCAAAAAACGTAAGTTTCTATCTTTCATTGTGCTGAAGGGGCAGCCACCTGTCTTTACAGAGAAAGAAGAGAAAGCTGCTGTTCTTTATACATCTTATTCAATCTTCTGTTATGTCTTTTCCTCAAATCCCAATCATTGGAGGCATCTGCTGCCTCCAACTCCTAAGTTTTTCCAAGAATGAATCAACTTGCTTCATGTTATTTTCCTGCCTGCAAGCAGAGGTTCAACTTCTCAGGTCTGCAAAGTGGGTTTCCATTCATCCATCAGCTGTCTAGTTTCAAAAATGCTCAATTCCTGTGATCTCCTTGTCCAAATTCTTTCTATTGTGAGTTTAAGGCTTTTTATGTTTTTATTGTTATTTTAATTGAGCTTTCAGGAGGAAGCAGAGATCAACATGCGTACTCAATTTGTCATGCTTAATAAAAAATTCAGAGGTGGCATTTCAAATCAGTGGGGAAATCCCGGATTATTCAGTAAATGATATTGTTGTCAGTTTGATCACAAGCTTGAATGTCTATAAACTATTTCCAAAACTAAGTATTTAAATTAAAAAAATTAAAAGAAAATATATATGTATATTTACAGTACCTTGTGATGGGGAAGGCTTTTCTAAGCATGATACATAATACAAAAACCATAAAGAAAAAAGTCAATAGATCTGACCAGGTAAATGTGTAAAATTTCTGATGACAAAATAAAGTAAAATAAAATAAAATGACAGGTAAAAAACTAGAAAATATATCTTTAATATACATGATAGATTTATGATTAATGTTCTTAAATAAAAGAAATTTTATGAATGTGTGAGAAAAAATAAATACCTAATTTAAAATAGGCGAAAACATGAAAACGGAAATATAATGGTAAATGTATACTTTTATTTAACCTTCTTGGTAACCAATAAATTCAGAATAAAACCATATTATTTTTCCTACCTAACTAGCAAATGTTTGTCTTCATTAAGGACAATATCCAATAACTGACCAATGGTGCTATTCTCATGCAAATGTAAATTTGGTTCAACTTTCTGTAGGGCAATATTAACAATGATTTCACAAACTTGTATATTAAATCTTAAATGCCTAATATACCCTGTAACTTAACAATTCAATTTGCAGGAATTTTTCCTAAAGAAAGTATTAAGAATGTGTGCAAAATTTTTATGAGTATTAATTACAATATTGTTTACACCAGTAAAGACAGAAATGCATGTGAACAATCACAAGTTGGTAAAACAAAACACAGGCTCTATTCTTTTAAGAGTATTGTAGTTGAATATTTTTTGGCCATGGGAAGACTTTGGTTATATATTGCAAATGAAACCAGCAGAATTACAAAATTTTAAGTACAGTATGAAACCACTGTGTGGAATAAGATTGTGTATATATATATACATAAAGGGAAAAATAGTCTGGAAAGAACACACACAGGAATTCACAGGGATTATTTATGAGTACTGAGATTATAGGTGTTTTATTTTTTCTTTGTTTAGCTTATCACTGTTTTTGGATTTTCTATAATATATGCATATTGATTTCTAATTAGAATAAAAAAGGAATTTAAAAAAAATAGTTTATATTCAAAATAGTAACAGAAATGTAAAATACTTAGGAATAAACTTAAGAAATATAAAGAACTTATACATACAAACTTTAAGGGGGGACATAAAAAAGACTTGAATGAATGAGGAAACATCATGTAACTGGAAGTCACAAATTTCTGAAGAAGATTCATGAAATCACAATCTTTGGCCATTTAACTGGCCAAAGATTTGTTTGTTTTTTTAATGAAAATACCTAGGATTAGTGAGAGCATAGGGAAAATGGAATGTTCACACCTATTAGTGAAATTGTATGTTTATGCTGCCTTTCTGGAGGAAAATTTGATAATATTTAATTAAAGCCTTAGCCTTTGAATCAATTATTCCCCTACTAGGAATTTGCCTTAAGGAAATAATTGAAGATATGCACAAATATTTAGTTATTAAATCAGTAATTTTATAATAGCAAATAAAGGAAATAATCTATGCAGGATACATTAAATCATTGATTACATAAATTATGTTATGTCTATACAGTATTATATAGTCAGAAATTTGAAGATGTTTTGGAGAAGATATGTAATCATAAATTATGTTATGTCTGTACAATAATATATAGGCAGAAATTTGAAGATGTTTTGAAGAAGATATCAGTCAAGGTCCAGTCAGGAAACTAGAAGCCAAGCAAGGTATTTCAGACAGGCATAATTTATTCTAGGGAATGGTTACATATGTACTGCAAAGTTGAAAGAGTAAAAAAGGGAATGCTGAGGTTTCCCAGACTTCAGCTTTTCCTCACAGACTTCAGACCTTCACTATAACTGAAGGAAGCAGCCACCATTCCTAGGATTGAGGGAACACAAGGGAAAAGGCTGTGTCAACAGGCTAAAAATGGTGACAGGAAGACAATACTAAAAATTAAGGAGTTTATTACTCAACCCAGGAATCACTTCAAGGCAGGAATCCTTGGCATGAGGTATGGCAGACTAAACCCTGAAAATTCAGGACCTAGACTGGCAGCATTTGGATTACTGAACAGAAAGAAAGGCAAAGGTATTTCCTAAATTTCCTAGAACTTAGGACAGGTGTGTTCAGGCTGGGACAGACTGGGAAATGCTAATCTGCTCTATCAGTAACATTTACTAATTTGTTATTGAAATTAGCTGTGTGGTTTATTCATGTGGGATCTTATGCTTGATATTTGTGGTTATTATATATGGATTTTTATTGTTGCCCTGCTAATAAACCCCATCCTAGTCCCACTCTTACAGAAATGTCTCTGTGACTTGCAGGAAACCATATGTCAAATGGTTGAGCATAATATAGTTCATCCCTGAACTCTAAGAGCAAATCTGTGTTGCCTAGGAACTGATAGATGAACAAGTCTGTAGTATCAGGTTCACTTGCTAATATGTCTGTTGAACAAAAGTGAATTGATATTAGCAGATCTTAAGACATTGGATTTAGAATATTAGGATTTTAAAGAATAAAATCAAGAACTTTGTGTTTCCACTTGCAAGGAAATATCAGTAGAGTTTATGGTAGATATTTCTGCTATTGTATAAATACCCACTGCTTTGGAGGAACATGTGTCATTTTAATTCATGCCATGCTAAGGGCTCTTGATTGACAAGTCATGTTGCTGTATATTCCTCAGAGTGGAACAGTGAGATTCAGGAGGAGCTGTGGATGCTGATGACATATCTTGCCTTTTGTACAAACATTCCTTGCTAAATTACTGATTTGGTTTATGTCCACTGGTGAATAAATCATTATTTAATTCTAGCTGGCTAACCTAACACTTTTTGTACCAGGAGTGAGGGCCAGGTGTTGGAATCTCATGGGGAACAATGTGGTGAAAGAACAAGCAAGATCAAATAAATCTATCCATTCAGAACTATGAAGTATGTACCCTATATATGCTAACACCTTGCAATTTGTAAATCATTTGCACCACTACAGTAGGTTAAGGATTGCCCCCATGATTTGCAGCTCCTAAGAGAGATGTGACTATATTAAGGAGTTACTGCATTAAGGGCAGGGTAATTTCTCCTCATTGACTTCGATAAGACAGTTTGAAAGGAAGAAGTTCTAATGGAAAAAAAATCAACAACTTTGCACTTTAAAATAAAACTAAATTGGCAAATGTGAAAGTCTTTCTTATATAAATAAAATAAACTGGAATCCAGGTCCAGCACTTGATGAGTTGGCTCAGCAGGTTAACATTCAGCCAAATAAAGCCTCCATGTTCAAGACAAGAAATCCATAACACTAACCACAGGAAAAAAAATAAAAGACAGAACTATTTAGCTGCTACTATGCTTCCATTATCTCTATCATGGAGAGAATGGAAAGAATGGAGGAATACCCGTAGTACAGAAGTTAGCCTTGTCTACTTACTCTACATCTTGCACCTGTTATGTAGAAATGACTTCCAATGTCTATCTGAGGGAAAACTAACCCTGGAATCTTATAAAACTCACCTGGGAGGAAGAGAGGATGGAAGAAAGTAAGGAAGGGAGGGAGGGAGGCAAGGAAGGAGGTAGGGAGGATTGATTTGTTATATTCTAGGTACTGATACCAGGTAATTTCACATATTTTAACTCACATTCAAATTTCACTAAAACTTGAAGAAATAGCTTTTGAGTTTTCCACTCTTAAGATGATTAAAAATGACATATATTTTTATGCTTAAAATCATCAGCTATTAAGTAACAAAGCTATGATTTAACCTGGATCTATGTGGTTCCAAAGCCTATATTTATTTTCACCACACTATAATGTAGAGTTGTAAAACAAAACCTATGGCTGTGGACAAGCATGGGCAGAAAAATAAAGCTTCATTCAGGAAGTGAAAAATGACCTGAGCCTTAAAGGGGATAGAATATGATTAGGAAATAACAACAAGAAATTCATCAAAAGTGGTTGGTCCTTCAAGAAACTGTGTAGGTTTAAATAATTTCATTAGAAAAGAAGAAAGTTTCAAAATTAATGAGCTAAGAATCTATCTTCAGAAATCATATAAATTAACAAAGTCAAAGAAAGTGGAAAGAAAGTGATAATTAAGGAAAGAAATGAACAAAATAGATATCATCAGCAACAACAAAAATCCAAGACAGAGATGGGGCAAGATGATGGCATAGAGAGGTGTGGAATTTACTTAGTCCTCTAAAGTAACCAGTGAATAAACAGGAACAACTAGTAGATAGTCTGGAACAACTGTTGGGGGAGATCCATGACCAGACACATCATATACCAATCTGGAATGGGTGAAAGGGCAGAGACCACAGTGTAGAACTGTAAGGAAAACTGCCCAAATGGCAGAGGCTAGTGCCCCCCCCTACTGACAAGCAGGCTGACTTGGAACACTTCTCTCTGAGAAAAAGAAGCAGTTTCTACTAGGAGCAAGGGAAGGTAACTCAACCAAGCTCCAATTAGTTAATTAACAAATTTGGACTACTGAATACAAACTACAAGCACAGATAAACCCGGAGCAAGCAGGAAAGGAACCCTGAGATCTCTCTCAGCAGACAGGGGCAAGGCTGACAGACAAACATAAAATAAATAAAAACAGAGGTTTTTGAAGTCAGCTGAGTTCAGAATACTGGAATAGGGCTCTGTCCCAAGAAAAGAGGCTCTGAAAAGGGGATTTCATCTTTTTTCTTTTTTTTTTCTCTTTTTCATTCTAAGTAGCTCATTAGGGAAAACCTCAGGAATTTTCAATTGTCAGTACTGACCCAGGCAAGAGTGGAGTTAAGATAGAGAGACAAAGGAAGAAGTCAAGTGAAGGAGATAATTCCATAAAGGAATTGAGCAGTGGCAAGAAGGATTGAAATTGTGAGGTATGCAACTAGGTGAATGGGCCTTGAGGACAGTATGTTGAGTGAAATAAGCCAGAAACAAAAAGACAAACATAACGCCTCACTAATATGAATTAACCATAATGTGCAGACTCTGAGAATTGAATCTGACAGGGTAGGTTATCAGGGGAAGGCTTATTGTAAAGTTTCCTATTGTAAGCTATTACAGCAGTCACAACTATTCATGAATTGTAATGGCTATTTCTAAATTCTAAAATGCTGAGCTGTTTGTGCATAACCTGGTCAATCCCTAGTACTTTGGCTATTTATGTGACACCTGAGACTCAGAGCCAGAGTTCAGCAGCATTACCCCATAGAGCAACTACTAAAGAAGCTGAAAAACAGATCAGACTTCAATTAGAGATACAAACAAAATGGGCTTGGTAGGACTACAGTAAACCAGACTAAAGGGTAAAGGATGATATTGACTGTGTTTTAAAACTTTGACTCCTGTGTGAGACCAAAGGAAGAGATGTTTGGTGAAAAATCTATATTTTCAGTAGCACACTATATAATTTAACTTGTAAGCTCAGTTTATTCAAACACCATAATTACATGGAGCTGTGAATAGGGAGTGAGATCCGGTTTGTTTGTACAGATTAGTGTGAAGCCCTGAAATAGCCCAGAATAAATTGGGTAGAGAATAAAAATATATTTGCAAAGCCCCCTTGAGAAACTGGGGGAAAATGTGGAAATATTAAACTTCCCAATCTGGGGAATTCCTAATAGTCTCACAAGCATTGGGCACTACCAGTTTAGTAGGCTGAGTCCTTGATCTTGGTGCTTGTCCTTATGAAGCTTGTTACTGCAAAGGAGAGTCTAAGTCTATTTATAATCATGCTTAAGTGTCACCCCTAGAGAAGCTCTTTCATTGCTCAGATGTGGCCTCTCTCTCTAAACCAACTCAGCAAGTGGACTTGCTACCTTCTTCCCTACATGGGATATGACTCCAAGGGGTATAAATCTCCCTGGCAACATGGGACATGACTCCCAGGGATGAGCCTGGACTCAGCATCATAGGATTGAGAAAGCTTTCTTGACCAATAGGGGGAAGAGAAATGAAACAAAATAAAGTTTCAGTGGCTGAGAGATTTCAAATGGAGTTGAGAGATCATTCTGGAGGTTATTCTTATGTGTTATATAGATATCCCTTTTAGTTTTTAGTGTATTAGAATGGCTAAAGGAAATACTGAAACTGTCAAACTGCAATCCAGTATCTTTGGTTCTTGAAGATGATCATGTAACTATATAGCTTATACAGCGTGACCATATGATTGTGAAAACCTTGTGACTCACACTCCCTTTATCCAGTGTATGGACAGATGAGTAGAAAAATGGGGACAAAAAGTAAATGAATAATATGATATTGGGGGGGAAGGGTATGGGATGTTTGGGGTGCTCTTTTTTAATTTTATTTTTACTTTTATTCTTATTTTTATTTTTTGGCATAATAAAAATGTTCAAAAATTGATGGTGGTGATGAATGCACAACTATATCATGATACCGTGAACAATTGATTGTACTCTTTGGATGATTGTATGTGACTATATCTCAATATATCTCAATATATCTCAATATATCTCAATATAATTGCATTTAAAGAATCCAAGAACAGTCAACAAAGGCAAAAGGTGATCCTTTGAAAAGAAACAAGAAACTAAACAAATCTTTAGCAAAACTTGTCAAGAGAGAATACAAATAAACAATAGTATCAATAGCAAGAGTACATAACCACAGATACAGTAAAGAATGCTATCAATAACTATGGGTCAACATTTATAAACTTAAATAAAATGGACAAATTAATAGAAAAACCAAACAATCAAAATTGACTCAAGAAAAAAGAAAAACCTTTAAAAGTCTAAATTTATTGAAGAAATTTAGACAATGGTTAAAAATTCTACACAATATCAGCACTAGGCCCAGATGAATCTTAGGTAAGTTTTACAAAACTTTCAAAGAACAGATCATTCCAATTTTATACAAATTCTTTCTGACAATAAAAGAAAGGGGGATATTTCAAAATTATTCTATATGAGGAAAGAATAACTCTTATATATTCTGAGCAAAAACCTTAGGCAAGATATTAGCAAACTGAATTCAACAGTATATACAAACGATTATACAGTATAACCAAGTTGGTATATACCACCAAAGCAGGATGGTTTTAATAATAGAAAATTCTTAAATGTAATGCTCCACATTAACAGATTAAAAGAGAAAAATCATATAATAAATGCTGGAAAAGTATTTGATGACATTCAACACCAACACATAATGAAGACTCTTAGTAAATTAGATATAAAGATGAAGAGATTTATTTTTTCAATTCCCTTGAGAAAATACCATACTAAATTTGGAAACATTAGGATTGGTTTCTTCAAAATTAGGAGCAATTTTATCTCACTTCCATATGATATTGAATATGAGCTCTAAGCCAGTGTAATAAGACAAGTAAAAGTAACTAGAGTCAGAAGGATTGGAAAGTAGGAACTAAAGTTGTCATTATTTACAAAATATGTGATCGTTTACAAAGAAAACCCAAAATAATTTATATAAAAGTTATTTAAAAGAAAAGATGCATTTAAAATTGGCTGGTAAATATATATTTGTGTGTGTGAATATTTGTGTGTGTGTATATATATATACACACACACATATATACACATGTGTTCCAAAGTTGCATTTCTAGACAGTAGCAAACAATATAGAAAATTAATTAATAGTAAGGCAACATTTACAATAATCCCAGAGAATATCAAGAATCAAAGAATAATGTTAAAAATATGCAAGTTGAAAAATATTACAACAAACATAAGAGAGATAAATCATGTTCTTAGGTAGGAAGACTTACTATAAAAATGATTATTTCCAAACTGAACTTTTGATTCAATAAAATTCCAATTAGTGCCAACAGAGTTCCTTGTAAAATGTGGTAATATAGCTATAAAATGTATATAGGAAAGTAGACAGCTGTGAATTCTTACAGGGAGTGAGCATTTGCTCTATTATGTATCAGGACTTGTTATGAAACTATGGAAATTAAAACATTGTGTTATTTGTGTAGGGATAGACAAAGTGATTAATGGACTGGAATAGAAAAACCAGAAATAGAACCACAGATATATGAAACTTTGGATTAGGACAAAGATGGAATGTCAGATCAGTAAAGAAAACTAATGTTTATACAAGAAATGGAGCTAGAACAAATGGGTTACATATGTGAAAAAGATACAAATGGAACCCTATTCCATTTCCTGTCCAAATACCAACTCCAGATAAATCAAGGAATTAAAAGCCAAATACAAAACTTTAAAACTCTTAACAAAAAAAGTAATAATAAAGGGAAATATCTTTTAAACATTGAGATAAAAAAAATAGCTAAAAATGGCAATAACAAGTGCTGGAAAGATTGGATCCAGAGGATCTCTTTTTTGTTGCTTGTGGAAGTAAACTTGGCGAAACCACTTTGGAAAACAGTTCATGGTTATCTCCTAAAGTTAAGTTATACCTTACAACCAATATTTCTACTCTTCAGTATATATCTGTGCTGGTTTGGATGTATTATGTCCCCCAAAATGCCATTATCTTTGATGCAATCTTGTTGGGGCCGATGTATTAGTGTTGATTAGACTGGAATCTTTTGATTGAGTGTTTCCATGGAGATGTGATTCAATCAACTGTGAGTGAAATGTTTGATTGGATAATTTCCAGGGAGGTGTTACCCCACCCATTCAGGGTGGGTGTTAACTGGATTGCTGGAGTCATATATAGGAATGAACAGACAGAAGGATCTCAGGGCAACTGAGAGTGACATTTTGAAGAGCAGCTTCAGCTAAGAGAGGACAAAATGCCCCAAGAGCAACATTTTGGAGAATGCCATTTAGAAACGCAACCTGGAAGCAAGCAGATGCCAGCCACGTGCTTTCCAAGCTAACAGAGGTTTTCCGGGCACCAATGGCCATCCTTCAGTGAAGGTACCTGATTGTTGATGCCTTACCTTGTACACTATGGCCTTCAGACTGTAAGTCTGTAACCAAATAAACCCCCTTTATAAAAGCCAATCCATTTCTGGTATTTTACATAATAGCAGCATTAGCAAACCGGAACAATATCCAAGAGAAGCTTTTGCAGGTTTATACAGGAAATACGTATAGAAATGTTCATAGAAGCCCTATTCACAATAGCAAAAACATGAAGTTATCCAAAAACCCATCAACAGAAGGGTAGATGAATAAACTCTGGTGTATCAAACAAGGACTAGCCTATTATATGTCAGTCAAAACTGCAACATGCAGCAATATTATATCAAGCTTTAACAGTTCTCCCAAGTAATAATTAACATATTTTTATTAAGCAAAAAAAAACACAAAAATTATATATGTCAATATAAATAAGCAAGAAAGTGATACACACACACACGCACACACACACACACACATCAAAAGGAAAGCAAGGCTGTGAATCAACATAGGAGACACAGTGATGGGAGTCTTAGGTAGGGAAGGCAGCAGAACAGGATGTGAAGATGAACACATGATTACATGTAGGCTATTTTCAAGGTTCTGACTTTAATTTTGGGTTGTGGTTTCATGGATGCCTATTACAGAATTGAAACTAATTAATAAATATCAGCCACACATAGATCAATGATGAGAAAGTGTCATGAACTAAAGATTATGACTATTCCATTTAATCAGTATTAAGGAGAACTGTATAGGTCTCTAGAGCAGCTCTATCCAATAGAACTGAGATGATGGAAATGTTTTCTATCTGTGCCACCCAATGCGGTAGCCACTAGCCATACTGAGCACCTGAAATGCGGCCAGTGAACTGAGGAACCAAATTTTCGTTGTATTTTAATTAACTTATATTTAAATTTAAATAACCATTGGATGCAAACAACTTTCACTGGTGGATGAAAACAGGCAAATGTTCAGGAATTGGTACGCAAATGGGTTTGGTTTAATTAAAAGTTCTTAATAGGAAGTAGCCCAAAACAAGGCTGACCAAAGACATAAATTACTTACCTTGTGAAAACTCCAGTTCACCAGTTCGAAAGTGTGAAATGTGTACTGTTCTTTTTTCTTCTTGTCATTCTACTCAGAGTGGTGTGAGAAGCCTTTTTCATACCACAAGGAAAAACTGCCAGCTTAGGATATTCGTTCATTCATTCTTCCATTCATTCATTTTTTTTCCTTCCTCCCTCCCCCAAGACACTTCTTTTGGTAAACAAGAAAGGATCCTTGAGACACAGTCCAGTTATTATTTGAGCAAAATCTAAGACTGCATGTTTAAATGTATTTACCTCCTTCTTCTTAATAGCATCATTCAATCACAGTTTAGTAGCTTCCAAGTGAGAGGATTAAAAGTGTCAGGGGAATTGTGCACTCAAACCAGGAAATGTGGAGTTTTTAGTTCAAACAGTATCTGAAGGAAGCTGATAGGCAACAGCTGAGAAGATGAAAGATCAGATCAACGCCTTGCTTTGAAGTAAAGACTTCTCAGACTGTGAGTATAACAATGTTCATTACAGCCAGAACTCCAAGTGGCTGTTCCTGACGCATGTCTTAGAATGTATCATAAAATCCATAACAAAATCAACAAGATGCTTTCAAGTGACACGAAACAGCTAGAGTGCCCTATTTGCAGGGACACTGCTGTTTAAAGGCAATTTGCTGGATTGCTTTCCATCTGGGACCAAGGCAATACCTTCCAATCTCTCTGTTTCCCCTCCCGTCCTTCTTTGCTCCCTGCCCCCATCCCCAGCTAGAAACTAAGGTTTTTAAAGTTTCATTTTTGCTTCCTTTGAGGGCCAGGAGGAGAAAATGAAGCTTTTCTTGGCTTGCTTCTCAACTCTCCTAAGAGATTCAGAGACAAAAAGATTGCTTTGGGAAAATAATAATGCCAACTGAGTATTAAAATAATAAATGGATTTTCTGGAAATTAGGTTCTCAGAGGTCATGCAATTAAAAGTTAGGAGGAAAACACACCTCAGGCTTGATTGGAGAAGACAACTGAGAGCCAGGGCAAATACTTCCACCATACTTAAAGTTCCATTCAAGGTTTTGAGCATGGGAGCTGGTTGATTAATCTATTTGCATACTTCCACGACATGATAACAAGCCATAGTGTAGTATAATTTCATAGGCACTGATTATTAATAATAATGAGGAGTGTGATTAGAGCCATGAATATCTGGGGGTCAGAGCGGGGCATGCAGCAAACATGAGTCAGCAGCACATATTATTTGAAAAATAAACAAAGGTCCTGAACTGCCTGAGTTGATACTTGGATGTCTTTCATTATACTGAATCTTGATATGCTAGACTTTGTCACTGCACAGTTAAAATCAAGAAAACATATTTCCTATGTACTGTCCTCAGAAAGGCTTTGTGGAAATTCAGGTTCACTTGGCAACTTGTGTTTCAGAAAAGTGCTCTCCTTGTTACTATGTTTACTAGGGGGTCTTCCAGTAAGCATGACCCCTGGGTTTCTTCACTTTCTCCCTGCAACCCCTATTCCACAATCCTTGACCTGAAGAATTGGTGAGAACCTTAGAGCCCTTTTATAAAAAACTGTTTGCCTTGCTGGTGAGGACACCGAGGTTCAGGGTAAAGCAACTACCCCAAGGACACAGAGCTGGTCAGGGGCTGAGCCGTGGGCCGGGAACCTTGACCTCCCCACTGCCTATTCAGTGCTCTCTAAATAACAGCCCACCAAAACTCAAACTTCATTTTTTTCCCCAGGGCTAGAAAGCCAGATCTGAGCGACAGTACAGAATTACATACCATCCTCCTGCAAACTCCTGGGGATTTGATAAGCCAGCTTCAACAGTGCTACACTACTCAAACCAACAAGCCATTTTTTAAACACTGTGTTTCACACAAAGGAGTTATTTGGTGGGGAACAGAAGCCAAGTTACTTTTTAGGCCAAAATGTTCAGATGAATTAAATTAGTTGATATCTTCATTTGAGGAAATGCTTTTCACTCACTGCCCCTCGCTCCAAAAGAAACACAGGAGGATGACTAACAACAACCATTCTAATGAATATGCTCTATGCTAATGAATGTGACTATATGAATGAGTATACACAAATGACAAACTGAAAATATTGGCCACCCCCTGACAGCGAAGTCTCTAACAAATTTTTCTCCCATGAGTGTGTTCTGTACATAATACGTGCCCAAGGTCTTCCACTGAAGGTCCTTTCAGATCAAATGTTCTCTGGTTCCATAATTTAAAGTTTTCCTTCACGCCTCTAAGTTCTTCTGTTAAACATAAAAGATACTGGTCATGCACTTCAATTTCAGATTAAGTTTGAGCCTTATTAAGAAAATGCTATAGCAGAATTCCTTTTAAATGTTATTACGAAAGTTTTGGTTTTTAGTGCCACAAACACTTTATCAAGTGAATGTATCTTCAACTCTCAGCTTCCTAAGTTGTCCTTTTAGGTCTAATATGTTAGAGATGAGGGATGGTGACAAATCCTCCTTACTGAAAGATGAGGTCTCCGCCCCCTTTCATGGATCTGAGTGGGCTCATGGCTGCTTGACCAATAGAATATGGCAGAAGCAATGCTGTGCCAGATTCCGGGCCTTAGTCCTGAGAATTTGGCAGCTTCTATTTCTTGTCTGCAGAATATGCTCAGCCATCATGCTGTGGGGAAGCCAAAACAGCCTCACAGAAGGACCCACATAAAGAGTAACTGAGGCCTCGGCTGAGGGCCCTTCCAGCAGTTAGCACCAACTTGCTGGCCATGTTAGTGTGCCATTTTAGGAGCGGTTTTCGTTCCTCTGCTGCTCAAACAAATGCCATGCAATAGATTGGCTTAAACAATGGGAATTTATTGGCTCATGGTTTTGAGGCTAGAAGTCTAAAATCAAGGTGTCTGCAAGGTGGTACTTTCATCCTGAAGACTGTGGTGCTCTGGGGCAGGCACCAGCAATCCTGAGTCCTTGGCTTTTATGGCACGTGGCCGTGCACATGGCAGCCTCTCCCGGCTTCTCTTGGTCTGACTTTCGCTCTGCCTCTAAAGGACTCCAGTAATCCAGATTAAAGCCCAGCTGATTCAGTAGGGTCACACCTTAACTGAAGTAACATCTTGAAGAGATCTTACTTACAGTAGTTCCACACCCAAAAGAAGAGAGACCTCAACCAAGAACATGTCAAAACTGGAGTACACATTTCAATCTATCACAGGAGTGTCTTTTCCAACCCCATTTGAACCATCCCAGCTGATAAAACATGGAACAAAGATGAGTCATTCCCACCAATTCCTGGCCAAATTGCAGAGTCATGCATAAAACAAGTGGTTGTTTTTGTTTTAAACCATTAAGTTTTGAGGCACTTTGTTAAGAAGAAGCAATAAACACTATTATTACTGATGATGAAAATGAAGATAATAAAGCTAGCATTTCATGAGTATTATCAAGTTCTAGATATGGTAAAAAATATTTCACGAGTTATATCATTTAATTTTTACAAGAAAGCAAGGAGGTAACCCACTCTTATTAGTCTCCTTTTCGGAGAAGGAAACAGAAGCTTCAGGTGGCCAAATAACCAGCCCAAGGCCATGTAGCCAGTAAGTGGCAGAAATAGGTCACCAACTCAAATCTACCTTTACTTCTGTTCTACACTGCTCCCTCTGTAGGCTGTCACTCTTGAAGATTCAGCCCCTGTATATTTTTGTCTGCTTGCCTCTCTGCAGATGAGGCCCATAGTTCTAACTTCGTGAATTCCCATCTAGTCTCTGCAAGAGCACAGGTAAATTTCTCCTTGGAGCTCCCTCCTCTGTGCTTCCTTTAAACCTTGTACACATATGCTCTTGTAGCTCTTATCATTGTATTTTGATTCATTTTATGGCCACTACCTCCCTTCTGGGCTGTGGAGGCCCTGTGGAAGAGGGCTTGGTCTTATTTTCAGTATCTTTAGTGACTGGCATACAGCAGAGTCTTCACAAGTACGCTAAGCTGCATCTCAAACTCGATATGTTCCAAACCAAACCATCATCATCTCCATCCTCAACTGGATCATCCTTTCGTCCTCTCTATTTCTGCCAAAGATTTCACCCTTCTCACAATCCTGCAATCTCTCCACATGTAGTATTTGACGCCTGCTTCGGTTTTTCAAAATGCCTCTCACCTCTCACCAGTTCATTTTATTCCCCTGTCGTGGCATCCATTACACTATATGTAGATTATTACAATTATCCCAGAATTGGCCTTCCTGCTTCCCCCTTCTCTCTTCCAATTCATGGATAGTCTTGAAAGCTATCTGTGAGGGAAAACTGGCTATGCAAGTACTCTAAGCCCCTTGTTTATAGTGTGCACACATAATCTTTTATCCAAACTTTTATTTTTGGTTCAGTTTTTTTATTAGAGAAGTTGTGGGTTTACAGAAAAATCATGCATAAAATTCAGGCTTCCCATTTACCACCCTATTATTAACACCTTACATATACATGTGGTATATTTGTTACAATTGATGAAAGCACATTTTTATGATTGTACGATTAACCTATAGTTAATGTTTAGTTAATACATAATTGACTATAGTCAATGGCTTAACTTAGGGTTCACTGTGTTGTACAGTTCCATGGGTTTTTTTTTAATAATTTTTATTCTAGTAACATACACATGATCTAAAATTTCCCCCTTTTAACCACATTCAAGTATATAATTCAGTGCAGTTAATTATGTTCACAATGTTGTGCTACTATCACCACCTCCATCTATACATTGCATATTGCTTACCCATTCATCTGTTGATGGACACTAGGGTTGCTTCCATCTATTGGCAATTGTAAATAATACTGCTATGAATATTGGTGTGCAAATGTCTGTCTGATTGCCTGCTTTCAATTCTTTTGAGCATATACTTGGAAGTGGAATGGTCAGGACATATAGTAATTCTACACTTAACTTTCTGAGGAACCCCCAAAAAATTTTCCACAGTGGCTGCAACATTTTACAGTCCCATCAAAAATGAACGAGTGTTCCTATTTCTCCACAACCTCTCCAACACTTGTCATTTTTCATTTTTTGAACAGTTGTCATTCTAGTGGATGTAAAATGGCATCTCATTGTGGTTTTGATTTGCATTTCCCAAATGGCTAATGATGCTGAGCATATTTTCATGTGTTTATTGTCCAGCTGTATATCCTCTATGAAGAAATGTGTATTCAAGTCTTTTGTGAACTTTTTAGTTGGATTGTTTATCATTTTATTGTTGGGTTACAGGATTTTTCTATTTATTCTGGATATTAAACTTTTATTGGATACATGGTTTCCAAATATTTTCTCCCATTGTGTATATCATCATTGTAATTTCATGATAAAGTCCTTTGATCCACAGAAGTTTTAAATTTTGATGAGGTCCCACTTATCTGTATTTTGTTTGTTGCTTGTGCTTTGGGTGTAAAGTCTAAGAAATCATTGCCTAACAAGGTCCTAAAGATGCTTCCCTATGTTTTCTTCTAGGAGTTTTATAGTTCTGGCTCTTATATTTAGGTCTTTGACTCATTTTGAGTTGATTTCTGTGTATGGTACAAGGTAGGGGTCCACCTTCATTATTTTGCAAATGGAGATCCAGTGTCCCAGAACCATTTGATGAAGATACTATTCTTTCCCAAGTGAGTGGTCTTTGCCCCCTTGTCAAAAATCAGTTGGCCATAAATGTGACTGTCAATTTCCAAACTCTCAATTTGATTCCATTGGTCTATAGGTCTGTTCTTGTGCCAGCATCATGCTGTTGGTTTACTGTGGCTTTGTAATAAGCTAAAGATTGGGAAACTTATTCATTCTCTTTTAAAGATGGCTTTGGCTATTTGGGGCCCCTTACTCTTCCATATAAGTTTGATGATTGACTTCCATTTCTGCAAAGAATGTTGTTGGAATTTTTATTGGGATTGCATTGAATCTGTAAATCACTTTGGGTAGAATTGCTATCTTAACAATATTTAGTCTTCAGATCCATGAACACAGAATGTCCTTCCATTGTTTAGGACTTCTTTGATTTATTTTGCCAATGTTTTGTAGTTTTCTGTGTACAAGTCCCTTATGTCCTTTGTTAGGTTTATTCCTAGATGTTTGATTCTTTCAGTTGCTAGTGTAAATGGAGTTGTTTTCTTGATTTCTTCTTCATTTTGTTCATTATAGTGTATAGAAACACTACTGATTTTTGCATGTTGATCTCATATCCTGCCACTTTGCTGACCTTGTTTACTAGTTCTAGCAGTTTGTTGTGGATTTCTCAGGATTTTCTGTATATAGGATCATGTTATCTGCAAATAGGGAAAGTTATACTTCTTCTTTTCCAATTTGGATGCCTTTTTTTTGTTGTTCTTGCCTAATTTATCTGTCTAGAACTTCCAATGCAATGTTAAAAGACAGTGTTGACACTGGGAACCCTTGTCTTATTCCTGATCTTACAGCTATCTTAATAGCTTTTCACCATTAAGTATGATGTTAGCTATGGGTTTTTCATATATCCCTTTATCATGTTGAGAATATTTCCTTCTTATCCAAACTTTGAGAGTAAAAAGTGTGCTTTTAATAACTGTATCAATATGATCAAGAGGCATAACCTGAGACTATCCCAGGCAAACTGGGACATATACTCACCTTAGTTATATAGATCAGCAGTTCTCAAAGTACAGTTCAGGAACCCCATGGGGTTGTTAGGCCCTTTCAAGACATCCATGAATTCAAATCTATTTTCATAATAATACTCCGTTGATATTTGACTTTTTCACTCTCATTTTCTCATGAGTGTACAGTAAAGCTTTTCAGAAACCACATGACATATAATGATGTCATTGCTGTGATAGCTTTTGAATGCTTGAGTTCTCCAGAATTTTCTAAAGTTGTGTGTAGGTTTAGAGCATGAACAGGTATTTTCAGAGATTAACTCTGGTTTTGCTCAGGGCTTCTACTAAACTATTACAAACATCCTTTAGTTATATCTGCCTTAATAACTGTAATTTCATTATTGTGCAATAAATTATTATTTTGAAATTCCAAAGCTGTCCTCATACCTACATGCAAACACAAGAAGAGAAAAGTATGTTTTGTTCTCTTCTTTTGCAATAGTATTTTAAAATTTTATCAGTTTTAATTTGTAAAAAAATAATATCTGCAGACATAACCTACCAAAAAAAAAAAAAAAACCTACCAAAAATAATATCGGTAGACAATAACCTACCAAGTTCCTTGGGGTCTTCAATAATTTATAAGAACATAAAAGGGTCCTGAAATCTTTTAAGTTTAAAAACCACTATTATAGATAAATTTTCTAATGAGTCCTTCAGGGTTTTAGCCTTTTTGGACACAAAACCTCTTATTTCTCTCAACAAGCATATCTCTCACAATGAAAAAGCCTTAGCTTTCAAGATTATCATATAAACTAAGGGTTTCAGGAGCCTATTTTGCATGACAGAAGCCATGAATTTGACTTTTTTTTTTTCTGTAGTCAGCTTTCCCTAATTACTGTCTTTCTTTATTCCTTCCTTCTTACTTTCTCTCCTTCCTTCCTTTCTTCCTTCTTTCCTTCCTTCCTTCCTTTTAATTAGAGAAGTTGCATGTTTATAGAAAAATCATGCAGAAAATAGTTCCCACATATCTCCCTATTATTAACACCTTGCATTAGAGTGGTACATTTGTTACAATTGATGAAAGAATCTTATAATAATTGTACCATTACAATTAGTGTTCTCTGTGTTGTACAGTCCTATAATTGTATTTTTAAAATTTTAATTCTACTAACATATAAACAACTTAAAATTTCTCCTTTCAACTACATTGAAATATATAATTCAGTGCTGTTAATTACATTCCCAATGTTCTACTACAATCACCACCATCCATTACCAAAACATTTCATCATGCCAAATAAAAACTGTACAATTTAAGCATGATGTCTTTTTAATGGTAGAGGGGCTGAGGGAATAAGTTAACTTAGAGAGAATAAGAAATCATTGCTTAATAGTTCAAAATATTATTCTTAAATGTGTATGTCATATTGTGACAGGCAGATGGTGTTTGGTCAGGACCCACAATTCTGAACACTCACATCCTGTGCTGTAACTCAACCCTTCAAGATCATCAAATGATATTTCAGTAGAGAATATAGCCAGACAAATGAACACTTTTGACTGGAAACTTAGCTTCAAACCCCCACACAGAATCCTGGTCCTAGTAAGCTGAATTTGGCCACCTGCTGACCCAAGGACTCCTTTACTACTGTAGAGAAGCCTACTTGACCCTATTCTCTCTAGAAGCAAATGAGCATGAAGAGCCCCACTCTGTAACCCACATATCCCAGCAGGAGAGAAGCTGTAAGTTTTCTGAGATGGACACATTTCAGCTATCTACATCTCATTACTTCTAGGGCAAATAAAGTTGGTTCTAAGAAAAAGCCAACCAAAAAAAGGAGGCAGAGAATGAGGGGGAGAACATTTTGCTCGAGTAAAGCTTATATTCTCCGACTAATGCTCTTTTCTCCAGCAGTCTTTGCCCAACAGTAATCCTGGGTAAATCTTGTTAATATTCTAATGCTATACCTTCTTGGGTATAGGGAGATGAGGTGGGTTGCCTTAACTCTCCCTAGGTGAAGAAGCTAACAAAGTACTTGGTTCACTCTCAGGTAGTAGCCAGCCCAGCCCATTCAGTCCCCAAGACAGTAAGTCCCCAGCCTGCCAGGATTCCAGCATCCCTAATAGCAGATGAAATTTGGAATCAGGTTGCAAACCTATTTGTAATGTGCTCCAGTAGACCATTGAGGACCCTGCTGAATCTTGCTTCCACCCAAATGGGCTTCACTGAGGCCAATGCACTGCAAACCTTCTGACAGTGAGTCTCGCCAGTGCCAGTAGAGGGTCTGAAAGCCCCCTTGGATGGTGCAACAAGACAAGTCTGCACCCAGAATTCCACTGCCACTTGAACATCATCATTTGGAGGACTGGGTATAGTTAGGGCTACTTGTAAGCTCAGGTCAGTTCTCTCAGCCCAAAGCCACATTATTTTAATGGCTGGTTAACCCCTATCCTGCCAGCCCACTATTGTGTTCCAAAAATCCCTCACTGTGTAATTGCATTGGGACCTAATTTAGAGCCTTTCCATATTCACTCAGCCTCATCTGTCCCTCAGTCATTGATGCTTACCCAGTGGAGAAGCCCACTTCCATGGCCTTGGCCTCCCCTAGGTAAGTGTTAGAACCTAGCATGGAGCCACAGGAGTCCCAGTCCCCAGGTTCAACCCATAGAGACTTTGGCCCCTCCTACTACTGTCAGAGGCAGATGAAATGCTATACCACTAGGTGTGTGTGAGGACCCAGGGCCCTGCACCCTTCTTCCATTTTCAGTGCACACAGCCACCAGCATGACTGGGACAGATGCCAAAGGTCTACAGATCCCCTTGGTGAGGGGGAGGGGTGGAATGTGTTGTCAAAACATTAAAACTCCCCTCCCCTGATCACTGTTAATGCCCAAAACTTGCGAGACCCTTCTGAAACTCCATTGTAACACCCTGTGGACTAAGTCTTTATAAGCTACCCCCTCTGGCACTCCTCTCTTCTTTTTTCTGAGCAGTTCACTTTCCACAGCCAGCCGCAACCGCGAGACCATCATTTCCTGTCAGTAAGTCCAAATTAAACCCAAGTTCACTTTCATGCCTGTTGTGTTCTTTGGTCTTAGGGCTAAGCTGGGTTGGAAAAGCATATGATCTGGTCTCCTCAGTGGGGCCAGGTTAACAAAACCTCCAAGTGTGGGAGTATTGGATGAACTTGAACCGATGAAAGACAAGATGAGGAAGGGATCCAGAAGATCAACTTCTCTCCCCTTTTCGTTTTGACAAAGGCTCTAACGCACGGTATTTGGGAGAACTGTCCCAAAGTTGTCTACATGACTGAGTAAGTAATTCTGCTTTCTTTCCCTCTTTTCCTGCCTCACCTTTATATTTCCATCATTCTCACAGTCTGGGATTCCTAACCCTGGCCCCTGCCTCCTCAATAAGGCATTATCACTTAAGCTTTACCTCCGGTTTTGTTTTCTGGGAAATTTGAGCTAAGACAGAGTCCTGATGTAAGTTAGACACTGAAAGACTCAGATCAATTGTTCTTCTCAAAATATATAGAGAAAAAGATATTGATGGACAGCATCAGAAACTACACTTAGTGGACCTAAAGCAAAAAGAAATAAACAGAAAAACAATAATTAAAAGTCCTAGAACAGTACTCATCCATTTTTCAGCTGTCTGGCTTTTAGGGAATAAATTTACACTTATATTTCTTTAATTTCTACTGTTCAGTCCCACGCTTCACCTTGTCTCTGACTCCTTGCTCCTTGCTCCTGAATGCTCTCCATGTCTATCTTAGTTTTCCAAAATATCACACAATGGGTTGGTTTAAACAACAGGAATTTATTGGGTCATGGTTTTGAGGCTAGGAAAAGACCAAAATCAAGGCGCCAGCAAGGTGATGCTTTCTCACCAAAGTCTGTTTCATTCTGACGCTGACTGTTGGCAATCCTTGGGATTCTTTGGCTGTATTCCTGCCTTATTTCACATGGCAAAGTCCTCTCCTTTCTCTTCCTGGTTCTGTTGACTTCAGGCTTCCAGCTCATCCATGTGGCTTTCTCTCACTGTGCTCACGAAAGACCCCAAATATCCAGGTTAAGGCCCATCCTCATTCAATTGGGCCATACCTTAAATAAAATCACAACTTCAAGAGATCCTATTTACAATGGGTTCACACCCACAGGGACGCAGATTAAGATTAAGAACATGTCTAAATTGGAGTACATAGTTCAATCCACCACACTTGGCTCATGACCGTTTGTTTCACTTTTACTGCCCCCTGCCAGTCTCCAGACTTGCCTTTTATCATCCCAGAATGACTATGTTCTTTCCATCTCAGAATAACTCCCTTCGGTTTCTGGTTTCTCTTCCTTATATGCATACTCTCAGGCATGGACAAGTCAAACCCACATTCCAGATGCACAGATAGCTATCTCCTTTTCTGTCCTCCCCAACTTCAGTGAGTCACATCATGTGGCCATAATATTCTGTGCCCTTAAGTAAAAAGGAAATATTTAGCCTGTTTGATAATGTGGGAATTTTTTTAAATTTCAAATTTTTAATATTATATGGAATTAAACCATTCCCCTATAAACACATCAGTTTCTTATTACAACTTGAGGAGAGCATTAAAGAAGTTAAACCCGAAAGAAAACCTACACAGGTAACACGTTATGGGCTAAAATTATGTCTATACACACAAATGTTTTCAGGAAAAAAAAAAAAAGACAATTTTGTAAACCAATTGACTTTTCAAAATCTCCATCCCTACACACATATATATATATATATATATATTTACCAAAAATTTGTCAAGCAGGCATATTACAAATGAAATGTAATGAATCCAGTTGGCTTTAGGGTCATTAACCAAAGATAGCAGTACATTTAATGAACAAATTTATAGTTGGAGATGGATCAACTTAGGACATTAAAAGTTAGGGGGAAAGATTTTACAGATGACAAAACAGAGGCTCAAAACGTGAATGTAGTATATGAAGGTCCCAACCACTTAGTGTCCAAGCCAGGTCTACACCCAGGTCTCTTGCCTCTCTGGGTTTGCAATTAATTCTTTGAGAAGCCAAAAGCAGACTCTCCTGTTGGGTCACAGAACATTTGTGTTGTCCTTGGGCTTCTGGGCTATCTCAACATACAATGTTCTTCCATCAGCCTCCAAACACGGGACATGGAAATGGATTCGTTCAAGTGGTAACCCACACATTCCAAGTCTTAGCACCTTTTTAAATGAGCAAGTGACACAGTGCCAGGCAAGATGCAACCTCCGCAAATGAATTAATTAGACTTTCAAAAAGAGCAAACAAGCTTGTCGTGGTGTTTTATTACGCAGTTTTCTAAGTGGTAATTGAAAAAGAAGCACTTGATTTTAAATTCCCTCCTGGAGGTGTTAATTGTGGCAGGGAGGGATTGTGGAGCCAGAGAATCCTACATAGAATGCAGCCGTTCCCTTGCTAAGGACTTGATGGGAACCCAGCCTCTAATACTCAGTTTGGAAAACCCAAAGGGAAAGAGTAGGACACAAGACAGCAGGCTGGCTTTGGGAGCTCTGTCCATTACTGTAATAGAGACATTTAAAATATGCCCTTATGTTGAGACGGTTCCAGAGTACTACAGATCAAACTGTTAGTATGGGTCCAATTTAAGGGAAATATTGAACTTGATCCGGAAGTTGCCTTCTGTGCAGTCTGATACTTCCCTTTATCCTCCTTCTCCCTTTTCTTCCATCAAGAACACTTAGTCTGGGGACTATTTTCCTACTCAATGGCATTCAAGTTCATTAAGATTTTCTGAGCAGCTACTATATATTAGACATCAGAGATCTATAAAAGTGAATAAGATATTCTGTCCTCACAAGCAGATGAAACAAGGAGATGATAGTCACATGTCATGGGTAGGAACAGATCCATGGCCCTAACGGTGTGGGCAATGGGGGAGGTAGAGCTTCTGTGACAAACAATGGACTCTGGAAGAGTTCTCCATGTGTGCTACCAGTACACACAGAGTTCGGAGAAAAAGTCAGAGTTGAACAATATTAAGAACTCATCAAATCAGATCCATGGGCAACCTGGATTTCAAATACAGTGTGATCAGTAAGAGTGCACATTCTAGAGCCAGAGTGAGAGCTTTAAATCAAGACTCCGTCATGTGATCTTGGGAAAGTTACTTAATCTCTCTGTATCTCTGTGTTTTCATCTGGAAAATAGGGATGATAAGAACACCTGCCATTTAGGTTTTTCATGAGGACTAAATGAGAACATATATGTACAAGCACTCATAATGGAGACTGGCACATGGTAAATGTTCTATAAGCATTTGGCTTCAGAGGGGCTAGAAGGCTTGGAAAACCTCACAGAGGAGAGAAGGATGAGGTGCGATACCTGTGAGGACCTGGCCACAGGGACTGCAGGAGACACAGCATAGGACTCATTCACAAGCACATATACACAGGCACACACATGCACACACACGCAAACTTGCAGGTGTGCATGCTCATCCAGATGCATGTGCACAATGCCCGGGCAATATGCCTGCCCATCGCCCAACCCCACTTGCGACAGAAGGAAAGGAGAACTGTGGAAGGGAGAAGCATTCTGAGTCAAGTGGATATTTACACTAAAGAAACTGAGGAAAAAATCTGGAAGTGACTACATTCATCTAAAAATAATTAGGCATGTTTTTGAGAGGGACAGAAGTGAGATCTAAAGAGCTAAGTGGAACTTAATTATAGAAAAAAACAGTTACATTTTTGCAGAACTGAGTTTGACTATGAAATTCATGACCATTGTGCAGTCAGGTAAATGAGATCACCCCAGCACTTGCTGAGGGCATTCCCGCTTTTATTTCTTCAGCTGCTTCTTCTGCTCTTCAATGTTTCATCTCCTGCTGTGCTTCACCACCTTGCAAATCACAAAATGAACCCAGCACCCCTCACCCAGCTTGGCATGGCTGTGGTCCCATGTGATACACAGGAAGGATGATCTTGAAGCCTCAGTTATCTCGTGAATCAAGTGGGCATAATAGTGCCAAACCTGATTGAAGGATGGGTCCCTGAATCAGCTGATCTCTTCTGGGAATTTGAGTATCATCTGCCTTCTAGGGGTCTGTGATACACAAATGTGATAACACATACAAAGTGCCAGAGGTACAGAGGTTGTGTTCAGTAAAAAGATTATTATATTTTTGAAATTATTGTATCCCTTTAGTACTAAGATCTCTGGTACTGTGAAATACATCACACATGTTATCTATGAGGGCACCTCTATGCAAATGAATGCATATTTGTACACAATTTAGGGAAGCTCAGGGGGGTACAGTTTGAAAGTATTCCCTAACGAAATGAATGTAATAAACATTAGAACCACCTATGAAGATTTTTTAAGTCCTATTACCCAGGCCACACTCCCTAACAGTTATACCAGAATTTGGGGGCACGGGACACAGGAATTTTTAAAGCCCCTGGGTGATTCCAATGTGCTGACAAGGTTAGAGACCAGCCTCGTAGTAGAGATCCCTGCTTCTCAAAGGGAGGTCTCGGGACCAGCAGCGTCAGCATCCCCTGTGAGCTGCTGGTTAGAAACACAGAATCTCAAGCTTCACACCCTGATCTACTGAATCAGAATCTGCAGTTGAACAAGATCCCTATCTCTTGGGGTATTTTATGAAGAGTGAATGAGTTCATGGATGTCAATCCAGCACTGAAGTAGAGGTAACCAACCCAGGAATTGGGAGCTCCACTCTCTCTCTGGCTGCATAAACTTGGCAATCTCTGGGCCTCAATTTCACACTGGAAATTGGACCAGATAATCTCAGCTCTGGCATCCAATGAGTCTGTGAGTAAAGGCGTGTGGCCTCCCCACCCGGTGCAGTTCCTGTGGAGCTCTGGGTCCCCTCCCACTCCCCAGCTGGGGTCCCAGGAGTGTCCTGCTGGGTAGTCCAACCCAGGAGCGGCTGAATCTGGCAAGAGCTAAAAATTAATTCCCTTCAAATCAATAATTTGCAATTAAATACAGAAGACACTAAAGCCAAGCCAGGGGGTGGGGTGACAGTGTGGGCAGGCTTCTGGAAAAAGGACAGCTGAGCACTTCAAGCCTTTGGAACTGAGAGAGGGGAAAAGCCAACCCATTCCAAGCAAACAAATGAACATTCAGCTCCATTGTTTGTGAGGAAGCAAGCACAGGGACTGAAGTGGTACTTGAAGGGTGAAAAAAAAAAAAAATCAAGAGTTTATATCAGCAGGACTCAATGCCAGCAACTAATTTACTTTCCACAGCTCTCTTTGCTTATACACTTCCCGTGGCTCCGTGCCCCACTCCACCATGCTGGGGACCTCGGAAGCCTTTAGAACAGGGCTTCACAGTTTGCTAGCTGCAGGCAGCACCCAGCTCATGAAAGAATTGGAAGCCTGCCTGGGTCCCCTCCCCATCCTCAGCAGCAAGTGTCAGACCGGCCTGGGCGAGCGCCAGGCGGGCAGTGCCAATGGGGAGTGCAGACAGGATGTAAGCAGGCAGCTTGATGGCGCTGGGATTGAATGACGATTGATGTCACACAGTGAGAACTGCAACCTGGGGCTTGGAGCCATCCCATGGGTCTCTAGAGATGTGCAGGGATATGCTGAAATTCTTGAAGCAAAATTGAATTGTGTTTAATTTAATTTTAGAAGTAATTGCATGCCATGTGGTGGGGAGTGTGACAAGGAGGGCAAAAATAGAGTGCAAATAACTGCAGCTCTGAAAAGATAGGAAATTCAATGTATAGAGTTTAAGAAACAAAACACAGGTCTTTCAAGTCTCCCCCAACATCACAGTAAAACAAGAGAGGGAATAAAATCTTTTCACCCAAGGAGGTTAACAAATGACTTGTTTGTAAGACATCAACAAGTCAAAGCCGGACTCCTTGCAAGAAAGGACAGAAAAAAAGGAATAACATTTATTGAGGAGCTACTATGTGCCAGGGTCTAGGTGCTTCACAACAACATCTCATCTGTTCCGCAGCATACCACTCAGGAGGCAGATTTTTTATTATCCTCATTTTCGTTGGGAGGAAATTTCCCGGATTGATTGTTCAATTCTGAAATATGAATTGAGCCCCAATCTATGTAAAGTATTTGTCTACATGAAGAAAGGAAGAAAGAATTGTAAGACACAGTCCCTATTTATAACCTAGTTACAAAAACAAAGCAAAGCAGAAGATGGCAGACTGGTGAGCTGTAAGTTTTAGCTACTCCTCCAGGAAAGTAGGTAAAAAACCAGGAACTGCGTGGACTGGACACCACAGAGCAATCTGACTTTGGGCATACTTCATACAACACTCATGAAAACGTGGAACTGCTGAGATCAGCGAAATCTGTAAGTTTTTGCGGCCAGGGGACCCGCGCCCCTCCCTGCCAGGCTCAGTCCCGGGGGAGGAGGGGCTGTCACCTCCGGGAAGGAGAAGGGAGAATTGCAGTGGCTGCTCTTATCGGAAACTCATTCTACTGATTCAAACTCCAACCATAGATAGACTGAGACCAGACACCAGAGACTCTGAGAGCAGCCAGCCCAGCAGAGAGGAGACAGGCATAGAAAAAAAACAACACAAAAAACTCCAAAATAAAAGCGGAGGATTTTTGGAGTTCTGGTGAACGCAGAGGGGGGAAGGGCGGAGCTCAGGCCTTGAGGCGCATATGCAAATCCCGAAGCAAAGCTGATCTCTCTGCCCTGTGCACCTTTCCTTAATGGCCCTGGTTGCTTTGTCTATTAGCATTTCAAAACCCATTAGATCTCTGAGGAGGGCCGTTTTTTTTTTTTTTTCAATCCTTTTTGCTTTTTCTAAAACAATTACTCTAAGAAGCTCAATACAGAAAGCTTCAAAGAATTGCAATTTGGGCACGTCAAGTCAAGAGCAGAACTAAGAGAGCTCTGAGACAAAAGGCAAGAATCCAGTGGCTGAGAAAATTCACTAAACAACACAACTTCCCAAGAAAAGTGGGGTGTCCGCTCACAGCCACCATCCTGGTGGACAGGAAACACTCCTACCCATCGCCAGCCCCATAGCCCAGAGCTGCCCCAGACAACCCAGTGTGACGGAAGTGCTTCAAATAACAGGCACACACCACAAAACTGGGTGTGGACATTAGCCTTCCCTGCAACCTCAGCTGAATGTCCCAGAGCTGGGAAGGTGGAGCAGTGTGAATTAACAAAGCCCCATTCAGCCATCATTTGAGCAGACTGGGAGCCTCCCTACACAGCCCAGCAGCCCAGAACTGCCCTGGGGGGACGGCACTCACCTGTGACATAGCACAGTCATCCCTCAACAGAGGACCCGGGGCGCACGGCCTGGAAGAGGGGCCCACTTGCAAGTCTCAGGAGCCATACGCCAATACCAAAGACTTGTGGGTCAGTGGCAGAGACAAACTGTGGCAGGACTGAACTGAAGGATTAGACTATTGCAGCAGCTTTAAAACTCTAGGATCATCAGGGAGATTTGATTGTTAGGGCCACCCCCCCTCCCCGACTGCCCAGAAACACGCCCCACATACAGGGCAGGCAACACCAACTACACACACAAGCTTGGTACACCAATTGGGCCCCACAAGACTCACTCCCCCACTCACCAAAAAGGCTAAGCAGGGGAGAACTGGCTTGTGGAGAACAGGTGGCTCGTGGACGCCACCTGCTGGTTAGTTAGAGAAAGTGTACTCCACGAAGCTCTAGATCTGATAAATTAGAGATAAGGACTTCAACTGGTCTACAAACCCTAAAAGAACCCTATCAAGTTCAGCAAATGCCACGAGGCCAAAAACAACAGAAAATTATAAAGCATATGAAAAAACCAGACGATATGGATAACCCAAGCCCAAGCACCCAAATCAAAAGACCAGAAGAGACACAGCACCTAGAGCAGCTACTCAAAGAACTAAAGATGAACAATGAGACCATAGTACGGGATATGAAGGAAATCAAGAAGACCCTAGAAGAGCATAAAGAAGACATTGCAAGACTAAATAAAAAAATGGATGATCTTATGGAAATTAAAGAAACTGTTGACCAAATTAAAAAGATTCTGGACACTCATAGTACAAGACTAGAGGAAGTTGAACAACGAATCAGTGACCTGGAAGATGACAGAATGGAAAATGAAAGCATAAAAGAAAGAATGGGGAAAAAAATTGAAAAACTCGAAATGGACCTCAGGGATATGATAGATAATATGAAACGTCCGAATATAAGACTCATTGGTGTCCCAGAAGGGGAAGAAAAGGGTAAAGGTCTAGGAAGAGTATTCAAAGAAATTGTTGGGGAAAACTTCCCAAATCTTCTAAACAACATAAATACACAAATCATAAATGCTCAGCGAACTCCAAATAGAATAAATCCAAAAAAACCCACTCCGAGACATATACTGATCACACTGTCAAACATAGAAGAGAAGGAGCAAGTTCTGAAAGCAGCAAGAGAAAAGCAATTCACCACATACAAAGGAAACAGCATAAGACTAAGTAGTGACTACTCAGCAGCCACCATGGAGGCAAGAAGGCAGTGGCACGATATATTTAAAATTCTGAGTGAGAAAAATTTCCAGCCAAGAATACTTTATCCAGCAAAGCTCTCCTTCAAATTTGAGGGAGAGCTTAAATTTTTCACAGACAAAGAAATGCTGAGAGAATTTGCTAACAAGAGACCTGCCCTACTGGAGATACTAAAGGGAGCCTTACAGACAGAGAAACAAAGACAGGACAGAGAGACTTGGAGAAAGGTTCAGTACTAAAGAGATTCGGTATGGGTACAATAAAGGATATTAATAGAGAGAGGGAAAAATATGGCAAACATAATCCAAAGGATAAGATGGCTGATTCAAGAAATGTCTTCACGGTTTTAACGTTGAATGTAAATGGATTAAACTCCCCAATTAAAAGATATAGATTCGCAGAATGGATCAAAAAGAATGAACCATCAATATGTTGCATACAAGAGACTCATCTTAGACACAGGGACACAAAGAAACTGAAAGTGAAAGGATGGAAAAAAATATTTAATGCAAGCTACAGCCAAAAGAAAGCAGGTGTAGCAATATTAATCTCAGATAAAATAGACTTCAAATGCAGGGATGTTTTGAGAGACAAAGAAGGCCACTACATACTAATAAAAGGGGCAATTCAGCAAGAAGAAATAACAATCGTAAATGTCTATGCACCCAATCAAGATGCCACAAAATACATGAAAGAAACACTGGCAAAACTAAAGGAAGCAATTGATGTTTCCACAATAATTGTGGGAGACTTCAACACATCACTCTCTCCTATAGATAGATCAACCAGACGGAAGACCAATAAGGAAATTGAAAACCTAAACAATCTGATAAATGAATTAGATTTAACAGACATCTACAGGACATTACATCCCAAATCACCAGGATACACATACTTTTCTAGTGCTCACGGAACTTTCTCCAGAATAGATCATATGCTGGGACATAAAACAAGCCTCAATAAATTTAAAAAGATTGAAATTATTCAAAGCACATTCTCTGACCACAATGGAATACAATTAGAAGTCAATAACCATCAGAGACTTAGAAAATTCACAAATACCTGGAGGTTAAACAACACACTCCTAAACAATCAGTGGGTTAAAGAAGAAATAGCAAGAGAAATTGCTAAATATATAGAGACGAATGAAAATGAGAACACAACATACCAAAACCTATGGGATGCAGCAAAAGCAGTGCTAAGGGGGAAATTTATAGCACTAAACGCATATATTAAAAAGGAAGAAAGAGCCAAAATCAAAGAACTAATGGATCAACTGAAGAAGCTAGAAAATGAACAGCAAACCAATCCTAAACCAAGTACAAGAAAAGAAATAACAAGGATTAAAGCAGAAATAAATGACATAGAGAACAAAAAAACAATAGACAGGATAAATATCACCAAAAGTTGGTTCTTTGAGATCAACAAGATTGACAAGCCCCTAGCTAGACTGACAAAATCAAAAAGAGAGAAGACCCATATAAACAAAATAATGAATGAAAAAGGTGACATAACTGCAGATACTGAAGAAATTAAAAAAATTATAAGAGGATATTATGAACAACTGTATGGCAACAAACTGGATAATGTAGAAGAAATGGACAATTTCCTGGAAACATATGAGCAACCTAGACTGACCAGAGAAGAAATAGAAGACCTCAACCAACCCATCACAAGCAAAGAGATCCAATCAGTCATCAAAAATCTTCCCACAAATAAATGCCCAGGGCCAGATGGCTTCACAGGGGAATTCTACCAAACTTTCCAGAAAGAACTGACACCAATCTTACTCAAACTCTTTCAAAACATTGAAAAAAATGGAACACTACCTAACTCATTTTATGAAGCTAACATCAATCTAATACCAAAACCAGGCAAAGATGCTACAAAAAAGGAAAACTACCGGCCAATCTCCCTAATGAATATAGATGCAAAAATCCTCAACAAAATACTTGCAAATCGAATCCAAAGACACATTAAAAAAATCATACACCATGACCAAGTGGGGTTCATTCCAGGCATGCAAGGATGGTTCAACATAAGAAAATGTATTACAACACATTAACAAGTCAAAAGGGAAAAATCAATTGATCATCTCAATAGATGCTGAAAAAGCATTTGACAAAATCCAACATCCCTTTTTGATAAAAACACTTCAAAAGGTAGGAATTGAAGGAAACTTCCTCAACATGATAAAGAGCATATATGAAAAACCCACAGCCAGCATAGTACTCAATGGTGAGAGACTGAAAGCCTTCCCTCTAAGATCAGGAACAAGACAAGGATGCCCGCTGTCACCACTGTTATTCAACATTGTGCTGGAAGTGCTAGCCAGGGCAATCCGGCAAGACAAAGAAATAAAAGGCATCCAAATTGGAAAAGAAGAAGTAAAACTGTCATTGTTTGCAGATGATATGATCTTATATCTAGAAAACCCTGAGAAATCAACGATACACCTACTAGAGCTAATAAACAAATTTAGCAAAGTAGCGGGATACAAGATTAATGCACATAAGTCAGTAATGTTTCTATATGCTAGAAATGAACAAACTGAAGAGACACTCAAGAAAAAGATACCATTTTCAATAGCAACTAAAAAAAATCAAGTACCTAGGAATAAACTTAACCAAAGATGTAAAAGACCTATACAAAGAAAACTACATAACTCTAATAAAAGAAATAGAAGGGGACCTTAAAAGATGGAAAAATATTCCATGTTCATGGATAGGAAGGCTAAATGTCATTAAGATGTCAATTCTACCCAAACTCATCTACAGATTCAATGCAATCCCAATCAAAATTCCAACAACCTACTTTGCAGACTTGGAAAAGCTAGTTATCAAATTTATTTGGAAAGGGAAGATGCCTTGAATTGCTAAAGACACTCTAAAAAAGAAAAACCAAGTGGGAGGACTTACACTCCCTGACTTTGAAGCTTATTATAAAGCCACAGTTGCCAAAACAGCATGGTACTGGCACAAAGATAGACATATAGATCAATGGAATCGAATTGAGAATTCAGAGATAGACCCTCAGATCTATGGCCGACTGATCTTTGATAAGGCCCCCAAAGTCACCGAACTGAGTCATAATGGTCTTTTCAACAAATGGGGCTGGGAGAGTTGGATATCCATATCCAAAAGAATGAAAGAGGACCCCTACCTCACCCCCTACACAAAAATTAACTCAAAATGGACCAAAGATCTCAATATAAAAGAAAGTACCTTAAAACTCCTAGAAGATAATGTAGGAAAACATCTTCAAGACCTTGTATTAGGAGGCCACTTCCTAGACTTTACACCCAAAGCACAAGCAACAAAAGAGAAAATAGATAAATGGGAACTCCTCAAGCTTAGAAGTTTCTGCACCTCAAAGGAATTTCTCAAAAAGGTAAAGAGGCAGCCAACTCAATGGGAAAAAATTTTTGGAAACCATGTATCTGACAAAAGACTGATATCTTGCATATACAAAGAAATCCTACAACTCAATGACAATAGTACAGACAGCCCAATTATAAAATGGGCAAAAGATATGAAAAGACAGTTCTCTGAAGAGGAAATACAAATGGCCAAGAAACACATGAAAAAATGTTCAGCTTCACTAGCTATTAGAGAGATGCAAATTAAGACCACAATGAGATACCATCTAACACCGATTAGAATGGCTGCCATTAAACAAACAGGAAACTACAAATGCTGGAGGGATGTGGAGAAATTGGAACTCTTATTCATTGTTGGTGGGACTGTATAATGGTTCAGCCACTCTGGAAGCCAGTCTGGCAGTTCCTTAGAAAACTAGATACAGAGTTACCATTCGATCCAGCGATTGCACTTCTCGGTATATACCCGGAAGATCGGAAAGCAGTGACACGAACAGATATCTGCACGCCAATGTTCATAGCAGCATTATTCACAATTGCCAAGAGGTGGAAACAACCCAAATGTCCTTCAACAGATGAGTGGATAAATAAAATGTGGTATATACACACGATGGAATACTACGCGGCAGTAAGAAGGAACGATCTGGTGAAACATATGACAACATGGATGAACCTTGAAGACATAATGCTGAGCGAAATAAGCCAGGCACAAAAAGAGAAATATTATATGCTACCACTAATGTGAACTTTGAAAAATGTAAAACAAATGGTTTATAATGTAGAATGTAGGGGAACTAGCAGTAGAGAGCAATTAAGGAAGGGGGAACAATAATCCAAGAAGAACAGATAAGCTATTTAACGTTCTGGGGATGCCCAGAAATGACTATGGTCTGTTAATTTCTGATGGATGTAGTAGGAACAAGTTCACTGAAATGTTGCTATATTATGTAACTTTCTTGGGGTAAAGTAGGAACATGTTGGAAGTTAAGCAGTTATCTTAGGTTAGTTGTCTTTTTCTTACTCCTTTGTTATGGTCTCTTTGAAATGTTCTTTTATTGTATGTTTGTTTTCTTTTTAACTTTTTTTTTCATACAGTTGATTTAAAAAAGAAGGGAAAGTTAAAAAAAAAAAAAAAGAAAAAAGACAAACAAGGGAAAAAAAAAAAAAAAGATGTAGTGCCCCCTTGAGGAGCCTGTGGAGAATGCAGGGGTATTCGCCTACCCCACCTCCATGGTTGCTAACATGACCACAGACATAGGGGACTGGTGGTTTGATGGGTTGAGCCCTCTACCATAAGTTTTACCCTTGGGAAGACGGTTGCTGCAAAGGAGAGGCTAGGCCTCCCTGTATTTGTGCCTAAGAGTCTCCTCCTGAATGCCTCTTTGTTGCTCAGATGTGGCCCTGTCTCTCTGGCTAAGCCAACTTGAAAGGTGAAATCACTGCCCTCCCCCCTACGTGGGATCAGACACCCAGGGAAGTGAATCTCCCTGGCAACGTGGAATATGACTCCCGGGGAGGAATGTAGACCCGGCATCGTGGGATGGAGAACATCTTCTTGACCAAAAGGGGGATGTGAAAGGAAATGAAATAAGCTTCAGTGGCAGAGAGATTCCAAAACGAGCCGAGAGATCACTCTGGTGGGCACTCTTACGCACACTTTAGACAACCTTTTTTAGGTTCTAAAGAATTGGGGTAGCTGGTGGTGGATACCTGAAACTTTTAAACTACAACCCAGAACCCATGAATCTCGAAGACAGTTGTATAAAAATGTAGCTTATGAGGGGTGACAGTGGGATTGGGAATGCCATAAGGACCAAACTCCACTTTGTCTAGTTTATGGATGGATGTGTAGAAAAGTAGGGGAAGCAAACAAACAGATAAAGGTACCCAGTGTTCTTTTTTACTTCAATTGCTCTTTTTCACTCTAATTATTATTCTTGTTATTTTTGTGTGTGTGCTAATGAAGGTGTCAGGGATTGATTTAGGTGATGAATGTACAACTATGTAATGGTACTGTAAACAATCGAAAGTACAATTTGTTTTGTATGACTGCGTGGTATGTGAATATATCTCAATAAAATGATGATTAAAAAAAAAAAAAAAAAACAAAGCAAAGCAAAAGATGACATGTCGGCAGACATTGAGTTCCAAGTGAGTAATGCAGAAAAGAAGAGCTGTATGAATGTGAAGCGTGAGACATCAACAAGGACTTCAGGGGACAAGGAAGACCACAGACAGGCTAATGAGGGGACCTTGAAAGAAAACATGATTTGAAGGGTGAAGAGGAGGAAGATCTCCCCAAGTGAGGGAGACAGCTGGAGCAAAGGTACAGAAGATAAGAGAGGACAGACTGGACCTGTTAGATGTTATGACTATCACTCAGTCTATTTTTCTTTGGGGATATTGAGACAATCCTGAATTAAAAGCATTGTCATGGTAAAGTTGTTGCTAAAATCTTTTTTTCCCCTAAAGTAATTGTAGTCAACATGTCCAAAAAAAAAAAGGCAATTGTAGGCCTAGTATACAATAATAAGGAAATAAAGCTATCCAATCATTCCACAATCATGTTTGCTTGTTGTCTTAGTTTCCTAGGGCTGCTATGACAAAGTACCACAAACCTGGTGGCGTAAAATGACAGAAATGTATTGGCTCACAGTTCAGGAGTCTGGAAATCTGAAATAAAGGTATCAGCAGGGCCACACTTCCTCAAAAGTCTGTAGGGAAAAATCTGTTCCATGTCTCTCTCCTGGCTTCTGGCAGTGGCTTGCTGACAACCCATGGTGTTCTCCCCTCGTTGTCTCTGTCGCCTCTCCCCTTCTTTAAGGACACCAGTCCTATTTGACAGCACATCCTAATCCAGTGTGGCTGCATCTTAACTAATAACATCTTTAAAGATCTTATTTCCAAATAAGGTCACAGTCACACGACCAGGGGCTAGAACTTGAACATATCTTTTTGGGGGACACAATTCAATCAAGCACCCCAAGGCATATCCACTGGCTTCACACATTGCTAAGAACTAAGTTTCCTGCAGAAGACATGATGCCAAACTCCAGTATCTTAATAGGAAATGTAGAACTGGAAAGTCAATAAGCTTACCTGTAGACTGACACCCACCACCTAACTATAACTACTTTAGTTCACAGGTGTGTAGGTTGCACTAGTCCCCTAAATGTAGAATAAGGATCATAGGGAGGTCCCAGGCATCTCATATTAGTCACCCAATGTCATTCCTATTAACACCCATGGAGATCCAGATGCAACCTGACCAACCTAATACACACTGGGCAAACCCAAAGTTATTGTCATAAAAGGAAAGAAGAAACAGACACTAGTCAGAAGCCAAAACTCTCCGTGGAAAAAAAAGGCAGCGTTTTGCATCTCTCTTCCACATGGGACATGGGTGGGGTTGGGTTAAGACCCCTCTCTTCTCCTTTCTTTATTTCCTCTTTCCTCTAGAGGGAGGCAAGCCATTCCATCTCCAAGGAGGAGAAATCCTGGTTCAGATCCTTTAAATTCCAGAACATTCTGTTGGACCACAGTGCTACCGAGTGGAACATCTAATGGAACAAAAAGGTCACAGTGCTCATGACTGCTGTGTATTAATACCAATGCAGCAGTGACATGAGGTGTCCTGGGTTCAAGGCATCTTGGCATCTTTTCTTCTCTCCCTTCCTTCCTCTCAGCCAGAGTGCTAAGCCCTGGAACCGCTCTGAGCAGCTCTGGCCTCCTGCTTTTCTCTCCCCATTGGACACATTCTCTTTCTCTTCCATGCCAGCTAGACCTTGGGAGGGCAGCATAGGCCATTCCATACTCTTTACTGAAGCACTTACTCTGTCTCTTTGGCTTCTTTGGCTGGGATTCTGGTCTGTCACTCCACTGCATATAAAAAATCCAAGACTCACATTTGGATGTTGCAAGGGAAATAGAGGAGTTCACACAACTTATTATCTTTGAGGTTATGTTGCCTTGCCTGATGTAGGAAATAGGATTTGTGCAGTAGGTTCAACCCAGTTCACTGGAGCCGTATCTCAGGGCTCCAGAGGAAATGCTCAGCAGAAATACTTCTGCATTACCTTATTTTGTCTCCTTTGTGTATCTCCCATCTTTGAAGGAGACCTCCTAAGGAGAAACGCCTAGACCAAGGCACAATTTGAATATTTCTGAGTACCCAAGCCAAATACAGTGATGGTTTCCTCACACCACCCCTTAATAAGGCAGAGTCTTCATGATTTCTAGTGCTCACCTGCAATAATTAACTCCCTGGCAGTCTAGGAATATTGGGGGTTCTTTGCAAAATCCCTCTTTCCCCTTCTCAGCCCCCTTCTGTGACTGAAATACACCACACACATGCGCGTGCGCACACGCACACACACATGCACACACTGCCCAGCCCTACACAAATTAGATTGAGATGTTTTCTGGAAAAACAATCCATGGTTCTGTTTCCATGGAAGCAATCGCAGGTCCCCAGTGGCAGCAAACGGCAGGCAGACGGCGGTAAGGGAGTCCACGGCGCGGCAGTGGGCCTTCTCCCTCACCGCCAAGTCGAGCAGAATGTACTGCAGGAAAGTGGGAGGCAGAATTGAGCTTCACCAGAAAAACCAAACCTCAGGAGAGACAGTGAACCCCAGCTGTGCCCCCTCTTTTGGGGCAAATGTACATCTGGGCACTCTGGGCACAGCTCCAGCCAATCAGCCAGGCTGATCCTCCCACAGCTTTTCACAAAAGGCTGCTCATTCAGAGCAGATGGTGGTACGGAGACGGAGCCTAAACCAAGATGGAGACCACCCATGGGGCCGGAGCGGAGAGAACATCAGTTGCTCTATGCAAATGCTCCCTTCCCCCCAGCCCCTGTTTATAAGAAGCCCCTTGCTTCATTCAGCTTCTAAAGGGACTATCCCAAAACGCGGTCTGCGTACCACTAGTGGTACACAAGATGATCTGAGGTAGGGCATGGATCAATTTTCCTTTAAAATGTTAATAGTTGCATATTTATTGTAATGTATATTAGGAAAAAACATACAAAACTATGGTTTCATGGGTGTTAGCACTTAGCACAAAACAAAAAATAGGTATTTAAATAAAATGTGAGTCGTTTTAAGGGATTAAATAAATAATAGTATAAATATTTCATAGATATGACAAAAATGCCATGAAAATTATATGTAAATAAACAAGGTTTGGGAAATCAGCATTAAAGTAAAGTTCCAGGGTCCTCTGTCAGGACTGGACAACTTTCCAGACAGGAGGAAATAATTCTGCAGGTAACAAGGTACAAGGTGAGAGGCTGGGAGGAGAGTCCCACCAGACAAATTCTCCCCCGGGGCAATCAGCATGTTGGGGGTTCCCGCCACCTCTCTTGGAAGCACTGCCAAACACTTGCTGAGATTCCTAGGAGCTATGTCAGATAGGATGCTCAGCGTGTCAGATCCTATTTAATACTAAGCAGGATCCTACCCTGAATCAGTCTTCCTTCCGTCCCTGGCAAACTAGGCTGGACAATGTAGAAGGTCAGCCGGTTGAAAGGCCTCTTTGTCTCCCCACTTAGAACTATTATCCTGGAGCCAACAATCTTCTCTCTTTCCCCTTAACCCCAACCCAGCTGCTGTTAGCTTTTAAGACTCATATGTAACTTCTAAAAAGAAGGCATCTGTTGTGCCAAACTTCACTTTCTAAGGTCTCACCACCCCCAAAATGTTGTTCCAAAGAAAGAAAATAGAAGGGAAGTAGAAGAAACTTCTAACCCCCTCTTCCATCTCCACATCCTTTGCCCGACCATGAAGCCTGAAGAGGAGAAAAAAGAACTGGACCATGTGCTCCCATTGTGAGGTATTAATAAAATAACAACAAAAGCATTGATAATCATGATTTATTGACTCTATCTAGATTCACTACAATTCCACAAGGTAAGTATCATTAGTCCCATTTTACAGAAAACCAAAACCATTCTAAGACTCAGAGAGGTTAAGTAATATGGCTAATGAGTGGCCAGGACAGGACTCAAACCCAAGTCAATGTGACTCCAAATCTTGTTCTGTTTCATCAACGCAGCTGCCGCCCTTTCACCGTCTTCCTCAAACTCCGCTGTGTCCTTCTGTGCCTGCCAGGCCCCTCCCTGAGAAGCTGGAGACTGGAGGTGGGGCTAACCCCACTCAGCCCTTACTTCCTCTGTGCATGTAGTCAGAGGGGATCCCTAGAGACGCCATCAATCTGAACCCCAGTAAAAGGCCATTTCCTCATAACACACCCTGAACATCTGTAAAAACAATTTCTCTTTAAGCCCATGACTGGGCCTCATAATAATAACTCACCATCCAATATAGCTTTAAAAAAAAAAAAAAAGGAGTCCTGGTGGCATGTTAACTACAAAAAGGACTTGATGATGTTTGTTTCCTAGCTATTCTGGGAAGATACTTGTCCTTTTTAGATAGTGCTATCTATGAGATGCTGGGATATTATTCTCCATTGGGAAGATTTTCTTGGTCTTCAACTGAATAGGCTAGATTATCCTATTGTACAACCCCCAGTTATCAGGGACGTTGGTTTATTTCTCACTTGCCCAAAGCCTGCTCCAGGTTCAGGAGGTCCTACAGGCAGCTAGCCTCCAGGTGTCCTCCAGGCAGCTTTTATCTTACGGCTCTCTCTCCCACAATTGCCAAGGCAGTGGAAGAGAGAACTGGACTGCACACCAGCTCATACTTTACTGACCAAAGCAAGTCACGTAGTCATTGCCTGATTCAAGGGAATGGAATTTACAACCTCCCATATTTCCAGAAGAAGAGGAGAGCTAGAAATATGGGGCAGAAGCATTGTCTATCTACAACAGCACGCATAGGCTTTCCTATTATCCACAAATATGGGAAGAAGTAGCATTTCAACAAGAGGGCTCAGTGAAAAGAGCACTGGACTAGGAGTCAGGAGACAAGGGTTGGAGCCTCTTCTCAACTATTTCTTAGCTATATTGCATAATGTACATCACTTGACCTCTCTGGTCTTCAGTTTGCTTGTCAGTGTAATGAAGATAATGCTTGCTCACAGAGTCAGCATAATGATTAATTTAAATTAAGTAATAAATGTGAATGTCAATTAGATAATGAATAATTTTGTTTGTTACTTTTTATTCCTCTCTCAAGTAATTTTTTCCCTTAAATGGAAGGTAAAGAATAAAAACATAAACAAAAAGAAAGAATTAACTGGATTCAGGAGTAGTGAGTTCATATCTTAGTTCTCTGCTCCTTAATGAAGTCTTTTGATCTCTCTGAGCCTCAGTTTCCCTGTCCATCAAACAGAGATGGCTATGTTGGTTCTGTTACCCCACAAGAGATAGTTAATACAAAAGCACTGAATACATTTTTAAATATTCAACAGATGAGTGAGATTATTATTCTCCCTTTCCTTTTGTGTCTCCAGTCTCCTCCCCCCGCCCCCCACTCACCTTCCCTTCAGCTTTGAACAAGCTCGATTCTCCCATCCTTCAAAGGAACTTTCTTCAACTTTGCCCCACCCCCACCCCACTAATTTTCCACACAATCCCTTTTTTGAGAACCACCAAACTTCTTGAAAATAAGGCTACATATATGCCTGGTCCTCAGTCTTGTTTTCCATTCATTCTTCTTGTTACTTTTCTCTAACTCCTGCCCCCACCTGTTGGTGAACGTGTTCTCTTAAATGTCATCTGACTTCTTCATTAAGATGTAGGTCTTGCTTTTTCCTTGAGCTAACTGCAACATTTGACAATAGGGACCTCATAATCCATATTTTCTTCTCTGCTTGTTTCTGGGTTACTTCTCTCTTCTGGGTATCCTACTGCCCTGACGGCTCTTTTTCAAACTTTTTCTACTCCCTCTTTCTTCAGACATGTTTTTTCCAAGGTCCTATCCTTGATTTTTCTTTTTCTCTTCCTAAGAAATATCATCTAGGCCCATGCCTTCACATGCTGTCTAAATACTGGTGACTCCTAAATTTACTTTTTAAGCCCAGATTTTTCCCATTGAGTTCCAACTTGTATATCCAACTACCAATTATTTCTTCCTGGCTGTACTGTTTATAAACTCATTAATAACAGACTGTTTGGATACAAGTAACAGAAGTACATTAAAAGTGAAGCCAATCATCAAAGGAGACAGAACGAGATGCTAGGAAGCAACAGAAATCCATCCAGCTTCTCTCCTTCCACTCCCCTCATTTCCACCTCTTCTTCTTTTTCCCTCTACTTTTCCCTCCCTCCTTCCTTCCCTCTCTCCCTCCCTCCCCCGTCTCTCTCCTGTTTTATTGTTTTGTTTTTATGTTGTACTAACATATGGCTTTTCTAGTCCCTTCCATGTCTCTTCAGTTTAAGTCTGAATAGAAACTAACTCGAGTCTCTGGATCCTAATTTATATTCCCAGGGGAGAGAAACTTACTGGCCCTGCTTGGATTAGGTGTCTATTCTATTCAAATCAGCTGAAACCAGGGTAGACATCAGGAACTCAGTGAGCATATTTTCAGAGAGAAGTCATAGGCAAGTTTTCTGAGAAGGGGATGGGGAATATGGCGGACAAGCTCTATGGAGGCCCCCATGATCTCTGCATCCTGGTGTTCATGGCCTTGGAAAACCCCCTCCTCAGTCAAGCCTCAGATGAGACACAGCCCTGGCCGACACCTTCATTGCAGCCTTGTGAGACCCTAAAGCAGAGGACCCAGCTAAGCTGTGCCCAGACTCCCAACCCACAGAAACTATGAGATAATAAATATATGCTGTTTTAAACTGCTAATTTTATTGTAGTATTGTTATGCAACAATAGATAACTAATACAAGGAGGAAATTATTAGAAGAGAAAATATTTCATATATCTAATATAAACTTGAAATGTTCAATTAAATGTATCATCTTCTCCCAAAACTTGCTTCCCCTCAACATTACTGTACATGGCATCAGTGCCAGCATCTACTTATGTGAAGTCTCATTCTTGACTTCTCTCTCTACCTCTCACCATCACCCTATCTAATCTGACTGATACTATCTCCTATTGGTTTTATCCAACATTTCAGAGATAGACCATAAAAATCACCTTCCTATTGAGTCTATCACTGAAATGTTTCTCATGTTCATCTTTTACTTTCCTCACCACTACTCTTGCATTCCTTATTGATGCTATATGGTTGTTCTAGTTTGCTAATGCTGCCAGAATGCAAAACACCAGAGACAGATTGGCTTTTATAAAAGGGGGTTTATTTGGTTACACAGTTACAGTCTTAAGGCCATAAAGTGTCCAAGGTAACACATCAGCAATCAGGTACCTTCACTGGAGGATGGCCAATGGCATCCGGAAAACCTCTGTTAGCTGGGAAGGCATGTGGCTGGCGTCTGCTCCCAAGTTCTGGTTTCAAAATGGCTTTCTCCCAGGACGTTCCTCTCTAGGCTGCAGTTCCTCAAAAATGTCACTCTCAGTTGCACTTGGGATATTTGTCCTCTCTCAGCTTCTCTGAAGCAAGAGTCTGCTTTCAATGGCCGTTTTCAAACTGTCTCTCATCTGCAGCTCCTGTGCTTTCTTTAAAGTATCCCTCTTGGCTGTAGCAGCTTGCTCCTTCTGTCTGATCTTACAT
Source organism: Choloepus didactylus (assembly GCF_015220235.1). Classification (NCBI taxonomy): domain Eukaryota; kingdom Metazoa; phylum Chordata; class Mammalia; order Pilosa; family Megalonychidae; genus Choloepus; species Choloepus didactylus. The sequence goes on along the minus strand of NC_051326.1, from coordinate 30,583,426 downwards.
AGTACTCCAGTAATTTAATTCAGACCCACCCTGAATGGGCGGGCCAACACCTCCATGGCAATTATCCAATCAGAGTCACCACCCACAGATGGGTGGGGCACATCTCCACGGAAACACTCAAATTACAGTCTAATTAACACTGATAGGTCCACCCACACAAGATTACATCAAAGATAATGGCGTTTGGGGGGACATAATACATTCAAATTGGCACAATGGTATTGGCTCTATTTTTGAAACATCTTTCACGTTCATCTCTTCTTCTCCATTCTCATTGCCCCTACCCTGACCCAAGCCCCCATTATCTCTCAGATGGGTTATACCCTTAGCTGCCCAATTGGTCTTTCTTCATTCAGCTATAAAATGGGACTGTAACGTCTACCTCACAGGCACCTGGTACTTACTAAATAGAGCTCCTTCCTTCCTCCCCTGCTTAATACACTGTCTAGTTTTTTTTTTTCCCAAGCTTTAATTGGTTACCGGTTACCATTTGCCTGTTAACAATCTTCAAATCTGCCCCATTTCTTTAGAACCTGGTCCAAACTTCTCTTTCCAAGCCTCATGGTCAAGGTTCCCTCACCACTTCTCCCTCTCTCTCTCTCTGTGACTGACCATTCAGTGTTCCCCAAACATGCCACCCATGAGCAATCCTGCATGTCTTTGGATTTGTTATCCCCTCCACCTGGAATTTACTTCTTCTTCTTCTCTATCTGGAAAAATCCTTTCTCTATCCTCCATATCTAGATGTAAACATTAATTCCTTTGTAAAGCCTTCGCCAAATATAATTCCCCTACTACCAGGAACAAATAATTACTCCTGAATTCTGTTTCCCTAGCCCTTGATCCACATTTCTAGGGAAGTGTAGCATTTGTCCCTTTTTATTAGAGTTAGGTATGTGACCTAGATAGCGTGAGTAGAGCTATCAGACCATTGCTGGGAAGACAATTCACTAAAATGTGTGCTTCAAGATTATCAAAGAGCTTCTTCCAGAATGTGAGGGAGTCTGGAGGAGGCAGGGCAAGAGAAGCAGATGAGAAGGCAATGCTTTCGAGGAGTGGGAGAAAGAAAGGAGTCATGGTTCTGGGAGTAAGAGTAGTCGTTTCTGTTGGAAGGCCAGGATATCTGGGAGAAGAGATGGAAAGTGGAAATGAATTAATGAACAAGGCACCTGTTGGGTGCCCATTGACTGGGAATGAAATGGCACTCCTCTCTGATTGTAGTCTGCATATTAAAAGACATAATATATGATTTTTTAAAGCTAATTAAGGTTTTTCCACAGCCATAGTTTAATTTTCCATGCATGAAGGGAGTCTGGACCGTCCACTTTAATGTAGATCATCCTAGATGGGCTGGATGGGCAAATGCTAAATTAAATGAGATGCCTCAAACCAAGGGTGAGAGAACAGATGTGTGTTAGACTTGCTTTTGGCTGCAATCTCCAATAAAACTAAAGTGGTGACCTAAATAGAAAGGTATTTATTTGTCTCACATAAAAGGAGCATCTGCAAGGTAGTCCAGGGTGGTGCCCTGCCATCAAGGAACCCAGGTCCCCCTCTCCCCATCAGCCAGCCTTGGAGATGGCTGCTGTGCCTCAAGCACCACACTCATTCCCTGCAGGAAGAAAGAAGATGAGATGGAGGCTCCACTTCTGCTTACGTTTCATTGGCCATAGCCATAGCATCAACTTGGTCATGTTGCAAGGAAATTTGGAAGGTTTTTGGGTAGCTTTCCAGACTCTATGTTATATAGAGAGAAAGGCAAATGAAAAGTGGATTGGAAGTAAGCTAACCCACCATATCTATCACAGTTGAATTGAAATAAATTTTAGAGTTGTTTGTCTGTCTCTCCTCTACATTAGGACCTCGCTGGAGGCAAGGGCACTGCTTTAGTAATCTCAAAACAAACAAACGAGCAACTCGAGAGACCTGGCATATACTGAAATTCAATAAATATTGGCTGAATTAATGTCTCCTTGAAAGAAGTGATGGGAAATGGGTCCTAAAAGTGAAAGCTGGTGGCCAGCACGGATACTCCGGAGCAGGGAATGTCCCTGAAAACCACTGAACACAGGCTGTGGTGGAATAGCTATTTCCATGGATATTTATTTTTACCTAAGCCTACTTCTAAAAGGATTGAGGTTATATTACACAAATAAAATAATCCAAAATAAAGCCATTCAGAATAAAAATAAGGGAGAACAGCTTAAGTAGAAGTGTAATCACATTGCAAGTGAATATGGAAAAATACTGAGCATGAGCCATGCTAAATGGATGGTCAAGCATTAAAGAAATTTTGTAGGTATTCATAGCTGTACTTTCTGGATACAAAAGGAACATGATGATGGGAAAAGACAATAGAGGTCAAATAAATACAAAGAAGCCAGGTAGTAGAGCCTAATGCGGGCTTTTGGGAGCCTTCATGGATGTGGCCCACCCAACATCAAATTGCTAGAAGAGTCTCCATGTTGAAGACCTCCAGGTCTACAGGAAACAGTGTGAGCACCTGGTCCTCCTTTTGGCATCCACCTACTGGCCCAGGAGAAGACTCCTTTTCAAGGATTCAACAAAGCGTAAGAAGTTACTATGTGCCAGGTGTGGTGATAGGTACTTTCACATTTTCATTTCATCTGATTTATGAGCCAGGAGTTAAGTTGGTAAATTAATTTTCATTCTGCTGCTGGCCTGCCTGAATATTACACTAGGAATAGGCCTGGAGTAAGAATGCAATAAAGGTTGCCTTGAATAAAAACAACAAAAAAATATCATATAATTATGTGGTAGTTCAGTTTATAAAGTACTTTCACTTACACTATCATATTTGTTACTCAAAACAGATGTACCTGCTAATAAATAATACACTGCAACATTTCCCATATTCAGCATTGATTCATTCATTCATTAAACTAGCATTTATTGAACACAGGATGACCTCTGACATTTGTAGGCCTAGGGCAAGAATATAAAGAAAACTCCTTATACCACACATTTAAGTATGTAGAAGTTATAAATCAAGTTAACAAACGGTTATATATTTTGTTTCCTTTTACTTTGACTAGTGTATCCTCATAAGAACCCGGAAAGCTAGGTTCAAACTTTGAATTTTGGAGTTCCTTAGCAAGCCCCCTGCCCCTGCTTCACCCACCTGCCTCACCCCCCTTCTCTTCCTACCCCGTCCTTGTCCCACACTACAAGGAGCCTTGCACACTGTATTAGTTAGGGTTCTCTAGGGAAACAGAACCAACAAGAGATATCTGTAAATATAAGATTTTATAAAAGTGTCTCATGCAACTATGGGGATGCACAAGTCCAAATTCCAACGGGCAGGATCCACAAGTCCAAATTCCGTAGGGCAGGCAGTGAACTGGCAACTCCAATGAAGGTGTTCGATGAACTCCTCAGGAAATGCTTCACCAACATTGCATTGTGAAGGTCCTCTATCTGTCTCACTTAAAAGTCTTCAACTGATTAGATTAAATCCAACTGATTGAATTTTATCATTGCAGAAAACACACCCTTCATTGATGTAATCAGTCACTGGTGCAGTCAACTGACTGATGATTTAACAAACCAGCCTTCTGGTTTATTAACCAGCCACAGAAGTCCCTGCAGTAATGGTTAGGCCAGTGCTTGCTTGACTAGACACCTGGACACCATCACCTGGTCAAGTGGACACATGAACTTAACCAGCACACACACCTATATGTGGGCACTGCAGCCTGCATGTCCAACTTCCATCTGCCCCTTCCACAAAGTGTCACTCTCTGGGGACATCTGAGGTCTAGGGATAAACTCACTGGTAACAAGGGACACTCTCAGTAGGATTGGCTGGGAGGGGAAACCTGGAGAGGGGCTGAAGACTTTTGGATAGGGAATTCTAGGATCTTAGGTACCCATAGAGAGGACTCTAAGGAGGGGTGGCAGGATCCAGGTGAACACATCACCCTGGCCCCATGAAGTGGGGTAAGACCAGGGAAGAGCCAGGTTGGGTTCTCCGAAGCACTGGGCTAGGGCAGGGCTGGTGGTGCACATTCCATGTAGCCAGGGCTGTGCTAGGTAGATTCCCAGTCTCTCCCATCCCAATCACAGCTCTCACCCTGTGAAGGCCTTCAGGAGAGAACTCCTGTTGACCCCTGTGCCTAAGGATGAGAGCAGCTACAGAAGTCAAGCAGTTTACTCCATGAGGAAGAGCCGTATTTGCAAAATGTATATTTTACTGGAGAAATTAAACCTATAAACAATTATCTACTATATAAAGCTAGACAAGTACCATATTAAAAGTGAGAGCAATGGGATCGATAGCTTAAAGAACAATAAATTCTCACTGAGGCATTAGTGAAGCTTTCTTTGAGGAGGTAACATGCTGAACCTTAAAGGATAGCTAGGAGTTGAGCAAAGAAAGTAAGCAAAGAAAGTGGAGGACAAGGAGGGAATTTCTTCTTAAGAAAACAGCATGGTTTAGGAGCATCAGGAGCCCTGCCGGAACATGGCACACTAAGAAATTACAATTCACAAAAAGTCAAGGGGAAAAAATGGCTCAGTCAGCCAAATCATAACACTTTCCGGGACCATTTCGCAAAGGGGCAAAGAGTTCTACACACTTCTCTGAACCCTGAGCTTCTCACTGCATTACAACTCCCAACAGTCATTTTCAGAATTAAGATTTTGTGTCATTAAGAAAAGATCAAATTATGATAAGAGTTTTGAAAAGAAAATTTTCACTCACAGAGATAAGTTTTCTATTAATGAAATAATTCACATCAAAGGAATACCTCATTCTCCAAAAATATATGAGGAGCGATCCTCAATATTTTGTCGATGTGAGTCTGGAGCTACTAAGCAACTGAGAGAAAAATAATACAAACATAAATTGTGGGCTCCTGGATAAAGACAAAATGCTCCCTTATAACTCTTCCCCAAACTGCTGTGGAATCATTAGCCTTAACCAAGGTAATGACAGCTGAATCCATTAGAAAACACCTGTCAAAAAGCAAGAAGTGCTAATGGAGGTAATTCTCATGCAGACCCATCAAGGAAAAAAATAATGAAGCCTTTCCCAGTAACCCAATGAATGAACATTTCCTTTTTTATTCCTTCCTCCTTCCCTTTCCTTTCCTGTAACCATGTAATCCACCTGAGCATTTCCATTGGGGTCCACCTAGGAAAAACAGCAAAGTGCCCCCTACACGTGTGCGCGTGCACACACACACACACGCACACCTCTGTTCCTACACAGTCTCCTTCCCACTTCCCATTTAGAAAAAAAAAAAATGGAAAAAAAAATACTATACATGTAGACCTATTTTCAACTTTCCAATCATCTGTTCCTAGTTCATTGTCTTCCCATTTGTCCCTCCTCTCTGCCTCCTTTTGGTGTGTCTGATCTTTTTCTCTTCCCCTCCACTTTCCCATATTTTTCTCTTTTAAGGATATCAATTTGTTTATCCATTCCTTTATACAGTGTATACCTACTGAGCAGTTTGCTCGTGATTGGCAAAAAAGGAAGAAAAAAGGCAAAGAGCTCATAGAGATACAGAAAACAAATATGGAAAACTGCAACACAATGTGATGGGCTGTGGAAGCTCAGAATGGGATTGCCAGTCTCTCTCTGCCTTTAACAAGAAGGTGGTTTGGGAGTTTACAGAGGCATCTGTGTTGCAGCAGCAGGAGAGCAGAGAGAAGTGAGGGGAGACCAAAGACCCAGAGAGAGAGGTATGGAAAGAGTAGCAGGCTGCAGTTGCACAGTTGGGGGTCAGTGAAGTATCCTTATGTCCTTTTATGAAATCTTCTATTTGAACTTTAAATTAAGCTTGAGGAGTTTCTGTTCCTTGCAGACAAATGATTCCCAACCAATCACAATTGTCTCCTGTTTCTTGGTAATCAGACGAAAAAGCCAGGTTATTTCTTTAAAGGAAGACTGAACATAGCTGAGAATGGGAAAAGGATTAACAAAATAAACCCAAGGAAACTAGAAAGAAGGAATTAATAAATCCCTACCCTGACCATTATTAAGCAGGATTTCTTAGTGGACCCTGGATTCTCTGACTCAGTCCCTCCCTCTTGCCCTTTAAATCTTTTGAATTCATGCCCCACCCTCTCTTCCCATTGACGTCATCCACTGGTCTCCATCTGACAGCACTCCAGTCCTTGCTGCAGCCATACTATCCTTATGCTATTGAAGCATCCCTGCCCTGAGTCCCCTCCCTCAAAGACCAAGCTCTGAACTCCTAGGGAGAGACTGAGCTGTCTAGCTGATTGGATTGGCCAATCCATACAAGCATACTACCAAAGCAGAAACAGCCCTCTTTTCCTGATAACAAGTATACACTTAATTATGTAAGCAAAAAAGCAGAAAACAAATGCACCCATGAGTTCTTTACCCAAATAAAATATCTGGAGGAAATAAAACCTCCAAAATAGCTGTTAGAGTATATACTTCCAGAATTTAGTATATAGAAATTTGTACATATTTTACTAAACAAAAACAGACCGTACTAAACAAACTACTCTGTAGCTTGCTATTTTCACAATTGGATTAGTAATCCTTGCTTAATAGCAAGTAGTAGACATCAACTTCAGAAAGATAAAGCAAAAATGGAAAATGAAGCATCACATGAATTCAAGGAAAAAACTTAACAACCAGAGTGGAAAGAGACCAAGAAGGCAAAGGGAGTGGAAGGAAGAGAGTTGCAAGGACCTTATCGCTGCTCCATCCTTCCCTGCAACTGCTCCATCCTTCACTAATAATTAAAAAGTTTCTTTATTTGTGTTTATATCTCCTACTTCAGACCTAATGTTGAGTATTCCTCTCTTCTTTTCTTAATTAGACTTTTTCCAGAGATTTGCCTTTTCCCTCCTTTCATTGAACCCCTTCTTGGAATGTTTTAAATCAATTCTACCATTTTTCTGTTTTAGGTTTGAGTTATTTAACTTATTAAATTTATTAATTCTTTCGTCTCATTTCCTTGGGTTTATTTTGGTATCCTTTTCCTATTCTCAGTTATGTTCAATCTTCCTTTAAATAAAATAAAAGGCATAGTGAATTTTTACCTGGCACCTTCACTAGACAATGCACCACTTACTTTCTCACTCAGAGAACGGCTATGATGGAGACTTTAAGAGGTACATCGGAGGGGCAGCTAATGTGACTGCAGGCTCCTGAGGTAGCACTTCTCAAAACACAGGCACAGTGTCATTCAGGCACTACTCCTCCTTATGGTTCTAGAAGATCCTGAATTTTGAAAAGAAATGACCATTACATAGCTCTTAGAATAGCTAACGTTCAAAACAGCAACAACACCAAATGCTCATGAGGATGTGGTGCGACAGGAACACACATTCATTGCTGGTGGGAATGCAAAATGGTACAGCCACTTTGGAAGACAGTCTGGCAGTTTCTTACAAAGCTAACCAGAGGCTCGCCATACGGTCCAGCAACAGCACTCCTAGGTGTTTACTCAAATGAGGTGAAATCTTGGGTCCACACAAAACTTGCACATTGGTGTTTATAGCAACTTTATTCATAATTGCCTAAATGTGGAAGCAACCAAGTGCCCTTCAATAGGTGAATGGAGAAGCAAATGGTGGTACATCCATACAATGGAATATTACTCAGTGTTTAAAAAGAAATGAGTTATAAGCCACAAAAAAAGACATAAGGAACTTTAAATGCATATTTCTAAGTGAAAGAAGCCAGCTCTGAAAAGGCTATATATTGTATGATTTCAATTGTATGACATTTTGGAAAAAGCAAAACTAAGGACACAGTAAAAAGATCAGTGGTTGCCAGGACTTCAGGGAAAGGGGAAGATGACAAGGTGGAGCACCGGGCATTTCACGGGCAGTGAAACTATGCTGTGTGATACCGTAGTGGTGGGAACTTGTCCTTATGCCCATAGAACAGTACAACACAAAACGTCAACTCCAATGTAAAGTATGGACTTTAGTAAGTAATAATTTATCATTATTGGTTCAATTGTAACAAATGCACCACACTAACTAACAAGATGCTAATAGTAGGGGAAACTGGGGGAAGGGAATATATCAGAATCCTCTGTGTTTTCGGTTCAATTTTCTGTAAACCTAAAACTGCTCTAAAAAAAAAAGTCCATTAAAATATCTTTTGGGGGGGGGGTGGGAAAATAAAAATGACACTAGCATTTATTGCATGTCTACTATTTGTCATATAATGTATGACTAGTACAATGTATCAGTCACACTGAAGTATCTCCAGAAAGGAGGATAGCATTATCTCCATTTTAGCAATAAAACAATTTATGGTCAGAGAGGATAAGTGATCTACCTGCTTACATAGCTAGTAAGTGACAGAGAAAAGAAGAACCTATATTTAACTAACTTCAAATTCCAAAAAAAAAAATTCTTTCCACTCTCACATGATGTCTCCCATACAATTCTGAAAAAGACATGTGAAAACACAAGAAGACATAAGAAAAACTTAGCTAGAGCAGCACTATATGAGGCCAACAAAACTTTTTAGGGTGCTTATGTTTAAAATCCACAGGCATCATAAAGGCAAATATTTTATTTATATCACTCTAAGATAGATGTAGATAGATATCTCTGTCTATAATAACCATCTATCCTTCCATCAGCTATCTATCTATCTGTATAGATGCATTTTTCTTGATTTTCTGCAGAGATGAGCTATGAGGATGCAGTAGAAGCAGCTGTTTTAGAAATATTGCCTTTTCTTTGTTCTGAATGCTATTTAAACATTGGCAGGGGGCCTCATTAAAGATGAATCGTTGAATTAGCAAGTAGTGTTGTAGCTGGAAGAGACAGCATGTGCTCCTGTGGAGAAAACAGATTTGCACAAAGGAGGGAAGGTTTGGGGGTATGCGGGGCGGGAGGTAGACAGAGGATAAAAAGACCTGAGCCATAGCAAAGTCAAGTGCTTTACAATATTCTCTAACCTGCCCACTACCACAGGGAGGCATGAGAAGACAGGAAAGGGGGCTGTGAGAAGCTCCACCTTTTTGAAGAATGAATGTTAAAGGGGAATCTCCTACTTTAGGACAATTCCAGTTACTCATAACCAGCACTTCCTCCACTTTATAGTGAGCGAGTGCCCTGAAGCCTCAGAGAGTCTACAGACTTGGGCGTAACACCCCTTTGGATTTTGGAATGCCAATAACACCCTTCAGAAAAATGGATGGTTCTAAGGTGACCCCTCTCCCCGACTTCCCCTCCTTGTGCTTCTCTGTTTTGGAAATGGCAAAGAGGTTTTACCCATTTTATTTCTTTGAGTCCATAACACAGTTTCTACATTGCTTTCTCACATTTGTGATGGCTGCCATTTGCCTGTGGGCTGAGAAATGGAACAGGGATGCTAACAGGGGCTCCTGTGGGACTGAATTCTTCCTTCCAGGGGGTGAGCAAACGGATGTCAGGTGACACGTACTTTCACTTGGCCCCGTTCTTTCTCCCTGAATTTTCGATGCTTCAGAATTTGGGGAGGAAGAAAGAGAAAGCAGTAGATAGAGGAAGAACAAGTGCTAAGGAACTGTTAGTGAGTCCCTACTGTATACCAATTACCACAGAAGGCACAATTTTACAAGTAAAGAAACTGAGGCTCAGGGAGAATAAATTGCCCAAAAGCACATAGCTGATGAAAAGCCAGGTGGAACTCAAAACTGTCAGATCTGTCTGACTTCAAAGCCTGTGCTCTTGATCTGATAAATCTCATAGGTATTTCTGGATGTCATAAGAGAAATTTGTGTACATGGGTCAGTAGCCTAAATTGAAGACCCTAAAAGACCTTTTCTCTAATTAACTTGTCCCCTTTGGGGACCTGCAGAAACTCCTGGCATTGGTCTCTAACAAGACCTCATCTTGCTCTCTTTCCTAACTCCTAAAATCCCAGATCCTTAGGCCGCTGCCTGAAGAGTGAAGACCCAACTAGCCAGGGCTTCAAGAGCAGCTGCTTCCTTGCTGATCTACCGAGCTCCAGCCTTTAGCCTGTGCCAGTCCCTGACATGTGCCCCCTCTCTCAGCAGCCAGGTGAACCCCCTTATGTTTCTCCTTCCGAAACTTGGGTACTTGCAGCGCAGGAAGGGATTGATTTACAAAGGATGGAGCAGGTAGTCTACACTAACTAATTAAGTTCAGAGAATGCTGGTTTAAGACCCTGTCCCCAAACACCAAACACACCATCTTGCCTCCCCCACCTTATATTTCCTTGGGTTTGAGACTAAAAGTCTTTGGTAGTATCAAGGGTCCCTTTTTTGCAATGAAAACAGCTGTGAGACGATCACACCTTATTCTTTCATCCAGGCTCTTGGTCCACCAGAATTGGAGGTTATGGATGTGGCTGAAAGCAGAGATAGACCATTAAGGGTTGAATTGTGTCTCCCAAAGAGTTACATTGAAGTCTTAACCCCCAGTGCCTCAGCATGAGACTTTATTTAGAAATAGGGTCATTGCAGGTGGCAGTAGTTATATTAAAATGATGTCATACTGGAGTAAGGTAGCCTCCTAATCTAACATGACTGGTGTCCTTATAAGAAGAAAAGATGCAGACAAGAGATGACTCTGCTGTTTCTGAGAAAGGTGTGGGGATACCGGTTAGGGTACCAGCTTGGACCTCAAAAGAGAATAATTAGCAGGGCCATCTCTAAGCACAATTGTGAGGAAATCAGAATTTGTCATTTGATCTGGATCTCAGTTTTGTAGGGCTGCCATAACAAAATACCACATACTAATTGGCTCAAAAACAACAGACATGTATTGTTTCACAGTTCTGGAAATCATGGTGTTAGCCGGGCCACACTCCCTCTGAAACCTGTGGGTGAGAATCCTTCCTAGTCTCTTCTAGCTTCCAGTGTTCACGGCAATCCTTGGTGTTCCTTGGCTGACAGCCGTAGCCCTTCAATCTCTGCCTCTGTTGTCACGTCTCTTGTCTGTCTCTTCTAATAAGGAGGCTTATTAGGGGGCTGCCCTACTCCAGAATGACTTCATCCTAATTTAACTACTTCCATCTGCAAGGACCCTCCTTCCAGTCATGTGGAAGGTACAAAGGAAATGGTCTGTGGCTGCCACTATAAGGCCTTCGCACACCTGTGGAGTCCTTTTGCCTTAGTCTGCCAGTAAAGCCCACCTTAAATTAGCAGCGTAAGGGAACTCATGGCCCTTCAGTCATGCCCCCACCCCACCCTGGGTCACACCAAAAAGCCAGTAAACACCACTGGCTGGTTTGCCAACCATTCACCAGAAATGTCCTGGATGGCCCCACGTGTCTGAAACCTGAAGACCTCCGGTGGATGCAACTCAGCTTTATCACCTTGGATTCTTGGACTTTCTTGGCTTTCTGCTTCTCATTCCAATGCTTTGCTTTTTGCTCACCCGTTGCAAAATCCATCTGCTGACCCCTCCTTTTCTGGTCCCCCAACACTTCACTGCTGCTTTTTTTTGTGCTCTAGATGCAGACCTGCCTGGAGTCTGCCTCCCCTAGAATCCTTTTCCTTGGGGAATTACCAAGGAGTTCTCTGGCTACCATGTTTCTTAGTTTGTTTTTATGTCTTCACGGAAAGAAGTTTAGAAAAGCAACTTCAAAGACTTTTCTGCTCTGAGGCTGTGCACCCCTTCAATCTCACTGACCTTTATTATCTGAATAGTAAAATGAAATGGCATAATACACCTCTCTGACCAAAGTACGTAGAGTTGGGTTGAATCTTAGCCCTTATTATTTTATTAGCTGTGTGACCTTGGCCTTGGCTAAGATTAAGTCTGTTTCTTAATCTTTAAAAATGGGAGATGATACTACTTAGCCCACATGGTAAGTATGAGCCTTAAATGCATTTAAATGCATCTAACTCAGTGCCTGGCACAAAGTAAGTAATCAGTCTACCGGAGAGTTCTTCCCCTATGCCTCAAGCAAAAGTTGGCTCTGATTCCTACTGAACAATGGTCTTAATTAAAATGGTTTAATAGCCCAACTAAAATAATGCACACTATCAAATCAGAATGTCAGCAGAACTTGCCAACAAACGAGAAGTATTTTCTTAAAGAGCAAACTACAAATTTAGGAACTTTGCTAAGACTACAGAATAGAAATAGTGTAACATTTGTCACAGCTTCTGTGGTTAGTATACAGATGCTAAAATCAAAATGGTCTTCTTTCGAAAGCAAGTATAGTACTAAACTTGCACTTTATTTCCCTGCCAGAAAACCCTTTGCCTCTGTCTTGAATTCATGGACTATTGCTTTAATTTTTCCTCAGTGTTTCAATTAATGCTTGGTTTTGTCTTAGTTTTAAAATGCAACCAACTAATTTTCTATATGTAAGGAGAAAGGAGAGAAGAAATGGTCAAGTGTTCAGAAATAAGTATCCACATATTTATTGCCTCTCTTTTTAGATTTAATACCGCATAACTTTGTATGGCCAATAACAGATGAAGGGGCTACCTTAACCCAGGGACACGGGAAGTGGGAACAGTTTACGATTTAAATGAAAGGCTTTTACCAATGACCAAAAACATTCTGGATGACAATCTCACTCCAGCTACCCTGTTTGGCTGCTCTGATAAAGAACTTGTCTCTTATAAACTGACATTGCATGACATGTCTAAGCAGACAGGCCCTTGGTTAAGAAGGTTTTGTTTCATACTGTTCCGTACCTCTGCCCTCCCTGTACTTTCTCAGGTTGGGTCATAAAAAAAAAAAAAAAAAAAAAAAAAAAAAAAATTGTACCAAAAAATGTACTAGAAACTATTGATTTCTGTTGTGCTAAAGCCCCTGACATTCTGGCGCGATGAAGATATTGCTCTGGACCCTGTGAGCCTTCTCATACTTCTCTTCTGCTTATGAGGGTCTCTGAGGATGGTATTAAAGATATTGTAGTTCCCACTTTCTGACTGTGGGATATCAGCAGGGTCTCTCCTGTGTAAAGAATAATTATCAGCACTGCTGTTACCTCTAGTAAGTGTGTAATTACATGCTCGGTTTTGTGGGCTCTAGGCTGTGCAATTTTAAATTATATAATAATGTCAAAGTCTCTCTCACTCACTCTCTCTCTCTTTTTTTTTATTTGAAAGGGGAGGTGGGCAATTTTTTTAAGAGTCAGGAGGAGAAGAGAGTGAATGAGACAGCTTCCCACCCACACCAGCAGAACCGACAGGGTGGTAATCAGGGAAGGTCAAACGCTGCCTCTTCAAGCCAGAATTTCAACCTAAGAAGTCGCCTCTTTAAAAATCAGAATTTATTTGGCAAGGAGATAACGGGGTGAAATGAAGGGGGAAGGGGTGGCCAAAAAGGGGGAATGGGTCAGGCGTAAAGAAGAAAAGGGGGCAGGCTAAGGGGGTGGGGGGCAGCATCCCCAGCAACATCTCATCCAGAAAGCGAGCATGTGGGAAGCGTCCTCTAATCGCTGAATCCCAGCCAGAAATTCAAGTAGATGGAGTCCGTCTCAGTGTGAGGTTTGGGGCGGATCGGTATCAGCTCTCCGCTAAGGAAATTAGCCTGACCATGATAAACAGCCTGCGGTGTAAAGGGCGCGCAACCAGCTGCGGGATCCGGGTCGCGGTCTCCCCACCTGGTCCCCGCGCGGCCACCAATCTGCGATCAGCATTCGGGAGCGCCCGGCCCCTCAAAACCTGGGCCTCCGCATCCCCATTTGGGGAAGGGCCGCCCCGGAGCAGGGAAAACAGGCCCTTTTGGACCCGTAGAGCCGGATTCTGATTGTCCCGGGATTCCCTGCGATGTCGCCCACTGCAGAGCTGCTGCCTGTCCTCTCTCTCTCTGCTTCCTGGAGCTCCAGGCTCTGGGGGGGTCCGCTGTGGTAAAGGGGTGGTGACTCTTCTTCTGTCCCCCTCAAGCCCTGGGACCATCCATAGGCTCCTCTTGGTCCAGACCCTGGCTTACAGACATCTCCTAATAATGGATTCAGCCATCTGTTGATTTATTCAACAGCTCTTTTAACAAGTGCTAAGACTCAGCATCCTCCAGTTCTTCCTGCTCCCCCAGAGAGGCTGCCCACGTGTCCTCATTCTGCCCCAGCCCAATAGGGCCACAGCACTGAATTTTCACACACGGAATCGCCTCACGGCTGCCATCTCCTCACAAGTGCCCCTCCTCCTCGACGCTGGCCTGCACTTCTGCAGTCTCACTTCCTTGTATTACTCAGTTCCTTGAACATCCTCGCTGTTTGTAAAGATTAGTTTGAGAACTTGGCAGGCCTCATTTAACAGATGAGGAAAACAGAGTGGGAGAACAACCAGGACCCACATTCCTGACCTACCTTCACATCGTATTCCTGTATTCACCATGCCACTTCTGAGAACACTAGAATAGACAGCGCCAAAATCTCCAGCAACTACAGGAGTTGAACTGATATAAGTTATACTATGCACATGATAATAAGAATACCTAACATTTATTGAACACTTATATGTCTCATCTGATTCTCACAATAATCTTTGGGGTTAGGCACTATTATGAACCTAAACAGATGAGGAAGCAGAGGCAGAAAAAGGTAAAGTAACTTACTCTGGTTCTCGGGAGAGCCAGGATTTGAACTCAGGACTGGCTGCCTCCAGAGCTCACCTGTTTAACTGTAAGCTTAGGGATCCCCACAAGGTACAGTCAAAACTATATTGAGGGCGGGGCAAGATGGCAGACTGGTGAGCTGTATGTTTTAGTTACTCCTCCAGGAAAGTAGGTAAAAAGCCAGGAACTGCGTGGACTGGACACCACAGAGCAATCTGTCTTTGGGCATACTTCATACAACACTCATGAAAACGTGGAACTGCTGAGATCAGCGAAATCTGTAAGTTTTTGCAGCCAGGGGACCCGCGCCCCTCCCTGCCAGGCTCAGTCCCGGGGGAGGAGGGGCTGTCAGCTCCAGGAAGGAGAAGGGAGAATTGCAGTGGCTGCTCTCATCGGAAACTCATTCTACTGATTCAAACTCCAACCATAGATAGACTGAGGCCAGACACCAGAGACTCTGAGAGCAGCCAGCCCAGCAGAGAGGAGACGGGCATAGAAGGAAAACAACACGAGAAGCTCCAAAGTAAAAGCAGAGGATTTTTGGAGTTCTGGTGAACACAGAAAGGGGAAGGGCGGAGATCAGGCCTTGAGGCGCATATGCAAATCCCGAAGCAAGGCTGATCTCTCTGCCCAGGGCACCTTTCCTTAATGGCCCTGGTTGCTTTGTCTATTAGCATTTCAATAACCCATTAGATCTCTGAGGAGGGCCGTTTTTTTTTTTTTTTTTTAAATCCTTTTTGCTTTTTCTAAAACAATTACTCTAAGAAGCTCAATACAGAAAGCTTCAAAGAATTGAAATTTGGGCACGTCAAGTCAAGAGCAGAAATAAGAGAGCTCTGAGACAAAAGGCAATAATCCAGTGGCTGAGAAAATTCACTAAACAACACAACTTCCCAAGAAAAGGGGGGTGTCCGCTCACAGCCACCATCCTGGTGGACAGGAAACACTCCTGCCCATCGCCAGCCCCATAGCCCAGAGCTGCCCCAGACAACCCAGTGTGACGGAAGTGCTTCAAATAACAGGCACACACCACAAAACTGGGCGTGGACATTAGCCTTCCCTGCAACCTCAGCTGAATGTCCCAGAGCTGGGAAGGGGGAGCAGTGTGAATTAACAGAGCCCCATTCAGCCATCATTTGAGCAGACTGGGAGCCTCCCAACACAGCCCAGCAGCCCAGAACTGCCCTGGGGGGACGGCACTCACCTGTGACATAGCACAGTCATCCCTCAACAGAGGACCCGGGGTGCACAGCCTGGAAGAGGGGCCCACTTGCAAGTCTCAGGAGCCATACGCCAATACCAAAGACTTGTGGGTCAGTGGCAGAGACAAACTGTGGCAGGACTGAACTGAAGGATTAGACTATTGCAGTAGCTTTAAAACTCTAGGATCATCAGGGAGATTTGATTGTTAGGGCCACCCCCCCCTCCCCGACTGCCCAGAAACACGCCCCACATACAGGGCAGGCAACACCAACTACACACGCAAGCTTGGGACACCAATTGGGCCCCACAAGACTCACTCCCCCACTCACCAAAAAGGCTAAGCAGGGGAGATCTGGCTTGTGGAGAACAGGTGGCTCGTGGACGCCACCTGCTGGTTACTTAGAGAAAGTGTACTCCACGAAGCTGTAGATCTGATAAATTAGAGATAAGGACTTCAACTGGTCTACAAACCCTAAAAGAACCCTATCAAGGACAGCAAATGCCACGAGGCCAAAAACAACAGAAAATTATAAAGCATATGAAAAAACCAGACGATATGGATAACCCAAGCCCAAGCACCCAAATCAAAAGACCAGAAGAGACACACCTAGAGCAGCTACTCAAAGAACTAAAGATGAACAATGAGACCCTAGTACGGGATATGAAGGAAATCAAGAAGACCCTAGAAGAGCATAAAGAAGACATTGCAAGACTAAATAAAAAAATGGATGATCTTATGGAAATTAAAGAAACTGTTGACCAAATTAAAAAGATTCTGGACACTCATAGTACAAGACTAGAGGAAGTTGAACAACGAATCAGTGACCTGGAAGATGACAGAATGGAAAATGAAAGCATAAAAGAAAGAATGGGGAAAAAAATTGAAAAACTCGAAATGGACCTCAGGGATATGATAGATAATATGAAGCGTCCGAATATAAGACTCATTGGTGTCCCAGAAGGGGAAGAAAAGGGTAAAGGTCTAGGAAGAGTATTCAAAGAAATTGTTGGGGAAAACTTCCCAAATCTTCTAAACAACATAAATACACAAATCATAAATGCTCAGCGAACTCCAAATAGAATAAATCCAAAAAAACCCACTCCGAGACATATACTGATCACACTGTCAAACATAGAAGAGAAGGAGCAAGTTCTGAAAGCAGCAAGAGAAAAGCAATTCACCACATACAAAGGAAACAGCATAAGACTAAGTAGTGACTACTCAGCAGCCACCATGGAGGCGAGAAGGCAATGGCACGATATATTTAAAATTCTGAGAGAGAGGAATTTCCAGCCAAGAATACTTTATCCAGCAAAGCTCTCCTTCAAATTTGAGGGAGAGCTTAAATTTTTCACAGACAAAGAAATGCTGAGAGAATTTGCTAACAAGAGACCTGCCCTACTGGAGATACTAAAGGGAGCCCTACAGACAGAGAAACAAAGACAGGACAGAGAGACTTGGAGAAAGGTTCAGTACTAAAGAGACTCTGTATGGGTACAATAAAGGATATTAATAGAGAGAGGGGAAAAATATGGCAAACATAATCCAAAGGATAAGATGGCCGATTCAAGAAATGCCTTCACGGTTTTAACGTTGAATGTAAATGGATTAAACTCCCCAATTAAAAGATATAGATTCGCAGAATGGATCAAAAAAAATGAACCATCAATATGTTGCATACAAGAGACTCATCTTAGACACAGGGACACAAAGAAATTGAAAGTGAAAGGATGGAAAAAAATATTTCATGCAAGCTACAGCCAAAAGAAAGCAGGTGTAGCAATATTAATCTCAGATAAAATAGACTTCAAATGCAGGGATGTTTTGAGAGACAAAGAAGGCCACTACATACTAATAAAAGGGGCAATTCAGCAAGAAGAAATAACAATCGTAAATGTCTATGCACCCAATCAAGGTGCCACAAAATACATGAGAGAAACATTGGCAAAACTAAAGGAAGCAATTGATGTTTCCACAATAATTGTGGGAGACTTCAACACATCACTCTCTCCTATAGATAGATCAACCAGACAGAAGACCAATAAGGAAATTGAAAACCTAAACAATCTGATAAATGAATTAGATTTAACAGACATCTACAGGACATTACATCCCAAATCACCAGGATACACATACTTTTCTAGTGCTCACGGAACTTTCTCCAGAATAGATCATATGCTGGGACATAAAACAAGCCTCAATAAATTTAAAAAGATTGAAATTATTCAAAGCACATTCTCTGACCACAATGGAATACAATTAGAAGTCAATAACCATCAGAGACTTAGAAAATTCACAAATACCTGGAGGTTAAACAACACACTCCTAAACAATCAGTGGGTTAAAGAAGAAATAGCAAGAGAAATTGCTAAATATATAGAGACGAATGAAAATGAGAACACAACATACCAAAACCTATGGGATGCAGCAAAAGCAGTGCTAAGGGGGAAATTTATAGCACTAAACGCATATATTAAAAAGGAAGAAAGAGCCAAAATCAAAGAACTAATGGATCAACTGAAGAAGCTAGAAAATGAACAGCAAACCAATCCTAAACCAAGTAGAAGAAAAGAAATAACAAGGATTAAAGCAGAAATAAATGACATAGAGAACAAAAAAACAATAGAAAGGATAAATATCACCAAAAGTTGGTTCTTTGAGAAGATCAACAAGATTGACAAGCCCCTAGCTAGACTGACAAAATCAAAAAGAGAGAAGACCCATATAAACAAAATAATGAATGAAAAAGGTGACATAACTGCAGATCCTGAAGAAATTAAAAAAATTATAAGAGGATATTATGAACAACTGTATAGCAACAAACTGGATAATGTAGAAGAAATGGACAATTTCCTGGAAACATATGAACAACCTAGACTGACCAGAGAAGAAATAGAAGACCTCAACCAACCCATCACAAGCAAAGAGATCCAATCAGTCATCAAAAATCTTCCCACAAATAAATGCCCAGGGCCAGATGGCTTCACAGGGGAATTCTACCAAACTTTCCAGAAAGAACTGACACCAATCTTACTCAAACTCTTTCAAAACATTGAAAAAAATGGAACACTACCTAACTCATTTTATGAAGCTAACATCAATCTAATACCAAAACCAGGCAAAGATGCTACAAAAAAGGAAAACTACCGGCCAATCTCCCTAATGAATATAGATGCAAAAATCCTCAACAAAATACTTGCAAATCGAATCCAAAGACACATTAAAAAAATCATACACCATGACCAAGTGGGGTTCATTCCAGGCATGCAAGGATGGTTCAACATCAGAAAAACAATCAATGTATTACAACACATTAAAAACTCGAAAGGGAAAAATCAATTGATCATCTCAATAGATGCTGAAAAAGCATTTGACAAAATCCAACATCCCTTTTTGATAAAAACACTTCAAAAGGTAGGAATTGAAGGAAACTTCCTCAACATGATAAAGAGCATATATGAAAAACCCACAGCCAGCATAGTACTCAATGGTGAGAGACTGAAAGCCTTCCCTCTAAGATCAGGAACAAGACAAGGATGCCCGCTGTCACCACTGTTATTCAACATTGTGCTGGAAGTGCTAGCCAGGGCAATCCGGCAAGACAAAGAAATAAAAGGCATCCAAATTGGAAAAGAAGAAGTAAAACTGTCATTGTTTGCAGATGATATGATCTTATATCTAGAAAACCCTGAGAAATCAACGATACACCTACTAGAGCTAATAAACAAATTTAGCAAAGTAGCGGGATACAAGATTAATGCACATAAGTCAGTAATGTTTCTATATGCTAGAAATGAACAAACTGAAGAGACACTCAAGAAAAAGATACCATTTTCAATAGCAACTAAAAAAATCAAGTACCTAGGAATCAACTTAACCAAAGATGTAAAAGACCTATACAAAGAAAACTACATAACTCTACTAAAAGAAATAGAAGGGGACCTTAAAAGATGGAAAAATATTCCATGTTCATGGATAGGAAGGCTAAATGTCATTAAGATGTCAATTCTACCCAAACTCATCTACAGATTCAATGCAATCCCAATCAAAATTCCAACAACCTACTTTGCAGACTTGGAAAAGCTAGTTATCAAATTCATTTGGAAAGGGAAGATGCCTCGAATTGCTAAAGACACTCTAAAAAAGAAAAACGAAGTGGGAGGACTTACACTCCCTGACTTTGAAGCTTATTATAAAGCCACAGTTGCCAAGACAGCATGGTACTGGCACAAAGATAGACATATAGATCAATGGAATCGAATTGAGAATTCAGAGATAGACCCTCAGATCTATGGCCGACTGATCTTTGATAAGGCCCCCAAAGTCACCGAACTGAGCCATAATGGTCTTTTCAACAAATGGGGCTGGGAGAGTTGGATATCCATATCCAAAAGAATGAAAGAGGACCCCTACCTCACCCCCTACACAAAAATTAACTCAAAATGGACCAAAGATCTCAATATAAAAGAAAGTACCATAAAACTCCTAGAAGATAATGTAGGAAAACATCTTCAAGACCTTGTATTAGGAGGCCACTTCCTAGACTTTACACCCAAAGCACAAGCAACAAAAGAGAAAATAGATAAATGGGAACTCCTCAAGCTTAGAAGTTTCTGCACCTCAAAGGAATTTCTCAAAAAGGTAAAGAGGCAGCCAACTCAATGGGAAAAAATTTTTGGAAACCATGTATCTGACAAAAGACTGATATCTTGCATATACAAAGAAATCCTACAACTCAATGACAA
The DNA here is from genome assembly GCF_015220235.1 of Choloepus didactylus. Taxonomy (NCBI): domain Eukaryota; kingdom Metazoa; phylum Chordata; class Mammalia; order Pilosa; family Megalonychidae; genus Choloepus; species Choloepus didactylus. The sequence goes on along the minus strand of NC_051326.1, from coordinate 30,562,978 downwards.
TAGTACAGACAGCCCAATTATAAAATGGGCAAAAGATATGAAAAGACAGTTCTCTGAAGAGGAAATACAAATGACCAAGAAACACATGAAAAAATGTTCAGCTTCACTAGCTATTAGAGAGATGCAAATTAAGACCACAATGAGATACCATCTAACACCGGTTAGAATGGCTGCCATTAAACAAACAGGAAACTACAAATGCTGGAGGGGATGTGGAGAAATTGGAACTCTTATTCATTGTTGGTGGGACTGTATAATGGTTCAGCCACTCTGGAAGTCAGTCTGGCAGTTCCTTAGAAAACTACATATAGAGCTACCATTCGATCCAGCGATTGCACTCCTCGGTATATACCCGGAAGATCGGAAAGCAGTGACACGAACAGATATCTGCACGCCAATGTTCATAGCAGCATTATTCACAATTGCCAAGAGATGGAAACAACCCAAATGTCCTTCAACAGATGAGTGGATAAATAAAATGTGGTATATACACACGATGGAATACTACGCGGCAGTAAGAAGGAACGATCTGGTGAAACATATGACAACATGGATGAACCTTGAAGACATAATGCTGAGCGAAATAAGCCAGGCACAAAAAGAGAAATATTATATGCTACCACTAATGTGAACTTTGAAAAATGTAAAACAAATGGTTTATAATGTAGAATGTAGGGGAACTAGCAGTAGAGAGCAATTAAGGAAGGGGGAACAATAATCCAGGAAGAACAGATAAGCTATTTAACGTTCTGGGGATGCCCAGAAATGACTATGGTCTGTTAATTTCTGATGGTTGTAGTAGGAACAAGTTCACTGAAATGTTGCTATATTATGTAACTTTCTTGGGGTAAAGTAGGAACATGTTGGAAGTTAAGCAGTTATCTTAGGTTAGTTGTCTTTTTCTTACTCCCTTGCTATGGTCTCTTTGAAATGCTCTTTTATTGTATGTTTGTTTTCTTTTTAACTTTTTTTTTCATACAGGTGATTTGAAAAAAGAAGGGAAAGTTAAAAAAAAAAAAAAAAAAAAAAAAAAAGAAAAAAGACAAACAAGGGGAAAAAAAAAAAAAAAAAAAGATGTAGTGCCCCCTTGAGGAGCCTGTGGAGAATGCAGGGGTATTCGCCTACCCCACCTCCATGGTTGCTAACATGACCACAGACATAGGGGACTGGTGGTTTGATGGGTTGAGCCCTCTACCATAAGTTTTACCCTTGGGAAGACGGTTGCTGCAAAGGAGAGGCTAGGCCTCCCTGTATTTGTGCCTAAGAGTCTCCTCCTGAATGCCTCTTTGTTGCTCAGATGTGGCCCTCTCTCTCTGGCTAAGCCAACTTGAAAGGTGAAATCACTGCCCTCCCCCCTACGTGGGATCAGACACCCAGGGAAGTGAATCTCCCTGGCAACGTGGAATATGACTCCCAGGGAGGAATGTAGACCTGGCACCGTGGGACGGAGAACATCTTCTTGACCAAAAGGGGGATGTGAAAGGAAATGAAATAAGCTTCAGTGGCAGAGAGATTCCAAAAGGAGCCGAGAGGTCACTCTGGTGGGCACTCTTATGCACACTTTAGACAACCCTTTTTAGGTTCTAAAGAATTGGGGTAGCTGGTGGTGGATACCTGAAACTATCAAACTACAACCCAGAACCCATGAATCTCGAAGACAGTTGTATAAAAATGTAGCTTATGAGGGGTGACAATGGGATTGGGAAAGCCATAAGGACCAAACACCACTTTGTCTAGTTTATGGATGGATGTGTAGAAAAGTAGGGGAAGGAAACAAACAGACAAAGGTACCCAGTGTTCTTTTTTACTTCAATTGCTCTTTTTCACTCTAATTATTATTCTTGTTATTTTTGTGTGTGTGCTAATGAAGGTGTCAGGGATTGATTTAGGTGATGAATGTACAACTATGTAATGGTACTGTAAACAATCGAAAGTACAATTTGTTTTGTATGACTGCGTGGTATGTGAATATATCTCAATAAAATGATGATTTAAAAAAAAAAAAAAAAAAAAAAAAAAAAAAACAATATTGAGCTGAGGTTTAAGAAGAAGCCCATGACCTTCAGTGGACTCTTCTCTCCTTGTCTGTCCTGTTCCCTTCCATCCTGCAAAATATAGTTCACTATTTCTCTCCTGCACAGTCCCAGATTGATTTTTGGTTTGGGGCAGTTCATGTGCATGGTCATTAAATCATCTCCAACTGACAAGGAATCAGTTAGTGGGCTTAACAAAAGCTGGGTTTCCATCTCTGAAAGCCTAGCCTGCCACCAGATTCTAACAGACTTCCCCCTCACAGTCCATCCATAAAGCTTCCTCAATCTGAAACAAGACAACTATATCAAGAGAGTGCCAACCAAAATAGATCAGGTCAGATTGAGTTTCTGAATCTAATCATCACATTCTGTGGTTTTCTTTAACTCCCCACAGTTTCTGTGGAATGTGCTAAAGGTAGGCAACTGGAGCTGGGCAAATATCACTTTAAAACTGTAAATAACAACCTCTTGCATTTAAAGAAATGTTTTCATTTCGTGGTGTTTTCACATATATTATCCCAGTTGATGCTTCATCAACCCTGTGAAGAAAAGAAGACAGCTATTTTTATTCACCTTTTCCCCCTCCCTGCAAGCATCTTTTGTAGAGAAAATGGAAACAAAAGGAGATTTAGTTACTTGGTCAAAATTCAAAAAGGAGCAGAGGACTGAGTCCAGCACCCTGGGAAGTATTAGATATCTTGTGACTTCCCAGAAATGATCACCCTCTACCTGTGTACAGTATTTTAAAGTTTACTGGACACTACCTTATCCATTATATCATGTTAAAGAGAAAAGGACTAAATCTCAGAGATGTTAAATGGCCTTCCAAGGAATGCAGATAGGGTGGAATTAGAACTTAAGCCCCAAGATTAAATCTTTTCCCATCTGCGCCCTCACCCCAATGGTGTAGCCAGTGTACTGTTTTAAAGACCTTCTGGAGCCTTATGCAAGGAAGAAGAAAAGAACTTAAGCAATTGGGATTTATATGAAAGATCAGGAGAGTAGGGAAGGGTCATGGTGCACATCCAAGTGGCACCCTCCAGCCTTCGTGAAAGACACTGGAATCCCATTTTCACTCAAACAAATACATAGTTACAAACCGGCAAAGTGGGAAGAAAGAAACATACAGGGAGCTCCGAGAGGCTTCAGCAGCGGGCTCTGGCCTAATCTGGGCCCCTGGGAAGGCTTCCTTGAGGATGAGTGGTGTTCCCGCTGAGAGCAGAGGGAGCAGGAGTAGTTAGGCTCGATGGGGAGGAGGGAGGCTACAGACAGAGTCTTGTGGTGCCGGGAGTCAGAGGAGATGTGATCTGGATCTTGTGGAATGGATGGCTGTGGAGAGGGAGTGGGAACGGAAGGCATTCCCCGAGGGAACTAGTGTACGAGTAAAAAGGCAGTAAGGCACAAGTACTGCTAAAGCCAGATATCATCCTGGTACCGTGTGGAAACTGGTCATCTCCGACTTCCTGACACCAGCAGTATAAAGGGGTCCTGTTGAAGCTGTTCTTCCTCCCATCAACCTGCTCCTCTGTCACCCTAGCTTACATATGCCACTCAGGACAACATAAATTTTTTCAAAATCGTAGCTCAAACTAAGTATACAGTGAAGCCGGTTGGATGGGAAGAAGCAAGGACCCAGGCGCAGACAATGGAGGGAAGTCCAGTCAGGCAAGCAGGGCAGACAGCCAGAGAAAACGTGACTAATGGGCCTTCATCCAGGGAAAAGCATGGCAGCAGGGACCCTGGGAACACCAAGATCTGTAGTAGGGGGTAACCCACCCACCCCCAACCTCCCCACCTGTGGGCCTGAGATTCTGGGCAGGACACCAGGCTCCAAGGGAAGAAGAAGGTAAGGAAGGCAAGGAGGAGCTGGAGCAAGGAAAGGAGCCAGGCATGACCTGCCTCGGAGCAGCACCCCCCCCCCCCTGAGGAAGCAATATGCTGATGTGAATAATGGCATATGCAAATAGGCTCTTGACAGGTACTTGTGATAATAGTAAAGTCAAAAATATAAATTTCTAGACATCCACACAAGTTCTCCTAAAGAGCTCATTTAGTTATTAAACTTACAGCCTTTTAGAACTGAAAAAGACCTTAGAGATTATCCAATATACCCCTTCTTTTTACAAATGAGGAAACAGATCCAGAGAGGTTAAGTCACTTGACAAGGTCACACAGCTAATTAGCAGCAGAGTTGGGATGAAAACCCAGGTCTCTTGACTCGTAGTCCAATTCTCTTTCCAAAACATACTTCTCACTTTTAATTTTAAAAAGTTAAGTTTAAATTAGGAAAGAAGCAATCTATGATCAATCCTGTAATGAGCAGTGAACTTTCTTCCCATAGCTGATAAAGGGCTTCTATTCTGAGAATAGTTCACTTTTTGTCTATGATCGTTATATTTCACTTTGTAAAATTGTGTAGAGAATTTGTTCTGATTGTTAATAGAATTGCTTTTAAATATCATTATAGGTTGTTTCTATATCTACATCCATATTCATTAACATGTTCATTTTTCCGTGACTTTAGGAGGATGAAATGCAGACATCTGTACACACATATTCAGGTTCACATTGTGTGTATCTGAGTAGAGACAATGTTGATAGACACTGAGTTTCCTAGAGATTTCAGTTGAACCACAACCAAAAGATTTGTCTTTGAATCCCAACTTTGCCACTTTTACCAGCTGAGGGGAGCATGTAACTAACGCCTCAAGCTTCACACACTCCCCCCTCCACCCTGCCTCCCATTCCCAATAAATGGTGTTAGGCGTTCCTGCTCTGCCTACCTTATAAGAGTGTTTTTAGGTCCAAATGAGGTCATGTTTATGAAAGTAAGTGTTTGGCCACAGCTCTTTCTTCTCTTGGAGCATCACAGTCTGGGTCTCTGTGGAGCACACTACAGAAATGCAGTCTTAGGGGTAACAGATGACATCAGTGCCACCAACAGACCTGGTCCCTGACCCACAGGTAGACAGTTCGGAAATGCGTCCCTGCCTTGGCTGGGTCCCTGTTCTGTCAGAAAATATTGGGAAAAACTATTTATGAGTGAACTTCAGCAGAAATATATTTGTGAGTTAGCAGTTGCCGATGGCTGCAACAGCTGGGGAAGATTCCAATGCCTTGTCCATTACCACTTCCCTTGGCCTAGTGATGCTTCCACTCACAGGAGCTACAACCATGGAAGGAACGGTCAGCGGAACTCAGAACCCAACACATCCTGGTCTCAGAAGCACCTTGCAGCCCCAGCTCCTTCCCCAGAGAGTCTCCTGTCCTCCTGCAGATCCACTTTCATCTGGAGGTTCACAAAGAAGCACCAGTGACTTTCTGGGTTTCCTACCAGGTGGAGGTGGGCAGATCTGCTCCTCCAGCCCTTCTTCTGTTGTCCCATAGCACAGGGCAAGATGCTTTTGCATATAACATCTCATTCTCTCCTCCTAACACTCCTGTAGAGTGGGGATTGTCCATCCCATTTTATAGATAAGAAAACTGAAAACATAAAGTGTTCGAAGACACACAGGTGGTTGTGGTAGAGCTGTCATTTGGCCCAGATCCCCTGACTGCAACTGCCGTGCTTACTCCGTGACACTAAGCCACACACAGAGAGACGACTGCCCATGAAGGCCTTGTCAGCCAGGGTGCCATGTGCCAAACATGTCACGGATACACAAGGCCATCCCCAGGTTCCCTATTTCTAAGCTAATTCTAAACAGAGGGAGCTACTGTCTGCTAATCATGGGAGACTTTCAAGCTGGCAGAATGACTTCCCAAGAGAAATCCAGGGAACTCCCACTGACTTGTGCATTTAAAGTAGGGTTAGATAAAAGCTTCCAGAGACATTCCAAAGGAACAAACTTGCAATTGGGAAAGAAAGTATCAACCAAAATGGTCTTTCCAAACTTGCACGTCTGTTATTAAGTTCCTCCTGGGGGAAAGGGGCAGAGAAACCAGGACAGATTTGGGAAAAGGTTGGTCTAATTCTTTTCATTTCCTCATTATAGAACTTCTCTAGTTCTAAGTCAGTGGAGAGATGCCTCTGTTAATTGCCAGTAGAGGAACTTGCTCACCACTGTGCTACCCCTTCCACATATCAATTCCCGAGAAGAAATTCAAGGTGAGGATGACTTTGCCAGCCCAGAAAATGGGAAAAGAGATATTTCCCCAGCCTTGGTCAGTGGTGTTCAAATGAGGTCTCAGGACACTTGGTATACTGTGATCCACGTAGGGTGTGGGACAAGTAATTTGTTACTGTTAATATATGCTGAGGTTTGCAAATAAATTTTTTCCTAAAAATTAGAGCAAATTCAAAAATTTCCCATAATTCTCACTCTACTATGCTTTGGAGAGTATAACAGAAAGGAGAAGACTTAAAATTAGTGACCTGGGAGATGCCCATAGCGATTCGTTGCGAATGTACATAATCACTTCTGCCCAGATGGGAAAAAGTTTGAGGCCTATGAATTCCTTAAACTACCTCTTTCCCCAATATCATTAGCAATCTCTTTTTTTTTGTTCTCAGAGATGGAATATAACTTATTGTTTAGTGTAGCTTTTTTGTTTCTAAATAAATGAAAACCAAGAGTAGGAGTTTCCATCTATGGCCAAGAAATACTAAGGCAAAATTTTAGACCCACTCCCTACAAGGATTCACTGGGTGACTTCCGGGCAAGTCACTGAATGCCTCTGACCGTGGTTCTCTCACACTCAGGTTGTGGAGGAAATACCTGCTCGCTGTCTACTGTGGGAGGATTGTTCTAGTGCTCGGATGTGAAATAAGCTGATGTTCACTAACCACCAACAATGAACTATATGTAAAACATACATCATCTCGGTTATCCACACACAGGGGTACTACCAGACAGGTGACTATCCCCCATATCTAGAGGGAAACGGAGGCTCAGAGAGGTGAAAGTGCTTTGCCAGGTGTAGAGAGCTGTAATTAAATGTAAGACATAGTTATCATTAGCATGGCTAACTATACAGAGGTCTAAAAAATAAGAATTAAATATAGAATGAAACAGAGTTTTAAAATATAAATTAGATCTGTCTGAGGAGCCAATGAAACACATCATCTTTGGGAAAATATTTTCAAAGGTGAGGGGTGTTTCCTGCATTCATTCCTTTATTCTTTGCACTTGGATATAGTAGTGAAAAAAGCAAAAAAAAAAAAAAAAAAAAAAAAACCTCTGCCCTTACAGAGCTTACATTCTTGTGGTGAAGATAGACAATGAAAAACTACATAAGTAAAAAGTAAAGTATAAACTGTGTCACCTCCATATAGTGGAATGTTATTCAGTGACAAAAAGAAGTAAGCTCTCAAGCCATGAAAAGACATGGAGGAATCTTGCATGCATATTGGTGAGCAAAAGAAGCCAGTCTGAAAAGGCTACATACTATATGATTCCAACTACATGACATTCTGGAAAAGGCAAAACTATGGGCACAAGTGAAAAGATCAGTGGTTGCCAGGGGTTTGTGGGGAGCAGAAGAGGGGGTGATGAAAAGGGGGAGCCCAGGGCATTTTTAGGGTAGTGAAACTGTTCTGTGTGATACCATAGTGGTGGGTACATTACACATTTGTAAAAACCCACAGAACTGTACAACACAAAAGGTGAACGAACCCTAACATAAACTGTAGACATTCGTGGCTAACAATGTATCAATATTGGTTTATCAATTGTAACAGATGTACCACGCTAATCTAAGATGTTACTAGTAGGTGAAACGACGGAGGGAGGGTAGTAATATGCAAATATATGTGAACTCTTTTCTTTCTGTGCAATTTTTCTGTAAAATTAAAACTGCTCTAAAAATAAAGTTTATTATTATTGCAAAAAATCAAGGATGTCAGATAGTGATAAAAGCTGAGAAGGAGAATAAAACAGGAAATGGCGATAGGGATTATGGGGAAGAGGGGCGCTGTCAGTTAAATAGTGGTCAGAGAAGGTCTCACAAGAAGGTGTCATTTGTGCAAAGACCTGAAGGAGAAGAGAGGAACAAGTGATCCATGCAGATTCTGAGGGAGGAGCCTTCCAGGTGTGCTGCAGACCAAGGGATAAACTACCATCTCCTTCCACCTCATTGGATGTTCCTGGGGACCTTCCTGGCGGTCAACCACCCTGCTAAAGTATTTAAGGATCCTGAGCTTAGTACTGGGAAGTAATAGTTTAGCCATTAAAAAAGGCTTGACCATCTCAGGAAAGTTAATTTTTAATACTGGTATCAAACCTCCACGTTATACAGAGACGCTAATAATCCTTTTTTGAAAATCACCAAAATGCAAATGACTCCCTTTGGCATCCTATTTCAAAGGCCCATGCAAGCAATAAGCATTGCTTTAAGAATACACAGAAATGGCTCAGTGCTGCTCACCCCCCACTCCCCTCCACACACACATACACACCTCCGCAGCTCTCTGATGCCTACAATCTGAGCAGAAGAGTTTGCCCTTTAGGGATAACAAAACTACCCCCTTGAGATTCTGTTGCTAAGCAGGGTAACCTGCTTTCAAGTCCAAAGCATTTCAATCCTCAAATTTTCACCGGCCCAGCCCCTCCACAGCTCGGAGGTCCTGGAAGGCGCAGAGCCACTGTCCCGGCTGCCTCCCTCCAGGCTCAGCTGCTCCCCTGCCCCTCCTCCCACTGCATTATTAGGTATGCATTTCAGATTTTGAATGGATCTCCTTGTCTGGCGTTAATTGACAGTGAAAGCCGGGTTTTCAAAGCCAAGGTACAAGCACTGAAGGTAAGTGATCAGGGGACTGCCCTTGTAATAAATCACTGCAGCCCAGGTCACCGTTTGGAGTGTGAATGCAGTGTTCAATAAAGAAACACACTCCACCTTTCAGCTTCAAGCCGACCCTGGCTAATTGACCTCATTGTAGTCCCTCCATTAATCATTCTGGCACATGGGGCAAGAGGCAGTTTCACTGCTTAGGTTTGCAGGGAGGAGGGAGACCAAGTCCATGTGGGGGTTGGTAAGGGTTGAGGGGGCAGTTATAACGTAAAAGGAAATCATAGACAATTCTGCCTTAATTAACTCATTGGATTTCCAGGCTGGTCAGATATAGTTTACTTTGCTAAAGGAATGTGGGGAATGATGCAGGGCCCTTCATTAACTTCACACCAGGACACAGAAGTTTGGGTCTATAACAAAAGCAGATGTGAGCATCTGTACCCCATCTAAAAAGCATCTCTGCCAAAGGACTGGGGGCTTAGCCTAATGCTGCATAATCATTCAGTGTCATCAATCTCCCCAGACCCTGATTAATAAATTGCAGCAGAAGTCTTTTACGGAGGTGACTACAATTTTATTTCACCTATTAGAAGCACATTGTAGCGCACACCAGCCATGTGGGACTGGCTTACTTTCCCCTTGACTCCCTCCCTCCCACCCTTGCTGCCCTGTTTGTGGCTCTACGTTTGTTTTGCTGATGTCCACTCCATGGATCTATTTGGATGGAGAGGTGTGGGGTATTTTTTGTCAGGCCCCTCCATCCTGTCAAGCTCATCCCGAGGTGACCGTAGTGAACAGAATGGGGCTTCAACAAAGGGGTCAGTTCAAATTGTAGCCAAAGACTTACTGCTTCAATGCAATTCAACAAACATGATCTGGGCACCTGTTATGGGCCAAGAATTGTGCGGCACTAGAAATGCACACACACACAAATATGATTTGGTCCTAGTCCTCAGGGAACTTAGAGTCTGCACTGATTCATTTACATTTTCAAAATGCAAGATCTGCCTTTTGGTGCCAAGCTGCTTTAAATTACGTCTTTTTAAAAGGTCTTTTCACCATGGTTAGTTGCTATTATTCAGGAATGCAGTAGTATCGTGGTTCGCAGGGGTGAACGAAGCCCAGAGAGTATGCAACTTTAATTCAGAGAGAAAGAGATGGGAAAAAGAGAAAGGGAGAAAGAGAGGATGGATTGAAAAGGGGTTAAGGGAGAATTATCGCTCATTTTACACTGTGCTTTTCCTGCTGCTCGTCTTTCCTGTGTTCCATTACTGTTGATGAACTTAAATATTTGATTTCAAAACAGCAGCCTGAAGGCATCACTCTCCTACTCCCCGGCGCTGAGATTCAGTCTTGCTGATCACCAAATTAGCGTGTAAGCAAATACTTCAATCCGTGTCCTACCATGGCAGTTACCTGGAGGGAGAAACTCAGGCCAAGATTCCAGGACAAATTCAGATGGAGCTTCAAGAAAGGCAGAGTGAGCACTTTCAGATCGCCATTTGATACTGTGTGCAATTCAATTCTACTTAACTATATTTATTGCATGTCTACTACAGGGTCCGGTAATTGTGCTAGTCATTGGGTTTAGAAAATTGATAAAACACAGTCACTGACCTCAAGGAGCTCATGGTTTATTACCAGCTCCCAAAACAGATTAAATTTCCTTGTTATATTATCAACATCCAAGCCATACCTTTAGACCTGAGAGTTAAAGAACCAGAGGTTAGTGGGAAAATCAGGACCTTTGGAGTCATACAAGTATAAACTTGAAACTGAAATCTTTCCATTCACAATCTGTGCAGGCTTGTCCACATTGCTTAACCTCTGAGGCATGATGATATCTACCTTCCTGCATTATTATGAAGTTTAAGTGCTGGTGCTGTTCCACTCTGAAGACTATGTTTTACATGGGAAAATTCTGATGAATTATTGGTAGAGATTACCTGCAAAGATAATAACGTAACAGTTCAAGCCTTAAAATTCCATTTTAGTATATCTGTCACCTTACTCCTTAATCTGGACACAAACTATTAAGTCACCTCAGCATGCAAACCAGAAATGGCACCCACCAACACCCAATAGGAGCCCCTTTGGAGACTGGACTACCCTCTCCATCCAAACCTGACTTTCTTTCCAGGCCCACCACATGCTTGCAGCCAATCTTGGTACTCAGTATCCACATCATTCGTTTTCCCATGTGGAGTAATCAAAACCTAGAATGTCAAGACAGTGCAAAGAGTTGGAGATCATTTACCTCAACCTTCTCACGTAGGGAAACTGAGGCTTAAAGAAGAGTTGTTCAATCTGCACAGCTAGTAAAGATTAGTTAGAACTAGAGTTAAGGCTCAGATCTCCAATAGCAAATCCAGTGATCCTTCTACCAAACTAGGTCAGTTATCTCCCATTATATTCAGATTGGTACTTTATTTTATGCTTCATTACAGTGTCCTCAAACAGTTTAATGTGTGGTAATACTGTCCTCATTACCACCCATGCTTCCTCTTGTGTCTGTTCTTTAATCCAAGTCTGCATTGCCTGATTAAAATGCTCAAAAAAGATAAAATGACATTAGACTTTTGGTTTAAAATGGTATTTAAATCTGTGCAGTCTCTTCTAACTTCCCTCTAAAATACTTAGGAAGAAACTGGAAAGAAAAAAAAAAGATGAAAACTCAAAACTAGAAGAAAAGAAGATGTGGCAGACAAAACTATGCCCAAATCTGAGAGGAACCCCCAGAACCTACAGGCCAAAGGAATTGTGTTAAATAAAATCTGTCCAATTATTATCTTGAGAAAAATCAGTGTTTGCTTCATAAAAAGGAGACCATTTAAAAGGAAGGAAGGAAGGAAGGAAGGAAGGAAGGAAGATAGCAAAAAAGAAAGGAAGACAAATTATACCTCCCTTATCATTGTCTCCTGACTCAGAGACCAAGAAGTTGTAAGACCCAGAAAACTGAAGTTCTGGCCCTCAACCAGGTGAGTGCATTCTTTCACTCAGGAGAATACCATTCTCTTTCATACACTCACTCAACCATTTAGACAGTAACACCCAGAAAATATCTAAAAAGGAAATATGGAGAAAGTCGGTGACATACTGCATCCTACAAGGTCAAGTCTCCACAAATAATGCCCTCAGGGTAGTAAGCAGAAGTAGGAAGAAATGGAGGCCTGTATTCTAGAAGCACAGCAGTCGTGTAAGCCCTCAGTTTGACAAATCATAGGTCCAAGCAGAAGGGAAGAAGAGGGCACCTTTATAAAGCAGTAGTCACCAGGTAAAGTCTGTAAGAAACTGGGAATTGGACTGTGAATTTTGCAAACCACCAACCTACCCAAGGAGACTCAGCCCTAACTCAAAAGGACGTATAAAGCGACAAGGACAATCCTCCCTATCTGTCAACAAATAATAAGTCTGGTTAATCTCACATTCTGTGAAGAGTAAATGGGCAAGGTGAGTAGTGGCCAAGGGACCATGAAAAAGTATGAAGACGTAAGGAAAAAAGAGCATCATGCTAAAGATCCAGAAGAAGCATAATCCCCTGAAAATGATCAAATGCAGGATATAGAAGAAAAGTTCAGGAAACTATTGGACATCATCAATGAACAACATGAAAATATGACCTCTATAAATCAACCACCGAATGTACAGGGCTAGAAAGAGAACTAGAAATTAATGAATTGATGTAAGCACTACTTTAAACAAAATGCAGACAAGTAGGATTTGTTCCAAGAATGCATCAATTGTTCAATACTGGGAAATCCATTAATATGCCTTGAACTGTTGAATAGTGTCTCCCCAAAATGCATGTCCACCTGGAACCTGTGAATGTGACCTGATTTGGAAATAGGATCTTTGCAGATGTAATCAAGTTCAGATGAGGTTATACTAGAGTAGGGTGGACTCTAAATCCAATGACTGGTGCCCTGATAGGAGGGAAATTTGGACACAGAGACATAGAGACACCCAGGAAAAACCCATGAAGTTGGAGGCAGGGATTGGAGTGATGCATCTGCAAGCCAAGGAACTCCTGGGGCCACAAGAGGCTGGAAGAGGCAAGGAAGCCTTCTCCCCCAGGGCCTTTGGAGGAAGTGTGGCCCTGCTGACAACTTGATTTCAGACTTCCAGCCTCCAGAAGTATGAGAAAATACATTTCTGTTGTTCTAGCCACCCAGTTGGTTGTAATTTGTTACACAACACTAGGAAATTGATGCATGCCTCAAAAATCAATAAGGCAAAGGAGATAACCCCTGCAATAAATATCACAAAAATACATTTACTATGTCAACATATACTCTTTTACTAAATTTATTAGTAAAATGCATATAAAATACATTCATAATTTGATTTCTTTTAGAAAATCATCTGTGCTTGGATCTAATAAGACTTCAGTAAGTTCGTGGACCAGTGGTTCTCAACCTTGCCTTGCTTTAGAATCACGTGGGAAGCTTTGAAAAGCTACCACTACTGGGGCTCATACCATAAATTCTGATGTAATTTTTCTGGAGTGATGACTGGTTCTATGTATGTTTTAAAAGCTCCCCAGATGATGTGCATCCACGCTTAAGAACCATTCATATAAGCATAAGAAATATACAAAATTTAATGGATTTTCCTTTATGCCATCAAAAACCAATTACAACATATGATGCAAATAAAATTCTACTATGAACAACAGTGATATAAAATGCCTTAAGATAAATTTTACAAAGAATGTTATATGGAAAATGCTATATATATAAAGAACAATTAAAATATTTACTGAATTACATGAGAGAATAAATTCCTGAATGAAAGAGAAAGTTCCTTCATATGATGGTTCAGTATCATAAGTATATTAACCCATTATCTTTCAACTAGTTTACAAGTGTGATTCATTCCAATTTATTAGCAAACATAGTTTTCTGTGTCTGAGCAAAATTATTCTCCAGTTCATTGGAAAGAGTAAATATCTGTCATTAGATAAGAATAAATAAGCCTACAAGGTGGCTACAATTACCCAATATTAAAAGGTATTAGAAAGATACACTTCTTAAAAGAAATGATAACAGCACAGGGAGTGACAGACAGATCATTAAAATGAAAAAGAAAGACCCAAACTTACCCACGTATACATAAGAATTTATGATCGGTAAAAATAGGGTGAGGACGAATTATGTAACAACTTATGTTTAGACAATTTGTTAACCATTTGGGAAAATAAAGTTAGATACCTACTTTATACCACATACTTTATACCAAAATAAATTTCATTTAAGCTAAAAATTTTAATGCTAAAAAAAGTGAAGTAATAAGAATTTTGAAGTATATATACATGGATATTTTAAGGGATTTCAGTACGAGAAAGATCATTCTAATCATTCTCTGGAAAAATGGAAAACTTAAAGATAAAGCAAAAAGCTTGAAAACTGACTCCTGGGGGCTGGGATTGGGGCGGGGCGTAGGAGATGACTGAAAGGACGATAGGAGCTAAGCTGAGGGTGGGCCGCACTGACTACGCCCCCTGCAGGCACCGGAGACCCTGGGAACGCTGCCGCCTCAGAGAACAGGAGACTTAAAATCTCCCTCCAGCACCCAGGGGAGAAGAAAACATTATTGTCTCTGACTAGTTCCTGGGAGAAAAAACAAATCCCATGAAAGAAAGTGAAATCCCAAATCTATGCCATATGCAGGTGTACAGTACAAATTTGAAATACCCTTTTGGTAAAAGCAATCCTAAATCAATGATTTGTTTTTTTACTCCCTCCTCTCCTTCACCCCCTACCCTTATCCCTTCTGTGGTTTGGAAGGCAGAATGTTACTTTTCTTCTTTTTTGAACTTTTTATTTTGAAATACTTTCAAACTTACAGGACAACATGACAGTTACAAAAATAATGCAAACCCCATACTGGGAGCTCCAACATATCCCTACCCTGCACCCTGACACCCAGATCCACCAATTCTAAACATTTTGCCACATTTGCTGTATCACTCTATCTATAGCTATCAATCTATCTATCTATCTGACATATATTTTTCTGAACATGTGAATATAGGTTGTATAGGTTGTACATATCATGCTCCTTGAATAATTTCTGCCATCTAGATTTCCTAAAAGCAAGAGTATTCACTTATGTAACCACTTTAAGTGCAGTTACGAAGTTCAAAAAATTTAACATAGATATAAAGCTTACAATCTGTATTCCAGTTTTTTCATGTGTCCCACTTATGTCCCTTTGTATCTTTTTTCCTCCCTTGCTAGATCCCATCCAGAATCATGTATGCATTTAATTGTGGAAACATATATACAACATAAACTTTCCCATTTCAACCACTCCTAAGCACACCATTCAATGAGATTAATCACATTGACAATCTTCCCTTACTAAAATTTTCCTAACTCCTCAAACAGTAACCCTACACCCATTTGGCATTAAATCCCCATTCCCCTTGTCCTCTAGCAATTTGTACTCTAATTTCTGACCCTGTGAGTTTGCATATTCTCTAATCTGTTCTTTGTAATTACCAGCAGTTTAAATTTAGCATCTAAATCTGTAACAATCTCGTTTGCTTTGACACCAACTTAACTTCAAAAGTATACACACAAATTATGTTCCTATACACTCTGCCTCTCCACCTTTATGTAGTTCTTGTCACAAATTACAAGACTATACATTTTGAGTCCAAAGTCAAGATTTATCATTACATTTTATGCATTTGCCTTTTAGATCCTTTCTAAGGAAGATAAACTAAATTATGTTTAAATGGTCAAAGTGATTTTAAAAGGTATTAAAAACAATACTGAAAGAACAGGACAGTAGAAAAATTTGAAAAAGAATAAAATAAAACTTCTAGAAATTAAAAAAAAATAGTCATTGGAATAAAACCTCAAAGAATGAATTAAACAGCAGATGAGGCCCAGATAAAGAGAAAATTAAAAGTTGAAAGAGACTTCTTAGATAATTACCTTGAATTACCTTGAATGAAGCATGAACATTTAAAGAAACAGAAAATAAAAGAGTGGATAAGAGATAGGGAAAATAGAATAAGAAAATTCAACATAAATTTAATAGGAGTCTCAGAAAAAAGAGAATAAGGAGAAAGGGGAGAGGTAATATTTATAGGAAAAATGACTAAGAATTTTCTAGGATGTATTCACTCATACTACATATATTCATGGAGTTCTACCATATACCAGGCACTGTTTCAGGTGCTGGGGAGAGAGCAGAGCCAAGAGCAGACAACAGTCCTTGCTTTCATGGGATATACTTTCTAGAGAGGAAGAAAGATAATTTTTGTACATTTAATATATAGCATGTATAACAGTAAGATTTTGCCGTGGTAACAAGCCAACCCCAAATCTCAGTGGTTTACAATGACATTTATTTTTTGCTAACGGTACATGAGGGTTGCAGGTTGCCTGCAGCTCTGCTCCAGGCTGTAAGTTGACTGCGGATCTAATCCATGTGTCTTCCCATTTCAGGACACAGGCTGAAGGAGGAGCCCCTACCTGGGACATACTCTCGTAGTAGAAGGCAAAAGCACAAGATACCAAGCTAATCCTGCTATTGTATTTAAATCTTCTATTAAGATGTGGCATATGTCATGTCTGCTTTCATTGTTGAAAACAATGAAAGTCATATACCCAAACCTAAAAATGGTATGAGGAAGTTTACTGCGCTAGAGACAAGTGCAGAGGGAAAAATAATTATGGACAATAAAATAATCTACCCTAATAGGTTGAGTGGTGGCAATTGCTATGGAGAAAAACAAAGCAGGGAATGGGTATAGGAATTATTAAGAAGGATGCAATTTTAAATGGGCTGGTTAGGGAAGGCACAGATAAAGTAATATTTGATTAAGGTTTAAAGGATGTGCAGGAGTGAACAATGGAGATATCTTGGGGGAACCGCAAGTGCAAAGGATCCAAGTCCAGAGCAGACCTGATGTGTTTGAGAAGCAGCAAAGAGACCATCATGAGAGTAGTGGGAGAAGAGGTCAGGAAGATAACAGGGTGCGAGCTTTTTGGGACATTGAAGGTTACCAAAAGGGCTTGTTTTTCACTTGGAGTGAGATGGAAAGCCATTAGAGGGTTTTGAGCAAAGGAAAGATGTGATCTGATGTACATTTAACATGGCCACTGTGTTGAGAATGGACTGAAGGTGGACAAGGGAAACCAGTTAGGAGGCTGTAGCAATAACCAGTGAGAGATAATGGTAGCTTAGATGAGGGTAAAGACAGTAAAAGTGGTTGGAATCTGGATATATTTTAAACATGATTTCCTGAATGATTTGATATGGGGTATAAATGAAAGAGGAGTCAAGAGTGATTCTCAGGTTTTCAGTCTGAGCTACTGGAAGGATTGCCCCGCCATCGACTATGATCGGAAAACTGTGGCAAGAGCAAGTAGGGAGGGGTGGCTGACAAAAAACAACAGCTCATAAATTTGAGACTCATGTAGGATATTCATGTGGATATACCCCATGAGCAGTTGAATCAACTCACCTGGAATTTAGAAGAGAGGTCCAGGCTACAGATAAAAATTGGGAAGTCACCACCATACCACAGATCAGGGGTTGGCAAATTTTTTTCTGTAATGGACCAGTTAGTAAGTATATTTGGCTTTGCAGACCACATGTGATCTCTCTAACACACGCTTATGTAAAAACCATCCTTCACTCATGGTGGGAGGCTGCATTTAGCCACAGACCATAGTTTGCTGACCCTGCTACAGATGGTATGAAATTGGACGAGATCACCAAGGAGTGAGTGCAAATAGAAAAGAAAAGATATCCACATGCTGAGCCATGGACCACTCCAAAGTTAAACAGTTGAGGAGATGATGAGGAACTTATAAGTAGACCAAGAAGGAACTATCAGTGAGGTAGAAAGAAAGGCAGGATAGTGTGGTGTCCAAAAGCCCGGTGAGAAAAGGCTTTTAACCAAGAATAATGATTAACTGTGCCAAATGCTGCTGAGGGGTCAAGTAAGATGAGGTGAGAACTGATCATTAGATTATAACAACATGGAGGTCATTAGTGGCCTCCTGATAAGAATGTGCACAAGGAGGAATGGGGAAGATTAACTGAAGCTAGCAAAGAAAGATGTGTTTCAGGGAGTTTGCAGGAAAGTGAGAGTGGAAATTAGGAAGCCAGCTAGAGAGGAAGTGATGTCAAGAGAGGGTTGCTTTTAAAATATGGAATATTTGTATGCTACTGGGAACCTCCAGCAAAGAGATAAAAACTGATGATGCAGGGGAAACAGGGGAGAGTTGCTGAAACAGTGTCTTTGAGTAAGCAAGAAGGGATGGCAAGTGGAGGGGTGGCCTTAGCCACGAATATGGACAGTTCTTCCAAGGAGACAAAAGAGAAAGTAGTATGTATAGATAGAGATGCAGGTAAGTGAATAGATGTTGTGGGAAGAACTTGGGGAAATTCTCTCCTAATTGCTTCCATTTTCACAAAACACAACAAGCCTTAAGCAGGAAAAATGACAATAAATCCATTGAGATACTTTCTAGTAATAGTGCAGAGTGAAAAAGAAAAAATCTTAAAAGCAATCTAAGAGAAAAGACAAAAGAGACTCACCTTTCAACATCAACATTAGAAGCCAGATGATAATAGAATATCTTCAAAATTAGATACTCAATTTAAATTTCATATTAAGGGAAGGGCCAACTATTGATGTTTTTAGACAAAGATTGAGAGTTTACCACTCTCTCACATAAGCTATAATAGCCATGAATGGATGTTTTTGTGTTAAGAGAAGAATCACGAAGGAAGAAGTGGGAGGCAAAACACTGAATAGTAAGCATTAATGGTGACAATTCTGGGAAGTTCAAAAACAAGGTAGAAGTAAAATACCAGGCCTCAGTACCATGAAAGAGGGAGGAACTAATTATACTGAAACAGTAGGTACAATGCTAAACCTAAGATTTTCTTAAGGCAAATACGCCTGTTAAAATTTAAGGGTTGGTGTTGAAACAACTTGATAACAACAAGCAAATGAATGAAGGGGGACCCATTCCTTACACCATACACAAAATGTAACTCTGTATAGATGACAGCTCTAAATGTAAAAAAAAATAGGACTAAAGCTTCATGAACTTGGGTTGGATAAAGCTTTCTTAGACATGACACCAAAAGCAAGTGACAACAGAAAAAACAGATAAATTAGACATCAAAATTAAAAACTTTTGTGCCACAAACAATACCATCAAGAAAGTAAAAGACAATCCACAGAATGGGAGAAAATATTTGAAAAATTACATAGTTGATAAGGGATTTGTATCCAGAATATATGAAGAACTCTTACAAGTCAATAATAAAAAAATAAATCACCCAATTTAAAAATGGGCAAAGGATTTGAATAGTTATCCAAAGTAAATATATAAATGACCCAAAAAATACATGAAAATATGCTCAATATCATTAGCCATTAGGGAAATGTAAAATTAAAATCCAGTGAGGTGCCACTTCACACTCACTAGAATGGCTATCAAAAAAAAAAGATAATCACAAGTATTGGTGAGGATGTAGAGGAATTGGGACTCTTAAACATTGCTGGTAAGAATGTAACATTGTAAAACCCCTGTGGAAAACAGTTTGGCAGTTCCTCTAAAAGTTAAAGCTAGCATTCCCACAAGATTCAGCAATTCCACTCCTAGGTATATACCCAAGAGAAATGAAAATATGAGAAACACTTGTACATGAATGTTCATTGCAGCATTATTCATAATAGCACCAAACCCAAATGTCCATCACCAATGAATGGATCAATGTTTCGGTTTGCTAAATTTTGCCAGAATGCAATATACCAGAAATGGACTGGCTTTTAACAATGGGGATTTATTAGCTTACAAGATACAAGTCAAAGGCCATGAAAATGTCCCAATTAAGGCATCAACAGGAGGATACCCTCTCTGAAGAAAGGTTGCCTGCAGCTGAGGCACATGGCCAGCATCTGCTGGTCCTTCTCTCCTGGGTTTCATTGCTTTCAGCTCCAGTTCCAGTGGGTTCCTCTCTGAGTGTCTGTGGGTTCTGTCTTAGCTTCTCCAGGGCTTTTCCCCTCTGTGCTCTCTCAGCTTTTTCTGTTTTTTATTCTCTCAAAAAGGACTCCAGTAAGAAGATTAAGACACACCTTGAATGGGCTGGGTCACATAGTTGAAATAACCTAACCAAAAGGGCCCACCCATAGTAGGTCTGCCCCCACAGAAATGGATTAAAAGAACACGGCACTAACCTACCACAATCAACAAAATATGGTATATCCATCTAATAGCATGTTATTCTGCAATAAAAAGAAATAAAGTTCTGATATACTATGACCTGGGTAAACTATGAAAACATTATTCTAAGTGGAAGAAGCCAAGAACAAAAGACTACATATTGTACAATCCCATTCATATGAAAGGTCAGGGATAGAAAAATCCATGGAAAGAGAAAATAGATTTGTGGTTGCCAGGGGCTATGAAAAGGGGAAAATGGGAAGTGATTGATAATGAGTATGAGTTTTCTTTATGCAGTGAAAAAACGTTCTAAACTTAGATTGTGGTGATGTTGCACAACTCTCTGAATTGAATTGCATACTTTAAACAATTGAACTGTATACTTTAAATTGGTGAATTGTAGAGTATATGGATTATATCTCAATAAAATGATTCAAAAAATGTACGGGCACCCTTTAAAAGAGCAGAAATAGATTTATCTGTATAACTTCTAAACTTGTTGACGAAAGGGGGTGTCTAGAAAAACTGTTCAAGAGGTGGTAGGAAAGGAGGGAAAACAGCAAAGAAAAACCAAAGAAGAAAAAAAAAAACTATAAAATAATACAGTATAAGTACATTTTTAAAGAAAATTACAATAACTATGTTGAGTATGAGTCCATTAATATGTATTTTTTTAAAAACAAATTTTATTGTATATTGTTGAAGATATCTGTGAATAGTAAAAGAATAAAAGCAAGCACAGGGAGGATACACACACACTTAAAGAAATACTGGGGAAGGGAAGGAGATAAATAGGATAGGGAAAGGGCTAGAATAGCTTCTTCTGTCTCTATCACATTTTATATCTTTATTAAAAGAAAAGATCTGAAACACTATGGCAAGTTGTTATTATCTGCTAAATCTGGGTAAATAAGTTCTTAGGTGTCTATTTTTTCCTGTATTTCCTGTTTAAAATATTCCCTAATTAAAAAGTAATGAAAATAGGATTGGCAAAAGTCCAGGAGTATGGTACTTCCCCATTGCTTGTAGGAGTAATTCATGCACAAATTTGTAGAGGGAATTTTGGCAATACATAGTAAAGTTTTTTAAATGTTCACATTCTTTGATGAAGCAATAGCTCTTCTAAGACTACAAAAAATAAGCATGAGTGTGCACGGTGATTTAACCACACAGATAATTGCTGTAGGATCATTTATACATATGTGCAAATGTACATATATGCATACCCATGGGGAAACAGAATATCTAAACATACACATGGGGAAACAGAATAGCTATTAATTGGTACAATATTCAAAAATACCGGGCAATAAATTTAAATGATTAATCAGGGTAAGGGGAAGTCTTCGGCCTCTTTAGGAATCTGATGGAAGTTATGTATCCTTTCCAGAGAAAGACAGGTACACATAACATACACAAAAAATTTGCAGACAATTCCAGTGGGTCCCAGAATACTTGAAATCCATATCTTTTATTAGGGCAGGATAACCAGCCAACTAACTTCTAATTCTACTATAGGAGCCATGTCCACCACACATTTTTGCTCTCTCCGTCCTACCCAGCCTGGGATAAGTGCCCCTTCCTTAAGTCCCCTAACAAATCTGTACCCTGCATGATGCATCACTTTGAATTGTGATTGTCCCTTTATTTTCTCTCTTCCCCACCAGCCTCTTTGAGAGCAGGGTACACAACAAAATTGGCTTCATACCCCAACACAGCACAGGGCCTGGCACAGGCTTAAATTAATGAATATTTATTGACAGGATCACCAGATGGATGTTTCTTGAGGAGGGCAACATTGCCATATATTGCTTTTAGATAATGTCTTATAAAGAGAAAAACATATTCTTACAGTTTATTAGCCCACAATCATTCTCAGTGACTTCTCTAACCAGGTTATATATACACCCCAGCTTTAACAGGTTGTCTTTTGAAACATGCTAGATTTAAAATGCAGCCTTATCTCAAAGAATAAGGTATAATATATAGTGTGTGTAAATTGTAAACAAGGGACATAAGAAGCAAGGCCTCCAACCTTCCGTGTGACTCAGCCTAATGTTCTGCTCTAAACCAGCCATCACAGTAATTTAGACAGTCAAATTAGCAGCAGCTTGTTTCCATTCCAAAGGACAAGCTCTCCAATCTTTTCTGAAGTTATTTCCCTTCGTTTCCCTTCCCGTTATTCCCTATTTCCATCAAGTGAAGCCCTTGAATGCTTTTCCCCGCCAGCTATTCAAGAGGCCATTCCCCCTGGAGCTGGCGACACAGAACCTATTAATAAGCAAACAGAACCAACTGGCACAATCTCGTAGTTAAATTCCTCTGCCACCGATTTCTCAAACACTTCCCTTTAGGGTTTTCCTGTGGAGTCCCATTCATTTAGAGGAAATGTGGGAAATTGTTTAATGTTTCTTGTTGTAAGCAAATGGTGGTAAATGCTATTACGTGTGGAGAGTGAAATGTGTCTCTTCCACTTGGCTTCCAAACCCATCTGGTGGCCCTGGCAAAGTCTGAGCATCCTTCCTTGCACACGTGGCCGTCATCATTGTCATATGGTTAGCACAGAGGGCTGTACAATGAAAGTCTTTATTTCTGTTAGCATACCTGACCTTTATTTTACACATCAGTTGAGTCACTCTCCCACTCTCTGCCTCGGTTTCTCCAATTGTAAAACAGTGCCTCATATCTTGGCTCTTTGCATATTCGATTCAATTCAATTCAATTCAATTCAATTCAATTCAACAGTGCATTGTTTTGCATATACCATGGGCTGTAAAATGCTGTGGGGGCTGCAGAATAATCATGAAATAGTTCCTATCACTCGAGATTCCAAGAAGAGGCTGGAAAATAATGTGTACAAAACTCTGATCTCTGAAGGAAATGATGGAGTAAGAGAAGTATGAAGTATCTGGCTCTGCTGCTCCTGTGTAGGGGAAAGAAAGGAAATTGATTATGCAGAGAAGTAAACAGTAAATGTATCCCATCCTGTCTTGAGATCCCATCTACTTTTTGAAAATAAAAATACCAAAAGTACTTAATTTTTACCCTAGTACCCTTCAGAGGAAAGGGTTCTAAAGAGCAGCCATCCCTGTTAATGGGCTGCTGTACTCAGGGTAAGAGCAAAATGAGAAAGGACCCCTTCCAAGTCCCTCACTCTCTCAGTAAGTGGTACAGGAAGAGTCAGGTGACAAAATATGTTTGGTTACTTGATAGGCATAAAAACATAACGTCAGAGCCACCCAGCACCATCCTTTCATGTAGATAGACAAATTGATGTCAAGGGAGTTGGAATGACTTGTCCAGGGCCACACAGCTGAGACCACAGGCCTTCGAATCCAGAGCAACTTCCATAGTAGGAAATATCAGCATCTAGCAACATAATCCCCAAATTCAAGTAGTCCGATTACTATCACACCAAATTTCTTATTCCACCAAATGTTCCTTTACTCCTGCCGACTGAAGTTTCCCTCCTGTGCTATGAGGACAGTTTGTTCATTCCTGCCCAAGGGCATTCCCCCCGCAGGCAGTGCTGCCTTTACGACTGCAAAGGCATCACACAACACTAAGAAAACTCCTTCACTTGTAAACCAAGTGCCAGCTGAGAGGTTCTTTCCATTACTCTCCTCCTATTCAAGGTATTTTCAAGTCACACTTTCACAAAGCCTTCTGTTGGGGATTGAATCATGTCTCCCACGAAAGACATGTTCAAGTCTTGCTTTGCCAGGGCTGCCGTGACAAATATCAAACAATGGTTAGGGCTTAAACAACAGGAATTTATGGTTTCACAGTTTTGGAGGCTAGAAGTCTGCATCAAGTTATGGGTGTGGCCTGCTTTCTCCAGCAATCTGTAGCGTTTCGGCAATCCTCCTTCACATGCGGATCTCTCTGTCCTGTGCCTGCAACTCTGGACTCTGCTGACTTCTGGCTTCTACTTCTGCATCCAGTTTCCTCTGCTTGTAAGGACTTCAGGCATATTGGATCAAGACCCATGTTCATTCCGTTTGCCCACACCTTAACTAATTGTAGCATCTTCAAAGGTCCTATTTACAAATGGTTCACACCCACAGAAACATGGATGAAGACTTGGATTAAGGAGGTGCCCAGCCAGAGTGCTGCCACTGGTGATTCTTAAGCCCCATGGGACTGAGCAGGAGGGGTCCACACTGGTGGGTCCGAGTTGCAGATCTCCTGCCTTCTTTCTGGGGTGTTTTTCCCCCCTTTGATTCAGTATTTGTGGAGTACTACTCTGGTCTCTACAAATCTTCCAGAATTCCAAGTAATTGGAATTTGCCCTATTATTAGTTGTTTCTGAGAGGAAACTTTTCTGGGTATACTTTAAATCGCTATCTTGATTACATCATCCATCTAGGTTTTATAGATAAGAAAAGTGAGACACAGAGAGGTAAAGTAACTTACCTAAGAGGCAAAAAAAACTAATCTGTGATGGAATTGGGATTCACACCCCGACAACCTGGCCCCAAAATCTGCTCTCCTACCTTCTATAACATACCACTCCTCCTTTGTATAGACACAGCAGGGCACATAGTAGGAACTCAACACATATTTGATGTTTGATAATTTGATTATTGGAGTGTCCTTCCTTTAGGCAGTGCTAGGAATTATAAAGAGAGAATCAAGTCCATTTCTTAATCATGTGATAGATTATCCATGGACATTACCTTCAGCTCAGGCTAGCTCCCTATCTTACCTTCCCAAACCACTATTGTGGCAGTGAGCCTCAGCTGGTTTATAATGAAGAAAAACAAAGAAATTTTAATACCAGCCCATATTAAGCAGAATTGAACAAATAAATCAACTTCTTAAAAGCAATCAAATGATGCTCCTCAAAGCCAAAAATTGAGGCAGCCCATGACAGCAAAGAACATTCAAGGGACAGATCTGTGTTCTCTCCCTCATTAGCTTTTTGTTGTTGTTGTTGTTTACATGTTTTATTTTGAAATAAATTCAAACTTACAGTAACAGTTGCAAAAATAATACAAACCCCATACACAGAACTCCAGCATACCCCAAGCCCCCTCCACCGATACCCCGATCTACCAACTATATATATTTTGTCACTTGACTGTTTTTTTCTTACCCTCCCTCCTTCCCTTCCTGTCTATCATCCATCATCTATTGCTCTGTCTTCTGAACACATGAGAGCAAGTTGCACACATCCTTGAACAAATAATAGAATTCACATATGTATTTCCTATGAACAAGAATATTCATTTATGTAATCACATTAAGTGTAGTTAAGAAGTTCAAGAAATTTAACATTGATATAAAGCTTACATTCTATATTTCATTTTTTTCTTATGTTCCAATTGTGTCTTTTTGAGTCTTTTCTCCTCTATTCTTAGATCTCATCCAGGATCATCTATGGCACCCCTCCCAAGCATTCCATTTAGTGGGATTAATCACATTCACAATGTTGCAATGCCATCACCTTCCCACCATCCATTACTAGAAATTTCCCTTCACCCCAAACAGAAACACTACACTCATTTCTTATTAACTCCCCATTGCCCCTTCCCCCACTTCTCATAACCCATACTCTACTTTTCACCTCTTTGATCATATTCTCTGATACTTTCTTTGTGTTTACCGTGGGGCTTAAATTTAACATCTTAAGTCTATAACAATCTTGTTTTCTTTGATACCAACTTAACTTCAATAGGACACATAAACTATGTTCCTATACTCCTCCATTCCCCCACCTTTATGTAGTTCTTGTCAAAAATTACATATTTTACATTGAGTCCAAAACCACTGATTTGTCTTTACACTTTATGTATTTTAGATCCTATAGGAAGTAAATAGTGGAGTTACAAATCAAAAATACAGTAGTATTGGTATTTATATTTACCATGTGATCTTTACTGGAAATCTTTATTTCTTCATGTGGTTTCAGTCAATTGTTTAGTGTCCCTTCCTTTCAGCCTGCACAATTCCCTTTAGCATTTCTTATAGGACTGAGCTACTGGTGATGAAGTCCCTCATTTTTTGATTATCCAGGAATGTTTTCCTCTACCCTTCATTTTTAACCTCCAGGTGTTTGTGAATTTTCTATGTCTCTGATGGTTATTGACTTCTATTTGTATTCCATTGTGGTCAGAGAATGTGCTTTGAACAAATTTGTTTTATTTATTTATTTTTTTTTAATTTATTGAGGCTTGTTTTATGTCCCAGCCTATGGTCTATTCTGGAGAAAGTTCTGTGATCACTAGAGAAAAATGTGTATCCTGGTGATTTGGAATGTAATGTTCTATATATGTCTGTTAAATTTCTCTATCTCTCTCTCTCCTTTCTTTGTTTCTCTGTCGGTAGGGCTTCCTTTAATATCTGAAGTAGGGCAGGTCTTTTATTAGCAAAATCTCTCAGCATTTTCTTGTCTGTGAAAAATTTAAGGTCTCCCTCAAATTTGAAGGAGAGTTTTGCTGGATAAAGTATTCTTGGTTGGAAATTTTTCTCTCTCAGAATTTTAAATATGTCATGCCACTGCCTTCTCACCTCCATGGTGGCTGCTGAGTAGTCACTACTTAGTCTTATGTTGTTTCCTTTGTATATGGTGAATTGCTTTTCTCTTGCTGCTTTCAGAACTTTCTCCTTCTCTTCAGTATTTGACAGTCTGATCAGACTATGTCTTGGAGTGGGTTTATTTTGATTTATTCTATTTGGAGTTCACTGGGTATTTATGCTTTGTGTATTTATATTGTGTAGAAGGTTTGGGAAGTTTTCCCCAACAATTTCTTTGAATACTCTTTCTAGACCTTTACCCTTCTCTTCCCCTTCTGGGAGATCAAGGAGTCTTATATTTGGACGTTTTATTTTATCTATCATATCCCTGAGATCCATTTTCATTTTTTCGATTTTCTCCCCATTCTTTCTTTTGTTCTTTCATTTTCCGTTCTGCAGTTCTCAAGGTCACTGAGTCATTGTTCAGCTTCCTCTAGTCTTGTACTATGAGTATCCAGAATCTTTTAAATTTGGTCAACAGTTTCTTTTATTTCCATAAGATCATCTATTTTTTTATTTACTCTTGCAATTTCTTCTTTATGCTCTTCTAGGGTCCTCTTCATGTCCTTTATATCCTATGCCATACTCTTGTTGTTTGTCTTCAGTTCTTTGATTAATTGCTCCAAGTACTGTGTCTCCTCTGATCTTTTGATTTGGGTGTTTGGGTTTGGGTTATTCGTATCGTCTGTTTTTTTCATATGCTTTAAAATTTTCTGTTGTTTTTGGCCTCTTAGCATTTGCTTTACTTGATAGGGTTCTTTTAGGAAATGAAGGATTATTCAGACACCAGTCTCTAATATGTCAGATCTACAGCTTGGTGGCATACACTTTCTCTAACTAACCAGCAGATGGTGTCCGCGAGTCACCTATTCCCCTCAAGTCAGTTCTCCCCAACTTCGTCTTTGTGGTGTGTGAGGGTCTGGTTCTTGTGGGGTCCAATTGGTGCACCAAGTTTGGGTGTGTTGTTGGTGCTGTCCATCCTGAATGTGGGGCGTGTGTCTGAGTGGTTAGGGAGGGAGGGCAGCTTTAATAATCAAACCTCCCAGGTGTTCCTGGAGATTTAAGGCTGTTGCAAGAGTCTAAACCTTCATTTCAGTCTCGCCACAGACTGCCTCTGCTGCTGACCCACAAGTCCTTGGTATTGGTGTATGGTCCCTTGGATTTCTGGGTGGGTTCCTCTTCCCAGCCATGCCCTTCTAGGGCCTCTGCTGAGGGAAGGCTGTGCTACACCACAAGTGCACACTGTCCCTCAAGGGAAATTCTGGACCACTGGGCCATGCAGGGGCATTCCCAATCTGCTGTAAAGATGGCTGAATGGGGAATGTTAATTTCCCCCTTTTCGCACAGCTCCACCTTCCCAGCTCTGGGACAATTAGCTGTGGGTGCATGAAAGGCTATTGTCCACGCCCGACACTGTGGCATGTGTGTGTGCCGCTGGAAATACCCCCCATCACACTGGGTTTCTTGGCACGGCTCTGGGCTGTGGCCCCGGCACCGGGCAGGAGCGTTCCCAGCCTGCCAGGAAGATAGCTGCAAGGGGCGTGGTTTTTTCCCCTTTTGGCTAACCTCTGCCTGCCTCACTCCAAGACAATTAGCAGCAGGTGCACAAAAGGCTATCTCCCATGCCAGATATTGCGGCGTTTGCACAGCCCATTCCTGCCGCGCTTCACTGTGCGGTTCTCGCTACTGCATCTGCAGCTGCTTTTGGGTTTATTTTAAAAAAGAACTAGTCTGCCTCCAAACGCCAACCTTCAGTTCCCCCACACCGCAGCGTGGCTGCTGGATATTCAGTGGCTTACTTACTCTTTTCAGCACGCAGACTCCCGGTTTCACCAAGTGCACAGTCCCTGTGGATTCAGCAGACATTGTTCAGATGGTGCATCGCTGGAACTGGTGTTCTGGGTCACTTTCTGGCTTTTATCTAGTATCTTTCACAGAGGTGTTTTTTTGCCCTGTCTCTCCTAACCGCCATCTTAGTTTCTCCCTTCATTAGCTTTTTGGTCTTTTGTATTGACCACAAAATAAGGAAATAAGATTAGGTGATTTTGAGGTCCTTTCTAGCTCAAATATTCCAAGATTCTGCATCTTGAGCCTGTTTCCTTTGTGCCTGCAGGTGAGTATATTCTCCTCATCTGTCTTCTTGGAGTGTTAGCATTTGTAACTGTGAGCTGATCAGTTTTCTGGGTCTGTTTTATTCAGATGCAGAATGACTTCCTAAACAGGCATCCATTCCCTTGGCTCTCCAAACAATAGGCTAAGGGATTCTAAATTGTTTCTTATCCTCCAACCTGTGTGACTTCCCTTTTTTCCCATAGGGACTCAGTTATTCAGACCCACTGAACTGACCTCTTCATGGGGATCCCCAATCCCAATTTCTCCCAGAAACCAAGTCATTCTCCTCTCTGAGCCTCAGTTTTCCCATTTTACTCAATTGCAAACTGAGAATATTGGAACCCTTATGTTCCCTCAGCTCCAACCCTCTGTGATCCCAAGGAGAGCACTAGGGAAAGGAGACAATTGTTTTAAAGAAGAAAAAAGAGTAAGGATCTAAGACAAGAAATTTTTAAATCTGCTCCCAGTGGCATAGGATGAGAGAAGTCAGGGGAAAGGGATGTGAATCTTATGACCCTCTAACAATCCAGTGAAATGCATCAATATCACAAAGAAGAAAATAAACTTATAATAACTATCGTAAGTGAAATGAAAATACTCAATTGTGAAGTAAAACTCGTGGCTTTATCCTGTGACAGAATAAAAATTACAAATTTTTCAAGAAAACAGAGCAAGACTTATGCAAGACCAACCCAGACTTCTGAGCCCCTCAGCCATTTTTCTTACTCCTCCTCTGCTTTCTAACCTACATTTTCTACCCAGCTAAGCTCCTGACTGGCAGGGAACTGGATAACTAAAGTTAGGTCCCCTTTAGGTAATGTGTAATGTACAAATGCTGTCACCTTCAGGTCAACTTTATTCATATAGGTAAAGTGCATTCAGGATGAATCTTCTAGAAAAATCTTATCTTTCAGATTCCAAGTACAGACAGAGTTTTCCTGTTTTTTCCTTTCTCTAACTCTGGCCTGGTTTACTTAAACTCTGGTTGAATTATTATCCTGGAGCAAATTTCTCAATTGAGCCCATGAGGACTTACTGTGTTTCACATTTCGCTTTATAGCTCGGCTGTATGTATCTGTCTGTGTGTTTTTCTCTTCCATGACTTGGTAATGTTGCTCTTGGTCTCAATATATTAAGGTTATAAAAAAAAAAAAAGTAGAAAGAAAATAAATTCAATTTTTATATTGACCCAAAAAAAAAAAAAAAAACAAAAACCAAAACTGTCTGCCTGGCACCTTCCCACCCCATCCCTCATCTCCAGCTGCACTGTTGTCTCATACATTCTCATTTCCCATCCTGACTGACTCACTCTGCCCAGACTTCAACCCCATATGCTAATAATGTATGGGCTGACACATGACATGTTCCCTGAAAATATGACCAGAGGTGTGTTTTAGTAACAACAGAAGTAGGGAAGTGATAGGATCTCTTTCTCTGTTTATTTTTCAGGAAACATCCATTAACCTATATCTAGAATTCTTTGCAATTACAGCATCAATAATTACCTATCCTGAACATGCATTAGAACCAACTTTGAAGCTTAAAAGAAATACTAGTGTCTGGTCCCCACCTCAAACCTCTGGATTTGGAATGTTGGGGAAAGTTGCCAGACATCTGGATGCTTTGCAAGTTTCAGAAGAGATTTTGACTTGCACTCAGGGTTGGTGTCCATCAACCTTTGTACTGAAGGTTGCAAAAGAGCAGAGGGGTGCATATGATCAAAAAAGAAGGAGATTTATGATGTATAACAATACGAAGTCCACAGTTAATTTCTTACCACAAAAGCACTGAGAAAACATTTTTTGGAGAGGGCACATGTTCATTCTTTCATTCACCAACCATTCATTCAACAGTACTTTACTTAGATCATGTCAGGTGCTGAAAAGATGCAAAAGTAAGCAAGGACTTTAGGCAGACTATCTTAGTAAAGAAGAAAAGACATGTGCAGAATTAACCATAACAGAAGAGCTGTTTAGGTGATGTGCTAAGGAAATTCAGAGGAGTGAAATGGCATCGTAAAGGCTTGTTGGAGTACTTGTTCTTTGAAATAGGCCTTGAAGAATGAATAGTTCATATTTTAACAGGCAGAGAAGGAAGGAGTCATTCAAGGGGAGAGCACAACTGGAGCAAAGGCTCAGAGTTGGAAAAGTCCCAGGGCATGTTCAAGGGAAGGACTTCCCATAATAAAGAGAAATGCAGGGTAGATAGAAAGGCAGGGTGTAGGTGGCCCATGAGTGGCCATGAATGCCAAATCCTGGAGCCCACTGTTCATTCAGTAAGCTTTCCAGCCTACAAGCACTTTTATGTAATGCGAGCCCAGAAATCTCTTTCTGTATATGACTTCTGAAGACTTTCTACAATTTGCATTTGCTATACTTTACTTCTCTTCTCAAGCAAATGTGAACCCATGAATGGCCAATTTTTTTGTCTAATAAACAAGCATATCTCTGGAATAACAGTTAACAGTTACTGAGAACTCATTAAGTTTCAAGAATAAACTCATTTGAACCTCACAACTTGGGAACTATTTTTTCATTTCCATTTTTCAGAGGAGGAAACTGAGACACAGGGAGGTTAGCTTACCAAAGATTGTGAATGGTGAGCACTGGAGCAGGGGTACGAACTCAGGTACCCTGATTCCAAAGTCCATACACTCAACCTTTACATTATGCGGCCCCTGTATAAGATAACAATGTCTTTTTTTATAATTTTTTATTTTTAATTCATTTTTATTGAGATATATTCACATGCCATGCAGTCATACAAAGACTACATTCAATTGTTCACAATACCATTATATAGTTGTACGTTCATCACCAAAATTAATATTTGAATATTTTCATTACCACACACACAAAAATTATAAGAATAAAAATTAAAGTGAAAAGGAACAATTAAAGTAAAAGAGAACACTGGGTGCCCTTTTTTTTTTTTTTGCCCCCATTTTTCTACTCATTCATCCATACACTGGACAAAGGAGAGTGTGGGCCACATGGCTTTCCCAATCACATTGTCACCCCTCATAAACTACATTGTTACACAATCATCTTCGAGATTCCTGGGTTCTGGGTTGTAGTTTGATATTTCAGGTATTTACTGCTAGCTATTCCAATTCATTAGAATCTAAAAAGGGTTGTCTATATTGTGTGTAAGAGTGCCCACCCGAGTGGGCCCTTTTGGAATCTCTCAGCCACTGAAACTTATTTCATTTCCTTTCATATCCCCTTTTGGTCAAGAAGATGTTCTCCATTCCACAATGCTGGGTCTAGATTCCTCCCCGGGAGTCATATTCCATGTTGCCAGGGAGATTCACTCCCCTGGGTGTCAGATCCCACGTAGTGGGGAGGGCAGTGCTTTCACCTGCCAAGTTGGCTTACCTAGAGAGAGAGGGCCACATCTGAGCAACACAGAGGCATTCGGGAGGAGGCGCTTAGGCACAATTATGGGCAGGCCTAGCCTCTCCTTTGCAGCAACAGTCTTGCCAAGGGCAAGTCCTGTGGTAGAGGGCTCAGCCCATCAAAGCACCAGTCCCCTATGTCCATGAGCATATCAGCAACCATCGAGGTGGGGAAGCCCAACACCCCTGCATTCTCCATCAGCTCCTCAAGGGGACTCTGCATATTTTTTCATTTTTTTTTTTTCTGATTAACTCTTTTTTTTAAAAATTAACTATATCAGAAAGAAAAAAAAACATACAGTAAAAAAACATTTCAAACAAACCATAATATAACAAGGGAGTAAGAAAAAGACAACTAACCTAAAACAATTACTTTACTTCCAACATGTTCCTACTCTACCCCAAGAAAATAACCTAATATAGCAACATTTCTGGGACTTGTTCCTACCATACCCATCAGAAATTAACAAACCATAGCCACTTCTGGGCATTTGCAGAATGTTAAATTTACCCACTATAGCTTATCTGTTCTTATTGGGTTATCATTCCCCCTCCATTAATTGCTCTCTATCACTAGTCCCCCTACGTTCTACATTATAAACCATTTATTTTACATTTTTCAATGTTCATATTAGTGGTAGCATATAATATTTCTCTTTTTGTGCCTGGCTTATTTCGCTCCGCATTATATCTTCAAGGTTCATCCATGTTGTCATATGTTTCACGACATCATTCCTTCTTACAGCCGCGTAGTATTCCATCCTGTGAATATACCACATTTTATTTGTCCACTCATCTGTTGAAGGATGTTTGGGTTGTTTCCATCTCTTGGCAATTGTGAATAATGCTGCTATGAATATTGGTGTGCAGTATTCATGTCACTACTTTCAGATCTTCCAGGTATATACCAAGAAGTACAATCGCTGGATCAAAGGATAACTCTATATCTAGTTTTCTAAGGAACTGCCAGACTGACTTCCAGAGTGGCTGAACCATTATACAGTCCCACAAAAAATGAATAAGAGTTCCAATTTCTTCATATCCTCTCCTGCTTGTTTAATGGCAGCCTTTCTAATTGGTGTAGGATGGTATCTCATTGTGGTGTTAATTTGCATCTCTCTAATAGCTAGTGAAGCTGAACATTTTTCATGTGTTTCTTGGTCATTTGTGTTTCCTCTTCAGAGAACTGTCTTTTCATATCTTTTGCCCATTTTATAATTGGGCTGTCTGTACTATTGTCATTGAGTTGTAGGATTTCTTTATATATGCAAGATAATCAGTTTTTTGTCAGATACATGGTTTCCAAAAATTTTTTCCCATTGAGTTGGCTGCCTCTTCACCTTTTTTGACAAACTCCTTTGAGGTACAGAAACTTCTAAGCTTGAGGAGTTCCCATTTATCTATTTTTTCTTTTGTTGCTTGTGCTTTGGGTGTAAGGTCTAGGAAGTGGCCACCTAATACAAGGTCTTGAAGATGCTTCCCTATATTATCTTCTAGGAGTTTTATGGTACTGTCTCTTATATTGAGATCTTTGATCCACTTAGAGTTAAGTTTGTGTAGGGTGTGAGGTAGGGGTCCTCTTTCATTCTTTTGGATATGGATACCCAACTCTCCCAGCCCCATTTGTTGAAAAGACTGTTACGTCCCAGTTCAGTGGCTTTGGGTGCCTTATCAAAGATCAGTCAGCTGTAGATCTGGGAGTCTATCTCTGAATTCTTGATTCGATTCCATTAATCAGTATGTCTATCTTTGTGCCAGTATCATGCTGTTTTGACTACTGTGGCTTTATAATAAGCTTCAAAGTCAGGAAGTATAAGTCCTCCCATTTCATTTTTCTTTTTTAGAGTGTTTTTAGCAATTCGAGGCATCTTTCCTTTCCAAATAAATTTGATAACTAGCTTTTCCAAGTCTGCAAGGTAGGTTGTTGGAATTTTGTTTGGGATTGTATTGAATCTGTAGATGAGTTTGGGTAGAAATGACATCTTAATGACATTTAGTCCGCACACTCAACCTTCACATTTTGCTGCCCCTGTATAAGATAACAATATGTCTTTTTGTTTGCTTTGATATTGAGCCACCTTGAAACCATTTACCAATTTCTTGATCAGATACCTCTCATCACCAGATTGATTAAAAATATGTACACTGATGTATAGGGGGAAAAGTGAAATGGACTTACGGAAAGCCCAGGGTAAATCATGACCAAATTTTAGATCCAGTCTAATCCAGTCTGAATCATAATCCACTGTGGTAGGCAAAAATCATGGTCTCCCAAATATGTCCACATCCTAATCTCTGGAATCTATGAATATGTAGTGATACATGACAAAGGAGAATTAAGGTTGCAGATAGAATCAAGATTGCTAATCAGCTGACCTTAAAATAGGGAGATTATCCTGGATGATCTGGGTGGGCCACATGTAATCACAGGAGTGCATTTTAATCTCAAAATTTTATCTTAAAAGTAAAGTGGAAAGGGAGGCAGAACAGAGCATCAGAGGAGACCGATGTGACTACAGAAGAGGTCAGAGTGATGTGACATGAGAAGAATTCCACCCACCATTCCTGACTTTGAAGATGGAGGAAGGGGGCTACAAGCCAAGGAATGTAGATGTCCTCTAGAAGCTGGGAAAGGCAAGAGGACAGATTCTTTCCTGGAGCCTCCAAAAGGGAACACAGCCCTGCCAACACCTTGATTTTGGCACCATGAGGTCTGCATTGGACTTCCCACCTCAGAACTGTAAGATAATATAATTTGTGTTATTTAAGCCAATTGGTTAACAGATGTGGTAATTAATTACAGTGAAAAAGAAAGCCAGTACATCCACTATGTTAGCCCACTAGGCCATGATTTCTTGCATACAGTTCTGTGAAATAATAAGGCCTTTGCTGATGAAAATGAAAATCAGCATCATCAAGTCACTTTTTAGTAGAGAAGCTATTCTCTTGGTATCTAAGAACATCTCTGAGGTAGGATAGAGGCAGGAAGGGTATTATCTATGGGAAGTCTGTTGACTTTGGGGTCCAGGAGATGTATGTTCAAATCCCGGTTTATACAATATACTGTGTGAACTTGGGTAATTTACTTAATTTGGCTTTGTCTCACCTTCATTATCAGTAAAACTGAAATAACAACATGTCTTGTATGTGGTTATTAGGAGAATTAGAGCTAATGCATGTGAAGTAACTGGCACACAGTAGGTGCTCAGTGCAAAATAGGTGTTGTTTTCATTATTGAAGTGCCTGAAAAACTTTTCAAGGTACAATATTGAGTGACTTGATACATAATATGATACAGCCATTGGTATAAAGGCATGCTTTTTTTAAAAGACAATGCAAAATCCCAGTGAGGAAGAAGTAATAAAACAGAAGAATTTTCATCTCCATTTTTTCAACTGAGAAAGATGTTTAGATGTTGCAGCTTCCCAGGAAGGCTTCACCAGGCCTTTCAAAGTAAAACCCAGATATTCAAGGGTCTCCCAGGAAAAAAACTGAGAAATTTGCCTTGGTGATTGCTGTAGTCTTCTAATTTCTCTAGGTTTCAGCTACTCTCCTTTGAAATTTAATGTGATACATGTGATTCCTTAAAACCTAGAAGCACAATTTTGGTCTCAGCAAAACTGCAGGCAAGAGAATTAGAACTCATAAAGTAAATCTGAAAACAGGTCATTAGATGTCACTGTTCCAAGTTACAGGCCTTGGTTTTCAAAGGGGTCTTTTCCAGGCCCTGGACGTCTTTCTCTTATTATCTTTGGACTTGCTGCCATTCCCCAAATGGCCCCCTGTCCAACATCCAAGACTAACAGCTTCTGATCCAACAAAAAAATACAGCTCTTCCCACCTCCAGCCAAAGGCCCACCTCTACCCTGCCCCAGGATGATTGACAAGGGCTGTAGCCCGGCCCCTGTAATCCATTAATAACCAACACTAAATTTCCCCAAAGTTTGGTTTAGTCATCAAAAACACCTTATGGGGTACTTGAGATTAAAGTACACTTTAGCTCTTCTCATCTGGTCTCTTTAAGGGTCCAAATACTAAATGATAAAAATATAGGTTCTCATATCTCCTGTTACTTTCTGGTGTCTATTCTCAGTCTCCTGTGGATAATTTAAATCATACAAACACACACACACACACACCTCTGTAAGAACAAACAATAATTTTTCAAATGTGGTACTCACCATTTTCGTGTGAACAAAATATGGTAGAAACTACAAGTCCTCGCCACTATCAAGTTCTCCTTTCCTTCTTGAGTGCACAGGAAACCTCATTTTCCAGTTCCCTCACAGGGATGTGGAACCATGGGGCAAATTCTGGCCAATGAAATGTATGACAATGATGTATCACTCCTGGGTTGATGCAGTAAAAAGGCCCTGTTCAACCTCTGGGCTTTCTCTTCCTCTGCCACTGAGACCACCAGAATTCTAGATAGCTACTCCTCAGTCCACCTGGGTTCCTGAGTAATTAATTATGTAGAGCAGAGCATCCCTCTTCCCACCTCCCCCACACAGCCAGCCTTCACTACCCATGGAGTAAAAGGTAAAAATAAATCTTAGTTATGTAAAACTACCAAGATCTGCAGGCTTCTTACTGTAGCATAACCTACTTACTCACAAAGCAATCAATTCTTTAAACTAGCTAACAGCACAAACCTATTGGAGTTAACCTTTCATCTCAAAGTATCTGCATCTAAGTAAACATCACAATTTTCTCCAAGTACAAAAGGTAATACTTGATAGACAAAATTCTCAAAGAGTCTTTGTGCTCCCCCAAAAGAATCTCTTCTACAAGTGCATTAATACCTCACATTTCACAGACATAAACTGTTAAATGTCTGTAAATGGCACTCCTTCAACTTAAAAACAATTGTACATAAGCAAGAAAGAGACTGGGAAAATACATAGCAAAATGCTCACCTCTGAGTTGTAGAATAACTGGTTGCTTTTATTTCCTTCTTTATGTTGTCTATATGGTCAAAGATTTCTACAATAAATATGTGTTATTTTTTATAATAAGAAGAAAACACCAAATTTATTAAAAGAAGCGATCCCCCATTAAACAGGTATCTTTCCAACTTTAAATCCCCGTAATGCTCTTCTTTCAAGACACCTAAGAGTATTCTGCCTTATAGTTATGTCTGACACATATTGAATCTCTCCTCTAGGCTAAGAGAGATCCTGAACTTGTTGGGGGACAAGGGAGGGGAGTGTATGTGTTGGGGATAGGTGTGTTTTAAATGAAAAGAAATGAATTGAATAAAACAAAGAGAAGCTTCTTGAAATAAAGAAAGTCACAGAAGGTAGAGGATTGGGAAAAGATGGGTGCTCCAGGCACGGAGAGGGCATAAACAAAACAATAAAGGGCCTGGCGATCAAGAAAGGGTATGCCAGAGGGAGCTAGGGGCAGGTGATTGAGGACCCAGGGCATTCTGGCAGAGACCCATAAATGAACAGGAAATAACTACCATCTGAGTTGGCAACTGCTGGAGGCCTGTAGGTATCAGGATGCTCATAAACATTTTCTACATTTTCATTTTAATTGACTGGAAATATGAAGCCTGAAGCTCTATAATGCCTTAAAAAAATCAAGTGTTTAGAATGCAAATAGTTTGCTAAAAAAAATTGATCCTATGGGACATGTTAAGACACAGTGACGTAAAAAATAAACATATTGGACTTTCATAATTTTTTATAAACAATTGAATGTTGACCACCATCCACCGAACAGGAGCCCTGTTTTATTTCCTTTTCTCCAGTCTTGGGTATTGAGCTTCATTTGAAAAATAAAACAAGTGAGGAGGGACGGCCAGGAAAACGCTCCCAGTGGGACCCTTGCCTGGCTGCCAGGTCTCAGGGGCTTGGGGCCGAAGGTTCGGGAGCCCAAAAGCACGGGCAGATTCCTCCGAGTCAGTGCTCGGGCGGGGGTAGAACTCACACAGAACAGATTCATCCTTGTTCTTTATCAAGTAAGCAGGGATGTAGAAAAGACACACGCTAAACATCACTCTGCCCAAGAGAAACACATGTAACATATATACCCACACCAGCACCTCTAATTTGTAACAATTCAAGTCCTAATGAATTTACATGAACAAAGTTAACTGATAAGTAAATTCTTTCTTGCATTCTGGTATAACTACCCCAGCACACCTCACTAAGCCTCACCATGCTAATTTCCAAATAGGCGGACAGGAGTCTGTGGGGGTTGGTGGAGGTGGATTGTTTTAACAATGACACATTTCAACATTGATGCCCAGCCCCACCTAAAGGGAAATGGACTGTGGCCTTGCCCTTAAAAGGACTAGAGTTGTTAGCCTAATGAGTTATTAGCCTAATGAATTGAGAAAAGTGATGCACTAGACTCTACGATTCAAAACAATCCCTTGAACACTGACAACACAGGCAGGGAACAAAAGAACGGAGCTGTAACATGGACCATATGGCTTAATAAACAATAACACTTCTAAATGACTTTTTTGGTATTATTGTTTTAAATCTGGCTAACACTTGGCCTCTCTTATTATAGCTGAAATGCTATCTATAGTTGCTTTTTCCCATGTATTTCAAAACGTTGTTTTTAAAGCAAGATACGAATACATCAGAGACTCTTTCACATCTTGCGGAGGGAAAGTTCAAAAATGAGAGTCTCCATAATAAAGCCTACACAGATAAAATAAATGGGGGCTGTCAGACTGATTCTCACTTGAGACACCAACTGTAGCTAATATTACTCGATATGCAGATGTTTTCTGTCTCTTTCTCTTGGAAGAAAAAAAAGAGCATTTAAATGAAATAATGATAAATTGGTATTAACATGACGAGGCTCTGCTATAGTAGGGCACTGGGCTGAGGACACGTCATGAACTGGAGAAGCCTAAGCCAGGAAACTCTCAGCTCTGTGGTTGAAGGGCCTCCGTAATTCATTGGCTGAAATATTTGCTCTGTCCCAAGACCACACGATACTATTTTTAAAGGAGAAGATAAAACCCTGAGCTATACTAAAACTTTTATCAGGTAGAGGCAATGTCCTATACAATACCTGGAGCATGGCACTGCTTTGCACACAGTAAGTGTTTAGAAATGAAGGGCTTAATGAAGAGTAAAAGTATTAACACACATCTGTCAAAGGAATAAAACAGAAAAGAAAATGCTGACAATTCTTGATCCAAACGCCAGAACTAATTTTCGTTCTCAATGGATTCCGCTGTCCCCATGACAGGCTGCCTGTCTGCCTCCAGGAATTTCACTCCACTGCACGGGCAAATAGCCACCTTCACATTTGTTTCCACTTAGTCTCCCTCGCCCCTCTCGCCTTCCTCACCCACTTGCACGCAGGTACGCAGCACTGCAGAGGAATGTGAGAAACTTCACTTCGCCTCTTTTAAAACAAGAAAAAAAAGAAAAACTAATGAAAGGAGCAAAGGGCAAGAGGTCAAATGGGGCATCTCTCTAAATGATGAGGCATTTCTTCCTAGACAACACTTGGGAAAGTCTTACTAGGCGTCTCCTGGCCGTAATCAAACGCCCCCTGAAGTCCTTAGCCCTGGAATCTGTAAACCTGGAGCACAGCCTTTTATTGTGTTTTGGAGAGTTTACTTGGGACAAATAAGTTCATGGGAGGAAGAGGATTTAACTCACCTGAAAACATAATGCTATAATACCCGGTCTATAAATGAATAAACGGAGCCGAGGTTAAGCATTCATTCGCGTTATCTTTTATTAATGGAAGCCAGAAATCAGAAGACAGCCGTAGCAAGTGAACCAAATATTTATCCATCCAGACTGTCTAAATGGCTACACATCCAACCCTGCAAGTTTCCATGGAAATGGTCTGGATAGCTCATAATAGCAGCTAGTCTCTAAATCACACCCAGTATATGACAGAATTCATTACAAAACAACCTCTCTTTCTCTTTCTTAAGCTTTACTTCCCTAATTATATTTAGGTAAGCCAATATTAAAGATTGACAAGTCTAAACACCCATCAAGTGCTCGGGTTGGGAAAGGAAGCAGACATCTTTACTGCAACAGGGCAATCCAAACTGAGACAGAGAATTTGCCAGAAAGGATTCATTAAGTAGAAGATTGCCTGCAACTGACCTTCCAAGTTTGCAGGTTAAAATTCTAACACTCTAAAAAAACTGGAAACAGTAAAGGAACTTGGAGACAGTGGTTCCAGGCTTTCTACATACAGTAAGCAGCCCTTCTCGCCAGCCCCATTTCCTGCCAAATTCTGGAATAGAGTCACTCCAATGTGCTTATGGACACCAAAGTCCAGAAACAAGCTTGTTACTAAGACGGTACTCTACCAAGGTCTTTCTCTTACCCATTGATCAACCAAGGGGAGGAAGGGGAGCTATGTCCAACCTAATCAGGCCCGAGATATGAAAGGAAACTGCCAATTATACATCCCTCCTCCCGGTTTTCCCTCAAGTTCATTGTCCCCCACCTGGGGCACATCCCCTCTGCTGTGTAGCCCTGGGCCAACCTTATTTGTCCACCTTATCTCATTGCTATGATGTCCCTGCAGCAAATGCAGGGCCTGTTCTTTCCCCTCCTTCTTTTCCCAAGACCTGCCCTCCTCACTTCCTCTTCCAATGAACCTCAGGTTGATTTCCCCTACACAAGGCAGCTAGCTGCTTTATGCAAAACAGAAGGCTGTGTTGTCCTGCGCAAAGGGCCAGTGGCGAATTCAGAGTCCCTTTCTAACATAAGGAGCTCTGATCTTCCTGAGGGCTGGACACTCTGTACCACTCGACATTTTCAGGTCTGCTGAGGCTCAGGTCCCTCCATTGTAAAATGGGAGTGTAAAATGCTGGTTCCAGCACCATTGTGACAGGATTCAACTCCTGGCTGCAACACTGCTCTAAGACTTTGGATGTGTTACTCATGCTTTCCTAATTTGGCTTTCTCTTATGTAAATTGGGGGTGATGATAGCACCTACCTCAGTGTTATTGTGAGGATTAAATAACGAGATTCGAGGAAAGCATTTAGGACAGAACTTGTCAGACAGTAAGTGCAAAAAAAATGTTGGTTGTTTATATTTTTCCTTGCATTTTTATGGAGCTCTAAGAAGAAAACATGTGAAAGTGCTTTATTAAGTGGAGAGCCCTGTATGAATCCAGGCCCTGCATTCTACTCCTGAAACTTAAGGTCAGGGTTTCTTGGAAACGCATCAAGAGCGTCATTATCACTGTTTCACTTGTCACTTGCTTCTCCATAGGGATCCCAAAGACATCTTTGAAGTGAGGCTTTCCCTGGAGTTGAGAACAGAAAACGAAGCTCCAAACAAAGCATTGACCACAAGTACCACATGCCCACTTTCATGATTTCTTACCTGAACAGGAATTATCACTATTCCCATTTCATGGATAAGAGTTGAGGCAAACAGAATATAGCACTGAGGGAACATAGTCACAGGTAAAATAATGGCATAGGCCAAGTATGTCTTGATCACTCCCTTATTTTTCCTTTGGGTGTAAAAACATCTTCTTCTATGCTCCCATTCCATTCCAGGTCTTAATATAACATCACTGTCCAGAGATGATAAAGAATTCAGATGCCTAATATGCCAATTTATACTAAAAAGGGAATGGCTAACTGCACCACCTTCTTCCCAAAGTATTTAGATCCTAATAGTGGTCCACAGACAAGAACAATACTTCACCAAACAACTTTGACACTCAGAAGGCCTAGCTGGATATAAGCAGAGAGTATTTTTAGAGTGACCAATCATCCCACTTTGCACAGGACCAAGGGCGTTCCATGGACCTGGGATGGTCAGTGCTAAAACTAGGATGAGATGGTCACCCTGCTTTCCTGGCACACACTCTGCCTATCGATGAAGCCAAGCGTGCCTGGGTGACCAGCATGGTAAGACCTGCTTCTTGGTGGTTTGGCCTGCACACCTGTAGTTCTGTCTGCCTGGAACATCTCCACACTCTCCTCCCCACCCCACCTTTAGCTATCAAGTCTTCCTCAGTTCAGTGGTAACTTCCTTGAGGTAAACATTCTAGTCCACCCCACACCAGGCTGGATGAAGGTGCCCTATTATATGTTTTCTTAGCACCCTGCATTTTCCCTCCCTAACACCTAATCTGTAATAACATTTTAGAGAAATATGTTTATTTGTGACTGTTTAAGACAAGGGTTCCCCATCAGACTGTAAGCTCCATGAGAACAGGGACAAATATATATATATATATATATATGGCATCAGATGATCACAGTTTAAGGTGAT
This sequence comes from Choloepus didactylus, assembly GCF_015220235.1. NCBI lineage: Eukaryota > Metazoa > Chordata > Mammalia > Pilosa > Megalonychidae > Choloepus > Choloepus didactylus. Next base: position 30,520,744 of record NC_051326.1, on the reverse strand, counting down.
CTGTGTCAGACCAACCAGAGTAACAAAACGAGTGAGGCTGGGACTTTCGTATGGGTAAGAGCTCCCCAAGGTCAGTTTTAATCCATGAGGCTGAAGTCCTTATTAAGGGAGGACATCCAGACAGAGACACTGATGACTGAGCAGAAGTAGAAGCCACAGGAGGAGCCTGTGGAATGGAGGCAGAGAAATTAAGCCAAGGAGCCCCAAGGATGGTGACGAGCCAGCACCAGAACACTACCGACTCTGGAGGAGGCCTGGCCTGTGGAAACCTTGACTTTGGACTTTCACCTTCAAACCCATGAGACATTAAATGCTTGTTGTTTAAGCCAAACCACTGTATACTGTCACAGCAGCTCTGGCAAACCAAGACAGTGGGTAAAAAGGAAACTCTTCCTCCCCTACTCTTGCTTAAATTTATCTCTCCTTTAAAACATACCTTTCAACCCTCTCTAGGAATCTATTTCAAGAGAGGCAACCGGATTTAAGCATGAAGACCAGGAAGAGTGAGGGCTGTTTTGTTTGTGACTCTATCTCCAGATGCAAGCATCTAATAGCAATTTACTAAATTATTTACAGAGTATGATGACAACCATGTATGAAATGCCTCAACATCTAGGCCTAGAAAAAAATGAAAGAGTGTTTACAAACGGTTGTTTTGAGTGATGCTTTAGATAAATGTTTTCTTCTTTCTGCTTTTTCCAAATTTTCCATAATGTTTGTGATTCTATTAAATTCTATCGAAAATAAATGAAGACGGAAATGGTAGACTCCTTCTTTTTGCTTGGCTTAAGGCTATGTCTGTAGACTGATGACCAAAGAGAGCAGTAAAAGGAGAATGCCAATTAAAATCTGCAACAGCGACTGGTTTTGCCACCACCATGACGGCTGCTAATCCAAACCCAGCCTCTTGGTGTCCTGCCTCCCTCAGCTGCAGGTGATCCCATCCACTGGGACGAGCTCCTTCCTCATCAATTCCCCTACCCCCTTCCCACAACTCCTGAAGAAAAGAAAAATATATGAAAACCTGTCTGCTCTACAGTATGCAGGGGATGGGTCTTATTTACATACAACTTTGCAAAGAGCAAAAAGTGGTCATAGTGATGAGGATAAAAATACAGGAGAAACTGTTCTTCAAGGAAAGGTCAACACTTCTGCAACTCATTTGTCAAAGGACACACGGTAACTGACTTCAGGAAATACAAGAACGGGTTGAAAAAAAAAAGACTATTCATTTCAAGATCTCGCTAGGAAAGGTCATTTTAAAACCCAGGAGCCAGAAGGAACAGACGTATGCAAACAAGAGACTGAGTTGTATTCTAGATCTGTTCGTTATTGCTGTTTATCCTAAGAGTGATCCTCAGTCTTGATATAGTCTTCAATAATTGTTTCTGAATATCCCAGGGAATGAAATGAACAAAATATTCTCTTTCTTAATTGCCCAGTTAAGAAATCAAAGATTTTTCTTTTTTTCCCATAAAAATGTGTGAGGACACAGTAAGCTCTGAAAATCTAATTTAGAGCCATTTAGACTTCAGGATTTAAAGCACTTATTTAATTAACATTTATTGAACACCTGCTATGTAGAGGGCACTGTGGAAGGATAAAAAGATGGTTAAAACACAATCCCCACCCTCAAGGAAGTTTTCAGTCCAGTAAGAGAACAATCTGCTAGGACAGCCGGGCTGAAGCTTGGAAAGCGTGTGCCTAGAGATCCAGCCTCCAAACCAGACTCTGCCTCCAACTCACTTAGGAACCCTGGTCCAATTCTGTCACTGCTCAAGGCCTTGGCTTCCTCAGCTGTAAAATGTTTTGAGTTAGGAACCCATTTCCTACCTCCTTCCATAGGAAGCAAATGGGATATTGGGAGTGAAAATGTCCTGAAAAAAGATTACAGCGACATACAAGTATAACATGGTAGTATTATCATAGTAAAACTCTTGATTCCTACAACTCTTTAAAAAGGTTGTAAAGGGCTTTTATTTTTACTCATGGATGCCATATTTCTCTTAGGATGTTTTTGAATGTAAGAGTTTAGCTCCATGGAGAAGAGAATAAATGATATTCTACCTGTGACTATTTTACCTCCTGAGTAGGTGTCACTGTGTGTAACAGTTTCTGTCTTTGACCATCACCTTTTCTTTTATGAAAATGCCTTTTATTTTAAGAGTAAAGGAATTTACAAACCATCTACTTTGGTGCCTGGAGAAACTTCAACAAGGTAGTCTGAAAAAGAATTTTTTTTGCATCATTTTCTTCTAAATGTCTCTTTCTGAAAACTAAAAGGATTTAGTTCAAGGTCATGACAACAAAGTATTAACTGTTTACACAACTCAAAATGGTTTGAAAATGGGAGGATGGTAGACTTATTAATGCAGTGGCTTATTGAAATTCCCCAAACATTCTATTTCACCTTACCTAAACCTACAACTTCTTTTATTTGGATTCTTTTTAATAAAAACGTAGGATTTGGTTACATTAAGACAACTTAGTTACGACTTTTGTTTTTGGCTGTTCCTGTTTCTTTACTTATTACTTGACTGGCAAGTGACTCAAGCTGATCAAGAGATACAGCAATATGAAAGTAAAGCAGAGTGACAGCCAAGTCCTTTGAAAGTTTTATTCTTTAGCAGGAAATTCCAAGCACCAGCCTTCAATCTCCCATATCTCTCCTTCCTGGCCCCAATTCTACAGCCACAGAGAGCTCCCTTCTCCCTCACCCAACTGACATGCATTTTTCCTACCTTTATGTGTTGGCTGATACTATACTTTCTGCACAGTATACTCTTCCCGCCCACATTCACCTGTCAAAATCCTACTTGCATGTCAATTATCAGCACAAATGTTGCCTTCTCCATTTGATTTTCCCAGATTCTCCAGATTGATGTGGACTTTCCTTAATCTGGACTCCTATCACTCTTTCTTTGTAATTCTTGTTATCATTTATTGCATTCATTATTTCTTTATATGTGTAGCAGAGACTTAACCTATTTTTGTTTTTCACTGCTTTACAAGAGGGGACCTGGAGATGATTCCCACTCATTCTTTGGATGGGTTGGGGGCCTCATCCCTGAGAGAGAGAAGGCATTTCCCTCAAGAAAAGGAACCAGTTATTTTGTATCTCTGAGGTCTAGGGACATCTTGGCCCCAAGGAAATTATTAACAAGTGGTAGGGAGTAGACAGAGTGCCTGGAAAGAATCGCTTGTATTTCCGGGGTTGAAAGGAAAAGTGAGCACTTCCTGGGAGTGTGTTCCCAGGATTTGAAAAAGGAAGTGTCTGTGAGTCCAGCAGTGGGCCAATGCCTGAACCTTCCTGGCACAGCTCCTCTGAGGTGGTGACAGGCCCTGGGACGAGAAGGTCTTCATATATAACCCAAAGTACCGGAGGCCTGGCACTAAGGACTGGGACCTGGAAACCCATGGGGGAGAAGACGGCCACAAGAGATAGCCCGAGGAAGTGGACTCACCTGGGATTTACCCTCCTGAGAAAAGCCTCTCTGGCCTGTGCCAGCATTCAACAGTGGCACCGTGTGGCAGCAGGGAGCAATGGCAGGGGCAGGGACCGTGGCAGCCAGCAGTACAGGCCCAGGGTTCTTACCCGTTAGCAGTAGGTGTCAGAAGGACCTCCTTTATTGGACCGCCTAAGTCCCTGGGGAGGGAGGGAGATTTAAGAGGGTGTTTTTAGACTTCTGACCAAGTCAGCAGGGGGTGGGGGTGGGAGGCTGAGAATATTTTAACTTAACTGGAGAAATAAAGAAATTATGAAACAATCTTAAATTCCCTACTAAGTTGCAAGCTCTGTGATCTCAATGCCTTGGATGTAACAGGTGTTTAGTTGGGTAATTAAATAGAAACGTCTTGCTTTGCATATACTTGAGGACTAAATAAATAAGACCATGAACCCCAGAGAGACAAAACCACTGATTTAACCACTCTCAGCAGGGAGTTGCCCCAAATGTTGTTCACTTGTCCTTGGAAGTGATTGCTTTCTTCTCCTTGGATGGACACTCCCAAAAAATATTTGATCAAGATATCAACCAGTTGGTCGACACAGATAATTTCGATGGTGCTCTAGGATTTAACCTTTGTTGAATTCTGTGATATTTACTCTGAACATAATTTTCATCTTCTCAAGACTTTCCCTTCTGAGTTGGTACTTGGTACTCAAAGTACCAAAGAAGTAACTTGATTAGACCTGATTCAGGTCACTGTGAAGACAAGGCCTCTGGCTCCTAACACCTGCCATTCTTCACTTATTGGGCATCAGACTTATTAACATTTTTTCTTCTTCATAAACAACACTGATATTTTTAGCTCATGAATGGGCATTTCCATATCCTTTCAGAAAGTTAATTTTCACCTAGGATGGTTTAGTTTTAGGTCATAATCCTCTCCAATACTCTGCATTGCATAAACTTATATATCCTTAACTGATGGCTTCAGTTGCAAGCAAAACCAGTTTAAAGTAGATGAGAGAAGAGGGCCTTGAAATATAGACTATATCGTCATCTCCTCTTGCATGATAAATAGCTATTATGGCCATTTATTGTTCCCATGTTCCAAAATATAAAACTGCTTAACAGATGTTCTTTAGCCTAGCTTCTCAACATCTGTGCAGGGAAGGCAGGGTGCAGAGTTTCCAGCTCCATTTTGCAGATGAGAATAGTTATGGGAGGCACAAGGGGCAGTGTCTTGACATTTTTAGGACATTGTGATCATACTTTATTAGCCTTTACTCAGAACATACTGGAACAGCCAGTAAACAGCAAGCATCAATGTCCAAAGTAAGTGTCTATAAAGTTAATAAGAGCTAGAAACAAAACCCAAGATTTGGGGACTCCTACCTGAAGTTGCATGCAATGTTTTCCTAAGTTAAAGAAATACACATAAAAACACAAATACTTACATATACACAGAGAAATAAGAACACGTAAGAACCTGCAGATGGTATACACATTTATACAATGCAATAGAGTAATGTGTTTTACTTTCAAAAAGCAATGTAGCTAACTGCCTCTCTGGTCTCCTTTATGGTAACTGACCTCAATCCAGTGGGCAGCCCAAAAGACATGGTCCCTCAGTAAGGACTATTTGTCTTCTTGGCTCCTAAATCCTCTAACGAATATAAAGTAGGGCTGTATTCTTGCTGCATATTATTGGAGACTATCCAAATAGGAATCAGAGAAAAAAAAAAGTAATATAACATTATACTGGGATTTCCATATCAACACTTCAGAGATAGTTAGATGTTCTCTCATTTTTTTCCTAAATGAGGTCTATTACTTCAAGGTATCTCCTGAGGTGCTGTTATCTACTGTCTATATGAGCACTGAGTACTTAAAAGGCCAGGTCTGGGTTGCTCTGTGCAGCTGGTTGAAAAACTGCATTAACCTATGTCCCAAGGTGGAAACATCAAAGCTTCCTGGAAACATTTGGGAAAATGCCCCATTTCTAATTATTTCACTATTGCTTCCTTGGTGGGGTTATTCAGTGCTCATACAGCACGCCAACTTGAGAAGCATTTCAAATGAGGTGTGGCTGCCTCCTCCCAGCCCACATCATAAAACCTACACAGGTCAGGAGAGCTGTGTAGAGCAGGCCAAGACCCTTTCGTATCCACAGGTCAGGATGCAGAGGCGCCTAGCTGCAGCTTTGAGAAAATGCCCAAGTACTTTGTTATACTCTTTTATTAATCTAATTCTAGATGTCATATCATTGGTCTTTGGCAGGGCAAGAAGTTTAAGTTCTGGGTCTGTGACACTGCTCTATATTAGTTTAGGTTCGGAATTGAAGAAGCTATTTCCTCCTTTGTGTATTGCCTGCAATGATGAACAGTGTCAACATGTGAGTGTGGTTTTTTTATTATTACTCCATAATCAGAACAGCAGACTTCCTTTAGGTATTATTCACCTGAAATGAAGAAATTAACAAAGTCTTCCACCAAATATCCTACTTTTAGACTATTACTAGAGCTCTTCAATGTATCCATGCTAAAGAATATGATGCTTTAAAAGGCTTTAAATGCAAAGTAACTTAAAAAGGGATAAACACCCTTAAAAAGGGATAAACACTCTTCCCTGACAAATACTGGGAATTTAATTTATCTTCAGCTTCTGTTAAATTTTTCTTTCTAACACACCTCAAAACATTCTCTCCTAAATTAATCTTCTCGAGAAAAGAAATGTACCAAGCCTACTTGGCATTAAGCCCTGTTGGGTTGCCATTCTCAACTGGCGAAGTTCTTCTCCACCCATGTACATTTGCTCTTACCCCATCATGGCTGTTAGGAAAGGTCTGATTTGTCTGACACTCAGGACAGGGTGGGCTTTGTCATTCTGCCAGTAGAACCACTATCTCCTGTAAGTAAGAGAAGCAGAAAGTGATCACCTTCCCTATATTTGACATCACAAAACTCTGCACTGAGTTTTTTAATAATCAAAAGGAAATATTTCTCTGCTCTCAGATTTAATAGGTTTTCTAAGAGAAGCCAACAGTGGTTTCATCATCTCATCCTGAAGCAAACATTTCAGAAGCTTCCTCTTGCTCTTTGTTAGTTGCAAAATAAACACCAGAGGTCAACTGCTTCTTTCTCTGGCACCCTTAGCATCCAGATGCTCGAGGCCAGTGTTTACCCACCAGGCCTTTGGAGGAGGGGACCTGCCCCTGACATGCGTCCTGTCTCTCTGTTACTTAAAAAAAAAAAAGACAACTTAATGAACCTATCTTTCTGCCAGAGAGAAAAACTGTTTACTCCAAGACTATCAGAGAGAAGTTCTATTTCAAGTTTATAATGGGAACCTAGGAATGTTATACTGGGGCAGTCTATGGAATGCGCCATGCCACCCACTCATCGCACCCCTGCAGTGCACTGCCCTGGGAATAAAAGGAATGTTCTTGGTCATGAGTAAAAATACGGCCATCTGAAAACTCCAATTTTCATATGATGCAGAAAAAAAAAAAAAAAAAAAGAAGACATAAAATTATTTTGCTGAATTTCCTAAAGCATGAGATATTTGGTACCTTGGTCAGAAGGTAGAATCAAGGTGAGGAAAAGTATCTAAATGTTCTTGCTGTGTTGTCTGGTGTTTCTTCACACAGCAAAGGTTGATTGTGGTCCCTGCTTACAAGAATTCCTTTGGTTCCTTTGTGTGAAAGAGATTAAAACTGAAAGGAAAAAAGGTTGCTTCCTATGGTCCCATGATAAAATGCTGCTGAGTCTGAAAAGGAGTAGAAAAATTTTCCCCTCTGATTAGACAAGACAATGCCTCCAGCTCTCTTTCCTGCCTCACCCTACAGTTGCCCGGTTGGGTAGAAAATTGTGGACAAGGAAGGGTAGCCATGTCCAGCTGGCTTCAGGAGACAGGGGCAGAAGATGTGACTTTTTCTCAAAAGGAAAAACTGTCCCAGAGGATGTGATCAAATTTTCCCCATAGTATCGAGGCATTTGCCCAGTGGGCTGACATCTCACATGACAGGTATGGTCCTATATAGAAGGAAGAGACAGAAATGATATGAGAGAAAAGGGGAGTGGATAAGAGAGGGAGGGAAAGGAAAGCAAGGAGAACACCAGTGTCTAATTCTAAAACTCAGAGTTACAGAAGTCCTTGTTCATCATCTATCATGGAAGGGCTCACATTTGAAAAACTTATACAACTTACATACTTCTTGCTGAAGAGCATATATTCAAGTGCAGAGTCTGAAAAATAAGAGTGAATGGACTCTTTGAGTCGTCTTCTGGATACATCCCTTTATCTGAGGGAATGAGAAACATTCCTGAATGCAGCTTCCTATCTACCTCCTCTTTTCTGAACCCTTTTTCTCTTCCACTTTTTTTTTTTTTCTTCGTCTGCTCTTCTTTCAACTTTCCCCTAGGACTTAAGCCTCAGAGAGTGGGAGAGAATTCTGATAAGGTCTGGAAAGAAAACCATTCCAATTTCTGGTCCCAGCCATGAAGCCTGAAGAATTTTTGAGGCATTAAGTAATTAACCTCTCACCACCCCTCAGTGTTAAGAGACTCCTGCTACTGTTATCTCCCATTTTATAGCCGGCACAACAGAGGCAAACCAAAGTTTAGAGACTTGCCTGAAGTAGCAGAGTTAATAAACAAGCACGAAACACACACTCCCTTCTGCACTCGCTACTCACTTCCAATAGACTCATTTATTGTCAAATGCTTGCTTGCTTTGTTTAGTTTTAATCCCTTCGCCATTAAAATGGGAGCCTGGAACGTGTTGGCTTCTTAGCAGCTCACAGAACTGCAATCATTCAGGATGGAAAGCAAACAATATCCTACCCATATAAGAAGACGCGGGAGGTCAGTGGAGAGGAAGGCCACGGTTGTGAGCTGGCCAGCGGGGCAGACTGAATGCACTGGCTCTCACTGACCAGGCTGCAGGATTTAATTTCAATCTCTGCCTGAGATGCCCTGACTGATCTTTGCATCAGCTCAGTCATCTAGATCATCACATCTCATGGTACCAGTGAGGAAAGAATTGCTCAGATCCCAATGCCATAAGGATCCCTCATTTTTGCCTTTGGGCAAAATCCCGTGTGCCTCTCCTAAAAGTCATACCTCCTATAATCCAAATTCTGGCCAAAGCTAATGTTTAGTTAGGGAAAAATACTGTAACCAAGAGAATATAAGATTTTGCAGCCAGGGAGACCCGTCCTTCAATTCTGACTCCAATACTCAGTAGCTGCATAACTAGGGGGCAAGATTCACCATCTGTAATGTGAAGATAATAATGTCTAGGAAGGAGGCTTGCTCTGGGAAATAAGGTCTGGAAAGCGTATATAAGTGGCTGTTGCGATGCCCAGCACAATTTCAGGGTTCTGAGTTCCTTTCTAGTTTCCATGTTTAGTTGGATAAACAAGAGGACAAACTTGACTTCATCCAATGTCTGTTACTTTATCCTGTAGTTGTTAACAGCTGAGAGCTGTATTCTACAAAAATTAAAATTACAAAAAAGAAAAGAAGGAAGGAAGGTGGAAAGGAGTGAAGGAAGGAAGGAATGAGGAAGGGGTGGGGGGGAAGGATGGAGATGGCCGCTGACTGTTGCAGTCTCTAGCAGCATAGTATGGAGTCAGAGAACCTAGACTGACATCTTGCCTCCTAACATATGCCATATTGGTGACCTTGGGCAAGCTACTTAATATCCCTTCAGCTTCCTTATCCTTTAAATGTATTTACAATAACAGTGCCCACCCCACAAGATTATTTTGAGGATTAAATGTAATAATGGACAGGAAGGTGTCTAGCACAGTGTCTAGTATTTGACAAATGCACAAACATTTTTGATTGAATTTAAATGTCAAGTCTCCTATTATTCCCATAAGCACTCCTAGGGAGGATAACTCAGTTTCCTCATCTGAAAAAATCAGAAAAGCCTTGTTGGCTCAGAGTGTGAGGTGTGGAATGTCCTAGAGGAACACAAAAGCTTCACTGTCTAGTCAATATTAAGTCATTCTTATTAAAATAAGTTCAACAGACTGCATGGGGACAGAATCAAATCCAATCAATCTACAGCATGGCAAGAAGTAATCAGTCTACTCCCTCAGCAAGAAATGATAAATAATTCAACAAGTTGCAGATGCTAGTATTCTTCAAACTTTTCTTCTTCTTATGATGAATCCAGCTCATATTTCCTGAAAGCATAGATGGGACATAATTTCACATGCTCAGGGGGAAATAAAGCACACTGGAAATGCAAGGATGTTGTGACAGTTTTTTTTTTTCTCCCTAACACCAGTCTTCAGTAGTCTTTTAAGGAAAATTATTTAAATTCCTTTATCATTGGGTTTACAATTGGTATGACAGTATTACTGAATGGGTTATCAGACACCTTCAAATGGTTCTCTTTTTACCTTGAAATCATTCTCTTAACAATAATGAGTTAACACTTATTGAGCACTTAATCTATGCCAGGCATTGTTTTATTCAATTTTCACAACTGTCCTCTAAATTGGTGCTATTATTATCTCCATTTCACAGGTAAGGATTGAGGCCCAGAAAGGTTAATTGTCTTGTCCAGTGTCACATGGCTAATAGGTAGCAGAGCTAAGGTTTGAACCCAGATTTGAGTCCAGGGCACATACTCTTCATCACTGCATGGTGACTAGTATGAGAGTATATGTTTCTTGAGGTATCTTCCACCAAATTTGCTGCCCCATATTTTCTAGCATAGTGCTGAGAATTAGAAGGAGCTGAATAGAAGATTAGTACATTGAATCCAGTAAAGGCATTAGAAGACTTCAACATGCATACTTTACCCTCTAGGACACATATAACTGCACTGACTCTGCACGGCACTACCTCAGGGGGTGTCCCTCACAAACAGCACCATGAGGACTAAGCAATGCCATTTGCCTCTTGCCATGGCAAATCTGAACCATTTCCCAAGCCCTCTCCCATGTATTCCAGCTCAGACTCATCCCCTCTGCCAAAAAGTAACATTTAGATTTCTGGGAGCAAGCAGAGATGTTGTCTATATCTTTTGTATCTCAATGTTCTGCTCAGTGAATATCTACTATGTGACAGGGAAAGAGAAATACTGTCTACTTCTCATTTCCTATATCAGAAAAATGAGTTTGGAGTGTGATTGTGAATGTTTACAGCCATGAACACTTTCTCCTATGATCAAAAGTACTCTACCAAAAATAAAGTAAATAAATAAATAAAATACACTATACTAATCAAGTAGAGTTGAGTATGGATCTATTTTTATTCACATCAAATTTATCTAATCAGGTCCTAAAACTGGTACCAATGCACACAGAGCTTTAAATCAGGATGGCAGCTGTACAACCTCCAGAGGCTTGGTGGTGCTTTGCTAGCAGGATCAGGAGGTAGGGACACAAGAAAGGTAGACTCAATTGAGTGAGATCACATTGCATTACTGGCCAAAACCTCCTCGGAATAACCACAATGCCCACAACTCCCCCAAATGTCAATTAAACATTGGATCGGGGTTAGCCCAAGTGTGGGATTTTTGGTAGTCTTGAGAGCATTTTAAAAATACAGATTCACAAAGTAAGAAAATTACATTAAGTACCTTTTAATCAAAAGTACTTTGATTGATTAAATCAAAGGCAAATCTGCCTTCATAAACTCTCTACCACATGCTAATTGCTCTTTTTAACAACAATAACAACAAAAGAGCAGGCCTCAAGTTCAGAGCCTTCAACATGCAAGTGCATCTAGCTAAAATTTAATAGCATTGTTGTTTTTAATAATGACCTCCTTTATTGTCCAATGATATTGGCTTTCTGTTTATGGTAGTAATACAAAGTTTTAAAATAAATGTATTTAAGTTTAGAAAAACAATTAGTTAATCTAAAGAAAAACATCGAGTTCAGGCATATACAACTATGGAAAAAAATTGAGAACGTGGCCAATAAAAGATGGAAGATGGGAAATACAGCTAAGAGCATGTGAAGACAGAAGTTAATACATGTCACCCAAAAAATCAGAGAGAGAGAGAGAGAGAGAGTGGAGGGAGGGACTAGTCAAGGGAGCTAAAGAACAAGCTCAAAGAATTAGCGAAGGGAACAAATGCCCTCACCTCCTGGAACTGAAGTTGGGGCCCCTCGAGTCTGAGCTCCTGTTCATGTGGATGTGGGAGGGAAAACCACAGTTTGAGAGGGCTACCCACAATCCCTCAGGGGACAAGCAGCCTGGGGTTAAGAAGGTGCCCAAGGAGATGGCAAGGAAGTAGAAGGATGAAATGCCTGGATAAATATAAAAACCCTGAAGCAACATTTCAGAGAAGTACTGCATGAAGGTAATAAACACATGGGGGAAAGCCCTGGGGCACCATAGAGAGAGCACAGAATTGGGAGTCAGGGGACCAAGTTTTAGTTTCAGCTCTGCTGCCTCTAACTGTGTGGGCAACATTTAATCTTTCTGGGCCTCAATGTCCTCACTTGTAAAATGTCCCTTCCTGTTACTACATTCTTTGACTCTGTGTTCTTTAATAGGTACATTAACAAAATTTCCAATTTGGTATTATGAGGCTACAATTTAAAAGAGACAATAAATTTGCTTCAAGAATACTCTTCCTTCCCTAAGAACCTTCCTCCCCCTACCTCTAAACATACACAATTGCTTGTAGAATTATGATCATTTGACTGTTAATATAATCACTGGCAAACGTTGGTCATAAATAGTAGGTGCTAACGGGCCCAGTTCCCTGGTGGCTGTTCAGGACTGTGCCTGGTGGGTGGCGAAGGGGAGTCACTTTTCCAGGGAAGTGCAGGGGAATTAACCACCAACTACACCTCCGTGGCCTTTCAAACAACATCAGTACTCTTGCCTGTCTCTACAAGCCCCACTTTCTTTCACCTGAAATTTGCCCAGCCTTTTGGCAAAAAAAATACTTCAACTTTTAATATCAGGGACTGCATGCTGCACATAAAACCACATCTTCCCTTTCTTGGGAATTAAGACACCAGAAAGGCAAAGCATGGATTTTTGTCTTGGTAAGTTGAGGCCCAGATACTGCTTTTTTGAGACTCCGAAAAATTCTCCTTCCATTTATTTCCCACTGGAAGGTTATTGCATTGTCTTAACGTGTTGAAATGACGAACTGAAAAGGGAGTATCATAAAATTAAACTATTTCAAGTACTTACTGAATATCTACTCTCATTTGTGGACAGAAGAAGGAAATAGGGTTCCTGGTCTCAAGATGCCTGTCTTCTAGCTAAAGAGTAAAGGCTAATATACATAGAACAACAAAAGAGAAAAAGGAACCTATAATTGGCCACAAAACTGAATGATCTCCACTGAAGACAATCTTCAGTTTCACTGCCCTATCCCCAATCCATTCTCCATACCTCAGGGAGAGTAATATTTCCAAAACACGAATCTAGTCATGCCACTTACTAGCTTAAAACATTTCAACAGCTCCATCTCCAGATAAAGTCCACATTCCTTGCTATGGTTTGAAAGGCCACTGCAGACTGAGCCCTTGCTTGCCTCTCAGGTCTTATTTCTCACCACTCTCCTTCCTCCTTCATACCCCTTGAGTGTGGAAGTTGACTCTTGTTATGAAAGCATTTGGAGGTAAGAAGTTGCTCTGTGCTCCTGCTGGACAGGAATTCATTCCTTTGCCGGCATGCCTTCTCTCTTGTGCTTCTGCTCATGCTATTCCCTCTGCCTGAAACAGTTAGTTACACACACACCCCACCTTGCTGATAGTTCAAGTCTTAGTTTAAAAATCACTTCCCATTGGGGCCCCTCTCCTTGCTCCCGTGGCCATCTATACTCCCATATCCTGGCATTTGTTTAACTGGCTATTGCTGCCATTATACTTTAAGAACCCTGAGGTCAGGAGCCACGATTGCCTTAATCAACACTGTATTCCCATCCTGTCGCACAATGCACGTTCTTAGTGTTCATTCAATAGGTTTGAATGGGTCAATGAATGAATGAATATACGCTGAGGATAGTTAGAGAAAATGAATCTTAATGGAACCAGAATGCAAAGTAAGACTGCAAAGAGTATGTGCTACTTGACTTGAACCTTAAAAGGTGAGCAGGATTTTCCAGAGGGAGAGAGGAGATTAAATTGTGGTCAATAGTATAGTTAAAATACTTTGAACTATATCTGTTACATAGAGGGTATTTGACTAATGGTGAATAAATTATTTAGTGAACAAAAAATGATGACGGAGATAACATAAATTAAAGTCATTTTTCTAAAAACGTAATCAGCTCCCTTTATTGACACCCCCAAGCATGTGGTAATAATGTGTGTGCATGGGGGGTGGGAGGGGTTATCGACAGGTCACAAATAACCAGCACATTTCCATGTCCCATGTCATTTCCTACATCCTCCACCCCTAACTTCATTGGATGTTTTGGTATTATTTTTAAGAGGTCCAGGAATCTAGAAAATGTGTTCCAGTTGACTTCAAACTTTAAGTGTATGTTCTTTGAGTTTTTCCACAGTTCTCACCTTAAAATATGAAATACAGTCTTTCTACCAAAAGTATATCCAGAACTGGGTAGACTGGCAGTTATTTAAAAGTCAGTCACAAAAACATTTTTCAGATGTGATAGATTTGAGTTTTTACCATCTTTTCAAATGCTGTGGATGATACTGGAATTTTTTATTTGGTTTGCAACTCCCTGGACCAGAAGTCCTGATTAACAGGGGACACAGAGCCCTGTTTATAAAAATTCAATACATTATGCCGTAGCAACTGTTTTGCAAACCCACATTGTAGCATAAAAGTTTACTCTCTCTTCTGGGGGTTGAGGGGCCAGGGAAGGGAAAAGTAAAGAGAAAGAAACCAGCTTTTTGGCAGCTTCTCAACAATAGCTCCAGCTCCCCACCCTCTCTCCCCCCAAATCTTTTACATAGTTTCTCTAACCAAAAAAGTATGTATAGCTTCCTGACAGATTGGACAATGAGGAGATTCAAGAAGAGTGTGCCATTCCCCTCATTTTCATCTCACCCCCAAATGCTTTGGGTGCAAGTATAATTTCCACCCACACATGATAGAAGTTTCATTTTCTTAAACTGAAGAGTGGGGACAAGGAGCAGTAGTTTGGCTTACTGAGACAGAGGATGACATCAAAATGATGGCCAACCTTGTTTGCAGCTGCCGGCTCTGGTCAGAGCCCAGCCCAAGTCCAATCTCCTTAACCAGCAGCACCAGCTGACCCAGCTTCATTTGGATTGGCTATTACTGGACAACACAAGGAAAATGTCCAACTTGTAAGTTGGAGAAGCGAAAGGAACCTGAATCCCAGCTCACAGTTGCCAAGAAACTCTATATGATGCAGGTGCAAAATGCACCCTCCCCTCCACCGCTCTTTTAAATTCAGACTCATTAAAATATGTATTTTGCAAGGGGATTAAATTCAAACATCTGGGATAGGGGGAAAATATCCTCAACTCTGAAATGCTTTTTAGCTTGGCTTCAGGTTCTGATTGTTTCATTTCTTTTAAGGTGGGGGTAAGAGGCTACTCGCTGGTGGAATGATGGAATGGGGCAACGAGAGAGTTAGAAAATTACTTCGAAGGGCCCCAGACTTCATCAGCAGCCATAATTGTGGGAAAGTAACTTGAAGATGCCAAACAACAGGAAATTACCAGAAGAATCTGTCAGCACAATCAGCTGCTATTTTCATTGTTCTTTGGCAAATTTATACACAGTCGGGAACACCTGGGCTGGCCTGAAGCCCAGGTTTGACTAATTGCCAGGAGAGAGGAGTCGTCATTTGTCTTCGGAGGGATTTCCTCCATTCACTCCTCAAAACATGTGGTTTCACTTTTCCCCTCTCTCTGCAGGAAATGGCAGGACAGTGAGACGCAAAATAAATGAGTTCACTTCCAAGAGGTTGCCTCCTAAGAGGCCACTCCAAAAATAACTGTCTTGTGAGAGGTTGTTAATAACCGAGATTCTATATACTGTCCTCAGAAAACAACATTTCAAAGGCACAATGATTTCCACCCCTCCTCCTTTCCTTCCAAAGGCAGTGCACATTAAAAATAAAAGCCATTGGAGACCAGAGAAGTAATCAAAGTCCTCGGTCTTTTGGAGATAGGGAATGGCACTCTTCTCACTCCTTTGCAAAGCCCCTCTCCTTAGAGTATAACCTTCCCCCAAATCCTGCTCTCTGACAAGTGAAAGATGCAACTGAAACAGTAAGAGATGTCTCATCTTCCTGGCTCTTTCTTGCTCCCCATCACTGACTTCCCTCTCAAACTCAACATTTGAATTCCCCAGTGGGAAATAAGTGGAAGTCCGCGAAGGCATGGCCTGACTCCTTATCGTTGTTGCCCTGTGCCTGGAAGACAGTTGGTGCTAGATCAGTATTCGTTGAATGAAGAACACCAAGGAGTCTGCAAAAATCACCTGCTCTGTGGCTTGCTGCCCAGGGGTGTGTGGAGGTATTTCTAAATCTCTCTGAACTTTAAGAGATCACCTTTTTACAAGAACCACCTGCCAGAGTGACAGCCTTCTCCCCTAACCTCTCTCCATATTTTTATAGGTTGACATACCATTACATACACACATATGCATGCATCACGCACACACACAACTTCTACCTCACACCCCTCTCATTATTTAAGCGTAGCACTAGCCAAGATATCCTACCTGGGTAGCAAATTCATGTTTTATATTCCTTCTTGAAGCCAAGAGAGCTTTCTAACTTAATTGCCTAGTATTTTAAATGTGGTGATTGGGAAATGTCACAGTGACAATATGTTTCATATTGAAATGTGCATCCACCTTTGGTATATTTTCACCTGCATTGTGTTCACCTTTCCAATGATTTAGGGGTTCTGGCATCACGTCAGCAAAGAATCAACTGTGTTTTCTTTCTTCCCTTCTTTCTTTTTAAAGCATGTAGAGCATGCGGCAGATCATTACTACTCTAGGTGAAGCCAGCAACATTTGGGTTTGATTTGGTTTCAGTTGCAGACTCTTTTTCTCAAAGTTGAGCTGCACTGTAATTCTAAACTGACCCACCTTCCTCCTGGCAAAGGTGAAAAAATGTTATGGAGCGTTTTACAACCCACAGCTCATCATTTATGCTGAAACACTGGGAGAGTTCAGACTTGGCTTATTTTTGCTAAATCAGAGATGTTTTGACATGTTTATTTGTTTAATTTGTTTATTTTGACTAGCTCTGATTATAATTGGCAGCAGTGTGTAGAATTAACATTAGACAGTGTCTTAGGCTTGTCTGTTACAATAATGCAAAAAGAATGTGAAGAGAAATCTACCCACTATCTAACAATAGCAAACAGGCAGGAAGATACATGAGATTTCTTTCACAAAAAGAAATGCAACCCCAGTTTTAAACTTTATTTAAAAATTTACACTGAGAATTGTTCAAATTGTACTTGAACACTAATATTTATTTTATTCAATAAGACCGCTAATTTACTTGCACAATGGTTTCTGTGAGCAGAATTTAAACATCTATTTAACTGTTGGAAGTTTTTTAGAGATATTTTAATATTCTCTCCATAGGCTCCTTAATGAAAAATAAAAGCACAGTAACTATTCAATAACATTGCAATAATGTTGGAATAACAAACCAATATCTAATGCAGTTGTATGGTTGAAAATGTACTTTCTGACTTCTTTGTCTAAAAATTCCTGAACAATGAGGTCCATACCACAAGCAGAGAAGTAAATCTGAATGAGGCAATTACCCGTGCCTCTATTTGCCATAACAACGGCCATATCATGTTAACTTTCTTCTTTATGCTTGCAACTGTTTACATAAAGCTTGTTTCATAAGGTTGATTCACCTTATAATTATTTAAAAA
The DNA here is from genome assembly GCF_015220235.1 of Choloepus didactylus. NCBI lineage: Eukaryota > Metazoa > Chordata > Mammalia > Pilosa > Megalonychidae > Choloepus > Choloepus didactylus. The sequence continues at coordinate 30,503,455 of NC_051326.1, read as the reverse complement.
TTTTAAAAATATTTTAAAAATTACAGAGAAAAAAAATATGAAAATCCCTGTGTTCTTTACAAAGCATTAGTCCTAAACCAGTTAACAGTGTCCTCTAACCCCATACTCCTTCCTTGCTCTGGAGCTGCAGGACAATGCAAGACCCTTCATGTTCCTTGCCTTGATGGAGAGGCATCTGGTCACAGCTACTTAAAGGGTAATATAAGAAATCAGTTTATCTACATCTTCTACTGCCAATTATGCACAGAGCACAAACATGCTTTGCTCACACTTATTATCCCATAAATATTTCCCCATGCTCAGTATGGTATATTGCTGTGTGTGATCCTGACTTGGAACACCATATGTGCTCAGAGATAGAGGCCAAGTGGAGGTTGCCATATCTATGCTAAGTAACCCAGAGGTCTCCAGCTATGGAGTATCTGCTCTAAACCTGTCGTCTCTTGGCTATTGATCCCTCAGTTCCTATTTCACTTTCGCTTAAATCAGACCTCTTTGGGGCAAGAAAAACGACCCTAAGACCACAGGAGTGGCCAGTCACATGGTGCTGCCCCTGAGAAGTTCCATGTTTGAGGCACCAGGTCATGTGGTTGGGGACAACTAGGAAGATAGCATTCTCTTCTGGGGCACTGGAGTGTTCTTTACATGAGACTGAAAAGTTATTACTCCCCACCCCAACACTTCAAATATAGGAATTGTGCAACTACAGTGCATGGGACATGAGATCAGGAATCAAGGGCAGTTCAAAAAAATGCAATATGCCAAAAGAAAGGATAATCTAAAGTTCTGCCTTTCTAAGAAGAATGGAAAGGAGAGATACACAAGGGACAGAAAGCCCAGACTGATAACTTGCAGTGACCAGAACACTCACAAAGACAATCCCCATACCTATGTACCCTTTCCCTACGGTGAACCCTTACTGAATGAGTCGTCACTCAGCCAAGCCAAATTCAGGGGTGGAGAGGAGTGGGACATCAGGACAGTTAAATGTCAAACACACAAGCTGTTCTCTGATATTTGGTGAAAATATTATCTGGGGGTAAATCCTGAGACCAGAACACAGTCATCCCCGTTTCTTGTATTTGCAACCTCAGCAGGTCTGGCAATGAAGATTCATGTTGCCAGTAGAAAACTCCGAGCGCCTGAATCATCAAAGAAAGAGTCTGAGTCTGTAGGCTTTAGAGAGACATCATAACAGGCATCGAGAGGGGGAGGTTTACTCGTAACCTCCATCCACTACTTGATTCAAATAACTAAAATGCCTCACTTCCTGAGTACTCGGTTAATTGAGATTTTACCATACCTAACTTTCTGCACTGCGTCTAGCAACATCATAGGAGAACTAGCATAAAGGCAAAGAGCACAGACTCACATCTGAAAGCAGAGGCAGCATGGGGGCTTTTGCTTTTTGTCAAGAAAACATGAAACTGCACAAGTCAACAAAAGCAAATCACTTTCCACCGTTCCTTTTTCAGTTGTTGTTTTTTAATTTACCATTGCATTTTTGTAGTTAATGTTAATGGAATAGTGAGGGGAGATTTAGAAGTTCTGTCTCTGATTTCCACTCTGTCCCCATTTTTGCTGTGCTATCTTAGACAAAGTGCTTGCCTTTCCTGTTCTTTTCTTTCTTCAATAGTTTAGTTGCCCAAATCACTTTGAGCTTCTTGGAAGAAAAATGTGTCATACAGATAAAGTACTATTATTATTACATATCTCCAAAGGGAGAGCTTAAATTTGTTAATATGAAAGGGGTTCACTTTCTTTTTGTTTAAACTAAATAATAAAGCACAGGCCATAAGTATTTTTGAGCACCTTAGATATAGAGGTTATATAACTACAAAGCAATATTACTGGAATGAAACTTCTTTAGTTTGCCAAGGGACTCAGTGATAGGAATATCTTCACAAGAAGATTAAATGGGGGATAGTCTAATGAGGGCTTGCTGCTTGAAGTTCCATTAGGGCCAGTACTAAATCCCTCTGGATATCTGGGTGATTTAGAAAAAGGAGAGCAACCAAAATGTGGCTACCTTGAAGAAGAGTTTTAAAACCATTTTATTGCCTACCAATGGCTTCAGAGATTTCCCAAACTCATTATGTTGAAAATTATACAGACATATTCAAAGAATCCTTCAGGATAATAATGCCTTATATGTGTTCACCTTATAAAATGATTCCCTCTTTAGTAAATAAGCTTTTGACTTTTAGAAATCAGATTTCATCACTTAAGTGAAGTTTTTTAGTGTTGTGTCTGCAGTTATTTTTATTTTTAGGCACATTTTATTTTAAGGTACATAAAAGCTATAGCTAAGATAAATGAAACAACTGCCATAGAAGAAGGAAAAGTAAATACTAGCTGGAACTATGGGGATTAGGAGGCCTGCTCCAGAACTGGAAGATTGAATCAGTCTACAATTTCCCCATTGCTAACCTCCAGCCCCAAAGCCTTTCCACTCCCTGACTATACCTGCTGCACACATAAGCCAAGGACTATAGTGAGACATCATGACAACTTTTCTGGTGTCAGGTTTTCTGATGTCATGTTTTAGATTAAAGAGAGTTGAGAATAACTACGAAGCTAAAAAGTAAAATAAAAATGAGGCATATTTTATATAACATCCTATAAATATACTATTTTATAAAATATGTGACAATATAAATAACTGTCAAACTGAAAGAATTAAACACTAGACCAAGTGACAAGTGAAAGATGCAGACTTAAGTTCTGCCCCAACTCACCTTATAGGTAGTTCTGCTCCACTCACCTTACAGGTGACCTTGGATAACTCCCTCAATTCTTTCAGGTCAAATTTCTGCACCTGGTGAATTTGGAATACTAATAGGGTCCTCCCTACCTCACAGGTTGCTGTATGGCTCAGAGGAAGCATGGGTATGAACATGCCTTGAAATACAGTGTCTTGATCAAATCTATAGTATTTTTGCTGAGGGTTGAAGCAAACAAAATTAGTTCATTGATGAAGTCAGCAATATCAGAAACAGTTTGTTTCATATCCTGACCTCAAACTGGCCAGCCAAGAAGTGAAGAAACATTAGCAGCTCAAAGATTCGGAAAATCCAGAATGCTTCAAATACAATAAATGAGTGTCAACTGGCTTTTAAATATAAAGTTTCTTATTTGATTCAAAAGCAAAACCAAATTCATCACTTATTGAGCGAAGTTCATTCTCTTGTCTTTCCAACATGCTTTTAGCCAAAATCTACCCCATTTGTTTTGTTATATAAGTACAAAGTAATATTATTTGATTCCATGTGAGATTATGTTTGATTTCATTCAACAAATATCTCTAGAGAATCTCTTGCTTGATTTCAACTTCTGGAACTCCCCAGCCAAGAGTCTCCTGAATATTCACACCCAGCATTCAGGGAGCCTGGATTCATAGATCCTCCCTTCTCCTTGTCTCTTATTCTCCATATATGCCTCCCCATATGCTGCCCTCTCTGCTGGCCCCAGGCCCTTCCCTTGGAACTCCAGGGAGCTCAGTGGTTAAGGCTTCGTGGGGTGGTTTCAGGATCCCACTGGAGCTTGTACAATCCTGCTTGAGTTCTCTGCTAAGCAGACACTGGTTTTGGGTGTTTTGGGGACTCCCAATCTGACCCCAGGCAGGGGTCTCTCCAGCTGTGCCCCCATCAGCCACCTGGATCCCCGGCCTCAGCCAGTCACCCACCCCCACCTACCCCACTCCCCACTAGCCTGTGGCCGTTTTGATTTCCCAGTGGTCAGAACCGGGCTCTACACACAGTCTGGGCAGAAGCCAAGCAAATGACGGCCAACTGGGAGTTCCAAGAAAGGTTGTCTTATAAGCATTGGGTAGGTGACCACATCATGAGAACATTCCCTTATTCTGCTCACTCTCTCCTTTCTTGCCTTCTTTTTTCCTTAATTCTCTTTTCCCCTTCTCTTCTTTCCTATGTGATAGGTAAGCCAGTGGCACCTACCCTTACTGATTGCACTCAGAGCCGAAGAGATTTCTGGCCATTTCATACCTGCAATATGGGCACAAGAAGCAGCTCCTGTTGTGGTTGTGGTTGTGGCTGTTGTTTCTATTTGCCCACCTGGTCCAGCTCCTCCTCAGCAACTCTTTGTTTTTTAGAATGACACCATCAAGGAAATCCTAGGAGAGCATGAGCTCTCGCAAGACCTCAGTGTTCATTATACAAAACCCAGATTTTCTCTTTGGTGAGTGAGAAGCCACTTGAGTCTTCTCTTTTCTCTCCCAACTCCCACAGAACCCCAGTTTGCCCCTGGAGGGAGGGGTCACACTGGGCCTTGAGGCAATAACTTGTCCTGGGCAGGAGACTCTTGTCCTGAAGCAGGACAGAGAGCTCCTCTCCCTGTTGTCCAACGGTGGGCAGCAAACGATTTCACACCAAGAAGTTGGCTACTTCGTTCTATTCAATTAAAAAAAAAAGTTTTCCAAGAGCAACAGATCCTCTTCTCTAAAGGAAAGGGGAAAATGTTGCTTGGCAGTTTCCCCAGAAGGTTAAAACATGAGTGATAGTAAACACCAAAACCTATTTTCCTAAAAATAAAAAATACAAATGTGGCTACAGTTGGATAAAAAAATATAAGGGTGAGGGCAATGGGTAAGAAGGGAGAGGGTTTAAACGGTCAAGAACCAGGCATCTCTTAGGCAATATTCTTGGTAGTGTTCTCTTCAATAATCAGAAGAGATTTTAAACTTCCGCAAGACAGAGGTGAAGTCAGTCCTCGAGCAGGGAGTAAGGCATGGATGGCTCTCTGTTGCCATCCTGTGGATAAGCCCTGCATGAGAGCCAGATTCTTAGATGAAATGAGTGTCTCTGTCTGCATAAAATCATGTTATCGCCTCCAAAGAATTACTAGAGCTTCCAGAATGTTCCTTCTCCTTCCCTCAGTCCTCCCACCTTCCTCATTAGCTGCTTTTGTTTGTCTTTGAGATAAAGGGATCTTGGCTAGCTTTTCCTTGTTGACTGAAAAACTCAGTACTCAAAAAGAACAGCTTTTGTGGCACTTGGACCAAATCTTCAGTTCCCTTAATTGGTTTAAAAGATGGGAGAGAGAGGTGTGGAAAGAGAATAAAATGAAAACCAGGGAGAGAGTGAGTGACTCTGCTTCATCTGAGTGCCAAATGGTAAATAAGGCCCTTTTATTGGCTCATTTGGTCTCAGTGCTACAAAGGCTTCTCTAATTGAGGGAGGAAGCAGACAAAAAGGCAGTTTTAAGTGGCATTCAATTCTTCCAAGGAATGCTAAGATTTGTGGTTGATCTGGAGAGTAGATAATAGGGATTCACTTATGGCCCTTTAAATTCATGGGTTAGTTAACCCTGAACGAAGTGTTTAGTTCAAATTGCTCTGTAAGTCTTCTTTCTACCATATGACCTGGCAATCCCACTGCTAGGTGGGTAGAATTGAAAGCAGGGACTCGAACAGATATTAGCACACCGATGTTCATAGAGGCGTGATTCACAATTGCCAACAGATGGAAGCAACCCAAGTGTCCATCAACCAAAGAATGGATAAATGAAATGTGGTATATACATACAATGGAATATTATTCAGCCGTAAAAAGTAATGAAGTCCTGATACATGTGACAACATTGATGAACCTTGAAGACATCATGTTTAGTGAAGTAAGCCAGACACAAAAGGACAAATATCGTGTCATCTCACTGATCTGAAATAATTTGAATAAGCAAACTCATAGAGTCAGTATCTAGAATATAGGTTACCAGGGGACAGGGTAGGCACAGAGAATAGGAAGTTGAGGCTTAAAATGTACAGAGTTCCTATTTGAAGCAATGGAAAGTTTTGCTAATGGATGGTGGTGACAGTAGCACAACATTGTGACCATAATTAACAGCACTGAAATATATAACTGAGTGATTAAAAGGGGAAATGTTAGATTGTATATACAGAAACAGAATAAAATCCATGGAACTACACTACACAAAAAGTGAACCGTAAGTTAAACCATGAACTATGGTTGTGCTTTCAATCAATTGTAACAATTGTTCCACACTAATGCAAGGTGTGGAACCCTGTATTTTATGCATAATTGTTCTGTAAACCCACGACTTCTCTAATAAAGAAAAAAGAGAATAGTAACATAAAAATAGAAAGAACATATCTAGCTTTTCCCTCAGCAGGTCATCCATCCTCCAGTTGATGCTCTGATGCAGTTGAGACAAGCCCAGGAACAGGGTCCTGTGGATCTAAATCACGGACCAGCTCCCCATGGTGTCCGCACCAGACCAGACTGGCAGGCTCACTGTCAATGGCACAGGAGGTGTGAGGAATCTCAGGGTGCTACAGCTGGTTTCAAGCTGCTACCCCTGAACTCTAGGCTCTACCATGGTTATTTTTATCTTTTAAAAAAGGAAACTGCCTATCAAATGAGTTACACAACGTTTTTTTTACCACATTAGAACACCAATAAGTTAACCTGTGTGTCTGGACCTTTTAAGAACACAGGCCTAAGCATACCTCCTCCTTGTGTTAACATTTACTGGTATGTTCTTTTGGTATGCGGTGACTGGGCTCACAGCCTGTCCTCCCACACATACTGTTAGTTGTATGGCTACCTCTGAGGAGATGACAAGACTTCTGATAGCATCATATTACAAATAGTTGTAACATTTATTATATATCTTGGGTGCTTTTAATTTAACTTTCCTACTTGTGATAAAGAATATTAACAGATGTTAAATATCAGTACTAATTCAACCTGAAATCTTTTTACATAACCAACTATTCTTTTGAGCTTTTACATCAATTTTTTGAAAAGTATCCAAAAGATTGCAAAGTGAACTAATTTAAAACTGTGTAATACTTACCTGTATGGATGAAGATTTTTCCAATATCTTTCTACCACAACAAAACAAAGTCTATACTAATAAAACCAGAATAAAAATTGTTTTCCATATTGGTGTTTATCAACAAATTTCATTAACAAATACAACAGACTTCTATTTTCTAAAAAAATAGTGTACAGGAAAGAGCATAGACTTCGGAGTTAAAAATAATTAGGTCTGAAGTTTCCCACTCGGCCACATACTATCTGCATAGATCTTTTTTAAAAGAGCTTTATTGAGTTATAATTTATGTATCAAAAAATTCATTTACTTTGGGTGATTGTGAAAGCCTTGTGGATCACACTCCCTTTATCCAGTGTATGGATGGATGAGTACAAAAATGGGGACAAAAAACTAAATGAAATATAGGGTGGCAGGGGGATGATTTGGGTGTTCTTTTTTACTTTTATTTTTTATTCTTATTTTCACTTTTTCTGGTACAAGGAAAATGTTCAGAAAATAGATTGGGTTGATGAATGCACAACTATATGATGGTACTGTGAACAATTGATTGTACACTTTGGATGATTGTATTGTATGTGAATATATCTCAATAAAATTCAATTTAAAAAATTCATCTGCTTTAAGGGTACAATTTAATGATCTTTACTATATTTGCAGAGTTGTGCAACCTGTCACCAAAATTCCTGTATAATCTTGGGAAAGTTACTTAACCTCTCTGGGCCTTATCTTCTTCATCTATAACATGGGGCTAATACCTATTATCAGGTTTGTTGGGAGAATTTAATGAAATGATTTAAAGCACCTTGCACTGTGTTTTTACTATGTTTACAGAGATGGACAACTGTCACCACAATACCTGTATAATCTTGGGAAAATTACTTACTCCCCTTGAATATTGGCTGGACTTAGTTACTAGCTTCTAATGAACAGAAACAGGAGAAGTGATAACATGTCACTTCTGAAATGAGGTTACAACAAGACTGTGGCTGGCCCGTGGGCATCCCCTCTGACTCTCTCACTCACTTGATCTGAGGGAAGCCATCTGCCATGGGTTTAAAGGGAGGTTACATTAGTAGTAATCCATATTTTGCTGAGTTTTTCTACCCTGCTTGCTATAACTGAATACATAATACACACACAATATATAGTAGAATATAATATGATATAATGTAATGTAATATATATATAACAGGTCTCTGAAAATTTTGTCTTGAAAAAAAACTATGTTGGGATCTCTAAGGAGTTTTTACACTGTACAAAAACAAACCCTGACAGCCACAATGCAGAGTCCACAATCCCATCCTTTTTTTTCTCTGCTCCTTTGATGGGACCTGTCACCAAAAGGGACTGCCATTGTGTCCTCCAGCTGCAACATTATACCAATACCACACTCCACAGACATAAGAAAAAAAATTTCCTCTAATCTCCAATGCCAACTTACAGGGACCATGCAGCCACTAGCACCACACCCTGTAGACACAGCAGCACTCATGACTACACACACGCATACACACACACACACACACACCATGTAGTGACAAGGCCTTTCACAATGATCCCAAAGAGCGGTGTATTGTACAACCCAAGTCTTAAGGGGATCTTGTGTATGGAGCACTCTTGTCCACTCCCGTATGTGGTCCCTTTCTTCTTATTTCCCATGGGCCCAGAAGTGAACCTGTGGTGCTGACAAGGGACCAGGCTCCAAGGCAACTCCAGTGCTATCCTTCAACCCCCTGCCATTCTTTCCTCCCACTGCCTGAGCTCCAGTTCCACCTGCTAAACACTCCTCCCCTTCCAGCCATCCAGGGCATCCCTGGAGTTCCACAATGAACCCATAGGTCACAAGCCTTATGTTTCACTTTGACATTTTGGGTGCATGTCCATAATTTCTATTTTTTTGTATAGCATAATAGTAATATACTCATTGCTATTGAATCCAGTAATACCTGGGAAGGAAGACTTATTGCTTGAATTTGCCTTAAAGAAGGAGTCATACGATTCTCTATAAATGAAGATGATGGTTGTGACAGGAATTATGTTAAAACCACAGACTATTCTTTTTTTTTCCCATACCTTGCCTCCTATCATATGAAGATATGTGTGAGCCATTAAATATAAAGACTAGCTACAAAACAAAAGAAAGAAATAGTGGTTTGGTGCTCTTACAATCTATCAATCTTTGACAGAGAGAGCTAAAAGTTCTTGGATGACTTGGCAACTTTTTTGATTCAAAGTCATGTTTAAATACTAAGATCCCCTTATCTTTATAAAGCTGTACTAAGAACTTTCTTACACGTTGTGCTGGTTTGGATGTATTATGTCCCCCAAAATGCCATGTTCTTTCATGCAATCTTGTGGGGCAGATGTATTTAGTCTTGATTAGGTTGGAACATTTGGGTTAGGTTGTTTCCATGGAGATATGACCCACCAAACTGTGGGTGATAACTCTGATTAGATTATTTCCATGGAGGTGTGGACCCGCCCATTCAGTGTGGGTCTTGATTAGTTTACCTGAGCCCTATAAGAGCTCAGACAGAAACAGCTCAGTGCTGCAGCAGCTTAGAGAGACATTTTGGAGATGGCTTTTGAAAGCAGACTTTTGCTGACACTTTGCTCCGGAGCAGATAAGAGAGGACAAACCACCCCAAGAGCAACATTTTGAAGAATGCACAGGAGCTGAGAGAGGAGCTAGAATGCAATCCAAGATCAACAGACACCAGCCACACGCCTTCTCAGCTAACAGAGATTTTCCGGATGCAATTGGCCTTCCTTCGGTGAACATATACTTGTATTGATGCCTTCATTTGGGCATTTTCATGGCCTTCAGACTGTAAATTTGTAACCAAATAAACCCCCTTTATAAAAGTCAATCCATTTCTGGTATTTTGCAAAATGACAGCATTAGCAAGCCAGAATACATCTTATCCCTTTAATCGCCACAACTGAACTGTGGTATCTATGATGTTTGAAACAAAACATGTTGCTTCGTCTTTCTGTTCTCCAAGTAATGTTGGTTCATTGTAAAAAATACTAATCTGATAAAAAGAGACATTTTAAAATCACTTATGTCTAATATTATAGCTACTGTTTTTCTTAAAAAGGTAATAATGAATATTTTTCCATGACATGAAATAGTTTTTTTCTACAAGAAGTTATGGTCCCATGAAGTTCTATCATACAGATGTACCATCAAACAGAAGTATCAATGATATATTTAACCAATTCCCTATAGTAGGCTAGCTAAGATGTTTCCAATTTTTAGTTATAAAAATGTTTTGATCAACATTCTAATAGCAAAACCTTTGCACATATCCATGCTTATTCCTTTAGGATTGGTCCTACAAATAGAATTTTGGGGTCAGAGCATATACAAATTTTAAGACTTTTCCTTTGTATTTCAAATGTCCCTCTAGAAAAGTTATAGAAATTTATATGGCCGCAAGTGGTGTAAAAAATACTTGTTTCCCTGCAACACTACAGCATTTTTATTTTTAACTTTGCTAATTTAGAGGAAGAAAAATTAACTTTCTTTTATTTAAAATGTGCAATTTTTTACCTTTACCAGGGAGGTTAAGCAGATTTTTTTTTCCCATGAGTTTACAGGCCATTTATATCTTTCTTATGTGAAGTGATGTTCATTGCTTTTGTCTGTTTTCTATTAGGTTTTTCATCTTTTTCTTGTTGCTTTCTGTATTATTAACTCTTTCAAATGCATAACAAATATTTTGTGATTAAGCTTTCCATAGGCAACAAAAATATCTTCCCACAGTTTATCTTTTAATATTATTCAGCACTTTTATACAAGTTTTCATGATAATTTTTATGGAGTAAAATCATGCCATCTTTTTTCTTTATGAATTGTACCCTTTCATGCCTTCCAAGTTTATTTTTTAAATTTCATTATCTTTTATAATTTTAAAGTTTTATTTTCACATTTAAACCTTTACTTTTGGGTAAAGATTTGGCTAGCTATTATTAAGTAATCCATTCTCTGAACTGAAATGCTACTATCATGCACAAAATTCTTGTATATTTTCAGCTGGTGTCTGGACTTTCTATTCCATTCCATTGGTCTAGCACACCATGTCTCTCTTCATCCTTGTTTCTTGCCTTTTCCATCTATCCTGCTCTGCCACTGGGAAATGGATTCTTTTTCTACAAAAATGAGGACAAACCACCTGTTTTTAAATCTCTTTGAAAAGCAAAGGGTAAGAATAATTAATCATGGATTCTATCTTAGACTTGGATATTTTAAAACCGAAGAGTGCCATTTCAAAGGAAATCATTCTGAAAGTAATGGACTTCAATTCTAGGGTCTTTATTACTATTAGCTATCAGCAACTGAAAAAATTTTTTTTAATCCTGTTAAAACACTTGTCTCTCCCATTATTAAGCCTTAAGTTTTGTGGAGATCTAGTTAAAGGAAGGTGGGAGTTGGCCAGAGTAGCAATGACATATAATCCACTTCTATGAAACAGAGAGCAGCGACCATATCCATATGGCCATTTTCAACTGCTGCTGCTCCTTTAACATGGTAGAGTAAGAATCCACTTATGATACTGGGTAGTGTAAATAGGCCTTTGACCCTGCACCAAAGACCTCTATCACTCACTGTTTTGAATCTGTTTCTGGTCAACTCAGTTGGCCCAAATGCAGCCCTAATGAGGCTGAGGTCACGGGTTCAATACCAGTGTGGTCTAATTACCAATAAGTCAACTCTTTCAGGGCCTCGGCTTGTACTTCTAAACCAAGCTAGCCATTTTGCATATGTCCAGCTTTGGTCACAAGGGGACAAGGTGAGAGAGCAGAGATAAATCAGAACAAATCTCCCACCACACTGGGACATGCCTTCAATGTCCTGCTGCTGGCAGGTCAGTAGCAGGGTTTTGGAGAGGAGCAGCAAGAGAACATTTTCATATTGGCACTATGGCCATCAGTAATTGGCGTATGGTCCACCCCATCCTGTCCAGACACTGCCAAACTCCCATCTCAAAGGACTTGTTATTCTAATTTAAAGGATGGAGATGGGGTTGGGGGCATCCAGTATTTAATGGAATGTTTTCAGGAATCATTAATACCTAAGGAAACTAGGAGAACTCAATCAAAAAATTAAGTGGAAATGCAACACTTCTTTTTAATTTCATGATAAAAGATATAAAACCCTGTTAAAGATCATTTGGATAAAAAACCAAAGAGGAAGAAAACGTCCAGTCTCACCAACATAACACAGGCACAGTTAGAAATCTTTTTTTTTAGACTCATTACTTTTTCATTAGCCTTCTAATATACTGCACAAATAATATTTTACAGGAGGAATAAACACTTTGAGATCAAATGAAAATCACCTACCATCTCTAACAAAGCAACTATTTTAAATGTCCCCTGTAAATTTCCAGTCCTCATCCATATAAGCACTGTTTTTGTTTTTGTTTTTTTTTTTATGAGTTACTCCCCATAAATGTGGAGGTCCTCAAAGGCGTTGACCCACCAACCCAACAAAAGACCCATAATTAAACTCCTCCAGGAAATAGAAGACACCTCCGTATTCTTGATACCACTCACACTTCACATACTAAAGAAGTTTCTAATGACAAGTATTTAGCACGGTATCATTTGGAAAACATCAAGAGGAATGAAACCTCCCCCTGCCTAATGTGAATGCAGCAGAATTGGTGCTTCCCTTTGGAGCATACTGTAATTTCTCATGGAAACACTTTGTGAAAAGCCAGTCATATATCGTAGCGCCTAAGTATGAAACCACTGGTCCCTCTAACCGCACAAAACAGCTGTGCCCTCCAAGAAAAGGTCATCTGCTGCAGTCGTGTTTCTTTTTACTTTTAAAGAAATGTCAGACCATGTTTTATGCAGTCCTTATGACAGGGTGCTGTTTATTGTATCACCAAGCTGCCATAACTTCAGGACGAAGGAACTGCCGTTATTTGGAGAGTATATATCTTTCTGACTTGCAGGAAAGATGAAAATTAAGAACGGCCCTTTTTCGAAGTGGGTATAAGTATTCTTTGACAGTCTCCTACAATATTTCAAACATCTTCGTCAGACCCATAAAACCTGATGCTTGACTCAGTCCAGCTGAAGCTGACCTGGAGTTGGAACACTTATCGCAAGTGTGGTGCAAACGCTGCCACTTGCAGATGTTTTGACTAAGGATTTTTAAACCAGCTTGCTTTGTGCCCCCAAGGACACTGAGGCATACATACAGAAATCACAAGACATTAGGAAATAATAAAGATAGCTAATATTTTTCTAATATTTATCACGTGCCAGGGTCTGTGCTAAGCATTCAACATGCATTATCTCATTCTATCTTCACATCTAAGAGGTAGTCTATTATTATCCCTATGTTATAGATAGGAAAACTTAGATTTAAAGAAATCAAGTAACCTGACCCAAGATCACTCTGGTGGAAAGTGAGGGCATCAAGATTCAAATCCAGGTCACGTTGCTCAAAGCTGCAAGGTCACGCACATTGCTCAAAGCTGCACATGATCAACATTTATCGATCATGTGCTGATTTCCAGGTACTGTGGTCTCACACAGTCCTCATTCTTCACTATCCTTATGTGTTGCTATTGCTACCTAAATGTTAAGATAAGTCACCTCACCAAGTTAATACAGCCAAGTGAGAGCTTGTGTTTGAAATCAGATCTGTTTGACCTCAAGCTCCATACTCTAATGTCAAAGTTCTTGACCTGGGGAGTTTTCTAGAGATGAGAAGTAGAGGGAATGTGAAACATTTTTGGAAACCGCTCCAGTTCTTAATTGTCTAGCATCAACAGGGGAAAAAAAATGTGATAAAATCACTTGAGAGTTCTGTTTAAAATCCTTGTCAAATTCTGTTTCTGTGTGTTTTTATATTCTAGTGTAGGGGAAATTTTAGGCACGCCAAGCTGTTTCAGAAAACAGGTTGGATCTGGACCAAGCTTAGCAAAATGCAAATGCCGAGTGTAAGTTAATGAAGCAGTACTTTGCCTGGGGTCATACAGCTAGCTGGTGGCATAGTGCAGTCAAACCAAGGTCTCCTGCCACTTAGAAATCTCTGGTAGAATGGGGAAACCGTGAAGTTCAAACTGAATAGGTGAAGTGGCTGTGAAACTTTTTTTTCTGCTTGGAGAAAAGAAAGTCGCAAGGGAAGCAGACTGCTGAAATAAAAATTTACTTTTTTTCCTTTCCCTTGGCTTGCCCCTCCCTTGCCCTTGCTCCTTCTCTTCTCTTCTCCCTCCTTCCCCAGCCACCCTTGAGGGAGGGAGAAGCAGAGCAGGATGGTGAGAAAATCACTGAATAGGTGGGCTGGCTTCTAGCCTTCACTCTGACACTCACTAGCTTTGTAACTTTAGACAAGTCGCTTAACCTATGTCTTTCAACCTCAATTTCTTCATTTTTTCAACGGATCTGTATTAAATGCCAAATGAAATGCTCATATTTCATCTGTGAGATGAAGGAGTTAAGCCAAATGGACTCTACAGTCCTGTCTAGGTTAAAAATTCTGTGGCTTTCTGATGCTCCTTTCCTTTTGTTTCTTTCTTCCTTCCCTATTTCTTCTTCTTCCAAGTCTTTCTCTCATATGGAAACAGAGAAATAAAGAAGAAAAGGAGAGAAATTCATAGGTGTGTAGGATCTTCACCCCCCACCCCCTGTATAACCCCATGGTACTTTCCTTCGACTTTTCCAGAGAGCTCTCTCTTTCTCAGGGGCTAAAGCGACCTCTCATCATTCATTTATTCATTGAGTTTTGAGTGGCTGCAAGTGTCAGCATTGTGTTAGGCATGGTAATTACAATGGCCACCAATGGGATCTGGGAGATATTTGCTTACATTAGTTTGCAAACTGTGGTTCCTCAGGGAACAAAGCAGCTGATGTTCATTGCAATTGCTCGCCTCTAAAAGGAGTGTCTGAAACAAGCACATGATACCCTAAAAGCGACAGCTCCAGGAGCCCACAGCAATAAAGTCTTCCGGATGTGACAATTATCAGAGCCACAAAAGACATGAAAGAACTATCCCAGTGGTCTGCAAGGACAGTCAGCAAGTGCCAACTCTGTGTCAAATGGACCCAGCCTTCCTGCTTGAGAAGAATTTCAAAGGGCCAGAGGAATATCTAGGCCAGTGTTGTCCAACAGAACCTTCTGTGATCAGGAAAACATATTAAATCTGCATTGTCCTACATGGTACAGCTACTGAGCACCTGAGGAACTGGATTTTTAAAATTTTTATTTCATTTTAACTGTTTAATCTTAAATAGCCATTTGTGCCTAATAGCTGCAACATGGGACAGCACAAGTATAGACCATTAGAAGCGTATATGAAAGGACACAGTACCTCTAGACAGGATAGAGTAAATTATATAAAATGGAAGCCAGGTGATATTATATAAGGCCTTGAATTGATTAAGGTTAATTAAATGCTGGGTCATGGGATTTTTAAGGGGGAAAATATCAAAAAGAGGAGAAGGGAAGATCTCACATTTAGACAATTTCAAGTATATCACTCCTGACAAAACTTTGTTGGATAGATGGACAAATGCTAGTGGTTCTAATTAGGCTTGTTTGGTTATTATAAGGAACAGAGACCACTGTAATTAGCTTAAGCAAATGATGGAAGTGGTTGTAGAAAGCTATACTTATTGTGTACTGGGGGTAGGATCTCACAGACCTCCACAATCAAGAGGTAGGTCTCATGGGGACTGGGTGGTCTGAAATAAATTTCAGTAATTATAAGAAACCATAACATGATGTTAGACACCTGTAAAAACGGTGTAAGCACTTTTGATTTTAGCTCAGAAAATAACATTTAGCCCAGAAAATGTTAATGATCACAAAAAAGGGGCTTTTAAAAGTATATTGAGGGCAAGAAGAATAAGGAAATTGTCATGCCCAGGGCAGAGGTTGTGTGTTAATTGATCATAGATATAAACAGAACTGTTCATGTCCAATTTTTTCCCCTTCTTTTTTCAAGGAGAACGTCCATTTTAAAAAGATAACATAAACATTGTAAGAGAGAGCCGAAGTTGGTTATATCAGCCCTCATTGCTCCCAGTGAGTTCAAATCTCCAGATCTAAACAAATTATACCACCAGAGTCTTGGGGAAATACTATAAATTTTTCGGAAGAACTATGGAGAATGAGAGAAGTCCCAGTAAGCTGAAAGGGATTAAACATTTCCTAAATTTTTCAAGAAAAGGAAGAAAAACAATCGTATAAATAAAAAACCAATAGACTTGGTGATAATCTCTAGAACAATTTCAAAGTGGATTTTTAAAGCAATGGTTTATAGAACTATTTTGAAAGGAAAGCAGTGATCACCAAGAATCAGAATGGGTTCACCAAGAATATGTCATGCCAGTCTAACCTCAATTCTGTGTTTGGCACAGAGAATGGCAAGAAACATAACAAACTAAGCTTCATCAAGGCATTTGACAGGGTCTCTCATTACATCCTTATGGACAAGATTTTGAAATGTGAGGTAAATGCTGGTACCACTAGATAGATTAGTAAGCACTTGGATGGCTATCCTCAAAGATATGTGATTAATAGATGACTGTCAATCCGAAGGGAGGTTTTTATGCTGTACCATAGAACTCTCTGTCCTTGGCCTGCTCTCCTAAACATTTTCAGTGACTTAGATGAAGACAATGATGGTATGTTTATTAAATCAGCAGATGACAGGGAACTAGGAGGGATAAATAACAGATTTCAGGCCCCAATCTTCTCAAACAGTCCGAGACAATGGGCCAACTTTAATAAATTTCCAGTGTGATGATCTGCCCTAGTCCACAGTGACAAAAACCCCTTCAGCTTCTTGAAACACCAGATGGAGTGAAGCCAATAAACCCTTGGCTGGGTGATTAAAAACTCAGCTTCCACCAATATCCATAATCAAACCACTAGAAATAATATGCCTCCCAGTCTCCTCTTGACCTGTTTTGTTCTGTGATCGGTACAACATCCATGACATCTCCTATCTCATCCCTTGGTGCATGTTAGAACTGAGCCCTGGGATGACTCCTCAGTCCTGTCTTGGCACCTTGCTCCCCAGGAAGAAGTTTCCAAATTTCAACTCATAGTTATAGGCTCCAGTGCTTTGCTCCCCTTCTTGGTGAGGAGCCCACAAGGTAAAATCCTGATATTTTCCTTTTGATGGGGCTAAAGAGGGCTTCTGTGCTCAATGACCATCCTTTGTTTGCCACGGGAAGCTGCACGATGCTTTGGCCAGCAAGCTCTGCCTTATTTCTGATGCCTTCTGAAGGCCTCAGCCAACCTTACTTTTCCCTCTAACACTCTGGGACTAAGGACCCTGTGAGACATGACAATCGAAATTAGCTGGGTGCAAGCTCTAGACCAGCAGTAGCTTGTGTTCTTAAGCCAATGTGATCCTAAACTCTGCTATTAGAGCCAAAATCCATTACAAGGGATGTGATCACCTTGTTCCCTCTCGCACTGATTAGACCATGTCTTGATTGGGGTCAGTTCTGGGTACCACAGTTTAAGAAATATTAACAAATTAAAATTTTCTTAGAGAAGAATAGCTACCAAACCATCAATAAAACAAAAGTTGAAAACTTTGAATATAGCATTTAACTTTGAAAGAAAAAAACATAATGTTTGCCCATAAATTTTAGGTTTCATATGTGAAGAAGGACTGGAGTTATCCTAAGAGAGCAAACATCAATAGGTGAAAGCTACAGACAAGATTTCTTGAAACACACTCTAACAATGTCCAAGACTTGCCTGGGCTACCTTAGGAAGTTCTGAATTCCGTGGCTCAAAGTGCCCAAAAACAGACAATCTATTATCTGTAATGCTATAGTTGGAACACATGAGCCAGCTAGTGGTTAACTAGATAACCTTCAAGGCCCCATACGTCTAATTCAACTTGGCTATTTTCCCCTAATTCTCCTTGTCTACTATTCCAAGAATATATTCTAGAGAAGATATAAGTCCTTTCTTTTTAAATTTGAAAGGCCAAGCAGAGGAAAATTGGAGAAGCCAAGATTAATCCTTCTTTGAGGATACAGCTGGTATATATCTGCTGGGGTCTCCAAAATTCTCCTCATCATTTTAACAATCTTTGCCCCCACCCTAGTTCCCTTGGGTCCTTTGAAATATGACTTTAATCCTGTCCTGTTATCAGACCCTGGACAACAGATCAGTTTCCCTCCCAAGCCTTCCTCTTCACAGATGGGAACCACTCCAGGATACTGTGGCCAAGCTTGGTGGAGGAGGGCTCACTTACTCAGTTACTGACAACTATACCAGTGACCTGAATGACTCTGGTTTATTCCAGGATGAGAATGGTGAACAGAGAACGGAGGAAGTAATAAAAAGAAAGCTGCTAACTGGGCTCATCCTTTTTTCTGCATCAGCCATGGCCATTCCGCTGCTGGGCCTCCTTCCGCTCCAGGACCTGTTTCTCTGGCCAAACAGCCTCAAAGTGGTTCCCTGACTCTCTCTGTCACTGGGCCTACCCTTCCTACATAAGCATCTTTTTTGCATCAGTAGTAGTCTCCCTCTAAAACCATATATCTTTCATGCAAAAGTGGGAGATCTGGTTTAGACAGGGAAGGTATGGTTATTTTAATTATTATGGCTATCATCCTTTTTTGCCTAAACACTTACAATGTCAGTCCTTCCTTTAATATAAAAGGAAACAAGCCAAGCTAAAGAGGTTTGTCTCAAATTGAATATTTAGCTAATCTCAGAGCGTGCTCCAGACAGAGCCCAGAAAATGTTGATGGGAGGGGAAACCAGGTGATGATAAAAGATCTTTTAAATCTAAATTTTGACTCAGTAAGCTTCAATTTTTCTGGGTACCAGTACATAGATAATATTGTACAGGCCTCAGGTATCTGAAACATGATGCAAAAGTAGGAGAGGAAGTAAGGAAGAAATGCCACCTAACTGGTCAGTCACATTCTCATGAACAGAATCCCAACAGTAATGCTCCCAAGAGCTTTAGTTCCTCACTCAGAAATCAATGGACACCGAACAGCTGTTCTTCCAGCCTTGGTTTTCTGGACTGTCAGCCAAGAACAGATTCAGAGAAGCACAAGTGAAGAGAAGATGCGGCAGGGAAGTGAGGTTAGAGGAAGATACTGTCTGGAAAAGATACTGGGTGGGGAATGGGGAGTTATCACTTACAGGGTACAGAGTCCTGTTTGGGTGATGGAAAAGTATTGGTATTGGATGCTGGTGATGGTAGCACAACATTGCGAATGTAATTATCACCACTGAATTGTATACTTGAAAGGGGCTAAAACAGGAAATTTTATGTTGTATATATGTTACCACAATACAAATTTTAAAAAAGATATTGGATAATGATGAAAAGGATGTACAAAACTGGTGAAAGTCAACAGTCTGAGGCCATTTAGTGCTGGTGCAAACAGCTCTTCACAGCTCAGTAGGCCCTGAGAGCCTCACTTCACTGAGGCAGAACAGTGACTGCTACACATAATAAAGACATTGAGGAATTATTTAAAATGTTGAATAATGTCCAATATTCTTAGTTAATGAAGGCATAAAAGTGTCAAATACATTTTAGAAATATCCTTATAAAATGCTTTATTTGTTTGTTTGTTTACTTATTTATTTTTAGTTTTGTTGTTTGAAATGGAAAAATTGTTATCTGGAAGAGTCACTGATGCGGAACCCCCATGTTCTAATGAGAGGGTTCAAGAATGTTCAAAGTTCTGCCACATGCACTACCTCTTTTTGAGGGGAGGAAAGTAAGCCCCAAGAGATTTTTTTTTGCCTACATACATTGCCTGATTCTTGCATGCATGCTCTCAGTTAAGAAAACCCTGGCCACATGGGTGCAGAGATCAGTGCAAACTACAGGCAACTCATCACATAAGTGTGGGGGAGGCCAAGCAGCTCTGAGATGGATTGGTGGGTACACACTGGCAATGGGGTACTTTGGATTCATAGTAGCAAATTGATCCAATCAAATTCTATCTGGGAAAGTGTAAATTCTATGAATTAAATAGAAGGTGGACTAATTCAACTCAGTTCTCTTTTCCAAAGCTGCTGTTTATCCTGGATATGTCTCTCAGAGTGCTTAAAAAGTCCACCAATGATTTTAAGGGGATGTCAGCACCCATAATCCCAAACCCCAAGTGATGGAAGATGTTCCTTGAGCAAGGGGTAGCTTTTAATTGAACCAGAAATGGGCACTTGATCCAAGGTTAACCAATCTAGAGCGATCCCCAACCAGTAAGTTCACCTAGCATTAAAACATTCCATCCAACAGGGACAATGGTAATCAGCTACGCCAACCTTTCTCGCCCACCAGAATTTGAATAGGAGAACATGGAGAGATTCAGCCAATGTGCTTGGGATATCAGTAAGAAATACTCCCTGCCCTCATGGAGCTTACAGAGGAATGGTGTTTACAGGCAAGTAAATGCTGTTACTACAATTGTGGGAAACTGTATGACACATGCTGTGATAAATGAAGAGGGAGTGCTAAGAAACACATAGTAGGGTCTTCTAATCTGGATTTGAGTTTGGAAAAGGCTTCCAAGGGGATGATGTCTTAGCTGAAACCTAGAATATGAGTAGAAGAATGAGAAAAGAGGAGAGGAGGCAAAGCAAACTACCAGAGTTAAGAGAAGGATAGTGAGTCAAAGAATATAAAATTGGGGTTCAGAAAGTGCAGGGAAAATCATAAGAAATGAGGTTAGAGAGATGTGAAAGATCTTGTAACCATCATTAAGGAGTCTAGTCTTTATCCCAAGGGGGAAGAGGAACCAGTGAAAGGTTTTAAAGCAGGCAATGGATATGAGTAGATTTGTCTTTAAAAAGATCATTAAAGTTGTATAATGGAGAATAGATAGGAGAGAAGCAAACCTGGAGTCAGGAAGAACAATTAGGAGACTTGTGTTGCAAAATGGAAGAGAGATGATGGTGACCCGAATTAGCAGAGAAGACCATGAGGTTGGGGGAAAGGGGAGGGTACATGGCCTGAACTAGGAGCTGGATTCAAAAGGAGTTATAATTGACTGGGTTTATGATGCTGGAGGAGTCAAGGATCAGGTTTCTAGATTAAACAATTGGGTGGATAGTGATGCCATTCCATGAGACAAAGAAGAACAGGTTTAGGGGAAAGGAGAGCAAGCTCAAGTCGGTGTGGTTGGCTTGAGGTAACCTGTGAGACATGCATGTGGAGCTGTCCAGCAAGCAAGTTAGCTATCTGGTTCTCAGATGGTGTGATATCTGAACTGTGGTTAGGGATATTTCACCATTTCATCTCTCAGCTGCACAAGTGCAGTGATGTCTTAACTATTCTCACTAATTTCAGTCCTGTCTTGATACAGTCTATTGACTCAACATCAAATTTGATCTTTTACAAATCTAAATTAATTATATCACCTTCTTGCTTAAAACTTTTTGGTGACTTCCTAATGCAACTACAAAAAATCTTCACACTTCCTACTCAGGCCTACAAGGGCTGATGTGATCTGGCCCTTTCTTGTCTCTAATCTTATCTCACACTGCTTTTCCTTCACTGACCGCGATTCGGTCACACTGGTCTTCTCTCAGTTCCTTGACTGTACCAACTCTTTCCTTCCAGAGGGTCATTATGCAGTGCTCCCTTTGTCTGGAACATTTCTGCAAATAATGAACATGTGGCTGGCTCCTTCTTGTTAAATCTAGGGCTCAGCTTAGTGCTATATGGAATCATACTGGAGCATTTTTAAGTGAATGGCTTTTCCCAGAATATGGAAGTCATTGAAAAAAATGCTGAAAATTGAAAAGTATGTATATTAGCACTCACAACTTTAAGTTTATATATTTAATTTACACCAAAACCAGAATTTATTATAATTTTGTTTTCCTGGTCTCAATGAAAGCCAACATATTTGCAAAATCTATTTCTTTGCTTATCTCATTGTCAAGTGAGAGAAATGCCATAATTTATTTTGATTCTTGAGATTTTGAAGCACTCTTACATTTTGTGCCCAAGTTGAGTGCCTCACTAGCCTCACCTAGCCTCAGCCCTGCTCAGCTCAAATGTCACTTCTTCAAAGAGGCTTTCTCTGACCCCTCTATCCAAAGTAGCCTTCCAACCTTGTACCTCCCAAGTTACCTTCCATTCCATTACTCTGAATTAGCATTAATAAAAGTTCTATTATCCTTAATGATCTTACTTATCTTTTAAAATTTTTCTTAATTTTTGCCTTCATCCTCCAAGTTGAATGCAAGCTTCATGAGACCACATGCATCTTATTTACTGCTGTATCCACAGCACCTCAGGAATGTGGCTGACACATATTTAATGAAGTAATGAATTTGGCAGTAATTGGCTCATAAATCATCCTTGAAGCCATGGGCACATATATGATCACTTGGGGAGAATGTGTGGTATGAAAAGAGAACCTAGTTTTGGACAAAACTCTAGAAAACATTTAGGGAGGAAAAAAAAGAGGAACCTTGGAAAGGTAACTGAGAAAGTACAATGAAAAAGAGGGATAATCAGAAGAGTAGTTCTTTTGTAAAAAGCAAAAGAAGAGACTATTTCAAGAGTGAGGGTGTGGTTATCATTTCCTAATGCTGCCAAAATTTCATCTAAGATAAGGACTAAACAGTGTCTTTTGAATTTTGCAATAGAGGTTGTCCTTTACTTCAGCATGAGCAGTTTCAGTGAAGTATTGTGGTTGGAAGCCAGATGGCAGTGGATTGAGGAAATTAATGGGTAATATGGAAGTAGAGATAACAATGAGGACTCAAGATGTTTGGCAGTAAAGGAGAAGCAATATAAAGGAGTTGTTGGAGAGGGACAAGGACCAAAAAAATTGCCATTTTTAGATTGGGAGAGACTTGAACATGTTTAAATGTTGATGGGGAAAAGCCAAGAAAAAGAGAGATAAAGAATGATAATGCAGTAAAGGGAATAATTTATGTTTGAGTTTTCTGAATAGCTGGGAGTGGGTAGAAACTAGAACTATGGTGGAGGAATTAACCTTGATTGGAGGAGACATTCCTTTTCAACTGTAAATGGTGGGAGGGGGAGAAGACAGTGAATAATGTGTTGGTGGAAAAGTAATGGTGCCCTCTGATGGTTTCTATTTTTTTCTGTGGAATTGAAGTCAAAATCATCTACTAAGAATGAGGAGAGGTTGTTGGGTAGGAGGTTTTATTTATTCATTTGAAAAATATTTATTGGACACCTTCTATGTGTCAGGAGTGTCATGGGTACTTGAAATGCCTTAATGAACAAAACAAATCCCTGCCCTTAGGGAGCTGATATTCTATTGTGGGAAGAAATGTAATAAGCAATGAACACAATAAATAAGTACATTATATAGTATGTTAGAAGGTTGTAAGTACTATGAGGAATAGGGCAGTATGAGGGGGTTGAAGAATGCTGGGTAAGGGGAAGGTAGAGGGCAGGTTGCAGTTTGAAATAGAAGGGTAAAGTTAGGCTTCATTGAGAAGAAGATATGTTAACAAATATTTGAATATGGTGAGGGAGTTAGTCAGATGGATATCTGGAGAAAGTACATTCGAGAAAGAAGGAATAGCCAGTGCAAAAGTGCATCCCAAGGCTCATGACCCCATCCTCTCAGCACTCCAATCTCTTGCTTCTATTGTTACATCTCCTACCTCTTCTTCCATGGTCAAACCTCCCTCTGTTTTCCTCTTATAAGGACACTTGTATTTAAAATTTAGGGCCAACCTAGATAACCTAGGATAATCTCCCCATCTTGCTATCCTTAATCACATCTGCAAAGTCTCTTTTGCCATATAAGGTAACATCCAGGGGTGAGGACCAGGATATCTTTGGGAGCCATTATAAAGCCTCCCATAGTCTACCCCCTTGCCCCCAAAGATTAACATTCATTCCACATCAAAATACATTCACCCCATCCCAACATCCTCTAAAGTCTCAATCCATTATAGCAAGAACTCAAAGTTCAAAATCTCATCTAAATATCATCAGCTCAAAAAATATCAAATCTCATTATCTAAGTCACATATTGGTGAGACTCCAGATATGATCCACCCTGGGACAAAATTCCTCTCCATCTGTTGACAAGTGAAACTAGAAAACCAGTTATTTGCTCCCAAAAGATGATAGTAGGACAGGCATACGATGCTAGTGTCAACATTTTTATTCAAAATGGGAGAAAATGGAAGGATATAAAGGAGTCACTGATCCCAAGGAATTTCAAAATCCAGTAGGGTAAACTCCATCAAGACCTGTGAATAATTCTCAGTGGTCTGAGGCTCAAACATCTGGGTCCAAGCCTCTGCACTCTGGGCATCTTTTCTTTTTCATGAAGGACAGCATGTGTTTGCAGCTGAGTGGTTTTATCAGCCTGCTGTTTCTTCTCTCTAGAATTTTGAGAGTTCATCAGTCTTTCTTCATTCTGTCCTCTCAGTGTTTCTGCTGATACAACGTTGTAAAAAACCTGTGGCTCTCCTATGTAAGTCACTGGGATTCACTCAATTAGACAAAAGGCTCTTCCACAGGTCTTTTCTGGCTAATCTCATCTCTATTCCTGGCTTCTGCTGAGATGGATGAGGGGATATCCATGAGCCACAGACCCACTCTCTTTTAAAAAGCCCTCTGTATGCTTGAACTCTGAATTTTGATCCTTTCCAGGCACTAACAAAAGGTTATCCAGTCACACCCTTGGCTTTCTCTCCAGAGTACAACTTTCCTGACAGTAAAACTCAAATTTTAGCATCTTTTCCTATCTGGATAGGCTGAGAATTTCCCAAATCATCAAGTCCTGTTCTGTTTTGCTTAACAGTTCTCCTCTCAATGTATCTCTTTCCTCTTGCATTTTAACATAATCGGCAAGAAGAAACCAGATTGTGCCTTCAACACATGGAAATCTCAGCTAAATGTTCAATTCACTGTTTACAAGTTCTGCTTTCCATGAAACTTTGGGACAAATTCAGCAAAACTTCTGCCATGATATAGTAAGGATCCTATTTCCTCAAGTTTTCAAAATCATGTTCTTTATTTCTGCCTGAGCTCTCACCAGTAGCATCTTGAACTCCGTATTTTTAACAACACTCTGTTTATGACAATTTAGGTATTTCCTAAGATAATTTAGGCTTTTCTCTACTGTGATCCTTCCTTCCTTCTGAGCCCTCCCTGGTAGAGTCTTTAACAATCATATTTCCTCTAATAGTCTGTTGATACAATCTAGGCTTTTTCTATCATGCTCCTCATGTTTTTCTAACTTCTACCCATGCCCAACTCCAAAGCTACTTCCATATTTTTAAATATTTGTAACAACAGCACCTCACTTCCAGGTACTAAAATACATGTCAGGATTCAACCAGAGAAAGAGAACCACAGAAAGGTTATATTAAGAGATTTAGTGCATGTAAATGGCTTACACAATTGTGGGTCTGGCTAGGCAAGGTTGAAATACATGAGGCAGGCTATCAAGAAGAGCAGTCTGGAACTCTCAGGCAGGACCTGAAGCTGAAGTCCACAGAAGGGATTTCTTCTTCAAGAATGTCTCAGTTCTGCTTTTAATTCAACTAATGGAATCAGACCCATCTGCATTATCTAAGATAATCTCCCTTACTTAAATTCAACTGATTATGAACTTTAATCAAATTTCTAAGTACCTTCAGAACAAAGCCAAGAGTAGTGCTGGGATAAATGGGGACTATAGCTAGCCAAGTTGACACATAAAACTGACCGTTACAGAGATGTTCAAGATTCTGCAAAGTCAATACAGTTTGGTAGATGTGAACAAACAAGAGAATAGCAGAAGTTGGGGTCTGAAATTTTGTAAGCCATTGAGAAGATTGGAGACATTTTGAAATAGCTAATACAGATAATTACAGGCCAGTTAAGGCAGAAAAACATAAATTTAGAGAGCACCAATTTACATGGTAATGCTATTTTCTATAGCAAGGCAGCAGTCCAAGCTTAGGCAAGAGAAGTCAAATACTTAATTAATTCAGGCTTTTTAAGGTACATATAACAGAAAAAGGACATGGTGATGGTTCAGGTTTGCTAATGCTGCTGTTATTCAAAATACCAGAAATGAATTGGCTTTTATTAAGCAGGTTTATTTTGTTACAAATTTACAGTCTGAAGGCCATGAAAATGTCCAAATTAAGGCATCAACATGAGTATACCTTCCATCAAAACAGTATTAAACAGGCAGGACTGTCTGAAACAACTGTTTTGGGGCTTCAGAGGTCAGAAGAACACAGCAGCTAGGGAAGAGCAGGAGGAAAAGGTTGGTAAACTATAGTAAAGAACAGTGAGTTGCTCTCTCCACATGGCAGCTGCCAGCACCCATGCTCTACTCTCATGGCAGGCTGCCTTGGGGTCCAGTCCCTGGCTAGTTCACTGAATACAGAAAGGAACATAAAAATCTTCCTCCCAAAGAACAGGGGTGGGCGGAGCAGATCGGTGATCATGGCTTTTGATTAGTGAATTTGGATTGCTGGGTCCCCACTCTGAGCTAGTGTTACAAACCTCCTTGGACAAAAGCAGCAGCAGCCATTGTTTCAACACTGTCCCTGACAGGGGCAGAGCTGGTGGAGATATAAAGATGTAGTGTTTCCTCAGGTCTCCAGGGTAGAGTTAACTGAAGGACTGCATTTGCTGGGCAGGCCAGGAAAGTACAGACTTGGAGAGACATCAGAGAGGCTTTTGGCACCCTTCCTGATCCCTCCACAGGGCACTCTGTGCCAGTCTCCACCCTCTTCATGAGTCCTTGACCCAGTTTTGGCTGGGAAATATTGACTTAGGAAAGGCCTTCTTGGGTGATCCTTCTCTCAGAATTTGCCCTCCAGGCAAAAGTAGCTAGAGACAAAAAGAGGAGTGTAAAAAAACTATAGACACAAAACAATAACAAACAAAAGAGATCAAGATTCTCAGAGAAGGAACAGAGGAAAAGAAGCTTTCTTCTGGAAGTGAAACAATTGCACAAAAAGAGCAATCTTAAAAGTTGAACTGCTTATACAAGGCAAGAATCAGCTGAAGAAGAGCTGAGAAAATCTGATCAGTTAAACACAGGTGGTTCTAAAGGTATAGAATAAGGCAGACCAAGCATCAAAGAGCCTTGAAACAATGTCAACCAACAATAATACCCTAAACAAGAGAGAGAAACTGACCTTCAGAGTAAACTTGTCAAAATAATAAGATGCCTTATACCAACAAAACTTAAAAGCCATACTAAGAAACAGGAGGATATGGCCTAGTTAAGGGAACAAATTAAAACATCAGAGGAGACACAGAATTTGGAACAACTAATGAAAGATGTTCAAACAAATCTCCTAAATTAATTCAAGGAGATGAAGGAAAATATGCATCAAGGACTAAAGGATATTAAGAAGAAAACAGTGAACCTAATGAAGAATTAAAAAGCATAAAAAGAAAAATAATAGAAATTATGGGGATGAAAGGCACAATAGAAGAGATTAAATTTACACTTGAGGCACACAACAGCAGATTTGAACAAGCAGAAGAAAGATTCAGTAAACTAGAAGACAGGACAATCAAAATATTACATACAGAAGAACAGAGAAAAGAGTGGAAACAATTGAACAGTGTCTCAGGGATTTGAATGACAGCACAAAGCACACAAATACACATGCCATGGGTGTCCCAGAAGAAGGGAAGAAAAAAATGGAACACAAAATATTTGAGGAAATAATTGCTGAAAACATCCTAACTCCTGTGAAAGACATAAATATACATGTCCAAGAAGCACATCATTCTCCAAACAGAATAAATCCTAACAGACTGACTCCAAGAAACATACTAATCAGAATGTCAAATGCCAAAGATAAGGAAAGAATTTTTAAAGCATCAAGAGAAAAGTGATTTGTCACACAAAAGGGATCTGCAATAAAATTAAGTGTCATTTTCTCATCAGAAATCATGGAGTTGAGAAGGGAGTGGTGTGATATATTTAAAGTACTGAAACAGAAAAACTGCCATCAAAAAATTCTTTATCTCACAAAACTGCACTTCAAAAATGAGGAAGAGTTTAAAATATTCACAGATAAACAGAAACCAAGAGAGTTCCTCATCACAAGACCTGCCCTACAAGAAATACTAAAGGGAGTCATGTGGGCTGAAAGGTAAAGAAAGGAGAGAGTGGCTTGCAGTAGAGTGAAGAAATGAAGATTATCAGTAAAAGTAACTAAGAGGGTAAAAAGAGAGACACAAAAAGGATATGACATATAAAAACGAAAGGATAAAATGGCTGAAGTAACTATTGCTCTTAAAGCAGTAACATTGAATATTAATAGATTAAACTCCCCAATAAAGAGACACAGATTGGAAGAACAGATAAAAAAAAAAGGCATGATCCAACTATATGCTGTTTACAAGAGACTCACCTTAGACTCAAAGAAACAAATAGGTTGAAAGAGAAAGGTTGGGAAAAGATATTCCATGCAAATAGTAACCAATGAGGAGCTCAGGTAGCTATACTAATATCAGACAGAATAGACTTTAAGTGAAAAACTGTTATAAGGGACAAAAAGGACACTATATATCAATAAAAGTGTCAATCAGCAAGAAGAAATGACAACCATAAATATCTATGAACCTAACATGGTGCCCCAAATACATGAAACAAATACTGGCAAAACTGAAGGGAGAAACAGATGTCTCTACAATGATAGCTGGAGACTTCAATACACTGCTCTCATCAATAGATAGAATGTCTAGAGAGAGAATCAATAAGGAAACAGAGAACCTGAATTATATGATAGATGAATTAGACCTAACAGACATATACAGAACTTTGCCCCACCAAACTTCAAGATATAAATTCTTCTCACATGCACATGGGTTGTTCTCCAGAATAGACCACATGTTGGGTCACAACACAAGTCTCAATAAACTTTAAAAGATTGAAATCATACAAACCACTTTCTCTGATAATAATGGAATGAAGCTGGAAATCAATAACAGGCAAAGAACTAGAAAATTCACAAATATATGGAGACTAAACAACATAATCTTAAATTACCAGTGGGTGAAAGAAGAAATTGCAAGAGAAATCAGTAAATATCCCTAGACAAATGAAAACAAGAAA
Source organism: Choloepus didactylus (assembly GCF_015220235.1). Taxonomy (NCBI): domain Eukaryota; kingdom Metazoa; phylum Chordata; class Mammalia; order Pilosa; family Megalonychidae; genus Choloepus; species Choloepus didactylus. The sequence continues at coordinate 30,474,586 of NC_051326.1, read as the reverse complement.
ACAATATATCAACACCTAGGGGATGCAGTGAAGTTAGTGCTGAGAGGGAAATTTTTAGCCCTAAATGTCTACATTAGAAGAGAAGGAGTGCCCCCTTTCAATATGAACAAGTTAGGGTGCTTACTGCCTAGACAACACTGAAGATGGAGAAAGAGATTAAGTGAGAGGAAGGGGTAGCAACAAACAAGATAGGATTTAACAAAGGTCTATGAATATTGAAACTTTATATATATTAGATGCTGGGGTGTTGGAATAGCTGGAAGGAGGTAAATGACATGGTGGAACTGTAATCTATAAATATCCTTTGAAATTTTCTCTATAGCTACTCATTGAATTGTGCTTTGAAAGTTAGCACCTTTTTGTATATACACTATATTGCATAATAAGGAAAGAACTGAAACCATGGAACTGTAACCCATAACAATTTTGAATTTACCTATATAACTGCTTATTGAGCTGTGCATTGAAAGTTAACACCTTTCTGTATGCATGTTATATTTTACAATAATGGAAATAACTGAAGTCGTGGAACTGTGACCCATGATACTCTTTGAAATTTGCTAACTACTTGTCAAATCATATTTTGAAAGTTATCACTATTATGTGTATATCTTAAAGTTCACAATTTAAAAAATGCAGTTAAAAATGCATGTTCTAGAAAGAAGAAAAAAGAGAAAAGGAGGAGTGGTGAGGTGTGGAATTTAGTTGCTCCTCTAAGGTAGCTGGTAAGTAGCCAGGAATTGTATGGAACAGTTGTTTTGGGGACTTCTGTGACTAGACACACATTGTACACCAATCTGTAACAGGTGAAATGGCTGAGATTGCAGCAAAGAACTGTGAGTTTCCCCAGCCAGGGGACTGGCACCCTTCCCCCATAAGCACAGAAGACTGTCTTGGAGCTGGTTCCTGAGGGAAAAAGAAACAATGTGTACTGGGAGTAAGGAGGGGGGTTCAACTTGGCCCCAATTGGAGAATTAATTAACAAATTCAGACTGCTAAATAAAAGCTCCAAGCATAGATAAACCAAGAGCAGGCACAAAAGGTACTGGGAGGATTCAGCTCAGCAGAGAGGAGGCAGGGCAAACAACAACAAAACAAAACAAAACAAAACAAAAAATCCAGAGACTTTTGGAGTTGGAGGTGTTCAGAATACTGGAAAATGGCTGGACTCCAAGAAAAAGTTCACAAACCCAGAAATCTGGGATCCAGCTCTGAAAAGTGGTGTTTCTTTTCTTTTCTTTTCTTTCTCTGCAACTTTTATTTTTTCACTTTTCAAAGACTATCAGATCTGCCAGAACTCTCAGGCTTAAGCACTGCTCTGGGGAAGGGAAGAATTAAAGTTATCTGAGAGTAACTAGTCAGGTGAAAGAGATAATTCTCTAAAGGGCATATTTTTAAATAATCTATACCATGACTGACAAAACTTGGGGGTTGGGGAAATGTCTTGAAAAGGGATTTCTTTCTCTTTTTTAAACTATTCTAAGTAGTTTATTATAGAAAGTCTCAGATATTTGCAATTGGCAGCTGGACCAAGGCAAGGGCAGAGCTAAGATAGGTCTGAGAGACAAAGCAGTAAGTCTAGTGGGGGAGATAATTCCCTAAAGGACATAGTATCCCCAAGATAAGGGAGGGCTGGGCCCAGATCAAGTGGTGGCCCTTATTCAGAGAAGTCATACCCCAGCAGCTGGATAACAGAAACAGCTTGAGTCAGCCATGACCCTGGTAGGGACAGGGCTCTACACTGGTGGGGAGCTGCAGTCTGACAAACACCACCTGCCGGACAGGATAGGAAAAACACAGAGTCTAGAGGCTTCACAGGAGGGTCTAACAACCTGCAGGATCTCTTTTTCTAGGAAACTTCATACAGATTATACCCACCTCCTGAGACTTGGGTCTGTCTCGACTGGGAAAATCTGATTAGGGTCAATCATATCTGGGGAGACTAGCTCACAAAAATGTTATATAGAGGCAGGGCAAGAACTAGAAAAACAAGAGCTGAAATATTCCAATCAACTAAACAGAAGCTATGTTCGAAGCCTAGAATAAATTGAACTGAACGCCAAAGAACAGATAGAGAACAAAGACAGCCAACAAGAAAACCCTAGGTAAAAGAGTGAAAATGAGCTCCAGAATAAACTAAGCAAGAAAATCAATGCCTAGACAGCTAAAAATAATGAGCCATACTAGGAAACATGAAAATTTGAAACAGCCAAAGGAACAACTAACACTTCAACTGAGATACAGAAATTGAAACAACTAATTAAAAATGTTCAAACAAATCTAAATCAAATCAACAAGCTGAAGGAAAATGTGGCAAAAGAGATGAAGGATATAAAGAAGACAATGGATGATCATAAAGAAGAATTCGTAAACTTGAAAAAACAAATGGCAGAACTTATGTGAATGAAAGACACAACAGAACAGATGAAAAACTCAATGGAGACATACAACAGTAGATTTGAAAAGGTAGAAGAAAGAATCAGTGAACTATAAGATAGGACATCTGAGATCCTACACACAAAAGAACAGATAGGGAAAAGAATGGAAAAATATGAGCAGAGTCTTAGGGAACTGAATAACAACAGGAAGCACACAAATATATGTGTTATGGGTGTCCCAGAATGAGAAGAGAAGGGAAAAGGGACAGAAAGAATAATCGAGGAAATAATCAATGAAAATTTCCCAACTCTTATGAAAGACATAAAATTACAGATTCAAGAAGTACAGATACCCCAAACAGAATAGATCCCAATAGGCCTACACAAGACACTGATTAGACTGTCCAATGTCAAAGACAAAGAGAGAATTCTGAAAGCAGCCAGAGAAAAGTGATCCATCACATACAAGGGAAACTCGATTAGACTATATGTAGATTTCTCTACAGAAACCATGAAGGTGAAAAGGCAGTGGTATGATATATTTAAGATCCTGAAAGAACAAAACTGCCAACCAAGAATTCTACATCCGGCAAAACTGTCCTTCAAAAACGAGGGAGAGATTAAAATATTTTCAGACAAACAGACATTGAGAGAGTTTGTGAATAAGAGACCTGCACTACAAGAAATAGTAAAGGGAGTGCTACAGGCTGAAAGGAAAAAACAGGAGAGAGAGGTTTGGAGAAGAGTGTAGAAATGGAGACTATCAGGAAGGGTAAAATGAGAGAGAGAGAAAAATAAGATATGACATATAAAATCCAAAAGACAAAATGGTAGAAGAAAATACTGTCCTTACAGTAATGACACTAAATGTTAATGGATTAAACTCCCGAATAAAAAGACATAGATTGGTAAAATGGATTTAAAAAGACCCATCAATATGCTGTCTATAAGAAACTCACTTTAGACACAGGACAAAATAGGTTGAAGGTGAAAGTTTGGAAAAAGATAGTTCATACAAACAACAACCAGAAAAGAGTGGGGTTAGCTATATTATTATCAGACAAATTAGACTTCAAATGTAAAATAATTAAAAGACACAAAGAAGAACACTATATTAATAAAAGGGTCAATTCATCAAGAAGACATAAAAATCATAAATATTTATGCACCAAGCCAGAGTTACCCAAAATACATGAGGCAAACACTGACAACACTGAAAGGAGAAATAGATATCTCTACAATAATAGTTGGAAACCTCAATACACTACATCAATGGATATAATAGCCTCATCAATGGATAGAACATCTAGACAGAGGATCAATAAGGAAACAGAGATGTTGAATTGTATGATAAATGAACTAGACTTCACAGACATTTATAGAACACATTCCAAAACAGCAGTATACACACTTTTCTCAAGTGCCCATGATCATTCTCTAGGATAGACCACATGTTGGTCACAAAGCAAGTCTCAACAAATTTAAAAATATTAAGATTATACAAAACATTCTCTTGGATCATAATGGAATGAAGTTGGAAAAAAATAACAGGCAGAAGATTGGAAAATTCACTAATATATGGAGGCCAAACAACACACTCTTAAACAACCAGTGGGTAAAGGAAGAAATTATAAGAGAAATTAGTAAATATCCCAAGGTAAATAAAAATGAAAACACAACATATCAAAATTTATGGGATGCAGCAAAGGTGGTGCTGAGAGAGGAATTTATTGTCCTAAATGCCTATATTAAAAGGGAAGAAAGAGCAAAATTTGAGGAATTAACTGTTCACCTGAAGGAGCTAGAGAAAGAACAGCAAACTAACCCCAAAGCAAAGAGAAGGAAAGAAATAACAACAATTATAACAGAAATAAATGAAATTGAGAACATGAAAACAATAGAGAGAATCAACAAAACCGGAAGTTGGTTCTTTGAGAAAATCAATAAAATTTATGGACCCTTAGCTGGGGGGAGGGGGGAGAATAGAATAGAATAGAATAGAAAAGAATAGAATAGAATAGATGCAAAACAATACAATCTGAAATAGGAAAGAGCAACTATATGCTAATAAGCTAGACAACTTAGATAAAATGGACAACTTCCTAGAAAAGCATAAACAGTCAACACTGACTTGAGAAGAAATAGAAGACCTTAACAAACCAATCACAAGTAAAGAGATTGAGTCAGTCATCAAAAACCTCCCCCAAAAGAAAAGCTCAGGACCAGATGGCTTCAAATTTAAGAAAGATTAGTAGCAATCCTGCTGAAACTCTTCAAAAAAAATTGAAGAGGAGGGAAAGCTACCTATTCTATGAAACAAACATCACCCTAATACCAAAGTCAAAAAAGAAAATTATAGAGCAATCTCTTTAATGAATATAGATGCAAAAATCCTCAACAAAATACTCACAAATCAAATCCAGCAGCACATTAAGAGAATTGTACAGCATGACCAAGTGAGATTTAGTACAGGTATGCAAGGCTGGTTCAACACAAGAAAATCAATTAATGTAATACACCACATCAATAAATCAAAGCAGAAGAACCACATGATCATCTTGATTGATGCAGAAAAGGCATTTGACAAAATTCATCATCCTTTCTTGATGAAAACACTCAAAAGGATAGGACTAGAAGGGAACTTTCTCAATATGATAAAGGCAATATACGAAAAACCCACAGCTAACATCATACTCAATGGGGAAAGACTGAAAGCTTTCCCTCAAAGACCAGAAACAAGGCAGGGATGCCCACTGTCACCATTGTTATTCAACATTGTGCTGGAAATTCTAGCTAGAGCAATTAGGCAAGAAAAAGAAATAAAGTCATCCAAATTGGAAAGGAAGAAGTAAAACTTCAATGCTGCAGATGACATTATCCTATGTATAAAAAGTCCCAAAAAATAAACAACAAAGCTACTAGAGCTAATAAATGAATTCAGCAAAGTGGCGGGATACAAGATCAACACACTAATCAGTAGAGTTTTTGTATAATAGCAAGGAGCAATCTGAGCAGGAACTCAAGAGAAAAAAATCCATTTACAATAGCAACTAAAAGAATCAAATACCTAGGAATAAATTTAACCACAGATGTAATTTATGACCTGTACACAGAAAACTACAAAACATTGCTAAAAGAAACAAAGAAGGCCTAAATAAATGGAAGGACATTCTGTGTTCATGAATTGAAAGAGTAAATATAATTAAGATGTCAATTCTATCCAAATTGCTTTACAGATTCAATGCAATCCCAATCAAAATTCTAACAGCCTACTTTGCAGAAATATAAAAACCACTGTAATTTATTTGGAAGGGTAAGGGACCCCCCCCCCAAAAGCCAAAAACATTGCAAAAAAATGAAGCTTGAGGACTCACATTTCCTGACTATTATATAGCTATTACATATTACAAAGCTACAGTGGTCAAAACAGCATGGTACTGGCAAAATGATAAATGTGTTGATCAATGGAATTGAATTGAGAGTTCCGAAATAGATAGACCCTCACATCTATGGCGAATTGATTTCTGACAAGGCTGCCAAGTCCACTCATCTGGGAAAGAATAGTCTCTTCAACAAGTGGTGTTGGGAAAACTGGATTTCCATACGCAAAAGAATCAAAACAGGAACCCTATCTCTCACAAAATACAAAAATTAAGTCAAAAGGCATCAAAGACCTAAATATAAGAAAGAAGACTATAAAACTCCCAGAAGAATATGTAGGGAAGCATATTTAAGATCTTGTGGTCGGAAGTGGTTTCTTAGATTTTACAGCTAAAGCACAAACAATGAAAGAAGAAATAGATAAATGGTACCTCCTCAAAGCTAAAATCTTTTGTGCATCAAAGGAATTTGTCACAAAAGTGAAAAGACAAGCTACTTAATGGGAGTAAGTATTTGGAAACTACATATTCGATGAGAGTTTAATTTCCAGAATGTATAAAGAAATCTTACAACTCAACAATAAAAAGACAAACAATCCAATTTTAAAATGGCCAAAAGACTTGGATATTTCTTCAAAGAGGAAAAAACAAATGACTAAAAAGCATATGCAAACATTCTCAACATCACTAGCGATTAGGGAAATGCAAATCAAAACTACAATGAGATAATATTTCACACTCACTAGAATGGCCACTATTAAAAAAACAGAAAACTACAAGTGTTGGAGAGGATGTAGAGAAACAGGAACACTCATTCATGCTGGTGGGAATGTAAAATGGTGCAGACACTGTGGAAGACAGTTTGGCAATTCCTTTGGAAGCTAAGTATAGAATTACCATATGACCCCACAATCCTGCTACTGGATATATACCCAGAAGAATTGAAAGCAGGGACTCAAACAGATAATTGCACACCAATGTTCACTGTGACATCATTCACAATGCCAAAAGATGGCAGCAACTCAAGCGTCCATCAACTGATGTATGGATAAACAAAATGTAGTATATACATAGGAGGTAATATTATTCAGCCATAAAAAGGAATGAAGTCCTTATGCACATGACAACATAGATGAACCTTGAGAACATTATGTTGAGTGAAACAAGCCAGACATAAAAAGAGAAATATTGTATGATCTCACTGTTATGAACTAATTATAATAAGCACACTCAAAGAGTTAGAATCTAGAATATAGATTACTAGGAGATAGACAAGTGTTAGAGAATTGGGAGTTGATGCATAACTTGTACAGAATTTCTATTTAGTTTGATGGTAAAGATGTAGAAATGGATAGTGTTGATGGTAGCACATTATTGTGAGGGTACTTAACAGCATTGAACTACAAAGGTGAATGTGGTTAGAAGGAAAAACTAGGATGTATATATTACTAGAATAAAAATTAAAAGTTAAAACATAGTATTATACAACACAGTGAACCCTATTACAGATGATGGATTATAGTTAGTAGTACAAGTATAAAAATGTTCTTTTATCAATTATAACAAACCTATGATACTAATACAAGATGTTGACAAAGGGTAGTATATGGGGAAAAATGCAAAATGTAAATTATGGATGATAATTGTATGATTTTAATCTTTCATCAATTGTAAGAAAGATAGCTACTGTTAAAAGAAAATAGTACAATTATTTTTACAAATTGCTTTCATCAATTGTAAGAAATGTTCCACATCAATGCAAGATGTTGGAGGTGGGGTGGCGTATGGGAATCCTGTATTTTATGCATGTTTGCTTTGTAAATCCACAATTTCTCTCTCTAAAAAAAAGGGGGGGGGATTGTGGAAATAATGAACCATGAAATATAAGCTGGTAGGAAACAAAGTGAAGACTGGATAGGGGAAGACCTCGGGTTCAAGAGATGAGATTAAAGGAGGACAATAACAAGATACCATATGGTCAAGGAACATGAAGATCTGCATGAGGGAGGTGAAAAATTAAGAGGTCCTGGTGCACGGTGGGATGTGTTCCCTTCTTATTTCAGGGTTGGAACAGTCCTGGATTATCAGGTGCAGGGTGCAGAAAAGGGTGGTTGATGAGGAGTGAAGTAAAGGTTATTAGATGAGCAGGGTTTAAAGTGGAAAGTGGGAGAATGAGCCCCCATGCCAAGGTCTTCACTGAATGAAGGATATTTTTCAGGAGGGCAGCACATGATGGTAACAGGAAGGCTAGCCCTGTGGCTTTTTCTCTTACCCTGAGGCATGCATGGAATCAAAAACTGAGAATTACCCATTTGAGATAGCTACCCTGAGAAGCAATGTCCTTCGGAGACAACTTCCAGTTAAGGCTTGGAGACGGGGGGACCCTCAGTGAAAAGGCTGAGGATGGAGAGAATTTGTTTACTATGGGACTGGTGAAAGACCTTGGAAAGGATATCAGTGGGAGGATGGATCATGGGAGAGGGACATATAGAGCTTTCAGATGAGAGAAAATTAGAAAATCTTGGATGGTGGCCAGAAACAACAGGAAGGGGAGGCATGATATATTTTCTGGTGGTGAGTTTTCTAAAAGAAAGTCACAGCAGTCTCTGGTGGATGAGGAGAGGGACACTCAGGCTTTGAGTCATCCAGGGTCTGCCTGGATGGATTCCACTAGCAAGGGAGCCCTAGTCAACTGGATAAGTAAATTCTGGCCTCCCTGGAAGACGTCAGTGATAGTCTAGACAGAAGATGTGGACTCTCTGATAGTTCGCAGCAATATACTGTCCTGAAATGGTAGAATTCAAGGAGATGTAGAACGCCACATATAAAGTTGCCTACCTGAAAATTATATTGTAAGTCCATAGGTGGTGAGGGTCAATGGGAAGGTCCAGCAGACAATCAAAACATGGGACAAAGAGCTTTAGTTATAGATAAACATACATTTGCATAGTTCTCTTCCGGTGCCATCAATATTAGCATATAAATGGTAGTTGAAGCTATAGACATAGAGGAGTAAAAGTGCCATCCAGGGACATAAGGTATAACAAGAATAACAACAACAAATATTTGCGAGCATTTCTGTACCAGCCATTGCTCTAAGCACTTAACATGTATTAATTAATCATCTAAACAACTCTGTGACTAATTATTATTCTCATTTTACAGATGCTGTCATATAATTTATAAATGATAGTGCTGAGATTCAAACCCAGAGTCCACACTCTTAATCCCAACCATATACTACATGAGGAGAGAAGAGAACTGAAGACAATCCTGGAGAACATCAATAATTAAAAAAACACTACCAAACAATATAGGCAGTGTACCTGGTTGGGATATATATATGGTCATATATATATCATATATATGTTGTGGATGATAAATATGGCATTGGAAGATGATTTTAGAATAAATTCCTTACAGCATCTTGTTTTCTTGCCTTTGACTTTCTTTTTTCTTGAAAGTGGAATGTGGGAAAAAATGAGTTCAATTTAGCTGAGTTTCAATTAACAGAAGTTTTGTGGTATCTGCTTAGTAGGTTAATAAAAGCATTATTAGCACTGGGAAAATTTCCTCCAGTTTTTTTGCATTCCCAGAAGATATTTTTATTTAAAAAATAATCATTATCATAATAATATTTTTTCTTGTTTTCTAAAGTGGACTCTTTGGACTCTGTTGGCTAGAGCAGTTACTGAGGAAGGATCAGGGGTTAATTTTAGTTCTCCTGGGCTATGATCACTGACATGGGACTTAAGAAAACCTTCATCCAATTTTTTTCCAAATTAAATCAAGAACATTGATAATTAGTTTCTATCAAAGACATCTAGTGGGAAATGAAAGAACTGAAAAAGCCATAAGCTGCCTTCACTTCTTCATTAATATTTGCTCCCAAATGCAGGTCAAATAAACCACACTTACAGTTTTAAATGAGTTGCTTTAAAGTTGATGAATTATTTTTCTCTTTGGGTTTATACCACCCATTGTGGCTAATTATTCCCACTACGTTCCCTATCTTACTTGAGGTTTTACCCAAACAAAGAAAACAAAGCTAGGCACTCTTGATTGAACAGTTTTGCTTTAAAAATTCCTGACACCACATATACACTCTAATATTGAATACTGAAAGAACTGTTCTCCCAATCAAAACTTCTCCTGGCTCTAAGAGGTCATCTGTGAGGTCAGCTAACTGACTGTGACTTTCATGACCCCCTGAACAGAAAATAGGAGGCTGAAACCTGTGGGAGCTGCAAATACAAATTCTATCACGATCATCACCTTACTAACTTTCCTTAGTTGAATCTCCCTCCAGTTGGCTTATCTGTAAAATATGGTAAGAATATTGTAGTAGAGACAGCTAGCTGGCCACCAAAATTCATGCTTCCCCTTCCCTAATGTGGAGTAGTTTCTGAGAAATAATTGTTCAGCCATCAACTACATTTCCCCACCCTTGTTGCATCCAAGTGGAGCCACAGGACAATAGAATGTGACTCGAATTGCATAGGCTGAGGCCTGTAAAGACTGGACATGCACTACCTATTCTGGCAAAGATGGAGTAACCAGAACTAGATTTAACTTCACACTTAAAACAACTGGGAAAAAAAAAAAACAAAAACAAAAAACAGACAAAAACATATGAAACACTGGTTCTCAAGACACAGGACATCAGAAAACAAAGGACAGTGATCCCCAAGTGATAGGAAACAAATGAAGTGAGTCCCATGATTGCCCTAGCTACTGCCTGGGGAAAGTTTACAGTCAGCAACACAGGGAGGGGGAATCCTGGCCAAGCCCTGCAGTCTCCCTGGGTTGAGGAAATGGATATGGAGCGTGGGGAGACCAGGCAGCTAGAGTTCACAGAGCACAGTACTCTGGATATCTCTCCTGGGTCTGGAGGGTCTCTGTCGACTATGCAGTTGAATGCTAATCAGCACATGTATGAGTAAACTATCTGAGGCCAGAAAAAGAACCACTCAAAAGCATTAGAGGGAACAGGGTCCAGAGCTCACACAGGGCCAGGAATAGTGCCTGTTCCACAGAGATGGAGAGGAAGATCTTATAATCCATGAGGCATCAGTTAGAATACTAAAAACGATCTTGCCTCCGTACTGGGGGAAGAAATGAACCTTAGACTAACACCACTCTGGTCCTGCACCACCTAAAAAGAACTTACAGGGAAGACCTAAAGGGGTCAAACCACTTTCAAGTAACTTAATTGTGCCTTAGAACAAAGCTCAAGTTCATTTGTTGGAATACAAAAATATCCACACCAAATAAGGTACAGTTCACAATATCTAGCATCCAATAAAAAATTACCAGGCATGCAAATAAAAAAGTTACAACCTATAATGAGAAAACTTCCACTGAAACTCACCCATAAATGACACAGATGATAGTATGAGTAGAAAAGGACATTAAATTTTTTATTAGAGATGCTAAAGGAAAGGTAGAACAAGTTAAGAGACATGGAAAATATTTTAAAAGAACCACAGCAAGAAAGCTACTAGAACAAATATAAGAAAGCTACTGAAACTAATAAGTAATCTTGGCAAGGCTTCTAGATGAAAAAATTAATATACAAAAATCAATTGCATTTCTATATAGTAGTAAAGAACAATAATAATTGAAATTTAAAAACGAGCTTTTAAAATAGCAACAAATATTATCAAATATTTAGGGATAAATCTGACAAAAGATGGGCAAGACCTGTACACCGAAAAATCTTTCACAGTATACCCCAGGACCAATCCATAGTCAGCAGAAGGCATCTCCCTTGGACAAACTCCTTCTCTTATCTGCCTTATTGCCTCCTAATCTAATTAGTCCTTGCCCCCCCACCCCCCAATCTGTCCCCCAACCTGGAGCTGCCCCAAGGTCCTCTCTTATTTTCATAGTAGTCACTGGCATGATGACTGGAAGAAGTCCTCTCTGCATCTGACTCAGAGTAGAGTATCTAAAACATAATTATACCTTTTATATTATGAAGATTAACCTCCTGCTAGCTTTATCTACTTATTTTGGAAGATGTGCATCTTCCTCATAGCCTTGAGATACAATACAAAGGTCTTCTTCCATTTTTTAGACATCCAGACCTTCAAAAAGAGGATGGATGAGAAGAACAGGAGGGCATATCTTACCATAGTATAATCACCTAAAGTGCATAAATAATTGAATAATCTTCCTTAATATGTAAAAAGTATCTTAGGAAATCAATTGAAATGAGAATATACTTTCATCCATGGAATGACCCCTCATTTGGTCACTGGATGCTAAACCTAGACAGCATTCAGACTTCAGCTCTGATGTCGGTTTCCTGAAGTGGATCTTTCTCTGCTACTCCCCTGATTAACAATGTCCCCTCATATCTACGGGCATTGGAGGCTTCCTGTTACCCAGCCAACCTCACTTCCAATCATTTTCTGCAGGTCCCCCAATGTATCAGGCTAATTCCCAACTGTTAAGATTTTGCTCAAGTTGGTCCCTCTGTCTGAAATTTTCATTCTTTTCCCTCTGCCCATATTCCCTAAATTCTTTCATTCTTTTATTATTATTTTTTAATTTTTGTAAAACTTCCCACTCTCTCCCCTAATCCTCTCCACCAGTAACCTCTAATCTGCTTTCTATCTATGCAAATCTGCTATTCTAATTATCTTTTGTAAGTGATAACATACAATTTTTTTCCTTATGTGTCCTGCTTAATTCACTGAGCAGTTTTCAAGGTGCTTCCATGTTGCAGCATGTCTTAAAGCCTAGCTTGTCCACTTCTTCCTTCCAGACCCCCCCCAGAATTAACTGTTGGCAGCATACTTTTCATTGTTTATTCATATAGTCGCACGTGGTTTTCACCTTATTGAGGAGAAAGACCATATCTTACTGACTTTTATATCCCCAGTGCTTAGCAAAATGACTGGCCTTCAGTAGTTATTAATACATAGTAGTCAAACAAATGATGATTTAACTTTTAAGCAGAAAGTGTCATGTGGGAAAATGGAAAGTAGTGGGAACAAGCTTCCGATCTTAGCGGTTCTGTTGCTGTCTCAAGAAAATCATAAAACTTCCCCAAGCCTCAGTTTCCTTCTGGGTAAAACAGGCAAACTAACCTCACAGTGGATACCACGTTTGCTTCCTTAACCATGCAGTGACCTTAGAAGGCCATGTCACAAGTGCAGAGCAACTCTGCATTTTTGTAGAATAGACAGTGGACCTGCACTGGTAAGGCAAATGGGGAGACGGCTGTGAGGAAAGGAACAGAGTTGGTGGGGAGAATCCAGTTTTGGGAGGAAGGTCTTCAGTACGGCAGCATGGCATGGTGGGAGAGCACTGCATCAATTTATGTGCTCCAGGAAGCAGATGCCAAGATGAAATTCGAAGGAAAAGAGATGTGCTGGAAGAAATGGTGAAGGATAAAGTGAAGAGGAGGAAGCAGGAGTGGGCAGGGAGGGTACTTCGGCCAGATACTGGTCTGACATCTGTGAAAGGAGGGAAGAAAGGAAGGGGCACTGGGTAGGAAGAGCTCCAAACTGCAATGCAGCTCTGAGAAAGAATCAGCCAGGCCAATGAGGAGCCCTGGAGCAAGGACAGCCCATCAGAGGTGCACTGCATGTAGCAGAACCTGCAGGGCTCCAGCAGCCCCGCTGTGCTCAGTTGTTGGCTGGGAGCAGCCCTGGGAGAGTGGACTCATGAACCCTGTAGTCAGTCCTGAAGGTGCAGCAGCTGGAAGCTGTCAGTTAACTACACTCCTTGCTGCAAGTTCTCTCAGAAGGGCAATCTGAACAGGGCACCTCTGTGCTGCTGTAATAGTGAGTCAATATATGCATAGGCCTGGCACAGTGAGAAAGAGCACAGGATTCAAAGTCAGACCAACTCAGAATGAGAAGCCTCCTCTGAGAGACATGAATGGACACTTGCACGTTGGTGTTTATGGAGGTAGTATTCATGATTTGCAGTGGGTGGAGGTTGCCTAAGGGTACACTGACTGAGGAACAGAATGGTGAACTATGGTGTATGCAATGGAATATTGAGCAACTACAAGAAGGAGTGAAGCTGTGAGACATGCAAGGAGATGAATGCATACTGTAGACAGCATTTTGAGTGAAGTACGCCAGAAACAAAGGCAAACACTATAATGCCTCATCGATATGGACTAACTACAATGTGCAAACTCAGAATTGAATCTTAGAGCACAGCCTAACAGAGAAATGATTATTGTAATGGTCCTTAGATTGTAAGGTCTTACAGCAGTCAAATCTATTCCTGAACTGTAATGCCTATCTCCCAACTCTGAGATGTTGAACCCTTGGTGGATAACCTGATTGGTGTCTGGAACAGTGGGTATCTGTGTGACACCTGAAACTCAGAGCTAGAGCTCAGCAGATATGTCAGTATTAATGCATAAAGCAACTGTTAAAAAAAAAAAAAAAGCTGAAAAAGAGCCCAGACTTCAATTAGAGATATGAATGAAGCAGATCTGGTTAAGACCAGGGCAAATCGGGCCAAAGGGTAAAGGTTGAAACTGACTGTGTGTTAAAACTTCAACTTCCATGTTGAGACCAAGGGACGAAATGTCTATTTGGTGTAGGATCTATATTTTCTAAACAATATAACTTCTACAGTCAGTTTGTTCAAACACCACAATTACATGAAACTTTGAATAGGACGTGAGATATGGTAGGACTGTATAGGTTAGAGTGAAATAGCAATACATCCCAAAGTAATTTGGGCAGATAATAAAAACATATATTCAGGGCCCCCCTGAGGAGCTGGGAGAGGATGTGGAGGTGTTGGACTTCCTCACCTGGATTGTTGCTGATGTTCTCACAAACACTGGGGACTGATGGCTTGATATGCTGAGCCCTCTGTCTTGGGGCTTGCCCCTATGAAGCTTGTTACTGCAAAGGAGAAGCCTAACCTGCTTATAATTGTGCCTAAGAGTCTCCCCGAGTGCCTGTTTGTTACTCAGATGTGGCCCTCTCTCTCTAACTAAGCCACCTTGGCAGGTGATCTCACTGCCCTCCCCTCTATGTGGGACCTGACTCCCAGGGGTATAAATCTTCCTGGCAACGCAGGATATGACTCCTGGGGATGAATCTGGACCTGGCATCATGGGATTGAGAACATCTTCTTGACCAAAAGGGGGATGCAAAATGAAAGGAAATAAAGCTTCAGTAGCTGAGAGATTTTAATGGAGCCAAGAGGTCACTCTGGTGGACATTCTTACACACTATACAGATAACACTTTTTAGGTTTTAATATATTGGAATAGCTATAAGCAAATAACTGAAACTACCAAACTCCAACCTAGTAGCCTTGACTCTTGAAGACAATTGTATAACAATGTTGCTTACAAGGGGTGACAGTGTGATTATGAAAACCCTGTGGATCACACTCCCTTTATCCAGTGTATGGATGGATGGGTAGATAAATGGGGACAAAAACTAAATGAAAAATAGGATGGGATGGGGGGGATGATTTGGGTGTTCTTTTTTACTTTTATTTTTTATTCTTATTCTGATTCTTTCTGGTATAAAGAAAATGTTCAAAAATAGATTGGGGTAATGAATGCACAACTATATGATGGTACTGTGAACAGTTAATTGTACACCATGGATGATTGTATGGTATGTGAATATATCTCAGTAAAACTGAATTAAAAAAAAAAAAAAAAAAGAAGCCTGCTCTGTCTTTATTCATTGAGCACATGCTGTTGGTAGGAATTGGAACAAAATATTTAGACTCACTTTCCGCATCTGCAGAAGAGGGAGTTAGATGAAATAATCTTCCAATTCTCCCTTCCCAATTTTAACACTCTGTGAACTTAAGGATCCTGGGTTTCTGGGGGGCTGTGGTTCTCACTACATTTCCTCAGTAAGAACTTAAGCACTACCTAGAGAATTACAATCAGGGCAAGGCCTGGGGAATGAATGGTGAATGAGGGGACCCTAACTGACAACAGTCACAGAAACAGGACAGAGAATTAGAATGGAGAGTGGGAGCCAGCTCAGCATGGCACTTGTGACAGGTTGTGAGTTTGGCTCTGACTCACCATTTTGGTTTCTATCAGTCATCCAGCCAAAGCACTCATTTAGTATAGTCAAAGATTTTTAATGAGCACCTACTACATGCTGGGCACAGGAGTAGGTGCTAGAGGTACAATGGTTAACAAGACACCCTATATTTACCCTTACTGAGTTTGCAGTCCCACAGGGGATACTAACAAGTATTTGGTGGTTAGGAGCATGGATTCTGAAGTCAGGTTGCCTGAGTTTGATTTCTAGCTCCATCACTTACTAGGTGTATGAGTTTGGGCAAGTTACCTAATCTGCGTGTCAATTTTCTCATCTATAAAGTTGGAGTATTTACCTCTTAGGATTGCAATGAAGACCAAATAAGTTATAAAACGCAAAGCATTTGTAATAGTGCTTGTCTTACGCATGGTTAATGCTATATAAGGGATACTATTTATTACTAATAGTATTATTACTATTACCACTACCAGCAGCAGCACATAGTGGGATGACTGTTTTGCAAGGGGTTAGGGGGTAGGGAGCATCAGAAAAGGCTTCCTGGAGAAAGCAGGGTCTAAACCAAGACTTCACAGATCAGTTAGAGACCAGCAAAGAGCAGTGGGCAGGGTGTGGCAGTGTGAAGGAGATAGAGAAGCAGTGTTCTTGAAAGAGGGAACAGCATGTACAATGGCAGGAGATGGAAGAGAGCATGTGCCCAGAGAGTTTAAGGAAGTGAGAGAGCCTGCTATATTCCAAGGAACAACAAATG
The DNA here is from genome assembly GCF_015220235.1 of Choloepus didactylus. NCBI lineage: Eukaryota > Metazoa > Chordata > Mammalia > Pilosa > Megalonychidae > Choloepus > Choloepus didactylus. Next base: position 30,458,058 of record NC_051326.1, on the reverse strand, counting down.
TGTGGTGTGAGCTAGAACATACAGTGCAAATGATCATTTTGGAGAGAGAGGTAAGCAGGGGCCAAATCCCACTCAGGAGTCTTGACCTCTGGAGTGAGGCAAGTGGGAACCACTGAAGGCTGTAAGTGGGGAAGCAACCCTTCTGTGGCCTCATGCTTATGACTTGGCATCATCAAAACTATTACTGTAACGACAGCCCAGAAATTTCCTATGATTTGGTAGCCCTTTCAGTGTAGTAGCAGGATCAAGATTCTGGCTAGATGTTACAGGTGAGGCGACATTTCTTATAGAAAAGGGGTACGTGGGATGTTTCAGCTCCAGTACTAATACAAATCAGACTGAACCAGTCTGCACCTCCACCCTGTCTGGCCTCCATTCTTGGCCTTTCCTCAGGCTTTCACTCCCTCCAGGAGTCCAGAATCACTGTCCTCCCTAAAACAGGAGCTGCCATCTCTACAATGGCATTGAAAGTAGAATAAGACAGAAAGGTTGCTTTCTCCTCTGCCATAATATAATCCTTGAAGTCCCCAGGGTTCAGCTAAGACTGGGCTGTAACTTCCAATAAAACCATACTGAAGCACTGAGGATAACAGAAAGGAACTACCACAGAGGCACTGAAAACAGGTGCTCTATGTAGCTACACTCAGAATCTCCAGGCTAACCTGTCCTCTGCTACCTCCTCCACAATGCCTAATAGTCTAGTTCAGAAATGATTAAACTGGGTCTGCCAACTCCTCTCTCATCACTAGAGCTAGAGGGAATCATTACTCAATATTACTCTGCAGAACAGTTTATCTCCTTAGAGCCTCACGTTTATTTACAAAATATCCTTTCCAAGGAGAAAAGGTTCTTCAGAGTACGTTTGTGAAACTAAACTTCCACTGAGATGGTCTTCCCCAAATCGAGAAATTTTTGCCCTGAAGTTCCTTAAGATGCCATCTTTTAAATTTATTTTCCCCAAAGTTTCCAAAATCCCAGGACTTTAGCATGGTTCAAGTTCACAGCATCTATACTTATCCCTTTCCAACCAACACCCCCGCAGATCATGCAAGAAGGAAATAATTCTAAACCAGCAACTTAAGATGAGAAGCTGCCCACCCACTGTAAACCCCATGGATCACAGACTGTATGAAATTTTAATACCTGATACATACACACATACATAACATGATATACATATATTATAGATAATATATAACGTAACATACTATAAGTCATGTTCCCTGACTATAGAGAGCTTAATTATAAACAACCCTTACCTATGAATGCCTGCCCTTGCCTGTCTCCCCATATCCTCCAGACTTCCTTCCAGAGTCCCTGCTGCTATCAGCAAGATAAGGGACCCCACCCTACATTTACATTAGCAGATAAAATAGGAATTTAATAGCTACAGGAAAGAGTGAGCCCATAGCATTTGAATTAAAGCATCTTTTGGGGATTGAATCATGTCCCCCACAAAAGGCAAGTTCAGGGCCCAATCCCTAGTTCTATGGGTGTGAACCCATTTGTAAATAGGACCTTTGAAGGTGTTAGGAGTTCAAGTGAGCCCAAACTGAATGAGGATAGGCCTTAATCCAATATGGCTGAAGTCCTTATAAGCAAAGGAAATTGGACACAGAGAGAGAAGCCACCGGGAGCAGCCAGGAGTTGGAAGTCCATGCAACACAGAAGAGAAAGAAGATGCCACCATGTGCACTGTCAGTGACAGGAAAGACAAGGACCAAGGATCACTAGCAGCCAGCCTCTGAATGCCACAGTCTTCAGGGAGAAAGCATCGCCTTGCTGATACCTTGATTTTGGACTTCTCCTAACCTCAAAACTGTGAGCCAATAAATTCCTGTTGTTTAAGCCAAAACATTGTATGGTATTTGTTTTAGCAGCTGGCAAACTAAAACAGCATCTATACATTTATAAGCATTATTAATATAGAGGTATATAGTAAATTACCTGCATCCCACATCATAAAACATTTTCTGTAAGAAAAGTTTGTTCTCTAAACAAGTACCTTTAAGTGCAACCCTTTGTTCCTTTATATATGTTTATGATATAGTATATAACATTACAATAAAGCATAATACAATAAAATCTTCATATTTCTCTGTGAAATAAATAGCGGGCAAATGGCTAGCTCCATTTTACAGTTGGAAAAATTAGATGGCAGAGAGCAAATCAAACAAAACAAATTCTCCTGATGCTCAGAGCAGATTTTCGTTCTACTAAGCAAGACTGCCTTGCCAACACAAATCAATCATCCAGATAAATAAGTGAAGAACTGGAAACAGAAAGAGGCAAGAAGAGGAGCAAACCCTGCCCAAAAGACAGCATATTATCACCACAGTTCACCCCTGCAGGCTGAGGGTCCTAACTTTTGGAAGTCTTTGAATTTGGCCTCTTGGTAAAATTCACTTGTTACACTACAATAAAGGAATAAAAGAGGCACAAAACCCAAAGGGATGCTTTGGCTATGTTTGCTTTTATCAACAAATCAAGAGTCTCCTAGCTGAAAATGAAGTCTCTTTCCTACCTCCCAACCCGGCCAGCCAGGGCTCTTGAGAGGCTACCATGTCCTTTTAGCAGGTTCCCTCAAGAGTACTACCACTATGTTTAATTAGGACTCCGAAAAAGTTTGTTACTTCCACCCCATTCCATTCCACCCTGTTCCATTCCATCCCTTCTTGAATAATGCATCCCTGGCATTGCCTTTCAGGCTACTACTGAGGTGGCTATGCGGGTTATTTCTAAGCCCAGCTATTACCAGTGAATGTGGTGACATTAATATGAGTAAATGCAGGAAAGGGGATGAAATAAAACATATCCTATTGAAGGAAATGAGAGCTCCTTAAAAAAGGAAAACACACATAGGAAAAGATGTGGGCATATCAGAATACAAATAGGACACCTGGGAACAGTGGATTCCACAGGCATGATGCTATTAGAGTATTTGATACTAGAGTAAGCACCTGCAGATATGAATTACATCCTTGTTCAGACCACTAACGTTAGAGTACTGACATCTCAGGAAGCGCTTATGTTATATTTCAAATCCTCCTGCCCACTGCATAAATACCCAATAAATCAATCAGTGATAAAGGACTAGCTAAAAGGCTGAAAATGCTGAACAAGCCACCTCTCCTTCCTCAGAGAGGCTGCCCCCCTTAATTTACTGGGGGTTTCCTTAGTCACTCACACCTCCAACCTTGGGGCACAGGGAGGGTGATGGGCTCTTAACTCCTTTAGTGCTGGACAGGGGAAAAAGCAACTGGTTGGGCATTTGGGGACACTTCCCCAGGGTGGGCATCGGTATTGAGAGGGCAAATGAAATTCCCTGGCTGTTTCTGGTGAATTGCTAACAGCCCCATCTTAACTTAGTTGCCATCTTTATAAAATGCAAGAAAAACACTTTTTGTTGCTTGGGGTGAGATGCAAGTTTGTGGGTCATGTTCACTTTAGTTGGTTATAACACTTTCTTTTAGATATTCAAAGTAGGTTTTCTAATAATTGTTTTATAAATGGAAAATCAAAGTCATAATGAAAACTTTAGTGATTTTCCTATGTAAATAAGAAAAGAGAGAAAATGAGTCAAATAAAATAGGTGATTTAAAACTTGATCTGTACTGCAATCCAGTATCCTTGATTCTTGAAGACAATTGTATAACTAGATAGCTTACACTGTGTGACCATGTAATTGTGAAAACCTTGTAGCTCACACTCACTTTATCCAGTGTATGGACAGATGAGTAGAAAATGGGGACAAAAAGTAAATGAATAATGGGTGGGGGAGGGGTATGAGATGTTTTGGGTGTTCTTTTTTACTTCTATTTTTATTTTCATTTTTTGGAGTAATGAAAATGTTCAAAAATTGTGGTGATGAAAGCACAACTATATGATGATACTGCAAACAATTGATTATATGCTTTGGATGACTGTATGGTATGTGATTATATCTCAATAAAATTGCATAAAAATTGATCTCCGATACATTAAGAAAAAAGACCAGAAAGAAATATGCTGAAACTCTAATAATGGTTATCTTTGGGTGATAGAATTTGGGGAGATTCTTTTTTCTCCTTTCTTGCATTTTCCAAATATTCTATAATACTAAGTTTTGCATTTGCACTTCTACTATCTTCTACAATATTCTTTCTGTAAGTAGAAAATAATTTAATTAAAAAATTACCCATACAAATTTAAGAATCTTATGCCAGTGCAAAGAAAACCTGACTAAAAGAATCAATCCCACAGAGAGCATTAATACTTCACTTCAGGCTTAATTTTGATATTTATCCTTGCCACATAAATCTTAATGCATCTAGAAAGTATTAACATAAATATTATTTGTATAAGTATTCAAAGCCCTTATTGGTTTTGAAAACCTAAGTTTTTTTGGAGTTAAAATTTTGCATTAGAAATGAAGTAAGTTTTAATTATATACCAACATCACTCTCCTCCAGTGATTTTTAAATCAATAATAGCAAATGTCTTAGCTTTATTCTTAAAACAGAATTCAACAAAAACTTACTGAACACTGCACTCTGGTAGGCTCTGTGACAGTAAAAGTAAGAATAGTGAATGTCCTTTTTAAATTTACAAAGTGCCACATTACTTATCTTATTTAGTCCTCACGATAATCTTGTGTTTTAGGTACATCCTCCCCATTTTCTAGTTGAAGAAACCCTGGATGGCAGAGGTGAAGCAACTTACTGAAGGTCACAAGGATTAGTAAGTAGCAGAGTGGGGGCTTGAACCCAGGGCCTCTACTTCTAAATATTGTGTTCTTTCCTATGGTGTGTGACACTGACCCTGCTCAAAGTGCTTGCTGTCAAGACGAGATGGATATACAGGAAACAACATAAGAGTATACGATTAAGTACTAAATCTGAGTGGTATTTTCATCAACTTTCATCAGTTATAGTAAGTCTCGTCTGACTTGTTCCATTTTAAAAACTGAAGTTCAAAGTTGGGAAATAATTCACTCACATAGTTAATGGCAGCTCCAGAAAGAGAATCCTGGAATGATGGTGTATGTTCCAAATGAGGCATGAACATAGACATAGCTACAGCCCAAGAAGCAGTGTTTTGAAGAGGCCCAAGTGAAGGCAGTCCTCCCTTCTTCCCAGATGTTCAGGAACAGCGGAATGTAATGATTCAGGGGGGAAAAGGCTTTTGTTTGACTGTTGACTTTTATTAAGCCTTTACAAAATCAGTAATTCTCTTTAGGGTCCTCAGAATCATTGATTTCTTCTATATAGAATGCCAAGGACTGGATGTTCTTTAATAATTAATGTCTTACTTCAGATCATCAGAATAGGACTGGGCTTGGGTGGGGTTGGGGGTGGAATGGTGAGGACGTGGGAAGACTAAGAGAAAGAACATGAGGGGTGGGGGAGGAAGCAAAGAAGAGAAAAGAAAAGAATAAATTTGCTTTACTTACATTATTTAAGTCTCATGCAAAAAAACTTGAAAGGTAGATTTGTTATCATTATATAGGCGATGAATCTGAGATTAATTTGCTCAGGGCCGTAAAACTCAAGTGGTAGAGCTGGGATTTAAATCCATGTCAGCTGAACTCCAGATTGCGAGGGCTTAACCATTACAAGTGAACTGTTTCCCCTTTGACAAGCTCCACAGGCAGGGACCCCAAATCTTCCTAGATGCTTGGAGTCCACACATTAGCCTCTCTCTCCAAACAATGGCTAACTGGTGGTTCCCAAACCACGTGGAGTTCTTTATCTGTTACAGGGCATGGTCTGTGAATTAAGATTCATTTCCCATTGAAACATTAATGCGACTGAGAGCCAGAACCACCGATTAAATTACACGATTTTATTTGAAGTTGAATTTATGCTTGTACCAAAAGATCCCACTACAGTTCCTCAGTACCAAAACATTCTACAGGAAATATCATTCCAAGATATTAAGTTGTTATTGTTGCTCTCCAAGTTTAGGCATAAGAAGACAGAGGAAGGCCAATCAACTGCATTTAGCTGGGAAATGAGAGAACAAATTGACAATCCTTGACTATACCTAGAGTCTCTGACAGGAACCAGAGGCATGTCAACAGATGGCAACTCCAGGTTCTAAAATAAAGCCCTAACCACCCAAACTGTTAACAATAGCTTCAGCATTCCCTAGTAAAACAAACTTTCATTTCAAAAATAAACTTGACTAAAGGTATTTGAAGATAAAAGAGTTGGCTTCCAGCCAGCAACAAAACTGTGCAAAAGGATTACAATTATTTTGAAATAAATTTTTGGAGAGTTCATCAGAATTAGAACTGTGAAAACAAAACTCCTACAGCTCAGGCCACAGAACTATGTGACAGGTTAGCAGAGATTAGCACACACTGACCCAGGGTCCCCTAGACTTGATTTTTGTTTGCTTTAAAAAGCTTTCTTATTTTTATAATATGGTTGGGAATCTATTAGGCAACAGAGCACCATTTTTGCTAGCGTTGTTTTGGAAAGAACACAGGGTTTAGAGTCTTGAGAACTGGGTTTAATTCCCAGTTCTATCAATTACTAAGGTCCTTTGTGTAATTTACTAAGCTCCTTCAGTCTCAGTTGCTATGCTCTGTAAATAAGAGTTAATATCTGCTTTATAAGGCTGAACTTGATGTGGAGAGAATCCTAGGACAATGCCTGGTGCATACTATATGCTCAGTAAAAGTTGGTTTGCTTTTTTCTGAATCTGACTTTGAGAAACACTGTGGAGCTGCTTCAAGTACTTCCATTGCTATAATTACAACACCTTATTACCGTAATGTTACCTCATGATTTTAGGAAATACACATTGAAGAATTAGGAGTAAAGAGGCAGCATGTCTGCAACTTTACTCTTAAATGATTCAGGAAAAAGCCCCAACATTTGTGCATGCGTGTATGTATGTGTGTGTGCCTATATGGGGTGGGGGGTAGCAAATATGGTAAGTGTGATAAAATGTTAATAATTGGGAAATATTAGTGAGGGGTATCCATGAATTGTTTGTACTATTCTTGTAACTTTATGTCTGAAATTGTCAAAATAAAAAGTAAACAATGTCACCTTATTGAATCCCTAGCACATGCCAAACACTAACCAAGGAACCTTACATACATTATTGCCACATAATTCAACCCTCAAAATAATTGTAAGATGAAAACACTATTATTATCCTCATTTTTCAGATGTGGCAATTGAGCTTCAGAGACATTAGGTAACAACACAGTCAGTGAACAACACAGTTGGTAATTGGGGCACTGAGATTCAAATTCAGGTCTAACTTCAAATCCCATGCTCTTGACTCATGGAAGTTCCATTGGCTATACTAGTGTCCAAAGGACTAAACAAAGTTTACAAAAGGATTAGGAAGCAGAGGGCTTAGCAAGCATGGGGTCTACATGTCCAAGGGGGCAAGGGCTGTTGCTTGGAGCGGTGAGTCAAAAAGGATAGGGTTCTCAGGTAAAATGCTGATCTCCAGATGGGACAAGATTGTTTTCACCTGCATTTTAAACAAGTCCCCCAACTTGTTAAAGAGAATCACACTTTGAGAAATACTGAAATGATAAAGAGACTCCCCACCCCCTCTACCATGACTGTCCCAATGGTGTAGAATGCATTTGGATTACACGCCATTAAAACTGGAAAATATTCTTGTAGCACTCAAGCAGGTACATAACTATGGTATTAGCAGATAACAAGCATTAATTTCAAACATTTAATGAACGCGTTCTCTGTGTCCAGCAGCAAGCTAGTTGCTATGATTGATACAAAACAAAGTCTATATCAAGTTGATTAGTACCTGGTTAGGTGAGGGAATATTGTACATCACAAATAAGCAATATGGAGAGGGCACTGGCAAGAGCTCTGTGATCAGGAGACATGGGTCTTAACCTTGCCCTTAGAAGCTGTATGGCCTTGGGCAAGCTACTGCAACTCTTTGGCTGTCCGTTTTCTCATCTGTATAGTCAGAAGGTAGGAAAAAATATTCTGTGATTTTTTTTGTCCATTTCTATCCTTCTGTGATTCTGTATAATTGTAAGGTACATTGCAAGTCTTCCAAACTACAATTATAAAATAATATATGCTGAAATTTTTTAAACGATGTTTTCCTGTGTCAATGTCCATGGCATAGGAACATGTTACAGGTGAAGTAGGGTAATAATGAAGTATAAGATAACTGCCCCTCAACTTAAAGCTAGTATGCCAACTAAATTTATTTTCTACTCACTGTCAAGTAATTACTGTATCATTAATAAACATTCCTTTGGGCACTTGCTGCTCCAAATCCTCAACACAGAACATGTGCCAGCTTCCATTCACAGTTGAGGCCAGTTCCACCTCCTGGACCTCTTGACAGAAATGCTAACAACTGCCCATAGCTTGGATAGATCTCTCTCTGGAGCATAGGTGCACAGTAGGATGGAGAGATGCCTATTCAAACAATTATCCCTAGGACTGTACTTTGGACAGGGCAAGACCGCCTGATGGGAAGTGTTCTTCTGCCCAACTCTATCAAGAACCTCTGGCAGTCTTTCTCTGTCCTCTGAAAAAATAAAATGCACATCTCCTGACCCCTCAGTGCAAAACCATATGTGGACACATATTGGGTGGTAAAAATATTCATGTCTTCAATTTCTATGACTAGGCAATAAAACTAGAGCAAGATGAAGTGTTTTGAATTAGATATAAAATTTTAGCAAAAGATAGTGCATTCAGTACAGGATTACACAAGAAATGACCTCACGGGTTATATATATTTCCATGATTTGATAAAGTAAAAATCTAGGAGGGATGAGTGCCATAGGTTGTGCAGTAGTTGAAATTTATGTACTAACAGGACTGATTTCCCTTTGAAGAAATGCAGGATGAGGCTATGGGCTGACTGGAGTGCAAGACCAGAAATGGCAAGATGCCCCCCCAAAATGGAGAAGAAGCCATTATCTCAAGTTACAAGGTAGAGGCCAGTCGCTTCCCATTAAGAGCATTTCTGATAACAGTAAGTCTAGCAGGGAGAAAATCCTCCTCTTCTCTAACTTACTCTCCTCTTCCACAACCCCCAAATCTTTGCTTCTCCAGGTATAACTTGAGAATAAGACCACAGTCCTGATTCCTTATCTGTTACCTGGGCATAATAATGAGATCACATAAAATGAAACCATATGGAGAAACATCTACTACAGTGACTACACTGTAAATAAACAAAAGACAAAAATACTTTTCTTTTAGTTACCCCATGACCCAGGGAATGGGCACCTACAACAGGAACATGTAGCAGGGATGCTGGGCTGACAAAAACAAAATGCACCACATCTAATCCATATTATTTGATTTTCATAGTAATCATAGGTATTACTAATATTCCCATTTTACAGATGAGTGACCGAGACCAACAGACACTTTTTAGCTGTTGTTCTAAGCAATTTACTTCAAAAAAAAAAAAAAAAACTTATTTTCAAATATACTAGTCACAGGAATTTGCAAGAATAGTACAGAAAGATCCTGTGTACCCTTCTCTAAGTTTCCGCCCATTGTTGCACCTTATTTAACTATACTCCAAAAGAGGCTTTTGCCATTTCCTCAGGTGTACACCTCAGAGGTGGAGGCTGAACTCTCCGAGGAGGTGAGGCTATTGGAGGGCTTCCATTGGGATAAAGAAGTATATTTCTGCACCCTGGGGAACCTATGCTAATCTTGTGATTGGAGATTTATGAGACAATAATTGAGATTCACTGACATGGTTACAATGTTTCTGCCTTGGGAAAGGAAACTGGCCCTACCAATCTAGTTTTCAGTGATTCTGCCAAAGGAGCTGCCAACTCACTACATGGTCCTATAATCTGTTAACTAGGCTCTGGATACTGACAAGCTTCCGGTTACCAGCTGGGCATTTGATGCTTAAAGGCTTTCTATTTCATTACCAGTCCCTTAGGTTAATCAGCACCTCCAGCCATACTACTTACCATTCCAAGTTACCACTATCTGATCCAGCAGATGTATACGGCCAATTCTACCCTGTCCCTTCTCCATTCCAACTTGTGAACTTGGAAAAGAAAATAGCTCCCACATTTCTTACTGCACCACTTATTGGATGGAAGTTTTTCATCAATCATTAACATCTTTCTCAGAGAACCAGTTCCCGAGAAGGCGGATCCTTTTCTCCAACAGATATTGCTTACAAGGCCACACTCTCCCGCACATGCCTTCCACAATGATGCATTCCAAATGCTTGACAAGTGTTGTCTTCTTTCCTGTTGGTCACTATGTCCCAGAGGCCAAAAATCCTGAAGGAAAATTAAATACATTGAGCTGTAAGCCTACCCAGGCTGCCCCCCTTCCCTCCCCTTCTCAAGAGGCCATACTCACACACTGAAGGGACACCCTTTAGCGGCTGCTGCGTGCTAACCTGTTCCCAGTGTCTGGCGGCACACTCTAGATCATGAGATTGAGGAAGTCTGGGTAATGGCAAAAACAAATACTTGTATTCCTTAAAAAAAAAAAAGGAAAAATGTTCTCTCTTGACCCCCACTAAAACAAAAACCTTTACAGAAAAAAGCACCCTGCTCAGCTGCAATAAGGTGAGAGGTTAAATGTGGACAGTGTAGTAATATATAAGCAGTTTCTTAGTTTACTGGTGGGAATACTTAACAACCTAAGTATGTTTCCCCAGGAGGTAATCTATTATATTTTGTCCAATTTCTTCCTCCAAGAACTGAATCAATTCATGATGTAATGCCCAAGGGAGAACAATCTTCTGGAAACAGAGTATCTTTCTGGGGACAAGGTTGAGGAAAACATCTTAATATTGTTACAGCTTTTGGCCTGGTGGTAACAGCTCTGCTTGTGGAAGGATGGCAGAGCATGAGTGGTGAAGGCAGTGAAACGTCAAAAGGACACATGCTTGAAAAGTGTTTAGCATTGTTTTCCTCTCTTGGAGAAATGCAGGATATAAATCCAATCAGACATTTACAGGATAGCTGCAGGACACTGGGCACTTTAGGAACTGAGCTGAGAATGCTGCTTATTCAAAGTGTTTGCATCTGAATGGAGAGCTGATTTCTAGTTTAAACAGTATTTCTTCTGGCTAATATTCCTGCTGTCAATCCCAACTCCTGTTCCCCATCCCCATACAAACTACATTAGAGAAGAAAAAATCAGTAAGCACTCATTGTTCACATAATTTTAAGAAAACAGATGCAACTTTTGGTTATTTTTGAGATAGTTTTGGATGGTTTCATAACTATTGTAGCTGATGAATTTAGTGGCTCCTCCAACTAAACATTCACAAGAATAGACAAGTATTCAAATGGCCTGACTTCCTTAAGCATCTAGGTTCTGGCAGATAGAGGAGGCAGCTGAAGCAAGTGAAATAAACAACAGGCCGAGTATTACAAGTCCTCCTATTTTTTTTCCAGGCTTTATCATTACCTGCTGTCCAATAGAGATCACTTTACACTGTACATCTTATAAAATAGAAACAATAGTGTATCTATTACAGAAATATGAAGATACAACAGTAATACCTTGGAAAGGTGTTTTACTATAGTGTGTGTGGATTGGGGAGGAAAAAACCTATGTGGGGGGGGCAGGGAAATTTAAAGGAAAGTGGGTTGTTTGATTCTCTCTGAGGGGAAAGAAAGTCATACAGGGAAAAAAGAGGCTACAATTTGATTGGGGAAGGTAAATTATTTCTAAATTTAAAAATAAGTTTATTTAGGTAAAAAAGGTGCCCTTCAGCTCCCAAAGGATTTTAAAAAGAATTATGGTAAATCGGAGTGTCCAATAATCCTACTTTTCCCAATGAAGGATGCATTTAACATATTTAAGTGTGAATACTAAGAGCTTAAAAGCAACATTTAAAAATGAAAAAATTAAGAGCCTGCTTTTTTCCAAGAAATTTGTAACATCCTCTCCCATCTGGAACCTACATTCACATTTGCCTCTTGACAGCCTGAGAGCTGTGGACCTCTTGGCAATCCCTATTTACACATTCATGGAGGTCTTTTTATTTTCCACCATTCAGACATACTTCCAAAAACTAAGCACCCACTCCTTAAAATGACTTATATGTCCAGAACATGCCAGTCAGGCTAGTTTATAGAAATATAATTGGACTTGACAGTGCTTGGAAAATAGAAATCATTGAATTAATATGCAATTTCTAGATGAAATGCAAGATTCAGGCAATGTTTTATCTGTATTTATTAAATGAAAATTTACCAACCAATGAAATTCTTCAATGGTTTCTTTGCATGAACAGAGATGCCTGATAATTGTTTAACAAAACATTTGGTCAAAGTTAGAATTTTATATTTCAAAGGGAGTACGCAAAAGGTGAACTTAAGTCTTTACTACCATTATGAGAGGCAGATTTCCTGGCATTGAATAATTTATATTTCCCATTTTTCTTGGTTAAGGCACAAACCAAGGGCCTATTGGTCCTAGGTAACTATAAATTAAAAGCTATTATTGTGACTAATGATAAATATATTTTGTCAGGGTCATGAAGTACAATGGTGCATTACAAAATGAATCATCTTGATTGTGCAGAATACTTTCTCCCCACAGATCCAAAGGATGGGAATATTTCACAACCTAAGTGGGGGTGGGTTGGACTCAGTAAACAATGTTGGAGGCTGCATCATAAAGGAATCATTGATGCTTACTACAGTGGATTGGGGGACGGGCATAGGAGGCTACTATCAGGGGGGTTTTACTGCATATTTGCTGGATCTGATATTCCTAGAACTCTCAGATTCTTAGTGGTCCCTAAATGTTTAAGCACTTAAATTCAAGCATTTATAACCCTTCAGGGACCTCTGTAGAATTTATTTTCATTTGGAGTTGCTATTATCACAGAGAATTCATTTAAAAAATATTAGTAGAAAAGTTGATAGTCTATTTAAAAGTATTACCACAAATGCAATTAAGACAAATATCTAATTTTTAACGAAAAAATGCCACCTGCAAGCTGCAAATATGTTTATTAATTTCTCCTCACAGTATTTTCTTTGGCTGTGACATATTCTAATATGCAGTTGAACAAGGGCTAAAAATTGTCAAACCAAATTCTTGTTTGAGAGCTGAGCTCTAACTACTGCCAGTTTGAGAGAAACACACATCCAGGTTTCGGGACTATGTCTTGTTTGTTTTGGCTATGGCACAGGGCAGAACAGTTTCCATCCTATTCGAATGCATTCAAGAGAGTTTGAAATATTGCACAATAAAAGTCATTCATTATTTCTGTCTGCTTTCCCTTCCAAAAACAAAAATGGCTACCCAGTTCCAAATCTACACAGGGGGCAGGAAGAAGGGAGTCAGAGGGTCACTGGAAATCACCCAAGACTAACACCAGGTTTTTCAGGTTTGAGTTAGGGAATACTTCTGAAATCTTCATTCCCAAGGTATACTTAAAACAAGAAAAGACTGGTTGCATTTGGTTATTGCTCTGTTATGAACAATTGACTATTAGAAAATGAACACATTGAATTTGTTCAAATGTTAGGCATAAAATCAATACACTTCACATTCAAGCACCTGGCATCTGAACTAAGCTTACTTGAGCCTAAAACTCTTTTTACTCATTTTTGCTATAAAGTTTCAACTGTTTTGACACAAATTCTATACCGGGAAACATTATTGCACTGTTAGAATCAGACCTTTGGAAGAACACATTTATGCAACTACCTAATGCAACATAGGAGTTATCTGATATTTATTTACATGTTTACCAAACCAGCACCAGGGACAAACACAGGAAATGTGGTTTGTTTTTAAATGGCAAATCCAGAAATGCCACTAACAAATCATGTCATTTAACAATGACAAAAACACAACCACAAAGTGGAATTTGGAAAAAAAAAAAAAGCAAGTTTTAAGTGGGTGAATAAAGCCATGAGAATAAAAGAATTGTGAGATGTAGTAAATCCATGTAATAGTTAATTTTTAATTTCAGAGCTTAAAATTCACACACACACATACACTTAGGAATTTTGAAAAAATGCACGTGATTTGAATTTTCTTGAATTATATCTAAAACCAAAAATGTTAGCTTTGCTTATACCTCCATGTAGGCAGCCCGCTTTTATCATACAGAATGTAAATTAAACCATTTAGTACAACAATTTGTGTCATGGAGAAATGAGAAAAAGCAAGACAAAGTCAGCTCTCCAGCTTGTTAGTGGAAAATCTGTGGTGAAATACTCAATCTTCCACTTAGAAAATGCAAACTTTTTTTCTTTACATGCTTTTTCATTTATTTTTCCTTTTCATATTATGTAAGTGATATAATGCTTAAAGTATCAAAAAATAGGAGCAGTTCCAGAAAGTACTTGCTTCTTAATTTCCTACAATTTTCCAAAAACTTCCCAATAAATCTTAAAATTAAGATCATAGCCAGGCTAAGTAAAATCTTGGTTGATGATGTGGGACAAAATATGTATCAGGAGAATGGTAATGATTACTAATGTTCCACTTAAGCTACTATGTTATTTGCATTATGTATTCTTTTCTGTATTACAAATTTCATAAAAATAGAAAATCATCAAAGAATATAGAAAAATGAACACACCAGTATAACATCAGATAAATTTGAAGCTGTAAGGCCATTAGCTGTTAAGTTTATTCTAGAGTCAAGTCAAGGCTATCCAAGAATCTTTAAATAAATTAAGGCTAAAAATAAATTCTATTTGGAAAGCAAAAAATGTAATTTAACTTTATCCCAGGTTCAGCTCACTGACCTAGGACTCTAAACCGAGTCAAATCATTCAGACCTACTGCAAGAAACCTGGTAGTATAAGAAAGAGAAATGCATAAGCATTCAAGAGGAGAGATTTCTTGTTTATTATGTACAATTCACAGTCTATGGTCTAGATTCAACTTCATGCTTCCCCAAGATTAATTCATAGGGTAGAATATAATAGGAAGTTAATAAAAATATTTAAAACAAACATTTACATGAGATGAAGCCAACCTACAATGCCTAGCTAGTCTCAGTGAATAATAATGAAAGGACATTTGGAAAAAATGTGCATTTTGGAGTTCCATTCCTCTAAAACTCCTTTTAGTGAAATTTGTTTAAACATCACTTCTTCCAGAAAAGAACAAAAGAAAACTTACCACTTCAAGAGCTGATAGGTCCAGGGCACTCTTTGATAATCACACTTACCCTGTATTGTAATTCTGATCCCTTAGAGAAAATTGATCTTCTTGAAAGCAGTGATCATATTTAAAAATTAATGCCTAGTACATAGTAGTTGTTGGATAAATGCCTGGCAAGTTTATCAAATGAATCCATAATTTGTGTGAGACAACTGGGTAGATGGAAATTTTTTCACATTAAGAAATAATTCTCAAATGCTAAGGATACTTTCCCATAAGGATAGTGACAAAACTATAATAAAACCAAACTATAATAAACCAAACTATAAAACCTCAATTTATGAAAACACATGAAGGTTTATTTAGATAATTAAAATTTTTAGCAAACAACTCTGAACCTTATTTTAATTCAACTCCATTTTCTCACTGATCTACCCCAAGATCTATCTGGGAAGTTGGACCCCTTACCATATTTCTGATATCTTATAATTAGTGACTTGGCTTTTTGCTCCAAATGGTAATTCAGGTCTGTGTATAATTGAAGGCTTCTGAGAAATCTGGTTGGTTACGCTTTCACTTGATATTGTTACATGACCAGCCTCCCTACTGCCATCCCTTCCCCCAAAGAACTTGAAACATAAGCAATGATAAATATTTACCATACAGAAAAAAAAAGGCGTTTTCTATAGTAATCAAGATGGTGTGATATTGGTATAAAAATAGACATTTAGATCAATGGTCTAGAATAAAGTCCAGAAACAGACCTACACATATAAGGCTCAACAAAGGTGCCACAGTAATTCAACAGGGAATGAATCAAATGGTGCTGGATGATTTCCATACAAACAAACCCTGACTCTCATTTTATACAATATACAAAAATTAATACAAAGTGGATCACAGACCTAAATGGGAGAGCTTTAACTATAAAATTTCTGGGAGAAAATCTCTGCGACCTTGAAATAGGCAAAGACTACTTAGGACACAAAAGACATGACCCTTTAAGGAAAAAACTGATAAATTAGACTTTATAAAAATTAAAACCTTCTGCTCTTCCAAAGACACTGCTAAGAAAATGAAAAGACAAGCCATAGACCGGGAAAAAATGTCTGCAAGACATATAACTAATAAGGACTTGTATCCAAATTTTCACAGAACTCTCCAACTCAGTAATAAGACAACAATATAACAATAGAAAACATGGGCAAGAGATTTGAACAGACACTTCCCTGAAGAAGATATAAGGATGGCAAATAAGCACACGAAAAGATGTTCAATATCATTAAACATTAAGGAAAAGCAAATCAAAACTGCAATGAGATACTACTACACGCACTTACTAGAATGGCTAAAATGAAGATGACTGACAACACCAAGCACTAATGAAGATGTGGACAAGCTGAAACTTAATGTGTTGCTGGTGGGAACACAAAACTGTGCAGCCATTAAGGAAAGGTCTGGCAGTTTCTTAACATCGCAGGAATCTTGCTCCTAGGTATTTACCCACGATAAATGAAAATATCTGTCCATACAAAGATCCACATGAAATGTTTATAGCTGATTGATTCCTAACAGCCTAAAAAGGGAAACAATCCAAATATACACGAATAGGTGAATGGATAAAACAATTCTGGTACACCCATGAAAAGGAGTACTACTCAGGGATAAACAGCAATCTACTTGTAACAAGCAACATAAATGAATCTTAAAGGCATTATGCCAAGTTTAAAAAGCCAGATAGAAAAGGATATCTATCATGGATCATTTATGACATTCTTGAAAAGGCAAAACAATAATGAAAGAAATCTGCAATTGCAAGGGGTTGAGACTGGGGGAGAGGTGACTATTTGCAAAGTGGCAGATGAAACATTTTGTGGGATGATGGAAATGTTGTATTTGGTGGTGATTACATGAATTTATATGTTTGCCAAAATTCAAATTGTACATTTAAAAAGGGTGAATTTTACTGTAGGTAAATTTTTTTAAAAAAAGCTTTCTTTCGATCTAAAGCATGAATCAGACATTGTTTTCTCCTTGTTATGACAGGTCTAAGTCTCACCCTCAATTCCATAAGCTTCAGTGGAATGTAGGCAGTGAGAGAAAATGGAAGCAAAGTGCCACTTAATGGAAGGAGAAGAAAATGAGCAGCAGAAAGTAAGAATACAAATATTTTTAAAGGAATTTGCCTTTAATTTCTATAGAAGAGAATTTAACCATTTTATTTTAATTTCAAGGAATTTATTTTAATTTCAAGGTTATCTTACAGACATTTGCACACAAGTCCAGCATGGTGTAATTTTCAATAGCAAAAAACTAGAGACAACTGGCTGGCATCCATTAGTAAGGAGATGGCTAACTAAATTACAGATCTCCAAACATGCAATCCTATACAGGGCTTAAAAAGACTGAAGTAGCACTAGGGTTTTCCATAAGAGGATTGAAGCATATTCATAGTATTTTGAAGATTAAAAAAAATCAAGTTGTGGAATGACACATATAGTGAGCCCATAAAAAAAAAACAACAAAACCACAGGAAAAAGTCTGAAAGATAGAGTTGTTGTTAACCGTGTTTACCCAGAGAAAGCTGGGGAGGGAAGGTGTGGTTGCACAATGCCTGCATAGTGGGGAGGGAAAGGAAAACAGCTGCCAATATTTCTACTTTTAAAATTTATACAGTTTTCTATTCTTTTTATTCCTCCAATAAATAAATATTATTCCTTCAATAAATACATTTTTTTGGTAATAAGAATGAGTAAAAATGAAAGTTTAAGGAAAGTACATACAGTAACAATTTGAGTTGCCCTGGCTTTAAGTTTATGTATATAGGAGGGAAAAAAAATTTCAGATATCATGCTGCCATCTTCTGGAACACAGAAGAATCTACAACAGCATAAAAAGATTATTAAGCATAAACACATTCTATGGCAAATGTCAAAGGGTACTACAGTAAACAAGATAAGACAGGAAAAAATTATTTTGAATCCAAGTTTTTGATTTAACGACAAATGAAAATAAAAATTAAAAGCAAACTAGCATGATCAAATACAAAAATAATTAATTTTTCACAAATCTTATGATACAAATGAAAATTAGAGGATAAAACTACATCTAAATTGCTTTGATTTTTCAGACCTGTTTCTTTTAGGAAAACTGTGTATTGGCAGATATCAACAAAACATTTATAATAAAACATTCTGAAAGCAGTAGAACTTGTAAAGTGTGTGTATATTTTATTTTTATTGTAGCTGTTAGAAAATGAGATTTTACATTTGAAAAATAAAACCAAAATCACAAGTCAAAATGTTTCCCTCATCTTCTTAAGTACTTTTATCAGAATTGAAACAGAGCATGTGAACTTTTAAAAATTCAGATACAGTCGGGAGAATATGAGAAAATAACAAGTCATAGTTTTTAGCCTTCATATTAAACAAAAAAGAAATACATTTTTTTTAAATACCTCCAATAGCTTATGTTTCTGCAAGTTTTTACTCTTTTATTTCATTAAACTACCCAAACTGAGAGGCTTCATAAGAAGTTAATTAGTTCTTTTTTTGGTTTGTTTTCCATGGTATAGATTTGCCAACCACACTAAACTATAAGGGAGAGAAAAGTCCATAATTTACGTGTAAAGATAAAAGAAAACTTTAAACAATGCACCCTTTAGCTGAAGAAATTGGGGAACACTTTGAGTGTTAATGTAAAATACATTAGTCTTTAGCAGCAGGAGTTCCAGACCTACTGGTGCCAAGAAGGTAACAAATAGTCTCTATCTAAGGAGGGGAAAATGGGCAACTCAGCAGGAGCTTTCTTCCCTGTTGTGTTATTTATAGAGACCTCTATTTGTTAACATGTTTCTGCTATCATGGAGAGAGGGAGTTTGATGATTTAAAGGATTTCAAAGACAATTGTTTAATGATACAATGATTTATGTGCACTCACAAGTTCAAGATATAAAGCAATTCAGATTTTCAAATTGCTATCCGCCAAATAGCTATAAGAGATACTGCTAAAGCTTAACTAGAAAAGCGAAACAAGTAATAGTACTGCATATTATGAGATAAAAAGTTACAACTGCTGGAAAATGCCTTTGAAAAAAAAAGAGAAACCAGTTACCCAGCACCATCTTTTATGTTAGTAAACTAATTTTCTAGGGCCCCTTCCAATGAATTCCTGGATTTTTTAATGGAGGACCATGAATGAAAACCCAAAGTACCTGTGATTAACTTGAATAAGCTGAGATGTGAGTATTAAACTGAACTACCATATTTTTACCAATGGTCAACCCCTAATCCCGACCCTACAAAGCACATGAGAATCTTGTTTGAAGGAAAGAATGCTTATGCATTAGTTACTTACAAATTTTGTACGCTTTTACAATGACAGGTTTATAAAATTCTGGTTATTAAATGAGTTCTTAGAAATGTCATGTTTAATATTTGACTATTAAAATAAAAATTTTATTTGAGACAGATAAAGCAAGTCATCAAAGCTTCTCTTAAATTTAACTCAAAGGGAAAACATGTTTCATAATTTCCTTTTTCCGTAATTGTTAAAATCTTTCTAAACCAGCTCTTCTGCAGTATTTTTAAATAAATACATTTTACCCCACTTTACTTCTTCAAGCTTATATTGTCTTCAACTTTCATCAAGTTCCATTAATTGTATCAATTTGTCATCTTTAAAAACTCATCTCTACAGATACAATCAACCAATTCTAAAAGATGCTTCACACAATAGAGACTCTAAACAGTGAGTGGTAAATAATGTGCTTATGTGAAAAAAATTAAGAGACATATTGTTGGGTCTAAAAAAACTCCTTTTAGCAAAAGATTAAGAAGGCATTTATCATTTTGGAGAACTTAATTAATAGAATTTTTTTTTTTTTAAATCATGAAGAAATTCACTTATTTCTACTTAAAAGTAGGCTCAATTTAAATGATTTTATTAATTGAAAATTTTAAAACATTAACGTTGAACAAAGGATGGGAACTAGAATGAAAGAATCTTTTAAACACAGATGGTTACCTTCTCTCTTGCCAAATGTTCTGCAGGAAATGTCAGTTATTGCTTTAGATCTCCAATACGTCCACTTCTTTTAAAAGTCATTTAGAAAGCTTTCTCCTTTCCTATTGAGAGAGCTTCTTCTTTTGTAGCATTTTGATTGAGTATTATTTTTGGTATTTGCAAGTGTAGATATACAAAAGCTCTTCCTCCTTTTCTCAGGTTTATGAGAAGAATTAGCAGCAGAACCCTCACTGTTTTCTTTACCTGATACAGAGGGCAGCAAACACATTTTTTGTCTGGAGGAAACAGTTTCTTTTCTGGGAGACATACTTTCAAATCCTCTGTTTTCAAATGTTGTTCTCCTTTTGGTTTTTTGAGAAGGAAGTGGAAGTGAAATCCACACAAGCCCTTCATTTTCTGAATCTTTCTGTAGCCTTGTGCTACGTCTAACTTTTGTTTCACTATTTATTCTCCTAAAGGTTTGCTCTAGGGAGTCAGATAAATCTTTATACAGTTCAGAATTTTCTAAACTAATTTCTACAGTGCTGCTCTCACTGTAGGCAGGTTTGTGATTTTCATTTTCATCCAAATGCAAGCTTTGACCATCAGGATAATAAATAGAGCGTCTTCTATGTTTCCTATCTTTATAACTCATACTACTACTATTTCCTGCAGATTTTCTTTCCAAACCCTTACTTTGACTTTTAGTTTCTTTTATATCTTCAATTAAGACACCTTCTAAACAACTAAATTCTTTTCGTGAGTCAAACATTAAATGACTGGACTTCAGTTCTCCCTCTATAGCTACGAAGTAGTCTTTCTCTTTTTCAACTTCTGAAATATCTTTTGAAATTTTCAAGATTTGACAAAGGTTTTCCATATTTTGATCAGTAGCAGAAAATTCCTGGGATTGCAGGATACAATCAGATTTTGGATTATCCAATAAAATAGGTTCCACAGTCACAGCAGCATAAGAAAAATGATTGTTTTCATTCTCAGTCCTGGTTTTTAGTTCATTTTTACTTTGTAACTTATTTTCTACTTTTGAATTATTTTCATTTTCATTAACTTCTGTAGCATTTATATTTGAATCTTGATCAAAAGTAGGATTGCCAAGGGATGACAAACTTTTTACGTAAGTGCTGCAGAATTCAGACACATCACACATATCAAAACTTTGATTCATATGTACATCTTCTGGGCTCTGAGGCAAAAGATTCTTTTTTTTAACTGGTTTTGTAGGAGGCATCCCCACTTCTTCAAGTTTACCCTTTGAGTTTGAATCATCTGTGGGCATGTAAATAAGTTTAAATCTAATTAAAGAGTAGCAATGGAAATAAACATTAACAAATCACACAGGTGTATAATTGTATTCTAGTGTATTGTGTTTTAAGGGTTTGAAAATTACAAGACATATAAATGTTACACTGTACTCTGTAATTGTCCTCTTTCTCTTTCAGTTCTTCTCCAAACCACAGGTTATGACAATAAGTATTCACAATGCATGAATTAATAAAATATCTAGCTACAGACCATGAAAATGAGAATTCCTTAAATTGCTTTCTCTCTTCTAATTCTAATGTACTTCCTATACTACAAGGCCAGTTAGCTTGAGGCACCACACTTCCCATTTTCCTAGAAATGAATTACAGAAAATGGGCAACATTGTGCTTCCAAAACTTTTCTATCGATGTGTCACCAGAAATAGAGGAGAATAAGTTTGAAACTCTAGGGGATTTGAGGACTTAGTGGCTCAAAGGCCACTAAGGTCTTATGCCCTATGTTAAAAAATTTATATAATATAAACATTGTATGCTCTAATGGAGCCATGTTTGTTTCAGTATTCTAAAAATCCCCTCTCCCTCCTCAATCTTTGACTAAAATCCATGCTCCAGGAAGGTATGCCATGTGCACCTGAGTTTCACACGTTTCTGACACACTGTGCCACACCATAGGTGAAAAAGAACATCACTAACATTTTTAACATTGGCAGGCAGCACAGATTAATGAATCCAGGCTTCATGAATTCTAAATCTCAGTACTTTCAGATGCCATCTTTCCTGTTATCTTGGATGATAACGTTTCTTATTGGCTAGTCAAATGAGTATAAAAATAATTTAAACAAAATTAAAACTGGAAGATATATGAAAGACACTGAGCCTCAAGTCTAAAAAACAATGTTTCAATTTGAAAATGTATATATTCAAGATTAGGGTACTTAAAATCATGTCATGAGAAGCTAGATATTAACCTCGGGTGGGAGGGGGTGGTCCACACAGTGTCAACTGATTAATATGTCAATTGTGCACTTGATACAACAGAAAAAATGAATATTTATGCATCTTTCATGAAATAAACATCCCAGAAAAGGAAGGAAGGAATAAAAGGAAGAGAATTGCTTTAAACCCTTGTAGCAGATGATACCATTGGTTAATGGATAAAAAGATGTTTTAGGGATATTTAAAAAGAAATTCCCTAATAGGATGCAAGATGGAAAATTAAACAGTCATTCTTCAAACATCTTTTGAGAAAGTCCTGTTAGGAATTAAAAGAGAATTTAGTTTCTACTCTCAAGGAAACCGCAGCTTGAGGAGGGAGGCAGACAGCTAATAGATCCCTATAAAATTAGTTAATAAAAGTATAATGCAAACAAAGGGTTTTTCTGGAAGGCAGGTGGCACAGATAAATCTTGAAGGATAAGCAGACATTAGGCTAGATAAAAAGAGGTGGAGGGGCAGACCCACTGTGCCAAGACTTTCCATACCGAAAGACAGGGGCAGGAGACTGCTGCCCCTGCTGGGGCCACAGGGCTGAAAAAGAGAGAGGGTGTGAGTGAGTGTGTGTGACTGTAGTATGCGGGTGACAGCTGTCTATTTATTTAAACTTTTACACTATCCTGAAGTTAAGAAGTCTAAAACATTTCTGTAGGCAGAAGCCAAGACTCTATAGTGGCATGTACCTTATTACATCCTTGAATCTCTCATAAATCCTATACAGTATGTTGCAAATAGAATGCAGGCTATAAATATTGATTGTCAAAGGCATCTGTTTTCAAAATTACTCATTACAAAACTAATGCATCAATGGATGCATATCATTATTTTCAACAGGACTTAACCCATTTAAAATTCAGGTATCACAGACCAGATCCAACTCCAGTCCATTTTTTATTTCACTAGGAAATCAACCAACTTCATCTTTGCTTTTAAACAAAACTTTCAAGGTAATCAAGCTCAATTTATAAATTTTATTTCTGGGAGACCTTAATCTTAGTAAGTGCCAATTCTACTGAAACATCATGAGACAAGACCTTTTCATTTTTTTTTTCTTTTTGTCCTTAACTGACATAAGATGTATCTATTACTAAGCCATTACCTCTTTAGCTTTTAACGATGGACTATACCACCAAGTGCAATTTATTTCACTTTAACAAAATGCTTTAAAATGTAAAATAGAACAGGATGAACAGATAACAGAAATGCCCCTGAAATTATCTGTAAAATCTTTTGTATGAGTTTTTCTGGGGGGGATCCAGAGCTTCCCTCAGTCTTGAAAGAGTCTAGGTGACCTAAAAGTTTCAAACTCCTGCTTCAAAGGATCCTGTTGCCCTCTCTAAAATTCATATGGTAATGTAAGGAAAAGTTGCTATTTTTAATTTATGTACTCTTTACATAATGAATGAGAAAAAGGATAAAAAGAGTGAAATAGCAACAAAGAGACTGAAGAGATAAAATGTAGACAAAAGAAAAAAAAACATCATACCTGAACACAGCCTTCGGCTGTGCAGAACTGAAGGTGTCATCTCAGAGATCTCAGGGATCTCAGGAATAGGACTTAGGAGAGGTTTCTTGGAAGCAATGTCTCTTGATCCATATAACGATTTCTGAACACTTTGTTTTCCCTTTCCTTTTTTCTTTCTGGAACTTTTTAAAGCCTGAGAAAATGTGTTAAAACACTGTAACTGAGAAAGATATAGTACCATATATAATTTCAACTTTTTCACTTTTACAACACCTCTAATTGTCATTTAGTATTTTTTCTTTTTTTTTATTTTCTAAGGTAATTTTTACAGAAACATTTAAGACCAGTTATCTCACTTAAAAATTTAGGAATCTGAGTCAAGAGTATTTAGTGACTTATACAAAATCAAAATATAAAGCCAAACTCAATTTACAGATTGTAGGGTAACTTTATTTCCACCAAGCAATAGCCAAAATGAGTGCAAAATAAGTGAAAAATAGATTAGATGCTATATAGTTAGACACATTGAAGACATCATGAGATATTTGTAACCAGGAAGTAGTTAAGACAACTCAGGATTAAGCTAGAATGATACATTTACTGGAATGCCATGTAAGATTGTTTTCTCTTCACAGATCTGAATATGAAATACTAGGCATGCATGTAAAATGTGAAGATAACACAAAGCTAGCTGAGCTGACTCAAATAAAAGACGATTCACTCAAGATTTAAAATAATAGGTCAAAATGAGATGAATTTTAAAAAGCACAAGAAGAGATGGGGCACAAGGCTTGGCAACTATAGACAGAAAACGTGCATTTCCATATAAATTTAAAATTACTTTAATAATATCTGGAATGCAGCATTACATTCAATTTTGAGTGCTTTATCAGCACACTGGGAATTAATGTTCTATCTTAAAAAAAGAGAGGTTTCATATGAAAAAACTTAAGGGAAACTCAAACATTACACTGAAATACTAGAAAGATTGTTAAATGCAATAAGAATGAAATATATTCAGTGTGATAATGTTGGAGAGGAAGACTTCAAGCCAACATTAAGGAACATGCCTTTACTAGTTAATATTTACAGAAAATAGAATTCATTCACTTATTGAGAAACTACTATATGCCAGATAACTTGCTAGATGTGGGAGATGAAAAAAAAAAAAAAAAAGGATGTGATCTTCAAGGAGCGCGTGGCTTAAAGGCAAGTAATTATAATATATACATACCACACAACAGACTGCTACGTGGACAAAGAAAGATGGGTATCTGGCCTGTGGAAGGTGTTCAAGACAGGCTCCACAGAAAAAATAATGCCTAAGTCAAACCTTAAACAAGTGAGAACAGTCTGGGCTGATTATGGGAATGGGGCAGAAGGGCTTTTCAACGAGAAGAGAATGGCAGATGAAAGAGCTCAAAGTGAGGTGGCATAGCAGGGACGCTGGGCTGCAAGGAGCACTGTAAGGTAGGTGGACCTATGTAGGAACAGTAAAAGAAGCTAAAAAAGCAAGCAGGGTCCTTGTATGCAGTGAGTGTGAAGCTCAGCCTGAAATCAATGGGGGCTTAACTGAATGGTAACTTAGGGAGTAACAAAATTTCATCTTACATTTATTTAAGAAAGATCATTTGGGTGACAAAATGGAATATTTGGTTGAAACTAATGGTATGAAAGGGTGGGTGATAAGATTACAGAAATGGCACAGAACTGTGTATTTCCTGAGAAATCTATAGATATCCTATAAAAACAACACTAAAAACATTCCAGGGAGAAATAATTTTAGAACGGTACAAGATGAATGTTCCTCTTGGTGATTTGCAATATACATTTAACATTAAGTTGTCTGAAAAGTCCTCAGTATAACAATCTGTATATACATTAGGGAAATCCTGGGTTAAATAATTTCTGGGAAATATTTTTTTCATGGAACATCTATCTTTTGACATTCCCTGGAACAATAGGAAAATGCTGGCTTAGTTAATGGACGTGGAAATAAAGAGAAAAGAAAAATCTTAACTTGGGGTCCAGTTAAGTTAGAAAAAACCTGGACTCTGGTGGCAGATGCTTGGAGTTCAAATCCTGCCTTTGCAACTTAATGGCTTTATAATCTTAGGCAAGTTACCATGCCTCTTGTGTCTCATTCTCCTCATATGTAAAATGGGAATAACAATAGCATATACTGCCTAAAGCTGCTAAAAGGATTAAATCAGTTAACATATGTGAAATGGTTAAAATAGGGTTTGACCCATAGTAAGACCCATGTGTTAGTTATTCTAATTTTTAAAAATTCCTTCCTATTACTTTGGGAATTGATGATACAGGGAAGATATTTTTAAAAACGTCACCATGTTATAATCTCTAGAATAGTTTTTGATTCATAGGTTTGATTAAAGAAAAAAAAAATACCCTTTTAGCAGGATTTCAGAAATCTGTTTATATGTCTTCAGAACCTGCAATAGTGCCTGGCATATAGTGGCTACTTAACAAACATGAATGAATGAATGAATGAATGAGTGAATGAATGTCAAAGAAAAAGAAGTACAATTAAGCTCAGATAAAATTTTCTAAACATGATGAAAGACTAAAATTCTGTTTTCTCACGGGTGGCAAGATTTTTGCCAACAGAAGTACACTACTCAAAAGGGAAGGAAGGAAGGAAAGATAAAGCACCTTAGGTCTGTCTGTATTGAAAATATGTCAAGCAGTGCTGATCTTATCTATGAGAGGTTTCCATCTACAGAGGCTAGAACTTTAAATTTGAATTTATGCCAGTACAAAAGCCTTGCCTGTACTGTAATAAACGAATGGAGCCATACATGACTGGAACCCAAGAGGAAGCCACGTGATCTAGAAATGGTTAGGTTGGTTTATGACTTGGAGCAGACAAAAGACAACGGAAGGTAAAAATCTCTAAAAGGATTCCATCTGTACCAAAGTCACTGATATTTCTTCTCATACAGTGAAAGAGGTCATGAAACAAAAGTAAATATTTATCTTTGGTTTTATCTTATTTAACTTTTGAGTAGCTTTAAAATAATTTGAAAATAATTTATGTACATGACAATGAACCAAAGTGTACAAGAGAGCTTGTGAAAAGCATAATTCCTTGCCCCTGGTGTTTATGTCTTTACTGGTTCCATTTTTAGTTCTATTTGCGGGAAGGCTCCATTTCTCTAAAGGGGTCATGCTACTATATTTTTAACTCTTTTTAATGGAAAATTGCAGACACCCAAAAAGGAGAGGAAATAGTATACTGAATCTCATGGACTCATCAACAAGCCTCAATAATTACTAATATACACAAATAATGATTCATTTATAGCTCCCTTCCCCCAGATTATTTTAAAGTAAATCCTTCACATTACATCATTTCACCTGAAAACCCTGCAGTATCTCCAAGGGATAAGTGCTTTTTCTTTTTAAGACAACTACAGCTGCTACTCAGCATAAAAAAGAAACTACAGATACATGAAACAACCTGGACAAATCACAGAATTATGCTGAGTGGAAAAAAAAAGTCTCAAAAGGTTATACATTTTATGATTCCGTTTATAAAATATTCTTGAAATGACAAAATTATAGAAATAGAGAAGAGATTACTGGTTGCCAGGGGTTAAGGAAGGGGTAGGCATGGGAAGTAAGTGTAGCTGCAAAAGAGCAATAGGAAGGATCCTTGTGATAATGAAAATGTTCTGTTATCTTCACTATATCAATATCAATATTCTGGTTGTAATATGGTAGTATAATTTTGCAAGATGTCACTATCTGGGGAAACTGGATAAAGAAGACTTGAGATTTCTCTGCATTATTTTTTACAACTGCATGTGTACCTAAAATAATCTCAAAATAAAAATTTTAATTAAAAATAAATTACATAAAAAACATTAACAGCAGCAATTTCCCCTAATATCTTCTCAATGTTCAAGTTTCTCCAATTGGTCTATAAATGTCTTTTTACACTTATTTAAATCAGGATCCTAGTAAAGCCCCCCCACACATTGCATGTGGTTGATATATCTCATCTCTTTTAAAAATCTATGGTTCACTCATCTTTTTTTTTTTTTTTTCCTCCTTGCCATTTATTTGTTGAGGACATTAAATCTCCTATCCTGCAGGATTACTCAAATTCTGGTTTGGCTGATTGCAAGCATGGTGTACCTTTATGTTCCTCTATTAACTGTACTTCCTATAAACTGGTAATTAGACCTAAAGGTTTGATTAGATTCAAGAATATTTCACGGGTGGTAGAGTTGCTTCCCTTTTGCATCAGGAAGCCCAAGATGTCTTCACTCTCTCCTCTTGTAGTGTTACATGTGACCAGCAGGCTCAAATGTTCAGTGTGATCCATCTGTTAAGCTCCCCCATCGGCCTTTTTCTTAACTGTTTTAGCAGCTCTGATAACACATTCCTTTTCTGAGTAGCTGGATTTCTTCTATGAAGAGGAACCTTCCCTCAACAACTGTTTACATGAAGTATAGCTCAAATTTAATTTCCTAAGTTTCAGAAAAATGAGTTGATGTCCTAGTAAGCTCCTAAGGTGGCCATTAAGTTTTTGTTCTTTAAAAATTATTACAAACCCAGGTATTTTTCATATTTGTTTGTATTTCAATCCACCGCAATCATTATTTCTCCTGCTCAAGATGTCTCATCTTTGGCTAGTGTAAGTCCTTACAAGAGCTGGTGTCCTTTGATAGGACACCAACAGTTTGTTAAGTTTCCTTCTTGCACTCTGATAAAGACCCAGGTTCATTTTATACATTTACTGTTGTAAATCTGTAAGCCACCATTTCACCAAGGAACCCTGGCCCCTTTTAGTTGAAAATGACATTCAGGGCTGACAATCTGACTACCAGAAAATGTTCATTGCTTCCAAGCCTTATCAATGGACAAGGCTAAAAAATTTTTTAAAAGGAGAAAATGTAATGAGTTCATACTATTTTCGATTCAAATTTAGTCTCATAAGGCTTTTATCTGATTTTTAAATTTATCTTTGGTTAAGCCTACTTAAAACTGTGCCTAAGAGTCACCCCCAGAGAACCTCTTTTGTTGCTCAGATGTGGCCTCTCTCTCTAAGCCAACTTGGCAGGTGGACTTAACTGCCCTCCCCTCTATATGGCACATGACTCCCAGGGGTATAAATCTCCCTGGCATTGGGGGACATGACTCATGGGGATGAGCCTGTACCCGGCACTGTGGAACTGAGAAAGCCTTCTTGACTAAAAGGGGGAAGAGAAATGAAACAAAATAAAGCTTCAGTGGCTGAGAGATTTCAAATGGAGTTGAGAGATCATTCTGCAGGTTATTCTTATATGTTACAGAGATATCCCTTTTTAGTGTTTAGTGTATTGGAATAGCTAGAAGGAAATACCTGAAACTGTTGAACTGCAACCCAGTAGCCTTGATTCTTGAAGATGATTGTATAACTATATAGCTTACTCAGTATTACTGTGTGATTGTGAAAACTTTGTGGCCACACTCCCTTTCCCAGTGTATGGACAGAGTAGTAGAAAAATGGGGACAAAAAGTAAATGAATAACGAAGTGGATAGGATGTTTGGGGTATACCTTTTTACTTTTATTTTTATTCTTTTTTTGGAGTAATGAAAATGTTCAAAAACTGTGGTGATAAATGCACAAATATATCATGATACTTTGAAAAACTGTACACTTTGGATGACTGTATGGTGTGTGAATATATCTCAATAAAATTGAGAAATCTTGATTCCTAATGACAGTAAGAAAATTGCTTATTTGCTTTATCTGAAATAGAAATCTTTTATCAGCAAGTGCTTAAGTGTTTATGATTTCTCTGCAGTTATTTTGTCCTTAGGGTATATCTACAAGTATATATCAAATTTCTAGGCTTGAAAAAATTCCTCTTTGTGAGGTTAAGCCACCAACTTTATATACAGTTAGATCGATGTGTTTTATTTTCAATTTTTAGGGATGTGGTCTTTTTTCTTAATTTTGATTTAATTTGCTCATAATTACATAAATACTTACATGGTTCAAAGGTCAAACCTGAAAAACAGTATATATATATATATATGAAGGAAATTGAGCTTTCATTCCTGTTCCCTCCTCTCCCACTCCCTGTAGGTAACCAGTTTTTAATGGCTTTGGTTGGTTCTTCCACTCTTGATATAATCTAAGTGCGTATACTTACATTAATGTTCTATTCTTTCTTTGATAAAAGGTAGGTTACTATTTCCACTGTTTACAACTTGTTTTTTAAAATTAACAGTAAATATGTCTTGGCATCACTCCATAGCAGTAATTAAAATTTTTCTTCACTATTTATTACAGCTGCATTTTTATAAACACACCAGTTTATTTAATGAGTCTCATAACGATGAACATTTGCTTTGTAAATCTTTGCTTTACAGGGTGCTGTAATAATTAACTTTGTGTATATGCCTCTTTCTATTTTTGTTAGTGGCTCTTTGAGATAGATATCTACAAATGGCATTGTTGGGTCAAAGGTTAAGGGAGATATTTTTTTAATGTCTATAGGATTTGTAGTTATATTCCTTTCATTTGCTGATATTGGTAATTTGTGTCTTCTCCCTTTTTGCCTTGATCAGTATAGTAGAGATTTATCAAGTTTATTGATCTTTTCAGAAGCAATCAGCCCAATTATAAAAAGATTTGAACAGACATTTACAAAAGAAGATCTATGAATGGCCAAGAAGCACCTCTAATACATATGTATTATCATTATATAAAATTTTAAAAAACAGGTAAAACCCAACTGTAGATTTTAAAGATGTGGGTTTGGGTGGTAAAATTATAATGAAAAGGAAGAGTCATTTGCATAAAAGTTAGGGTAGTGATTATTTTGGGAGGCACAGAGAATAGTAAGTGGGAGGGGACATGATATGGAAATCATGTCTTATTTCCTGATCAAATGGTAGTTATGTGGTGTTCACTCTTATGAATCACTGCACTCTTATATAAATTTGTGTGTTACAGTTTACAATAAAAGGATCAGTTTTTGGTTTCAAAAACAGAAAAGTTAAGGAAGAGTTTGATTTGGCTAGATATTGCTAAGTGCCCTCCATAGAGATTCACATTAAAAGAAAATGTATGAGTGTGTTTGCTTGCCCCATTGCCTCACCAACAGAGTTTATGTTGTCAAACTTTTGAATTTTTGTCAATTTAAAAGGTGAGATATATCTCAATGCACTTTAGCTTTGCAGTTCTCTTAAAATGAGGAAGTATGAACATTTTTTCATGTTTAAGCCCATTTTCATTTCATTTTTGTGATTTTTTTTACAGAGATTTTTCTATGGTTTTTCATCTTTTCTCAAAATTAAAAAATTCTTTAAATATCTGTGATATTAATCCTTGTGTTAGATATGAGTTGCAAATATTTTTTCTAAGTTTGTCCTTTGTCTTTGAAATTGTCATATGGGATTTTCCACCATTCACACTGTGTTGTTTAGTTCATATTGAGTCAAATTTACCAGTCTTTGTCCTCGCTGTTTCTCATTTTTGAGTCAGTTATGCAAGTTTTCCCATTTCTAGGTAATAAAGGAATTCACTCTAGTGAATTCTACTGTTACAGTTTTAGATACCTGTCAACTCCCTGCTATGAAAGATGAGGATATTGCTAACCGATACTTAACTTTCCTCTGCCCTGTAGTGTATTGTTCACCTTTGAATTCACAGTTCTAGATCTTGTCACCAACTTTTAAAATATATTTCTTGAATCCCTAATTTGTAAGATGATAATTATGAAAATAGCTTACTATGAGTCAGCCATTGTTCTAAGAGTTTTTACATGCAGTAACTCATTTATTATTCACAACAAGCTTATAACATAAGTACCATTAATTTCTACTCCCATTTCACAAAGAAATAGAGAAGTCAAAAATCTTGTCACAATAATGGTGGGAGGGGGATAAGGGGCATAGGGGGATAAGAGGCATGGGAGGATCTGGGTTTACTTTTTATTTCTTTCCTGGAGTAATGAAAATATTCTAAAAGTGATCATGGAGTTGTATGCACAACTATGTGATGATACTATGAGCCAGTGATTGTACGCTTCAGATTGTTTGTATGGTGTATGAATATATTTCAATAAAAGTGCCTTAAAAAAAAACTCTTGCCCCAAATTCCATGCTAGGAAGTGGTGAAGCCAGATTTAGATCCCAGGTGGTCTGGCTCCAGAGCCTGCTCTCCTAACCACTACACTGTCAGTGCTCATACCCTGGCCTCCACCTTTTCTACCCACTTTTCACCTTCTTCTTTGAGCTACATTTTTCCATTATTATCAGACTGTTAACATTTATACTGTCTTGAACAATCACCATGTTGTTAATGCTTTGTCTTTAGTTGAAAACAAACAGCATCATTATAATGACCATGCAATCAAGTTTCACTGCTCTGCCAAGACCAGAGCTTCTATCTATTTCCTTTCTCTGGGCCCCTTGAAGGAGACGACTCCAAGCACCATAACATCTATTTTTTTCTTACACACTATTATTGCTTGACTAAAGTTCGCTTCATATCTGCTCTAAAACTTTTGAGTACAGACTTTTATTGAAGTCTTTTTTCTTCTTACATAACACACTGTTTAATTTCCGGGCTTAAAAAATGGAAATTTATTGGCTTATGGTTTTGATGCTATGAAAAGTCCAAAATTGGAGCCAGAAAGGTGATGCTTTCTCCCAGAACACTGTGGCATTCAGGGGCTGGCTATGGGTGATCCTTCCTCCTTGGCTTTTGTCACATGGCGGCATCTTCTCCCTTCTCTTCTGGGTTCTGTTGACTTCCAGTTTCCTGCTTCCCATAGCTTTTTTTCTTCTATGTCCGAATTTTGTTCTGCTTATGAAAGACTCCAGTAATCCGGATTAAAACTTAAATTGATTCAGTTGGCTACAATTTAACTACAAATAACATCTTAAAAAGGTCCTATTTAGAATGGGTTCACACCCACTGGAATGCATTAAGATCATGAACAAGTTTTTCCAGGGTACATACATCCAAGTCACCACACACACCTTCCATTTTCTCAATCACAGGGCTTTTTTTTCCCTCCTCCAGAGACTTTTTCCATGGGGCACTCTTTTGTCCTGCTCAAATTTGGACTGTTTGTTCTTCTAGGATAGCTGGATGGCTATAATCCGAGATTTCCCTTTAATTGTTTTCCTGCATTATTAGATCACCGTGTCTCTTATTCTCAAGCTTACTTTCTCATTTTGCTAAAGTCTATTCTCCAGCAACTTCCACTAAAAGGAGAAATTCAGGATCCTTAAGTGTTTAAATTTAAATGTCTTTATATTTTCCCCCGACTTGAGAGTTTGGCTGGATGCAGAATATTGGGCCGAAATTAAGTTTCCTTCAGAACTTTAAACGTTCTGTTCAATTATCTTTCAGCATTCAGGCTGCTAAACTTGATATGAGTTGACTGTT
The DNA here is from genome assembly GCF_015220235.1 of Choloepus didactylus. Lineage (NCBI taxonomy): Eukaryota > Metazoa > Chordata > Mammalia > Pilosa > Megalonychidae > Choloepus > Choloepus didactylus. The sequence continues at coordinate 30,424,820 of NC_051326.1, read as the reverse complement.
GTTTCTTTGAAGGAAAAAGTCCACTTTTCTCATTATCCTTACTGTTCAGATTTCACACTGTGCCTAAGTCCTAGCCTTCTTTACATTGTGCTAGGCTTTTCAGTGGCCCTCTTAGCTTGAAGACCCCCCTTCTCTAATTCTGTGAAATAATCTTATTTTGAAAATTTGTTCTACTTTCTCCTTTCTCTTTCTGAGATTCCTGTGAAGTCTCCGAGATTGGTCTTTGATATCTCTTATTTTTAGTCTTTCTTTTGCTCTGTCTTCTGGGATACTTTCCTTAACTTCATTCTCTGGTCCAACTACTAAATTCTACAGTTTTGTAATTATTTTTTATCCATTCTTTTTTTCATAGCATCCCCTTCTTAGCTTTGTGGAGATATTATTTTCTTAAGTCTGAGTATACTGGAGAATTTACTTATTGATTTTTAAAAAAAAGTTGCCTTCCATTCCCTGAATAACTTATTTCTCTGGGGTCCATTTTATAAATATTAGTCTTTTCTATTTCAAGCTGTTAGTTCTATTCAGCTGTCCAAATCTTATTTAAGACAAGACTGGATAAGTGGGTATGGGTTTCCTCTGCTTTTCAGCTCAGTTTTTTCCCTGTATGGAAATTCTACCTAGGAAGTCTGTGTGAGACACGTCAGGGCAGAGTAGAATGGGAAGTGTCAATTGCCAGGCTTTGCCTTAGGGCAGGAGTTGGCTATCAAAACTATGGGACTCTCCAAATGCCAGATTGAGGGCTTTAACCTAGATGACCACATCTGTTCTTAGCACTAGGGTGGGAGGGGGTGGGATGGGGTGCCAACTGGTAGAAATTGCTCCATAAATATGATTTGGATTAATCTCTCTCTTTTTCAGTACCATTTCTCACCCTCACTATCCATTGTACCTGCCAATTCTGGGTCCAGAGCCTCTTGGGAATTCCATTAGCATGCCAGCTCCCACTTCCCTCCTCTCTAGCTCCTTCCTAGCACATTCTGAGCTGTAAATCTTTCCACCTCTCTTTTCTGTCAACATGCTCCCATCTGGTTTGTCTTCCAGAAATTCATTGAAGGCTGTCATCTGCTGCCTTAGTACTCCTCTCCTCATTTCTTTCCTCTTCTTCCTGCTATTCTAAGTCTATTCCTTTTCTTACATTAATTATTTTAATTAATTGGGGTGCTAGGAGGGGTTGGAGGAAACCCAATAAGCAACCCCTCCTGAACTTTCTGACCATTGGTTTTACATGAAGAGATAGGTGGATATTCTTTGTAATAGATTATTTTTTTAAGGACTGTATATGAAGAGGTTTTGCCCTGATCAAGATGATGGAATGAGACATGTCAGGCCTCCAAGCCCTCACAGAGGCTGTGAACAACCAGCAAGAACTTGCAGAAATATCTTTCTCAACGCTCCAATTAATGAACTGTAGTCACAGGGCGAGCACTGAATCGAGAAAAGAGGATACTTAAAAGCGGTGGGATCTCATGATGCCCTGGCTGATTTCTTCTCCACTCCTTACCAGCACAGATCAGTGTGGCCCTCTGAGCTGGTTCTGGAGGAGCAGAGTAACCCTTGTACACATACTGGGAGCATACTAGTCCACTCTGTCTGGTGATGGCCTGAGGAACTGGCCATTCCAGAAGTTGTCCTGTGTGTAGGAAGGCAGCTCAATGAGCTGTCCTATAGAAGGCTTGGGAAAAGAGTTAAATGGTTGCCTGGGGTAAGGGACTGCCAATTCTATGACATATGGTTCAGTGCCCAGGACCATAAAGAAACTGTTCCTGAGGGAAGAGGGAACATTCGAACTGTGTAAACAGAGGAATTCCCAAGGTTACATGCATGTGCATGTCAAAACACATGCGAAGAAAAGATCAGGGAGGCGCCTATACTTTGGCCTGGAGCTATTCTCCAAACTCATTTTATGGATAAGTCCTAGAGGAGAGCTTTTGCACAGGCCAATTTGCAAAGACTAAAAGAATGGGAAAGGGTTTTTCTTTTTTTTCCTTGGTTTGTTTCTGGCACCCAAAGAAAGCTTTATCATAATACTAACTGGATATAAGCTTAAGGAATAGACACCTCAGAGTCTAAATTACAGAGATAACAACAACCTAAATTACCAAAATGTCCACGTTTTAACAAAAGGTTATAAAATATACAAAGAAATAGGAAGTAATGGCCCAAGCAAAGATTAAAGCACTAGAAACCATCAGTGGGGAGGACCACACTAGGAACATACCAAAGACTTTTAAAAAATGATCCTAAAAGTATTCAAAGAGATAAAGGAAAACAGGGACAAAGAACTAAAGAAAATCAGGAAATGACATGAACATAAAGAGAATATCAACAAAGATAGAAAGTATATAAAAGAACCATGAGCTGAAGACCATAGTAAGAAATGAAAAATTCCCTAGAGGGATACAACAGCAGATTGGAGCCGGCAGTAGAATCAGAGAATTTGAAGATGATTGAAATCATCCAGTCTGAGGAGCAGAGAGAGGAAAGAATGAAGAAAAGTGAACAGAGCATTAGGAACTAGTGGGATACCATCAGGCATATTGATACACACATTGTGGGAGTCCCAGAAGAAAAAAGAGGATCTACAAAGAAATGATGGCTGAAAACGTCCCAAATTTAATGCAAGGCATAAATATACACATCTAAGATGCTCAATGAACTCCAAATGGGATAAAACCCAAATAGATACATATCATCGCAAATTATAATCAAATTGCGAAATGCCTAAGATAGAGAATTCAGGAAGCCACAAAGGAGAAGCAACATGCCATGTGAAAGGGAGCCTCAATAAGATTAAGTGCTGATTTCTCACTGGACACCATGAAGGCAAAAAAGCAGTGGGATGACATATTTAAAGTGCTTGAAGCAAAAAGTTGCCCACCAAGAATTCTGTATCATAGCTGTCTTTCAAAAATGAGAGAGAAGATTATGACATTCCCAGAAAAGTAAAAGCTGAGGCAGTTTGTCACCTCTAGTCCAGTCCTATAAGAAATGCAGGTTGGAAATAAAGAGCAATCGACAATAGACCAAAGCTGCATGAAGAAATAAAGATCTCCAGTGAGGATAATGACATGGGTAAATATAAATGCCAGTATTATTTTTGTTTCGTAACTCCACTTTTTGCTTCCTACAGGATCTAAAAGGCAGATGCATAAGATATAATGATAAATCAGTGGGTTTGGACTCACAATATATGAACACATAATTTGTGACAAGAACTACATAAAGGTGAGAGATAAATGGGGGATAGGAACAGTTTGTGTATAATATTAATGTTAAGTTGGTGCCAAAGCAAATGAGACTGTTACAAATTTAGGATGTTTAATTTAAACCCCATGGTATCGACAAAGAACATACTAGAGAATATGCAAACTCACAGAAACAGAAATTAGGTTTCCAGGGACAGAGTTTTGGGGGAATGGGGAGTTTATGCAAAATGGGTATAGGGTATTTGTTTGAGATGGGAACCTTTAGTAATGGAAGGTGGTGATGATAACTCAATACTGTGAATGTGATTAATCCCACTGAATGGTATGCCTGGAAGAGGTTTAAATGGGAAAGTTTATAGTGCATATATGTTCTCACAACTTAAAAAAAAAAAAAGAAGAGCAACTAAAGAGACAATGACAATTAAATGCAATACTTGATCCTGGGTGGAATCTAGCAAGGAAGAAGAAAAGACCAAAAGGATATTACTGGGACATATGAAAAAAGTAAAATATAGACTATAAGCCATCTCAATGTTAAATTTCTTGAACTTGATAACTGCCCTTAAGATAGTGTCGTGATATCCTTGTTCTCAGAAATTGTAGATGGCAATATTAAGTGTTTAAGGAGCATAATATATATAACCTACAACCAAGGGTTCAGAAAATGGGTTGAAAAATAGATAACAGACAGACAGAAAGACAGATGGATAGACAAAATGATATAGCAAATGCGGCAAAATAATTGCTGGATCTGAGTATCTTGGGGGGGTAGGGGTATACTGGAGTCCTCTGGATGGGGTTTGTATTCTTTTTTGTAACTCTTGTAAGTTTGAAAGTATTTCAAAAGAAAAAGCTAAAAAACATGGGGGAAAAAGAGTGTACATGAAGAAAACCCATTTTTAATGCAATAAATTGTATGTATATTTAAAAATTATGTTCACTTTTTTTCAGCAAGGGATTTTTCACCATTTTATCAATGGAGTATGTGACTTAAAAACTGGACTGGAACAGGTTCTTCTGACTTTGATGACTCAAGAATGTTTGTGCCATTTAATCAAGAAAAAACAGCAGCAATTTTTCTTTCAGGGGCCAGAGTGAGGTGAGAAAGTAGAGTTTAAAGAATGTTTTGTATATGTATGTATGGCTGAAATTCTGCAGTAATTTTGGCAATGTTGATTTTGAAGTGCTTGGAGGATGGTTTAAGAAGAGATTTCTCAGCTCCTCCTAACTCTTAAGAAACTTTGCATTCATAAACCCCCCAGACCTTCCTTACAGGAGCCACTGTCCCAGGCTCTCTGAATCATTAATGATTTAGAACTGAAGGAGGCAGGCTATTAGGGACTATATCATATCAAAAATTAAGATGCACCCATTTCCAATATTGAATTTTTTTGGTGATTTTTTTTTGAAAGGATTATTCTTCTTGAAGTTACTTGATTATGTATGATTGACTTATTTATGGTTGGGTATGATTCCTTAGCAATCATTGTACATACATGGGAATTCTTAAGAAAAGAAAAAAATCTAACTTAACTGTTTTCAAATGTAGTGAAACTTGTATATGTTCTAAGTTTAAGAATTATGTATGAATTTAATTAAATATTTCTTTAATTTTAAAAAAAGAGATTTCTAGTAGGCAGTTCAACATAAGTTTACAGATCAGGTGGATCTGGGAGTCTTCAAACATGCTGCAAAGGATATCACCTAGAGAAGAAACAGTTTACAAGGGCAAAGAGTACAACTCTGGGGAATATAAACTTTTAAGGACAGGTGGAAGGAAATGAACCTTAAGTAGACATTGTAGAGGAGTGTTCAATTATGTCATATGCTGTTGAAATATCAAGTAATAGGACAGAAAAATCTGCATTGGATTTTAGTAACTAAAAGTTACTAACTATTTGGTAGCAATAATGAAAGGAAGTGGCAAAGCAGTGGAGATTAAAACCAGAATTCACATCATCTCTGAAACAATGAATGTGTAGTGACACCAACCCCCACAACTGCGTGAGTCTCTCTAGTAGCAATGTTAGATGGGAGAGGGGATAATGGCTAGTGTATCTAGACTTGAAATTCTACTGGATGGATGAAATGCAATGAAAAGGGATAAAGTTTACTGACAGGAAGACGGTCAGTTTATCATGGAGAGAGAAAAATAGGAAATTAAGATTATTACTATTGGGACAGATATATCAGCAGGAGAATGAGAAAGCTGGATGGATGGGAGGTTGGGGTCAGAGAATGGGATAGGTAAATGTATATTATTAGAAGTGGAAAGGTTTTAGGTAATAATGAGCTGTAGAGTATGGCACAGGAAGTAATGTAGGTGGCTTAGGAGAAATGGAGGTCCGGATCATTGAAGCGGAGAGGGCCAAGGACTAGATGAAGATGATAAATTGGCTGTCCACATGGATGGTGAAGTTATCCCACACGACATAAACATTGAAAGAGTTAAGGAAGACTGAGAGCTAGTTTCCAAATTATTCATTAAATATTGGGAAGGGATCCAGCAACTGGAAAAGTGGTCTAACAAGTCACAGATGGTCCACATATCCCTGGTCTAAGAAATGAGAGGACTGTGCACTAGGGTATGAAAGATTAGATTAGACAAGTTTCAAAGATAAGAACCAATTTAACACTTGAGTGCCTATTACTTACTGCGCTGGATGTAGGAAACAAAAGATGCAAAAATCTCCCTCAGGCAATTAAGAATTGAGGGCCTCTTATGGCCCTTTCTAACTTTTATAAAATGATTTTAATAATCTTGGTCCAATATAAACCACAGAAACTTTTCTGCTCCCATATTGTCCTAAAGATACAGCAGAAAGAAATGCATTACTTCTACTCTTATTGTCTTTAAGTACACACTTACTTGATTCTTCTTAGGAAGTGCTCTGTCGGTGTGTTTCGTTTGAGACTTCCTCCTATTAATTTTCTTTTCTTTACATTGTTGTGTGTCTGTATTAAGTAAGTTGCAAACACTTTCTTCTGCAAAACCGATCAACTGCTATAAAGAAAATTGAAAAGGATACCACAAAGCACAAACATTTATATTTTAATGTCTATTTCACTTTTGTTTTTCTTCCCATGCTGCTCCTACCATTTTACATCCCATTTCCTCTTAATTCAAAATTGTCATTAGATGTATATTAACCAATGTAAATCCAAAAAAGGGAAATGGTAACTACGAATTTCTGACCTTTTAAAACATAGACCCAGAAGAATACATACTCTACCCATTATATTTATAAAGATAGAAAAAACAACTAAAGAATTACTTAATTTATCCATTCATCAAATGTTTATTGAGCACCTGGAATTTAGTAACTAAACACTGTTAGGTTAGAGAAAAACATCATGAACTGCTACATTATTTAAGTTTGAATTCTGGGTTTATCATCTAACTATATTGTGGGGAACCAAGCTTTTCATGTCATTTAGACCATGTCCGGGGCGGTGACCTGGAACGCTGGGTCACAAGCCTACATGGAACGCCATTGTAGGCACGCCCTGTAAAGATGTGTGTCTTGTGACTATGACAGCAGCGTTAACCATTGACCCCAGATTGTTCCTTCTTATCCACAGCAGGATATAAAGATTAATATCTGAGAGACCCTGAATGCTTTTGATCACGTAGCGTAGTTTAGCTTTGTGTAACAAATGAATAAATAACTGGAGCACAGGTGCATCAGCACCACTTGGCACACGATGCAGTGGGTCCCCTGCTCCCCTAAATCATAACTTTGTGTCTGTGTCTCATTTCAGCGTCGCCCTGTCAGCAACACTATATTAGGTAACAAACTATAACAGTATAATGTTAACCTTTACTATGCTAAAGTAAAAATTCCAATTTTATCTAATTTAATAAAACATGGAAAGACCTATACTCAATGGGAGTTATACTGAAAACAGTTCAAACCTGGTGTTAAACTCTAAAAGCACCTTCTTTTATTGGAGTTTTCTTTTAACAAAATTAATTAAAATCAAAACAGTAAAATTATCATTACCCTGGGTTACAAGCAAGATGGGATAAGGTATTAGTTGTTAATGACATTCATCAAATCAAGATTTTACCCATTATCACTTGATAACAAAAAGAAATATACTGCAAGATTTGAAAACAGATTCATCATGCTAAATACAAACACTTACGGTTCTTCTTTTAGAGGTACGTGTTACTCTACCAGCTTTACAAGAGGATATTTTCTCATGGTTATTTGAAGAAGTGAAGGTATCCGTGCCTGATGGTAAAACAGAAGCAAAGTTAAGGTAGCTAACAAAAAATAAGATGCATTGTCTTTGGATAAACTGGATTCTCTTTTAAATATCTACCTTTACTTTAAATAGCACATCTAAACATAAATAATTACTAAGGGGCATTAATTTTGAGAATTCAAACATTTTTTAAAAATTTAAGCTTACTGAATATCCAGACACTTTCATCATTTTCTATGGTGACTGCTCAACCTATTACAGTGCTGATCTAACAAGATTAAATCATACTGCAATGAATACCTGTAATTTCATTATGCTCCGTTTTATTATAAACTACTTTTTGTACAATGAAATTGCAATAAGGGGCATTAAGATGACCATGTAAGTATATTTAATTTTACAAAGTTTAGGAAAATTTTAATTTGATCACTTTTAATGATATAAATGAAAGACAGTATTAATGTGTTTAAGGGCATAGGCTTTGAAACTTGACAGACAATGGTTCAAATTTAAGCTCTAATTTAATAAGACATGTTTTGGAGTCTGTGCTAATGAGGCTGGATTTTGTCTTATAGCCAACAAGAAGCCATTAAAGGATTTTGGCCAGAGGAAAAACATGAATAATAGTTCCCATCCGAAGTGTTTCTCCCATGACCTTTGCCAGCCACATCCTGGTTTGTCAAGAAAGCTGGGAGACATTTTTGTTGCCTTGTCATGATCATAAAAAAGCCAAAGACCGTGAAAAGTACATGTACCAAAAATGCCATGTTAACATCAATGAACAATTTTAGTTATTCCATAATGACCTTTCACAACAAATTGTGAAAAAGAGCTTACTGTTGATGTGTAGGAGATGCCAGAGCAAAACCACACTGCTAGCAGTGACTTGAAAAATGGGGGTACCCATTTAAAAGAGTTACATGTGGGTGATAAAATGTGGGACTTGGAATGGAAAGGCATATGAAACTTCTTATAAAATTTTCCATACTATTTGTTAATTTTAAATGAAGTAGGCATTACTGTAACAAAAATAAAAATTTAAAAAGAAATAAAGAGATTTTCATATATACAGGTTGAGAATGATGTTGTAAAATAAACAAAAGTTACTACCTGAAAAAGTCTCAGAGATTGAAGGGTTACTAGGAGGACTCAGAACTGCAAACGACACCTGAATTGGTTCCATGTTTTCCTAAATAAACAGAAAGAGTAGAAATTTAACATTCTTAAATTCAATAAATATATAACAATGCGCCCAAAAGAAAAATAAGGATTAACTTTGGTAAGAGGAGTTACAATAAACAACAAAGATAGGAGGTCAATCAAAGATTATAGAAAAAAATTATAAAAGATAAAGAAATGGATGTAAAACTACATATCTTTTACATTTACCAATCATCTTTTCAGTGAAACCATGTTTACTGTTATCTAACACAATAAAACAAGAAATTTTTAAATGAAATTAGCAGTAATAATCTGATAAGTTACTTTTTAGTTTATTTAAGATTCCCATATGTTACTCCTATAAAGTAAATAAGAAAATCTATTTATATACATACTCTAACATTACAATATCATTTAGGGAAACTTCAGGGTAAAATGGCAATGAGGTTGAAAAACCATTCATAGGGGCAATTTATCAGGTTGAAGAAATTCCCTTTTATTATCAGTTTGCTAAGTATTTATCAGAAATGGATAGACTTTGTCAAATGTTTTTTGTGCATCTAATGTGATAGCCATGTATTTCTTTTTCTTTTTTAGTCTGTTGATATAGCAAATTATACCTATGGTTTATCAAATGTTAAACAAACCTTGCATCCCTAGGATAAATGTAACTTGGTCATGATGTATTATTTTTATACATCGCTAAAATTTTGTTAAGAATTTTCCCATCTATATTCAATGAGGACATTGGACTGTTAATTTCTTTCCTTATAATGCGTCTGATTTTGGTATCAGTCTAATCAAGCAATGAGTTGAAATATTACCACCTTAATTTTTTGGAGGAGTTATCTCCCTTGGGTTTGGTAGAATTCATCAGTAAAATCATCTAGACATAGAGCTTTCTTAGTCAGAAGGTTTTAACTACCATTTAACATTTTTTAGATGATACAGGGCTCTTTAGGTAATTCATTTCTTCTTGAGTTTTATCAGTTTGGGTCTGTCAGGGAATGTGTCCAGTTTTTACTAAACTTTTAAGTTCTTCATAGTATTTCCCTATCATCCTTTTAATATCTGCTAGGATATATAATTACAGTAATTCTCTCATTCCTGATGTTGTAATTTGAGTCTTCTCTCCTGTTTTCCTGATCAGTCTAAATGGGTTATCAATAGTTTTTTTCACAGCACAAAGTTATTGCTTTCAAAGATTTTTCTCTATTGTTTTTGTTTTCTATTATGTTGATTTCTACATTTTTCTTCATTATTTCCTCTCTTCTACTTACATTGCCTTTAATTTGCTTTTATTTTTCTAGTTTCCTAAAGTAGAAGCTGAGATCATTAATTTGAGACCTTTCTTCTTTTCTAATATAGGCATTTTTTCTTAAAAATTTCCTTGAAGAATCTCTTAAGTTGCTTCCCACTTATTTTTGTTGTTTTATAGTGGTTCCTTTAGTGTTTATTTCATGCATCATGAACTTACACTACTTTGTGTACTTTATAAGCACCTTTAGTATGATTCCATTTCTCTCTCCCAGACTTTGTTATTTTTTGTCATATATTTTACTTTCACATGTTATAATCAAACAGTACACTGTTATTACTTTTGCTATAAGTGATTATCATTAAAGGACACTAGAAAAACAGTTCTATTGTATTTACCTACATATTGAGCATTTTCAGTGCTTTTCATTCTTTTGTACAGAAGCAGATTTCTGCCTGGAATCATTTTTCTTCTGCCTAGAGGACTTCCTTTAACATTTCTTATATTGCTTGTTCATTGCGATGAAGTTTTTTTAGCTTTTGTATGACTGAGAAAAATCCTTTATTTCCACATTTGTTATCAAAGATAGTTTTACTGGGCAATTGGGTAGAGAGTTCTAGGTTGACAGTCCCCCTTTGCCCATCTTTAAGTAATACAAAGATGTTGCTGCAGTTTCTTCTGGTTTAAATGATTTCTGATGAGAAGTCTGCTGCCATTCTTTTATTCCGTAGGTCATGTTATCTTTTTTCTCTGAATGCTTTTACAATTTTCTCTTTCTCAATGATTTTGAACAATTTAATTAATGTGCCCTGGTGTAGTTTTCTTCATCTTTCTTGTGCTTGGAGTTTGTTCAATTCTATAATCTGTGGTTTTATATTTCTCATCAAATTTGGATTTTTTTTTAACCATTATGTCTTCATACGTGATGACTTCTGAATACAAGGCATTTTTACTGTGGTTGGTGGGGACAATAACTATTCCTGCCACTGTGTGAGCTCTAGGGATCGTTCCCTCTGCTCCATTTGCGTACATCTTTCCCTGGCCTCAAGTAATTTACTCCATGTATTCTGTTGATCAGTATTCCGCTGACAACTCAAGTGGGACCCTTTGCAGATCTTCAGTGCTCTCTCTCTCTGTAGCTCTCTCCTCTCTGGTACTCTGTCCTGTGAATTATAGCCTCCTTGGCTTTCCCTCAGACTCCCAGCACCACCTTCTCAACCTGGAGAGATTGCCAGGCTTCACTTAGGTTCCTCCTTCCTGTGCGGTGGCCTGTAAACCCAACCCAGGCAGTTGAGACTATCATAAGGCTCACATCATTTGTTATCCCTCTTGGGGGGTTTACCGCCCAGTGTTTCCTGGTGTTAAATGTCTGAGAATAACTGTTTCATACATTTTCATGTTGTTTCAAGTGGGAGAGTACTCCATTTCAACCCAAAGTTAAATTTCTTATATTCAGGTATAACAGCAAGAATGACTGATTGCTCCAACAGAAAAATGGATAAGGAATACTAATAGGCAATTCTCAAGAGAAGAAATTCAATGGCCTATGAACATACAAAAAAATGTTTGAACCTCACTAATAAACTAAAAATTTTCAAGTCATCTTTTAAGCTTTTGAAACAATTTACAATCAATGCCCAGGGTTTTTGAGGATTTGCTATAACAGAAACATTTACATTATTGTAAGTCAAATTACTATGTACTTTCTGAACAGTAATTTAGCAATATGTATCAAAAGTATGAAACTGTTCAAATTCTCCAATCCAGTAATTCTACTTATAGAAATTAATCTTATCAGAAAAAACAAGAGTTTACAGTATCTCAATTCTAAGATGGCTGTTCTTTCACATTTTAATATCTCTGAAATCTAAGTACATCTTAATATCCACAGAGTATCTATTTAATTTTCCGCACTTTTTCTTACTGATGTATAAAACGATGGCACATCTTAGAATCAACAGCATTTAGGTTCAGTGATATATTCTATGTACAAGGATTCATAGACGTATTGTTTGTTAAAGGGGAAAACTGGTAAAAATTTAAATAGATAAAGACATTAATTTATGCCATAGCACACCATATAGGCCATTTCATGATTTCTAACAATAGTTATCGCTCATGGGAAATTGGTAAGACCTGATGAAAAGATAAACAGAATTCTGTTCACCCACATTTTTCACACTTACAAGATCCTCCTCTTTGTCATCAAAATTTGGTTGAAGTAACTGATCAGGAACTGGTGACAGCTCAAGCAGTGCAGGACTGAGACTATCTAAATCCTTTTTATGAACAGGTGTTCCTCCTTTACGCAATGGAGTATTTGCTGGTAAGGATTCATCAAACACTTCAGGACTTAGGTCCTCTCCAAAAGTAACTCTTTTCCTCTTCCTCACATTTTGAAAAGGCAGTACTTTACTATTTTCTTGATCTTCTATAAATGACAAACGGGAATACATTGAAAAATTAAGCTATATTTCTTATCAAAAAGGCTTATAGTATTCAGCTATTATTTGTATAATAAATAACATTAGTTTGTAGAGAAAATGCAAAATGGAAAAGAGAAGAAGTATTTCTAATTAAAACCTGGTAAGAGGTCTTAAAGTAAATTTTGTATGACTATCTTAAAAGTATACAAACTTGGTCTACAAATTTCCTTTACATGTTTCACTGTTAAGCAAAAGTGGATAGATGAAATGGATAGACCAATTCTGAGACTGATCAAAGAGATTCTATTCTCCCCTGTTGTTCTTATGTAATTGCACAAGCATCAAGACATGAGCAGATAATTGAAAATTCCATATACTATATCAGAAGTTCTGCAATAATAAAATATCCTGAGGCTTAAAAATAAATATGAATTTCTTACCTGCTTTTTGTTCTTTGCAACAGTATGCAGGATTTGAGATTAAGCTTGGGTGAGTCCCATTTTCACCGAGGTTGTCACAGTGTTCCTAACAAAATAAATACTCATGAATAATTTTATATGCACACACACACAGTCATTAAGAATGGCAATTTTGACTTTTTTCTGTCAAGGAAAGAGTTTAAGGTACTGAAGATTCCTTTCACTTTCATAATTGTTCTGGCTTAAAAGACCATAATTAAAAGACCATAAATTAGCCACAAAGAAAAACTGGGTTGCCCAAGAGTACTTTGTAAATAGTAGTCTAGGTCAAAATTAGAGAACAGAAATCCATAAATGTAAGCCAGAATGCATCCCTTCATCTTTGGTCTGGTAAAGGAAGTTAAGGAAAACGTGAGTGGCTAGAAGTATAGTGCAGTGTATAAAGTGCCAGATGAGGTAGACTACATAAAAGATCTGAGGTATAAGAATTGCACTAAAACAAGAGAAATATCAAATAGGTAAATAGTATAATATGGTGTTCTGTCTTTTAAACACGGGAATCACACCTTTTATGAGTGTTTAATTCTCCTGTATATATTACTATATTCTTGGTGAAGGAACAAGGAAAGAAGGTAGCATTCATCTCTCTCTCTGCTTCTCCAGTCGTCAGTTGAATTGGCGGGGTCCATATCTTCATGGAAATAATTGAATCAAACAGTTCACCCACAGTTAATTGAAACACATCTCCATGGAAACACTCAATCAAAGGATTCCAACCCAATCAACACTAAAACATCAGCCCCCTCCAAGACTTCATCAAAGAATATGGCATTTTGGGGAACATAATACATCCAAATCAGCACAAAAGGGATAGTGTAAATCCTGCAGAAAAAGGGCAAGTCCAAACACTTGGCCCCTGGAGCTCAGTATGAAGAGAGCAAGTGCTGGGGGCTGAATGAGAGTCACCTCTTAATTATCATCTACTTGTCCAACTTCAACCTAAACTGCTGACCAGCACTTGTTCTCTAGAGCTACTCATTTTTTCTAGTACATCTATTCCAAGAACAGCACCTTCTCAAACAGGCCTGCCCCAAGCAACTATCCATAACTACCCATAATCAACTATCTCCCAAGTCAGTTCATTTTCCTAATCAGAAAACAAGTTAACTTACAAAACAAAGGTGATGTTTACTTTAGATCTATTTTTAATTAAAACAACCACAAAAGTTAGCAAACAACTCAAATTTCATATACCTACACACTTTGGCCAGCTTCAGAAAAAGATAATTAGTTGTAATCTTTTATGATTCTAGTGGTAGGACTTGAATGTTTGCTATGTAATACTGTTAATAAATACAAGTTATGTGGATCATTAAGATATTAAGTTTCTTTGAGGAGAAGATATAACAAACAGAAGACATTAACAAGCAGTACACGCTGTATGTATCAGAGAAACAAAACAGCTCTTTAACCAGAAAATTTATTAAAACATTTAAAATAACAAATGACCATCCATTATCCATGTAGACGGAAGATAACCCAGTTCAGTTTGGTTTTAAAAACAGATTTTGTAGGGATAGTTGCATGTTAAAATGTTTACAGATTGGAAAAAACTGTAATTCTCATGTGCCAGAAACTTGTGCTAATTTCATATATTACCACATTTAATGTTCAAATTACCCTAAAGGTAGTTGATAATATTCTCCTATTATAGATAAGGAAACCAAAGCACAAAAAGTTAAATAATTAGCTTAGCTGTTAATTTCAGAGTCAGGATTTGAAACCAAGTACTTTGACTCCAGAGCCTGTACTATTGTCTCATGGTTTTCACAGCCTAACATCAGACTATTCAGGTCCATTTAACAACTTCTAAGTCCAGGTTTATATAAAATGGGGTTAATACCTTTTTGGAGGACTGTTGCAAGGATTAAATGAGTTAATGTACATGATATACCAGAAATGTCAAACAGATCCTATCAACTTACTCTTGAGCTTAGAGAAAAACGCATGCCTGTGTAAGGGTATTTCTAAGACCAAATATTTTGGGTAGAAATATATAACAGATTGACACATTATGAACCCTTCACAAACTACAGTTTACTTATATTAAATTCAGCATACAATATACCACACTGAGGTTTAAAAAAAAAAAAAGCAAAAAGAAACAAATTCCACTTAGTTCTATAAATGAGAAAAGTGAAAGAAAAAATTAGGATGAGATATTTACTTTAAAACCAGTATGACATATAACATTTCAGAGGTATTGCTTTGAACAAAATGGATTTTAATTCAATTTGCTTTAGAAAATTTAAATCTATACTTACTGGTAAGCTTTCTAGAAACAGCTTAACCGTGGGTTTCTTCAGGACAGAACGAGTAACAAAGATCTCAGAGGACTGAGTGTCCCTCTTACACACTGGAGCAACTGGTGACTTGACTTCATGAACTGTGTCTGTTCTCACATCTGTGAATTTGTGCACCAACTCAGTTTTCTGCAAAACATCATCACTTGATCCTTTTCCCTCTACGGAGCCAGCAAGCATGATTCCTTTAAAGTAAACAGGTAAACATTAGAGGTGAAAGATTTCCAAATCTCTTTGTTCTAGATCAAAAATATTATGTATCTGCAGAGCGAATAACTTGCTACTAAGAAATTCAACCCTAATATAGCTTGCTTAAGAAGTAATAGCTGGGATTTCATTTGAAATATAAAAATATAGAAGAATGGCATTGTTCACCTTTTTAAATTCAAATCTGACTACCGAGGGTACAGTAAGTAAGAAGTTTTTCCCTTCCATGGAAATCTGGGTCAGCGATTGAAAGAAGGTAACAATGAATCAGCTATCGAACCTCAGTTTGCCTCAACTCATATGAAACCTGTTACTTGTACCATAAAACTAACCTGACTTGAGCAATGAATAAAGACCTATTTTATTGCTGGAATCAGAGGCATTTTAGCATGCAGAGGTGCCAAGGGGAGACAAAAAATATCAAACCCAAAAGTAACATACTGCATTGTCCAAAGGCTAGGTTTTCCACACACAAAAAATTCTCCCTTTCTCACAAGAGAGAATTGACTAATGACTGGTGATTCCTTTAATAAAAATGTATTGGACACCTACTATGTAATAGGCACTCTTTTAGGAGCTAGAGATTCAATGCTGAGCAAAACACACAAAGCTCTCCTATATTCATAGAACAAAGAGACAATATAAAATACACCAACAAGAGTAGGGATGGGTGAGGGAGGGAGGAAACAGCTGTGACTATAAAAGGGTAGCATGAAGGATCCTTGTAATGGAACTGTTCTGTATCTTGACTGTGGTGTGGTCATATGAATCTATGATTGTGATAAAATTGCATGGAACAAAATACGCATAAGTGAGTGCTTGTAAACCTGGTGATGCCTGAACAAAAGCTGATGGACTGTACTCAGTCAATTTCCTGGCTATAATATACTATAGTTATTCAAGATGTTAATACTGGGGGAAACTGTGTGAACGGTATATGGAATCTCTTTATATCATTTCTTACAACTGCATGTGAATCTGAGTTATCCCAAAATAAAAAGTAAAAAATATATGTGTGTGGTGTGTGTATTTTTATATATAGTAGTAAAACATGCCATTAAAGGAAAATAATGCAGAGAGAAGTGCATAGAGTACGATAATGTGGGAGGGAGAGTATTACTCTTTTTGGGTGGTCATGGACAGTTTTCTGAGCAGACACTGAATGAAGTAAGGAAACAAACCATGCACAGACCCAGGGAAGAAGATTACATGCAGAGAGAAGCCAAGTGTGATTCAAACAGATTGAGCAAGGAGAAGAGAGTTAAGAAGCTGAGAATGATGGCTTAGAACTAGATCATGCAAGGCCTAGTAAAAATGGTACAGACTTTGGATTTTTTAAGTGCAACAGGAAGCCAGTGAAGGATTTTGAGAAGGAGAGTGACATGGTAAGACTTATATTTTAAAAGAATTACTCTGGCTACTGTTAGGTGACTGTAAGGGATAGAGGTAGGTGGGTGGGGCAAGGGTGGAATCAGGGAAATAAGTTAAGAGGACAAGCAAAACAATCCAGGCAAGAGATGATGATAGTCTAGATATACTGATAGCTGTGTAAAGGATGAGAAGTGGTCAGACATTGAAATATTTGAAGGTACCATCAACATCATTTGTTAATGGGGCTGAAAGTTTAATTTGAAGAACAAAGCCAAGATAACACCAAGGTTTGTGGCACAAGAAATTGGGTGAATTATAGTGTCATTTACTGAGATGAAGAAAATTGAGAGGAGCAGGTTGGTAAGGAAAAAAAAAAAATCAAGACCTGCTTAGATAGTTTGAGATGTTTATTAAACACCCAAATGGAGATTAAGAAAGGTATTTGAGTTCAGAGTTCAGGGAAGAGGCCAAGGACAGAGATTTAAATTTTGGAGTCAGCAGCAGATAGAGGATATTTACGGTTATGAGAATGCCTGTAATCACCTATGCAGTGAGTACAGGGAGAAAAAAAGTTCAAGCATTGAGCCCAGGGCATTCAAACATTTAAAGGTCAGGATAGAAGAGGAAGAACAAGGAAAATACACAAAGAAGAAATAGTTAGTGATAAAGGGGGAAACAGGAGAGAATGATGTCCCAAAGTCCCGTGAAGAAAACGTTTCTCACAGGAGGTCAGCTCTGTCAATGATGCTGCTGAATTATCAAGGAGAGAACATACTGAGATTCCCTACTAGGTTGCCAATGAGGTTGTTGCTGGATACCAAGGTCTATGCCGAGTTAGTTCAAGAAAGAACGAGGCACAAAGCCTGCTCTGAGGAATTCTGCTATACAGGAACACAAAAAAATGGAGTTGGGGTTGGAAGGTAATCCTAGGTCAAGGGAAAGTTTAAGATGGGAGATATTACAGCATAATATATACTAATGGGAAGTTAGCTATCAAGAAAAGAGAGGACAACTCAGACACAAGGTCCTTGAAAAGGAAAGAGGTGATGAGTATTAGCTCATAATGAAGGGGGTTGGCCTTAGATAAGAACAGTGAGAATCTACTGTATAAGGTGGAAAGGAGAGTACACTTGCACAGAGATGCAGAAGGCTCCTGAGGTGAGAGAACCAGGACATTTGCACCTGACAACTTTCATTTTTTAAGTGATAAGAAACAAGGTCTTCCCTTGTGGATCACACCCCCTTTATCTAGTGTATGGATGAGTGGAGGAATGGGGATAAAAACTAAAGGACAAATGGGGTGGGATGGGGAGATGATTTGGGTGTTCTTTCTTCACTTTTATTTTTTATTCTTGTTCCGGTTCTTTCTGATGTAAGGAAAATGTTCAGAGATAGATTGTGGTGATGAACGCATAACTATGTTATCGTACTGTGGACAGTGGATTGTATATCATGGATGATTGTATGGTGTGTGAATGTATTTCAATAAAACTGAATTAAAAAAAAAAAAGAAACAAGGTCTTCAACTGTGATGGGAAAAGCAAGGGAAGGAGTGTTAGAAGCTTGAGGAGAGAGAGAGGGTGTGAAAGAGTGAACTGATCAAGAAACAGAAGGAAGTGCCAAGCTAACAACCCTTGAAGTTAAAAAATCAGCTGTCAACATACAAAATATTTTAGCAGCTCTGCAGCAGGTACAAAGTAGGCAGAGAGATTTACTGGGTTGGATGTCTGGAAAGATGGGTAAAAGGGAGGAAGGGGAGAGGGCAAGGGAGAAGAGGGAGGTATTAGGCAGGCTCTCTTTCCTAACCTTTACTTTAACAAAGGATTTTGTATCCCACTTTACAAGACCATTTAACTCTTCTTGAAGTATACTGTCTGAGCAATAAAAACTTCTGTGCCAAATAACTAGACAGTTTAATATACTGGAATCAGCACTAGACTTTTAAAACCCAGATACCATAACCTATGGTACATTTGTCTTTCTCTGTTTTTTATAATATTTTTGTTTAGGGCTTAATGGGTTACTAAAATGGGGTATTTGGGTCTATGTTGCGTGTGATGGTCTCAATTCAGATAATACTGTAGAGTGACGTTTGGGCATGATGAAAATCTTTAATGGCCACACTTCATTCATTCTGTTACTACTGTCAAAGGATATGTCACTTCTAAGACAAAGCACCATGAAAGCAAAACAGAGAATTGCTAACAACTGGTGAAAGAAATAGCATCACATTTCATCCATGTAACAACATATAACCCAGCTCCATGCCTTGTCAATGGAGACATCCATCCATCCATCCATCCATCCATCCACCTTATGATTAAAATTTTAAAACTAAGAAGTCAGAGAAGACAAGCACTACAAGAAATGCTGAAGGAGGAAGTTCTTTTTCAGGTTGAAAGGAAATGATACTAGAGAGAAACTTGGGATATTCTGAAGGAAAGAACATCAGAAATGGTATATATCTGAGTAAATACAAAAGTCTATTTTTACACCTTTAATTTCTTTAAAATGCACACGACTGTTTATAGTGTAAAGGACTATAAAGGACAGGGGGTGGGGAGATAGGAAATAGATGTGCTCTGTACAGTGTACAAAGTTTCTACATTTTAAATGAAATAATACAATTAACAGAAAAGTTAAGGATGTATATTGTAATCCCTAGAGCAGTCATTAAAAAAAAAGATGCAATGAGTAATAGTTAAAAAGGCAATAAATGAAGTGGATTTTAAAAAGATATTCAAATAAACCCAAAGAAGAAAAGAATGGGGAAACAGGAATAAAAAACAGAAAGAACAGAAAACATATGATAAAATGGTAGACAAATTGAAACCTATCCATAAATACTTGAAAGGTTAATGAATGGGCTAAATACTCTAATTAAAAGGCAGAGATGATCAGAATGGATATAAAAGCAAGATCCAACCATATGTCTACAAGAGTTTTATTTTAAAGACACAGACAGGTTGAAAGTAAACCTAAAATCTTACTCAAGCAATACAAGCATGATTTTGGGGGAAACCATGGTATCCTCGTAAAAGTCTTCACACACTTAAAAACAAAACCAAAAATCATGTGTAGCGTTTCTCTAACAAAACACATTTATTAATATGTTCATATGATCTAGTCTTCACAATAGATGCCATCAGCTTGGAAAGAGTTTACTAAATTTTACTGGTAGTTCAAAAATAAAAAAGTCACATCTCATTTAACAAGAATTCTTAAACATTTCTACTAGATCATGGGCTCCTAAAATTCATTTTAGTTTTCTCAAATTTTAACATATAGGTACACAAGCTATAAATGTCTACAGAACAAACATTTTGATGACTGAACTGGTCCATGTACTAAAGAAAAATTAAATGCTTACCATTTGAAGCCTCTGTGACATCTGAAAGTGAAATAGACTGTTCAACTAAACATCCAGACTCCATTAAATCAGGTCCAAAAGACTTCTTAGGAAAAAAAATTTCAAGGGTAAAGAAGTATTATGTTCTATTTCTTAACAATTTGAGTAAGCAATCAGAAATCAGTAGATTACCTAGAAATCTGGTATTCAATCAATCAATCACCTTCCTTATCTAGCTAACACTGATAAAAATATACAGGAATTTAACAACAGAGTATTCTTTCTAATTGCACCCTAAACATTCCTCCAAACAATTTTCAGATACCTAGGAAAAGTTTAAAGGGCATGTTTTGTTGCCTTACTGCTTTAAGTTCAGAAAACAGTGTGAATTGTTATCCTTTTATAGAGGAAGCTGTCAAAGTAAAGAAAACAACAAAAGACACAACAGCTAGTATAGGAAAAATACCAATGGTTAGGAGGAGAAACACGCTAATATTAATTTGGAAATCATTTCTGAATCATGGCTTATGTCCAAGCAATTAGTTCTAATAAAAACTATTACAATTGCTTCTGTTAGATGGTTTTATATTAACTTGAAAAAGCAGAGGGAGCAGATTATAGGCAATTCTGAGATACAAATGAAACTTACCTAACTCTGAATAATTTTTAGTAACTATTGTTTATTATATGAGTCCAAATAAAACCCATAGGACATGAATTGGTTCTACATGACAGACAAAGTACAGGAAAAAAGTTCCAAATTTTAATGGCAGTCAGTGCCTCCTCTCACTGGAGAAACAGGAACTTACTGTATTAAACCAAGACTAACAGTATGATGCAGGGAAAGTAAGTCATAAAAGAATTAGCTCTCTGTTTACATTTCAGTGAAAGTCAAGCATCTTCAATATTATTATTTCCTAATTTTGTAAAATTCACATTGGTTATCATCTTTGGCTAATCTTGACAAGCTTTAGGTAGTTATAAACAACAAAAAGGAAGTGAGCAGAGCAAAGGAGAAAAGTGCTTAAACAGCACCCCACTTCACAGTCAGTATTACAGGAGTTAAGGGCAAGGCAGTAGTGCAAGACCCCTCAGATCTGAGGAGCACATCCCATATATAATTTTCATTTGATTTACCATTATATTTAAATAATATGTTATAGGTCTGCCTTCCCCAGCAGACAAAAGCTCCTCAAGAGCAACTGTAACTTACTGCCTCTAGACATCAGCATCTAGAATGACACTCGGCATGCAGTTTGCATAAGGTCAGTAGCCAAAAGCAACATACCAAAACTGTTTCTAATAATCAAAAAACCAACCAACCACAACACAATTAAAATGTAGGAAACACACCTATACACACACACAATTTAAAACCCCAGCTACAGGGACAAAAATTAGATGAAGAAAGGGTGGGATGGAGGGGATGGAAAGATTTAGGTGTTCTTTTTTGCTTTTATTTTTATTTTTGGAGTAAGGAAAAGGTTCAAAAATTGATTCTGGTGATGAACGCACAACTGTGATGGTGCTGTGAACAATCGATTACACACTGTGGATGACTGTAGGGTATGTGAATATACCTTAATTAAATTGTATTTTTTAAAAAAGTAAATGAACAATAGGTGGACAACGGGAATGGGATGTTTTGGATGTTCTTTTTTATTTTATTTTTTGGAGTAACGAAAATGTTCAAAGTTTGATTGTGGTGATGAAAGTACAACTATATGACAATACTGTGAACAACTGATTGTACACGTTTAATGATTGTACATTATGTGATTATATCTCAATAAAATTGCATTAAAAAAAAACCTTTAGAAAACACATTAAAAAAAAAAAAACATAAACAAAACCAGGTACAGTACGGCAGTACAAGGAACCATAAGGGGTCTTGACAGTCTTAAAACTGACCATGCAGAAAACCGAAGCTTCATTTTCCTGTTTCAAGAAAGAGAATTACCTCAGGAAGATCTGTACAAGTTTCGACAGCACATGTTCTGCCTACACTGGGAGAAGTATTAATATTCAATATATGGAGATCAGTTACTTTTCTTTGATCATCGGCTAGATTTTCCTCAGAGTTGCTCTGACAGGATACTCTTCGCCGTTTGGCTGATAACTTCACAGGGAACCCAGACTGTCGAGACTCATGAAGATCTTCCTTTTTGGCTATATACACAAAACAAAATTACACAGGCATAAATACTTTATTTTAAAATAGTATTTAAAAATTTTGTACAGCATAATAATTTTAGTACAATTTAGTGCTTGAGTCCTAAAAACATTATAAATGAAAAGAATTTAATGTCTTTTTTTATTCAAAAAGGAAATTCTCACTGGAAGGCAAAAGAACATAACTATTAAAAAGATGATAATTTTTTTGATGGTTTAATTGTTAAACTTAAGTTTTCCAGACTTTAACATGTGCAAAGATATACTAAAACACATTTGCATTTCTGATATCTTGATATGGTTTTTCTCATTATATTTCTAAATGCTTACCAAACAAACACAATAATAATCAACTAAAAATCAAGGGTTGTAAACTCACATTTGCTCAATTCAATGCTCAATTCAAAAGTGGAAAGAAGCTAATGAACTCCAACATTTTAAAAAACTTAAACTTAATTGTGACCACGTGAAAATGCCAAATGTCAGATTTTTTTCCAAGAGAAACCATAAATCCAGATTTTTATGTGAAGCATAGGAAATTTTAAATGTTAGGCACCATTTAAAAATAAATTTTAAAACTATTTTGCAATCCCTGCTTTAAAAAGATTGCTTTCACACTTTAAAACCAAATCTTTTTTATATCTTAAAAGCTTGTCTACATAAACACCAAAGTCAAAACTGACTGAATTTTTTCTACTCACTGAAGTCTGACTTCACCTCTCTTTCCACTTCTAAGAATCCAGGATTATCAGCCATTTTCTCATTTTCCTTTATGGAATGAAAAGCTGACTGGAAGGCAGATATTCGCTCTTTTAATGAGTTAACATTCCAGTGAAGTACAGGGCTGCCCTGTTAATGTAGAGAGATATAGAGGATATTATAAATCAAATCTAAAATAGTTTTGATTAATAAAAGGGACAATCCAACAAGAAGAAATAACAATCATAAATATTTATGCATCATTGCCCCAAAATACATGAAGCAACCACTGGCAAAGCTGGAAGGAGAAATGACACCTCTACAACAATAGCTGGAGATTTCAATACACCATTTTAATGGACAGAACATCTAGATAGGAGATCCATAAGGAAACAGAGAACTTGAATAATATGATGAATGAACTAGACATAACAGCAATACATGGAACATTGTACCCCCAAACAGCAGGATATACGTTCTTCTCAAGAGTTCATGAATCATTCTCCAGGACAGACCACATACTGGGTCACAAAACAAGTCTAAATAAATGTTAAAAGACTGAAATTATACAAAGCATCTTCTCTGACCATAATGGAAAGAAGCTGGATATCAATAACAAGTGGAGAACTGGAACATTAAAAAATATATGGATGATATTCTTTGAGATATGCTCTAAGTACTTTTGAAATTGTACATTGAAAGTCATCACTGTTATGTATATATGTTAAAGTTCACAATAAAAAAAAAGGAAAAAAAAAATATATATATATGGAAGTTAAATAATACTCTCCCAAACAACCAGTGGGTCACAGAAGAAATTGCAAGAGAAATCAGTAAATATCTCGAAACGAATGAAAACAAGAACACAACATATCAAAGCTTATGGGAAACAGCGAAGGCAGTGTTGAGAGAGAAATTTATAGCCCCAAATACCTACATTAAAAAGAAAGAGCTAAAATCAAAGACCTAACTGCACACCTGGAGGAAATGGAAAAAGAACAGCAAACTAACCCCAAAGCAAGCAAAGGAAATAAATAACAAAGATTAGAGCAGAAATAAATGAAATGGAGAACAAAATAAATGAGAGAGAATTAATAAACCCAAAGCTGGTTCTTTGAGAATATCAACAAAATTGACAAACCTTTAGCTAGACTGACAAAGAAAAAAAGAGGAAGACTCAAATAAATAAAGTCAGAAATGAAAAAGGAGACATTACTACTGACCCCTCAGAAATAGAGAGGCTCCTACAAGGATACTATGAACAACTGTATGCCAACAAAGTAGGCAGCCTACATGAAATGGACAAATTCCTAGAAACATACCAACAACCTACACCAACTCTAAGATATAGAAGACCTCAAGAGACCAATCACAAGTAAAGAGATTGAATCAGTCACCAAAACCTCCCCCAAAAAGCCCAGGACCAGATGGATTCACAGGTGACTTATACCAATCATTCCAAGAAGAATTAATACCAATCTTGCTCAAATGCTTCAAAAAAATTGAAGAGGAGGGAACACTACCTCATTACATGAGACCAGTATCAACCTACTAATAAAGCCAAATAAATATACAACAAGAGAAGAAAATTACAGACCAAGTTTCTCTAAGGAATATAGATACAAAAATCCTCAACAAAATACTTGCAAATTAAATCCAACAGCATAGTAAAAGAATTATACACCATGATCAATTAGTCTTTTTTTCCCAATTTGCAAGGTTTGTTCATCATGAGAAAATCAATTAATGTAATACACCATATTAACTGAACAAAGGGGAAAACAAAACCCACATGATTGCTTGATTGATGCAGAAAAAGCATGACAAAATCCAGCATCCTTTCTTGATAAAAATACTTCGAAAAATAGGAATAGAAGAAAACTTCCTCAATATGATAAAGGGCATATATGAAAAACCCACAGCTAACACCATATTCAATGGTGAAGGACTGAAAGCTTTCCCTCTAAGATACGGAACAAGACAAGGATGAACACTTACCACTGCTATTCAACACTACTGGAAGCTCTGGCCAGAGAAGATAGGCAAGAAAAGGAAATTCAAACCATCCAAATTGAAAAGGAGGAAGTAAAACTTTCACTTTTTGCAGATGACATGACTCTAAATGTATAAAGACCCAAAAAACCTATAACAAAGCTACTACAGCTAATAAACAAACTCAGTAAAGTGGTGGGGTGCGGTCGCGGTTGCTACTTCTAGGGGGAGAGGCGGCCGGTAGCCGAGCCCTCAGCTCTCGGGGCTGCTCAAGGGGTACCGGCGGCGGGGGCTCTTTCCCGGAGGCGAGGGCGAGGCGGAGGACGTGGCCAGGGTCCTCGGCGAGAGGCGTGCAAGGAGGGCGGCGATAGGGACAAGACACTCTTCATCCAGTAGGAGTATGCGCCAAAGAGATTTATTTAGGGGTGATTACAGGTTATATAGGCTGGTAAGAAGGGCAGGGCTGGAAAAGAGGTGAAGTAGCCTTAAATGGCAATATTGAAGGGATAGGGGCTAGGATTGGTTCTGAGAGAACGCCGGAGCCGCTGCAGCGGGGCGGGGGTAGTTCTGGCCACGGGCATGCGCGCTGGCGGTGGCAGGAGTGGCCTTGGCACCAGGGAGTGAGTGGGTAAGATAAGGAAGTGGGGAAAGGGCAGTTGGGAGAAAGGCGGTTTCCTCCGGCAAGCCTCCCCTGCCAGTGACATTTTGGGTGAGGAAAAGGGAGCTGCCTTGACCTCGCTCCCCAGGCTCGGGGGGGCTGCAGAGGGCACTCACGCCCGTACCTACTACCCTCCCCAGGGGGTGATCAGGTCCCCTGGCCCAGGCCTGGTAAGTTGAGGTACAAGCTCAGACACCCGCAATTCCCCTTTCTTTTCTAATTAGAGGAAGAGGCTTTACCGGAGAGGCCCGCTAAGGGTGAGGGAAGGGGGAGGTCAGGGAAGGGAAAAAGGGGTTGACGGTGGCTCAGCGAGGCTGGAGCTCAGTGTTGGTGTGGTGCCCGGGCGCTTGACAATGGCTTCGCTGCAGCGGGCTGGGCGAAGATGAGGGGTTTAAAGTTCAGGGGTTCAGAGAAGCTGGAACTCGAGGTGAGAGCGATGTTCAGGTGATTGAGAAGGGCCTCGCGGTCGGCGAGTCGACCGGTGGCGTTGAGGTCGCGGAGGGTTGGCTGTCATCTTGGAGTGGGGGGCGTCAGAGGTGGCGAGTCGCTGATACTGGATTTGCACGAACGAGGAAAAAATGGCATCCGTTTGTTTTCTTACAAGCTGGACAATTTTGCGGATGAGGCAGGGTCCTAAGATGAGAGCTAGAATAATTATTAATAGGGGGCCAAGAAAAGGAAGGATGTATGGGAGGATGGGAGTGAAAAAACTGGACCAATAACTGGTGGCTTCACGATCTCTTTTACGTTTCTCTAGTCCCTCTCGGACTCTTTTTAGGCTGTCCTCGACGAGACCTGTGGAATTGGCATAAACACAGCACTCTTCTCCTAGGGCGGCGCAGAGGCCTCCTTCTTTGAGGAGGAGAAGGTCGAGACCTCGGCGGTTTTGGAGCACTACTTCAGAGAGGGAATTGACAGAATTTTTTAGATGGTGAATAGCGTTTTGTAAGTGATGAATGTCTTCGTCAACAGCCGCCCTGAGGTGAGTTAGGGCGGAGTCTTGACTGGCTAGTGCAGCGATTCCGGTGCCAGCGCCGGCAAGACCTAGGAGGGAGGCAATTGTAAGGACGGTGATGGGCTCTCGCTTTTGCAGTGGGGCAGGAGCCGCAGTTTTTTCCAGACGGAGGAAGAAGTCTTCTTCGCTGTGGTATAAGACCCTAGGGATAAGGACAATTAGGAGGCAAGTTTCTTTATATTCATTGATGACATTCGTGCTGAGACAGGGGGTAAGTCCTGTAGAGGAGCAGAGCCATTGGGAGGAGTTATGAGGAATGAGAAATTTTGCAGAGCTGCTGGGAGATGAGTAGCTGGCACAGGCAGTGAGGTCGGGAGAGTTACTGGAGCGAGGGCGGACGCACTTTCCCGTATAGGAGACTGAATGAAAAGTCAGGGGGACGGCAGAGGTATTCCAATTGCATTCCACGGGGCTGTTTTCTGTGCTTTCGGAAAAGGAGAGGTTGGAGGCAACGGGCTCGTATAGAGAGGAAGAGGTGGAGAGGCAGAGCCAGCAGAATGAGGTAAAATTGGGGTTGGAGGAGTTTACTGAGGCAAAGGCGGCTTGGATGAGGCTGAGGAGGGGAGAGGAATAACGAGAAGGGGGCAGAGGAAGCTGGGGTGGTGGGGTTGGCGATGCGTTGTTTGTAGCTGAGGTGCGGCTGGTTGGAGCTGAGGTGCGGCTGGAGAGCTGTGGAAAAAGGGGGTTAATGACTTTATTGGAACCTATGCCAGAGGGTGTTTTTAAAGCAGTATTTTGGCCTGGTTGGTTTACAGCCTCTTTTTTTATTAGAATAAGTGATTCTCGGTCGGTTCCTTTTTTCTAGATTCTGAAGCCTCAAGTTTGACCGAGTAACCAGGAGGGATTAGTGGGGAGTTGCACTGTAAGATTAAGATGTGTGCAGGATCTCTCACTTTCTTGGCCGAGCCAGTTAACAGTAGGGAGTTTGCACCCTGTAGGGGCCCACTTTAGGGTAAGGTAATGATTAGGAACAGGAGGCTTCCAATTAGTGGTTAGTGTTTCACACCCCCAGTATGCACAGTAGTACTCGTTGGGGGAATTACAGTACGATTTTCCAGGATTTGAGGATGGGCACGTGTAATATTGGGCCTGGGGATCACTTACCTTTTGAGCGCAGGTTTCTTCGACTCTGGAGACAAAGGTGGCGAAAGGCTTACTCGGCTCCTGGAAGAGCTTGGTGAATTTATTAGGCCGACAGGCAGAGCAATTGGCAAACGCGCGTAAGGCGATGCCTCTGAGGACAGTTCAGAAGGTAGCAGGGACATTAATATAAGCAGACACATTTAGAAATGCTCCAGTGCCCAAATAGGCTTCAGGGGGATGATAGACTCCAAGGGCTGCGTCTTGCTCACTTTGTTGAGCTGCTTCTGCCTGGAAGTGAGCACGCCAGTCAACAAACTGACCGGGGTTAAGAATGGAACGGGCAAGCGAGGCCCAGTCTTGGGGGATGCAATAGTCCATGGCGAAATCCTGCAGTATTTGGGAAGCGTATGGGCTACCTAACCCGTCCTCCTTGACGGCCCTGCGAAGCTGCTTGATAGTATCTGAGTCAATGGGATACCAGTCATACGGTTTCTGTGGGGTGGGGGCAAGGTTAAGAGGAAAGCAGCGAAAAGCACGAGAGAGGAGGACGCGCTTGAAGAGCGCTAGGCACGGGAGTGGGGGTAGGGGCAGCGCTGTTCTAAGGGTTGCCTTGAGGTGTAGAAGGCAGCCAGGGGTTGTTAGTCGGCAGGGTGGGAGGAGCGGCGGCAGCCGCCGGTAGCGGCTCCGAGGGGGAGCCCGCCGAAGGGGGAGGTGGGAGTGGGAGGCCCCAAGCGTCGCAAGATGGCGGCGCGGTGGGCGTGGCTAAGACACAAGATGGTGGATCAGCCCCGCCCTGTGAAAGGGTGGGGCCCAAGGCATAAGATGGTGGACTAGCTCCGCCCTGTGGAAGGGTGGGGTAAAGCATATGTGGTTTCCGGCCCAGCTTAGGGCTGATGTCATCGCCGGAGCATTTCCTCCCCTCGATGGAAGAAGAAGGAGGAAGTTCGCCATCTTGGCGTGGCGCAGTGTTAATTTGCTTTTTGGGAGTCACCTCGAGCGCGTTGTTAATCTGCTCGACTAAGGACTCCGTGTCTGAGTCATGATTTGAATCAGTATCGCTATCTGAATCTGTTGGCTGGGTTGATAGGGCCTCCTTGGATTTAACGAGGCCTCGATCAGGGGGGAGGGAGCCTTGAAGGCAGGAGCGGACGGTTATCAAGGTGGGGAGCAAGCCGGGAGGGAAGCGCTTGTTCTCATGTTCCATGGCATTAGTGACCCGATCAATAAGACGATCATAAGTAACAGGGTCCCAAAGATGGCAAGTGGTGAGCCATGGGTTAAAGGGCAGCAGGAGATCCCAGTACACCTGCAGCTGCCGGACAGACACTTTACAGCGATGCGTATCTAGGAGACCCGCTAGAGCACGAACTTGAGGTGCCTGACATGTAGATATACGATTACCCATAGCTGAGGGGGGAGGAGGGGGGGTTACTCCCGAGCCGGGCCGGCCGGCTGGCAGGGAGGAGGAGGAGGAGTTGTTTACCGAGCAGAGAGAATGAGATAAGCTGTGGCCGCAAGGCCGAAGGAGACGGCGAGAGCAGAAAGCAGTGCCCTTTGGCAACGGGAGCAGTTGGGGGGGGCGGTTGCAAAGAGGCACACAGCACCAAATGAGGAAACAAAGATACAAAGAACTACAGCAAAGTAATGGAGGGGAAGAGGGAGAGTGTTAGGAGGAACGGGAGTCATAGAAGTGCGCATACAAAAGGACGCAGAGAGCGTGGGGGAAGGGAGGAGTTCCTACTGGATGAAGAGAGCGTGGGGGAAGGGATGAGCGGCTTCGGAGCAGGGAACCTCCCACGGCTCCAGAAGCGGCGAAGGAGAGGCGGCCCTACCTTGCAGGCGAGGAAACGGGAAGCTGGAGAGGCGTCCGGGCGAGCGATCGACCTGCTGAACTGTTGTGTGGAGACGTTCCTCACACGGGGCACCAGTTGCGGTCGCGGTTGCTACTTCTAGGGGGAGAGGCGGCCGGTAGCCGAGCCCTCAGCTCTCGGGGCTGCTCAAGGGGTACCGGCGGCGGGGGCTCTTTCCCGGAGGCGAGGGCGAGGCGGAGGACGTGGCCAGGGTCCTCGGCGAGAGGCGTGCAAGGAGGGCGGCGATAGGGACAAGACACTCTTCATCCAGTAGGAGTATGCGCCAAAGAGATTTATTTAGGGGTGATTACAGGTTATATAGGCTGGTAAGAAGGGCAGGGCTGGAAAAGAGGTGAAGTAGCCTTAAATGGCAATATTGAAGGGATAGGGGCTAGGATTGGTTCTGAGAGAACGCCGGAGCCGCTGCAGCGGGGCGGGGGTAGTTCTGGCCACGGGCATGCGCGCTGGCGGTGGCAGGAGTGGCCTTGGCACCAGGGAGTGAGTGGGTAAGATAAGGAAGTGGGGAAAGGGCAGTTGGGAGAAAGGCGGTTTCCTCCGGCAAGCCTCCCCTGCCAGTGACATTTTGGGTGAGGAAAAGGGAGCTGCCTTGACCTCGCTCCCCAGGCTCGGGGGGGCTGCAGAGGGCACTCACGCCCGTACCTACTACCCTCCCCAGGGGGTGATCAGGTCCCCTGGCCCAGGCCTGGTAAGTTGAGGTACAAGCTCAGACACCCGCAGTGGGGTATAAGATCAATATGCAAAAATTAGTAGCATTTCTATACACCTAGTAAAGAGCAATCTGAGCAGGAACTCAAGAAAAAAAATTCCATTTACAATAGCAACAAAAAGAATCAAATATCTAGGAATAATTTTAACCAAGGAGGTAAAAGACTTGTACACAGAAAACTACAAAGCATTGCTGTAAGAAATCAAAGACCTAAATAAATGGAAGGAAATTCTGTGTTCATGGATTGAAAGATCAACTATTAAGATGTCAATTCTACCCAAAATGATTATAGAGTCAATGCAATCACAATCAAAATTCCAACAGTGTACTTTGCAAAAATGAAAAGCCAATTATTCCAACAGTGTACTTTGCAAAAATGAAAAGCCAATTATCAAATTTATGTGGAAGGGTAAGAGGCACCCAAATAGCCAAAAACATCTTGAAAAAGAAGAACCAAGTTGGAGGACTCACGCTTTCTAACTTTAAGCATATCACAAAGCTATAGTGGTCAAAAAAGCATGCTACCTGCACAAAAAAAGATAGACAGACCAATGGATTGAACTGAGAGTTCAGAAGTAGACCCTCACATCTATGACCAATTGATTTTTTTTGCCAAGGCTGCCAAATCCACTCAATTGGTAAAAATAGTCTCTTCAACAAATGGTGCTGGGAGAATTCATAACTAGTAACAGATAAACAAGGATCAGCAGACATTTGAGGAAAGCCTCAAAATGAAAGAGAGAGGAATCTCCAATATAGTTAAAAAAGACAAGAAAAGAAAAGAAAGAAAAGAAAAGCAATCTCGAAGAAGGCAGAAATAGGAACACAGGAAAAAAACACTGTAATTTCTAAGTAAAAAGGTCCAAAGCAATGTGTATAGTCTGTTAGCAGCTGCATTTTAAAAAAGGAAAAAGAATTATCTATGTATATGCTAGTCTCTGCATCAACTCTCTCCAGAGGATTCACAAGACTGAGAAGGGCTGCGTCCGAATGCAGTAGCTTAGAAAAAGGTTTTGCTGGACATTCTTTTGTATCTTTTGACTTTTTAGTATGAATGCATTACCTAACTTTAAAATGTAATACTGAATTTAAAAAAATAATTATCCTCAGAGAGATAAGAAACTGCATTTTAGAAATAAAAATAAAAGAAATACATATGGTAACAAAAACACCTTTTTTTTTTTCAGTAGAAGAGTTAAAGGGTACGTGAAACCTAACAGAAAGTACAACAACAACAAAAAAAACACAAGTAGGTTGGGGGTAGCCAGGAAACTTCAGCTTTATATTTAAGGAGGATGCAGTCACATAAATTGTGTAACTAAAAACATTTAGAACTATAAATCTGATAAGGGTTTAATATCCAGAATATATAAAGAACTCCTACAACTCAACAACAAAAAGACGAAGAACCCAATTTTTACATGGGCAAAGACTTTCTGGTATTTTGGAGGTTTTATATAACCCATAAAAGGACCATGTTCTTTTAATCCATTGCTGTGTGTAGACCTATTGCAGATGGGACCTTCTGATTAGGTTATTTCAATTGAGATGTGACCCACCTCATTCAAGGTGGATCTTACTCCTCTTATGGAGTCCTTTGTAAGAAGGTAAAACACACAGAGATGAAATAGAAACACCCAGAGATGTTTAGAGAAAAGCTCCGGAGAAGCTAACAGAGAACCCACAGAAAAAGAGAGAGGAAGCCACTGAAGCCAGGTGAAAGCAACAAAATCTGGGAGAGAAGGACTAGCAGATGTTGCTCATGTGCTTTCCCTGTGACAGAGGTGTCCCAGATGCTGGCAGCCTGTCTTCAGAGTCCAAGTATAGCCCTGTTGATGCATTTAGTTGGACATCTGCATGGCCTAAGAACTGTAAATTGTAAGTTAATAAATTCCCATTGTAAAAGCCAACCCATTTCTGAAACATTACATTCCAGCAGCTTTAGCAAATGAAAACAAACTTAGACATTTCTCCAAAGATCTACAAATGGCCACATGAAGAGATGTTCAACATCATTAGCCATCACACCCACTAGAATGGTTATTATTTTTAAAAATGTAAAATAACAAGTGTTGCAGAGGATGGGGAGAAACAGGAACCCTAGTACTTTGTTGGTAGGAATGTAAAATAGTGCAGCCACTGAGGAAAACAGTTGGACGGTTACTCAAAAAAAGTTAAACACAGCTTTACCATATGACCCAGCAATATTACTTTCGGTATATATTTGAACACCAATATTTATAGCAGCCTTATTCATAATAGCCATAAGGTGAAAGCAACCCAAGTGTCCAACAACTGATGAATGGATAAAGTAAATGGAATATTACTCAGCTATAAACATGGGGTGCTACAATATGGATGAACCTTGAAGACATTATGTTGAGCGAAATAAGCCAGATACAAAGGGATATTGTATGATCTCACATATATTAAATTAGAATATGCAAATTCATAGACTCAGAAATTAGAAAAGTTTACTAGAGGTTGGGGAAGAAGTGGGGAATGGAGAGTTAATGCTTAATGGGTACAGTTTCTGTTTGGGGTGATGGAAAAATTTTGGTGATGGATGGTGGTGATGGTAGCACAATATTGTGAATGCAATCAATACTACCAAATTGTATACCTGAAAGGGTATGTTCCGCAGTGTATAAGTTACCACAACAAAAATTAAAACAAACGAACAAATAGCCATTTTGGTAATGGATGGTGGTGATGGCAGTACAATATTGTGAATGTAATTATAATATATCATTGAATTGTACACTTGAAAGTGATGAAAATGGAAATGTTTTATCATATACATGCTACTGTAATAAATAGACATATATCCAAAGAGGATATACAAATGGCTAAAAAGCACATGAAAGATGCTCTACATCACTAGCTATTAGGGAAACACAAATCAAAACCACAATGAAATAGCATTTCATACCCACTAGAATGGCTGCTATTAATTAAAAAAAAAAAAAATATCTACACATGTTAGAGAGGATCTGGAGAAATAGGAACACTCATTCATTGCTGGCAGGAATGTAAAATGGTGCAGCCGCTGTGGAAGACAGTATGGCAGTTCCTCAGGAAGCTAAGTATAGAATTACAGTATGACCTGGCAATCCCACTACTAGGTATATATCCAGAAGAATTAAAAGTAGGAACTTAAACACATATTTGCACAGCAGTATTCATAGAGATATCATCCACAATTGCCAAAAGATGGAAGCAACCCAAGTATCCATCAACTGATGAATGGGTAAACAAAATGTGGTATATACATAGGATAGAATATTATTCAGCCATAAAAAGGAATAAAGTCCTTACGCACTCGACAAAATGGATGAACATTGAGAACATTATGCTGAATGTAATATGCCAGACACAAAAGGACAAATATAATATTGTCGGACCTCACGGATATGAACTAATTATAAATAAACTCATAGAGCTATAATCTAGAATACAGGTCACAAGCAGATAGACTGGAGTCAGAGAAGAGGGAGTTGATGCTTAATTTGTTTAGAATTTCTATTTAGATTGCTGGTAAAGGTTTGGAAATGGATGGTGGTGATGGTAGCACATTATTGCAGTGTAATTAAGCATTAAATTATATAGGTGAATGGGGTTAAAAGAGGAAATTTTAGGTCACATATGTTACTAGAATAAAATTTAAAAGATAAAACAATTCCGTACAACACAGTGAACCCTACTGTAGACGGTGGACTATAGTTTACAGTACAAGAATGTTCTCTTACGAATCATAATAAACATATGATACTAGTACAAGATGTTAATAACATGATGATATAAGGGAAAAAATACTCCTGATGTAAATCCTGAATGACGGCTAATAGTCCTATTTTAATAATTTTTCATCAACTGTAACAAAGGTAACTATTTAAAAAATAGTGCTATCATCAACTGTAACAAATGTTCCACACCAATGCAAGGTGTTGATGATGGGGTGGTGTTCTAGTTTGCTAATACTGCTGTTTTGCAAAACACCAGAAATGGACTGGCTTTTATAAAGGGAGTTTATTTGCTTACAAAGTTACAGTCTTAAGGCCATAAAGTGTCCATGGTAAGGCATCAACAATAGGGTACCTTCATTGGAGAAAGGCCACTGGCATTTGGAAAACCTCTGTTAGCTGGGAAGGCACGTGGTTGGTGGCTGCTTGCTCCCAAGTTGTGTTTCAAAATGGTGTTCTCCAAAATGCGTCAGCTTTCAGCAGCGGTCTTCAAAACGTATCTCTAAGTTGCAGGAAGCATCTGGTCCTCCGTGGGGCTCTTTTTAAAGTACTCCAGTAAATCAATCAATACCCACTCTGAATGGGTGGGGCCACCTCCATTGAAATAATCTAATTAAAGTATTACCCACAGTTGGATGGGTCACATCTCCATGGAAACAAACTAATCCAAAGATTCCAACCTGATCTACACTAATACCTCTACCCCCACAAGACTGCATCAAAGAACATGGCGTTTTGGGGGACCTAATACATCCAAAACAGCGCAGGTATTGAATGGGAATCTTGTATTTTATGCATGACTGGTCTAGTGTCTTTCATAATAAGCCTGTACCATTTGCCTATTTAGGAATATGCATATTTTGATATGAATTTGAAAAAGCATTTAAATACTTCCCCATCAACAGACAAATAATTTGCTCCCTTCCACAAGGTTGCCCCAAATCTATCCTGGGGTGACAGCTGCCCCTATGCCCCTCAACTGCAACTCAGAGTAGTCATTAAAAATTAGACCCTTAGAGACAAAATAGTAAGAGAAAAAGATTGGAAGATACTGCTCCATCTCATTATAAAAAAACAGATACTAAGCAGAAAAAAAATTACAAAATATGGTAGAAAGTTCCTCCAGAAAGCCATTTCTATCCAGCATCTCATAATTCTGATATATTCATGCTCAGCATCAACATTTATACTGATTTCACATTCTCTGTAAGACACAGAGAAAATACTACCATTCCAGATGCAAAACGGGTGAGATGCCCTAGAAGGCAGAAACAGTGCACAAAAACTTACTAAGGAGCAAAACATTCTCTGTAGAGGAATTCATGACAGAACTAGGAAAATCATACCTGAAAAGGGGAATTCTGTGCCAAAGGAGATTTTTCAGCCTTCTTTAAATTCCGCTGCTGAGCAATAAAACAAATCAGATGGTTTGTTTCCGGAGAGCCCCGAGCACCAATTGCAGAACGTCGTCGGGATTTTTTTAGATTAAATGATGCCTTTCCTGTAACAAAAACTTTCTTTTAAATTAGAACAAAACAAGGCAATCATCTGTAATCAGGTCCTAAATTCCTATAATGTACAAGACTGATAGAGAAAACATGATAAACACATGGTACAGAAATTTAAGCAGAGAATTACTGGCAAAGTTGTTCATACACGACCAATTGGATAAGGATCTTTGTTTTGTCCGCTGATTTATTCCACGTGCCTGGCACATAGAAGACATTTATTAAATAGTTGTTGAATGAATACATGAACACATTTTACTTAGTGGTTCTCATTTTTCTTCCATGTTTCGTGAACATAGAAGTGGGCAATGGCTTGCTTTCGACTAAGAATTTCTTTTTTTTCTAAATTAGTCAGCCTTATTCCCAAGGACTAAAAGGGAAGGATCTCTACCTAGGCATAGGTAATGTACTCTTTTACATTAATTCTTTGGGATAATTTCGCTTCTGTTAGAATCCTACCCATCTTCAGAACACTACCCTGAATTCTAGCCATATACCTAAGTACACAGAATGAATCTAGTTTTTTAAAGTTCTTGAGAAGAGCATATAGAATGGCATACCACCTTGGCC
The DNA here is from genome assembly GCF_015220235.1 of Choloepus didactylus. Lineage (NCBI taxonomy): Eukaryota > Metazoa > Chordata > Mammalia > Pilosa > Megalonychidae > Choloepus > Choloepus didactylus. Next base: position 30,388,831 of record NC_051326.1, on the reverse strand, counting down.
TTGTTTTATTCATATATTGCCTACCTAGCTTAGTGCCCTTTGAATTTCAAGTCCTCCTTATCATCCATTTTTACATGCTGTTCTCTAAAATAATTGCATTCCCATATTTTTTCTCCATCTAAATTAATTTCCCAGCTGAATTTCTCCTCCTTGAAAGAGATTAACCCAAGTCAATTTTCTATTTGTGATTTTGCTTACTCTCCAATTTTACCTTATTTTTGCCATTTGTGAATATAACATGTATTACTATAGATAGCATACATCTTCCTGTATCCTCACATGTCATGTCAAAAAGAGACTCATATGTATATTCTTTTCCAATATGAGCACAGAGCACAAATCTGACTTAGGAAGATTATGCTAGATTTGTTGTGCAGGTGCCTAGCAGTCTCCTTGAGCAAGCAAGTGTGCAGTCAATCAACTTAGATGCATAACATAATAGCACAGACAGATAGATAAATATAATTGAATTTTATTAGTTATTTTTAAAGTTTTAAAGTATTGCATTAGAATGACAACTTCTCTTACTTGAAGAGTTCTTCACAAAACTTTCAGGTGTAATTCCCAACTGCTCTACAGTTACTGTAGAAAAGTTCAAAGGTGATTTAAATGTATCTGGTGTGCAAAGATTAGAAGTCACTTCTGCTTCATGCTTCAGAGGAGTTACAAGCTTCCCATTTCCAAAAATCAAAGTATTTTCTGAAACAAACAGCAATATATCATAAAGGCTAAAACCATTATTAAGAAAAGTTCCTAAACCTTGTAGTTCACAAGGATGTAACAAATCACTACATACCAGCACTTTCAACAGCAGATTCCTTGATTTCAGGTTCCTTGCCTTTTGAATTGGTGTCCATCTAAAAAAGGGTTGGGGAGAAAAAGAAAAAGAACCCCGTCCCAAACTTAATGTGATTAGATCAAAATGCTCATTCAAGACTGAATTCTAATACAATCTACACTGGTATGCACATAGGTGTCAAAAGAGTTCCTCTGGAGCTCAAGTTAAAAAGAAATGGGGGAAATTGCTGTTCAGGATGAAACAAAGCAGACATCATACTACAAGCCACCGCTTATCAACATCTGATTGGTCAGATGTGAACGTAGTGAACATGTGCATATTCTGGGTACCTTGTTAAGGGTGCAGCTTTGTGGATTCCCAGAAATTCTGACTCAGTAAGTCAGGATGGGACGTAGGAATCTGCATTTTAAAAGCATCCCAGGTGATCCAAAGCAGGTTGCATCAGGACCACTATCTCCGAGGGAAACACCCTAAAGCAGCAACACTGTTCTGCCGTTTCTGAAATTCAAATCAGGACACTTGCCGTACCTCTCACTCTCGGAAACTTCAATCTCCTCCCTCTTCGGCTGATTTTGAAATCTCAGCAGCATACAAGTATCGATGTCAGGAAAACTAGGATGAGGGCCCAAAATGACGTCTATCTCTGGAGGCTATCGGGCCTTCTAGACTTCGGCTCTTTCGTCCTGAAGGTTTCCCTCGAGAAAGCAACTGTTGCCCGCTAAACCAGCAGCCAGAGAGCAAGCGCAGCGACACGTAAACGACCGCCTCGCCGCTTTTATCTCCCCCTCGTTTCCACGCCCGCGGATCCCGCAGCCCGAAACCCCAACCCCGCGTAGCCCTCTTATCTACCCACCAGCCTTCCGTCCCCGCCGCCGCCTCTACCCGCCGCTTAATTTAAATCGTCGACTCCGCCTCTTCGACGTCAGAGCTTCACCTCTACGAAGGACTACGTCCGCAGCCATCCGCACGTGTTTACGCGCACCCCAAACTCTCCCAAGCCTTACCACCTCTGTCTCGGGAAGAGGAGTGGCTACCTGAGTTTGGAGAGAAGACATCAAGAGCCGCGAGTGACCTGTTGCCCAAAGAAACCAGCTTTTAACTGTGGCCGTAGGGACTACTTTCTGGAAAAGTCTCGCGGAGTAATCCTTCGATTATCTCCTAGCACCGCCTCCCATTAGCTCCGTCTCCTACCCTCCTGTTGGATGCTGCAAACTTCGAAAAGAATCATTGGACCAATCGTAACAGAACGATGGGATGGCTCTTACCCAATGAGCCAGGCCGGCGGCAGCCGTTTCCCCGGAGGGTTGCATGAGTGGGAGGGGTTAGGGCGGAGAGGCACTGATTAGCGGAAAGCACTTCTAGCGCTCCACCTCCTATCCTCAAACCGCACCTCTGTATGCAAATAAGCGCCTCTCGCACTACCAGTTATTGGGTTTGCGCCTGCTCAGTAATGCTTAGAGCCGCTGTTCGACTCCCGGTTCTGCTCTAATTGGCTGATAACCCTTCCCTCTGCTAGTCTTCAGCCTTTTCTCCCTTCCGTCCACCCGGCCTGGGTTGGTGGGAGCTACCCGATGCGGGGCGATGATTGGCTAAATTCTTGCCAGCTCTGCCCTTTGATTGGCGAAGGTTAGAGTCAGTCTCGGAGGGTGGGGGAAGGGCCCCAGAAAGGCTGAGGAGCGTAGGGGCGGGGTGGGAAGGGGGACCGGCCAACCCTGGGGTGTGGGACGGGGAGTGTGTGTGTGTGTGTGCGCGTGTGTGTGTGTGTGTCTGTGAGTAAGAGGAGGAAGGTGGCGAAGGGAGGGGAGTGCGAGTGGGTGGAGGGAGGAGAAAGGCGGGAGAAGAAAAAGGTGGGAGGAGAAAAAGGTGGGAGGGTGGCGTCTCACTCAGGACCCAGTGGGGGCAGCGCGATGAGGCGGGTGACCCTGTTCCTTAACGGCAGCCCCAAGAATGGAAAGGTAAGGGGGTCGGGAGGAGGCGAGGCGGGGTCGGCTGTGGGGGGCGAGGGCAGCGGAGGACGGAACGGGCTCGCAGGGCAGAGAGGAGCCCGGGGGCAAAGGGCTGAAGTTGGGCAGAGGGGCCGGTAGGTGGGCGTGCTCCCGGGGCGGGGGTGGGGGATGTCCAGAAGGCGAAAATTGCTTCCCCGGGGCCTCTCCCATCCCGGGGCCTGCCCTTCAACTCCTCAGCTCCCGGGGGGCCCAGGACAGGTCAGGCTTTTGCTTAAACGTTCTCAAATCCAGGATGTGGGTCCAGGAGAGTGGTGGGGACGCTCAGGGCCGCTGTCACCTGAGCGCTGGGTGCTGATGTCCCTCTCCCCACCTTGTTCCCCAAACCCCGCGCTCCTCGCCCCTAGCTCCTCCGGGCTGTAGAAGGCGCTTGTTTCCACCCTCGTGCTGAGTAATGGTCTGCTCAAGAAAGTGGTAGTAATAACTAAATCATGTAAGATTGATCAGGTAAAAACAACTGAACTATCAATGGCCAATAAAATATTTTTCCATCCTAAGTAGAAGAGAGGATTAAAAATTGGGATTTTTTTTTTTTCTTTTAGGCGCTCCAATCCTCTAGTCTCGCTGGCGTCAAACTTCTGTACTTGTTTTATTTCGCCTTATTTTAGTTTCTTAGAGGACTGTGTCAATAGACCAAAGCGGACTGACTGATTTGCTGTGTTAGGCCTTTACTGAGGGTGTGGTACTAAATATTTTTCCAATGCTAGAGCAAGCCAAAATGAATCCTGTTCCTTCTCAGTCTTTCGCCCCACCCATGAACTTGGGCAGCTTCTTTGGAAAATTTGACTATTCAAGGCAGACATGTATTGTGTGGCTAAATGATATGCAGAAGTAGTTTAGGCTTAGATTCAAAGGGAAAGGTAAATTGGTCTCACTGAATTATTTGTTGGAATACTTTGCTCCCTGCATATTCTAGAAACATTATAAATTTTTAAATAGTGAAATAGGGCGATGGTATAAAAATGGCTTTCCTACGACTATGCAGTTTTAAGTAAACATGCTCCAAAAACTTGAACCACCGTGTGGTTTGTTCGCTATAAGTTTGTATTCTTTTGGTCTCCTAATACTTATACAAAACAAGAAATGGCATGAATTCAAGTTCCTGAGTTTTCATAAAAACTGGCTCAAAATATGCGTCACAAAGTTTACATTATTTCTGACCATTATTAACTTTTTCTGTACCTATTTTGTGGTTAGCTACTGCTATAATCTAAAATTTATATTGTTCTGGAAGCTTTGATATATCCAAAGTTACAATTGTATGTTCTCAAATTAGACCTCTCTTTGACGTTTTTTAATCCAACATCTTTGCTATGTTACCCCATGAAAGGGAAGATATTAAGACCCCACATAAATATTTAACTGTGCTCGAAATCTCTTCTGAAAGCTCTGAATTTTATGGTTGGGAAAGATTGGTTGAATTGTCTTTCCATATTATTTTTAATGAGGATTTTTTAAAGTTATTTAGTTTTTACTAGGTCAGCTTTTGTGATTTAAATTTTATTTACTTTAAAAATATTGTACTAGAGAATCTCAGAAGACTGGAAAAATGCATCTGAAATAATTAAAAATAAAAGTTTATATTTCAGAGATTATACAAATGTAAACTGGAGGTTACTAGTAAGATTCAATATTAAAAATAAGCCATGTGATATCATTATTAGTCTACTGGAGAACATATTCTAAGAAATCTTTTCTCCAAATAGCAAAAGTTGTCAGTGTTTCCTCTCTTCTCCCTTCAGCTGATTAATAAATAGCATTATAATTACTCTTATTTGACAAAAGCATGCAGAATAACATGACAGCCTGCATTTCTTTATATAAAGTGACTGTATTCAGCCAGTACTGGCATGATCATAACATGATCATGCTGAAGCAAAACAAAGTGCTACTACAAAGAGTTTGATTTCCCATCTACCAGTTGGAATATCTGTATCACTTTCATTATTTTCTTATTTACCTCACTTTCATTATTTTCTTACTTACCTAGCTTCTATTTTTGTTTCCTGCTCATAAGAATAATCTGTTTCTTTTCAAATAAGTTTTCCTCCCATAATTCATATTTAGTGCTTGCCAGATTGGGAGCCATGAAGCCTGGGAGTGGGGAGGCACAGAGTTATTGCTGGGGACTACATCATTTACTCATCATGAATTACCTGTATACTGAATAAATATAAGCATAGCTAGTAAATATTTTTGATGTAAACAGTGGTTTCCAGAATGCAGTGGTGAACCACAGAGGATGTACAAGATGATCCATTGGAGTTGAGGAAGAAATATTATACCTTTTATTTATATATTTTACTTAAAAATATAAAAAATATCAAAACTTGATTTTTCTTACCTGGGAAAACACTGGTGCCTTCAATCACTAAATGTATCAGCTTATCACAAGTCTTCTGAGAGAAGCGAGAACCTTCACATGTGAAAAAGCAGATAATAGCTTCTTAACTGATTGGTGATGTATTAAACTTTACAAGTGCCAGGTTAAGATTTATATCATTCAGTTTTAACCAGACTAACCCTCATCAAAAGGCCAAGTGGCTTTAAAAGATTCCTTCAAAGAAACTGCAGATTGAATCCAATATTAATTATGCAAACACAAGTAAACAAAGAGAAAATGGCAAGAACTGACACTTCTTGGATAAATTCTTTGTCCACATATCAGGAGATAAAACAGTGCATTTCTTGCATCTGAGTAGAAGTTAAAAAAAAAAAAAAAGTCAAATTTTCTTTAAAGAAGACTGAAATCCTATTTAATATTTGCTTTTAAAAATAAACATCTCAAGTGTATATTGTTCTTTGAAATATTGTCTACTGATAGTATAAGTGCATCCCAATTAGCAAGACATTTAAAATATTTTCCAGCACATGATGACAAATGCCTTCAGATTTTTGCTTTTGTTTTCTTTTTTTTTTAAATAGTCTTATGTTTGACAGAATTTCACTGTTGGATGATAAATATTTAAGGGCTTCTTATTGGCAGCCTCGAAGTCTAAGTGGATAAAAGTCCTCATATCATTGGGTAAACATTCTTTCTGATTGTAGTGTATACCTTATAAGTAAATATTATATATATATATGCACATGCCCCAAAATGTTTTACTGATGGGGTGCACAGTCAAAAAGATTTGTAAGCCATAGTTCTAAAAAAATTGGGAGCTTTAATTAATTTTTTTTTGTTTTTTTTTTTAGAGTGCTCCAGTGAAAATCAGTTATGCTTGCTTGTTTCTTCATATGCCTCAGAATTCCCAGTGTTCTCTTTTTGCTAGTGGCTAAAAGAGCTGGTATTAAGGAAATTGAAATGAGGACTCAGGCATCTGAATGTAGTCAGTGAGTGGCATCTGGGCAACCTGCCAGACACTGCAGACATAGTGGTGACTTGCTTTTTCATTCAATATGCTATTACTAAGATTCTGTCCATAATTTCTCAGGTAGTGGTCATTTTTTCATTTTCACTGCTTTGTAATAATCCATTGTGTAAAAAATACTACCACAATTTGTCTTTCAGTCAGTGGACATTTGAGTTGTTTGTTATCTTTATATTTTGCTATTAAATTTACAGTGCTGCCCTGAATATTCCTGTATATGTATCCTGGAAGGCACTTGCAAGAATTTTTCTAGGGCAATGTTTTTTGAAACTTTAGCATGCATCAAAATTCCATAGAGGGCTTGAGAAAACGCTTTGCTGGACCTTGCTCCAAGAGTTTCAGATTCAGTAGGTTTGGGGTGGGGCTAGGAGTTTTCATTTCTAATAGTTTCTAGGTGATTCTAATACTGCTGGTCTAGGGACCACACTTTTGAAAATCAGTGCACTAGGGTATATAATTAGTTGTAATTATTGGGTGTTAGGACATGTGAATGTTCAGTTTTACAAGATAATACCAAATTGATTTTCAAAGTGGGTGCACTATTTTAGACTTCCACCAGCGTTGGATAAATCATCCCATCGATCCACATCCTTTCCAGCATTTGGATTTGTCAGACTATTAAATTTTTATTAATATCTGCTTTCTTGACCTAGAGTTAGTTATGTCATTCTTTTTAGGAACAAAATCATTTTAATTTTTTTTTGTTTTTTAATTTTAAACTGAAAGTGTTGGTCAAGGAAATTGAGTTATTTTAGTTTTTTATTGTGATCTGTGTTTCATTTGGGTAAATCTTCCTGCATAAATTCGGCAAGTGTTCATTGATTGTGTATTATGTAATAGATAACCTATAATGTGGGGATTTAAGAAAAAAAGTTTTAAAAATGTGTAAGCTTTATTTTCAAAATTGGATAACATAGATTTCAATTTGAAAATGATGTTTACAGGCAAATTAAAACTTCATTAAACTGATATGAATGTCAGTCCTGCTAAGCATGGTATACCATTTACTTACCCAGCTGGTAGATAGTTTTCACTTGTTATGGGATCTGAAAGTTAGAAAGGATTAACTCTGAGTAATAGTGTAATATAGTGGTTATAAACCTTAATAGACATGATTCTTAATTTGTTCCATAGAATGCTTTTATTTTAAGACTAGGGCATAAACTATTAAGATGGCTAATAACAGTGACATGGAAACCTCAACTCCACACTGAAGAGATAAAACACATATGAAAGAAATTACCATTATAAGCACAACTGTTTTATAAATGCTTGGCTTGTCTTTGGCAGTGTATAACGACTAAAGTATGCTTATTATTTAGCAATTAGAGCTCATATCCATGATATATGAGATTTCAAAGTTGTTGTGTAAAGAAAAGTACATGTGCCCATTTGTTTGAAGCTCTTTCTCACCAATAAAATCTTTTCCATGTGTGCCACATTTTTATATTGATTTGTATTTCTAATCTAATAATCTGATGAATTTATATAAAAGACAAAGATTTTGACTGTTAGTATTGCAGTGTAATTCCTTTTTATTTGTTAGTGTTAGTGTGCTCAAGAGAGTCAAACTAAAGTGATCAGCTTGAGAAACAAATGTCAAATATAGCACTCCAAGTGAAAAACAAGTATGTTGACCCAACTTAAGGGAAATTTTCAAATTTACAGAACTATAACATTCCTTATATTACTTTCAGTCTTATTTATTTCTCCAATTGATGGCCCCTTTGATCATTTCATCTAAAGGGAAATTGTCAACTGCTAGATTAATTACCTAATTTTATTTGTAAAACAAGTAATGAGAGCAACAGAGACCTTAAATTATAACCTTTTTTTCCCTTATTACGTGAGACAGTTACATTGTAATGAATCTGGAAAACAAAATAAATAAGTCAACCATAATTCCATTATACAAAAAGTCAGTTTTAGTATTTTTGAAAATCATTTTAGAATTGCATTTGTACATGTACTTTGTCTTTCAATCAAATGATGTGGCAGGGGAAGAGACTTAAATACAGCTGGCTCACATAAAAAGGTTGTGTGCTAGTTCAGTACTCTGAAAACAATCAAAACTTTTTTCAACATTCAGGAAATATTTGTCGAAGGCCTACTATAGTCAGATACTGTAACATTTAATCGAGTGGATCCTTCTACTTAAACTAGTTGCATTTATTTTCTGGATGTCAGAGATTAAGGTAACACTGTGGGATGTACTTCTTTAGCACTATTTGTAAACATAACCAAGGGATAATTAATAACTTTTCACAAATCAGAACTTGTTCATTAAAACTTTATACTCCAGGTTGGAAGTCAGACTGGGAAATATTTGGTAAAATTGCAAGTTCTGTTTGGTACTGTTTTAGGGCTCACTTAAGTGATGCTAAAATAAAAGTTGAATTCAGTTTATATCTAGACCATGTTCCTTACTAGTTTTTCAACTTACAAGGAAACACCTGTTGTGCTTTGATTGCCCTGGGAATTATCCTTGCTAAACTGTAAATGTGCACCTTTTTCTACAGTATGGTCAAATCTGACTTCAATAGGGAAGAAAGGGAAGATACATCAACCCCTCACTCCATATAAAAAAATAAACAGGTTTTGAATTGGTCTCTGTTACTTTGTTACTGTGAATTGCTATGTTTTGATCAAGCCTAATAGAATTAAAATAAGTGTTTCTTTGTACCGTTTTTCAGTTCTGCTCCTTAGAACAGCACTATCCAGTAGAACTTTGTGATGATGGAGATATTCTATATTTGTACTGTTCGATATAGTAACCAGTAGCCAAGGTAGCTGTTGAACACTTGAAATACAGCTAGTGTATAACTGATGAACTAAATTATAAAATTTAATTAATTGAATTGAATGTAATTTTAAATTTCAATTAATTTCAATTAATTAAAATTTACTTAGCTACATTTAGCTAGTGGTTTCCAAATTGAACAGCATGCAAAGTGAAGTCATCAAGAAGGCAGCGTAAAAATATCCCTGAGAATGTTTCCCCTTAGAGACAGCTAAATAAAAGGACAGTTTCAACTCACTTGGAACTCCGGAGGACAATAGAGACTGGAGAAAAACTCCACAAATGCTGAATTGAAGAAAAAAGTGTGACAATAAAAAAAAGAGGAAGGCAGCCAGTCTGGACCCCTCCTCCTACACTCAGTCTCACCAGGTGTAAGAGACCAGCAGAGGCAGCACTCTAGCCCAGGCAGCTAATGCCATGGTTGCTGTCTATAGAACCACCCATGGCAATGACTTACGGACACATGTACATTTAGGCATGGGGACCCAAGGCCACTTAGATCCAAGGTGGGGCCCTGGTGGTTGGCATGCACATGCATACAAATGGTATCCTGGAAAGCAGTGTAAGCCATGGAAAAATTTATAGCAAACTGTACACACTCCCAGCTCAGTCCCTAATTTGTAGTGCACCTAAACAAAAAAAAGTGGGTGTTTTTGCACATTGAACCCAATGGGTCCGTGGGTCAGATTCCCCAAACACAGAAGTTATGAGAGGCAGAAAAGCCACATGAAAAGGGGTAATTGACTTGCTGTAGGGCATGGTGGACCCACAACTGAAAGCTGGAATGAGGACACAGCCCATAGCTCAGGGGAGGAGTTGAACAAATCAAAGCTGGTGGGGAGAAAAATTTTGATTAAAAGCAAAATGAACAGACCAGGACTCCTGGAGGAGGAACAGAAGAAAGGAAATCCCCTCCTCAAGGGGAAAGAGTCCCACATAAGAGGATAATCTTGAAAGTTACTGCACATGCCAGGGCAAGAGGAAGGTGAAGAAAGAACTGAGAAAATCTGAACTGTTAAACACAGGCTGCTCCAAAGGCTCAGTATAAACTGGACCAAGCATTGAATAAGAGCCTTAACATGCAGTCCCATAAACTAAAACCTTAGACAAGAGGGAAAAATTGGACTTCCAGAGTTAGCCCATCAAAACAACCAAATGGCCAGATATCAGCAAAAGATTACAAGCCATACATAGAAACAGGAAGAGATGGCTCATTCAAAGAGAAAACTTCAGAGGAAACAGATAGTGGAACAACTAATCAAAGATGTTCAGTAAAATCTCCTAAATGAATTCAAGGAGGTAAGGGAAAATATGGATAGAAATAAACTAAATATGAAATACAAATAAAGGAAATAAATAAGATAATACATGAATAAAAAGAATTAGTTTAAAGGAGAATATAACAGGGATGAAAAACAATAATGGAGATTAAAAACACGAGGCATTCAACAGATTTGAACAGGCAGAAGAATCTGTGAACTAGACGACAGGATAATCAAAATCATATAGTTGGAAGAACAGATAGAGAAAAGATTATTTAAAAAAAAAAAAAGTGAGCAGAGTCTACAGGACCTGTGAGATAATATGAAGTGTACCAACATAAGAACTATGGGAGTCCCAGAAGGAAAGGAGAAGGAAAAAAGCAGGAGAAAGAATATTTAAGGAAATAGTGGCCAGAAATTCCTCAAATCTTATGAAAGACATAAATTTAAATATCCAAGAAGCATAAGAAACTCCAAACTGGATGAATCTAATAGTCCTACTTCAAGACAAATACTAATCAAAATATCCAATGCCAAAGATAGAGAATTCTGAAAATGATAAGGTATTGTTTTGGACTTTGTCATATATAAGGGATTCTCTGTAAGACTACGTAACAATTTCTAATCAGAGACCATGGAGGCAAGAAAGCAGTGGTATGACATATTCAAGGTGCTGAAAGAGAGAAACTGCCAGCCAAAAATTTTTGATCTAGCAAAACTGCTTAAAAATAAGCCCATTTATGGATAAACAAAAACTGATAGAGTATGTCATCAAGAGACTTGCCCTATTAGAAATGCTACAGAGAGTTCTTCAGGTTGAAAGGAAAGGACAGGAGATAGTAGATCAGAGCAGTGTGAAGAATTGAAGATCTCCAGTAATGGTGAATACATGGGTAAATGCAAAACCCAATAGTATGGTATCCTCATGTGCCAGTTTGGATGTACTATGTCCCCCAAAACGCCATTATCTTTGATGCAGTCTTGTGGGGGCAGAAGTATTAGTGTTGATTAGATTGAAATCCTTTGATTGAATGTTTCCATGGAGATGTAACTCAATCAACTGTGAGTGAAGTGTTTGATTGGATAATTTCTATGGAGGTATTACCCTGCCCATTCAGGGTGGGTGTTAATTGGATTCACAGACACAAGGACCTCAGAACAACTGAGAGTGACATTTTGAAGAGCAGCTGCAGCTAAGAGAGGACAAAACACCCCAAGAGCAACATTTTGGAGACTGCCATTTTGAAACGCTAACTGGGAGCAAGCAGACACCAGTCAAGTGCCTTCCGAGCTAACAGGTTTTCCAGACACCACTGGCCATCCTCCAGTGAAGGTACCCAATTGTTGATGTCTTACCTTGGACACTTTATGGCCTTAAAACTGTAACTTTGTAACCAAATAAACCCTCTTTATAAAAGCCAGTCCATTTCTGGTATCTTGCAAAAAGGCAGCATTAGCAAACCGGAATACCTCAGTATGTAACTCTACTCTTTATTTCCTATAAGAAGTTAGATTACAATTGAAGAAGAAATAACCATACTTCTATTTTATGGGCATGCTAAATATACAGCAGTAATGTGTGACAAAAGCATGACAGGGGAAATGGAAGGGTATAAGTAGCAAGATTGTATATGCTATTGAAGTCAAGTTGATATCTTTTTTGAACTAATAGTGTATAGACTTGGGTTGTTTAATAAAATCCTCAAGGTAACCACAAAGAAAGTATTTAGAATATAAACAAGTGGAGATGAGAAAGGGATCAGTTGCATCACAAAATATCAACTATGCACAAAAGAAGGTTGTAATAAAAGAGAAGAGGAACTAAAGATAGACTGTATAAGAAACAAAGGACAAATGGCTGAAGTAAGTCCTACCTTGTCAGTAATAACACTGAATGTAAATAGATTGAACTTCCTAGTTGAAAGACTCAGATTGGCAGAATGGATTTAAAACAAAACAAAACAAAACAAAAAAAACATGAACCAACTCTATGTTCTTGACAAGAGACTCAGACCCAAAGACACAAAGAAGTTGAAAGTAGAAGGATGGAAAAACAATTCCATGCAAATAACAACCAAAAGAGAGCTGGAGTAGCTATAGTAATATTGGGCAAAAGAGACATTAAGTTATATTAATAAAATGATCACTTCACCAACAAGGAATAACAATCATAAATATTTATGCACCTAATCGCAGTGCCCCAGAATACAATGTGGCAAACACTGACAAAATTGAAGGGAAAGTAGATACTTATACAATAATTCTTGGAAACTTCAAAGCAGTGCTTTCATCAATGGACAGACCATATAAACAGAAGACAAATGAGGAAATGGAGAACTTGAATAATACTATAAGTAAACTAGATCTAACATGTTTAGAGAACACTGAGCCCCCAAACAGAATACACATTCTTCTAAAGTGCGCATGGATGATTCTCCAGGATAGACCACATGTTAAGTCACAGACAAGTTTGAATAGATTGAAATAGATTGAAATCATTTAAATAGATTGAAATTATAAAGAGCACCTTCTCTGACGAAAATGGAAGGAAGCTAGAAATCTATGAGCCAAAGAAATGATAAGGGAAATCAGGAAATATCTTGAGATGAATGAAAAAACAACATATCAAAAGTTATGGGATGCAGAGTGGGTGGGTGGGCTCCATCAGTGAGCGGCTCCATGCGGCTGTTTGACGCCGAGGAGCGGTAGATGGGAGCAACTCCAGGTTTTGCGCTGAGAGGAATTGGGAAGACCCGTCTGCTGTGCTGCTCTAGACTAGATAGTCAAGAAGACTCTGCAGGCCAACGCTACTTTCTGTGGATTTTTGGCTGCTTCTGTACGTGGTGGTGGGACCGGTGGTTCCACGGAGTTAGCTCCTGCAGGGCCTTTCGAATCCGTGCAACTTTGCCAGTTTGGACTGGATCAGAACTAGGGAAGTCCTAAGCTTTTTCTGGATGCTTTTCTTTTCCGAGAGAGAAATTCAGAGAAATAGGAGGCAGGTTTATAATTATAAAATCCATGCTCCAGTCATTCATAGCCCTGTGTGGATAATGGAAACATTCCACTATATGAAGGTTTGTCTACAGCAACAGGAATGTTCAAGAACATGGAGGGGGTGGTGATGTTCAGGGACGTGGCTGTAGACTTCTCTCAGGAGGAGTGGGAGTGCCTGGAGCCTGATCAGGGGATTTATACAGAGATCTCATGTTGGAGAACTACAGCAACCTGGTCTTACTAGGACTCCCCATTCCCAGGCCTGATGTAAGTTTCTTTTCGGAGCACGGGAAGGAACCCTGGTTGGTTGTGGAGGACATGATGGGAGAGTGGTGCCCAGCTTTTTTGACATTAACTGTATGGGGAGATGCTGACAGTCCTGGCTGCTGAGCTCTGGCTCTGGGTCTCAGGTGTCGCGGGGATACCTGGGGTTACAGGAACCGACGAGCTTTATGTGGGCAACTCATCATCTCAGAATTTGGAGATGAGCATTGCAGCTCGTGGATGAATGTGACTGCTGTGGGAGCTTGCAATCTGGGAGCCTTTACCATAGGCCTTCCCCTGGTGGCCTGTGCTCTCAGATTCAATTCTCAGAGTTTGCACATTGTGGTTGATCCATGTCAGTGGGGTGTTATAGTGTTTGTCTTTTCAATTCTAGCTTTGTTTCCAGGGTCCATTCACCTGGATGCATGCCTCACAACTTCATTTCTTATTGCCGCCGCTCAGTATTCCATTGTATGTATACACCACAGTTCACCATTCTATTTGTCAGTCGCCTCCATCCATTGTGAATCGTGAATACTGCCCCCATAAACACCAGCTTGCAATGTCCACTCATGTCCCTGCTCTCAGTTCTTCCAAGTATATAACCAGTAACGCAGTTGCAGGACTATATGGCAACCCAATAGTTAGCTTCCTATGGAACCACCACACTGTCCTCCAGCTGGGCTTCACCATTCTACTTCCCTACTAACAGAATAGGTACCTCCCTTTCTCCACATTTTCTCCAGCACTTGTATCCCTCTGTTTATTTTTTTTAACACATTTATTCACACACCATAGAATCCACCCTAAGTAAACAGTCAATGATTCCCAGTATATTCAGTAATTATGCATTTACCACAACAAGCTATATGAGGACATTTCCATCTCTTCCCCAAAGAAAGAGGAAAAGGAGAAAAAAGAAAAATACAAAAGATAGAAGAAAAATAAAAATAAAATACAATGAAAAGGTCAGACAACATCACCACCACCGAGAATCCCGTATCATGCCCTTAAATACCCTGGTTATAGACGTTTACCTTTGGTATATTGCCTTTGTTACAATTAATGGAAGCATCTTTGAATGCTACCATTAGGTATAAAAAAAGAAAAAGTTATGGTACACAGCAAAGGCAGTGCTCACAGGGAAATTTATAGCTGTTAAATGCTTACAGTAAAAAAGAAGAAAGATCTCAAATCAAAGACCTAATCTCACAACTGGAGAATCTAAAACAATAAGGGAAAACTAAACCCAAAGCAAGCAGAGGAAAGGAAATAAAGGTTAGAGCAGAGATAAATGAATTAGAGAATTAAAAAAAAAAACCAATAATATGGGGAAAATGTACCTATTACAAACTATGGACTAAACTTAACAGTAGTAACTTAATATTCTTTCATCAACAGTAACAAATGTACCACACCAATCCTTGAGGGGGGGGGTGGGGGGCAGTGATAGAAGGGATGGGATGTTTTGGGTTTTCTTTTCTTTTATCTTTTTTCTTTCTTTCTTTGGAGTGATGAAAGTGTTCTAAAATTTATTGTGATGATGAATGCACAACTATGGGATGATACTGTGAGCCACTGATTGTATACTTTGGATGGATTGTATGGTGTGTGAATATATCTCAATAAAATTGCATTTAAAAAACCAAAGCAATAGAATCAATGAAACCAATAGTTGATTCTTTGAAAAGATTCATAAAATGGACAAATCTTTATCTAGTCTGAAAAAGAAAAAAATGAGAGAAGATAAAAATAGTGTAAACTAGGAATGAAAGGGGACATTATTACCAACCCCACAAGATAAAGAGGTTTATAAGTGGATACTATGAGCAACTGATACTGTCACAAGGACAGACATATAGACCAATGGAATTGAATTGAGAGTTCGGGCATAAAACCTCACACCTTTGGCTAGTTGATCTTTGACAAGGATGCCAAGTCCACTCAATTGAGGAAGAATAGCCTCTTCAATGAGTGGGGCTGGGAGAACTGGATAGTCATATACAAAAGAACGAAGTTGGAGCCTTACCTCTCACCATATACAGAAACTAAATCAAAATGGATCCAAGACCTACCTATAAGAACCAAAACTATAAAATTCCTGGAAGACATAGGGAAACTTCTTCAAGACCCTGTGTTTAAAGAAACTTCTTCAAGACCTTGTGTTAGGAATAGTTTCTTAGACTTAACACCAAAAACATGAGCAACAAAAGAAAAAATAGATAATTGGTAGCCTAATAAAAATTAAAAATTTCTCTATATCAAAGGACTTTATCAAGAAAGTAAAATAACCTGTAGAAAGGGAGTAATACTTGGAAACTTTATATCTAATAAGGGTTTAATGTCTGGAATATATAAAGAACTACAACTCAAAAACAAAAAGACAACCCAATTAAAAAATGGGTAAAAGGATGGTGACCTGCTGGGCTCATGGCAGAAAACCCAGTGGCAATGTCCGGGAGCCAGGGTGGCAGAGGCAGGGTGGCCTGGGCTTGGCAGCCCTTCAGTTCCTGGTAAGTGGGTCCATGGTAAGTGCAGGAGCAGCAGCAGCAGAAGTGAGGCTCTGAGCTGGGGAAGCCATGTGGCCGGGTGACTGGAGGGAGGTTTATGGCCCAAAAAAAGGGAATTCTTTTCACCAGGCTATGGAGACTATTCAGTCACCAGGAACACAAAGTTATCATTCTTGGACTGGATAATGCAGGGAAAACTACTATCCTTAGACTATTTTCTATGAATGAAGTTTTACATACTTCCCCTACAATAGGAAGTAATGAAGAAGAGGTAGTTGTTAATACATATTTCCTAATGTGAGATATTGATGGCCAAGAATCTCTTTTTTTTTCTTTCTGGAACACTTAATACACTAACACTGAGTTTGTAACAGTTTTTATGGACAATACAGACAGAGAAAGGATTTCTGTAACAGGAGAACTATAAAATATTAGTACATGAGGACATAAAAGCTGGATTGCTGATTTTTGCTAATAAAGATGTTAAAGAATTTGTGACTGAAGCAGAAATCTCCCAGTTTTTGAAACCAACTTCTGTTAAAGATCACCAGTAGCATATCCAGGCATGCTGTGTTCTTTCAGGTGAGGGATTGTGTCAAGGACTTGAACGGATGATGTCATGATGTTAGATTAGGTGATATCTACTGACCTCTTCTCATAGACTTTGTATAAATAAAGTGTTGGACTTTACCTGAAAGCTGCAAAAATGAATAATTTAGACATATTTGTAAGAAATTGAATTAAACTTTTTCTATAAGAAAAATTAAGACAAGACCACTTATTTGAAAACAAAGATGAAGTCTCACTTTCCAATTTGCTTTCTCATTAGTTCCTTCCAAAGTAAGGTCTTAAAGCTGTAGTTGACATTTTTATTATAATGAATCCTCTTAGGACATTGTGTAGCCTGTGGTAAATATAAAGGGAGAGAGAAGATATTGTTAACTTTAAGAGCTTTATTATTATTATAATCCTCCCCAGTTGAATGCTGTTCTCTTCTTGTTCCATTAAGTCAAAATACAAATCAGCACAGACACTCAGTTTCCAATATTTTAAGGTATAATATTATTTATGAAAAATATTTTGCATAAGGTTATTGTGGTGGTTTAAAGCTATTTATGTACCCCAGAAAACATGTTCTTAAATTTAATCCTTTCTTATGAGTGTGAACCCATTGTAAGTAGGACCTTTTGATGAGGTTACTTCAATTAGGGTATGACCCACCTCAAGATGAGTTTTAATCCTTTTACTAGAGTCTTTCTTAAGAAAATAAAATTCAGATACATAGAGAGGAAACCACAGAAGGAAGAAGCTTATATGGAACCCAGAGGAGAAGGAAGAGAACAGGAGACGCTGCCATGTGCTATGCTATGTAACAAGCTAAGGACAAAGAGTCACTAGCAGCCAGCTCTAGAACACCTGTCACCTACACAGCCCTCCTCTGGCCTTCCAGCCTTCTGGTCCTATTAGGAGGAGACAGTTGGAATCTGATCACTCTGCTTTTGAAACATTGCACACTCCTATATTAGTGAGCTCCCTCCATGCCATACTCTTCACTCCATTTCTTTAACTAAAATTTAAATGTCTACTATAGGCAAGTTGCTGGTGAACAAAGAACCATCTTCAGTTCTCATTTTATAGGGCACCTTTATACAATATCCTAGGAAGTCAGTTAACTTCATGCTTCATATTCAGCTCCTCATCTACTTTTTATCCATAACTTTCAAAGGTCCTGATTGATAATGGTATAACTATCAACTTAGTGACTGGGAACCTATAATTACTATTATGACCAGAGCACAAAATTCACCTACACGTTGAGATTCTCAACCCCTAGTTAAGTAGTTGCCTGTATCTTGTACGTGTATTAAATTGTGCCTAATTCAAAGCAGGACAGATCAATTCATTGTTAGTCACCTGTTTGCTTTAGTTTAGAGAGTTAGGTGCTCAAATCTGGTTTTTATAAAACAATGAGTAGAAGTAGTTTTTGAAGAATTAAGTAAATGAGGTGGGAAGTTATTAACATTTATAATGGTAGTTGATGTAAATGATACATAAACAACAGCAAATCATTCATGTTTTAAAAATTAACCATTTCTATAACAAAGGGATAGGTTAAAGCAAACAAAAATGAGGATTTAATATGTCCTAGGCACTTTGCTAAACTTATCATGTATCAACTCATTTCATCATAGAACCATATGAGATAGATGCTACTGTTTTCTTCATTTATAGATAAGGCAATGCAAGTAGAAAGAGGTCGAGTAATTTGTCTCAAGTTGACAGCTAGAAAATGTCAGAATCTGAATTCAAATTCAGGTCTAATTTTTTAATTAGGGTACAATTTAGTTATACGTTAAGATTATCAATCGATTTTGTTCAGAGACAATTTCTTATTCTTTAGTTTTGGATATCAGCAGTGTTAGCCACCATGTAAATATTTAAGTCATAGCAAAAGGGACAATGTTAAGAACTTGAAATCTCCTTTTATGTGATAAACTGATTTTTTTATTTCTCTTTATAGTGTGATGGGTTGTAATTTGCGAGTGACAAAATTCATTATATAAGTTCAAATTAATCTGGTGTGTTTACAGGTGGTTGCTGTGTATGGAACTTTATCTGATTTGCTTTCTGTGGCCAGCAGTAAACTCGGCATAAAAGCCACCAGTGTGTATAATGGGAAAGGTGGACTGATTGATGATATTGCTTTGATCAGGTAACTTTCACCTTTTATAAGCAGTCAACTCAGAGTGTGCCCTTGGCTTCTTAGTGCTATGTTGTTTCCCTTAAGAAGTAATTTAATCACTGTTAAGAATACAGGATTTTGCCAAGCGATTGCCTAGAATTGGTCTATAGAATTTTAATCAGTTGGGACTATGGCATAGTGCTCAGATAGAAATCCTCAGTATATTTCAGTAAACTGATAGCCATATATAAACTATGCAGAAAGACTATGAAGAATTTATTCTTTATGTTACTAGAGATAGATTTAAGGCTTGCATTTTTTAAGTTAAAAATACAATTGATCTCTTTATTTTATATGCCATCTGCTTATGGTTAAGTTCACTTCCTAAGAATGCTATGGATTTTATATACTTTGCAGAGACCTATTTCTGTGAAAACTTGCTAAATATTATGATACAATTTGAAGTAGAGTTATGTCACCAGTAATCCACCATGATAGTGGTGTGTTTGTTTGTTTAGTTTGTTTTGTTTTTAATAACAGGCTGTTTTATCTCCTTTAAACAAGTTTCCAGTTGACCTTCCTCCATCCTTAAAGGATCATAGAATTTGGGAGCAGGAAGAGATTTAACAAAGAAGATGGGGGAGGAAACACAGATAAATTACTGACCATGTTCCAGCTATCTTATAATTGCTTTGCCTGATTTATCCCATTCAATTGGTAAAGCATGGTTTCCTTTGTTGATTGTGTGACAACAATAATGATCTAAATTTTAATAGTATATATAAAGCTGGTCTGGGTTTGAATGAACTTTCAATATAGTATACTGCCCTAGAAGTTAATCAGTTCCAGTCCTTTTGTGTTACAAATGAGGAGCTGAAGCATCTGAGGAGTGACTTACCGAGGTCATACAACTTAGTAGTTGATTTGTATTCATGAAATGAAAAAATATTTTCCTACTAATCTAAAACAGTTAACTGGCATGGTGAGCAAGTGGAATATGTTATAGACTGCATTTCAGATCCAGATAAATTAGGAGAATTTCTTAGTTTTTCTGTATCCATCTCCTAAATTCTTTTGGTTTCTATGGATAATTGAGTCACACCGTTGAATGATATATGTGAACCTGATTTTCTCCGTAACAAACACGGACTCTGCTTCTAAGAAAAATGTAATGTATTCCTGTGATGTCTTACAGGAAATAAAAACTTCTAAAACATAAAAAGTCATAACTGAAGACTTCTGAGCTATAAAATCTCTACCTTTTAAACAGTTTGTGGTTCATGGTATATTCTTTAATCACTTATTTATATTAATGGTTTGGGAGGAGGGCAGAGGGATATACACTGATAATTCAGAGTTGTGTGTTACGCCCAATCATTTACATTTGTGTTGCAGTGGGCAAGTGTTTACAGCAGTTACTTTTCCAATTATATTTTTCCTAGATTTATTATGAAAATTTATTTGCATTTCCAAAGCACACAGCTGCTGATTATTTGGGAGAAAGCCCCAATAATTTATTTACCACTAAAGAATTAAAATAAAGCAAAAAAAAGAAGAATTGTCTATCACTTTATCCTTTGAACCTTCGAACATGACAGGACAGCCTTCCATTGATGAGAAATCTGAATTCAAATAATTTGTATAGTGGGCTTTTTTTTTTTTCATTTCAAAGGTACTTTCATGTGCATGATCTTATTGGAATTTAAATCCAGATATAGCCAGTTAAGTTAGGGTGTTAAACATAGCACTAGAGACTTAGATAGTTAGCTTCTTTGCATTATAGATTTACAGCAAGACCTATCTTCTACATAGTTTGAAGGAGTAGTTACTATAGTCAGCAGATAATTAATGTGATTACTGGATTTTGATGTTGGCTTTTTAAATTTTGATTTCCCCAGGGATGATGATGTTTTGTTTGTGTGTGAAGGAGAACCCTTTATTGGTAAGTGACTCCCTTAAAAGCCAATTTTGTCTTCCAAAATAAGAAGATGAAATGGTAAATATTTTACATGAGGTTATTAAGCTTAATATTTAAAAGGATCTATTGGCAGTATTCAGATTTTCATACTTCTTTTGAAACTTCTTCAGGTTAGAAGTTGGAAGAGCTCCTCCTCCACAAGGCTGAAATTCAGACCTTATTAGGAATGTGGCTGTAGCTCATTGGTCCAAAGAGGGAGAGATGGGCTTGTGAGCAGGAAACTGCCCATTGGGGTGTCAGCAAAACTTGCTAGAGGATGAGTGTCACTAGGCCAGCCATGCCATAGGCTCAAAAAGAAAACTAGGGAGAGAAGCCCCTTCTTCCTGCAGTGTCCCTACTGACAAAACCTAACATTGCACCAGCTGGAAAAGGAGTAATGTTTACCAGGTCTAGCTCCAATATCACGAATCAGAAATGGATAGTTTTGAAGCTTAGAGACAAGAAATTGACAACTGCCACATCCATAGAAGGTTGGCCCAGGGTTAGGTGACAGAGCCCAAGCAAGGTAAAGAGTGTTCATGTGATGTGTGCTGGCAGGGTGTAAGGAGCCCAGTATGGGGTGTCAGACCACAAGGAAGGTGAGGAGGGAATCCATGTATGGAGCAGAGTTAAAAGCCAAGTAGCATGTGTAGGGCATTCACATGTAGAGGTAGAGCAGCATGAAGAGTCATATCTCAAACAGGGTGAAGATGGGTGTTTGGTTTGCTAATGCTACCGGAATGCAATATACCAGAAATGGGCTGGCTTTTACAATAGTAATTTATTAGTTACAAATTTACAGTCCTAAGGCCATGAAAACGTCCCAATTAAGACATCAATAGGATGATACCTTTTCTGAAGAAAGGGAGGTAGCATCTAGGGTTCCTCTGTCAGATAGCAAGGCACAAGGCTAGTGTCTGTTTGTCCTTTTCTACCCAGTTTCGTTGCTTTCAGGTTCTGGCTTTGGTGGCTCTTTAAGTTTCTGTGGGTCCTTGCTTGCTTCTCCAGGGCTTTTCTCTCTCCGAACTTCTCTGGATGTTTCTCTTTAAACTCTCTGGGCTTTTTCTGTGTTATTTATCCTCTTATAAAGGACTCCAGTAAAGGATTAAGACCCAACTTGAATTGGGTGGGTCACATCTCAATTGAAACAACCTAATCAAAAGATCCCACCCATAATAGTTCTGCACTCACAGGAATGGATTAAAAGAACATGTCCTTTTCTGAGGTACATAACAGCTTCAAACCAGCACAGTGGAGTCTATGTATAATTAAAGAGATTTATAATAATGGAAGCAAGATTTCTCACTGTCAGAGAAGGGAGCTACAGATATGGAAAGGAAGGAAATTAGAATGAACCCTATGGTGTTGGATTGGATTTGGAAGTATCAGTGTAAACTCTTGGTTTTCAGTAGATAGATAGGTATGTAAGTAGGTAAGTAGTTAGTTCACTCTATATTGGTCTCCAGTATAGATATATAGATATAAAAATAAATATAGATATAAGTGTATGTACATATACGCATATATGTATTCTCTAGTTCTGTGTATTATGAGGGCCTTGGAGCAGCAACACCCCAAGAGCAATAAGCACACCTAATACCCAGACCTTTATAAATAATACATTATCACATATATATGATAAAAAGCTTATATATCATATATTATGTAATATATAGATAAATAAAATATTTCATGTATTTGTACTAATACTGCCAGTTTATATACAGGATTATAAGGGTTTTACTTAACTCTTCTGTCTTACATCTATGTCTCCTTTCGTCAACATCAATAACCCTGGTTCTCAAGGACAGAAAGTGAATGATAGAATTATCATCACGAAACTACTCACTTACTTCATCCCACACAAGACACATAAAAATGTCAGAATAATAATCCCAATATTTTCAGTGCCAATATAATTACTAAAAACAAACTATTTTTCACATGTTCATTTCTTCTTCCCTTACTTAAAAGATAATTATCCTGTTTCTGCATTGTCATAATATATAGCCATTATATACTATATTCCACCCTTAGAACCCTCATTTAGTCTTACTCCTTCAAGTGTTTTTAATACATTCCTCCAGTCCTTAAGCTGATGTCTCTGGTGGTCACCTGAAATTTGCTCTCTATGGATTCCTCAGAAAGGACTTATGAGAATATTCTCTAATATTTGCAAGTTCGTAACAGTTTGTAGCTTTTATACTTGAAAGTCATTTTGGCTGGATATCAAATCGTATGTTAAAACTTAATCAAATTGTAAACTTTAACTATGTGTAGTTTATTGTGTGTCAATTATACCTTAATGAAACTGTTAAAAATCCTTGGTTCACATTTTCTTTATTTATATATCTGAAATATGTTACTCCATTTTATTTGGCATAAAGTGTTGGAGTTGAAATATCTGATGACAATCTGAACTTCTTTCTTTTATAAGATTAAATATTTTTCCTAGGTTATCCAAAGGATTTTTTTCTTTCTTTAAAGTACAGCCATTATAGTATAGTATGTCTTGGTGTTCTGGTTTATTCTGAGTTGATTTTCTCAACTCAGAATACATGGTACATGGTGGACCCTTCCAATATGGAATTGCAGATCATTTTTTCAACTTCAGTAAAGTTTTCTTGATTTTAAATTATTTATTTTGTACCTTGTGTTTATTTTCGCTCTTCTTTGAAACCTTCCATTACCTTCTTTTCATCTCTTCCTTTTTTTTTTTTTTTTTTTGATTTTTGAAACTATCCTCTTTTTCACCTTTTGTTTACCATAAGGCATTATCTGTTGTTTTTACTCATTTTTGTGTTTCTTCCAGTTGAGTCTTCATTTCTAAGATTTTTTTTCTTTTATTTCTAATTTTCTGAATTCTTGTACCTAATTTCTGAATTTTGTCATTCTGGTTTATGTCATTCTTTCATGTCTTGTATCATTTACTTCTTTTAGCATGATTTGGAATATCAGATTATAGTTTTCTTCTATTTTGTGGGCATTTCTTTCTGGCATGTTTTCGTTGCTTATATGGATATAATTCTACTCAGTATTATTTTCTTTTATTCCTTTGATAACTTTGATGGGATTCTGCCTCAATCCTTTTCTTTTGCTCATTTTTACATGAAATTAGTTTTCCTTAACGTAGGAAGGGAAGGCTAACTTAGGAAAGTTTTTCTAGTGTTATGTCTCTAGATTTCCCTCTTCCATTGTTCTTTGTGAAGTGTTTAAGAATATATATTTTGGTCTCAGACATCCTCGACTTTTACCTGAACTACTTTCTCTTTTATCTCTATTGTCTCTGCCCTCCTTAACCTGAATTCTGTTCTCAACATCTTATCCCCTATATGGGGTTTTGTCCTAGAAGGAAGGTTTAGCTTATTGGTTTTGAGAGTTAATTTACTGCTCCTTCAGATCTTACTGCAAACTACTTCTATCACCCACTTTTGGAGTGGGCATATTCCTCCCATTTTCAGTCTGCTGTTCTCAAATAGAGTTGCTGAGCTTTGAAGTGAATGTACATTGATTACTTTGGAATTCTCAGGTTCATCACATGCCCTCTTTCTTCTCTCTGCTTTTTCCTTCACAGATGCTGAAATTATCCTGCTCTTATAATTGTCATTGTTTATATACGAATACCTATCAACTAGTTTTGTTTTAGATACTGTCTATGGGTTTGGGTTTTGCTACCTTAGTAACTCCACTGTAGTTTTATGCATGTATTTGGTTTGAAAAATTATGCCATTGCTCTCTTCCCAGAATCCCCAATCTTAATATTTTTATTATTTCTACATGTCCTCTAGATCCTCAGACAGATTCTAAACCACCTGAAGGGCCGACAGGATGCCACACAGACTGGCTAACATTAAATGTTGGAGGGCGGTACTTTACTACTACACGGTAGGTACGTGTATGTGTGTGGGTATGAGAGAAAGAGAGAGAAAGGCTGTCATTTATTCTTTCCTTCTATTTGCCATTTTTCTTAAGAAATATTCAAATGCTTTTGAAATGTGCAATGTGATCTGAAACCAATTTTTAGAAAGATTTTTTTAAAGGAAAAAAGTGGAAAATGGTTCACAGGTCATAACAGAAAAAGCATGTAAAGCATGAATTTAATGTTTTAGAACATGCTTTTTAGATATCAAGTAATATACACGCAATACAAGTAAAAATTAACAATATTGAAACTTGTAGAGAATACAACTCCTTATTTTAAAGGGACCAGAAAAATGTATGTTTTGAAGATCAAGAATATTGTGATACAATAGCTAGCTGTAAGGGTAAGTTAGTATTTAAATTAAAGGAAGCTAAATCAAGATTTAAATCAAAGGAATTGCCATATTAGAAGGGATTTTGATAAATGGCAACTTATTGCACGTTTTTGTTTCCCAGCATTATTCCTACCAGGTTATAGCATGCATCTTTTTTGAGAGAGCAGCTGAGATCGAGTATACTCTTGACTTAAATATGTTTCTTTATAAAGACAAATGGAGAAATCAATTTTTTTCCCTGAATTCTTAGGAGCACTTTAGTGAATAAAGAACCTGATAGTATGCTGGCCCACATGTTTAAAGACAAAGGTGAGTATAGCACATTGTTTTCATATTTTGTGTGATCTATTTGTGTCTGTTTTAACTCTATAACTCCTGTCCTTCTGTATTTTTTAATGATATCAATAATTTTTACAAGGGTAAAGCTTACTAGTATAGTATATAATTTTTATTCCATAAATTTGTAACTGTTTTTGTTTACGGGAGACTTTCTTCATTTTAATGGTAACACAGATGTCTGGGGAAATAAGCAAGATCGTAGAGGAGCTTTCTTAATTGACCGAAGTCCTGAGTACTTTGAACCCATTTTGAACTATTTGCGTCACGGACAGCTCATTGTAAATGATGGCATTAATTTATTAGGTGAGTTTTCAATAAAATTTCTTAAATTTGTGTAAGTTTAGGATTTTTAGTTTGTTTTTAAATTACCTGGTAACATACTATATTTTCTTAAAATGAAAGTATATCTTTTCCATTTTTTAAACTTAATGTTTTTCACACATATATATATATATATATATATATATATATATATATATATATATCAGTATATAAAGATATATATAGCACAGGTAGGTAGTCTTTCAGATAGTCTTTGCATTTATGGATATATGGCTAACCCTTAAATTTCAACTTTAGACTCTCTATAGATTTAGATTCTGTCACATGGGATTTTAAATGATTTTTTTTTTTTTTTTCAAAATAAAATTTTGACTGTGATTTGGCTTCAAATTTTGGATCTTACCATTATATTGAGAAGTAGAGTGCTCAGAGGGAAACCATGCTTTGGAGTCATAAGGCTTAGAGTCTCAACTCTACAACTTCCTAGATTAAATTAGGAAAGTTACTTTTTCCTCTCTGAACTCCTTTTGAAAAATGGGTGTTAAAAATACTCTCATCCATACCTACTTCTCAAGATTTTTCTGAAGGTTCATGGAGAGGATGTAAATGAAAGCCCCTATAAAGCATATTCAAAAATTTATAGGCCCCCAATGAATTAGGGCTAATGTTAGTACTTAAGGGGCGGTAGGGATTGTGGCTATTGTGAGTGCACATGCCTACTCAGCTTCAGTAGACTGTTGCCATGTGGAATGTGGACTTAGGGTGCCGGAGCCTTGATTTTTTTTTTTTTTTTAAATAGCTGGAAATCTGAAATATTATATAAAATTTTCTGATTTTGGAAACATTACATGCTTGAGCTGCCATTTTATGATCTCTGTAATAAAATACAAAATACTCAACAGTTGTTATTGTTGCTTTATTAAACTTTATATTCCTTTAAAGTTTACCAATTGCAAGGAAAAAAACATTATTTTATTTTTTCAATTACCTTCATTACTCTTCATAACTAAATTTTTATTGCTTTGTTTAAACTTTCTACTAAAACTGTTGCTTTAAACCCTATATTACCTTTTTTTATTTCATTCATTCTGCAGAAATTTTTTTTAAATGATCCACTCTCGTAGAAATTCTTTTCTTTTCATTACCTGTATTGCTCTACATCTTATTTCACTTTAATGGCCACCTTCTTCTCCTGAGTACATTTTGAATCTCAGCTTTAGATGTCCTAATAACTACTTAAAAGTTAATATGGGAGAATACCTCATTTAGCTTTTTCATTCCTTCCATTTTAATTTTCCTTGTATCATTGATAGCACTACGTATCTTCCCTGCCAAGAGAACAACATGCTCTTTCAGATTTCTGCAATCCATTGTCTACAAGTTGCCCCAAATAATTAATGCACTTCAAAAGAATCTACAGTAATTTATTTTTCTTCCCACTTACTTATATGGTTTTAATTCCTGCTGTCTCTAACTTGTACTTTCATCAGTGAATATTTTTTTATTTACCTTATTTCCTTTTGTTGCCTGCCTTTAATGATCTCTTTTTCCACTGAACCATGTCATCCCTTCTTTCACTGGTCTTCAGAACTCTCTTCCATGACTGCAGTCAACTTTTCCCTACCATCTAGCTAAATTCCATCTCAATCCAATTATTCTGTTAACCTGAGTACTTTTCTAGCATTTCAATATATTTTCCCTGAAGCAGACATAAATTTTCTGAACCCTAATTTGATATAGTAAAAACAGAATTGTCTTCAAAACATAAAATTTAATGATAATCATAGCAATGATTGAGAATTTATGAAGTGCCAGGCATTATACCAAAAATATGCATTATCTCTTTTAATATTTCTAACAACTTTATGAGGAAGGTATTAACATCTCTTTCACAAATGTGAAAACTTACGTTGAGGGAGAGAGATTTAGTAATTTCTTTTGGAACAAAATGGTAGAGAGTGGCAGAACGGGGTTTCAAATTTAGATTTGACTGGTGCTAATGGAAGATACACTGAATATTACTTCCTTTCCTCAACTGTCCTCTATGGATGTCTTTTATATTTTTAAGACTTTTCTGGAAGTTTTTAGAAAAAAATGCTTCCCACAATTGCTGAGACATTCTGCTTTACTCAGATGATCTTGGCAAACAGAACAAGGCCCAAACCCCTTTTATGGTGGGTTTCTACCTGGGACAGTATGCCTGCCCCTTCATGAGGAATGCAGAGATTGAGTCACTCTGATATGGACTGGAAAGCATAATGCCAGAGTGACTACTGAGTGATATGCTGTAAATTAGGTGACCTTTATTTGGCAATTAGAATACTGGAGGTGGAGTTTGGGTTTTTCTAGAAAAGATAATATTCTTCCCAAATAACCACTTGTAGCTTTCTGTATCTCTATCTAATTATGTTTCTGATTCAGTATTTCCCTTACATATTTATTACCCTTATTAATAGGGAACACTTTGAAGGGAGGGATTATGACTTTTTATTTTCTTTGTAATTCCTGAGTCCTCAGTAGTTTTTTACCAAGTAGATTCAGCTAACTAAGGACTGAAGCCTGTATTTAAAAGATAATGGATTTCAAATTTATTCCCACATACTCTGATGAAGTTTTTCACCACATTAAGAAAAGTAAATGATAGGTGAAATCTCTGTTATCATTTAGAAATAGTTTTTGATTGATTCTCCTATAAGAAAGGTTTTGGAGTTATACTTTTGACTTTTCTTATGTAGTTAACTTACTTTTATTCATTTCCGTAATTTTCTGGTTCTGTAAGTGTAGATATTTGTGACAAACCTATTCATTTCTGCTCCATTAAAAAGTCAATGAAATGTAAGGATTAGGTAAACTAATGATTTTTATTGGATTAACAATCAAATCACTAAAATAATTATTCTACAACTGCGATATTAGGATTTCTTGCTTCTGGCCTATTTAAAGCAATTACCAGATGAATCTTTTTAAGAAATAAAAATTCTTTTAGTAATGCCAAAAAAAAAAAAAAAATAGATTGGGGTGATGAAGTCATAACTATATGATGGTACTGTGAACAGCTGATTGTACACCGTAGATGATTGTATGGTATGTGAATATATCTCAATAAAATTGAATTAAAAAAAATTAAAAAAATAAAGCAATTACCAGAAATAATTTTGATATATGGAAGACTTTTATTCTAATTAATTAGCTTTCTTTTTTTTTCCTTTTGCAGCAGGTAAACTATTTAGAAAAACCTTCTTTTACATATTTAAAAATATTCTATATTTATGTTCCAAACATAAATTATTTTTCTCTTTGTTGAGTACTCGTTGAATTTCAGTTCCACTGTAAGGATTTATCATAAAGAATTCTATAAACATTAAAATGAATAGGTTTCTGTAAAAGTCAAATAATATTTTTTCTGATAGGTGTGTTAGAAGAAGCCAGATTTTTTGGTATTGACTCACTGATTGAACACCTTGAAGTGGCAATAAAGGTAAAGATTTTTTTATATTAGCAGATATTGCATTTATTGTAGCTATCCCCCAAAATGTCTCACTAATTTCTAATATCTATTTCAAGAATTCTCAACCACCAGAGGATCATTCACCAATATCCCGAAAGGAATTTGTCCGATTTCTACTAGCCACTCCAACTAAATCAGAATTGCGTTGCCAGGTAATTAAATCAGACTTTTACATGAGTTATTAGTATTTATGAATAATGTTTTACAGTCTTTGGGACTTTTCTTTTTTTGCTTTATTTTCGTTTATCATGAAAGATATAATTTAATTATGGATCATAATGTTTATTTAATCACAAAATGGTTAGCATAGAAGAGGTGAAATAGCCATTTTATTTTCTAATTATTTCTTATGTTGCAGATTTTGAGTAGTGCATTGAAATTACAGCAGTTAAAATAAAAATCCAATTGTTCAGTTACTATACATAGACAGTGGCAGATATTTTTACTTTTACATATTATAGTATATTTTCAAAACCAAAATGCTTATTTCTTAATAAAACGCTCTTGAATTATGGAATTAATAAGATAATTTCAATATATTCAGGCTTACCTAAAATAACACTTATTGACAGATTTGTGATTAACAAAGATCCTTCTTTAGAAACTTCTGCACATAAATTAGGTGTAGCCAGGCTGCATTCTACTATATGTTAAATAGAGTTCCTTTTAGCAGTAATCCATTAAAGATACTTATTTTATGTATTTAAGTTCCTTTGATCATGTTTTATAATAAATTCTAAATGATTGAACTTCAGTTGCTTTTAAAAACTTGGTAGTTAGCTATAATAATTAAATTTAATAGAAACAGATTGCTTAAATATTTTGACCATTTGTGTTTTTTAATTTTAGGGTTTAAACTTCAGTGGTGCAGATCTTTCTCGTTTGGACCTTCGATACATTAATTTCAAAATGGCCAATTTAAGCCGCTGCAATCTTGCCCATGCTAATCTCTGCTGTGCAAATCTTGAACGAGCTGATCTCTCTGGCTCAGTGCTTGATGTAAGAATCATTTTTGGTTAAAAGAAAAAATTACATTTTTAGTCTATTTAGAAGAGTATCAAAGAGCAGGAATTATCTGTCTCTTACTGGAGTGTTTACTTGAAAACAGTATACTAAACTGATGATAAAACTTAAGGCTCTGAAAATGAAATAGGTTGTTTTTGCTACTTTGACATCCTTGATTAAACATAGCCCAGGAAGGCTTAGCAACTAATAAAAAGTTAGATCACAGTCTCAATTAGTGTACTTTATTTATCAGGGCTTCTATAAAACTAAAAATGTCCTTTGAAATCTATTCAGCCTTATTTTTGGAATAGGAAATTGTTATTGCTCTAGAGGTATTTGGCAGAGAAATTTTTAAGTAAATATGCTATGCATGAATCTGTGGGAGTTAACATTTTAATGACTCCCTCTCTCTCTAGATATATAAATGTATGCACATGTATATATGTTTGTGTATATATGGATATGTATATACTCATGTAACAATTACCTGTGTTGATTTGAGGTTGGAGGACATATGCAGAACCAGTGGTGAAATCCATGAACTTGTAACAACTTTAAGCTCCTTAATATCGAGGTCCATGTCTTTATACCTTTTGACTTACCAGCACCTAGTACAGCACCTTGCTTTTGGTAGTTATTCGGTAAATCTGTACTGAATTATCATAATTTTTGTTTATTCCTTAGTTGCAGCCTGTTTTTCCGTGCAGCTTATATCAGAGCTAGTAACAAAATCAGTTACTTTCATGCGCTTGTTCCTTCTTACAATGAAGGTTCAAATCGGTAGCAAAATAGTCAAAAGACTAACAGCACAAGGAAAAAAAGGACTTGGTCTTTAAATAATAAAATGTTTTGAGGCAGCTTGGCTTGTTTTTGTTAAGGACAGAAAAGATAAAAAAATAAAACAGACTGGATCAATCAATACAGCTAGGTTTTTTTTGTTATTATTATTATCATTTTTAATACAACTAGTTTTGAGTTCTATTTAATCATAGTATTACTGTGAACCTGAGCCATAATTTTCTTATGTAAAATAAGACTCATAATACTTGTGCTTCCCATATCACTTTAGGTGATGGTCAAATATACATGGAAAAGTACTTGATAAACCAAAGTGCTATAGAATTGTAAGGTTTATTATGAAGAATAAAAATGGCTCATGTTGAAGAGTCATTGCCCAGAATGGGTAGGCTGTGCGAGTCAAAACTCATTTCTAATTGTCCTTGGCATTTGAGGATGGCTGCTAATTAATAGCCATGTGTATACAGTGTCTGCAAAATAAGATGCTTGCAAGAACTCTGCCACATAGGACTTACCTGATAGTTCTTGTTGAACTTCTCACCCAGTTTATACTTTGCTTCTTTCTCTCATGGTCTGTGAATTTTTTTCCATAGGAATGATCCAATTCTGCTCTAAACCAAGGTGATCTCTCAGTTCTTGTCACGGTTAAGCAGTCTGTATCTGTGCCACACTCTTCTGGCAGCATACTTTAAAGTGTTTCTCCTACATGCTCTGCCTGTTCTTATTGATATTTTCTTGCTGCATAGAAGCTGATGTAATAATTCAGCTCTTTACTATCCATTGAATATTTCCAGTCCAAGACTTATAGCATGGTAAGAGCTCTAAGGGACCTTAACGATTATTTAGATATGACCCTGTTGTTTTACAGATTGAGAAACTGAGTCCTGGAAACTTGCCCAAAGCCAAATGGCTAGTTTATTGCAGAGCTGGAACTAGAATCTAAAGCATGGGTTTTCTTTTCCTGTTTCTTTTTTTAATGACTTTTTTTTGGAAAACATATAAAAAAAATAGAATAGTATAGTAAATCTCTACTATACCTCCATCACCCACTTTCAACAAATATCAACACAGAATCAATTTTGTTTCATATATACCAGCACCAGATCCTGTGGGTTCAGTTCCAGACCACTGCAATAAAGTGAATATTGTAATAAAACGAGTCACACAAATTTTTTGGTTTCCAGTACATTTAAAGGTTCTTTTTGTAATGTTCCTAGCAAATTTTTGCTTTCTGTTCTAGTTTGCTAATGCTGCCAGAATGCAAAACAGCAGAGATGGACTGGCTTTTATAAAACGGGGTTTATTTGGTTATACAGTTACAGTCTTAAGACCATAAAGTGTCCAAGGTAACACATCAGCAATCAGGTACCTCCACTGGAGGATGGCCAATGGTTTCTGGAAAACCTCTGGTAGCTGGGAACGCACATGGCTGGCATCTGCTCCAAAGTTCTGGTTTCAAAATCGCTTTCTCCCAGGACGTTCCTCTCTAGGCTGTAGTTCCTCAAAAATGTCACTCTTAGTTGTACTTGGGATAGTTGTCCTCTCTTAGCTTCTCCGGAGCAAGAGTCTGCTTTCAACGGCCGTCTTTAAATTGTCTCTCATCTGCAGCTCCTGTGCTTTCTTCAAAGTGTCCCTCTTGGCTGTAGCAAGCTCGCTCCTTCTGTCTGATCTTATATAGTGTGCCAGTAATTCAATTCAGACCTACCCAGTGGGCGGGCCAACACCTCCATGGAAATTATCCAGTCAGAGTCATCACCCACAGTTGGGTGGGGCGCATCTCCATGGAAACACTTAAAGAATTACAATCTAATTAACATTGATAGTCTGCCCACACAAGATTACATCAAAGATAATGGTGTTTGGGGGGACGTAATACATCCAAACTGGCACACTTTCCTTACCCATAAAGTTTGACTGCCATATTGTCACACTCAAGGCTATTTATAAAAAACAGGAATGTCATAGTTTGATGCCCCAACTTCTTTATCTAAATCCTTATGTTTATATAAAGTGGGCCACCCTTATGTTTATAGGAAGTGGGCATGCTGTCGTTAATTTGTTTCTTTTAAAATAATTCTTTTAAAAAATCTATTTCTTTTAAAAAAATTTCTTAGTTCTGTTTTGGTTCAGTTGGAGAAGTCTTTATGGTAAACAGGAAGTAGCTAATTGCGAGTGTATGGAATTGAGCTTTATTTCTCTTTTCTCTTTTTTTCTTTTACGGTTTCTTTTTCTTTTCCAAGCAAAATTATGGACCTTAAAACATGGACTTTTCTCTTTTCCAGTGTGCAAATCTCCAAGGGGTCAAGATGCTATGTTCTAATGCAGAAGGGGCATCCTTGAAACTGTGTAATTTTGAAGATCCCTCTGGTCTTAAAGCCAATTTAGAAGGTGAGATCCTAACTACAGGTACCCTGTTCATGTTGAAAGCATACCACAAAGTAAAAAGCCCATCAAAATAATTGTTAAGAGTAAAACAGGATACGTAAAGGGTGTAGATTTCTTCTGTTATCATATTTGGAGAATTTGCATTAGAAAAAGATGACTCTCTGGTATTAGTCATATGCTAATCAAAATTGAGAACTCAGAAGAAATCTAGCCTCTAATATTTAAGGAGGTTTTAGTTGAAGAATTAAATATCAATATCTTAAGCTTTCAAATAGAACAAAATACACTTATATTAACAAATGAAGAATTTTAGTTTGTACAAAGGCAAGCAGTTTTTGTCATTTTAGATTTAATATTTTGTTTATGAATTCTGTTGATTTGTTGTGTTTGTGAACTGGTCACTTTGTTTACTTGCCTGTTGAGGAGACATAGTACATCTCTCCTTTGTCATAAATTTGTAGAGGCATATTATAAAAGCACGAATTATTGTAAGACTCAATTGAATTCCTCCTCTCAAAAATATACCCTAATCTTGGAGGTAACTCTTATGCAAGCTCCAGCTAGAAATCCCAAATGGTGACAGTATGCAAAGCCTAACCAACAGTAGTCCTGAAATACCTAGGTCCCTTTTGGAGAGTCTATGAAAGTTTCATAAGTTAATCTCTCAGAAACTTAAATCTACTATAGTGTTCCTATGCCACACAAGTCCTAAAACCCAGAGGCAACAGCCTCTTTAAGAACAACAGCCAGATGCAGCCCTCTTCCCCATAATGTTGACACCCCTTTTCAATATGAACAAATTAAGGTGGTCACTCCCTAGACATCCCTGAAGATTAAGAAAGTGATTAAATGAGAGGAAGGAGTGGCAACAGTCAAGATAGGATTTAACAAAGGATTACAATACTGAATCTTTATATAATTTTTTTTCTTTTTTTAGATGCTAGGGTATTAGAATAGCTAGAAGGAAGTAACTGAAATGGTGGAACTGGAACCCGTAACATTCTTTGAAATTTGCTCTACAGCTACTCTTAAATTACACTTTGAAAGTTATCACCTTTCTGTATAAATATTATATTTCACAATAAGGAAATAACTGAAATTGTGGAACTGTAACCCATAACATTCTTTGAAATTGGTGCTCTAACTACTTTTAAATCGTACTTTGAAAGTCATCACTGTTATGTATATATGTTAAATTTCACAAAAAAAGTATTA
Source organism: Choloepus didactylus (assembly GCF_015220235.1). NCBI lineage: Eukaryota > Metazoa > Chordata > Mammalia > Pilosa > Megalonychidae > Choloepus > Choloepus didactylus. The sequence continues at coordinate 30,354,400 of NC_051326.1, read as the reverse complement.
AAAAAAGAAATAAAACACAAATTATAAATTAAAAAAATAACAAAAAACATACCCTAAAACATTCTTAATTTATAGTATGAGCAAACAAATCTTTAACAGTGAATTCTTTATATACAAAATCTTCGACTATAAACTGGTTGAAAGTCTGAGATTCATAGTTCACAGATTCATTTCCAAAGTTACAGGAGCCTGTCATCATTCACCTCCATTCAATCATATTGCAGTATTTTAAATGGGGATAACTATTAGTATTTTTAAGTCAAACTACTCCCAAAATGTATTCACTTTAGGTGCTAATCTGAAAGGTGTGGATATGGAAGGAAGTCAAATGACAGGAATTAACCTGAGGGTTGCTACATTAAAAAATGCAAAGTTGAAGAACTGTAACCTTAGAGGAGCAACTCTGGCAGGAACTGATTTAGAGGTGAGTCACTGACTTAAAAAAAATTCTTGTTAATCTGGAATTACTGAGTAACTCAGGGAAAATTTATTGAAATCATAAAATAGTTGGTTAGTAAAAACTGCCAGGTAAATGCTAGCACAGCTGGAGGAATGTTTTTCATTTCAATTGCTTGTTTAGACAAATTTGAATTACAGAGCAGAATTTAGTTACATAAGTTAATACATGCCAATTTCAGATTTTTGAAGATTCATCAGACATTCGGTCTGAGTTGATTGAATTTCTTTCCTTTTCCTCGGGTCTTTCTCAAGTAGATAAGTTTGATAGATGCTTGATTAATGTAATATATTGCATTTTTCTTAAGTTTTAATTTCATAATTCCAAATTGCTTTTTTTTTCATTGCAATAGGGCCACATTTTCTTCCCTTATTAGAGAAGTTGTGAGTTTAAAGAACAATCATGCATAAAACACAGGATTCCCATATACTACCCTATTATTAACACCTTGCATTGGTGTAGAACATTTGTTACAATTGATGATAGCACATTCTTATAATTGTACTGTTAATTATAGTCCATGGTTTAATTTAGGGTTACTGTTTATGTAGTGCAGTTCCATGGATTTTTTAAAATTTTCATTCTGTTATTATATATACAACCTAACATTTCTCCTTTTAACTACATTCAGATACATATTCCAGTACAGTTAATTATGTTCACAATGTTGTGTTACTATTACCACAATCCATTACCAAAATTTTTCCATCATTCCAAACTGAGACCCTGTACAATTTTTTATTATTATTATTATTGTTAGAGAAGTTCTGAGTTTACAAAACACTCATGCCTAAAATACAGGATTCCCATACACTACCCCATCACCAATGCTTGCATTGGTGTGGAACATTTGTTACTATTAATGATAGCACTTTTAAAATAAATTGTACTATTTTTATTAACAATAGTTACCTTTGTTACAGAGATTATTAAACTAGTTTAATCATTCATTATTTACATTAGGTATTTTTCCCCCATATACCATCCTATTATTACCACCTTGTATTAGTACCTTATATTTGTTGTAAGTCATAAAAGAACACTCTTATTATACTGTTAGCTATAGTCCATCATCTACAATAGGGTTCACTGTGTTGTATGGTCCTATGTTTTATATTTTGATTTTTATTCTAGTAACATATATATCCTAAAGTTTTCTCTTTTAATCACATTCACCTATACAGTCAGTGCTGTTAATGACACTCACTACCATCCATTTCCAAACTGTTGCTATCAACCTAAATAGAAATTCTGTACAAATTAAGCATCAACTTCCCATTCTCTAATCCCAGTCTATCCAGATTCTAATTCTATAACTTTGCTTATTATACTTAGGTCATAACGGTGAGATCATACAATATTTGTCCTTTTGTGTCTGACTTATTTCACCCAGCATTATGTCCTCAAGATTCATCTATGTTGTCACATGCATCAGGATTTCCTTCTTTTTTATAGCTGAATAATATTCCATCATACGTATGTACCAGTTTGTTTATCCATTCATCGGTTAATGGACACTTGGGTTGCTTCCATCTATTGGCAATTGTGAATAATGCCATTATGAACATTGGTGTCTAAATATGTTTGAATCTCTGCTTTCAGTTCTTCTGGGTATATACCTAATACCAGAATTGCGAGGTCATATGGTAATTCTATACTTAGCTTCCTGAGGAACTTCCAAACTGTCTTCCACAACAGCTATACCATTTTATATTCCCACCAGCAATGAATGAGTATTCCTGTTTCTCCACATCCTCTCCAACACTTGTAGTTTTCTGTTTTTTTTTAATAGTGGTCATTTTGGTAGGTGTGAAATGATCTCATTTCCCTATTAACTAGTGATGTTGGGCTTCTTTTCATGTGCTTTTTATCCATTTGCATTTCCTCTTTGAAGAAATGTCTATTTAAGTCTTTTTGCCCATTTTTAGTTGGGTTGTTTGTCTTTTGTTATTGATCTGTATGATTTCTTTATATTCTGGATATTAAACCCTTATTGGATATGCAGTTTCCAAATATTTTCTCCCATTGAGTAGATTGCCTTTTTACTTTCTTGACAAGGTCCTTTAATGCACAAAAATTTTTAATTTTGAAGAGGTCCTATTTACTTATTTTTTCTTTTGTTGCTTATGCTTTGGGTATAAGTCTAAGAAACTGTTGCCTAATACATGATCCTGAAGATGCTTCCCCATGCTTACTGCTAGGAGTTTTATAGTCTGGGTTCTTAAATTTAGGTCTTTGATCCATTTTGAGTTAACTTTTGTATATGGTGTGAGATAGGGGTGCGGTCGCAGTTGACTCGTCTGGGGGAGGGTGGCGGCCGGTTGCTAAATCCTAGGCTCCCAGGATTGCTCCGAGGGTACCGGCGGCGGGGGCTCTTTCCCGGAGGCGAGGGTGAGGCGGGGGACTTGGCCAGGTCCCCGGCGGGAGGCGTGCAAAGTATGGAGGGCGGCGAGAAAGGAACAGGCGGGACACGTTTCTTTTAGGATGAAGAAAACCAAGAGAGTTTATTAGGGGAGAGTACAAGCTTATATCGGGCGGTTTAGAGGGCGGGGTAGCTGTAGAGGTTAAAGGCTTGGATTGGTTCTGAGAGGGCGCGGAGGTTGATTGAAAAGGGGCGAGAGTTGCTCCGGTAACGGTGTCTGGCAATAATGTATGCGCACTGGTGGTGATGGGAGTTGCGCTGGCAATGGGGAGTGTCCGGGCAAGATAAGGGGGTGGGGAAAAGGCGGTTCCCTCCGGCAAGCCTCCCCTAACACTGGTATTTTGGGAGAGGAAATGGGGCCTGCCTCCGGCCTCACTTTCCCAGGCCCGGGGGGCTGTAGAGGGCGCTGTCGCCCGTGCCCACTACCCTCCCCAGGGGTGGATCCGGTCCCCCAGCCCAGGCCCGCCAAGTTGAAACACGTAATCAGTGTCCCGCATAGGGGTCCTCTTTTATTCTTTTGCATATGGATATCCATTTATCCAGCAACTTTTGTTGAAGGGACTCTTCTTTCCCAATTGAGTGGACTTGGCAGCCTTGTCAAAAGTCAATTAACCGTAGATGTGAGTGTCTATTTTTGACCTCTCAATTTGACTCCATTGATGAAAATAACTATCCTTATGCCACTACCATGCTTTTTTGAGCACTGTAGCTTTGTAATATGCTTTAAAGTCCAACTTCATTCTTCTTTTTCAGGATGTCTATGGCTGTTTGGGGCCCCTTACCCTTACAAATACATTTGATAATTGGCTTTTTAATTTCTCAAAAGTAAACAATTGGAATTTTGATAGGGATTGGTTGAATCTGTAAATCAATTTGGATAGAATTGACTTCTTAACAATATTTAGTCTTCCAATCCATGAATACAAAATGTTCTTCCATTTATTTAGGTCTTCTTTGATTTCTTGTAGCAATGTTTTGTAGTTTTCTGTATACAAGTCCTTTACCTCCTTGGTTAAATTCCTAGATATTTGATTCTTTTAGTGGCCATTGTAAATGTGATTTTTGCATGTTGATCTTGTATCCCACCACTTTGCTGAATTCCTTTATTAGCTCTAATAGTTTTGTTGTAGATTTTTCAGGTCTTTCTATACATAGGATCATATCATCTGCAAATAGTGGAAGTTTTACTTCTTCCTTTCTAATTTGGATGCCGTTTATTTCTTTTTCTTACCTAACTGCTCTGGCTAGAACTTTCAGCACAATGTTGAATAACAGTGATGACGGTGGGCATCCTTGTCTTGTTCCATATCTTAGAGGGAAGGCTTCCAATCTTTCACCACTGAGTACATTAGCTGTGTGAATTTTTCATATACGCCTTTCATGTTGAGGAAGTTTCTCCCTATTCCTGTTTTCAAAGTATTTTTATCAAAAAAGGATGCTGTATTTTGTCAAATACCTTTTCTTTGTCAGTTGAGATGATTATGTGGTTTTTCTTTATCATTTTGGCTAAAAATTTGTCAATTTTACTGATCTTTTCGAAGAACTAACTTTTGGTTTTATTGATTCTTTTTTTCTTTTCCCTCTCTATTTCTTCTATCTCCACACATCTTTGTTATTTCCTACTTTCTCCTTGCCTGGGCTTTACTTTGTTCTTTGTCTAGTTCTTCCAGCTTGAGTTTAGGTCTCTGATGTGAAGTCTTTCTTCTTTTTAAATGTAAGCATTTAGGGTTATAAATTTCCCTCTCAGCTCTGCCTTTGCTTCATCCCGTAAGTTTTGGCACGTTGTGTTTTCATTTTAATTCACCTCAAGATATTTCCTAATTTCCCTTGTGATTTCCTCTTTATGCCATTGGTTGTTTAAGAGTGTGTTGTTTAATTTCCACGCATTTGTGAATTTTCCATTTCTCCCTTGGTCATTGATTTCTAGCTTCATTTCATTGTGTTCAGAGAAGATACACTGTATGATTTCAATATTTTTTAATTTATTAAGACTTGTTTTGTTACCGAACATATGTTCTATCCTGGAGAATGATCCATGTGCACTCAAGAGGAATGTGTATTCTGTTGTTATTGAGTGAACTGTTCTATATATGTCTGTTAAATCTAGTTGGTTTAGAGTATTGCTCTTGTCTTGCATTTCCTTATTGATCTTCTGACTGGATGTTTTATCCATTATTGAAAGTGGTGTATTAAATTATTCCTACTGTTAACATAGAACTGTCAATTTCTGCCTTCAAATCTGTCAGTATTTGCTTAATATATTTTGGAGCTCTACTGTTAAGTTCATATATATTACATCTTATTGAATTGACCCCTTTATCACTATATAATGACCATCTTTGTCACTTGTAACTGTTTTTGACTTAATGTTTATTTTATCTGATATTAGTATAGCTACCCTATCTTCTTTTGGTTATAACTTGCATGGTATATGTTTTTCTGTCCTTTTACTTTCATCCTACTTGTATCCTTGAATATAGGTGAGACTCTTGCAGTCAGCATATTGTTGGTTCATGCTTTATTATCCATTCTACCAATCTCTGCCTTTTGACTGGAGAGTTTAATCCATTTACATTTAAAGTCACTACTGATAATGCAGTCCTTTCTTCTTTATTCGGCTTTTGTAAGTCTTAAGCCTTTTTTGCCCCTCAATTCTTCTGTTAATGCCTACTTTTATATTTATTTGGTTTTTTATGTTGTACCATATTGAGTACCTCTCTTTCCTATCTATATATATTTTCAAATATTTTTCTTGTTTACCATGGGGTTAAAATTTGACATCCCGAGTATGTAATAATCATGTTCGGTTTGATAACCAACTTGACTTTGGTAGCATACACCTATACTCTTCCATCCTCCTACCTTTTTTTGTACTTGTTACCATTATATCTTTTTGTATTATATGTCCCAAACCATAGGTTTATTATTACTTTTTATGTTTTTGCATTTTAGCACCTGTAGGACATGAGAAGTGTCTTACAGGACACTTACAATACAGTAATACTGGCATTTATTATTACCCAAATGGTTACCTTCACCTCAGCTCTTTATTTCTTTATGCTGCATAGACAGATTAATGGAAATAGCCTAGAAATAGACTCACACAAATATAGCCAAATGATGTTTGACAAGGGAGCAGTGGCAATTCAAGAGAGAAAGGATAGTATTTTCAACAAATGGTGCTGGAACAATTGGGCATCCAAATGCATAAAAAAAAAAAAATCATGAATCTAGACAGAGACCTTATACCTTGCACAAAAATTAACTCAAAATCAATCATAGACCTAAATGTAAAATGCAAAACTATAAAATTTATAAAAGATAACACAGGAAAAAAGTAGGTGATCTTGGGTTTGACAAAGACTTTTAGATACAACCCCAAAGCACAGTCCATTTAAGAAATAATTGATAAGTTGGACTTCATTAAAGTTAAAAACATGCTTTATGAAAAACACAGGTAAGAGAACAAAAAGACAAGACACAGACCAGGAGAAAGTATTTGTAAATTACATATCTTTTAAAGGATATATATACGAAGAACTTTTAAAACTCAACAATAGAAACAAAATAAAGTTTCAGTGCTAGGAGATTTCAAATAGAGTCGAGAGGTTGTTCTGGAGGTTATTCTTATGCAACCTTCATCCAGATATTGCAAATTGCCACAGTATGCCAAACCCTAACCAACAGTATTCCTAAAACCTTAAAGAGTACCCTGGCATCTATCTAAGACTCTATAAAAGTTTTACCTATTAAGTTTATTTTTTCAGAAACTTAAAGCTTCCCGATAAGCCCTGAAACCCAGAGGTACCAGTCTCTCCAAGAACATCAGTCAGTTTTATTTTTCTACCCCATAATGTTGACATCCCTTTTCAGTACAAAGAAGTTGGAATGGTCTTTGCCCAGATATCCCTGAAGATTGAGAGAATGATCAAATGAGAGGGAGGAGTTGTAACTGAGAAGTTAGGATTTAACAAATAATTATGACTACTGACTCATTATATAAATATTTCTTTTTACTTCCTAGTGTATTAGAATAGCCAGAAGGAAAAACCTGAAATTGTTAAACTATAATCCAGTAGCCTTGATCTTTAATAATGATTGTATAACTATATAGCATTCATCATGTAACTCTGTGATTGTAAAAACCTTGTGACTGACACCCCCTTTAACCAGTGTATGGGTAGAAGACTAATAAAATAAAGACATGCATAAAAAAAAAAAAAACCTCAATAATAAGAAAACAACCCATTTATTACTTGGGCAAAAGAACTGAATAGTCTCCTCACTGAAGAAGATGCGGATGGAAAATAAGCATTTGAAAAGATGCTCAATATCATATATCATTAGGGAATTGCAAATTAAAGCAATGAAATACCACATTGTAGGGCATACCTATTATTGTAGCAAGGATGTGGAGCAACAGAAACTCAGTCATTGCTGGTAGTAATGCAAAATGGTACTTACGGCAATTTTGGAATACTGGTTGGGCAGTTTCTTTCAAAGTTAAGCATAGGCTTACCATATGACCCTGCAGTTGTACTCCTAGACATTTATGCAAAGGAATTAAAAACATATCCACAGAAAAACCAGCACACAAATTCTTATAGCTGCTTTATTCATAATTGCCTGAACTTGGAAGCAACCAAGATGTCCTTCAATAGGTGAATGGACAAATTGTGGAACATCCATGCAATGGAATATTATTCAGTGATAAAAATAAAGGAACTATCAAGCCACAAAAAGACATAAGGAACTTTAAATGCATATTGCTAAGTCAGAGAAGCCAGTCACCTGTATGACATTTTGGAAAAAGCAAAACTATGGAGACAATAAAAAGATCAGTGGTTGCTAGGGGTTGGGGGTAGGGAAGGAATGAATAGGTTGGGCACAAGGCATTTTTAGGACGTTAAAGCCATTCTGTATGATACCGTAATGCTGGATATAAGACCTTATACATTTGTCTACCCCTAGAACTGTAACACAAACAGTAAACCCTAATGTAAACCTTGGGCTTCAGTTTATAATAATGTAACAGTATTGATACATCAATTATAACAAATGTACCACACTAATGCAAGACGTTAATGATAAAGGAAACTGTGTCTGGGTTGGGGAGAGGATAAATGGGAACTCTGTGTATGTCTTGGGCAAGTTTTATGTAAACCTATAACTGCTCAAAAAAATAGTCTATTTTAAAAAAAAATTAGGGTTGGAGAATGGAATTCACAATTTAATTATTAAGTAAAATATCTTTTTCTTCAGATTAAAAAAACATAGCCCATCACCCCTCCCCCACACACCTTTTTTTTTGTTTTTGTTCTTGGATGGGAATTGTAGTAAAAATATTTAGATAGTATTTTTACTTTAGAGTCTATTGTGGATTTTAACAGGTTGATTCTCTAATACATGAATAGAAAGGACATGCTTCCTTTTAACCTTTGTTTATATATATATATTTGTGGTAATAAGAAGTACAGATAGAAGAAAATAGAATTTTAGGGAATTGAGGAAATTAACTGAGTTTTATTATAGAGGAACATTTTCCTAATACGTACCAGAAATCATTCTGAGAGAAAATATGTAAGACTTTAAATATCTATATTGGTTACATGAATGCTGTTTCTGTCTTGCAGAATTGTGATTTGTCTGGGTGTGATCTTCAAGAAGCCAACCTAAGAGGTTCCAATGTAAAGGGAGCTATATTTGAAGAGATGCTGACACCGCTACATATGTCACAGAGTGTCAGATGAGAATTTTACGGGCTGGAGGAAGATGTCCAAGATGAGAAATATTTTCCTTGTCCCTTTTCCTCTCCATCCACTCACTTGTCTAGAAGAAATAACACTGTAAGGGGATAAGAAAACATTTAGAGGATTATGCTTGTTCTCAACAGTGTAGGAAACTAGATTATCTTGCTGCCTTTTGAATGGGATAGGGGATTGCCTGGCTTTGTGATCAGGAATAGTTTCTATTATATTTGCTTTTAAATAGTCATGATGTGAAAGTACCATCATGGTTCGAAATGCATTTGAGGATTTTAATTTATGCAAAGCACAACATATGCAATTATATTTATTGAATCTCTAGATGCAGTATGGATATTTGAATTGTTAGACTTTATGAAAATATTGAAAAGATTGTTCAGGTTTATAAATAGCTTTAGTGATGCCTCCCCTACATTAAATATCTGTCACACCATATGAATATGGTGAGACTGGACTCTCCAAGACTCTCTTTTCAGGTTTATTTTTATAATGTTTATGCTTAGACAAAACAGTAGCTAAATTAAAGAAATCCCCCTTTCTAACTGATTGAGACAGAGTAGAAAGAAAGATATCATACTATATCATTGTCATACTGAAAGTATAGTGGAACTCTCCAGGTGGAGGAAAAAATTACCTATAGTTGTAATTTTTAAATGAGCATTACTAATTGAAAAGAAAAATTCATTCTCAGCAAGTTCCACTCAACACCAGACTGGGCAATTTATCTAATTACACTACTAACCTAGTTATCTCTTACACAAGCATATGAAAATACTTCAATACCAAAAACCAAGGCACTTCATTAATATTCATTTAATTCAAATGCAAAATAGTTTAAGTAGGGCCAGCTTAGAAATAGATATTAAATCCAAATCTACTGCAAACAAAGCTATAAAATATAAATGAAAATGGCAAAGTCATCTTTTAGAAGTCAGCGTAATATAACTGCAGCTAAAACCGTACAGTGGGCAATGAGGAATTTAAACTGACAGTTTGATTATAGCCACTAAAAAATAAATAAATGAAAGTAAAAGCAGTTGGCTGGTCCCAGACATAATACCAATCAGTTGGCACCTGTGGTTTTTTTACTTATATTTTCTTTTTTTTTTTTTAAACAAATTTTAGCCTGATTTTCTTGAGTTGTTATCTCCCTGCAGCAGCAGAGATAGGGCCTGTACTTCCTTACCAATAACCTGGGGTCTATGTCTACCCCAAGAGCAGGGATATAAGCTGTGTCCAAATGGGTTCTGAATTCTATAGATTCATCAGTTTGAGGCAGTGAATCATTAAAAACCAGTTTGCCTCCTTTGGGAGAATGACACGTCTTCAATATTTATGTAGTTTATTCTTCTATATATACATATGCAAAGCTTTCCTTAAAAGTAAAGAGTACATATGCATAGTGGGAGGAGATTGGACCTTTACAGGTAAAGGAAAGCAACTTCAGAAATGAATTATTTTCTTTGCTTTATTATTTTTACCAAGACAGAGAAGTATTTCAAGTATATTGAAAGATATCTATTTTCATAATCAATATGTGCCTAAATTATATTTAAATCATTTCACTCTGTACTATATTTTCAATAATTATAGAATATGTTGTTCATTCAATTAAAGGTACCTCTGTAGGCATAACCTAAAACTGCAGAAGGATCTGAAAGATCTACATGTGGTGGGCTTAGAAATTGCAGATTTTGGATCTAATGTATACTATATTAATAAACAATATGAAATATTGAAAAGGAGTTTTTTTTTTCCTTTTGCTTTTGAAAATCATCACTTTCCATATTTTGCTTACATATCTTCAGTAAGTGTTGATGACCAGCCCTGAGTGTCTGGGTAGGAAAGGAAATAATAGCATAACAGTTACTATGGATTAGTCCCTTAGAGAGTGCTATTAAAGTAAATTTATTTCTTTAAATATGGTTATTTTATGATCCTCTTTTTAAAATTCAACATGCTAACAATACAAATTTTATTAATTCTGAACATAAGAAAAGATCACCTTTCAATAATTTATTTAATTTGTTTTTGTTACTCTTCAGGTGATGCACATTACCAGTTAGCTTTCTTAGGCTGATTAAATACATTGCCCCTAAAATGTTTTTGGCCTTATAACTAAGAGAGAGAATTTTGATGGTGGGTGGAAAATTTCAAAAGCAGAAACTCTAATGATGGAACATGCTATGGTACACATAGATTAAAAATACAGTAGATTTTGATGAGAGGGCTAGAAAGGTTTTTAACCTAAATTAGCTAGATATATAAATTGATAAAATTCAGTACTCTACTTGAGTAATTGACTAAAATAAATTTAAAGTAAATTTGCTAAAGCAATACATGCTATCTTCAAATGTAGTCTAGTCTAGTTATAATAGGAAATGTATATTCATTATTCTTAGGAGGGTACCATCATAAATCAAGACTTGGAAAATTTTCTCCAGTTCATTTTATGGATTTTTTGTTTAAACTGTAGATCTACACCCAAGTGAACTTTAAGTCTTCTTTAACATATGAAAAACCTTAGAATTTATTTAAATCCCCAAGGAAGTATTATCTTTAAAATGAAAAGGTACACCAAAAAAAGAAAGAAGTGGTTACATTATTTTCAGTTTAAAGCACCTTATCCAAGAATTAATTCTCTTAAAACCTTTTACAACCTGATTAGACATGTCAGCAGGAGTTAACCATGAGTTCTTCCTGCTGCGATTTTACATTAGGGCAAAAAAAGATTATCTGTCTTTTGGCAAGATTACTAAGTCAACATTATTGCATTTTGAAATGTTGCTTTAAATACTGAAAATGAAGCAATTTTTCCTCTAAAGCTGTAGTTTAATTTCCTAGGAAAAGGTTATGACAACTATAAAATCCAATTATTAAAACCCAATTTATTAAATTTAACTCCTTGTTAAATTGACCTATTTCTGGATATCATGAAAGGGTTCCAAGTTTGTCATTAAACTTAAAAAATGCATTAGTTGCCTATTTGTTTGATATCCTAATTGGTATAGAAAATAAGATAACAAATTTGGAGTTTCTCCTTGAGATTTATGTGACCTAAGACAATATGAATGCGAGCTTACAGGACAGAGAAAACGTATTGAATGAATTCCTAGACCATGTTGCTGTATTCTTTTAAAAAGTTCAAAACATTTTTCAAACAATTTAATACGAACTGATAGAAATAGCCCACAAGGAATCTAATGATGTTTAACCAGAGATAAGTGATGAACACAACAGTCAGGTTCAGAGGTCTGAACTCCCATTTCATTAGTCCTAACCAAAGACCTCATCTTCTGCTAAAGCAACACTGTTAGAAACACATCTCTTTCAGCAAACAGGAAATCAACTGGTCAGTTTAAACTGACACTCTTGAAACATAATGAACTGTGATTAAAAAATAACCTCTCATTGTCTATGGATTATAGTGCAATGAAACGCCACTCCATGTCAGAATGACAACTTATTCAGTGTAATTGAAAAAATTTTAATGAAAGTCAATCATTTACGTTTATTTTTTGTATCTATTCTATTTGCATGGTAATCCAACTATAACGTTTATTCCCTTCTATACCCTATCATGAGGATTTGAAACTTTTTCTAGAGATGGCTGGACAAAGTAAGGGAGTTTATTTGAGCAGGACACCAGTGCTCTTTACTCACAAATCCTTGCAAACATAATGATTCTGTGGTTTAGCATCATATCTGAGGAGAAATTAACAAATATGCATTATTTTTAACCATTTTATTGCTTAGCTAATATAATAGGCCTTTATATCCAATTGTACATGTTTATATGCTATTCAAGGTTTAATTTTTTGTCAGATAAAAAACATCTTTGAATACAGAAATAGAGGAAGCATTAGGCCTAGTCTGGTTAAAGGGCATTGCTTTCCATCTATCCATTCATCCACCCATTCATTCAATTCATTCATTCAAACCTATACTTACTGACTGCTGACTATATGTCAGGGATTTATTGACATATTTAAACAAGATGGTTTTGTGAATATATCTCAATAAAATTGCATTTAAAATAAATAAGTAAGAAAGATGGGATCCCTGACTAAAATGTGATTATAATCATGTATTCATTAAACAAAATAAAGCACAGTGCTTGTACTGAGGTTCACAGACGTGGAAATAGTATGTCCAAGATCACACTGCTGGGGTAGAACATCTGTAAAATTGGAATAATATCCACTTTGCAAGGCTGTTATAAAAGTAAGGTTGGTCTTATTCACATGTCATGTCGTTATTCTTTCTCATCTTTGTGCTCCCATTGCCTTTAGCACAGTGATTTGCATATTTTAACTCAATAATCCTTTACTGAAATGAGTTGAACTGTCTGCTTTATATGGTCTTGCTCTTAGTGCATCTAACCACGTTTCTCCTCCCCCTTTTGGTGCTATGGAAGATTTTCAAGGTAAGTCAAGGAGGGAACTTGGGGAAGAGACTTGAGGGTCCTACATGGGCTAAGTACACTGCCAATAATAACTTTATTATTATTGTTATTATTTATAAATAAGATTTTTGAAACTGAAAGCAACTCTGATCATCTGGTGTAAATACCTCCTTTTACAAATCAGGCAGGTATGTAAGAGCAGGGACTAGCTCCTTAGTGTCCTGACTTGACTTCTTTATATATTGCAAGACCTCCTTTGTGAAAGTTTTTATGTGTGCATTTAACCTCACTTAGTCTAGGACATCTATTTTCCTTGAAATCTTGATAGGTCTGCCAGTTTCCTCAAGGGAAACCAACATAACTAGATTTTAATCTCTTTGAATTGTGGCTTCAGCTATAAAAGTCTTAGCTGAGGTTTTAATGACTAGATTTAAGTAAATTTAACAGATACACCAGGGACTGTTCTAATTACATACACCATTAAAGGGCTTTACGTGAGGATTTAAAAAAAAATACCATTAATAAAAACAAAAACATAGTTGATGTGCTGTGTAATTTGCCAGCAGGAAAGATTTCAATGTCCTGCCTTACTTTCATATAAAAAGGAAGCTAAGAAAATAGAAAAGTGACAGTAAATCAACATACTCCAAAGGAAGCCTGGGATTCTTTTGGCTCTTTGTCTCCAAACAGGTAAAATGCTTTGTATTTCTAGGACTTTCTTTGTGAGATTGCATGCTATTGTATATCAATTGGGCATTGCACACCCTGAGGGTTAAGTCCATGAGTGATGCTATCTAAAGAAGCCTTGTCCTTTACTGCCCTTGTCACCACTGACCACAGAGATCCAGCCTTTTGGAAACTGCAGAAGCTCATCAAGAAGTATTTGATTTTGTCTTTAGCCTCTTCCCCATCACATGAAAATTAATTCTAAGACTCTTTATGAGAATTCTACATTTCATTAGACAATAAAAGGCCCCATTGGCCAGAGAAACATCTGGTCTGGGACTTAATGCCTTGAACAGTGTTGAATCCTCTCTGTCTTTTACATATGGTCCAGTCAGCAGTGATGTTTGGAATTCTAGAGGACAGATACTCAACAAAATGTAATTAGTACCATAGCGTAGCCATTTAATGTCAAGCAATTTTATATTAGTCAGAGATTCCTAGTAGGAGCTACTTTTCAGAGCAGAGGGCCTACTTCTCTTTATCCCAGGAATAATACGGTTGAAAACCATTCCGCAGGGAGAAAATGTTAGGGCAAAAAGGTGAAGTTGATAAGGGATGAATCGTGAGGTTTGGATAACAAAACAAATAATAAACTAAAAATATATTTTATTTGAGTACTAAAAAGTACTATACATGTGAGTTTAAAGTACCGATTTTTCTAAGGAACTCAAGGCAAGCAAGTGGGTTTCGGTGGCATTGTCAGACAATTGTAGGCAATCCCATCATCTTCTGCAGGGTGAGGGATACATGTATTAGGCCTTTCACTAAAAAGATCTTGATTTTTTCACTCAAAGCTGTCTGGGCCTATTTTGATTCTACATTGATGATTCTTAGAATGGAGCCAATACCCAAACTTCTAGCTGGACTTATTCTGCTGACTTTATGTGTGGTGGGCTGCTGCAGCCAACACTGGTCCTACGGATTGCGCCCTGGAGGAAAGAGAAATGCTGAAAATTTTATTGATTCTTTCCAAGAGGTAAGTTTCTCCCAGCTTCAAAAGAAAAAGTGGCTTCTTTGATTCAATTTATTTTACTATGCTAAATGTTCACCTTGTGCCCCAAAGGCACAACTCCAGACTCTACCCCAGGCACTCCAGGGGGAGATGAAACACTTAAAAAGTAAAAGTCCCATGCCTACTTTCCATTCAGACAGGGACTAATGAAACAGCAGGGGAAATTCTAAGAGAATATAGCAACGGGTGAAAGTGTGTCATACTCTGAGTTTATAAATTTGCCAAATGAATTGGGAAAAATGGGATGGAGTCAAGGTCTCTATGTATTAGAAGATTCATTGGGATTTGGAAAGAAAATACTAGCACTTCTATTTACTTTTTTTCTTATCCTTTAAAAATATCTATGATATTAAATAAGTAGCACATTTTTATAATTTATAAGTGAGTATCCTTAATGTTGCATGCCCTATGTTTTTTTTTTATTTTTATTTTAATTTTTACTGACAGGAGCTTTAAAGCAAAGAAGTTGGAGACTGCTAGAGTACAGGAATTAGCAAATTCAAGAAGACAGAGTAGTATAGTGGAAAACATACTGGATTTTATTTCATATAAATTATATTCCAGTTCTAGCACCAGCATTAACATGGAATACTTGGTTTCTTATCTGTAAAATGAGATTTTTCAGCATTATGTGAGGATTACTGAGAGAGATTTTGTATCTATATATACTAGCTGATTAATCAAAAAAAGTTAGTTAATTAATGAAAAAGAGTTTTGTTGTGTTTTTATGTTTATGGGAAACAACTAGATCCTAAAGGATGAGTGATTCAGGGCTGGGACATTTAACGTAGTGTTAAGGATGGGAAAAAAGAAAAGAATAGCTAGAGAAACTTGAAACCACTTAATTTTCATTGAAAAGAAATATCTTTTTGGAGAAATAATAAAGATAGTTTAGCATTAAAGAAACCCTAGAATCTAAAATCTCATCTTCACAGATTATGTGAAACTCTCACTGAAATATGAGATATTTGCTAAAAAATTAGAAAATAAGTATCAATCCTATTAATAACTATAAACTTATGGTTTTTGTATACCCTCTCCTCATGATTCTCAAGGTATTTCACTCTCATCATCTCTAAGGAGAAAACATTCTCTCTTCTAATTATCTCCATTATCTCTGGAACCTCACACCATTCTGTAAAAATGCTTGATGGGGGACTATGTCTTTGAAGTCCCAATCTTGCAACTTTCCCAGTCAAGGGGGATAGCACTCAGTCCTGCAACCCCCTAGACCTCACTTTTGGAAGTATTTTTTGTTTTTGTTTTGTTCTTGTTTTTTGTTTTGCATGGGCAAGTACTGTTTCTCAGTTAATGCTTTTGGAAAATACTGTTTCATTTCTTTATCTCTATCTCAAAGAATCACTTTCTTTTGTTCAGATAGCTAAAGAGACTGATCAACTTGCAGAACCTGAACACTTCGAATGTACCATTCACCAGCCACGGTCTCCCCTCAGGGACTTCAAAGGAGTTCTGGTGAGTGAAAGTCACAACATAGAACTTTCGAGATGGAAAGGCCCTTGTGTACCACTTAGGACAACCACCTCTCATCCACTGCAGAGCTTACCTTCCTATCTACTTGAATACCTCCTGTGATAGGGCCCTCACTATTTCATCAGACTCTTTCAGAAGTTAGACAACATTCGTAATTGGAACTTTCATTTTTCTTAAATTGAATTGAAATCTGTTGGTAACCTTTATCTTCTAATCTTGGCTCGAGCCTTTGGATCACTGACAAAATGAATTTCTTCTCTCTGCTATTGTCAGTTCTTCAAGTATGTTCAAATCACACTCCCCTAGACTACTTTAAGACTAACCCAACCCTCTCCACTTGATTCTTCGATTGTTCTTGGTATGACTAAGTTTACCAGAACTCTGGAGAATGTCTAAATCAAAAATGATGCTCTGGTTTCTTAATTTTTTTTCCTTTTGGAATAAAATATCCAAACCAGTAAATTCATAATTCAGAGCCACAGATTTGAGGCCCAAATTCTGATTGGAATATTACTATTTCCAAGTCCACCAAATATAGAAATCTACTAATAATCTAAGGTAAGTATTGATGAGAAAAATATAAAGGGAATTGAATATAGGAGAGTAAATCTTGATCTCAATGTCCAACTCAGTTTTCTGAGCTCCAGGGTCTGCTTATTTGCAGCAATCAGAGGGCGTTGCAGTTAATTCTCAGTTATACCCAGAAGCAGGGAACATCTGAATAAATCATGTATAAAGATAAGCTATTATTCTCAATTCCACCAGTGACTTCAACTTCCATACCCCAGAACAAAGAAAAAAGCAGACAGACATCTTTATTTCCTTTCTTTTTCTAATCCCACTTACCCATGATAAAAATAATAGCAAGCAGTGAAATTTCCCAAACATGACATTGGAAAGAGGGAATTGATGTGAAGGCTGGTTAACAGCAAGCAGATTAATTAGAACTTTCTTTCACCTCCTTCCCCATTTCTCTTCTCAAACTGTTAATATAGATTTTGTGTTTGTAAAACAACCTAAAAAGACACGTTCTGTGTCATGTCTCTCTGGAATTTTTAGTGCACAAAAACAAGCAGACCTATTCCTTCTACATAAATATTTTAGAAATTAAAGTATCAGAAATGTAATGAGATTCAGCTAGTAAAATCATCCTTGATACATTCTTATT
Source organism: Choloepus didactylus (assembly GCF_015220235.1). Classification (NCBI taxonomy): domain Eukaryota; kingdom Metazoa; phylum Chordata; class Mammalia; order Pilosa; family Megalonychidae; genus Choloepus; species Choloepus didactylus. The sequence continues at coordinate 30,336,954 of NC_051326.1, read as the reverse complement.
CACATATTTTTTTAGGAAAGTCTGATTGAAGAGGAAACTAGGCAGAAGAAGATGTAAACCCATTAGGCCAGAAGGAGTGACAACTTTTAAGTATAATGCCAACATTGAAATCTGTGACCGATTTAATATCTGTAAATTGTGTGAGTTTCATATGAAGTGCTGTGTTGTGAATAAAATGTGTAAATGTTAAGTTTTTCTCTAACTCATCACTCTGGTGTGGGAGGGACACTGTAAACCCACAAAAGGGACACCTCCAAGTGTGTCTACAGGCAGCAGATGGAAAAGGAGATGTGATAGCATAAAGTGCCTATTGTTGACCAAAGGAATCTCATGGCTTTCCTCCATCTCCACCCTGCACCCACAAGGAGAACAGTCACATGTTGGTCAAGGCCAAGAAAGCTGATTGAGTCTTGGTTTTCTATGGCAATTGTAACTGTATCTTTGACTATACAGAAGATAGAATGGGGCATGTCAAAGCTTCATCCCTCTTGGAAAGAAGTTCCTTCCCCAGATGGTCTCCAATCCCTTTGAGTGAGGGCTAGAGGCAAGGGGGCCTCTCAGGGCTCTTTCTGGCTCCACGTAGTCTCTCCAAGTTCACCAGAAGCAAGAGGTGCACATCGTGGTTTGAGACCAAGGCCTAAAAATAATAGTGGTTACCTGCCTGATCTTTTCCATATTTCCCTCGAGAAACGCTAGGAAGTGTAGACAGTCATTTGACGGTCATTTGAAGAGAAGCTTCAACCTGAGTCCCCCGGCCAAAAAGCATTGTCATCATTCATTCTCCTTTGAAAGGCCAGTGTCAGACTTTGTGCTAGACACACACATAAATACATTAATCCTTCCAGCAACCTTGGAAAGTAGACATCATTGTCTTCACTTTAAAATGAGAAAACTGGGACTCAGTGAACTTGAGTCTCATTCAGTTCTGTCTGGCCCCATGTTAAGTGCTCTTGCAGTGCACCATGATAAGCAGTGAATGGAATTTGACTTTGGAAGCTGGATTAGTTTTTTCTTTGGAGCTGAAACGGTACTGGGGCGCCTTAGTTTTACAGGTGACCTTTCTTCCATGAGCTGTCAGACACTATGACATTAATATTCTCACATATCCTCATAACTTCCAAGTGGGTATTTGAAAAAAATGAAGTCATTTCATACAATTCGCCAAATGTCACAGATCATTCACAGTGACAAACTGTTCCTATATTTACATGGCAAAGATCTTGGCCCTTTTCCCTCTTTCAACAAATAGAACTCCCTTCCTCCCACCCCCACCACTTCAAAAAAGGGCAAGAAATCTGAACAGGGTCAGAAACATTCCATGGTGGGGGAGGGAGGACTTTAACCTCCCTTTTTAATACAAATATTTGCTACTACGCAATGCTATTTTTGCCAAATGTTTCTATTTGAGGAATCTCTGAAACTGAAAGAACTTCTTGACTCCCAACTTAATAAGGTTAGGTAGTGTAATGCAGTCTACAATCTACCTTATGGAACAAAAACAAAACTGCATTATTTTATTAATCAGTACATGTGTGGCAGGATGAGAGGCTTGTTTGTCTATCCCTCAGAAACTTTGTTTTAAAAAAACAGTATCATTTACAATCTTTACATTAGTTAAAACACTAAAAAGAATACTAGACAGCCACTTAATTTATATATCCTATTTGGAGTCTCAGGTTCCTTTTGCCAAAGCTTGTCTTTGGACAATTTCTTTGCAGCCAGCTGCGGGCCTCCCTGAATGTGATACGAGAAGAGGCTCACCCAACTACAAGATGATGATGTTAGAAGCTTGGGATGGCATGTGGCGGTTTGCAACTTCAGTGAATGTGTTGGGTACTTGACTCTCAAATGGCTCAAATAAGCAAGGGGAAGGAGAGTGAAAATGGCCCTTTATAAAAATGTTAAACTTTATCCTGAATCTGAAGAAGTCTAACTCATTAATGTAGCCTCCAAAAGTGTCTGCATCTTTTCAACATAAAACATGGGACAACATATCAACTGATAGATTAATGAGATGAGTTCTTAAATGTGCATGGCTTTAAATGATCCGGTAACAAAAAAGAAAATAGAATGGCTTGAAAATAGATAATTTTAGCAAAGGTTTTAGAAGTTGTAGCATCCCAGAAATGACTAGAATAAAGGTAGAAAACTGCATGAGATACCAGCACCCACAGCTTTTGACAGAAGATGCTGTAAAGGAGAATTTCTCAAAGAGGACATTAGGTCATAAAGGATTCCCCAGGCCTACTGATTCAGATTCTCTGGGGCCCAAGCATCTGTATTTTTAACAAGCATCCCTGTGATTCTGATGCATGCATAGTTGAGCATGATTGCTCCAAAAAGCAACAGATTGCAAATGTTTTAAAGCACTGGAACACTTTTTGTGGTGGTTTGAAGCTGTATGTACCCCAGGAAAATGTATCTTAAATCTAATCCATTCCTGTGGGTGTAGAACCTTTTGATTAGGTTAGTTCAGTTAAGGTCTGGCCCATGGTGGGTCTTAATCCTATTCCTGGAGTCCTTTATAAGAAAATGAAATGCAGAGGTTAGGGAAAGCCACAGAAGCAAGAAGCTGAAAGCAATGAAACACAGAAGAGAAGGGAGATACCTGCAGATGCCATGTGCCTTGCCATGTGGCAGAGGAGCCCAGGATCGCTGTGTAGCCGGTCTTAGGAAAGAAAGCATCGCCTTGATGATGATTTGGACATCTTTCTCAGCCTCAAACTGTAAAATTGTAAGCTAATAAATTCCCATCATTTAAGCCAACTCATTTCATGGTATCTGCTTTAAGCAGCCTAAGAAACAAAAACAACTTTCTTAAAAAAAAATTAAGCATAAGCCTGGGGCTTAAAACAGTGACGCTGCATCAAGTGGGGCTGACTCCTCTCTCCCACCCACGAACAGCAGGGATTTTATGAAACACACCTTGAACACCATACTACTTTCTAAATTTCTAGTTCCTCTAATGTAGTGGTTCTCAACCTTGGGTCATTATTGGAATAACATGGGGAGCTTTAAAAGGAATACTGATGCCTGGGTCTCAATCCCAGAGATCTCTAATTGGTCTGAGGTATGGCCTCTTCCCAGATAATAGTAATGTTCAACCAAAATTTAGGAACCAGTTCCTATCCCTTCCATGTCACTTAGGAGATACTCCTTTTAACTTAAGTCCCTTTATCTCAGCCTAATTATCTGTGGTGAATGAGCAAAGAAGTGGAATCTGTGTGCACTAAATGAACTGCTATCAAAAAACTACTGAGTCAGCTCAGATGCCAAAGGGATAGATTGAAGGGGAAAAAGAACCTAGTTGTTTGTAGTTTTTATATTTCCAGGCAAAGATGACTCCATGATTCCACAGTCCCAGCTTAAACTAATAGAACCTGTGTCTTAGTTTGCCAGACTGCTATGACAAATATCATACAATTGGTTGGCATAAAACAAGAATTTATTGGCTCATGGTTTTAGGGGCCAGAAGTCCAAATCAAGGCCTCAGTCAGGACCATGCTTTCTCCCCAAACTCTGTAGTGCTATGGGGCTGGTTTCCTGCAATGTTTGGGGTTCTTTGACCTGTATCTCTGCCTCCCATCACTAAGGCAATCTCTCTTTCTGTTTGCCCTTCTGGTTTCCGCTGGCTTTGGCTTCTTCCATGGCCTTCTCTGACAAACTGCATCTGAATGTTTTCTGCTTATAAAGGACTCCAGGAACACAGGTTAAGGCCCACCCTGATTCTGCTGAACCATACCTTAATCAAAAAATAACATCTCCAAAAGGTCCTACTTACAATGCGTTCACACCCTCAGGGATGCTGATGAAGATTAAGAACATATCTTCGTTGGGGTATGTAGTTCAATCTACTACAACCTGCAATGCAACCAGGCCACAGGGACTCTGGGTGTGATGTGTCAATAAGGAGAAGTCAATAAGGAAATATGAAAAAGGTCAGAAATGATTTCATTTCATTAACATAAAGGTAATAATAAACACAACAAACTTTAAAATACATTTCCATTTTTAATTTAAAAAATAAATAACAGCAAATCTGAACAAAAATTCTTCTATTTCTTCTTCTTCCTAACTGTCCATGTTCAAAACCCAACTAGTTTACAAAATCATGGCAAAAGAGCTTATGACAAAGTTTGGATGAATTCACAAGATAACGACTAATAGATGAGTTTGGGCATCATACATTTGGAGATCAGCTTTGGCTGGATTCTAAGTATATAATCAACTTCAAAGGAAAACTTTTTCCCTTTGTAGGTTAATCCTGATGGATCAACTCTCAACTCACCCAAAGAGGAACCTAGCTTTCCCAATTTAATTCTAAAAACCAGATATACAACTGAATGAAAGTTTCCAAGGAAACAATAACTTACAGGGATGGAATTGATATATGGAAGGAAAGCATGATTATTAAAATGAATAGAAAGTCTTGATACAGGCCTGGCTGGTGAAGTCTGAAGACTATTATGAAAACAGCATTGTTTAAAAGGCTATTACAGAGAACTATGGTAATTGGTGTCAATATTTTGATGTGTCCTGGATATGACAGGTATACTCCTAATTGTAACATCCACAAATCCTTTGATCTTAATATCCAGGGTATTGCAGGATCAAAGCAAAAAGCTGGGATGAAAAATGGTAAGATTCTTATGTACGGCTCTAAAAGCCATTATATAGAAACTTAGCTTCCTACTGACTCTCCCTCTTTTCACTCACAATAAAAGAAAAGAAGGGCTGAAAGTATTCTAAAAATCATCTAGCGTCAATTATTTTTTGCAGTTGAGGCTCAGGAATGACAAATTGTCTTGCCAAAAGGTACATAGTCTTTACAGTCTTGTTTTGTTTTGATGGTAAGGTCCACACCCCACTCTTCTTTTCTATTATACCTGAGAAGTGAGAAGATGGAAGGCACAAATGGGAAGGGCCTTCTAAATATCTTTTACAGGATGGCCCCATGGGCACGAGAGAACCTTCTAGGGTACTGGAAATCGTCTATATCTTGATTTGACAGGTGGTGACACTGGTGTATACATAAGTAAAAATTAATCAATCCATATACCTAAGATGTGTGTACTTTACTGTACGTAAATTATATATCAATTTTAAAATAATAAATCACCCACAATCTGGGGAAACTAGAGGGGAAGAACGCTTACGGCTTGGAAAGTGTTAATGAAGGTAGACTGTTATCTCAAACCCTGCTTTACAACTTACTTATTTTATCTTGGGGATATGCAATATGGCAGGGCCTGCCCTTAGTTCAGTTTTTAATGGTGTTGCTGATAGAAGAAAATGACTGGAATTCTGGAGTCAAGGGGTGAAGGTGGAAGAGGGGAAATAATCCCAGGACCCAGCCGACCTTTCTTAGGGTTTTAGTTTCATCTAAGATGACCCCCTTTCCAACCCCGTAGTTAACCCGGGTGAGCTGTCCCTGTATACCAGGGCTGTTTCTACTCAACAAGTGGATCTGCCACATCCTGAGGGTCTACAACTGTGTCTGACGTTCAGTAAGAGCTCAATATTTGTTGAATGAAACAATTCTTGAAAAGAAAAACCAGAGCAGGAGAAATCACCAGAAAAGAGATAAAAAAAGAGATTTTTTAAAAAAGAAAAAAATCTATCAAGAACCAATATTCACATAGGTTATGACAATTCTCTGGCTTATTTCAATTTCTTACATTACAGAGTTCTTAGCAAAGACACATAAAGACTGGGTTATTTCTTTTTTTTTTTTTTTCCATGTCCCTCATCTCTCCTGTATTTAATATAATCATTAGGAATACCTTTGTAGACTTCCTCTTGAATGTCAGGACAGACATGAGTTTTTGGTCAAATATGACTCTATCCTACTCACCATGAAGACATGAAACTTTCAACGTCTTCTGTAATCTATTATTCTACAACATTACCTGGAACCTTCTGTGCTCAGGCAGGAGAGAGCTATTATTTTCATTAACATGGAGAGGGACTCGGAAAAATAAATTATATATATATATAATGGAAAGATATATGGGCATTGATGTATCAGATTTCCACAGCCTCTGCCTAAATATCAAGCAATGGTGCTCACCCCCACTGCTCTGAAAGGATAGGCTCCAGGTTTTGTTTTTTTCATGACCCAGTATACAGCTTACTATTTTAATGGCAGCCTGAAAAATAGAGTGAGGAATACAAATCCCCTTTAGCCAGTCTGGGAGGCAACTTCTCAGAACTTGCTCCAGGCTCTACCTAAGCCCTGAATATCTCATCTGTTTCCTCCTCCTCTCTCCACTGGCCTTAAGTTCTTACTTCAATTCTTAAACCACTTTTTTCTAGCCATAATAAATTATATAAAAGGATCCAAATGACGGTCTCAATTGGAGAGGGACTGTACAGGCAGAGCTAACATTCCAAATTACTCTGAAAAGAAAAAGAGCATCAATAATGCTCTTAAAGAGTTCCAGATCTTCCTCGGGTCTAGCAGAGAAAAGAAAGGAACATTTTGTGAGTACTTACTACTTGACATATTCGATCTCACTTGAACCTCACAACAACCCATGTGGCAGGCATTATTCCCGTTTTGAAAGATGAGGAAATGAAAGCTCAGAGAATTTCAAACAGATTGTGTGGGTTTGCAAAGTCAACAGATGACATAGCTGGGATCTGAAACCAAAGGGATTGAATCTCAAAGCTCATGTTGTTTCCATTACACCACACTGCAGGTTCTCCTGGGTGGAGGTGAGGAATAATTTCTCTACATCACTTGCAGAATGTGACTTCTAACTTCTTGAGTAATGCTGAATAAGTCTCAGAGTTTTTGGCTTCTCTGATCCTTGTGGTAAACTGGTATGTCTCTCCTAAAGGAATGATAGTGAAACAAGGCTTCTAAACAAAGGGGGAGACAGGAAAATCCAAATTCCCATCGCCCTCAGCTTAGTCTCTGAAATCTCTTTCACTGCTCTTTCAACCTTGGAGGAAGGGGTGGAAGAGATTCCTGGTGAACTTCCCCATATGTTGACTTAGGGGATTCACAGTCAAAAAGTTTTCTACTTTGACATAAATACCTAACTAGTACAGAAATATCTGTGACATTTCAAATACTGTTCCAACTAGGGGTAGGTATTAAAGAGTTTGTTAGGGCTATAGTCTAGAGTTATCTGGGTATAGCCTAAATAGTGACCTGGCTTATAATAATCTGTAGTACAATTTTCAGTGTTTGGCCTCGATTTCCTTATTTACAAAATGAGGGGGATTGTATACATGACCTTTAAGGGCCTGTAACTTTGTGTGGGTGTTTATGTATCTGTATGTAATATTTGATCATCTAAAATCTAAACTGCTCCATTTTTTCTTCTGAAAGGAATGTTGAAATTGGTACCATTAAAAAGTGATCAAATGAATTCCAAATCAATAGGAATAAATAATTCAAGGGAAATATTGCACTGTATCCTCCAGGGTGAAATCAGGTAGTAGAATGGGGCACTGAGCCATCCAAGCGGGATCTGGAAAAGAAGCTGTTGAAGTCAGGCTTCTAAATCCCTTATATCCAGTGATTTGAGCTCAGAGGAGGTAACAGTACAAGAAACTTTGAGTGCCAAGGAAGAGCTTCAAAGGAATCCTTAGTAAAAAGGAGCAACCACTGTGCAGTGAGGGTCACTAGTCAGGAGTGTGGCAGACTCCCAGGAGGGCAGCTTTTCTGCTACAAGTGCATGGGGGAGTGTGTGCAAGAGCTCAGGGCTCATGTTGGATTCCTTTCTTTTTCAATAGTGATAGCCATTCATACCCGAAAGCAGCCCATCTTCTTTAAAAATGTGTGTTCTTTCCTTCAAAGGAAACACTGTAGTTATTAGAAAGCTATTATTTTGGCTACCAAAGTGTACTTGATATTGGTCTCTTCCAATATGCTGCATGGGATACGGTATGTCCCAATAGGAAACAGGTCTCAAGCATAGCTTTCCAGAAGCAAAGCCCAAATACCTCCAAGGAGTAGGTTAACGGGGTGGTTCCACCATCACTGCAGAAGAACCTATCCAGGCTTTTGCTGACCCAGTGGTTCTGTGCTGAAGGGTGAAGTTTATTATCGGCAAGGGAGATCCGTCTTTGAGAAAAGCAGAGGACATGGCCAATTTGAGAATTCCATGTGAACTGGAGATGTGGCATGGCCTCAAACATCTATTAAAGAGAAGCTTTTGAAAGAACAAAACCAGATTTTGAGGAGGTGAGCATCATCATCCCCAGTCAGGAAACAAAGTCAGCAGGGAGAATAGTGCACTGAGCACTGAGGGCACTGCCCCCTGGAGGCCAATTCTCAGGCATCGGGGGTCCAAGGCACTCGGTTCCAGATAGAGGACAAGATCCTCATTGAGATCCAGGCTCAGAAGAAAGAATGCCAGATTTCCGAACTTTTGGAGGTGGTGGGGGTGGAGCTTTGGCTTCTCTTCGGACAGGCAGCGGGGGAGCAATCTGATGGAGCAGACAGATGAAATTAGAAATGAGTCTTACCTTTCCTCCCAATTTTGCCTTCTCCACATTTCTCCCATTCAGTTTTAGCCTCTATCTAATTTGAACTTATCTACACAGCCTTTGCAAGGTGAGAAGGGAAATAAGAATGATTTGTCCTCCCTTGTTCTCCTTGAGCTAATCTCATACACATGCTATATCCCCCACACCTGCGTACATGGCATATCATTGGTATTCAATAAATATTTGTTGAATCAATGAAGGACACCCATCAGAGACCATTCCAGAATGACTGTCACTCACTCAGAAGAAGTGTACTCTTGAAAGGTGAACCAGAAGACACTTCTAATTTCACCCACCTGTTCCCAGGGGTGAGGTCCAGAGACCTGTTCTACCTTCCACTGGATTAAAAGGTTCATTTGCATAACTCTCCTTCTCACTGAAAACTTCCCCATTTCATGCTTTCAGGAAGGAACGAAGAATTGATCAGAGTGAAAAATTTACAGGAAAACCTACCTACTACTCCTAAAAAGCTTAGAAAATCCCTTGCTGTTTTCCCAACAGGCAGCTGTGGTTTCCCTACCTCTGCAGAGTTCCTCTGGCTGCTCTCGTAGGGCTTGCTTTTCGGGGGAGGTGGAGGTGGGACAGTAGCAGTTATCAGCCCATCTGTCTGCAGAGATGGGGAACCTAGAAGTGAAAGGAGGGAGAAAATTTGATCAAGGAATCTCACAGACATTCTGCTGATCATTTTAACCCAAACCTACCCGGTCAATCAAATTGCTGGACATATTCTGTGGATTTTCTGGGCAGAATGAAGAAGACCTCCTACACCATGTGATAATGGCAGCATCTTTCATTCACTAGAAAGCTTCAGAAGAAGTTCTGAAGCAAAAATTCCATTTTTTTGTTCAGGATTTTTACTATTACTATTTTATTATTTATCTGAAGATGAGAATATTTTCTGGAACTTTGGGTATTTTCTGAAATAATCCAAATGCTTAGGGAAAATGTCAGATACACAGTAGGGGTTCAATAAATACTTGTTGAACTAAAAAGAATTTTCTTAATTTTATCATCTAGAGGGTGCAATATCCACTTCCTCAAAGAAACCTTATCTTATTATCTCTAACTCTTGGTTGATTATTGTTTTCCACTCAGAAATGAGATATTTACCCCTCCATTATGCCTTTATCCTATGGGTACCTTGTAATTCTTCTCAAGTTTTATGTATTGATGGTTCTTCAAGCCAGATTGTAAGTAACATATGGAAAGAGTCCATTATTTGTCCTTATTTTGAGATCTTCCTAATATAAAGTACAGGTCTATTTGGCCCATAGTTAGTTCATAAACACTTGCTTACTGTGAGGTCTTAGTCCCAGTCTACTTCATTTATACATGCACATTCTAAATCAGGACAGTGAGACTCTTTGGATCACTAGATAGTATAGTTTAATGAGTCCTAATGACCTAAGGGCTCCTTGCCAAATGCCAGTGTAATTGTATTATACACATTACAACTGAATTGAAACAACTTTACAATAGTCACTGTTGAGGACTGAATTGTGTCCCCCAAAACAGGGATGTTCAGGTCCCAACTCCTGGTCCTGTGGGTGTGAACCCATTTGTAAATTGGAACTTTGAAGATGTTATTAGTTAAAGGAATGTCCAAAATGAATGAGGATGGGCCTTAATCCAATATGGCTGAAGTCCTTATTGCAAAGGAATTGGACATAGAAGGAAAAGACATGGGGAACAGCCAGAAGTTGGAAGTCAAAAGAACCTAGAAGCTTCAGAAGGGAGAAAATGTTGCTACGCGCATTGCTATTTGATGGAAAAGTCAAGGAACCCCCCTAAACTGCTGGCCAGCCAGAAGATACTGCCTCCAGGAGAAAACAAGCCTTCTAGCCTCTGAAACCATGAGGCAACTAATTCCTGTTGTTAAGCCAACCTACTGTATGGTGTTTGTTTTAGCAGCTGGGAAACTAAAACAGTCACATATACTTGGTGGCTGGTTTGGTTAAAAATTGTCCAGGTCATAAACATACTCTATTTCCTACTAAAAAGAATGTAAAGGATATATGAAAACTTACTCAGGGTCCTGGTAGCTTTAGGAGTGAGTGGTGGTGGGCTCAAGGGTGTTGACTGAGGAGGTGTGGAACCATGAAATGGTGTCAGCCGACTGTCTGCCAATTGGAGACTCTTTGGCCTTTGTGCTTTTCGGGCTGGGCTCTAGTATCAGGGGGGAAAACACAGCAAAACATTCTTATGGTGAGGAAATTGAGTTCAATAATGCTCTGAACAACCTTGTCCGCTGAGCAGAAACTTGTAGTAGGGCATAATTCCAGGAGCTACTTGTAAGCTTACCACATTGTCATATGGTGGGCACCATGGCAAAGAAGCTAAATGGGGATCACTGGACCACAGATTATTTCATGGCTGGCTAAGGACTTTTTTGACCACAGTTGGATATAAGCCACACTGATTCTCAGGCAAAGTTGGTCTTGCCACACTTAACTTGATGTAGCTTATGGAAGAAAAAGTACCTTTTTTTTTTAAGTTAAAAAAATGACAATGTTTGGACTGGCTCATGGAACATGACGACAAGAACCATAACTCCAAGCACCAACCCACATGTTTATACTGTGGGTACATGCTCCTGCACCAACATTGACTTAGAGACTCGAATTCTCTATATGTGCTTTTCCTACCACAATCCAAGATCTGACACCCACCACAAGCTGCTGCACCCTGAGAAAAGCCACAGCCAGTCTTCTATCTGGTGCCCCACTGTGCTGATATGCCTGGCTACAGGAGAGGTACCAGCAAACCTCTGATGCTTTTCCACTTCATTTCATTTGTTTTTACCATTAGATCAGATTCTGACGCTTTCTCTGCAATGACCTGGGACTTGCTAAGGCTCCAGTCTTTTCTTTTGAACTTGCTGATGCGGTTCTCAGCGTCCTCTTTGAGGGGCAGATCTTCAACTCTGGCACCTGACAAGGCAGTGCACTCAAAAAGGGGCTCCAGGACTGACCTACAAGTCAAGAGTAAGGAAAAAAGTCACTAAATACTGATCACCTGACAGCCAAAAATTCTCTCTAAAAAGACCTGGGGTTATGACTCCTCAATCTAAATCGTGACCCCTGACTTCTCTCTCAGGTGCTCGACCTGAGAATTTCCAATGCCACATGAACTCCTCAAGGTATAAATGTACAGAAATGAGACCACCCAAGCAATGGAGGAAAATATTAATCAATACTTTCTTATCCCAGGGAAGAGAAGGTCTTATTAAATTTACAGGCAAAGACAGAAGCCTTAAAGTAAAGATTATAGGCAGTTTCATGTAGTGGATACCAGCACATGTTCTGGAGCTCAGCAGCCTGTGTTCAAACACTTCCTACACTTACCTGTTGGGTGACTTGGGTAGATATCCTTTCTGCACCTCAGTTTTCTTGTGTGTAAAATGGGGATAATAATAGCACCTACTTCATAGGGTTATGAAATGCATAGGATAGTGCCAGCCATACATGAACATTCATTATATATTTATTAATTACAATAAACAGATTTTCAATCATCAAAGTAAAAACTGATTCATTGAAGAATTGGGCTTAGCTGCGGCTGTTATATGCAGAAGGGAGGACTTCAGTGAGGAACAGGAGAGCCTCAAAGTATCTCCCCATAAATTACAACAGGGAAAATAATACCTACATAGAGAAGAAAATAGAACCTTAACCAAATGATCAGATTAAGATCACCAATAAGGTAAAAATGGACATAAGGTGCTTTGGATATGGTACCTGAAAAGGACACATCATGCAAAAGGGTATAACTTGAATCCTAAGCACAAGGAAGTATCAGACAAATCCAAATGAAGGAAAATTCTTGATAATAATTGGCTTATAATTCTCAGAATATCAATATTATGAAAGACAAAGAAAGGCTACGGAAACTGTTCCAGATTAAAGAAGACTGAAGAGATATGGCTAAGTATGTGATCCTGAGTGGATCCTGTACTAAGTGGGGTTGGAAATTGATAACAAAGACATTATTGAGACAATTGACAAAACTAGAATGTGGACCATAGTTTATAGTGTCGATGTTAAATTTCCTGAATTTGGCAACTGTACCATGGAATGCTATATATAAGGTTATATAAGAGAATCTTGTTCTTATAGCTTAATGTATGCAACCTATTCTCAAATGGCCAGGTGAAGCAAGGGGAGGGAGAGAAAGAAGCAAATACAGCAAATGTAAAAGAAAGGGGGGTTTAAAATAGATTATGTCTTTAGTCTGGGTATTGTATACTGCTTCTGAATGAGTATTTAATAAGCCCCAGTTTGCTTTAAAATTAGATTTTGCTCCATAAAAAATTAAAAACTTTGGTATGGAATAAGACAATATAAAAACTGCTATCAGCTCTATTACTTAAAAATTAAAAGCTTCTGTTCAGCACAAAACATCATTAATAGAGACCTCGAAGATGGCGGCATAGAGAGGAGTGGAAGCTAAGTAGTCCCTCTGGAACAACTACAAAAAACCAGAAACAACTAGTAAATAATCCAGAATAACTGCGAGGGGAAAAATGAGACCATCCACTCATCATACACCAACCTGAATTGGGAGGAATGCCCGAGAACACAGCATAAAATCTGTAAGTAAAACCTGCGGATCCAAGTCGGGAGACCCCCTCCCCCATAGCCTGAGCTGCAAAGCCTCGTGGTGCCAGAGAGAAGCTCTCTCCCAGCAAGCGAATATAGCTCAGCTGAGCTCCAACTGGGGTTTTAAGTAGTGAGTGTGAACTGCTCACTACAGGTACGCAGCCCCAAAAAACAGACAGAGGCTTTGGGTGACGACTGACCTGGGAGAGCTGGAGGGGCGCCTTGGACTGGGTCTGAAGGGGACTATCTGTTTCTTTTTCGGCTCAGTGGAGAAAGCCCCAGTCATTTTCAGTTTCCAGGGCTGTGACTCTGAGAAGGGTGGAGACAGCACAAGCAGAGAGAGAGACCATTGAAATGCTAATGACCTCCACCTGGGGGGTCTGTCTTCTCTAGGAGGAAAGGGGTGGGGCCCTTTCCATTCAGAACCAGACCCCAGAGCCTGGGGGAACACAGCCATACCTCCTCACACCAGTCAAGAATTATAGGCTAACAGGCATCACCTGCTGGGCAGAAAAGCACAGTGACCTGAGGCATCAAAGGGTGGAGCAATTTTCTAAGACACACCCACAGGAAACCAGATACTGAATATTTCTTCCCTCTGGGACCTGAGCCTGTTCTGGTCTGGGAAAACCTGATTTGGATAACCAAGGAAACCATGCCTAGACAACAGAAAATTACAACCTATACTAAGAAAAACAAAGTTATGGCCCAGTCAAAGGAACAAATGTACACTTCAACTGAGATACAGGAATTTAAACAACTAATGCTAAATCAATTCAAAAAGTTCAGAGAAGATATTACAAAAGAGATAGAGGCTGTAAAGGAAGCACTGGGCATGTATACGGCAGAAATCAAAAGTTCAAAAAAACAACTAGTAGAATCTATGGAAATGAAAGGCACAACACAAGAGATGAAAGACACAATGGAAACATACAACAGCAGATCTCAAGAGGCAGAAGAAAACACTCAGGAACTGGAGAACAAAACACCTGAAAGCCTACACGCAAAGGAGCAGATGGAGAAAAGAATGAAAAAATATGAACAACATCTCTGGAAACTCATGGATGAAACAAAGTACAATAATGTACGTATCATTGGTGTCCCAGAAGGAGAAGAGAAGGGAAAGGGGGCAGAAGCAACAACAGAGGAAATGATTAAAGAAAATTTTCCATCTCTTATGAAAGACATAAAATTACAGATCCAAGAAGTGCAGCGTACTCCAAACAGAAGAGATATGAATAGGCCTACGCCAAGACACTTAATAATCAGATTATCAAATGTCAAAGACAAAGAGAGAATCCTGAAAGCAGCAAGAGAAAAGCGATCCATTACATACAAAGGAAGCTTAATAAGACTATGTGCGGATCTCTCAGCAGAAACTATGGAGGCAAGAAGGAAGTGGTGTGATATATTCAAGATACTGAAAGAGAAAAACCGCCAACCAAAAATCCTGTATCTAGCAAAGCTGTCCTTCAAATATGAGGGAGAGCTCAAAATATTTTCTGACAAACAGACAATGAGAGACTTTGTGAACAAGACACCTGTCCTACAGGAAATACTAAAGGGAGCACTACAGGGTGATAGTAGACAGGAGTGCGTGGTTTGGAACACAATTTGGGGAGACGGTAGCACAACAATGTAAGTACACTGAACAAAGGTAACTATGAATACAGTTGAGAGAGGAAGGTGGGGAGCATGTGAGACACCACAAGAAAGGAGGAAAGATAAAGACTGGGACTGTGTAACTTGGTGAAATCTAGAGTATTCAACAATTGTGATAAAATGTACAAATATGTTCTTTTACGAGGGAGAACAAGCAAATGTCAACCTTGCAAGGTGTTAAAAATGGGGAGGCATTGGGGGAGGGATGCAATCAGCATAAACTAGAGACTGTAACTAATAGAATCATTGTATTATGCTTCCTTTAATGTAACAAAGGTGATATACCAAGGTGAATGCAGATAAGAGGGGGGGATAGGGGAGGCATGTTAGACACTTGACATTGGTGCTATTGTCTGATTCTCTATTCTACTTTGATTTAAGGTTATTTTTCCATTTGCTGCTTCCTAGCTGTCTTTTTTTTTCCCTCTTTCTTTTTCCTCTCTACCTTCTTTGACTCTCCCTCCTGCCTTGTGGAAGAAATGTAGATGCTCTTATATAGATAATGGTGAAGGTGGTGAACACATAAATGTATGACCATGCAGAAAACCATTGATTATTTACTTGGGATGGAATGTATGGTGAGTGAACAAAACCATATTAAAAAAAAATGGGTTGATGACAAAACCTCGAGGGCAATATACTGAGTGAAATAAGCCAGACACATTAGGACAATTGTTGCAGGGTCTCACTGATAGGAACTAATTATAATATGTAAACTCATAGACATGAAATATAAGGTACCAAGATACAGGACGAGGCTTAAGAATGGGGAGTGGTTGCTTAGTATGAGCAGAATGTTCAATTAGGATGAACTTAAATGTTTGGAAATGAACAGGGGTGTTGGTAGCAAGATGTGAGAATAACTAACAGCGCCGAATGGTGTGTGAATGAGGTGGAAAGGGGAAACTCAGAGTCATATATGTCACCAGAAGGAAAGTTGGAGGTCAAAAGATGGGAATGTATAAAACTGAATCCTATGGTGGGCAATGTCCATGATCAACTACAAATACTAGAAATCGCTTCCATGACCCAGAACAAATGTATGACAATACAATTAGAAGTTAATAATAGAAGGGCATATAGGGAAGAACTATATACCTATTACAAACTATATACTACAGTTAGTAGTATTTCAACATTTTTTCATAAACAGTAACAAATGTACTATATCAATACTACGAGTCAACAATTGAGGGGGGTTGGTTAGGGATAGGGGAGGATTAGAGTTTCCTTTTCTCTTTCTTTTTCTTTTGTTTTTTCATCTTTCACTTTATTTCTTGTCTGGAGTAATGAAAAGTTTCTAAAAATTGAACAAAAATTAAGTGTGATGGATGCACAGCTGTATGAGGGTACCCAGGGGCAAGTGATTGTACACTTTGGATCTTTGGATAATTGTATGGTATCTGAACAATCTCAATAAAAATGAAAAAAAAAAAACATCATTAATAAACTCAAAATATTTGCTGTACATATTTTACAGAAGCCAAATATCTTTAATATAGGAAACTTTTACATATCAAAAAGAAAAAGATGATTTAAAATCTTCAAAGGATACAAAAATTAAAAAAAAAAAGATCTAGCTACACTAATCAACAAAGACATAAAAATTAAAACAAGATTTTTCGTGGCAGGGGATAATTGGGCAAAGATTTTTTTTAAATTTTATTATGGAAATTGTCAAACATAAAAAGTGGAGAGAATATAATACATTTCTATGAATATATACATTACCCAGTGTCAACAATTACCAGCTCATGGCCAACAGTGTTTCTTCTATACACCCAGTCATATATTCCCTGCCCCTTACTGGATTATTTGGAAGGAATTCTTCATCTATATATATTTCAGTTGTTGTCTCCATAAGACAAGGACCCTTCTTCATAACATAACGATCCCATCATCATTCCTAAAGAATGAATGCTAATTCCTTAATTTCAAATCAACTCTGTTTCCCTGATGCTCCCATAATTTTTTTTATTTGTGGTTTGTTTGAATCAGGATCCAAACGCAATTTACTCATTGAAGCAGGACATTTTAAGATTTTTCATCTCTAATTTCCTCTTCCTACAGGGCAGGCAGCTTCTCTACAGTGGTTCAGAATATCCACTAACAGTGAGATGCTGCAGGGCTGCAGAGTGGGAAGTTCCTTCATTACTAGATGCCACTTACTTAGGAAACTGCTGTGAGCCAGCTTTCACTCAGCATGCAAATGCCAGTCCTTTTCACAGCAGCTAGGGCCCAACCCATGAAAGAACACAACCCCTGCACTCTCCAATGAGAAGCAGGAAGTCCCACCATGTGAAGAACCACCGTTTCTATCAACCAGCTTGCAGCAGAGGTTGGGAAGGGAAGGAATGGGGTTGGGGAGAAGTGATGGAGAAAGACGACCAATGTTCCCTGTGCTGAGTGGTGTGGTGCCTTTGTCTTCTGGTTTTTAGACAGGCTTGGCCGGCTTTCCTGAGGGGTGGGTCTAAACCTTAAGTCCAAGAGCACAGGTGCTGGACATTGATCCCCATGAAAGTCTCATTTAGGGATTTTGCCATTTTAATTTTCTCATTTTTGAGGAGAAAATATTTTTGCCTACTTCTATGAAGATACAGGATGAGAAAGCTACAGGGAAGTCTGGTTAAGGAATCACAATGGAAAATGTGTCTGAGGCTGAATTTTCTTTTTCTTATTTTAATATATCTCTTTTCTTAGCTTTTACTGTTTCAGAAAAAGATTACATGTCTGAATTTTCAATTTTTTTATATTTTCCAGTTGTCAGTATTTGGTTTTTAAAATTTAAGAGCATGCCACTATTATTATCTTAAATATCTACTAATTTTTTTAAAAAAAATCATAGAACTAAACTCCAAAAGGAACTCTAATTATTCTTAAACTAGTCAAACCATACCAAACCAAACCAAACCAAAAGAACTGCTTCAAAGAGTAAATAACTGGTTAGGGGGGGAAACATGATTCTACCGATCAATTGTTAAGCTATCTGAGAGCTCAAGAATAAAGGTAAATGACTGTGGGTACTTCAGATCTACAGTGTAAAGATGTGAGTTTCATTAAAGCTTGACTGTGAACCAACACAACCATAAAATAAGTGTAATGAAGTCTCACAGAGTTCTGCTTTACTTTTTTTTTTCTTATAACAACTACTTGTTCATTTTCCTAAAATATCAAAAATTATTTTTTTTCCAAAACTTTTTGGTTAGGGCTCCTACTTTCCTGGTGCTGTGAGTATGTACTTAGTCTGTCTAATGTTCAATCCACCCTGGGTTCCTTTAACACAGTGCACTGTTTCACAAAGCAATTTCTTCTTTCTGTGCATTAGTCTCCCATGTGTCAAACATTCTACCAAAAATACAGAATTGATATTTATAGAGGATATACCCAATAATCACCAGGAAAGTATGAATGAATACTGTGACTTAGCATGGGTAATAGGAGAATCAGATCATTAGGGGAGAACCAGTTTGAATTGCTTGAAAGAAACATCCAGAATTTTATCAATGACTTCTTCTTACTCACGGGGGACATGTGGGCAAGAGAAATAACCCGGCTTGCCCGAGGTCACAACACAAAGACCCCGTTCTCCTGCTTTCTGCCTACTGCTCTCACCTATCAGCAATTATGGTGCCTTTTACTTTCAATACTTGCTGTACATCTTTTCTTTTTTGAGTGAGACAGAGTTAATTAAGGAAAGAGTGTTATTGAACAGAACATAACTTCTATGCTTTCCACATAGTGTTTGGTAATAATCTGTTTAAAGATGGAAATACTCATAGGAGAGAAAAAAAATGAATCAAATATTATTTAAGATCTATGAATTCAAAATACTGAAAATGAGCTAATAGCCAATATAAGTGAATATATGATGACCACTCATTTATCGCATATGGCACTGAATATTGGTATTCCTCTGATATCAAGAATGGTAAAAAAAAAAAAAAAAAAGTTGGTCCTCTGACTAGGTAATGTGTGACTTCTGAGAATGCATCCTAAAAAAGTAGTCAGAAAGCTATATGTACAAATATGTTTGCTACAGCTTTTAACAATGAAAATGTATTTTATATTGCTAGAACCTATATATTTTTGTATTAAAACTTTATAATGATTTTTATGATGAACTCTTTAGAAACAGCAGCACAGCTTAAATATTCTATTAGTAAGAGAAGGATTAATTTTGGCACATTCATATGATGCAATGGTCTGTACCCATCACAAATGATCAAAAAAACTGATAATAATAAGTATGGGAAATACTTTTAATAAAAAGTTAAGGAAGGAAAGCAAAGTACCAAACTATATCTATGCTATAATTGCAACTATATAAAAATATCTATGTCAATGAAAAGGATAAATAATTTAGGAGATATTAAACATTTGATCTCCAGTTAGGGGGCCATTCTGGCAGGATATTTTTATGATATAATCATAAATTATAAATTAAATAAATTAAATTTATTTAAATAATAAATTAAATAAATTCATAAATTAAAAATTTATGAATAAATGATGAGTCAATTGACATATTCAACACTATCTTAAATACTTAACGACGTATAAATGTTGATCATATATATTAAATTAAACAGGATGTAACAAAATGGTACATGCATTGCTTCTCATTTTTATAAAAAGTAATAAACTTGTTTGTATTAATATAAGTAAATTTTAACAGTGGTTACCTCTGAGTCATGAAGTTACAAACATTCTCTTTTAAAACTTTCTGACTCTATAAAAACTTTTTACATGTACATATATAAATTTTGAAAGTAGTATAATATTGTTTAAAAACAGTAACTTTAGACAGAGAAAGAACATACCTATATTCACTTCTTTAAAATACCTTTAATTTGAACATATGGAGAGGCATTCCATGTCTTTGGCAAGGAAGACTCAACAGCAAAAAGCTGTTATTCCTCCTAAAGTTAGTCCAAAAACTTAACATGTTACCAATAAAAACAGCAATATAGAAAACCCAATGATAAAACTAGCCAGATGAATACTGAAAGGGATTACTAGAAATTAAAAACATTTTAAATCTATAGTAATTAAACCTGCTTGGTATTGGTGCATTATCAGACTGCCAGATCAAGGAAATAGAAGAGAAAGTCCATTAACAGACTAAAGCACATAAAGGAATTTGATTTTTAATAAATTTGACATTTCAAATCAGAAGAGAATAGAACCTTGTTGTTCACTAAATGTTACAGGGATAACTAGATAGCCATTTGGAAAAAAAGTGAGGTTGTTTTCATGCCTCATATCTTATACTAAATTCCAATGGATCACATTTAATTGTGAATAATGAAACCCAAACGTAGAAGGAAAAAAAACAGTATTGTCTTTCATAGGGCCAATAGAAAAATGGGCACAGAATATTTGACCATAGGTCACAGAAAATAAAACACAAATGGCTCCTACACAAATGAAAAGATGCTCAACTTCATACAAAATAAGTAAAAAATAAACAAACCTATACCAAGAAAAATTTTTTCACCTATCAGATTGTCAAAAATTAAAAAGTTTGATAATACAATTTGGTGGTAAGGGTGAGGGTACACAGGCACTCTTGTGTTGCTGGTGGGGGTATAAATTGATGTAGTCTCTATGGAAATCAGTTTGGGAATAAGTTTCAAAGTTGCAAATATATATCTTTGACAAAGCAATTCCACTTCTGGGATTTTTCTCACACTGATATACTTGTAAATGTGCAAAATAATGTTTGTTTAAGATTATTCATTGCAGCTCTGCTGTGAGAATAAAAGACTAAAGCTCCATTAATAAGCACTAGAGGAATATATTGTGGAACAGGCAGACAATGGGAGTGGAAAAAGCAAGGTAAAGTATCATATGCTGTCATTCATAAAAAAAAAAAGTGCAGGGAAAATATATATTCAGGTATTGCTTTTGCATGTATAAACAGCTGCTGGAAGATTACCAAGAAGCTGAATGTTAACATTAGCTGCCTCGAAGGAGTGGAAGTGGTGGTTGGGAGCCAGTGATTAAAGGGAGGTTTTTCATGGTATACCATTTTGCACATTGTGTGAATATATTACCTATTCATAAAACAAATAAATAAAAAATATTAAAAATTATTTTCAAAATTTGAAATGAAAAATTAGGCAATGACTACAAGTCAACATGAAAAAATAAGTATGTTTTAGGGGGTAGAATTATGGGTGGTTTCCTTTCTTTTTTCATTTTTAGGAACTGTTATCATCATGTAAATAATGAAATTCCTCATGAGGAAGACAAGAATGACCAAAAGGCAAGTAACCAATGTACTCTGAATTATTGTTCTCATGGGGTGATACTTCTACATTGACCAGGTTTCACTTTAGTGACCAGAAGCAAACATTAATAAGGTTGTTACCCCACCCTTCCAGGTGATTTAAGGATAAAGCCCTTACCCATCAGATCCTGGTCTGGAAGGAGCATTATCAGATGAGTTTGAAGAGGTGGAAATCACAGAGGATGTCACTGAGGTGATGGACAATCTCCGCAGGGTAGATGACATGATGTAGGGCAGCACAATAGACCCCGTGCGGCTTTGCTTCCTGTCAGTCAAGCTGGGAGGCTGAAGCACACAGGACCCCTCATGGTTAGCTGGGCTGGAATTCAGCCCATATGAACTGGCACATCCAAGATGTTTGTTTATGGCTAGTGCCCACTGATTTGGCTGGCACCCCATTCTGATTGGCTGATGCCTATGCTGCATCAGTTGCTAAATATTTCATCTCTGTTATAGACAGCTTAGGTTAAACCTACCCCGTTTCTAAGAACAGAGAAACTTCATCCTAATTTTCTGACAGACACATGAAGGAGAAAAAACTATGCTGTGCATTAACCCCCAATAAAGTAGCAAAACCCTCTTGTCTGCTTCTCCAACATGGCTTTTCTCAACCTTTTGAAAAACAGAATATTGGTATAAGAGAACAATTTCAGATTCAAATTGTAGACCTGAAGCTTAACCTGGAGAATCCTAAGAAGTAAAGGATATTGATTTACCTTCACGAGAAAAGTCAGCAGTAGGCACCAGTAGAGGCACCAGTAAGTTACCGCATCAAATTTATTTGCTAATACTGAGCTGGTTATAATAACTAAGCTCATTGGGTAAAGAGCACACCTCTGCCATCTAGGAACTTAAGTGCTAAAAACAGGTGTTTTTAGAAGACTGTTAACTAGCAGCAAGCTAGGAGGCAAATTATTAGGAGGATATGACTAAATACTTTGATGTCTGAAAGAGATGGTCAAAAACATATTCCGGACAAATCTGTAGTGGAGATGGCCATAGGAGAATAAGGAGAGGAGGACATGAAGAAAAATTCAGAACTTTGATTTGAGGGAAGAGAATTTGAAATTCAGGGGTTCAAGAATAAGATAAAGAAAGCAGGGTGAACTCAAGAGAAAAAGAGCAGATCACTGAAACTGGACCCAATAATATAATCAGCTGCTGGAGAGAAGACTTTAGAACATGCATCCCTCCACCCAACTTCTCAGCAGAAAAAAGAGAAATGTGATTGTGAGAAATGTGTTAGAATTTTCAAAAAAATCATGAAATCAACCACATGGATTGTACAATACAATTCAAAATTCTTTTTGAAATGCTTCAAAGATGTGATGATCATAAACTTTTCATGAAAATAGAACACAAACTATAAGAATTTGGCTAAGTAGAACAGGAATAACCAATGTCTGGGATTAGGAAAACCTCAGCTTCTAGTTTAGAGGTTCTCAAGTGTGGTCCCAGGACCTGCAGCATCAGTATCACTGGGAACTTAACTATCAATTCTTGGGCCATAACCAATTCATACTAAATCAAAAGCTCTGGGGATCAGGCCCAGATATCTGTGTTTTCACAAGCCCTCCAGGTAATTCTGATCTTGCCAGTTAAGAACCTTTGCCAAGTACAATGATTGTTTAAGATCATCAACATCAGAAAATGCTCTCTCACACTGTCCAACACATTCATTCCATGCCTATACTATCACGACTGATTTGGCATCTGAAAAACTGATCAATGTCATAAAAGGTAAAATAAACTAGAAAAAGTTTTAAGATTGTTTAAGACAAAGCCTACCAGTGTTATAACCCCATAGAGCTTTTCTACTTTGTCCTTGAGTTCCCGGAAGCAAGAAGACAACCGATCATGCAATGGCTTCAGCTGTTCTGTCAGCTTCTCCCCATGGATGCGGATCCCTTCTGTTAGCAGAGGCATCTGGAAAGAAGGACATAAAAGGAAAAAAATACGTTTAGGAAGAGAGATTCTTCATTTTGGGGTGGGTGATGAATAGGAGGGGTGAGGGACGGGTAAACGGGTATATCCAGCACTATCAAATGAGAATGTGTCTTCTCAGTCTAGGACTTATTAACTAGACTCACTTGGGCCAATGATCTAGAGAAATATGCATACCAAGGAAACAAGTGGGTGCTAAACTGGGGAAGGGCTGACAGATAAGGAAAATCCAACCAAGCCCTGGGAGCATTTCGGTGGACAAGAAACTGATAAGTTTAAGTAAACTTAGACTGAATTTGATGGCTGCATTTTCTACCACTGATCACAAAGCAGTTAGCGATTTTAAAATGAGGCCAACATTTCTCAGCTGGAAACACAGGTCAGGATGCCAACTTAGGCTTTCAGAAGGCGTCTCTCTACATTATGCAATTTAATCGAATGCTCTTACTAGGCCTTGGTAACTTAAAAAAAAAAAAAAGTTATGGCTCCATAAGAGAGGGAAAACAATGTCATCTGTAAAAGTGGGCTTGTAGATTTCAGCCATAGAAAATCTGGCAGTCATGCACTGTGGGCACGCCTGGAATGTAGTAGAAAACTGAGCAGTCACACATTTCCCTGGTGGCATACCTGTAATGCTATTAGTTGCTTTAGCAGCTCAACCTTCTCTTGGTCTTCAGGATGCTCTTGCAAGTACTTTTCAGTAAAAAAAGCCTAAAAGACAGCATTTGCAAGTATAAGTTAGAACATATTCCTATTTGAGTATCTGACTTTCAAAGAGAGGAGGAAAGCCTAGAAGGGTAACAGATGTCATCAAACTAAAAATTCATTCCTTTCCTGGCAGAGCTCTCATACTTTACTGGACAATTTGAAAAATTAATATGCTATTCTGTCATCTTTCTGGAATCATGCATTTCCTAGAGAGAATATATTCTCAACAAGCACCACATTATCCCTTCCACACACACATTAATTAAACAAGTCATCAGCAAAGCAGCATATCTTTCATTAATAATATTAACTTTCCCAAAGAACTAAGAACTGAATATACTATCTAAAGGCTACTCATTGGACTAAGTGCACAGACATTCTAAAGGAAAGGGTACCAAATTAATAGGCAGGAGATGATAGTTTTTTTAGCTGTATTAGTGACAGGTTATACCAAATGTTTACCCCACATATACTGAGGATTAAGAGCTGCACTTTCTTACTAATCACCTATCCCAAAAGACTCGTTTGAGGATGAAATGAGACACAGATATGAAAATGTTTTGAAAATACTAATAATATTATATTAAATGCATGTCACCCTTAACATCATTAACAAACATTCATGGTCCCTACAGCTAAGACATTATAATAGGAGTTCCAGGAAATGGCCTAAAACCCAAACTCAAACAGGCCTCACACTGACCATTTTAAAATCAAAAGTCAATAGGAAAGAAAAACAGAAGTCTGCAGCAAAAAATTTCCATCAGAGTCCAAAACAGGACTTATATTTTCTTGCTGTACCTTAACCTTCATTTCTGAAAATGCTTTCAAAGACAGACCTTCAAAGTTCTCCTTCACTCTCTTGCTCCACTGCTGTGAAAGCCACTCATTATACAAAACCCGAGAGTTCCTGAAACCACAGGATTCAGTTATAAAAGTGATTGGCCCATTTTGTGTGAAGAACAGAATATGTGTAAACTCTTTATCTTGTTGGGCAGAGACTATAAATACATGTAGCCCCAGTTTCATGAAAAGGAAGCATGACAGTACATTTGCAAAAGAACTCCCTCTAGCCAGTTTCATATTTAGAGGGACTCGTAGTATAAATGCAAAAGTAGTATTTGCTTAAATCCTCACCAGTTTTTACCTTTCAAATACAAGTGGCTTATGTTTTTGAATGTTAAAAGAATTCTTTTTGATATATGATAAAATGCACAGAAATTCCTAAGCCATCAGTTGGGTCAGGAAAAGTCCCGGGCTGCGGGAGTGTGTCCAGCTGAAAGAGCAAAGAAGTACCAGGCACAGACTGAGACATGAATTTTATTCGGGTGAATTTATCTACAGGAGAAATTCAACAGCTCTGAAAGCAGTGGTTCAGAGAGTAGGAGAAGCTATAGGGGCCCGAAACCAAGACATTCCAGCTGGTGTGAGATAAAGGGGTCTTGTAATATTTAGATTAGCTGCAAGCTAGGAAGGGAGTAACAATCTCAGTTCCGGGAACCAGTGGACCTTGGAAAGCTTTAGTTAATACATCACAGGAGGGAGAATTGACTATCTGCACACTCCCTCCCTCTGAGGGGGGCCAGTTACATTTTGTTTAACTGCCCTGGGTCACACAGGCTGCTGGGTGCTTTGGTTGCACAGAATCTTAGGGAACTTTCCCAGCCCTGGGCTCCCACAAGCCACCCCATGCAGCAGTCCGTGTTGACCACAGGATAGACATCGCATCCACAAGTCACAGCAACAAGACAGTAGGCAACAGAGCACAAATAAACAAGTACATAAAGAAAGTAATCCTATTAAAAGTGCCACTATGGCCATGTTAAAGAATTAAACTACTTTGACAGAAGATTATCAGACAAATGTTCAATATTTTGTATATGATTTTGCATATGAATTAAAGTTTGTGAGATGTTATGTGAATTTTCAGGTATATATACACAACACTGGATATTTATTAGAGCACAAGTGCCACCCTGAGTGGCAGAGAGAATATTTAGAGCCATTCATTCTATTTCGCAAGACTACTTTTTAAAGTTGTGTGTGTGTGGTTTTTTTTTATTTTTATAAGGTGGAAGAACAAATCTTTTGCAACTGTTTGGAGTAAAAAGATATCCTTTAGGGTCTGACTTTGAGAAAGCAACATGTTAAAAGTTGTTAGGTTTGAAACAGTATTTGGTTTCTTAGTTAATTCAAGTTAAGGAAAAAACTTAGTTCTTTTAAAAGTGAGATGATTTAATTAAAAAATCAAGAACACAATAAAGTCAATGCAAAGTAGAAAGAATTATTCTCATAAAACACAGACTTTCTGCCTTTTACATTGATTATTCAAAAAAAAAAAAAAAAACACTTTTATAACCTCTGACTAAAAACAGACCAATAATCCAAGGAAAGTTTATTACTTTAAAAGAGAGAAAACTAAATTTTAGTTTGCATCCATATATTATTTGATGCTAAAGCTTTTTTTAGATAAACTCATTAAATATTACCAAACTTTGACTGTAAGAAATAAATTTCGTTTTCTGCAAACCTCCTGCAACTTTCTATATATATTCAGGTTTTGCTCTACAATTTTTTATTTCTTATTCTGTAACAGCTAGTCATTTAGGACAAAATTACTTTCTTTTTCCTTTGATAAAAACACATCCTGTATCCCTTACACACTTAAGTTACCAAAATGATTCTGGAAACTGTTTCCAATCAAACATCTTACAATTTACAATTACCATTAAAATTGAACTTGTCAGAATAATGTTAAATATTTAAAACACTTCACTCAATGCATTACTGAAACAGTAATATATAATCTTTAACAAGAATTAATGACACATGTAGGTATTAAACTGGGTGTTCTAACAATATACAAACTAAGTTTCCATTACTACATAGAAGAGTTGCAGGTGAGGGGGTACCATGAGGGGCTTTTTAAATACCATATTTTCTCTCCCTGCAGTGGCAGGGAGCCTTCTGGGGTGAGATCTACAGTCAGTTTAGACATAATGAGGGTCTGCTGCATACAGTTCCTGGGGTATGGAAGGACCCAGATTGGTAAGACAAATAACTTCTGACATTTTATATATAAATTGTAGCCCAATAGTTAAATTTTGTGTGACCCCCAATACCCCATGGATTTAGGATTCCCAACCAGCACAGCTGCATCGGCCAGGAGCATGGCCAACTGATCTTATTTTCCCCACTTTCTAAATGCTTGTGGCACAGGCAAGAGCAAGTTATCATTACCTCATTATGGTTGCAGCATTGCTAGTCCTTTTACCTGTATTTGCAGGGCTTGCATGGGTCCTGCAGTTACTAATTCAATGGGAGCAGGGGCAGTTGCCCAGAGTTTTGAATTGAGACTGGTTAGAGCTGGATACAACTGCCAGGTCCATTGCTTTAAAGACTGTTTATCATCTTTTAAATGTTCCTTTAAAAGCCCATTCATTCTTCCTATTAATCCTGCTGCTATGGGGTTTTAAGGCAAATGGAATGTCCATAAGGCATCATGTTCATTAGCCCAGGCTTGGGTTAATTGTCCGATAAAGGGGGTCTTCCTATCACTGTCGACATGTGTAGGGATCCCAAAAAAAGGCACTTAATTTTATTAGGCTATGTATAGTTGCCCTCTGGTTAGCTTTCTCCACTGGAAAGGCCAGTAACAATCCAGTGGCCATGTCTACAGCTGCAAAGGCATGTTTTGCACCCTCAGATAACGGAAGGGGCCTGTGCTGGTTTGAATGTATTATGTCCCCCAAAACACCATGTTCTTTGATGCAATCTTGTGGGGGCAGATGTATTACGATTGATTAGGTTTGAATCTTTGGATTATGTTGTTTCCATGGAGATGTGACCCACCCAGCTGTGGGTAATGCCTTTGATTAGATTATTTCCATGGAGGTGTGGCCCTGCCCATTCAGTGTGAGTCTTAATTACTCTACTGAGCTCCAGAGGAGTCAGACAGAAGGAGCTCATGGCTGCAGCCTAGAGAGACATTTTGGAGATGGCTGTTGAAAGCAGACTCTTCCTAATGCTTCAGAGATGCTAGCCCAGAGTTTGTTCCGGAGAAGCTAAGAGAGGACAAAATGCCCCAAGAGCAACATTTTAAAGAAAGCACAGGAGCTGAGAGAGGAACTGGAATACAACCCAGGATCAGCAGAAGTCAGCCATATGCCTTCCCAGCTAACAGGTTTTCTGGACGTCACTGGCCTTCCTTCAGTGAAGGTATACTCGTGTTGATGCCTTAATTTGGACATTTTCATGGCCTTCAGACTGCAAATTTGTAACCAAATGAACCCCCTTTATAAAAGTCAATCCTTTATAAAAGTCAATCCATTTCTAGTATTTTGCAAAACAGCAGCATTAACAAACTGGAAGAGGGCCCAATGTAATCTACTCGCCCCCAGGTGCCTGGAGTCTGCTCATGGCCAATGTGGCCAAGTAGAAGAGGGAGCATTCTTGGTTGCTGGAGTGAGCAGGAGATGCAGGCATCCAAACATTTTTTAGCTGTTGTCTCATGATGGGCACCTGGAATTGCTGAGCCAGTCTCCACAGAGTTTGGTGTCCTTGGTGTCCTGTTTTTCTGTGTAACACTCAGCAGCCTCATGCAATGCTGGCTCTAGGCTACGCACTTTGGCCAGAGCATCTGCTTTAATATCGCCTAGTAAAGAGGTAGTGTTATGGGCTAAGATGCACAAAACAGTTACTTTACACTTGTGGCAGGCAGCCCAGATTTCTTCCCACATCTCTTTTCCCACAAGGGGCAGTCAATGTCAGTTCATTGTTCCTGTTTCCACGTGGCCATCCACACTGTTAAGCCTTGGTACACAGCCCAATTTTCAGTACAAATGGTTAGTGCATAACCTGGGTCCTGAACAATTACCATCCACACGGCTCTTAATTCAGCCCACTGGCTGTTTGCATAGTTCTGGTTTCCCATCACACAGATTTAGTGCTAGGCTGCACAGCTACTGCCATCCAAGTTGTGGGTTTCTCATGTGCTGATCCAACACTATACCAGGCAGAATCAGGTATACTGCCATATCCATCAATGGTGGGCACAAATACAGCCACCTCAGCAGGATCAGCAGGGAGGGGCAATAGCATTCCTCCACATAGGAAACTGGCCCTAAAATATTGTGCATCTCTGCATTTCAAGGGCTGCTGTTAAAAACACTGCATTGTAGCAGGTAAACCTTCCACTTGGTCAGCGTGCTAAGCTGAGCACTTCCTGAATGGGGTTTGGTGTCTGTGTGTCACACATCCACCCCAGTATGGGGATGGCTGTCTGCAGCATCAGAGGGCAATTTTGGGTTACTCTTTCAACTTGTAGTAATGCATTATAGGCAGCACACAGTTGTTTTTCTAAAGGTTTATACTGCAGTTCAGCTCCTTTCCAAAGTTGAGACCAAAAGTTCATGGGTACTTGTTTTGCCTGTTCTCTTTGCCACAAGCCCCACCCAAAGCCAATTTCTGTGTTCGCCACCTCCAATTCATAAGGCACATTCTGATCTAACCTCCTTAGGGCTTGAGCTTGTGCAATAGCTTGCTTAGCTTTTTCAAATGCAGACTGCTATGGAACATCCCATTCCCATGCTTTTCTTTTCCTAAGCAGAGTGTAAAGGTTTTAGAATCTGTGCTAAATGGGGTATAAATTGTCTCTAACAACCCAGTAAACCAAGAAAAGCCATTAATTGCTTAGGAGCATGCAGGGTGGGGTAACACTGTACCTTCTCAACAACAGCTGAAGGGAATCGTTTTAGTTTTATCTGACCAGACAACATTTAAGAATTTGACAGAGCATTCAGGCCTTTGTAATTTGTCCTGATTTACTGCCCATCCCTGGTTTTTGAGGTGGGCCACTATGGCCTTAGTGGTGGTTTCCAATTCTGCGAGAGTTACTGGTTAGCATAATATTATCAATATAATGGAAAAGAGTGACCTCTGCTGGAGGTTTCCATGTTTCTAAGTCTTCAGCTACTAAACCATGGCAAATAGTGGGACTAGAACGATATCCTTGTGGCAGCACAGCAAAATATACTGTTGTCTTTCCCACATGAAGGTGAATGCAGGCTGGCGGAGGGATCTAAAGAAATACTAAAAAAAGTATTAGCAAGATCTAACACAAAATGAAAGTGGCCTAATTGAGTACTTACATCTTGCAACAAGATAGCTATATTCGGCACAGCTGCAAACAAAGGAGGAATTACTTTATTAAGTTCTCTATAATCTATGGTCATTCACCAAGTACCATCAGATTTCTTTACTGGCTGGACTGGGCTATTAAATGGACTATGAGTGGGGATTATAATGTCCACTCTTTCTAATTCTTTGAGGTGGCAGTTATTTCTTGTTGGCACCCTGGTAGTTTATACTGATGTATTGCCACAATACGTCTGGGGGAAGGCACCTTTTGATCAGGAGCTGCTGCTGGGGTGGCAGCAACTGCTGCACCATCTTCCCCTGTTGGGGAATCAGGGTGTTGAATTTGCTTTGTTTTAACCTTTTGTTGGAGCAGAGGATGAACGTGTTTATTTTTTTCAGTTTCAATTTCCCAGTCAGACTGGGGCTCATCACTTTCTGATAAGAAATCAAAGGGGTCCCACACACTGGGGTCCCACTCAGAGGAAGTTAGGATACTCCTAACTTGCCCTTTGGGCAGCTTACGCCCTCTCACTCTAGTGCACCAGCATGACAATGTTTCTAAATTTTCATCTACATGGTGTAGCCTTTCATTTCATACATCCTTTAATTGTGCTTGGGCTAGCCACAGGTCTCTTTCCAGCCTAAGCTCTTCCTCTAGGCAGCAAACTGCAGCTTTGGCAGCCAGAGCCATTTTTTGTAGCTGAACATACAGCCCCTAAGAGGGGCCATGTGATGGCTGTGGTGGCCTGATGGCTTTTCTTTTCTTTATGAAAACTCAACTGTCCTGGGGCCTGCTGCAGGAGGGCTACCAGTCCAGCCAGGGAGTTCTGTGCATCCTCATACTCCCTCAGTAGTCCACACTCATCCAGGAGGACAACCACCCCTCCCCACATGGATATCACAGGCTATCCTAGGATTCCCCCCCAGGGAGTCTCCCTTCCCAGAATTCATGCACTCAGTGGCCAGGGTCTCTCTGGCCTCCTGGCTGGCTCACCAATTGTCCCAGCCTGCGGGAGTGTCCAGCCAAAAGACCAAAGAAAGCACCAGGCATGGACTGAGACATGAATTTGATTAGGAGGAACTTACCTACAGGAGAAATCAAACAGCTCTGAAGGCTGCAGATCAGAGAGTAGAAGTGCTCCACACTTAAGTGGGAGTCAGCAGGGCCAGTTATACCGGCCAGAAACAAAGACGTTCCAGTGGGTGTGAGATAAATGAGTCTTGTAACATTTAGATTAGCTACAAGCTAGGAAGGGAGTAACAATCTTGGTTCTGGGAACTGGTTGACCTCGGAAAGGTTTAGTTAATATGCCACAGGAGGGAGAATTGACTATCCGCACTCTCCCTCCCTCTGAGGGAAGTTGGTTATGTTCTGATTAACTGCCCCAGGTCACGCAGGCTGCTGTGCGCTTAAGTTTTACAGAATCTTAAGGAAAGGCCTGGACCCTGGGCTTCCACAGGGAACATCAGACCATTGTGCCATGAAATTAATTTCTTTCTAGCAGATTCCTGCCTCAAAACAGAAAGGGTGGATGAATTATGGGAAGCAGCTCCTGGGTTTTTATCACTTAGGCAATGAGTAAAGGGCTGGGATAAAATAGGTTATATTTCTCAAATATATAGTTAAGCGTTTTCCCATTGATTGCAATAGGTCATGGCAATTGATTAACTTTTTCTAACATTCAGATAAGTGAAATCAATTAAAGTATGAATTAGTGTTTCACATCAAAGGTCCTAATTTTATTTATTTATTTGTTTATCCTTTTTTTTTTAAGTTAGAAGACTGTGTCCCATTGGAAAGATTTTGTATGAAAGTTATACGTTATAAACAGATTTTGGCATATATGAATCTGAGTTTAGGTCATTCTTTAAAAATCAATACTTGGAAAATATATCAAAATTAGTACCAAATTTCTTCTAAGAAAAACTACACACTGAAATCATTAGTATAAAACCAAGTATTTCAGGCTGAATACTGTTTTTTTATTGACACCCTTTGTATCACTGGGAATGGACTTCTAAGGAAAGTTATTGAAACCTATCATGGGTAAACTAGAATTTCTCTCTGGTGTTGAGATCTTCCCAGCTGCTGAGTATAGTCAGAGTGAGGAAAGTTGAAAGGTTGAAGAGTGAAAAGAGAAGAAAGATTACTAAAGTAGCAGTCACAGGCCATTGTAACACCAATCATGAAGAACATTCAAACTGCACCTTCTGCTGCCAGTATATAGGGAAGTAGGATGCAAAGTGACATTTATCAAGCCTCAACTATGTACGAAGCACTGCATGACATTCCTTATGTATGATATCTCCTTTAATCCTCAAATCAATCCTGTGAGTTAGATATTTCCCTCATTTTACAGATATGAAAACTGGAGCCTATAAAGGTTAAATATCTTGCCCAAAAGCACACAGGAAGTCAGATAATGGGCCACAGGTGGGATATAGTTAATAGCACAATTATAAAAATGTTCTTTCATTAATCGTAACAAATGTACCACACTAATGCAACATGTTAATAACAGGGCAGTATATGGGAATTCTATTTTTTTGCATCATTTTTCTGTAAACCTACAAATTCTCTAATTTAAAAAAAAAAATAATGGGTCATAGGAATGACTATTCAAAAGCCCATGCTCTCCAGGTCATCATATGCAAATGGAACTAATAGCATCAGCCTACCTGAACATCCTCTCAACCTTCCCATCCAACTTTTCCTTTCCATTCACTCCAGGATATGCTATAGGGGCTTACTTGCCAAATGTTCATTTTCTTTTCAAAAAGCATACTCCAAAATTATTTAGCCACTGAATATTTACCAAAACAATTCAAAATCCTGCCTCTACTAATTTAACTTACCATACACTGAATGTATTAGTTCAGTTTCAAATGGTGTTATATCCAAACCCTAAGCAACAAATTACAAAATGCAGTGAATACTCCTTCTGCGGTTTTTTTCAGAATAACAGATATGACACTTAGTTGAACTAACTGAATTGTAAGAGTCAGGGCCATCACGTATTCATTCAATGTATAGTGCACAAAGTCTGGGGGAGGGGAATGGTGGAGTTACTAGAATAAAATTCTAAACAGAGTGTGGATTGGCATACCCCACAGATGCTGCTTCCTTTCTAGAGCGTCCTGAGTGCTGGGATTTACCCGTTAACTTACTTCCTTCCAGGAGAGAGGGAGTAGGAGACAAAACGGCAGGTGAATCAAGCACAAGTATATTGGGTTGATCTTCTTTCAGTGATTCTTTCCTAGGCAGTAGCCTAAACCTGGCTGGGTGGCTGATGGTCTCTAAGGAATGTGAGGTCAAGGACAATCTTGTCATTAATTTGATGTGCTCATTCGTAAAAAGGAGAGAATGAAGATCTCTCAGAGAAGCTGCAAGAGATGAATTCAAATTTGCTAACTGCACAATGCCACAGAGGAGCCATGGACACACTGTGCCTGTGAATCCTTGGGGCTCCTGGGACCCAGCCCACCTTTTCATAGTTGGAGTAACCCCCCATGACAGCTGGGTCTACGATGCCATTGAGCAGCATGGAGAGTGGATGCACGGAGAGGGACCGGTCCCAGGCATGCTGCTGGACACAGTTGCTGATCTTCTCATTGGTGAGTTCCATGGTTTCAATGGCATTCTCCAATGGGCTGATTTCCTCCTGGGTTAAAGAAAGCATGGAAGGAAAGGGCACTTGGAGATCTCCAAGGCAAAACTGACAAAAACCAATGTACACCCCTTAAAAGGTATAAAACATCTACCAAGCTTGACTTTACTTGTTAAGTTTTGTTTATTAGGATACACACTTACTTGAAATGGTGTTGTTAAGATGCAAAATAAGCTATTTAACATCTTAGAAAGTACAATAATGACTTAAAAATTGGAGCTAGGGTAACAATTATTCCTTGGGCAAAGCTTCTATAGAAATTTTTGAGTAGATAAATAACAATAGAATAATAGGATATTTGACCCAAGATACTTCTCCACCACCAAAAATGTCCACTGTCAAAAACCTTAATGTTTATCCCATGAGAAAAGGTATGTGCTCTTGGGAGCCAAATATATAGACCTTTTTAGGCTACCATCTTTGTGTGGATTCTGTGGTTAACAAAAGTCAGAAAAAATAGGATCTATTAGAATATTCAGGTTGAATTTTGCGTGAAAGTGGAATGTGATGCAATAAAGATTCAGAGAGAATGCCTCTCGTAGAAGTGTCTTCAATGAAAAATCATCTCCTTCTATAGTCCCATCTCTTCATTTCACCTATTATCAGCCAACGTGATCTTATATGCCAGACTTGATTGCAAGAGTCTCTGTATAAAACTCAGATTCAAACTTAAAGAATGATGATTTATCACTACTGATATGGAACCCATCACATTTCAGTTCAGATTTGTTCAAGAAACATTTCTTGAAAAACCATTTTATGCCAAGCACTGTGTTATGCACCATAGATACAGAAATGATTACAACATCATTCATGGCTGGGAAGAGCTTATGGTTTTAGTGAGGTCTCAAGACGTGTGAAACAATACAATGTGGCAGGTAATTCATTAGAAAAATGGCTGGGTTGCTACAGGGCACAGAAGGAGGACATTGAAAGCACACGGGAATTCCCAACATGGCTTCCTGTAGAAGCCGGTGCCTCAACCAACTCTCAACAGAAGCTAATTAGGTTTAGAAGTGGGGAAAGGGCATTTCAGGCAGAGGAAATGGCCCAGGGTCATGCAGGATTGAAATGGCGTAAAATGAACAAGGAGGTTAGTTCGCATAGAGTCCAGGGTGTTAGGGAGGGAGTGGGAAGAAATAGGCAGAAGAGCTGAGTGACAAAGGCCCGAGAGCATGTGCTAAGGAGTGGGAACTTTATGTTCAAGGCACTAGGGAGCCATGACTGGGTTTGAAGCATGAGAGTGATATGGTCAGGTTTATGCTATTGAGTTCACACTCTGAGGCAGGGAGGAAAATGGGCTTGAGAGGGCCAAGACAGGGAGGCCTATTAGGAAGCCTTGTCAATAGCATCAACCAGAGATGAATGAAGGATAAGAAAGAGGATGGGAGGAGGAGGACTAGAAACAAAGAAAACAGAGTCAATAAATCCATAAGGAGGTAAAGCAGGCAGTCTTTGGGAGGAGTCTAGGAGGACTAGTGATGTAAATAGCTGAGAATAAAAGAAGAAGAAAGGTCCTGGGACAGAAGGATATGATTGACAGGGAAATAGGCATTATTAAAAAAAGGCACTCAAAAATGATTTTGAGCACTGACAAGATCGCTAAAGGAGAAAACTCATTTGGTCATAAAAGAGTTGTTCACTGTGAGTAACCTTTAGGGTTGGTATTATAATATCAGTTTTATAAAGGAGTTCAATTATACAAGCAAGTCTTTTATTTCCCCTTTAAAAACAAAGTTGGCCAGAGAAGGCTAGCCAAGCTAGTGAGAATTGGAGGGGAATATGACAAAGGCTGTTAATGTATTTGGAGACAGAGAGATTTTTCCAAGTTCCCATCCCAAACCACTTACTGTTGAAATCTGTTTAACTTCAAACCACTTGAGAATCCCAGGAAAGGTGTACGCAGTTGTATACGTGGTCCTTTCAATCCACATGGTCTGGTGTAAGGAAGAAAATCAGAAATGCTGGTCAGTTCTCAGGTTAGTAGCAAAACTCCCTGATTTAATTAAATGAGATTCCTTTCCCAAATACCTCCTAAGCAAATGTGTCATATTTTCTTATTAAATTTAAGGATTCTGGATGTTTAAAGCTGAAAGGGATCATCTACTTGGGACCTCTCATCTTACATATGGGAAACTTGAGGTCCAGAGAGATGGGACTTGCCCAAGGTCATGTTAGCTGCAGACTCAGAGTCTGTTTCTGCAATTCCAGCCCCGAGTTTTCCACTGAGATGATGGGTTGCTGTTCAGGTAATAAACACAGGAAGCCTGTATCCTTGGGGATGCCTTCATTTCAGCTATATATGCTGCTAAGGTGTAAGGCCTTCATCTTGGCTGTCAATTTGACACAGTCTTAGAGGGTGAAAGGGTGGACTCACAGCAAATTCATTGTCTGGATCCTTTTCTCCTTTCCGAAATGGCCGGGAATATCTGAACTGCTGTACTTCATTGGCTCTGTAGTAGCTGGGGAAGAACAAAGCAACAACGCTGTATTTCTTCTCTTAAAGTAAGTACTCCCTGTTATGACTTCAACAAAACCTGGGACACATCTTTCAAGGTCTGAATTTAATCCATTCTATGATGTTAGACAGTCTTTACACTGAAGGCTTGAGGCAGTGCACAATTCGATTGTATTTCGCATTTAAAAAATTCCTGTAAACTACAGCTCAGTATTTTAAAAGGTATATGTAATTGCATCCACTTTCGTAATCTCATTTGTTTAGGTTTACATCAGTTCTATCAGGCAACTAGCTTTTTAGATTCACAAGAAATGGGATTGTGTTTTCAATCATTGGAGACCTCAGCAGCCAAGGTGAGGCCAGCCACTACTCAGTGGAAATAAGAGCTGGGGGATCAGAAGCCCTGGGAGTGAAACTTCTGACTTCCCTCTGCTTAAAAAGCAAAAACAAAAATTCCCTTTGAGTTACCAAACTCAATAAACATAGGTCCTCCAGACTGTAATGAATTTAAGGCTTTGATGGTATTGATGTGCTCCTGGACAAGCGTAAGACAGAGAAAAATGTTTTTAAAGAAAGAAAACACTTACTTTAATATCTGCTCCGGCACGGGTTTATCCTTGTAGCTGGGCGGCAGGCTCATCACCGGTTTTACAGTGAAGCACTGCATGTCTGAGGAGCTCGTTAGGGAAGGGAAAGGAGCTGGGACTGTGGCGGCTTCACCAGCAGAGAGCACCTCCTATTCCTCCTGCTTCACGGATGAAAATGGCACCTTCACCAATCATCCCCCTTTACCCAAATGTTGGGACTGCCTGAAAATAGCATTCCCATATGTATTATCAAATGTCTTATTAATTAATCAATCCCAGGATATTTTTGGTGAAACACCTAGCAAACAAACATACCAGGGTAAAATATCCATCAATAAAATATCAGGAAGTAGGTGATTAGAAATGGTTTAAAATCAATTTTGGGGTACAAGCATCCCAATAAAAGTGCCAGACTTAAATCCCAGGCAATAGGAATTTCTTGTATCTTTGGATACCAGTTTATCAAGCACTACAGCTGGGCCCTGTTCTAGGTGTTTTGAGCATGTTATCTCCAGTACACAGAATCATTCTTTGAGATGGATATTATTATTTTCCTTTTATAAATGAAGAATCTGAGGCTTATAGAGATTAAAAGCCAACATCACACAAAGATTAAGCGATGAAGTCAGGTTTCAAAACCAGGTCAGGGGTAAGACCTCTGCGGTGGTTTGGAGCTGCACACCCGAGAAAAAATGTGTTCTTAAAATTAATCATGGTATGAAGCCACAGAAAATAGGACCTTTTAATGAGATTACTTCAGTTAGACTGTGGCCCAACTGACTCGGGATGGGTCTTAATCCTATTACTGAAGGCTTTATAGGGAAACTCACACAGAGAAAAAAAAGCTACAGGGAGCAGCTGGAAAAATGGAACCAAAAAGCAAGGAGAGGCTGCATCTGCATTGCCCTGTGACAGAAAAAGTTTAGGACCAAGGATCACTGGCAGCCAGCCTCAGAATGCCAGTCTTTTGGTAGAAAGTATCACCTTGAAAATGTGTTGATTTTGGTCTTCTTCTAGCCTCATTCCCACTGTTTAAGTCAACCCATGTAGTGTTACTGGTTTTGGCAGCTAGAAAACTGAAACAGCCTCCTTCTCCAAGTTAATGACCTGCTCTTAGAAATAACTTATTTTTTTTTTAAGTCCCACCAGTACAGATATACTATTTCTAAATCTATAGTATTTAAACTAGAGTGTTTGGATAAGGTCCTGGATCTAGATATAACATTGACTCTGACAATATTTCTCAAAGTGACATCTGCAGACCACCAGCACCCAAATCACCTGAGGACTTATTAAAACTGCAGACTTGTAAACTGGCCCCCCCACCCCCCACCAGAGCTGCTGAGTTAGCCTCTCTGCAGATGGCTCCATGGTGAGTCTCATGTGTAACAAAACTTGAGAACCCCTGGGCTATGCCTTGCACTGTTACAGTTTACAAAGTATTTTCACATAAATGATCTCTTTTTTATTTTCAGCCTCATAAAAGTGCTATTAGGTATTTAGGGAAAATAAACTTATCCTCACTTTAGAGATGGGAAAACCAGGGCCTAGAGAAATTAAGCAACTTGTGCCAGATCAAGTTTACTGTGGGCAGAAGCCCAGGATTCCTGACTTTAAATCCTGTTCTTGAAGAACTCTTTATTCCCATGCAAAGAAGGTGCCTCAGTTGCTTTCTATACCTGCATAACTCAAACAAGAAATTATCCTGGAGGACCTTTCTTCTCTAGCTCTCCACTCTGTGTTAACAGGCTATCACTACTCTTCACCTCAGAAGTGTGTCTGTTTACTGATCCATGGCTGTCTTTCTAGAGCTACTTACTAATCGAAATCTGTAATAATAGCTAATATCTACTGAGTTTTAACTATGTGTCAGGCACTGTGCCAAGTGTTTAACATACATTTATATACCTAATCTTTGCAACAACTCTAGGAATTATCATCATCCCCATTTTACATATGACAAAACTGAGGCACAGAGAAGTGCAGTAACTTGCCCAGTGTTACACAGTAAGTAACAGAGCTGGGCCTTGAACACAGGCAGGCTGGCTCCAGAGCTCTTTCCTTATCTACCATGCTGTATTGGCTTCCTTTGTCTTTCTATTTATCTTTCTTAGAATACCGTTCAATGTTATATGGACTTTATTTTAGCATAAAAATTAGAAAGTTTAAAAATAACTTTGCTATGGAGCCATTATTATTAGCCATTTTTAAAAAAAGAAAGCATGCAATTAATTTTTCAATAAGTCATTATATTTTATAGAAAGGAGGTATGCATTTTTAACCAGAATCCAGAATCCAGAACACGAAGTCTGTATTCTCCTTAAGCTCCCCTTATGGCTATAAAATTTACCCTTTCATATTCAAGATTTTCTTATCATGTCTTCCTTCTAATAACTTCATAACCACCAGCTAAGGGTATTAGGTTCCCAAAGGTTTTATACAGAATGGGCAACTGAGTCAGAATGGCTAAACGAGTGTTCTGAAGACACAGGACATCTGTGCATGATGACAAGAGGCTGCAACCCTTAGCTTGTCTGGTTTAGCTGGTGCTCTACCAGGTTTAAGAACCTCTGGGCCATGTTTCCCCTTGGCAAGGATACACTGCTTTGGAGAGGACTTGATATCCTCTCCTGGAGGGGTGGTGCTGGTCATCTTCTCAGCATTGGGGAACTGGGTCAGCAACCTCAGGCTAAAGTCTTCTCTCCTCTCATACTCCTTCCCCCGGTAGATGAAGATTTTATTCTGCAGATCAGAGACAGAAAGGAAAATAATTACGTATGAAGAGTGAAGGGGTAGCTGGTGATCTTGGTACTGAGGAAGCCATTGAACTCCCCAAGCAAAGTTTAATGTGACAAGTTTACACTGAATATCTATTACATGCCTAACAACCGTCAGCTGATTCCTGAAAGGAGCTACTTTATTTGGGGAGTTAAGTCACAGATACACAAAATACTTGGAGCAGTGTTACTCGGAGTGTGGTTCCTGGACCACAGCCAGTCTGCAAATGGTCTGTACTGACGTGCAGGGAAATAAGAACTTGTGCCCCATGTAAATCAACTACACCACTAGGCATGCTGTTTAATTCGTATTTTTTTTTGTAGCAATACTTCCTAGAAAGGGGAAGGCAGTGCATTAATTATATCATATTTATCTCATTATGATCCTGTAACAGTTTGTGGACCGGCACTTTGAATAGCACATGCCTTAGAGAACATGTGAGGACAAAAAGAATCAACATGTCTTCTGACACAGTGATATGGTAACAGTATGGCAGGGGTCAGAGAGAACAGGAAGTTTATAGCAATTCCTAGTCAATCCTGAAAATCACTGTGATGGCAAGAGCAAAGTCTCATAAGAAATAACTGCATTAAATATTATTTCCCCAATTCCAAAATGTAGTTTTTCTCTTTAAATAAAACTGTTTTTTTTTTTTAAACAAATCATGTCAAAAGAAATTTCCTAGGCCCCGGGCATGGGAGTAATTTGTCTCATAGTTGTCCTTTCCTGGGCAAGTACAAATTTAGCCATTTATCTGCTCATCTCATCATCACCTCAGATGAGCAGTACACATTGGCAGCTCCACAAATGATTCATTTTTAAACTAAAATTTTACACCCATGTTGTCTTATAAAATGTCTTTAAAAATTAATTGTCCACTCAAGTAACAAATACTTCTTGAACAACAGTCATGTGCTAGACAGTAGGGATATTATGGTGACCCTCCTCTTAGAAAACTTTCTAGCAGAGGGAAATAAAAAACAAACAAGTAAACAAATAAGTAAACATGGTAACTTTAGATGGTATAAGTCTGGCAAGGGCAACATACCTTCTAGGCAAAACACTGAAGGCAGTAAAAATGGCCAGATCTTTCAGAACAGACCATAAAATTTTTCCAAGCCAGGAAAGCTCCATGTGATGGGTTTATGCATTATGAAATTCCATCACTGAGACAAACTGTGGTTGGCAAGGGATCAAAGTGCAATAAAAACACAAATTGTGAAAGGAATCAGAGAAGCAGAAGGTCAGTATCAACTAGCTCAACTTGAAAGAAAAAGCTTCAAAGAAGAGATGGGACCTGGTTGAGCATAGATGGATGGATGGGTTAAGGAGAGGTAAAGAAAAGGAGAGTGGACAACCAGCCATGGTAATTAAAAAGAAGGCGGCCCAGGTGCATGAAGTAGAGTTCAGGTAGAAGATAACAAGCTTGGGCTGGTAGGATGAGTAGGATGAGCCGGAATAGGAAAGGTCTTGAAAGGCAGGCAGGGGTTTCAAAGGCTGGGGGAATCCACTCGAGGTTCCCGAGTGAGGGGGTGAAAATCCAATCTGACACTGGAGTATGTGTCCGTCTGAGGGATCAGAGGCAGGACAGAGAGGGAGGAGGAGAAGTAACAGGATATGGTGTTTGATTCTATGCGAAGGACAAAGGAGATGGGGGAGGCAACTATGATTCTGAGATTACTGGTCTTGGAGCAGGAAGGACAGTGGTGCCATACGCAGAAATGGAGAAGAGGAGGTGACCTGCTTGGGTGGAAGTGGGAGGGATGATAATGCAATTTTGTATATTATGAATCTGAGGAAATAATCCATAATACAGAAGGTCATTTAGATTATATCATTCATAAGGATTTTATGTTTTTCAGTATACTTTAACAATGCATAACACCTACCAAGTACTTTACAGCTTAAAAGCACCTCCTAATGCTATTTATTGACTTCTCAAAACCACCCTGTGATGTGGACATTGTTTCTCTAACCAACACTCAGCCAGTGGTTGTGTGATTTGGCCCTAATCAGACAATTACTCAGCAGATGATTTAGACCCCAATTCTATCAATTGAAAGTCCCATATTCTTGTTTTGTCTGAACCATTGCTGTCTCCTACTTCATAGACATTATTTCTTGTGATACTTAACAATGGTCATATATAACAAGTAGGGGAGGCATAATTATCTTGTCTTGAATAGAGTACCCAGATTAATAGCAAAGCCAAGACTGGCACCTGTTGCAAGGCTCTGCCTGGACCATCTGTTACTTTTACTCTATTCTCTCTCCCTAGGCCATCTCATTCACAACAGTGGTTTTGACTACATGCAAATGACTCACTAATTTTTATCTCCAGCCTAGAACTTTCATTTCGAGATCCATATATCAAATTGTTTACGAACATCTGGATGTTACAGATTTACCTCATGTGAATTATGTCCAAACTAAACTTTTACAAACAACATATAAAGATGTCAAAGATCTTCTGTAACCTGGTCTTTTGGCTCTCTGACCTGTTTTTCCTGTTTGCTCTATTGTTCACACTTCTCCAGCCTCCTGGCCTTTGGAACTCTGTTCTCACTGTCCGGGACCCTCGCTTCTTCCCTAAAAGCTACTCGGCATATTCCCTGTCTTCTTTCACGTAGCATAATGCATTTGAGAGTCATTCATGTGGTTGCGTGTATCAGGAGTTCATTCTGGTTTACTGCTAAGTAGTATTCCATTGGATGCCTCAGTTTATCCTTTCACAAGCTGAGGGATATTTGGGTTGCATCCAGTCTTTGGTGATTATGAATAAAGATGATATAAATTTTCATATATAGGACTTTTTGTGTGAATAAAGGTTTTACTTTAATTTGGGTAATAAATATTCCCTGATCACAGACTACAAAATAGGTAGCCACAGAATACCTCTCTAGGTATTTTACACTTCAATTTTACATTTGTTTGCGTGATTATTTAATTAGCCACGTACTCCATTCGGTTGTAAAACCCATGAGGGCCAGGTACTACGTCTGACTGTAATCAGCACTGTTATCTGCAGTGCCTAGTATGTGCTGGCACCTGGTAAACATTCGTTAAGTATTTGTTGAATGAATGAATGAATGAACTGCCTCCTCATTAGGCACTGTTAAGAATGTGAAGCACTTCCTTTCCCACATTTTCTTTTCTTTTTTTTAATTAGGGAAAGGGAGGTGGCTCATATACATTTAAACATCTCTAAAAGAGGCTTCCTTTTTGTGGGAATGAGGTTTTTCTTTTGTTGTTTCCTAATTGCAAAATTATACAATTTACATAAAATTTTGAGGGAAAAAATATTCTTCTCACTGCTACGATAAAACTACTTCCATTTTTTTGTGAAACTCTTCCAGTCTTCTTGGGATATCTGCTCTCAAACTATTTCTTGCAGAAATTAAATAAAGAACTAAAGACAACAACCCACACTCTTCTCCAGTGTGACCTGCAGAAGCAGACCAGAGGAGGGTGGCTTTGTTTTCCCCTTTTCATTCCACCTGGGAAAAGTCATTTTACAGAAGAGCTGCCAGAATGCCCTGTTGTCTGGGGTGTGGGGTGCAGGGAGGGGTGAAGAGTCAGGCAGCTCAGGAAGTGGTTTCCCTCCTCTGCCTCCCACCGTGAGAACAAGGGTTGGGTCAGCAGCTGCTGCCACGCTGCCGCCCATCTGGAAAAGAGATGAATACGTTTCCTCCTTCAGACTAGAGGGCTTAAGGGCTTTGGAGACCACCCTCAGATTCTTACCCGCAGGAAAGAAGGAAAGCCCTGTCCATAGTATCCAACTGCAAAGTATTCTGGCTGAGGCCTCATGGCCTTAATGATGTTCTCGTAAAATGAGGCTCTTTTTTTCTGAAAAACAAAAAAAGACATTCCACTGAAAGGTTACAAGGACACTGTTCCGGAAGGAAAAAAAAAACAGGTTAGACTTTGTTTTGTTGTTTCCAGTATAACACAGAGAAATGAAAAGTCTTTGGAAAACATCTTACGGGCCAAAATGTTATCCTTCCCTTGAATCAGAAACTCCGGAAGTTCTGGAAGGTTCTGGACCTGGGGTCTGTGTATTAGCCTTACAGGGTCTGTGAAGCCCTGAAATTGTATGCAGAAGTATGTGCATGTGTGCATTCTTCTGTGCAGCAAGGCAGTGCATAGCTTTCATCACTTTCTTGAAGGGGTTTCGGGACCCTTAGAAGATTCTAAAGTATTTCTGAGATTCATGGAAGGTGGATGCACTTAAAAGAAGACACATGGGGAAAAAAAACATAAAGAATTTTCCAATTCATACTGTGGCTTGGATTAAGGTCCTTGGTTCAGCTGTAAGTGCCCAGAAGGTGGTGGTGATGTTCTGTTTTCCAATATATAGGCTCAGCCAATCTTCAATTCATCACAAAGGGAGTGGTTTCCCTGCTAGGGCTCATAGTTAGAGCCTGCCTTGAAATCAAAATAGGTAGCCATACTTGGGGGGCTTTGAGAGATGCACTAAACTGTCCTCCCACAATGGTTAACATGCCTATCCTACTAATCTATCTGGATGAAGGTCTCTGTCAGAATACATGTGTTTTTAGAAGGGGAGAATTTTACACAACATCTCAGCTTGGTTTAGTTTATGAAATTAGTAAGTGAACTTTTTTGTGTGATGGCAGGAGTGGGTACAGTGAATTGGTAAAATTTTTGCAAAGTGATCTTAGCATAAATAGCTCCTTAAATAAATTATTACATGACAGTGGGTGACCTGACCATTCATGACAACTATACTAAAAATTATTAACACTATCAAACGTAAATGTCATGTGTGCTACCCATGGGCTATCTTTGTTTTGTATTATTGAAATAATTGATCTGTACCTGCAACTATGTGTAATGCACAGGGCAGGGAATTGTAAAAGCAGAACATGCAATGACGTGAGAAAAGGAGGAAGGCAAAAGGCAATAAGATCTGGCAGAAGTTATAAAGAACGAACAAAAACTGGCAGAACCATCTTTCTCAGAGCTCTGGAAAATAGTTAAAGGATTGTAGCAAGTGGAAAATCCAGTTAAAATGATAGGAAAGCCTTGGGGTGCCTTTGCTCGACCTTCACCCCATCCCCCCACCCCCCTAGTTCAATGCAGAGAGAGCCAGTGCTCCCAGTGTGGGTCCCAGGCCCTGGTTCTGGGGGGAGCAGAGTAACCCCTATGCACATATCAGAGTGCATATGTGTC
The DNA here is from genome assembly GCF_015220235.1 of Choloepus didactylus. Taxonomy (NCBI): domain Eukaryota; kingdom Metazoa; phylum Chordata; class Mammalia; order Pilosa; family Megalonychidae; genus Choloepus; species Choloepus didactylus. The sequence goes on along the minus strand of NC_051326.1, from coordinate 30,292,426 downwards.
TATGCCGGTCTATCTGGTGACAACCTGAAGACTGAACCAGGACACCCATCACTGGCTCACCATCCTAGAACTTGCTCTGCACATAGAAGTGGCTCACAGGGCAGCTAAAATGCTGTTAGGGGACAATCAAATCACAGCTGCCTGGGGCACGGGACTACCAGATTTATGACATACAATATAACACCCAGTATATGGGGAAAGACTATTTCCTAGGGGAAAAGGGATATTTGGATCCATGTAAATGGGAATTACTAAGGCTATGTACATGTGCATGACCAGGAAAAGACACATACTCAGAAAAGACCAGAGAGGAGCCTACACTTTCACCTCAGTCCATTCTTTAGTATCATTTTGAAGTTGGCTAACCCCTGAAGGAGAGTACTCACACAGGCCAAGCAAAGTCTGGGAAAGGTGTGCTCTCCCTCTCTCTCTATCTCTCTCTCTCTATTTATCTATCTCCCTCCCTTTTTCTTTTTCTTTTTCTTTTTTAGCTCCTAGTACTTAAGGAAATCTGTCATAACACTAGCTGGAAAGAAGCTAAAGGAACAGACATCTCAGTGACTAAATTTCAGAGAAACATTAAAATATTAAAATGTCCAGTGCGCAGCAAAAGGTTATAAGGCATAAAAATAAACAGGAAATGATGGCCCATGCAAACGAGCAAAATAAAGGATTAGAAATCAGTTAGGAAGCCCAGACTTTAGACACAGCAGACAAAGGCTTAAAAATTTGCCTTAAAAATGCTCAAAGACCTAAAGGAAATCAGGAAAATGATAGATGAACAAAAAGAGACTCTCAACAAAAAGATACAAATCATAAAAAGAAACCAAACAGAAATACCAATGCTGAAGACCACAATAACTGAAATAAAATATTCCTTATAGAGGTTCAATAGCAGATTGGAAATGGCAGAAGAAAGAATCAATAAACTTGAAGATATGATAATTGAAATTATTCAGTCTGATGAGCAGAAAGAAAGAATGAAGATGTACACATTGAGACTCTTAAACAAACCAAACAAAACAAGACCCAAAGTTTAGCAGCTGAATCACTTATCAGGGCCCAAAGGACCATAGAACAAGTAATTTTCGATGAACAGAAGATGTAAGAAATACGGACTGTGTTAATGGAAGGCAGAGCAAGTGAGAGGTCAAATAGGAGATAGGCCAGGAATACAGAGGGGCTGTCAAGAAAAATGAGGCACAGAAAAGGAAGAGAGGGCTGCAGAAAGGGCCACCAAGGTATGCTGCAGAGAGCTTCACCCAAGTCACCATTAGTTTAAGGCTCAATATTCTACCACCCCTTTGTGGCAAACCTATTGCACAGTCCTTAGCCCTCTAACAAGGGTAATCTGGAGAAATAATAATATGAATAGCTTTGGAGTCACCTCTTTTTTCATTTTTATTTCAAACAATGTTTACTTTTCCACTGTAAAGCACAGTTTGCACTGAGTTTGTTAAACTTATAAAAACATTTTCATGAACATTAATTTTAGCAACCCTGCTGGAAGCCGAACACTCCACCCTCTAACCCCCACTTATTCTGATCCAGACTCACCAAGAGATTGCCAAGGCCCTCGTAGTCAAATACTTTGCTCTCATAATTCTCAGCCAATTCTTTGCTCAGTTTGATTGCCTTCTCCCACATCTTCAGAAAAAGAAAAGCAGAATTAAACAAAGCAGTCATTGGTCCAGCTGCAAAAGCCATTTGAGAGAGTCACTTGGAAGGAGTAAGTAGTCAGGAGAGTTGAGTTTCTGCGGATATTCCTGATTTGCTTCATCCCTTGGATCAACTAAACCTTTTTTCTGACATCATAAAGTTACTGTATCTTGGCTGCTTTGCCAGAGGTATTTTCCTCTACATGGGGCACATTCCTTCAGGAATGTAATTCTGTCCACAAAAACATGAAGAACATCATGTGCCCCAGAACAAAGCAATACTGAGTTTGAAGGGCACAGCACTACAGACAACTGAAAGTAGAGAGGAACCAGTTCCAAAGCCTAGGTCCTGAGAGAGTAAAAATTTTGTTGGGAGGGAAAGGAAATTGGCATAGGATTCTGGTTCTGGTGTGTACGTATGCATGTGTGCATTGAGAGTGGGTTGTGTGGAGGGAGGTGGTGGGAGAAAGGCACTGCACTGCTGTGAAGACTGAGAAACTGTTTTTCCACTTAGGGCACTGATTTCCTAGGTCTACCTAAGTTATCTACTTGTGAAAGAAAATTTTAAGAAATGCCTTATAGCATTTACAACGGTATAAGTTATAGCCTAAAGCACATTTTTGTTGTTTGAGCCTAGCATGGAATGGGATGTGATCCAAAAACCAGAGTGAGCCCTCCATTCATTGTGCATTTCATAAAATGTCTCCTAGGTGGATATTACTAAAAATGTAGCATCTGGTAATTTCCTACTTCATTCTTGTTTACAAGGTGCTATGTTGCTTCAATTCTGGCTGCTGAAGGAATGTACATGCAAGCAACGTGCAACCGTAAGACATTTTTGAATTGACAATCTTTTAAAAATCATTCTTTGACAATTTTGCCCCCTTTGAAATTTCAGGGCTGAGATTGTTACACTCTAATAAAGGCTCTGAGTCTCATATGGAACCCAGTCCAGATTAGCTGGGCATGGTATAGAAGCCATTCAACAGAATCCCTGGAGTGGAGTGAAGTAGCTCTACCAAGCTCCCTCTTCTCCTCACCAAATGCTAAGTTATATAAGAGAACAGGGAGTTAATTCAGCCCAGTGGTTCTCAGAGTGTGGCCTGGACCCTGAGAAGTTCCCAGGACTTATTCAGGGTCCACAAGGTCAAAACTTTATTCACTAATATTATTTGTGTTTTTCACTTCATTCTTTCATGAGTATACAGTGCAGTTTTTCAGAGGATACTTGATGAATGATATCTCTAAAGACTGAATGCAAAGACAGATATGCAAATCCCATTGCCAGACAAATTAAAAAGATTTGCAAAAATGTAAAATAATGCCACTTATACTATTTATTAGGAAAATAGGGTAATTTTTCACAAAGGTACGTGATTTAGTTAACAGGTAGTGGGTCTATTAGTGTTTAAAGAAGAAATAAACAAATGTTTTTAAACATTCTGTTTTAATTTCTAACACAGTAAAAATCAATAGATATAACCCATATGAAAAAAAAGCTCTTTGAGGTCCTAAATAATATTTAAGAATATTAAAGGGTTGTTTTACACTCTGGATGATTGTATGGTATGTGCATTATGTTTCAGTTAAAAAAAAGTAAAGAGTGGGGAGGTGGGCAACAGGATCTTTGTTGTCTTTTTCTTTTGTTTTTATTCTGATTTTCATTTTTACTTTTTATTTTTTTGAGTGATGAAAATGTTCAAAAATTGATTGTGGTGTTGAATACACAATTTTATGATGAAACTGTGAAAAATTGTTTTATGCTTTTCATGATTTTAAGGTACATGAATATATTGCAATAAAATTACATTAAAAAACAAAACAAAACAAAAATAAAACAAAAAACAAACAAAAAAGAATATTAAAGGGTACTGAGGCCAACAAGTTTGCACAAACCTATTGCCCTTTGAGCCGCAAGCTTTTCACCTACAGAATAGGGACAATAATCTATCTAACAGAGTTACAGGGAGAATTAAATAAGAAAAAAAATCTTTGAAAGTCATTTGAAACAGAGACTAGCACAAAATAGATGATACCTACTTTATCATGATTATTTGATTTGTTTGTTTATTTTTTATTTAACCAGCAGTTTCCACTGATAAAACTAGTATGGTGGCTGGAAGTGGCAGTCCATAGAACTACCCAGGAATCGGAAACTGATTGAATTTGGGATCTCTTTTGTTTGGATAAAAGAATGAGTTTTTCTTTCTTTCTACCTCCCTCCTTCACCTTTCTAAATTTAAAAGCCTTTAAGCTGGACAAGTTTTTTTTCCAGTGGACCACACACTCCACTTTCTTCTTCCTTCCATCCTTCTTTTACTGGCAGGCCTCTGTAGGCCTGTGGGATCAGTCAGGCTGGGACTTAGGTATGGAGAGTGCATCAGACACATGAATGCAAAAATATCCAGCCAAAATGAAAAATAGGGTGGGATGGGGGATGATTTGGGTGTTATTTTGTTCTTTTTCTTTTTATTCTTATTCATTCTGGTGTAAGAAAAATGTTCAAAAATAGATTGGGGTGATGAATGCACAACTATATGATGGTACTGTGAACAGCTGATTATACACCATGGATGACTGTATGGTATTTGGATATAGCTCAGTAAAACTGAGTTAATATATATATAAATAAACATTCAGCCAAAAAGAAATCAGGGAAATATTTCGATATATCTTTGACTCATCCATATTTTATTTTATTTATTAAGGACAAAATTTACATACATTTACACAGACATACAGAGGTATGAGCCAACCATCTCTTGAGGATGCTAGAAGATGATGGCATCTGCTTCTGGCCCCTGGCAATATTTAAAAGTTAAAAATATGGTCATGGATAGTGGGGCTCTGAGCTGCTGACTCTATTTTCCATTGGGCTAAGTGTCCTTAAGGTAATAGATTTTTATTGATGTTCATTCATGCCTTGATTGGTGTATTCATTTTCTCTCTCCTCAAAAATATCAGAATTCAAAGACACAAAGGAACAATAAAGAGAAAATCATGTCTTTTTCCTCTTTCCCCCAGTTCAAAAAGAAACAACCCAATGCTTACTTTGCCTTTGTCGAAATATGATATGATTTCTTGATACAGCTTCTCCTTAAGCTCTTGCTGGGTATAAACATAGTAACTATCCCTCTGCAGCAAATGGGGTACACAGGGCTTGTCAGACCACTAAAAAAAACAAAGAAAAAATAGCAAAAGAGATACATGAATGCAGTAAATATTTAGCCAAGAAAAAATCAGGGGAATGTTTATATATCTTTCACTTACCCATACTTCACATTTTATTTACTAAACACAAATATTACACACACACACACACACACACACACACACACACACACACGATGCCAGCTCTAAAACAAGTGTCATACCTAGGGGAAAACAACAGAGGCATTCCCACTAAAGTCAGGAATAAAACAAGGTTGCCAACCAATGCAACTACAATGGTATTGATGCTGCCATTAACACAATGAGAAAAAAGAAATTAGAAGTATAAAAAATAGAAAGCAGGAGGTAAAACTATCACTATACACAAAAAATATGCTTGGATTCCTCACAATTCAAGGAAATCAGCTGAAAAACCACCATAAACATTAAGAGAATTAAGTAATGGGATTAAAAAGGTGATATATTTAGAATTAAATAACTTTCATATATAGAGATAACTATATGGAATATAATAAAAGAAAAGATCCCAACAAAAATAAATCCAAAAAGAGATTTACAAGTCAACATAACAAGGAATATATAAGACATATACAGTTAACTTTAAAACACCACTGAAGGGTAGAAAAACTGACTTGAACAAATGAAGTCATAGCATGTTTCTGGATAAAACTAAATTTCATAAACATGTAAATTCTCACCAAATTAAATTTAAAATTTCATTATTCCAAAGTTCTTATGGAAAAATAATAACAAAAATAATAGGTAGGGCACTGAAAAAAGAGTAATGAGGAGTAACAACCAAATAATAAAAGCATAGTATAAAGCATTAATGATTAAAACAATTTGGTACTGCAATAGTATACAAAATCTAGAAATACAACTCCCCTCCACCCACATATAGGAATTTAGCACATGATGAAGATGGAATCTCATACTGATGGGGAAAATATGGATTATATTTAATAAATGATATATACTGAGTAGCTGCCTAGGGTAAAACAGGTAGATCCACATCTCATACTTTACCCCAGGATAGGAGAATTTAATTCTCTGAGCACCCGAGTGAAAAGACCTACAGTTGCTGACACTGGGTTCTCTTTCTGATTATCCTCTGGTAAATAAATCTACAGAACACAAGCCCTACCCTTCTTCCAACCCCCCTCACCATATACAACAAGCTTTTTAACACTCCAATCTTGAAAAAGAATTTTGAGTGTTGCCTTTGGGAAGTGGTGAGGCAAAGGACTCTCAGTTTCAATTACAAACCTTAGAAAGAGCTACATGTATTACTTTATTATGAAATAAAAATTAAATTATAAAACACAGTTAATTGCCAGGGACCAGAATGAACTTAGGAGGTCTAAAAGAGACTTCTGTAGTCGTCAAGGCAAGAGATAATGGTCGCTTGAACCACAGGGCAGCAAGGTGATTTAGATAAGTAGACAGATTAAGGGCAGGTTGTGCAGAAGGTTCACAATTCTTGTTTGTGGAGAACTGAATGAAAGATAAAAAATAAAAGAGTGGGGTCAAGGATGACTCCAAGGTATTTGCCTAAGCACTTGGGTAGAAGGTAGTGCCATTCAGAGAGATGGGAGGAAAGAGGAGATAGGAAGGGGTTGGGGAGGGGGAAACAAGTGGGAAATAAAGGTTTCTGTTATTGACATGCTAAGCTTGAGTTGTCTATTAAGATATTTATGGACTGATGTCAGAAGAATAGTTCATACATGAATCTAAAGTGCTAAGAGATAAAAATAATTATTTGGGGTTCATGGTGTATAGACATAGTTACACCCATGGGACAAGATAATTTTACGTTGGGAGAGATTATAAATAGGAAAGTACTTCTTCAGTACTAACTTCATTAACAACTTATTTCTCTGCAGTTTTACCTATTTTATTACATATATTAATATGTGTTTTATTTCTTCAGTTGGTCTGTAAATTACCAGAGGCCTGAAACTTATGCTGTGTTTCCTAAGGATTATTAAATACATGATAACCGACATTTTCCAAGCCTTGATCTTTGCTTTTCTACAAGGTATAAAAATATTCTTAGGTAAAAATATCTCTCTTGAATAAGGATCTGTCCTGTCAAAATTATGAAGTATATAGGATTTAGTCCCAAGGGGTTGAACAGTTGTCACCCTGTTGAAACAAACCCTCTTGATCCACTTACTTGCAGCAGCTCAGCATGTAAGAGAAGTGTGTAAGCAGCTTCTGTGTAGTTCTCACAGTCTCGATGCAAATCCCGAAGCTTGTACAAATATCTGGTAGGAAGGAGAGAAAGGAGGCATTTTGCCCTTGGGAGTTTGATCTAGCATTCAGCTCATTCCACAACTAGGCCCCAGCCTGCACCCCAGCCTGCTTTTCCTTTCCTCCTTTTATTCCTATACATGAACACTTCCTTTCTCTTAGGCAAAGGAATAGGTCACTTCTGATTTCTTACACACGTTGTACTGCTTCCTGCCTCTGCATTTCCTACTGTATCTGTTTCTACTTTTACTCTTCCTTTGAGGCAGTGATATTTGATTTATTTTAGGTCATGAACCCCTTTGGAAAACTAATGAAAGCTACAGAATCTCTCCCCAGGAAAAAATATATATATATCTTATGTACAAGTTTCCTTCATGTTCAGGATTCATGGAACCCAGGCTAAGACTACTGATACAAGGCTAATTTTCACACATGTCTTCTGGGAAACTTTTCCTGATTATCCTAGTGTTAGAGATTGAATCATGTATCCCACAAAAAACATGTTCCAGTCTTAATCCATGTTCCTGTGGGTGTGAACTCATTTGTAAAAAGTATCTGAATAATTTAAGGTAAATCAGGTTGTGGACTCATTTGTGAATAAGATCTTCAAAGATCCTACTTAGGTACGGCCAAATTGAATCAGGGGAGGCTTTAATCCTACTGCTGGAGGCCCTGTAAACAGAGTTAATTCACAGGCAATTGGAGAAACCAGAAGTCGAAGAAAGCCACAGGAGGAGACCAAGTTCACCATCATGTGGAAACATGATGAGGACCACCATTACCAGAATGTTAACAACTCCAGAAGACAGCATGGCCTTGACAACTTCTTGATTTTGGGACTTCTAGCCTCCAAACTGTGAACCAAAAAATTCTTGTTGTATAAGCCAACCCATTGTGTGCTATCTGTCATAGCAGCTCTGGTAAACTAAGATACCTGGCCATAAATCTTCTTTCTCTCCCTTGAACCCAGACATGACCCTACTTATGTGCTTCCTCTTATCCTAGTTATTTGCATATCTTTCTAAAGAGTTTACCCTTTTTGGGGGGAAAGGAGCATATCACATACTTTCTGCTATCTCTCAAAGCAGAAGCATGGCGTTGGGGCTTAGTATTTGTTTACTGAAGGAATAAATAATAAAGTGATTATATAAATGGAAAAAAGAAGAAATTAGTTCATCTCACCTTATGTATATGTCCTCTCTCTTCTTTTCTTTATAAAAATTCTATAAAAATAAAGGTCACAAAATACCAATGTAAATCAAGGGAAATTGATGTGCTTGCCATAAAAATGACCAAACTATTACTTTTGCTTGTCAACAGGATCAGTTTTCCAAGGAATTTATTATTCCCCTTTAATAAATATCCCCTCAAGAAAGGAAAGAGACAGATAATAAAGAAGATAAATTGAAGAATTTTTCTAGGATCATGCTTTTGAGAGATGTGAAGGAAAACTTCTAAGGGAATAGAGACCCATCTCATGATTAAGTCACCAAATACCCCATTTTCTGACCATGGAATGTATAACTTCTTCATTTATATTAAGTGGAGGAATGCATGGCAACCTACACCTCTGAGGTCTGTGGTCCCAGTTAACTTATGTCCAGGGAATGGCAAGACCAAAGAGTTCTACTGTAGTGAATATTTTACCCATGAGCCTTCTACTCATGGTATAGTATTTCTGACCCAGATTGGTTTGTGGCCAATAATTTAAATAATAAAATAAACACTATTCAAATAAGACAGAGAAACAAGGTTAAGGATGGCCCTCGGAAAGAGAGTTGAGTCAACAAGAGCTTATGTTGCATTTTCCGTCCCTGTTTCCTAATTTACTCTCAAAGTCTGTGTCTTCTGGTATCTGTTGGGTCCACAGCAGAGTCAGCTGTTCCAATGAGACTCCTCAGGGCACAGAATCCATAAAGGTGACTCAGGGTACCTTCGTGTTTGTATGATCTACCTACAGCTAAGTGTGGGGCTCACGGGTGGCCAGGTAGTGTCCTGCCATCCTGGAGGACCTGACACGTACCAGCACATTAACAGTACAGCTCATGCGGTTTTCTTTGCTCTCATCATGCATGATGGTTCTGTAGTCCAAAAGGTTCTCTAAGAGGCTGCTGACCAGGAAGGCAAATACTTCCCCGGAGCTGGAGAGGTATTTATGTTTCCGGCAGTGATCTAGGAGTCTGGGGGGTGAAGAGGGGTGAGGGAGGTAGAGACAAATTCTCATGTTCCATGCTGTCATTCTGGCACCATTTATGAGCACTAAGGTCCTAGCAGCAGGTGGCACCAAACTAGATGCCACAGGATGCAGTTAAGCTGACAGACCCTTCATGTGACATAGTCCTATCCTGGTGTCACCTCTGCTATACCTCTACTGACTCACATTCTACATTTTCTTTAAGGCTTAGCTCAAGACTTACCATCACCTATAATCCCAGTCCTCTATGCCCTTCTTTGAATTTCTGTTTGTATTCTGTCTTTTTCAATACCACACAAATGAGAACCTTTGCCCAAAAAGTTTGTATACGCTATCTGATCATTTTATCTAGCCAAGTTGAAGGAATCTTATTTTTCATGTCTTTATTCTTCCTAAGGCCCGGAACATATTAGGTTTGGGCATATGGTGGGCATTCTAGAAAGCTTTGGATTGATACTCAGGCTAGAAAATCCACCATATACATACATAGATATGGCTCTGTATTTCAGATAAAAGTGTTATTTTAAGACACAAATGCAGAGTTTTAAAAAGTGGAATGTGATTAAATCTTTGGTCTAAATTCTCCCTTTGGACCCATACAGAGCAAAACTCTAAATCTTCTTAGATTAATATGATTAGAAGAAAACTTCGGTAAAAGTGGGGGAGAAGGGGGAGAAAAAGAAATAACTGGGTCCAAAGAATTAGTTCAGACTCTAAGAATATTCTTGAGCACTGGATTATTTGTGTGTTCATATTTTTCTGGAGTTTGTGATCCAGGAAGAACAAAGAAAACAAAACAGAAGCTTCAAGCAACAAACCAGCTGTAGAATTAAAAAAAAAAAAAAACACCAACAACAAAAAAAACCAACCCTAGAGGATTTTCATTTTTTTAAACTGTGCTTATGTATTTACAAGCTTGTATAACTTGTCCATGCAATTGCTATATGAGATCATAATTGTGAAAATATTAAATTAGGAGTTGTGAAGCTCAAACAGACAAAAAGGAAACAGGATAAAAAGATCAACAAAAGGTCTTGTCATCATTAAAAACAAAATAAAAAACACTTCTGGTTCTTTAAAATACAGACTTCATCAATTCCACTCATCCAATTCCACTCCTTGAGTCTTTCACTGTGTTGGTTCCTTAGGGAATCTTAAAAAATGAGACAAAGGTTGAGGATGTCTGTCTGTCTGTCAGCACAGTCTAGAGCACAACATTTACATGACAGAATAACAAAATGCGTCCAGGCAGGCAACCTCAGGTGACATGGCTGGTTGGTCCTCCCAAAGATCAGAAGACATGAGAACCAAGGGACTAGGGCAGTCACACCCAGAGTAATGGGGGGATCTTTAAACAATAGCTAGAGAAGCCAACATTTATTAACATGAACTCTGTAACAGTCACTATGTTAATGCATCCTCTTCTTTAATCCTCACAATAATACCAAATATAGCTACTATTGTTGTGATAGATGAAAAAATGAGGTGTTAGAGAGGTTTAATCACTTGCCCCAAGTTAAAAAAAAAAAAAAAAAAGAAAGAAAAGGAGCGAGATTTGAGTCTCAGTCTCTAACTCCAACATACAAGTGTTTCTAGCCACTCTGTACTGTTATTCCACACGTGCAAAGAGAAATTAAGAAGGCAAGAGGGTGATCAGTGAGTGTCGGTGAGGTTGGGGGGGGAGGCGAGTACTGGTGGGAATGTGAACAGAGATGAGGGGACAAATATGTAGAATCTGGAAGCTGGGAATGGTTGGTTGTTAAGAGGTCCTTTACAGGGCAGTAAGGTTGTTTTGAATGTAAAGGGGACCTTGAAATGTTTTTTCCTTCTCCTTTAAAGTGTTACTTCAAAGCCATAATTAGAGGTGTTAACACTTTGGTTGAAGTTAGGAAATTGAAACACTGGGCACAAGGCCACAGGTCTGTGCATCTCCTAGCTCCATCTGCTCTGTTCTCAAGGGCTGGGCTGCTAGGAAACCGCGGACATTTGACTCAGGTCAGATAAACAAATGTCAACAGTGCATGGTGTAACTCCAATAACCCTGTCAAGCACCATTTGTGGTAAGGACCCCAGTGATTCTGAGACCTCGAGATTTCTCTGTAAATACAGCAGAGGCCCCAACTTCTCCATCACTAGATGATGCCATCAACTTGCGGTTTTGTTTCTGAAATACTCACAGTTTTTCCAGAAGAACTTTGTATTGTTCATCTCCTCTGCCCCCTTCTACCTCTTGGTCCAGCTTTGTGATCAGTTCATTCTCAAACTGAAAGCAGAATACGAATTTCATAGGAGAATGCTATTGTACTTAGAAGAGGACATGACAGACACCTGTCTAATATTTCTAGGTTTGACCCAAACCCCTCTATTAAATTGTGAAACTGTTTCCAACAAATATAGAGGAAGATCATCATTATTTTTAACAGCGCTCCAAGGAGCTGGAACACAACCCAGGATCAGCAGATGCCAGCAATGCGCCTTCCCAGCTAACAGAGGTTTTCCGGACACCACTGGCCATCCTTCGGTGAAGGTATACTCATGTTGCTGTCTCAATTTGGACATTTTCAAGGGCTTCAGACTAACTTTGTAACCAAATAAACCCCAATTATAAAAGCAAAAAAAAAAAAAAAAGAAAAAAAGAAAAAAATTGTGCTCCAAGGCTATCAAACTTTCTAAAGCTATCTTTTGCAGATCAAAAGTAAATTATCCAAAATACTATTTCTATTTTGTTTCTCATACAACTATGCATATAAAAATAACTTAATGATTCTAATTTTCCATTTTATTTTAGTTTCTTGTCTAAGTCCTGGCAATGAGATTGCATTTGCAGAGCTTCATATCTGCAAAATTTGCTTTTCAATAGTAATGTACTCTACAGATGAGGCAACTGTGGCATGGAGAAGACATATTAGGCAAACAGAGCTCTCAAAACTAGAGAGTAATGGATAAGGCCACAATCCATTTGCATCATTCTGTCAGTTGTACTAAAACATAGGATTTTTCCTCAGTCCACTGCATTACTGTCAGCTATACTGCAACAGATGGGATTAAAATGCACGAAGTCAGCTCTCAATTATCCAGAGACAGAGTGTTGCTTTAGGAAAGACAGCCCCTGGGCTGGAATATCTGATTATATCCTTAATTGCTTTACAAAATGAAATGCAAAATGAGTATTGGGGTCACCTTTTGATTTGTATTATTCAAGCTACTGCTTTTTTGACATAAAATTTTTTTTTAATAAGAATTCACCAAATCTGCTTTCATCAAATTTTAGGGTCTACCATTCTTACCATATGAAAATTGCCATTTCCACTGAAATTGAACTCACACTGCATCATATCAAAGAAAATGGGGATTGTGGCTTTCCGGAGCTCTACTTCAGGGGTCAGAGTGACCTCCAGAATAGGACCCACCATCGACGGAATGAATTTGATTTTGTGGGGACCTGAAATAAAAGTAAATGAGGATATTAAAAAATAACTTCACTGTAGGTAAAGCATTTCAATCTTCCTCCACAGGGCCCATAAGAAAAGAAAAGGTTTAAGTGTTAAATTCAGAAGTGAGTGACTAAATACTGTATTCTGATAATACATAACAAGAGACTATTCATTGCGAATTCCCAGTTGAGATGATGGTGTGAAACCCACAAATCAATTTTAGAAGTATTTATTTTCACTTCAGATATATAGGCAAATAAATACCAGAGTTATTTGAATTAAAAAAGAAAAAGAATCCTTCGTGGGATATTTACCACTTAGGAGTTGTGCTTGCGCCCATTAAAGGGTATACACTCACCCAGGTTATACCACATGTCCCGGATTCTAAAGCCGATTTCCTTTCTCATGTCCCCATATCTAGGAAGAAGATCACACACCAAGAGAAAGATATGCAGTGGAAAAGAGTACATACACTAAAATGATGAGAGGAATTAAAAAAGCCTGTGGTCCTCTAGCTCACATTTAAGGCTTATAAATGACTTCAGGTTTTGAGGCAGGGTCACTGTAAGAGATGAGGTTAAAACCTAAACAAGTACCAAATGACAACTGAGGCACACAGAGAGGGGACTTTAATAGCAAGAGGAGGACCAAAGGCAAATTTCAAAAAAGTAAGTGAGACGATGAGATTAACAATCCTATCAAAGGGAGAAGAGTGAGAAACACTTCTGATTACTGTTAAGCAAATAAATAAATAAAAAACAACAAAAACTAATGAAAGGAATGATGAATAAGATATGATTTATACAGCAATGTATTCAATTTATAACAAACATACTGACTTTATATACTTAGATTAGGGTAATACATAACCAGAGCAGTGTGTTCTTCAAAGTAGTCACTTTGGGAAGTGTATTCTCAATTGTGATATCCTCCTCAAGGGGTGAAAATTGGCCCTTGAGGATGAAAAAAGCTTACTCTTTTCGTGTAAAGCACAGACACTCACACAGTACATAAGTAGAGATGCAATGTATCTGTGGTATTAAAATTTCATGGTGGGGGGAGGAAGGTGATAAAAAAAATGTCTACAGAGTTTGCTTTGTGAAGGCAGAGAGAGAGAGAGGGTCCACTAAGCCTGCAGCTTGGACAAGCTGCCAGCAGACAGAACCATTCCTGGGGACTGGAGAGCTGGGTAGCCCAAGTGACTCTCCAGGTGTAAACTGTTTACAAAGAGTGGGGTGATTTATGGGAAATGAACGGAAGTTCGAGAAAAGAGATGTGAACCTGGGGCAACTGAAAGTCTACTAAATGATTGTTTTAAGACCTACCTCACTGAATACATGGGTAGTCACTGAACAGTAATGTCCGTGATATCAAAATGGTGCTCTGAATACAAATAAAAGAATCACATTCTCAATCTTAAACGAATTAAGAGGATACTTACTTTTTTACAATTTTGTTGCGCTTGGCTTGTGAGAAGGTTTCAAGCTGAAGGGACTCATGGGTAAGAAACGCTACTGCCAAATGGAAGTAATTGTTCCAGAGCTGCTCAAAATTAATTGTGTGGGTGAAAAGAAATGGAAAATAACATTAACAAGGGTCATAGTAAAACAGAGCTACATGGTAGAAAGTCACTAGTCAGGGATTAATGAAAAACCAAAACAAAATCCGTCAGAACTCTGTGTTTCGATTATTAAGTCCTGAAATACTACGGTTTAATAAGAGTCACATCCAAACTATTATGCTTGTCTTTACTCCTGGGATAAAGGAAAACTGCTACCAAGAGTGTACTTTGGAACAGTCTTTATAGTAGGTAGTTTGGCAATATGTATCAAGCCCCCAAATTTTGGCAAACTTTTGAACTAGTAAGTAGTTTTAGTACTTTGTCCTAACAAAATAATCATGGGTATTGGAAAATATTTTAAACAAAGAAGGTCATCATAAAGTTATGTTATTCAATGTAACAGAAAATAAAACAACCTAAAGGTTCATAGGAACAATTTGGTTAAATCATGGGCCATCCACGTAATGAACTGTAGTCAGCCATTAAAAATTCTCTGAAAATATTCAATATCATTGAAGGGATCACAGAAAAAGTAAATAATAAAGTAGATTAATAGATGATCAAATAACTGCACAGATGGATTCTATTTGGTCTCCTCTGCTTATGACTCCCCACTGTTAAAACTTCCACAGATATTTACAAAAGGCACATGACACAGCAAAAACAGATCTCCTACACAATGTACTCTGGAACGTATGCTCCACTAAGGAGGGACCCTATCTGTCTTTACCAGGGCCTATAATAGTGTCCCATGCTAATATTTGTTGAGTGAATGAAGATGGAGTCAGCGGACACATGTTTTGCTATCAGCTTGGACTTTTACACAAATATGCATATGAACTTGTTTTAGACCCTAACCCATCTGTGATAGAAGTGTCTGTTTATGCCTCTTGCAAAGTATATGAGAGTATGTGTGTATTTGTGTGTGTGTGTGTGTATATATATATATATATATATATATATATATATATATATATGAAGGAGCAATACAAAATACATATATATATGAAAGAGCAATACAAAAGAGGAGGGAAGGATTATTTGTCATTTAAATTTTCCTCTTTTCGTTTAGCTATACTTTCCATGACTATTGTGCATTATTTTATACAAAGAAAAAAAAACTATTTAATTGTGTTTGGAAGACAGAGTAACAGGAATGTGTGCTTTAGGAAATGAGAAAAAAAAATGCAAAACCTTTTTTCATTTGAAAATGAAGAAATCTAAGGAGATGCTTTCCAGATTGAAAGAGCTATCTTGCTATGGCTGAGAACTCAAGGAACTCCTAGGTGAATCACAAGCATACCTGAAGTTCAAAGCTTGCCTGATCCATGAAGAATTTTGTGAGAACTTCAGCAAACTGATTTATAGCACGGAGAAAAACCCTAGAAGAGGAAAACACCTGATAAAGAAGGCAACTTTGTGCTCTGTGAAACATTTTCCCCTCTATAATAAAAACAAAACAGAATGAAACCTGGATTGGGAAACATAAGGATATTTAGATCTGTTCAGCACCTTAGAGACCAACCCTACAGATGAGGAAACGGAAGTTCAATTTCTGGAATTGACTAGAAGAGCCCCTAAAGACTGCATTCCAATTTAGCTATGTAGGGGTAGAGCTGAGACTACAAAACCAAACCTCCTGAACCTCAGACCAGAGCTCTTTGCATTATATGATGATGTTTCTCTTTTAAAGTTTAGAGTTTCAGATGCAATATTTTTTTTAATCTGTTTATAGCTGAACAGGGTTTCTCTAACCAGGTATCAGGACCATGTAGAGTTAAAAAAAATAATTATCATAATTCTTTTTATTTAGCTCTTTGAAAAATTATAAAACTCTTTTAATATAATACGTATTCAGTTCATTTCACTTCTATTCAAAAGCATTGTTGTGGGCCAGCAACTGTAAAACATTAGCTTAGGTGCTACATTGGAAGACATGGTTCCTAATATCAGGAAGTTTACAACTTGGTAAGGGGAATTTACAACCTATAAATCTAACCATGACCCAACATAGAATATAAAGAATTCTACAAGAGGGCTTCAAAGAGCTACGACACATTTCTCCAAAGAGGAAATACAAATGGCAAAATGCACATGAAAAGATGCCCAACATCACTAGTGATTAGGGAAATGCAGATCAAAACTACAGTGAAGTATTTCACACCCACGAGAATGGCCACTACTAAAAAGAAACAGAAAACTTCCAGTGTTGGAGAAGATGTGGAGAAATAGGAACACTCATTTGTTGCTGGTGGGTTGTAATATGGTGCAGCCACTGTGGAAGATAGTTTGGCAGTTCCTCAGGAAGTTAAGCATAGAATTACCATATGACCCAGCAATCCCACTACTAGGTGTGTACCCAGAAGAATTGAAAGCAGGGACTTGAACAGATATTTGCACACTGACGTTCATAGCAGCATTATTCACAATTTCCAAAAGATGGACACAACCCAAGCTTCCATCAACTGATGAATGGATAAACAAAATGTGGTATATATATACATATATATACACAACTGAATATTATTCAGCCATAAAATGGATTGTAGTCCTGATGCATGCAACAATATGGATGAACCTTGAGGACATTATGCTGAGTGAAATAAGCCAGACATTAGAGGACAAATACTGTATGATGTCACTGTTATGAACTAATTATAATAAGCAAACTCAAAGAGTTAGATTCTAGAATATAGGTTACCAAGAGGTAGACCAGCGTGAGAGAATGCTTAACTTGTACCGAATTTCTACTCAGGTTGATGGTAAAGGAGTAGAAATGGATAGCAGTGATGGCAGCAGATTATTGTGAGTATAACCAACAGCACAGAACTACTGAGGTGAATGTGGTTAGAATGGGAAACTTTAGGATGTATATATTACTAGAATAATATGTGAACTCTATTGTAGATGATGGGCTATAGTTAATAGCACAAGTATAAGAAGCTTCTTTCATGAATTATAATCAATATACTATACTAATACAAGGTGTTAATGATGGGGTAGTGTATGGGAAAAAACATACCTAATGTAAATTTTGGATGATAGATAATAATACAATTGTAATAATCTTTCATCAATTGTAACAAAGGTAACTACTGTTAAAAAAAATAGTACAAACAAAAATGCTATCATCAATTGTAAGAAATGTTCCACACCAATGCTAGGTATTGGGGGTGGGGTGGTGTATGGGAATTCTATATTTTATGAATGATTGTTTTGTAAACCCACAACTTCTCTAATTAAAATAAATAAATAAGTAAAGGGTTATGAGCGATCAGTGGAATAAAAAGATGACATCCAGGTTAGAAATGTTCTCTTTGGAGATGGCATTTGAGACAGGCCTTGAAGAATGGGTAGAATGTTGTAGCCAGAGATCATGGGGAAGACTTTTCCAGGTGGAAGAAGCAGTGCAAAGGAAAGCAGAGAACATGCTCAGCACCCAGGATAGGCCAGTTTGGTGAGAGCACAGGCTGCATCTAGAGGGAAACAGTGGACAATAAGGCTGGATAAGCAGGGTGGGGTGGGCTGCAGAGGCCATGAACGTCAGGATGGAGGAGGCCATGTGGAGCCACAGAAAAAGGCAGTGTAGAGCCGATGTTGAGGACAACTGATATGGGTGATGAAGAGACTAGGCTAGCAGGAAGAGAGTAAAGAGCCTGAATTGGAGCATCTACAAGCAGCCCAGGTAAAACTGAGATCGTAAGCACATAAATGAGGATCATGGCAGGGGAAGATCCTTACTCTACAGACGGTAGACCTGAGGCAAGGAGAGGTAATATTTCTCAGCAAGGTCACAAGGCTAGCTACCTGTCCCCAGTGTTTAGAGTCAAAGATGTCAGGGTCTGCCAGGGGCTGTCTTACCTGCTCTGCATCATATTCATGACCATCCAATCTTTGGCATAGACATTCTTTCCAATAAGATCCTTAAACATGATAAAGGTTTCCATGAGGAAGTCCTGCAGGGAATAAGAGAGGAATGGTTGGGGGGGGGGGGGGGATGGGCAACACTTATAAGCCTTTCTTCCAGGACAAGAAAACCACTACATCAGGACAAGATTTTCCTAGTCCCTCAACAGCAGCTTAGCTTATAAAGATTTTAAGGATAACAAAGCATTTTCACAGCCACTGTCTGATTTGATTTTCATTATGTTATAGGACCCTATGAGAAAGACAAGGACAAAAAAAAAATTATCCACACTTTACAAATAAAAAAACTGAGGCAGAGTAAAAGTAAATGACTCATCTAAGGTCACAGAAACTGAGGAGCAAGAGAGCTGGGATGAGAACTCAGGTCAATGGAGCCTAAGTTTAGAGCTCTTAACTTATGCTTTAGTTCTCTGCTGCCAAGCGTTGTCTGAATGTTTCTACTGAGCTTAAAATAATTCAACAACAAATTGCAAGAAAATTGAAACTTCTAATTCATCTGAGTTTAATTCTCCTCTATTATTGTTAGGATAGTACAAAAGTACTAAAAATAAGAAACAGAATCATGAATCTTCCTATTCGAGGAATGTTATCATATGTAGTTCTGAAGAAGGGTCCTAAATGGTCCCTAAAAAAGAGATTCTAAGAGTGGCTCATGATAACTGCAACAATTAATAATGTTTGCATACATAGGGCAGAATAGGAAAAATAGCTGTTCTAGTCAAAAGAGGGTTGTAAACAAAAAGTAATCCAGAAATAGAACAATCAGATTAAAATCCAAAGCTAAAAACTTTGAAAGTTTTTTATTTATTAGTTAGCTAAATTTAGATATTTTCCTCTGGGATTCCTGAAATGAAAATCCAGTCCAATTTCTCTGGCACTAAACTGAGCAGTTCTGCCTTAGGAATTACATGGTGTGGTGGTAAGAACATGATATTTTGAACAATATTCCCCTGAGACACTGGACAAGCTGGTTAACCTCCTGCACTCTGAACGCCAACCACCCAAGGAATGGGAGTGATTCTGGATATGAAATCTTCCTCCTGGATCAGTGGAGTGTCAAATGTATCTATTCCCAATTTTAAATTATAGACATATTTCAAGAGTTTTAAAATTTTACATTATATTTAAGCATGTTCATCAATTTCGTTACTTCCATTTTGTTAACTTTTCATTTAAAATCAACAAAAATAAACCATGGTGTGTGAATCAAGGATTAAATTTAGATGCCAGGTATCTGCTTCAGATTTTGATTTTACAGTCAAGTCTTGGTAATCTAAATGAACTGCAAACTGAGATATCAAAATAAAGGCAATTCACAGATAATTCCAGACCTCATTTTATCTGTCACTCTCAAAGTTCATCTCCACTGAAATGTTTTGAGTAAAAAGGCAGGGTCACAGAAAGGAAAGGGCAGTGAACTGGGTGTCAAAAGGCACAGATGTGCGCTGTGGCTCTGCCACTGATGACTATATGCTTAGGCAAGCTACTTAATTTCTCCAGACCTTAGTTTCCTCATAGGATAATAATTCTCTTCTAATGAGATAACAGCTGTGGTAGAGCCCACCATAGTTCCTGCAAACAAAACTTCAATTTTTCTTACTTAACAATGAGGCCAAATTGTCAGAGTTTGAGATTAGTATATTTCTCTTTTCTACCTGCTTCCTAAAAGAAATTTGGGGAAAAAATACTTCTACATTACTTTAATTTTATATTACAATAATAATAAAACTGTTATTATAAAGAGTTAGTATTCACAGGCATTAACTATGTGCCAAGTAGGAAGTGAGGCACTGTCCCCACGCATTGATTCAATCAGTACTCACATTAACCCTCAAGGTACATATTATCCTGCAAATGAGGAAACTAAGGTTTGGTGAGGTTAATGTGCCCAAATTTCAAAAAAAGAAATGGAGTAACCAAATTCAAACCCAGATCTCTGTGCTTGCATATCCTGTGTTCTTATCCACTACATCATCCGCCGGTAGAGGAGAAAATATTGCTACTCTCTGCCTCCGTCTCAGCCCATCCCCTCCTCTCCTCCCAGCTGGCACTCCTCTTGGCAAGCTCACCCACATGTGGTGGTTACTGCTATAGGGTTCCATCCTATGCTGCCAGAGTGTCCCAATGTGTATATCTGAAGTAAGAGAAGGAAAAATGTCCACGAGACCCCAGCATTAGACCACCTAATAATAATAAACAATACTTTCAATCCAATTCCTTTTGTATTTGTGCATCATGTGGACCTCAAAAAAGAGGAGTGATTGGCAAAGGAGATGCATATCCTTGGGTATACCATCAGTACAAAACAGGCATAAGGTAAAAAAGTTAAAACATAAAGAAGATTGCAATATCCATAAATAATGAGAAGTTATCCAGAGAAAAGACTAGTGTGATGCAGCACTGGTTTGCTAATTGAGCCTCATGTCCATCCCACTGCTCTGCCAGATAAGATGACACCCTCATGTACATCTTAAAAATCGCTAATAATTCCCTAAAGTGAAGGCTCCTGGAGAAATAGCCAGAGGCTTAATTTAGCCTCTTAGGCTGCCGTTAGTTGCATGCTTAATAACAAGTATGAGAAAAATTTTCCTATTTAAAGCAAAAGAGAAGGAATGTTTCCAACTCAAGATAATTCACATTGTGTCCCTTTGAAATGAAAGGGAGAGAACCTAAGATGGAGGCTAAGTGAGACAGGGCAAAAAAACACCTTCATGAAAAATACTAGATAAAAACCAGAAAGTGACCCAGAACACTACTGCCAGCAATGCACCAGCCAGACAAGGTCTGCTAAATCCACAGAGAACGTGCATTTGGTGAAACCAGGAACCTGCATTCTGAAATGAGTGAGTGAGTCGGCTGAAAGTCCCACGGCCGCACTGCGGTGTGGGCAAACGGTGGGCTGGTGTTTGGAGACAGACTAGCTCTTTAAAAAAAAAAGCCCAGGAGTGGCAGAAGATACGATGGGGAGAGCCGCACAGTGAAGTACGGTGGGAGCGGGCTGAGCTAATGCCTCGGTGTCTGGCGTGGAGGATAACCCTTCCCACACCCGCTGCTGATTGTCTCCAGACCAGAGGAGCAGAGGAGAGCCAAAAGGAGGAAAAAAAACCGCATTCCTTGCAGCCATCTCCCCAGGGGGCGGGGGCACTCCTGCCCAGGACCAGACCCACAGCCCAGAGCTGTGCCAAGAAACCCAGCGTGATGGGGAATCTTTCCCGCAGCACTACACACAAGCCACAGTATCGGCCGTGGACAGTGGCCTTTAATACACCCACGGCTGATTGTCCCGGAGCTGGGAGGGCAGAGCTGTGAGAAAAGGGGGACGTTAACGCTTCCCATTCAGCCATCTTTGAAGCGGGCTGGGAGTGCCCCTGCATGGCCCAGTGACCCAGGACTTCCCTGGAGGGCCGGCGTGCACTAGTGATGTGGTGTGGCCCTCCCTCAGCAGAGGTCCTGGAAGAGCACAGCTGGGAAGGGGGAACCGCTCAGAAATCCCAGGGACCCTACGCGAATACCAAGGACTTGTGGGTCAGCAGCAGAGACAATCGGTGGAAAGAGTGAAATGAAGGCTTAGACTCTTGTAACAGCCTTAAATCTCCGGGAACACCTGGGAGGTTTGATTATTAAAGCTGCCCTGCCTCCCTAACCACCCAGACACACGCCCCACATTCAGGGCAGACAGCACCAACAACACACCCAAACTTGGTGCACCAATTGGACCCCACAAGAATCAGACCCCCACACACCACAAAGACAAAGTTGGGGAGAACTGACTTGAGGGGAATAGGTGACTCGCGGACGCCATCTGCTGGTTAGTTAGAGAAAGTGTACGCCTCTAGGCTGCAGTTCTGTCAAATTAGGGATCAAGTAAAGCAAATGCCAAGAGGCCAAAAACAACAGAAAATCTTAAAGCATATCATAAAACTAGACGATATGAAGAACCCAAACCAAAACACCCAAATCAAAAGATCAGAAGACACACAGTACTTGGCACAATTAATCAAAGAATTACAGACAGGCAACAAGAGCATGGCTCAGGATATAAAGGACATGAAGAGCATGGCATAGGATATAAAGGACATAAAGAAGACTCTAGAAGAGCATAAAGAAGAAATTGCAAGAGTAAATAAAAAAATAGAAGATCTTATGGAAATAAAAGAAACTGTTGGCCAAATTAAAAAGACTCTGGATACTCATAATACAAGATTAGAGAAAGCTGAACAACAACTCAGCCTCCTCGAAGACCACAGAACAGAAAATGAAAGAACAAAAGAAAGAATGGGGGAAAAAATCGAAAAAATCAAAATGGATCTCAGGGATATGACAGATAAAATAAAACGTCCAAATTTAAGACTCATTGGTGTCCCAGAAGGGGAAAAGTAGGGGTTCTGAGAAGTAGGGGAAGGGGCAATGGGGAGTTAAAAAATGAGTGTAGGGTTTCTGTTTAGGGTGATGGGAAACTTCTAGAAAGGGATGGTGGGAAGGTGATAGCATTGCAACATTCTAAATGTGATTAATCCCACTAATGGAATGCTAGGGAGGGGGTGGAATGGGAAGATTTAGGCTGTATATATGTTTCCACAACTGAAAAAAAAAAAAAAAAAAGACAGTCTAAATAGATGACAATTAAATGCCGAGGATGATCCTGGATGGGATCTGAGGATGAAGGAGAGGAAGCTCAAAGGGACACAGATGGGACATAAGGAAAAAAAACAAAGTATAGAATGTAAGCTTTGTATCAAGGTTGAATTTCTTGAACTTCTTAGCTGTGTTTAATGGGATTGCATAAAAGAATGTTCTTGTTCATGGGAAATGTATATGTGAATTATATTGTTTTTTCAAGGACGTGTGCAGCTTGCTCTCATATGTTCAGAAGACAAAGCAATAGATGATGGATGATAGGGAGGGAGAGAGAAAGGGAGGGAGGGAAAGAAAGAAAGAAATGGTGGTGTGACAGGATGTTAAAGGTGGTGGATTGGCGTATTGGGGGAGGGGGGTCAGGGTATACTGGAGTTCTATGTATGGGGTTTGTACTGTTTTTGCAACTGCTCCTGTAAGTTTGAATTTATCTCAAAATAAAATTTCTTATATAAAAAAAAAGATATTCTTAATTCCATGGTTTCTGGTCCAGATTCATCCCAGGGAGTCATCTTTCACTTTTCCAGGGAGATTTACACCAATGGGAGTCAGATCCCAGGTAGTGGGGAGGACAGTGAGTTCACCCACTGAGTTGGCTTAGCTAGAGAGAGAAGGCCACATCTGAGCATTAAAAAGGTACTGTAAGGGGGGAGACACTAAAAAAAAAAAGAGAAAAGAAATGAAAGGGACATGAAAATGGTGGTAACAACCACATCTTGGAAGATTTTACATACCTCTGCCTACTAAAATCCTTGCCATGGCATGGGTGACTATTGCCCCTTAAGATACACTAGCCTTTTCTCAGAGTAAAAAAAAGATTGCTCAAGTGTTTGTAAATAAGGGCTCTATCAAAATCCAAGAGACTTAGGGTGTTGGGTGATGACCTTTTGGTATATGTACTAAACTCATCTTCATCTTCAAATGCTACAAAAGAGCATTTCTGTAATCACTGTGGACAACCACACAACATTGGAGATAGATGGGAAGAGAACCCTGGGGTTCGTGATGTTCCGCCTCAGTTATATTTTGCTAAATATAAGGAGAATTAAGTTTACCAGGATCCAGGGAAGACAACTTACAATGATATCTTGTCTTGTTTTGAACGTGCTGATGTAGTGGCTATAGTGGCTGTCGTCCATTTGCCGCAGGATGGCAATCATGCAAGCAACAAAACTCCCCTGGAAGGAAGAAGAAAACACAAATCCAAGATTCCTTAAACCACCAGCTGACAAAACATGATTTGGGCACCTTGCTTTGGTTATCCCCACTCAATCAGTTATGCAGGGAACCTACCAATCTGGCAACATGCTACATTCTAAAGATCCAAAGGGCATGAGTTTTACTCTTTCTGCTTAAAATTCTACCATCCTTCCAGGTTTGAGTTTAGGAATCTGGAGGACTTCACTCATTCCATTTACTGGCATGATTTCTAGAATGCTGTGTATCAAGAAATATTAACTCTAAGATCTCAATTAGATTACCAGTTAAGATATAATGATGTGTTAAGACACCACAACTTCTTGTTGAGAAAGAGTTGTTCTATAGAAGCCCATGGAGAAATGACTGAAATATTTAGATCAGTTAAACAAAATTGAATTTGGAGGCATGTTAGGAGTTAAAAGAGGTGTTAAAACAGAGTGGAGCTGTCAAGAAGAGCAGTTTCCTGCTAAAATATTTGAATGTCATTTCTCCAATTCTAGAACCCTTTAGCTATTTATTCTCAGTATGTTATGCAAGCAGAATGGTGGGTCTGGCTTAAGAAAAAGAGATAGAATAATTAGATGAATAATCTTATTTCTATTTTTGAGGTCAGGAATGACATAGTAAATGTCCTTTTCCTAAGTCTAAACAGTTTTTAGCCACAGATTTAATTATCTGGCCAGAGGGTAAATATCTTGAATACCCAAATTTGGACATGTTCTTGGTCTTGATCCACATTCTGGTGTGTGTGGATCCATTGTGAACAAGAGCTCATCAATATGCTCGTTCAGTTAAGGTGTGGCCCAAATGATTCACGTTGGTCTTTCATCTGGATTATTGGAGTCCTTTATAAGCAGAGTGAAAGTCAGATGGAGGGAGAAGGCCATGGGGAACAGCCAGAAACTGGAAGTAGATGGAAGAGAAAGCAGAACACACTGCTATGTGCACTGCCAAGTGCCAGAAAAGCCAAGGACCAGTGATCACCGGCAGCCAGCCCCAGAATGCCACAGTCTTCTAGGAGAAAACAGTGCCTTGCTGATGCCTAGATTTATGGACTTCTCCTAGACTCAAAATGGTGAGCCAATACTACTATTGATACAACTACTATTGATACCATTATTATTCCAAGGAGGGAAATCTGGAAGAGAGCATACACATTGAGAATTAGAATGGAATTGTTTTGAGACAACAGAGGCCATGTTGAATGCAAAATCCTTCATTCTCTGCTCACAATGGCTCAGATTTTCCTTAAATAAAATGCCCATCAAGTATCTAAAGAATACTAATTTGAGTGGGTACCAAGTTATCAGCCTACCCAAGGTGCCCGCACGCCTCAGTCTCTGTCTACTTGTAAGTATCACAACAGGCTTTTATTTTCCCTTCAATATGAGTGATACTAAGTACCTCAAGAATCCTTTTTATTTATGGGACTGTGCTGGTTTGTATACATTATATCCCCCAGGAAAAGCCATATTCTTAGATGCAGTCTTGTGGGGTCAGATGTATTAGTGTGGATTAGGTTGGAATCTACTGGTTCAGAGTTTCCATGCAGATGTGACCCACCCGACTGTAGGTGATGGCTCTGACTGGATGATTTCCATGGAAGTGTGGCCACACCCGCTCAGTGTGGGCCTTGATGGGTTTGCTAAAGCCTTATATAGGCTCAGACATAAGGAGCTCGCAGCTGCAGCTTAGAGAGACATTCCGAAGATGGCTGTTGGAAGCTGATGCACACATTTTGGAGAATACCATTTTGAAACACAACCTGGGAGCAAGCAGACGCCAACCATGCGCCTTCCCAGCTAACACAGGTTTTCCGGATGCCACTGGCCTTTCTCCAGTGAAGGAACCCTTTGTTGGTGGACACTTTATGGCCTTAAGACTGTAACTGTGTAACCAAATAAACCCCCCTTTTATAAAAGCCAATCCATTTCTGGTGTTTTGCATTCCAGCTGCATTAGCAAACCAGAACAGGGACTCTTGATAAGTCTCTTCCCATGACTACCCCTGACTATCACTCTGTTGGCTCATTTTTTCCTCAAGAGAAAAATCAGTATCAGAATAAAGATCTTCTTAAGGTTATAATCAAGTATCACTCAATCAGGAAGGTCTTGGATCAGAGCTCTGTGAAGTTCTTGACCCCATTCACTTCCCAAGGTAGGTGTGGCATATAGCCTGCAGGCAGACGATGTAAACTGATGGGAGGAGCCCAGGGAAATTTGGTCTCAAGCCACTGGTCCCAAAAGCTTCCAGACAAGCAGGTGGGGCACTGAGAAGCAGAGGTGGCAGGGTGATGTAATGAAGAGGTACTCACGATCTGGGGGGACTGCCTGCTCATGCCAATCACGGTCCGGTTGATCCTTCTCAGCAGCCGCTCCATCATCAGCTGTATGTGCAGCACAGTGGGGCCCTGGGGTGGAAACACAGGACACCGTTTCTTCTGACTCAGCTTCATGTAGTCCAAGGAAACTTGGACAGATGAATTTTCTCTTTGGCTTTTTCCTACAAAATGATCTCTTGTCCAAAAGGGGAAAAAGATTTCACCGAATAATATATAATGTTAGAGAGGAATCAGTTGAACAAAACCAGATATAACATTTAAAAGATGCCTGTGGATGTGCAGGTGAAATGTGCTTCCAAATAACCCAGATGGTTCAGGTCCATGGAGTTGTTCTGTCCACTGACTCAACAAACAGTTTTTTGGGGGGATGGGCTAGGGGTGGGGGTGGGGGTGGGGATTTGCATTAGCATGAGATACTCAATCTGGACGCTGAACAGATTAGAGCTGCACAGGACAGTTAGGCACACGTGTGAAAAGCAAAAGGCAAAAATACAAAGTTCTTGCCACCTTCTGTGCAGCAGAAAAACAACAGGAAATTCGAATCAAGGAGATTTAATATTCTGTCATGTGTGACTCTGAGCAATTATTTAACCTCATTGGTCTTCAGTTTTTACAGCTGCAAAAGGAGGATAGTAATGGTTCCCTTAGAGAAGTTATTGGGCCAACACACCCAGCAGCGCATAACGAATGTTCATTCTTTCTTTTTCCTTCTTTCTTTTTTTGTGGTCTGATGTTACACTCACCTAGGTCTGCCCACACAAGATTACATCAAAGATATTTGGGGGACATAATACATTCAAACTGGCACAACGTGATTGGTCATACTTATTTGTTTGCTGAAAAGTCCCTGGTTAGGAATCAAATCTCTAATAATAACATTTTTTGAGAAAATTGATAGATTTTAATTGAAACCACTATTAATAGTGGTTTCAAGGAACACATTTAAGCAAAAAAAAAAAAAAGGAGACTGGCCTATAATAATTAATAAATATCAAATAAACATTACAAATAGTTAAGTGGGCTACAGGAGTTCGATGAGGGAAAGGGACAATTGTGGGGTGGGGGGAGGAGGGTAGCCAGAAAAAGCAATGGTTTCCTCCTGTACTTTTGCGGAGGAGGTGAGGATTTAGCAGAAGCACAGAAGTGCCTGTAGGGGTAGAAAATAAGATAGGCTGTAGTCAAACATGGACCTTGAAAGGTGAGCTAAGGAGTCACTTATGGGAAAAGGAACAAAGCACTCTTCACATCCTTTATCAAAACTGAATCTAAAGATATTTCCACGGTCCTCTTGGAATGAGAATGGGATTAGGCAAAAACAAGAGTGATTTCCTTGTTCTGTGAGACAATTTGTGTCATTCAGCTATATGGAGGTGTTGACTATAGTTTGTGGCAAGATATTTTTTCTGCTGAGCCCTCAAGTGCTCAATCGAAAACATTTTGTAAAGTTCCCTGGCCTCTTATGTGGGGGGCTCTGCATAGGACTGGGGTCTGTACTATCGCTAGCCCCATGTTTTCCCGGGGGATAAGTCACAGAGAAGAGGCAAGAGGAGAAAAGCTGTAAGATCCACCGAACTAGGGAAGGAAGGATCAGTGTCAGAAAGAATATAGAAATGAGGACTTCTCAGCAGCTCGGGAATATCTGTAATAGAGTCACCAGGTACCAGAGGTATGAGAGGGTAGAGAATTCTGCGTAAGATGATGATGAGTCCAAACAGAGCTCTAGTTCTTAAAAGTACTTACAGGGATTTCAATGATGGGCAAACTGAGCAAGCCAGGAAAATCAGCTGAAACATTAAGCAGACTTTTTCCTGGACCTAGATTTGCACGGGAAGCTCCAGCAAGGAGGAGAAACCTCTCTAACTGCATCTCAAATGGGCACAACCAGGTTCTAAACTGCCTGAGCCAAGCTCTGGGACTAGGAAGACCATGGATTCATCCTTGTTCAGTGCAAAGGGACAAGTATGTGTTGTGATGATTTGACTCACCACATCCTTCCTGTCCAGGACTTCCAGGATGTTGCTCAGAAGCTGCGAGCTAGCCTCGTGGTCAGGCTTGGTGGAGTTGTCATCTAACTGGCCACTGAGCTGGTCTATTAGCAGCGGCAGCAGCACATCTCTGCACTCTGAGGAAGAAAATGCAGACAAAGCTCGTGGCCTGTCACAAGCTGCAGTATCACCTCCAGAACCACCTGTCCCCTCCCAGCCTGTTCCCACAGCTCTGAGCTGCGGAATCAGCCCTGGAGGGGTGGAGCCCCTCCTGGCCACTGAGGAGCAATGTTTTTAGGCATGGAGCTACAGCCTTATAATTTGATTTAAAAAACAAGAAAATTGCCCCTATCACAGGTAAATATGAGTATTCAGCAAAATGTTTAAAAGTATTTAACAATTCCTTTAGCCTTCTTAAAATGCCAACTGATACATGAAAGCTACGTCACACGAAACTAATAAAACTATGTTATATACTTTTTCAAAACATATTTTTTTATCTAACGGGAAAAATTGACTACAAAATTCCTAGAAATACTAAGCTTCAAAAGTATATTTCAGTGATCCACTGAAATTCTGTTTATGTCTTTGCAGGCACATGGACTGTTTCAAGTAAGGTACTATCTTTCTCCTACGCCTTTCTTCCGGAACCTTCACTACTATAAAACATTATTATTATGAGTCCTAGCTATTCTGACACTAACAGAGGTGATCATTAACAGTGATAACACCTCCTCTAATCAGAATTATCTACTGCATGCTTTCTACTGCAATCAAATATCCAGACTTTATTGGCTCATTCATCCTTTCTGCATCCTTAGAGGCAGAGATTATCATAGCATATTAAAATATTATTCACTAGTTTTTTGAAGGCATTAGCCTTTCCTCCAACTGTATACTAGGAACATTTGAAATTTCTAACCACAAATTCATGGAGTGAGAAAATATCAGAGCCAAAAGACATTACTGATATGATTTAGCTCAGGTCTCTCCTTCCAGAAACAGAAGCTCAGACTTAGGGAAGGTAACCCATTTGTGCAAAGTTACATAACCTACCAGTGGCAAGCCCAGGAATGCTCTCCCACCAACAACCTACTCAACTTTTCCTATTTCCAAGAACTACTGCTGGAGTCTCATATCCCAGGTAGTTCACAGAACATGAGGTCATCCTCAGGGATTTCCTGGCCTGGTGGTAACTCCAAAAGAAGTTCCCACAGCTGTCCCACTCCAGCAAGTCTTGGGTTTATGGGGAAGGACCAGGTACTGGGACTCCTCCTCTTATCAGCTTTGGGATGGAACCACTGTGATTAAGACTTGGTGGCTACATACTTGCCTGCAGTTACAAATGAGAAGTATGTGATCAGTGTAAGTGTTTTTGCCACTGCATGCCACCCTCTCCTCCCCTCCCAGCAATGTGCCGGTGAGGTGGCTCTCGCCCCAAAGAAAAACTCCGATTTATAGAGTTTGTCAATTTCCATGGTGTAAGTATTTCCACCATGGTCAATTTCCAACTAATAATGTGACATCACTGAACATGGAGTTGTGAAGAGATGCACATAATCAGCTCTCTTGAACCAGTACAAGTGGGCTCCAGCACACCACTGGCCCCTTCTCCTGGGTTTTTGAGGTTATGCAATAAGTATACATTGAAAAAGATGAACTTGCTTAAAAGGACCATCTTTTCTGCTTGCCTGTTACCTTCCGGGTTTTGAGAAAAAATTCTCTAGTGAAACACTTGCTGACTAGTCTAATTAAAGATTAAATAATATATGATTTTATTTTTTTAGGGAACTGGAATACTGGACTGACTATGGCTTCCCTTTAAAACCAGTTTCCCAAGAGATCCTTAAGTACCAGCAAACATTTGCAAGAACATTACTGACATTAAAATTAAAAAGGCAAGTGTTGGCTGGAGAAGCGAGACTGGAATTTCAGTAAATAGCAGTTTTTGGCAGAGACTTACCTGACTGCCGAAAAAGACTGCTCTCTACTATCTTGGTCATGCAGTTAAGTTTCTGCCGAGCTAACTGGTTATCAGGAATGCTTTGAATGAACTTGCAGAAGAGCACACTAGAAGGGAAACCAGTGGTCAGTGTTTTCATTCTGCCAAGCTGAAGGCATCATTACCTTCTTCCCCTCTCTCCTGAGATGTGGATGTGGAAAGGTTTACCTGGAAAACTCTCTCAAATGACCTGAGCCTGCCTCTATAAAGTGACAGGGAGACTGTATTCCTCACTCCGTCAAAGGCACAGCCTTAGAGCTGACTCTGCTTAAACTGTCAAAACACAGCTAGGTCTATCATTCCTTTCCAAACATGCTTTGACACTTAACTCCTCCAAAATGCCTTTTTCTTGGCCAACTCTGGCCCAATGTCAGTGGCTGTCTGATTTTGCATTCCTAAGACACTTAGGTATAGGGTTGGAAGTATATTATTATGGGCTTTCTTTTAGTTAATTTTATGTCTGAATATCTTGTTTCCCCAGAGAAAGTGCAGACCTCTCTCCAGGCCGGGCTCTGTGCCTTCTTTTATCTTCTCCATAGGGCAGAGCACAAAAAGGTGCTCAGTTAATGCTTGTTAAAAGAATAAAAGCACGTATAACACGCAGTCCAGATCCCAGCCAAGCAGGGGAGCTGCTTCTCTGTTAAATTCTAGAAACAAATGTTTTTGCCATTTACCTGAGCTCAATAGGATCAAACACAAGTTTGACATCATTAATTATGCTAGGAAGGTACTTCAAAGCTGCACCCTGTAAAAAAACACACCAAAGACAAATTCAGTTGCCAAACAGGACAAATACAGAATTTACTGCTTGATTGTAGGAAGAAAAGGCTGTATTTGGATCTTAAATAGGGAACTGGATACAGATGCCCTTGCAATGAAGATTAAAGCTGATGCTGCTCCACACAACCTCCTAAAATTTTTTCCCAAAAAGGCAGGAAACACAGCTTGTCTTCTCCACTACCAGCAGGCGTTGTACATTTGGAATTCATTTTTCCTATCTAAGAAGGTAAATTCTCAATCTTCCTCACAAAGTTGCCATTGGAGCAAAGAAAGAATAATAAAGCCTCAATCTTGAGGCTTTAGAGTTTATGTATCTTATGTAAACAATAATGGCAATGATGAAGATGGGTTTCTGGGGAAAATAGGGAAGAATTAAGATTAATAAATAGTTGCCTGAAACGACATAAAGATTGGTTTGCTGAATCCACAGGGGTCATGACAGCCATGGAAGGGATTTCTAAATGGGTATCTTATCTTTGGCAAACTGATATTTGAAAAGACAAATGCTTGAAAATGTTCAAAATAGATTTCTTTCTTTACTTTCTGTAAGTTCTTCTACTCCAATTCACAAGCTATCCCTGGATTATAATTCACTTTGTTTCTTCCCTACCAAAACCAATTTTATGTTGTCCCAGAACATTCTTGATGACTACATTAAAACAATTACCCAGGATTAAGCCATGCTAACCTTGATTTTGACAGCTTCCTCCAGAGGTCTGTCCATTAGAGTATTGAAGGAGAGAAATAACTTGCGGATTGAATCATTAAATTCATCTCCGTTTTCACTTTGGCCATAAAATCTTAACAGAAAAAAAGAGAAAAGCAGTCAGATTTTGCACTCCAAAAAGTTTTTTAAAATACATTTGCTGCCTAAACAATGCTGTAGGCCCAGGTCTTCAATGATCATCATTTCAAGTTGTGCAGAGAGAATTAAAAGGTTGCTCTGAAATGGTTTCAAGGAGAAAAGAAGTCAGCCAAGTAGGTTGAGGAGATGTTACCACCTGGACCAGAGCAGGGTAGTAATTTGTAAGTAAAGTCTAACACAGAACACTGCAGTTGGTCAACTAGGATCAGCCAGGCAATTGGATTCCCCTGAAGTTGTGTGACATGACACAGTCTTCGGAGATGACCTATTGGTTATGGGCATTTGCAACAGGGAGAGAAAAAGAGCTGCCTGGAGTAGCAAATGAGGCCTGTATGCCCACCTTTCCTTGACTCATTAGCAGAACTTCCAATACACAGGGGACTTGCTGCAACCACCTTCCCTGACAACAACACACCTGCCGTTCTGTCCTCCAACACCATTCCCTCTGTCCTGCCTCACCTCACTTTTATATCTCACCAAGCCCTGAGTCATTTGAGTTGAGCTTTCAGGCAGTGGGTGGCCAGGCTTCTCAACCCAAGAAAGTTCTGAACACAACCCAGCCTACAAAACCAGTTAAGCGTCTGTTCTATCCACTGAACTGCCCAAGCTAGTGCTTACCAAGTCCTAGCATGATGACCACCACAAGAGGGACCTCGCAGGACATGAGACACCTCAGTGTTCACTGATTAGAACTTGTACAGACTAAAGTAGTCTGCTCGCCTTTATCAGATTTATCAGTTAACTAAAAACGTGACTTTTTCTCATAAGTAGAAATCAAGAGGTCTGCGCTGGTTTGGATGTATTATGTCCCCCCAAACACCATGTTCTTCAATTCAGTCTTGTGGGGGCAGAGAATTAGTGTTGATTAGGTTGGAATCTTTGGATCATGTTGTTTCCATGGAGGCATGACCCACCCAACTGCGGGTAATACCTTTGATTAGATTATTTCCATGGAGGTGTGGCCCCACCCATCAGTGTGGGTCTTGATTAGTTTACCAGAGCCCTTTTATAAAAGCTCAGACAGAAGGAGCTCAGTGCTGCAGCTTAGAGAGACATTTTGAAGATGGCCGTTGAAGGCTGACACTGACATTTTGGAGAACGCCATTTTGAAACACAACCTGGTAGCAAGCAGATGCCAGCCATGTGCCTTCTGAGCTAACAGAGGTTTCCTGGATGCCAACGGCCTTTCTCCAGTGAAAGTACACTCATGTTTATGCCTTGGTTTGGACACTTTTCATGGCCTTCAGACTGTAAATTTTGTAACCAAATAAACCACCTTTATAAAAGCCAATCCATTTCTGGTATTTTGTGTAACAGCAGCATTAGCAAATCGGAACAAGGTCTTTGGCAGATTTCTCAGAAACACAAAAGTCCCAAGATAGATAGAGCCACCATGTCTTACACTTGAACTACAACAATGTATTAAGTGGTCACCCAGCTTTCACTCTTAGGTATAATTCATTTTCCACACAACAGATAAGACGGTGAAGTAAAATGCAAAACAGATTTTATTACTTCTTTTACTGTGTCTTCCCAAGGCTTCCCACCACGTGTGGAATAAAATCTGAACTCTCTGCCATGGCCTACAAGACCTCACCATCATATGCCTCCCACCTGTGATATGCCTCCCACTCTCCCTCCCCTCTCATCCTCCAGGCTCCAACCACACTGTCTTCTCTTTATTCCTTAAACAGCCACACTCAGCCCCACTTAGTGCCCTCGCATTGGCAGTCCCTCGTCTTTCAGCTTCAGCCAAACACCAACTCCCATGGAGGCCTTCTCTGACCGCCTTATTCCAAGCAGCCTCCCCCAGTCACTCTGTCACATCAATGCCACCCCTTCCAGCCCTTATTTATCTGAAATGGTCTTATGGATTTATTTCTTTATTCTTCACCCTCCCACCCATCCCCATGTGAACCACAGGCACAGCAGAAGCCTCCTCTCCTGTGCTGCTAGATCCCGAGCACCCAGAACAGCAGCTGGCACTCTGTAGATAGTGACTACAAAACCAGACAAATAGGAGACAGGGGGATTAAGATCAAAATTTCTTAATGTCCTATTTGTGGGTGACTTATAATTTTCCTTTGGCATTTCCCTAATTGAAGTAAACTATAATCAGGTAATGAGCTCGGAAAGGTAATTTTAGCTCTGATGAGGCAACAGAGGGGTGGGAGAGAGGATGACATTTCAATTGCAGCCCCAGATGGGACCAGGAAACCGATGTGCCTATCACACCTAAGCAACAGGAAAACAGACTGTCAGGCTCTCCTCTTAGCTCATGCTCTTCTTTAATGAGAAGAAAACATCAGGAGAAAAATTACCATAAGCAAGCCAGCAGGACTCAGTTCAATAAGGCAATAATCTTAGTTAATTTTAATTTCATGTGTTCACTAGTCATCCTAATCTTTTCCTCTCCTTGACATATCATCATATCTGATAATTAAAACGATGACTCTGGTACATCAAGACATTCTGAGGGGCTACTGAATTAGTGGATTTTTTTTTAATTTTGGAAAAATATTTTTTCATTTTCTAAATTAAGTTTTTTTTTTCCCTAAGGTTTTATGATGATTTTATTACTGTACCTCAGGGTTTACTATGCAAACAAACTTAGGTAAGAGGAATGTTCTCTAGGTAGAACAGTTCATTCTACAACTATTCTGGATATGCGGAAATTTAACATAATTAGAAAAAACAATTAATTTACTTTAAAAGCAGACCACCTGAGGCTGTGCATAAAGTATATGCCAATAAACACCGGTTCCTTCTAAACCAGGTAATATGGAACAGCCATTCATCCATCTGAATTTTTAATAAGCTATTTTTTTACACTATAAAAAATGTACATGTTTATTGTAGAAACTTTTTTAAAATGCAGAAAAAATATAAAATAAACCTTACAATCCTGGAAAAATAGTCCTATTTAACATTTTAGTGTCTAACTAGTTTTCTTCTCTATATATATTTCAAACCTGTATCTCTTTTGAAATGGGATCATACAATAATTATGTTTTATGCCTTGCTTTTATTATTTAAGAATGTATCACAGTGATATTTCCTCATTAACATACCCTACATTTTTTAAGGGCTGAATGTACATACTTGAATGTTCATTTTTTTTCATACCTGATGGATTTTTCCATCAGGTAAATTTCTAGATGGGCCATTATTAGAAAACAAGTGACACTTTTTTCCTTACCTCTCTCCCTCCCTTCCTCCCTCTCTCTTTCTCTCACTCAATCTTTCTTTCTTTGGCTTTTAATCTGTAGTGCCAAATTGCTGCACTGAAAAATTTATGTTCCCATCAGCATTAAAAGACAGGGCCATTTTTCCCCCATTCATATTATATAATAATATGTATATATATATTTCACATTAAGGAAATAACTGAAACTGGTGGAACTGTAACCCATAACATTCTTTGAAATTTGCTCTCTAACTACTTGTTAAATTGTACTTTGAAAGTTGTCATTTTTCTGTACCTATATTATATTTCACAATAAAAAAAGTCATTTTTAATCTTCACCAAATGTATAGGTAAAAAATGGTATACATACATATGTGTGTGTGTGTGTGTGTATATATAGATTACATCATTTTGATAGTATATTTTTAAAGCATTAAATTGACCATCTGAATTTTTCTTTTGTAAATTACCTGTTTTTTTCTCTACTGCTAAGGATATTTATCATTATTTTATTGATTAATGCATTTTTAATCAGTGAAGATATTAATCTTTTCATCTGCACAGCATGTTGCAATCTTTTTTTCCAGGTCAATTTTTTGCCTTTAATTTTATTATTTTTTTAATATACAAAGTTTAACATATATTTGGGTTCAAATCTACAAACCTTTTCCTTCTTTCTTGGAAATAAATTTTAGCAGTTTGGAAATCCAGCTATTTTTGAGAGGTAGAGAAGGCACTGGGCTTAGGGCATTCCCAGAAGAGGTCCTTTCTCTTTCTCGATTTCTTCTATATTTAATGGAGCTGCTATGCTTGGGATCCAAACTAAGAATTATCCAATCTTTGACTCAGTCTCACAAGGTAACTAAGACAGGTGTCAACAAAGAAACATTCACCTCAGGAAACATCTTCCCCTAAACAACTGGCACAGTTCTACTACTACCAACAGTAGCTCACTTCCTAGATTTGTAGTAAGCCCACTATTGTCAGGGCATCACTTGTTGTATTAAATGCATTTTTTGCCACAGGAATCTGCTCCTCAGAGCTGATGTCACCACTACAGGCTTCCTATAAGCTGCACATTTTAGACATCTGCATTCCTAGGATCCTGCTTTCATTACTATACTAGAATTCTGCTGAAATCTGCTGATCCAAAGAGACTTTGAATAGAGTCCACCTCCATCTAGACCCCTGAAGTACTGAAATTTGGCAATTCTATAACCTAAAAAATGATCACAGAGGTGAACACAAGCATGTACATTTAGGAAAAGTACTTGAAGAGAGAATTGATAGTACAAACATCTCATTACAATTATCATTACCTCAAATAGAGTACTCTAGATTGGATGATGAATCTAAACAAGTACTTCAAGGCTTTCAAAGCAGCAAAAAGCAATTCTGTCTTGCTGGAGTCTTCCGCATTAGCCACATAAAAGTTCAGTACCTTGGAGAGTTTTCTTCAAAGGAAGAGAAAGAAAAAAGAAGTCAATGGGGCAAAGTGGTACCTTGAGGTATAGGATATCCTATATAGGAAAGGAGGCTGGCATACTCGGAATTAGAAGTCATTATTCCAACAATTTCTTCTAAAATCTGCCATGGCAAGGAAACTAACTTCTTTGCTATTTAGTTTCTTCATCTACATACGTACAGTCTAGGTTTGGAATTTTCCTTCTGCTTAGAAATATTGGAAGGTTTTCTCCTCCTTGTTGAAATAAAAAAGAGGTCAAGAAATTAAGAGTAAAAGAATTCAGTTCATGAAGATATTTTAATCCCTGGTATATAATCCAGATATCTTCAGATGCTGCCTGTCAGTCACCTTAAAGAGTATGATTCCTTCCATTCTACCTAAACCCTAAGAGTTCCATAAATATGGACCAGATGAAAACTTCACTGAGTGTGGGAAGAGTAGTACAATCTGACTCACCAGAACACTGTGGCAGACTGAATTATGTACCACAGGGAAAACATGTTCTTAATCCATTCCTGTGAGTATGAAACTATTGTAAATAGGACCTTTTGGTGAGGTTATTTTTAGTTAAGGTGGGGCCAACTGAATCAGAATGGGCCTTAATCCTATAAGAAGCTGGAAATCAATGGAACCCAGAGGAGAAAAGAGAAGACACTGTCATGTGTCTTGCCATATGATAGAAAAGCCAAGGGCCAAGGATCGCCATCATCCAACTCCAGAATGCCACAGTCTTTGGGGAGAGAGCATTGCCTTGCCGACTCCTCAATTTTGAACTTCTCCTAGCCTCAAAACCACGAGCCAGTAAATTCCCATTGTTTAAGCCAATCCACTGTATGGGATTTCTTTTAGCAGCCAGGAAACTAAGACAAACATCCATGGTCCTGAGCATCCCAATAGATTAAACTGTTCTGAGATACAGACTGCTCTTTGTGTCTTTTGAGTCTGACTAGGGATGGTCTTGGTTTTGCACTAACTCAGACTTTTCAGGGCACTGATATTTTGAAATTTCCTTTAGGGAATCTCTCAGTTTGCCTCATATTATGAAAAATCCAAAGGAAACAGGCAGAATGATCAAGTCTTGCACATAAAACCAAGTTACTACAACTGAAAGGCTGCATTTGGCTCAATATAATTTAGATCCACAGTAGCAGGATTTCCTCACCTGAAGCTCCTACCCACTTGGAAAGTGAAACTACTGGGTGGAAAGAACCCTATCACTGGTATATCCACTGCTTCCCCAATCCAGTGGCCATTATATATCCATTCTGTTAAATGTTGACTGTGCTACGTAACACCTCTTTTGTACAACTTATTTTTTATTACATTTCTGGACCTTCATCCAAAGAAAAATGAGAACTTCCTTCTTCAGTTTGGAAAAGAACACAAGGGACCAATGACCTGACCTGATCAACATCAGCAGCTACCCAGGTAGGCCAGCAGGCAGCAAGTGGCATCATCTGGCAAAACTACTGTCAGAAAGATTGTTTTATCACTTCCAACTATATTTCTGTCACTATTTATTGCATTGCTCTGCACAATAAAAGGAATGCAAGAAGGTTGGGGTGACAGGTCACCTACAGTGCAATGGTGAAGGGGGTGCTTCAGGACAAAGCAGAGAGTGAAAATTAATGGCTTTCCTTAGGCTGCACTACAGAAGAGATAGAGACCCTTCTCTCTTATACAAAAGAAAGGAAACAGAATTCTTCTCATATTCTGTAAGTAATAGATTCTACAAACCACTTGTGGTATAAGGTTGAGGGCATGGCTTGATGTTCTATGACTTGGCCTTTCTCAACACTGCTTGATCCCCCTTGGTGCCTTGGGCCAACCCCACTGACTTCCACCTCCTAAGATCCCAAGCACGGCCAGCTGTGCTTAAATCTGAACACTGTTCCTGACTGGCTACAACAGCTTGCCTGGATGTTCTGGACTCTTAAAGAGATATAGACTTATCTCCACTGGAACTTCCTAGAAAGAAGGGCCTGAACTTGACTCCTTTCCCAGGGTTAGGACATTTAGATAGTTTCCCCTTTCCAGAGTAAGCTTAGAATCAAGTTCTGCACATACAGGGACATTTACTTAGTTTATGTCCCTCTCATTTCTCAACAGCCCAGCTCTAAGAGTAAAAATTCAATAATCCAACAATACACAGTTCCATTGAATCATACTTACACATATGCCAAAGTGGCACTGAAGTGCTTGTAAATGTAGGTTTCAAGTACAGGATTAAAATGCTGGAACTTGATGTCTCCTATTAGTGAAATAATAAATACCTGCCAAAGGGGAAAAACATAAATAGCAGCAGTGTACAACTCACAGGCATTCTGTCAACAAGTTGGATTTTATCATCTTGGTTCCTTCTTTTCTTTCTTGGTCATTTTTGAGGACTTTCTCTTCCAGAGCCAAAGTGAAGGTCAAGGTTTGTATTTATTTGATATGAATAGAGAGACTGTGATATGTCAGGCATTGTGTTGACTGCTGTCAAGCAACCTACGAAAGCTAGCATCCTTGGCCTCAGAGAGCTTACTGCCTTAGAGAGAAGTAAGTCTCGGGAGAAAATGGGATAGCAGGAAGGAGAATATGGAAAGAGGTTTTCTGTGGGAATAATAAACTCTAACCTAAGGATGCAGCTCTTTTATTATTCCATGACATTCTTTTCCTGAGTACAGAGTGAGAGTTCCCAATATCTGAAATTCACTAGAGTCTGGCCTCCCAATTTCTGCCTCATGTTAACTCTTGATGGCAGCAAGCACATAATCTGGAAACAACTATATTGTGATATCTTATGACAAAAGAGTGGGAAAGAAGGGGCATATGGGACGTTCACATATGCCCATATGCTCATCAGCTCCAGAAGTTGCCCCACAGAGTCTCATAACCTTAGTGTCTCTTTCCCATGAACCTGGCAAAGTTTGATCTTGCTAGGGGCCATTTCTTCTCAAAGTCTTACAACTTTGGCTGTAATGCCCTGACAACTTTCTGAACTTACCAATTTCTCCATCATGTGAATGATGTAAGGCTGCAATTTTACTTTCCTCCTCAGCCACAACATTCAGGTAAAATTCTGCACTGCACTTTAATTCCAACAATGAGAAACTTATGTTTCATTTGGATGTGTTAGCTTCCTCCCCTCCATTGCCAGTTCTGGCCTTCCCAGATTCTGAAATCACTTATCCTTATCTGGAATTCAGTTCTTGGAATGGGTTGCATGTCTTAGAATTTAATTGCTGCTGTGTTGTATGTTGTACATAATGAGGCTAAGATTCACCTCTGACTTGTGAATTCCATCTCCCTTGCATAAACACACAAACACTCACATACACAAGATGTAACAATCTTCTTTGTTAATGCAACCTATTGGTTTAGAACTAGAAGGCTTTAAAGTGTGTTAAAGTATTCCTGATATCTACTGTAATAAAACTACCCTGTTTTTCATAATGAGATAGAGAAAGCATATCAAAAAAAGTGAGTCTAACAGGAAATAAAGAAATAAAGTCCTTCAATATAAGTCAAGTGTTTCTAATTTTATTTTCAGGAAATTAGCCCAAAGAAATAATTATTTATGCAGGAAGGTATTAACCATTATCATTTATCAAACTGAAATACTGAAACTACACAGTTGCAAGAACAAAACACTAGTTAATATGTTTAACTGCTTACCAGTGCATCAAACACAAGGAAGTCATATGTTTCATTGTCTGACATTTCCATCATTATATTAAAAAGTGCATCTAGCGTATCTTGCAAAAACTGAAGGTAAGAAAAACAGAGAGGTTATTTTGGTGCTTTGAGTTTATTTAGCTCCATGGTGCAGAAATTTGGGGATAATTAGATTTGAACAGAATAGGCTTTAAAACAGCATTTTCTTAAAAAGTGGCACACTTGCTTACCAACTGAGATACAATATTTTATATTTACAATGATTAATTTAATTTAAAGTGTTATACTACTGATATAACAATTATATTTCTAGTGGTGAATATATACACATACCTTAACAATCTCTCCTCCATCCACTTCCATTAACTTCTTTAAGTTGTGCTTAATGTTCTGGAAGTTGGAACGCCAATTTAACAAGCCTAATAGGTCAACTGGGAAAAACGACCACAAACCATAAACATCAGACACACATTAGAAGGAACAAAGCCAGATCATTACAGGATACAGCTATAGAACTCTCCAGAAAAGATTATTGCTCTTAATGGCAGCTAATCCAAGAAGTACATTATGTATTCTTTTAATTTACTGTCTCCTATCTAAATCAGAGAAAACCCTGTGGTTCCGTTTCATTCTTCAAAGTGGAAAAAAAATTAACCACTAATGCACAAGCGCATCAAATGATATCTGAAGGGATCATCACAGTCAGAAACGTTCAGCCTAATAAAAGCACTCTCTTCTCGTCCCACTCCCGAGCCTCCTGGGGGAGAGAGGCGGGATTGCAGAGCTTGCCCAAAGCTTATGTAATGCCCCTACTTTTAATTTATGAGGTTGCTTAATTTGTCCTAGCACTATATATGTCTGGGTGGATTCAGAGGTAAAGAGGAACTTACATATATAGATTAATTCATTTAAATGTCATAACCACACTGAAGAGTAGATTTTATTGTTTCCATTTTGTTTAGATGAAAAAACAGGCTCCATGAAATTAAATTACCTGTTTTAAGTCACACAACTGCTAGAGTGGTAGAAATGGAATTTAATTATAGATTTATCTGATTCCCAAAACCATGTTCTTGCTCTACCTTATAGCCTCCCCAGAGTTCTTTAAAGAAATAAACAGACAAGCAAATCTGACGGTTGCTATTTCAAAGGAAGGAGGAGCAGATTCACGTCCCTCAGGATAAGCCCGAGGCAAAAATCGTGAGATGCTTTTGGACTTAAAACGCAGAATCTTGGATCTTAAGCCACTCACAGCTTTAATGAATGTTGAGCTACTGAAGTGTCATAG
Organism: Choloepus didactylus; assembly: GCF_015220235.1. Lineage (NCBI taxonomy): Eukaryota > Metazoa > Chordata > Mammalia > Pilosa > Megalonychidae > Choloepus > Choloepus didactylus. The sequence goes on along the minus strand of NC_051326.1, from coordinate 30,250,820 downwards.
GGAAACATATTGGGGGCCACAGCTGTTACTATTTTCTCATATTATTTAGTATGTCAAGCTACTATTACTATTTATTGAGCATTATTTAGAAAAGTAGCACAAATATGCTTTTTAAATGAATGGATTTATATAAATATCTATAAATATCTGCAAATGCTTACTGTTTATTATATTAGTCAGTGTGCCTCACCCGTGTTTGTTTTATTGGCTTGCATATTGTTTAATTCTCGGGAACACTCCAAAATCTAGTGCCAAGAGACACTGTCTACAGAATAATATCCTAATACCTCAGACTCTAGTAAGGCCCCATTTATGGCTCTCTGTGCCAGCCCCAGCACCCACAGTTCTTTTACCCCTCAGCAGGTGGACAGATAGCTCACTACTCCCAAATTACAGCATGCTCTGAAATATCTCTGTGTCTTTGCATATGTTCTTCCCTTTATCTAAAATTGCCAGAAATATTAGGTATTCGGTGAGCTCCTACTTGTATTTTAAGACACATTTGAAACCTGTTTTCTCTGGAAACCTTATCCAATCCTTCTCAAACACCTGTACTCCCTCTATATCCCCACTTTGTTCCTTGTATGTATCTCTGTTAAAGCACATAATAGAGACACACGTGGTGTCTCTTTTGCTCTTCCCACAGACTTGAGCCACTTGAGGATAGGAACCACATTGTCTTCTTCTTAGAGCCCCATCACATGCCAGGTGCTTAGAAGGAACAAGTGTTTAATGAAAGATGAAGGAATGAATGAATGAACAAATGGAAAAGAGAACCAGCGGCCCCTGAGGAAGCTGGTAATATGCACACTCTGATTCATTAATTTATTCACTCCTTCATCAAATATTTAATAATAGACACTGTGCCAGGCACTGGTCCATTTCCGTCTTCCCTGTCTCCTAGTTCTGCCACAGGCTTGTCATTCTTCATCCCACTCATTGCTGCCTGAGGAAAAGGATTTCGATACTTCATCCAGGGTGACTATTCACCCAGCAGCTTCAGCCCCTGCAAAGAAACCAATTGGTCCAGAGATGTGATATGTACATGCTACACCAGTGCTCACTTTAGGGATATATTTTGGCATATTGTAATCACAAGTTCTCAGGGCTAGAAGGGTGGTGGCATGGCGTTATAAAGAGCACTAGATTTGCTGTTTCTGAGATTCACATAGGTTAATGCATGTATCTCTAAATAATTTATTTTCATTGATGTATAGTATTTACCCCATTTTGTAGGTATACTATAATCTATTTATGCCACCTATTTTATTAAATGTTGATGAACATTCGGGTTGTTTCTAGTTTTTGCTATCCCCAACAATTCTGCACTGAACGTTCTTGTATGTTTCCTGATACACATGTACAGCAGCTTCCCTGGGAGATAAAACTCAGAGTGGAATTTCCAAGTCATTGGGAATAACCATCTTCAATCATATTAGATATTGTCCAAAGTAAAGCAAGGGAATGACAATCCCCAAAATTAGGGTAGAGATTTACCTTTGGGAGGTGATTATGGAAAATGATAGGACTAGGGATTATATCATTTTAATAAGAAAAAAAGAGGAAGAAAAACCACAAGCTTCAGAATTATAAATATCTATTTCTGAAACCCAAGTTCACTACTTAAGAGCTTAGGCAAGATATTTTATCACTTTAAAACTCAATTTTCTTATCAGTAAACTGGGAATAATACTGGCAATATTCGTACCATCATGTTATAGGGTGTTGGAGGGTAAACTGTGAATAACTTGGCACAGGACCCCATGCTTGCATGGACTTGAGAGAACTTTCCTCTCTCATTCCTGGAGAAATAAATCTATTCTCATCCTCCATACAGGCCCAGCAACAGACAATCTTGAACAAATTGGTTTGCTCTATTTAAAAATAATAATCAAGCAAACAAACAGATTCTACAAGATCTGTTTGTAACACACGTCAGTGGCTTTTAACCCTTTGGGCCCGGACAGTCTTCCCAAGGCTAAGGAGACATGCCTTCAGTCATAGTATCAGTGTCAAACGTGGACAGCCAGCCTCTCTGATCAGCAAACTCCCTTATATAGGTGATGTCCATTAACGTTCTTCAGCCTTTTCTTTTTCAGAGTATAGTAAATCGATTCTTTGTAATTTTCAACAAATTAAAAGAAAGCAAATACACAAACTATCCGTGATGATTATTTGCCCTTGGAAAGCCCTATTTTCTTCGAGGCTCAGTGATGCTTTGTCATTCTCTCCTTGATTCCCACCCCTGTCCCCCCTTCCTATCCCCCAGTCCATATTTATAGCAGATCACTCCCTCTGATTGAAATGAGATCTGCCTCTGTAAACTCTCTCTGGAATAGGATATTACTTAAATTTTTTTTTTTTTTTGTATGGTAAGATGAGTTTTTCGAAATATAAATGGCAGGAATGGTGATGGCCACAAAGGAAAGAACACAGTGCTATCCAATGGAACTTTCTGCAAGGATGGAAATGCTGCATATCTGTGCCGTACAATATGAAATTTCTACTTGCACAAGGCTACTGAGCACTTGAAAAGTGACTTGTGTGACCAAGGAACTGAACTTATGATTTTATTTAATTTTAATAATTTAAATTTCACAACCCACATGTGGCTAGTGTCTACCGTATTGGGAGAGCACGGGATTTAGACATTTAGAAGATGATGTGACATAGATGTCAACAAACCAAGTGTTCAAATTTGAGTACATGCACCTGTCAGTAAACTTGCCGAAGTTTCTGACTTGGTGATAACAAAGTGTAACAATACGTCTATCTCTAACAGACATCCTCTTTGCTTTCTGTTATAAGCTAATTTTACAAACTTTTATTACATGTTTTCTTTGTTCTCCTTTGAATTCTCATCTGGAAAGGATCATCTACTAGGTGTTCAATAAATATTATTCAAGTGGAATATTGTTTTATTGTTCTAAAAGCACACTAATGTTCTACCACATACTTTAAAAAAAATAACATTTTAACATTTCTTAGTTAAAAAATTGGAATTATACAAACTTTTGGAGTTATTACTTTTAGTTTTTTTCTGTGTACACACAACAACGATGATGATGATTATGGATCAGGCACTGTTTCATTTCATTTTGTACTCACATGAATTTATTTCATTCTTTGAAATATTAACTGCGATTACTCCCATTTTAAAGATGAGGAAACGAAGGCACAGAGTGATCAAGTGATATGTCCAAGATCACTACAGCTAGTATTTGGCAGAGATGGGATTTGAACCCAGGCAGCCTGGCTCAAAATTGCCCTCATATACTTAAACAAAATTGGGATCATACTGTATACATTCTTAAAATTTTCCCCATGTTCCTTGATTATGTTTTGAAATATGATATTTAGCAGCTCCACATACTTCAACATATGATTACATTATATAATTTAAACTGACTCCCTCAATTGGACATTTGGGTTGTTTTAGGATTTCCCTATTATGAATAATGGGGAAACAGCCTCATAAAAAAATCTTTGTCTACCTCTCTCACTGTTTACTTAGATTCAATTTCTGGAGTTAAATTATTGGGTTAAAGGGTCTGAGTACATTAAAAACCTTTGATATATCTTCTAAATTCTCTTCTATAAATATTGTACCACTTGCCCTCTTATCAGCAGTTTATTATATTTACTTTTCCACATGAGTTATGCAATGATATAATTTTGTCAAGTCTGCTATGCAGCTCAGAATGGTTTCTGGCTTAATGTTTGGTGAGTATGCTTTTACATTGCCATATGGGTCAGCTGGGAACTTCACTCTGTTGAGTCTAGCCACTTGTCTAAGTTGAAATATTATTTAATCCTTAAAATCCAGCCAACCATGATTTATAAAAACAAACCCGAAACTGACCCCTTTGCTAAAGATTAGCCATCATCTGATCCTTGAATGTATTTTATATCTAAATTGTTTTGTCTATCTAAGGACTTCTCTAAAGCAGAGCCCCTGCCAGGTTCCTATTCAAAATCTTCTAACGTGCCAAAGAAACTCATCCTCTACAGAAGGGATATAGAATTTCTAAGGCAAGCCCCATGGACAACTAATTCTTGCCTCTTTTTGTTCAGTAGGTCTGAATATTGCACAGGTTAAATGAATAAAGCTGTTATTGGCTACAAAATGCTATGTTTGCTAAGACTGATACCAGAGATTTGAAGAGTAAATGATATGAAGCCACATTTGAACTATTTAGTCTATTTTATGGAAAATTCCTGACAACTTGAAACAAACAGGGAAGAAGAGAATATATGGGGCAAAGACAGAACTCTAACAGGAAACCCTCCCTGTTCTTTGTCATACCTGTTTGGGCAGGAGACTGATTATATTTCTTTGCTAGTATTCTCCCTTTATTACCAATATCTCTTATTACATATACTCTACAGAACACATTGTTCAAGTCTTTTACTGCCTTGAAGGAAGGATACATGAGATCTTTGAATTTTACAGCTTCTGTTAAAGTATACATGTATAAGTTTTGCAATATTTAAAAAAAAAATGCAGATATGCTTTCCATCCTAGTTTAAAGATAGGCAACAGAATATCAGGAAGAGCTTTAACTAGTTGATTAGATCTACTAGAACATCATTTGAAAAGCAGACAACAGAATCCAAATCACCCAGCATCTGGCCTCATAGAGTCTATATAGTCCAGCCCAATGAATGTAATGAAGGAGCCCAGGAGGACCAAGCAGAAGACTCATTCTGGGGTTAATGTATTCACCACACCTACCATTCTGGGTGAGTTTTGTTGAGCAAATGAGGGTGGCAATCTGAAAGCTATCTTTTGTGCTATCCTTGGCTGGGGTAAAGTTGGCCAGGTTTTTGGGTGCTTGGAGATCTTTTTCTTCCATCTCCACTTTAGTTCCAGGCAGGGTCAGGTAGAATTTAGCATCTTCCATTTTCTTGTTTTCACCCTGAAAAGGAAGCATGGTAGGAACCAAACAATGGGTGAAAACTCTGACATGCAAATAAAAATAGTTTCTCTCATGAGCACAGTGCATTTCCAGTCTAGAAGCATGGTTTTATCAAATTACACTTAAGGTTTCTTCCAACTATGAGATTCTGTGATACCCTGCCACAGAGCTTGAGAATATAGCTCAGAAATAATTTCATCATTGAAAGAAAATGGAACAAGTTATGAAATAGAAACCAAAACATCCTATTCTCTGCTATAAGTAAGCAAATATATTAAAGAGTAAGATTAGATTTCATTGTTCTGATCTTGTAAATGGTCATGGTTATATTTCATTGGGATGATGGAAGAGGAAATAGCTTGCTATACCTTCCAAAACTATTTACACACTATGAAACTGCTAAGGAAAATACAACCCAAGTAGGTGCATCTCAAAAAAGCTGCAAACTGTGTGGAAAACCCCTGGATCTTGCTTGTTAAAATGAGGTCTTCCAGTGTCTACTCTATTCTCTAAAATCTCAGTGGAAGCAACAGCTCAGCAGGAGTTAAAAGAGAAAGCGAAAATGGGACTGAAACTATTAGGGAAGGAAATAATGCTGTATAGCAGAGAAATGGTGCCTGACTCATAGCGATATGAAAACCACATCCTACCACAACCACCAAGCACCAAGAGCGCAACTGTCTATGCTCCATAAAGGATGATGCAAAGAGCATAATGGAAGCCAGTCCCCTTACTATTCACCTTCCATCGCATGCCATTTTCAGGAGAGGGTGAGAAGCTATTTAGAAGAATAAATTAAAAATGCAACTTACTCTTCCCAGAAAGGGCATGGAAGACCATACATGCCACTGGTATGACCAATAGCCCTCCAGGTTTCTAGACTTTAAACGGTGAACAAGTATAGCTCTACAGAGGTTAATGATAAATCATAAAGGGGTCTTAAAAGCCAATTGCAGGAGGCGGGGCAAGATGGCAGACTGGTGAGCTGTATGTTTTAGTTACTCCTCCAGGAAAGTAGGTAAAAAGCCAGGAACTGCGTGGACTGGACACCACAGAGCAATCTGTCTTTGGGCATACTTCATACAACACTCATGAAAACGTGGAACTGCTGAGATCAGCGAAATCTGTAAGTTTTTGTGGCCAGGGGACCCGCGCCCCTCCCTGCCAGGCTCAGTCCAGGGGGAGGAGGGGCTGTCAGCTCCGGGAAGTAGAAGGGAGAATTGCAGTGGCTGCTCTTATTGGAAACTCATTCTACTGATTCAAACTCCAACCACAGATAGACTGAGACCAGACACCAGAGACTCTGAGAGCAGCCAGCCCAGCAGAGAGGAGACAGGCATAGAAAAAAAACAATACGAAAAACTCCAAAATAAAAGCAGAGGATTTTTGGAGTTCTGGTGAACACAGAAAGGGGAAGGGCGGAGATCAGGCCTTGAGGCGCATATGCAAATCCCGAAGCAAAGCTGATCTCTCTGCCCTGTGCACCTTTCCTTAATGGCCCTGGTTGCTTTGTCTATTAGCATTTCAATAACCCATTAGATCTCTGAGGAGGGCCGTTTTTTTTTTTTTTTTTTTTAAATCCTTTTTGCTTTTTCTAAAACAATTACTCTAAGAAGCTCAATACAGAAAGCTTCAAAGAACTGAAATTTGGGCACGTCAAGTCAAGAGCAGAACTAAGAGAGCTCTGAGACAAAAGGCAATAATCCAGTGGCTGAGAAAATTCACTAAACAACACAACTTCCCAAGAAAAGGGGGGTGTCCGCTCACAGCCACCATCCTGGTGGACAGGAAACACTCCTGCCCATCGCCAGCCCCATAGCCCAGAGCTGCCCCAGACAACCCAGTGTGACGGAAGTGCTTCAAATAACAGGCACACACCACAAAACTGGGCGTGGACATTAGCCTTCCCTGCAACCTCAGCTGAATGTCCCAGAGCTGGGAAGGGGGAGCAGTGTGAATTAACAGAGCCCCATTCAGCCATCATTTGAGCAGACTGGGAGCCTCCCAACACAGCCCAGCAGCCCAGAACTGCCCTGGGGGGACGGCACTCACCTGTGACATAGCACAGTCATCCCTCAACAGAGGACCCGGGGTGCACAGCCTGGAAGAGGGGCCCACTTGCAAGTCTCAGGAGCCATACGCCAATACCAAAGACTTGTGGGTCAGTGGCAGAGACAAACTGTGGCAGGACTGAACTGAAGGATTAGACTATTGCAGCAGCTTTAAAACTCTAGGATCATCAGGGAGATTTGATTGTTAGGGCCACCCCCCCTCCCCGACTGCCCAGAAACACGCCCCACATACAGGGCAGGCAACACCAACTACACACGCAAGCTTGGTACACCAATTGGGCCCCACAAGACTCCCTCCCCCACTCACCAAAAAGGCTAAGCAGGGGAGATCTGGCTTGTGGAGAACAGGTGGCTCGTGGACGCCACCTGCTGGTTAGTTACAGAAAGTGTACTCCACGAAGCTGTAGATCTGATAAATTAGAGATAAGGACTTCAACTGGTCTACAAACCCTAAAAGAACCCTATCAAGGTCAGCAAATGCCACGAGGCCAAAAACAACAGAAAATTATAAAGCATATGAAAAAACCAGACGATATGGATAACCCAAGCCCAAGCACCCAAATCAAAATACCAGAAGAGACACAGCACCTAGAGCAGCTACTCAAAGAACTAAAGATGAACAATGAGACCATAGTACGGGATATGAAGGAAATCAAGAAGACCCTAGAAGAGCATAAAGAAGACATTGCAAGACTAAATAAAAAAACGGATGATCTTATGGAAATTAAAGAAACTGTTGACCAAATTAAAAAGATTCTGGACACTCATAGTACAAGACTAGAGGAAGTTGAACAACGAATCAGTGACCTGGAAGATGACAGAATGGAAAATGAAAGCATAAAAGAAAGAATGGGGAAAAAAATTGAAAAACTCGAAATGGACCTCAGGGATATGATAGATAATATGAAACGTCCGAATATAAGACTCATTGGTGTCCCAGAAGGGGAAGAAAAGGGTAAAGGTCTAGGAAGAGTATTCAAAGAAATTGTTGGGGAAAACTTCCCAAATCTTCTAAACAACATAAATACACAAATCATAAATGCTCAGCGAACTCCAAATAGAATAAATCCAAAAAAACCCACTCCGAGACATATACTGATCACACTGTCAAACATAGAAGAGAAGGAGCAAGTTCTGAAAGCAGCAAGAGAAAAGCAATTCACCACATACAAAGGAAACAGCATAAGACTAAGTAGTGACTACTCAGCAGCCACCATGGAGGCAAGAAGGCAGTGGCACGATATATTTAAAATTCTGAGTGAGAGGAATTTCCAGCCAAGAATACTTTATCCAGCAAAGCTCTCCTTCAAATTTGAGGGAGAGCTTAAATTTTTCACAGACAAAGAAATGCTGAGAGAATTTGCTAACAAGAGACCTGCCCTACTGGAGATACTAAAGGGAGCCCTACAGACAGAGAAACAAAGACAGGACAGAGAGACTTGGAGAAAGGTTCAGTACTAAAGAGATTTGGTATGGGTACAATAAAGGATATTAATAGAGAGAGGGAAAAATATGGCAAACATAATCCAAAGGATAAGATGGCCGATTCAAGAAATGCCTTCACGGTTTTAACGTTGAATGTAAATGGATTAAACTCCCCAATTAAAAGATATAGATTCGCAGAATGGATCAAAAAAAATGAACCATCAATATGTTGCATACAAGAGACTCTTCTTAGACACAGGGACACAAAGAAACTGAAAGTGAAAGGATGGAAAAAAATATTTCATGCAAGCTACAGCCAAAAGAAAACAGGTGTAGCAATATTAATCTCAGATAAAATAGACTTCAAATGCAGGGATGTTTTGAGAGACAAAGAAGGCCACTACATACTAATAAAAGGGGCAATTCAGCAAGAAGAAATAACAATCGTAAATGTCTATGCACCCAATCAAGGTGCCACAAAATACATGAGAGAAACATTGGAAAACTAAAGGAAGCAATTGATGTTTCCACAATAATTGTGGGAGACTTCAACACATCACTCTCTCCTATAGATAGATCAACCAGACAGAAGACCAATAAGGAAATTGAAAACCTAAACAATCTGATAAATGAATTAGATTTAACAGACATCTACAGGACATTACATCCCAAATCACCAGGATACACATACTTTTCTAGTGCTCACGGAACTTTCTCCAGAATAGATCATATGCTGGGACATAAAACAAGCCTCAATAAATTTAAAAAGATTGAAATTATTCAAAGCACATTCTCTGACCACAATGGAATACAATTAGAAGTCAATGACCATCAGAGACTTAGAAAATTCACAAATACCTGGAGGTTAAACAACACACTCCTAAACAATCAGTGGGTTAAAGAAGAAATAGCAAGAGAAATTGCTAAATATATAGAGACGAATGAAAATGAGAACACAACATACCAAAACCTATGGGATGCAGCAAAAGCAGTGCTAAGGGGGAAATTTATAGCACTAAACGCATATATTAAAAAGGAAGAAAGAGCCAAAATCAAAGAACTAATGGATCAACTGAAGAAGCTAGAAAATGAACAGCAAACCAATCCTAAACCAAGTACAAGAAAAGAAATAACAAGGATTAAAGCAGAAATAAATGACATAGAGAACAAAAAAACAATAGAAAGGATAAATATCACCAAAAGTTGGTTCTTTGAGAAGATCAACAAGATTGACAAGCCCCTAGCTAGACTGACAAAATCAAAAAGAGAGAAAACCCATATAAACAAAATAATGAATGAAAAAGGTGACATAACTGCAGATCCCGAGGAAATTAAAAAAATTATAAGAGGATATTATGAACAACTGTATGGCAACAAACTGGATAATGTAGAAGAAATGGACAATTTCCTGGAAACATATGAACAACCTAGACTGACCAGAGAAGAAATAGAAGACCTCAACCAACCCATCACAAGCAAAGAGATCCAATCAGTCATCAAAAATCTTCCCACAAATAAATGCCCAGGGCCAGATGGCTTCACAGGGGAATTCTACCAAACTTTCCAGAAAGAACTGACACCAATCTTACTCAAACTCTTTCAAAACATTGAAAAAAATGGAACACTACCTAACTCATTTTATGAAGCTAACATCAATCTAATACCAAAACCAGGCAAAGATGCTACAAAAAAGGAAAACTACCGGCCAATCTCCTTAATGAATATAGATGCAAAAATCCTCAACAAAATACTTGCAAATCGAATCCAAAGACACATTAAAAAAATCATACACCATGACCAAGTGGGGTTCATTCCAGGCATGCAAGGATGGTTCAACATAAGAAAAACAATCAATGTATTACAACACATTAAAAACTCGAAAGGGAAAAATCAATTGATCATCTCAATAGATGCTGAAAAAGCATTTGACAAAATCCAACATCCCTTTTTGATAAAAACACTTCAAAAGGTAGGAATTGAAGGAAACTTCCTCAACATGATAAAGAGCATATATGAAAAACCCACAGCCAGCATAGTACTCAATGGTGAGAGACTGAAAGCCTTCCCTCTAAGATCAGGAACAAGACAAGGATGCCCGCTGTCACCACTGTTATTCAACATTGTGCTAGAAGTGCTAGCCAGGGCAATCCGGCAAGACAAAGAAATAAAAGGCATCCAAATTGGAAAAGAAGAAGTAAAACTGTCATTGTTTGCAGATGATATGATCTTATATCTAGAAAACCCTGAGAAATTGACGATACAGCTACTAGAGCTAATAAACGAATTTAGCAAAGTAGCGGGATACAAGATTAATGCACATAAGTCAGTAATGTTTCTATATGCTAGAAATGAACAAACTGAAGAGACACTCAAGAAAAAGATACCATTTTCAATAGCAACTAAAAAAATCAAGTACCTAGGAATAAACTTAACCAAAGATGTAAAAGACCTATACAAAGAAAACTACATAACTCTACTAAAAGAAATAGAAGGGGACCTTAAAAGATGGAAAAATATTCCATGTTCATGGATAGGAAGGCTAAATGTCATTAAGATGTCAATTCTACCCAAACTCATCTACAGATTCAATGCAATCCCAATCAAAATTCCAACAACCTACTTTGCAGACTTGGAAAAGCTAGTTATCAAATTTATTTGGAAAGGGAAGATGCCTCGAATTGCTAAAGACACTCTAAAAAAGAAAAACGAAGTGGGAGGACTTACACTCCCTGACTTTGAAGCTTATTATAAAGCCACAGTTGCCAAAACAGTATGGTACTGGCACAAAGATAGACATATAGATCAATGGAATCGAATTGAGAATTCAGAGATAGACCCTCAGATCTATGGCCGACTGATCTTTGATAAGGCCCCCAAAGTCACCGAACTGAGCCATAATGGTCTTTTCAACAAATGGGGCTGGGAGAGTTGGATATCCATATCCAAAAGAATGAAAGAGGACCCCTACCTCACCCCCTACACAAAAATTAACTCAAAATGGACCAAAGATCTCAATATAAAAGAAAGTACCATAAAACTCCTAGAAGATAATGTAGGAAAACATCTTCAAGACCTTGTATTAGGAGGCCACTTCCTAGACTTTACACCCAAAGCACAAGCAACAAAAGAGAAAATAGATAAATGGGAACTCCTCAAGCTTAGAAGTTTCTGCACCTCAAAGGAATTTCTCAAAAAGGTAAAGAGGCAGCCAACTCAACGGGAAAAAATTTTTGGAAACCATGTATCTGACAAAAGACTGATATCTTGCATATACAAAGAAATCCTACAACTCAATGACAATAGTACAGACAGCCCAATTATAAAATGGGCAAAAGATATGAAAAGACAGTTCTCTGAAGAGGAAATACAAATGGCCAAGAAACACATGAAAAAATGTTCAGCTTCACTAGCTGTTAGAGAGATGCAAATTAAGACTACAATGAGATACCATCTAACACCGGTTAGAATGGCTGCCATTAAACAAACAGGAAACTACAAATGCTGGAGGGGATGTGGAGAAATTGGAACTCTTATTCATTGTTGGTGGGACTGTATAATGGTTCAGCCACTCTGGAAGTCAGTCTGGCAGTTCCTTAGAAAACTAGATATAGAGCTACCATTCGATCCAGCGATTGCACTTCTCGGTATATACCCGGAAGATCGGAAAGCAGTGACACGAACAGATATCTGCACGCCAATGTTCATAGCAGCATTATTCACAATTGCCAAGAGATGGAAACAACCCAAATGTCCTTCAACAGATGAGTGGATAAATAAAATGTGGTATATACACACGATGGAATACTACGCGGCAGTAAGAAGGAACGATCTGGTGAAACATATGACAACATGGATGAACCTTGAAGACATAATGCTGAGCGAAATAAGCCAGGCACAAAAAGAGAAATATTATATGCTACCACTAATGTGAACTTTGAAAAATGTAAAACAAATGGTTTATAATGTAGAATGTAGGGGAACTAGCAGTAGAGAGCAATTAAGGAAGGGGGAACAATAATCCAAGAAGAACAGATAAGCTATTTAACATTCTGGGGATGCCCAGAAATGACTATGGTCTGTTAATTTCTGATGGATGTAGTAGGAACAAGTTCACTGAAATGTTGCTATATTATGTAACTTTCTTGGGGTAAAGTAGGAACATGTTGGAAGTTAAGCAGTTATCTTAGGTTAGTTGTCTTTTTCTTACTCCCTTGTTATGGTCTCTTTGAAATGTTCTTTTATTGTATGTTTGTTTTCTTTTTAACTTTTTTTTTCATACAGTTGATTTAAAAAAGAAGGGAAAGTTAAAAAAAAAAAAAAAAAAGAAAAAAGACAAACAAGGAAAAAAAAAAAAAAAGATGTAGTGCCCCCCTGAGGAGCCTGTGGAGAATGCAGGGGTATTCGCCTACCCCACCTCCATGGTTGCTAACATGACCACAGACATAGGGGACTGGTGGTTTGATGGGTTGAGCCCTCTACCATAAGTTTTACCCTTGGGAAGACGGTTGCTGCAAAGGAGAGGCTAGGCCTCCCTGTATTTGTGCCTAAGAGTCTCCTCCTGAATGCCTCTTTGTTGCTCAGATGTGGCCCTCTCTCTCTGGCTAAGCCAACTTGAAAGGTGAAATCACTGCCCTCCCCCCTACGTGGGATCAGACACCCAGGGAAGTGAATCTCCCTGGCAACGTGGAATATGACTCCCGGGGAGGAATGTAGACCCGGCATCGTGGGATGGAGAACATCTTCTTGACCAAAAGGGGGATGTGAAAGGAAATGAAATAAACTTCAGTGGCAGAGAGACTCCAAAACGAGCCGAGAGATCACTCTGGTGGGCACTCTTACGCACACTTTAGACAACCTTTTTTAGGTTCTAAAGAATTGGGGTAGCTGGTGGTGGATACCTGAAACTATTAAACTACAACCCAGAACCCATGAATCTCGAAGACAGTTGTATAAAAATGTAGCTTATGAGGGGTGACAGTGGGATTGGGAATGCCATAAGGACCAAACTCCACTTTGTCTAGTTTATGGATGGATGTGTAGAAAAGTAGGGGAAGCAAACAAACAGACAAAGGTACCCAGTGTTCTTTTTTACTTCAATTGCTCTTTTTCACTCTAATTATTATTCTTGTTATTTTTGTGTGTGTGCTAATGAAGATGTCAGGGATTGATTTAGGTGATGAATGTACAACTATGTAATGGTACTGTAAACAATCGAAAGTACAATTTGTTTTGTATGACTGCGTGGTATGTGAATATATCTCAATAAAATGATGATAAAAAAAAAAAAAAAGCCAATTGCAATGGTAGTAAATATTTCTCAGCAATCATCTGAGCCTTGTTTTCTTAGCACCACCTTATAAACCACCAGATCATGCCTCCCGTCCTGCAGAGTGGTGCCATCCGGGTTCATCAGCTTCACGAAGGCCACCCCAAATGCGCGCTCCGATTTATCTCTGGCTGAAAAGACAGAAATATGTGTCTGAGCAGTGCAGGGACACACCAGGAAGTGAAGGCTACAATGGTTGATTCTGCATTTTGCTCTGGGGTGACATTCCACCATGCTTGACAAACACAGTTCAACAAGCTACACTAAGCTACACATGCTGTGTGTGTCACAGGCTTCTCAAAGGAAATATTTCCCAAACTGAGCCCTTCTGTTAGCCCCAAATATTCTCCTCTTCCTACATTCCCTAGTGAATGAGACAGGTATCCATTCAAGCATTCAAATCAGAAATGCGGGTGGTAACACCAATCTCACCCCCATGTCAATTCCATGTCCTGAATACCTCTGGAATATGTCCTTTTTTCTTCATCTCTTCTGTTCCTACTTGAGTTCTGGCTACCCTCTCCTCTTTCCTGTGTTTCTACAAGGGCTTCCTAACTGGTTTCTCTTATCCCACCCAACAGTTTCTCCATCTTGCAGCCAGAGTGATTTTTTTCAAAATCAAATCAAATCATGTTAACTGCTCTGCTTCAAATCTCTTTAACTGAAGTACACTATCTCAATTTCTAATTTTAAAACTTAGATTCGGTGAGGTACTCATCACTACTCCAAGGTTTCTGACACTGCCCAAGGTTTCTCCTCACCCTTCTTCCCGAGATGTAGCCCAGGCTCCAGGAGAAGTGGATTTGTGTATGCTGTGGCATTCCTAGCCTCACAAGGAAGCAGAACTTCTCCCTCCTGGTCTTCAGGTGTTCTATGAGCTCACCATGTTCCCTGCCTATGCGTCTATGGCTGGGATAACTCAAGACCTGTTCTCACCACAGGCATGGCTCTGAACTGTGACTTAGGTGTATCACCAGATAAGCTGAGCTGTAATTTATCGTGTGATTATACGACAATTTGTTATCCATTCTACTGTTGATGGCCATTTGAGGCATTTCCAATTTTGGGATATTAATAAAGCTGTTTTGAACATGTATCAAAACAAAACAAAACAAATACGCAAAACCCCACCCTTTAATGGCTCTTCTATAACACGACTAGAAAGAACCTTCATCCTTCATGATCTGGAATCAGATTGCCTAGGTGTAAGTCAAGGCTCCATCACTAACTAGCCCTGTGATCTTGGGCAAGTATTTAAACTCTCTGCACCTCTACCTGTTTAAGTATAAATGTACATAAAAGCAGTATGTGCCTTATCCACTTATCGTGGGTACTACATATCATTTATAAATAGAGCTTCACATAGGTTTCTGCCAAAAACTAAGGGACCAGTGAACATTAGCTTAATTATGGAGAACCATATGAAATTGTTAATATTTGATAATTTTGATCTATGAAAATGGCAATTTCATATGGTTCAATGTAATATTATTATTGCTACCACTGCTCCCATTTCAGTCGTATTGAACTCACTTTGGTTCTCCAAACACATTTCTCCATCGCCACCCTTCACTGGGCTAACATCTATTCACTTTCAACTTTCATCTTTGATGTAGGAAATCTTCCACATAAAGCCCCCTGATCTGGGTCAGCTGCCCCTGCTCTGTGCTCCCTTACAACTCGGTGCTTGCCCCTGTAGCACATATCAGGCTACTCTGTACTTAATCATGTTTCCTTGCTTATCTTCCTAACTAGACCACAGGGGTTCTTCAGGGCTGGGGTGATATCCTATTTGCTTTCATATACCTGGGATCCAACCTGCACCATGGAAGATGGTGTTCAATAGATTCATTTTGGAATCAAGGATTACATTTTTATACAATGCTGAATGAGAACAAGACACCTCCAGAAATTTTGTGATCACTCTGAAAACAATCAATTTTCTTCTCTGTCCATGCTTTGGAGCAGCATTTATTGAACTATAACTCAAAATAGATCTTTCATAAAATAAATGGCTATGATGTTGAAGAATCTTTGGAGACAGGAGATTAAAAAGTTTTCTTGCCACAGGATTTCTTGGCAACATGGCAACATAAATCGTGAATGTCTAAGAGGAAGATATAATACGTAGCATTTCCCATACTCACTTGACTCTGGAACCCTTTTTTTCATAGAGCATCTATTAGCATCTTGCAAAACTTTAGAGTTCTATAGCACACATTTTGGGGAAGTTCTGATATGGAGTGAGAACACAGAACTTGGAAGCCCGGAAAAATTATTTTTTTGATTTTCTCAGCACCAGTGAAGTCCAAAATAAGGTTCCAAATATCCTGTTCTCCAGTCTCACAAAAGCACTGTCAAGCAACAGCAAATATTTTTCTTATGGAATTAAGCTTCAGACCTCCTAATACTTACATTCCTGTGATGACCTGTGTCGGAATGTAAATCTTATATGGCAGCGTGTGACCTCTTCTATAGCAATGGATACCTGCATAAGAATAAGGAATTAATAGCCTATATTTGCACTCATAGCTCATTTTACAGAATTGGGCTCAATTTTAGAAACTTATTACAGCACTAACTCTTATAGAGTGAGATTCAGCATAAGGTTTCATTAAAAGATAATTTAGCTGTTTTTAAACCAAAAAGTTTCAGGAAAACAATGTTGTCACTGTTTACCATACATTCTGAATATGGAGATATTGTGAGTTTCTAGTATTTTTTCAATTATGGAACAGGAAAAGATTGGTACTTCCTGGTTTATATGGGACCTTTCAGACTATAAGGAGTATACTGATACGGTAAAATTAGGCTCTATAATGGAAGGAAAAGATAAAATACTAGGGGCAAGGAAGCTTTTTGCTGCTTACATGTATAGGGAAAACAGGGCCAATGGGCAATGAAAAGAGGAGAGAATTTGTGGCAAATAGTTAAATAAATTAGGATATGATTATATAATAGAATAGTATGCAAGTATTTAAAAATGTTTCTGAAGAACTTTTAATGCTTTGAGATAGGTAGTAGTTTTAAAAAGCAGAAAATATATTTGTATAAACAGCATTATTCAAAGCATATAATGTATATACAGTTGTTTAAAATGGTTTCTTCTGAGGCAATAGGGCATTTTTTTTTTTTGCTCAGAGCTCATATGACTTTGACAATCAAAAAGAACTGATGGAGCCTGAGATTCAGACCTTAGTCTGGGCTCTGACACTAAGTAGCTCTACAATGTTGAACTTTTCACTTCTTTGAGTCTTAGCCACCTAATCAGAAAGAGGGCATTACAATATTCACATTTTAGTCTTAAGGCTGTTATAAGGATCCAGTGAGATGACTGATCCAAAAAGCACTTTGGAGCTTTTAACGCACATATTTAAAATTGAGAAGAGACCCAGAAAACTTGGTTGGAGGCCAAGAAGAAAAAATGTTAGGAAACTACTTGCAATGTGTGAAAATTTACATTTGGTTTTGGAGCATCTTGGCAGCCTAGTTACATCATTACAGCCACACATTTTTTATTCAAACTTCTACACATTTATGAATGAAAACGTTTAAAAGCTCTGAGTTTATTAAAGAGAAATGCTATTACACAGAATTATAGCTACCAATACATTTCTTATTACACATCATGGGCAATCTACTTAAACTTCAGCATAAAATAGGAATGATTTAGGGATAAAAAGAAAATAGGAATCTAAATGAAGTTTAACGTATGACAGATGTTACAAATGTCACATTCTCACCTTGACAGTCTCATACCAACAGGGCTGCTTGACTTGGTAATAGACAACTGATTTGTACTCTGAAATGCCTTCATATCCAGCACCAGGATGAATGGCTTTCTTTGGAAGGAATGAAAAAATTAAGAGGCAATAACATTATCTAGAAGAGATAGAGCACTTCACATTCCATGTATGAACCCTAACCTCACAGGACCAACACAAGCCTTACACTAGCCTCCAAAAGATGGTTAAATCTAGGAGAATGACCAGAGACAAGTAAGACAGATGTTCTATCACTTTATTTGAGGGTCTAAGTAAATAAATCTGGTACTTGGCCAAGGGATCCAGCACCTTCCTAAAACTCCTTTTTCTGTTACTTTTTTTCCCCTTTTCTACACCCAGCCAAACATTCTCCTCCATATTTCTTCTTTTATTCTCTTAGAGAACAGAGGGGCAGTGATGGTGGCTGGGAACCATGACACATGTGCATCTTTGAGGAAAACGGTTTCTCCTTTCTGTCTACATACTTTTTAAGGACTTGGAGTATAGGTCTAGCATGTTAACTAAAACAAAGGGCTACATATTTTTCTAGTAATGAACCACATATTTCAGTAGAACCAGCCCTGGACTGGGCACTTCCATGCTAGTTAGCAAAGCCATGAAATGACCAACCAGGAGAAGAAGTGTACTTTCAATGAGCTCCTGGGGCTCAGGGTTCTAGTCCAACAGCACAAATAAACACTCCCAGACTGTGGCCCACAGCATCCTGTTCATCCCTCTAACACAGACACAACTTGACTTAGTAAATTGTTTGGATATACTTCCTTCAAAGATTATAAAATCTTTGACGGACCTGTCGGGCTTCTGCATTTCACTGTGCTCAAATACCTACGCAATACGGCACACAGTGAGACTGACAGAACCGAGGGCTGCATTCTTGGATTCCAAAGCAGGTAACTCGGGCTCAAACAAGAGGAGCCAGGTTTCAGCTGAGGCAGTGGAGCCCCCTGTAACTCCCCTTTTATCTTCTTTGATGCCAAAAGTCAATACTTAGTTCATAACAGAATGCTGCAGTTGGAACTCTGGACTGGAAATTAGGGTACCTGGATCTATTTCTAGCTCTGCCACTCACTCCTGGGTTATCCTGAGAAGGTAACCTATGTTTTTGGACTGCACTTCCTAAATATTAAAATAAAGAGCAGTGGTAGAGTTTATCTCTAACCAAGGTCTCTCCCTGTTCAATGATTCTATAACGGGCAAGCATCCTTTGGCTCTCTTGACCAGGTGGAGGAAACATGCTTTTAAATACCTTTTGTGCACTCGTGCCACTTTGCTCAAGTCCTGGAGGAACTTAGGCTTAAGAGTAGCTAAATGACTCAAAAATGATAATCTCTGCACCTAAAGCTTATAGATAGAATCATTAGTGGCTTGGGATATTTCTTAGCATGGGAGAAATGTGAAAATAAGAATATAAATGGGCTAATTAGAAAAACTGGTGCCTATCAATCACAAATTTAACAGGCTTCATTTTTTTTTCTTTATGCAAAACCAAGTGTATCCTAACATGGCTAACCATTAAAATGAATCCAAAAGGCCATCATTATTGTCAAGAAATGTTTGATGGCAGGAGCATTTCCAGGAGATAACACATACCTCTAAGAGCTTGCCATCCTCATCATACACAGACATGGTCACCTCCACATTCTTTGGTGTCTTTTTTTTCCCCTTGTCAAACTCTCCATGGATGAGAGTGACATAAATGTCATTCCGAACATCTCCTGCAACATGACAACCCATCCTAGTGAGTGTTGCTGAGAAGTCATTTTAAGTTGAAGAATGTGATATATAATATTTAAGTAAAATATGACATGGTCTAATTTTATAATGAACTATTCATACAGCAAAAGTCTTTTATGTATATTGTTCTCTTCAATTTACCTCATTCTACCTTTCCATATGTGCCAAGATTTCAAGTGTAGTTTTTTCTTTTGAATTAACTCTTTTCAATAGTAATACGATGCTCTGTTTAAGTACACAAAATATATATAATTTTTTATATTTTGAAATAAATTCAAAGTTATAGGAACAGTTGCAAAAACAATACTAACCCCATACACAGAATTCCATCATACCCTGACCCCCCTCCCCCAATAGCTCAATCCACCAACTTGAACATGCTGTCACATCGCTATTTCTTTCCCTCCCTCCCTCCCTCCCTATCTATCATCCATCATC
Organism: Choloepus didactylus; assembly: GCF_015220235.1. Classification (NCBI taxonomy): domain Eukaryota; kingdom Metazoa; phylum Chordata; class Mammalia; order Pilosa; family Megalonychidae; genus Choloepus; species Choloepus didactylus. The sequence goes on along the minus strand of NC_051326.1, from coordinate 30,231,121 downwards.
TATTGCTCTGTCTTCTGAACACATGAGAGCTAGCTGCACACACCCTTGAACAAACACTATAATTCACATATATACTTCCCATGAATAAGAACATTCTTTTATGCAATCCCATTAAGCGCAGCTAAGAAGTACAAGAGATTCAACAATGATACAAAGCTTACATTCTATATTTCCTTTTCCTTATGTCTCAACTGCGACCCTTTGAGCCTCCTGTCCTCCATCCTCCAATCCCATCCAGGTTCATCCTTGGCATTCAATTGTCATCTATTTAGACTGTCTTTTTTTTTTTTTCAATTGTGGAAACATATATACATCCTAAATCTTCCCATTCCACCCCCTCCCTAGCCTTCCATTAGTGGGATTAATCACATTTAGAATGTTGCAATGCTCTTTCCCACCTCCATTATTAGAAATTTCCCTTCACTTCAAACAGCAACCCTACACTCATTTCTTAACTCCCCATTGCCCCTTTCCCCATTTCTCTTAACCCAAACTCTACTTTTCATCTCTATAGTTATATTCTCTAATAATTTGTGTTTACTGTGGGGCTTAAAATTAACCTCTTAAATCCATAACAATCTTGTTTTTCTTTGATACCACCTTCATTTCAATAGGACACATAAACTATGTTCCTATACTCCTCCATTCCTCCACCTTTATATAGTTGTCTAAAATTACATATTTTACGTTGAGTTCAAAACCACTGATTTGTCATTAGAGTTTGTGTATTTTACATCATGTAGGAAGTAAATAATGGAGTTACAGTTCAAAAATTTTTGCCTTCTATTTGTATTCCATTGTGTTTGGAGAATGTGCTTTGAATATATTCAATTTTTTTTTTTTTAATTTATTGAGGCTTGTTTTATGTCCCAGCTTATGGTCCCTTCTGGAGAAAGATCTGTGATCACTAGAGAAAAATGAGTGTCCTGGTGATTTGGGATGCAAGTACTATATATATCTGTTAAAATTCTCTATATCTCTTTCTCCTTTCTTTGTTTCTCTGTTGGTAGGGCTCCCTTTAGAATCTGAAGAAGGGCAGGTCTTTCATTGGCAAAGTCTGTCAGCATTTATTTGTCTGTGAAAAATTTAAGCTCTCCCTCAAATTTGAAGGAGAGTTTTGCTGGATAAAGTATTCTTGGTTGGAAATTTTTCTCTCTCAGAATTTTAAATATGTCATGCCACTGCCTTCTCACCTCCATGGTGGCCGCTGAGTAGTCACAACTTAGTCTTACGTTGTTTCCTTTGTATATGGTGAATTGCTTTTCTCTTGCTGCTTTCATAACTTGCTCCTTCTCTTCAGTATTTGACAGTCTGATCAGAATATGTCTTGGAGTGGGTTTATTTGGACTCATTCTATTTGGAGATCGCTGGGCATTTATGCTTTGTGTAGTTATATTGTGTAGGTTGGGGAAGTTTTCCCCAACAATTTCTTTGAATACTCTTTCTAGACCTTTACCCTTCTCTTCCCCTTCTGGGACACCAATGAGTCTTAAGTTTGGACGTTTTATTTTATCTATAGTATCCCTGAGATCCACTGTGATTTTTTCTATTTTTTTCTCCATTCTTTCTTTTGTTCTTTCATTTTCTGTTCTGTGGACTTCTAGGACACTGAGACATTATTCAGCTTCCTCTAATCTTGTATTGTGAATATCCAGAGTCTTTTTGATTTGGCCAACAGTTTCTTTTATTTCCATAAGATCTTCTATTTTTTTAATTTACTCTCGCAATGTCTTCTTTATGCTCTTCTAGGGTCTTCTTTATGTTGCTTATATCCTGGGCCATGGTCTTCTTGATGTCCTTTAAATCCTTTGCCATGTTTTCATTCCTCGATTGTAGTTCTTTGATTAATTCTGCCAAGTACTGAGTCTCTTTCGATATCTTGATTCATGTGTTTGGAGTTGCATTCTCCATATAGTCTGGTTTTATCATATGCGTTAAGATTTTCTGTTGTTTTTGGCCTCTTGGCATTTGTTTTGCTTGATAGGATTCTTTCAAGTTGTAAAAAAAAAGGGGATATCGATCTAATTTTTCAGAAACACAGTTTGCTGGCGTACACTTTCTCTAACTAACCAGCAGATGGCGTCTGTGAGTCACCTATACCCCTCAGGTCAGTTCTCAACCTTGTTCCCGCGGTGTGTGGGGAAATGATTCTTGTGGGGTTCAGCTGGAGAACTCAGTTTGGGTGCGTTGCTGGAGCCATCCGCCTGAATGTGGGGCGTGAGTATGGGTGGCCAGGGAGGAAGGGCAGCTTTAATATTCAAATCCCCCAGGTTCCCGGAGATTCAAGGCCGCCACAAGAGTCTAAGCCTTCACTTCAGCTCAGCCCCAGACCCTCTCTCTCGCTATCCCACAAACCACCGGACTTGGCATAGCGTCCCTGGGTTCTCTGAGTGGGTCCCCCCGCCCAGCTGTGATCCTCCAGGAGCTCAGCCGAGGGAATGACTGCTATGTCACCAGTGCACACCATACCTCAAGGGAAGCCCCGGGCCGCTGGGCCGTGCAGCGGCGCTCTCAGCCGAAGCAAACATGGCTGAACGGGGAGTTCTCAACCCCCTCCTCCTCACACAGTTCCTCCTTCCCAGCTCTGGGACAACTGGCAGGGCTCTGGGCTGTGGGCACGGCCCCAGGCAGGAGTTTATCCAGCCCTCCGGGGAGCCAGCTGCAAGCTGCGGGGTTTCTTTCAGCTTCCAGCTCTCCCCTCTGTTCCCCCAGCCCTGAGGGTATCTGCAGCGGACTATCCTCCAGGCCAGACACCGAGAGGCTGGCCCAGCCCCCTCTTGCTGTGTTTTACTGCATGGTTCCCACTCCCGCAACTGCAGCCGCTCCTGGGTTTTTTCCTTTATTTAAAAGAGCCTGTCGATCTCCAAATGCCAAGCCCTGACTTCCCCAGAACGCCGCGCAGCTGCGGGTCTTCCAGCCAGCTTACTGTCTCGTTTCAGAATGCAGACTCCCGGTTTCACTAAGTATACGGCCCCTGTGATACTAGCAGAACCCGTCCAGCTGGCGCATCGCTGTAACCGGTATTCTGGGTCACTTTCTGGTTTTTATCTAGTGTTTTTCATGGAGGTGTTTTTTGCCCTGTCTCACCTAGCCGCCACCTTAGTTTCTCCTCCCCACAATATATTTTTATTAGTTTATAAGGGCAGATTGTTTTTTCAATGCCTTGGAGAGTATGCTATTTTATCACATCTGATAATAATAAGGGTTGATGCTTATTGCGTGCTTACTGTGTGCCAGGCACTGCTTAAAGTATCTTCTATGCATTAATTTATTTAATCTTCACAACAACTTGATAAGACAGACACCATTTCTGAAAGCCCATAGAGTAATTTATGTCTATTTAAATCAGCTTAATTGTTTTCACCATAACCATAATTCCAGCCTGTGATATTTTTTTTTTTTTTGGCTAACCAGTAGAAAATTCTAAAAATTAATTAATGAGTGGTCCCTATAGTGAAGAAAAAATTTTTAATTTTATTGAGGCACATAACAGAAACCTGGAATAAATGAAAAGCATATAAATTTCCTGAATGGGAAGACCCAGCATTGTAAAAGTGGCTCCAAAACCTGTACTATATCAAACTGCCTCCCAATGTAGAAAAATGAAACTTTATAGCATTATAAGAAAATAGGGCTTATATTTAGAGCACCATATCACCATAATCACTTCTCAAATTGGAAAAAAAAATCAAGATACTGCCCACAGTTGGTGAGGATGAAGCAAAAGGAGCTTGTTCATACTTTACAGTTTGAAATCTTAATTGATACCACTGTTTTCAATTAACAATTTGTGTCAAAAGCTTTAATTGATCAGCAATTCAACTGGTAATATTTGTTATAAGGAATTAAAAATGTGGGCAATGATTCATCTATAAGAATATTCATTGTGATATAGCTTATGAAGGTGAAAACCTGGAAACACTCTAGATTTCCAACCACAGGGATTTGTTTGAATAAACTATGGTACAGTCAGATAATGGGATAATATTCATTTATTCATTTAAAAAAACTGACTGAGCACGTCCTCTGCACCTAGCACTATGCTAGGTACAGAGACAATGGTGACAATGGTGAGCCTTGCACCAGCTTTGCCCTCATACAGCTCACAGTCTAATTGAGGAGAGAAGCATTAGTCAAATAACCACACAATTTGACGTATCATTACAAATGGTGAGTGGTCCTATGAAGAAACATGCTGGGCTCTGGGAAAGCACAGCACAGGGTCCTGACCTTATCTGAAAGATGTGAGACCCTCCTGGGCGAGTCACCTTTGAGCTGATACTGGAAGGATGAGAGTACCAGACAGGAAGAACAGTATTGTGAAGGCCCAGATGTAGGAGAAAATATGATCAAGATCACACATGAAATGGTGTGAATGAAGTACACAGGCAGACAAAAGCCAAATCTGACTGAGACATGCAGGTTAAGTTAAAGCTTTCTAACTTTATCTTAAATATAAATGGAAGCCATTGAAATGGAGGGACACGTAAGCTGATGTTCTTTCATAAAAGATCTTTCATGCTACACTGTGGAAAAAATACATAAGGTAGGAAAGTTCAGAAACAGGAAAACCAGTTGGGAAGCCATGGCAATTGTCCAGGGAGGAGAAGACAGTAGCTAATATGTGGGTAGTGGCAATGGAGATGGAGAGAAGGGGATGGATTTGAGAGGTCTTTCAAAGGAAAATCTGGCAGGTTTTTGTTTGAGGTATAAGGGAAAAGGAGGTGTCAAGAGTGACTTTCAAGCTTCTTGTTTGTGCTAACAAATGGACAGCAGTGTCATTCTCTTAGATAAAACACAATGTGAGGAGCACCAGGTCTAGACGTATAAGATTATGAGTTACAACTGGAAATGTTGAGTAAGAATTAACTTACTAACAAGAAGTAGAGAATGATCCAGAGAGGGAAATGGGAATAGTATCTACAAAGGGAGGGATTGGGTATGTGGTCTTGGAGTTCAGAGGAGAGGAGTTGGGACTAGAGACATAGATGTGGAGACAACTGACAAATGGAGGCCAAAGGATTGGATGAGAGAACTTAGGGAAGAGTATATAGATAAGAAGGAAAGGTCTAAGGGCCAAATATTGAGGGATTCCAACATTTAAAGGCAAGGCAAGAGATGTCAGAGATTATAAGGGAGGGAAATATTTCAAGGAAGGAGTGGTTAACATGTCAAATGCTGCTGAAAGGCCAGAGATGATCACTAGGCTAAAAAATAACCATTGGACTTGGTGATATTGCAGTCATTGGAGACAATAGTGAGAACCATTCTGAAGAACAATGCGGAAGGAAGCCAGACTGGGGTAGGCTGGAGGGTCCCTGGGAGGTGCGAAAACAAAGAGTCCATCTGATAACTTCCAGGAGATGGCTGTGAAGATGAAGGCAGAAAGTGAGAGTGCCTTCAATCAAGGGGAAAGTGGGGTAGAGGAAGAGTTTAAGAGGGGACCAGAGCATGTTTAAATGGTAATGGGAAGGATCTACAACATGAGAGAGGAAAATGAATCAGAATCTCTGGAGAAACCTGACAATCTGTATTTTAAAGTTTCCATTTGATCCTGATTAACTGATCCAAAGATGAGCATTTGGGAACCACTGTCCTAGATGATTTTAAAGTCTCTCACAGCTTTGGCATTCTATGAAACAATTCTATTGATCAGAAAGATCTTAAGATTCTTTTTCCAGCCAGATTCCACAAATAAACTGAACTTATCCAAAGAATAAACACCTCTATTTTATTTTTCCAGTTTCCTGTCCTGCTGTAAGCAATATAACTGCCTTTAGTTAGGGAATATTACCAACACTTTTTTTTTCTTTTTAACAAGAAAACAAAACATTTCCCAAGAATGTTTATGAATATGTATTAGGATAAAATGACTGTGGAATGGATGGAATAAGCAGATAAAGAATTATCTTCTTTTATGAGGAGAGAAGAATAGATAATCTCCATATTTTAGTTCTTTCAATCATTCATTCCACAAATATTTATGTAATGCTTACTTTAAGCAGGCAATGTGTGCAGCAACAAATTACTATTGCCCCTTAATCTCCCAAAGGAACCTGAATTTGTATGTAGTAGATAACAGGTTGGTTTTCTAGAGCTTTTCCAGCATGCTAAACATATACTATTAATATTTATAAAGGTTCTCCAGGGAATAAGTTCCTGTCACTCCTATAGAGATTAAGAAATTAAACAGGTAAAGTCAGTGAATTCAAGAGAAAGGATATGCAGATGGCCAAGATGTGGTGGCAAAAAAAGAAAGAAAGAAACTAAAGAAACAGTTTAAGCCTTGTTAACACAAGATTGGGTGAGCCATGAACATATTTGGAGTTTAAGCAAACGGAGCAGAGGGTGTAGCTGAGATGGATCCGGGCACACACCAGTCTGGGGTTTCCTGGCAAAGAGCTCACACACTAGTGATGTATTAATGAAAAAAGGCACATGCAAATGAAGTAATTAGTCTCAGGAATAGAGAACCTTGTGGCATCATTAGCTCTCCTTAACTGACTGTCCGGGGAAGCATATGGGAGTGGGTTTGTGCAGAATACAAAGGAAGAAAGAATAAGTAGAAAATTTGAGTTACATTTAAAAGCATTATCTGGGCTTGTATGCTGGGTAGCTTTTTGGGGTACTATAATCCTGTTTATATTTTATGCTGCCTTGATCCTGGTGAATGTAAATGACAAACTAAATCTTATGGATCCATGTTGCCTCAGCTGTTCTGACAGAAGCAACTGCTGCAGAGATGGAAGTCCTGGAAGAAGCAGAATAAGTGAGTCAAGCAAAGTGTTTTACCTGGAAGTATTATTTCAGGAAAGCCCATTTTCCGGGCTATCGCTGTTGATCTGTCAACCAAGTGTGAAAAATTCTTCTGTACCTGTGTGAGGTCACCTGGCAATAGCTTCAAGGACACCCAAAGTCCTTTAAAGAAATAAAAGACAAACTTTTAGTTCTCTGTATGATCTATATAATAAACATGCACACAGACTTTGAGAAAAATACTGAGTTGTGCAATGATGACTGGATATTTTATTATAAAGATGTAAATTCTCCCCAAATTAGCTTGTAATTTTATGACATCCCTAACAAAATTGCAACAGAACTTCTTTGAAATTTTGACAGAGATGTGAATAGCCAAAACAATTTTGGGGGGAAAAAATAATGGTAACACTTATCAGATATCAAAATATTTTGTAAAGTTTCAATAATGTATATGATACTAGCAGAAGACATATGTAAATCAACAAAAAACAATGAGATTAAATACACAGTAATATACTGTAAAGTAGGCACAACAAATCGTTAAAAAAAAAGGCTACTTCATAAATGTTCCAGGATAATTTTATCACTAGTTAAAACAGAATCAATTTAATTTCTTACCTCACACATTTCACTAAAACAAATTCCTAATACAATAAAAAAGTAAATAGAGAAATACAGGAAATTAAAAATAAGTGTATAGTTATTAAATCTCTGAAAAAGAACCATTTTTCTAAGTTGAGAAATAAGGAAATCACAAAAGTAAAAGAATTAGCCATACATAAACTAAAAGTTTTGACATATAAAAAGAAAAGGTATTGTGCTGGTTTGAAAGTGTTATGTCCCCCAGAAAAAGCTATATTCTTTGATGCAATCTTCTGAGGCAGACATTTTAGTAGAGATTAAGCTGTAACATTTGGATTAGGCTGTTTGCATGGAAATGTATCCCACCCAACTGTGGGTGATAACTCTGACCGGATAATTTCCATGGAGGTATTGCCCCACCCATTCAGGGTGGGTCTAAATTAATCACTGGAGGCATATAAATGAGCTGACAAACAGAAGGAACTCAGTGCAGCTGAGAGTGACATTTTGAAGAAGAAGCTACAGCCAAAGAGGGACGCTTTGAAGAAAGCAAAGGAGCTGCAGATGAGAGACAGTTTGGAGACAGCTGTTGAAAGCAGACTCTTGCTCTGGAGAAGCTAAGAGAGGACAACTATCCCAAGTGCAACTAAGGTGACATTTTTGAGGAACTGCAGCCTAGAGAGGAACGTCCTGGGAGAAAGCCATTCTGAAACCAGAATTTTGGAGCAGACGCCAGCCACGTGCCTTCCCAGCTAAAGGAGGTTTTCTGGACACCACTGACCATCCTCCAGTGAAGGTACCCAATTGCTGATGTGTTTGTTACGTTGGGCACTTTATGGCCCTAAGACTGTAACTGTGTAACCAAATAACCCCCCTTTTATAAAACCCAATTCATCTCTGGTGTTTTGCATTCTGGCAGTATTAGCAAACTAGAACAGATTTAATACAAAAATACAAAATTTATGAAAGAAAAATATCTTAATATATAAAAAAATGTATACCAGTAGAAGAAACACATTGTAATCCTCAAAAATAAACAGGACATGAATAGACATTTCACAAGGAAGTATAAATGGTTTATAAATATTTGACAAATTGAAAACTGAAAAATGTGTCCTAAATATGACAGAAAGATTATTATCTTCTTTATATAAAGAATTCACTAAAAATCAAAAAGGAAAACTTCAGGAAACTCATTATATACGTATGAGGGCTAGATAATCCACCCTCAAGTAGTTTTTTGTTTTTTTTTTTTTAATGCAAAAGAACTATAAGAGCTTACTTTTCATCTTTCAAAGGGAAACAATTTTTAAATATCATTTCACAAAGTGGGCAAGAGTACAGTAGGATAAACTCTCAAACATGGTAATTAATGCTAACTGGCAGAAATATTATGGAAAGCAATCTAGCAATATGTGTATCTCTGGGTTTAAACATCTTCCTACATTTGACCCAGAAATCCTACTTCCGGGAACTTTCTTGAGAGGTAATCCTAAATATGGGGAAAGCTTCAGGTATAAACATAATCATAGCAGAGTTACTTAAATTTATAATGGTGACAAGTTAGAAATAACCAAAGTGTTTAAGAAGGGGATTTAATTTACTTAAAGCCAAGCAATGGAATATTATGCAGCCACAAAAACACATTTGTGAATAGCACAAAAACATTTGAAAATGCTTGCTTTGTGAAGCAGTGAGAGGAAATGACTTTTTTTTTCAATTTTGTTAAAAAAACAAAAACTATACATATACGAATCTATTCAGTGTAAGGGTTTTTCAATCTAACTGAAATTACATCCTTTGGTTAGGAGTTCCAAAACAACAGAAATAATATTTATTCACCAGTTTTCAGATTCTCTAGTGATTTCTTATATATCTTTCCCACTCAGGGTAATTGTAAATCATGGGAAACTAAATATACTTAAAATAATGTTTCCCAATCGTCTAAACTTTGGAAACAAGGTGATGCAAAAAAAAGTGACTTGAACTTCAAAATTATCAAAAATAGTCACCATTTTGGTATCTGAATTTAAAAATTTTAATTATTTTTCTGTATTATTTGAATTTAAAATGCGGTTTCAAAAACCTCCAAGTTAATTCTAGTGAAAACTGTTTCAACAGAATGATATATGGAGGCACTAAAATTAATTAAAAGTAAATTTTCTAGACAGCCCATTATTTAATCTTGATACACATTCATTTATATCACTTTGGACTCTTTCTTCCCAACTTTAGGAAATGGAATGGATAACCACATAGAGAGTGGAACATCATTATTCCCTAATCTCTTTTTCTCTGTGCATTGGGAAGGCAGGGTGGAAAAAAGTGAGCAGTCTCCTGGGACAAATATTTTGTTCCACAGAATTTATAAAATACAACACTGGTCCGGTTCAGGGCTGGGTGCATCCCCAGTGCTCTTCAGGATGAAGAGCCTTGAGCAGGAGGCTGAGCTGGGCAGTCCCCAGCAGAGTCTGGTATCAGACAGAGATATGAAAGGGCAGGAGTCCACCCACGCCTAGTTCCCTTCCCAACCCTTCCCAGCTTAGTACGTAGGGTTGTGTACCTTGTCCTTTGTGATTCACTTCCTTAGCTGCTATCACTTTATTCAAGACTGAAGTGAGTGGCTCATTCTCCCCAATCACATGGGATGTTATCAAGGGTGACATGATCAGCTGCCTCTGCCGGATATAGGTTTCCATTGCAATTCTGGGAGAGACAGAAATGAGAAGTAAGGGAGAAAGGGGGCAAAAAGGAAGAGTCTAGAGCACATTTGGAAATGGAAACTCTACATACCCCTCACCAGCAGGCTCTTTCTTAAACACTAAATTCATCTGGCAAATGACTTGGGCAGAGAGGAAAACAAACAAACAAAACTGATGGCCAAATGTTAAGGACTAAAATCAATAGACAATGCTTGATGCTCTTTATGGGATAGAAGAGGCTGCTGTAAGGAACTGAAAGAAGGCAGGGGAAGGGGAGGAGACCTGGCCTCTAGTTCCAGCACTGTTAACAGTGAGGTCTGTGAGAATATCCTCTCTGAGCCTCAGTTTCCTCCTGTAAGGAGACAGGCTTAGATCCTACGCTTTCTAAGTCCCCCATTCAGAACGGAACACTTGACCAATGAGAAATATGTGTGCAACTGCATCTGGAGGGCCTGTTCTTAGATTCCTACCCGATGACAAACTACATGTAGGATTGCAGTGACACAGGGATCAGCAAACAGACATCATTTTCAAATATCACATCAGGCTGAGGATCATACAGCATGATCAAAGAAACAACACAATCACCATTCTATGGAAAGGGGAAGCAACATCAGTAAGTATCAGTCTGGTACTGTACAAAGGCTTCCAGTCTCTCTGCTGTGGTTTGTTTTATTTAGGCTTTAGAAAGCCCAATACACATACCAGCTTTCTCTGCAGGGTTCAGATCTGTTCCCTGACAATAGGGGGGAAATGCACTACAATACGTTTCTGAAAATTGGGATTGTTACAGTCTGAGAGTTTTTTTCCTTTCAAATGTCTCTTCTAGATGGACCAGCAGAAAACACATATAAAACCCTCCTAGTATAATACACGAGAAAGCTTTTGGGGTAGTTTATGAAAGCACTTGTTAGAAATCTTAGGAGTTAAAAGCCAGAGACTGCAATCTGCATGGTGAACTCTCTTTACAGTGGCTGTTGGCTACAGAGGGAGCAGTAATCAAATTAGAGCTGGGTTCCTCAGAGACTCAAAGCATGTATTATTTATTACATGGCAGAGACATTCTTAGGGTTCACAGTTTCAACATGGTCACTGGAGAATAGCTGGTTGAGAAATTAAGCAGAGACAAAGCCAAAGGAAGAAGCCCACTTCAAAGGTGAAAACAAATATATATACATAATAACAGTATTACAGGATAAGAAATTATCAAAATTATTAGCAACTAAGCATAAAATATTTAGTGACCTCATTTTTTCCCTAGAGGGTCAGTATTTGGGTGCTAGGAGACTGGACAAGAATATATTTAAAACTGAATTAATGTCAACCACTGGATGAAAGGAGTAGTACTTAGCATGAGCTATTTATACTATCATATTTAGAAATTGATCAAATGGTGCTGGACTTAAAGTTGAAAGATTAGGATTGTTAATATTTTAAATAAAATTACATAAATAATACATATTTATTGTAAAAAAGAAAATAGAGATAAACAAAAAGACGGGCAAAATCACCTACTGTTCCAACAGAAATAATCACTGTTAATTATGGGTACACACTTTGAAATAGCTAAATTAAAAGCTTTTAATACACTGTGACAACGTATTCCTATAAGCAATGTATGAAAACGTCAGTTTCCATGCACCCACTCAGATATCTCATATATTTTTAAAACATGGTTAAGCCAAAATCTAAACCTTGTTTTAATTTGCATTTCATTGATTCTCAGTGAATTTATAGGCCATTTCCTTGTGTGTGTGTGAATTTCCTTTTTATGAATCTTATTAAAGTCTACAAACTATATATTAAGATTACTCATCCTTTTCCATACACATTGTAAATATTTTATTAACTCTTCCGTGTACAGGTTGTCTAAAATTTTTGCATGGTTAAATCTATTACTTTTTCCTTTTTTGGTTAAATCTTTGATATCTGACTCAGAAAGGCCTCCCACACATCAATATTTATAAAACTTCTATATATTTTTTTGCTATCTTAAGATCTTAGCTCTTACATTTATACCTTTAATCATCTGGAATTTACAATGATAAAGGTTGTGAGACTAGGCTCTATATTTTCTAAATGGTTACCTCATTTTCTCACAATGATTTTTTTTTTGCATAATTTATCTTTCTCCACTGATTCATAATTTAAAAAAAAAAATCATGTATTAACTCAAATATCCCTGGGTTTGTTTCTGAAATTCTCAGTTTGATCTACTGATATGGTATGGCAGCTTCAGGTCAGCTGAGACAATGGATTCTCAAACAGACACTACTGCCCACTGGGAGTCAGTTATGGCCAACACCCCAGCTTATGCCTCCTGTCAACCCCTGTGCCCAGATAGATGGAGCCTGGCTGCTAGAGCCAGTCTCGATGTACTCAAGTGCACTTTTTCAGTTACTGGGATTGAGATTTGCTCCCCAACAGCTCCCCAATGGCCTACCCATAGCTCCACCTCCTGAAACTCAGTATAGAGGCCTTAGTGGAGCTCTTTGGGGGAATCTTCTGTGAACTCTCAGGCTCGATTTCCTGCCACTTGCAGGAACTCCATGGTTAGCCAGTCCTTCACTCTCAGACCTCCTAAACCCTGGCTACTCAAAGTGTGGTCCCTGGACAAGCAGCATCAGCATCACCTGGGATTATCAGATGCACATCCTGGGACTACTGAATCAAATTCTGCAGTCTAACAAGTTTTCAGGGTAATATACATGCACATTACAGTTTGAAAAGTACTATGCTATCCTATATGATTCCTTGTCTTATGTGATGCCTGTTCCATATGATAGTTTGCAGATTGGCATTGCTGACATTTAAATGGCATCATTCTTTGATTTCCAGTACAGATATACATTTGCCCCCTTTTCTTTTTTAGTTTTTTTTTCATTTATTTATGATTTATTTATTTTTATGTTTTTAATTGTAGATATAACACATAGACATAGAAGTAATAACTTCACAAGTGCAATTTAACAAGTAGTTAGACAGCAAATGTCAAAGAATAGTATAGGTTACAGTTCCACAGTTTCAGTTATTTCCTTATTATGAAATACAACATATACAAAAAGGTAATATCTTTCAAAGTATGATTTAACAAGTAGATATACAGAAAATTTCCTGCCCCTTATTTTTATATTCCTTTGGTCGTTTCTCTAGAATCAGGAAAGTTCAATTTACCCTCTTAGAGTCCAATATAAAGGAACTCTAAATAAAAGTTCTCTGTCAATCTCCTATCTGACAATCTTCCAGCTTAAGAGTTTCCTGTCCTTAACCAAGAAAACTGTTGTTAGTACGCCACTTGAATGGCAAACACATGTCTCAAATCACCTAGGACAAATGGCAAAGTACTTACTGCTGAAAAGGAATAAAATGCTGCTTTTCTTCATCGTCCACCTTCCCATGTATGATGTCAGTAATGTCCATCACTAGGAAAAAGATAAACTTCATTAAAGGAACTGATTATTTCAGGCCTCAGTAAGTTACTGTGCAAAAGGACAGTATCAGCAAATGCAGAACACTGGGGGAAGAAAGATATGAGGCAGTGTGGTTTCTCTCATTTCTTTGTCAATGATAATTCCCAGTGTACTCAGCTAACAGGAGAGTAATTCATTGGCTGCTCAGGCAGAGTTTTGGATTTTCTCAGAACAAACCTGTAGAACCCTTTTAAAAACTATGCAAGATCACTCACCAGTTGTTAAGCTCTTTGGAAATTTGAGACTGAATTACTTTTTAGTAAGTCTGCATTCAAAGCGACAGAGAAGATATATTTTGGCATGGATGTTAATAAAATTAAAGACCTGGGGGAGAAACTCAAGACTTGAAGTGGTCTCTACTGTCTCTTTCATTTGACATATTTTCACCTACTTTTCAAAGAAATGAAGGGAAGCCAGAGTGTCAGCAGCTCAGAATAGAACATGCAGTGATTTGCTCCTCTAGATCGTACGAGATCACTTACTAAGACAGTTTTTATGGCCTTTGCGTGCATTATCCTATTTACATAGAAATTGTTATTTAGCCCTACTTTAAGAGATGAGGAAACTGAGGCACAGAAAAGTTAAGTAACTTGCTTGAGGTCAGAAATTTTAAAAAGAGGAGCCAGCGTATGAACCCAGCTGTGTCTGTAGAGCCAATCCACTCAACCCTGAAGCCCAGCTGCCTAAAGACGAAGGAGCATGTGGGTGCTCTCACACTGCCGAAAGTAGACAGGGCCCATGGCAAGAGGTTATCCCCTGTTCAATAAATTATAATCTGGCCACAAAACACATCTTAACAATCCAATCCCCAGATAACCTATTTGGAGATTAAGGGAAACACTGAGCTTCTAGGCAATTCTCACATGAAACACTAAGGAGAAGAAAGGAAATATGTCTCAAAGTAATGCAAATGACACAGCATATAAGACTTGGGAAATAGTGAAAGAAAGCAGGGCATGCTATTCAACTTGCTGTCAGCCCTAAATGGAACCCTACACAAACTATACCAAAAAATACTGCAAATTTTTTGATGCCCATTTCCACCCCCTGAAAATAGACCATTGCCATCATCTCGTTACTCTTAATCTCTGCAGATGCTCTACAACAAGGCTCAGAGTAAATTAGCTTCCTCTACACTCCTACCACACTCCACACCTGACAACACAATCGTACATGCACTTTGAAATAGAAAAGCATCAAACTTGATGCTTTTGTCTCTTTCGCCCATTTTGAAGGACACTGACTTTGGATGGCCTCGAATCCTTTTATGGAACAATAAATAGATTGCTAAATAGATGGCTACTCTTCTGAGCCATACCTGTTCTGAGATTTTATTTTAGTTCTCTATAAAGAAGTAATGCTGTCCCCTCTCGTCAGAGACTGGCAGACCTTGAGCAGCAGGCTGGGGTAGTTCAAGAGATGTATAGACAGTCCAAGAGACACAGAAGCCACTTTTATCCACATAACCCACAAGGGTGACCTTAAGTATCTGGGCCCTTGTTCCAGAAGCAGAATTATGACATTTCATTAATAGCTTACAAACTATTTGGTGACCAAAATGTCAGTGTAAAAACAAAAATTGATCTCTTCATTTTAACAAAATACAGAGGAAGACAGAGGGATCTCTTGGAAGGCTCAAGGGTTCCATTTAAGCAAAGGACTCTGTGATGGTTTGGAGCCCTATATATCCCAGGAAAACATGTTCATAAATTTAATCCATTCCTGTGGTTGTGAAACCCTTGTAAGCAGACCTTTTGATAAGGTTACTTGAGTTAAGGTGTGGCCCACCTGAATCAGGATGGGTCTTAATCCTATTACTGGAGTCTTTTATAAAAAGAATGAAATTCAGAAGCCAGGGGAAGTAAGAAATGGAATTTCAACAGAGCCTGGAAGAGAGCAGGAAGGAGAGGCCAGGAGAGGCCGCCAAGTGCATTACCATGTGACAGAGGAGCCCAGGACCAAGGATCACCAGCAGCCAGCTCCTGAATGCACAGTCTCCAGGAACAAAGTATTGCCTTGATTCGGACTTTCTCTTAGTCTCAAAATCATGAGCTAATTAATTCCCGTTGTTTAAATCCATCTATTGCATGTTATTTCCTTGAGCAGCCCTGGAAAACTAACACTCTCTTCAAGACTTACAAGATGCCAAGGTTGACTTCGAAGAGTAAATTACCCAGATATGTAAACCATTTTTCAGGGAGTGTTTTATGTGACTAAAATAAATATGCAGCCTTAGGCAGGGAGGATTCCAATACCCACAACTGAGGTTTTACTGAGGTCCTACTATGCGCAAGACACTCTGCTAGACAATAAAGGAGAAACAAGGAGCTTGGGTTTAGCTGAAGAGGTAAAGCCCAAGATAAGGTAACTGACAGCCCTGGGGCAGTGACCATCTTTCACTGATTCCCTGACATTCTGGTACCTGCTACTCCAAAAGGTCTTCGGAGACCACAGGTGTGCTTTTTGCCCTCCTTCAGCTCCATGTGGCCCACCCGAACAATCTGACACACCAGGCTGATCCGGGGCCGGATAAGGTCTGTGCTGCTGAGATCCTAAAGAGGACAACAGAGCACGTGAGGAGGACAGGCTGAAACACCCTGGCAACTTTGTTTCTCTTTTGTTTTCACTCTACAACAAAACAACACTCAGAGTTTATTTCCTAATGCTTAAATACTGTAAATGACTCCTCTGCCTCATACCCACCCAAGAAGTATTACGGCATCAGAATAAATGATTTTATATTCATAAACATGCACTCCCCCTCCCCCAGTTCCTACTTCAAGTTTATAAATCAGATCATATTCAATCTAAAGTTTCCAGTTTATACATTTAAACAAGGTGTTTAAAAATCAGGACACTCATTGTTGCTAATTTAAATCCACCAGAACAAATCTCAGTACCCGATTGGTAGTGTCAAACCTCAACTTTTACTCTACAAGGTTTCTATTAAAAGAAAAATAAGGTTTCCAGGGGACTGGTGAAATAAATTGTGGCACGTTTATATTATTAAATAACATGCAATCATTTATAAATGAGTTTTTTGAAGAATGTTTAATGACCAAATAAATTTTTACTACATTTTATTTAATTGAAAAAACTGGACATGAAATCTAATAAATACAAGATGATCCTAACTGGAGGAAGAGGGGTGGAATAAAGGGGAAAATGTATTGCAGCTGTTCTAAAATGGTATTATTAGAATATGGACAAAAGATTTAATAATAGCTTTTTAATTTTTTTAAACTACACATTGACTGCTAAATACTTCTTCCCCCCAAAAGTATTTTTTAATTTTTTATTTTAGTATTATACAACTTAAAATTTCTCTTTTTAACCACATAATAAATGCCATTTGATTTTAGGAAAAAACCTCCTTCATAAATTAGAACTTAGGAAAAACATCATATTGCAGGCAGGGAGGTTTTGCTAAGGATTCTAGGGTCCCCCTTTTTTTTTTCTGTTACAGAAGTTGTAGGTTTATAGAAAAATCAGGCCAAAGATACAGAATTCCTCTATACTGTCCTCACCACATACATTTCCCTTTTATTAACAATTTGAAAAAATGTGGTGCCTTTGTTACAACTGATGAAATATAATTATATTAACTATAGTTCATAGTTTACATTAGCTTCCAGTTTGTGTTGTACAGAAATATGGATTTTTTTAAAAAAATTTACTTCTAGTGACATACATGCCACCTAAAATTTCCTCTTTTAACCAAATATATAATTCAGTGGTGTTAATTACATTCACAATGTTGTGTTACCATCACCATCATCCATTACCAAGACTTTTCTTTCAGCCCAAACAGAAACTCTCTGTCAATTAAGCATTAACTCCCCATTCCCCTACCCTACTCTGGAACCTGGTAATCTGTATTCTAGTTTCTGTCTCTATGAATTTGTTTATTCAAATTATTTCATATCTGTGAGATCATACAATATTTGTCCTTTTGTGTCTGGCTGCCTTTCCACTTTCATGACAAATTCTTTTGATGCACAAAAGGTTTTTTATTTTGAGGAGGTCCCATTTATCTATTTTTTATTTCATTGCTTGTGCTTAGGTGTAAAATCTCAGAAACCACTGCCTACCACAAGATTTTGAAGATGCTTCACTATATTTTCTTCGAGGAGTTTTATAGTCCTAGTTCTTCTATTTAGGTTGCTGATCCATACTGAGTTAATTTTTCTATATGGTATGAGATAGGGGTCCTCTTTCATTCTTTTGCATATGGATAGTCAGTTCTCCAAACACCACTTATTGAAGAGACTATTCTTACCCTCTTGAATAGAACTGACAGCCTTGTCAAAAATCAATTGGCCAAGATTTCAAATGGAGTTGAGAGGTCACTCTGGAGAGCGTTCTTATGTGCTATATAGAGCGCCCTTTTTAGGTTTTAGTGTATTGGAATAGCTAGAAGGAAATACCTGAAACTGTCGAACTGCAACCCAGTACCCTTGATACTTGAAGACAATTGTATAACTATGTAGCTTACATGGTTTGACACTGTGATTGTGAAAACCTTGTGGATCACACTCCTTTTATCTAGTGTACGGATGGATGAGTAGAAAAACGTGGACAAAAATTAAATGAAAAATAGTGTGGGATGGGGGTGGTAGTGGAATGATTTGGGTGTTCTTTTTTACTTTTTTATTCTTATTTTTATTCTTTTTGGTGTCAAGAAAATGTTCAAAAATTGATTGCTGTGACAAATACACCACTATATGATGGTCCTGTGAACAGTTGATTGTGCACCATGGATGACCATATGGTATGTGAATATATCTCAGTAAAACTGAATTAAAAAAAAAATCAATTGGCCATAGATGTGAGGGTCTGTTTCTGAACTCTCAATTCAATACCATTGGTACATGTATCTATCCTTATGCCAGTACCATGCTGTTTTGACCACTGCACCTTTGTAATATGCTTTAAAGTCAGGAAGTGTGAGTCCTCCAACTTCATTCTTCTTTTTTCAAGATGTTTTTGACTATTTGGGGCCCCTCACCCTTACAAATAAACTTGATCATTGGCTTTTCCATTTCTGCAAAGTAGGCTTTTGGAATTTCGATTGAGATTATGTTCAATCTGTAAATCAAGTTGGGTAGAATTGACACCTTAACAATATTTAGTCTTCCAATCCATGAACATGGAATGTCCTTCCATTTATTTAGGTCTTCTACAATGTCTTTTAGCAATGTTTGGTAGTTTTCGGCAAACAAGTTCTTTATATCCTGATTAAATTTATTCCTAGGTATTTGATTCCTTTAGCTGCTATTGTAAATGGAATTTTTTCTTGCTTTCCTCCTCAGACTAATCATTACTAGTGTATTGATTTTTTGCCTAGATCTTGTATCACATTACTGAATTTGTTTATTAGCTCTGGTAGCTTTGTTGTAGATTTTTGGGGATTTTCATATATAGGATCATGTCATCTGCAAATAGTGAAAGTTTTACTTCTTCCTTTCCAATTTGGATACCTTTATTTCTTTTCCTTCCCTAAATGCTCTGGCCAGAACTTCCAGCACAATGTTGATTAACAGTGGTAATAGCGTGCATCCTTGTCTTGTTCCTAATCTTAAAGAGAAAACTTTCAGGCTTTCACCATTGAGAACGATTGTTAGCTGTGGGGTTTTCATATATGCCCTTTATCATGTTGAGGAAGTTTCCTTCTATTCCTATTTTTCAAAGTGTTTTTATGAAGAAAGGATGCTGGATTTTGACAAATGTCTTCTCTGTGTCAATCGAGATGATCATGTGGTTTTTCCCTTTCTTTTTGTTGATACAGTGTATTACATTAATTGATTTCCTTATGTTGAACAATACTTGCATACTTGGGATAAACCCCATTCAGTGATGGTGTATACTTCTTTTAATATGCTGTTGGATTTAGTTTGCTAGTATTTCACTGAAGATTTCTGCATGTATAATCATAAGAGATATTGGTCTGTACTTTCTTTTCTTGTAGTATCTTTATCTGGCTTTGGTATGAGGATGATGTTGGCCTTACAGAATGGGTTGGGTAGTGTTCCCTCCTCTTCAAATTCTTGGAAGAGTTTGAGCAGGATTGATATTAATTCTTCTTGCAATGATTGGGTAGAACTTAACCTGTAAAGCCATCTAGTCCTGGGCTTCTCTTTTTGGGGAGGTGTTTTTTGTTTTTTTTTAAATTCAGTGTTATTGAGATATATTCACATATCATAAAATCAACCATGGTACACAATCAACTGTTCACAGTACCATCATATAGTTGTGCCTTCATCACCACAATCAATTTTTTAACATTTTCCTTACTCCCAAAAATAAATAAAAAAATAAAAATAAGAATAAAAATAGAAGCAACAAAGAACACCCAAAGCATTCCATCCCCCCCCATCCCATGTATTTTTCATTTAGTTTTTGTCCCCATTTTTCTACTCATCCATCCATACACTGGATA
This sequence comes from Choloepus didactylus, assembly GCF_015220235.1. Lineage (NCBI taxonomy): Eukaryota > Metazoa > Chordata > Mammalia > Pilosa > Megalonychidae > Choloepus > Choloepus didactylus. The sequence continues at coordinate 30,211,169 of NC_051326.1, read as the reverse complement.
AAAGGAGTGTGATCCACAAGGTTTTCACAATCACAGTGTCCAACCATGTAAGCTACATAGTTGTACAATTGTCTTTCAGAATCAAAGCTACTGGGTTGCAGTTCAACGGTTTCAGGTATTTCCTTCTAGCTATTCCAACACACTAAGAACTAAAAAAGGATATCTATATAGTGCATAAAAATGCCCTCCAGAGTGACTTTATCAACTCCATTTGAAATCTCTCAGTCACTGAAACTTTTATCTTGTTTCATTTCACTTCCCCCTTTTGGTCTAGAAGATTTCCTCAATTCCACATTGGGAGGTTTTTGATGACTGTATCAATCTCTTTACTAATAATTGGTTTTGTGATCTATTTCTTCTTGAGTCAATGTAGGTAGCATGTTTCTAAGAATTTGTCCATTTCATCTAGGTTATGTAATTTACTGGCATACAGTTGCTCATAGTATCCTGTTATAGTCCTTTTTACTTCAGCAGGGTCAGTAGCAATGTCCTTTTCATTTCTGATTTTCGTTATTTGTATCCTCTTTCTTTTCTTCTTTGTCAGTCTATCTAAAGGTTTGTTGATTTTGTTGATCTTTTCATAGAACAAATTTATGGTTCTATTTTTTTCTGTTTCATTTATTTCCACTCTAATCTTTGTTATTTCCTTCCTTCTCTTGCATACCTGGAATAAATCCTCTTTGATATGTTGTATAATTCTTTCAATGTGCTGTTGGATTCAGTTTGCTAGTATTTTGTTGAGGATTTTTGCACCTATATTCACAGGGATATTGGACTGCAATTTTATTTTCTTGTTACATCTCTATTTGGCTTTGGTATTAGGGTAATGCTGGTCTAGGACCCCTTTTGCCTGCATTCACCAGGTGGTGAAGATATAAATGGGTCAAATGCAGAGACAGTAATCAGAACATGCTTGTCCTAGGGCTGGGATGTTAACAGAAAGAATTACAAAAAGCCTATGTTGACTCTACTGCTCCTTTCCACACTTCCTCTGGTGCTTTACTTTAGACTGTTTTCTCTGTCCTCTGGGAAGAGAATAAAGAAACAAACAAACAAAAAAAAGGGAGCGGTCTTTGGAAGAAGAAGGAGTAGAGGCAGAGAACATTTCCTTTAGGTCTAATGTGCTTGGTAAAACCTGCCTATCCAGGCTTCTTATAGCAGATGGCAGAAGTTCTATGACATTTTACAACATTAATGTCATACATAAAAGGAGAGAAGCCCAAAAAAGTTTCTAGCCCAAGAGAGAGTCAACCATGTTCCAAACTATAGCCCAGGAAATTTCCTTACATTTGATCTGTATAGAATAGCAATCTTCCTACATTGGAGAAGGGGAGGGAGAGAGGGAAAACAAAAAAGGATCGAGACGCACCTTTGCTCCAACTGTAACCTCTGTTTGGAATGCTCTCTTCCCGGATATTGCTTAACTCACTCTCTCATCAACTTCAAGTTCTTACTCAAATGGCTCCTTTTCACAGATGCCTATGCTGACCAGTCTATTTAAAAGGGCAACCTTCCCCCAACCTGGAGACTTCCAATCTCTCCAAAGTGTTTAAATGACTGCTAATATTCAATATAATTTACTCATTTATTTGATGATTATTTATTATCTGTCTTCCCCACTAGGACACACACTCCACCAGAACAGGGTTTTTTTTTGTTTTTTTTTCCTGATTTGTTCACTGATATTTCTCAAGTATTCAACAAATACATGTTGAATAAATGACAGGTAATTCCTTGTAGCATGATTTGATGACTTTTATTCTCATCTTTTTGTTTTAAATATTTTCCATAGATTTATCATCATCATGTTAATATTACAACAAATAAAATTATAAAACCATAAGGCAGAACTTACAGTAAAGACTGCTTGAAGATTATTGAGCTTTTCTATTTCCTTGGGCATCCCATTACTGCCCCAACGAATTAGATAGTTCTCACTGGTGAAGAAAAAAATTATTCTTAATAAGGGACTAATTGGGGACTGACACTACGTTCAGTATAAACTAAAAAGGGTAAAAGGAATGTCCAGAAATGCTCAGTTAAATTCAACAGGCAAGTGTGAACACAGCAGAGGCAGAAACTGAGACCACGCACATGACTACACCCACTTGTTGGCCTCCTAGCTTTAGGAAGTGCACCTGCTGCATGAGGGATGCCCAGTAAGGATCTATGAAGAACACTGCTCAAGACAGGGTATAGACATAGCAGATTTCACCAGATTCTACTGTCTGGGGTCTTTCTCACATCTCACATTTTTAATAAAAGATTTGGTTTTGCTGATTTAAGATTCAATTTTTAAAATAATCATTCCAAATCCATCCCCTGTAATACATTTCCTCACATTCAAATAAAATTTCTATTTTAGAAATAATAAACAATTCGTCAGTAATTCCTTTTAACCATCTTCTCAGAACTGATGTTTTCCTAGCTTCTCTGCAATAGCAGCACTCTACAGTTGAACAAAGCACTTCTACTATACTATCCCCTATATTCTTTTGAATTTTTTGTTCCTGTCTCCATGTTCTGACGAGTTTTACGTGATTTCTAAATCTCAGGGAATACAACAATCTGTTGCTGCACTGTTTCAGCAGCAATACATAAAGGTTTAATAGCCCAAAGGACATTACTCTTTACTGCCCAGAAATTCTCACTTCTCTTTCTCCCCTTTCCAAACCTAGCAAAAAATTCCTCGGGCAGGGGGTAAGTAAGGGCTGGGTATTTTTGGCAACTTCAATAGCATTGATCTGGGTCTCTGTTACCTGATAAAAGTGGACTGATCTGGGTCATAGAGGGCCATGAACAACTCTGCATCTTCCCCAATGTTACAGACAAAGTTCTTGAAGTTCACATAGAGGCCATAAGTATGTGCTGAACTGAAGATCGACTGGCCCCGCAAGTCCACGTTCTGCAAAATTGACTGACACAGAGGAAAAAAGAGAAAAGCATCTTGCTTTCAGCAAATGGGAAACAGCAACAAAGAAAGAGGTCTGCAAATGGGGGCAAAGATAAATTACTGCTGAGAGGAGAAGCACTTGTCAAGAAGAAAGGGTATGTAAGTGGACAAATGATTGAGTGAGCAAAATATAATCATTATAAATATTTAGATGATCAAGACTATACTGTTCAAGTTCTTGAACCCAAGTAATTAAATAAATGTTGTCTGAAGACAATAATTCATGGTTTTAGTACCTTCAAAATGTTCTCTCTCCCAATGTCTTCTGGATGACGCTCAAAAGCACAGAAATTATTACCCTCTTTATGGGAACAACTCTAACTGGAAACAAGAGATTCCACTGGAAAGGTTTCACTCTCAGGCATGATTTGCCATTAGATTCAGAAATACAATTAAATATAATCACAACTGGGCCAGAGAATTAAAAAACTACAAACTAAAGAAAATAAACAGAAACCTTATTCATTACAACAGACTTCTAAATTCATATTTTTCTTTACCTTTCTATTTTTCATTTAATGTCCAATTACTACTTTAGAAATCTTTCACATACTTTACTTTTTAATTATTTTGTTTTGTTTTGTTTTGGATATTGTAATGCATGTGTCAAATACAGCAGTTACAAAAGTAAGAATACAGAAGTGAGAGTTCTCCTTACCACTTAGTTCTCTTTCCCAGGGGTATCCATTATTAATCAATTTCTTGTCTACCATTCCAGAGTTAGTCTATACACATGTACATACATTCTTTTTAAAAACACAAATAAAAGCACTGGTATGCATTGTTCTCCACCTTGTTTCTTTTCACTTAATATACAACTTTGCAGTATTTCCTTATGAAAACATATATAACCACTTCATTCTTTTTGTTATGTTTTACTTTTTAAATGAGAACAAGAATGTTATTTTCTAAATGACATATCTTCCTCTATTGTCAATGAATCCCTTTCTCTCATTAAAAGCAAAAATGGAATCCCAGCAGCCAAAATCTGCACATATGAGGAAGAATACCTTTTCTTCTTGGATCTTTTCCTCAATTCTTTTTGAGGCCATTTCATGGGACTTGAAGAGGGCAATAGTGCTGGTTTCATCCGGGTCCAAGATGTTTCCATTGTCATCTCTCACTACCAGATCTAACCCAAGCATTCTGGAAAGAAAGCAGGTGTCAGCAGATTCTCCCCACTAGGGGCTCTCCCTTTTTACAGAAGAGCCCTCATCAAGAATCCAGGAGATTCATATTTAAAATGGTTGGGTGCTGGGCAAGTCAAGAAGTACTCACTGACTTTTCTCCTTTCAATTTCGGCCTCCTTTCCATATAACGTAAGAAAACTTATAAGATAATGTTAAACAAACTCATATAATGATATGCAAAGTATTTGGTCCATAGAACTTCAACAGGAAAGGTAAATTTGGCACTGATTCTAACCATATACCTCTGCCCAATGCCTCTTTCCTCTAGCCTTCTGTTGTTTGGCATAGGAACCAGTGTACAATTATTTGGGGGCTTGGAAGACAAAACTTAATTCAAAACTATCTTAAAGGAGACTAGTGAAGTAAGCCCTAGCTTGTTGGTATCTCCTAATGGGTTCTGGTGTCAGTTGAACCAGGATTTGCTTGGCTTGAAAACCTGCTAACATCATGATCTTGGGTAATTTATTTAATTCTGCAAAGCCTTGGTTTCCTCATCTGTAAATATTTCCTACCCCTCAGGGTTGTTGTAAGAATTTAATGAGAAAATGAATATAAAGTACCTAATATATAGCTTATAGTAAACTCTCAATAAATGTTAGCTATTATTGCAGCAACTGGTACAAGAAAACATCTGGTTTTGGGGGGTAAAATATAGCTCTGAGCATTACAAAGAAATGTAAGAGCCATATGACACAATCTCCAATAAAGTTTTTATGTGCCAACACGCACACAGATGTAGAAAAAAAATTTTCTTAGTTCCAAGAAGTTGGAGACTGTGGCAGAAACAAGATACTGTCATTTGAATGCCAAGTCAGCAATTCGGGAGTGGGGATGTCAAAAATGCAAGACAGCTCAGGGATAACAGTGAAATGTGCCAAGGCTTTGGTTAAAAAACAAAAATGCCTAATTTCCCTCTTCCCTGTGTTACAGCATCTCCATCAACTGATTCGATCTGGCAGGTTCCTTTCCATGGCAGCCAGACCCACAGGCCACCCAGACTCATGAAAGATGGCCTTGGCTGTTCAGAGACTGGATCATTCATGCACTAAAAGAGCAATTTAATTTCTCGAGTTGCATCCAAGGCTGAACGGGAAGGCAAGCATGTTCTGCCATTTGTGTGACATCAACATCCTGTGCCAGGGATGGTGGACCTCCACGCCAAAGCTGTGCTGTGGCAAGACCCAAAAAGACAGTAGCAGCATATATATATGCAAGGAGGGAACTGCCTTATCCCACCTTAGACGGCTTTTTAAAAAAAAAATCTCCTGGCACTACATGACTAGCAATGCTACCCCTGTGGTCGCAGTCCTCTGGATGTGCAAGTGATGCAAGGAGTTAATTGTTAATTTTTAACCCCAAGAAGGAAGCACTAGACATGAAGTCAAAAAATTTGGGTCCAAATTTAAGATTCCTACTTACCATCTATGTGACTTGGAAGTAAATCACTTAAGCTCACTTGTATCTTTAACCATACAAATGGGAATAACAACTATTTCATAGATTTATAATCAAGCAATATATGTGAAGTGCACATTGGAAGCATTTCATAAATAGTAGTTGAATCTGAATCTTATATACTATATTTACTCAAGTTGTTTCTGAACACAGTTGTCAAGAGTCTGACATTTCAACGAGGAGGATACTGAGCTGTATTTTAACAGGTCTCTGAGGTATATCCAAGAGTAGTGAGGTTGGAGAAGTAGGGTAAAGGAGGAGAGGAAAAATATCACACATGCATAAGTTTAAGGAATTTGGAAAACGAAAGGAAATATCAAGCAAATTATCAACAAAAGCTATTTGAGGAACAACCCAGGTCTTTTAAAAAGAGCTGGTCAGGAGGCATGAATTCTGGGCCACCATAAATTTTGACAGATTTATTGAATTTCTCATTTTCCAAAAGTCAGTAATATTTTGAATCTACATATTTACTGGAGCTAATCAGAAGATTAATTAAATGATTAACTCCTTAGAGGATGTCGTAGACGTAATCAATAGACTGTAAATGTTTTTTACTGTTCCAGCAAATCTTGTTTTCCCACACTGTAAAAAATGGTCTTAATTATGGGAAAACAGAAAGAAAGAGAGAGATATTGATTTAAAATCCATTGTGAGAATGAATACAGATATAGTCCCAGGAATCTGAAAGTGTCAGCTTCAGATGCTCAGTTACTTTCATTTTGTTTGGCATTGGAATCGCATGAATCCAAGTCCTGTCTTCCCTACTAAACAGCAATCTCCTTGAGATCACAGGTCTAGCACAGGGTCTGCTGCATGGACGGTACTACAAAACATTTTTAAAACAAAATTATAATGTTTTTCGAAGAGAGTAGGAAACATTGTTGTAAGAGAGCAGTAAACATTATCCTTTGGCAACTCCAAAATCAAAACCTTGCCATGAATAGCATCCTTTGCATGAGCATGACAGTCATTTTCCAAGAGTCAACCCTGGCTTACTTGTTTCCATGATCAATTTTGGCTGTGACCTTCTTCTTGAGCTCTGCCAGTTCATCCTTCGGGAGCGTTCCAGACAGGATCTGGGACCTCCACTCAATTAGGCGATAAGTCATCTGCTGCAGTTGGCGGAAGAGTGTGACCTTGTTGTTCTAAGAGAGGCAAGGGAGGGACAAAAAAGGTGTTATGGAAGATGGAGACAACTTTGAGTGTACTTTGAGGGATGTTTCTGTATTGATCAGGATGGTTTTGTCCTAAGCCGTTCCCACCCCCATGCTATTGCCACATTAGAAATAAGGAAAAGATACTGTGTGATGAATGATTGGTCCTAGTCATAACAAACTTTTTTATCCATGTACCCTAAAATTCTGACTATGTCCTTCCTTGGTTTAAAGCTCTCTAGTGATTTCCACTCCCTTCATATCTCGGCTCCTACTCACATAGCCAGTTGCATTTCATGCCAATTGCCATCACCAAGTTCCTTCCATGTAAAATTACATCCATTTCTCCTGAATGTTGTACACTCTCTCAACACATTATTCCCTATAGCTGGAACCACCATCTCCTCTTCCCTCAAACCTACCCCCTTTCATTCGCATACTACACCCTCCATCAACTGGCTAATTCTGACTTCTTCCAGTCTCAACTTGAAACCCAACTTGAAACCAACTCAATTTGAAGTCCAAGTCTCTTCCTTGAAACCCTAAGACTGGGTTAGATGTTACTCCCACAGCACCTGAAAGTTAATCCCATCATAGCACTTATACCATGGACTTATACCACATGAACTTGTTTGACTCTCCCCTTAGACTGAAAACTCATTTAGGACAAGGAGCTTATTCATTTCTGTATCTGCAATATCTGACACAGAGCAGACATTCTGTAATGAATGAGTGAACTGTGAATGTAAAAATAACATAGTTTCAGAGAAAAGGGATAATGGAAAGTAAATTTTAATTATTTTCAAATCTGTTTCCCCAGAAAACTTTTAGAGACCATTAAACTATTATTCTGGGCTTCAGTAAGTTTCTGTAATTGAACTAAATTAATTTACAACTAACTAATCATCTATGTCTCAACCATTTAAGAATTAATTTCTTCACGTCTAAGCCTTCATCACCTTAGTTATATGTAAATGATTGACTGATTCACTATAGCAAAACATACGCACACAAAAAAACAGTAATGGTATCTACCAAGTGCTGGGGATAAAGTTCCTGCTCTCAAGGATTCCAAGATCTAACATTCTAGAGGAGGAAAGAAAGCAATAAATAAGTATACACACACTTAAACCAGACATTTTTTTTAATGGTCTAGATTTTAAAGGAAGATTATAAAACATACAAAGAAAGAGGAAGTGATGGCCCAGGCAAAGGAGACGATTACAAGCTTTAGAAACCATCAATGAAGAGGATCAGACTTGGGGCATACCAGACAAAGACTTTTAAAAAATGGTCCTAAACATGTTCATTTAACTAAAGGAAACCATGGACAAAAATAAAGGGAAATCAAGAAAGAGGAACACAAAGAGAATACCAGTAGAGAAATGGAAATCATGTAAAGGAACCAAACAGTGCTAAAGACCATAATAAAAACAAGAAAAGAAAGACAGAAAGGCACAGAGGGAATATTAAAAGAACTAATGGCTGAAAAGTTCCCAAATTTAATGAAAAAACGAATATACATATCCAAGACACTCAGCAAACCCCAAATAGAATAAATCCAGACAGAACCACTCTGTGACATATTATAATCAAACTGTTGAATGGCAAAGATAAAGAGAGAATTTTGGAAGCCACACGGGAGAAGCAAAGTGTCACATTCAAAGGAACCTTGTGATGGTTGGGTTCATGTGTCAACTTGGCTAGGTGGCCTAGCTGTCTGGTCAAGCGGGCACTGGCCTGATGATTCCTGTGAGGCTATTTGAGGCTGGTTGGTTTGTTGGATCATCAGTCAATTGACTGCAGCTGACTGATGATTCATCAAGGGGCGTGCTTCCACAGTGAGAGAATGCAATTGGCTGGATTTGGTCCGGGTGATCAGTTGGAGGCTTATAAGCCGGACAGTTAGAGAACCTTCACTTCTTCTTCAGCTGCTCAGTGAAGCTTTTCCTGGGGAGCTCGTCGAAGTTGCCAGTTCGTTTCCTGAGGAGTTCGTCAAAGTTGTCGGTTCGTTTCCTGAGTTCTTCAAAGTTGCCGGTTTGTTTCCTGAGGAGTTCGTCAAAGTTGTCGGTTCGTTTCCCGAGGAGTTCGTCGGACGTCTTCCTTGGAGTTGACAGCTTGTTGACGGCTCTGCAGAGTTTGGACTCGTGCGCTCCCGCAGTTGCGTGAGTCACTTTTACAATTTGATAATAAGAGACATCTCTCATTGATTCTGTTTCCAAGGAGAACCCTAACTAATACAACTTGGTACCGAGAGTGGTTCTTGAGAAACGGAATCTTAAAATGGGCTTTTACAACTTGTTTTCTACTCTGATTAGATTCAGAGGCACTAATGACTCTATTTCCAATAATCAAGAGGGTACTAAGAGTCCATGGCAGGAGTTGGCAAAGGAAATACGCAAAATAGCACCATTTGATTCTCCTAATTGTGCTCTAGTACGAAGCGAGGCTCTGGGTGACAGCGTTTTCGACACTTTCACAGAGTTTTGCAGTATTAAGAAGTATAATGATGTTGGCTGGCTGCTCTTAGATACTTTGGATACAGTTATAAGAGAAAGGGATGAGCTAAAGGCTTCAAATTCAAAACTTGAATGCCGTATGACAGATGTAAAGAGTTCCATCTGTGCCCTGAAAGAAAATCTTATTTCCTGTGCCCGCAGACTGGAGGTTTCTGAAAATCAGACGCAGTCTCTTATTGTGCGAGTAGCACATTTACAGCGTAAACTAAAATCTCAACCTCTCAGGGTGTCTGCTGTTAAAGTAAAGGCATTGATTGGAAAAGAATGGGACCCAGAAACTTGGGATGGAGACATATGGATTGATAATAATGACAGTGAGGACATTGGAACCCTGGATTCTGCTGGGTCATTGTTAGATTTACCTGTAGAGGGCTGTCCTGGGGAAACAGCTTCTCTGCCTCCAGTCTGCCCTAAGGAGCCTGCCACGCAACTCCCACCTAAGGAGATTGACCCTTCAATGCCTGCTAATCTTGTAATCACCTCCCCTGAGGAAGCAGCCCTCACTCTTTCGTCTGGAGAGACTAATCCTGTTTTAAGAGATGAAAATGCAACAGAGTGCCCTGAGGTGAATGGCTTGAGAGATAATTCTAACTCTTTTCATGACCCACCCCCACCTCCAGTTTTTGCTTCAAGACCTATAACTAGGCTCAAGTCCCAACAAGCCCCAAAGGGTGAGGTACAAAGTGTGACCCATGAGGAAGTACGCTATACTCCAAAAGAACTGTATGAGTTTTCCAACTTATACAGACAGAAACCAGGGGAATATGTGTGGGAATGGATATTGAGAGTGTGGGATAATGGTGGAAGGAATATAAGGTTGGATCAGGCTGAATTTACTGATATGGGCCCACTAAGCAGAAGAATTCTAGGCCACGTGAACAAAAATCTCCCTTGAATTACAAAAACAGAGAGTCACGGCCCCTTAATCAATTCCCAGACTTGAGACAGTTTACAGATCCAGAGCCTCTTGAATGAAGGGAAGGCCGGGTACCCTTGGAGAAGGACCCTGTCACACTGCCAAAAATTTACACTGTTAATCTTCCTCCCAGCCTTCCCCAGGGGGACCTACGGCCTTTTACCAGGGTGACTGTGCATTGGGGAAAAGGAAATGATCAGATATTTCGTGGATTATTAGACACTGGGTCAGAAGTGACATTAATTCCCGGAGACCCAAAACGTCACTCTGGTCCACCAGTCAGAGTTGGGGCTTATGGAGGTCAGATGATTGATGGAGTTTTAGCCCAGGTCCGTCTCACAGTGGGTCCAGTGGGTCCCCGGACCCATTCTGTGGTTATTTCCCCAGTGCCGGAATGCATAATTGGAATAGACATACTCAGCAACTGGCAGAATCCTCACATTGGTTCCCTGACTCCTGGAGTGAGGGCTATTATGGTGGGAAAGGCCAAGTGGAAGCCACTAGAGCTGCCTCTGCCTAGCAAAGTAGTGAACCAGAAGCAATACCGGATTCCTGGAGGGATTGCAGAGATTAATGCCACTCTTAAGGACTTGAAGGATGCAGGGGTGGTGATTCCCACCACATCCCCATTCAACTCTCCTATTTGGCCTGTGCAGAAAACAGATGGGTCTTGGAGGATGACTGTGGATTATCGTAAGCTTAACCAGGTGGTGACTCCAATTGCAGCTGCTGTCCCAGATGTGGTATCATTGCTTGAGCAAATCAACACATCCCCTGGTACCTGGTATGCAGCTATTGATCTGGCAAATGCTTTTTTCTCAATTGCTGTCAGCAAGGACCACCAGAAACAGTTTGCATTTAGCTGGCAAGGCCAGCAGTTTACATTCACCGTGCTACCTCAGGGTTATATTAACTCTCCAGCCCTATGTCATAATATTGTCCGCAGGGATCTTGATCATTTCTCCCTCCCACAAGACATCACACTGGTCCATTATATTGATGATATCATGTTGATTGGACCTAGTGAGCAAGAAGTAGCAACTACTCTAGATTTGTTGGTAAGGTATTTGCGTGGCAGAGGATGGGAGATAAATCCAACAAAAATACAAGGCCCTTCCACCTCAGTAAAATTTCTAGGTGTTCAGTGGTGTGGGGCCTGTCGAGATATTCCTTCTAAGGTGAAGGATAAGCTGCTGCATCTGGCCCCTCCTACAACCAAAAAAGAGGCACAACGTTTAGTTGGCCTCTTTGGGTTTTGGAGACAACATATTCCTCATTTAGGTGTGCTACTCCGGCCCATTTACCGAGTGACTAGAAAAGCTTCTAGTTTTGAGTGGGGACCGGAGCAAGATGAGGCTCTGCAACAGGTCCAGGCTGCTGTGCAAGCTGCTCTGCCGCTTGGACCATATGATCCAGCTGATCCAATGGTGCTGGAAGTGTCAGTGGCAAATAGAGATGCTGTTTGGAGCCTTTGGCAGGCTCCTATAGGAGAATCACAACGCAGGCCCTTAGGATTTTGGAGTAAAGCTTTACCATCCTCTGCAGATAACTACTCTCCATTTGAGAAACAACTGTTGGCCTGCTACTGGGCCTTAGTAGAGACAGAACGCTTAACCATGGGCCACCAAGTTACCATGAGACCTGAGTTACCTATCATGAGCTGGGTGTTATCTGACCCACCAAGCCATAAAGTTGGGCGTGCACAGCAGCACTCCATCATAAAATGGAAATGGTATATACGAGATAGAGCTCGAGCAGGTCCTGAAGGTACAAGTAAGTTACATGAGGAAGTGGCCCAAATGCCCATGGCCCCCACTCCTTCCACCTTACCTTTTCTTGCCCAGCCCACAGCTATGGCATCTTGGGGAGTTCCTTACAGTCAGTTGACTGAGGAAGAGAAGACTTGGGCCTGGTTTACAGATGGTTCTGCACGATATGCAGGTACCACCCGAAAGTGGACAGCTGCAGCACTGCAGCCCCTTTCTGGGATATCCCTGAAGGACAGTGGTGAGGGGAAATCCTCCCAGTGGGCAGAACTTCGAGCAGTGCACCTGGTTGTTCACTTTGCTTGGAAAGAGAACTGGCCAGAGGTGCGTCTGTATACTGATTCCTGGGCTGTTGCTAATGGTTTGGCTGGATGGTCAGGGACTTGGAAGGAACATGATTGGAAGATTGGTGACAAAGAAGTCTGGGGAAGGGGTATGTGGATAGACCTTTCTGAGTGGGCAAACAACATGAAGATATTTGTGTCCCATGTGAATGCTCACCAGAGGGTGACTTCAGCAGAAGAAGGTTTTAATAACCAAGTGGATAAAATGACCCGTTTGGTGGATACCAATCAGCCTCTTTCCCCAGCAACTCCTGTCATTGCCCAATGGGCTCATGAACAAAGTGGTCATGGTGGTAGGGATGGAGGTTATGCATGGGCTCAGCAACATGGACTTCCACTCACCAAGGCTGACCTGACCACAGCCACTGCTGAGTGTCCAATTTGCCAGCAGCAGAGACCCACACTCAGTCCCCGATATGGCACCATTCCTCGGGGTGATCAGCCTGCTACCTGGTGGCAGGTTGATTACATCGGACCACTTCCATCATGGAAAGGGCAGCGATTTGTTCTTACTGGAATAGACACATACTCCGGATATGGGTTTGCCTTCCCTGCACGACATGCTTCTGCCAAAACTACAATACGTGGACTTACAGAATGCCTCATCCACCGTCATGGTATTCCACACAGCATTGCTTCAGACCAAGGAACCCACTTCACAGCAAATGAAGTGAGGGGATGGGCACATGCTCATGGAATTCTGTGGTCTTACCATGTTTCCCATCATCCAGAAGCAGCTGGGTTGATAGAACGGTGGAATGGCCTATTGAAGACTCAATTACGGCGCCAACTAGGTGGCAATACCTTGCAGGGCTGGGGCAGTGTTCTCCAGGAGGCTGTGTATGCTCTGAATCAGCGTCCACTCTATGGTGCTGTTTCTCCCATATCCAGGATTCATGGGTCCAGGAATCAAGGGGTGGAAACAGGAGTAGCACCACTCATTATCACTCCTAGTGATCCACTAGGGAAATTTTTGCTTCCTGTCCCTGCAAGTTTAAGCTCTGCTGGTCTACAGGTCTTGGTTCCAAAAGGAGGAGTGCTTCCACCAGGAAACACAACAATAATCCCATTGAACTGGAAGTTAAGGCTGCCACCTGGCCACTTTGGGCTTCTTATGCCTCTGAATCAACAGGCAAGTAAGGGGATTACTGTACTGGCTGGGGTGATTGATCCTGACTATCAAGGGGAAATAGCACTGCAACTACACAATGGAAGTAAAGAAGAGTTTTCCTGGAATACAGGAGATCCCCTGGGGCGTCTCTTAGTACTACCATGCCCCGTGATTCAAGTCAATGGAAAACTGCAACAACCCAATCCAGGCAGGACTACCAATGGCCAAGAAACTTCAGGAATGAAGGTTTGGGTCACCCCACCAGGCAAAGAACCACGGCCAGCTGAAGTGCTTGCTGAGGGTAAAGGGAACATGGAATGGGTAGTGGAAGAAGGTCGTGATAAATATGAACTACGGCCACGTGACCAGTTACAGAAACGAGGACTATGATGATATGAATATTTCCTCCTCGTTTTGTGATGATTATGTTTGTATTTGTCTGTGAAGAAAATATTTTTGCTTTTTTCTCTGTCTTATCCCCTTATCATATGGCATAAGCTGTAACGTTCATTTTGAAGATATGGTTTTAGGTGATGTGTACGACTGCCAAGTTGACAAGGGGTGGACTGTGATGGTTGGGTTCATGTGTCAACTTGGCTAGGTGGCCTAGCTGTCTGGTCAAGCGGGCACTGGCCTGATGATTCCTGTGAGGCTATTTGAGGCTGGTTGGTTTGTTGGATCATCAGTCAGTTGACTGCAGCTGACTGATGATTCATCAAGGGGCGTGCTTCCACAGTGAGAGAATGCAATTGGCTGGATTTGGTCCGGGTGATCAGTTGGAGGCTTATAAGCCGGACAGTTAGAGAACCTTCACTTCTTCTTCAGCTGCTCAGTGAAGCTTTTCCTGGGGAGCTCGTCGAAGTTGCCAGTTCGTTTCCTGAGGAGTTCGTCAAAGTTGTCGGTTCGTTTCCTGAGTTCTTCAAAGTTGCCGGTTTGTTTCCTGAGGAGTTCGTCAAAGTTGTCGGTTCGTTTCCCGAGGAGTTCGTCGGACGTCTTCCTTGGAGTTGACAGCTTGTTGACGGCTCTGCAGAGTTTGGACTCGTGCGCTCCCGCAGTTGCGTGAGTCACTTTTACAATTTGATAATAAGAGACATCTCTCATTGATTCTGTTTCCAAGGAGAACCCTAACTAATACAAACCTCAATAAGATTAAATGCCATTTTCTCATCAGAAACCATGGAGGCAAGAAAGAAGTGATAATTAGTACTGAAAGTAAAAAATTGCCAACTAAGAGAGCTCGATATCTGGCAAAACTGTCTTTCAAAAATGAGGGAGAGATTGAGACATTTCCAGATAAACAAAAGCTGAGGAAGAGTTTGTTACAGCAAGACTGGCTCCACAAGAGATGCTAAAGAGAGTTCTTCAGATTGAAAGGAAAGAACAATAGACAATAGATTGAAGCCACATGAAGAAATAAAGCTCTCCAGTAGGGGTGATGACATGGGTAAATATAAATTCCAGCACAATTATATTTTGGGTTTGTAAATTTTTTTACTTACTATAGAATCTAAAAGACAAATGCATAAAATGTAATGACAAAGCAGTGGTTTTGGACTCATAAGGACTAAACATGTACTTTGTGACAAGAACTATAGAAAGGTATGGGGACAGAAGGGTATAGGAACATAGTTTGTGTATTCTATTGAAGTTAAGCTGCTATCAAAACAAACAAGATTGTTATAGATTTAGGATGTCAGATTTAAGCCTCATAATAACTACAAAGAGAATACTGGAAAATATGCAAACTCATAGAGCCAAAAATTAGAGTACAAATTGCCAGAGGAAGGGGGCAGGTGGAATGGGGAGCAAATGCATAATAAATTTAGCATTTCTGTGTGGGGAGATGGGGAAGTTTTAGTACTGCAACATTATGAATGTGATTAATCCCACTGAATAGTATGCTCAGAAGAGTTGAGATGGGAAAAGTTTATGTTGCGTTTATGTTCCCACAATTAAAAAAACAAAACAAAACAGCAAAGAAAGGGCAACTAAAGAGACAGTGACAATTAAATACAATATGTGATCCTGGAAGGGATCTAACAAGGGAAGAGAAAAGGCTCAAAAGGACATTACTGGGACATGAAAAAATTGGAATATAGACTCAAGCTATAATATCAATGTTAAATTTCTTGAATTTAATAATTATACTCAAGGTGGTTATATAAGTGAATAACCTTGTTCATGGTGGTATTAAGTGTTCAAGGAGCATGAAATATACAACCTACACTCTGTGTTCAGAAAATGGATTAAAAAATCGGTAGGTAAACAGACAGATAGACGGATGGATAGAAAGACAGAATGACATGGCAAATGTGCCAAAATGTTAAAATTGGTGGATCTGGGTATCTGGGGGGATTTGGGTATGTTGGAATTCTCCGTATGGATTATGTACTATTTTTATAACTGTCCTGTAGGTTTGAAAGTATTTCAAAATAAGAAGTTTAAAGTCAATAAAGAGGTCAATATGATAAGGTATACATGGGAAAAGAAGGGATATCATTAGATAGAATGATCAGGGAAAACTTTCAAGTATCACTTTGGGATATGTATTTTTAATAAAATCCCACGCATACTGTGCAACAGCTTTTTTAAAATTTATAGATGAAAGGTTATGATAAATTTATGTAAACATATACTTATAAAATTATAGGAAAATATTATCTGTTACAAAAAAAAAACTCAAAAAAAAAAAAAAAAACAAAAACCCAACTACACTAAGAACTTGTTGATGACTGTATAGCATGTTCTTTGGAAATGTTCTTCTCCAACAATCCCAGGGACATGTATACTGGTCAAGGTACTGAAAAGGGCTGAAAACAGTCCATCTAGCTCCTCAATACAAGCAGTCATGGAAGGAAGCATCCTCAGCCTAAAAGTGGGGAAGTTGGGAGACAAGTAATATGATCAGCTGAGTATGATAAAAATTATAAAAGAAGTTAAAGTCATGTGGGAACACAAAGGAAAAGGGATGAATGAGTCATTTAATCATGATTGCAATATGCTTATTATTGATCTTAAAGATACAGAAAGGAAAGTCTGTTTAAAATTTCAATTTGGTAATGGATGGTGGTGATGGCAGCACAACATTGTAAATGCAATTAATGCCACTGAATTGTACACTTAAAAATATTTAAAAATGGCAAATTTTATGGTGTGTGTGTGTTGCATGCTACTTTAATAAAAATACAAATAAAAAAATTAGAAACTACCTACATTTTTTTGCTTCTAGTATTTTCTGAAATGCCCTTCTCATCAACTAGTCTGTAGAAAAGCATAACAATGAGGCTTTTTGAAATTCTATTTTTAATAAATAAAGGTAAAAAAACTGTTTTTTTTTCATTCAATCCTATTTTAAAATGCATCCACTTTGTTGTCTTTCAAACTTGGATTTATGGAAAGGGAAATTAAGCCCATAAAACCTTGCCTTTCAAAACTGGTAGGCAGAAAGGGGATCTTTTTTTTTAATCTTTCTTGAAACCCATTTGTTTGCTCCTAGTTAGGTAGTTTTTCGTTTTAACTTTCTAAGCTTAATTAAGATATTAGTTGTCATAATATGGTTAAAAAAGATGGAGGTGGGGATCAAAGACAGGGTCTCTATGTGAGGCTGCGCTTTGTTTGAGGCACATGTTCACAATTTCTTGGTTTTAATTATATTAGACACTGTCCAAGGCAATTTAATTATTGCCTGTCCATATGAGCCTTGTTTGCCAAGTTCTCCCCCAAAAGAAGGATGAAGACAGCAATTCATCTCTGATTCACTGTGCCAAATGAATCCTGAATAGACAAGCTAGAACACCCCAAAGGAAGCAATTTCCCCATTTACTTTAAGGAAATGGATTTTGTTGCAACAAATCTCAGATTGTTATAAGCAGAATGTTCTGTGCAATAGTTGGCTTCTTATACTTCATGGATTTCTGGGAAAGTATAGTAGGATACATGAGGAGAAATGCAGTGGGACAAATGTACATATTCAGCCTTATTTCACACTATTTTTCAGCACTTACTTGATCCCCAAGCAATCCCCATAAGGCCATAAGTCAAGCTCCTCGGTGTCTCCATCTTTTCTAATGCTATGTCCTCCTTCCTGCCCTCTATTTTCTAAATCCTATGAGTCCAAACCTGCCTCCAGCAGAGAACTTTCTTTGCTGTCTCTGGCCTTCACTAATTTCAGCATTTTTTTGCACTACTGGTCATTATCACATCATTTAGGGGGGAGGAAAGATAATTAATCATTTCTTTGATCTTCTCCCCAAAAGTTCGCACAATCCTGGGACACCATAGGGACTCAAAAACAAATTTTATTGACAGTTCAAACTTAAAATAATTCTCTGGTTTCAATCTGAGGAATCATAACATAAAATTAAAACAATCTAAATATTTTTTTACTAAACAACAAATACATTGCTGCCTTTGCTTAGAATTGTTCTCCTTCCTTTCCATTTGGAGAGGTCTCACCTTTTACATTCCTTTTCCAGATGTCTTTTGCATTTTTTCTAGTGATAAAAACAGAGTTACTAGAAAAAACAGCTTTGCCTTCAATACACTGAGCATTACACTGAGAGTTATTGAAATTCTGGGAGCCACTGAGACAATCGCATAGCCTCACCCAATGTCAGAAAATCTGGATTCTATTCTCTACTTTCCTAAAAACTGTATGGTCACAGTCAAAAGATTTTCTCTGGTTCTCCACATGTCTATCTGCAAAAGAATCAATATATACTCTGTTCACCAACTTTTCACTTTCCACAAGGATTTCTGATGTAGAGGGAAGGGTGCTTGACCGGAAATAATGAGAAGTTGGCTTCTATTTCTAATTCTATCATTAACTTGCTATGTGACTTTGGGAGAATTAGTCCATCTGGGATAAAACATCCGTGAAGGGATTTCCACTAAGACCCATTCCCAAAGACATGTGTCTTTGAGTCTATGATTGAGACATTAAACTCAATTACTTTTTTTCAGGCTTGATTACCTGTATCTGGCTCTGATCAGCTCAATCACTATGTACACACACACTCAGCTGGCTCTATATTAAATTTCACCTGTCTGTGATTCTTTGCAATAAATCTTACTTCTTTTCCAAGTGTTTGACTCCTAAGGCCCAGGCACAGTGTTCTCCAGCTCTTTGTGTCTCTGAGTGCACTGACTCTGTGAACTCTGAGAAGAAAGGAAACCACACTGCCCGTGGTGCCCTTCCTATCCACGCACATGCCTTTTCTATTGATTTTTTAAAAAAAGATACAAGTGAAAGACATTTTTTGCCTCCTGAAGTAAAAGCAATCCTGAAAGCTCAGAAACAAAGTCAGAGAAAAACAAAACTGGAAAAACAGCCAAGGCATGACTCCTGCCTGCCCTGTCACAGTAATTGCAATGTCACTTCTTGCCTCTCACAAATAAACTCCCTGACAACAGGATGAAGTTTTCTATGGGAATTTTCTGACCCTGATAATAAGTAATCAGATGCTGGTTTCAAACCATGAGACTAACTTAATTACACTTCAGAGCATATGCTCCAGCAACCAGTAATAACCACCAGTTCAAAAAGATTAAACTAGAGTAGCTTTAATCTGCCTAGATATGCAATGAGGGGAAGAAAGGGCAATTCATTATTATCTGCAAGTTTCCCCACCCCTACTTTAGTTTCAGGCACTTTTACTGCCTCAGATTTTTATAGAACTATACACTGGCACAGAGTTTTATTTTCTTGGCAAGTTTTTAATGAGAAGAGATCAGTTCTTTCTCTGAACTATATTTTAGCAATTACATTCACTTGACTTAACAATATGTATTAACTGCCTTTTATCAGAAGGCTCTTCTCCCATCTCCTTTCCATAAGGAGAAAGGATTAGATTCAGCCTCCCAAACTTAACTGGGACAAAACAGCCTGACCAACAGAAACTCACTGAACCACTTCTCCAATTGGAAGGCAAGAACAGCACTGAGCTAAATCTCAGGGTAAGAAGTGATATGCTATGTATAAAAGACATGACTCAGTATGTATGACAACCAAACATCTCAGATTTTCCAGGACAAACTATTCAAAAAAAATTGTCCCATTGCCCCCACAAATATACTCTAAGGCGTCAGTTTTCCAGACGAGATTTTTAGTCAAGAAACTGTAATATTATGGCGTGATGCTTATTTTTGCACATTCAAAAAGTATAAATTGAGTTGTTACTGAACAGATGAACTCAGGTATTACATCAATACAATCATATCTGAGTCAATGGACAGGTGTCCGCTCATCTGTTCCCCAGCAGGGGAAACACATGTGGAAGCAGGGAGGTGTGCTGCTAGGAAGAAAAAGAGGCCAATGATTCTCTCACGAGATCTACTTTCCAAGGCTCATGAAAACCGTAAGATCCTGAGAGGCAGCAGAGAATAACGGATGGAATATTTTAAAAATCATAGCCTTACAACAGGTAAGTGTCATAGTGTATTATCTGCCCATCCCTACCCACAAGCTAGAGGATGAATAAACTATCACAGGTAGGTGGCCAAGCTCACCCTTATATGACTTTAGGACAAAATTCCATAGGGTGATCTAGTTCTTCCCCTAACACTTCATTATTAATCAGCTCTTTTGTGAAGCAATGTTATAAGGGGATAGTTAGGAGCTGCAATTTATTGGGGGCCTTATGCCATGCACTCTACTGGAAGTTTTACACAGATTTTTCCACTTAATTCTTGCACCATTCCTGTGAGGTATACATTATACATAATTCTCACTTGAGGTGGTGAAAATAAAACTTAGGAGGGTAAGGGACTTGTCCCAGGCCACAGAAGTAGTTAGCGACATATCCTGAACTAAAATCCCTGCCTTCTAAATCCAAGTTCTTTCTCTTTTTTTATTTGTTTGCAGGAACTATTGCTGGGTTTGTTATTTTTTTCTGAATGTAGAAGTGCATACCAAGTAAGGGAGCAAGCCAGAATTTAAAAACTGGTCTGCCTGTCTGAGTCTAAAGTCCACACTCCTGCCACTTCACAAGGCCAACCTAGGCCTTGATCAGAAAGTTTCTTTCTTTTCTGATCAGCCACTGAAAATATACCCAGTAAGAGGCTCCAATTGAGGGACAGCAGTTTAGGCAAAACTCATCGGAAACGGTTCTGACTGTACTCTGTACTGGCACGTTTCCCCTCTTCCTTTCTGTAACGGTACATGCCTCCTGGACTTGAACCTAAACTAAGAAGACTCACTCTCCATGGTGAGAAACACAGCCCGGTTACAGATTGCTCAAGGCCACCCACCTAAAACAATTACACCAGGCGAAGGAAGTGGCCTTGGATGAGGGGAGGACACAGAAGGGAATGTCAGCTCTCTGGGAAGTGAGTCGGGCCAGAGGGAAGCTAAGCCAAGGCTTCCTGGGAGGAACGACTTCCAGAGCAGCTGCTGTTTCCAGCTGAGACAGCATCAAGGAAGGATCACATCCTCACATTTGGAGAGTCCTTGATAGTCTGTCTAAGGATCATTTCATAATCTCACAGGTCTATGGGGCAATCAAGGCAGATTTTATATCACATGTATGAGTTGGGGGGGGGGGGGACTAGCAGGGCTTAGAGACTTTGACTTTCCCAAGACCACAGAGCTAGCTGGGACTGGACCTGGTTAAGAAACCAAGCTTCCTAATTTCTAGTCCAGTGTTTTGTCTACCATAGACCGCTTCCTCCCAAAAACCTAAAGCCAACACCCACCAGGAAAGATAATTATGTAGAAAATAATAAGTTCTAATAATGAAAACAAAGAGGGAGCGTGGGCTCATCATTTTTCCTTCTACTTTGGGTGAGTAGGTTGCCCTCAGGCCCAAGGAGCCCTCACCCACTTAATGTTTTTTAGTTCTTTCACATGGTTACATGTGTGACTGCCGAAAATAAATCACATCTCTACAAATATCTTTCCTTTCTAAAACAACTGCCTGCATTTACAAGTCTTAATGTGGTTAGTGCAGTGCATTTTCCCCTCATATCATACTGTGGATCCCTTACATAAACTTTTGGTGAAACTGAATGAAAAAGATCAGAACTAGGAATGTATTTTAGGAAAGTGTGCGTGTGTGGGTGCGGAGTGTCCCAAGATATCAGAGGTGTCTTTAAAGATATCGAACAGAATGTCTATTCTCATAATGTATGGGAGGAAATGCACTAGAGAAATTTTATAAGTATTGGTGTATAAGTAAAATCTGTATCTTAAAACTGACTAAAGAAATGAGAAAACAAAAACACCAATAAAAGTATGTGGGAGGGAGAGATGAAAAACCATATACTTTGGTTTCTGTTACTTTATTTTTTAGTATTTGAAGTTTGCCACTTCGATGCCCTGATTTTTGAGGAAGAAGATCAGGAATTCTGACTGAAGTGAACTGTCAATGTGTTAGGAAGAGACAGAAGATAATCAGATCTAAGCCACAATTAAGTGGATTATTCCTTAATGTATGAGCCTGTATCAAAAGCAGCAGCAGATTACACAGCCCTGCCGACTGAACAGGATTTCCATAATGAATGTCTTTTGGTCAATCACCAGCTATAAGACATTTGAAAATATTCAGAGATAATAAAATAATTATTTTACTAGATAGTTAAATTAAGACAAGAAATGCATTGTCCTCTGAAATACCAGGACATGGCTTCCCTTCCACTGCCCCCCCACCCCCAGCACTGAAAACCCAATTAGATTACATAGTGACACTTCCATACAGAACACCTTCAACATGAGCTTATCATCATTAACTACTAAAAAACTGGGGGAACGCAAACACATAAAACTTCTTTCTTTATCCACATTTACTTATTTGTCATTACCATCCAATAGCAGACTTGAACAATTGAATGCGTAGAGGACAGAGATGATAAATTGAGCACAACAGTTTTGTTTACGAGAGAGAAAAAGTCTACCTCATTCATACTCTGCTCTTACATGTTACATCAAAAAAAAAAAAAAAAAAAAAACTTGTTTCCCAGTAGTTATTGTCTAATATGTATCACCACTCACCAATTTCCAGAAAGAAAATGTTAAGAAACAAACCCACGTGCATGAAATTTTTTACCCATCAAACTCGTTGCATCCAGTACCAACTAATCAATTAATCAGAACCAAGAGTGCTTTCAGTGTTAAGTGCAAGACGACTGATTCAGGCCACAGTGCTCACAGCAGCATCTCTATCCTTTAGGAGCTTATGATTTAGGAACTTATAAGTTAGCTCTATCCTCAACTAAACATAAAGAGATCAAAAGATCACCTTCACTGCAAGGCAGTATGCCCCCAAGGGTCAGATAATGAGTTCAGGCAGTAAGTGCTGCTAAAGTCCAGAAGGAAACATTATAGCTTGGCATGTTTGGAAGACATTATGAAGAAGAAAGGACTCTTAATCTAGGCCTTGAAGGATGTGCAAGCAGAGAAAAACCACACACTTTTCCACTGAAGGGGCTGAGGGTTGGTGAAATGATTCATCATGGGAAACAACTGCCCTGAACTGAAATCAAATATCTTACATTAACTTTTATTGAATGAGCTTTCGACCACTACTTTTCGCGCCTACAGTCTAAAGTAAGATGTTCCCAGTAATTTAATGAAAATACTGGCTTTTGAGAATTAAAATGAAAAAAATCAACACAGTACTGAGCAAAAACTATTTAAGCAAAGCCACATAAAGGAAAGAGAATGGCTCCCAGGCCCTCAAGGCTAGTCTCTAACCTGACTGAGTTTATTTACATATCTAACGAGAGAATATATGTTCATCATAGGAATTATTGGTGAGTTATGGAAGCCTGGATGATGCTTATAGAAGCAAGACCCAACGATGCTTATCTGTGAGGTTTCCGGGAAAGAGGGAACTTTAAAAAGCAGTGTCTGTGCAGTCCAGTGTCTAGAAAAGAGCTTCCTAATGTGCTGTTGCCAACAGACGTCGAGCACCGTAGCCCTCTGGCGAGACGGCTGCCTCAGGACAGTCTGATAATATTAAATACTAGATTTACCTTGTCCTAACTGTAAATCTACATGTAATTTGGGATTATTGTTTATCATGGAAAGAATGTGCCGGTTCCTCTGTAATGTCCCGCTGAATTAGTATGATAAGCATTCTAGAGGTCAAACAGTGTTGCGAGAATGTACTGTGAGGTTACCCTGCAAAGAAGAATCTTTGGCCAGGCAACGTTTTAACACAACTCAAATTTCTGAGTCAGGAAAGTACATTCTCCAAGGCAAAGACTATCCCCCTCAGGTGAGCCCTCATGTGGCTCAGCACTGAAATGTGTACGCATTTCTCTTCACTCATAAATGTGCAGAGGTTAAGTGTACCGTCCCTAAGTTTCCCCTCAACATATTGCTGACAACTGCACCTACTTTATAGGGTTATCATGAGGATTACTAGTTTCTGGCACTTGGTAAGTATAACAGAGGTGTTTTCAAATATCTTCTCTATTTTTACAATCAATATGTTTGTCAGTTGAAAAAGAATGTCCTAATAATTATGCCCACTTCCTCCATTACCCCATGTCATCAATGATCTTATTCTGGGGAAATGAGAATCTGCTGGGTAATCAAACACGCAGTTCAGGCAAGATGCATCCCACTCTTATGCTGAGGGGTAATAAGTGTAACAACTTGCAGAGGATCGCTCAGCAGCAGAATAGTCTGAATGCCCAGGAATAATGATGCAGGCTTGAAGTCCAAGGGGAAACTCACCACATAGAGCTTGCGCCAGATGACAGCCCATTCTCGCAGAGTGGACGTGAGCTCCTGCACCAGTGGAAGCTCACCTGGAATCACGGTCTCATTCTGCCTAAAGAGAACCAAACATGCTCGCTTTACTCTGGGTAGACCATCGCTGCTTTTCTTGAGGGAGGCCACATTCCTCAAAACTCAAAGTTAGGAATGGGGCTGTTGGGCTTGAAACAAAACACAATTGGTCCACTGGGGGGATTTGTGTAGGGTACTTTAATCACATTTATGCATCTGAGAAAAGGAAAGGAGCCTGGCCATTTCTACAACAGAATGGTCCTGTAGCCCAGCCTGTACCTCCCATTTTGGATCTGTAGAGGAACCTCAATTACCAAGCAGGCTCGATTCAGCAATTCCCATGCAGGGAAGAAGAAATCCAGTATTTTAGCTGATTCTGCCAAGCAGTTGTTTCATTAAGGAGGGTGTAATGGAGAAGTGTGCAAGGCACAAGTGTCTTGGGGCTCTAATCTCACATAGGACCTGCTGGTAGGTACCAAGGCAATGTCCTCTTCTGAATGGTACTGGATTTTCTTCTCAATTGCTGCTTCACAGCATAAAAAAATTATATATATTGTAGTACTGTGCTGCATGCATAAAAAAACCATATATACCAAAATCCTCACTTCACATGACTTATGAAAAGGTAGGGATTACATTTATTCACATAAATCACCTCTGATATTTTTATGATTAGTAGAAAGAGAGCAAGAGCAAGCAAGTGGGAATTGGTTGTAGGATTGCCAGATTTAGCAAATAAAAATACAGGATGCCTAGTTAAACTTGAATTGGATTAGTGCCTCACTCTTCTTAGCTGCCACAGAGGCAGTACTTTTCAGGACAAATAGTAAGGTCTGCAAGGAATAAAACTATCCAAAACTTAATGGATTTTCTTTGCAGAACATGTTCTCACACATTATTTCATTTGACTATCACACAAAACTCGTGACCAATATAGGGCCAGATTTGCTTTCCCCAAATTGCAGCGGAAAAGCCCGAGGTGCGCTAAGCTTAATTGCTTTGTCCAAGGCTCAGAGTTGATAAGTACTGGATGTAGCTTACTCATCCAGCTCCCAAAGATCCCAACTTGGGGGCTTTTCAGGTCTTATCAGTCAAAGAGCCCCAAATATTCATGTGTGCAAATACACACAACACACTCACACACATCAGTGAGCAGGCAGCTCAAAAGGGGGGTAAATGCCCTGAGTTCATTACCTTGTTCTTTTGCTATCTGGGGGAAGGATGCCAAGGAGGAACAATTAGAGAAAGAGAAGAGAGAGGAAGGAATTATGTCAGGAAAAAGTTTGTATTCATTTCTCTCTCATAATAGGAGAAGCAGAACTCATAAGATGAAATATTAATGTACACACAGGCTTCTTTAGTGATAATTTTACAACTTCATTTTTTTGGAGTCACCTTTGGTTGGAACTTACCCTCGGTCCTCCACAGTTGCCTCTTTCAGATGGATATATGTTTCAGGGAAAATACCCTACAGGAAGAAAACTTTGGTTATATGGTCATAAAATCAGCCCAAAGAATACATAACAGCAGCAAGGATAAATGGGGGAGGAGGGGGATGCCTTTATAACAGATAAAACATGCAACCAGGCTTACAGAACATTAATTCTGTTGACTGGGTACATAATCAAGGCATGGCTGAAATATTTAAAAAGTGTTAATTAAGATCTGGGTTCAGAGAGCATAGGTCAAATGCTTTGTAAACGAAGAGACAAACATGCCTGGGTCAGCTCCAAGCTACAATAATGGTGAGGAGTTTAAGACTGAGCTCTGGAAACCCTCCCAGTCTACATGCCATGAGGTGCATCCCTTAAAGGTTTTCACATAATCAGTGAGATTGAAGGCTATGTAACGCATGGCCCACAATATTACAGTAATTTTCTAAAGTAATTTCTCTCAGCACTTTTACTTAAACCAAACCAAATGCACACCCAAATCAATTAGCATTTGTTACCTGGTTATTTTTAGCATTTCAGTCTCAAATTGCTCTCCATTCTAAACTCCTAAAAGGCAGTTCTACATCAGTATTGTGACACTGCCCATGGGGGAAACTAAGTCCCAGAAAGACTCCAGAGGAAAAGAAAAAAAAAACAGGGAAACTGATCAGATCTAACCAATAGGAAGAAGTCACAATTGTGAGTTTTCTTAAACCCCAAGGAGCTCCTACTATTTTCCCCTGTGAGATGCTCATTCATCAATAGAAAATGCTGTCTGGAAAAGGCATTGCTGATCTTTTGTGGCATCATCCATACCAGACCAGAAGAGGCAGGAGAAGAACCTGTTATCTGGCAGCCGTGGCTCTGTGGCTCCTATCTCTGTGCTTATAAAAGAGAGTGGGAGCCCCATGGACAGGACACTGTAGGGGTCACCAACAACAAAGGTGGGAGGGAATATCCCACTGCCTGGAGGACCGTGTACCCAGTGATCCTCATCCACTTGGAACTGGAAAACTAGTGAACTTAACAGGGCTTGGTCTCAGGTTCAGTTTCATGCATTGTACTTAGCTGTACAACACTCGTCTTTCTCCCTTTTAATCCTTTGTCAATCATACAGGAAAACAGCAAGAAAACTAAAGCTTAAGTTGCTCCCAGCATTGGTGATGACAGGGTGAATCCTGCAACTGCTCAGGGTCAGAAGCAAAAAGTCCATCCTTTGCCCCAGGCAGGAAGAACAACAACAACAAAAACAGGTGCATGCTTGGAAAGTTATCACTTTTATGTATACGTGTTATATTCTACAATAAAAAAATTTAATTTTAAAAAAAAGCCCCTTAGGGAGGGAATTTTTGGGGTTTGGCAAGTAAGAGTCCCCGCAGCACCTGGAGAGGCTACAGACTTTTGAGAAATGTTATTGTGGGTTAAACCTTAGGTTACTTTTAGTATTCCTTGAAAACCAATAATAAAGAATGGAATTTCTTTTCAAGTAAAAAAAATATATACATAAAAACAGGTGCATGCCTTCTTCTCATTGCTTCGAGAAGGGACAGGAGGTTGGTGAATGAGAAAGCACTATCCCATTCCCATTATGGGTTAGTCTGAGAACTCACGCAGAGAAAGGGGGCCCTGACCTCCTTCACTAGGGCATCAGGATTCAGAGTGGTTTTGGAAAGCTAATAGAATAGTTAAAAACAAACAAAAATTCTATGTGTGCATTATTTCTTTTGGGCCCAATTTCTGGAATTCTGTGTCTGGGAAGGAAGAGTTGATGCTCCAGACCTGTCCTAGGATACCTAAGTAACTATGGGTATCCAAAACTATGGTTTTGTTGACCATCATCTCTGTGGAGAATCAGATGCAAAATATCCAGAACTCATAAAAAAGGGGGGCACTGGGTAGGGATGAATTGCATATCGTAGTAGTTTATAATGAGTTATATTTGGAGGTTAAAATAAGATGTAATATTCTAAAGCCAAAGGAATATCCCTGCAGAAGTTGTTCAAATCAACAAGGTAATGAAACCAATTAAATTCTCATGCAGTCAGAATATGATGTCTGGTCTCCTAATAACTGAGAGAAATTCAAGAGAGAGGTATTTGGGAATATAACTCAACAGTGACTTATTGTGTGACAGCTAAATGGATCATAAGCAGATAATTTATATTGTGTGTTCAGACATGACAATTGTAATATTACAAGAACATTTTCTCATATTATCACTCTGCCATTTGTAGTTACCATGATAAGACATGGCCATTTAGTCATTTAATTGCTCTGGTAAATCTGACTTTTGTAGAACTGTTTCCAAGCCAGCATGATACACATTAAGCCAGAGAAACCTGGATCATATAGTTCTGCTATACAGCCTATCTTCTAATTTTCTCAATGCAACCCACTCACTTGAATAAAAAAATAAACTAATGATTATCTAGACATTGCCCCACCCACACTCCCACAAATCCTGCCAGGATCAATAATCAGTTTCTGAAAAGCTCTTGGCTTCTTCAATTTGTAAAACCACCAGCTCATTTTATCACCACTTTAAATGGCTAGGTCTGCTTATAAATGAGGCCAAAAAATTTCCATTAAAATAATAGGCTTTTCAAATAGCTTTCCCCCTAAAGACTGGCAAACAAGGAAACAGCATTAGGAGAGCATTTCAAATGCACTGTATCTTGTAATGAAAGGGTGTCAGAAGTTACACATAAGTCATGACAACTAACATTGAATTTCTGCTATTTTTTTTCCTGGATCTTTCCATAAAGACGATATTTTAACCTAAAAAGCTAACAAATGCTCAGCCCTTTTTTGTGCCATAATTTCACCAAATTAAATAGTTTTTGCTTAATTGTCGAGAACTATGGCAAGCTCTTACTGAAATAATTCTTCTAAAGGGTGAGATTTAAAGTTTAAATAAGAGGTTTCTAAAAAATGAATACCAAAAAAATGAAAACACATCCAGAACCTGTCATTTAGACCCTAGTGGGGCACCCCAGCCATTCACTTTTCAAAGCAGACAAAAAGGGCACTAGCTAGATGGATTTTAATATATTAGGAAACTCTAAAATACCTTAGAAACCAAGGTCTTCTATGCTGGAAAAGAAGCTTTAAATACTGCAGACTCTCTAAAAGGGAAAACCTATAGTCTGGAACCCTGTTTTAACATGATTGACATTTACAAAAAAAAAAAAAAAAATCAAGAATTTTGTTTGTTCCTTAACTACAAATGATTCTGTCTGAGAGTGTTTTTGTTGTTCTTGTTCACTTTTTAAAATTACCTTTTTTTTTAAAGCATTGGGAATTAATGAGCCATAAGTGTTCTTGCTCTTTAACCAATTTAGAACTTAAAAGTCATTAACTCTAATCATACTTTGAAATAAATAATACTTCCATGGTTATGGGTAAAACAAACACTTATAGGGCTAAATTCAAAAAAGATGCCTGAGTGGTCATATACTGGGTACCCTAACAGAAGGTCCTGAAAGAAAGCAAGGTGTTAGCTTTAGTCCCATCATGCTGTATTTCACGCAAGAACACCTGCCACCTTTGGCCACTATTTGAAGATATGGAGGATTAGAGTCAGCAAGAGAGCAAATGAAAATAATTAAACTAGAAGTGAAGACATGTAGCAAAAGAGTCTTAACTGTGGGGAGAAAAATTTAGTATCAGAATTTGGGGTAAAAGGACTAAAATTGTGGAACTTGATACTTGAATCAAAAGTGAACGCTCCCTTATTTTGGTAGATTATTACATTGTAAAAGTTAACAAGGTGTGCATGCATAGACATATATGTGCAAATATTGACTGGGACACAAGAATCAACAACAGAGAAAGCTTGACCAAGACAGCCCTGGTTTTAAAAGGCCTACACCCTGTGGAAAGGTACTTTTCCTGGCCCTGAATTCCTTTGGGAATTGCACATCCAACATCAGCCTATGTGTGTGCCAGGATTACTTCTATCTCATCACATTTTCAAAGAATAAAAACGGGATTTTTTTTTAAACTCACCTCTTGATAAATTCTAAAATGTTTCTCTCACCCCTTTCCTAATTCCTTTTTTGGCATGTGATCTAA
Organism: Choloepus didactylus; assembly: GCF_015220235.1. Classification (NCBI taxonomy): domain Eukaryota; kingdom Metazoa; phylum Chordata; class Mammalia; order Pilosa; family Megalonychidae; genus Choloepus; species Choloepus didactylus. The sequence goes on along the minus strand of NC_051326.1, from coordinate 30,181,519 downwards.
TTTTGAAATAATAAGGCCCTATCAACTGTGCTCTTTCAAAAGAAAGTGCTGACATGCTATACTGCCTCAGGGTGCAGTGTCAAAGGAAAAGCGCTGACCCGACCTAAAATAAGCTTGGGAGGTATTAAGATCATTAATAGATGATTAGTCGCTTGGCACTGGGAAAAGGCACCCTCTAGTTCAGTATTTTTCAAACTCTTTGACCACAACAAATAGCAAGAAATACATTGTAATGGCAAACCAGTAATGTGCAATATACATAAAAATATATACCCAAACAAGTTTCCAAAACAATACTTACTGTTTTCTCTTCTATTCTTTCAGGTTAGGTTTTTTGGAAAATAAATTGATTTCATGATGAATTACTGAGGCTGTGAGCTGTGCAATCTGAAAAGTACTACTCTGGTTTATTCATTTTATAATAAAGGAAAGAATCAAGTAGAAATGGGAAAGCCTTTAGTTCTGAGATTTTAACACTGGAATTAAGGATAGAGAGAGAAGCATGAGTCCCTCATTGAAACAGAACCAGACATAGCCAGGCTATTGACAATAACACTATCCTCCTGAATTTGGGGGAGAGGGAGTAAGACTCTGAGGAGGTGTTACCTGGTACATGAATTTACATCTGGGCCTTTATCCTTGAGTGACGTGGGAGGAAATATTGTCCATGCAATTTGCTCTATTTTACTTGAGCATTGAGGTCAGAGAATTTGTTTTCAAATCAAAAGAACAGCCATCAAAGTAAAAGCAAACTAGGTCTAGAGATAGCAGAGAGCCAATAGATAATTGGATCAGATATCACAACATAAAACTAGTGGACAGATTTCAAATTAAATAAAATTTAAATGATAAATCATACCTTTTTAGATTTATTTTGAAGGGTATATCCTCTGTACCAACCTGTTAGGGCATAAGAGAACACAGAATCTTTTATGTAATCCAGGATAATAAAAAGATATTAGTGACACCCATTCTCATGTTCCTTTAGCAATATGGGGATGGAATCCAAGAGACAATTAGCAAAGAATACGTTAGAATATGAACATTTGGTTTATCACACATAAAAATACCTATTTTAGAACTTTACTCTCTTAATAACTGTAGGATTTAAAACTCAAATTGACCCAAGCCTCATCCCTACTTTGGAAAAAGGACAGAATGAAAAACGAGACAGAAGGGAGTTGTAACTTTTAACACCTTAATACCTTGCATTCAAGAAATGTTTTTGCATGAATGAATATGGATATTCAGTTCCATGTACGATCTACAAGGCACCTTATATCATTAAAATAGATATTTTAAAACAATTCATATTTGTTCTCTCTCCCTCTTCTGAGGTCAAGAATCACTGTCCTAGAACAATTTTAAATTAGAGTAGCAAAACTTACATACACAGTTATTTGCACCTTTAAAACACAAGAGAATTTTAAGCAATTTTTGGTAATGCTATTAACTACCCCATCACCACCACCAAAAAGAAGAAAAAAAGATTTTATGTGTTCCCATGCTGAGAGGTTTTAAGTAAAGGCTTTAACTTGTTTTTCAAAGTTCCAATAAAAACACACATACCTATGGATATTTTCCCACTCTCACCTCCCAGGGGGAATACACAATTTCATCTATCTGAAAACATTTTATATTGAATATTAAATATTTATTGAGCACTTACTATAGATAATTTCCTGTAATAATTTTCCTCATTTCCCATATCCATTAATTAAGGTAATCTTGCCTAGGTAAACCCAGATGTAAGCTGATGACTGACTTTTGTAAGACAGCCATATACATATAAGTACATGTAAGCTATACTTAAAATGTCAGGCATCTGCCAATAGGGTTCTAGAACTCTCTTGTAACGTGTTCTAAAAGGATGATTACTACCCAGGTAATAGGCCTCTATTTTGTATGTTACAAAGAGAAAATTTAACTGCGTATGGACTCAGTAATAATTTAGCAAATTTTAAACTGTCAGTGATCTTCAAAAATTTAAGGGATTTTGGTATTTCTTATAAGGAGGAGCAGGGGATTATGCTGTAGAATTGTCACAGGCTTGCATCAAGGCACATGGTTGAGACAGTTATCTGAACAGGAAACTGCCCCCACCTGAGGATGCCAGTGATAAGAGATCTTGGAGTAAGAACATCAAAGTAAACATTTCTACTTAGGTCTTAGGGTTCACCCATCTGTATGCACTTGCTTAGTTCTGCTAAAACATGAAAGTGGCTGCATCACGGAATGGGCAAGACTCCTGGGACGGGGGGTAAGGGGTGGGGGTGAGGGGAGCAGCTGAGAAACACCACTTCAGTCTCTTCCAAGCAGTTTTTATCTTTCTAGGTCCTATGAAGCCAAGACGTTACAATATAGGCTTTCAAAGAGGAATTTATCTGCAGTTTTATAAACAGCATTTTGTGCGGCCATTTATCACAGATAACAGCAAGGAACGTGGTAAAAGTTCACCTAACATGTTTGCTCATTTCCACATTCAAAACCTGGGTTATAACACAAGCAAGGACACAATTTTCTAATTAGTCCCAAACATATGCAGCAAGGCAATTGTTATAAAAGTTGGTATGCTATTAGACCTCTGAGTGCAGCACCCCTGCTGATTCTCATGTGCTGCCAGGATTGATGGCCACACATATGGCTGTCATAGGCCATGGAGGAATTTGGGTTTTATTCCAAGAACAACAGGAAGCCATTGGAGGGTTTTTACTGACATCATGCCTTATACCTTTAAAAGACCATGCTGGCTGCTGTACAGGGAATGGATTATGGGAGGTGAGACATACTAGAAAGAGGAATACTAGTGAGGAGACAACTAAGGTGCAGTAAAAATGAGAAGCAATGAAAAAAAACAGGATATATTTTGAATTAAGAGGATTTCCTCATAATTTGTCTGAGAATAGCCATGAATAGAGGGGAGGAAAGCAGATATTCATGCAGGGTAAAGGGCATTTAGATCTTGGAATTAAGCAACTAGGTGGACAGTATTATTCTTTGATATAGGAAGACTGAAAAAAAAGGAAAACATTGGGGAATGGGAGACAGAATCACTAAGTTACCTGGCCCTTCCACTTTCCTTCCTGAACAACTCAGTCCTGAAGACCTTAGGTGGGGCAGAGCCATATAGGCTTTGCAATGGGGGTGGGAGCAAGACATGGTGGGGGGCATCCAGCTGGGGGACAGACTGGCATAGTGTGGTAGAGCCCAAGCAGAATGCAGAGGGAGGGATGCTGGGGGCATCAAAGCCCTGGGATGACGAGGGCAACCACACACTGGCTGGGGTGGAGGTTGGACCAGCATGGGACACCAGAGCCAGAGCAGGCTGAGGAAGATGTACACATGGGGAAGAGGGGAGACTGGTTACATAGAGGAGAACTGATCAAATAAGTAAATAAATTAAGACAACTGAAGCCAGGTTTCTTAAGGTCATAGAAGACAGTTACAAGCAGAGAAAAGAAAAAAAAAAAAAAAAAAAAAACTAGAAATGACCCCTGTGATGCCAGACTGGAAATGAAGGTACCCAGGTGAACTCATGATTTTAAATATATGTAGAAAGATCAAAATTAAATATAGGTGTTCATCTATATTTACATACACATACATGCGTATTATCTCAGCTCTGCTGAAATACCTAGTACTGCTCTTATTTTTCTACCCTTGACTGATACAAGTGATGAAGAGCTGCATAACTGGCCTAGAGAGTCACCAGTCCAAGATGAAGCAAGAGGTATCAGGTGGTTAACTTTCTCAGGAACTGCCAAACTGTTTTCAACGACTGCACAATTTTACAATCCTATCAATGTGCAAAGGCTCCTATTTCTCCACATCCTCACCAGCACATCTTATTTTTCATATTTTTCCTTAATATTAGCCATTCTAGTAGATGTGATGGGATATCTCATTGCAGATTTGATTTGCATTTCCCTAATGGCTAATGATGTTGAGCATCTCTCCATGTGCCTATTGGCCATTTATATATCATCTTTGGAGAATTAACTATTCTTCACCTATCTTCACCTATGTTTAAATTGGGCTTTTTGTCCTTTTGTTGCTAAATTGTAGGAATTCTTTATATATTCTAGATATTAAATCATTATTGTATATGTGGTTTCCAAATATTTCCTCCCATTTTGTTAGTTTTCTTTTCACTGTCTTGATAATGTTTTCGATGCCAAAAAGGTTTCTAATTTTGGTGAAGTTCTATTTATCTATTTTTTCTTTTGTTGCTTGTACTTTTGGTGTGAAGACTAAGACTCTATCGCCTAATATAAGCTTCTGAAGATACTTCGTTATTTCTCTTGAGAGTTTTATAGTTTTAGCTCTATATTTAGGTTGTTGATTCACTTTGAATTAATTTTTGTATATGGTGTGAGTTAGGGGTGCAATTTCATTCTTTTGCATGTGGATATCCAATTTTCATAGCACCATTTACAGAACAGACTATTCTTTCCCCATTGAGTGGACTAGGCATCCTTGTCAAAAATCAGTAGGCCATAGATGTGTGGGTTTAATTCTATTCCATCAGTATATATATATATACAACTGCCCTTGCGCCAGAAACACACTATTTGTCTTTGTATTTTCTGTATACAAGATCTTTATGTTCTTGGTTAAATTCATTATACTTTATTCCTTTAGTTGCAATTGTAAATGGAATTGTTTTCTGGAATTCTTTTCAGACTGTTCCTTGCTGGTGTATAGAAACACCACTGATTTTTATATATTTATCTTGTACCCCACCACTTTGCAGAATTCATTTATTAGCCCAGCAGTTTTCTTGTAAATTCTTTGAGATTTTCTATATGTAGGATCATGACATCTAATGACATCGAGATTCCCTTCCAATCTCGATGCCTTTTATTCCTTTTTCTTGCCTAATTTCTCCGATTAGCATTTTCAGTATAATGTTAATAGCATTTGTAATAGTAGATATCCTTGCCTTGTTCTAGATCCTAAGGGGAAAGATTTCATTGAGCATGATGTTAGCTGTGGGTTTTTTACATATGCCCTTCATTGTGTTGAGGAAGTTTCCTTCTATTGCTAGTTTTCTGAGTGTTTTTATCAAGTAAGAGTGCTGGATTTTGTAAAATGCCTTTTCTGCATCAATCGAGATGATCATGCAGTTTTTTTCCCTTCATTCTATTAATATACTATATTACATGAGTTGATTTCCTTATGTTAAACCACCTTGCATACCTCGTGTGCTGGTTTAAATCTGTTATGTACCCCAGAAAAGCCATGTCCTTTTCATCCCATCTTGTGGGGGCAGACCTATTGTTGGGTAGGACCTTTTGATTAGGTTGTTTCCATGGAGCCCATTCATGGTGGTCTTAGTCTCCTTGCTGTAGTCTTCTATGAGAAGATAACAGACAGATGAAACAGAGAGCTCAGAGAAGCTAAGAGGGAAATGCCCAAAGACATTCTGAAATCAGAACCCAGGAGAAGAGAAAAAGGACCAGCAGACATCACCATGTAACTTCCCATGTGACAGAGGAACCCAGGATGCCATTGGCCTTTCCTCAGAGAAGGAATCTACCTCTTGATGCCTTAATTTGCACATTTTCATGGCCTTATAACTGTAAATTTGCAACCTAATAAATTCCCATTGAAAAGGCCAACTCATTTCTGGTATATTGCTTTCCAGCAGCTTTAGCAAACTGGAACACCTGGTGCCCATTTGATCACGGTATATAATCCTTTTAATGTGCTGTTGGATTTTGTTTGCTAGTATCTGGGTGAAGATATCTGAATCTATATTTATAAGGGATATTTTGTAATTGTCTTTTCTTATTATATCTCTATCTGACTTTGGTATTAGCATGATGAATTAGGAAGTCTTGCCTCTTCAATTTTTGGGGGGACAGTATGAGAAGAAATGGTTGTAATTCTTCTTTGAATGTTAGGGAAAATTCACCAGCGAAACCATCTGGTCCCGGATTTTTCTTTGTTGGGAGGTATCTTGAATAAAGATTGTCTTAGTTTTGCTAGGCTTCTTTATCAAAATAACAAAAACTGGTTTTGGCTTAAATAAAATAAATTTATTGCCAAAGATTTCAGAGGCTAAAATTTTACTTCCTCCCTGGGTCAGTAGTGTTCTGACTGGGCAGCAATCCTTGGATCTTTTGGCTTTCCCATTATATGGCTATGTCCTCTCCTTTCTCTTTTGGGTTTCATTGACTTCCAGATTTCAGCTTCTTTCTGTGGCTTTCTCACTCTGTGCCTGAATTTCTTCTGTTTATAAAGGTATCCAGCTATCTGGAATAAGGGCTAGCCTCATTCAGCTGTGCCACAACTTAACAAAATAGTATCTTCAAGAGATCCTATTTACAATGGTTTCACAACCACAGGAATGATGATTAAGAACAAGAACATTTCTAAATTAGAGTGCGTAATACAATCCACCACCACAATTCGATTTCTGTACTTGTTATCGGTCCTTTGAGATCTTCTCTTTCTCTTGAGTCAGTTTAAGTAATTGTTGTTTATTTCTTTAAGGTCAATAGTAATGGCCCCCTTTAATTTCTCATTTTTGTTATCTGCATCCTTTTTCTTTTTTTCTTTGCAGTCTAGCTAAAAGCTTGACTATTTTATTGATCTTTTCAAAGAACCATTGATCTATTTCATCAATTCTATTGTTTTTCTATTCTCTATTTTACTTATCTCCATTCTAATCTTTATTTCCTTCCTTCTGCCCACTTTAGGTTTAATTTGTTCTTTTTCTAGTCCTTCCAGGTGTAAGGCTAATGTACTTAATTTGAAATCTTTTTTCTTTTTTATCGTAAGCATTAGTTGTAAATTTCCCTCTGATTATCTCTGCTGCATCCCATAAGCTCTGGTATGCTGTGTTCATTTCAATTTGGCTCAAAATATTTCCTAACTTTCCTTGTGATTTTCTCTTTGACCCCTTGGTTTTTTAAGAGTGTATTGTTTAATTTCCACATATTTGTGAATTTTCCAGTTCTTCCTGTTATTCAATTCTAGCTTCTTTCCACTGTGGTAGATGATACATTTTATGATTTCAATCTTTTTAAATCTGAGAAATCTTTGTGACCTAATGTGTTCTATCATGGAGAAGATGCACATGCACTTGAGAAGAAAATGTATTTTGCTGTTGTTGGATGAAATGTTTTGTATTTGTCTGCTATGTCCAGTTCATCTATAATACTGTCCAAGTCTTCTATTTCCTTATTGATCATCTGTCTAGATATTCTCTCCCTTACTGAAAGTGATATATTGAAGTCTCCTACTATTAATGAAGAACTATCTATTTCTCCCTTCAGATTTGTCAATGTTTGCTTCATATATTTTTGGACTCATCAGGTACACATGTTTATAATTGTTATCTCTTCTTGTGAAATTGACTCTTTTAGCAATGTATCGAGTCCTTCTTTGTCCCTTTTTAATAGCTTTTGACTAGCAGAGTAGTTATTTTAGGTTATTTGTTTTTCTTAATCCTTTGCTTTGTTTTGTTTGAAATGTTTTTTCTTTTTTTTGGTGGTTGTTATTTGTTTTAATTTTTTGATAAATAAAGCTTTTAAAAAAGTCAATTTTGTCCAATATTGGTAGTCACTCCTACTCTCTTTTGGTTACTATTTGCATGGAATATTTTTTTCCATCCTTTCACTTTCAACCTACTTGTGTCTTTGTAAACAGCATAGAGTTGGGTCATCCTTCTTTATCCATTCTTTCAATCTCTGCTTTTTAACTGATGAGTTTCATGCATTTACATTTAAAGTAACTATTGATAATGCAAACTTACTTTTGCCATTTGCTCTTTAGTTTTTGTAAATTTTACACCTTATTTCTCCCCTGGTTCTTCCATTACTGTCTATTTTTATATTTGGTTTATCTTTAGTAGTAAACCCTTTTAGAATCCCTTCTAATTTCCTTCTGTGCATATTTTCTGATATTTTCTTTGTATTTACCAAGGGATTTAAATTTAACATCCTAAATCTACTGCACTCTCATTTGATTTGATACCAACACAGGTTCAATAGCATACTGAAACCATGTTTCTATATCCCTCTGTTCCCATATATTTATGTTGCTCATCACAAATGACATATTTGTATGTTATGAGTACAAAACCATAAGTTCATCATTACTTTATATGCATTTGCATTTCAGATCCCATCAGAAGGAAAAAGCAGAAATACAAACCAAAAATAAAACAGTACTGGCATTTATATTTCCCATGCCATTACCTGTACCAGAGATCTTTATTTCTTCATGGAATTGCAATCTATTGTCTAGTGCCCTTTCCTTCCAATCTGAAGAACTCCCTTTAGCATTTTTTTTTTGGTAGGGCTAGTCTAGTGGTGATGATCTCCCTCAGCTTCTATTTATCTGAGAACGTCTTAATCTCCCTGTAATTTGTGAAAGACAATTTCATCAGATATGAAATTCTAAGCTGGCATTTTTTTTCATTAAGCACTTTAATTATGTCATCCCACTGCCTTCTTACCCCCATGGTTTCTGATAAGAAATTAACATGTAATCTTATTGAGGCTCCCTTATGCATGATATGTTGCTTATCTCAGCTTTCAGGATTCTGTTTTTGAGTCTTTGGCATTCAACAGTTTGGTTATATTGTGCCTTGGTTGGGTTTATCCTGTTTGGAGTTCACTGAGCTTCCCGGATGTGTATATTTATGTCTTTTGTTATTTGGGGGCAGTTTTCAGCCACTATTTTTTCAAATATTTTTTCTGCTTCTTTCTTACTCTCCTAGGACTCTCATAACATGTATATTGGTATGCTTGATGGTGCCCCATGGGTTGCTTAGACTCTGCTCATTTTCTTCATTCTTTTTTCTTCCTGCTCCTCAGACTGGATATCTTTATCTTCAAGTTCACTGATTCTTTCTTCTGCCAACTCCAATTTGCTGTACAATCCTTCTAGGAAAATTTTTCTTTCTGTTACTTGGTCTTTGACTCTGTTTCCTTTTATGATTTCTCTCTCTTCATTGTTATTCTCTTTTTATTCAACTCTCATTTTCCTGATTTCCTTTAGTTCTTTGCCTGTGTTTTCCTTTAGCACTCTGAACATATTTAAGACAATTTTAAATATTCAGTCTGGTATGTCCAAGGTCTAGTATTCCTTGTTGATGGTTTCTGATGCACTATCTTGCTCCTTTGCATGGGATATCATTTTCTGTTTCTTTATATGTCTTGATATTTAGAATTTAGTCACTGAGGTGACTGTCCTTAAGCTTTGTATCCAGCTAGGTTGTGACAGACATTTCCTTGAATGCCAAAAGCTAACAAAAAAAAAAAAAAAAAAGGAAAGAAAAGAAAAGAAAGAAAAAAGAAAGACAATACCTTTCCCAGTCTTTGTAGATTGTCTTATGTGAGTGCTCCCCTTCACAGCTTAGCCTTCCTAGCAATGATTTAAAGAACAGCCCAGAGTGAAAGTGTAGGGTCCTCCTTGGTCTTTTCTGAGCATCCATCTTGTTCTGGGCATATGCACATGGCCAAATGTCCCTTTTCCCCTAGGAAATAGTGTTTCACCCTGGTCCCAGGTGCTACAATGTATGTCCCGCAGCAGCAATCCTTTGCCCCAAGTAGCTGCAATTTGACTGTTCTACAGCATTCTGACAGCCCTGCAATCCATCTCTACACACAGGGCAAATTCTGGGACATAGAGTTCGTGATGGTTAAGTCCTGCAGGCTTCCACCAGACAGAGTAGGACAGACATACATGCACCCTAATATGTCCACAAGGATTACTCTGCTCCTTATGAACTAGGACTGGGGATCTGCTCTGGGAATGTGAGCCAGTTCTACACCAAGTCAGGGAAGGGAATGGGGGGAGTGAGAAGGCAGGGTTTTTAAGTTGTTTTTTTCTTGACTTGGCATTTGCCCTGTTACTGCAATCCTTTAATTGTTTTCTGGAGCTCTGAGAAAGATAGTTCTGCCTTTTTTCTTACTGTTTAAAGCTTTCTGGAAAGGATAAAACCCTCAAATATCTTACTCTGCCATCTTCATGACCCAGCTACTCAAAGGTTACTATTAATTTCCAAAAACTAGAACCCACTGAAAGGTACAATAGGAGAGGGGTTAAACAACACTGTGGAACATATATAATGGCATACTACTTGGCAGTGAAAAATAATGAACTTTGATAAATGCAACATCATGGATTAATCTAAAAAACATTGAATGAAAGAATCCAAACACAATATACATGTATAATTCCATTTATATAAAGTTGAATAACAGGCCAAACTGACTATGGTGATCCAAATAAGAAAAGAGGTTGTTTATTGAGGGTAGGAATTGTCTGGCAAATGGTTGCAGGGAACTTTCTGGGGGGGCAGAAATGGTCTCTATCTTGATTGGATTGTTAGTTACATCAGTGTAATCATTTGATAAAACTCATTAAATTGTATACCTACAATGGTGCATTTCACCGTAAGCAGATTTTATTTCAATTGAAAAAAAACTGTGAAATTTTTTACTATCAAATAAATACTATTCTACAAAATAACCACCTCAGAGTAACATAAAATTCAATGATTATGTCATGACTCAAATGTTATTGAACACTTTTGTTTGAAATTGACTCTGAAACTGATTTAGAAGTTGTGTGAAAAATCACAGAATTATGAGTCACCCAAAGAACCAAACTGGTTCTGAATGACCTTTTCTATTTCCAAAAATTCACTTACAGAATGAAGAATCATTTATTTATTCAAAAAATATTTATAGATGTCAGGAGAACAAGACACACAATGTCTCCATCCTCCTAAATCTTACTTTATAATGGGAAGAGAAAAACACATTCATGTAAACAGACAAGCAAATAAACAAATGCAGAAATTCAATACAGTGCTAAAAGGAATAAAAGAGGATGACATGGAGAGGGTGACCAGCAGGGGTGAGGACTACTTTAGAAAGTGTGGTTAGAAAATTCTCTGAGGAGGTACATTTGAGCTAAGGATTTACATTACTAATGTGGTCATTCATTTATAATACATAAAAACATTTATCGAACACTAGTGTGCCAGGCTTTGTCTTCAAGGAGGAAGGAAATAGATCCATAAACAAATAATTAATTACAAAAGAGCTTTTAATGGTAATTCTTGAAGACACTGGCACACAAAGGCACACAGATGCAATTACTAAGGGGGAATCTGAAGATTTTTTGAACAATAAAGCATCATTTAGATGTGTAAGTTTGGTGTGTCTGTAAAATCTCTCCTTATTTTACAGTTGCAAGTCCACCCCCCACCCTCCCCCCCATATGCACATATACAAAAGAAAAGATCAATAAGTTATTTTTAACCTCTCAGGAATAAAGGCAAGAAATAGATGGGGAGCCGCTCTTTACCAGTAACCACACTGCGGGGGAGGGTGTGGAGGGGAGACAGGACCACAGAGGAGGAGCAGGTGCTAAATCACACTGTTTTTCTTGGTGGTGGTGCTGGTCTGCCAGCTTGCTGGGTAAAGCACAGTTAATTAGGCCAAAATCGTAGGTTCCATCCCCTATGGGCCAGGTAAATCTGTCGGGTTTCCATAGCCATGGTCTGCTCCCCATTCCCAGTGAATATCCTCAAATAGACACCTCTGGTCCCTAAGGAGAAGCCAATGAGCAGAAACAGCTGGGTGCAAACTGCTTGCACAACAGAGAAGCTGCTCAGTCTGAAATCCCTCCTTAGGAAAGGCCAGTGGCTGCATCTTTGCACATGGGAAGCACATTCACTGCCTTCCAGAGCCCTGAGCTTCTTCATGAAGTCCACATGCCAAACGGATGGACCATTTCATTCAGGCTTTTGGAAAGAAGTTCCAAGGCAGAAAGCCAAAGGATATAATGACAGTAGGAGATGATTCTATTCATTTTCTTAACAAGTAAAATTACCTTTCATTGCTGTGTCTTTTATGTGAGCAAATCAGTCTCCCGTGTTAACTATTTGAGCTCAATTTTGTCCCTTTTAGATAAGCAGAAGGTAAGGTTAGAAGTTTGATTTCCAAAGGAACACAGAGATCATGAAAATCTAACTCTTACTCAAAAAAAAAAGACATACAGGTAAGGAATTGAAAAACACTTGTCCAAAGTCAACCAGCAACTTATTATCCAAACTAGGGATTTAAAAACAGGTCTCTCCCCTCCCAGTTCATCACTCTTTCCCGAACACTAAGTTTCCTCCACTGCTATGCTAGGTGGAAAGGAAATGGGACACTTCTTTACTCACTGCCTGCCAAGTCAGGTGAGCTTGGGTATAGAATTCTATCAGTATACAATACACATGCACATACATGTCGCCTAAATGAAAAAGAAAGATATGTGGCTTCTAATCTTTTTTTAATGACAAGAGAAGGGCTTGTCCTTTGCAATGCCTGGCACAAAGTAGGCACTCGATAAACGTTTGATGGGTAAATCAATTTGAAAGAGATGGTCCCCTTGTGCTTGAAGTCATGTACAGAATTGATGGTGTAAAAGCTGTACAAAAAAAAAAAACCCACACCTACAGGATGCAATTTAACCATAAGGTTTGAGTGTCCTTTCTTCTCTCTCCCTGGGATTCCATGCCCAGGGAGCAGAGCTAGGCAGGACCATAGCATTTTGCCTAAGAAGCTAGAATGTCCAGGAAAGAAGAGCCCTTGCTCCTTATGAAAAGAACTTGCCTGAAAATCAACAGGCCTGGTTCTCCATCCTGGCTTTGTGCTAAATAGCAATGTGGGCCTCCATTTCTTCAACTGTTAATTTAAAGTAATTAAGGCATTTGTCTCTTAAAAGTTCCTTCCAGAAAAACACATTTTTTTTTTGTCTCATTACTTCAGAAAATCTTAACTCCATAGCTAAACATGCCAAGAAAGTTGCTTTAATAAATGGCAACATTGGAGACTTCTATTTCCAACCAGCAAATATCTCCTTAGAGAATAAAAGGATGAGTCCAAGTACTGATGGCAGGAGGTAAAACAGTGGTCAATAAAACAGTGTGATGATATATCCAAATGTCCACTTCAAAACTAGGAAATTTCTCTCATGTAACTTTTAGACATCTCAAAACTCAATGAAAGGAGGGAAAATTTCCTATAGTCTAATCAACACCATCACCTCTTGTTTGCCAATTCCCTTAATATTTTCTGAATGTGCTTCTTTTTTTTTTTTTTTTTTTTAAGGAAAAGTAATCCTGCCAACAGTTAGTCTTTCTTGCTCAAGGCTCAAATTTCCCTCTTGCATTATGCATATCTCTAACTTGTCCAACTATTTCAAGAAAGCTGTAATGATGCAATGTAGCATGTGGATTTATCAGCAGTAGTAATAAATCTACTATGATAAATTCTTATATTGCACTAATTTGCAAGAAGGAAAAAAGAGGGGTTCCAAGGATTGAGGGTTGTGATTATCTCATCAGGATATATTTAAAAGATACTATACTAGACTCTGGGGACACAAATTTGCATGTCTAGCTTCCCAGGAATTCTGGACTTTCAAGTGCAGGCTGCTATTTTCATGAAACTACCTAAGCTTCCTGGGAAAGGATAGCAAGACTGAAGAGGAGAGATGAAGGCTGCCTTAATTTCTTAAGGAAAAACGGAACCCCAGGAAGAGAAGAATCTTTTCCTGTGCAGCAGGTATTGGAAATATGTGTGCCTTGGCTCAGAGCACTAGGAGGATGAAGCAAGAAATGCACTCCAATGTAACATGCAGTGCTTCCCTAAAGCATCTTCTACCTTCTGCCTGGCTCATGCAGAAACTGGTTTCAAGTTCCTCACGGAGTACATTCTAAAAATAAAGGGCAGGCTATATTTTTGGAGTCACAAAGCTAACAACCGGGTCCCATCTTTGAGGATTCAGGCAGTCAAAGATGAGGTGATGCTGTCAGGAGGAGTGCCAGCATCTGCAGGGCTAGAAACAGAAGAGGAGCCCAGTAGCCTTGACAGCACTAAAAACCCTGGCAGTAAAAGATCAGAAACAAAACCATGAATATAAACCATCACATAGGATCCTCTGAGAGTGTCAGAATCAAAGATCATTGGGTTCAACACTCTGCCATCGTTTACTAAGAACACAAGGCAGGAAGGCACAATTGGGATAAAATGAATTGAACATTCATTGCCAAAGACAGACAGGGGTGGGAAGTAATGTTTCAGGTTCAGGTTGTCATAGAGCCCATCAGAGAAGGGAGCTTCCATTTGCACTTAGGGCAATGGCTCTCCACTTAATTTTTTCCTCCCTGTCTTACCACAAACTGGTTGACTTAAATAACAGGAATTTATTGTCTTCTGGTTTGGAGACTGGAAGTCCAAAATCAAGGGATCAGCTGGCCATGCTTGGTCCAAAGTCTGTAGCACTGTGGTGGTGGCTTGCTGGCAGTGTGTAACTCAGTTTCTGCCTCTGTCACATGGCCATCTATCTCCCGTGGCTTGTACTACTGTGTCCAAATTTCCTTTCTTTATAAGGACTCTAGTCATAATAGATCAAGGCCCACCCTGATTCAGTTTGGCCTCATCTTAATGGGATCCTCACAGATCCTATTTACAAATGAGTTCACACCCACAGGACTAGGGGCTAGGATTAGAACCTATCTTTTGGGGGACATGATTCAATCTACCACACTGACTTACCTACCAGACCTAAGGGGTTTGGACAAATTGTCAGTAATGAGAGCCAGCTACCTCAGTGATTCTTAACTGGAGTGTGTGGGTTAGGTGGGGAGTCAGTATCTCTGATGGGGTGGGGGTGGGGAAGCAACATGATTCTGCTATGCTCCCCTAAGCAGCTATGTACCTCTTGCACCAAGAGAGTCGGCTGTTGAAAAGAGGCAGGACAAGTCCGGTGCGTGTAGGAGTAGGGATGCATCTAGACACTGGAGAAGTGGGCAGACGCACGAGGTGTGCTCAGAAGGCAGAAAGGAGATCACCTGGACAGAGTGGCCAGTCTGTGTGGAAGAACCATGGGAGGAAAGTTCAGAAAAAGCTCACCTCAGTGCAGCTGTCCGACAGCTATTTATAAAGCAAAAGAACCTCACATACCATTGGTTATGTCTGTAGTACATATATCATTTTCTCAAGGATATCTCATTAGGAAAAGAACACTATCCTTGGATTCTACAGGACTCTTGTGGGAATAACAGATTTAATAGCTGTGTGACCATCTTCAAGTTTCCCAGCTTTTGATTTTAATGTTTATTAAAAAGGCATCAATAACTCTGAGCTCCTAAGAGTGTAAGAAATAAGTGAGAGTCAGTGTATGGAAGCCTTAGCTCAGTGCCTGGCACTTAAGAGGGTGCAAAATAACAGACACACTTGAAACTGAAGGTACCTGATGACATAGCCCAGGGATCATCTCCAACTCTTAGGGCCATCCCTGTTCCTCTGAAATACCTGACCGTATGCTGATGGCAGTGGTACCCTACTTGGAATTTTTTTATCTGTTTTGCAAGGAATGTGTCTGTGTTCCCAGCAAGTAGGAGGAGAGTCTCTTAAATTATTCTTAAATTACTGACAGTGAACAAAGCCAAGGCACACATAACCAACTGGTACATCAAACTAGGGGAAGGTTTCACTCTATAGAACCTTAACGGCTGATAAGAGGGTGTACTTTTATTTCCCAACATGGTAAATTCTCTGCCCCCAAAAAAGGACAGATAAGATGACCTTAAGGGAAAGAAAACAAGTAAAAGTAGGAGAAGAAACATCCTGAGTGATGTAAAAATTATATGGCAGTGGTCAGAATAACCAAAAAACATGGTACTGAATAACCAGGGTCTGAATAGAGACCAAATGCATCCAAAAAAAAAAGAAATCAAAAGTTAGCAAAATAGGTTATCTAAGGCCTGATTAAACATTCAGAGGATGATCATCCTGACAATAATTAAAAATGTTTTCCCCTTGGGTATTTGTCAATTTCAACTATAACAACAGATTCTTATCCTGGATTGATGCAAACTAAAAGTATTCAAGGTTGGAAATTTAGTATTAATTATTCCTGCCATTTAGAAGATGGACTAAATTATAGGTACAGCTTTTAATGTCTTATATTCCTGTTGTTAAAGTTAAACACACATACACCTTTAATATTCTTATTTAAAAGACAAACTATTAGGAATAGACTCATGCCCCCAACAAAAGGCACATTCAGGTCCCAACCCTTGGTCCTATGGGTGTGAATCTATTTTTAAATAGGACCTTTGAAGACGTTATTAGTTAAAGTGAGCCCAAACTGAATGAGGGTGGGCCTTAATCCAATATGGCTGAAGTCCTTATAAGCAAAGGAAATCGGACATGGAAGGAGAGAGAAGCCACGGGGAACAGCCAGAAATTGGTTGACAGAACCCAGAAGAGAAAGGAAAAGAAAAACTGTTTCAGTTTCCTATCTGCTAAAACACAAAATTGGAAACAAATACACAGAATGTAAATGTTAGACCAATACCCTTCCTTTAACAAGAATCTTTTCTGTCCTGCCTTGTCCATTCCTCTTTGTAACCTGAATTATACAAAGAGATAAGGCAAGATAAAACAACTAACATTCTCACATATTGGCAAGACTCATCTGCAGCAGGCAAGCTTTTCAGGAAGCAGATTTTCTATTGAATGATTTGCCTCCATCAGTTAAATAAAATGGGGGCACCCTAGCATAGAGTTAATATTTATGATGCATAAGTCTGCTTTGTGCTTTTAAAGATCATAAATTACTCTTAAATTACTGACTATGAATGAAGGAGAGGCATAAGCTTAAACTCTCTCCAGATATAAGCAAGAAGAGAAATATGTTATTCCCATTTACCCTAATCAATTTGAGCTATCCTCTAAGACTTTCTCCCTACACTAGTCTTTAACCGAGGCTTACCTGGCCCCTCACAATGGTTTGATGTGTTACGTTTCACAGTGCAGGTATTTTTGCTAAGGCATTTTTGCTAAAGGTTAGACACCAAATAATTTTAATGGCCTGGCTATCAGAAATGTAAATACAACCATGAGTGGGCATGTATGTGCATGCAATGGAGGAGCTTGCCCCCACCACTTTACTCCTTTCTCAGCTTCTTGCTCCCACTAAGATCCCCTGGAGACCAAAACTTCCGGGACACCAAAAGCTCATGGGAGCATTTCTCCAGAACATTCCCAAACGCATGTCTGCTTTCAGGCTGAGCTTGCCTTCTTGGGTGCTTGGGCAGCTGCCCAAATGGGCCAAGTTCAAGTACCAGTTTATGAAGGAGTAACTGAATGAAAGCACTATTCAGGAAAGGGTTCTGAGTGCTACGCTAGAAGATTCCATATATGCCAACATCCAGTAACATATATTTGAAAGATGCAAGCACATTCAAATGTATCCCAAAAGGAGATATGAGAGAAGGCATTCCCTTTATTATAAGATTAAATCTGAAATGATAGCTTCAGCTGGCCCAACTTTTTAATTAGTTTTTCTTGTAAACAACACTCCTACTGCTGCACACATCTTTTTAAAAACACATCTCAGGAACATACATCCCCAGTCATAGTAGCTGACAAGCTGTATTTAAGGTAAAGGTCAAACAGATGTGGGAAGTGACCAAGCACTCAACAAAATGCTACACAGCCTAAATTGCTTTCAAGGCCAACGCCAAAATGTTTGCATGCAGCACAGACGTAAAATCCAATCTATCAGTGGCCAAGCCCAAACAGCACAGGCACTGCCAAAGACCACAGATTCCCCGGGAGAGGCTGTGCCTCCAAGAGGAAGCCTTGATGCTGGCATTAAACTGCATCCCAACAAAACCAAGTTCCTTTCTTTTTTCCTTGCCCCACACTTCTGCTCTGTGGCTTCCCTGGAGCTGCTCTGGTAGCCAGATGGTTCCTGTCTCCTAGGGAACAGCTGCATCAGGTAAACCTGTACCAGGTGCCAGGTGTGAACTCCTGGATACCACGGTGGGGTCTGCTACATGCCTCTAAATAAACAAAATACCAAAATGTTAAAAAAAAAAATCCAAGCTGTTACACTCACTGCCATTTATATTTGTGAAAGGCAGTTGTTTCTAAAACTAGAACATGGTAAGGGTATGGATTTTGAATTATGATAAACTTTTCATTATCTCAATCAAGGGAATAACAAAAGTAATAAAAAATTACAAATATATTTAATGTCTTCCTTCAGCTTACATCCAGTAAACTTTTATACATGCAATTGAGAATCAATTTTTTTTTTTTAAATCACTGTTGATTTTGTCTCTCACTTGACTTGTGACCAGTTGGAAAGGTTGAGCAAATAGAGAAGGGAACTGAGTAGAAAGGAGGAACAAAAAAGAGACTTCAAGGCCGCCAGGCTGACAAACTATCATACAGTATAGTTGAACTTAACAACCCATCTTCTTGAATCAGAGGTTCTCAAAGAGTTAGATATTACTATACCATATGGTCCAATGAAGTATTCCTAGTCCCACGTCTCAAAAAGATGCTTATTAAGCCTCTGTCTCAAAAATTCTTCAAACACACTTTTTTCCTTTTTATGCCTCTGTTAGAAAGTATTATCAACCATGGAGCCAAAATCCATGCCTATCCATCATAACACTTCCTACTCTAAAAGACCTGCTTCATAAAGATGAGATGAAAATGGGCGAACAGCTCCAATCACAATCCACTTTTATTTCTTTTCATACAAGGGAATAGATTTCTGGATTAAGGTGCATTTTAAAACTGGTTCTATCCATACTGAAGAAATAACATGGGTATATTGGGGCCCTCCTGTATATACACAAACACTTTTTTTATTTCCTTCTACTTTCCAGGATTGCCCATTCCATCTGGTTCCTATCCAATTGTCTGAGCTGTCCTATGGCTCTTTAAAAACTGAATTTAGATAATGCAAACTTTGTGCTGTACCTGCCTCTGCAGAACTCGGAAGACCTTTGAGACATGACCAGGGGCCAGTTGTGTTGTGTTTATCCCAACACCAGACACACTCTCTCTTGAGCTTGTGAACGGTTTGTGGGGCTAAAAAGTTAACCGCTGGACATGAATCAAATACAGGAGAGGGCATCCATAGGAGGAACAGTAAACCCTGGACATGAAACCACTTGTGACTGAATTCTGGTTATCCACAGAACAGGGGAGCTTCCTGGTAACAGGGATGCCGAAACTTTATGTTTAGGAGGCCTCACATTTATAAGGTCTCTGCAATATTATCCTTTTCTCACCATAGCATTTACAAGTATCTGAACATTTTCTTACTTACTTTGTTTACTTAATTTTTTTCTGTCCCTTGAATATAAACCCTCAGAGTGTAGGAACCATGCCTGTTTCGTCAATCCTGCAACTTTAGTGCCTAGAACATCTCTTGTCCTCAACAAATGTGCTTGGCACATAGTAGGTGCACAGCAAGTACTGTTGAATGAATAGATGAACA
Organism: Choloepus didactylus; assembly: GCF_015220235.1. NCBI lineage: Eukaryota > Metazoa > Chordata > Mammalia > Pilosa > Megalonychidae > Choloepus > Choloepus didactylus. The sequence goes on along the minus strand of NC_051326.1, from coordinate 30,162,193 downwards.
GAACTCAAACGTCCAGGTGTCAGGGCTCTTCCATCCATGCCCATGGATCTGGAGTGGAAAAACACACTCAAGATGAAGAACAGCTCTCTGCCAAATCCCTGCCTGGTTAAGGAAGCAAAGACATGGCAACAGGAGGCGGGGCAAGATGGCGGAGTGGTGAGGAGCAGAATTTCGTCTCTCCCCTAGAGCAGCTGGCAATTACCCAAGAACTATATGAAACAGTGTTTTCGGGGTCTCCAGTAACCAGTCACACATCGGACACAAGTTTGGAATTGGAGGAAAAGCTGAGATCACAGCGAACATTGTAAGTTCCCTGGACCGGGGGTCTGGCGCCCCTCCCCACCCAGACCTCACAGACTGTCTTGCTGCCGGCTCCCTGAAAGGGGGGGAAAAAAAACCAAAAAACAGCAATCTGCTGAGGGCAAGAAGGGAGGCTCAACCCAGCCTCAACTGCAGAATTAATTAACAAATTAATTAACTAACTTTGGGAGCTGGGGTGCTAAGGAAGGGCTGGACTCCTGGAAGAGGGGGCACGTAAAATCGGGCACCCATTCCCAGACTCCAAAAAAGCCATTTTTTTCCCCCTACATTTTGTCCCTTCTGGCTTCTCACTGATCCCTTATCTTTTTGCATTTCAATAGCCCCCAGCAGGGGTGGAACTGAAGCGGTTGGAGAGTAATTATCAGACAATAGCCCAAAGCATATCTTTAAATGCTCTATTCTGACACTGACAAAACTTCCAGGCTGGGGAAAGACTTTTAAAAGAGACTTTTTTGTTTTTCCTTTTTTCTTTTTCTTGATTTCTTTTATACTTTTTTTTTTTTTTAAATCTAAAAGTAACATATGTGGTTATTTTCTATCGGAAAGCCCAGGTTGAGGGACTAGGCTGGGCTTGGGGGAGACAGAGTACCCACAGTGTCTTTAAGTTCCGTATTCACTACTGAAGGCCTCCACCTCCGTCTTTAATTGGCAACTCAGGCTGACCAAGGAATCTACCTGGAGAGGCCCCAAAGAGGAGAGGGGAGAAGGGAATAGTGCCCCTGAGAGACAACTGGAGTTCTGAGGATTGGGAGAGTGGAGGGAGGTCCAGCTCAACTGGCAGTCCTTCTGGGAATTCAGACCCCAGGGGCTGGAATTCAGATTCTGGCTTCAGTCAGCCACGTCCCTGACAGGATCAGAGTCACCAGGAGAACTAAAGGCTCCATACCTCCTTACACTGGTGGCAGAGCTGCGAGTTGGACAGCACCACCTGCTGGACAGGAGAGGAAAAGCACCAATTCTAAAGGCCTCATAGGAGGGTCTCATTCTCAGGAAAACTCCATACCCTCCCAATGAGACCTGGGCCTCACTGGACTGGGAAAATCTGACTAGGGTCAACCATACCTGAGGAGACCTACTCACAAAAAGGTTACATAGAGGCAGAGCAAGAAACAGAAAAAAACAAGAGGGGAAAAATTCTGATCAACTAAATAGAACCTAAGTTAGAGGTCTAGAATAAGTTGAACTGAATAACAGAGGCCAGAGAACAAAGCCAACCAACAAGAAAACCACTAGGTAAAAGACAGAAAACAAGCTCCAAAATAAACTAATCAAGAGAATCAGATGCCTAGACAACTTAAGATAACAAGCCATACCAGGAAACACGAAAACATGGACCAGCCAAAGGAACAAACTAATAGCTCATCTGAGACACAGGAGTGGAGGCAACTAATGCTAAATAAATTTGATGAAATGAAGGAAGATATAGCAAAAGAGCTGAAGGATATAAAGAAGACACTGGCTGACCATAAAGAAGAATTCATAAACTTAAAAAAACAAATGGCAGAACTCATGGGAATGAAGGCCACAATGGAGGAGATGAAAAACACAATGGAGGGACACAACAGTAGATTTGAACAGGCAGAAGAAAGGATCAGTGAACTGGAAGACAGATCATTCGAATTCATACACACAAAAGAACAGATGGTGAAAAAAATGGAAAAATATGAGCAGGGTCTTAGGGAGCTGAGTGACAACATGAAACGCACAAATATACGTGTTATAGGTATCCCAGGAGAAGAGAGGGGAAAAGGGGCAGAAAGAGTAATAGACGACATATTCACTGAAAATTTCCCAACTCTTATAAAAGACAGAAAATTAGAGATTCAAGAAGTACAACGTACCCCAAATAGAATAGATCCCAATAGACCTACTCCAAGACACTTACTGGTCAGATTGTCCAATGTCAAAGACAAAGAGAGGATTCTGAAAGCAGCAAGAGAAAAGCAATCCATCACATACAAGGGAAGGTCAATAAGACTACGTACAGATTTCTCTGCAGAAACCATGGAGTCAAGAAGACAGTGGCATGATATATTTAAGATACTGAAAGAGAAAAACTGCCAACCAAGAATTCTATATCCAGCAAAACTTTCCTCCAAAAATGAGGGAGAGATTAAAACATTTTCAGACAAACAGACACTGAGAGAGTTTGTGAATAAGAGACCGGCACTACAAGAAATACTAAAGGGAGTGCTACAGGCTGATAGGAAAAGACAGGAGAGAGAGAGTTGGAGAAGAGTGCAGAAATGAAGATTATCAGGAAAGGTAAAAGGAAAGGAAAAAATAAGATATGACATATAAATTCCAAAAAACAAAATGGTACTAGAAAGTACTGCCCTTACAGTAATAATACTAAATGTAAATGGATTAAACTCCCCAATAATAAGACACAGACTGGCAGAATGGATTAAAAAACAGGACCCATCTATATGCTGTCTACAAGAAACTCACTTTAGACACAAGGACAAACATAGACTGAAAGTGAAAGGTTGGAAAAAGATATTTCATGCAAACAACAACCAGAAAAAAGCGGGAGTAGCTATATTAATATCAGACAAGTTAGACTTCAAAAGCGAAACAATTAAAAGAGACAAAGAAGGACACTATATATTAATAAAAGGGTCAATTCATCAAGAAAGCATAACAGTCATAAATATTTATGCACCAAACCAGAATGCCCCAAAATTCATGAGGCAAACACTGCGATCACTGAAAGGAGAAATAGATACCTCTACAATAATAGTTGGAGACTTCAATACACCACTCTCATCAATGGATAGAACATCTAGACAGAGGATCACTAAAGAAACAGAGATGTTGAATTGTATGATAAATGAACTAGACTTGACAGACATTTATAGAACACTACATCCAACAACAGCAGGATACACTTTTTTCTCAAGTGCTCATGGAACATTCTCTAGGATAGACCACATGTTGGGTCACAAAGCAAGTCTCAACAAATTTAAAAATATTGATATTATACAAAACACTGTCTCAGACCACAACGGAATGAAGTTGGAAATTAATAGAAGGCAGAAGGTCATAAAATTCACAAACATATGGAGGCTAAACAACACCCCCTTAGAAAACCAGTGGGTAAAGGAAGAAATTACAAGAGAAATTAGTAAATACCTTAAGGCAAATGACAATGAAAACACAACTTATCAAACTTATGGGATGCAGCAAAGGCGGTGCTGAGACAGAAATTTATTGCCCTAAATGCCTATATTAAAAGAGAAGAGAGAGCAAAAATTGAAGAGTTAACTGCTCACCTGGAGGAATTAGAGAAAGAACAGCAAACTAACCCCAAAGCAAGCAGAAGGGAAGAAATAACAAAGATTAGAGCAGAAATAAATGCAATTGAGAACAGGAAAACAATAGAGAGAATCAACAAAACCAAAAGTTGGTTCTTTGAGAAAATCAATAAAATCGATGGACCACTGGCTAGGCTAACAAAAAAAAAGAGAGAGCAGATGCAAATAAATGCAATCAGAAATGGGAAAGGAAATATAACTACCGACCCTGCAGAAATTAAGGAGATAATGAGAAGATACTATGAGCAACTATATGCTAATAAACTAGACAACTTAGATGAAATGGACAACTTCCTAGAAAAGCATAAACAACCAACATTAACTCAAGAAGAAATAGATGACCTCAACAAACCAATCACAAGTAAAGAGACTGAGTCAGTCATCAAAAAGCTCCCAAAAAGGAAAAGCCCAGGACCAGATGGTTTCACATGTGAATTCTACCAAGCATTCAAGAACGAATTAGTACCAATCCTGCTCAATCTCTTCAAAAAAACTGAAGAAGAGGGAAAGCTACCTAACTCTTTCTATGAAGCCATCATCACCCTAATACCAAACCAGGCAAAGACACTACAAAAAAAGAAAATTATAGACCAATTTCTTTAATGAATATAGATGCAAAAATCCTCAACAAAATACTTGCAAATCGAATCCAGCAGCACATTAAAAGAATTATACACCACGACCAGGTGGGATTTATTCCAGGTATGCAAGGCTGGTTCAACACAAGAAAATCAATTAACGTAATACACCACATCAATAAATCAAAGCAGAAGAACCACATGATCATCTCAATTGATGCAGAAAAGGCATTTGACAAAATTCAACATCCTTTCCTGATGAAAACACTTCAAAGGATAGGAATAGAAGGGAACTTTTTCAATATGATAAAGGCAATATATGAAAAACCCACAGCTAACATCACACTCAATGGGGAGAGACTGAAAGCTTTTCCTCTAAGATCAGGAACAAGACAGGGATGCCCACTATCACCATTGTTATTCAACATTGTGCTGGAAGTTCTAGCTAGAGCAATTAGGCAAGAAAAAGAAATAAAAGGCATCCAAATTGGAGAGGAAGAAGTAAAACTTTCACTATTTGCAGATGACATGATTGCATATGTAGGTAATCCAGAAAAATCTACAGCAAAGCTACTAGAACTAGTCAATGAATACAGCAAAGTAGCAGGCTACAAGATCAACACGCAAAAATCTGTAGTGTTCCTATACACAAGTAATGTGCAACAAGAGGAGGAAATCAAGAAAAAAATCCCATTTACAATTGCAACCAAAAGAATCAAGTATTTAGGAATAAACTTAACCAAGGACACAAAAGACCTTTACATAGAAAACTATAAGAAGCTGCTAAAAGAAATTGAACAAGACCTGAAAAAATGGAAGAACATACCATGTTCATGGATTGGAAGACTAAATATAGTTAAGATGGCAATTTTACCTAAACTGATTTACAGATTCAATGCAATACCAATTCAAATCCCAACAACTTACTTTACAGAAACAGAAAAACCAATAACTAAATTTATTTGGAAGGGTAAGGTGCCCCGAATAGCCAAAAATGTCTTGAGAAAGAGGAATGAAGTGGGAGGTCTCACACTACCTGACTTTGAAGCATATTACAAAGCTACAGTGCTCAAAACAGCATGGTACTGGCATAAAGACAGATATATTGGTCAATGGAATCGAATTGAGTGTTCAGAAGTAGACCCTCACATCTATTGACAACTGATCTTTGATAAGGCAGTGAAGCCGAAGCAACTGGGAAAGAGCAACCTGTTCAATAAATGGTGTTTAGAGAACTGGATATCCATTTCCAAAAGAATGAAAGAGGATGCCCATCTCACACCTTATACCAAAATTAACTCAAAGTGGATCAAAGACCTAAACATTAGCACCAAGACCATAAAACTCTTAGAAGAAAATGTAGGGCAATATCTTAAAGATCTTGTGAAAAGAAGTGGTTTCTTAGACCTCACACCCTAGGCACGAGCAACCAAAGAACAAATAGACAAATGGGATCTCCTCAAAATTAACCACTTTTATACATCAAAGGACTTTGTCAGAAAAGTAAAAAGGCAACCTAAACAATGGGAGATGATATTTGGAAACCACATATCAGATAAGGGTTTAATATCCCGAATATACAAAGGAATCCTGCATCTAAAATAACAGAAAGACAAACAATCCAATTAAAAAATGGGCAAAAGACATGAACAGACATTTTTCTGAAGAGGAAATACAAATGGCTCAAAAGCATATGAAAAAATGCTCAACTTCACTGGCTATTAAGGAAATGCAAATCAAAACCACAATGAGATATCATCTCACACCTGCCAGAATGGCCATTATCCAAAAAACAGAAAATGTTAAGTGCTGGAGAGGATGTGGAGAAAGAGGCACACTTATTCATTGTTGGTGGGAATGTAGAATGGTGCAACCACTCTGGAAGACAGTATGGAGGTGCCTCAGGAAGCTAAATATAGATTTGCCATATGACCCAGCTATTCCATTGCTGGGTATATACTCAGAGGAACTGAAACTTAAGACACAAACAGACATTTGTAAACCAATATTTATTGCAGCATTATTCACAATTGCCAAGAGATGGAAACAGCCCAAATGTCCATCAAAGGACGAGTGGATAAACAAACTGTGGTATATACACATGATGGAATATTATGCAGCTGTAAGACAGAACAAAGACATGGATCATGTAATAATGTGGATGAACCTTGAGGACATTATGTTGAGTGAAGTTAGCCAGAAACAAAAGGACAGATTCTGTATGGTCTCACTAATATGAACAGACATTAATGAACAAACTTTGGGAGTTAAAAGCTGACAACACAGGCGACCAGGAGATAGAAAGAGGGCAGAGATCAGCCATTTGATGCTGAAGGACTACAGAATGTTTAGGATGGATTGCATAGATCCAGAAATAGATAGCATAATACTGTGTGATGGTAGCACGGTATTGTAAGTACACTGAACAAAGATGTCTGTGAGTAAAGCTGAAAGAGGTGGGATAGAAGAATGTATGACACCAGAGGTAAAGATAGATGATAAAGACTGGGACTGTATAACGTGGCAAAAACTGGAGTGGCCAATGACTGTTACTAAATATACAAATAAAAAAATGTTTTTGTATGTGGGAAAGCAAATGAATGTCAACCATGTAGAAATTTGAAAAAGGGATGGTATTCAGGAAAAAACATAATCAAAGCAAACTGGAGTCTATGGTCGACAGTAACATTGTCATATACCTCCATTAAATGTAACAAAGGCAATATGCCAATGCTAAATGTATACGAGAGGGGGATATAGGGGAGTAATATGGGATACTTGGTAGTGGTGTTATTTGCTGTCCTTAGTAGTATATTGTACTGTATGACATGTTATTTTTCTTTTTATCATTTTTTCTTATTGCTTAAAAAAAAAAAAAAAAATTTTTCTTGTAGTAATCAGTATGTTCAAGTGCTGATTGTGGTGATAAATGTACAACTTTATGATGATACCATGAACAACTGATTGTACACTGTGGATAAATGTATGGTATGTGAATATAACTCTATAAAATTGTAGGAAAATATATATATAGGAGTAAAGGTGTTGGAGAAAACATGGTGAGAGGGATGATGCCTCACCAATATGGACTAACCACAATGTGTAAACTCAGAATTGAATCTTAGAACATAGCCTAACGTGGACACAATAACTGTAATAGTCCCTAGATTGTAAGCTCTTACAGCAGTTAACTCTATCCCTGAATTGTAAGGCCTATCTCTAAACTTTGAGATGCTGAGCCCCTAGCGTATAACCTGATTGGTCTCTGGAACAATGCATATCTCTGAGACAACTGAAACTCAGAGCTAGAGCTCGGCAGATATGAATGTCAGTATTAGTGCATACAGCCGCTGACAAAAAAAAAAAAAAAAAAAGCTGAAAAAGAGCCCAGACTTCAATTAGTGATATGAATGAAGCAGGTCTGGTTAAGACCAGGGCAAGCCAGGCCAAAGGATAAAGGTTGAAACTGATTGTGTTTTAAAACTTCAACTTTCATATGAGACCAAGGGAATAGATATCTATTTGGTACAGGATCTAAATTTTCTTAACAGTACAACTCTATAGTCGATTTGTTCAAACACCACAAGTGCATGGAACTTTGAATAGGAAGTGAGATACGGTAGGTTAGTATAGGCTGGAGTGAAATAGAGACACATCCTAGAGTAATTTGGGCAGATAATAAAAAACACATTTACAGCCTCCCCCTCCCCAGCCCTGAGGATCTGGGGGAAGGTGCGGATGTGTTGGACATCCTCACCTGGACTGGTGTTGATGTTGTCACAAACATTGGAACTGGCGGTTTGATGTGCTGAGCCCTCGAGCAAGGGACTTGCCCTTATGAAGCTCATTACCACAAAGGAGAGTCTAAAGTTGTATGTAATGGTGCCTAAGAGTCTCCCCCTGAGTACCTCTTTGTTGCTCAGATGTGGCCCTCTCTCTCTCTAACTGAGCCATCTCGACAGGTGAACTCACTGCCCTCCCCTCTACGTGGGACCCGACTCCCAGGGGTGTAAATCTCCCTGGCAACGCAGAGTATGACTCCCGGGGATGAATGTGGACCTGGCATCGTGGGACTGAGAGTATCTTCTTGACCAAAAGGGGGATGCAAAATGAGATGAAATAGTTTCAGTGGCTGAGAGATTCCAAATGGAGTCGAGAGGTCACTCTGGTGGACATTCTTATGCACTATATAGAGCACACCTCTTAGGCTTTAATGTATTGGAATAGCTAGAAGTAAATACCTGAAACTACCAAACTCCAACCCAGGAGACTGGACTCCTGAAGACAAATTATATAATAATGTAGATTACAAGGGGTGACAGTGTGATTGTGAAGACCTTGTGGATCACACCCCCTTTATCTAGTGTATGGATGAGTGGAGGAATGGGGATAAAAACTAAAGGACAAATGGGGTGGGATGGGGGGATGATTTGGGTGTTCTTTTTTCACTTTTATTTTTAATTCTTGTTCTGGTTCTTTCTGATGTAAGGAAAATGTTCAGAGATAGATTGCGGTGATGAACGCATAACTATGTTATCATACTGTGGACAGTGGATTGTATACCATGGATGATTGTACTGTGTGTGAATGTATTTCAATAAAACTGAATTTAATAAAAAAAAAAGAGAATCTAGAAAGGATCTGATTCAAGAAGAATTGACTGAAAAAAAAAAAAAAAAAAACATGGCAACAACAAAAAGCAGGCCAGTGCCAAAGACAAAGACAAGAAAGGACACTTACAATGGTCTTTAAGGATTTTTGTTGCCTGAGATAGTCTCTGAAGGCAAATAATTCTTGGGGACCTATAAAGGATGAGCAGTATATAGTTTCTCAGCCAATTCCCTCCATCCAAATGAAGTGCAGGGGTAAGGTCATAGAAAGAAACAAGCGATAAGAGATGAGTGACAGAAGCTCTCTAATTTGGGCTGCTGTTGCTCTGTTTGGGAGTCAAAGCTCAAGCAATCAGTCCAGCAGATCTCAAAAGGAAACACAGAGTTACCGCCTGACCCAGCAGTTCCACTCCTAGGTATATCCTCAAGAGAAACGAAAACATAAGTCCATACAAAAACCTAAACACAAATGTTCACAGCAGCTTTACCCATGACAGCTGAAAAGTGGAAACAACCCAAATGTCCATCAACAGTTGAATGCATAAAAAATGTGGCCTATCCATACACTGAATATTATTTAACAATAAAAAGAAATGAAATGCTGATACATACTACAACACAGATGGACCCTGAAAACATGCTAAGCAATAGAAGCCAGTCACAAAGGACAACAAGTTACATGATTCCATTTATATGAAATACCCATAATAGGTGTTCCAGTTTGAATGTACTGTGTCCCCCAAATGCCATTATCTTTGATGTAATCTTGTGTGGCAAGATGTCATCAGTTTTCATTAGATTTCTTTGAGTGTTTCTTTGGAGATGCACCCCACCCAGCTGTGGGTGATGACTCTGATTGGATATTTCCATGGAGGTGTGGCCCCACCCATTGAGGGTGGGCCTTGATCAGTGGAGCCATATAAAGGAGCTGATGGGCAGAGGGAACTCAGTGCAGCTGAGAGTGACATTTTGAAGAGGAGCTACAGCCAAGAGGGACACTTTGAAGAAAGCACAGGAGCTGCGGATGAGAGACAGTTTGAAGACAGCCATTGAAAGCAGACTCTTGCTCCAGAGAAGCTGAGAGAGGACAAATACCCCAAGTGCAACTAAGAGTGACATGTTTGAGGAACTGCAGCCTAGAGAGGAATGTTCTGGGAAAAAGCCATTTTGAAACCAGAACTTTGGAGCAGACGCCAGCCACATGCCTTCCCAGCTAACAGAGGTTTTCTGGACAGCATTGGCCATCCTCCAGGTAAGGTTCCTGACTGCTGATGTGTTACCTTGGACGCTTTATGGCCTTAAGACTGTAACTGTGTAACCAAATAAACCCCCTTTAGTAAAAGCCAATCCATCTCTGGTGTTTTGCATTCCGGCAGCATTAGCAAACTAAAACAATAGGCAAATCCATACAATTAGAAAATAGACTGGTGGTTGCCTGGAGTTGGGGGGATGACTGCTAATGAGTACAGGGTTTCTTTTGGGGGTGATGAAAATATTTTTGAAGCAGACAATGATAGTTGCACAACTCTGTGAATAGTATATTTAGTAAACAACGAGTTAATTGTACACTTTGAGTAAATTATGTGGTATTTGAACGATATCTCAATAAAGCTGTTAGTAAAAGAAAAAAAAAAACTCAAACAATAATCAAATCCTTCTGCAGAGGACAGGGAACCCCCTGTATTTCCCTGATGGAAGGGAAAGACAGTCTTGCATGTATCATCCAGGGTTTTGTGGGGGTAACTGCCTTCCCTCCTTTTACTCTCTCTAAGCTCACCTTGCTCCATTGTATTTTACTGGTATAGTAGTTTATTTCCACTCATTCAATAGACTTTTTTTTTAAATTCAGTTTTATTGAGATATAGTCACATACCATATAATCATCCATGTGTACAATCAACTGTTCACACAGTACCATCATATAGCTGTGCATTCATCACCCCAATTTTTGAACATTTTGCTTATACCAGAAAGAATCAGAATAAGAATAATAAATGAAAATAAAAAAGAACACCCAAATCATCCCCCCCATCCCACCCTATTTTTCATTTAGTTTTTGTCCCCATTTTTCTACTCATCCATCCATACACTGGATAAAGGGACAGTGATCCACAAGTTTTTCACAATCACACTGCACCCCTTGTAACCTACATTGTTATACAATTGTCTTCAAGAGTCAAGGCTACTGGGTTGGAGTTTGGTAGTTTCAGGTATTTACTTCTAGCTATTCCAGTGCATTAAAACCTAAAAAGTATTATCTATATAGTGCATAAGAATGTCCACCAGAGTGACCTCTCGACTCCATTTGAAATCTCTCAGCCACTGAAGCTTTATTTTGTTTCATTTCGCATCCCCCTTTTGGTCAAGAAGATATTCTCAGTCCCAAGATGCTGGGTCCAGATTTGCCCCAGGAGTCATAACCTGCGTTGCCAGGGAGATTTACACCCCTGGGAGTCAGGTCCCACGTAGAGGGGAAGGCAGTGAGATCATCTGCCAAGGTGGTTTAGTTAGAGAGAGGGCCACATCTGAGCAACAAAGAGGCACTCAGGAGGAGACTCTTAGGCACAATTATAAGCAGGTTTAACCTCTCCTTTGCAGTAACAAGCTTCATAGGGGCAAGCCCCAAGACAGAGGGCTCAGCATGTCAAGCCATCTGCCCCCAATGTTTGTGAGAACATCAGCAACAATCCAGGTGAGGAAGTCCAACACCTCCGCATCCTCCCCCAGCTCCTCAGGGGGACCTCGTCATTCAATAGACTTTGGCTGAGCACTACTGTATACCAAGAGCTACGCTAAACACAGGCTCTGCAGATGAAGGAGGAGCAGGCTTTGCCTTCAAGGAGCTACTACTCCGGGAAATTATTCATTCAACTACAGGGCAGGAGAGCAGCAAAAGGAGAGCCCTAAGTGGTGTTCTATTGTGGTTTGTGGGCAGAAAAGTATTTTTCATGTCTGAGTTTCAGAAAGGTGGACTCCTGTCGGCGCCGGAAAAGCACACACCGATCTGGTATGCATATATTTCAGAGGCAGGGTGGGGCAGCCTGTGCAGAGGGAGAGCCCCGGGAGTCAGATCTGCCAGGAAGCTGAAAGACAAAATCCCCAGGGCTATGAAACAGTGCCAGCACCACCCTTAAATTCCATCAAATGCTTCTGTGGGTGTTTCCATTTTGCTTATTTTTTTTAAAGGAAAGAGGGGTGGGGAGGAGGGAAGAACACAAGTTATTACTCAGCATTTCCACAATGTTTAATGTTTGCAAAGCACCTCTGTCCTCACTTAGTCCTGAACTGCCTGAAATAATAAAGGAATCTGAGGACACAGCCAAGGACCGAGTACTTAGCAGATACAAGTACCTGTCACTGTGCATCTGGGCAAAGCTGCCTCTATTAAAAAAAAAAATCCCATAAAATAAGCACTATTTGAAAATTCATCCAATATAACAAGCTCTCTGTAAAGCTGACATGCCACGTGGTGGTGAATGAGCTGAGCTCACGACGTGGGCTCATGTTCTAAACCTCCCCATTCCAATACAGAAAACATTTACGAAGGTGAGCCATTCACGCCTTGATACCTGTCCACAAACTGACTTCCTTCTGTGAGCTGAAAGAGTTCCATGGCTGTCAATACCATATATTTCATGGGAGCAATTAGCAAGAAAATCAGCTTCCTGCTGGCAGGACCTAAAGTTACAATTTTATATGATTGTCGACAGGACCAGCATTTCTTGTAGGCACACTGCTATGTGAACTGCAATATAATAGGAGCACAGTGGCTTCTGAACTCAGGCTCTGGAGGGTACCTGAAATGGAAATTTTTGTGTTTGTGTTTATATTTGCATTCAACCAGGGAACTACTTGGTAAATTACAACACCCCTAAAAGTACTATTAATATGAATCCAATGAGCACAAGTGTGTCACGTAACTATTTCAAAACTATGTTGGGGCCACATAAATGAAAAAAAAATTAGTTTTAAAAATGTATTTTAAAAACATTATCTACTTTATTTCAGACCAACTGCCTACTGCTCTCTTCCCCACTCCCCAGGACAATGAGAAAAACTTGACACATATACACACAAGAGCTAACATGGCAGTGAAGAATTACCAGGTCAAGATCTGGGGGGAAAAAACCCGAGAAAGATGAGTCCAGCATTTGGGGCCACTTTGCCTTTTGGGACATCTGCCGATTTAGGAAAGGGCTCCAGAGTAGCTGAAAAGCATTTCTTACAATCTTGTGGGGTCAGGGGGACAAAAGTCGGAGCCCTGGGATTGTTAATGAGTTGGCAATAATTTCAGACAGAATAAGGCTACAAGCATTACTAGAGAAGAAGAGAAAGATAAAATGTTTAATAAACAGGAATTACAAGGTTTAATTACTTAATATAATGATTCTAATATTGTATATACCTAAAAGCAGGTCACAGTATATACTAAGCCAAAAAAGGACATAACTATATAGAGAAATAAATTACAATCATTGTAGAAAGATTTAACATCGTTCTTTCAGTAACAGTAGAAGCAGAAAAAAGTTAGTATAGCGCAAATTTGACAAAATAATTATGAAACTAGAATCTACTTTTCATATATAGAACTTCACACCCAATGATTCTAAAATACATATTCTTTACAAGCCCATGTGGAAGAGTTACAAAAATCAAATATATGCTTTTTGCCTGAGCAAGGGAAAAATGTGTGCCCATAGAGACCAGATAAAATGGATTATTCTATTCCCTGGCCCAGAGGTATGACTTAGTAAGGTTTGAGGGGACTGTGGTTTCCACAGTCACAGTCTCAGAAAGATCAGTCAATTGTCCCTCGAGTCTGGGTGGCTTAGAGATGCCACAGAATCAATTCTTGGCTGGGCCTGAAAAGCCGAGGACGACAGCAAAAGAAAACAGAAAGGGAAGAGGCCACACAGCCCTCCGTCCCCTCTCCCTGACTCTGAGAGCTACATGATTACACTTTTGAGTTGTGTGGAAGGGGAAAGGATGAGGGAAAACCCCAACACTCTCCCCAAAAGTAAAGGGAAGCAGCTGTAATAGTAGAGTCTATGTTCCAATCAGGGAGATGCCTCAGCTTGTCTGTGGCCAAAGCCTGCCTCTTTACTGCCTGGTTCCCATCTCCTCTGCTCCATTCTGCACCTTCCTATCGTACCCTAGGAATATGCATCAGTTTCTACATGACCACCATTGCAATTCCACCATCACAGGCATTTACGGGGAGGGGCGAGCTGGACTCTTCAAATTCTGACAGCGTTGTGGAACCAGGGAGACAAAAGCCTCCCACTACAGGAAAAATCTATCTGCCTGGCTTCCCAACTCATCCTACTGCAACCTTTAGAGTGAATAAATGGTCTTCTTTGCTTTTATCCTCAATTTCAGTGACCTGGAATTACTTTTGTTGTGCGGCGGAAGTTTAGATTAGAAATGTGGACACCTAGAGGAGCTACCCCTCCTAGGTCACAGAGAATCTGAATTGAAACTAGAAGCCTAGGGGTACAGGGCAGACATGAACTGTGCTGTTCAGACAAACCAGGAGCCCTGAGTACTGCCCAATTGCCTACTAACGGGTTAACCAACCTGGTAGGTGGAAATACAGTGGTAGGCTTTCTGGGTGCTGCTGTCCTGACCTAATTCTCTAAAAGAATCTCAGCAACACCAGAAAATCAGCTCCCTCTTTTCTCCCCTAGCCTGGCAACATTTAGGCCTGAGAAGAGAAAAACACTTAATCAGCAAAGCTCCCTTAGAGCTATCGCCAGCCTAATGCCCCATGTGTCCCCTCACGAGCCAGCGCTGCGTCTGATGTTCTGTACCCAGCAGTGGGGGCAAAGCAGTGTCTTCATCCATGTACACACTCGATGCTGGTGTCTGGGCGTGTTCGCACCCATGTATTCAGCTGGCTGTTTTGAAATCACTCACACTATGAAATTGTGCAGCCTAAGTACTTCCTGGATTTTTACCAGCACCACTTCAGGAAGTAAAGCATGTTGATGTTTGCTCTAAGTGTCTTATTAATAAGCAACTTCTACTGTTTTATTCTTTCCCCCGTCTGCTAGAAAACCATCCAGACTTACCCTCATGCATCTCCAGAATGTGAACCGTGTCTCCAATCTGCAAGGAGAGCTCCACATCTTGAGAGGCATTGTAATTATAGATTGCTAGAAATGAGAGACAAAAGGGAGAAACGGCGTCAGTGGCAATTAAAACTCATGCCATTAAATAGCACATTCAGTGGTTGGTGAACTATTTATTCAATAAATAGCACTGTCTTTAAGGATTCCATGTGAATCACCCACTGTAAAACAGAGAGCATCATCCTGGACCCCCACTGCTGGCATTTTACAGGCATCCCCCCTTTCAACAAATACTGATTGGTTGCCTACTATATACCACATACTGTCAGATGCTGGTGATAGTGATAAAACAAAAAGACACGGTCCCTATCCTCAGAGAACATAACGATCCAGTGGAGGAAGAAAGATATTAAATATATAATCATAGAAATAGCTACTTAATTAAAATTGTGATAAACATTATGAAAGAAAAGAGCAGGCTACACTGAGAACATATTGTGGGGTTCTGTGAGTCCCCTTGTTCATCATACAATAGCCAACCTGCAATGTCACTGAGCTTATGATTTGCAGAGCATGTGTATGGGGTGGGGGTGGGGGTGGGGAACGACACATAATTAGTAGCCGAAGTTCACTTGTGAGTCATCCACCCTCCTATAACAGACTAACACATAGAGCAATGCAGAGACGGCTGCCTTGCCCCAGTTCTAGTACTCTGGGAAACTGGGTTGCTTACACACTGTCTACCCCCTTCCTGAACAAAGTGACCTCAATCACCACAGTCCTTAGGACTGTAAATGACTGGATGAGGTTGTAAAAAACAGTAGACAAACCTACAACTCAATAATAAGATGACAAATAACCCAACTTAAAAGTGGGCAAGAGCTTTGAATAGACATTTTACCAAAGGACATATATGATGACTAATGAGCACATGAAAATGTATTCAACTTTATTAATCATCAGGGAAATGCAAATTAAAACCACAAGATACTGCTTCATACCCCCAGGAACAGCTATAAAAAAAAAAAGATGGACAACTAGCAATAATGTGGAGAAACTGGGGATTCTCAGACATTTTTGGGAGAAACGGAAAATAGTATAGCCACTTTAGAAAACTGTTTGACAGCTTCTTAAAAATTTAAACATAAGCTTTCTAAACTATGCCCGAAATGGTCAAAGATGTGATTAATGACCTTGACAGGAAGAATTTATCCTGGATTTTCCCAGTAGTCCCTAAATGTAACCACAGGTATCCTTACGAGACAGAGGCAGAGGGAGTTTTGAGAGAGACACAAAACATCTCTGAAGATGGAGGCAGAGACTGGATGGAGGCAGCCTCAGGTCAAGGAACGCCAACAGCCGCCAGAAGCTAGAAAAGGCAAAGAACGGAATCTGTACAGCAGCAGACTCGTCAGTGCCTGGGATTGGGGAATGGTGATTGACCACAATCAGGAACTAGGGATATTTTGGGGTGAGACTGAAATGTTCCAAAACTGGTTTGTGGTAATGGCTATCCCACTCTGCAAACACACTAAAATATTATCGAATTGTACACTGAAAATGGATGAATTTTGTATTTAAATTATACTTCAGTGAAGCTGCTTTAAAAAAAAAAAGTAGATTTGTTTCTTGCCCTCAATTTCCTGATGAGGGATCTGCATCCATCCAGGAAAAAGAATCACCTTAGAGATTCAGCTGTAACCACTTAACTGTCAAACCCAGGAACCCTCGATCCTCGCCATCACTGGGGGCTCAGTGAGCACATGAGGATGCTCCCTCAATCCATCTTCTGTATCCCACAGTGGTCACCTGAAAACTCCTACTTATAATTAGGGAAGAAAGGTGTTTCTGTAGTTGGCAGTCCTGGGCACACACGGCTCTTTCCTGAGCCTGCAGTGCGTCCTACATCTGCAGCAGTAGGTGCTGGCAGCAGACTTTTTCTTACGTCACAGTCAATCTATCACTGAAAGAGACTTCAGCCGTGTCTTTTTCAAGGGGCCTTTCCTTTTTGAAGGGAGTCATCCAAATACTGTTCTTCTGCAGTCTTGGCACAGAAGTCTGGATCAGTAATGTTGGAATTTATTTACTCCTGGGCTTCCAGACTACTATGAATACAGAACAACGATTGGCTTGGCAAAAAGGAGGAATTGTTTTTTTAAGGCAATGAAGTAGGTTAGGAGAAAGAGCAGAGAATTCAGAAGGAACTGGTTCCTAATCCCTAGGCCTGTTCACAGGTGAGTGGGCCACATTCAGCTGCTCTTCCACTGAAGTTCCCACTCCTTCACCTTACAGCTACTTTACTCGAGTATTCTGTCCATTAAATAGGCAGCTGGCTTTCTTCTGAAAATGCAGACCTCACACCCTTGACTCCCCCTGAGTCTCACTCACTGCCTTCCACTGAAGGGTTCTTTCAACCGGCCTCCCTGTCAGACGGAAACAGGAAGTGGTGAGGTCACTGTGTCACAACACGTTGATGGGATGACCAAGCTTCATCTCTTCCTGGTTTTAAGTGACGAGGGAAGTAAGAACCTCTCAAAGGTAACTGGTAGCACTGACAGCTCCAAGCACAAACACCTACCAAGTACTGCTGCAACTACACACACATGTACACACGTACCACAGACCCATAATACTTCCTTAAAACCTAGACTCCTAGGCCTGACAATTAGAGCGTTTCAGAAATTGTCCCAGCGTTAGTTATCCACATTGTCTCCACTACCTGCCAAGTTCCACCCTCTACTCCAGTCAAGACGCATATTCTCCCCTAAGCACTGTGCTCAGTCCATGGTTGATCCCTGCCAGCAATAACAGCCTTTTTCTTTATAACAATCCAAATCCCACACCCACAATTCAATTTGACAAATGACTACTGACTCCCTATTACCCCACATGGTTCTCTTTCTTCTTCGACTTCCTACGATTTTTCCTTCAAACACAGTTTGGGTATTTAATCACAGATAATCTTGTGTTATTTTCACACAACAATTAGAATGTAAACTCCTCATGAATGGGGTTCTTATTACACTTGACTTTTGTGCCTTTCACGTTTTAAGGTACTGAATTAGACCCAAAGAAGGTGCATAAGGCAAAATAATGAGTCTTTAAAAGAATATTTTAATTCATTCTATAAAATCTACCAATCAGTTCAGTCGTTCACCACTTCTTCCACAAACTCAAAGAGGCAGTTGTGGTACCTATCTTGAGATTTCCCAGCCCTCAAGAAAGGGATATCAAAATCACATCTCCTGCCACATTCTGCTTCTCACACAAGAGAGAATCTGTCTTCAAATCCCAACTTTCAAAGAGATACACTCAGGAAGCACATCCCTTCAACACTGCCTTCCAGTGGAGTGAAAACTCACTGCTTAAAGGACTTTATACAGTCTGTTTTCCGTCTTTGAGATGGTTCAACAAGATTTCAAATCTCTTATTGCTGCCATCTATTCATTCCAGCTCTGTACTTCAGAACAATGCCCTACCCACCCCTACTCAAATATACCTCATATTTACATTGTATTTTATAGTTTCACTTTCATGTACAATATATCAGAGTAATGCTAAGGAATGGGCACCAGGTACTATGTTATTTAATGAGGCAACTGAGGCTCAAAAAGGCTAAGCCCCCTGCCCAAGGCAGCCTGGCCCACAAACGGCAGAGCTGACAAGACTAAAAGCTCAGTCCTGTCATGACCCATTCATCAGATTTTCCCAGGCTGTTCCTGAATGGTGAAGTACGCCTCTGAGTGGGAAATGCCTCTACCTAGAATAGCCTGGGAACAAAGAGAAGAGCCTAACAGATTCCAAATATTTTGCTGGGCCTTGGATTTTTCTCATTAAATGAGAACCCCACGTACAAAAGCAAGCTTTAATCACACAGATCAATCACCAGTGATCATTTTGGCTGCTGGTATCATGCTATTTACAGAATGGAAGTAAACTAATGCACTCAGTATTTTTCTTCCTGAAATATGGGTAACTGTTAAAGAATGGGGAGACAAAAGAAAACCTTTGGATCAAGCAAAACTGAATTCTAGATTTAGCTTTAACACGTACAAAACGTATGGCCTTGAATGACACACTGTGCCTCAGTTTCTCAACAGGCATTGAAGCAGATGACACCAGATGACGCCAAAGGCCCACTGGGCTCTCACATCCTCTGATTCAGGAGGAGAAGATAAGAGGCAAGAGAAACAAGTTGTGCCGTTTTGAACTAGCAGGCACCACCACAATCGCTTGTTTTGTCTGAAGAAATTAAACAAGAACAAGGAGTCACTGTATATAAATCGCCTAACTGGCTGCTATGTGCAAGGTTGGGAAAGACAAATTGCTGGAATTCTTCCCTAAGCAGCTTACTGTTTATATCAGAAAAGTGTAATTTTGCAGAGCCAAGTAGACAAGACAGTATGTCTACAAATGTAAAATAGTTTGCATTTTACCAAATCTGAGATTTGGCTTTTTCTTTTAAACCAGGCTTATCATGAGAGAGGGGGGTGGAAAAAAAGCTTGAAGTCTTGGGATTATGCAATAAGAAACCAACAGAATAGACTTACTGGCCACAAAATGAGTATAGTTTTGACAATGAAGAATCCGTGAGTGCCTGGTAATTAATCTTTCTAATAAATCATCTTCTTTCATGAGTCCTCAAATTATAAATTCCTGAAGAATAACTAAAACATTACATTTGTTATTGGTCACTTAATAGAAACTACAAAAGATAGATTCCAGCAAACACACAGACCAAGATCTCATTTTGAGTTGTACACTATTTAGAATCCTAAAAAGACGATACAAGTTATCCTTTTTCATTATTATCTTGATCATCCTAGTTCCAGCCATTAGTATTCCAAAAACTAAAGGTGTACATCTCATTGGTGATCTTCACCCTGGCTTTAAAGAAATGATATCCTGCAAAGGCCAAATGGACTTTCATTTTCTTTTGCTCTTTAACTGCATAATAATATCTAGAGCTGAGAATCAGATTCAACAGTAGGAATTACACCAAGAAGTAAAAATCCAACCTTTTAGGCTGATAATAACAATTAGGCTCCAACTAGTCTCTCCCAATTAGATGGCCAGGAGGCCTCCTCTCGACTCAGATCTACCCAGGGCAGGGGCAATCAGATTAGGACATCAGTTTATACCTCTCACCAACAGTACTCACAAGGACTCTTACAGGATTCTTAAAGCCCGTTTTCTACACCATTTAGGAAAATAGTGAATTTAATGACGAGCTTAGTTATTATATAGAAATGTACATCTTAAGGATTTTACATATGTGTAGATGAATAGATAACTATTTTTAACTGGCGAAATATTTTTCAGATAGAGACTCAACTATGGTTTATTGATTACCTCACTGGTACCAAGTGATTATAAGCCATCTCATTTTTTTTATTTACATATTTTTATTAGAGAAGCTGGGGGTTTAGAGGAAAATCATGCAGATAATACAGAGTTCCCCCACACCCATCCACATGCATAATTTTTCTTATTATTAACAATTTGCAATAGTGTGGTAACTTTGTTACAACTGATGAAACAATCTACTTATAATTCATACTATTAACTATAAAATCCATAGTTCACATTAGGGTTCACTGTTTCTGTTGCATAATACTACGGCTTTTGTTAAATTTTTATTCTAGTAATGTATACAAAACCTAAAATTTTCCCTTTGAACCACTTTCAAATATGTAATTCAGTGGTGTTAATTTCATTTACAATGTTGTGCTACCATCACCACCATCCATTACCAAAATTTTTCCATCACCCCAAAAAAAACTCTGTACCAATTAAGCATTAACTCCCCATTTCCAACTCCCACCCCAGATCCTGGCTACCTGTATGCTAGTTTCTGATTATGAATTTGCTTATTCTAATTATTTCACATCAGTGAAATCATTTAATAGTTGTCCCTTTTGTGGCTGGCTTATTTCACCTAACATAATGTTTTCAAGCTTCATCTATGTCTCTTGTATCAGGACTTCATTCCTTTTTCATGGCTGAATAATATCCTACTGTATTCATATATCACATTTTATTTATCCCTTCATCAGTTGATGGACACTTGGTTGCTTTCATCTTTTGACAATTGTGAATAATGCTGCTATGAACATTGGTGTGCAAATATCTGGTCGAGTCCCTGCTTTCAATTCTTTTAGGTATATACACAGAAGAGGAATTGCCAGGTCATATGGTAATTCTATACTTACCTATCTGAGGAATCACCGACTGTCTTCCACAGCAGCTGCACAATTTTACATCCCACCAACAACGAAGGAGCATTCTGTTTCTCCAATTCTCTCCAACACTTGTGGTTTCCTGTTTTTTGTTTTTTTAATAGTAGCCATTCTAGTGAGTGTGAAATGATATCTCATGGTTTTGATTGGCATTTCCCTAATGGCTAATGATGTTGAGAATCTTTTCATATGCTTATTGGCCATTTGTATATCATCGTTGGAGAAATGTCTAGTTAAGTCTTTTATCCATTTTTAATTGGGTTGTCTTTTTGCTGTTGAGTTGTAGGATTTCTTTATATATTCTGGATATTAAACCCATATCTGACATATGGTTTCCGAATAATTTCTACCATTCTCTAAGTTGTCTTTTTACTTTCATGTTGAAGTCCTTTGATACACAAAAGTTTTAAATTTTGATGAAGTCCCATTTATCTATTTTTTCTTTTGTTGATCGGGCTTTTGTTGTAGAGACTAAGAGATCGCTGCTTAACATAAGATCATGAAGATGCTTCCCAATGTTTCCTTTAGGAATTTTATAGTTTTGGTTCTTAAATTGAGGTCCTTGATCCATTTTGAGTTGATTTTGTACATGGTGTGAGGTAGGGGTCCTTCATTCTTTTGCATATGGATATCCAGTTTTCCCAACACCATTTGTTGAAAGGACTGTTCTTTCCCCATTGAGTTGACTTAGCACCCTGTCAAAATGAACCAGCAATTCAATTCCTTTGGACTATATCTTAAATTCAAGATTACAGAACAAAAGCTCTATGTTCTATGAACGCAAGGATTTTTACCCCCCCCCCCCACACACAGCTTCCCCATGTAAAAAATGGAGGCAAGAGTACATTCTTCATATGGTTTTGTAAAGTCCAAAAAGGAGAATTATGCAGAGTGCCTAAGATTGTGACTCACATCTACTAGGCACTGAATAATCAGCAGTTGCCTTCCCCTTTTCCTCTTCCCCTTTCTGGCCCCGTCCACCTTCCCACTTTGAGAGTGGTGACATTACCACACTCATCAATAATTCAGTGGAAGTCGTTCAGTGAAAACTGTGAATCAGAAAAGGTTAAGGTGCAATAGAACAAGTTAGCCCCAACAATCCTTCCAAGGTAGAGGTTGGTGAACAGTGAACTGCAGATGTCCTTGAGGATAACAAAGCCATTGTTTTTGCAGACAACAAAATACAGAGCTCCTCTAAGAAGCAGAAGTAGGGTTGGGGGATATTTTAATATTTTTACCATTTTCTTCCTGCCCTTTCTTGGTTTTTCTGTAGTTATTCAACAGAGAAACCATAGTGTTACTCAGAAAATATATGATGTCCTCAATCATCTGCTTACTATAGTATGTACTCTCAGTCTCAACATAATATTAACATTCTAGTGTTATTTATGCCTACATTTCTGTGAGATTTTGTTCTTTTTCAATTGCCCTCTTTCTTGTTAAGGGGTATAGGAAAAGTAAAAGAAAAAAATCTGAAGGCAATGCAGGCAGGGTTTTAATGATGAAAGGGGAGAAAACTAACAAGACCAGCATACTTTCTGCCATATCAAATAAGGGTATTATTTTCTGGTCTCCTTGGTATGTATTCTTACTAAATAAAAACTAAACTGATCTAAGATAAAAATTGTCAGATCTAAGATTTTGTCAAGTTTATTGCATCTAAGTTTTGGTTAGGAATCACAATTGACGAATAGAGAACTTGAAAATAAAAGTCAGGGATTGCTGTGGAAGCGAGAAAAAACACTTTTAAATGATAGTCAAAAATATCAGTGACAATTTTCTCCATACATATATGAATCTGAGACATTCCACTGAGAAAATGAATGATCCCCAACCAGGCTGCAAAGCCCATTAATTTAAAAACATCAACCTGAAAAGGAGAACACAACAGCAGCCTGGACTTACTTCTCAGCAGAGTTTTCAGTCTAGGGCCTATCAGAGGGCAAGCTCTGGCCCTTAAACTACGATCACACTTAGGAGGGTCTTAGAGCTGAATCTCAGCTTCTTCACATATTAAAGTCACACCTTACAGGAACCACAGTGAGAAAAGAGTATGTGTGGTTTTACATATATATATAACACATCTGAGAGGGAAGGTGGAATGAGAAGAGCAAAAGTAGCTGAGAAGAAAGCCAGAAACTGAAGAAATCTGGGAAATCATTTGGTCAAATCCCCTTGTTTCATAAGTGAGGAAATGAAGGCTCAGTATATATACATAATATGTGTGTTTTCATGTACATACACAAATACATACCTATATAAAGTTGAAAAGTGATGGAACAAGATAAATCAAAATTTATTTTTCTTGTCAGGCCACTGAAGATATTTTATCCAGCTTTGCCAAAAAAGCCACTATCCTGGACTCTTGAA
Source organism: Choloepus didactylus (assembly GCF_015220235.1). NCBI lineage: Eukaryota > Metazoa > Chordata > Mammalia > Pilosa > Megalonychidae > Choloepus > Choloepus didactylus. The sequence goes on along the minus strand of NC_051326.1, from coordinate 30,138,687 downwards.
CAAGCAATTTCATCTTTTTATAAAGTGATATTTTGTGATTTGGTATTTTACCTACTATACTTGTTTAAGACTAAAATGAGAAGAAACATTAAACTGAGTAATTATGGTAATATCTTTGGAGCCAAGATTTCTCAGCATAAGAGAAAGGAAAGACAAGTGCAAAAATAAAAAATCTTAAGTAAATACTATGGGATAATCTATTTGAATTGGAAATCTGTATAAACTCAGAAGACTTGTCTTTCTAAAAATCTCATATTCCACTTTCACTTGTGGCCATAGTAGAATCTCAGGGACCAGATTAACTATCCTACCTTTAACAACTAAAAACTGGGCAAAATATATGACTCAATGGTTTTCATACACTGAATAAGCAGCACAATACAGTGATGCCTAAGGAGAAGATAAATGCATAAGTCTATGATTGCCCCCTACTTACTGCTTGGGAAATTCTGAGGTCACATCATACAGAGGGAAAACCCAAACAGAGCCAAGTAGTCACCCTGAGATGAGTAAAGGGAGTTAAGAATTCAGGGAGGTCCAGGTGGCTAGAACATCCAGGGCAGAGAATCAAAAAGGACAGAGCTGTACAGAGAGTGCTGGAGATCTGCAGGAGTCCCCTGCGTCTTCAGCAGGATACTGATAGAGGCTGCGAGGAAAATCCCTGAGGTCAAGGAAAGAACCGTCAGAAAAGAGTAGAAGGAGCAATTTCCAAGCATACAGAGCTGGGAATAGCTCACATTCCTCATAACCAGAGTCAAGAAGTCTGGTAATACATGGGGCACAGGGTTGAATATTCGAGGGTACTGCCTGAGCAGTGCAGCCAAATTAGCCCTAGAGTAAAAGCTGTGCTGGTCCTGCTGAACACAGCTTGAACACAAACCTGAAAAGGACAAAAGAGTTTCCTAGTAACTGCATCCTGGAAAAAGGCTCAAACACCCAACAAGGTAAAATTAATAATGTCTAACATCCAGTTCAAAGTTCCTAGGCATACAAAGAGGTAGAATATCACCTATAATTAGGAGAAAAGTTAATCAATAGAAATAGATCCAGAAATGACATAGATCAGGTCACAGAACAAGTCTCGATTAATCTAAAAAGATTCAAAGAATACAAAGTATGTTTTTTGACTACAGTAGGAGTAAATTAAAAATCAATAATATACTTAGAAAATCCCAAAATATTTGGAAATTAAACAATACACCTATAAATAACCTAAGGATAATTCAAAAATCAATGAAATCCACCATAAGACAAAAAAAAAAAAAAAAGGAAAAAAAGCATGACCATCTCAATAAATGCAGAAAAGGCCAAATCCAATATTCATTCATGATAGAAACTGATAGCAAACTAGGAATAGAAGGGAATTTTCCTCAACATGATAAGGAGCATTCCTGATACACCCATAGCAAACATCATACTTAATTGTTAAATAGTAAATGCATTCCCTTAACATCAGGAACAAGGCAAGGAAGTCTGCAAGAGAAAGAAAGAGCAAGCTTACTGATTTGAAAGGGTTAGTAAAACCATTGTTATTTGCAAATGACATGATTGTCTATACAGAAAATCCTAAGGAATTTACAAAAAAAAGTTACTAGAACACATAAGTGACTTTAGGGAGGTTTCAGGACCCAAGATCAATATACAGAAATCTGCTGTATTTCTTTATTCTCTATGTAATTTGAAATTGCTGCGTTATGATGTAAAGTACTTTTCTCCTATGGATTGCAAGTGGCATAGTTTGGGAACTAGTGCTCCAGAGTATCTCTTGTACAAGTATACTAGCAAATATGTACAAAGACGTTCACAGCATCAGTATTTGTAATAATAATAAAATAAAAAAACTGCAATCAACAAAATGTCTAATGAAAGGAAACTGGAGAAATCAACTATAGTATATTCAAATATACAATACTATGAAGAAGGAAAAATGAATGCATGCTTCAATCTGCATGCATATCTAACAAAATGCTAAGCAAATTAAAATTTCACAGAAAAAAATATATATACAGGATGATATCATTATTTAAAATTAATAACCCTGTAAAACTAAGTGAATTTTTTGAGGACACACACACACAAGCACACACACACATACGCAACAGGAAAAAAAAAAGTCAAGGTAATAAAGCACACTCAATCCAAGATCTGATATTTCCAGGGTGGTGCAGGGAGTCAGAAAGGTAGGGAGAAGTGTGGGGATAGGGCTAATCCACACAGAATCCTTTTTGCAAATCACTGGATGGGGATACATGGGTGTTTTTCTTCTTTTTCTTCTTCTTCTCTATACTCTTCAAATGTTGAAAATATTCTTTTACGCATTCAGTATTTAATTAAAACAACAAAAACCAGTTACTCTCCCTTCCTACTCCTGAGATAGATAGATGACAGATGGATAGATAGACAGATTAAGATAGGCAGATATCTAGACAAACTGATAGATAAATGATATACATGTGCATAGGCATGTGCAGGAGAGGAGTATGTGTAACAACAAAAATGCTTTGACGTAACTCATGACAGGTTAACAAAAACCTTCACATACATTATTCCAACAGTTCACAAACTTTAGCTCGAATTAGAATCACCTGACGGGCTTGTTAAACCACAGGTTGCTGGGTCCCATCCTTAGAATATTTTATGCAGCAGGACTATAATGGGGCTCCAGAATTCTCATTACTAACGTGTTCCCAGGTAGTGCAGAACCTGCTGGTTCCAGGATCTCACCTGGAAAACCTCTGAATTACTGTATTTGGACCAAACACAAACCAACCAAGAAGAAAGAGCTAATAGGGTCCTCATTTTACAGTTGAAGAAACATAATATCTAAGAGATTGCGGGGTTTGCAGAAAGGAGTTACTATAAGGCAATTATCAAAGCCCTCAGTTACTGTTTACTCCTTTATACCACTAAGTAAAGAGGCAGAACGGAGACTCAAATCCAGGGTTTTCAGATTCATTTTCAATCACTGTCAATACAAATGCATTTTGGAACCACAAAACAACATTGGTAGTTCCCACGAAACTTTTTTTTTTTTAATGAAGTGGCTTGCTTAAGATCACACAACTAGTTAAAAACAGGTCTGGGATGAGCTTACCTAAATAATTTTTTCAAGGGCCACATAAGGTCTTTATAATAAATTTCACTCTGTATTGACTGAACTGTACCTCTAAAGTAAATAATGAACACAGTGGAGGAATAAAACCAAATGATCAATTACAGTGAATGATCAATTCCGATGAATGAACTTATCTGATGAATAAATGAATGCACAAATGAACCAGACACAAAGAAATAAACAAGCATCATATCCATGAACATGGGAGGAACAAACCTTATGATATATTTACTTTCTTCATATAAAAATTCTTTAGCAAACAAAATTTTCTCTTCAAGTTATAATTAGTTGGAACTATTACAATAAAAAGACATGGAAAATTCTTTTCAATCGCATTTCCTCTGCCAGACTGTAGAAAGGTTATATCCATGATTTAGTTTTAGAAGAAATGAGACAGCTAAATTTCTTGGGTTGTATTTCATTATAATCACTTTACATTTTTAAAAATTCTCCTGAATTCCACTTTCTTTTCACATATATTTGAAAATAACTAAAAATATAGTGAAAAGTTTTACAAATTCAACATGCCTCTCGAGTGAGCCCCAAAGCATTAAAAGATTTTAGGCATGAGTGTTCACAAAAAGAAAATATTATCCATGAAGTATAACGACTTAACTTAAAACACAATCTAAATGGAAATAGAAAAATAACATTTTGTCAACCAGGAATCCAAGTTCGCTCTAAAACCAGTGAAAAATATATTCTCTGTTCTCCCACATTAGCACATTTTACTTCAATGTAATGGATTAGTGGTAAGCAGAGACTACATAACTGCATTTGCTCCAAATGGAAAGTGTTACAATTCCAACTTCTGCTTCTACTCTGTGTACCATCAACTAGAGGATAATATACACGCAGCGCCAAAATACAAGGCATTTTATGAGAGGCTGGAAGGCAAATACCAAATGAGTTCCCCCTTCTCTCTCTTCCTTACACACACTTAGCACACACATCCCTCCCCATTCCCATGCCCAAACCACCCTCTTGCCCTAGAGGAAATTTTTTACAATATCCTAGCATGGGGGCGGGGCGGGGGGTGGGGATTGGCCTATTAAACTTAGATAACTGGTGATTTTATTCTTTCGGTCACTCAGGCCTGAACAACCTATGGAGTCATCTTAGACTTAGCACTTACCATTTCCACTGCTACCATTTTAGTCTTTCCTTCATTAGACACATGCAGTACCAAAAGGCAAGACATTTTATAAGGGAGACCAGGAATTCAAACTACTTCCTCCTTCCCTCCCTTCCTTCTCAATTCAACTCAGATTACTACCCTTGGGTCTTGAGAGACTGCATTGCCCCCAGTCTCTCTTCATGTATAAAACAAGACAAGTAACAATGACATCATACAGCTGTCGTGGAGATTAAAAAATACTTACACAACAATTAACACGGGAAGAACTACTATTAATATTGTAACACTGTTTGGCATAATCCTGCACAATAATTCCCTTGGAACACTGTGGTATTGTTTATAAAAGTGAAAAGATTGGAAAGAATCTATAGATCTACCAGAAAAATTGTTTAAATGAATTACAGTGTAACCATACCATGAAATACTATAAAGCCTATATTTTAAAAGAAGTGTGTTTATGTATGACTGTTGGTTTAGAGTTACTGATAACACGAAATAATTTTTCCTAAATGGTAAAAGAATAAACTGTAATATCTATGTATATTATGTTCCTAGGATTTGGGAATGAATGAATGAATGAATGTTTCAAAAACCCCAAAAAATGTCTGCAAGCCTGTACAATAAATTGTTAACATGTGATAGGCAAATTAGAGAAAACAATGCTTGTTAATTTTTAGTTTGTTTAAAATGAAGAACATACATTATTTCCTTAATCATAAAAAACAAATTGATGTTTACAGTACATACATATGCCACACTAGATGTAAAGATCAGAATCTCAACTGGATTTTTAAAAATAGCTGAAAGAATGTTTAAGAAACATATCTGAGAACTGACAAGAAATTTTTGAAAAGAGAAAATGGTAAGGGATCTTCCTTTCGAGGCATTAAAACTTTCTAAAAAGTTTCTATCTACCCAAGACAGTTCAGCATTGGCATAGAAATAGACAAATAAATCAATGGGATCAAATAGCCTAGAAAAATATCCAAGGACATATTATAGAGGCATTTTAATTTAGTGGGAAAAATGATTTAATAAAGAGTACTAGCATAATTGGCTATTCAATTGAAAGAAAACATTAGTCCCCCTACCTTACCCAATATACAAAAATAAGGTGAATAATTAATATATTTTTGAAAGATACTCAACTTCAAAAAAACAAGTTTTAAAAATAATATCAAGCCACTTCCCACCATCAGATTATAGTATCTGCTAAGTACTAGCAGAGTCAGAAATGGAATTTCAAAAAAGTGTTGGTAGGAATGGGAACTTCTATTAATTTTTTAGAAAATAATCTGCCAATATTCTTGACCTAGCAATAATTTGGGGAAGTCAACAGAAATAAGAGCATCAGTATGTAAGGAAATATGAATAAATTTATTGCAGAATTGTTTGTAGTGGCATCAAAACAGGAAATAACCTGAAAGTCCAGCAAAATAGAAATAATAACTCATGGAACACACATCCTATGGATAGTCATCTTTTACAAGAAAGTGAGTCAGATCTATATTCCCTGACCTGTAGAACTATCCATGATAAGTTGTTAAATGGATTTAAAAAAAAGGTTGCTGAGTGATGTATATAATAGGAGAGTTTTTTGTTTTGTTTTTTTTTTTTTTAAGCAAAAGGAAGCAAAAGCAGTTGCTACACCTATTTGGCTTGTGTGAACACTGTGACAGGTTTGGAAGACAGACTACCTTAACACTGGTCACCTGAGAAGGGTGGCTGAGGTAGGGGGGGAGGCCCAGTGAAGAGAGTAACTTTTTCTTTATACAACTTTGTATTATTTGATTTCTTACAATGCACATAGGTTGCCTTTCTGGTTGCTTTTACAGATGCAACAGTGTCTCCTGTGTCTCTCAGCGCACAGAGAAGCCATGCACTGAAACTTGTAAGCTCCTCCCCATCTTCCCTCAATCTATTTTAAACTCTCTCTCCCCACTGAAAAGAGATTTGTTCTTACTTCATTTGTACCTTTTCCAATGCAAGACAATGAGATTCAGAGTGACACTTCTTTACTCTTTTTCTTATGAATATAAAAATATTCATAATATTTGCTATGGGGTGAAAATAGATACTTGTTAATATACAGATTCTATAAAGAATATTAATATCACAAGGTTATTGTGTAAATTTGTGAAACATGGAAAATGCTAAAGGTAAAAATGCCTCATTCATTCATTCAACAAGTATTAACTGAATACAACCAGACTTTGTTCTAGTTGCTAAAGATATGCCAGTAAAACAAAAGGAAAAAAAGGTCTGAAGGTAATAATTGCTACATAAGATTATGATGAGTAAGGAAGGGAGCAGTAATATTTAGGTAGGATCGTCAGGGAGGGAAACTTTCTAATAAGACAAACCTCAGTTTTGACAGGCATTGAATGTCAATGCTTCATCCATAACGTACAGTCTCTCCACTTAACAGAAAGTTAATTTTTGGAAGGATTTTGACAAATATGAATAATCATCTGCCACAAAGGACCAGAGCCACCTGAATTTGTAAATGTGCGTTCATAACATTTCTTTATAAAAGGTAACTTCTTTTGACAATATCACTCATTCTTATTTCATTTTTTGTGCTTCGCTTTTGATATTTTAAAAGTCCTTCAATAATTCGTTCTCTCAATCACAAAAATTTCCAGCACAGGTACTTTGTGCAGGAGACCAAGACTCAGCATGCATATTCCAAATCTTGACCTATGGGTAAGCCACTGAGCTGAGCAAGGATGGATTAATTAAATACTGAGTTCCAGGGCTTTCAATGGAACCACTTAGCTGACCAGAGCAAGGTCCCAAAGCAGGAGCCCAGACAAGCAGAACTTGGAGTGGGGTAAGAATCAGTGAATGAGGGACAGAGAGTGCCAGTTGCTGGACAGGCACCAAGAATGGAACACACCGTTTGGCAAACTCCTCAAAGGCAATATTCTTTCCTGCAGATGGGGAGTTGGGTCCTAATAAGGGAAATACTGATGGTTCACAGCCTTTATAAAAATCTTTGGCTGATATGGGTGGACTGAGTGCTGCTAATGATAAGTAAGAGTCCCAGGGTTCACCAAGAGCCTCTGCTGAAAGGTAGTAACAGTTGGAACAGAGGAGATTAGAAAGAAAGGAAAGATTTCTATTGAGTTCTACCTCACTGTGCTAATGTGGTGATAATTATGATTCCTGGTCTTCATCCTATCTGATGGGAGAACAAAAGAGAAAGAGAGAGAGAGAAGACTTTAGAGATCATCTTACTTATTCTCATGGAACTTCTATAAAACCAGAGAAAGGGCATAACATTCATCTATCTATATTTGAGAAAATAAAAGACTATGAGTTAGAGGAAGATTCAGGCCACTTATCTCCTAGGAGAGTTATCATATCCACCTATTCCAGAAGTGAACATGAAATCACCAAGTGAATTATAAATTCCATTTCTTTTAAGGATGGGGTTTGAGGACTTTTCATAAACTGTATGACAGGGGCCCTCAGGAATATGATCTGCCTCTCAGATCCCCCTTGAAATAAAACTGGAATATGGTGAAGAAGGGAAAACCTTCATCCTCCCTAAAAACCAGACCAAAGCACTATGCATATACCAGAGCCTGGAGATATTCTCATTAGATACAAATTGAAAATTGGACCAACATGAAGAAGAAAACTAACTCATAATTTATCCTTCAGAGAAAATACACTGTCCTCAGAAACTTGAAAAACCTCTAGCAAAAGCCAAGTCTTGAAAGTCTTCCTACTGACTTGGAGGGAAGAGAGCAGGTGAGAGGGAAGACTGGGAGACTCCTGCTCACTGCACAGGTAAGCAGGAGCAGAAGGCAGCCCTGAGGTCCACGTGCTGATAGGAGTCAGGATAACTATGCAGTCAGATGGCTCTGTCTTGGAATTTAGCTCCACCACCTACTAGCTTTGGTGCCTGGGCAAGTTACTAAACTTCTCTAAGCCTCTGTTTTCCTCTCCTGCTTAACTGGTTAATAACTGCGTCTTTTACACAGGATTGTGGCAAAGATTAAATGAGATGAGAATGTAAAGTGCTTAGTGCAGTACCTATAAATCCTCAACTGAAGATGACAACGATGATGATGATGACGATGATGATGGTAATGGAGATGATGATGAAGATTAATGGAGACGGAGTTTAAGATGTGGCAAAATGTAGTTAAAGCTTTTTAAATATTCTTACTCGTTGGATCAAATAATTCCACTTATTGGAGATATTCCTTTGGAAACAGAAATGCACAAGGGGATTTAAACTAAAGTTTAGTTTTAATTGGGAAAAGCAGCATACAATCCTAACCTAACAAAAGTGGATGTTTTAAAAATAGCTACATAGAGAAATAAAGTGAATAGGTAGATTTGCTCCAATTAGGGGTAGTCTGGAGAGGTAGGCTGTCAAGTTTGGATGCAAGGTGTTACGATGTAGGGAGATTTGAAAGACTGGATAAATGAACGACATCCCTACCCCTTCCACACTGCCAGATAACAACTCCCACTCCCGCCAACACAGGAGACAAGAAGTTTATCCTGTGTAAATTGAATGAAAGATGTTCCAGACTCAGAGACTCCAGCAAGGGAGACGTGACAGAGTGAAAACAGGACGAAGGTGTTTGCGTATTAAGTTGTGCTGATGACCCCAACTCTCTTTTCCCACTCAAGTCCAGGAGCACTAGCGGCCTGGCTTGCTCTGCCTAGGTATGAAATTAGAAAATATTTTCCTTGGAGAATCTGAACAGCCCCAGAGAAAGATCTACAGATAGAGAACTCATTTGAAAGTCTTCCAACAACAACAACAAAAAGCCAGTCCAGGGTAAAGTCCAGCAGTCACACACAAAGCATTCAAAATCAGCTCTTAGCATCTCATTCTCATATATGGCCAAGGACCAGCAAACATTTGGGGAAATTCTCCAACATGAAAGACTATAGCATAAAACAAACAAACAATAAAACTTGGCAGAGAGGAAGTGCAAATATCAGAAGAAAATTTTAAAAACGAAAACTATCACTGATATCCCCAGAGAAATAAGATGCAATATTGTATCTGCAAAAGAGACAAGGACAATAGAAAAAGAGATGAAAATTAGAGAAAGATCAATCCAAAAAATCCAACATCTATTAGAAATTTCAGAGAGAATAAACTAAAATGGCTAAGAAGGAAATATCAAAGAAATAGCATAATAAAATTTCCAAGAAGTAGAGAGCATTTATTTCCAGAGTAAATAGACACCTAGCACAAATAATTGAAAGAACGCTTACACCAAGACATGTCATAATGAAATTCCAGAACACAGAAGTAAAGAGAAGATTCTACAACCTTCCAGAAAGAAAAACTCAGTCACACTTGAAGGGGATGGAGATTTAGATGGCTGTGAACTTCTCAACAGAAAACAGAGGAACCAGAAAAAAACACGCTACTGCATATACAATTGTGATGAAAAATAACTGCAGAACTGAATAAATTTATTGCAAAATTGTTTGTAGTGGCAACAAAATGGAAAATATGTAAACTGACAATCAAAAGGAAGAATAGAATAAATGTATTTTCAGACATGTAAAAGCTCAAAAAGGTTATCATGTAACTTTTCCTCAAGAAGCTATTGCAAGATGTGATCCAGAAAATGTAAGTTGGTAAACAAAGAAAGAGAAAGACATAATCTAGCACAGGAGACAGGCAAAGGGAAGTCCCAAGATGATGGGTGAAAGGAAATCTCAAATGACAGCTATGGCCAGACCTACACCACACAAGATTAAAGCTGGGGGAAAAATGGCTTTGTGAGTGAGGTCTTTAAAACAAAAATGAAATAAAACAAAACAAAAAACCCATGCAAGTGACAAATGATCTGACAAGAAGTATTGAAGGATGTGAAAAGAATTACCCATAGCAAAGAAGAAAACTAAGCTAATTAAAAAAAAAAAAAATGAAGCAGTTGTTAACTCCAGAAAAAAGAAACAGTGCAAGGAAGGAATCACAGTAATGCATATTTTATTCAACAGAGAATAGTATTTGTATGGTCATAACAATGTAAATACTGAATATGAATTTAACAAAAAAAAATGATATGAGGAGAGAGGAAATGGGCATGTTGGAGAGTAGTACCCACTTACTAATAGATATTGGAAGTCAATAAATAACGCCTGAAAGTGCTGAATCAAGGGATAGCAGCAGAAGCATAGTATTTAGAATTATAAACATGGACACCAAAAGCCCCACTCAGAGTAGAAAAGTGGCTGCCTCTGAGGAGTGAGATCAGGGTAAGCAGGAGGGGAATGGAGGCATTACTTGCTACAAGCCCTTTAGCGCCCTTAGCATTTTAAAAACTAGATGCACGTGTTACGTGAATAAAAATAACTATTTTCTTAATTACCCAAACTTCAAGGTCCTGCCACCTATTTCTCTTTATGAAAACTTCCCTGTCTGCTCCAGCCTTCAAGTTTCTCCTCAAAAAAACTACACCACACACGCTAGTCCTCGTTGTGACGAAACGGTCAGTGTTTTCTTCCTTGTTAGGTTTATGCTCTAAAGATGATATCATCTTCTCCAGCATTTTCCATTGCTGCCTGCACAAAGCTGATGCATTATAAACACTATTTGAGGGATTAAAAGCATCCTATAAATCAGGGACTATAACCACCACTAAAACTTCATCAGCAACCCTCCCGTGTACCAATCCAACCTTCCCTGGATCGTGGCAGATCACAACTGCACAGAGAGGCACAGCAGAGGTAAGGCAGCACCCAATAGTACTTGGCCACACAAGCAGCCGTGGCAGAGCGCATGAGGACTAGAATGCCAGAAGCTGAACTCGGCAGCCGCTAACCATGCTCTGTTCTCTGCCACCTAGTGCCACTGCAGGGCTGCCTTGCTGCAATCACTGCCAGCTTGATAGCTCATCCACCTACCTGGGGTGGCTCTGGCTTTCTACTCTCCATTCTATGAAACTGGGCATGCGATTCCCTGTCACTTAACCAGGTCATAAGAATCCTGAGCAAACCTATAAGAGTATCACTTCCACAGAAGAAAAGACACACCAAACATATCTTAAAGCAAGTTCCAGAAACAACAATTACCTAGGTCACAATCTCCCAAACTTTGTTTGTTCATGTACCACCTACATGCTTTCAGTGCTTGAAGTATACCATGGATAGACCCTACTAGTTATTTAATCTTCTTACAATTAAATCACTGTTTTTCTAACGTATATTTATTTTAAGGGGAAACTCCATTTAATATTATGGTAATTGGAAAATCTGCACCAGGTCCCTCCAATCGAAAGTAACTCTAACAAGGAAGTGCAATCTCCAGTTACACTTCACTCAAAACAGAGTTTGCAAATATTAGAGAGGTGTTGAAGACATACTAGCACTCAACTGAGACTTCTATTTGGTGAAACCAGAGATACTGAAAGGGAATTTAGAAGGAATCGTCACTGTACGAGTCAGTGTTAATGTCTTACACCATCAAAAACTATCTCATTGCTCTCTGAAAACCTTAAAGTGGACCAATCCCTTGCTGCCAGCCTCAAGAAGCACCCAAGCTTGATTCCCACATCTAGTAATATTTGATGCAGATATCAGTTGCTACAGAAAGAACCCAAAACTCTCAAAAACAAGTTAATCCCAACCATCAGGACAAGTTCCATAAGTACTGAGTCCAATAAAATAATGGTGGTTTAAACTGCTAACTTGGAATATTCCTTTTAAAGATGTTTATTATCAAAGTGCACTAGGGATCATCAATATAATTACTTGTTTAAACGCAAAATGGTTTTTACAATTCCCTCTCAATTACATGAAATTGTACTAATGTATATATGTTTGAACAGGATCTGAAAAGATAAAGGAAAAGAAATTAAGAAAAAAATCTGAAGTTTGTTTTTTTGCACTTCTTAATATCGAAATTACAACAAACATTTTCTCTTTCCAAACTGAGGGAAGTAATAGTAAGGTTAATAGTTGCCACTTTCTATTGTAAATTCTGAAAACAAAAATGAAAATATCACTTTAATAAAATGGTCTTTTATATGTTTAAAAAAAAAAAATGTGTTCCAATGATGCATGCTGTAGTCAGAAACACTGTTGCCAGAAATAGAAATATACCATCAAAGGGATTGAGTCCGGGTTAAAAATTGCTTTCCTGCCCTGCCTGAGAAAAGTGATTCCTTTCTCCCCAGCTTTACTGTCCCAGAGAGGCTCTGTCCTTCTTCAAAATGAATTACCACTGTCACACATCATACAAACCTCTACAGAGCCCCTTACTCTGCACCTGATAATGGGCTACGTGCTGGGGATCCAAAGTAGAAGCAGCAAGCCCTGCGCTTGAAGAATTGAAAGTTCAGGAAAGAAAGACAACTGAACAGTAAGTTCTGATACAGTGCCCAGGGCATTAAGGCGCAAGCCCTGAGTTCCATGGGAGTCAAAACGCCTCCATCAGTTACGTGTAATACAGCCCTCTACATCCTCAGTTTGGTCTCTGCTGCACGAAAAGCCTTATACCTGCGTGCTGGACTGCTCTCTCACCAACCCCTATCAATCCAGGATACCGGGGAAAAGAAACTTTCCCACCCCACCCACACACAGTGACTCTGTTTTGCTCAAAGGTGGTCTGTTCCCACAGAACAAGTCGACTGTAGTGTCACTCTAGCTTATCCACATTTTAAAGCTGAAATCAAACTGGTCACCCAATTCCCCTATGCTTTTCAAACAGACACAAAGAGTGGAGTGTACCATTGTTAGGCGCTCCCTAATCTGGGGAACCACACCCCAAAGGTGGAGAGTATGACTCCCTCTCTGAAACAGGGCCAGGATGTCCCCGGCTCAATGACTGGCACATTTTCCCAAACCCCCTTTCACAGATCACGCCGCTTCCTTCAAAATATCAGTCTGGTGATGCATGGAAGAAATATGTCCACCCAGAATCAAAGGAAGTCTTTCATTCTAGTCAGGAGCTTGCTGCTGATAGGAAATTTGTAGTTGGACAGTGGGGAATGAAAACAAAGTTGGGCAAGGAATATTGGTTCTAAGTTTCCCCCTCTTGCCCTCTGTACTGTGCCCTTACCTCAGCCAGGGGGCTTGTGACAGAGGGGGCCTCTCCCGTATCACAACCCAATGTCTTACTCATCCCTGTCCCTATCACATTTACAAAGAGCATGGCTTAAGGAAGGTGAGCAACCAACCAACGTTTGCTGACTTGATGATTACAGTTCCACATAGCAGAAGAGGGGCTACGAGCTGGCACTGATGCCAGGCTTTAAGTGAACAGTGAACCACCTTAGTAGTAGCCCTGAGACCAACCACATCAGTGGAACAGTGGCAGGGGGCTTTGTGAGTGACAGAACTTCAGTGAGGGCTTTGCCCCAACACCCCTAAATTGAGAATCACTATGTATAATTAGAAATACTGACAGTATAGGTTATACATATGGATGCTGGAGAGACTAAACAGATTGAAATCAGGAACTACTAAATTAGACATAACCTGGGTTCAGGTATGAAATGCCACTTCCCCTTCATGAGAGATGTTCACAAACAATATGCCTTGCTCATCCCCCAGATTACTGGACCCCAAGCCACATCTCCCTCAGAGGCCAGAAATGACGTCCTTCTACATTCTCCTGTATATCAAACATACAGGGAGTGAGAGCAGAATACCCAAGGTTAAAAATCAAAAAGAGGAACAGGAAAAGTCAGGAGAAGAATCAGTTCTCTAAAACAGTGGCAGGGGCTGGGGGTAGGGGACTGGGACAAGAACTTTGTAACAAGTTGGTTCATCAGAGCATCAGCCACGCACCTCTTTCTGAAAGTCTTAAGAGGCCTCTTTGCCATGGCCATAGTAAGAAGCATAAAAATTCCAGCTCCATCCCATTAATTTCCAAGAAAAAAAATGTGTTTACGATGTCAGGACTAGAGGGATTATAATTCTGGATATGCATTTAATTTGTGTTCTTACTTTTTCTTGGAGTGCAGGGAGGTATTTATACAGAAAGTTTATTCCTCCCTGAAGACTACTTGAAAGACATTTCTAATTAAGACCTGATGTAGCATGAGGAAAACGCAGACACAACACCCCAAATGAAAAGCTCAGTTTCTCAAAGTTTGAAAGCCTACAGAAAAGAGGCACTACAGATGCATAACACAAAGAAAAAGTTACAAATAGTTTCACCAGCTAGAAGAAAGGGAGGGGAAAAAAAAAACATTATCAGCTTTGTTTTGCTACATTCAAGTCTTTTTTTCAGGCAGCTCCCAACTTCTGTGTGAAACAAACAACTGTGTCTAGGTGAGCAGAACTCTGAACACCAGAGATACCCCAGGGAAGATACTGTAACACACCCTGGGCCTTCCGTTTTGTTATTCCATTTCAGGTCGCAAATAGAGCGACCACCCCTGCCTCTTGGGTCTGGGCCTGATCCGCAGGAAACTTCTCTCTTGATTAGACTCCCACTGAGTCCAGGGTTTAACTTTCCATCTTTCATTCCAACCCACACATCTCACCACTCTGCCAAGCCATCAACCAAGCAGAGACGGGGCCTTTTCAAACAAACTTGCCACCCACAGCCATTTTGGGGAACTACAAAGCTCATGTTAAGAGTCAACCATACCTTTTTCTTGGAATCAAGAAATTATCCTTTACACCACCAGAGAAAATTCTCTAAACATCAGACTAATCCTCACTCAGGGTTTGGCAATTAAAATGCAGGAGTCAATTAATCAAAGCCAAGCCTAATGCCTTAATCTATTTCCTGAACGTTTGCATGCAATGTCCATAGAGGTTATAGGATTGTGTCAATACCATCTAGATGTTGTTACTGGAAATTTCACCGGCCTTAGAGGGCCCTCTTTTTCCTCAGTTCTCCTAGGGTCCATTACAAGGGGTTTTCACCATCTCACTTGCAAGCATCCACAGAAGCAAAACAATTCAGACACTACTTTAAATGACTTTGTCAGAGTCACATGGGCATATCTGGATATTTCCTTTCAAAACAGATTTTCCAATTGAAGAACAATCCAGATGTTATAAACATTTTTATTCCAGTCTCCTTTCTAGATGGTACTTACATAATGAAGGTACTTTGACTGTTTTAGGTATTTCTTATTCTTCCTACTAGAATTTAAGCCTCCCACCCCCACCCCCAGACCTGGAGCACAGAATACTTGCCCACTGCACTTAGCACAATGTCTGACTCAGTTAGTAGATCTTTAAAAGATGGTCCAATAAATGAAACAGAATAAATGAAAACAACAAAGAGGGCTGGAATGTATCAGATCAAACACCAATCAATGTTCAAGATTATACAGATAGATTTAGATTTGGCAAATTTTGGTCCTCTAGTTAACTAAGAGCCATAGGAACAAGTTCACAGAAATATTGCTATATTAGGTTACTTTCTTGGGGTAGAGTTGGAACATGTTGGAAGTAAAGTAGTTACCTTGGGTTGGTTGTCTTTTTCGTGCTCCCTCGTTGTGGTTTGTTTGAAATGTTTTTTAATTGCATTTAAAAAAAAATTTTTTTTTTATATAGTTGATTTAAAAAAAAAAAAAAAAATCTATGACAAAAATATGCAGAGCCCCCTTGAGGAACTGTTGGAGAATGCAGGGGTATTGGGCTTCCCCACCTCAATTGTTGATGATGTGCTCACAGACATAGGGGACTGGTGGTTTGATGGATTGAGCCTTCTACCACAGGACTTGCCCTTGGGAAGACTGTTGCTGCAAAGGAGAGGCTAGGTCTGCCTATAATTTTGCCTAAGAGTCTCCTCCCGAATGTCTCTTTGTTGCTCAGATGTGGCCCTCTCTCTCTAGCTAAGCCAACTTGGCAGGTGAAATCACTGCCCTCCCCCCTACATGGGATCAGACACCAGGGGAGTGAATCTCCCTAGGAGCATGGAATATTACTCCCGGGGAGGAATGTAGACCCAGCATCGTGGGATGAACATCTTCTTGACCAAAAGGGGGATGTGAAAGGAAATGAAATAAGCTACAGTGGCAGAGAGATTCCAAAAGGAGCCAAGAGGTAACTCTGATGGGCACTCTTACACACAATATAGACAACCCTTTTTAGGTTCTAGTGAATTGGAGTAGCTAGCAGTAAATACCTGAAACTATCAAACTACAACCCAGAACCCATGAATCTTGAAGACGATTGTATAAAAATGTAGCTTATGAGGGGTGACAATGGGATTGGGAAAGCCATATGGACCACACTCCCCTTTGTCTAGCTTATGGATGGATGAATAGAAAAATGGGGGAAGGAAAAAAACAAACAAACAAACAAAGGCACCCAGTGTTCTTTTTTACTTTAATTGCTCTTTTTCACTTTAATTATTATTCCTGTTATTCTTGTGTGTGTAGTAATGAAGGTGTCAGGGATTGATTTTGGTGATGAATGCACAATTATGTAATGGTACTGTGAACAAACGAATGTATGCTTTGTTTGGATGACTGCATGGTATGTGGATACATCTCAATACAATGAATTAATTAAAAAAAAACTAATAGCCAGATTTTTTAAATAGCTGGCTATTTCTTTTTTTTTTTTTTTTTGCATTCTTTTTTTTTTATTAAATTCAGTTTTACTGAAATACATTCACACACCATACAATCATCCATGATATACAATCCACTGTCCACAGTATGATAACATAGTTATGCGCTCATCACCACAATCTATCTCTGAACATTTTCCTTACATCAGAAAGAACCAGAACAAGAATAAAAAATAAAAGTGAAAAAAGAACACCCAAATCATTCCCCCATCCCACCCCATTTGTCCTTTAGTTTTTATCCCCATTCCTCCACTCATCCATACACTAGATAAAGGGGGTGTGATCCACAAGGTCTTCACAATCACACTGTCACCCCTTGTAATCTACATTATTCTATAATTGTCTTCAGGAGTCCAGACTGCTGGGTTGGAATTTGGTAGTTTCAGGTATTTACTTCTAGCTATTCTAATACATTAAAGCCTAAGAGGTGTTATCTATATAGTGCATAAGAATGTCCACCAGAGTGACCTCTCGACTTCATTTGGAATCTCTCAGCCACTGAAACCATTTCGTCTCATTTTGCATCCCCCTTTTGGTCAAGAAGATACTCTCAGTCCCATGATGCCGGGTCCACATTCATCCCCGGGAGTCATACTCTGCATTGCCAGGGAGATTTACACCCCTGGGAGTTGGGTCCTACGTAGGGGGGAGGGGTAGCTGGCTATTTCTATTTAATAGCTGGTTCTTTACATGGAAAGTTTATTTTAAAAATTTAGTACATGATAAAATATGTACATAGCATTTTATATTTCAGAAATTCTAACCATTCTGGAAAACCCAACTAAAATGACTGCTAAATTTTTTTGAACACATACTTTGTATTAGGACTTGTTCAGAAAGCTTTCCAGGCATTCATTCACTTTTTCCTTACAAACCCTCTGTGGTAGGTTCTAATATCATCCCCATTTCATGGTTAAGAAAACTGTCTTAGTGTTTCCTTGGGGCCTTCCCTGGCCTCTCCAAAGAAAGTATTCACTTCCTCTTCTGAAACCCCATTTAGCACTTTTTGTGCTTCTCTTATATGTATCATACTCTTCTATGTACATGAAATTATTCATGCATTCTCCTATCCCTTGGATATAAGGAATATCTTATTCCAATGGTTCTCTCAAAGGCAGGTCCATCTAATGCATCAGAATCACATGGGAGGTGGTGTTTTTTTAACGCAATTTTATTGATATATATTCACATACCACACAATCATCCAAAGTGTACAATCAATTGTTCACAGTATCATCACATAGTTGTGCATTCATCACCAGAATCAATTTTTTGAACATTTTCATTTCTCTAAAAAATAATAAGAATAAAAATAAAAATAAAAGTAAAAAAAGAACAACCAAAACATCTCATACTCCTTCCTCCCCCCCTCCATTATTCATTTACTTTATGTCCCCCTTTTTTCTACTCATCTGTCCATACTCTGGATAAAGAGAGTGTGAGCCACAAGGTTTTCACGATCACACAGTCACACCATATAAGCTATATATAGTTACATGATCATCTTCAAGAATCAAGGATACTGGATTGCAGTTCAACAGCTTCAGGTACTTCCTTCCAGCTATTCTAGTACACCAAAAACTAAAAGGGGATATCAATATAGTGCATAAGAATAACCTCCAGAAAGACCTGTCGACTCCATTTGAGATCTTTCAGCTACTGAAACTTTGTTTAATTTCTCTTCCCCCTTTTGGTCAGGAAGATTTTCTCAATCCCACGATGCTGGGTCCAGGCTCATCCCCAGGAGTCATGTCCCACATGGGCAGGGAGATTTATACCCCTGGGAGTCATGTCCCACATAGGGGGCAGGGCAGTGAGTTTACCAGCTGAGTGGGCTTAGAGAGAGAGGCCACATCTGAACAACAAAAGAGGTTCTCTGGGGGGTGACTCTTAGGCACCCACATGGGAGTTTTTCAAATAAAACATAACATAGAGCTTATCACTAATTGACATTAAGTTATATATACTTTTAATATATGGTATTTTCTTTCTGTTTCGAGTGCATACTTCAAGAGGTTACAGATTCTTTGAGGAAAACAGACAAGCCTCCCATGGTTTCTATGCCTTCCTTTTGAGGTTCTTGCCTGTTAATAAGGAAGTCGGGAGAGCCTAGCTGTTTGGCTCTCCAGGATCCAGAAAAATGAAATTTTAGAGATAGAAACAAGCTCAGACATCATCTAATGCAAGATTCTTCAACTTAATCTGGGGTCCATGAGTCCATAAAGATTTTTTCACCCCTTTATAAATTATTTTTATGTGACTTGTTATAAACAATTCTTAAGCATAATTAGTAACAAGGAGTAAAGTTCACATCTGTAACAATTGAAAATAGAATGTACAAACAATTAAGACTAAACAATGCTACTGGCAGTATGAGCTGCAAACCACACAGCAGGCACCACACAGTTCAGCTCCTAATAAGAGTTAGAAACTTCTTTCTAAAATTATATGTGAGATTTTGTCTAAGTACATATACACAATTTCCTGTAGAAAGAATCCACAGCTTTAATTAGATTCTTAAAGGAACTTTATTTGTCAAGCAAAAAGTTAAAATTCTCTAGGAAAACTTCTTCATTGTAGATGAGGAAACTGAGGCCCCAGAAGAAGTCAAACAGCTGGTTGATGACAGAGTTGGAAGTAGGATCCATATGTGGTAATTCCTAAGTGGCCTCTTTACACCCACCCCCACCTCGAGGACCCATCATGGGCAATACCAGATTGCCCTCCTGGACATCTGACTCTCAGAGTCCCTACTTCATTGTGTGTATGACTAAGCCTCAGGCAAAAACAGACAAGCATGACTTTCCCCTTCCAAACAATTTAATTATTCACAAATTTGCGTGTGGTGAGAACATAAGACGGGGATGAAGGCACAAATTTGCCCTAAGCCTCTTTCAAGTGGCATTTCATACCAGTGCAATACAGGGCATTTTCACAAACCCCTGCTCACCAGATGCCCTCAGCTAATAAAGAACTCATTTTCCTTCCCTGCTGCTAATGGCTCCGATGTTTTCATGCTTTTTTGTAATGGTAAGTCCCCATGAAATATCACCCCACCACATGTCCTTCTGGCCATTCTTTCAATATAGTGAATTCCAAACCAGCTCTGCTAGAATGCAAAAGAATGAAAATAGTAATGTTCACAAGCCATTTGAGAGGGATAAAAAAAAATGTGAGGACCGGGGCATATTTTAGCCTCAGTCAGAAGCACATGAATTATCCTTTACTCTTAAGAGATTAGCTGTATTCACAGAATGCTCTGAAAGGTACTCCATATAAACAAACTTTTCCAGTTAGTCCCTTATATTGCAAGGAAAAGAGACCGACTCATGCTTCCTTTGAAAAAGGGATGTTTTGGACCTGGAATTGGAAAGCTGCTGAGAACAGAAACAGCTCTAAGGCCAGATGTCCCCTCTCCACATCAGCTCCTTTCTCTCTACCAACCAGCTACTTCAGTAACCTTACTGTTTTTCACTCATAACTTGGGCCACCATGTGACTTCAGTTTGCCATGGACTCAACTCTCTCAAATAGCAACCTTTTAGCTTTGTCCTTGTGGTTCATTAGCCACATATCCTGGTATTTCCTAGTCCAAACTCTCAAGAGAGGGAATCTGATTTGATACTGGTCAAAAGCAGTGGGTTCTCTGCCCAGTGCACTTGAATGACCAATTCCTGACGCACTGGGGTTTCAAAGAGAGAGTTTATTGCTAGGTGCGAAGCAGAGATCAGATGGCGTATCAGCCTAAAATTCTGCCTCCCTAAAATTCAGTAACTCTGATAGTTTTATAGTATCAAAAGATGGGCAGGTTTTAGGATAACGAGCACAATGGCTCGAGATAAGGTTGGAGATGATCTAATAATTGAGCATGCGCAGACTGATTATATGCTTAGTCATGTAATCAACTTATATAAGAAAATGGCAGCCTTAATATGATGATAGGTGTGATTTTTAGTATTATAATGAGGTATAGGTCACTCATAGGTTAAAGTTTAAGCTACTGTGTATGTCGGGCAGGCCAATTTTCGTTAGATCCAGCTTTGTCTGGCAAGATAGTTTTGGAATTGGAGTGGGTTAGTTCTGGGCCTTTCATTAATAAACCTCAGGGGCTGTCTTTAGTAATCATTAGACTCTAAGGTCAAAAATCAGGATTAGGGTGTACAAGTGAGGGTCAGTCACAATGTCTGTCCAATCACAAGATAAAGGCTAAATAGTTATACCATCATTACCAAAGATAAATAGCTGGATTCCAATTCAGCAATTTCAGATATACCCCTCTGGCTACTCTAATGTACTAGAAAGTAAAAAGAAGTATCAATATAAAGATTCACTAATCATAAACATTTCTTAAATCCTAACTTCTCCATTACAGACTGACTCTATTTATAAGTCATATGTCATTGTCCTGACCATGGAATGGTCTCCCGAGAGTGGTGTGTCCATCACTGGTGAACCAATCATCAGTGGCCACGGGCATGTTCTATGGTTTTAAACAAGGCTCCAAAGGCCTCCCCAAGCCTTCCTCGTACCCGTGAGCAGACAGGTACAGTGATTGGCATGGTCACAGAGGGACTAAACCTGGTTGTTTCAATATTATTCCAGAGCAGGTTGAGCTGATTTGCAAGAGTTAATGGTTAAATTTCTAGGAATTTTGAGAGCTAGTTGTTAATCCATTGGTATTTTGAAATTGGCCATGGGGGAGTATTCATATCTCAGACACTGGCAAATGCTCCAGCTGGAACAGGCAACTTTCTCATTATCCATCTGCCACAAATGCCTGCTTTAGAGCAATTGGACATGCTGAGCCATATCCTTAGCCTTCCCAAACTTGAACACACATCTCTGTGAAGTTCACCTTTTTCTTTGAGCCCTCCCAAATCCATGAGTTCAAATAACCACTGCTTCTCTAAACTGCCATAACTCAAACCGAACTGCTCTATAACCCTTTTCATGCTCAGTCTTTCGCCACAGTTTTCATGATTTCACATCTTGGGGTCCTTTAATTAATTATAAACTTCCATAGGCGGAGTCTATGTCCACCTCTGTGCTGGATCTTTCCAAGAGCTTAGCACATATACAGTGCTCAGTTAGATACCTTAAGTATATGATGAATGAATAATAACATTTCTCTCTCCCCTTCATGTACTTACAATTCTAGACCTGCTAACTCATGAGTTCCCCAACTGATCTGAGCCCTAACTGAATCAGCAACAACAGGACTCACACATCAGGAAGGCTGTTAAGGGCATGCATCTGATGTGTGTATAAATTACTCTCACTAAGTACAAATACCTGCAAGAAGTGTGTGTGTGGGACAAGGGGAGGTCAGGGATTAAACTATAGGGTTAAGCTTTGATCTGGTAAGAGCAGATTCATACCTTCAATCACACTCAACCTGCTGTTAAAACTGATCTCCCTTTAATACTTTAGGAAAACTGACTCGGAGGGTGAGGGGAAATCTCGTAACTGGAAACCAGATGAACAAGATCACAAGTTCAGTCTCAAGTGGAGAAAATTAGTTCGTCATGCTATGGATCACTTAACCAGGCTGGAAAGTATATAAAGGCCACCAAGAAGTTAGAAGGAAAACTATCAGATTACCATTGGCACATCAAAAAAAAACAAAAAACAAAAAAACCATGGAGTAATGGGGTTTCTGGGACCAAAGGTTTTTCTGTACAGAAAAACCAATGGCATATTGACTTTAGGTCTTAAAATTTTTTGGTCAGTGAATGTAGTCTTACTGACACTGTTTAATTAATTTGCAGAAATTTTCAAAAATGAAAAACTCTTTACAATCTGAGATTCTGGCAGGTAGTGGAAAATATCTCTATTTTGCAGATGGAAAAGCTAAGCTAAAGAGAGTCAAGCTACTTGATTAAGTCTGTATAAGATATTAAAATACAAATTCAGTTTCCTAATCCAGTTATAAATACTTCTCTGTTGGTTTCATTCCACCCCTTATCCCCCCAAAACCCAAAACAAATGACCTTTAAGAAATCGATATACCTGAAGCTTAATCCAAACACATGGTGTTAAAAAACAAGCAAAGAATTCTCAGAACTTAGGCAAACAACACAGTAGAGTGACTGTTTCAGCAAGTAAACAAATCCTTTAATCTTTCCGAAGTGTAAAACCCTGTCACTCAAGGCTGCTGATAAATGCAAGATCAAGACATACATTATGGCAGCACATGTTTCATTTTAGATATCATTTATATTTCCTCTATCTGGCATTTCTTGATAATAGTCATTTTCATAGGACAGGACTGCAGAGATGCTATATTTTCCCTAAGGTGTTTTATAACAGTTAGCTAAAGCCTTCCTAACACGCAATTTTGGCCTCTGGGACCTATAAGAAATCAAACCAAAAATAAAGGGGTAAAAAGAAGAAATGAAAACAAAAATCCACGTACCCATATGTTCTCCCTAACATGCTAGGATCTGACCCTTTAACAATTTTGTCTTTTAGGGCAACAAATTTGTCCTCATACCACTGCATTAAGAATCAAAATGTCAACAAAGGAGAAAGGTGATGGGGTTACGGTTTGCTTCACGAAGTGAGCTATTTGCTTCTGAAATAAATCGTGTTGTCAAAACCTGAACTGAGAAAGCAGACCCATATCTAATTCAGGACCGAAAATATAAGAGACAGATTCAAAATTTCCAAGGCTCTTGGTTTAGATCATAACTCAAACATGAAAAGAATTCTTCCACAGACTCAAACTATTTCTGAATTTGCGAACTTACCAGAAGACCTCCCTGAAGCTATCAAGCAATCTGAAAACAATCTTGAGCAGCAACTGTAAATCTGCCAGTGCTGAACTGGATACCAACCTCTCTTAAGGCATGTAAGGTTCTCCTGAAAACATGATTCTGGGGTACTCTACGTGCAGACAGCTCTTCACTGAAGACGGCATCAGTCTTCATTAAGGCCGATTTATAAGCAAAAGAGAGAATTAGTCATTCAGGACCTGTGAGATCAGAACACAATGGCTGCTCTAGGGCTACAGGTCACAAATGTGTATGAATTCATGACGCTGGAAAAGATGCATTTGTGGCACTTAGTCCAACGGGAAGGAAACCAGCCCTTATAAAGTCCTACACACACTTTCTGTACATTCCTTATTGCAGCTGTTAGCTGCTCAACATAGTAGGTGTTCAGTTAATGTTGAGTCAGCCACAATCACACAGCCAGTAGGTGAAAGAACTGTAAATCAAACCCAAATTGCCCTCACTCAAATCATCCATGTTCATTGTGTTAATTAATTAATTAAATTATTAATTAGTTACTTAATACCTCAGCATCCCAGACTGTTCTGAGCCAAAAGCAAGGAACACAGGCCCCTGGAGTTGAAACATTTTCTAAGGGATCCTTGGGAGACCAGGCCATTTACCAGACCAACAACCTACAAAACTCTCTGAAATCAGAAATATCCTGGAATCTAGTCTGGACCTTTGAGGACAGGTTAGGAGCCAATTAATATTAGCTACTTAGTAATCAACCTTGCTTTGCAAACAAGGGAACTGATTCCTGGGCTAATGTATTGTTAGGCAGGCTACTGCCTGGCAAACCTTCAGATAATGATTGCGTACTGCCCACTGTACCAGGAAGTGTGCTAATCTTATTCCTACCTTCTCACTTGGCTTAGAGCCGTGTTTGTCTACACAATGGCACAGTAATAAAAGATTGTAAACTCAAACTTCCAAAACCTCCCCCTATCCTAAGCACAAGAAGCTACTCTCCAAAACTTTACTCTAAAATAAATGGCTCCCACTTCTACCTTGATAATTCTGACTTCAAGCATTGGCTCGGCCATACAACACCAGAGTCTGCAGGACAAAAGTAATAACATAGTTCAGATGTTAGCTAAGCGTGTGGCAACGAGCAAATCAGCCAACGTCCATGTCTCAATCTTCCTCAGGAACTCAGAACATGCATTATTTTTTAAAAAAGCATATAAGATTAGTGGTGCTAGTAAGCTATAGAAGTAATTATGTTAAACGTTCTATTTCATTATTTGAAATATTTTATTTTCTGTAATGTAAGGCCAGATGTTGTATATGTCATGGGACTACTTTAACCAAGTAAGAAAATTACATCACTTTATTGTCTTCAAACAGATAGAGGAGTCAAAGCTGAGACTAATGGTTTATCCACCATGAAATGCCTATTGAGAACCTTAAATACCAAGAAATTAAAATTAAAATTAATCAGATGTGACTCTACATGTTTTTAAATTTAGGATTGTAAGTATACAAGACTAGTGTAAGCATAAACATTCCATTTTGCCCTTAACTGAAGCAAAATCTTGGATTTGGATTATAAACAAAGAAATGGAGTGTGTCATAAGCAACTACCTGCAGAGTAGAAAGTAAAGTGTACTATATTAGACATGGCATCAAGAATACAGGAACATATAAAGTTAGATTTTTGCTAGAATGTGCAAGAGTGAGCAGAGTTTGG
This sequence comes from Choloepus didactylus, assembly GCF_015220235.1. Lineage (NCBI taxonomy): Eukaryota > Metazoa > Chordata > Mammalia > Pilosa > Megalonychidae > Choloepus > Choloepus didactylus. The sequence goes on along the minus strand of NC_051326.1, from coordinate 30,113,437 downwards.
GAGATAGGGTAGAAGACCTCATGACAAACCCAACCAAGACATTCTGTGTGATTTGGGGCAAACCACGAAAATTGCTGTTTCAGTTGCTGGATCTCTGAAGAAGATTAACAACAGTTGCTTACTTTTAGGTCACAAGAATTACATTAGTAATAATAGGGTTGTTAAATTCAATTTATTTATTTATTTGAATTAGTAACCATTCACATTGTAAAGGTACAAAACCTATTCAACAAAAACTCTCCTTACTTCTGACACCCAACCACCTAGTCTCTTCCAAGAAGCAATCAATGGACAATTTCTCATGTACACTTTCAGAAATGGTCTACCATCTACAATCACACACAAAAACACACCTTCTGTTTTTTGTCAATTGTGCTTGCTGCTCAGCACTGTGCCTGATACACAATGGATACTCCATAAATATTTGTTGAATGAATGAAATTAATACTTTATACACTTTTTTGCATCTTGCTCTTTTATTCAAGTAAGTATTTCAGAAATAGTATCAATGTATAGAACTGCCTCATTCTTTTTCTTTCTTAAATTTTTATTTAAGTTTAATATACAGACAGAAAAGTGCACATATACCATACAGGTACATCTCAATGAATTTTCACAGACTAAATACACCCACATAACCAGTACCCTGATCAAGAAACAGAACAAACATGGGCAATAACCTAAATGCCCCCTTCCATCTCTACTACAGCGTATCTACTACCACCCACACCTGCTGTCATCAAAGGCAACCATTTTCCAACTTCTAAGGATACAGATTAGCATTGACTGTTTATATTTCTATGAAAGGAATAATACAGTAGGTATTCTTTTGTGTCTGCTTCTTTCACTTAACCTTATGCTTTTGAGATTTATCCATGTTGTGTATATACGTAAATTGCTCACTCTTTCATTGTGTGAAGATATCACAATTTATTTACCCATGCTACAATTGATAGGCATGTGTGTGGTTTCCAGAAAAATGGGCAAAACCATTTTTGGTTACCTCAAATAGTGTACTGTGAACATTCCTGTATTAGTCTTTTTTGTGGATATATTTTTTCATTTTCCTAGGAGTAGAACTGTAAACAGGGCAGGTCTCTATTTAACTTTACTAGGAACTGCTAAACAGTTTTCCAAAGTGGTTTTAACAATTTATCCTCCCACCAATCAATTTATCCTCCCACCAGTAGTGCATGAGACTTAACCCACTGCCTCACAAACCTGTCAACAGTTGGTATCTCTGTCCTTTTCAATTTAGCTCATCTGGTGGGGTTAGTGGTGTGGCACTGTGCTTACATTTCTCTGATGATGAATGAAGATCAGCATCCCTTCATAAGCTTATTGGAAATTGGTATCATCATTTGTGAAGTTTCTATCCCAAATCTTTTGCCCATTTTTCTGTTGGGTTATCAGTTTCTCTTTATTGATTTGTAGACTTTTATATATTCTCAGTATGAGTTATTATGCAGACATACATTGAGAATGTCTTCTTCCACTCTATGGGTTGTCTTTTTAAACTCTTAAGGGTGTCTTTTGGCAAATAAATAGTCTTCATATTAATATGACCCAGTACCTTTGTATTTTTTCTTTTAAAGTTATTGTGTTTTGTGTCCCTTTAAAAAATGTTAGCCTAGTCCAAGGTCATGACAATTTTCTCTTATGCTTTCTTCTGAAAGCTTTAACTGTTTTAACTTTCATACATCTGGAATCAATTTAAAAGGGGGAATTAACTAGGGGTCTAAGTAAATTTTTCAACATGGTGAAAATTAATTGACCCAGCACTACTTATCAAAAAGCCCATCCTATATTTACTGCACTGAAGTGTCATCTTTGTCATACAATTTGTCTATCACTGGATTTGATTATTTTTAATGGCTGTATAGTATTCCACTCTATGTATATGCCATAATTTACTTAAGCAATCCCCAAATGATCAACAGTTAAGTTGTTCTGATGTTTTTGCTACAATAATGCTGTAATAAATAGCCCTGCCCAGATATCGCTCTCCACATGGATGATATATCTCTGCAGGATATATCTAATAGAGGTTGTAGCAATTTTAATAGGATTTTAAAATCACAACAAACTCCACAGTATTCTTATAAAAGAAAGGACATCATAATTTCAATTATACTAAAATTCCCAACATTTTTGAACATTAGGATCTCTTTTTAAAAGTCAGCAAACGTGTAACTGTGCTTCTAATATCAATCAATTGAGAAAATATATAGGCACATAAGTTCACAGAATCCTGCAAGATGGAAACTAACAATCTAAAATAAATCATGCTGTCATGTTCTGATTGACAGGTCTTCCTTCTCTGCTTAACATGGTAAATAGCAATGCCATCTTGCTATTTACTACCATTTTGAGGAAGCTCAAAGTTTAGCAGTAGTGCCTCTAATGCTAGGTAGATACTGCTCCTGTCCGAGTTTGTCCCAGAAGGAGGAGGAGTGGCCATCTCTGCATGGAATGAGGCTGCACCTCCTCCAGTAGGGTAAAACTCTCATTGAATGCCCCGTGAGAACAAGGAGCCTTACTCAAACTTTTCCTGAGTTAAGCCTCAGAATCTCTTACCACTTGTTTAAAATACAATTCTAAAAAAAAGCAAACACACTCTCACTTCCAGGTCAGTATTATAATCCTCTATTATCAATACATGCCTCTTCCTTCACCCCTTAACACTTTGCAAACATGCTGACATTCGTTCTCAACATGCCTGTAATGTGGTGGGAATGCCAAGTCACTTACTAATTCTGCAGCTGACATCACGTCAGCTGAGGACCAAAGACCACTGGGCCCCACAGCAGGCCTGAAACCACGTGAGAAGTCAGTGGTCAAACTGTGGAACCCACAACGGTGGCTTCCACTTTGCAGGCTCTAACCTCCAAAAAGCACTTCCTTCCCAGAACACTTGAAAAAGGGAAGATGTTTTAAAATAGCTAGATCTTATTTGTCACAAAACCTCCACCTGGAAAAACCTCAGGAAAGACAGGCATTTTTCCATTGGGATTGAGAGGGGAGAGCTCACTCTTTGGAACCCTTAAAGAGATCTGGTAAAGAAACTTCTTCTCCCCAGAGCTATCAAGAGAAAGGAAGCGGCTAAAAGACAAGTTGAAACAAAAATTTGCTACTCCCTGTGTGATTCTGGGTAAGTTACGTAATGCCTCTGGGCATCTTTTCTATCAAATGAGAGGGTTTGCCAAGAGGTAATGCTTATAGACTCCAACACATAACCTTTTATGATTTCATACACAAAAGGGTAAAGCTGTTAGAATCTTATAATTTATTCTTATAACTGGTCTCTGGCAGGAAAGACTTGAGAAGTGAGAGCCTTATCACTCCAGGCCTACAGAAAGTTCAAAGAAAGTACAGTGCATCCTGACACAGGTAACAAACTAGTCAGCACAATGCATTCTTACTTACCTTGGCTGATCAGGAAATAAAAGGTGTTTTCAAGAGGAAATTAATCTCTACTGCACCTTCCTTCCTACAAGCTGTTTTAAAAGACAAAGAACTGACCCCCAGGATTTGCAGAGAGGGCATTTTAGGGGTCAACTATTTCATCTGACATGGACAGAGAGTTTAATCTGGTGAGGGAATGTAAGAGAAAATGGCACAATCTGGGAAAAGGTGGATAATGAATATGAAGCCCTTTGAACGACAGAGGCTTTGCGATGGCACAGAGCTTCGAGAAAGACAAAGCCCACTCTTGTCTTTTGCTGGGGAGCTGGCTGCCAGCAATTCAGACAATTGTTTGAGGGAGCCCTGACTGATGGCCCAAGCTCCGCGGACATGGCCAGAGCACCACATGGAAAAACAAAATTAACATGATCTCCCGCCGCTTTCCCTTGCTCACCCACATTTCAGCTTCAAACTAATTTTTAGTCTAATCTCAAAAGCACTTTAAGCTTGGGGGAAAAAAAAAAAAAAGAAATAAAACACCATTCTTCCTGAGACATGTACAAGGCTAATTATAAATCAATGTCTAAAGAACTTATTTCCTTTAACATTCATAAAGAATAGGCATATCATGCATGGTTTTACCTAAACTGATAGGTTTTTCTCCCTATCTGATGAGGGAGAAAAACGATTTTCCATCACTGAAATATTTAAGGGAGAACAAATTGTGTGACTTTACTCAAGTTTCTGTGCCACAGAGATATGAGTTAAATTCCATTACAATTCATTACAAAGAAATGGCCAGTTCCTGTTTTTTTCTTTTGAAAGTACTAAAATCTTTTATATGCATAGGGTTGTAATTATAATGTTATTATACCGAATACTGCTGGAAGTAAGCTAGAATTTGGAAATATTCTGTTTTATGGAAAAATTCATTGCAATGAGATTTGATTCCTTATCCCCAAAACTCAACAGTGTTTTGTTAAAATTTAATGAGGAAGAAACCAAAAATTGAATTAAGGTTTTGGCTAAAATGATGGCTATATCACAGACATGACCACCACAAAAAAGCCTTCTGTAATTCAGACAAACTAATTTTTGAGTAACTACTACCTTTACTTCAAAACCCCTCAACAGTACAATGAATTCTTTTCTTTCTTTCTCTACATTACTTATGATCTCTTATTTTTTTTTCTTTAATTATACTGTTTATGGTAAATATATTCTTACACAACTCGCTTTTGGTAATGGAAAGTAACAAATGAATTTAAATGTTTTGTTTCTTCCATTGGATTGCAACTTCTTTCTTTCCTAACTCACATGTTCAACAGAGCACTAATCGAGTGACTCAGAAACTTCTGAACTCTATTCACCACTTTGGTCAAGCCTTTTCATTCCATTTAGCCAATTCTACAAAACCCCTTCTTCCATGAAGCCCCCATGAATATGGGATTAAAAAAAAATGGCAGCAAATCCCCATTATTCCCTTCCTATCTAATAATGTAACAGTTATGATTTAAATTTCTCTCCTATCCCATGATGTTCACACAATCCACTGCTTATACATTTTATTAAATCTGTTTTCTCAGTTATTAAAATGTTCCTGATTTTATCTCATGCTTCTGATTTTATCTAATGTTCCTTTTCCTACTGCTCCTGATTTTATCTCATTTTACTTCTATGGGAGATATGCATAGAGTAGCATGGAGGAATTCTTTTTATCGAAGGCAAGATGAATTTAGGTAGACAATGGTTTCAGCATTCATTCATTTAGCATACATTTATTGAGTGCTTACTGTTTGACAGGTGCCATTTCCCAGGCTGGGGTACATTGATGAAAAAGATAAAAGTCCCTGTCCTCACAATTTTACATTCTAGTATGGGAGACAGACAGTAAACAAAACATATAAACAGGAAAACTAGAGATCATGTGAAGAAAATAAAGCAAAATAAAGGAACAGACATTAAGAAGTGTATGCAAGATCGGGGAGGAGGGAACAAGCACCGTGGTACCAGTAAGCTAGGGTTTTCAGAGAAGATTCTCTGTAAGGAGGTATTATTTGAACTAAGACCTGAATAATATAAGTGAATTGGAAATGGAAGGATCTGGGGAAGAGCTTTCCACAACAGGAAACAGTAAGTGCCAAGGCCCTGAATCAAATCAAGCCTGGCAGTTTTATGAAAAAGAAATAAGGCCAGTGTGCCAGTTTGGATGTATTATGTCCGTCAAAATGCCATTACCTTTGATGCAATCTTGTGTGGGTAGATGTATTAGTGTTGATTAGATTGTGATTCTTTGATTGTTTCCATGGAGATGTGACCCACCCAACGCATGGGCCTTGATTAGTTTACTAGAGCACTATACAAGCTCAGAAAGAAGGAGCAATCTTGCCACAGCCAAGAGGGACACTTTGAAGAATGCACAGGAGCTGGGAGAGTAGCTGCAGCTTACAGAGACATTTTGGAGACCATCTTTGAAAGCAGATTTTTGCTCTGGAGAAGCTAAGAGAGGACAAACGCCCCAACAGCAACGGGGAGTGACATTTTGGAGAGAAGCTGCAGCCTGGAGAGGAACGTCCTGGGAGAATGCCATTTTGAAACCAGAACTCCGGAGCAGATGCCAGCCATATGCCTTCCCAGCTAACAGAGGTTTTCCAGATGCCACTGGCCATCCTTCAGTGAAGTTACCCGATGCTTGCTGTGTTACAGTGGACATTTTATGGCTTTAAGACTGTAACTTTGTAACCAAATAAACCCCCTTTTACAAAAGCCAATCCATTTCTGGTACTTTGCAAAAAAGCAGCATTAGCAAACCAGAACAGCCAGTGTGGCCGGAATAGTTCAGGGACGGGAGGAGAAGGATGAAGAGGGAGACAGTGGCCTGGCCATGTAGGGCCTTGTAGGCCACCACCAGGAGTTTTAAAGTCATTTCAATTACAATTTGGAAACCTGGGAGCATTTTAAGCAGGAAAGTGACAACATCAGGTGTATGCCTTTAAAAAGTCCCTCCATCTATTGTCTAGGGCAAGAGTAGGGAGACTAGTAAGAAAGCCGGAACAGTAGCTCCGGGAGACGTGATGCAGGCTCATACTAAAATGGTAGCAACATCAGAGAAGGTAACAAATATTTGGTGTCAGGAAAAATGTTGTCGGTCAGATAGCCCAAACTTGCCAACAAGATTTGTAGACAGGACATACTGAAACTACTCTGGCTTTTGCCCAAGCTCATGGATAGATATGATAGGACTGGGGAAGGCCTGGGTTTGGGTTCGGAGGGCATCAAGACTTCTCTTGTGGGCATGTTAAGTAGGAGATTAACTTACAGACAGTCACATTTAAATGCCCGGTTCACAGCTGGATAGGATTCTGGAGCACAGGGAAAAGGTCTGAACTGAGGCTGTGAATTTCAAAGTCAGCAGCAAATTGATGGGATTGTAGGCTAGGGGACTGGATGACATCAACTGGAGGCAAGGAGTTAGGGAGGCCCAGAAACCAGCCCAGGATGTGCCAACATTTGGAGGAAAGAGGCAGTCAAGGAGACTGGAGAGGAAACTGCGGATGACCCTCCAAGAAAGTGGGAGGAAATCCTCAGAAACATGGGATTAGAGGTTGAGAGAAGAGTTTTAAGAAGACAATACTCAACTGTATCAAATCTGTTAAAAAGCAAATACGAAACCACCCATGGTAAAAAAGTTATTCCATTTTCAATTCTCTTTTTTACTCTCTGACTATATCAAAGAGAAAGTTTCAGTTGGGCCCCAGCCTCCTCCCTCTTTAATAAAGAGACAGCAGTTCTTGGGCCCCCCTAGCCAGAATCCAATACAGTCATACCTCATTTTACTGCACTTCACTTTACTGCACTTCAAAGATACTGCATTTACAAATCAAAGGTTTGCAGCAACACTGGATCAAGCAAATCTGTTGGTGCTATTTTTCCAGAAGCATGTGCTCATTTCAGGTGTGTCACATTTTGGTCATTCTCACAATATTTCAAACGTTTTCATTATTATTATATCTGTGATGGTGATCTGCAATCTTTGATGTTACTACTATAATTGTTTTGGGGTGCCACAAACCACACCCATATAAGATGGTGAACTTAATAAATACTGTGTGTGTTCTGACTGCTCCACTGACCAGCCATTCCCTTGTCTCTCTCTCCCTCTCCTCAGGCCTCCCTATTCTCTGAGACACAATACTGAAATTAGGCCAATTAACAACCCTACAAAGGACTCCAAAGTGTTCAAGTAACAGGAAGAATTGCACATCTCTCACTTTAAATCAGAAGCTAGAAATGATTAAGCTTAGTGCGGAAGGCATGTCAAAAACAGAGGCAGACTGAAAAGCTAGGCGTCTTGTGCCAAACAGCCAGCCAAGTTGTCAATGCAGAGGAAAAGTTCTTGTAGGAAACTGAAAGTGCTACTCCAGTGAACACACAATCCTTACTGCTGATAATGGAGAAAGTCTGAGTGGTCTGGAAAGAAGACCACCCAGCCACAACATTCTCTTAAGCCAAAGCCAAAGCAGAGCAAGATCCTAACTCTCTTCAATTCTATGGAGGCTGAAAGAAGTTGAGGAAGCTTCAGAAAAAAAGTATGAAGCTAGCACAGGTTGCTTCATGAGGTCTAAGGAAAGAAACCATCTCCCTACTATAAAAGTGCAAGGTAAAGCAACAAGTGCTGATGGAGAAGCTGCAGCAAGTTATCCAGAAGACACAGCTAAGAAAATTGATAAAGTGGTTACATTAAACAACAGATTTTCAGTGTAGATGAAACAGCCTTATATTGGAAGAAGATGTCATCTAGGACTTCCACAGCTAGAGAGAAGTCAATGTCTGGCTTCAAAGCTTCAAAGGACAGGACAACTCTCTTGTTAGATGCTAATGAAGGTGGTGACTCTAAGTTGAAGTCAGTGCTCATTTACTGTTCTGAAAATCCTAGGGCCTTTAAGAACTATGCTAAGTCTACTCTACCTGCACTCTAAATGGAACAACAAAGTCTGGATGATAGCACATCTGTTTTCCAATATGGTTTAATGAATATTTTAAGCCCACTGTTGAGATGTACTGCTCAGAAAAAAGATTCCTTTCGAAATATTACTTCTCTTTAACAATGCACCTGGTTACCCAAGGGATCTGATGGAGATGTACAATTAGATGAATGTGGTTTTCATGCCTGCTCACTCAACATCCATTCTGCAGCCCATGGATCAAGGAGTCGTTTTAACTTTCAAGTCTCATTATTGAAGAAATACATTTCCGAAGCCTATAGCTGCCATAGATTATGATCCCTCTTGTGGTTATGGGCAAAGTCAATTGAAAACCTTCTGGAAAGGATTCACCATTCTAGATGCCATTAAGAACATTCATGACTCATGGGAGGAGGTCAAAATATCAACATTAACAGGAGTTTGGAAGAAGTTGATTCCAACCTCATGGATGACCTTGAGGGGTTCAAAACTTCAGTGAAGGAAGTAACTGCAGATGTAGCAGAAACAGCAAGAGAACTACAATTACAAGAGGAACCTGAATATGTGACTGAATTGCTATAACCTCATGACAAAACTTAAACAGATGATGAGCTGCTTCTTAGGGATTAGCAAAGAAAGCAGTCTCTTGAGATGGAATCTACTCCTGGCAAAGATGTTGTGAACATTGTTGAAATGACAACAAAGGGTTTAGAATATTACTTAAACTTAGTTGCTAAAGTAGCAGCAGGATTTGAGAAGAATGATTCTAACTTTGAAAGAAATTCTACTGTGGGTAAAATGCTATCAAACAGCATTGCATGCTACAGAGAAATCTTTTGTAAAAGGAAGAGTTGAACAATGCAGCAAACTTCATTGTTGTCTTATTTTAAGAAATTGCCACAGCCACCCAAACCTTCAGCAACCACCACCCTGATCAGTAAGCAGCCATCAACAGTGAGGCAAGACCCTCCACCAGCAAAAATCATGACTTGCTGAAGGCTCAGATGACAGGATTTTTTAGCAATAAAGTATTTTTTAACTAAGGTATGTACATAGTTTTTTTAGACATAATGCAGTTACACACTCAATAGACAACAGTATAGTGTAAATGTAACTTTTATCTGCACTGGGAAACCAAAAAGTTCTTGCGACTCACTTGATTGCAATATTCGCTTTACTGCTGTGGTCTGGAATTGAATCCACAATATCTCTAGGATATGCCTATATCCTGCCATTTTATTTATGTTATATTTATTTTTATAGTTGCCTTCTTTCTATGGCAAGTGACGCTGCTTATCCTTTAATGATAAGGATTTAAGTGATTCTTTTTCAATAACTTTTCTAAGTAAAAGAAACAAGGTTAACATAAAGAAAATGTAAAAAATAATAAAGATGGCAAATGGATATGAGCAAAGCCCATGAAGCTGCTACACAATGGTGCCTGGACATGGCAAAAATCAAAGCGATCGATAAATAACTTAAGTTTGGGAAACACATACAGAGTAAACGGTTTTGGCCAAGTAGTGAGACTGTAAGATCTTGGATGAGAAATTTATTTCCTATGAACCTCAATTTTCTTATTGGGAAAGGGAGATAATAACATCTCACAGCATTACTTTGATGATTTATTAAAATAACATGTAAAGCAGTGGTTCTCGAACTTTTTGTTCTCAAGACTCCTTTATAATCTTAAAAATTATGGAGGACCCCCAGAGGGCTTTTGTTTATGTGGGTTTTATTTACCAGTACTTAGACATTTTTAAAATATTTATTTAATTAATTTAAAGTACTATAATAACCCCAACACGTTAGCAAAAATACATATTTTTATGAAAAAAAAACTTATTTTTCAAACAACAATCCTTAAACAGCTAGATTCTCATCTGCTTGTACATTCAATCTGTTGTGATATAATACATCATGTAGCCTCTGGAAAACTCCAGTGTATACTCATGAGAAAGTAAGAGTCAAAACAGGCCAAAATGTCTTAGAATTGTTGTGAAAAACTTAACCTCATCAACTGCCCCCCACCCCCCCAAAAAAATGTCTCTGAGATCCCTTCTTGTCCCTGGAACACACTTTGAGTATCAATGATAGAACATTACCTGGCACAAGATAAATTCTTAAATATTAATGCCCTCCTCCTTTTATTCTTAGCGTCAGTGTTGTTAGAACATGAGTTCATTAGGGCAAGGACTTCTTCAATTCATTATAACTGTATAATAAAGCGTCACATGCAGAAAGCTGATCGAGTATTACTGTTATTGTTACTGTTTTGTTTCTATAACTAATTAGCTGTGGGACTTTATAACCAGGGGTTCATAATCTGTATTCAGATTCAGAGGAGCCATGCATTTGATTAGGAAAAGAAATTAATTACACGTCTATTTTCTGACATTTAGCATTTACTTCATTTATTACCATGGGCAATAAACCAGAAATAGTACCTGTAATAATGTCACCAATAGTATCACAGATATTTTCATAACATATTATAGTTAATGCAGATATCTTCAAAGATCATTTATGCTCATCTCTAATTCAAAAGTATCGTAATTATTAGACCTGCCACTAGATCTTGTTATTTAATGCATTAATAAAGAAGCAATGTTACAACATCAAAACTTCTGACAAATATTTTGATAATTGTTTTTGAATATAACTGGTTTCCTTCTTGATACTTTGTATTTTACTTTACGCATTTAAAAACATTGTACTGAGAATGAGATCCACTGGCTTAACCAGATTATCAACAGCATCCAAGTAACAAAAAAGTAAGAAAAGAACCCCCTGTGTTAAGCAATTCACTTTAGTTCTTTAGGAACCAATTTCCTCTCTTAAAAAAGAAGTTCCTGGACTAGTCACTCTTTCAAACTCCTCCCAGCTGTAACATACCAGTTATGATGTATAGAACATGGTGTCTGTTGTGAGGAAAACTTTCATGACAGCCAAGAGCACACCTGAATGCCTTAACAAATAGTCAAGATGAGTGTGGTTTCAGTCTTTATATGAGCATTTATATTACTCTACAAATATAAATGCTTTTAAGACTAAGTAAGCCTATCACAGCTAAACACTTAAAGAGCTGAGAGTGAAAGTAAATATTTCTCCAAACTACCTTTTATCACATCAAATTTGTCACAATCCTGACATTTAGTAATAAATTATTTTACAAAGACTCCGTAATCAACAATAATCTGGGGCTGCCCTTGACATAAATGGCTTGTCTGGAAGTAGACTAAAAAATAAATGCTTCAATTATCAGAAGAGTAATCTGGATGCTTATCACTGTTTGCTTAAAATCTAAATAAATGTGTTTATACCCTCATACCCTCAGACAAGGGGGGAAAAAAAAGCTCCAGGGAAAAGCACTTGTTCCTAAATACTTAACACTGGTGTTCTAATGGATTAGGAGTTTGATGAAGGAATCTAACAAGTTCTTCCACTTGATTTTACAAATAAAACACATAGGCCATTTAGGCCCACTAAATGATAAAGAGATTTAGACAACAGTGCTATGTGTAAGAACCAAGAAAAGCCGAAGCAGATTGCATTTCAGTCCCTGTAGAAAATCTAGGCTATGTCACGGACAGCCAACAGTGGCACCAAGATAAAATACGACAGCAGAGGCTGCTAGCTTCATTGAGTACAATTCCAAAGGAAACAAAAGCTCTGTAGAGGTGAACTCCTCTTATTGCACAACTGGGCAAAACCTCTAGCTTTGAGTCATTAACATGCTTCAACACAGCTATCATATGGTTTCCTTCACCCAGAAACCAAATCTAACCAGCAGACACTCGGAAGTGATAAGTTATCCAAAAAATGTTCAACAAGTAATTTTCCAAATTATACTTAAATAAGTCCATTTATTCCATGTTTCCAGACTACCTCATTTTTTTACTTGCAAAGATAAAGACAGACTGGAGGGAAGTATACAAAATAAAATTCATATGGGGTTGAATGAGAAGCTAAAACCTACTAGGAAAAAAAACTGCATTTAATTCACCATAGAATTTAGGCAACTTGCTTTAGAAAATCATTCTAACATCAACTGCAGATTATACACCATGCATACTTCTTGAGTGATACAGATATAATGTCATAACCTTATGATTTATTAAACCCAACAATAAGAGAATAAGTAACAAAATAAGGTATGACATAATGTAAGATCTGTGAAGAAGAGGCCTGAAGCTTTGGGAAGTTCAGGTGATTAGCAAATTTGAAAGAGGCAGTGGGAACTGATCTAAGCCCTGAGGGAAAGGCTGGATGGTGGGATGCAGAGGTGGGAGGGCACTCTGAGCACATGACAAGCACAATGGGGCAAAGTCCCAAAGGAGGGACTCTCCATGGTATTATCTTGCACAAGATTGAGAAGACCAGTTTGTCTGCACTGTAGGGCTAATGTAAGAAGCTATGAAAGATAACATTGGCGAAGATCTGTTGAAGCGGAGAACAGGAACATTGAAAGTTGGGCTTATTTAGACTTTACCCTGTGGAAGTCTTCTGATCAGAAAGGTAATATAAACAACAAGGTGTTTAAGGAATAAACAGTTAGTTTGTCCTGTCAGTCCTTTTGTCAAATCCAGACCGATCAGAATTTATTGTGTCTAGTGAACTGTCCCAAATTATAGCCTGGTGCAATTTTAGTACCACTTTTGCTTTGGAAATGCTATGCAAATGTTTTTATTGACTGATGATAAATAACATGGAAAATGACTCCTGGCATTAAAAATCATTTTGCCAAAGGCATAATAGTTTTAGAAACCATTTTTATCCTGTTGAACAAAATAGAATTGATAACTTTTTAGTAATTATTAATTAATTATTAGGTATTGCTAAACATGCTTTAATTTAGTACTAAGTACTCAATAATATTCAAAAATATAGAACTTGATTCCATCTGTATAGGAGCATTTCATTTCCATAACCACTGACTACTCAGTGGCACCTGATCACAAGTCCCTGCATGATCAAATCACAATGCAGTGATCTGTGGCAGGAGTAACAACTCCTATCTTTTTCTGAGTTGTATCCATATGACAGAGCAAGAATAGAGGGAAAACAAAGAATACACAGAATAAGAAAAATACATATAAAGGACTGCAGTCTAAGAATAATATAGTAAATAAGAAAGCTCTTTAAAAAATTGATTCATGGCTACAGAGTGGAAAAGCACCTAAAGATGTTAAGAGTATTTCTCAAACTGATATAGCGGTCAAAAGAACCCACAGAATAGGTTCAGGGTCAGCTCCCAGTAATCAGTGCTGTGAGAAAAACTAGGGGTGCGGAAGGGAGTGAAGTAAAAGACTAAATTACAAATAGGCCAAGTGAACCTGAGAGGAAGTGATAAAATTCTCAACAGACACAATTGTGTTTATAGCAGGGCATCATTCCCAGGTCTAATTGCCCCCAGTAATGGCAGAGAAAACCCCACAAGACCTCAAGAAGGTACCCCACTCCTTGATAAAAAATGGAGGATCATGGCTTTTCATCTGGATCAAAACCCCACATATCCATTTGTTTCTGACCCAATCCTATACAACAGTAATCCCGAGCCCACCTCACCATCACATGGCTCTCCAGCACCGCTGCTATGAATACCAAGTGTGTCTAGCACTGACCTGTCAGAATTTTCTTAATAAAATTTCCTCGTCTTACCACATGGTGAAACTCAGGATTAAGAAGGCAATTTTATACCCTCCCCATACAAGATCCTTTAAGGGGTGAATGTCTGCACAAATAGCTCCAGGGACCCGCCACCTCATTCCCATGCAACATACTTCCTGTCTCTCTCATCACCTCCAAACCGCAACTTTAGTTTTCCATTCAGTTTACATGCTGTTACCAAGATTCCGGTCCTCAGAACCCAGTCCCTGAGAGTGAGTTTGGGGGACGGTTTTCTACCCTCAATTCCCCTCTTTGGAGCTTCAGAGAACCTAAGAGAAGGAAGCCAGAAAGCACTGGGGAAACGAGCACTATTCCCATTCTGCCCACTTAGGCCGGTTCCATACTTTTGAATGAAACCAAACGGATGGGGCGGAGGGAGGGGAGCCACAGAACTGGGTGTCCCGAATGAAGAACAGGCGAGCTCCCTCGCTTTTGAAGCGTCCACAATGCACAACGCTGAATCTTATCTGGAAACGGGATTATTCGTCCCGAAGCCCAACAGCACTTTAGCCACTCGAATTCCAAAACTCTCCAAGTTACTTCCCCAGCGGGGCAGCAACTTAACTCTGCCTGGAGAGGGCTCCGACCCGCACCCGCTACCAGGAGCAGCTGCAGCGGGGAGTTCAGCCTCCGCACCCGCGAGGGCAGCAGGACCCGAACCTCGGGTCCCGGGCGGCGCCGGCAGCGAGCGCGGCAAACCGCGGAGTCCGCGCCCAACTTTTCACTCAAGGCAGAGCCGATCCCCCCCAACTTTGCAGCGGCCGCGACGGGCGTCCAAAGCCCGCCGGGTCCGGGAGGGAGGGTGGGGGCGAGCACTCACCAACCCCATATTTCTGCTTCTTGGTTGGGATCCAGCGAGCCATGGCGGCGACCTCGCCCCGCGACGGCGGCTGCGGTGGCTACAGTTGCAGCTCCTCAGTCGCCGGACGCCGCCACCCCGGACGCCTGCGAGCCCCGGGCTCTTCCGCCATGTTCCGGCTAACTTCGCCCCGATCCCTACGAGTCGTCTCCTCGCCGCTCAGCGCACCGCCCCCGCGGGGACGGGAATCTCTCCGGCTCCCGCCCTGGCCCTGGCCGGCTCGCGAGTAGCCCGCGGTCACCTGCTGGGCCGGGCGGCCGCGCCACCGTGCGCGCCCCTCCGAGGCACCGCCCCGGCCCCTCCCGTGCGGCCGCCCCACCCCGCACCGCGCCCTGGGCGCTCGGGCCTCTCCCACCCGCTCCGCGACTCCCGGGCGGACTCCGGCCCGGCCTGGCGCACTTCCCTGCAACAGTTTCCCATTGCATGCTGCATTCTGGCTTTGCTTTTGTTTTTCCCCTCCGACTCCCCAACCGGGATTAAACTCGAAGAGCTTGATCTCTCAGGGAAGGGTTCCCCGCTGCGGGCAACCTGAGTGCTGCGCTGGAGGCGCGGGGCACGCCTAGGTGGGGCTTCCAGGCAGGGGGTGGGCGAGTAGTCGGGGTCCGCTCTCCCTGCGCACACCAAAACCCTTGGGGGGAGCTAGAATGAGTTAAGAAGAATGGTTGCTTCCCCCTACCCCCACCCCCCGCGGGGTACCCCCAGTGCCTGGCACTCAGCAGGCTTCAATAAATATTTGTTGAATCAATGAGTAGTTAACTACTGGGTTCACTCCCTAGAGTTCTAACAGACACCACGACAGCCGGAAGCCATACTCCAGCGCAGACATTATCTCCTGTGGCCACCGTTTATAGTCTTGGAAAGCAGGAACATGTCTTTCGGTAAATAGAAAAGCGGTGCGAGGGAGACGGACTCAGTTTCCTAGTAGATATTCTATGAGGAGATTATTGAGAGAGCCCTAATTTGTAAGTCCTGTATCACCAAAACACTGGGACTTCTCTCCAGTTAGACAGACTCAGACTGTCATGCTCAGGGGAAAGTCTGCCCCCACGACCTCCTTTCTTCAGCAGCCCAGCAGCCCAGGGAGCATTCTGCCGAGAAAATGACAGGGCACGTTCAAGTCTTTTCTCGTTTACTGACTGTATTGACAAAGATCCAAAAACACAGGATTGCGCATAGGTTAGGTTCCAGTTGGCGCCCTCCCTGGAACTCTCCTCCTGGAACTCACTTCACGGAGAGAACTAGAGAATGAAGACTAGATCTGAGGCACACGAGTCTAGGGGGCTTCTAGATAACTCACGCTTAGAAGTAAAATCTCAGAGTAAATGACCAGCTTAATATGTTCACCGTCTGAGAAAATGCCTCCTGAAAGAAATTGTATTGTTCTTGCACTCTGTGAAGGTTTTCTTGACTATTTGGAATATGAAAGGAAAGGAAAATAAACATTCAGTTTAATATAGTGGAACTTGTTTGAGGAATTAGGACATGTTAACTTTGGTGCCTGTTTGCAAGGCCAAGTCTAAAATTTTTTTTTAAATAAAAGGTCTGTTCACATTAGGTAACTTTAGGGCTTCCTTCTGGATCAACCAGTAGGTATTTTTCACAATATGTAATTATAATACCAGAAATTCTTCTTTCACTTCAGATTTGACTCCCAGAAGGAATGTCACCATCTTCCTGAAAATAATTTCCACCATCATGATTAACCTGATTTCCCAAGTTAGGTAATTTTTCTTCCATCCTTCCTCCTTTTGTTCCTTCCCTTCACAAATATAAAATACCTACTAGATGCCAGGCATTGTTCTACAAATGGAGGTACAGCAGTGGATAAAGTAAAATCCCTACCATAGACTTTACATTCAGGGATAGTACGACAATAAACAAATAAATAGATACCTGCTAGTGTTAACTGCTGTGGAGAAAAAACCAAAGTAAGTGGGATGGGGGTGGGGGGTGCTGCTATTTTATATAGCTTGATCTGGGCATCTCTGATAAGGTGATGTTGAAATACAGACCTTTAGGAAGTGCAGATTTCAGGGGAAAGTATTCTTGACATCAGGAACAACTAACGCAGAGGTTCTGAAGCATGTTTGGCAGGTTCCAAAACCAGCCAGGAATCCAGTGTGGAAGAGATGTGATCCAAGAGGCACTGGGTGGCCAAACAGAATGGGACTGTGAAGGCACAGTAAGGTCTTTGTGTTACTAAGAATGCAAAATTTAGAGGGTTTTTGAGCCAACCAGGGATATGATCTAAATTGCTTGCTCTATATTGAATAGGCTGTAAAGGGGCAAGGGAAGAAGCAGGAAGACCAGATGGAAAGATTTTCCCGTAGTTCAGGCAAGAAAAGAAGGTAGTTGGGACCAGGATGGTAGAGATGGAAGTGGTGAAAAGAGGTTGGGTTCTAGATATGTACTGAAGGTAGAACCAACAGGAATAGAATGTGGGCAGAGGATGATTTACTGTGACACTAATAAACCTTAAGCTTCAGGGTCCCTCGATGCACTTTCATGAGCATGTTTTTGTGAAATTTGTAATAATAATAAAAAAGATAGGTTTATGATCTTTTTTTTGAAGAGCCCTGCCCCTTATTGTATAAGCTTCAGGCCCCATGAACCCTGGGTCTTGTCTCTGAATGTGAGACAAAAGAAGGATCAAGGATGATTCCAAGGTTTGGGGCCTGAGCAACTGGTAAATAGAATTATTTTCTTGCTTATCTGAGGTATCTATCTAGTCCTCACCCTTTTATCCAAGTTGTTCTGTAGTTTTCCTTCGATCTTTGTTTAGGACTCACTTTTTCATAACTTTCTCAGCAACTATACTGTGTGAACCATCAGAAGCTGAAGCCCTTTACACTGTACCATCTGGTTCTACCCTGCTCTGGAGTAGGGGCTTCACAAAGTTACTTCTGTCATCTGTGCTTATGAAAATTGGGTGATCTGTTTTCTCCAACAACAGATATATTTTAAAAGTAACATCCATCAATGTGTTAATACTCTTATCTAGTGGATCTGGGTTTTTTACCAAAATGATTTCAACTGCCCCATCCCACCCTTCCAATGTAGGCTTTTTCTGAGATTTAAGGCTTGAATTGGGGCACTGGATATTTCAAGTTTAACAATAATTGCTTTAAGAGGGTTGGAATAAAATGGAGCATTTTAATTACCGCTTTCAGTATGTTTATTATTTTACCTCTGAAGACTGAAGTCCACCCACTTTGTTATGTCAGATGGTTAAATCCCAATTTGAAAGTCCATTTAAATCCAAAAAGCAGAGCTATTCAAAGTCTGTTATTAAAATAAGGCTTAAAATTAGAGAGTCAAACAGATGGCAAGCTGGAATTACAGCATGATTCCCAGAAATATCCATTTCTTTTTTCCTCTGATATCTTTTCAAAGAAACATTAAGCATACTCCACAAACAAAGATATTCAGAATCCAAAACCTATACAAATACAAACACACTTGTGCACACACGAGCACTCACACCTGACATATGAGAGAAGGAATTGGGAATAAATAAATATACAGGCTACTTTGACATGAATATTGTGATTATCCCTGACAACCCTAAGAGAAGAGGTGGACTTTATGTGAAGACAATCTGGCAAGGGTTTCACTTATCCCATTGATAACAAGTTTTATTTTGCCAAATCTGGCTGACTTGATTGTGTCTCTGGGAGAAGCCATGGATTCTGTTAAAGAAAGATAAAGGATGACCATTCTTTAATCTTATATATGAGTAAGTAGCTGCTAGAACTACAAAAATACAAAAAAAAAAAATCATTAAAAATGCAATTTGTTCTAAGCACTGTTTTGCAGGTTTCTAAGGGCAAATACTTTGGGGCAGGATGGTTCTATGTTAAGCCAGGAGCAGGGCAGTGCATTGAAATTTGGGACCCAAGAAATTGGACAAAGGGATCAGTATCTCCAGCCTCAGAAATACCTTTTACATTTTTCCCAGGAACTCTGCCATCAATCCCCATCCCCAAACGACAGGGGTGGTGAGCATCTCTGGAAAGTCCGGTCTGTCTGATGAATGGGGAGATGATGGTCAGTGCCCTCATGTTATTCATCTCCTCATCCCGGCACTGTGAGATTTATGCTGGGTAAGCACTGTCACCCTTTTCAAGAACACAGCCAAAAGCTTTCAGTTTTGTTAGAATGTTCTTTACTGCAAATGTCTAAATGTGCCCTGGGATCACCTTTGGGGGAGGTAAGCAATTACAAGTTATTGATTTGATGAAA
This sequence comes from Choloepus didactylus, assembly GCF_015220235.1. Lineage (NCBI taxonomy): Eukaryota > Metazoa > Chordata > Mammalia > Pilosa > Megalonychidae > Choloepus > Choloepus didactylus. The sequence continues at coordinate 30,094,297 of NC_051326.1, read as the reverse complement.
CCAGGATCCATATTCAAGTGAAAAAGAATCAAAACTGCTAGGCTTATAACACTTTCTATACTACTTGATTTTTAAAAAACTATGTGTGTGTGTGTATATATATATATATATATATATATATATATATATAGAAAAATTCATATGTATACTGAAAAGTTTCTTTTAGTAAAACTGTTTATAACAGATGAAAACTAAGAAGAAATATGGAAAAATTTATGATGCTAGCATCAGTGAAAATGATTAAACTCTATATGCCACAAAATGATTATAACTAGTTAAAATTATATATTTAAAAGGAAAAAAAACCATAGAGGTACAAGAAAAAAAGAAAAAGGAAAATTTTATTCAACCTTCTTCAAAACAAAATTGCTTGGTTGCTGAGGTCCCTGGGCTAGGTAGCAGGAGCAGGGAGTTAAATATCTAAATTTGACCTTTATTTGAGACAGGAGTGATGTTTCATTCTGCAGTCTTGGCAACAGAGACACTATGACTATATTATGAAGATGGCTGTCATATTGAACAGGTTTTGTTTCCCATTATTTTGTGATCAGTTAGGAAAACAAACACTTGATCCAAAATTTTTATTTAATACCAGACAGAATTCATTATTCATGGTCACCAGCTTTAGAGTACTGATAACTATTAACATTTATTGACTGTACCAGGCAGTATTCTAAATCAACTTCTTTAATCCCCCTACAAACCTAATGCAGTAAATATGACTATTGTTATCCCCACCTTACAAGTGTGGAATTTGTGGCTTAGAAGGTGTCAAGAATTTGCCCACATAGCTAGTTAGTGGCAGAACTAGACTGACACCGAGGCAGCCTGGCTCCAGAGTCCATGCTTTAAACCAGAGTCAAGTAACTTTTATTTTGAAGTATATATATATATGTTTAGGCTTTGTGGGCCACATGGTCTCTGTCACAACCACTCAACTATGCAGTTTTAATGGGAAATAAAGCTCTTGGAAGAGAAGTCATCCAAAGAGAATAATTCTGAATAGTCAAGGTTGTCCTAGTAATAGCCCCTTAGAAATCAGAGGAAAGGGGCAGTTCTGAGAACAGTGAGTATCTGACTTTAGCTGTTATCCCCTAGCCTAGCTCCTCTGAACTCTACTTTTAATGATAGGAACTCTAAATAATAAATTAAAAAAAAAACACAAAAAACTTAACTAAACCTCTTTAAGGCTGTAGCATACAAGCCACTGCTTTGGTACCCATTGTTCAAGCATGCTTCCATGAAGAGGAGGGAGGTGTTTCCGTGCGTAGCCCAGTGGAAATGACGATAAGGCCTTGCTAAGAAAATGGTGCTAGAAGGAGATGTGGCAATTGCTGTGGAAAAGGTTTGCAAGGACAAGCAGATACAGGTGATACCACCAAGTTGGGGCCAGAGCAGAAGGAAAGGAAACAAAATGGCTAGATTCAATCATGAGTACGTACTGAGATATACACCCTGGGTTTTCTAGAAATATTTGAAGGAGTGCTTTGCAAGGAGGAGGGTGGTTGAAATTGTAGAAGTGGTACCGGAAGGGTAATATTCTTAAACACATGTTCAGAAGCTTACTGAGATTGAGACAGCTATTTGGTGTCTTTAATTGGCCCTCCTCCTCAGAAGTCATGTATCTGAATGTCAATCTTCTTGTCCTCTTGGGAGTAGAATCTAACTCTAGCATAGGATTATCACATCACAATAAAAGTGATTCAAAGTTTTAAGGATTGTTAATTTGGATGGCAAGATTTTTATCTTGGATATTTTGCAAGTTTTTCTTCGAAGCAAGCAACTGTGTAATGGCAAAGCCCATTAATGATAGCTCAACACCAAACCTTTAATATTAAAATGTACACAACATTATCGAAGTAACTTTTTCTTATGTAGTCTTAAATTCGCATGCTATGGCTTCATTCCAGGACTATTTGTGTCATATTTCCGCAACATTCCCAAACTCACTTCTTTCCAGATAACGAGATATTTTTAAATGCTTTGTAGCAATTACCTGGCTCAGCTGGATCAGGACAGCGCCCTGGGGTTCATTACTAACATAGTTTCTTAGTCATGTTACCACAGCAGAATGCTCTTATTTAAACAGCCCTTCCCTCCCATAAAACTATGCCCCAGGATTCGTTTCCCCAGTAGGACTCATACCACATATGCAAAAAAGTTTCTCAAGACTGGAGATAAACTCACTTTTGTTCTTTCTGGATACAAACCTCCCTTAGAAATGATCTATTAATTTCAAGAGCTGGGTGCTTGCCCTGGGAGTTGTGTTTTGATTTCTTCTGTGATTTGCCAAAGCCCTCTCTTGACGTCACTCTTATTTGTAAAATGATTGTTGTAATTCATTTTGGGGTACAATGTTAGAATTCCCCAGAATGGTGTGTTAATGAAAACTGGAAACAACTCCTACTCATTTTGAATCTAAGGAACAGGAAAAGTCACATGGCCATATGTTTTACTAAATATTCTGTGAGTCACTTGAAGTAGAAGCATACCAATAAAATGGATAGAACTTTAGTGGATTTAATCAAGAATAAAAAAGATATATACAGATACTCAAAATTAGGAATAAGAAAGGAGACGGGATCATAGGAGTGGAGAAGCAAACTTTTATAAAACTGTGATGTGTAGTTCATAGATAATACATCGGAAACAAAAAAAAGACAGAATTCACTAGGAAAATGAATGAAGAAAATTGAGAAAAGAAATAGAAAAAATGAGCAGACCAAGTAGCATAGAAGAAATTGAAAATGTGGTCAAAATATTGCATCTAAAAAATGTCCCAGGTCTAGACATAAAAACAAGTACTTTTATATATTCAGAGAATTGATCAGCTGAATGTAATATAAACTATTCCAGGGTGTAAGAAAAGAAGGATAGCATCTCAATTTATTTCATGGAACTGGCATAATCCTGGCAGAAAAAGTTGTTAAAAAATAGAAAAAAAAAAAATACAAATTTATATTTGTATATTTGTATAAATACAATATAGTAGCACTGCAAATAGATGTAAAATAAATGAAAATATTAGTGACTCTCACCAAGCCTTTTATGAAAAGAACAATACAAAATAATTAAATACATTTTATTCTAAAAATACAAGAGTGATTCATCAATAGGAAATTTATCAACAGAACTTATCTCATAATAAGGTCAGGAGATAAAAACCAAATGACCATCTGGATAGATGTGTTGCAGGCATTTGATAAAATTAACATTCATTCTTGATCCAAACTCTTAGCAAACCAAGAATAGGATATACTCCTCAACATGAAAGAGTATATATGAGAAATCAGCAGCCAGCATCACATTTAAGGGTGAACTGTGATGTATTCTCATCAACCAGAAGTAAGAAATGAATGTCATCTAACACCATAGTTAGAGCTTCATTCTGAGATTGCTCTAACCAATGCAAGGAAATTAGAGACATGAACTGGAGTGGAGGAGATCAAATTGTCATCATTTGCTGAAGAATCAACTGGCTAACAGAATCAATAACAAATACTTTCAAGTAAATCATAACGCGATCATGTTCTATAATGTATTACTATTCCCTGATTTTGAAGTACGCGTAAGGAGACTTCATAGGCCCTTTCATCAAATTTACTATTATACCATAATGTATATTTCAATTTCTGCAAATTAACCAACTACCCCATTCCCTGCCAAATTGTTCATCTTTAAACGCAGAAGTGAATCTAGCTTCAAAATTATTTTACTTAATTTCTTATGGAAAAATTTTAATTAGGTCAACCAGGTTGTTAATATTTACTTGTCAGTAGGGTCCTTTTGGGGGTGGAGTGAGCCTTTGCAATGAGTTGCTCAGTGTCATCCTGAATCCTTCCAGCAAGTCTGGTGCACTGCTTCTGTAAAAGGCATTTTCAGGACCCTCGGAGTCTACTTCTCCACCCAGTGTGAGCTGACAACCCTGCCTCTGTGGTTGGCATGGTGTTGCACTATCTGTCAACATCATCCTTTCTGCACTAACCACAGAACTATGGTTGCAAGCAAGACTTTGGGGTGGAGGTTACACAAATAAGTTTTGCACAGAGACTGTGTTTGCTACAGTTGACTCTGAGTGTGCACCTTGCCCTGAGCTTACTCTTTTAGAGACTCTCTATAACCTGTGATTCAAGGAAGCCCCATGCCAAATTACAATCCAAGCCCAATGCACACAAGTGAGGTAGAATCTATAGCTTTCCAGGCTGCACTAGAGAATGAGCTGCCATTAGTTGCAACAACAGCAGTATGGGAAAATTAAATACACAAAGATACATGTGAGAGCAAGGAAAACTTAATTGGAAAATATAATTATAATTGCTTCTAAATTAACCATGAACATATCCATTAAGCAATTTAGGTATGATTCCAGAACCTTTAGCAGTTTTCCTCTTGCAGTGCTCACAAATCTTTTCTTCGAACATTCCTGCTAACAAATGCAAAACCTGTGGCATACTAGAAATAATGGCTTGACCTTTCTTAGGGTTAAAGAAGGCAACAGAGGTAGAAAATTCTTGTTTCAGTGGCCCATAGTTGAGCAACACTATTAAATTTAGAAAATGAATTAGAAAACCTCAAAATAAACTTTAAAGTTTCATGAAAACAATTTATGTCTGCATTTAAAAATAGCAATAGTTTACCATGTGCTACTGAAAATAACCGTTTATACTATAAAGGAATAACCAAAATAAAAAAATCTTGGGGGTGGGGGGAAATGCTGCTATTCCAGGAAAGAAAGCTGAAAAGGAATGCTTTTAGGGGGGAAAAAAAAACTGGGGCACTGTAATACTACATATATTTGGTGCTAGTGCCACCCACTGTTCTAAGTATAAATTGCAATTATCCAATAGCCCATTTGTTCTGAATGTTCAGTATTTTTAAAAACCTGCCCACTCACAGCAGGAACAGGTGTTTTATGTTGCTTTCACTATCTCCACTTATCCAGATTTACTAGGTGCTGACTCAATGTGCTAACAGTTCAGCATAGATCTTATTTGTCATAAAACCCTACTAAGTAGGTAGTATTTGAATCCCCATTATATGAATGAACAGAATAGAGTTTGAAAATAACTAAATAACTTCCCACAGTTACATATTGATGAGTGGCAGAGTCAGGATTAGAATTTGGGTTGTCTTATCAGAATCCCTCCTCATGGGGTCACTATTCTGGCTTTTTCTGCTATGCTACTTTGTATTGGAATCTCCCCTTTCAGACATCTTTCAGAATATGTCTCTATCACTTCAGCCTCGGTGTACTATCTTCACAAAGATTCACATATTCATATTCTGTCCAGAAGGGCAGATGGGAAAAAAAACAGAAAGCTGACGTGGGCAGGGTGGCAAATCCAAACAGAGGGGAGTAGCAAAGTGAGGCAGGTATGCCAGTCCCTGGGAGGGCAGAGGCTGGACATCCATCCCAGCACGCACCCCTGAGCAGCACAAATAGAGTGATCTGGAGTCAAGGTAAATGGTACAGGAGCCCATGACGGTGTGTGCCTTTTCATATCACCGGATGCTATTATGACCCAATCAAGGCAAATGAGCAAAAGATTGATCAAGTACCTTTGGTGTGAAACACTGTGAGGCATGCACTGTGAGTAACCAACAATTTGCCTCAAACCATCTGCTTTCCCGTTCCTCTCCTCCACAGATTTGGCATTTGCAGTATTTAATTAAAGCCAGATGTAAATAGTTGAAAACCTCAATTGCTGAGTTCCAATCTGATTAAGTGTGGTATACCCACGCACTACAGCTTAATTACATAGTCAAAGCTTAGGTCGGCATCAAAGCAGTGCAACTGACTCTCCAGGGTCCTGCTGTTTCCCTGGAGAAACCTGTTTCTTACTCTAAAAAGCAAAACTAGCACGGTGCTAGACTAGAAGTCTAGCAGTCTAGGAGGTGTTGATGGAAACTGAGGCACAAAGATGGTCGACAGCAGACTAAATGTTTCAGGAAACAGAATGACATGTGGAAGAATTCTTGGCTTACATTGTCTGTCCACCTGCATCTCCCGTTTAGAAAAAAAATAGCTTAGTTTTCAGCATGACCTCTTTGGTTTACAGAAAGGCAATTTTGCAGCAAAGGGCTAGATCTTTTCTTCAATGATCCGAGCATGCCAGGTAGCTCAGACCTCTCAATGTCCTCCATATCACCCAGTGAGTCTACAGGAGTTAGCCTCATCTACTTTCAGCATGGAGACACGCGTGCTATGCGAAATTCCGTGAAGGGAGGTGGTTGGAAGGGAGGAAAGAGCATAGATTCTGAACTCGGGACTCCGAGGATTTTAATTTTAGTACTAATACTTCCATTGTAACTTGCACAAATCATTTAAATTCTTTAAACCTCAGCTTTCTCATTTGTAAAAAGAGGATGATAATATAGACTTTACAATTTTTTGTGAGGATTTAATGAGATAATTGTAAAAAAAGCACCCGTAGGTGTTACATGAATATTGACTAGATTAGTTTTAACAAATATCATTGAATAGCGTTTCCACTATGAATAAAAAATGGTTACTTGAAATTTATCAGTTAATGAAAACATTTGTGGGGTGTACAGGACACTGCTGGTTGTCCCTGGATGTCTACCCTCCCCTCCTTCCTTAATAACAGAACTCCATGCTTTTTGCTGGACACCTCGCTATGTGGAATCAGGAGTCCCATTTTCAGCCCTCCTTATGGCTGACATGTTTAGGTGCTGAGTTCTGACTAATGAAATTCTATCAGTCAGGATTCAGTGCTCTTATCAGAATCCCTCCTCATGGGGTCACTATTCTGGCTTTTTCTGCTATGCTGCTTTGTATTGGAATCACCCCTAGTCAGACATCTTTTTTTTAAGCAATGACAACAAAAGTGAATACAGGCAATTAGTACCTTTTGGAAACAATTGGCAGATCTGGAGTGGGTGGCAGGAGGCCTCCATTTGAACTATTGAATTCAAGAACATTTTGCTATTGGAGTAGGAAGTAGAGGCCAAGTGGTGATTCTGGGTTCCTGACGGTTATGGAATTATCAAATCAGCCACCTGGTTACTTACTCTAGGCACAGTTTATGTGCAAGAGAAATAAAGTTCCTCCTTGTCTATGCCACTGTTGGATTTTCTGTCACTCAGAATGGAACCAAATCCTAACTGATACAGGGTGCTCACCATTACGATTATTATTTACCTTGCTTTTTTATTATCTGTGCTCAGCATATTGGAAAACATAGGAAGTGTGGAAGTGTTCATGCAGCAGAGACTGTTGGCCTAAGAAACAGAAACGACATGAATATTTAAACAGAGAGATACCAATGCAAGGGAACTGGTTACCCAGAAGATGGAAGAACCTAACAGAGGACTGTGAGTTAACTTAGAGATTATAAACAGCAGGAAGCTACTAATACCATTAAGCCAAAGGGACAGAGGGAAGAGGTGCTAAAGATCCTAATGTTGTTTCCAATTATTGACTGTCTTCCCTGTAAGAGGATTTTACCTCTTGGCTCATTGATTTGTGGCTTGGCCATGTGACTTGCTTTGGCCAATCAAATTTGAGAAGTTTTATACACACACACACACACACACACACACACACACACACTATTTGCAAATCGAATCAATCATAGGATCTGTGAGTAAGACAATTGGTATCAACAAAAGCTTTCTGACAGGCAGGCAGCTTGGTAAGAGATGATGCACCAGGCTTGGGATCAGGAAACCTGCATTCACTTCCTGGCTTTGCCACTTACTACCTGACAGGCCTTGGGCAGGTCACTTGGCTTCACTAGATGCCAATTCATTGGAGGAATAGAGTCAAATGTTGAATATATACAGATCTCTCAGGTCCATTCATCTTGCTATCGTATACCTTGGACCAACCATACAGTAATAACAATCCCTTAAAACAAAACTTCTTGTCCCTAGATAAAAAATTTTTTCCCTTGTATATGTCCCTTTGATTACAAATTGTCTCTGTCCTAATACCTATTCACCAAGTTGCCTTTTCCCCTAAAAATGAGTATTTCTTCATTGAACCAAAGCAGTACAAAGTCTACTCATTCTAGTTTCTGGTAGAACAATTTCATTGGCTGAAAAAGAGTGTTAGTTCCAGGAGTGACTTGACAGAACATCAGCACTTGATAGTTTCACATACGTGCAAGTCCTTTCAAGTAGCATCAACTGTTTTGATGGATAACTTTCAAAAAAGGAGCTTCAATGCATTCTTTCAGTTCCCTTCCTCCAAACTCCTAAGTGAGGTTGCCATATGCTTTGTCATCACCTTCTTTTCCTCTTCTTCAGTGTGAGACAGACCGTATTTCACTTGAGTTCAACCAACCGGATTTGCTGAACTAAAACCACCAAGGAAGTCTCTGGTGGTGTTAAATCCTGCATGTAGTTGTGATAACAAGTGACAGGGTGCAGGATGAGGAGTGCTGTGGTAGATTGTGTGGTGGATTGAATTATGTACCCCAATTTAGACATGTTCTTAATCCTGTCCGCATTCCTGTGGGTGTAAACCCATTGTAAATAGGATCTCTCGAAGATGTAATTTTGGCTAAGGTGTGTGCCAAATGAAGGCAGGTGGGGCTTACTCTGTATTATTGGACTCCTTTGTAAGCAGAAGAAATTCAGGCAGCGAGAGAAAGCCACAAGGAGAATGGGGAAGTCAGTGGGAACTGGAAGAAAAGGGAGAGGCCATTGCCGTGTGACCTGAGGCAGGGATTTAAGCCAAAGAACCCCCAGGATGTTGTAAGCCAGCACCAGAATGAGACCAACCACAGGAAGAAGCAAGCCTTCTAGCCTCTGAAACCATGAGACAATAAATTCTCATTGTTTAAGCCACTCCATTGTGTGGTATTTGTCATAGCAGCTTGGAAAACTAATTAGAAGTGCCTTTGTAAAGGACCACCTGTAAGACCAAGAGTGTGGTGACTTCCAGATCACCATATCAATATGGTTAGAATTCATCTTTCTAGGCACTTCCAAAGTGTAGAGTCCTGGCATTGAGGGGGAAAAAAAAAAGATTCTCCATGCCCCCTTCCCCATCCTTCACCCCCCACCCCCCACCCTGCTCTTTGGAGGAATGATGGAATGGAACTGTGATAAAAGCTACCCACCTGGCTGAAGCAATGCTAGGCTCCATCCCTCCTGGGTGCTGCTCCTTACCAATCCTTCTGACCATCCCCACCTCTATTTCTAAACAAATTGGCCCTCACGGGGGCAGGTGGAAAACTTCCCTCCAGCACCCTCTTAGATGCTAGATTTCTCAGAGACATCCTAATGCACGGCATTGGTTGCTCCCTGTTCCAGCCTCCCCAGGTCAGAGGCAGGTGGGTAGAATGGAAGAAAGTTCTCGCAGGTTGGAAGTCTTTCAGGATGGAACTATGTCTGCTGATTCAGTATTTGGGCTTCCATGACAAGGGATCTGGTTAAAGTTTCTTGAGGTAATTAATACATACAAAATAATAACATGGTGTTCCCTACCTTCACTAAGGAAACAGCACAGGATTTCACTACACTGATGGCCTTTCCTCCACTTACGAGTGATTGTTTCCTCTTCTTTTAATTTTTTAAGTGGTAAAAGTAATACATGCATAATGTATTAGTTTGTTGTTGATGCTGTAACAAATCACCACAAAGTTAGTAGCTGGAAATGATACACGTTTATGATCTTATTGTTCTGAGGTCAGCATTCCAAAAGAGTCTCATGGGCTAAAATCATGGTGTTGTCAGAGCTCTGTTCCTTCTGGAGGCTCAATAGGAGAATCTGTTTCCTTCCCTTTTCCAGCTTCTAGAGGCTGCCTACATTGCTTGGCTTGTGCTCCCTTTTTCCATCATCAGACACGTAACTCCAACCTCTGCTTCTGTTGCCACGTCTCCTTTGATTCTCACCGTCCTGCCTCCTTCTTATAAGGAACTTTGTGATTACATTGGCCCCATCTGGATAATCCAGAATAATCTCCCCATCCCAATATCCTTAACTTGATCATATCTACACAGTCCCCTTTTCCAGATAAGCTAACATATTCACAGAATTTTGAGGATTAGGACATGGACGTCTTTGTGGGGCGTGGGGGGGGGCACTTCTTTAACCCCCACAGAATAAAAACATTAACAGTACAGAGATTATAAAATGAAAAGAAAAATCACTCCTATCCCCAAATAACTCAACTTTTTTTTATTAGTTTTTCTGATTGCTTACTGTCAAAATCTAATTAATATACTTACATTCCAAGTTCTTAATTTATCAGCTTAAAAAAAGTCTACTAACTCCCTGAATTCAGCAGGCTTACCTCTCTTTTCTTACCCCTCAACACTTTCCTGCCCTGCTAATTTAGTTAGTTGCATTTTACTTATAGTTGTTTTATTTTTGGATGTGCTGACTTTTTTCAAATACAGTTTTATTGAGATATTTTCACATGCCCTACAATCATCCACAGTGTACAATCACAGTATCATCATAGAGTTGTGCATTCATCACCAGAATCAATTTTTGAACATTTTCCTTACTCCCCCAAAAATAAAATAAAAGTAAAAAAGAACACCTAAAATATTCCATACTCCTATTTTTCATTTAATTTTTGTCCCCATTTTTCTACTCATCTCTCCATACACTGGATAAAGGGAGTGTGAGCCACAAGGTTTTCACAATCACACAGTCACACATGTAAACTGCACAGTTTTACAATTATCTTCAAGAATCAAGGCCACTGGGTTACAGTTCAACAACTTCAGGTATTTCCCTCTAGCCATTCCAACACAGTAAAAACTAAAAAGGGTTATCTATATAGCACATAAGAATACCCTCCAGAGTGACCTCTCGACTCCATTTGAAATCTCTCAGCCACTGAAACCTTATTTTGTTTCATCTCTCTTCCCCCTTTTGGTCAAGAAGATTTTCTCAAGCCCTCAATACCAGGTCCAGGCTCATCCCTGGGAGTCATGTCCCGCATTGCCAGGGGGATTTACACGCCTGGGAGTCATGTCCCATGGAGGGGGGAGTGCAGCGAGTTCACCTGCTGAGTGAGCTTAGAGAGACAGAGGCCACATCTGAACAACAAAAGAGGTTCTCTGGGGGTGACTCTTAGGCACAATTGTAAGTAGGCTTAGCCTCTCCCTTGCAGTAATAAACTTCATAAGGACAAGCCCCAAGATTGAGGGCTCAGCCTACTAAATTGTTAGTCCTCAACGTTTGTGAGAATATCAGCAATTGCAATTCCCCAGGTGGGGAAGTCAACATTTCCACATTTCCCCCCACAGTTCCTCAGAGGAGCCCTGCAAGTATGTTTTTATTCTCTGCCCAAATCACTTTGGGATGATATGCTGACTTTTGACACTGTTTACAGATGCAGCATATGTAAGATTCAAAAGTTATTGTACGTGCACTTCCCTGCATTTTTCCTCTTATTCCTCTATGCTTGGTTTCTGTCACTGATATCATTAGTTTTACATTGTCAAGGATTATTTTTCTGTAATTTAAATTGTCTTCCATGTGCTTGGTCTATAGGGTAATTCTAAAATTGAGCATAAAGAAACAGCAATTATATATGATTATGATGGTATTAATCAGACAGAAACAAGTAGGGTGATTAGCTATACAGAGAAGGATGTGTAAATCTGCATCAATACACTTGGACCTCTTGAAAGAAAAGATTCCAAGCATCCAGATCAAATGGAGGTTTTATACCCAGAGCAATACCTGCAGTTGAGGATCCCTCCTGGGAAGACGGCTGCCTGCCAGCATGGCTCAGGAATTTGTGAATAGCAAAATCCAACCCAGGAAGGTCACTGTATTCATCAAGCCCACCTGTCCCTACTGCCAAAAGACCCAAGAGATCCTCTGTCAAATGTCCTTCAAACAAAAACTTCTGGAATTTGTTGATATCACAGCCATTACTGACACAAATGTGATTCAAGATTATTTCCAACAGCTCATGGGGGCAAGAATGGTACCTCAGGTCTTTATTGGAAAAGATGGTATAGGTGGATGCTCTGATCTAATAAGTATGCAAAAGAGTGGGGAACTGGAGACCCGGCTACGGCAAATTGAAGCTCTAAAATAATTACAGAGTAGACTCCAATGATGTCCCCCTTTGGGAACTGGACGGCCTCACCAATGAAGACAACACTTCTTGGTGGATGGATCTGGGGCCATTCTTACCCAGCTACAGCAACGGTTTATTATGAAATACAGTTATCAAAATAATGATAATAATAATAATAATGATAGGGGGAGTGGCGAAGTATGGGCCGTGGGGAAAGCTTGTCTTCTTCTTTTGGATCAGTATTAAAAAGACCAACTTTCCCCACACCATGGGGCCTAAAAGACTGATGGACCATCTTGGGTTTCTTCTGGATTGGCCTTTTGGGTTCCAAAAGACCATGACAAGTTCTGGTTTAGGATTCATCCATTGACCCAAAAGATGTTCTTTTGGACATGTTTTTCTCCTGACTGTTCTCCATGTGCCAGCTCTCTTCTACCTCTAAACCAGTGTTTCTCAACAACAACCATGTTTATTCCAAGCCCCCTAGGATGGATCTATATTTGGTTTTTGGTACTATCCATCAGCCAGTTATTTTCCTGAGCTTGACTTTCTAGAGTTTGCATTAAGAAATCAATAGCTTCTTAAATGTGCTTTTTCAAACTGCATACCTATCTCCCTTCACCATCTTCACCCCACCTTATCCCATTTTGAGAATCATTGCCCTGAGCCAGTGTTTACAACCTTGACAACTTAGAGTTCTCATGGGAAATATGCAGCAATTCCCCAAAGTGGCTGAGGGCCCAAGTTGAGAAACTGCAGGAAAAGTTAACCACTGTTAGTCTTCACTCAGTGCCACAGGGGTCAGAGACACAAGTGCAGTTGCTGCAATCATGTGGCAATATTCTTATGTAAGATGCTTGTCCAGGTAATCCTGAATGAGTGTGTATTATTTTGAAGTATCATCAAAATTAAAATGCAAAATTTAAAAATTCTCATAGAAATTTTGTAGCTCCCTCCCCCAAGAATATATCTGTGGAAGGAGCTAAACTTGAGAAACACTGTCCTAAATGGTTCTCAATTTTTTTTATTTTTCTTTTTCCACTCTTTGAAAATTTAAGAATCCCTTACCATGATGTTTAATTTTGTGTTCTAGAATTGCAAGATTATGTTCATTTCCTTTTGTGATCTTTGGTATGAGTAGTTAATTTCTTTCCTCATGAAGACAAACCCATAGATGATGATTCTGTTATTTTTGTTAAATTATTTTCCATGTCTTAAGTCTTTAAGAAATGGTATTAGTGTGAAAAACACATACTTAAAACTTTATTCATGTTTGCCCACATCATCATAAATAAAGGCATGTGTTGCTGTAAAAAAAAAAAAAAAAAGGTCTTTTTCTTTTTTTAGTGACTACTCAAAATTGTTCCACATTTTCATTTGCCTCACGTAGACCCATAACTTTCCTGTACAGTTTTTTTACTGGGGACTTTATTGTTTCTATTATTTTCATATTCACAGAAGAGATGAGTGAAATCTTAGTTTCCTATTTAAAGCATTTACTGAAAGAAATCCACTTTTTTTTCCTTGAGCTACATGAAGCCTTCTGACTTCCCAATTTGATTTAAGCCACTTTTTTTTTTCACGGCAAGTTACATAGCAGTCATCTTCAGATTTTTTGTCCTCAAGTACATTCTGCTCCATTTTGGCATATATGCGTTCTACTTTCTTAGATTCCCTTTTCATTTGGCAAGAATAATTCCTCAAGTAATTTTTCCAGAAATGGTGTATTGGAGGCTATCTTTCTGAGTCCTTGCTTGTTTTGAAGCTTTAGTAATTGTTTCTTATGTTTAGTTGAGAGCTTGGCCAGGTACAGAATCCATGGTGCAAAATTGCTTCTCCCAAAATTTTGAACTTACCATTCCACTTTACTCTAGCATTCATTGTTGCAGATGAGAATTCTGACACCAAATGGGTTGTTTTTCAGATTTTAAAAACATTTTCCATCTATTTCCTAAGCAGCCTCTTCTCTCTTGGGTCACTGTTTATTTGTGTGATCCTTTTCATTCATGATACCATTTTTCTCACATATTCAGTGATCTTTTGTTATCATTTTATGTTTTATAAATTACAGTCAAGGTTGATTTATATAAGTAGCAGCTGTGTGTTTCCCCCTAGGATGTGCAGTCTATATCCCCAACTGTTCTTTCTCTGCATGGGAAGGTATTTATGTGCTCTGTGGAAAAGTATGTGGGGGTGGGTAGAGGTAGAAAGTCTGAGGAACCCAGCTGTTCCTGGAGAGAGTGTGTTAATTAAGTTCTCTGGTTTACTGCACCACAGTCTATTCTTTTTCTGTAAATCTGCTAAATCCATATGTGGAGTTTAACTGAGGTTCTCCTGTGCCTTTTGGGCTGAGACTTCCTCCATTGTACTGTATCCATTGATATAGTCCCACGTGGTTCCTGATATCCAGAAATTTGTTAGAATCTGTATTTGGCACTGGTACCCCTTCATGTCTCCAGTGCTGTTAGATGTATTCCCTTTTTTAAAAAATTATTGTAATAGCGAGATTTAGTGATGGGAGGGAAGCAAAAATACTTTTATACAGGTTATAATCTCACACTAGAAACATACTGTGGCTCACATTCCTCTCTATCATTGCTCTTTGATACTCACTTTCACCAGATTTGTTGAGAAGAGGGCGACAATAAACCATCATCAAATGTCCCGGGGCTCTGAATTAAGAGTGACACTGAGTGAAGAAATCTGGGTGAACAACTCATGAAGCTCCACATTCCACTTAGGATTGGCCCAAGAAACTCAAATTCTAACAAAAAGACAGGGCTAATATTTATTGAGCCAAAACCATGGGTTAAGCACTTTGTTGGCACTGGGTTTGCTCTGGTGAATGAAATAAGATTAGTGGCTGAGACAAACGATTCGTTAACAAATGGACTGAGAATCAAATAAAAATTTAATTTCAGGTACAAGTAAGTGCTAAGATGAAAAGTAAAGCAGGATAAGGGTGTAAAAAGAATAGTGTTAGGGGACTTGCTATTTTAAACAGGGTGGTCAGGGAAGTCCTCCAGCAAGTCCTTTTAAGACAGACCGGAATGATCTGAAAGAATGAGTTCCATGACTACCGGAGTAAGTGCCCCAGCAAGTTCAAAGGTCTTATGTCAGGAATGTGCTTTGTGTGGCTGAGGCACAGTGGAAGAGGTCAAAGGGCCTAATATATGGAGAGCAAGAGGAAAAGGGACGGAAAATAAGGCTGGGAGGTAGCCAGGGGCCAGTTCACATAGCACATGGTACATGCTTTAGATTTATTCCATGTGTGATGAGAAGCTCCTAGAACTTCAGAGCAAGGAAGAGCTATAATCTGATTTACATTTTATGAGGGCCAATGAACACTGAGTGGAGAAAAGTCTGTGGGAATTTAAAAGTAGGCTGAGGAGTCAGGAAGTTCAGGCAATAAGTGATTGTGGCTTAAGCCTCTGTGCATCGAAGGTCAAGATGATAAGTGTTCAGATTTGGGATGTATATTTTTCTATTAGATGGATGTTATTGCATTTTAAAAATATCACAATAGGTCTTAGGAATCATCCAGCATCTTGTTGTTTCTTTAGCTGGGCAACTTATCGATCTTATTCATTAGCCTGCTAAACGGTTCTTTTTCCGGAGACATAGATACCATGCCAGATTTTTCTGATATCCTTGTTTTTAACTGTTGTGGCTTGCTGAATTAAAGGAGCCAGATTTGATGTCGACATCACTCTGAAGGGACACACTCTGAAGGTTGCCTCGGAGGGATTTCAATCATATCCACATAGAACTCTGTATACTAGGAAAGAAAAACAAGCAGTTTCAGGCTGACAAATGGTGAAGACATAGAAAGAAACTGGCTGTGGTTTGCACTATCTGTAGTTATGGACAGAACACAGTCAAGGGCGTTCCACTGGGCTTCCATTACAAGAAGAGGTCCTTGTACACGCGATTCTCCACAAACTACGTTATTCAGGAGAGTGGGTTGCTTATTGAAATCCGAAATTTCTTGGGTGAAAAGTATGTCCACAGAGTTTGGATGAAGCCACGCATTGCTTATTTGGTATCTCAAGCCCAGAACAATGAGTTAACTTTTGAAGAAAATGACTTTGGACTTTCTGGCTTTTGTGTTGGCACTGCCTTAGCACCATGTCACCAGTGTGCAGGCTGCTTGGGTGGTTGATGCCCAGAGGTCACTCTGTACACCCTCTATTACCCCAGCCCCAAAGCACAGCTGCATTTTGCTCTCAGCATCTCACAGTGATTTTTTTGAATTTGCATTTTACTTTTGAATAAGTAAAATGTTCATATAGATCAAAACAACAACATAAACAAGCATATAATCTCACATCTATTCTTGCCCACACTTGCCCTATTCTCCAATGTCCAGAATAAAAACTTGTATTAGTTTCTTTTGCATTTTTCTAGAGTTTCCCTCTAAATACTAGTGATGTATTTTATGCCCTTTTCTTCCACACAAGGCAGAATATTATATGCTATTCTACATTTTGCTTTTTTTCACTTAATCTATCTTGGAGATTTTCTGAAGCCATATATAGAAAATTTTTCCTTGTTAATAATGCTACACAGCATTCCATTTTGGATTACCATAATTTATTTACCCTGAGCTCTACTGATAGATAACTTGAGTTATTTATTGGTCTTTTGTTATTGCAAATAATCTTGCTATGAATAATCTTATACATATGTCATTTTGTAAGAGTGTAGTTCTACCTACAGGATAAATTCCCAGATGTGAGAATGCTGAATCAAAGGGTAATACGTTTGTAATTGTGATAGATACTCCAGATTCTTGATCATGAGGATTGTACTTATTTGCATTTCCACCAGCAGTTTGTGAGTGTGCTGGTTTCTCCACAATCTTGCCAATAGAATGTGCTGTCAAGCATTTGGATTTTTGTCAAATTCATAGGCTGAAAATGGTATTCAATTTAGTTTTAATCTGCATTTCCCTTATTACAAGTGATATTAAACATATCTTAATAGGCTAAGGGCCATTTGTTGATTTTGAGGCGCTTTTTGTGTCTTAGGGGAAATTTACCTTTTTCTATGTGTCCTAGTTTGCTAATGCTGCAGAATGCAAAACACCAGGGATGGATAGGCCTTTATAAAACAGGGGTTTATTTCACTACACAATTACAGTCTTAAGGCCACAAAGCGTCCAAGGCAACACATCAGCAACCGGGCACCTTCACTGGAGGATGGCCAATGGCATCCGGAAAACCTCTACTAGCTGGGAAGGCAGCTGGCGTCTGCTCCAAAGCTCCGGCCTCAAAACGGCTTTCTCCCAGGACGCTCCTCTCTAGCAAGCTTGCTTCTCTTCAAAACATCACTCCCAGCTGCACTCCCTTTTCTCTCTTTGAGTCACCTCATTTATGTAGCTCCACTGATCAAGGCCCACCCTAAATGGGTGGGGCCACACCTCCATGGGAATACCTCATCAAAATCATCTGCCACAGCTGGGTGGGGCACATTCCAAGCAAATCCAACCAGCACCAAAAACGTCTGTCCCACAAGACCACAAAGATAATGGCATTTGGGGGACACAATACATTCAAACTGGCACACTATGATATGAGAAAATTTTCCCCATATTTCCGTTTTTCTTTTATATTTTTAAGTCAGGAGTTTTTTATTTTTTATATGCAGTCATTTTATCAATCTTTTATTGACAATCTGAATTTTGAGTTTTCCTTAGAAAAGTCTTCCATGCTCTAAGGTTTTAAAGGAATTCACCCATGTTTTCTTACGGTGCTTTTATATGTTCATTTTTCTATACTTACATATTTTATCTATCTGGAATTTAACTTGGTATATAGTATGAACTATGCATATAATTTCTTCTTTTTCTAAATGTCTACTCATTGGTCTCAACACCATTTACTGATATGAGCTCTGCCTTCGTCACTTACTAAATTCTCATATACATATATAGGTTTGTGCTGGGACTTTTTATTCTGTTCTATTTACCTGTTTACTCATGTCACAATACCTAAACTTTTGAATTATTGTGATTTTAAAAATACATTGTAATATTTAATAGGGCAATTCCATATTTATTGCTTTTCTTTTTTAAAAAAATTCCTGGCTCTTCTTGCTTTCTTATTTATGTATATGAACTATAGAATCAGCTTCTCCCAAAGGTTTAATATAAACAGAGATATTTCCACTTTTACTTACCACATTCTCTTTCTTTAGGATTTAGACACTCTAGTATGTTCCTTTCCTCGATGATAGAAGTATCACTACCAGACCAATTCATTTATTGTTATGAATAAAATGATGAAACTTTTCTGAGGGAAATATATGAAGATATATAAATTTAAAAAATCATGTTCTAAGATTATTTTATGAATTCTAGTAAAGATATAAATGTGATTCTTTTCTAAATTGAAGCAATATTTTAAAGCTCATCTGGGAAAATAAATGGGTGAGATTTACAAAAATATTTGTAATGATGAGTAGTGAGTACAACGTCTTATAAAGTTACAGTAATTAAAACAATTTGATACTAGTGAAGGCTAAGGAAGTATGGTATAAGCCCTAGAAAAACACCAAGCATATATGAGGATTTTGTTTATGATAAAATGGCATTTCAGATCAAATGGAGAATTATAAACTATTTTTTAAAATGGCAATGTTAGGATATTGGCTGAGCTGCTTCAATAAAAATACTGAGAATACAGCCTAGAGTAGTGCCACTCAAAATGTGGTCCACACACTGGTGCAGCTCCACACACTGTTTGTTCCATAATGAGCACATAGGTACAGAAATTGAGTGTAAGTATTCAGAAACTTTAATATGAGTTTGACATTGCGGCGACATGTAAGTATATGATTGGCTGACTCATCTCACTGAACAGGATATATTCTAGTATGGATGCTGTAAACACATGGGGCGGGGTGAGTGGCAGGTGACTTCAACTGTGTACTAGTCATGGGCAGTAGGACAATTGTTTTAGTTTTATTGGCTGCTCAAGCAAATACCATGCAGTATGTTGGCTTAAACAATCGGAATTAATTAGCTCATGGTTTTGAGGCCAGGAAAAAGTCCAAGTCAAGGCGTCATCAAGGCAATGCTTTCTTCCCGAAGACTGGCTTTCCGGGCTGGCTGCCAGTGATCCTTGGTTCTGGGCTCCTCTGTCACACGTTAATGCACATTATGGCCCCTCCTGGCCTCTTCCTTCTCTTCCAGGTTCTGTTGACCTTCAGCTTCTTGTTTCCCATGACTTTCTCTCTCTCTGCCTGAGTTTCATTCTGCTTATAATGGACTCTAGTAATAAGATTAAGACCCGTCCGACTGAGGTGGGCACACCTTAGCTGAAGAAACCTCATCAAAAAGTCCTACTTACAATGGGTTCACACCCACAGAAATGGATTCAGTTTAAGAACATATTTTTCTGGAATATACAGCTTCCCATCCACCGTGACTTTATATATGACAAAATGTGATATTTCAAGTCTAGTTTATCTGAGAAAATGCAGAACATTTTAATGATTTTTATAACTTGCTATTTAAAAAAATATATTAGAAGTTTTTAGAAGTTGTGAGTTTACAGAACAATCAAGCATAAAATACAGGATTCCTATACACTACCCCACCACCACCACTTGCATTGGTGTGGAAAATTTGTTACAATTGATGATGGCACTCTTTTGTAATTCTGCTATTTTTTGGGTGGTTGCATTTGTTACAATTGATGAACAGTTATTAAAGTAATACTATTAACTATTGTCCATAGTTTATGTAAGGGTATTTTCCCCCATATTTCCAACCTATTATTTATTATTATTTTTTTACATGTCTTTATTTTGTTACTCATCTGCTCATTCACTGGATAAAGGGAGAGTCAGTCACAAAGTTTTTACAATCACACAGTCACAATAATGTGTTACTTTTAACAAATATTTTATTTTTTTAACAACTTGTTTTAAATTCATAGTTTCCCATTATCAGCTAAATTAGGGAAATACATTTGTATGGTTTATTTTTTAGCTTATTATTTTGAAATAATTTCAAACCTGCAGAAGATGTACAAGCACTTCTATATACTTATTATGGATTGAATTGAGTCCTCCCAAAATACATGTTTAAGTCCTCACCCCTCGTCTTTGATGATGTTGTTAGTTAAGATGAGGCCAACCTGGATTAGGGTGGGTCCTGATCCAATATGACTATTCTTATAAGCAGAGGAAATTTGGACAGAGAGAGAGACACACACACAGGCAGAGAGGGTGGTGGCCAAGGGACAGGCAGAGATTGAGTTGTGCCACAAGCCAGTGAAGGTTATGGACTGTGTCCACTCACTGGAAGCCAGTGGGGAGACATGGAGTGGATTTTCCCTGTAAGAGGAAGCCCGGTCCTGCTGACACCTTGATTTCGGACTTCTAGCCTCCATTGTCATTAGACAATAAATTTCTGTTGTTTTAGTACCAAATTTCTTTTAGTACTTTGCTGCCACAACCTTGGAAAACTAAGAGAAGTCTCTTCACTGAGATTCCCCAGTTGTTAATACCTGATCACATTTGCCTGATTATTCTGTCTCTCTTTATATGTACATATATGGCAGATTATACTCTCCGAAAATGGCCATAGCAACATGCCACAGTCCCACATGCTCCTCTAGAACCTTGGCAGTGTTCATCAGGAGGGGCCGTCCATGTCCCCTCTTCTTGAATCTGCTTGGGCATGTGACTGCTGCAACCAATACAGTAGGGCCAAAGTGAGGTGATGTGACTTTGGAGGTTAGGTCATAAAAAGGATACCACTTCTGCCTAGTTATTGCTCTTGAGACTCTCATTCTTGGAACCCAACCATCACTTTGTGAGAAAGCCCCGGCTGTACGGTGAGACCACATATATACTTTGTAGTCAGCAGCATCAGCTAAGGTCTTGGCTGATGGCCAGCATCAGCCACCAGGTACGTCGTGATGATTCCAGCCTCCAGCCTCTCAGTCTTCCAGCTGGGGCCACAGACACTGTGGAGCAGAGACAAGCCTCCCATACCGTGTTCTGGCTGAATTCCAGGACCCATAGAATCCACGACGATAATAACTGGCTCTTTTATGCCACAAAGTTTTGGGCCAATTGGTTACTCAGCCATAATAATGAGAACAACATATTAACAACCTTTTTTTTTCTAATGAGCCATTAGAGAATAAATTGTAGACATGAGGCCTTGAGTACTTCAATGTAAGCTTCCTAAACACAAGTATAGTTCCCTGTAAAACCACAGTGCAACCATCAAAATCAGGACTGCCATGTAATCTACAGACTCCAATCAAATTTCGCTGATAGTTCCAACGATGTCCAGAGCCAATCCAGATCGCATCTTGCATTTGGTTGTCATGTCTCTTTAGTCTCTTTCAGTCTGCAACAGTTCCTCAGACTTCATTTAGCTTTTATGATTTGACATTTTCAAAGAGCACAGGCCATTTACTTTGCAGAATTTCCCTCAGTTTCTGTTTGTCTGATATTTCCTTATGATTAGATTCATGCAGGTTATATAATTTTTTGGGAATATCACAGAAGTGATTCTGTGTTCTTGATGAATTATTTTAGGAGGCACTTAGTTTTAATATTTGTCATTTGGTTAGAATGGTCTGTCAAATTTCTTTACTGTAAAGTGAATAAGCATTTTGTACTTCATATTTTGTATAGATTTCCTCATCAAGATTCCTCATCAAAATTCCAGCCTCTGGTGGTGTCTATTTGTGATTGTTTGCTGTAACAGTTATTATCAAATGGTTGTCAAATATTGATTTTTGAATTCCATTATTCCCCCAAGTTTATCAGTTGGCAATCTCCTATAAGGTAAAGTTTCTCTTTCACATTTATTAAATAATTTATTTGTTTGTGTGAATATAACTCATGATTCCTTTTTTATTCAATGTACTATACTCTTGTTACTATAATTTTTTTTTTTTAACATTCATATTGTCCTAGATTTGGGCAATGAGATGTATCTCCTTCATTCTTGGAGCATTTCCTTACTTTCTGGCATGAAAAGATGTTCCATACCACGGTGGTAACATATAGTTTATGGGCCAAATCTGGCCCACTGGCTGTTTCTTTTTTCTTTTAATTCAGTTTTATTGAGCTATAGTCACATACTGTACAATCATCCACAGTGTACAATCAGTTGTTTATAGTACCATCCTATGGTTGTGCTTCATCACCACAATAAACTTTTGAACACTTTCATTACTCCAAAAAAATAAAAATAAGACTAAAAATACAAGTAAAGAACACCCAAAACATCACATCCCCTCCATTCCCCCTATTATTCATTTGATTTTTGTTCCCATTTTTCTACTCATCAGTCCATACAATGGATAAAGGGAGTGTGAGGCACAAGATTTTCACAATCAAACGTTCACACAGTGTAAGCTACATAGTTACACAATCGTCTTCAAGAATCAAGGCTACTGGGTTACAGTTCAACAGTTTCAGGTATTTCCTTCTGGCTATTCCAATACACTGAAAACTACAAAGGAATGTCTATATAGCACATAAGAATACCCTCTAAATGACCTCTTGACTCCATTTGAAATCTCTCAGCCATTGAAACTTTTTTTGTTTCATTTCACTTTTCCCTTTTGGTCAAGAAGACTTTTTCAATCCCATGATGCGGGGTCCAGGCTCATCCCCGGGAGTCATGTCCCATGTAGTGGGGTGGACAGTGAGTTTACCTGCTGAGTGGGCTTAGAGATAGAGAGGCCACATCTGAGCATGGCTGTTTTTTTAAAAAGCAGTTTTACTGAGATATATTCACATATTACACAATCCATCCAAATAGTGCAATCAATGGCTTTTTGTATATTCACAGAGTTATGCATTCATCACCACCATCAATTTTGGAACATTTTTATTACTCCAAAAAGAAAAGCCCTGTACCTCTTGGCAGTTACCTCTCAATCCCCCATCCTTCCCCAACCCTATATAATCACTTACCTATTTCTGTCTCTATAGATTTGTTTATATTTACATTTTATATGAATGTAGTCATATAATATGTAGTACTTTGTGTCTGGTTTCTTTCACTTAGCATAATATTTTTAAAAAAAATTATTATTAATTTTTAATTAGAGAAGTTGTAGGTTTATAGAAAAGTCATGTAAGAACTATAGGATTCCCATATGCCCCCTACTGTTGGCACTTTGCATTAGTGTGGTAAATTTGTTACAATTGATGAAAGGATAATAAAATAGTACTATTAACTATAGTCCATAGTTTACATTAGGTGTATTTTTTCCCAAATACTACCCTATTTTTAACACCTTGTATTAATGTTGTACATTTGTTATAGTTCGTGAGAGAACCTTCTTATACTTGAACTATTAACCCCAATCCATCATTTGCAATGGGGTTCACTGTGTTATATAGTCCCACGTTTTATCTTCTAGCTTTCATTCTAATAACACACATGACCCAAAACTTCCCCTTTCAACCACCTTCACATACATAATTCAACACTGTTAATTACACTCACATAATGTACTGCCATTACAACCATCCATTTCCAACCTTTACAATCAAACTAAATAGAAATTCTGTACAAATTGAACATCAGCTCCCCATTCTCTACCCCCAGTCTATCCCCTGGTAACCTATATTCTAGATTTGAACTCTATGAGTTTGCTTATTATAACTAGTTTACATCAGTGAGATTATATAATATTTGTCCTTTTTGCCTAACTTATTTTACTCAGCATAATATCCTCAAGGCTCATCCATGTTTACACATGCATCAAGACTTGATTCCTTTTTACAGCTGAATAATATTCCATTGTGTGTATATACCACATTTTGTCTGCTCATTGTTGATAGACACTTTGGTTGCTTTCATCTTTTGGCAATTGTGAATAATGCTGCTATGAACATTGGTGTGAAAATGTCTGTTTGAGTCCGTGCTTTCAATTCTGGGTATATACCTAGTAGTGGGATTGCCGGGTCATATGGTAATTCTATGTTTGGCTTCCTGAGGAACTGCCAAACTGTCTTCCACAGTGGCTACACCATTTTAGATTGCCACCAGTAATGAATGATTATTCTTAATTCTCAACATCCTCTCGACACTTGCAGTTTTGTTTTTTAGTAGTGGCCCTTCTAGTAGGTGTGAAATAATATCTCCTTGCTGTTTTGATTTGCATTTCCCTAATTGCTAGTGATGTTGAGCATCTTTTCATGTACTTTTTAGCCATTTGTATTTCCTCTTTGGAAAAGTGTCTATTCATTTGGAAGAGTTTGAGCAGGATTGGTATTAATTCTTCTTGGAATGATAGGTAGAATTCACCTGTGAAGCCATCTGGTCCTGGGCTTTTCTTTGTTGGAAAGTTTTTTGATGACTGATTCCATCTCTTTACTTGTGATTAGCTCATTGAAGTCTGCTATTTCCTCTGGAGTCATATAGGTTGTTCATGTGTTTCTGGGAAATTGTCCATTTCATCTATGTTATCTAATTTGTTGGCATAGAATTGTTTATGGTATCCTCCTAGGATGATTTTTATTTCTATGGGGTCATGGTAATGACTCCCTACTCATTTCTGATTTTATTTGTGCATCTTCTCTCTTTTTGTCTTTGTCAGTCTAGCTAAGGTTTTGTCAATTTTATTGATTTTGTCAAAGAACAGATTTTTGGTTTTATTGATTCTATTTTTTTTCTTCTCAATTTCATTTATTTCTGCTCTAATCTTTGTTATTTCTTTCCTTCTGCTTGCTTTGAGAAAAGTTTGTGGTTTTTCCTCTAGTTTCTCCAAGTGTTCAGTTAGGTCTTTTATTTTAGCTCTTTCTTCCTTTTGAATGAAGGCATTTAGAGCTATAAATTTCCCTCTCATGACTGCCTTTGCTGCATCCCATAAATTTTGTTTTGTTGTGTTATGTTCATTTGTCTAAAGATATTTATTGATTTCTCTTTCAATTTCTTCTTTGACCACTAATTATTTAAGAGTGAGCTGTTTAACCACCATATATTTGTGAATTATGCTACTTTTTATACTTTCAAATTCTTTTTTTTAAGAAATTTTATTTTGAAATAAATTCAAACTTATAGGAACAGTTGCAAAAACAGTACAAAACCCATAAACAGAACTCCAGTATACCCTGACCCCCCTCCCGATACCCCAATCCACCACCTTTAACATCCTGTCACACCACCATTTCTTTCTTTCCCTCCCTATTTATCATCCATCATCTATTGCTCTGTCCTCAGAACATAGGAGAGCAAGCTGCACACATCTTTGAACAAACGCTATAATTCACATATACCTTTCCCATGGACAAGAACATTCTTTTATGCAATCCCATTAAGTGCAGCTAAGAAGTTCAAGAAATTCAACATTGATACAAAGCTTACATTCTATATTTCCTTTTTCTTTTTTTCCTTATGTCCCATCTGTGTCCCTTTCAGCCCCCTCTTCTCCATCCTCAGATCCCATCCAGGATCATCCTTGGAATTTAATTGTCATCTATCAAATTCTTCTTTATGCTCACACATTGTTTTCTTAATATGGTTTATCTCTTTATGCATATTTTCCCTCATCTCCTTGAATTCATTTAGGAGGTTTGTTTGAATACCTGTGATTAGTTGTTCCTAATTCTGTGTATCCTCTGAAGTTTAATTTGTTCCCTTGACTGGGCTGTATCTCCCTGCTTCTTAATATGGCTTGTAATTTTTTGCTGATGTCGAGACATCTGATAATCTTGATGGTTTTACTCTGAAGGTCAGTTTCTCTCTCTTGCCTAGAGTTTTATTATTGATTGGCTTTGTGTTAGGGCTCTTCTTTGATGCTTGGTTCAACTTATTCTAGACCATTAGAATAGGTTAGATTTTCTCAGCCCTTCTTCATCTGATTCTTGCCCTCTATGTGCAACAATTTTTAAGACTGCACTTTTTTTTGCAATTGTTTCACTTCCGGGAGATAGCTTCCTTTCCTCTATCCCTTCTCTGAGAATCTTGTTGTGTTCTTCTTGGTTTTGTTTTGCCTCTGTAGTTTTTTACTCTCCTTTTGTTGTTTTTAGCTACTTTTGACAGGAGGGCAAATTCTGGGAGGAGGGTCACCCCGGAGAGAACTTTACTAAATCAGTATTTCCAAGCCAAAACAGGGTCAGGAAGAGAGACCCATGAAGGGGGTGCAGACCTGTTACAAAGTGCCCTGGGGAGGGGATCAGGAAGGATGCCCAAAGCCTCTTGGATGGCTTCCCAAGGCTGTACTTTCCTTGCCTGCCCAGAAAATGTAGCCCTTCAGCTAACTGTTCCCTATAGCCCTGAGGAAGCCCCGAATTTTTAAATCTCCACTGCCTCTGCCCCAGTATTGGGTCTGGTTGAAACAATGGCTGCTGCCACCTTTGTCCAAGGCAGGTTGAAAGAGAAGCTTAGGGCTGGGACCCAACGATCCGAATTTGCTAATCAAAAACCATAATCAGTGATTGGCTGTGCCCACCCCTGTTCTTGGGGAAGACAATTTTTATGTCCCTTTCTGTAATCAGCAAGCTATCCAGGCACTAGACCTCAAGGTTGCCTGTCATGAGAGTGGGGGATGGGCATCTGCAGCTGCTGTGCAGAGAGAGCAACTCACTGTACTTTCCCATCATTTATCAGTCACTTCCTCCTGCTCTTCCCTGGGAGCTATACAATGTTCTTCTGGCCTCCAGAGTCCCAGAACAGTTGTTTCAGGCAGCTCCTGCATGTTTAACAGCTGCTTTGCTGGAAGGACTGAATCCTGGAGCTCTCTCCTCCACTCTCTTCCCAGGAAGCCACCAACTATTCTTGTAAATAAAGTTCACCTATTGTCTATGACTCTTTTCATGCCACCACAGCAGTCAAATAGTTACAACAGGTCCGTATGGCCTGCAAAACCTAAAATGTTACTAAATGGCTCTTTACAGAAAAAGTTAGTGAATCCCTACTCTTGACTCTACTTGTACTTTCCCTGCTCTGGGCATGGAATCAGGCATTTCTCAGAGGAGTTCTGATTCCTTTAGTGGGCAATGGTGGTTAAAAAACAAGATCTGGGTGCTAGAAGTGCTCATTGATAGCAGTGTGTCATGGCTTCTAGGTCCTTTCTTCTCAGTGAACAGAATTAAGAATTACATGCGTGCGCGCGCGCACACACACACACACACATACACACAGATAAAACAATGTTTTATAAATATTTATATCAATATATGTATTAAAAACCATAAGCTCACAATACCACCTTTTCTAATCTATCCTACTATCCTAGCCTTTAGTCTTTCCATATTTGTACTTCTCTTCTCAGATTTTGAGACATCCCTTGGTATGTAACCAATCTTCAAACCATACAGGTGGCCTTCTCTGTCTCTGCTCTACCAGTCTGGGCACACTGGTCACTGCCTTAGCTCTGGGCCAACTAAACCTTGCAGGCACACTGGCTGATTCTTTCGGCCCTACTAAGGGGAAGGGAAAGAGAAAGACAAGAGTTTGCATCATTTACTTTTAATCTTAATTTACAGATGGTGAAATAAACCCCACTGGACTTTTTTTTTTCCACAATGAAGATAATACCTTTCTGATGAGGACTAAACAATGGTGAAGGAAGTGATTCCAAAGAAATGGAAACCAAATGATGTCATACCGGTCTTACTCAAAAGTAAATCCATCAAATATCAAATTTAGCTTTGTAGCCACAATTTATAGTGAGGTGCTAAAACCTATAGCGTGTTATTTGCAAAGTATTGGGCTAAAGAAGCTGTGAAACCATTATAATTAAGCAGTATTTACTTACAAAACATAAAGAACCAAGTTGAAAACCAAAATAATTTTTTATTAGAAAGAATATGAATATAAGTAATTTATTTAACTATATTACTAATTAAAATATAAATATTAAAAACCAATGACAGCTTTTGCTATGTTTAGTATTCATATCTGTTCAATATTCCAAATATAAGCTTGGCTGCTTTGTGGACTTTTTACAAACTGGCAATTTGGGCTGTTAAGGTTGAAAAACTATATATTATTGCTGACTCATAAGTGGAAAACTGCACTTTCTTGGAAATGGTAGGTGACTATGGGGCAAACAAGGTAGCTTAAGTACCACTGTCCAATGACACCATGGCTTGACGTATTCAGGAACTGGCAAATGATAGAAAAACCCCTCAACAGAACAAAGAAATTTATCAAAGTATTTTTCATTGCCACTTGATGATCACACAGATGTTGCAAATATAGCAATTCTTTAAGCATATGTGCAAGTTGAAAATGACAGTTGTGGTGGTTTAAAATACGTCCACAAAATTCTTTGGCTCTCTGTTCAAAAGGTGGATCTTAATTCCTTCCCCTTGACTGTTGATTGGATTTAGTGATTCACTTCTAATGATTACAAAGAAGTAGAAATGAGGGTGTGTGGCTTCAGAGACTAGGTTGTAAAAGGAACAGTGACTTCCTGCACATGTGTGTGCTCTCTCTCTCTCTCTCTCTCTCCCCCCTCTCTCTCTTTCTCCCTATGCACTTTTTCTCCCTTGGATTGCTTGTTCTGGGGGGAATTGGCTGCCATGTCATGAGGCGGTGCCCACATAACAAGGAACTGAGACTTTCTTCCTACAGCCTGCAATGAATTGAGGCTCCAGTCGACAGCCCTGTGAGAAAGCCTTCTCAGAAGTGAATCTTCCAGTCCCAGCCATACCTTCAGGGATGTCTGTGTTGGCTCTTGACCTCTCTTAAATACTCCAGTGAACTAATCAAGACCCACCGTGAATGGGCATGGCCACACCTCCATGGAAATAATCTAATCAAAAAGTCACACCCTAATCAAAAAGATTAATAAGTCTGCCCCAACAAGATTGCACTAAAGAACATGGCTTTTGTGGGAGACATAATAGATTCAAACCAGTAAAAGCTAAGTTGTTCAGTAGGTAAAGATTTAGCTTTTTGAAAAGCTGCCAAAAAGTTTTCCAAAGTTGTACCATTTTACATTCTCACCTGCAGTGTATAAGTGTTTCAGTTGCTACACATCATTGCCAACACTTGGTATTTTTGGTCTTTTTAATTTTAGCCATTCTGTTGGGTACGTAGTTGCATTTCACTGTGGTTTTAGTTTGCCTTTCTCTGATGACTGATGATATTGGGCTTCTTTTCTTATGTTTATCAACCATTTTCATATCATTTTTTTATGAAGTATCTGTTCAAATCCTTTGTCCATTAAAATTTTTTTGTTATTTTATTGTTGAGTTGTAAGAGTTCTTTATATGTTCTGCTTACAGGTAGTTTGTCAGATATGTATTGTAAATATTTCTCCCACTCTGACTTGTCTTTCTATTTTCTTAATGTCTTTTGAAAAGAAAAAAATTATTTTATTTTTTACGGCTTATGTATTTCATGTTCTAAGGCAACTTTGCCTACCTCAGTGTTGTAAAGATTTTCTTTTATGTCCTCTTCTAAATATTTGTAGTTTTTGTTTTTTTTCCTTCAGTTTTATGATGCATTTCAAATATTTGTGATGGTATGAGTTAAGTGTCAATGTTCTTTTTTTTCAAAACTATCCAGCTGTCCTACAACCATTGTTGAAAAGACCTTCCTTTTTCCCATTGAACTGCTTTGGTACATTTGTAGAAAATGTACTGTCTACATATTAGGTGGATCTACTTGTGGACTCATTATTCAGTTCCACTGATCTTTATGCCCATCCTTTTGCCAATACCATATTGTCTTGATTATTGTAGCTTTATCAGAAAATATAAAATATATAAAATACTTATAATTACATAGTGCAATTATGGAAATTTATTTTTTCTTTATTTTACAATTGAATTATTATAGACAGGTATTCTTTTTCCTTTTTCAATTTTTGAACATTTTCATTATTCCAGAGAAATAAAAATAAGACTAAATATACAAGTAAAGAAGAACACACAAAACATCTCATCCCCCCCATCTATTATTAATTTAATTTTTGTTCCCATTTTTCTACTCATCTGTCCATACACTGGATAAAGGGAGTGTGAGCCACAAGATTTTCACAATCACACAGTCACACTTTTGAAGCTACGTAGTTAAAACGTCGTCTTCAAGAATCAAGGCTACTGTGTTGCAGTTCAACAGTTCAGGCATTTCCTTCTAGGTATTCCAATACTCTGAAAACTAAAAAGGAATATCTATATAACACATAAAAATAACCTCCAGAATGACCTCTCAACTCCATTTGGAATCTCTCAGCCACTGAAACTTTTTTGTTTTTTTCTCTTTCCCCTTTTTGGTCAAGAAGACTTTCTCAATCTCATGATGCCGAGTCCAGGGAGATTTACACCTCTGGGATTCATGTCTGACATGGGGAGCTGGAGGGCAGTAAGTTTACCTGCAGAATTGGCTTAGAGGGAGAGAGGCCACATCTGAACAACAAAAGATGTTCTCTGGGTGAGACTCTTAGGCACAATTATAAGTAGGCTTAGCCTCTCCTTTGCAGTAACAAGCTTCATAAGGACAAGCCCCAAGATCAAGGGCTCAGCCTTCTAAATTGGTAGTCCCCAATGCTTGGGAGAATATAAGTAATTCCGAGGTGGGGAAGTTTAATATTTCCACATTTTTTCTCAGTCCCTCAGGGGGGCTTTGCAAATATACTTTAATCCTCTGCCTGAATTACTTTGGGAAATATCAGGGTTTCACACTTACCTGTACAAACCAACCAGAATTCACTCCCTATTCAAAGTTCCATGTAATTATGGTGTTTGAATAAACTGACAATACAAGTTAAATTATTTAGTTTGCTACAGAAAATATAGATTTTGCACCAAATAAACATCTCTTCCTTTGGTCTCACACAGAAGTTGAAGTTTTAAACACAGTGTGCTTTGTTTGGATACATTATGTCCCCAAAAAGCCATGTTCTTTAAAGCAATCTTGTGGGGGCAGATTTATTAGTCTTTTAATTAGGTTGGAAACTTTTGATTGAGTGTTTCCATGGAGATGTGACTCACCCAACTGTGGGTGATACTTTTGATTAGATTATTACTATGGAGATGTGGCCCCACCCATTCAGGGTGGGTCTTGATTAGTTCACTGGAGTATTTAAAAGAGAAGCTAAGAGCTGACACAGACCCAGATGTTTGCTGATGTTAAGAGATGCTTGGAGTGGAGGACAGGAGGATGTTTGAGGATGCTAAGCTAAGATATGAGGCCAAGAATTTGCCTCTGGAGAAGCTAAGAGAGGACTTGCAGATGCTTAGAGAGAAAGCCACTAGAATCAGAAGCTGAAAGCAATGCAACCTGGAAGCAAAGGACCAGCAGACACCAGCCATGTGCCTTCCCAGCTAGAGGAGGTGCTCCAGATGCCATCAACCATTCTTCAGTGAAGTTATCTTCTTGTTGATGCCTTAGTTTGGAAGCTTTTAGGGCAGTAAAACTGTAAATTTGTAGCCAAATAAACCCCCTTTATAAAAGCCAATCCATTTCTGGTATTTTGCATAATGGCAGCATTAGCAAACTGGAACACACAGTCAATATTGTCCTTTACCCTTTAGTCTGATTTGCCTTAGTCCTAACCAGGTCAGCTTCATTTGTATCTCTAACTGAAGTATGAACTCTTTTTCAGCTTTTTTAAACAGTTGTTGTATGGGGTAATACTGACATTCATGGCTGCGGAACTCTAGCTTTGAGTTTCAGGTGTCACACAGATACTCAAAGTTCCAGGGACCAACGAGGTTATACACAAAGAGCTCAGCATCTCAGAGTTTAGAGATGATCACTACAACTCAGGAATAGATGTGACTGCTCTAAGAGCTTACAATCTAGGGACCATTACAATAAGCATTCCCCTGATAAGCTGTGCTCTAAGACTCCATTCTCCGGGTTTACACATTATAGTCAGTCCATATTAGTGAGGTGTTATAATGCTTGTCTTTTCATTTCTGGCTTATTTCAATGAAAATGCTGTCCTCAAGATCCATTCACCTAGTTGCATGCCTCACAACAGGTATTCTTTTAAAATCTGAAAAATATAATAGATGAATTAAAGAACCAACATTTTTTTTTCCTGAAAATTGGTGAAGATGTTGCAGAAATTAAATTCAGCCCAGTATCCTATCTGCATTTCCACAGGTAAAAAAATAGAAAAGGTCAAATAATAAGAGCTAACATTCATTGAATGCTTACCTATGTGCCAGGGAATTCTCTAGGTACTGTGCATATATTAACTCATTTAATACTTATAACAACCCTATAAAGTAGGCATTATTTTTATTATTTCTATTTTATAGATAAGGAAACTGAAGCACAGACAGGTTAAGTTATTTTTATAAGCTCACACAGCTAATAAAAATGATAATAATCAGAACAAACACTTGGAGTGCTTACTCTATGCACTAAGTGCTTTATATATAATAATTCCATTTCATTATCACATGAACCCTGTGTGCTGGGTAATATTATGGTCCCCACTTTCAGATGAGTAAACTGAGGCCTAGAAGGTTAAGCAACTTTTCTAAGGTTGCACAGCTAATAAGTGGCAAGGCTGACATTTGAATCTGGACAGTCTGGCTCCAGGTCCATGATCTACACATTATACTCTTAAATGTTAATACATGCTACATGAGCCTGTATTGTAAAGTTAATGAGTTTATCCTATCAAGCAAGAGGGTTCTTGCATAGACTACCTTTGCGAATCCTGATAAAACCAACATCAGGCCTGGTGAGTCTTCTGTGACTGCTTGGTCATTATGCATGTTAAGTCTGTGGAATTCAGTTTCCCTGGGAATCTGGTTTGGTGTATTCACTCACAGTGGGGTGGGGAGACTCCCGGGGAGGGGGCGAGGGTTTGAATTACAGCAACCTGAAAACAAATTGAGACCCTGCCTGGAAAGTCAACACCAGAATGCTTATTCAGAAAGCAAAGCCTGGATTTGCAAGGCTCTCTGGAGAGACACCATCATCATTAGGGGTCTTACACCAGCCAGTTTCCTGTGCACAGTAAAGCCTAATGATGCTGAGGGGTCACATGAGCTTGCACTAATGGGCTCATGTTTTATTTATTCAGGTGCTGATTTGACATTTCCCAGCCCCAGTGAATCTATGGATTTGGAAATAACTGGATCCTCTCTATAAATACTGAGATATCTCCAAATAGAAGAAAAAGAGAAACAGGAAATGCCTGTATTCCTTGCACGTGGCTACAGTGGTTTACAATAAGAATTCAAATGCAAAATTTAAAACACAGATCAATGGTGGTTAACATGATATATTGCAAAGAAATTTCTGGCACGGAAAGTCTTTCTTGAAGCAACACTTCCACATAGCGCCAACTAAATAATGTAACAGCATCTGGATTCTTTCTAAATCGAGTATAAAATTATGTATTTCTCCCATGACACAGATGATACCAAAAGGCAACATTTCCTAAAATGAAACATGAAGGGTAAATTGAGTAATGGCAAAGGAAGATTCTCTTGAGTTTTCTTTATTTTTTAAATAACCCTTATTACTGAAGTAAAACTTAAATACAGAAGAATGAACCAATTGCAGTTGTATTTTTGACACATTTTACAGATGCCCATGTAACCACACTCATATATAAAATGAGAATGGCACCATGTCCTCAGAACCTACACACTCTCTTTTAATCCTTCCTCCCCAAAAGTAGTTGCCATGCCAACTTCTTTTTGTTTGGAAAATACAGCACAGATACACAAAGCATATGTAAAGAATAAAGAATTATTATAAGGTGAGCACTCGTAACCACTCAGCTCAAAAATAGAATTTGACCAGCAATTCAGAACCCCACCAGCCACCTCCCAGCATAACCCTCTTTCTTCCCTCTAAAGGTAATCTTTATTGAAGTTATATGACAATCCTTCTTGTCTTTCTTTATGGTTTTATCACTCAATTGTGAATACTTAAATAATAAAGTTTAGTTTTACTTGATTTAAAAAAATATACCATTTAAGTTTCTTTTAATTGAAGTATTTCTCCTCTATCAACATATACTTCTGCATTTTATTTGTTAAAGAAGTGGGGTCTTTGTCCTGGCAGTGCTTCCCTCTTTGAAGTAAGTAATCCAACCAAAAGTTTCAAACTTGAATATAATCAAGCCCATAGATCCAAGTGTCAAGTTATAGGAAATGCAGAGGATAGAGGGACTTGTTAAAATATACATGTAAGGGAGACCTAAGATGGCGGCTAGGTGAGACAGAGCAAAAATCACCTCTGTGGAAAACACTAGATAAAAAACCAGAAAGTGACCCAGAACACCACTTCCAGAGTAGCACCAGCCGGACAAAGTCTGCTAAAGCCACAGGGTACGTGCGTTTGGTGAAACCAGGAGTCTGCATTCTGAAATGAGTGAGTGAGTCAGCTGAGTCCCTCAGCCACGCTGCGGTGTGGGGAAACGGTGGGTTGGCATTTAAAAAAAAAAAAAGAAGCCCAGGAACAGCTGCAGATAAGATGGGAGCTGTCTGGACTAACGCCTTGGTGTCTGGGGTGGAGGATACCCCTTCCCACACCCACTGCTGATTGTCTCGGGTCCAGGGGAGCAAAGGGGAGCCCAAAGGAGAGGGAAAAAAAAACAAAAAACACACGACTTGCAGCTGTCTCCCCAGTGGGCGGGGCTACTCCTGCCTGGGGCCGAACACACAGCACAGAGCCGAGCCAAGAAACCCAGCCTGACAGGGAGTCTTTCCCACAGCACCGCTCACACGTCACAATACGGGCTGTGGACAGTGGCCTTGAAGACACCCATGGCTGATTGTCCCAGAGCTGGGAGGGTGGAGCTGTGCGGAAAGGGGGAAGTTAATGCTTCCCATTCAACCATCTTTGAAGCAGGCTGGAAATGCCTCTACACAGCCGGGCTACCCAGGGCTTCCCTGGAGGCCGGCGCTCACTTGTGACGTGGCACGGCCCTCCCTCCCTCAGCAGAGGTAAAGCAGGGAAGGGGGAACCACTCGGAAATCCCAGGGAACCGACACCAACACCAAGGACTTTTGTGTCAGCGGCAGAGAACAGCCTTAAATCTCCGGGAACACCTGGGAGGTTTGATTGTTAAACCTGCCCTTCCTCCCTAACCACTCAGGCACATGCCACTCATTGAGGGCAGACAGCACCGACAACACACCCAAATTAAGTGCACCAGTTGGACCCCAAAAGAATCAGATCCCCACACACCACAAAGTTGGGGAGAACTGACTTGAGGGGAATAAGTGACTCACGGACACCATCTGCTGGTTAGTTAGAGAAAGTGTTGTCACCAAACTGCAATTCTAACAAATTAAAGATGAAGTAAAGCAAATGCCAAGAGGCCAAAAACAACAGAAAATCTTAAAGCATATGATAAAACCAGATGACATGGAGAACCCGAACCCAAACACTCAAATCAGAAGATCAGAAGACACATGGTTCTTGGCCCAATTAATCAAAGAACTACAGACAGGCAATGAGAGCATGGCATGGGATATAAAGGACTTGAAGAAGAGCGTGGCACAAAATATAAAAGACATAAAGAAGACCCTAGAAGAGCATAAAGAAGATATTGCAAGAGTAAATAAAAAAATGGAAGATCTTATGGAAATTAAAGAAACCATAGGCCAAATTGAAAAGACTCTGGATACTCATAACACAAGATTAGAGGAGGTTGAACAACAACTCAGCCTCCTCAAGGAGCACAGAACAGAAAATGAAAGAACAAAAGAAAGAATGGGGAAAAAAATTGAAAAAATCGAAATAGATCTCAGGGATATGATAGATAAAATAAAACGTCCAAATTTAAGACTCAGTGGTGTCCCAGAAGGGGAAGAGAAGGGTAAAGGTCTAGAAAGAGTATTCAAAGAAATTGTTGGGGAAAACTTCCCAAACCTTCTATACAATATAAATACCCAAAGCATAAATGCCCAGCGAACTCCAAATAGAATAAATCCAAATAAACCCACTCCAAGACATATTCTGATCAGACTGTCAAATACTGAAGACAAGGAGCAAGTTCTGAAGGCAGCAAGAGAAAAGCAACTCACCACATACAAAGGAAACAACATAAGACTAAGTAGTGACTACTCAGTGGCCACCATGGAGGCGAGAAGGCAGTGGCATGACATATTTAAAACTCTGAGAGAGAAAAATTTCCAACCAAGAATACTTTATCCAGCAAACTCTCCTTCAAATTTGAGGGAGAGCTGAAATTTTTCACAAACAAATGCTGAGAGAGTTTGCTAATAAAAGACCTGCCCTACTTCAGATACTAAAGAGGGCCCTACCGACAGAGAAACAAAGAAATGAGAGAGAGATACAGAGAATTTCAACAGACATATATAGAATATTACATCCCAGGTCACTGGGACACACATTCTTCACTAGTGATCACGGATCTTTCTCCAGAATGGACTGTATGTGGGGACATAAAAACAAGCCTCAATAAAGTAAAAAATAAAAAAATGAATTTGTTCAAAGCACATTCTCTGACCACAATGGAATACAAATAAAAGTCAATAACCATCAGAGACTTGGAGAATTCACAAACACCTGAAGGATAAAAATGAGGGGGAGATGAAAACATTCCCAGATAATCAAAAGCTGAGGGACTTCATCACCAGTAGATCAGTCCTAAGCAGGCTGAAAGGAAGGGACACTAAACAACTGACTGAAACCACATGAAGAAATAAAGATTTCCAGTAAAGATCACATGGCAAATATAAATACCAATACTATTGTATTGTTGATTTATAACTCCACTATTTACTTCCTACAGGATCTAAAATACATAAACTATAATGATAAATCGGTGGTTTTGGACTCAATGTAAAATATGTAATTTTTGACAAGAACTACATAAAGGTGGGGGAATGGAGGAGTACAGGAACGCAGTTTATGTGTCCTATTGAAGTTAAGTTGGTATCAAAGAAAAACAAGATTGTTATAGATTTAAGATGTTAAATTTAAGCTCCATGGTAAACACAAAGAAAGTATCAGAGAATATGACCAAAGAGATGAAAAGTAGAGTAGGGTTTCCAAGAAGTGGAGGAAGGGGCAATGGGGAGCTAAGAAATGAGAGTAAGGTTTTTGTTTGGGGTGAAAGGAAACTTCTAGAAATGGATGGTTGGAAGGTGATAGCATTGCAACATTCTAAATGTGATTAATCCCACTAATGGAATGCTAGGGAGGGGTGGAATAGGAAGATTTAGGCTATATTTATCTTTCCACAATTGAAAAAAAAAAAAAAAGATAGTCTAAATAGATGACAATTAAATGCCAAGGATGATCCTGGATGGGATCTGAGGTCGGAGGAGGGGAGGCTCAAAGGGACACAGATGGGACACAAGAAAAAAAAAAAAGGAAATGTAGAATGTAAGTTTTATATCAATGTTGAATTTCTTGAACTTCTTAGCTGCGCTTAATGACATTGCATAAAATAATGTTCTTGTCCATGGGAAAGGTATATGTGAATTATATTGTTTGTTCAAAGATATGTGCAGCTTGCTCTCATATGTTCAGAGGACAGAGCAATAGATGATGGGTGTTAGGAGGGAGGGAGGGAGAGAGGGAGGGAAAGAAAGAGACGGTGGTGTGACAGGATCTTAAAGGATCGGGGTATCGGGGGAGGGGGGTTGGGGTATGATGGAGTTCTATGTGTGGGGTTTGTATTGTTTTTGTAACTGTTCCTGTAACATTGAACTTATTTCAAAATAAAATTTATTATAAAAAAAAATATATACATGTAGATGAAAAGAGGAATATCCATTAGAGCTTCTATAAGAAACTCAGAAGAAAGTTTTCATGCTTTTCCTTTTTTGGAAAACACCAGTTTTTAAAATACTGTGTTGGTTCTCTTTCAGTCTTCAAAAGTGGCCAAATTTTTAAACTGTCATTATGAACTCATGTATTTAACAAGCACTTAAGGTTAGGGTGAAAATAATTACATGTAGAATTCCAGAAATCGTGCTGAAATGTTTAGGAATGTAAAAAATATTTTCAATGTCTTTCCTAAATTTGGTTATTTTTTTTTGTCAGAGCTAAAGTTCCTTAATTATGGGATATTAAATATATATTAATCTGTTTTTATTTGTACTGATGTTCACACTGTTCCACATTTGGCCAATGGAAGCTTCTTTAAGTTGCTCCTGCGTCTTTTTGACAAGCTCCAGTACTCTTTGATATTTCCTTGTTATGACAAGATGCCTTTGGCTTGTTATGTGTATTTCCGGCTCAAGTCCTGGAATCAGCTATTTATTCTAGAAGCCTTGGCTTTTTTTAGCGGGAAGTGATATTTCAATACAACACCCTGGGTACATTGCTACTGGGTAGGTACTTGTTACTACACCTTTTCAGTGGATGAAACTAGGAAAAATACATAAAATACTGATGCACTCAAATTAATACTTTCAATTCAAATTCAGGTCTACAGGATATTTACTTAACCTCTTCTGTCTTACATCTGTGAATCTTTTCTTCCACACTGAGAACAGTTTTCAGGAAATAGATGATGATAGAATTAGACTATCATACAAGTACTCACTTGCTTTATCCTATCTTACACCCATAGTCCCAGGATAGGATACCAATACCACCAATGTCAAAATAACTAAAATTATGTCTGTGCATTTGCTTTCACCAGTTTTCTCCCATTTAAAAAATAATTATACTGTATAAAGCCTTTGCTACTATATTTTCTCCCTTATAACTCCATTTAGTCTCAGTAGATAAGTAACTATATAGTTAATGTTGAACAGCAGTCTTTATGTCAAGGTTTCTTGGTTCTTTTTGGTTGTATGGTATTCATTCTCTACTACATTCTTTAGGAAGCGCTCATCAACACAGCTATTACCCAAGTTCCTGGATATTGATAAGAATTTTTGCCCTTTATACAAGAAAGTTATTTTGGCTAGATGAAAAATTCTCAGCTCACATTCTCTTTTCTTGAATGCCTTAATATGTTACTCCTTCTTCTAGCATTAAGCATCACTGTTGAAATGTCTAGTAACAGTCAAAATTTCCTTGCCTTTTAAGCAACTTAGTCTTTTGCCTGAATGCCCAAAGAATTTTTTTTCTTTTTCTTTAAAATTAAATAATTCTACCAGGATAAATGTTCATATTGGTCATTCTGAGTTTATTATCTCAGATAGAGTATGCCCTTTCAATATGATGACTTTATTTTTAAATTCAGTTTTATTGAGAGGTACCCACACACCACACAATCCTCCATGGTGCACAATCAACTGTTCACAGTACCACCATACAGCCGTGCATCCACCCCCAAACATCCTTCTTACACCAGAAAGAGTCAGAATAGGAATAAAAAATAAAAGCAAAAAAGAACACCCAAACCATCCCCCCATCCTACCCCACCCCCCATCCAGTTTCTGTCCCCACTTTTCCATCTATCATCCACAACACCAGACAAAGGCAGTGTGATCCACAAGACCTCCACAACCACACTGCCACCCCCTGCAATCCACATTGCTACACAATCGTCCCCAGGAGCCAAGGCCACTGGGCTGGAGCCTGGCAGTCCCAGGCATCCACCTCTAGCCATTCCAATACACCAAAACTTAAAAAGTGCCATCCACACAGTGCACAAGAATGTCCACCGGAGTGACCCCTTGACTCCACCTGAAACCTCTCAGCCACTGAACTTTACCTTGCTTCATTTTGCATCCCCCTTTTGGTCAAGAAGATATTCTCAATCTCATGATGCCAGGTCCAGATTCCTCCCTGGGAGTCACAATCAATATGATAACTTTTGATGTACATACATGCATTCTGTGGGTATTATACTCAGAAGTGAAAATTGCTGGAATGCAAGGTATGCATGTGCTCAGATTTAAAGGATATTGCCAAAAACTTTCCAAAACTGTTTGGATCAGTTTAACACCCCTCAACAATGTATGAGAATTATGGTTGTTCCATATCATCACCAACTGTTGGCCCTTTCAGTTTTAGTTATTCTAGTGGTTGTGTAGAAGTATCTTATTGTGGTACCAATTTTTATTTTCTTGATGATAAAAGAAGCCTAGCACCTTTTCATATATTTATCATCCAGTTGAGTATCTTTTTTCCTTTTTTTTTTTCTGGTAGCATTTCTATTCATGCCTTAGACCCTTTTTATTATATTGTTTATATTTTTCCTATTAATTTGTAGGCTATGTATATATGTATAAATATTCTGGACATGAGGCTTTTGTAAATATTACAAATATCTTTTTCATTCTGTGTCTTGCTTTTCTGCAAACTCTTAATTTTGTCTTGGATGGAAAGAAAATTTTAATGTAGCTGAATTTATCAAACTTTTCCTTTATGGTTTTTGTGTGTGTGTGTGTGTGTGTACGTGTGTCCTGATTAAGAAATCTTCGACCACACAAGGTAGTCAAAAACTATGTTTTCTCCTAAAGTCTTTATTGTTACCTTTTATTAGATTAACAGTCAACTAGGAAGCCATTCTGAAGTGGGAAAGTAAAGACTTCTAAAAACTTGCTCCTCCAAAAAAGCAATGAGAACAGTGGCAAAAATTGCCAAAAATCAGCTTTTAGAACCGTGAAATTAAGCAAAGTCTTGCAATAATCCCAGGAGTGGTTATCCAAGAAAACAGCCAAATGTCAGTGGGAATAGCAAGTTTTGTAGAGTTTTAACTTGCCCTTTTTACTCTCCCCGCTCCCCATTTCTGGGCTAGTCTTGAAAATCAACAGCCTCACAATCACTCTTGCTGTGAACAACAGCAGCCTAGCAGCCACTGGAGGGAACAGATGCATTTGGATTCTCCAAGAAGCCTCACTCCCAGAGAACTGTCATTATTTGGCCTCTGGCAACTCCCTGGAAATCTTCACTTGCAGAGCTTGTCTTTATTTGACCTGACTCAGAGCTCACTGTGTGAGTGGTGAACAGCCTTTTCTCTTGGGTATTTGCCAAAAACGATCAGTAGCAATTGTTTATTCTAGCTGCTTGAGGTGGCAATAACAGTTGGGTCAAACAAACATAAAGCTGATCAAAAAAATTAAAAGAAAAAGCCGGGGAGTAAAAAGCTGACTTTGAAAAGCTTCAACATATTCCTGGGAATCTAGAAAGTCACACATATATGAAGGACTGTGTGCATGCCAGGAAAGACCTGGGAAGGCCCCAATCTCTTGCCTCTGGCTAAACTTGAGGCCCTACACAAGCAGAAAATGAAGGCTAAGGTGAGTTTTTTAAACTGCTAGAGCTTTGAAGGTGTGCCACAATAGACAAAAACCCTTGGTAAAGGATGAGAGACTTAGGCATTCAAGGTTTAAGGAAATCTTTGTCCAGTCATTGACTGACCACTATGCTAACTGAGCAGAGACCTCAGTGGCCACACGTGACAAGGAATACAGACTAATGCATTAGTTCAGGAAGATCCTTAGGCAAAAAACAGCAGCAACAACAAATAGAAACAATACAAAGTCCCTGTAAAGAGGAATCTGATTCCCAGAATTGCTACCTTATGTTATTTAAAATGTCCAAATTTCAACAACAACAACAACAAAAATACAAGACATGGAAAGAAACAGGGAAGTACAGCGAATTCCATAGGAAAAATAGTCAACAAAGTTTCCTGAGGAAACCTAGATGTTGGAGTTACAAACTAAACTTTAAATTAGTTATTATGAATATATCTAAAAGAATGAAAGGAAAGTATGAGAACTATGTCTCACTAAAGAGAATAGCAATAAAGAGATAAAAGTTATATATATATAAAAGCAACCAAATAGAAATTCTGGAGTTGTAAAGCACAGTAAATGAAATGAATAATTCACTACAGTGGACTGATAGGATAGCCAATTTGAGCTGCCAGAATTAAAAATCAGCAAACTTGAAGATAGGTCAACTGAGATGATTTGGTTTGGGGAACAGAAGAAAAAAGGATGAAGAACAATGAATAAAGTCTCAGGGACCTGTGGGACACCATCAAGGATACCAGCATATGCACAGTGGGAGTGTCAGAAGGAGAGAAGAGAGAGAAAAGGGAAGAAAGAATATTTGAAGAAATAATAGCTGCGCACTTTGACACTGATTCAAATTATTAATATATATACCCAAGAAACTTGACGAACTCCAAACACAATAAACTCAAAGACAGCCACATGTAAATGTATCATGGTCAAACTGTCAAAAGCCAAAGGCAAGGAATCCTAAAAACAGCCAGAGAAAAATGACTCATGACCTGC
Organism: Choloepus didactylus; assembly: GCF_015220235.1. Taxonomy (NCBI): domain Eukaryota; kingdom Metazoa; phylum Chordata; class Mammalia; order Pilosa; family Megalonychidae; genus Choloepus; species Choloepus didactylus. Next base: position 30,052,172 of record NC_051326.1, on the reverse strand, counting down.
AAAGGGTCCTTAATAAGATTAACAGCTGATTTATCCTCAGAAACCATGGAGGCTAGATGGCAATTAGAAGACATAGTCAAAGTGCTGAGAGAAAAAGACTGTCAAACAAAATTTCCATATCCAGCAAAACTGTTCTTCAAAAAATGAAAGACAAAGAAATAAATATTAAAAAAGAAGGAAAAATTAAGACATTTCTAGTTAAACAAAAAGGCACATAGCATATATTTTTGTGTGTGTGGCTTCTTTCACTCAGCTAAATTATTTTGAGATTTATCTATGTTGTTTCATGTATCGAGTTCACCCATTAAAAAATTTATTGTTGTAACAGACATGCAACACAAAATTTTCCATTTTAGCCACTTTCATGTGTACAATTCAATGATATGAATTACATTCACAATATTGTGCTGCCATCACCCCTATTCATTATAAAAAGTTTTACATGACCCAAAACAGAAACTCTGTACCTACTAAGCAATAACTTGCCAACTTTACCTTCCCTGGCCCCTGGTAATCTGTAAACTACCTTTTGTCTCTATGAATTTGCATATTCTAGGTATTTCATGCAAGTGGAATCATACAGTATTTGTCCTTTTGTGTCTGGCTTATTTCACTCAACATGATGTCCTCAAGGTTCATCTATGTTGTAGCATGTATCAGAACTTCATTCCTTTTTATGGCTGAACAATATGCATTCATTTTTATTGTTGAGTTGTATCATCACAATTTGCTTATCTAATAGACATTTGGGCTATTTTTAGTTTGGGCTATTAAAAGTAAATCTGGTGGAGGCGGGGCAAGATGGCGGACTGATGAGCTGTATGTTTTAGTTACTCCTCCAGGAAAGTAGGTAGAAAGCCAGGAACTGCGTGGACTGGACACCACAGAGCAATCTGACTTTGGGCATACTTCATACAACACTCATGAAAATGTCGAACTGCTGAGATCAGCAAAATCTGTAAGTTTTTGCGGCCAGGGGACCCGTGCCCCTCCCTGCCAGGCTCAGTCCCGTGGGAGGAGGGGCTGTCAGCTCTGGGAAGGAGAAGGGAGAACTGCAGTGGCAGCCCTTATCGGAAACTCATTCTACTGATCCAAACTCCAACCATAGATAGACTGAGACCAGACACCAGAGAATCTGAGAGCTGCCAGCCCAGCAGAGAGGAGACAGGCATAGAAAAAAAACAACACGAAAAACTCCAAAATAAAAGTGGAGGATTTTTGGAGTTCTGGTGAACATAGAAAGGGGAAGGGCAGAGGTCAGGCCCTGAGGCGCGTATGCAAATCCCGAAGAAAAGCTGATCTCTCTGCCCTGTGGACCTTTCCTTAATGGCCCTGGTTGCTTTGTCTCTTAGCATTTCAATAACCCATTAGATCTCTGAGGAGGGCCCTTTTTTTTTTTTTTAATCCTTTTTTCTTTTTCTAAAACAATTACTCTAAGAAGCCCAATACAGAAAGCTTCAAAGACTTGCAATTTGGGCAGGTCAAGTCAAGAGCAGAACTAAGAGAGCTCTGAGACAAAAGGCAATAATCCAGTGGCTGAGAAAATTCACTAAACACCACAACTTCCCAAGAAAAGGGGGGTGTCCACTCACAGCCATCATCCTGGTGGACAGGAAACACTCCTGCCCATCGCCAGCCACATAGCCCAGAGCTGCCCCAGACAACCCAGTGTGACGGAAGTGCTTCAAATAACAGGCACACACCACAAAACTGGGCGTGGACATTAGCCTTCCCTGCAACCTCAGCTGATTGTCCCAGAGTTGGGAAGGTGGAGCAGTGTGAATTAACAAAGCCCCATTCAGCCATCATTTCAGCAGACTGGGAGCCTCCCTACACAGCCCAGCAGCCCAGAACTGCCCTGGGGGGACGGCACTCACCTGTGACATAGCACAGTCATCCCTCAACAGAGGACCTGGGGTGCACGGCCTGGAAGAGGGGCCCACTTGCAAGTCTCAGGAGCCATACGCCAATACCAAGGACTTGTGGGTCAGTGGCAGAGACAAACTGTGGCAGGAGGACTGAACTGAAGGATTAGACTATTGCAGCAGCTTTAAAACTCTAGGATCACCAGGGAGATTTGATTGTTAGGGCCACCCCCCCTCCCTGACTGCCCAGAAACATGCCCCATATACAGGGCAGGCAACACCAACTACACACGCAAGCTTGGTACATCAATTGGACCCCACAAGACTCACTCCCCCACTCACCAAAAAGGCTAAGCAAGGGAGAACTGGCTTGTGGAGAACAGGTGGCTCGTGGACGCCACCTGCTGGTTAGTTAGAGAAAGTGTACTCCACGAAGCTGTAGATCTGATAAATTAGAGATAAGGACTTTAATTGGTCTACAAATCCTAAAAGAACCCTATCAAGTTCAGCAAATGCCACGAGGCCAAAAACAACAGAAAATTATAAAGCATGTGAGAAAACCAGACGATATGGATAACCCAAGCCCAGGCACCCAGGTCGAAAGATCAGAAGAGACACAGCACCTAGAGCAGCTACTCAAAGAACTAAAGATGAACAATGAGACCATAGTACGGGAGACAAAGGAAATCAAGAAGACCCTAGAAGAGCATAAAGAAGACATTGCAAGACTAAATAAAAAAATGGATGATCTTATGGAAATTAAAGAAACTGTTGACCAAATTAAAAAGATTCTGGACACTCATAGTACAAGACTAGAGGAAGTTGAACAACGAATCAGTGACCTGGAAGATGACAGAATGGAAAATGAAAGCATAAAAGAAAGAATGGGGAAAAAAATTGAAAAACTCGAAATGGACCTCAGGGATATGATAGATAATATGAAACATCCGAATATAAGACTCATTGGTGTCCCAGAAGGGGAAGAAAGGGTAAAGGTCTAGGAAGAGTATTCAAAGAAATTGTTGGGGAAAACTTCCCAAATCTTCTAAACAACATAAATACACAAATCATAAATGCTCAGCGAACTCCAAATAGAATAAATCCAAATAAACCCACTCCGAGACATATACTGATCACACTGTCAAACACAGAAGAGAAGGAGCAAGTTCTGAAAGCAGCAAGAGAAAAGCAATTCACCACATACAAAGGAAACAGCATAAGACTAAGTAGTGACTACTCAGCAGCCAACATGGAGGCGAGAAGGCAGTGCCACGATATATTTAAAATTCTGAGTGAGAAAAATTTCCAGCCAAGAATACTTTATCCAGCAAAGCTCTCCTTCAGATTTGAGGGAGAGCTTAAATTTTTCACAGACAAACAAATGCTGAGAGAATTTGCTAACAAGAGACCTGCCCTACTGGAGATACTAAAGGGAGCCCTACAGACAGAGAAACAAAGACAGGACAGAGAGACTTGGAGAAAGGTTCAGTACTAAAGAGATTCGGTATGGGTACAATAAAGGATATTAATAGACAGAGGGGAAAAATATGACAAACATAAACCAAAGGATAAGATGGCTGATTCAAGAAATGCCTTCACGGTTATAACGTTGAATGTAAATGGATTAAACTCCCCAATTAAAAGATATAGATTCGCAGAATGGATCAAAAAAAATGAACCATCAATATGTTGCATACAAGAGACTTACCTTAGACACAGGGACACAAAGAAACTGAAAGTGAAAGGATGGAAAAAAATATTTCATGCAAGCTACAGCCAAAAGAAAGCAGGTGTAGCAATATTAATCTCAGATAAAATAGACTTCAAATGCAGGGATGTTTTGAGAGACAAAGAAGGCCACTACATACTAATAAAAGGGTCAATTCAGCAAGAAGAAATAACAATCGTAAATGTCTATGCACCCAATCAAGGTGCCACAAAATACATGAGAGAAACACTGGCAAAACTAAAGGAAGCAATTGATGTTTCCACAATAATTGTGGGAGACTTCAACACATCACTCTCTCCTATAGATAGATCAACCAGACAGAAGACCAATAAAGAAATTGAAAACCTAAACAATCTGATAAATGAATTAGATTTAACAGACATATACAGGACATTACATCCCAAATCACCAGGATACACATACTTTTCTAGTGCTCATGGAACTTTCTCCAGAATAGTTCATATGCTGGGACATAAAACAAGCCTCAATAAATTTAAAAAGATTGAAATTATTCAAAGCACATTCTCTGACCACAATGGAATACAATTAGAAGTCAATAACCATCAGAGACTTAGAAAATTCACAAATACCTGGAGGTTAAACAACACACTCCTAAACAATCAGTGGGTTAAAGAAGAAATAGCAAGAGAAATTGCTAAATATATAGAGACGAATGAAAATGAGAACACAACATACCAAAACCTATGGGATGCAGCAAAAGCAGTGCTAAGGGGGAAATTTATAGCACTAAACGCATATATTTAAAAGGAAGAAAGAGCCAAAATCAAAGAACTAATGGATCAACTGAAGAAGCTAGAAAATGAACAGCAAACCAATCCTAAACCAAGGAGAAGAAAAGAAATAACAAGGATTAAAGCAGAAATAAATGACATAGAGAACAAAAAAAAACAATAGAGAGGATAAATATCACCAAAAGTTGGTTCTTTGAGAAGATCAACAAGATTGACAAGCCCCTAGCTAGACTGACAAAATCAAAAAGAGAGAAGACCCATATAAACAAAATAATGAATGAAAAAGGTGACATAACTGCGGATCCTGAAGAAATTAAAAAAATTATAAGAGGATATTATGAACAACTGTATGGCAACAAACTGGATAATGTAGAGGAAATGGACAATTTCCTGGAAACATATGAACAACCTAGACTGACCAGAGAAGAAATAGAAGACCTCAACCAACCCATCACAAGCAAAGAGATCCAATCAGTCATCAAAAATCTTCCCACAAATAAATGCCCAGGGCCAGATGGCTTCACAGGGGAATTCTACCAAACTTTCCAGAAAGAACTGACACCAATCTTACTCAAACTCTTTCAAAACATTGAAGAAAATGGAACACTACCTAACTCATTCTATGAAGCTAACATCAATCTAATACCAAAACCAGGCAAAGATGCTACAAAAAAGGAAAACTACCGGCCAATCTCCCTAATGAATATAGATGCAAAAATCCTCAACAAAATACTTGCAAATCGAATCCAAAGACACATTAAAAAAATCATACACCATGACCAAGTGGGGTTTATTCCAGGCATGCAAGGATGGTTCAACATAAGAAAATCAATCAATGTATTACAACACATTAACAAGTCAAAAGGGAAAAATCAATTGATAATCTCAATAGATGCTGAAAAAGCATTTGACAAAATCCAACATCCCTTTTTGATAAAAACACTTCAAAAGGTAGGAATTGAAGGAAACTTCCTCAACATGATAAAGAGCATATATGAAAAACCCACAGCCAGCATAGTACTCAGCGGTGAGAGACTGAAAGCCTTTCCTCTAAGATCAGGAACAAGACAAGGATGCCCGCTGTCACCACTGTTATTCAACATTGTGCTGGAAGTGCTAGCCAGGGCAATCCGGCAAGACAAAGAAATAAAAGGCATCCAAATTGGAAAAGAAGAAGTAAAACTGTCATTGTTTGCAGATGATATGATCTTATATCTAGAAAACCCTGAGAAATCGACGATACAGCTACTAGAGCTAATAAACAAATTTAGCAAAGTAGCAGGATACAAGATTAATGCACATAAGTCAGTAATGTTTCTATATGCTAGAAATGAACAAACTGAAGAGACACTCAAGAAAAAGATACCATTTTCAATAGCAACTAAAAAAATCAAGTACCTAGGAATAAACTTAACCAAAGATGTAAAAGACCTATACAAAGAAAACTACATAACTCTATTAAAAGAAATAGAAGGGGACCTTAAAAGATGGAAAAATATTCCATGTTCATGGATAGGAAGGCTAAATGCCATTAAGATGTCAATTCTACCCAAACTCATCTACAGATTCAATGCAATCCCAATCAAAATTCCAACAACCTACTTTGCAGACTTGGAAAAGCTAGTTATCAAATTTATTTGGAAAGGGAAGGTGCCTCGAATTGCTAAAGACACTTTAAAAAAGAAAAACGAAGTGGGAGGACTTACACTCCCTGACTTTGAAGCTTATTATAAAGCCACAGTTGCCAAAACAGCATGGTACTGGCACAAAGATAGACATATAGATCAATGGAATCGAATTGAGAATTCAGAGATAGACCCTCAGATCTATGGCTGACTGATCTTTGATAAGGCCCCCAAAGTCACTGAACTGAGTCATAATGGTCTTTTCAACAAATGGGGCTGGGAGAGTTGGATATCCATATCCAAAGGAATGAAAGAGGACCCCTACCTCACCCCCTACACAAAAATTAACTCAAAATGGACCAAAGATCTCAATATAAAAGAAAGTACCATAAAACTCCTAGAAGATAATGTAGGAAAACATCTTCAAGACCTTGTATTAGGCGGCTACTTCCTAGACTTTACACCCAAAGCACAAGCAACAAAAGAGAAAATAGATAAATGGGAACTCCTCAAGCTTAGAAGTTTCTGTACCTCAAAGGAATTTCTCAAAAAGGTAAAGAGGCAGCCAACTCAATGGGAAAAAATTTTTGGAAACCATGTATCTGACAAAAGACTGATATCTTGCATATATAAAGAAATCCTACAACTCAATGACATTAGTACAGACAGCCCAATTATAAAATGGGCAAAAGATATGAAAAGACAGTTCTCTGAAGAGGAAATACAAATGGCCAAGAAACACATGAAAAAATGTTCAGCTTCACTAGCTATTAGAGAGATGCAAATTAAGACCACAATGAGATACCATCTAATACCGGTTAGAATGGCTGCCATTAAACGAACAGGAAACTACAAATGCTGGAGGGGATGTGGAGAAACTGGGACTCTTATTCATTGTTGGTGGGACTGTATAATGGTTCAGCCACTCTGGAAGTCAGTCTGGCAGTTCCTTAGAAAACTAGATATAGAGTTACCATTCGATCCAGCGATTGCACTTCTCGGTATATACCCGGAAGATCGGAAAGCAGTGACACGAGCAGATACCTGCACGCCAATGTTCATAGCAGCATTATTCACAATTGCCAAGAGATGGAAACAACCCATATGTCCTTCAACAGATGAGTGGATAAATAAAATGTGGTATATACACACGATGGAATACTACGCGGCAGTAAGAAGGAACGATCTCGTGAAACATATGACAACATGGATGAACCTTGAAGACATAATGCTGAGCAAAATAAGCCAGGCAAAAAAGAGAAATATTATATGCTACCACTAATGTGAACTTTGAAAAATGTAAAACAAATGGTTTCTAATGTAGAATGTAGGGGAACTAGCAGTAGAGAGCAATTAAGGAAGGGGGAACAATAATCCAAGGAGAACAGATAAGCTATTTAACATTCTGGGGATGCCCAGGAATGACTATGGTCTGTTAATTTCTGATGGATATAGTAGGAACAAGTTCACAGAAATGTTGCTATATTATGTAACTTTCTTGGGGTAAAGTAGGAACATGTTGGAAGTTAAGCAGTTATCTTAGGTTAGTTGTCTTTTTCTTACTCCCTTGTTATGGTCTCTTTGAAATGTTCTTTTATTGTATGTTTGTTTTCTTTTTAACTTTTTTTTCATACAGTTGATTTAAAAAAGAAGGGAAAGTTTAAAAAAAAAAAAGAAAAACAAGGAAAAAAAAGATGTAGTGCCCCCTTGAGGAGCCTGTGGAGAATGCAGGGGTATTCACCTACCCCACCTCGATGGTTGCTAACATGACCACAGACATAGGGGACTGGTGGTTTGATGGGTTGAGCCCTCTACCATAAGTTTTACCCTTGGGAAGACGGTTGCTGCAAAGGAGAGGCTAGGCCTCCCTATGGTTGTGCCTAAGAGCCTCCTCCCGAATGCCTCTTTGTTGCTTAGATGTGGCCCTCTCTCTCTGGCTAAGCCAACTTGAAAGGTGAAATCACTGCCGTCCCCCCTACGTGGGATCAGACACCCAGGGGAGTGAATCTCCCTGGCAACGTGGAATATGACTCCCGGGGAGGAATGTAGACCCGGCATCGTGGGACGGAGAACATCTTCTTGACCAAAAGGGGGATGTGAAAGGAAATGAAATAAGCTTCAGTGGCAGAGAGATTCCAAAAGGAGCCGAGAGGTCACTCTGGTGGGCACTCTTATGCACAATTTAGACAACCCTTTTTAGGTTCTAAAGAATTGGGGTAGCTGGTGGTGGATACCTGAAACTATCAAACTACAACCCAGAACCCATGAATCTCGAAGACAATTGTATAAAAATGTAGCTTATGAGGTGTGACAATGGGATTGGGAAAACCATAAGGACCACACTCCACTTTGTCTAGTTTATGGATGGATGAGTAGAAAAATAGGGGAAGGAAACAAACAGACAAAGGTACCCAGTGTTCTTTTTTACTTCAATTGCTCTTTTTCACTCTAATTATTATTCTTGTTATTTTTGTGTGTGTGCTAATGAAGGTGTCAGGGATTGATTTAGGTGATGAATGTACAACTATGTAATGGTACTATAAACAATCGAAAGTACGATTTGTTTTGTATGACTGCGTGGTATGTGAATATATGTCAATAAAATGAAGATAAAAAAAAAAGTAAATCTGGTATGAACATTCATGTACAAGTGTTCACGTGGTGAATACTTTCATTTGTCTTGAGTAAATGCTTTGGAGTGCAATGAATGGATTATATAATAGTTGTTTCCTTAACTTTTAAAACTTATATTCCAAAGTAATTGTGCTATTTTTCATTCCCACCAGCAGTGTATGAGATTTCCAGTTGCTTACATCCTTGCCAGCACTTGATATGGTCAGACATACAAATTTAATTTTAGCCATTCTAATGGGTGTATAGTTGGGTTTTCTCAGTGTGGTTTTAATTTGCATTTCTCTAATACTGGTGACAAGGAGCATCTTTTCGTATACATAGTTTGTGTCTGTTTATCTTCTTTGTTAATGTGTCTGTTCAAATCTTTTCTCAATTTTAAAAATTGGATTGTTTGTTTTCTTATCGTCATTTTGAAAGGCTTTTATATATTCTGGATACAAGGCCTTAATCATATAAATGCATGCAGATTTTCTCCCAGTCTGTGAGCTTATTGTTTTATTATCTTAATAGTGTGTTTCAAAGAACAAAATTTATTATTTTGATGAAGGTTAATTTATCAATTTTTCTTTAATGGATTGTGCTTTAGATATTATATCCAGTAAATCTTTGCCTAATCTAAGGATACAAAGGTTTTCGCCTATGGTTTCTTCTAGAAATTTTATAGTTTTAGATTTTACATATATAGGTTTATGGTCCATTTTGTGTTAATGTTTATATGTTGTGTGAGATATGGATCAAAGTTAAAATTTTTGTGTGTAGATATCCAATTGTTCCAGTAACATTTTTTGAAAAGACTATCATTTCTTCACTGAATTGGCTTTGCACCTTTGTGGAAAAATCATTTGTCCATTAATGTACAGATCTATTTTGAACTTTTGATTCTGTGAACATATCTAGTTGTCTATCTTGACATTAGTACCACATTGTCTTGATTCTTGTTGCTTTACAGTAGCTTCAAAATCAGTTAGTCCACCAACTTTGCTCTTCTTTTTCAAAGTTGTTTTTGCTATTCTAGACCCTCTGCATTTCGCTATGAATTTTAGAATCAGTTCATCAGTTCTGACAAAAAAAGTTTGAGAAATTTTGATTCATATTGCATTGTGTTTATAGATCAATTTGAGAAGAATAGGCATCTTTACAATATTGAGCCTTCCAACACAAGGCATGGCTTATTTCTTCATTTATTTACATTTTTAAATATTTATTCCAGCAATGTTTTGTAGTCTTGGATGTATAGGTTGTCAACATCTTTTGTCATACTTATCTCTAACTATTTTTTATTGCTGATGCTATTATAAATGTATTGATTTTTAAATTTCAGTTTCTGGTTGTTCATTTTTAAAACATGGGAATAGATTTTTGTATAATGATATAGCAAACTTGTTAAATTGACTTACTTGTTCTGGTAGCTGTTTTTGAAGATTCCATCAGATTTTCTCACTGACTGTCAAGTTATATGTGAATTAAGAGAGTTTGACTTCTTCCTTTTTAATCTTATTTCTTTTCTCTTTTTACACTAGCTAGAACCTCTAGTACAACATTGATTAAAAGTGTTAATAGTGGACATCCTTGTCTTTTTTTTTTTTTTTTTTGATCTTAAGGGGAAAGAATTCACTCTTTTGCTATTAAGTATATATTAGCTGTAGGTCTTTCATAGATGTTGTGATGGTTTGGAGGCTTTATGGACCCCAGAAAATTATGTTCTTAAAATTTATCCATTCCTGTGGCTGTGGACCCATTGTAAGTAGGATCTTTTGGTGAGTAAGAACTTAAGATGTGACCCAACTTACACAGGGTATGTCTTAATCCTCTTACTGGAGGCCTTTGTAAGATGATGAAATTCAGAGAAAAAACACAGGGAGAAAGCCATGGAAGCAAGAAGCTGAAAACAACAAAACTCTGTGGAGAAAGAAGAGACCAGCAGATGCTCCCATGTGCCTTTGCCATGTCACAGAGGAGTCCAGAACCACCAGCAGCTGGTCTTTGGTGAGAAAGCATCACTTGACGATGCCTTGATTTGGACATTTTCACAGCCTCAGAACTGTAAGCTTGTAAACTAATAAATTCCCATTATTAAAAGTCAGCCAATTTCTAGTATATTGCATTTTGGCAGCTTTAGCAAACCAAAACAGATGTCCTTTATCAAAAACAAGTTAAGGACATTCCCTTCTATTCCTACTGTGCTGAGAACTTTAATCAGGACTGAGTGTTGGATTTTGCCAAATATTTTTTCTGCCTCTATTAGGATAATCATTGAGGTTTTCTGTTTCAGTTTGTTAATATGATGAATAACATTGATTGATTTAAAACAGTTAAAGCAACACTGCATTTCTGTGATAAACCCTGCTTGGTCATGATATAGTCTCCTTCTTATATACCGTTCAGTTTTATTTGGTAAAATTTCTGAGGAATTTTTGCATCTATATTCATTGAGTCTATAGTTGATTTTATTTTATTCTCTTTTAAAGTAATATCTTTCTTTGGTTCTGATTCATGCTAGCCTCATAGAATGAGTTGGGACGCATTCTCTCCACTTCAATTTTTGGGAAGCATTTGTGTAAATTGGTATTATTTCTTCTTTAAATATTTGGTAGAATTCACTAGTAAAGATTTCTGGGTCTGAAGTTTTCTTTATGAGAAGTTTTTTAAATCTACAAATTCAATTTCTCTACTAGATATAGAGTGACTTAGGTAATCTATTTCTCCTGAGTGAACTTAGGAAATTGTGTTTTTCAAGGAATTTGTCAATTTTCTCTAAATTTTCAAACTTACTGGTATATAGTTATCCATAATATTGGTTTATTGTACTTTTTTTTTCTTTAATGCAATTTCATTGGGATGTATTCACTCACCATACAAACCATCCAAGTATACAACTGATGGCTCACAGTATCATCACGTAGTTGTGCATTCATCACCATGATCAATTTTAGAACATTTTCATTACTCCATGTATTTTTAATATATGTAGAATCTTTAATGGTATCACCTCTTTAATCTCTGATAGTTGTAATTTGTATCTTCTCTTTCTCCCTGCCCCTCTCTTTCTAACCTGATCAGGCTGATCAGAGCAGGTTTTCTCAACTTTGACATTATTGACATTTTGAACTGCATAAATCTTTGTTGTGGGTGACTGTCTTCTACAGCACAGGATGTTGAGCAGCATTTCTGGCCTCTCTCCACTAGATGCCAGTAGCACCCCGAGTCATTACTATCAATAATGCCTTCAGATATTGACAAGTTTTCCCTGGAGGGTAAAATTTCTCCCATATGAGAACCACCAGGATAGAGGTTTATCAATTTAATTGATCTTTGCAAAATACCAGTTCTTGAATTCATTGATTTGGATCTTTTTTTGTCTTCTGCATCTCTATTCAATATATTCAATTTTCTCTCCAACATTTTGAACATAGAGAATACGGTTATAACTATTCTCATGTCCTTGCCACTAATTCTAACATCTGTGCCAATTCTGAGTTGGTTTTTGATGAATTGGATTTTCTCCTCATTATGGGCCATATTTCTTGTTTTTTTTTTGTTTTTTTTTGTTTTGTTTTTCTTACCTGATAAACGTTCCCTGGATGCCAGACATTGTGAATTTCCCCTTGTTTCTTGCTGGGTATATTTGCATTCCTATAAATACTCTTGAGCTTTATTCTGGGCTACTGTTAAATTATGTGGAAACAACTTGATTCTTCTGGTTTTTGTTTTCATTTATTAAGGGTTTATCAAGCATTTAATTATTTCCCTTTGTGGAGGCAAGACTCTTCTGAGTGCTCCACCTACTGCCCCTTGAATTATGATGTTTTCCTGACTGACTGGCAGGAACAAGCACTATTTCTGGCCCTGGCAACCTCCATGCACTGTTCTCTTGAATCCCTTCAGGTCATTCTTTCTCAAGCCTGGGGTAGTTTTCTCACACTTTTATGCTTATTTGTGCTCTGCTAATGGATCCTCTGCCGAGGAGTTCCCTCTCCATGTCAGTTGCTCTGTCCTCTCGGTCCTCTGCTGTGAACTCTAGTCACCTTGGTCTCCTGGGCTCATCTCCCTCATCAACTTCAGGAATCCTCTGGGCTCCACCTGGGATCCCTGCCCTGCACTGTGGCTTAGAAATTTTCTGTAGTTCATAAACTGCAGCAATCATAGTGCTCATCTTTTTTATTTTCCATTCTTCAGAGATCACTGTTCTTTGTTGCCTGATGTCCAACATGTTCAAAACTTTTGTTTCATATATTAGCTGACAATTAACAATTGTTTCAGGTAGGAGGTAAATCTGGTCGCTATTACTTGTTGAAGGCTATGTAAATAAATTTTAAAACTCTGAAAAAAATGGACATATTCTTTGAAAAATAAGAAATATATTTCTTACCAAAATCAATGTAAAAATTAGAAAACATGAGGAGACATATAGCTATTAATTACATTGAAACAGAAATCGATGCATACTATCATCTGGATCAGGCAGTTTTATAGCCAATACCTGTAAACCATTCAAGGAGCTGATAATTCTAATCTCATACAAAATGTTCTAGAGAATGAAAAATGACAAATGCTTTCCATCTCATTTTATGACACTCATAACTTTGACACCAAACCATTCAAGGACAATATGAGAAAGCAAAGCTTTAGACTAATCTCACTTGTGAGCATAAATATGCACAAATTCTAAATCTAGAAATGTATATTTTAAAAAAATAAAATCTGATCATGTCATTCTGCTCAGATGCTTCAATGGGTTGTCATCACATTTGGAATAAAATCTAAACTACTTATCATGGCTCACAAGCCTCTGTATGATTTGTTCCTACTTGTTCCTCTGATGTTCTACCACTCTTCCCTTCTCCCTCTTCTTCAGTGCCACTGTCCTTTATACATACCCAGGACCTCTACAATTCATGCTTTTGTACTTGCCCTTCCTCCTCTCCGTACCCCTCCCTGTCTAGATCTTCACAAGGTAACACCTACTATCATTTAGTCCTAAACTCAAGTTATCACCTCCTTAGGAATTCCTTTCCTGTCCACCTTGTTTCAAATTCACCTCCACTCCTCTGTCTCTCTATCTTCTGATATGATATCATTTATTTGCCTCATTCTCACTAGTGTTTAGACTCCATGAGGAATGGGACTTAGTTTTGTTCACCACTGCATTCCTAGCATCTAGAATCCTGCTTGATTCATAATAAGGGATCAATATATAGAGATTGAGTGAATGGATATCGTACCTCCAAAATATTTATTTTAGGTTAAATATCTTCATGCTATACTTTTCCCCTAATGAAATGAGCAAATATTTTGGGATTTTATTGTAGCATAAGTTGGTTAGATGAGTGATTTAATTGTAATTTACAGTAATCTCTCAGTCATTAGAATTAATTGAGATAAGCCATTCTTTTTTGTTTTTATTATGAATGTTTTCAAATATATGCAAGATGGAGAGAATGGTAAAATGTATCCCCATGTACTCATTATCCAGATCTAATAATTATTAAGATTTTTCTGCATTGGCTTTGTCTATTTTCACCTATTCCTGAAGTATTTTAAACCTAATCATTTCATTCTGCCTTTCGTACTTTAGTATGGGGCTAAAAATATGGAGCCCTAACTACAATGACATTGCTCATATCTGCAAAATTAACAATAGCTCTTTGGTGTCTTTTGATATCCAAACTATAATCAGATGCCTGAAATTTCTCAAAAATCATTTTTATATTTGTTTCATCTGAATCAGGATCTCCACAAATGGCTACGCATTACATTTTGTTGTTTAGTGTTTTTAAGTTTTTAAAAAAAATCTAGGCCAATCTCCCCTCACTTTTTTCCATGCTATTTATTTGTTTCAGAAATTGGGTCAGTTTCTTGTAAAATGTCCCTTGTTCTGGATTGCCTGTTTTTCCTAGTGGTGCCACATACTTGTTCCTCTAGCATTCATATTTCCTGTAAATGGAAGCTAGCCCTAGAGCTTGATTACAGTCAGGTTCAGTTGTTGATCAGAATACTTCATAGATGGTGCTGTGTGCTTTGTATTGTATCACAACAACAGACACACAAATGTCTGGTTGTTCAACCTTTAGTGATGATAGGATTGCTTATTTGTGTCAGTGGATGATAGCATGGTAAGTTCCCCATTAATTTCTCATCCAGTGGTTTCCCCTCCTGATGGTACTTGACTGAATCGAGTGTTTCATTACGATGGCAAAATGATGATTTTTAAAATTTGTTTTTCCTTATTTGTTAACTGGATGTTTTCTGTAAAGAAGTATTTTTCTTTGTCAACTAAAGCTATTTGGCTATCCTGAAATTAGGAAAAATAATGAATCGTTGTATTTTAATTGTCAATCTTCTTCAGAGGAAAAGGCTGATGCTCTTTCTTCAGAAAGAAGAGGTTCTTTCCCACTTAGGCTCCGTGGGTTAGGTTTTTGTTGTTGATGTTACTCTTGTTTGGTTTTCCCTTTACCCCCTTCCTCCCTCCCTCTCTCCCTCCTCCCTCCCTCCCTTCCTCCCTTCCTTCCTTCTCCTTTATTTTATATCATTAAGAACCCATGGATATTTAACAAGTTCAATATTTTTAAATCAGTTGCATTCACTAACCTTTTTGATGCACAAATTGTCCTATTCTTGACCAAAAGGAGTCACTCGATCCTGGTTTTGGTGTCCTTTGAATATGATCCTTTTGTTTTGTCCCTTTTATCTTTGAAAGCTGTCTTGATTTCTGTCGTGAAAGGCAGTTCTAAACTTGTGAAATGTTTAAATTATAGATTTTTCTTCTTTCCAAGTACACACGGAAACTTGAGCTATGAATAAAATGTTATCAAGGTATCCTTCTGGATTTCATAGTGACTCATTTACATATAAGCAAGGAATGCATTAATATTTTCAATCTTTTTTCTTCTGTGTATTCAATTGTTTTGTGTGTGTGTGTCTTCAATCTTTCATTTAAAAATATTTATTGAATGTTTAATACATTCTACATATTATTTTACTTGCTGTATAAACAGCAATAACCAAGCAAACAAAAGCTCCTGCATCATGAAGCTAACATTCTAGCATGGGAGATAGGAAATAAAATAAATAAATGTATATAGTATGCTTTATAGTGGAAGTGCTAAAAAAATAAAGGAGAGAAGAAAGATAGAAAGTGTGTGTATGTGTGTGAGGATGAGTGGAGGGGTGTTGACATTTTAGATAGTGTGGCCAGGGCAGGCTTCACTGAGAAAGTGATACTTGCCTAAAGAACTGGAAGAAGTGAGGGAGCAAACCATGTGGACATCTGGGAGAAGAGCATGTAGGTGCAGTAATGTGCAAAGACTGCAGTGGGAACATGCCTAGTGGTTTCAAGGACTGGCAAGGTCACTGTGGCTAGACGAGAGTGCACAAGGGAAAGCAGGCTATAAGGTCAAGAGGCAATGGTGGGTACTGATCATGGAAGGTCTGTAGGGTGGTAATGAGAATGCAGTGTCCTGACCTCCAATCGTAGTGGGTATATTTGACCAGGGGTTCCAGCTGCTGTATTCTGAAACCTATCAACACTTTCCACTGGTGGCTCCCTGCCAATAACTAAGTATGGCAGGGATACTAAAGCAGACCTATTTCTGGGAGAAATGGGGACTTCTTGCTTTTCCTTAGGCTGCATGGTGATCTGGGATGCTTCTACGCAGCCTTCCTTCCCTGTTTCCTTTACTTGGGGCTAGACTTGCTTGAGATTTGATGGCTTTCTCAAATTCCTTCCATTCTTTCCCTGGTTTTTCTCTCACGTGTTTCCCTTAAGAAAATCCTGGCACTTTTAATCCTATCCTGGCACCTGCTTCTCAGAGACCGCAGACTAATACTGCCTTGTAAGTATTGGAAAGGATTTTACTTTCTCTGGAATGCTGTTACAGTCACTAGAGGTTTTGAATAGAGGAATGACCTGATCTGATTTACATTTTGATAGGATTTTGCTGACTGCTTTCTTGAGAGTGGCCTGAATGGTAGCAAGGGGGAAAATAAGTAGACCTGTTAGGAGTGTATGGCAAAAATCCAAGCAAGAGATAATAGTGGTTTAGGCCAGGATGGCAGTAACAGAAGTGGATGGCTTCTGAATATATTTTATAGGTAGAGTTGATGGAGGTTTACTGATAGATTAGATGTCAAGGAAAAAGAGGCACTGGGAGATTGGAATTGCCAGTGACTGAAATGGAGAGGAGAGTGTAATGTGTAACTATCAGGAAGTCAGTTTTGGACATGGTAATTTTGAGATGCCCATGAAACTTAGAAATGGGAACTGATATGTGGCTTACAGTCTAAGGGAATGTCTGGGCTGGGGAAATAAATTTAGGATAGCAAAAGCATGGTAATTAACTCTACGAGATTGCATGTGATCACTCAGGGAATAAATGTAGATAGAAAAAATAGTAGGTCCAAGAATAAAGCACTGGGATATTACAATGATTAGAATTTAGGGAGATGAGGAGGAACTAGCAAAGGAATGTTAATAAAGATAATCTCATCGAACACATTCATAAAACTCTTATTTATATAATTTCTTTCCTTGAGAAAACCAATCTAGAATGTATCCAACAATTATAGATAAATTCAATGAGGTTTCAAAGCACATTCACATAGTTAATTAACAGTCTGTTTCAGCAGTTGCAAGATTAAAACCTGCTAAGTGAATAAATTACAAAAAAATGCCACCTGTATTTGGAAGATCCAGAGACACAGTAGTTCAAGTCAACCTAACGCCTTGAAATTCTATATTGATTTTATATGTAATTTAAACATCTGTGTGCCTGTTTATACACAACATACACACACAAAGACTCTGTGTCTCTATAGTTTACAATCAATGCAAGTATTACTTGGGATACTTTTATAAGCACTGTAAAATAATGGGTAATAGACTTACGATGTGAAGCATCTCACATAGTGAATACCTCTAAGTACTGGAATATAGAGAAATGATGAAGCATATGCAGCAAGATCTAACACTCCGGAGTTAACTTCTCACTTAATCATTCTGAATATAATTATCGAATGATTCATGGATTTTAGATGTCTGAATAATCTCAATCCCACTTCAAACATATTTACAAGTACTAACTTTGCCCTAGCATGGACTTTGGCAATCAGTGGGGTGGCTGGCATATGAAGGGATTTAAGCAAGAAATAAATTGTGGTCAATAGGGGAGTTTGGTGTGTGCCCCATTGTGGATATTGTGTAATTGGAATGTAATGTAGGTCAGTGATAAATTGAAGACTGTAGCAGACTTCTAATCTAGAGATTATTATTCCCATTTTACAAGTGAGAAATCCAGTTACGTGAATTTACTTAAGGATATTCTGGAAGTTAGTGATGGAGACAAGGATGACCTAGTAGGCTGGCCCAACTTTCTACTGCAGTCCATATACTTTCCTGGCTATGATTTAATAATTTTGACCCAATGTTCAATGAAAAATCCTGGTCTATTTCATAATCCCCACAGAAACAATTTTGTGATGCCCATTAAAAAGTTTTTCCTGGCTACGTTTTTGTCCTTCTCCTTTTCTTAATATAGCTTTCTTTATATCACTGGGAATTTTGCATTGGGCAGATTTATCCAAGCTGTATGCAGCTGTACCAGGTGTTTCACAGCTGTCAAAACTCATCAGCTACAAGTTCTCAGGGAGCAGGCTGTGACCATCTCTCCACTGAGAATCTGCTAGAATCAAAATGCCTGCATCCAAAGTTTTGCTAATAACATCTTTTTTTCTGATTACAAAGGAATGTATGCTCATTATAGAAAATGATAAAAATATAAAGAGGATAATAAAAATTACTTGTAATCCACACACCAAATACCATGGTTAAATTTGGTATGTATACAACCATTCTCTTTGTCTATGCTTTTTAAAAATATATATTGACAAAATGAGTCCCATATATATACATATGTATGTGTATACTGTCTGTATGTATTATTGTATAACAAACTCCACACTAAAAGGTAAACTCCCACACAATTTTATATAGGGTGCCATGGGAAGGTTTCACTAATGAGGTGACATATAGATAAAGATCTGAAGGAGGTCAAGAAGAAAATCAGGGACTTAGACAGCTACATGGGAAGGAGAATTTTTTCTATCTCCCAGTCATTCTCAGAGGTCAATTCATATATAAGGACCATACCTAAATAAGGAGTAATTACAATTTTAGAAAGTCTTTAATACTATTAACATATTATTTTTGTGTTTCCCTACATGTTAATGATTTAAATAAGGCTTGCATTGGTCAGAAAACACTAAATGACTAAGTATATCTGGGGATTTAGGAATTATGGAAGTTTGGCATGATGGAGATTTGGTTTTTATTGTTTTGGAGGTGTACACAAGAGAATGCTGTGAAATGTAATTGTGTTTGTTTTTCGTTTTGGTTTCCTCAGTGGAAAAATAAAGAAGTATTAATAATAAAAAATCAAGTCATCAATTAAAAAAAAAAAAAGCTAAGCTCCCTGGGGGCAGGGACATTTTCTATTTTATTTGCTGTTATTCTCTGCATCCTAGGATAATGTCTGGCATATAATAGGTGCCCAACAAATGATTGTTGAATGAACAAATTAATGAATGAAATTTTCTTTTTACTTAATATAATGTGAATACTTCCCCTTATCATTAAATATTCTTTTACAGCTTCTTTTAACAATGTTTTAAGGTAGTCTACATCTTAATAAATGTTTACATATATATACATCTATTAGACCCACCCATATAAGTATATAGAACATTTCCATCCACTCGAAAGTGTCCCCTGACCCCTTCCCATTCAATACTCCCTTCCAGAGTTACTGCTATTCTGATTTGTATCACCATAAGTATTTTTGCCCATTCTTGAACTTTTAAAGGATGTGATCTTTTGGGTCTGTCTTGTTTCACTCAACATAATGTTTTAAAGATTCATCCATGTTGTTGCATGTATCAATAATTCATTCTTTTTTGCTGTTGCTGTGTGGTATTCTACTGTATAAGCTTACCATAATTTCTTTATCCATTCTCCTGTTGACTGACATTTGGGTTGTTTCTATTTTTTTTTTTTTTTTAGCCCTTATGAACATTCTTCATATTTAGCTGTGAACGTTCTTGTGTAAGTCTTCTTTTGTGAAATATGCTTTCATTTCTCTTGGATAAGTCAGAATAGAACTGCTGGGTCATAGGGTACATAAACATTTAGTTTCAGAAGGCAAATCATTTTCCAAGGTGATTGGAGCAATTTAGATCCCAACCAGTGAACTATGAGAGTTCCAGTTTTTCCATATCACCAAAATTTGAAATTCAGTCTTTTTAAATTATGGCCATTCTGAAGGGTATGAGGTGGTATCTCATTGTGGTTTTAGTGTACATGTAGCTGATGAATGTTGTACTCCTTTCATATGCATAATGGCTTTTTGGATATACTCTTGTATGAATGACCTGTCTTTTGTGAGATGATGCCATTGAGAGACAGAAGTTTTGAACCTTAATAAAGTCCAATTTATCAGTTCTTTTTCTTTGGTGGTTAAAGCTTTTAAAATCATGCTTAAGAAAGTTTTTCCTATCCCGAGGTCATAAAGCCATCCATCTGTGTTTTATTCTAGAAGCATGATAGTTTTGGCTGTGATCCACCTCATATTGATATTTGTGTGTGGTATAATCTTGAGTTCATTTAAAGTTCATTTTTTTCCATACAAACATCTAATTGCTCTAACACTGTTTATTGAAAGATCATCTTTTACTCACTAAATTTCAGTGGTGCTTTTACTGTAAATCAAATGGCAGTGAATGTGCAGGTCAATTTCTGGACCCTCTTTCCTGTTCCATTGATCTATTTGTCTCTCATTGTTCCTTTAAAGCATGATTTTTAAAGGTTTCAAAGTTTATTTGTTCTATTTTTCCCTGATGTAGATATTTAGTTTGCCATAAAACCTTTTTGTTATATCATGCTGTGTTGGTATGAAACTGTTATGTACTCCAGAAAAGACTATGTGGTTTTATTTTTTTTTTAAATCCATTCACATGGGTGCAAACCTATTGTTGGATAGGACTTTTGATTACATTGTCTCCATGGAGATGTGACTCAGCCCATTCAAGGTGGGTCTTGACCATTTACTAGAGTCCTTTAAGAGAGCTCATGGCGAAAGAGAAAGAACTCAGAAAGAAAATGCCCTGGGAGAAGCAAGAAGGACCCAGACCAGCTGAGAGAGAAATGCCCAGAGACATCTGGAGACAGCCATTGAAAACAGAAGCTCGAGTGAAGGATCAACAGATGTCGCCATGCACCTTCCCATGTGACAAGGGAACCCAAGATGCCATTGGCGTTTCTTCAGAGAAGGTATCATCCTGTTGATGCCTTAATTGGGACAATTTTGTGGACTTAGAACTGTAAATTTGTAACCCAAGAAAAACCCATTGAAAAAGCCAACCCATTTCCTGTATATTGCATTCTGGCAGCTTCAGAAACTGAAACAGTTGCTAAGATGAATATACCTAGTAATAAACCTTTCTGTGAATCCAGAGCTTTTTCCAGAGGGTAAATTGCAGAAGTAGAGTTATTGAGTCTAAGAATGTACATATTTTAAGTGTTTCCTATGTATTTTCCAATTGACATCCAGAAATATATCGTTACGCTCCTGAAAGTAGACCTTTGTACCAATGCCTATATACTTAAAAAATTATCCGTATCTTATGATTATGTTGGGGGCAAATTGTTTCTCAGGGTTTTTTGGCTTTTGTTTTCTGTTTGTTTTATTTGTTTTGTTTTTGGTTTTTTTTTTTTTTTTGACTACTAGGGGGTGGATTTAAAAAAATATTTTCAATACCTGTTTGGTTTCTACTCATGTGAATTATGTATTCATGCACTTTTTCTAGTTTCTACTGGAATGTTTATCTTCTTATATATTAGAAAGAATCCTTTTATGTATTCATTAGTTCAGCATTTGTCTGTCATATTTGTTGAAAAAGTTTTCCAGTTTGAATTTCCTTTTAAAACATTTTTGGATTTTTTTAACTTGCAAGATACTTTTAATGTTTATGTTTTCCAAATTTATTAATCTCTCTTTATAAATTCATTACTAGCATCATGATTGTAACATCCTTTCCCATTCTAAGGTCATATAACACATACATTTCCTTCTACTTATTTTAGGGCTTCATTATAATTTCTATAAAATTATAAATCTCATCTGAGTTCAAATTTATTGATGTAAAATTTTCATATAGTTTTATCCTTAAAAAATTTCTATCCTAGCTCTACTTCTACCTCCTTTTCATTCATAGAATTATTTCCCCCTGCTTCTTCTGTCATTCTTATGTTTTTCCTTTTATTTATCTTTTCAAAGAACCAGTATTTCTTATGTTCTTTTTCTGTTTACTATCTGTATTATTTTTCCTTGCCCTTTTCAAAATTGGATGATTAGTTCCTTATTTTTCAATCATTTTTATTTTCTAAAATGTGTATTTGAGGGTGTATATTTGCCTCTACTACTACTGCTTAAGCTTTACCACCCAAGTTTTTATTTGTATTTTTTATTTTCTAATTTCATTATTATTTCTTCAATTATCCATGTATTATTTGGAAAAGTATTCTCTAATTTCTAAATATAAGCATTTTGGGATCATCCTTTAACCATTTCTTCCTAATTTCATGGAGTTGTGATTAAAGAATGTTGTTGGTAAAATATTGGCCTAGTACATCATCAATAAACATTACACATATCTTTGAAAAAAATTCTTAACTTCCAATCATTGGCTGCAGGAATCTATACATGTCACTTAGGTAAAGCATGTCAATTACATTGTTCAACCTTTATTTTTAGTAATCCTTTGCTTGATTTATCAAGCACCAAAATAATTGTGTTAAAACCTCCCTCCAGTAGTGCTTTTATAGAATTTTGTAATTCTGAAAAATTTTATTTTATGTATTTGGAGTATACATAGATGCATATAAGATTAAAATTGTTAAATCTTTGTGATGTATTGTTCTTTTATCAGTAAGAAGCGATTTGCTTTACTATTATTAATGTTTTTGCCAACAAAGTGGAATTTTTTCATAAATGTTAGAGCAACATCAGTTTTCTTTTGGTTAGCATTTGCCTGGTTTTTGGGTTGTGTGTGTGTGTTTGTGCATTCACACATACGTGTATATTTCAATGTATTTACTTTTCAACCTTTACATATCATTATGTTTTAACTATGTCTCTTGTTGACAAGCACATATCTAGTATAGTTGGAACACTTTACATGCTTGGTTTTCCATTTGAAAAAAATATCTTTTGCCCTTTATTTTATTTATAGTTTTAGACTTCTTGGGACTGTGCTTTTCTCCCATGCTTACTCATAGATTCAAGTGTTTAGCTTTGAAACTGTAGGCCCTTTAAACTTCTGTTAAAAGAAATCTCAGATTTTGACAATAGCATATCTGTTAACCCTGGATTTGGGTCAAAATTAGTTAAAAAGAAGTGGGGAAAGGCTGCATTAGTTGATACTAACCAGACGACATTTTAAACAGAACTCATTTTTTTGGATTTTTAAAGGCTATGTGCAGAAAGTAAGTTAGTCTCTTAAGATTTTGAGATCTTATGCATCTATAATTTTATGACAATTGATATAACAATAATATAAGCTAAGTGTTATCCTAATTAGGCTATTGTTTTGCTATAATTATGAATAATTATTTTCTATTTATTAAAGCACCATTGCTACCTAACATGTTGCTAGCCTAGTTTGAGTTGCTGTACATAAAGATATTTAAAAATGATTTTTATAGGTAAAAATATCAAAGCTACCATCTCTTCTCAGATTGCTTATGTTTTTTAGAGATAACTTGGTGAGATACAGACCCTCCCTATTCCTACCACCACTATCCCTGCCCTCCCCTCTAATCTTTGCTCATGGCAATGGGTTATTAGCTCTAAATTTTGTCTTAATTCTAAATACTAAAAGTACCATAGGTACACAATTAGTGCCTTTTAGTGTTTTTCAGCATCGTTAATGTGCTACATGTTATAAAAACAAGTTTGGCTTTTCCTCCTTTGTGCATAACAATTGCATATAATTTGCAGGCATAGCTAGGTGTTTTTGGTTTGTTCTGCTTTGCTTTATTCCCATTTCTCACATGCCAACCAGTCTGTGGTTATCTCGGAGAAGGGAGGCAGCTCTCTGTAGAGTGTAGATGGCTCAGGACTGAATGTTAGTATTTGAAGGAGTCTTAGAAATCATCATCTCCAAACTCTTCAACTTGGAAATGCAGAAACCAAAGTCTAGAGAAGGAAAGTGACCTGGCCAAGGTCATGATAAGTAGTGTCAGAATTGGAATGGAAGACCTTCCTTCCTCATCTACACTATGGTGATTCTCACTGCTCTGACCCTCACCCACTTTATTAATGTGCCCACTGTGAGGGCAATGGACAATGTAACCTCAGTGGCCCTAAGACTATTGCAGGGAAACCATAGTCAAATTTTTCACTTTTAAAATTTTGCCTCAATATGGTGCTTTTGAAGAGTCAGTTCCAAAACAGACAATGCCCCTGGAATTATTTGATGCTTACCACACTTCTTTAAGCCAGTAGTGACATGTATGGATAGGCCTTTAAAGGATGAGAAGAGTGGGGCTCAGAGGGGTAAGTGATTTGCTCGCATGGAAGAGAGGGAGGACTAGAACCTATGTCTCTGACAGCTGGTCCACTCTTGCATTTATTTGAGCTTCTTGGCTCCTGCCACAAAAACACATTTTGTATTTTTGCACTAAAGAATCTAGAGCAGGCCTAAAGAAAACCTGGTAATAAAAAGAAATGTAATATGTTTCTGTTTTTTTTCACCCTTTTTTGGTGTCAGAGGGAGGGTATTTGAATGTGAAGAGATTTTGATGGTTTTACACATATACTGTGTTCTTAGACCAGCTCTGAAGACTACCTTAGCCTTGTCAGTAGGTAAAGAAGCATGGCTTTCTTTGTGTCAGAATGGCCACCATACATCATAATGTTTCCTTTACTGGTGGCTACTAGCTGCAGTTGAGCATGCTAATACCCTGGGGTAGGTAACTCTCATAAAAGTATGTTGTAGAATAAATAATTGGCATGTATCCTTTGCTGGGAGCAAGCTCTGACTCTAAGAGAGGGCCAGGAAGAGGTTATGGCACTGGTAAGGGGCAGAATTTGGAGGAAACAAAGATATATGTTCTTGACTTAACATTTTTGCCTAAAGTTAGCATTGGAAAGAAGGTGAAGATTTCCAAGAGCAGAGGAAGAGAAACTGGGCCTATGCCCACCCTTCTGGCCAAATATAATTAGAACTTCATGTATTATTGAAAATGCTTGGCAAGGTGGTTATTTACGATCCCCTGAGATCCTTGTCAGTCTAGGCTCAAAAGCCTATTTAACTCTGTCCAGTAAGGACAATGAAGATGTTTAATGAGTTTTTGCACTTCCACAAGCGACATCCACAAGTCATTGTCATTCCTGAAATGATTTGTGATACCTTTTTTGCTGATGCCTTAGAACTTACATAAACTTAGATTGCTGAGGTCAGGCAAAGTTTGCCCACGTAGACAAATCTTAAAAAGTGTCTTCCTGACTGCAGGAAAATGAGTTTTGACATTTCCCAGAAACTAAAGTTTGTTTCTTTGCTTTTGTGGGACATAAAAATCAAGCTTTTTCCCTCTCCCAAAGCAGCTGCTTAACTGCAGTAATAAAGAGTTCAATCACTTGTTCAGTCTACTCTGGTTATTTAAGCCAAATATGAATTCCCATCCTCAGGAAGGACAGTACCAGCACTGCTCTGGGGTTCTCAGCAAGAGAAACAAGCCAACCACCTTTTTGGGGTGAATAGTGAAAAGCCCTCTGTTTTAGTTTCCCAACTGCTAAAACAAATACCATAAAATGGGTTTGCTTAAACAATGGGAACTTATTGACTCAAAGTTTCGAAGCTCAGAGAAATCCAAAATTGAAAATTCAGCAAGGTGAGGCTTTCTTCCCGAAGACTGTGGCATTCTGGGGCTGGCTGCTGCTGATCCGTGGTTCTTGGCTTTTCTGTCACATGGCGATGCACATGGTGACCCCTCCTGACTTTTCTTTTGGGTTTGGTAGACTTCCTGCTTCTGGCTTCCTGTGGCTTTCTCTCCATCTGGTTTTCACTCTATTTATACTGGGCTCTAAGAATCTGGTTTAAAGCTCAACCTGATTCAGTGAGGCCACACATTAACAGAAGTAAAATTGTGAAGAGACAGATGTTATTTACAATGGGCCCACACCCACCAGAATGCAACCAAGACCCATAACATGTCCAAACTGGGGTACACAATTCAGTCCATCACACTTTGTAATCCCTCAGTCCCCACATGCATGTCACCCTATTCACAGGCACAGTGTGGGGAAAGAGGCTCTGGCCACATCTGGGGACTCTGAGTCCACCCAACAATGACAGTGAAACCAGCACATTAATGGTAGAGACATTGGGACCACAAAAAATAGGGAGGGATATTTCCCCAAAGATAAGAAGAGATGCTGAGTGAGTAAAACCAGCAAATGTCTCCTTTAAAAGGAAGGGAAGAGGAGGAGGCGGGGCAAGATGGCAGACTGGTGAGCTGTAAGTTTTAGTTACTCCTCCAGGAAAGTAGGTAAAAAGCCAGGAACTGCGTGGACTGGACACCACAGAGCAATCTGTCTTTGGGCATACTTCATACAACACTCATGAAAACGTGGAACTGCTGAGATCAGAGAAATCTGTAAGTTTTTGCGGCCAGGGGACCCGCGCCCCTCCCTGCCAGGCTCAGTCCCGGGGGAGGAGGGGCTGTCAGCTCCGGGAAGGAGAAGGGAGAACTGCAGTGGCTGCTCTTATCGGAAACTCATTCTACTGATTCAAACTCCAACCATAGATAGACTGAGACCAGACACCAGAGACTCTGAGAGCAGCCAGCCCAGCAGAGAGGAGACAGGCGTAGAAAAAAAACAACACGAAAAACTCCAAAATAAAAGCAGAGGATTTTTGGAGTTCTGGTGAACACAGAAAGGGGAAGGGTGGAGCTCAGGCCTTGAGGCGCATATGCAAATCCCGAAGCAAAGCTGATCTCTCTGCCCTGTGGACCTTTCCTTAATGGCCCTGGTTGCTTTGTCTATTAGCATTTCAATAACCCATTAGATCTCTGAGGAGGGCCGTTTTTTTTTTTTTTTTTTTTTTTTAAATCCTTTTTTCTTTTTCTAAAACAATTACTCTAAGAAGCCCAATACAGAAAGCTTCAAAGAATTGCAATTTGGGCACGTCAAGTCAAGAGCAGAACTAAGAGAGCTCTGAGACAAAAGGCAATAATCCAGTGGCTGAGAAAATTCACTAAACAACACAACTTCCCAAGAAAAGGGGGGTGTCCGCTCACAGCCACCATCCTGGTGGACAGGAAACACTCCTGCCCATCGCCAGCCCCATAGCCCAGAGCTGCCCCAGACAACCCAGTGTGACGGAAGTGCTTCAAATAACAGGCACACACCACAAAACTGGGCGTGGACATTAGCCTTCCCTGCAACCTCAGCTGAATGTCCCAGAGCTGGGAAGGTGGAGCAGTGTGAATTAACAAAGCCCCATTCAGCCATCATTTGAGCAGACTGGGAGCCTCCCTACACAGCCCAGCAGCCCAGAACTGCCCTGGGGGGACGGCACTCACCTGTGACATAGCACAGTCATCCCTCAACAGAGGACCCGGGGTGCACAGCCTGGAAGAGGGGCCCACTTGCAAGTCTCAGGAGCCATACGCCAATACCAAAGACTTGTGGGTCAGTGGCAGAGGCAAACTGTGGCAGGACTGAACTGAAGGATTAGACTATTGCAGCAGCTTTAAAACTCTAGGATCATCAGGGAGATTTGATTGTTAGGGCCACCCCCCCTCCCCGACTGCCAAGAAACACGCCCCACATACAGGGCAGGCAACACCAACTACACACGCAAGCTTGGTACACCAATTGGGCCCCACAAGACTCACTCCCCCACTCACCAAAAAGGCTAAGCAGGGGAGAACTGGCTTGTGGAAAACAGGTGGCTCGTGGACGCCACCTGCTGGTTAGTTAGAGAAAGTGTACTCCACGAAGCTGTAGATCTGATAAATTAGAGATAAGGACTTCAATAGGTCTACAAACCCTAAAAGAACCCTATCAAGTTCAGCAAATGCCACGAGGCCAAAAACAACAGAAAATTATAAAGCATATGAAAAAACCAGACGATATGGATAACCCAAGCCCAAGCACCCAAATAAAAAGACCAGAAGAGACACAGCACCTAGAGCAGCTACTCAAAGAACTAAAGATGAACAATGAGACCATAGTACGGGATATGAAGGAAATCAAGAAGACCCTAGAAGAGCATAAAGAAGACATTGCAAGACTAAATAAAAAAAATGGATGATCTTATGGAAATTAAAGAAACTGTTGACCAAATTAAAAAGATTCTGGACACTCATAGTACAAGACTAGAGGAAGTTGAACAACGAATCAGTGACCTGGAAGATGACAGAATGGAAAATGAAAGCATAAAAGAAAGAATGGGGAAAAAAATTGAAAAACTCGAAATGGACCTCAGGGATATGATAGATAATATGAAACGTCCAAATATAAGACTCATTGGTGTCCCAGAAGGGGAAGAAAATGGTAAAGGTCTAGGAAGAGTATTCAAAGAAATTGTTGGGGAAAACTTCCCAAATCTTCTAAACAACATAAATACACAAATCATAAATGCTCAGCGAACTCCAAATAGAATAAATCCAAAAAAACCCACTCCGAGACATATACTGATCACACTGTCAAACATAGAAGAGAAGGAGCAAGTTCTGAAAGCAGCAAGAGAAAAGCAATTCACCACATACAAAGGAAATAGCATAAGACTAAGTAGTGACTACTCAGCAGCCACCATGGAGGCAAGAAGGCAGTGGCACGATATATTTAAAATTCTGAGTGAGAGGAATTTCCAGCCAAGAATACTTTATCCAGCAAAGCTCTCCTTTAAATTTGAGGGAGAGCTTAAATTTTTCACAGACAAAGAAATGCTGAGAGAATTTGCTAACAAGAGACCTGCCCTACTGGAGATACTAAAGGGAGCCCTACAGACAGAGAAACAAAGACAGGACAGAGAGACTTGGAGAAAGGTTCAGTACTAAAGAGATTCGGTATGGGTACAATAAAGGATATTAATAGAGAGAGGGAAAAATATGGCAAACATAAACCAAAGGATAAGATGGCCGATTCAAGAAATGCCTTCACGGTTTTAACGTTGAATGTAAATGGATTAAACTCCCCAATTAAAAGATATAGATTCGCAGAATGGATCAAAAAAAAATGAACCATCAATATGTTGCATACAAGAGACTCATCTTAGACACAGGGACACAAAGAAACTGAAAGTGAAAGGATGGAAAAAAATATTTCATGCAAGCTACAGCCAAAAGAAAGCAGGTGTAGCAATATTAATCTCAGATAAAATAGACTTCAAATGCAGGGATGTTTTGAGAGACAAAGAAGGCCACTACATACTAATAAAAGGGGCAATTCAGCAAGAAGAAATAACAATCGTAAATGTCTATGCACCCAATCAAGGTGCCACAAAATACATGAGAGAAACACTGGCAAAACTAAAGGAAGCAATTGATGTTTCCACAATAATTGTGGGAGACTTCAACACATCACTCTCTCCTATAGATAGATCAACCAGACAGAAGACCAATAAGGAAATTGAAAACCTAAACAATCTGATAAATGAATTAGATTTAACAGACATATACAGGACATTACATCCCAAATCACCAGGATACACATACTTTTCTAGTGCTCACGGAACTTTCTCCAGAATAGATCATATGCTGGGACATAAAACAAGCCTCAATAAATTTAAAAAGATTGAAATTATTCAAAGCACATTCTCTGACCACAATGGAATACAATTAGAAGTCAATAACCATCAGAGACTTAGAAAATTCACAAATACCTGGAGGTTAAACAACACACTCCTAAACAATCAGTGGGTTAAAGAAGAAATAGCAAGAGAAATTGCTAAATATATAGAGACGAATGAAAATGAGAACACAACATACCAAAACCTATGGGATGCAGCAAAAGCAGTGCTAAGGGGGAAATTTATAGCACTAAATGCATATATTAAAAAGGAAGAAAGAGCCAAAATCAAAGAACTAATGGATCAACTGAAGAAGCTAGAAAATGAACAGCAAACCAATCCTAAACCAAGTAGAAGAAAAGAAATAACAAGGATTAAAGCAGAAATAAATGACATAGAGAACAAAAAAACAATAGAGAGGATAAATATCACCAAAAGTTGGTTCTTTGAGAAGATCAACAAGATTGACAAGCCCCTAGCTAGACTGACAAAATCAAAAAGAGAGAAGACCCATATAAACAAAATAATGAATGAAAAAGGTGACATAACTGCAGATCCTGAAGAAATTAAAAAAATTATAAGAGGATATTATGAACAACTGTATGGCAACAAACTGGATAATGTAGAAGAAATGGACAATTTCCTGGAAACATATGAACAACCTAGACTGACCAGAGAAGAAATAGAAGACCTCAACCAACCCATCACAAGCAAAGAGATCCAATCAGTCATCAAAAATCTTCCCACAAATAAATGCCCAGGGCCAGATGGCTTCACAGGGGAATTCTACCAAACTTTCCAGAAAGAACTGACACCAATCTTACTCAAACTCTTTCAAAACATTGAAAAAAATGGAACACTACCTAACTCATTTTATGAAGCTAACATCAATCTAATACCAAAACCAGGCAAAGATGCTACAAAAAAGGAAAACTACCGGCCAATCTCCCTAATGAATATAGATGCAAAAGTCCTCAACAAAATACTTGCAAATCGAATCCAAAGACACATTAAAAAATCATACACCATGACCAAGTGGGGTTCATTCCAGGCATGCAAGGATGGTTCAACATAAGAAAAACAATCAATGTATTACAACACATTAACAAGTCAAAAGGGAAAAATCAATTGATCATCTCAATAGATGCTGAAAAAGCATTTGACAAAATCCAACATCCCTTTTTGATAAAAACACTTCAAAAGGTAGGAATTGAAGGAAACTTCCTCAACATGATAAAGAGCATATATGAAAAACCCACAGCCAGCATAGTACTCAATGGTGAGAGACTGAAAGCCTTCCCTCTAAGATCAGGAACAAGACAAGGATGCCCGCTGTCACCACTGTTATTCAACATTGTGCTGGAAGTGCTAGCCAGGGCAATCCGGCAAGACAAAGAAATAAAAGGCATCCAAATTGGAAAAGAAGAAGTAAAACTGTCATTGTTTGCAGATGATATGATCTTATATCTAGAAAACCCTGAGAAATCAACGATACACCTACTAGAGCTAATAAACAAATTTAGCAAAGTAGCGGGATACAAGATTAATGCACATAAGTCAGTAATGTTTCTATATGCTAGAAATGAAGAAACTGAAGAGACACTCAAGAAAAAGATACCATTTTCAATAGCAACTAAAAAAATCAAGTACCTAGGAATAAACTTAACCAAAGATGTAAAAGACCTATACAAAGAAAACTACATAACTCTACTAAAAGAAATAGAAGGGGACCTTAAAAGATGGAAAAATATTCCATGTTCATGGATAGGAAGGCTAAATGTCATTAAGATGTCAATTCTACCCAAACTCATCTACAGATTCAATGCAATCCCAATCAAAATTCCAACAACCTACTTTGCAGACTTGGAAAAGCTAGTTATCAAATTTATTTGGAAAGGGAAGATGCCTCGAATTGCTAAAGACACTCTAAAAAAGAAAAACGAAGTGGGAGGACTTACACTCCCTGACTTTGAAGCTTATTATAAAGCCACAGTTGCCAAAACAGCATGGTACTGGCACAAAGATAGACATATAGATCAATGGAATCGAACTGAGAATTCAGAGATAGACCCTCAGATCTATGGCCGACTGATCTTTGATAAGGCCCCCAAAGTCACTGAACTGAGCCATAATGGTCTTTTCAACAAATGGGGCTGGGAGAGTTGGATATCCATATCCAAAAGAATGAAAGAGGATCCCTACCTCACCCCCTACACAAAAATTAACTCAAAATGGACCAAAGATCTCAATATAAAAGAAAGTACCATAAAACTCCTAGAAGATAATGTAGGAAAACATCTTCAAGACGTTGTATTAGGAGGCCACTTCCTAGACTTTACACCCAAAGCACAAGCAACAAAAGAGAAAATAGATAAATGGGAACTCCTCAAGCTTAGAAGTTTCTGCACCTCAAAGGAATTTCTCAAAAAGGTGAAGAGGCAGCCAACTCAATGGGAAAAAATTTTTGGAAACCATGTATCTGACAAAAGACTGATATCTTGCATATACAAAGAAATCCTACAACTCAATGACAATAGTACAGACAGCCCAATTATAAAATGGGCAAAAGATATGAAAAGACAGTTCTCTGAAGAGGAAATACAAATGGCCAAGAAACACATGAAAAAATGTTCAGCTTCACTAGCTATCAGAGAGATGCAAATTAAGACCACAATGAGATACCATCTAACACCGGTTAGAATGGCTGCCATTAAACAAACAGGAAACTACAAATGCTGGAGAGGATGTGGAGAAATTGGAACTCTTATTCACTGTTGGTGGGACTGTATAATGGTTCAGCCACTCTGGAAGTCAGTCTGGCAGTTCCTTAGAAAACTAGATATAGAGCTACCATTCGATCCAGCGATTGCACTTCTCGGTATATACCCGGAAGATCGGAAAGCAGTGACACGAACAGATATCTGCACGCCAATGTTCATAGCAGTATTATTCACAATTGCCAAGAGATGGAAACAACCCAAATGTCCTTCAACAGATGAGTGGATAAATAAAATGTGGTATATACACACGATGGAATACTACGCGGCAGTAAGAAGGAACGACCTCGTGAAACATATGACAACATGGATGAACCTTGAAGACATAATGCTGAGCGAAATAAGCCAGGCACAAAAAGAGAAATATTATATGCTACCACTAATGTGTACTTTGAAAAATGTAAAACAAATGGTTTATAATGTAGAATGTAGGGGAACTAGCAGTAGAGAGCAATTAAGGAAGGGGGAACAATAATCCAAGAAGAACAGATAAGCTATTTAACGTTCTGGGGATGCCCAGAAATGACTATGGTCTGTTAATTTCTGATGGATGTAGTAGGAACAAGTTCACTGAAATGTTGCTATATTATGTAACTTTCTTGGGGTAAAGTAGGAACATGTTGGAAGTTAAGCAGTTATCTTAGGTTAGTTGTCTTTTTCTTACTCCCTTGTTATGGTCTCTTTGAAATGTTCTTTTATTGTATGTTTGTTTTCTTTTTAACTTTTTTTTTCATACAGTTGATTTAAAAAAGAAGGGAAAGTTAAAAAAAAAAAAAAGAAAAGAAAAAAGACAAACAAGGAAAAAAAAAAAAAAAGATGTAGTGCCCCCTTGAGGAGCCTGTGGAGAATGCAGGGGTATTCGCCTACCCCACCTCCATGGTTGCTAACATGACCACAGACATAGGGGACTGGTGGTTTGATGGGTTGAGCCCTCTACCATAAGTTTTACCCTTGGGAAGACGGTTGCTGCAAAGGAGAGGCTAGGCCTCCCTGTATTTGTGCCTAAGAGTCTCCTCCTGAATGCCTCTTTGTTGCTCAGATGTGGCCCTCTCTCTCTGGCTAAGCCAACTTGGAAGGTGAAATCACTGCCCTCCCCCCTACGTGGGATCAGACACCTAGGGAAGTGAATCTCCCTGGCAACGTGGAATATGACTCCCGGGGAGGAATGTAGACCTGGCATCGTGGGATGGAGAACATCTTCTTGACCAAAAGGGGGATGTGAAAGGAAATGAAATAAGCTTCAGTGGCAGAGAGATTCCAAAACGAGCCGAGAGATCACTCTGGTGGGCACTCTTATGCACACTTTAGACAACCTTTTTTAGGTTCTAAAGAATTGGGGTAGCTGGTGGTGGATACCTGAAACTATTAAACTACAACCCAGAACCCATGAATCTCAAAGACAGTTGTATAAAAATGTAGCTTATGAGGGGTGACAGTGGGATTGGGAATGCCATAAGGACCACACTCCACTTTGTCTAGTTTATGGATGGATGAGTAGAAAAGTAGGGGAAGGAAACAAACAGACAAAGGTACCCAGTGTTCTTTTTTACTTCAATTGCTCTTTTTCACTCTAATTATTATTCTTGTTATTTTTGTGTGTGTGCTAATGAAGGTGTCAGGGATTGATTTAGGTGATGAATGTACAACTATGTAATGGTACTGTAAACAATCGAAAGTACAATTTGTTTTGTATGACTGCGTGGTATGTGAATATATCTCAATAAAATGATGATTTAAAAAAAAAAAAAAAAAAAAAAAAAAAAAAAAAAAAAAAAGGAAGGGAAGAAAATCCCTTTTCTGGATACCTTGGAGAAAAGAACATACTTACCTTGAAAGGAGGGAGGCATGGAGGAAAGAGCAGTGATGGGAATTAGGGGTCCTGGATCCACCACTGATGATTCTCTGCAAAGTGGTGATCCTGTTCTGTGTTTCATTTCTTTTTGACTTGAACACCTCTGCCTACCCACAGAACTGCCCCTAGAGTCAGACAAAACAATGGATGAGAGAGTATTTGGCAAAGCCCATGTAAACATAATGGATCACAACAAATTCCAAAGTGTCTGTGCTCAAGAGCATCAGAGACAGCAACCTACAATCAGTTTAACACATTAGGAGACAGACTCACAAGGCCAAGTTCATGGAACATAATTTTGTTGCATACAGAGGAGATGAAGAAGACTGCCGTGTAAAATTCCGCTAGAGATATGTTTTGTCAGCTAGTTCTCATTGGAGATTAAATCTCTCTCCTATAGAGTGTTCATTCCATTTTTTGCTTCCCAGGAATGCAACTCCTTGCTTAACTCAGGATTTTATTTTGCAAAAATGTTCTTAAGACATTCTTGAGTGATCTCCTTTAATGATGTTATAAAGTGTATCATTAGCATTTTTAGAGTAACTTACAGTTGAAGAAATTTAGCCACAGGGCAACTAACACTATGCCTATAGACATGTCAAATAAAGAACTATACCAAGGAAAAAGGGCTTTATTGCAGAGTTGCTGATTCTGCCACTTTTTCTTCCCTCAAAATTCTTGTCAGATTTATGGCAATTATTGTAAAAGAGTGCTTAAGAGACAAGTATTCTATAGTAATATTTTAACTTAGTTATTGAAAATTCAGATATGCTCTAGGGAGATGATTGGTTGGTGAGACTATTGCAAATCAGCAAAAATGTCTCAAACCACCACTAAAGGGAAGTGGTGAAATTCTGGTTGGTTGGAAATAGGACTGATTTGATCATTTATGTTTATTATCAAAGTAGTGAGCATGAATTTATCCACTCTAGGCAGCTACTGCAGGCAATGTGATTCTTTTTACATGTACCTTTGGGTATAAGCCTTTAAACTAATCAGCGGTCAAGTTAGGGATGAAATACATGGATGTCTCAACAAGCACTTGTCAGTCTGTCAGATAAAGAGAGGCCAGTCAGTCTACCAAGTTGGTAATTACTTTCTTCTGCAAAACTAGCCTCATATCCTGTATTATTTTAATCATGTTGACTGTAGGAGTCTCTGCATATGTTTAACTCAGATGAAATCAGTTTAATGAGCTAAGGCCCACATAGTTTTAACTAGTTTGTGTGAAAATGTAGATGTTTCATGTTGTTTTGTGTGGGCTTATCTCCGAAAGAGCAACACATCCTTTTTCCCTGAGTTTCCTGATTATCCAACTTTCAATACAACATTATCTCCTACTTACTTATGAATTCAGTTTGAGAAAGCGGAGAGCTTCACCAGCAGGTGTTGTAAAACTCTCAAAATTAGGATTGCTGAAATGCAATATAGTAGCAAATTAGGTCCCATGGTGCTAGAAAGTTCTGAATGTTCCCATAAAATTGTTCCCAGGATGACTTTGTTTTCTGAAATCAACTGAAGCCCATTTGTTCCTGACACACTTCATATGTAAGAGACCCTGGGGCTTCTACTTGATGGAACACATCTGGTTGTGAATAAATTACTTCTCAAAACTTGGCTAACTTGGTCACTCTAGAAACAATCTCTAAAAGTTTTAAAGTTGCTTGACCTTTGTAAGACACTAGAGAGAGTTGGTTTAAAGAACTAGCCAAGCAAATCAAGAGGGTATTCCTTTAGTAATCAAAGAGATTCAGATTTAGAGTATTTTAAAGTTTGCCATTGAAAAACTGGAAGGAGTCTGTGTGACCTTCATAAAACCTCAGGGACAAAAGAAAAAATTGCTTGTGGATTATTTTGCATTTATATTTTAAGTTTAGTTGATTCCAAACCAAGTTCACGTCCAGCTTTTTTACTTTGTGATTGTTTTTATGCTCAATTCTGAATTACTCGTCTGGTTTAGAATTTCACTTCCATTCCTAACTATCAGAGCCAGAGGTGGTGTGATATTCATGGTTCTCAGTTGCAAACAGAGGTCACTTCTGGTTAAATTAAGCTGAAATGGAATTTATTAAAGGGCTAGCAGACAGCTCTCAGAAAGCACAGGAGGCTGGAGAAAACAGAAATCGTGCAATAGCCAAAGGGCAACAGGAGATCAGAGTCACAGAGCACGTGCCAGGGAGATGCTTTCTGGTTTGCCTTTGCCACCCCTGAGGAGATTGGGCCTTGGCCCACCTCTGCTACAGCCAGAGGAAGCTAAATGCCATTTGTGGGCTACTGCTGCAATACTACCACCAGGGAGACTTCATCAGTGTCCCCTATTCCTTGTATCACTTACTGCAGAGCAAAACCTTGGTGGGAGCATCTAGTTGGCTGAGGTCTAGTCACATGCCCAAGCTATAGCTGCCAGGCCAGGGAAAACAGCTGTCTGAATGTGGGGCTTTCATGGTGAGGTGGGGTCTTACCAACCACTCAGCATCACACAATGATGGATTCCTCAATCTCAGGAAGAAGGTTCAAATGGACAGTCAAAAAAAAAAAAAAAAAAAAAAGATAATGTCAGTCATTGGGGTGAGGGGCATGTAGACCCCATTCTATTGCCAAAGAGAGGACAATGAGGAAGTTAAGGGCAGGACCCAAAGTTGTATCAAGTACTTTTCAGGTCCTCTGAACAGTGGTGGTCAGTGCTGGTGGGAAGTGTACATTCAAGCCTCATTCTTCTCACTCCTGTGGATGTTTTCTCTAATTTTATCAATTTTCAACCAGGTATTGAGCTTGAATTTAGTTGCTCCATAATCTCTCCTGCTTGACATCCATGGGCTACTCTGATTTTCTCAGATTCTGATTTTTGTTCTGACCTTCATTCATCCAGTAATTCACATGTAACTTTTAGTGGTCCCTTCACTTGACAGTTTGACCTCACTATTCTTTACCTTAACCTATGCCTTGATGTAGTAAAAATGAGTTTAGTCATTCAGGAGGGGTTGCCTCACTATTAAATATTTATTTTCAAGAGACATTTTCCCTTTGTGGTGTATTGGTCTCCTTGTGGAACCTTGACTTCTTGAGAAGTTATTCCATTGCTATCTTTGATTACACTCCAGTGTTCATTTAAAAATAGCAAAAATCTTTTTAAGTCTGTGAGCCTTTATTCATTTTGGATCTTCTGGATGTGATATAATCATTGGAAAACTCACCCTGGAAGATTAGATAATTTAAATGAAAATTGTAATTAAGTAATGAAAGCAAAATGCTATGGAAGATTGCTAACATTTTTCCCTTCTTAAAAACACAACTAAAGTATGATATATAAAAATGCTGTGACCAATTCTTTAACAAAATACCAGACAATATTCCATTTTTCTTTCAGAGGGAGCCAACACTTGAATTATACTCCAGATGCAAATATACCTTGGAACTCTTATTTTGGAATTATTTTCAGTGAGAAAGCTCATTTTTGGGAGCATCCTCAATAGATATAATGTTTGTCTTTTATGATATCTTTTAAAAATTGGTAACATCTAAAAGTTATTTGGAACCAAATCTGTTGAATATGGTAGCAACCTGAGGTGTGTAAATGCCCTTTGGTCACAAAAATGAGAAATGAGAGAAAAGTTATTAGATTGATATTTTGGTGAGTCTCTTTGAAATGGCTCAAGAAAGAGTCAGAAAGTCCCCCTGAGACTTTCATAACAGCAAAATCACTGATATGTATGCATTTTTTTCCCATGGTGACTATTTTGAAGGACATAATGTATTTTCATTGCCATTTTTAATTTTCACCCCTTTTGAGTTGTTTTTGACCATTTTAGGATTTTCTTCCATTTAGATACTGGTTTCCCTGAGTTACTAAGAGCTGTCAAGAAGGGTTTTAAAATGCAAATCCTTCAAGACGGCTGTCAGTACTAGTTTCCAAGAAAAGAAACCACAAAATTCCTTTTATGCTGAGTAAAATTTATGAACTTTTCTCTGTTCCATGACCTCTCAACTCCAGGAACTAAGTGTAAATACTTGAAATAATTTATTTTTAGATACATTATAATGCTGTTGAAGTGAAGTACAAAGAGCAGTTTTATGGATACAAGCCCAAAGACATCTCATTTCTTTTCAAATCCAGAGAATCGTGGAACCATAAGATCTGAAATTTTAAGATTGAAGTAACTTTCTTTGCGTGAAAGTTAGGCACTGAAGTAAGAAAACTTTTGAGAGGCAAAGTTTGGTGAATCAAAGCAAAGGAGACTTAGGATTCTTGGACTCAGTCTTTTTTATTTTTTTCTCCCAATTGTTGCAAATATTGGCTATCTGTTGTTTATTTTTCAGTCACAGAAATGGAGCTTTTTTAAACGAATGAATGTAGATTTATTATGAGTTTATAAGCTTCAAAATCCTTGCATCAGAATGCTCTTTGAAACAAAGGGTTGCTATTAAAAGGTTCGCACATTTATAAAACAGAGGGTTGAACCATAAATAGCATTATGTCTGATATTCTAATATAGTAACTGAAATTATGAATTTTCCCTGAATACATTCAGTGTTTTAATAATAGCATATTTAGTTTCATTGCTTGAAATAATTTTACATTATAATCACTAACAAGGACATAAGCAAATAGGGTCCAAACATTTATATACAAATTGACTTCTACTAGTTTAAAAAAATCATAGTACTAAAACTGATAACTCAGTCTGGGCTGCCTAAATGTAAACACTAAAAGGTGTGCTGGCCATTATCCAGCCAATATCTTCCAATATTGACCACATCACTATTTGAATCAATCACCTTGACTTGAGCCTTGACATATGGTGTGACTACCTTGGGTATTCATGTGGGATGAACTATTTGTGTTGGTTGTTTATTTATTGTCTTTTGGCCCCAAGCCCACCCTTCTGTGCTCCACTCTGGGCTGTTAGGGCTATGACCATGCAGAAAGATGTCCTGGACTCTGTTATGATTTGCGTCCTCGTGGTGACACATTGTTAGGTGGAGCTCTGGTGGGAGATAGGAAGATGGAAGGAGGGGTGACGCACACACATGAACACACCCACAAACACACTCGCACACACTTGAAGTGCTGCTTCTTGTCTTCAAGGATCACCCCTTTGCCTGAAATGTTACCTCACCTTTTCACCGGGATGAGTCCTCCCCTAAGTCTCCACCACCTATTCATCCTTTAATTCAGCACATGCTCTCCTACTCCAGGAAGCTTCCTCTGATAGCACTCTTCAACCCAGAGTTGGCTGTTCTTTAGTACCCCATTATAATTATATTATATTATATGAAAATGCAATTATCTGTTTGTATTTCTGTTTCCCATGCTAGTGTATGAGCTCCTTTTTGGCCCAGACTATATTTGCATCCAAAGTACTAGCAAACTGACTGGCTCAAAGGAGCTTCTAAAAAAAAAAGGTTGTTGAATGAATTCATAAATGTTAGCCTGCCATCCTATTTTTTGAATGCATGCATGCATGCCTGAATGAATATGGTTGATAGAATCTAAGAGGCCTCCCATTTCCTGTTCAACCTTCGATCCTTTCAATGCTGACTGTCTCTCCAATCTCATCTTCTACCCCTTGTTCAGCTGCAGCCCCATTGGCCTGGCTGCTCCTACAACAGCTCTACCTTGCCCTCCCCCCCACCCCCGCCCAGGATCTCTCTATGCTCCATCCTTCCACTTCTGACCTCTGTTCCTTGTACGTTCTCTATACTACCTTCCTTTCTTTGTGCATGATTTTTACTCCTACCCCAAATAAAATGTCCAAATCCTACAAGTCTTTCAACTTACAATTCAGATGTCCCCTCTCCCATCAAATTTCCCCTAATTCCTTTTGCCAAAAGTAGTTTTTCCTTCCTCTGAGCTGCTCTAGCACTTTGTCTGTCCCTTGCCTGTGCTATCTCCAACAGAGATTGGCTAGATACTCACCAAATCCTTATTATTTCTGCAAAGGTCTAGACTACATTTTCCATTCTTTATGGAGGAGTGGCCACATGACTAGGTTCTAGCCAACAGTATACGGGTAGAAATGAGGTATGTTATTTGTAAGTCTGGCTCATAAAAACCTTCCATGCAATCCTCCACTCTGTTTCCCAGAATGACAGCTGGATGCTGTGACTCCATTATGGACTGTGAGGTCTTAGGAAATGGTAGAACCATGAGAAGAGCCTGGGTCCCATATAGAAAGCTGCCCACTTTCTAAGCTGCTTAGAACTGTTAAAAGAGTGAGAAATACATTGCCATTATATACCATCTTCAAACTTGTACCATAGTTGTTTATGTACTGCTCTTATTTCTTCTCCTTGATTATAGATTTCTTCAACTTAGGTTCATCTTGAATTCAACTTTCTTAAATAAAATATTTCAAAACGTATTAAAAATATAAAATTTAATATAGCAGACATTAATGTATTCACCAATTATACTGAACAAATATTATAATTTAGATACTTTATAAATAATAAAACTTTACAGATCTGAGGCCCTCATTTCTTATCCCATTCTCCTCTCTCTCTTAGAAGAGATAAACACTACCCTCATGTTGGTGAATTAGTTTCAAATCTCTGATGCCCATTTTCACAAAGCCCAGTGCATTGCAAGTAGTAGGTGTTCAAGACATGTTTTATTAATGACTATGAATTCCGGTGCTTTTTCGGTGCAGTTGTTGTCTTACTGGTGATTACTAACTTAAATCCACTTAAATCTGATGTCCTTTGTGATCAAATGCATGCATTTCTGAGAAAGTTTGCTAACATCTATATAATAGGCTGGCCCCAAGAAACACAATGAAGCTAAATAATTCAGACTTGAATGGCAACCGAATCCGTTGACTCCAATAGTATCAAGACCATCTGAACTACATGGCCATAGCCTGATTTTACAGGTGAGGGCAATTCATTCTCTTCAAAATGCACACGTAAGTGCATTCTCTGGAAACAGCATTTATTTTTCATTGCTGACAAGTATGGTTCTGATTAAGTTTATTTGAATGTAAATCATTATAAAGTCTGGGATTATATTTCTAACTTGTTTTTAGACATTCAAATACAATTATCTCATGTTGTTGTGTCACAAATATGTAATAAACAAGCTTCACTTTTACTGTAGTTGGCAGAAGGATGTGTCATCTTCTAGAACACTGTTTTTCCAAGTTTGCTGAACATTAGAATCACCTGGGGAGCTTTAAAAATCCAAATTCCCAGGCTATACCCCACACCAATATAATCAGAATCTCTGGGGCTGGAATTGTCTTAGTTTGCCAGGGCTGCTGTAACAAACTCCACGGTCTGGTTGGTGGAAAAAACTGGAATTTATTGTCTAATAGTTTTGGAGTTTAGAAGTCCGAAATCAAGGTATCACCACAGGCCATACTTTCTCCCAAAGACTTTAGCATTTTGGTGTGGGCTTGCTGGAAATTCT
The DNA here is from genome assembly GCF_015220235.1 of Choloepus didactylus. Lineage (NCBI taxonomy): Eukaryota > Metazoa > Chordata > Mammalia > Pilosa > Megalonychidae > Choloepus > Choloepus didactylus. Next base: position 30,010,680 of record NC_051326.1, on the reverse strand, counting down.
TGGTATTCCTTGACTTGTAAATACATATCTGCCTCCATCACATAGCAATGTGTAGCTCCTTCTCTGGCTTGCACTGACTAACTGCATCCGAATTTCCTCTTCTTGTAAGGACTTCAGCCATACTGGATTAAGATCAACCCTTATTCAAACTGGCCACATTTAACTAATAACACCTTTGAAGTTCTTATGGCAAATGGGTTCACACCCACACGGCTGCGGTTAGAACTTCAACATGTCTTTATGGGAGACATGATTCAGTCCTAAACAAGTACTTTTTAAAACTTTCCAGATGATACAAGATACAGTCACGTTTGAGGAACAGTGATTTAGAATTTTTAGTTTTTAAATATTCTTTGCATTTTTCCAGAAAGCTCATGAGTGTGAGAATATGATTGTTTCCTTTATATGAGATGATCATTGCTTTGATAAATTTCAAATGATCCTGAACATTATCCTGTTTTTGACCAGTCCCTCACCATGACAATGAATTTTATCATTTCCATGTAAATGGGATTTTACAACCCTCAGTCCACTCTCTGGCAAATTGCTTGGTAACTTTCTTACTGAATAATAAAATTGCAAATAAAATCTTTATTATTACTATTATCAGAAGTTGCACATTATGACACTGGTCTTTTTTATTTCCAGTTGGTGTTAAAATTAAAGTCATTTAAAACCTAATGATGGGACTACTTGCTATTCATTAATTTCCTTCTAGAAGAAAAAGTTCTCATTAACAATTTATTTTCCAGAGATCATCTTGCCCATCTCATTAAATAGCACTTCAGTGAATATCAAAAAATCATCCTTCTGAGCACAGAGGCAGAAATGGCCAAATTAGGAAAATTGCAATCTCTTTGCTACTGTTGTAGGTTGAATTGTATCCCCTCCAAAAGATGTGTTCAAATCCTAAACCCTGGTTACATGAATGTGATCTTATTTGGAAACAGAGTTTTGAAGCTGTGATTGATTAAGATGAGAGCAAACTGCATCAAAGTGGGTCCTAACCCAATATGACCAGTATCCTGACAGAAGGGAGAATGCCCTGTGAGGATAGAGGCAGAGCACTGAAGTGCCGCAGCTGCCAGCCGAGGGATGCCAAGGATTGCTGATCACCACCAGAAACCAGGAGGAGGCAAGGGAAGGAGTCTTTCCTAGAGCCTTCAGAGAGAACATGACCCTGCTGTCACCTAGATTATGACCTCTAGCCTCCAGAATGTGAGAGAATAAATCTCTGCTGTTTGAAGCCACCAAGTGTGTGGTCATTTGTTATGGCAGCCCAAGAAAACCAAGATAGCTGGCCAAAGAATTTTTTAGCATGTATCTCCTAAGAGTAAGGGTTTACTAAAGGAGACCTGAGTTTGGAGAGTGAGTTCTAGGACTGAGAAGTAAGAAGGTGCCTCTCCTGCCCCCCAAATGATGCTATTGTGGAGAATATGCCATGTTCTAGTTCTGCATTAGGAAAATTATATGAGTACGTGTGTGTGTAAGGGGTGATTGAACAAATAAATAACCATGCCAATTACTTCTGCATCTCCTAATGAAAGAGGAATTTCAATAATCAATTAGCAAAAGCCATAATGGAATTCCCTTCAAAATTTCTGAGGTATCATACCAAAAGTCTCCTGACCATTTTTTAGATAGAAAAACTGAGCTATAGAAAGTCTGGTAATAGACAGTAGATACTAGTAAAGACACTAGAATCCAGTTCCCAGGTCCCTTAACTAATGGTTATTACAATTTCTTGTCCCCTAGAGTGAAAGTTACTAAAGGGACAGGACTTAGTCTTTTAAGTTTTCTTGATCTTCATGTACATGATACCCAGGTTTTAAATCTTGTTTAGACAGTACTTAGTTAAAACTGACAGTTTGATAACAAGCATTTGTAATGGCTCCCTCCTAAAACTCATCTAAAATGATATATGAGTAAGGAAAAAGTAAATAGCTGCTAAGATTGAAAGAACATGTGAGAGGAGACAGGAGATTTCAACAGATTCGTGGAAGAAGGAAAGTGGATGAATAACTGATGACTAATTTAGCTTATAGGGTTTCCATAGCTGATTTGCTGCTGAGAAGCCTGAGAGGCTCACCAAAAAAGGCAGTGGCTGCAAACAGAAGAATTGGTTGAAAGTCTGTAGAATGTAGTGATAGGACAGTTATGTCTTCTATCCCGTGCTCACGGTTGTCTGGTCACACTATCAAGCAGGAAGGAGGAGGTTTAGTTCCTAGAGAAACTAGCCAATAGATCCTTGGGAATTAGAACATTGGAATGCCAGAAAGAGAGGCTAAAAACAAACATGTAAAGTATAAGTCTGATAATAAACAGTGAGATTCCCTCCCAGATCCCTTTCCCTGCCACTTCAGGAATGCGGAACATGGGAATGTGTGGATTCTTCTCCAGAGAAAATGAACATTCCCAGAGGAAGGACATTAACATTTGGGGATGCCTCGATGAAATGGCTAGTTTCTCTCCCAATCACCTTGCAAAATCCTTATAATCAACAAGACCTGGCCATGCAGTTCCCATCAGTTTTTAGTGTCTCACTCTGAACAGATTAGCTGAGGATCGCATCCAAAATGCAGAGAGATAAAGTAGATGGAGAAAAGGATCCTAAAAGATCAGAATAATGTAGAGAATCAAAGAATGGATCAAAAACTTCTAATTAATATTCTCAGAGGAAAAAACCCAAGATGCTCTGAAAAATGGGGAATAAAGCACTGTCATAAATTAAAAATATGCTACCTGAAATTTTTTTAATTAGTTGAGAGTAAGGAAAAAAGACATGGAGATTGAAAAGTAAGAAAGATACAAAAACTTACAGGATCTATCCAGGAGGTCTAATTTTTGACTAATAGAAATTCCAGAAAGATAAACTGGATAAAATACAGGGGAAGAAATTATCAAAGAAATCCTATCAAGAGAACCAATGGATCCATCCATCCATCCATCCATCCATCCATTGAACAAATATTTATTGAATGCAAAATATTCCCTTAAGTTCAGGGGATACAGAAGTGAATAAAACATGAAAAATCCCTGCCTTTATGGAGTTTACATTCTTGTGGGGGAGAGAGATAATGAAATTAAATAAATAGATAACATATAGAGTATATTAGTGACAAATACTGAGGAAAAAATACAGCATGTAAGAAAGAAAGGAAGTGTCGGGAGAGGTTACAGTTTTGGATAGGACAGCCAGTGAACGTGTCATTGAGAAGAGAGCATTTGAGTAAGTTTTAAAAGAAATAAAGAAGCAGGCCTTTGGACTCAGAGAAGAGCAGAGGGGATGTCTAACAAGTGCTAACAACTATGGATGGGAGTGAGCCCAGTACATTTTCAGCAACTGAGTAGGCCAGGTTGGCTAGGGTGGAATAAGTCAGAGAGAAGGATAAGTCAGAGAGGCGGTGGGGGCTTTATTTCTCATCTTAGGGATTTTGACCTCTACTCTGAGTGATCCCATATTATTCCAAACCTCTGAATATCAGTTCACTTCATTATATGATTACTCCATGGCTTAGTCAACCAATCTTTCATTTGGGCCTGTAGATGGTTTCCAGTGTCTTCCCATTATAAGCAATGAAGAATGAATAAACTAGTGCATATATTGTTTAGAATTTGTGGAAGTATATTTTCAGGGTAAACTCCTAGGAGTTGGATTGCTAAGTCAAGGGTTAAGTGCACATTCAGTTTTTTGTTCTGTTTTGTTCTTTTATATCTGTTACCAAATTCCCTTACACTCTGTTGTATGCACCAAGACTATACTATTAGCATTACTACCAGCAACATATCGGGGTGCCTTTTCCCTATATTCTAACCATCAAAGTATGTTGTCAAGTTTTTGAAATTTTTCCAATCTGCCAGGTATGAAACTGTAGCTCAGTGTAGTTCTAATTTTCATTTCCTTTAGAATAAGTGAAGTTGCATATATATTCATAGGGTTAAGGACAATTTGTCTTTTTCTGTGAAATGTCTGTTCATGTCTTTTATCCATCTTTCAGTTTCCCTCACCCTTTTTTTCAAGAGCTCTTTACATATTGTGGAAATTAGCTTTTTATATATGATGTAAGTTGCAAATATTTTCTCCCAATTTGCCATTTATGTTTTACTTTGTTTATGGGATTTTGCCATATAAAATTGGTGCTGTTTTTATATGCTTAAATTTATCAATCTTTTCTTAATTGATTCTGGATTTTGAGTGATAGAAAGGCCTTTTCTACAACCTGCACCCAGGTAATAAAAGGAACTCATTCACATTTCTCATAGTTCTTATACTTTATTTTTTTCACGTTTATATCTCTGACTCATTGGAGTCCATTCGAGTTCATGGCATGAAGTGTAGTCTAGTTTTATATTTCCCAAATGGTTATCCTCTTTTACTAACATCATTTAGTAAAAAGTACATCTTCTCTCCAGTGATTAAAGGTGCCACCATTATCAAATACTAAATTTCTTCATGTACTTGGGTCTCTTTCTCAGTTTTCTGTTCTGTTCCACTGGATTGTCTGTCTATTCATGGGCTAGTATATACTCCCATATACTATACTGTATATACTGTATATAGTATATAATATATGTAATATATTTAATAAAGAGTCCAAATCTATATGTAATATAGAGTCCCAATCTATATGGCTCTATAGGATATTTTAAAGTCTTGTAGGGCTAGCTCCCCTTATAACTCTTCTTTTTTCAGCTTGTTCCTGGCTTTCTTGCTTGTTTATCTTTCCATATGACTTTAGAATCAATCTGTCTAGCTCTAGGAAAAAATTTTTTTCTCACTTTTATTGGAATCACAGTAAATTTATGTATCAGCTGATAGAGAACTGATATCTTTGTGATGTTGTCGTCCTAAACAAGGAACGTCTTTTCATTTGTTCAAGTCTACTTTTGTATCTTTAAGGGATGTCTTAAAAGTTTTTTCATAAAGGTTTTATACACTTTTTGTTTAGTTTATTTTTTAATTTTGTTGCTGCCATTAATGATGCTTTCTTTTCCATTACAACTCCTAGCTAGTTATTGATATAAATATGAAAGTTATTGATTTTTCATGTTTATTTTATTCTTAATACCCTATTGAATTATCTTATTATGATAGCATTTGTATTGATTTTATTGACTTTCTCAGGTTTGCCATCATATCAGCTGCATTCTCCTCTTTTCCATGCATTTCCCACCTGACTCTTGATTCCAGTGTGGGCTCTGCAGCTCTCTCTATTGGTTTGAGATATATATTTCCCCCTCATACATGGGATTGAAAACTCTTTGTCTTCAAGTAGGTATAGATTACGGATGGTTTTATTTCTCTCCTTGTTAATTTGTATGGTGTTTGGGGGATGTGTGAAGACATTTAGATTTAGGTGGTCTCCATTTTCCTAAAGGAGTCTAGAAGTCCTGTTTATTTTTTAATGTGAACTATTTAAAAAATTCAAAAAAATTAAAAACATGCCTACGATGGCTACTTTAATGTGTCAGTTTGGCTAGGCTGTGGTGCCTAGTTGTTTGGTCAAACACTCGTCTAGATGTTGCTGTCAAGATATTTTGTGGGTCTGATTAACATCTACTCTCAGTGGACTCTAAGTAAAGGAGATTGCCCTCAGTGATGTGGGTGGGCCTCATTCAGCCAGCTGAGGGCCTAAGAACACAAACTGAGGCTTCCTGGAGAGGAAGAATTCTGCTTCAAGAACTGCAACATCAGCTCCAGGGAGTTTCCAGCCTGCTGGCCTGCCCTGCAAATTTTGGATTTGCCAGTGACCACAACTGCATGAAGCAATTTAAAAGAAATCTAAGTATGTATGTATGTACACAGCTCTCCTATTGATTCTGTTTCTTTGGAGATCCCTGAATAATAGGGTCTCCAATACAAAACTTTGTCAAATCTTAATTTGTGTTATATTTGCTTCAGATCTTTTTTCTTTCAATAGAAAGGAAACATTACAGATATGCTTGAAGCTCCTTCTGTATCCCTCTCCCTCCCCAGGAATAACTGACATCCTGACTTTGGTATTTTTAATTTTTAAAGTGATTTTATACTTAAACTAAATACCTGATTTTCCTTAAACAATGCATGGTTGCTTTGAATGTTTATAAACATTTTATACGTAGTGGTTTACAGTACATATATCCCTGCAACTTGTTTCTTTTGTGCTTTATTCATTTTAACTGCTGAGTAGTATTGCAGTGTGTCTACAAGTGGATTTATTTTTCATTACTGCATCAAAGAACACTTAGTTATTTTCAGTTTCTTGCTTTGTTTTTCTATTAGAAACTGCTGCAGTAAGTTCTCTCATGCATGTCTTCTTGTAGCCTTAATGAGAATTCCTCAAAGGGAGACGTCTAGGGATAGAAATGCTGGGTCATGCTGCTGAATTGTTTTCTAAAACGATTGTTCCTCGTTGCATTGCCAGGGGAGTTTTGGGGAGTCACCACATAGTTACAAAGCTGCCAACACTTGGTATGTCAGATTTTGAAATATTTGGTACTCTGATGCATTTTGAAATGTTTTTTTTCCCCCTGAGGCTTACATGGGGACATTACAGAGTTATTTTTAAATGACTCAATCCATACTCTGTAATGAGAATTATATATATTTACAAACAGATTTATATGTAATTAACTTTAAATGATATATCAATTTCCAATTATCCCTCATTAAACATACTGCTGATAAACCTTCATTAGAGTATAAATGAAAATAATCATGAGCATTTATTATTTGCTAAAAGCTTAACATAAGCAATTTTACTTAGTCTTTACAGGTGCCTCTGAAGCAAGAATAAGGAAACTTATTGATTAGATGAGGACATAGCCTCAGAGAGTTTTAAAGGAGTTTCCCAAGTTACCAAGCCACTAGGTTGCAAAGGCAAGATTGGAAATCAATCCCTGTGGCCATGCAGTCTGATCCTCTCTGGGGTCTCCACACTGCCTTTGTCTTGTGTCTCCCAGGCAGAGGTTGTGTCTTGCTCTGGGATCCCTACTACTTTTTCGGTTAATGGGTGGGTGGGTTAATGTCACCCACCTTGTTTTAAGTGCCTAGGTTTTGTCCATTTATTATAATTTTTTTACAGGAATCCTTTCTTCCCTTTAATATTCACTGCAATCTGTTGGCTGCCTGCTCTAGTTAATCAACAGGAAGCAATCAATGGCTTTGCAGTTACCTGACCCTCTCTGACTTCCTGCCCAGTGTCAGCATTTTCTTTTCTGGTTGGATTTATACTGTTTGCAGTTTCAGCAAACTGTTTAACAAAAAGTTATCAAAGATGGTTAAAGATAGCTAAACTGAAAAGAGCAAAACCAAATCAAAACAAACAAACAAACAAAAAATAAAAACGGACATCATTGCTGAGAGCATTCTTAGGCCATGCCTCTCCTTAGTGGTCCTCTCCTGGCCAGCAACATCCTAACCCCTGGCCAGCACCATGTTGCTGCAGCCAGCCAGCCTCCCGGAAGGGGTTGGCTTGACCATATCCTCCTCTTAGCTCTCTTTTTCTTTCCATGGCCTAAAGACCTCTCATTTCAGGTCTTCCTCCTGGTCATCTTGATAATAATTTGCAGAGATGCAATTCTATATGTAATGTAAACAAACTTTTATATTAGGGTGCAGAGCAATTTAGCCTCTTGGTGGAGCACAAGACAAAGTTTAAGCCAATGAGGACATTTCAGTTCCTGGGCCCAAAGTGCATACACGTAAAGGAGTTTGGTTTTCAGCTTGCATGTGAGGATGATGGTGGCCAGCCAGGTTGGGGCAGGGGAGGGACGAGGGTTCAGTTATTACTGGCTAGGAGCTCTATTCAGTCTCACACAAATGCAGGCTCTGGGACACACCCTTATTCAACATCTCTGCCTTCTCTGAGTGCTCAAGGCCCCACCCTCTATTCCTGGAAGATTAAAATTATTCTAAAATGGGCATTGTGCCCAAAGTAAAGTTTGGATGAGCTGGCCAAAATTTGAAGCTATAAGAGGTGTCACTTCTGTTAGACAATCGAAAGCCCCTGAGCAGTCTGCTGTTGGTGGGATGCCTCTCTGCTCGGTATGAGGACTCCGTGTCTCACCTGGATTTGCCGCGGTCTCTGAGAGAGCATCTGGGCCTCCTGGGCTGCAGGCTGAGAGCATCCAGTTGGCTAAGTCTGGATGCTCTTGACTCTGAATCCACACCTCTCCACATGGTCCTCAGGCTCTCAGGCTCCAGTCTCCTCTTTCCTCTTATTTCCCCAATCTCTCTGCCCTCTCAGCTGTGAATACCTTCATCTTCTCCCACCGGGCAGGGAGGTTTGACTCTTTATGAATTCTAACTTTATTCTAATTTGGTGAGTGTGCTGGTTTGGATGTATTATGTCCCCCAAAACACCATTGTCTTTGATGCAGTCTTGTGTGGGCAGGAAACGTATTCCTGTTGTTGGCTTGGAGGCTTTTCATTGGATGTTTCTGTGGAGATGTGATCACTCAACTGTGGGTGAGATCTTTCATTGCATAATTTCCATGGAGGTGTGGCCCCTCCCATTCAGTATGGACCTTGATTAGTTTATTGGAGCACTGTATAAGCACAGACAGAAGGAGCAAGCTTGCTACAGCCAAGAGGGACACTTTGGAGAATGCATGGAAGCTGAGAGAGGAACTGCAGCTTACAGAGACATTTTGGAGACGGCCTTTGAAAGCAGACTTTTGCTCCAGAGAAGTAAGAGAGGACAAACGTCCCAAGAACAACTGAGAGTGACATTTTGGACAGAAGCTGAAGCCTAGAGAGGAACATCCCAGGAGAAAGCCATTTTGAAACCAGAACTCCAGAGCAGATGCCAGCCACGTGCCTTCTCAGCTAACAGAGGTTTTCTGGATGCCATCTGTCATCCTTCGGTGAAGGTGCCCCCTTACCTTGGACACTTTATGGCCTTAAGACTGTAACTCTGTAACCAAATAAACCCCCTTTATAAAAGCCAATCCTTTGCTGGTATTTTGTATCCCGGCAGTATTAGCAAATTGGAACAGTGAGTAAATGTTACTCCCTGCTCTTTTCAGGCTTTGCCTTTTGAGGTGAAGTTCTCATTCTTATAAAGCCTGGCTCATGCAAAACAACAGCTTTAATTTTTTTAAAAATATAATTTTATTGAGATATATTCACATACCATGCAGTCATACAAAGCATACATTCAATTGTTCACAGTACCATTATATGGTTGTGCCTTCATCACCAAAATTAATTTTTGAACATTTTCATTACCACACACACAAAAATAATAAGAATAAAAATTAAGGTGAAAAAGAACAATTAAAGTAAGAAAGAACACTGGGTGCCATTTTTTTTGGCCCCCATTTTTCTACTCATCCATCCATACACTGGACAAAGGGGAGTGTGGTCCATATGACTTTCCCAATCACATTGTCACCCCTAATAAGCTACATTTTTATACAATTGTCTTCAAGATTCAAGCGTTCTTAGTTTGATAGTTTCAGGTATTTACTGAACAGCTTTAATTTTTATGACTATTGTCCCTGAGTTTTAAAAGCCTCTTTTGGAAGTAAAATATGGAACATTGACTCCTTCTTTCCCTTTGTACTTCAGCTATGACAATCTTACCTTCATGAAGTACTGGATATCTCTTACAGAATAGGAGGGATGTCGTAGACAAGAAGGTACAAAACAAAAACAGAAAGAATGTTAATATAAATTTAAAATATTATTTCATGACACACATGATACCTGCTCTCCAATCAGAGTGAATCTCAAGAACCTAGCTGGAATCAGGTTGTGAATTGAGGAGAATATAACCAAGGAGCTTTGGCCACCATTTTGCCATCAGAGATCCCATCTGGGAACAGGTAAGTACAGCTCTAGGCCAACTCACTGAAAATACATTGGCCAAATGGCTGTTTTGCTAAATAACCATTTTTCCAGATTTACTTATTTCTTTTAACTACAGTATTTGGCTTTAGTTCGTTCAATTTCATTTTGTATTCAAACTAGCATCTTAAGGAAAGTTTAACTGTGTGCTTCCTGGCTCCCTGTTCTTACTGCTTTGAAACTGACTTTTGGTGAACTGGTCTACTTCTGGTTCAGACTGGAGAAACAAAGATGAAGAGAGAGAAATCCAACCTTGATTGCATCAGTGGAGCCTGTAATCAACTGAGCATGAAGCCACTGTTCATTTACCTGAACCAATAAAATCCTTTTTGTTGCAAGACAGCTTGGCCTGAGATGTCAGCCACTTGCAACAGAAAGAGTCCTAATGGATAAACAGTAGCATTCTTACCTCCCCCCCAAATTATTTCTAATTAATTTTTTCTAGGCTGAAAATAATTGTTATTAAATATCTAAATAATTTAAAATATTGATAAAATATATAATGTTAACATTTTTATTGAGGAATATTTATATACAATAAGTTGAACACAGTTAAGATGCACAATTTGATGAGTTTTTACAGATCTAAGACCCCAAAAAACCACCAGAAAAAAGGTAAAGAACAATACCCAGTTCCATCACTCCTAAAAGTTAGTCTACATTTCTTCATATTCTTTATGCTGCTTTTAACTTTCTGAGACTAAAATAGATTAAGTAAAGAGAAAACCTACCCTTTCTCTGTCTTTTTTTGAAGGTTCAGATTTCTTTTATCCTTTCTCTTCCATGCCAATTCTATGCCTGCACTAAAAACAAGGAGTCAGAACAGATTATTTAAGATTTTCTTTTCATTTTATATTTTATTTAGCTATCATTTAATTGTAAGTATATACTATGTGTTTGGCACTATTCTAAGTGATTTATATGAATTATCTAGTTTAATCTTTAAAATAAGCATTTGAGGTAGGTACTCATTTCCCAATTTTACAGATGAGGGACCTGAGCATAGAGCAGTTAAATTGACCAAAGTTAAGAACTATTATGTGGCTGAATCAATCAGCGTCCTTAGTTGCAGAAAACAGAATCCACTCTATCTAGTTTAGGAATTTGTTACAGAGGATTATGAAGTTTAAAGAATATTTGAAAAGAGGTTTGAAAGGCTGAACCCTAGGAACAATTTCTAGAACCACACAGCAAACCTGTCCAGGTAAGGTAGCCACTGCTGCTGCAGCCAACACCAGAGCCACACTGCTCTGTCACAATCATGAAGCCTCCATTGTCATTGATGACCCAACCACGCAGCTCCAGCGTGCCTCATGTCCATTCATGGATGCCTCATTGATTCATATAACTCACTTATGAATCTGTCTCACGAGGGTGCATCTAATTGTTTGAATTTAAGTTGCATGCCTGTACTCTAGTGGCAAGTAGCCAGAAAGTGTAGTTCTTTGGGATTCTACCTTGAGAAGGTGGGACTTATACTGTGGGAACTATTAAAATGTAGAGAAAGCATTTGAAATATTTTAGGGAGGCACTAATAGAAGATGTCCACTGGAGTGGCAGAGCCAGGATTCAAACACTAGCTATCTGACCCCAAGTCCACGCTTTTAATATTGTGTTACAGTGATCATCTAATCTTTTTAAAAAATTCATGAGATTGTTTTGAATCCTGTAGTCTAATGCTCATACTTTTACGGTATAATCTGCCACATGTACATTAATAATAATGTAAAAATAATAATTTTATTATCAGTCTCTTTTATTCCTCAACCATATTTTAGTAATGACTCAGTTTTATTTAAAAACCAAAAATGTAATATAGACATTTGTTCATGCATCCAAAAGACATACATTACAAAAGAGGCAGTATAGCATATGAACTTAATCTCTTGAGTAAGAGAGAACCGGGCTCAACACTTATTAACTGTTGATAATTAACAGTTATTACCTCTAAGCCTCATATATTTTTTCTGTAGAATAGGGGTATTAATATCACTGCAGAAACCTGTTTGATGACAACCCATGTAAAGAACCCAGCTCAATGCCTTACACAGAGTAAGTGCTCAAAAAGCTTAACTCTGATGATGGTGGTATGCCAGCACTGTATGGAGGACACACAAAGCAAGTGATTCAATTTCTACAGTTAAAAAACTTGCAGCCTAGTGAAGAGATACGATGTCAATAAGAACTGACTAGATAAGTGTTAATATATGCAGAAGGTATACTGATAAACATAGGAAAAGGATATTATGGTCAAGAATGTGTGTTTATGTGTAAAAAGGTAATTGAATTCCTGTCCAGTTTATACAGAATCCCAAAGTCTGCATGGAGAGAAAGAAAAAGTTACAGAGAGAAGGTAACAGCTGAGCCAAAACTTGAATGACAGACAAGTAGTAATTTGCCAAGTGGATACTTTTATGGAGCATATTTCAAACCTCAGGAGCTGCATGTGTAGAGGCCTGAAGGCATGAAAACGCAGAGGGAATTCATAGGGAAGAAATTCAGTATTACTAAATCACAAAGCACAAATGGTAGAGGGGTAGGAGATGAGACCAGACACTCCTAGATTATGAAGACCCTTACAACACACACCAAGATTAACTGATACTTAAGATTTTAGTGTATGGTCAAGAGATCTTTGCATCCTTGGAGTCTGAGGTGGAGGGAAATTCAAAATAATACTCTTGTGGGTCCAAAGCTTCTCTAAAAGACTTTCTAAAGTTTCTGTTTGCACTGCACAACAAACACATATCAACGATTTCTGGAGTTATTTGGATAGTCAACTTAGATGAGAGTAGATGACTTTAGGACTTGTGTGTAGTATTTGTGTTTTGACAGAATCATCAACAAGTCACAGCACCTTAATTGTCTTAGGTAAATGAGAAAAGAATAAAGACTGGCAATATGTAAAAGAGGACTTTCATGTCAAGTGATGGATAACTGCCATCCTAGGGAGCATGATAATATTCTAAAATAAATTTTTAGTGATTAAAATGAAGAACAATGATGAATAAATTGGATGATCCTAAAGCAGATGACAGCATTAGCACAGTGATGTCAAAAGAATTGAGTGGTAGCTGTCAGTATCATACTGCACTGAAAGCAGTATTTTAGTTTTGTAAACATCATTTGTCATATAAAGTTAATGTTCATTATTTTCATTTTTTTGTCTTGTAATTTTGTTTATATTAAATTTATAAATTTGTTTTGAATTTATAGTTGTATAAAAGTTATTAGCTTAAAGAGTTAGTACCAAGTTTTTTGTTTATACAGATTAAAGTTACATTATAATAAAAATAAGTTAATATTCAGGTTCCATGTTGTAGTAGGCAGAACATTGGCCACCAAAGATGTTCAACACGTGTGTGTTGTATATATTATCTCCTGCCTGACCAAGAATTGATAGCAATGCTGCCCTCCACCTCACGTATCCCTTCTGGTAACACTCTGAAAACACACCAAGCTTTGGCTGTTATAACCTTGAGTGTAGCCCAATCCAACTACATCTTGTTTTGTGAAAAGAAAACACATCAACATGTTTTCCTAATGCAGGCCTCTGGCACTTAGGACCTTTGTTCCTCAACCATATATCTTTTGGAGAGTGGTTGCCATAGGCATAAGTAAATTTACGCCTCAAGTAAACTCCTTGCCATCTCTTTGTCCATTGCGAGGTAGCTTCAGCTCTCCTAATAAATGCTTTAGGACTGATCACCTGGCATTTAGTGCCTCTTTCTTTGAACTCTCAGCTGGCCCCATCGTAGGGCAGTTTGGAGAAGTCCTGGCTGGGTCTTCTGTTTCTTACAGGGAGAGTTCAATGGAACACAACATACTAATCCCTGGAATCTGTGAATGTTACCTTATGTGGCAAAAGAAATTTGCAGGTATGATTAAGTTAAGGATCTTGAGATGGAGAGATTATTTTGGATTGCCTGGGTGGGCCCAATGTCATCACAAGAGTCTTTATAACTGAAAGAGAGAGGCAGGAGGGTCAGAATCAGAGAAGATACGATGTTAGAAGCAGAGTCAGAGTGAACGCAGTTTGAGAAAGACTTGAGCGACCATTGCTGGCTTTGAAAATGAGAAAGGGGGCCATGAATCAAAGAATTGGTTGGTTTCTAAAAACTGGAAAAGACAAGGAAACAGATTCTCCTCTATACCCTCCAGAAGGACTATGGTCTGCTTACCTTAATTTTAGCCCAGTGAAACTCAGTTTCAGACTTGTGACCTCTATAACTGTAAGGTCATAAATTTCTGTTGTTCTATGCCACCAAGTTTATGGTAATTTGTTGCAACAGCAATAGAAAACTAATATACATGGGAATTTCTTTTCACTTAAAAGAGGACATTACATTACTAAAATGTGAGAAATCACTGTTAGAGGAGAATGATGGCTTAAACTTTTTATGTTTATACCACTCTGAATTATACAGAATGAGAAACTATTCTAGTACAAATTTAAGATTTTTTTTAAAAGAATGGGTTTTGAATTTTAGCCAATGTTTGCTGTTTCTTAGAGATGTTTATTTGATTTCTATTAATTCAACTGATTAGCGTGTTAGAATAAAGCATTAGAAATGTCCCAGGCACATTTGGGTATGTAGTGTATGGTTAAGTTGGAATTTCAAATCAGTGGGCAAAATATAAAGCAATCAATAAAGTTTTGAGAAAATTGGGAAAAAAAAGATTTTTGTGTTAGAAAGGGTAATTGGGATTGGAGAAGGTGAAGATTATAGATAGAGAGATTAAAGGAAGGTTACTGAAATAGTTCAAGCACGAGATGAGTATCTGAAGTTGAGTTTCAGAGTAAGGGGTATATTTGAGAGCTTAGTAGGTACAGTCAACAGTGTTTGTTGAGGGTTAGATAGTCATGGATAACATTCAAGTTCATGGCTAGGGTTAATCCATTTCTGTGGGTATGAACCCATTGTAAGTAGGACCTTTTGATGGGGCTACTTCAGATAAGGTGTGGCCCAACCCAATCAGGATGGCTCTTAATCCCATTACTGGAGTCTTTTATAAGCTGAATGAAATTCAGAGACAGAAAACCACAGAGGGAGTAGCCAGAAGGTGAAGGTGACAGAACCCTGAAGAGAAGGTAGAGGCCAGGAGAGGCCATCATGTGCGTTGCCATGTGACAGACAACTAAGGACCAAGATTGCCGGCAGCCAGCCTCAGAATGCCACAGTCTTTGGGTAGAAAGCACCACTTTGATGATATCTTGATTTGGACTCTTCCTAGCCTCAAAACCATTAGCTAATAAGCTCCCATTGTTTAAAACAACCCATTGCAGGGTATTTGTTTGAGCAGCCAAGGAAACTAAGACAATGTTTGAATCATTTAATGGGAACTGTTGACAACAGGTTTCCAAAATTAAGGTTGGGCCAGGGCCCATGTGATTTGACTTTGGAAAATATAGCTACTTCTGACCAGGTGTTGGTTAAGGAGACCATTTCCCAGTACATAAAATATGCACCTACAGTTTATAGTGGGGGTCATGCTAGTCAGTCTCTGTGAAATTGCTGACCCTGTGTAATGAGTCAGCAGATGGGGTGATGGGGTGGTATTTGTTTAGTTTTTAGTTTTTTTTTTTTTTTTTAGAGACAAGAGTCAATAATAATTGGAAAATTAGAAATAGGTCCAAGTGTGAAGGTGTGAAGTACCAGCACAAAATTCCTCAAACTTGTTGTGTCTTGTGGGTTAGTCATGGCTTCCCAAATAGGTCATGTGAGTTTGAAAGCAGATTTTGTGACTTAGCAAATTATTGATTTTCAAGCCATTCTCCTATGGACTACTTTGTGACATAGGCTCAGGTGTTTCATTCACACATTTATGGTGGTATTTCCCATTTCATGGAAGAACTTAACCAATCAATAGGGTAACTTCAAGTTCTTCTGTTATATTATTACTGAACTCTTTGGTATCTGCTTCCCCTTGTGGGATAAAATAAGTGTAGAAGTGATGTGTGTGTGTATATTCACAAGATGCAGAAACATCTTATTCTTAGTCTGAGAGCTTTGTTTTTGTTTTTATGCTTTTTTTTGAGTGGGAACACAAGAGTTTATGGTTGTGATTTATTATTATTATAGTTAACAGTCATAGTTCCTGCTAATAAAAGTGTTCCTAGTTTAAAGGATGAAATTGAATCTGTTTTCCAATGCATGTTTTGCAGCACACTAATTCTGTGGAATTTTATTTTACATTAAAAAAAAAATCTTCAGTCAAAAAGGTTCAGGGAATATTAGATTAAACAAAATTAAATTGTTCCCTCAGAGTATATAAAATGAGAATGTTTCTATACATTTTCAAGAAAGGATGGAGTTACATCATTTCCCAAACTTATTTGAATATAGGACATTTTTTCTCTAATCTATCTTGAGGGACTAATGTTCCATGGAAGACAGTTTTTTGAAACAGTGATATTGAGCATCTCAATATTTCATGTTTCTCAAACAAAATTGAAAATCACTGTTCTATGTTCCCCAGAAAAATCTTGGAGATTACTAAACAATAGATGCAATATGACAAAAACTGTTTATTGTTCCCCAGTATCCATTCTTACCATCTTTCTTTTATAATAGAACTTATGAATTTTAACTGCACAAATCTGCCCAAAATAAGCCTCCTCTATCCTAGATGAGAACATTGACTTCATTCTGGAGGAAATGATGTGAGAAATCTCTTTATTGTGCCTTCAGAGGAAAGGGGTATACACTCAACCCCCCCCCCCCCCCACTTTCTGTTGGCTGGAATGAAGCTGTGATGGCAGGAGTTGGAATAGCCATATTGGGATAGGAGATGAAGACTTCAAGTTTAAGATGGCAGAGAAATATGACAGAAATAACCTGGACCCCTCATGATTGGGGAGCTACCATATCTGCTCTGGAGCTCCCAACTTGTATTTTACATGAAGGAGAAATAAACCATGATCTGTTTTAAGCCATTGTTATTGTGGAGTCTTTGTTACAGCAACTAAATTTATAACCTAACTAATCACTGAGGTCATGGATCAGGAGAAATAAGGAACACCTAGGGAGTGTGACAACCTTGGGTGCAGAAAACGTTTGGAACAGTTCTAGTTTCCTGGGTGAGGAGCTGATTGGGATGTTTCTCTTTTCTGATTATTATGCTGCTTTCTTTTTTCCATACTCTCTATAAACAATATGCAAATTAGCTGTGACTTACCTTCCTCATGAGACTATTGTGAAGCTTATTTAAATGCATTTATATAATTTTCTTCTGTGGCTGATTTCTTCAGAGTTCAAAGATAGAATATTTGACATAATATCTCTTGCAGAAAATGAATTCTCTTTTTTCTTAGGCCAATTTTCAGAAAGAAAATAGGGTAACTAGGAAGTGTGATAAAACTAGGTTGTCATGCTGATCTTTATGTCATCTGTGGCAGAAGAAGATTCAATTCACCAAGCATTATTACAAATGTACTCTATACCCAGTTCTGCATTAGTTGCTGTGACAAAAACAGAAGACCAAGTTCCTGCTGTCAAATAGACCATAGACTGGTGTTCCAGTCCTGCCTTTATAGGTTTGTTTGTTTTTGCACAGATGTGCTAACTATGGCTTCCTTTCCATGTACAATGTTACCAATATGGGACTTTAACCAAGCAGCAAGTACAGGTATCTAATATTGCTCAAGGCATTCTGGACTTATGAAGAAAACAGTTCCTGTAAGTGTGTGAAGACTAATTAAAAGACCACAATACAATACATAATTAAATGTTGTTGACAGTGGCTATGGGCATCCTGGAGATCCATTTAGTCCTGCGTGTGACAGTTTTTAATAACCTCCCTGGCCAAAATTTCTGTAGTTCTCTGTCAATAAAATTAATCTTGTAGAGCAAAGAGTCAGGAAGAGTTGGGTGTGAGAGAATATTAGGTTTGTATGATTTCTGGGAGTGAAATAGAAAGGGTTCCCTCCCTCTGCCCTGAAGTTTTTGTTTTGATACATTCCATCTGTCATTTTCATTGTTTTCCAGGTTTTCAAAATTACTTACTGTGTCAGACAACATGCTTAGACTATATAGCAAAAGAAAACAGGGTAACCAGCTTTGATGGAGATAATAGAGCCATTTTTCAAAATAAGTTGCTCATGCCTGAAGGTGATATTGTTGTGATTTACTGAAATCTAGATGACAGAAGCTCAATTTAGCACTGACTGCATCATTTGGAGGCAGAAATAATCACAGATTATTGCTCCATCGTCATTTGTACCTCCCAGTCTTCTCCAGTCCCCAGGCATCCTGTGTTTTTAAGGCAATTTTTCTTCGATCCTCACTCAGTATTCACAGGATCCCCACAGATGTGGCGAGATCCAGTGTTATGATGGTACAGGAGCAAAAATGAAGCTGCATAATTTTTTTGAGGATAAAGTTGACCCTTAATAACTGTCTTTTCTGTACTCAAACATGACAAGTACCTCAAGAGTGTATGCAGTGACTTTTCCCTCTTGTATACCCGCAATAGGGTGTTGGGGACCAGGTAGGAAAAAATAAATGCAGACTGATTGGAGGCAGAAGTTTTCTGAGGGAAAGTGTAGAAACAACAGACCCTGTGAGCACCTACTTATGTTCAGGCAAGTGCTGGATAAGAACTTCCCTTCCCTTATGTCATTTGATCTTTGCAATTAGGTAGATACAATTATTTTATGGAAATGGAAATCGAGATTTAGGGAGATTAAGTAATCTGCCAACTGCAGAGCTGGGATTCAAACCCTCTTCTGTTTATATCATGGACAATGATCAAATCAGAGGTAACATGTATGAGCTGAAAAACAAAGGGTTCTTTCCAAAAGGTTTTATACTATGTAAGGCCTCCTGGGAACTTTGCTAACAATGGGTGAAGGAGGGACAGAAGGAACCCAAATAATGACTGAAATAGAATTTTCTGGCAACCTAATGGGATAAAGGATCACATCAGAATATTTTTGATTAGAGGACAAATGTGACATTAGTTGCACACTGGTGTCGTGGACTTCAATTCATACGTGCCACACATGTGGTGACTCAGCAAGCTGTCATGATGAGCATTAGCACAAAGCTGGTGCTCTGTCAGTGGACCTTCACATCTTCAACTCTAGATGTCACTCTAAGATTGTGCCTCAGATGCATCCAGCTCCACTGCAGGGGCTCCAGCATCTCGGCCTTCTTTTCAGCTGACTCACTGTGCAATTCTTGGTCTCAATCTCAGCTGTTTGTCACACAGGAACTGAAGCAGAGAATAAAATATTTTAACACAGACTTTCAAGACATCCCTAAGATGAGGATATGGAAGTTGAGAGTTTGAATGGCAATGCCCATATCTGGGTTAACGCCTTCACCGCCACCGTGAGAGGCAAGCACAGCACACAGCAGTAATGAGTAATGGCTTTCTGTAATGCAACAAGCTTCAACAAGGCAGGGCTTTGGTCCTGAAGACAAAAATTCTCGAAGAAAAAAATTCCTCTGAGAAAGTATTCCTGTAAAGACAGAAAGTGTGATCCATTTGCTCAACCTTGTTGGGGTGGGGTGGGTACAATCTGTTCCTATCCTGGAGGAAATGCAGATACAGGATAATGATGGAGATGAAAAAGGAACCCTGAGATTTTTGGTTTCAGGCAATGAATCCTTTGCTCCTTTTATTTGACTTTCAGGGTAATGCCTGGGAAGGCTGCTTTCTACTATGATAGCTAATCCTGGGCAGATTGAGAAAGAAAGGGCAAGGACTGGAGAGAAGAGGAGGGCTCAGCCTCCTTCATCACCCTCTTCTTCAGAGCCAAGCAAGTATGCTGAATATAGTAGGCAGGTGGTTTCTCTCTTCTATTTTTTTTTTCTTGTGAATGTGTGGTTTGAGAAGAATTACAGCAGACTGAAAATAATTTTGTCCTTTGTTTCTTAAATGCCAGGGTGTTTTGAAGTCAGCACTGTATGTATTCAAACAGTATGTAGACTAGGGGCTCAGTGATTGAATAGCTAAAACAATGTGGTGGCACCATTCTGCCTGGGAGTTAGTGTTTAGATTTTAGAACACCCCGGTGGCCATAAGACAGACTGGATTGCACTGGGGCAGACCTAGAGGATTGAGGTGTGGGGACGGAAGCTGTGAAGGTGGACCAGGAATTTGAGAGAATTCCTGAGCTATTCAAACCCTTGTAGTTCCAAATATCACTAAGGATTTCCTAATAATGAGCTGTGCTGGCAAGTCATTGGTTCTGAGATTTGAAACCATCTACACCCACACCACTTATTGTCTACATCCACATGAATGGGTTATTCAGCTGTATTCACTAATAAAACTTTACTATCTATTGTCTTCATCCATGTGACTATATTATTGAAATTCTTGCCCAATAAGATGAAAGTTGCACATAACTTTCTTGCTTATATCAAGAATTTCTTGAAAAACCCATTTAAATGAACATTAGATTTCAGCTTTTCAATAGATAACATCAAATAACTGTTTACTCTCAAAGTCTCTTCAACACTCACCTGCAGTGTCAACCAGTCTGAAACTACTGTAATTCTTATCTAGTCCTAACAACATCCAGCATTGAAAGACCCATGTTAAACCTAAACCCAGACCTCATATATATTCTGACTTTGCCCTCTCCTCTCTGAGCTGCTACTAAAACTCTTCAAGGTAGTTTTCTTCATCACCATGGTAAGCAATGAACCAAGCTTTGTCTCATCAATAGGTTGTTTTGGAGGCATTTTCAGGAAGCCAGCAAGCTCCTTGACCTCTCAAAGGCAACTGCTTATTGATCTCAAAAATTCCTTGGCTCTTGTGATACTACATTCTCCTGGTGTCTTCCCACCTCCCTGACCACTCTTTCCTTGTCTCCCTTTCCCCATGATCCAGTCCCTGTATTTCTAAAGCCTCAGCACTTGGCCTCCAGCTCTGCTGTCTCTATTCACTCCTTTCCTCAAAGAAGGTGATGTGGATTGAACTATGCAATTGAGCATATTCTTGGTCTTGGTGCACTTTCTGGAGGATGTGAACCCATTTAAATAAGATCTCTTCAAAATGTTACGTCAGTTAAGGTGTGGCCTAACTGAATCAGGTGGGCCTTTCAACCAGATTACTGCAGCCCTTTATAAGCAGGGTGAAAGTCAGACAGAGAGAAGCCGTGGGGAGAATCAGAAACTGGAAGTCAATGGAACCCATAAAAGAAAGAAGACACCTCCATGTGCCTTGCTAAAAGCCAAGGAACCCCAAAGATTGCTGGCCAGCCAGAAGATACCAACTCCATGAAGAAACAAGCCTTCTAGCCTCCAAAACCGTTAGCCAATGAATTCTGTTTATGCCAACCCATTGTATGGTATTTGTTTTAGCAGTCAAGAAACTGAAGCGGAAGGCATCTAGTCTTTAAGACTCCCAGTTATCATCTCTATCCAGATGATTATAAAATTATATCTTCTGCAAGATTCATTTCTACTTTTCCCTACTAAAGAAAGATTTCTATTTGAATATTTATTGTCACCACCCATTCAACAGGTTCTTAAATTATTCCCTTTTCCTCTTCTACATTTCTGATAATAGCACTATGAGCCAATCAAATCTGAAATCTTTTAATTTCTGTGATTCATTCCTTTTCTTTATTGCCTATAAATGAAGTCACTAAATTCTGTTAATTTAAAAAAAAATCCTACGTTTTATTGATCACCTTTGTATTTTCACCATCATCAGCCCAGTCTAGACTTTTATCTTGTGATTCTTAAAGTTTATTGTACGAAATAGACTCCTTTGATGTTTATTTTTGAAATTTATGAATCCTTTTTTCTTCAGAAAAATGGAAATTGTGCACATATACCCAACATTTTGAGTATTTTATCAGGAGGTTCTCAGACTCCCTGAAGTCCAAATTCTTGTCCTAAACTGTTCTCTCTGTCTCCATTGTCATCCTTCTTATTCCATCCATGCTACATATTAATCTTTTACAATGTCATGCCTTATAAAGACTGGTAATGGATTCTTATAAACTTCAAAATAAAATCTGAAGCTCGGTTTGGAATTCTGCAACCTCTCTCAATCCTGTCAAAGGGACTTGAACTGCCTTTTCAGCCTTTTCCCCCCAAATATTGCAATAAACAAATAAAAAAAATTAATGCATGCACATTAATTGAGCACTTATTGTGTACCAGGAAGCTCTGTTCTAAGTGCAGAGGTTTCAGTGACTTGCTCTCCTGGAAGCCCACATCCCTGCCCCCCATGGCTCTGGCACATCTGGCCTCCTCATTAGCCAACAAGGCACAGTGAGAATTGGATGGAATTCAATCTACATTCTAGCAATCTGACCTTGGAGCCTCATTTCTTCTCACAGAATATGGGGATAATAGTAATGATTCACAAAATTGTAATGGAGATACATCAGACAACACAAATGCCTAGCAGAAAGCCTGGCATCTAAGAGCTGCTTTATCTGTCCTAGCTCTTTCCAAATTCAATATATAACTTTAGTGCCTTTTGATTTAATCCTTAGTTGTCGAGGTTTTCCATCAGGCAATCCCTTCAACCATGGCCTACGTGAATCCCTCAGCAGCTCTCATGATTGGCCAGCCCAAATCAGCAAATAGATGACTGCCTTAAAAAGAGCAACCTGTATCTATGTGCTTGTTGGTGAACACTGTACTGAATCAACTGCCAGAATGAAGGGCAAGCAGTGAATCCACAACTAAGCTGCCTACCCTTTCAACATGTGAGCACACCCAACTTTGAGCACAGAACAACCTGAAATTGTACTGCACAATGGCTAAGGGCAAAGTCTCTGCGCTCAGAAAGCACAGGCTTAAGAATCCTAACAAGTAACCAGGAGTGACCCAATTATTTAGTGCAGATTTCTCAATGCAAAACTATGTTCGTGTTTTTATTCATAGTCACTGATTTAATTAAGGAGGTGGAGTTTTATTTTCCCCATCAGCAGAGGACGAGTAAAGAATAATACAAAAATTGCGTATTTTAAGTAACCTTTTACCTATGAGTTAGTAACTCATTAAAGAGAAACTTGTCTTTAATGAATCCCGCAAAATGTGCTAAGCATTATACTAAGCACTGGAGGAGAGGTCTGGAGGGGCTCTTGGAAATAGAAGTTTTAGGAAAAATTAAGAGGGTGGTTGCTGACCTAAAATGTCTTATGATCTTACCAGGGAGACAGAATTTATATCTGAAATAATTAGACAGAAATTATATTCTAAACCAAGGGTTGTTAGAACTGATTTTCAATTGGTTTGTTATGTATTTCATTTTATGGAATTGAGAACTATTTTGAGAAGGGGCGTATAGACTTCAGACGGCTAAAGGAATCCATAGCAAAACACAAAAACAAAAATCAAAGGTTAAGAATTGTGTCAGGACAGTAAGTGTCCAGTTTAGCCTGGGCTGAGGGTAGGCTGGTCTATGGGGGTTTCCAGTACCCCTAGGCATGTGGAGGAAAATGAGAGGGCCCCTCTCTCCTTTTTTTTTTTTTTTTTTTTTGGTGCTAAAACCTGGGAAAGAGCCACGCCTCTCTCCTTTTGAATCTAGAACCTAAGTTTACTGAAATCCATTCTTTTCCATTAACCAGGCCGACAGCCTAACACATAGAAGTACCTCCCAGCAACAGCAACTTCAATTTCTAACCGGGAATGTTACCTCTTTCCTATCTCATCCAGAATCTGAGCTCTGCATGGTTCAATCGTAGCCCATTTTGGCCTTGAATAAAAAGCTGCAGTGAAGGAGCACTTCTGTTGAAGCAGCAGCTTGAGCTGTGGGCTCCCTAGCCGAGAAAAACAAGACCAAGCTCCCCCTTCCTGGAACGCAGCGAGGTAACTGCTGAGCCTGGGGAACAATTCTCCCGCCTGCAGGGAAGAAGCAGGGAAAATGGAAGGAACTGGAAAACTATTCTGGCAAAGGACAAGGATTCCTGAGTCTGAAGGCCTCTGCACCAACCCCTTCTCCATGCCCAGAAAAAAAAAAAAAAAAAAGAAAAAAAAGGAAAAAGACAAGAAAAGCTCTAGCTGTCTCCAATCACTGCAGAATTGGCAGTAGCTTTTCTTCTGTCACCAGGAGAGTACATTTCCTTGTTCATCACAACCTTCAGATAACCTGGACCATGCCCTACAACGGTGTTGTCCTGTCCAGGGACAAATAGATTTCAATTGTCATTTACCTGAGCTGCATTTTAAAACGAAATTCAGTATATGTGGAAGCAGCTTGCTTCCCCTCAGGCAGAGGCAGCAATGAATGCTGAGGCTATTGTATTTATAACTCCGTTGCTTGTTAGTTCTGCATTATTTAATTTAGGCTTGATTTCCTTCCTGTGGGTTGTGGCATCTATTTTGATCAGGAGAAAATGAGAGAAATTAGTGAACATGATATCTTAGCACTGGGAGGAAGCTTCTAGCTGAAATGTTCTGTCTGCTCACAACCCCAGTCAACTCTGAAGATGTTTCAGAATATTCAAAACAAAATGTATCCATCCGTTGTGACAGTGTCACAAATGTCTTTAAGGGCTGTCGAAGTCCAAGGCCCATTCCTACTTACGTCTAAGGTGTTCACCATCCCAAGGTCAGAGCTGGGGTCAACTCTAACCAAGTTCAGAGGGAGATATTAACCAACCCCTGCTAGCCACTACCTTCCCCCAGCTTAGTCACTGCATGCAATTCTTATTCATATTTATGCCTTAGAGAAATGAGTTGCATTTTTTGTGCATTTACGTGCCAGGTACTTTCTAACTTCTCATATTGAATGAATACTACATATTGAGTCTGACCATTGTACAACAGTTAAAATCTCACAATTATACTTTACCCTGTTTGCCACCTAGTCTTTAGTTCAAATCCCAGCTCTTTCACTCTTTAGCTATGTAAATGGTTAAATCACCTAACTACCTGGAGTCTCCATTTTTCTCTCTGTGGAAACAAGGGCCACAATCTCTATCTTACCTGGTATAAGGATGATAGGACAAGATGTATCTGGAAAAACCCACATGTCCAATATATAGAAGGCCCTTGGATGTAAGTCTTTTTCCTAGCTATCAGCATACAACCACACCATAAATCCATGGTGATTTGGGGAAACAGGGTAGAAAAGATTATTTTATTAGACCATATCCAGATTCAGGATGCAATATTTAAAACAACAAAACAAAATGAAAACTTAGCTCCAAAGATAATAGAAAATAGACTGGATGACTATTACTTTTGGTATTTGTTATTTTAACTGCCATGGTTTAATTATACTTAAACATGGCTTTGTTATACATGCTATGATAATTGTTATTTGTCCTATGAAGTTGTAGGTAATCAGAGGTATGATGGTCTAAATTATCTCCAAGATAAAATAGTCCACATTTTAGTGAGCTAGTCAACTTGTGTGTCTATGATATCGTTGTAGTAACCAAGATATGAATATCTTCATTTTGATTGCATTTTTCTCTTGGGTTGTAGTACTCGGTAAAGTAATCATAAATACAGCCAACGTGAGTCCATCAGTATTTTCCTTTATTCAGTTTAGAAGGAAATGAGATAATATCTTGATTTTCTCAGCTTCTTGATTTTGTACATGAACCATTTTGTGCATAAACTTCTCAACATCTGGTTAATGGCAAAGATAAAACTCAAGTGCAATATTCCTGAGTAGCCATATGCCCTTTCCACTTCTTTTATTACAAAATAAAGAAGGAATCAATAATTTTTCCTCAACAGGTTTAAAAAAAACTTACTCAAACATACTTTTCTACCACCTTGGCATGTAGGGTTTAGTGGAGGAATGTATCAATATCCTTTTGAACAGATTTGGTTCAAGAGAGAAGCCCACCAGGTCATGCAAGACTTAGCAAACTCCCTGCTTCATCGTACTCTGCTCTAGTGCAATTTGACCATAATGTGTCAGGAGTCCCCAAATAGAAAATCTAAGTTGAAAAAGAGGGATTGACAACATTTGTGCATATATTGGACGTAAGTATGAATGTATTAAGCTCGCACATTCTTTTGCTTCTTATTCTAAGGGCTCAATAACTAGCCACTTAACGGATCCTCTGAATATAAATGTCTCAATAAAGCAAAAGTCTGTGGTACCCTTCCTTTTTCTCTTTCTGCCTAATGTTTTTGCTTCTGTCATAAAGGAATAATAGGAGGGAAATATATGTTAGAGCATTCCGAAATGGGCTGGAACACTCAGCTCTATGATTGCTGGACAAGCTAAATGATGATCAAACAGGAATAGGGACATTTTAATATCTTTGTTTCCTGTTTTGGACATTTTACTCAGGGTGTAATTCACAGTAAAGTAATAGCAGCTTACATGAGGCCATCTCGGAGACCTGCTATTTTAAACTGCCTAATTGGGTTTGTCATCCTTGTTAGTAGAGCTGGGAGGTGTGGGAAGTTTAAAGATGGGAGGAAAGGCACTTAATTGGTGTTTATGTTCTATATATCTTTATGTAACAGCAGGATCTTTTAAAAGGGGAAATCTTATATAAAGAACTTAGGAAGACTAATTAAGTGAAGATACATAAGACACTCCCCCACCCCCCACCCCCCACAAGTGCACGGAAATTGTGCTAGAAACTGTAGCTAATATGGCAATGACATGAACAAAAAAAACTGTTTCCAGAAGACACGTGTCTCGTGATCTTGAAAATTCTCTGAAAACAGGATGCTGTTTATACCCGAAAGCATCTCTGACCTAAGCTTTAGAAATTACTTGTTCCCCACTTAGCACTTTGGCTCTAATTAATTAATGTGAAGCCTTGTATAAGGAAAACAGTTTGTGCCCTTTCTTATCCCTGAATTAATCTGTAGACATCAGGAGTTTATGACATAACCCAAGCTAAGCGGCTCACAGGGGACCCTGCTGGCTATTTGCTGGAAGGGGTGTCACTTCTGGACATGGGGCTCGGCTGGCTGTCTCTTGCCCTGAGCTTTGGGGCAGCCTCCCCCGGCCTGAGGCTGCTGCGCAGTTCCGAGCCCACTGCAGCAGGGACTGCAGCAAGGGGCTGGGCACGCCCTGTTAAAGGCACAGCACTGAATTCCCTCCCGCCAAGCTCTTTCCCCTTCTCCATCTTTGGCTGCACTTAGGAAGAGTCTGGCACCATCAGGACTAAGAGCAAGTTTTTGGCAGGGATTCCACTGGATCGCAGGGAGGGCGCCACCTCCATGGCTGCAAAAAGGTGGTATAAAACATCCATGTTTCTTCTCTCTTGGCAAGGGCTTCCCACCACATATGTTTACATCGGCCTGACTGCTTGAAACCCAGTCTTATTTAGAGGGGGAAATGCTTCCTATACTTCCATCTGTTTATTCAAATTCATTTTAACCATTTCTGAAATCTTTGAAAATGGCTGTGCACCCTGGGCTAGTAACTGCTTGGTCCCAGTAAAGTTGTCTGTAAAGAGGGCAATAAGATCCTGACATTCCTGGATAACCTTTCTCCTAGGAGAGGCCTGGGCAGAACATGCTTAGGCTCTTTCCATCTGGGAGCCCTGAACTCTCATTTCACCTGCTGCCCCCTTATACCCCCCATAAACCTACTCACATCAAGGCATTAGGGACTTAAGGTATCATCCTTCCAGGGTATTTCCATCTTAAAAGACACCAGAGGCTGGAAACAATTTACTTTTCCTCAATAGAGGATTAATTAAATAAATGATGGCATATTTACACAATGGAATACTATGCAGCCATTAAAAAGAATGAAGCAGCTCTATGTTTACTAATGCAGAATTACCTATAAGATGTATTAGCAAGTGAAATAAGCAAGGTGTGAAGCAGTACTACCATTTGTGTTAAAGACGTTGTATAAGCATATATATTTTCACAGACACAGAATAGGTTGGAAAGGAGGGAGTTTAATATTTCAGACAGAGGGAAGAGCATATTCGAGGTTAAGAGGGTGAAAAACGCCCATCACATTGGAGAACAGCTGAGAATTTGGTGCCGAGGGAGGTAAGATGGAGTGGAGGTGAGTGGGGGGCACTGTCACCAGGGCTTCGCAGGATCTGGGTGAACTTGCCTGTCCTGTTGCTGAGAGCCTGATTGGTGCAGGAGATGCCTCCTATTCCTCTTTGAGTGGACAAGCGAGCTCAGCTCCTGCAAGAGGCGCTAGGAAGTCTCCGACCAAAGTGACTCAGGTTCTAGGCCCTCAAACCAAGGCCATGTGTTTGCTTAAAGTCCAAATACAGTTCAGGAGGGTCTACAAAATTCTGAGCTTTGCTTCTGTCCATTAAGATCTGAAGGAGCCTTAAACTGAGTGAGATGTTGCTACTGCTTTCACAGCTCGACAAGTCCCACAAAAATAGGAAACGCCTCTCTAGCATGGACTATGTGACTATTTTTAAAAGGATTATATTAACTCACTAAATCCTCACAACAACCTCATAAAATAGGTATTAGTATTTTTCTCATTTGACAGATATGTTATTTTCCTAGGGCTTCCATTAAAAAGTACCACAAACCAAGTGGCTTAAAATTACAAATATTTGTGCTCTCACGGTTCTGGAGGCTAGAAGTCTCAAATCAAGTTGTTGGCAGAGCCACGCTCCCTCATGAAATCTCCAGGGAAGAATCTGTTCCACTTTTCTCCTGGCTTCTGGTAACCCCAGGTAATTCCTTGTTTGTGGTAGCATAACGCTGCCTCTGTTTTCACATAGCCTTCTCTTTTTTTGTCTATCTGCTTCTGTGTCCAAATTTCCTTTTCTTGTAAGGACACCAGTCATACTGGATTAGGACCCACCCTAATCTAGTTTGGGCTCCTCTTCACTAATCAATTTTTCAAAGACTATTTCTAAATAAGGTCACATTTATGGGACTGGGTTAGAACTTGGATGTGTCTTTTTGGAGGACACAATTCAACCCATAACAACAGATGTGGCGAATGAAGCACAGAGAGGTTAAGTAACTTGCTCAAGTTAACACAGTGTAAATGCCAAACCAAGATTCAAACTCAGGCAACTTGGCACCAGAGTCTACTTTAGTGACTATGCAATATGCCTCCACACAAATAACTAGACTTCAAGAGAGTAAATGCCGGGAGAAAGTAAAATTCTATGAGATTTCAAGGAATCAAGAATATATCCAGTTGGAGGAGACTTTTATTTTTTAAATTAGCATTTGATATGGCTCTTGAAGGATAGAATGCCTTTTTCCAGGCAGATTTGAAGGAGGATATTACAAACAGATGGAAATAGCACACCCGAACTAATGCCCACTACTACCCTCAGATGTTACCATCTAAGTCTTATTTGTTCTCTATGACAACATCCATTTTTATCTCCCAATTTAATTCCTTTCATGCATGTGTTCGTTCATTTCTTAATGTATTCATTCATTCTTATAATATTTTTGAGCACTTATTATGCCAAGTATTCTACTGGACTGGATATTTTGCAATGCAGGCATAGTCTTTACTCTCATCTTTCTGAGAAACAAGATAAATGCTCCAATGTTTCCTCCCAATGTGATAAGCATTAGCTGAGATTTCCTGGTACACCCCAACTTTCTCCAAGACTTAGTAAGGAGGACTATAATGTTGAGAAGGAGAAAGAAAGAAGTTGAATTTAGAAAGAGGAAAAGGAAAGGCCAAAACGCACCCCTGGCCTGGCTGTGCTGGCTGTTAATTCCTCTGAAGCACCAAGAGGCATGAAGACCATGAGGAGTCACCTCAAAGGACGCTCGTCACTAAGTGGCTGTGAGACGAATGTTGTTTTTTTTTAAATGCAGTTTTCTGGAATGAGCATATGGCTCAGCGTGAACTTACTGTGTGCCCCTGGACAACATTAAGTCTCTCTGGGCCTCAGTGTCCTCGTCCATAAAGTGGAGTTAAGTAACATGCACTCTTACCGCACTGTCTTGAGAACTAAGTGAGATAATACATGCAAAGCAACCTGTTGGTGCCTGGTATTGGTGGACCCTCAATAAATGTGATCTGATAGAAGAGGAGAAGGGAGGACCTTTCAGGCAGGAGGTGGGCTTTGTTAAAGGGAGAGACGAAGGATGGAGTTCAAGTTCTCTTCACTCACTGCATCGTTGGACTAGCTTGGCTCCACATAAAACCTCAGAGTGCTCCATATGAGAAGACACTATAGAATGGGGGCAGGAGCACCGGGTTTCCAAACTCCAGACCTTGCTGTGTGACTTTTGGCCAGTCACCTAACTTCTCTGCACCCCAGTTTCCCCACATGCAATTAAACAGGGATAATAATGCTCATCTCACTGAACTGTTGTCAGGATAAAATGAATGACATATGTCAAAGTCCTAGCACTATGCCAGACACCTAAAACAAGTTCAATGCATACCAGTTCCCTTCCTTCCTTACCTCTGACCAGCGGCATAAATAGGCTGAAGCACTTGCTGGCCCAGAATCTTCCCAGGCATGGGGCGGAGTTACTGAAGCAGCCTTAGAAAGTTCCAAATACAGTCTCAGCCTGGGAATGTTAAGGATGGGTTTCACATAATCTGTGTGGAGACCAGTGCTGCAGAGGGAAGGGAGCAGTGCTGAGAACCCGGAAAACCACTGTTTTGAGGAGCCTGAGGGCCGAGGAAGGGTGTAGTTGCTGCAGTTTCCTGTGTCAGAGGAGCCTGAGCAGAGAGCAGAGGCAGCGGCGGCTAGTGCCCTGCATAGTGTGGGGGAAGTGCAGACACCCGGGCAGTGACTGGGTCTGGAGAGGAGGAAGGGGAGGCAGGGGAGGAAGGGCCTTAGGGGAAAAAGAGAAAGAGCCACAGAGAAAAGGGTGGAGGCATTCAGCAGATGGAGTGAGCAGCTCGCACACGCCTGACGAGGGAGAAAACTGGGAGTGATAATAAGGATCTGCCTGGTGGTAAAAAAAATCTTTTATTTTCAGATAGGCCTGGGCGCAAATTCCAGTTCAGCTTTTTACTAGCTCCATGGTCTCGGATATTTCCCTTTACTGCTCTGAGCATCCATAAAATGAGGACAACATCCAGTTCCCCAGCAAATAGGTTTTTTTTTTTTTTAATTCAGTTTTCTTGAGATATATTCACATACCATACAATCATCCACAGTGTACAATCGATTGTTCACAGTACCATCATATAATTGTGCATTCATCACCACAACCAATTTTTGAACATTTTCATTACTCCAAAAAAATAAAAATAAGAATAAAAATGCAAGTAAAGAAGAACAACCAAAACATCCTATCCCCCCACCATTCCCAGTTCCCCGTATTATTCATTTAATTTTTGTCCCCCTTTTTTTACTCATTTGTCCATACACTGGATAAAGGGATTGGGAGCCACAAGGTTTTATAAGGACATGGTCACACCATATAAGCTAAATAGTTGTGCAATCATCTTCAAGAATCAAGGCTACCGGATTGCAGTTCAACAATTTAAGGTATTTCCTTCTAGCTATTCCAATACACTAAAACTAAAAAGGGATATCTATATAATGCATTAGAATAAACTGCAGAATGACCTCTCAACTCCATTTGAAATCTCTCAGCCACTGAATCTTTATTTTGTTTCATTTCTCTTCCTCCTTTAGGTTAGGAAGTTTTTCTCAATTCCATGGTGCCAGGCCCAGGCTCATCCCCAGGAGTCATGTCCCACATTTCCAGGGAGATTTATACTCTTGGGAGTCATGTCCCACATAGTGGGGAAGGTAGTGAGTTTACCTGCCAAGTGGGCTTAGATGGGGGCAGGGCTCTTGGAGGGCAAGAGATTAAAGAGACAAAGTTTGGACACAATTAGCTGCGAAAGCTTATGAACAAGACGGGGATGTGAGGAAACATTGGCAAGGAAAGGCCCGGAATCAGCAGATAAAGATGAAGGGCAGGATGCTGGGAATAAGCTGGGTGGAGATAGAGGAGGAAGGCAAGCAAGCTGGCTGGGTCACAGTGGAGATTTTGTGCTGTTACTAAGTAACAGAGAATCCTGAATGTCAGAATGAGGGTTTTTATACTTTTCTGATATATGTCCTTAAGCCAAGAGGGTGACATAATAAAAACGGGGCTTTTAGAAGATTAATCTGGCTCTTGTGTGCAGGATAGATTAAAAAGGAAAAGGACACAATCAATTAGGAAGTTACTGCATCAGTCTAAATGTAAGAGAGGTGTCCTAAAATGCAATTATGTTTATGTTCAAAGTCAACCCAAGTTTTCACCACCTACTATGTCCCCAGAACTACATTAAGAGCTTTCATTGTAATCTTTTAAAGTCTTAACAACTTGCAAGGATGAATCTTTAATCTTCTTTTGCAGATGAAGAAATTCAGGCTCAGAGAGGTAAGGTAACTTGCGAAAATTCTTACTGCTTACAAATGGCACATGGCAGATTTGATAGTGGGTCTCCTGACTTCTGACCAAGTGTTTTCTAAATGATACAATAGTTGACTTTCCTATTAGAGGAGTCTCTTGCAGGTGAGGAGCGACTCATTAAAAAGAAGCACATAATTATTTTGAAGACCAAGAGAAGATATCAGGAAATCTATATCCAGACCAAGCTGGGAGAGAGAAAGATTTCCATTGTCCAATGCAGGAACCGAAGTTGTTCAAAAGGTATTTTTAATCACATACAAACAATTTGGCAAGTGGCTGGGAAAAACAAACAAACAAACAAAAAAACCTTTTGCTTTCAAGAACTCATGAGAAGATGATCTGAAGCTAAACATTTGAGAAAGAATTTGACTCTGGCAGGGTAACCCTTTGGAAGTGAGTATTCAAAAAAAAATCAGATAAGGAGTAAATCTAAAATGTGTTTAAATAACAGTATCATAATAAATAGAAGTTTAACAATTTTAAAGAAATTTAAAGTGCACTGATATGCCACTGTAGATTAATGCTTCTAACAACAACAACAAAAAATCCACAAGAAGAAGCGAGATGCTGTATAAGAACCCATGGGGAAAAAATGATGAAACATTAGGGCACTGCTAACGATATTGACTAGTTTTTTCCTCAGGAAATTAACAGAAAAAAAAAAAACTTATCTATGATGTAAATATAGGTTTGGAATTTTTACTTCTATGATATAAAATATGTATAACCTTCAAATTCTATTTCTTAGGAACTTAATGTGCCCCCACAAATTCTTATTTCAGGCTCAAAACATTCTAAGTAGAAAGATTTATGCTGGCAGAGCAACTGAAATGTCCTGTCTCTTCAGAGATACAGGATTTTGTGGCAATGAAGGTGATCAACATAGCCAGTTGAATATAAAAGCTGAGGTGCTAATTCACTATGTTCCATAAGGTCAATAAAAAGCAGAATTATCAGAGAATTTTGGCCTCACGTAAAGATCCTCTGCTTTATCCTCCAAATTTAATTGATTGAACAAATAAATATTTATCGAGTCTCTTCTAAGTAAGTTATGTTTATATGGAATGTATAAGGTTTGCACCAATCTTCCAAGATTGGCAATTAGTGGGAAAGCTCCAGAGGGCAAGTAAATCACAAGTGACAGGAGTAGAGGCTCTGAGGTCTGCACCCCACCCCCACTCCACAGAGAGGTTCCTCTGGATTTGCAATCTTAGGGGACCAGGATTTGATTTTCATTACAGAAGTTGGATGTTACCAAAGGTGACTGTACAATACCAAGTAACATGATCATTTATGATTTAAAAAGTCAACCCTGTCACAACCTCCCCTCATCCCTCCCCATCCCCATCCCCCAGATCAAACAGGTTGGTGATCAGCCACATCTGAACTCCTCACATATAGTCTCTGATTCCTAGGCCCTGTCATGCCCTGGTTCCATTGGCAGAGCCTGGGAGGGAAGGTTCAAAGGCCCAGCTCTGCAGATCTTTTTTTTTCCTGTAGCCCAGAATTGCTGTGATTCCTGACCTTGCCAAGCTAAGGTGTCTGGCTTTCCTGGGTTTCCATGCACAGGTTTC
The DNA here is from genome assembly GCF_015220235.1 of Choloepus didactylus. Classification (NCBI taxonomy): domain Eukaryota; kingdom Metazoa; phylum Chordata; class Mammalia; order Pilosa; family Megalonychidae; genus Choloepus; species Choloepus didactylus. Next base: position 29,977,033 of record NC_051326.1, on the reverse strand, counting down.
CCGTATCATGTGAATGATGAGATAAACTGAGAGACTTGGAAGCAGAGAGGCTAGCTAGAACAGACAGGAACCTGAGGGAGTTCTTACCTTGTGCTATTTTCTTTTTGAGGTATGATAGTTGGCAAGCTGATCTGAACTCAAGGCAGGTGGGGAAATGGGAAGTGGAATTGAACTGAAAGACCATTCCATTTGGCACATTCCATCCAGTGGATATTTATTGGACCCTGAGTATTGCCAGGTGTTTACTTGGTGACATCTGGTTTGTTTTGGTCCTTACCATGTCCCCAGATGATAAGTTCAATGAGAATGGCAGCCACCATTGTCTTGTCTGCATCCCAACTGCCTGCCAATTAAAATTGTGTTAAATGAAAACTAAATGAATGAATGAATGAGTGAATGAATGAATGCTGGAAGTTGGTTTTCTTGTCTCGTAAGTTGAAGAAACTTGCTAGCAGTTTCAATAACTTACCAGTAGTAACTTGCCAGTAGTGGCAGATCTGGGATTCAATCCAATCATCTGCTTTCCAAGCTCGTGACTTTCCACTGTACTAGGCTGCCTCCCCATGTTACCATGAAACTTCCAAGCATATTTTCCCATTGAATTGGCTTCTAGGAATTGGACTAACCCTTCAGATCACAAGAGAGCCATTCAGTTTGGCTTTTCAGAGGAAAGATGCAAGGAATACAGTAATTATAAAGTGGAACTCCAGAATGCTAGAAGAATTTAGGGAAAATAATTACTACCATTGACCAAGAGCCTATTATGTTTTAATTCCTATAAGGTAGGAATTATTATTCCCATTTAACAGAGAAGAAAACCAAGGTACCTTGAGGTTAAGTAGCTTATCCCAGGTCACACAGGTGGTGACAGAGTTGGCATTTGAATTCTGGCCTGTCTGCCTCCAAGGTTTGTGCTATTTCTAATACAACAAGTTGCCTCAGCACCAAAACAACATGTCTAAGCTTTGGCATTGACCCTCACATAAGCATACATGGTTAAGCAAGTGGCTGCAGGACACCATTCAACTCAATCCAATAAAATATTTATTAAGCATCCAAAGACAGTGGATGGTCTTCAACCTGCAGGGAATTTACAATATAGCGTTGTTACAGAATCCTGCATATAATCAGTATTCAATAAATATTTGTTGAATGAAGGAACAAATGATGAAGGAATGATATATCTGACTATAATTTAGAAGAAATTCTGTTAGCGAATTGCAGGTAAAAATTTAGAAGATAAAGTGCATTGTAGCTCTAAGCTAATGTTATTAAAGGATATTAAAGACTAGGTGACCTAACCCTTTACTTTTTGGGTGAGGCCCACAAAGTTCATGTAGTTGCTAATGACAGTGTGGACTAACAAAGTCTTCTGGCTAATTCAATGCTCTGTGATGATTTGTGTTTTTCCTGTTACCACTTTGCTGGGGAAACATACCTTTTAGAAGACTGAAATTCCATTTCTGTCTTCTCTCTGAGTTTATGTATGAAAGAACTATTGTTATGCCCTTCCTCAGAGACAACCTCTTTATCGTTTTGGGTTCTGGGTGAACATGTGCATTAACTGATGGGAATTGACTACCTAGCAATCATAAAGAGAGGGTTCTTTTGTAAGAAATGAGTCATTAATGTGGATGAACTTTTAATACATAAAATCACTGATTTGCTATTGTGATTCCCCTGATACCTCCACACACACAACACACACACATGTGCACACAGCACCTAACAGTGCATCTGCACAGAGTTCAGCTGTACTGAAAATCAGGAGTACTGGAGATACAGAGTATACTGCAACAGCATCAATGAGAATTTTCATGAAAACAGCTGACTCATTCAAGGCATTACTATCACTCTCTTTATCCTGCTCTCCTTTTCTTTCTATTTACATTCTTATAGATGGTGCTGTCTCCATTTCTATCACTTCCTAGCTACCCTAATTAGATTCTATTATTGGAGGTGACCAGGAGAAATATTACTCCCGACAGCACAGAAACACTCAGCATAATAACATTATTTTACTTAGTATCCACACTAATTTCTTCAAGGAAACCATTGGTACTTTTAGTACCTGTTTCTCATATGATTTATAAAGCTGCTTCCTGTGATGATAAACTTCATGACCAAGTACAGTCAAACAATTTATTAAAATAGGTAAGGCATTCCAGATGAGACAGCTGTAATGACCCATGCAGCAAAGACAAAGTTGGCAGATACAAAGTTGTAAGAGTTCACATTTTTTATTCTAACTTGCTAGCAGTGGGCACTTTTCAAAAGTAGGTTCTAGATTATATTTATATATCATTTAGCAAATATTAACTGGTGGCCATTTTGTGGTTTTTGTCCCCAAGGAGTTTAAAGTTCAGTTAAGAGAAAACCCATAAACAAATAATTTCAATGTCATGTGTTGGGTTCTTGGATACAACCAAACCCAGGATGTTTATCCAGTTAGCTGGGACACCAGGGAAAGTAGGGGTTTTGCAGAATTGTGTCCGCTCCCTGGAACAGGTCCACCACTGAGGAATATAGAGAGGACACTTCAGCCATAGAACTGCAGGGAGCAGGATTCTCCCTTCCGCCCTTCAGGAAGGAGCAGGTGTCACACCACTCACTGCACCAGAGGACAGAAGAGTCTGGCCCTGGCTTTGCTGGGTCACTTTCTGTGAATCAGATTCCACATTCATAAAATGGGCACCAAAATCTTAGTTTTATCCACCTCCCTAAGGATAAAATAAGAAACTACAGTAGTATTCAGGAAAAAGGCAACAACAAAAATTGCTTGTATAAGATGAGGTCTTGTAGACCTGGCCCTTATGGCGTCATACAATGTCGCACTTACACCATCCCATACAGGTAATTTTGGTCTATTTTAAAATCCCCTAAGAAAGAAAATTCTACAACTTCTTTCTCTAATGTTGGGGGGCAGTATGGTATGGAAGAGAGAGCACTGGGACTGTAGTCAGAAACCCTGCTTCTAACATTTGAAAACCATTGATTCTAAGATGTCATAAACCCAGAAGGGACAGAATTTAAGACGGAACCTGAGTCACTATGAAAAAGAGAATTCAATTGGAAGTCAAAAAATGCGGGTTCTAGTTCTTGATTCTGCCACTATTGATCTAAAGACCCAGCCAACTGGGACCCTAGATGCTGGCCCCTCATCTCCATACCAGCCCCGTGATCCTCCCTACTTCCCTTTCTTAGTCTTACTGGGATTCTCTACTCCAATAAAGGGCAATTTTGCTAGGACATTCCCCCAATCCCTTTTATTCTCAAGGCTTCTGGACATTTTAGAATTAACTCATTATCCTAAAAATCCTAGGAATTTCTGTGCTATCTCTTGTGCCTATTCATGCATTTCCCAGATTAGAGTGTTGAAGCTAACTGTCATCTGCCTTCCTAAAGCAGGCATCTAAGGGACTGCCCACAAGCAGCAAGATGGATGCGAGTTTGCTGAAAGCTATTAGGCCTGGCAGAAGTCCCCGGATAGCTTCTTCCTCATGGAATGTCTTTAGGGCCTTGATGAAGCCCTTTGACTCAGGTGAGGGCAGTCAATTCTGCCTGCAGACAAGGTTTCCAGGAGCAGAACTCTGCAAGTAAGCTGGGGATTGCTGGGCTTTGGGTTGATGGAATTAATTGATTTGTTCAAGTCCATTAGCTTAATTCTGCCTGGAGATATCGATGCCTGAGAATGTTACCCATCACTTGAGATGTTTGATTACCTTTACTTAGGATGGTCAGAAGTATGAAAGAAAAATATTAGCCCCACAGTAACGAAACTCATCTCTGGATCAGAGGTTTTGGGCACAGGAGGTGACCTGTGTTTAAAATTGAACTAACTGGCCAGTGCAGAACAGGAAAAAGGGACTGCAATTTACCACATTCTGAATAAAAAGGCCTGCGACTGCCTGAGTAAGATAAATTGATGGGCTTTTAGAAATGCTCCCGTAGGCTCCCTAAATGCATGACCTCTAAATGCTTTGAGGCTGTAGCATCTCTCCTCTAGGGAGCCCTGCAAATCCATCAGGCTCTTTCCCTGTCTCCTTTCCCTTCTCTCTTTATAAAGAAATAATCGAATAACCAATCTTCCATTTGGCCTATGAACTTCAATCATACACGGGGAGGTGACCAACTGGACTGGATTAACATAATTACTCTTTAAATCATACATATTCAAGAGGCTCAAAGAAACGAGTATCTTTTAAAAAATTATTGATGAGATGATCGAATTAAAACCAGTAAAGTAAATTAGACCTAGAGCTGTTTATTTTGAGAAAGGACCATCATCCTTAAAAACAGCATTTGTAAAACATAGCAAATACCATTAGGCCCAAGGAAAAAACATTATTCTGGAAGAATTAATTGTCAGGAATGGACTCCTTAAGGGAGTTTCCACATTCAGCTGAGTGCAGTGGGAAACCATCTGCATTTGTTACTGGTTAAATTTTTAAAGGGCTTTTCTGCAGTATCCCTGGGATAGGTGAATAAACCATAATCAGCCATGTTAGAATGCTCAGTTTCCCAAAAAGTTCCAGAAACTATTAACTGTGTTATTTAGTCCGATTCATCCATTCTAATCAAATTACATAGATTCATTTGATTTCATGCTGTTTAGACCCAGGATTATTAACATAAAAGGCTCTTTCTCAGTTCTGCTTTTTTTAAAGTACAGATGATAAAAGAGGTTTTATTGATCATAAAGCTTAAGCTTGTAGCAACTCAGAGCAAAAGGCCAGATGTAGGCCTAGAAATACAGACCCATGTTTTATGCACTTTTAGCCTTTTATCCATCATCATAGCTGCAGGATTTAAAGCAAAGAGCAAACATGATTATATCCATGAATATTCACTCTTGTTTCACTACTTAATATCTGCTAAGAACAAGACATTGAGTGATACATGTGATTAGCTAATAGCTTATGTGATCCATCACATTCTTCAAGCCAAAGTCAGTTCCTCTTAACAAACTGGAATTTGGAAGTGGCCACTGCTGCGTTTGAGACACAGTCTGCAGGGGATTTGATACTGAATGCTAATAGCGTGCAGCAAAACACTGCAGCAGGGCGAGGCTGCTGGGGAGAGGCAGGGATAGATTTCACGGGAACAATGGCTTTTGCTCAGAATCCAATTCATAAGAGCCCTACCTTAGGATTTAACTGCTTTATACATGAAAGTAGTTCATTTCTGCATTGTTGTACTTTCTCCAGGTTGCTAGTTATAGAGGATTCTTAGGTCTAAGAGAAACGGTCAAGTAAAACACAGTCCCAGTCATTTTTTTTATGCATAATGCCTGCCTATTTTAAATATATCATGTATGGATATTGAGTTATAAATCCCATTTTACCTGTGCAATGTGACTTTTATATGGACTAGCCTTGAGTATTGAGATCTAAAAATCATACAGCTGTAAGGGACCTTAGGGAGGTTGTCCACTCACTAAATTGTAGTGATGAGAGAACAGCACAGATTTGTTAAGTGACTGACCTAAAATTTCACAGCAGATTGTCACAAATATGCCAGTCTCCCAGCTCCTGGTGCAGGACTTCATCTTTTTTACCAAGAATGAAATGGTGTGTCACTTGATCTCTTTGGCTTTAAGACTTAAACTGGCATGCAGAGTATGATACACATACAGATACAACCATAAATAAGAGGATTCTGCCAAATGTGAAGATTTGGTATCTCTAGGTGGAGGTGATTTTTAACCTTTTATTCTGTATTTTCCAAGTTTTTGATAACAAGCATAACATTTTTATAACTAGGGGGAAAAACCCAACAATAATATATCATAAAATCAAGACTCATCTCAAGTCTCCTCACCATGGGAAGTCCTCCCTGGCCCCTTGGCTGGGTTGGATGCTGTGGGGGTTTGGAGCTGTGTGTATCTCAGAAAAACACGTTCTCTAACTTAATCCATTCCTATGTGAACCCATTGTAAGTAGAGCATTTTGATGAGGTTACTTCAGTGAAGGTGAGGCTCAGGACGGGTCTTAATCCTATTACTGGAGTCCTTTATTAGCAGAATGAATCTCAGACAGAGAGAAAACCATGGGAGAAGAAAGCTTCAGCAAGAAGTTGAAGGTCAACGTAACAGGGGAGAAAAGGGAAAGGCCAGGAGAGGCTTGCCGCCATGTGCATTGCTATGTGACCGAGTTGCCAAGGACCAAAGGTCATTGGCAGCCAGCCCTAGAATTCCAGTCTTTGGGAAGAAAGTGTCACCTAGATGATGCCTTGATTTGGACTTCTCAGCCTCAAAACTGTGAGCCAATAAATTCCTGTTGTTCAAGCCAACACACTGTATGGTATTTGCTTGGGCAGCCAAGAAAACTCAAACAGACGCTCATGACCTGAGCTTCCAGGATGCCCTGTGTGCACCAGGTGCATTCCTAACAGTGGGTCATTATCACCTTTCTAAATGTCTGCCTCACTCACTGGGATGTGGGCTCATGGAGGGCAGGAGCCAAATCTCCTCAAGCTTCTTTTTATCTTTGGGAGTGTCTGGTATATAGGAAGCCTGTGAAGGATGTTTGCTGAATGAGGCAATGAACAAGTTAAGGAAGAAAGGTCATCAGACAAGAAAGGAATGTCCTCACCTGCCACTTCTACCACTGCTCCCCAGGCTCTTAGTTTCTGTGGTTTGGAGAGATTGGGGCCTTCATTCCCAGAGCTTCTGTTCTGCAGGCTGAACCAGGAAATCTAGCTTTTGGTTACCCAGCTCTCTAAACACCAGAAAGCAGCCTTGTGTTCCTAATTGTCTCTATAGGGGCTGAAGACAGAATTCTCACAGAGCTTGCTCTAAAATAGCATGAGAAGGGCCTCTCTTTGGAAGCCATTATCACTTGTTCTCCTTTTCTGGAAGGGATATATGCCCCCTGCTCTTCTCAGGCTAAGGTGGACACTGTGCCATGCCCTTCCTTTACCTAGGGGTCAGTCCTCAGGGCATCATGGTCAATCCCCAAGAGAATCCTAAATGAATTCAACTTCAGGATTGCAGGAAAAAAAAGTTTTTTTAAAGTATAACCCCAGAAGAAGGTTCTTCTACACAAATAAGACAGCTCCTAGTCATTGACAAATACTTCATTTCTCCTGAAGCCTGCTGGACATTTTTAGCCCCACTGCATTCTTTTACTCTCATTTGGCCTAGTGGATTATATACAGATAAGGAGCCTAGATCCTAGAGATGGGAAGGACTTGCATAACAGGCATAGTCAGATATGAAATGCAGGAGGCACCATCTGGGAAGAAGCCATACGGGGGGAGTAACTTGTTTGGATGCAGGTTGGGGGCATCATTTAGTTTCCTACAGCAACAGAAGACTTAAGCTGGACAGCTATTCCTGTACTATGGTCTGGTCATTTTAAAAGAAAATAACATAAGTGAGCAGGCCGATTATGTAGCTTTGAATTAAGTACTGTATCAGAGAATATATACCTTCCTTTCTCACCAGTCTTTTTATTCCCTGCACAGCTTTGCAAAGAAAATTGCCGACTCATTCTATTCTCCTTCTCCTTGTTGCCAGGAAGACAAAGTATAAATAATTTACATTGTGAAACTAAGTCAAGCAGTGGTTTTGAATGTGTTGAATTGCTTTTGTGACATTGAATTAAACTAAACAAGGCCACTGATGGCTGCTGTAAGCTTTTAGTACGGTCAAAACTAGCCCATTTCCTGCAAAGTCCTATCCTTGATGGCTAAATAAATATTTCATAGTGCCTATAGTTGGATGTGTAGAGCATGATTTTCAATGACTAAGACTGGAATTTAAATGGAGCTTCTGAACTGGTTTTGAATAGAAAGCCCAGGTCAGCATAAGAGACCATGCACTTGGTTAAGATGATAGCTTATCAGTTATCTATAAAGGACACAAGTATTAGACATTTAAGATTCAAGCAGGTTTTAATCACTGACCAGAAGAATTCTCCTTAAGGCAGTTATCCTGTGTTTCTGATAGCCTCTGAGACTTAAGAAGTTCTTAAGAATATCTGGAAGATGGTCTGATATATGCTTTGTTGTCCCCAGACTGCCAAATCCAGCTTGAAAACAGAGAAGGGGGAAATAGCAGAAGACTGGATGGGGAAGGAGAAAAAAATGGGAAGGGAATGGAGACCCATGTTTCCCCTTCTATTTCTGTCCTTCTTTGTTTCTCTGTCTTGTTATCTCTCTCCTATATCTCTCTACCTTGCTTCCATAGGTAGTCTCAATTTTACGTCTACATTCTTTCCTATTCATTTGCTGTTCCCTATCACGAGACTGGCATTTGTAACATATATTTTTTACCTCATCTAAACCATATGTAGAGAGGATAAACAGGAAATTTTTAAAGTGTCATGGTTTTACCAAATCTTTTTTTTTTTTTTTTTTTGCAGAAGTAATCATTTAATAGGAATATGGAAAATGGAAAGCATCAGTGCTGCCACATCTTCTTTGTGTCCGGGGCAAGTTACTAACCAAGGCTAATCAGAAGCTTGGTAGATAGGCTAGGCAGCTGAGACCAGCTTACCAGAGTTGGCACATGGGATGAAGACAATTTTTTAACTTTAACTTAATAATTTCTGTGAAACTGCATGGGTTGATTTCAAACGTTGGCTTGCAGACCATTATGGGGCATCACCAGTTGCTTTAATCAAGGTAGAAGCAGTACATAAGACACAAACAATTGACTGAATTAGAGCATGGACTAATGGTTGCAACTTGCTCATGGTCTGATGGCTTGTCTTTCTATTAGACTTGTTTCATAGAGACCATTATACTTAGCTCTTGGAGCACTCAAACTAGTTTTAAACAAAATTAAGCAGTACTAGTTCAACTTTCACCATTGGAGTTATTTGCTTTAGCTATCCTTTGTCAGAGATGGACTAGTGCACTTTCAGACCCTTGGAACCACCATCTCCTACTCAGATGATGTGATGGTTGGGGCTTTATGGACCCCCAAAAATTATGTTCTTAAAATTAATCCATTCCTGTGGGTGTGGACCCATTGTAAGTAGGATCTTTTGGTAAGCGGGATCTTAACTTAAGATGTGACCCATCTAATTCAGGGTGGGCCTGAATCCTACTACTGGAGTCCATTATAAGAGGATGAAATTCTGAGAGAAAGACATAGAAGCTCAGAGAGAAAGCCACGGAAGCAAAAAGCTAAAGCAACGGAATCTGGAAGAGAAGGGAGAGACCAGGAGACACTGAAATACGCCTTGCCATGTGACAAAGGAGTCAGGATCACTGGCAGACAGTCTTCAGGAAGAAGGTATCATCTTTATGATGCCTGGATTTGGACATTTTCAAGGCCTCAGAACCATAAACTTGTCAACTAATAAATTCCCATTGTTAAAAGCCAGCTCATTTCTGGTATGTTGCATTTTGGCAGCTTTAGCAAACTAAAACCAGTGGAAATGGGTATCTAAGAGGGAATACACAGTCATGCATTTCACTCCCCACCAGGCCCCAAATAAGTGGCTTCTATGCTCCCATTCTCAAGCTACACTTGATTGCCGAGGTTGACTCTAAAGCATACGTACTTCTCTCTTCCCATTTCATTCTTAACCCTTAACTCTTGGCATCTGGGTTCCATTCCTGCTGCTTTGCAAAAGCTGCTCTTTTGGAGGGCCCCCATGGAGTTTATAAATATCTGTTTTTAGCTCTTAATTATCTTGGATTTTCAGCTGAATTTGATACTATTGATCCAGTTTCCTTTCCCACATCCCTCCCACACCTCCAGCAATGTTCTGCCTCTGGGAAACTCTATCCTCCTTTGGCTCTCATTACGTTTCACTCTTCCAGTTCTCCTACTATTACTACTATGATGGTTCCCTCTGTCTCTTGAACTGATTCTTTGCTCTTCTTTCTTTCTCTGAGGGAGCTCATTCATTCTCATGACTTCAATTGCCATTGCTATTCCATTGATCCTAAAATACTTGAGTTGTGTTTCAAATGTATGTGTACGTTATATTCAGTCAAAAAGTACAGTGTTTGTTATCTACCTATAGAAGGTCTAGGTGAAATACTTATATCTCCAATCAGTTTTCTCATCTAAACCCTAGTTCTTCAAGAGCCAAGAGCCTAGGATATTCAGTTGCACTTGAATCTCATCAGACTACATTCTGTGCCTTCTTTCCCAGACAGAGTCAGTCTTTTCATTTCCAGTATGCCTTTCGGTGGCATGATTTTGCAAGTTACTCAGATTTGGTAATTTAAAACTTCCTATGACATATTCCTATTTTCCCCTCAAAATGCCTTTTACCTACCCCTTCCATTCCCATTTGTTCCACCTTAATCCTCAGGACTCATTATCACTTGCACAGTTTGCTCTGTTTCTTGCTGCCTTACTAGGTTCTTGCCTCCTTGACTCTTATCTTACTTAAACCCATGCTTCATCATATAACTTCCCTGAACAAGAATGCTCAAGAGATCCATATATATTATTGCTTCATTATTTCACGTCAAAGATTCTCAATCTGATATGTAAGGCCCTCTGTGTTATGTTACTTGTCATCATTTTCAACATTATTTACCCCTCTTCCTCAACTTGCATCATCTTAGACAGGTGGTCTCGCTGGCCCATAGGCTCTCCATGTTCAGTTCTACTTCCATGTTGTGTAATGACAGTCCCCTTACCCAGAATGTCCCTCTTGCTGTCATCCGTCTAGTCAAATTCTAATCATAATTTAAGATTCTGTTCGCATACACTTTTCCTATAAAACCTTTATTGATTATTCCCACTCAATTTATTGCAGGTACCACACAACGAATCATTTAATTATTCTCTATATTATGTTTGACAGTTTTATTTCTTGTTTTAATTGTAAATTTCTTGTCACAGGAATCCTTTTATCATTTCTTACATTTCTTGCCCATGGAGCACAACATAGTCTTGAAAATAATAGATGTTCAACAAATTCTTTGTTGATTTACTGTCCCTTAATTCAACAAATACTTACTTGACTGATTAAATTGTTGAATGAATAAATCAAAGTTTGACTAATTCTATTAGTTCAGCTTAATACTATGCTCAGTTCTCTGCATTCTAATTTGAGAGCTGAGGGGGCACTGTATTTTATTTCCCTTCTAACAATTATTTCCCTTTCTAACAATTCCTGGAATAGACTCTCATAAATAAACTGTTAGGATCAAACAAATTTCAATCACTTTCAGTTGTAATTATGGTGATCAGAACTTTATATCTGAATGTTAATGATAGAGTGAACAGTTGTCAAATTATTTCATGTCGAAATATCAAAGGAGCAATATAAATCTCAATGAAAAGGTAAATTAAATTCTGGTGACACATTAAATCCGTGATCATTTTTCACTTTAAATTAAGAGAAAAATAATATTTCAGGAAGCAGAACAAGTGGTACCTCCAATCTGAGTCCTACTTAATACAAAATAATTTTAGGGGCTAAGTGGAAAATGTAGTAACACATTCCTTACTCTTATAGCGTTCTTACTCTGCCTTGAAGAGCTTAGAACACTAGCAAGTCCTGTGTCTTCCAAAAATGACACGTTCCTTCATTCAGTAAGATCTACACTGTGCTAAAACTTCTCACCATGTTATTTAACCATTCATATGTTGTAATCTAAGCATGCACAAGTCCGTTCCCTGCTAGATTGTGAACTCCTTGAAAGCAGGGACCAGGTTTCATTTGGCTTTGTAAAGCTTCACACAAAATTAATAATAAATGCATGTAAGGAATGTCATGGAAATCACCTTGTGGGTTGTTTGACTAATTAGGAAGTTCCTTCTTGGAATACATATTGATCTAATGCCTCTTGGGTGCTTAGGAGTATTCTGGTTACTCTGGTTGGGTCTTGAGTAAGACGCAGACCCTTCCTCCAAGGAGAGCACTTTGTTCTGACCATTATGAAAAATTTGCAGTCTAATAAAGATTTGCTGCCATTACTGTATGCACAGAGATGTGCAAACCTGTCACATCAAAACCCCCCAGCAAAGAGATTTAAATGTTAAGAGGTTTGTCACCACTGAAGTTACAGGGGTGTTGTCTGTCTTATTATCATTATGTCCACAGATCTTTTGATAACAGCATAAAGTGAGTGAACAGTAAATATATGATGAATGAATAAAGTAACATCAGAATTAGTATATTTTGCCAGTTGGTGCAATAGGTGCCTTAGGTTCTGAAAATCTTGGGTTTTATTAATGAATAAAATTAAAAACCTGAGTTTTCTTTAAAAACAAGCAATCAAATAAAAAGAATGGCCAGTTTTACTTGAGTTTATCACCAAAGATTAAACTTAAAGAAGCTAATATAGGAAGAGAATTTTAAATGTTGGTACTGTGTAATTAAATCATGCTATTATCAGTCACTGCTTAATTTGTTCCTAGTCTTGTTCTCTAACATACCTTGAATTCTTGGGTGGTATATGAAGAAGACAGAATTTTAAACTGGCTTACCAATGAAATAAAGATCTGATCAAGATGATGTTGCTGGGGAAGTCACAGACATACTCAGTGCCCATCTCCCAGTCTTCACCCATTCTCCTCCTTTTCTCCTCTCACTTGTTTGTATGCATGTGTTTGTTATGTTTCATACGGGTGTTCAGTATGTTTCTATTTTGAAAGAGACTATAGGCAGCAAGGGGACTAGCTCCAGCTGCTTACTAGGGCACAAAGGTTGCTCATTGGCAGAGCCTTATACCCCTGGAGTGTATAAAAGCTCAGCTCTCAGGCAGGGCAGGTCTCTCATCTCTGAAATGACGTGAGGTGTGTAGAGCTGCCACGTACTTGGCTTCCCTGGGGAACCAGCACAAATGGTCTCTCATCTCTGAAGCAGGTCATGTGCAGCTGCTATTTACTGACCCTGACCCAAGAAGTTGGCCTCCCTGGGGTACTGGCCATGGTGGGATCTTTTCTGTGCCATTTTGGACACTTTGTGTTGTGTAAGTAATAAAGTGGTACCTTGCTGGGAGTCTCCATTGCGCCTCAGCCAGTGCCCATGATGCACTGTATAGCAACTAGCTCCACGAATGTATTGAGCACATGTGCCTCCTCCCCTCCTGCCCCAACTTCTTATGAAATTATTGAAACAATGTATTTATATGTTCTATTGATCTATTCATCCACAAAAAATCAGAAATAGTATAATCTGTGGACCAGAAACTTTGAAGAATTCTTGAAAGGTGGCAAGAGATAGAATTAGAGTAACAGAAAGCAAAAGTGTGGAAAATTATACTACAAAACACTTGCAGGAGGACCTTTGCAGAGCTACAAGCAGTTTGGGGAATTTTCAGCCCAGAATAAACAAATAGAAGACTTGATACCTATGGAAACAGATTTAATTGAAGAATATTTTAGTGTAATTATTTTTAGCATCTTAAAACAACATGCACTTATTATTTCATAGAGTCTGTAGGTCAGGAATCTGGATGTGGCTTAGCTGAGTCCTGTGCTCAGCCTCTTAAAGACTGCAGTCAAGGAGCTGGCCAGGGCTGGGGTCTCATCTGAAGGTTTGACTGGGAAGGATCTGCTTTCACTTGTTTGTTGCAGAAATCAGTTCCTCAACACTGTTTGACTGAGGGCCTCCATTTATAGCTGGCTGCTGGCTGGAGGTATAATTTTTATTTATATCTTCAGAGAGAATTGGAAAGATGTTGCATCTATAATAAGGACTCCTCTGGGGAGCTTACAAAAGAATATTTTGAGTTTTCAAATAAGAACTTAAAAGACTATTTGACTCCAAAGCTATGCCTGTAACTATACGCTGTACTGCTACATATAGGATGAAGTTAATTTATGCTGTGTTTATAAAAACTTACTTGTGTACAACGCTGGACCCAGAAGGCCTTGATTCTGATTATTCCATTCTATGCAAGTTGTTAAATACTTTGAATCTCACCCCTGACTATACCTGCAAGCACTGATATAAAAAGTTCCCCAAGATATGTAGTTTAGTGGAAAAAAGCAACCTACAGAAGAGACACTTAGGAAAATAAACCAAAAAATACAAATGTATTTACCCAGATGTATTATGCTGAAAGGGAACTGGAAGGATAATGGTAATCATCCCTGGACAGGGGAGGAGAAAAGAAGGGATGGGTTCTGATAGGTATTTTTTTCCCCACATTTTACTTCAAAATGTTTTTCCATTGTCTGATTTTGTGGAAATGCATATCTTGGTTGCTGCCCTTAACTCATGGTATCATCATCATCTCTATGTCTGTCTGTCCCTTGCCTTCTGTGTTTTTTAGAGTCAGGACCTGTGTCTGGCATTCAATTAACAATAATAACATCACACACACAGACTGTTTCCAACAAAAACAATCATTTTAAACAAAGTGACTGAATGGATATATCAAAGATAAGTTGGGAGATGTTTGCTGGGATGACAGTAATGGGAACATTGCAAAGTCAAGAGTTTGAGAGGGAAACATGGGTGATCTGTCTCTAGCCCTGGAAGTTAGCAAGAGGATCCAGTCTGTAAGGAGAGCTATCTGGTCCATCAGCCTTCTCAGCTTCATTGCTGGTGTCATCCAATGGAATTCTTTTCCTTCTGATGATAATTTGGCTTGCCATGCAATTTTGTCATCAGGGAAAAATACCCCAGTCACTTGCCTGGAGTTTGAGAATGATCTGTTTTAATGTAAATGAAAACATTAACAATTTAGTTTTTATACACATATTTCTTGTGATTTCTTGTGATTTAGAATGTCATGGTCCAGGACCATGAAACCCCAGAGCCTCTGGGTGTACTAATTATCCAGTTTACAAGCCTATAAAACTGAGGACCAGCTCCTAGAATAGGAGACTAAAGCCACTTTCCACAAGGACCTGTGGGAGATGCTGGCTGGGTTTCCTAGACAATGCCCCTACAGCAGAAGCCTTTCATGGCTTGGAAACCATCTTTCATATCAAAGAACTAGTTTCTCACTGCTTGTAACAGTTTCTTTCTGTAACTACTAGTTTAAACCTATGGCATCAATTAAAAAGGAAGTTTTGGGCTCTATTTCTAGCATCTTCACCAGCTGGAAAAGCTTAGTGGGCTATCTGCCCTTCATCTTGTATCCTCATGAAGAGGAAGTGAAAAAGAAATGTCTTGTGGAATAAGTAACCTCCACTCCCAACTGGTCAATGAGATTGGCCCATTTCATACTGAGACTTGAGCTAATGACCAGCATATAGGGTGCATGTTCCAACCTCCTGTGACTGGTGAGGGCAGGAGACAAGCTTCTTGGATTTCAAGGCAGACCTTCAGTCCAAGTAAGAAATTGGAAGTGAAGTGCAGACAGGCAGGAACCTAGCTGGAAGTGGGCCAAAACAGCAGTGAGGTGGAGGAGAGAACAAAGATGCTACCATGTGGCATGTCAGCTCACCTAAAGCAGAAAGGATGCTGCCTTCAGACTGGTAGAGCCAGGCAATAGTAAATGCTTCTCCTGGTCTAGGTTATCTCAGGAGCTGGAAAATCTAAATAGATGTGGTTCAGTCTTAAGGAACTAAGCCCCAAAGGCTGAAAAAAGCTTGCATGATGCATTGTAGTCCAGGAAGTCAGGGAATTGCATTCAGAAAGGCCAATCTGGCAGGAAAGAGTAGGCTACTAGCATAGACAAGGAGTTCCGGATTCTAGGAAGTGAAAAAGTCAGCAAGTACGTCACCGATGAGCAGAGGCACAAAATTTAGATCCTTGTGTCAAAGTCGTATAGCCATCTGGGGGTGTCCCAAAGCCAGGTTTCCTAGCACCATCCAAGGTTAACACACTTCTGGCTAATGTAGCCAAAGACATTTTCTGGTAAGAGCCTGGGACTGGCTTGGAAGAGTAGGGCATGGGGAGCCTAAAGTAAACAATATTAAAAATGCTCAAGCAATTAACAAAGAAATTGATACAAGTGACCTTTTCTGGATCTGATAATGATAACAATAATGATAAAGATGATAACAATCAATATGATTGTCCTATGTCATATTATAATATGATTGTCATAATGCCATTGACTACATCAATGGTAACAACAGCTGCCTTTTATATATTGCTTACTAAATGCCAAGATACTCTGCAAAGTATTTTACATATACATTAATCTTTTAAAGAAATCTGAGCAGTAGATATTATTATCCTGTTTACAGATAAGGAAATTAATATATAGAGCAATTAACTTGCTCAAGGTCATATAAGTGGCAGAGTTAGTATTTGAATTTACAACAAAGCTGGCTTACCACCTGTTTATGTAAATAAAGTGTTATTGGAACATAGCCGTGCCCAATTTTGTTTATGTATTATCTATGGCTGCTTTGCCTCTCAGGACAAAGTTTAGCGGTTGCAACAGAAACTAACCGGCCCCAAATGTCTAAAATATTTACTTTCTGGCTCAAACAGAAAATGTTACCCAACTCTTGATTTCGACCATACAAAATTCATGCTCTAGGGTACATGGACTGTAGACTTCTAGGATTTCTGCAACCTTATCATATCTACCCCAGCTCTTGACTATGCCCTGTGGATGATCTGGCTGCCATCTCTGTCTATCCATTTTCATTTCCACTCCCACCATAGCATGGGGCCTTTTTAAGGATCCAATTTATACTGTCTGAATCTGGACTAAGGCTCAGATTATGGTTGCTGTTCCTAATGATGCTGATTCAAGGTAGGGTCTTATGGAAAAAAGCTGATTCATGGATGAGGTAACATTGGGAGGCTGGAGCCAACAGGTAGAAAGGATCAGGCAAAATGGGAGTTGGCTACGACTTGGAGAGAAACCAGGAGAGACTCCCAGAAGAACTGAACCAAAAAGAGCAGAAAACAGGGAATGGGATGCAGTCAGGTCCTTTTGCTATAAGTTCAGTCATATGCCAAGAATCGAAAGAGCAAGCAGAGCAAAAATAACTGGGCCCATCATTGGCTTCCCCAGAAGAGCAATCCCATGACAGCCAGTCTCATGCTTCATCATTGCCTGCTGTGTAGAATAAAGTGAGGATTATTAGCTGTTTCCTCTCCCCTGCTCTCCCCTCCAAAATGCCAAGAAACTTGGAGTCAGAGTGAAATACCTAGCACCCTCTTCCTTTATTTCATGGCAGCTTGTGAGAGGAGGTCCCTCATGCTTGCACACAGATCAGCAGTTCTCAAACTCCTGGTGCACTGAGTATATGGCCTTAGCTATGCTCACGAGGACATTGCATTAGAACACACCTGAACAGACCAGAATATTCTTTCCTGACCACATCAGCTCCTCCTATTCAGGTATCAGCCCTATTTTTATTCCCCACAAATTAGGATATTGTTCCAGGGTCCCACTTGGCCTCTATTCTTTTCTCTCTTTTAAAAATTGCATTGCAAAAACCTCTATGAATCTACTCTTCACTTCACCTTCCAATTTCCTCTTCAGTAAATTATTCCCAACATAAACAGAAACATCAAGGTTACCGCACAAAGAAAGCAGAACTTCAGAAACCAAATAAATGAAAATAAACATTCTTTGCAGCCTTCCCAGACCAGCAGTAGGAGCTAGGAGACATGCTTTTATTTGTTCAGGCTATATTGCATATATACTAGATGCCTTCCAAATATTTAAAACTCAGAGATGGAGATATTAATGAATAATACATTTCATCTAGACAGCATCTGAATCAACAATGCAGGATAATGGTGCTGGGAATCCCCAGTTCTAAGAAGTGTCCTATGGCTAGGATACAAGCAACAGTCCCATGTGGTATGTTTGATATTACTTCTCTCATGCAAGCAAGAGCAGCATCACCAAGGCTCTATAACTTGAAAGGAGAGACTTGTCAGGTTCTCAATAATCTTACTGAAAACAGAAAGAAGTCCCAGGAGTATGGCTGAGATAGAACGTGATTAGATCTGTGCCGATGATCAGATGTGGTCAAGGTAAATAAGGGCACCATTTCATGCTGCTCAAACACATCTTCGAGGCCTGATAGCCATGAACTCTTACTTCTGCTCCCATGGGAATTCTGGAGCAACTGGAGGCTACTCAGTGAACACCATAGATGTCCTGGAGAGGGAGTTGGTCCTTGGGTAGGAGGATACTATCATGTGAGAACAAAGCAGATCATAATTTTGAGGGATGTAAAACAGAGCTAAATTTTAACCTCCCTGTCTTTTAATGTAAACCTTAATTGATATTGTCTTTAGAACAACTGCACACATGCTTCAACATGGCCACCAGAGGATAAACTTCCTCTTTTGCAGGGATTTTTAGGCTTATTAGGACTCAAGGATGTCCTCAAGAAGCAATCAGTGAGGAAGAAGAGATAGCAATAATAACTAAACATATAAGTTGAAAATAAAAGAATGGAAAAAGATATACCATGAAAGCATGAATCTGGTATCACTATATTAATATCAGACAAAGTAAACCCAAGGCAATGTGTATTATCAGAGACAAAGATCATTTCAAAAGGATAACAGGGCCAATCCTTCAGGACAACATAACAATCCTAAAAGTATGTACACTAATAATATAGCTTCAAACATATTTTAAAATGGTAGAATTAATAGAAGAAATAGAAAAATTCACAGCCATAATTGGAAATTTCAACCTTCTTCTCTCAGGAATTGATAGAGCATGAATACAGAAAATTAGTAGGGATTCCAAGAAGATTTGAACTACCAATAAAATTGACCTTAATCGAGATTATTAGATTTTATACCCAACAACTGCAAAATACACATTCTTTCAAATGCAGGGGAACAGTCACCAAAATATGGTGGAGGCATGAAACAATTCTTCATAAATGTCAAAGGATTGAAATAATATAGAGTATGTTCTTTAACCACAAAATATTAAACCATAAATCAACAAGATAACTAGAAAAATCTCTGAATATTTTAAAATTAAACAACACAATTCTAAACATGGATGAATGAAGAACTCAAAATGGAAATATAAAAAATATTTTGAACTGAAAGAGTTTTTTAAAAACTACCTATAAAAATCAGTAGGCAGGGAAGAGGGAGTTATTGCCTAATGGGTGCTGAGTTTCTGTTTGAGGTGATGAAAAAGTAGGGGTAATGGATATTGGTGATGATAGTACACTATTGTAAATGCATTTAGTGCCACAGAATTGTGCACTTGAAAGTGGTTAAAATGGGAAATTTTGAGTTTTATATATGTTACTACAATAAAACGTTTAAAAAAATCAGTGGCCTGTAATTAAAGCAAGGCTTAGAGGAAAATTTGTAGCCTTAAAGAAGATAGTTGGAAGACTTTACATACCAGATTTCAAGACTTACTACATCAATTAATTTTTTGTCAAAGGCATATGAACTACAAAGGGGGAATGAAAGTCTTTTCAAGGAATGACGATGGAACTGAATAACTATATAGATTACTTTGACCCCCAACCTCCCAGCATACATAAAAATTAATTTAACACCAGACCTAAAGTGGAAGTTAAAATTATAAAGTTCCTAGAAGAAAACATGGAAGAATATCTTCATGATCTTTGGATCATGGATGAATCTTGAAAACAGTGCTTTTAGAGAAAGAAGCCAGACACAAAAAGAGGATGTGTATTGTATGATTCCATTCCACTGTTTGAATCCATTTATTTGGTGATCAAAATGACAATAGTGGTTGACTTCCAATGGAGGGAGGATTAGACTGGGAAAGAGCAGGAAGGAACTCTTGGGGTTGATGGAAAGTTTTTTAATATGTTGGTCAGGATAATAGTTATACATTTGTCAAAATTTATCACGTTACACACTTAAGACTTGTGAATTTCACTTCATGTAAATTATTCCTCACAAAAAAGGTACAAAAAAGCGAGCGTATAGTAAAAGCAATAAGACTGCTACAGACAATGAAAGCTGCAGAAAATTAGAGGAAGGAGAAGGGACTCAAAGAAAGGATGGTTGAATAAGGCTTCAAAGAAGGTTGAAAAGGAGTTGAACCCTGGAGGATGGTTAGAATTCACAGGGGAAGGGATGGGGTGGGGTGGGTGGGTGGTTCCACCTAGACCAGCCAATGCAAAAAGCTTCCAGTAATTTAAAAATCTCATATGTTCCCATTAGCACTGTGACTCTTCATGAGCCTGAGAATCACTAGTGTCCACTTCAAAAGAAGACCTATTTTTGTGAAATATTTAAAAAGCATATTAAAAGCTTTAGACCCACCAAATAACTTTGGTGTTTGCAACAGCCATATTCAACAGTTCATTTTATATAATTCTGAGCTTATTTTGACATCTATTTTTCTTCCTAGTTGTTCAATTCCCAAAGCAATAGTTTGGGCAAACTGAAAACTACCACAAAAACTTTTTGGAAGTAGATGAAATATATAATACAGATAGACAAAAACTTAATCAGCACATCCATTTAAGTTTTAGCTTTCTTATTTAAAAATGAGATTTGACTACATCATCTCTAAGACCTCTTCCACTTCTAACAAAACTACAATTAAAGCTATGATTTGCTAATTAGTCTAATCTCATCCTGGCACAGAAGGCCCTCTATAATCTGGCCCAAACCCCCCTTAACATTAAAATCTTGCTGGTTCTCCAAATAACTCCTCCTACCCAAGCTCCACAGTTTCTCTGAGCCCTCCTCATACACTATTTCCTCTCATTAGAAGTTGTTTCCATCTAGAATGCGTTAGCTACCTTTCTGCCCAATGGCTCTTACACACTCCCCTTTACCGTACTGAATGCTCCCTCCCTTGCACTCCTACAGCATTTGGGATTTATTTGGCGAGTGTCACCTACTGCTTTGTGCTATCAGTAATCCTTCAATGTATGTGTGTTTTTCCTCCCCAGCTAGAAGGTAAGCATGACGAAGGCAAAACTAAGAATGTGTACTTTATCCCCCAATTTCCCACGGCATAGATGTGTTATTCCTAACAGATGTTCAACAAATACTACAGTATTAACTGGTTGGTTCATCCAGGTTAAGAAGGATCCCTCAGATGCCACCCACATTTTGGAATTAAACCATTTTGAAAAAGAGGCACCAAATATGCACAAGTCCAGTTCTCCAAAGAAGGGCACATGTGCTGGAAGGAAATGTTTCCACATGAAGTCAGGGGAGCAGTAGCAGCGTTGGTCTCAGACCCAGAGATCTTAGATTTACAGTGACGTTGACGGATTGGAAGATATTAGCACAGTCAGGCCCACTAAATCACAGTCTGAGAAGCATAATAAACTTTGGCATCGAGTGTGCTTTGCTAAATTAAAGTTTAAAAAGGAAGACATGAATAAATGAAACAGCTCGGTGAAGGCCAGCCTATTAAATGGAAATGAATCTGTGCCAGCTGTGGGACACACATAAGCCGCTTTGGATACCACATCATCATGAAACTAAAAATATCCTCCAAGCCCTCAGCTCAATTGTGAGTTGGCTGAGAATAAATTAGCAGTGGCGAGGAGGGAATTAGTGTTCAGTTGCAAAGAAAACCTGAAGTTCTTTGGAAATTCTAATCTGGTAATAATCAGTACATAGGTAGAGGCTGTATAACCTTGGGCACTCTGATGATGTTAAACCCCTGCTTGTAACATTTTAATGATTTTCCATGGCTCTTAATAAAAACTTAAAATCCTTCATGCCCCATAAGGCCCTGCGTGACATGGCTTCTGTCTGTCTCTGCAGCCTCTTCTAACACATTCCCTCTTTCCCTATGCTCCAGCCCATTGAGGTTTCAGTTCCCTGCACATTACACATTACTTCCTGCCTGGGGGGCCTCAGCACATGTTTCCCTCCTGCCTCGAGTGCTCTCCCTCTTTTTGCCTAGATAATTCCTATTTACTCATACTACTTCCTCTGGAAGTCTTGGGAAATCCCCCTATTATATACTTTTATAACATCCTATCCTTCTGCTTCATAGTGCTCACCAAAATCAGAATAAGTTAAATACACACATATATATTCTTTAAAGTGTCTTCTACACTAGATTTTGCTCAGGGGGAGAAAACCTCTCTGGCCTATGTTTCCAAGCGGAGGAACTTCCACTGGAATAATCCTTACCCCTCTCTCTCCACCCTTCTCAGATAGCCACTTCGCTTGGAGAGTTTGGGAAAAGGAACCCGGCAGGTGTGCCCCAGCCCTTTGTAAACTGCTCTCTTCTGTTGCTGGGCTGCCTGCGGGAACAGCATCCCGGACTGCTGTGCGCTGCAGGAAGAGGCATAGCCCTGAGGATGGCCTGTCCTTGTCCAGCAGTACTAGTGACCAGGTGGCAGCAGATCTAAAGCTACATTTCCCAGTAAGATTTATCAATACCAATTTCCTTGTTTTCTGTGTTTCATTTCTTACTTGGTACCAAACTCCAAAGAGGAAGAAAAAGATGTTAAAATCCCATTAGATTGTAAACTTGTACCAAGTGCAACCTCAGCACCCAGCTGAATCCCTGGAAATAGTGAAGGTTCTATAAATATTTGTCAAACGCATGGATTATTTAACCTTGCTGGGCCAGTTTCCTCAAATGTAAAATGGTGATAAAACTTATCAATCTGGCAACATTTTATAAGTGTTCAAGATAATATATATTAAAGCATTCACTGCAGTACCTGGCATATGGTTAAATGGATAAACATGCTGTAGCTATTATTATTATTTGGCTGCCACCATCTGAGAATAATCCCTGATTAAAGCTATACATATACCAGGGTGTCAAAATAATAACCACAATGCCATCTGCATCTATCTGATTGGTTCTGGTATTGTTCTTTAAAAATACTTTTTTCTTTTAACTTGAGATTATACAGACCAGAAAGATAATCTACAATATGGAATGAATTATAAATAAGCTATTCAATGTACACATATAGATTTATAGGTAATTACCCAAAATATGTAAGAGTGTACAATTACACTCTGATTCCATTATTCCTTACCAATCTTTCTATACCAAATTATTAGCAGCCTCTTCTAACACATTCCCTCTTTCCCCATTCTCTTTCCCAGAGCACTATCAAAAGCATGGCTAGGGTGATATACCTTCTGATCTTGGACTAAATCTACTTCTTGCATAATTCTGTGTGAACCTCATTGTTCACCTGCATCCTGCACTGGTCCATGCTGCAGCAGACATTTCCTAGTGGCAAGAGTGATGTGCTAGCTGCATTCAGCTGTCACTCACTCAGCCTACAATTTCCCAGAACCCAGTCCCTGAAACAGACTTTCTGCCTCCATTATGTAGTTCAGCAAGGAATGCAATCAGTTAATGGGTAGTGCCTCAGGATATAGATCATAAAAGAGGGAAAGATGTAAGGTACATTTTTACTGTGACTTGGTGGGGTGAGGGAGACTTTTTTTATATCAGGATATATATTAGAAATGTCATTCAAAGAAATGTAGAATGTCTCCAATTTTTTACTTTGCATACTGACAATTTTATCTCTTTAGATTAAAGATCAAAGGGAGTTCTGCTTCTGGTTAATATGAAGAAAAGTGTGAAAAACCTTTACTTCTGAGGTAACAAGGAGAACAAAGTGGACAACAGAAAAATAATTTTTCTATGGTATTGGTGAAGGGCAATGGTTGTGAGAAAGCTTTGATGAACTGATGACCAGAAAAATTGAGCCCCTCATCAAAGACTAAAGAGTTGCTGGAGCTTCCATACTTGGAATGGATGCCTGGGTACAGGTGGAAATGGAAGCAAGTCTACATAAACAGAGCCTTTATGTGGATGAGGAGAAAGCAGCCAAGCCTTGAATGACAGTGAGAGCTCACTGGATGGATTGGAATCTGGAAGAGCCCCAAACGCAGAAACAAGTCACTCAGTTTGTTTTAGTTTCCCAGGCTGCTCAAAGCAAATGCCATGAAATGGGTCAGGGTTAAACAATGGGAATTTATTTGCTCGTGGATTTGAGGCCAGGAAAATGTCCAATCAAGACATCATCAAGGTGATGCTTTCTTCCCTAAAACTGGCTGCTGGAGATCCTTGACTTCTCTGCCCCATGGAAAGGTACACGGTGGCACCTGCTGGTCTATGCCCTCTCTTCTGGGTTCCAATGACTTCGGTTTCTTGCTTCTGTGACTTTTTCTCTCTCTGTGCCTGAATTTCATTCTCTTATGAAGGACTCCAGTAAAAGGATTATGACTTATCCTGATTGAAGTGGCACACACCTTAACTGAAGTAACCTCATCAAAAGGTCCTCCTTACAATGAGTTTATACCCACGGGAATGGATTAGATTTAAGAACATGTTTTTCTGGGGTACATATAGCTTCAAACCACCACAGAGCCCAACAACATCCCTCCCACGCCTCCCCCCAACACACACCCCCACCTTGAGTTTTGCAGAGGAGGGATGGAAAGCAGAGAGATGACTTAGTCCCTGATTTTCAGAATCCTGGGACCTTGCCAGAGCTGAATCCAAAGAGTGATCGAAACAATCTGAAAATGAAGCCCAACCCACTCCCAATTCAAATACTGATAAGATCCACAAAGAACAGCCCCAGTGTTTCAATGGAAGTTGGATTAATCAGAGATGAACTCAATCTACCTGAAACTATGGTCCAGCTCCAGCCCAACAGGGCTCTGTTTGGCATCCCCATCCCAGCTTTACCAGCAGAAGCAGTCACATTTTTTTATTTCTTCATGTCTCAGCATTTTTTACTGTATTTAAAAAAGAGTGGAGACTGGAGTATAACATTTTTTTTTTTGTTTATTTCAAAACAAAAATAATAGTACACCAGCCTCCACTCTTTTTTACATACAATGTCAGGAATACAGTAAAAACTGTTGAGACGTGAAACAGTAGAAAAATGTGATCTGTAATCAAGAGAAAAGCAGTTACTAGGAGAAAATCTAGTTATTGGAATCAGTAGAAAATGACTTTAAACATTATGACAACTATTAAGCAACTATTTAAAATATTAAAGAATTTCTAGATACTGTGGGTGAAGAGATTGAGGTATGTCAGGAGAGAAATTGAAACTTTAAAAAAAAAGCCAAATGGAAATTCTAGATTTGAAAAATACAAAATAAGAAATTAAAAAATATTGGATGGATTTAATAGCAGATTGTCCAGTGCATCAGAATGAATCAATGGACTTGAAGATAGGTCAATGGAAATTATCCAAATTGAAGAAGAAAAAGAAAAAAAGATTGAAAAGAAATGATCAGAGTGCAAGTGATCTGTGGAATAATATCATGTGGCCTAACCTACATGTAATTGGAATTCCAGAAGAAAAGAGTAGAAGGAATGTAACAGAAAGAAATATTTAATGAAATAACTGCCAAAATTTTCCAAATATAATGAAGATACCCAATCCACAGCCTTAAGAAGCTCAGCCTATACCAAGCAAAATGCACATAAAAATATCCATGCCTAGGCAAGTGAAAATTATGGTCCAGCCCCAGCTCAACTTAGCTGTAGGAGGAATCTGAATGACTGGCCATCCCCTTCCCTAACCTTACAGAAGAGAAAAGGATTTTCACTCTCTGGGAAATAACAAAACAAAAGTAGTATACTTCAGGCATGGTAATAGTTTTAAACTGCTGAAAATCAGAAAATCTTAAAACAGGCAGTGGGAAAAATAACTAGGGAACTGTGAAAATGCTATTCTGGACATAAATCTGACAAAAATAAAACATTTTTTTACAAAGTAGAAGTGACAGGAAGTGTGAGGGGAAATGATTATGCAATGAATTGTGGAGCTGATAAGAGTGACAGAAAGAAAGGCTGGGGAGTGTCCATCATTTTTAGAAAGTAGAATTGAAAATTTAAGGTAAGCATGATTTTATGGCCTAAATCTCTAGAACGGAAGATAACCACATGAAACTCTTTCACATATAATTCTGAATGTACAGTTGTAAATGATTTCAGAGAGGAAGGGTATGTTTTTAAGTGAGGTGGAAGCCTACAATAGGTGAAAGAGCACCCAGTTTAGCCAAATGAATCCAAATCTTTTTGCTGAGAACTATTTTCCAGAGTACCGAGATAACTCGCAAATGAAACTGTCAAGCTGCTGTCCCACAAGAACGTATATGCACTTCCAGTAATTTTTTATTAGTCTTGGAATCAGAAGTGGTGTCCAAAGACTAGAGATGGATAAAATTTGTTTATCAAAAGGGTAAAGAAGATGCATCCTTAAATGTCAGGCTGATAGATCATATGCCAATATGCATCTATTCAATACATAGAATTACTTAATGAATGACTTGTTTTCACCTACATGTTGAAGTGTTTAATTAGAAACACATAATGTCAGGCTAACATTCCTTTTTGTAAAAATGGAATAACAGGACTAGACAGAAATAGAAGATAAATGCAGGAACAAATGGGTTGCTTAATAACTAGTAATACAGTTATTTTCAAAATGTGCTGATATATGATCAGATGATAATCAGCCTGAAAAGATGTCTACATCACTCCCCTCCCTTACCTCTCAAGGTCTCAACCCACTGTGACCCCGATTCTGCCCACATTACTCAAAGGAAACAAGGCTTGTTAAAGTCTCCAATGATTTGATAGTTCCTAAACCTAATAGATAGTTTATTTCATTTGCCTTCTCTGGGACACTTGGCACTCTTGAGTGCCCAATTCTTCTTGAAATCCTTCAAACTTGGCTTTCAAGTCGCCACTCTCATCTGGCTTTCTTCCTGCATTTTTTTGTCCAACTCAATCTCATAGAGCTCTGATACCTCTATAAATTATTAAATGCTGGTGTTCTTTGGGGCTTGGTCTTGGACTCACTGTCCTTTTCCTTCTAATAATCTCCAGTGGATTTTCTGATTTATTTACATAGATTCAATCCTGTGTATTCACTGACTAGCACTCAGATTTGTGTCTCTAGCCCTGATCTGTCTGACAGTGGAGGGTCAGACATATGCATCCAGCTGCCTACTGGACATCTCTCAGATGTCCCACAGAGAGTTCACACTCAGCATGCTCAAAGTTGAACTTGCTTTTGCTCCCATCAGAATCAGTCATTGCTTGCGGGTAGCTGAACTTGTACCTCGGCTTGCCAGGCCTGGGCCAGGGGACCTGATCACCCCCTGGGGAGGGTAGTAGGTACGGGCGTGAGTGCCCTCTGCAGCCCCCCCGAGCCTGGGGAGCGAGGTCAAGGCAGCTCCCTTTTCCTCACCCAAAATGCCACTGGCAGGGGAGGCTTGCCGGAGGAAACCGCCTTTCTCCCAACTGCCCTTTCCCCACTTCCTTATCTTACCCACTCACTCCCTGGTGCCAAGGCCACTCCTGCCACCGCCAGCGCGCATGCACCGTGGCCAGAACAACCCCCGCCCGCTGCAACGGCTCCTGCGTCCTCTCAGAACCAATCCTAGCCCCTCTCCCTTCAGTATTGCCATTTAAGGCTGCTTCACCTCCTTTCCAGCCCTGCCCTTCTTACCAGCCTATATAACCTGTAATCACCCCTGAATAAATCTCTTTGGCGCATACTCCTACTGAATGAAGAGTGTCTTGTCCTTATCGCCGCCCTTCCCACCTTGCACGCCTCTCGCCGAGGACCCGGCCAAGTCCTCCGCCTCGCCCTCGCCTCCGGGAAAGAGCCCCCGCCGCCGGTACCCTTTAAGCAGCCCCGAGAGCTGAGGGCTCAGCTACCGGCCGCCCCTCCCCCCAGAAGCAGTAACCCCGACCGCAACTGGTGCCCCGTGTGAGGAACGTCTCCACACGACAGTTCGGCAGGTCGCCCGCTCGCCTGGACGCCTCTCCAGCTTCCCATTTCCTCGCCTGCAAGGTAAGGGCCGCCTCTCCTTCGCCGCTTCCGGAGCCGTGGGAGGTTCCTTGCTCCGAAGCCGCTCCTCCCTTCCCCCACGCTCTCTTCATCCAGTAGGAACTCCTCCCTTCCCCCACGCTCTCTTCGTCCTCTTGTATGCGCACTTCTATGACCCCCGTTCCTCCTAACGCTCTCCCTCTTCCCCTCCATTACTTTGCTGTAGTTCTTTGTATCTTTGTTTCCTCATTTGGCACCGTGTGCCTCTTTGCAACCGCCCCCCCCCGACTGCTCCCGTTGCCAAAGGGCACTGCTTTCCGCTCTCGCCGTCTCCTTCGGCCTTGCGGCCACAGTTTATCTCATTCTCTCTGCTCGGTAAACAACTCCCCCTCCTCTCCCCTCAGCTATGGGTAATCGTATATCTACATGCCAGGCACCTCAAGTTCGTGCTCTAGCGGGTCTCCTAGACACGCATCGCTGTAAAGTGTCTGTCCGGCAGCTGCAGATATACTGGGATCTCCTGCTGCCCTT
Source organism: Choloepus didactylus (assembly GCF_015220235.1). Taxonomy (NCBI): domain Eukaryota; kingdom Metazoa; phylum Chordata; class Mammalia; order Pilosa; family Megalonychidae; genus Choloepus; species Choloepus didactylus. The sequence continues at coordinate 29,948,931 of NC_051326.1, read as the reverse complement.
TAACCCATGGCTCACCACTTGCCATCTTTGGGACCCTGTTACTTATGATCGCCTTATTGATCGAGTCACTAACGCCATGGAACATGAGAGCAAGCGTTTCCCTCCCGGCTTGCTCCCCACTCTGATAACCATCCGCTCCTGCCTTCAAGGCTCCCTCCCCCCTGATCAAGGCCCCGTTAAATCCAAGGAGGCCCTATCAACCCAGCCAACAGATTCAGATAGCGATACTAATTCAAATCATGACTCGGACACGGAGTCCTTAGTCGAGCAGATTAACAACGCGCTCGAGGTGACTCCCAAAAAGCAAAATAACACTGCGCCACGCCAAGATGGCGAACTTCCTCCTTCTTTTTCCATCAAGGGGAGGAAATGCTCCGGCGATGACATCAGCCCTAAGCTGGGCCGGAAACCGCATATGCTTTACCCCGCCCTTCCACAGGGCGGAGCTAGTCCGCCATCTTATGCCTTGGGCCCCGCCCTTTCACAGGGCGGGGCTGATCCACCATCTTGTGTCTTAGCCACGCCCACCGCGCCGCCATCTTACGACGCTTGGGGCCTCCCACTCCCGCCTCCCCCTTCGGCGAGCTCCCCCTCGGAACCGCTGCCGGCAGCTGCCGCCGCTCCTTCCACCCTGCCGGCTAACAACCCCTGGCTGCCTTCTGCACCTCAAGGCAACCCTTGGGGCAACGCTGCCCCTACCCCCACTCCCGCGCCAAGCCCTCTACAAGCGCGCCCTCCTTTCTCTCGTGCCTTTCACTGCTTTCCTCTTAACCTTGCCCCCACCCCACAGAAACCGTATGACTGGTATCCCATTGACTTAGATACTATCAAGCAGCTTCGCAGGGCCGTCAAGGAGGACGGGTTAGGTAGCCCATATGCTTCCCAAATACTACAGGATCTCGCCATGAACTATTGCCTCCCCCAAGACTGGGCCTCGCTTGCCCGTTCAATTTTTAACCCCGGTCAGTTTGTTGACTGGCGTGCTCACTTCCAGGCGGAAGCAGCTAAGCAAAGTGAGCAAGACGCAGCCATTGGAGTCTATCATCACCCCGAAGCCTATCTAGGCATGGGAGCGTTTCTAAATGCGTCTGCCTATATTAATGTGCCTGCCGCCTTTTGGCCTATCCTTTGGGGAATCACCTTACGAGCGTTTGCCAACTGCTCTACCTGTTAGCCTAATAAATTCACCAAGCTCTTCCAGGAGCCGAGTAAGCCTTTCACCACCTTTGTCTCCAGAGTCGAAGAAACCTGCGCTCAAAAGGTAAGTGATCCCCAGGCCCAATATTACATGTGCCCATCCTCAAATCCTGGAAAATCGTACTGTAATTCCCCCAACGAGTACTACTGTGCATACTGGGGGTGTGAAACACTAACCACTAATTGGAAGCCTCCTGTTCCTAATCATTACCTTACCTTAAAGTGGGCCCCTACAGGGTGCAAACTCCCTACAGTTAACTGGCTCGGCCAAGAAAGCGAGGGATCCTGCACACATCTTAATCTTACAGTGCAGCTCCCCACTGATCCCTCCTGGTTACTCGGTCAAACCTGGGGCTTCAGAATCTATTTGGAAGGAGCCAACCCAAGTTCCCTTATTTTGATAAAAAAGGAGGCTATAAGCCAATCATGCCAAAATACTGCTTTAAAAACACCCTCTAGCATAGGTTCCAACCAAGTCATTAACCCCCTTTTTCCACAGCCCTCCAGCCGCACTTCAAGTACAAGCAGCGCATCCGGAGGCCGCACCTCAGCTACAAACAACGCATCGCCAACCCCACCACCCCAGCTTCTTCTGCCCCCCTCTCGTTATTCCTCTCCCCTCCTCAGCCTCATCCAAGCCACCTTTGCCTCAGTGAACTCCTCCAACCCCAATTTTACCTCCTCCTGCTGGCTCTGCCTCTCCACCTCTTCCTCACTGTACGAGCCCGTTGCCTCCAACCTCTCCTTTTCAGAAAGCACAGAAGACAGCCCCTTGGAATGCAGTTGGAATACCTCTGCCGTCCCCCTGACCTTTCATTCAGTCTCCTATGCGGGAAAGTGCGTCCGCCCTCACTCCAGTAACTCTCCCGACCTCACTGCCTGTGCCAGCTACTCATTTCCCAGCAGCTCGGCAAAATTTCTCCTTCCTCATAACTCCTCCCAATGGCTCTGCTCCTCTACAGGACTTACCCCCTGTCTCAGCACGAATATCATCAGTGAATATAAAGAAACTTGCCTCCTAATTGTCCTTATCCCTAGGGTCTTATACCACAGCGAAGAAGACTTCTTCCTCCGTCTGGAAAGAACTGCAGCTCCTGCCCTTCTGCAAAAGCGAGAGCCCATCACCGTCCTTACAATTGCCTCCCTCCTAGGTCTTGCCGGCACTGGCACCGGAATCGCTGCACTAGCCAGTCAAGGCTCCGCCCTAACTCACCTCAGGGCGGCTGTTGACGAGGACATTCGTCACTTACAAAACGCTATTTACCATCTAAAAAATTCTGTCAATTCCCTCTCTGAGGTAGTGCTCCAAAACCGCCGAGGTCTTGACCTTCTCCTCCTCAAAGAAGGAGGCCTCTGCGCCGCCCTAGGAGAAGAGTGCTGTGTATATGCCAATTCCACAGGTCTCATCGAGGACAGCCTGAAAAGGGTCCGAGAAGGACTAGAAAAGCGTAAAAGAGATCGTGAAGCCACCAGTTATTGGTCCAGTTTTTTCACTCCCATCCTCCCATACATCCTTCCTTTTCTTGGCCCCTTATTAATAATTATTCTAGCTCTCATCTTAGGACCCTGCCTCATCCGCAAAATTGTCCAGCTTGTAAGAAAACAAACGGATGCCATTTTTTCCTCGTTCGTGCAAATCCAGTATCAGCGACTCGCCACCTCTGACACCCCCCACTCCAAGATGACAACCAACCCTCCGCGACCTCAACGCCACCGGTCAACCCGCCGACCGCGAGGCCCTTCCCAATCACCTGAACATCGCTCTCGCCTCGAGTTCCAGCTTCTCTGAACCCCTGAACTTTAAACCCCTCACCTTCGCCCAGCCCGCTGCAGCAAAGCCATTGTCAAGCGCCCGGGCACCACACCAACACTGAGCTCCAGCCTCGCTGAGCCACCGTCAACCCCTTTTTCCCTTCCCTGACCTCCCCCTTCCCTCACCCTTAGCGGGCCTCTCCGGTAAAGCCTCTTCCTCTAATTAGAAAAGAAAGGGGAATTGCGGGTAGCTGAACTTGTACCTCGGCTTGCCAGGCCTGGGCCAGGGGACCTGATCACCCCCTGGGGAGGGTAGTAGGTACGGGCGTGAGTGCCCTCTGCAGCCCCCCCGAGCCTGGGGAGCGAGGTCAAGGCAGCTCCCTTTTCCTCACCCAAAATGCCACTGGCAGGGGAGGCTTGCCGGAGGAAACCGCCTTTCTCCCAACTGCCCTTTCCCCACTTCCTTATCTTACCCACTCACTCCCTGGTGCCAAGGCCACTCCTGCCACCGCCAGCGCGCATGCACCGTGGCCAGAACAACCCCCGCCCGCTGCAACGGCTCCTGCGTCCTCTCAGAACCAATCCTAGCCCCTCTCCCTTCAGTATTGCCATTTAAGGCTGCTTCACCTCCTTTCCAGCCCTGCCCTTCTTACCAGCCTATATAACCTGTAATCACCCCTGAATAAATCTCTTTGGCGCATACTCCTACTGAATGAAGAGTGTCTTGTCCTTATCGCCGCCCTTCCCACCTTGCACGCCTCTCGCCGAGGACCCGGCCAAGTCCTCCGCCTCGCCCTCGCCTCCGGGAAAGAGCCCCCGCCGCCGGTACCCTTTAAGCAGCCCCGAGAGCTGAGGGCTCAGCTACCGGCCGCCCCTCCCCCCAGAAGCAGTAACCCCGACCGCAATTGCTCCTCAGCTTATGTTCCCTCTGCCAGGGGATGGCACCACGATTCACCTGGTTACCCAGGCCAAAAACCTAAGAGCCATCCTCGACTCCTTGCCATCAAAAAGTCATCTTTCCTTGGTATTCAGGAAAAAACATAATCAAAGCAAACTGGAGTCTATGGTCAACAGTAACATTGTAATATACCTCCATTAAATGTAACAAAGGCAATATGCCAATGCTAAATGTATATGAGAGGGGGATATAGGGGAGGAATATGGGATTCTTGGTAGTGGTGTTATTTGCTGTCTTTAGTAGTATATTGTATTGTATGACATGTTATTTTTCCTTTTATCATTTTTTCTTATTGCTAAAAAAAATTTTTTTTCTTGTAGTAATCAGTATGTTCAAGTGCTGATTGTGGTGATAAATGTACAACTTTATGATGATACCATGAACAACTGATTGTACACTGTGGATAAATGTATAGTATGTGAACATAACTCTACAAAATTGTAAGAAAATATATATAGGAGTAAAAGTGTTGGAGAAAACATGGTGAGAGGAATGATGCCTCACCAATATGGACTAACCACAATGTGTAAACTCAGAATTGAATCTTAGAACATAGCCTAACGTGGACACAATAATTGTAATAGTCCCTAGATTGTAAGCTCTTACAGCAGTTAACTCTATCCCTGAATTGTAAGGCCTATCTCTAAACTTTGAGATGCTGATCCCCTAGCGTATAACCTGATTGGTCTCTGGAACAATGCATATCTCTGAGACACCTGAAACTCAGAGCTAGAGCTCGGCAGATATGAATGTCAGTATTAGTGCATACAGCCACTGTCAAAAAAAAAAAAAAAAAAAGCTGAAAAAGAGCCCAGACTTCAATTAGTGATATGAATGAAGCAGGTCTGGTTAAGACCAGGGCAAGCCAGGCCAAAGGGTAAAGGTTGAAACTGATTGTGTTTTAAAACTTCAACTTTCATATGAGACCAAGGGAATAGATATCTATTGATACAGGATCTAAATTTTTTAAACGGTACAACTCTACAGTCGATTTGTTCAAACACCACAATTGCATGGAACTTTGAATAGGAAGTGAGATACGGTAGGTTAGTATAGGTTGGAGTGAAATAGTGGCACATCCTAGAGTAATTTGGGCAGATAATAAAAAATATATTTACAGCCTCCCCCTCCCCAGCCCCGAGGATCTGGGGGAAGGTGCGGATGTGTTGGACATCCTCACCTGGACTGGTGTTGATGTTGTCACAAACATTGGAACTGGCGGTTTGATGTGCTGAGCCCTTGAGCATGAGACTTGCCCTTACGAAGCTCATTACCACAAAGGAGAGTCTAAACTTGTATGTAATGGTGCCTAAGAGTCTCCCCCTGAGTACCTCTTTGTTGCTCAGATGTCGCCCTCTCTCTCTCTAACTGAGCCATCTTGACAGGTGAACTCGCTGCCCTCCCCGCTACGTGGGACCCGACTCCCAGGGGTGTAAATCTCCCTGGCAACGCAGAGTATGACTCCCCGGGATGAATGTGGACCCGGCATTGTGAGACTGAGAGTATCTTCTTGACCAAAAGGGGGATGCAAAATGAGACGAATTAGTTTCAGTGGCTGAGAGATTCCAAATGGAGTTGAGAGGTCACTCTGGTGGACATTCTTATGCACTATTTAGATAACACCTCTTAGGCTTTAATGTATTGGAATAGCTAGAAGTAAATACCTGAAACTACCAAACTCCAACCCAGCAGTCTGGACTCCTGAAGACAATTATATAATAATGTAGATTACAAGGGGTGACAGTGTGATTGTGAAGACCTTGTGGATCACACCCCCTTTATCTAGTGTATGGATGAGTGGAGGAATGGGGATAAAAACTAAAGGACAAATGGGGTGGGATGGGGGGATGATTTGGGTGTTCTTTTTTCACTTTTATTTTTTATTCTTGTTCTGGTTCTTTCTGATGTAAGGAAAATGTTCAGAGATAGATTGTGGTGATGAACGCATAACTACGTTATCATACTGTGGACAGTGGATTGTATATCATGGATGATTGTATGGTGTGTGGATGTATTTCAATAAAACTGAATTGAATAAAAAAAAAAGTCATCTTTCCTACCTCCTTAGTATATGCAATATTCTTCTACTTCAGTATTCTTGATGACACTGATTTACCTTAAGGTCTCACTGTTTTTCCCCATGATCTCCAATAGGTCTCCTTGTCCTTAGTCCATACCCACCAATTCGTTCCTCCCCTTAGAGCCATTTTTTCTAAAACTATGAACATAGCTATGTCACTCTCCTGATGAAACGTCAGTTGATCTTTATTTTCAGGATAAAATCAACATTTCTTAGAATCACATACAAGACCCTTTCTGCTTACTTCTCTAATCATCTCTCACCATTGCCCACTTCATACCTTATGCTCCAATCATCCTGAAATAAGTTACATCTCCCCCAAACTTTAATATCTCTATGCCTTTGCACCTGCTATTTCCTCTGCCTGGAATAATTTCTCTTCTTTGTTAGTCTGGTAGACTATAAAACTTCAAAACTCAGCATAGATATCACTTTCTCCAGGATTATTTTCCTGACCCTTCTCTCCCTCCTCTCTTTTTGAGGGAGTTAGGCATCTTCTGATATTCTTCTATTGCAGTTTTTTTTTAAATTTTTATTAGAGAAGTTGTGAGTTTACAGAACAATCATGCATAAAATACAGGATTCCCACATATCACTTCACTGCCAACATCTTGTATTGGTGTGGAACACTTGTTACAATTGATGATAGCATATTTTGATAATCATATTATTAATTAAAGTCTATGGTTTAACTTAGGGTTCACTGTGTAATGCAGTTCCATGGATTTTTTTTAACGTTTAGTCTTTACCATATATACAATCTAACATTTCCCCTTTTAATCACATTCAGATATATATTTCAGTTCTGTTAATTGTGTTCACAGGTTTGTAGTACCATAACCACAATCCATTACCAAAGCATTTCCATCATGTCAAATAGCAACCCTGTACATTTTAAGCCTTAACTTCCCATTCCCTAGCCCCACCCCATCCCCTGGTTTTTTGAAAGAAAGTCTCACAAGATACAAAATTCTTGGCTGGAAGTTGTTTTCCTTCAGCACTTTAAGTAGTTCGTCCCATTACTGCCATCTTGCCTCCATGGTTTCTGATGGGAAATTACAACTCAATGTAATTTGAACTCCCTCCCATGCAACTTGTTGCTTTTCTCTTGCAGTTTTCAGAGTTTTCTTCTGGCCTTTTGCATTTGATAGTGTAATCAATACGTGATGAGGTGTATTTTTCTTCATGTTTTTCCTGTTTTGTGTTCTCTGAGCCTCCTGGTTGTACATATTCAAATCTTTTGCTAAGTTTGGGAAGTTCTTTGTTGTTATTTCTTTGATTATTCCTTCTGCTCTATAGAACTGTACAATGAGTGAACCCTAATGTAAACTATGGACTATAGTTAAAAGCACAATTTTAATAATATTCTTTCATCAGTTGAAACAAAGATACCACACTAATGCAAAGTGTTGATAATGGGGGAGGGGGAGTCTTGGGAACTCAGAATTTTCTGCATTTTTCTGTTAACTTATAACTTCTCTAATAAAATATATATTTAAAAAAATGAAGTTGCTTCCCCTCCTCAAAGTTTTTTATTGCCACCTCCCTGAATCAGCCTTCTACTTTCATCTCTTTCATGTTCCATCAGCACCACAGAATTAGTTGTATCCTTAATTATTTCACATTTAACGGTTTTGTCTTTTCAATTACAGTTTAGGCACTTGAGGATGGGTTCTAAGCCCGACTGTCTTCCATAAGCTTTTATCGATCCAAACTGTGCTAAGTGTTGGGGGAAAAGGCTGTCACTTACTAATGAGGACCCAGTGCTTTATAAAGCAATTTACCTGCAGGTATTTCTGAGACTCGACAGTGGAATTCTCACATATGCTTAGTCATCTTCCAGCCAGGTACCTCCCGGGAGTTACTGGCATTTGTTTCTTTTCTCTTGTTCCTAATCCCTCAATTTTTTTTTTTTTTTTTTTTTTTTTAACCATATTGTCTGTTGTACTCTATTGCCATTTTTGCTGAGCACCACAACTAGCACAATTTTGTGCTTGGGGCATGGAAGCCTAATTTTTTTCTCTGGAAAAGTAGAGGGGAACCTCTGTGATTTTTTTTTATACCACTCAAAGAGACAGCAAATGGTGTGGTCTTGCTTTTCAATATCCAATAGAGGTTTCAGAGAAAACAGTCGTCTCATTTTCTGCAAGGACCTAGCCCTAAGACAGGCACCCATTGTTCTCAGCTCCTCTCTAGTGAGCAAGCTTTGGTTGAGGATCAAGGGTTTTATTTGCTAAGCCTGGTCCCTGTTCTTCTCCTTAGTCTCTCAGGAAAGCAGATTTCTGATGCCCTTGATCCTTTGCTGAAATTGTAGGCTCAAACAGAAGGTTTTGCTACATGAATACATGAATTAAACACGCCTCCTGGCCCTCCAATGAGAAAGACAGGCAAGCAATTACAATAAAACAATAATGCAATGTAATCATTTCTATAGTAAAGATTTGTTCAAAGGGTCATGGGAGCACAAAGGAAGGAACTGTTGCTCTGCCTGGGGGTTTAAGTGATGTTTTCAAAGAGGAGCTGACCTCTACCAGAATCTTCAATGATGAGTAGAATTGTCTTCTACTTATTCTATATTCTTCACTGCTAGCTCAGTGCTGGCATGTAGTAGCTGCTCCTCCATACTTAATGCTTGAGCATCTTAATAAAACATTTTCATCCATGTTCACCTAGGAAGACGCTGAGAAAGCAGTGAATACTGAGTATCCTTTTTTTTCTTTTCTTTTTAGTCTACTGAACTATTTTATTCTATGGAAAAAAAATTGTAGGTGTGTCAGTATATAATTGGTTTTGTTATAGTTCCAGTCAATGAACAATTGCTAATGAACTTTAAAATGACTGATCCCTGCATTATGTAAATGTCCTTGAAGGGTTCCTAAGGCCTACACTTTGATTCCTTGGTTAAAATGTAGGAGATTACAGAGGCAAAATATCTATTTGGGATATTTTGAGCCCAAAAGGTCTAATCTTTATCTGTGTGGTTCTCTTTGTTCAGTCCACCTGTAGTTAGGATTTCAGCAATTTTTTTTTAATGATGATGACATTGATAATACTGATGGAAACCTCATGTAAGAGCTATCTCACAATACTCCACATGGAGCCTTGATAAATGCTTCAGGATAATGATAGAACTTTATTTTCATATAAGCATCCTATTAATTTAATGTATCGTGTGTTATATTTGGGCTTATAAAATCTACATTAAATGGTAGGAATGGTTGGGGGAAACCCTGAGTCATATCCAGGATATCTGCTTGTGCAATGTTTGTTACTCTTGCAGAGTAGAAAAAAAGATATAATTAACATAATATCATTTTTTTCTTTCAAAATGGAAAAAATGCAGGAAAAATTTACAAAGGAAGAAAGAGAAGGTGAACCATTATTTATTGTCTATGTGTATCAGATTTTTTTACACAAATTACTTTAACTCAATAGTCTGTGTTGTGAGGAAATTCTAGACATAGAAATTGAGACTTAGAAAGTTAATTGGCTACAACACAAAGAGTGAACCATAATGTAAACTGTGTACTATAGTTAATAGTATAACTGTAACAATATTGTCTCATCAATTATAAGAAATGCACCACACTAATACAAAACAATCAATAACAGGGGAAATGCTTGTATTTGGGGGTGTATATGGGAACTCTGTACTTTGTATGATTTTTCTATAGACTTACAACTGTTCTAGTAAATAAATAAATAAATAAATAAACAAATAAATAAACAAGCTAATTGGCCAAAATCACAAAGCAGGTAAATAAAAAGGCAGCACTGAGCTTGGCTATGAATCTGGGTCTGTGCACTTCCAAAATCCCTGGGATATCAATGCTCTGTAAAAGGACCCCTCTGTAAAGATCTCTGCTTTGTCACATTTTCAGCAACTTTCTTCTCTGCCATTCTTCTGTCCTATGCTCTGACTGTGTCCCCAGGCTCGGGATACATTTATTCTGCAGGCAACACAGCACGGTGGCCTGAGCCATCATAGAGGTCAGAATCAGGCCACCCGGGCGTCTGTCCAGAGTCTGCTACTTGCCAGGCATAGCGCCTTGACCGTGGAAGTATCTGGGGCTCAGTTTTCTCAACAGTAAAATGTGTCAGTTTGGGCTTGGCTCCCAGCTCTCACACTCTGATTAGAAAACGGCTGGTTAATTACAGTTCCTTGTTGAGTAACTTCCCCTAACGATGAGGCTCATTTATATAATCTGTGAGATGGCTTGCCTGATGACACATGTACCTTACAACCATCTACAAGCCCGGTGCCTATTGCCCGTCATGCCCACAGCAGAGGACTGGAACATGAAACAAAAGTGCCACTGAAATGTCTGAGTCAGAATTGCCTGAGTCATGCTCGTCAGGGCTCCGGAATCAAAGCAACTACAGCACAAAGACTCCAGCTTACTGTGGTTCTGATCCCAAAATAAATCAGATCCCATTTCTCCTATTCATATAAAGTCAGTAAGGGAACAGTTTTTTTTTTTTTTTTTTCTTTTGAGGGGGAAAATCCACTAACAGCATAAAAGAGAGAGAAAGTTGGACACTTAGAGAGTCACAGAATGATGCTGGGATTGAAAGAGACTTTAGACCAACTCTCTGAAGTAAAGAAGGGAAAGCTGAGGACTCGAAAGCAGGGAGTTGCCTAGCAAGGTCGTTTAGCTTAAAGTCTCCTTAGAGAAGCATTAGCAAACAGTTTGTACCAACTCTGGCTATATCTTCACCTACTCTCTCCCTGGCTGTCGCCACCACTGCCTCCCCACCCCCAAACCTACTAAAGAAAAGGTACATACAGTAAGGAGGTTGAAGTAGGAAAATAAAATTAGAGGTAAACAAGACTTTGAGGGCTGTTTTTATGTTTTGTGTTGTTTTTGCTTAGAAGCTAAAGAATTCTTTGTAAAGCAATATCTGATCTTTATGATTAATGAAAAGAAAAATGGAACTTGAACAGCAATGCTGTGCTTCCTGTACAGTTCAAGAAAAAATTTCTTTGGCCTCTTCTCTAAATTCTCCTTTAATCAATGTGCAAGCTACAATAGATACTCGAACTCTGAGGCAGACCGTTTTAAAGCCATTCTTCACTCAAGCACTTGCTACAGTCCTCCCTGTTTTAGAAACGAGAGACTATTAGGTGTATGAAGAGTAATTGCTCTTTCAGCATAAGGGCTATCTGACTATTAATGTATAATTATGCTCTTCTCAGATACACAATTAGGTGTTTCATCTCGAATTCTCACTCACATTCTGTAAGTGCATACTGGCTTTTAAGATTCTTTTAAGGGGGAGACAGGAATTATTAAAGGGCCCTCCTTCCCACCATAAGGGAAATGATATAAATGCACAGTCATTGCCCAAAAGAGCAATGGAAGGATTTTATGTTCTGTTTTTCTTGCTCATCATGTGGTTTGGGAAAAAAAGACGGAGGAAAATAACCCATTGGAGACTGTTACATAATAGCTCAGTCCTCCTAGTGAATATCAAGTGGAAATCAACTGCCTAGTCAAGTGTTATATGGCAAGTGGGCTCCTTGTATCTACTGCATGAAATATCTTTTCATTTTCTTGTTGCCCTGGAAGAGCCTTTTAATTAGAAAAGATCTTCTGTAAGTGCTTGAAAGGTAACTAGAAGCTGTTTGCCTTCCCCTGCTCTGCACCTTCTCTCCTTCCTTACAGAGGACTCATCTATCCAACCTCCCCTTCCAGCGCTCAGCTCCTGAGATGGTCTGAGAGCAGCAAAGTCTGCCTTGATTTCAATGCCAGGTCCAACATTTTCTTTCAGTCAAGTTCTTGATGGTGTCATCCCAGCAAGTGTTCCTGGGTTTAATGCACTTGGGCATTAATTTAGGGTCCATGATTTCTGAAGTAGTTTATTTTTTTAGTAGCTGATTGTGGCTCAGGAAGATGACAGAGAGAGGGAACTTCTGCCTGCTGCAGCTAAAATACATCAAAAACTCACATATATGCACAATTGGCCAGAAAACCTCCTCTATCCCAAGGTAAAGGATAGGGGACTATCTCTCTGTTTTAGTTCCCTCGGCTGCTCAAGAAAATTCCATGCAATGGTTTGGCTTAAACAATGGAATTTATTGGCTCATGGTTTTGAGGCTAGGAGAAGTCATCATCAAGGCATCATCAAGGCAATGCTTTTTCCCCAAGACTGACAGTTCGGAGCTGGCTGCCAGTGATCCTTGGTCCTTGGCTCCTTGGTCACATATCAATGCATGTGGTACTCTCTCCTGGCCTCTCCCTTCTCTTCTGGCTTCTGTTGACCTTTAGCTTCTTGCTTCCTTTGGGTGTCTCTCTCTCTGTGTCTAAATTTTATTCTGCCCATAAAGGACTCTAGTGATAGCATAAAGACCCATCCTGATTGAGTTGGGCCTCACCTTAACTGAAGTAACCTCATCAAAAGATCCTACTTACAATGGGTTCATACCTACAGGAACAGACTAAGTTTAAGAACATATTTTTCTGGGGTATACAGCTCCAAACCACCACACACCCCCATCCACAGCACCCCACCCTTTTGGACCTGTTTTTCCCTGTTCATCATGACCTGATCCCTTCTGGACAACTAAGATGACAGGTGGAGGTAGAGAGGGTAGGGAGAAGGGGAGTGGTTCACCCTCTGGAACACAGGAACAAGATAATCTTTTCTTCCTTTGGGGACTGCAACCAAATGAAATGGATACAGGGGCTCAATCTCCTAAATCCTCTACCTGCCTGCCCCAGTCTGCTTCTGTGTCCTTTCAACTTTACCTGTCACCACTTACAGGTTTTTCCCACCCTCAGTTTCTGGGACTAATCATCACCTGCCCTAAAGCAGAAGGTACTTAAGCAGCTTTGGCTCCATGTTCTTGGACCCAGTATCTGGTATGCCCAACCTTGGACCCTTGTGTTCCCATCTGAGCAGGCTGCTAAAAACCACATTCCTTTCCTTGGATAGGAGTCCTGTCTTGCTGTTGCTGGTCCCCTTCCAAGCCCAGTGGTGAATGTCTGAGGTCAAGGGTACACTGGGCTCTTCTAATTTTATCCCAGTAGTTCTCAACAGGAGGCAGCATTCAGAAATGTGTACTGGCAGGGAGTGAGGGAGGGGACATTTTTGATTTTCATAATGACTGGAAGACACTCCTAGCATTTAGTGAGAAGGAGTCAAGGATGCTAAACAAGTTGTCCAGCTATAATATGAATTATTGAGAAGCTGAGAAGCACTGCTCTCGCCCCAGCTGGATGCATGCCCGGCACTGTCTCAGCATATTGAGACAAAGTCCCATCCAGAACCTGTTTATTAGTCTTCTCCTTCAGGGTTGAACTTCTCCTCTCTTCCCACCTTGATTTTGTGAATTGAGACTGCAATCAACCTTTTATCCATTTTGGAAGCATCAGCCTTTCCAAGACTTGGATCTTAGACAGGTCTAAGCTTTCCAATCCTTGTCCATTGACCCATATTTCTCCAACCTGTTGTAATAGCCTAAAGCATGTTTACAGTCCAGCTGTTAATTTTGACTCTCCCATTCATGAAATTCTGCTTATTCCCTTTTGCTGTAAGCTAATTCTTGAGCCTAGGTACACAAGTAGTCTTACAGGTATGATACCGAAGCTAGACTTACCTGCCAATGATGTTCTTATTTCCTTAGAGACCCTGGCCTCATGGAGCTTACATTCCAAGCAGGGAAGAGAGACAATAAACAAGCAAATATATAGTATGTTAGATTGTGATAAGAACTAATGAGAAAAATAAAGCAGGAGAAGGGTGTTTGGGAACATGGATGTTGGGGGGAAGGTGGTCATTGTTTTATAAAGGGTGGTCAGGGAGAAAGTTCCTGATAAAGTTATATTTGAGTACAGACCTGGAAGCAAGGAAGGAGCCAGACACATGGATGTAGGGAGATGAGAATCCCAGGCAGAAGGAATGGCAAGTGCAAAGGCCTTGAGGTGGAAGTGAGTGGACACACTTGAGGAGCAGCAAGGTGGTCAATATGTCTGGAAGGGATGCAAAGTGAGAAATGAGGTCAGACGTAGCTAGGGAAATCAGAGCATTCTATCTGTTGTATACTGTCATGAGGCCATGATGGAACTTTGATGGTTTTGTAAGGCCCTAAAGTTATTTGGTCCTCAGCTATCTGGATGAATTGTTCAGGTGGTTGTGTTGAATATAATAGTAATAGCTACCAACTATTGAACACTCAAAAGTTAACAGTACCATATTGTGCTTATTTTAACTTGGAAGGGGGGCATGTATTACCTCATTTCATCCTATTTTACAGAACAGAAAACTAAGGCTTAGAGAGTTAGTGACTTGTCCTGTATTACAGGCTCTTAAGTGAGGGAGCCAGGCCTGGAGCCCCTGGCTGCAAAGTCCATGCACTTAACCTCCATGCTATACACCATCAATGGTGGTTAGTTTTTGATGATTTATAAATCTAAGGGCTTTCCCATATTCTATGGGATGTATGCTTTTAGAATATGTCACCATTGTTTTAGAAATCAAAATTCCACAAATAAAATTACAGATATGAAATGGATCTTAGATATAATCCTCTTGCACACAAAGAAATTGAGGCCCAGAGAGATGAAGTGACTTTCTCAAGGTCACGCAAGAAGTTTCATTTTCCTTGTTTTTTCATGTTACTTGATTGTAGGTTCTCTTCCAGGCCACATCTTTGATTTTTCTCTTTTTTGGCCTCCTTAGAAAAGAGTCAATCAAAGTATAGATAAATCTCCAAGAAGCAATATATCCTGGCCTTTGTTTTAGGGTAAGCCCCTCCTCTCTCCTCACTAGCATTTGCTAGAGCTCCCTGAGATCTATGGAAAAATGCAAATCTTACTGTTCTAGCTCCAGCTACAGTGGACCTTTGGAGATCATGAGTATGCTGTACACTTTACACCCCTACTGCTCTAGGAGAAAAATTCCCTTGTGTGATATGTCCTAGATCTTGAAATCTGAAGGACTTTTCCAGCCATGTGGTACTAGGTATGTATCGCTTTTCTCTTAACGTAATAATTCGACCTTTTGGAGAGCATGAATTAGATCTTTTGGTGTACAGATCCCCAACATGTCTGATAATTTCCTCCATTTTCATTTATTGAGAATCTCTGAGCAAAACTGCTAGAGGTTTGGTCATCCTTAGCTTGTAGTACAAACATCCCTGTTGTTCTCTCCTTAAAGAACACATTCAGTGCCCAAGAGCAGCTGATCTGTGCTTCTCAATTGAGGAATTCAGTGAGTGGGGCTATAGAGGATGTGGTAAATAAAACCTGTGAAGTGAACAATAGATCTAACTTCTCCCTTGGTTCTCAGAAAGACTTATTGACTGATTCCATACTACCGCACATGGTTACCTCATATGGCTAGTCCAATTAAAAAGGGTCATTTCTCACAAGAGCTTATAATGCATTTTTTTTTCTTCTCTACATCCTCTAGGAATAGCCCTGGTGACTCCAAATTTGAAGCAAAATACTTGATGCTTATTGAGTGGGCTATAAATTGGGTATGAAGTATTAAAACTTTTAGATGGGATAGGTTATATTAAAACAGTTAATATTGGTCTTGGATTAAAAAAAACTATGAGTTTCAGTTTATTTCTCAGATTCAGATTTCTTCTCATGCTTCAGGTTCCACCCAAAAGAGAAGAGACTTAATTTCCTCTCCCCACTGTTGGAAGGTGACCTAGACTCAGGGAAGTTTAATGACAGTAGCAAGCTTTTGGCAAGATGTAGCCAAATGGTGATGTAGCAAGAATGAGGGAGGTACCCATGGAAAACCACAAGCTTAGACACTGTCTGTCATGGTGGTATTACTCTAATGAATGATCTTTCCAAGTTTTTTATTTCAAAGACCCACACTCAAGTCTAGAAAACATTTGCTGTATAATTTGTTCAACAGTTTCCATTCTATCCATTGCATACTGTCATGATGTCTTAAACTTCAGGAGTTACACAATGAGTTTTTACTTTTATTTGCTTTGAGAAAGGTAGATGGCTGTTTTGGCCATTATAATGTGAAACCATTTCCTCTTTACAGTATTTGACCATTTGTGTGTCTATGATATTTGTAAATACATGTAATATCTGTATTTCTTATTGTAAGTTTATTTGGTTTCATTCTCAGTAGGGTTTTTTGGACTGTACAATGTTTATATGGCCTGAACTCCTTACACATAAGAAGGTGTGTATATTAATCCGATTATGGAGTTAAAGCATTTTAAAAGTATAAATACCCTTTTTTGCTGCCAAAGACCAGTGTGTAGACATCTGATTTTTAGCAATATTTTTAAGTGCTCCATTTGAATGCCAACGATTGTCTTTTGACAACACAAACTGGTCAATAATAGGTAATGCAGGTATGTTCAGGTTAAGCCAAAACTATTTTGCATTTATACGTTTATTTTCTGTCAACACTAATGGAGTCAACATTGCCTGAATGTCATAGTGAAACACATCCCTGTTTAAGAGTATGGAACTGAAAAAGAAATAAAACAAACGTAGTTTAAAAAAAAAAGAATGATGGAAAGGAGAACTGAATGGAAGAAGAAAACTAAAGACAAGTTTTGCTGCTTCATGAGTGGCTTCAAGTTCAGACCAAGGTACACTCCCTTTTAGGGGATGTCACCCCTTCCCAGTGAGAAATTTTAATTCTGGTAGACCCATAACACAGCAATTAAAAATAATTAATGTCCCTTCCCCAAGGGACAATTAATCAAATATTCCAGGCAGGGTCCTGTTATCATTTTGTAAAACTACCTAAGAGGCAGAAAGCTCCTTTTTAAACAACCCTTCTTTAATATTTCAGGGCTTACTATACAGCCTTAGACAGTAAATAGCCTCCATTTAGCACAAAATACATTTTAAGTTTGCTTCTGTCATGTAAAAATAAAAGAAAAACAGAAAGAAACTTACAAGCAGCAGGAACAGGCTGTGCTGCCCCTGCTTGTAATACGATTATTCCTTTTGTCCTAGGACTAAACAGTAGCTGGCAATAAAGAAAACCCCAAGAGCTCAATATTCTTGAGTTTGCCTCAAGATGGAAGATTAAACTCCTAAACCATTCGGGATGCCTCTGCCTCGCCCTTCAACCGAGAGGCTCTCACTGCTATCCCCACTGTTTCATAGTGAAATAAGGTTCTGCAGTATTAGGGAGAATTGATGACTGACTCAAGGCTTCCTGTCTGAAGATAGTTTCTCTCAGAAACAGGCCAAGGATAGGAGAGAAATTCAACCCTAGAAAATCAAAATAGTCCTGTTTTGGTGGGTTTTATTTAAGAAAATTTGATACCTGTGCAAAGCCCAGCTTGCCTGTGTCAAATAGAACCCTCCTATACAATTTCTAGTGAAGCACAACTTTCATAGAACCACAATTTAATCTTTCCCTCTGAAGTGATGAGTCACTGAAATTTGAGCATCATGATTCACTCCTAAGTATAACCAGAAACTTGGGGCAATATTAATTACTCCAGCATCATTTTCACTACAAAAGTCACTTCAATCAATTCCCAAATCCAAAATTAATACGTTAACTTTGATAAAGGAATTTGGAAATGTTTCTCTCTGCTTTGATCTAAATTTCTTTTTAAAGAGACTTTAAGGTTGCAGATAGATAATATTCTTGAAAGCTGGAAAGTAGACGCAGTATCCCCAATACCCCAGGAACGAGAGAGGCATCATTTGAATAGAAGATGGGGTGGCGGTGGGCGGGGTGGGGGTGGGGGGGCTATATTAAATCAGTTTCTTAGGAAGTCCAGAAGCTATGGGCCACTGCAGTCCTCCAGGAGGTGCCCTGAGTGGAATGAGGGCAGGTGAAAACCCCTTTATTTCCACACATAGGTCAAAGGCTATTCTCATACACTAAGGAACTACCATAGTTGAGGTTTCCCAAAGCAGGATGGGTGGATCCTTACTGGAGATTCCAGGTGCGCTGATCCCAGGATTTATGAGTAAGTTGGGCTCACAAAGAGGCATTTATCTACCCAGTGTGCTAGAAGGCCAAAAGGCCTTCCTGTCCCCAGCTCCCCCCTCCACAGCTGACCTAGACATCCTCCCCATGGTGCTGAAATTATTTACATTTGAGTTTCTTACAGGTCACTGTTTTTAAAAATCAGGGCAGACGGTGTCCTTATTAGATCAATGATAAAGCTGTCGATGATTCCTTAGCACCTATAATACTTCTTCTGAACCTTTCAGGTTGCTAAAGACCCCTTTGACAACTTTCTGCAATCTGTTGTTCCTCTTTGCAGAAAAATACACAAATACATGAAAGTTTGTATGAAAGTTCAGATGGTTCACAAATATCCTGGAACACACCTATGAAGTTTACCCATCTCTCTGTCCTTCAACTCCCCTCCATCTATTCCCCACTTACATGCCCGTTTCACCTCCTCTGTGAGTTCTTCCATGGTTCCCCTAATCTGAACATCTCTAGTCTTTACCACCTGGTCTGCATTTTGGTACTATCTTATAAGCTTAGTTTCTTTTCATTCACATGTGTCTTGCCTTCCTGTGTGATTATAAGCTTCTTGAAGGCACGTATGCTGTGATTTTCAATTTTGTATCTCCAAAGTACAAAGTAGGATAAAGGACTCTGCTATACTTTATACCCAACACACAACTTTTTCCCCACTACTATAAATTTTTGATAAATGCATTTTTCCTCATTATTATAAACAGCAACAGATACATTCTTATTTTTCTCTGGACAGAAACTTCCATAACGAAGGGAACGTAAAGAGAGCTGGAGGTTACATAGCAGATGGAAACCCAGTCTTTCTCAACCAAATAATCAGCAAAAGAAGCATTAATGGGAAGTGTGCATTGCTAACTGCAGTGCCATCCCTAAGGGCTCAATTAACGATGGACTCCAACAGCTGGTGTTAAAAATGACCAGAGGTTCAGCCAAGGAAACTGTCTCAATTTCGCCCCTTCAAATTGTGGCAGTTTCAGTGTTACTCTTCTCCCTTTCTTTGCTCAGGTCCTGGTGGATTTAACCTGAATTTCTTCCATAGTTAGAGCTGCTACCACCCATTTATCAGGGCTCATCTCCCTCCCTTCTTTCCAAGAAAGGATCTAAAATAAGGTGAGACCTTCAGTTAGTTGCTTCCTTATCATCCATAAGTAGCAAACTTTTATTGCTAATATTGAAAAATAATGTTGGGTGTGAGTAAATAGCTATATAAATAATTTTCAGAAATGTAAAAAGTTTTAATTATTGTTTTGATCCTGGAATGGTTTTACAATTTAGTGGTTATGACCTTTGCTACAAGACTGACACGCATTTTAATATTACCAGCTGTGCGAGCATAAGAAAGTTACTCAACCTCTCAAAACATGTTTCCACAACTGTAAAAAGTTGGTGATTATACCAACTTCATAAGTTTGTTGTGGAGATTTAATGAAATCATGTATACAAAGTATACATTAAAATGAAATCATATATACAACAACGACTAACATAGTAAGTGCTCAATAAATAAGTATTCTATAATAGATCCTAAATCCTCTGTGAGACGACACGCAGATGATGCTGGAAGCCATCAGATTGTGCTGAAGGCTAGGCAAAGCTCCTTGGTCTTAAGTAGGTCTGAAGCACACTCGGACTGGGACAGAAGAATTCAAGGGATATCCTGCTTGGACCTGCATCCAAATCTCTCAACTATGGACTACATCTGTAAGGATTAAGTAATTTCTACAATAGAGCAGTGATTTGCAAATTAAACCAGGTTTTAGATACAGTGTGTGTAGGCTGATACCTAGCACATAGTAGGCACTTAATAAAAGCTACATCTGCAGCACTGTCACTAGTCAGATCCTAAAGGTGACAATCACATTCAGAGAAGCTTCTCTGAGAAACATCTGGACCTGGACTCTCTTTTATATTTATTCACTTATTTACCATTTCCAGGCTCTCCATTCTTCCCTACAGACCTTTAATCTGGTATTTTTTCCCCTTGGCTTCTGGTTCTTTTACCATTTTTTATAGTGCAGATCTGCTGGCAACAAATTCAGATTTCATTTGTCAGACATGTGTTTGTTTCACCTGCATTTTTCAAGAACATTTTCATTGGCTATAGAATTATGATTTAATGTTTTATCTTAAAATTTTTCAGCATTTAAAAGATGTTTTTACATTGTCTTCAAGCCCGTTTTTGATGAGAAATCAGTGGTCAGACTTACCCTTGTTTCAGGGTATGTAATATGTTTTATTCTCTGGCTGCGTCAAGACTTTCTTTTAATCTTTGATTTTCAGCAGCTTGAAAATGATATACCTACATGTGCTTTCCTTTACATTTACCCTGTTTAGGATTTGCCAAGTTTCTTGGATATGTAAGACAATATTTTTCCTAAATTTGGGGAAGTTTTATCATTATTTCTTCAAATATTTTTTCTGCCCCAATCTTAACTCTCTTCTCTTTCTCTGAGGCATCAAATACTTGTGTTAGAGTGTTATTGCCCCACAGGTTTTTGAGTCTCTGTTCACTTTTCCTCAATTGTTCTCTTTTTTCTTGAGATTGGATAATTTCTGTTAAATCCCTCTTCAAGTTCACAGATTCGTTTTTCCTGCTCTCCCCAATAAGATATTAAATCAGTGACTTTTTCATCTCATTTAATTTGGATTTTCAGTTATAGGATTTTGATTTAGTTTTTTACAATTTTCATTTCTCTCCTGAGATTCCCTATCTCTTCATTCATTAAGACCATGTTTATCCTTCAATTCTTTGAACATATTTTCACTCGATTCTTTGAACATTTTTATTGTAGCTGATTTAAAAATATTTGTCTGCTAAATTCAACATCTAAGTCACCTTGGTTTGGTTACTATTGACTGCTTTTTTTCTTGGCTATGGGTCACATTTTTCTGCTTCTTTGTCTGTCTAGTGACTTATGAATAAATATTAGATATTTTGAATAATATGTTATAAAGGTTCTGAATTTTGTTACCTTCCTCTGAAGATTGTTAATTCTTGTTTTAAGCAAGTTCAGTTATCAGCTGATCACCTTGAATTTGTGTAGGCTTATTTTTATACTTTGTTCTTAAGATCTGTGGAAAATCCAAGGTAGAAAACTTCTTACTTTTGAAAATAAAGTTTTATTGGAACATAGTCAAGACTGTTCATTTACAAATAGTCTATGGCTGCTTTTGTGCTATAATGACAGGGTTGAATAGTTTAAATAGAGACCTTATGACCTGTAAAGCCAAAAATATTTACTATATTGCCCTTTTCGGAAAAAGTTTGATGACTCCTGCTCTAGAGTATAGTCCTTTCACCTAAGGCAAGGCCTTTCTGGTTTCTCAGCTGGAT
Organism: Choloepus didactylus; assembly: GCF_015220235.1. NCBI lineage: Eukaryota > Metazoa > Chordata > Mammalia > Pilosa > Megalonychidae > Choloepus > Choloepus didactylus. The sequence goes on along the minus strand of NC_051326.1, from coordinate 29,927,661 downwards.
TCCAGGGACATTAATTAAATGTTATTAAGATCTCCATTTCTTTGGGGTCAAGGTCCAAAGGCCTTTGGACACTGCCTTTCCTCCAGCACTGCCAGTATCTGTTAAGTTTTAATCCCATAGTAGCTGTTATATGGTAAGGCCCAGGTGATCTCCTGCTCTTTTACAGTCCAGTTCTCAGTCATGGTCTTGTCTTCAAGAAAACCCCATATAGACTTTTGGGTTGTCTTCTTTGCATAGCTACCTATTTGCTGATGCCCTGCCCTGCCGATCCCAACTGCTTAAGTTGTCCTAAACTGTTCTCTGTCTCTTCAGCTTAACTTCCAAGCCTTGCTTGGACTTTAGTTCTTTGTGATATGGCTAGAAAATTGTTCCCTAGTAGAGAACTGGATGATTGTTGGTTTCACCTTGTAACTTTTTCTCCCTCAGGGATAACAATCTCAGGCTGCTTGTTGTCCACTGCCTATAAACAATTGCTTTAAATATTTTCACCCAGTTTTATGTTGTTTACAGCAGGAGGACTAGGGTGGTATTAACTACTCCGTCATGAATAGACACATAAATATTTCCAGTTCTTTTTAAATCCTTATCACCCTCTTGGCAGATGATATCTTTCAGAGTCTGTGGCTCAATTTCTCATTTCTCCTCCAACTCCTAGCTGGATATGTCCTCTCTTCTTCAGATAGGTCAGCTGTCTTAGAGATCTGCCAATAATTTTCTATTTTCTCTCCTAGGGACATCTGTAGTTCACAGCAAAATAAAGGGACTAATACCCCCTGAATGCAATGACTGAGAGAGCCCTTTCAGATCCTGGTGGCCAGCTCTGCCCACCACCTTTTCTTCCCTAGGATGACTCAGTACAATGTCAATACCCATCATGGCTGTGCATTTTTTAGAATTACACTTCACAAGAGAAAATCATGTTCACATTAATATTAGTGCACATTTCCATCTATGTAAGAAGAGTAATTGGTTGCAGGCTCAAGGATAAAATATTCAGTCAATATCCAGGCAGTTCTCATAATGAGAAAGAAAAGAAAGGGAAAATAAACCTCCATTTATATAGGGACAAGGATGATGTGCCAGGGACTCTGTGAAGCACTTCCACATATATAATATCATTTAATTCTCACTGAAACCTTGAGCAATTGGTCTTATTGTCCCCATTTTGAATACATGTGGAACCCCAGGCTTTGAGAGATTAAAATAACTTCACCAGCTCATACATGGCTAGTCAGTGGTGAAGTCCAGAAGTCAGGTTGGCTGTTTGACTTCAGAAATCTCTTCCATACACCAGACCACCTACCAAACTCTCCCTTACTCATATGCACAATTTATAGGGCTGCATGCTTTGTGACTCACTGTTTTAAATCTGCCCTTTATATAAATTTATTTTACTTGGAATAAAAATGTTGGAAATCAGGAAATTGTGCAGTTTTCCCTAACTGAAATCAGCCTGTCTGCATCTACCAGCACAAGCCAAGAACCAGATAGTAGAAGTGTCAGTTTAAGAAGCAAAGTTTTCACTCATCCTTTTTTTAACCTTAATAATATTCATAAGAACTAACATTGATTAAGTACCTTCTGTCTGCTTCTGTGCTAAAAATTACAAGCACATCTAATTTAATCCCCTCAGCCAACTTGTGAGGAACGTACTCTTGCTATGCCCCATTTTACAGATTAAAATGAGAAAGTTTGGGGAGGTTAACTAATTTCTAGCAGATGGTAAGTAGCAGAAATATGGATCTGATCCAGACTTTATGATTTAGAGTCTGTGCTTTCAGCAACTGTCCTGTACTCATTTCCAGCTGTGTCCATCTAAAAAGCTTTGATTCCACACTCCTGGACTCTCAGAATTATACATAATCCCAGTCTTGGTCTTTTTACCCTCCATGTCCATACTGTTTTCCAAAGCCTTGGAAGAGGCTTGAGTTCAAATCCAGACTTTGAGACACTCGATAAAACTCAGGTACATCATTCCAATTTGGCCAGAACTGTGAGAGTTAAGTGTGTGTGAGCACAGGGAAAGTGGTCAAATATTCATTAGTTATATGAATAACTAAGCCACTGCCCTGAAAATGTAAGTATCCCCTCAATTTAATTTTATCTGACATGGTTGGCAGAGGCGAGTGATATTGTTATCAAGTAAAACCGACATGTATTTTGGAATAAGGCCAACTGATCTCTCAAAAACAAGGCAACCATAGCTAATAGGTCTTTCCTGCCACAGTTACAAAGTAAGTAATATAACCTGTCCAGGAGATGAGCAAAAACCCTTGGGAAAAATCTAAAGTCAGTTACGAAAATTTGATAAGAAAAACAGAAAAATAAACTTTCCTAGCACAGAAAGAAGAGCTTTAAACATTAGAGAATGGCTCTTACTCTAAAGGGTTGTGAGGACAAGCGATGCATTTCCCTCCCTCTTCAATCGACCAGCGTTGAGTCCCCTCCGTCTACCCTGTTCCTGGTGGGAGAAAACTGGTGCGAAGGCTCTGTAGCCTGAACGATGGGGCCAATTAGATAGAAGTGAACAAGTGGAGAGTGGATAGGGCCCGAGACTGGAAAAGCGTCTTTGGCGGTTCCACAGCGAGCCTGCCTCTCCCGCGCGCCCAGAGGCTCGCCTAATTCCGCTCTCTTTCATCAGGGCAGTGCTCCCTCATTTATAGGATCTGGTTAAGCTCGAAAAGATGTGCAGTTCAGGATAAAGGGAGAACAGCAAATGTAGCCCTTGAATCTTGGGAAGGAGTCTTTACCCAGATCCCCCTCAGAAGGGGCAGTCACCCCGGCCCTCAGGCCTGGCGCCAGGGCGGCGGCGTCCTTAGTAATGAGGGAATTGAATGTGTGCAATATGAGATCCTTCCGGACCGGCTCCTTTCTCCCCAGCATCCCACGCTCCTGTTCTGCCTTGGGAAGCTGCCAACCGGAAAGTAGAAACTACATAAAGTTCCTTAAAAGAACCGTCCCTTAAACCGCTCGTGGGGAAGAGGTTCAATAAGGGTCGTGTATGTGTGTCTCGTGGGGGTGGTGGCGGTGGGGCGGTGTTAGAAGGGAGAGTGGATGCTGGGTGCAGACCCCCAGAATTCTGGGCTGGTTACTGCAGCGTTTCGCACAGTGTGCATTTCTCAGGGAGTTGCGGGTGCCTGCGGCAGTAACCGAGGACGGGAACCGCGTGGTGAAGGGTGAGAATAGAAAAGAAGGGTGGCCTAAAGGAGAGATAAGGAGAGGAACTAGGAGCGCCAAGAATGGGCAGAGATGGAGAAATGAGAAGAGGAATTAGATGGGAGAGAGGGCAAAAGCCCGGGGAGTATCTAAATGATAAAGTACAAAAGCTAGAGCAGCAAGGTTAGGGCAAGGCTCGCGGGGATCCGGGCCTTGATAAGTCCTCTGCATCACCGTTTCTTCAACTCTAAAACCAAGGGATTGCTCCCGAGCAGGAAGTCAGAGCCCCTTTTGGAGTCAAGAACGCCTTTAGAATCTGATGAAAGTTATGTATTCCTTCCCCAGAAACGCGCCTGTGCACGAATACACAAGTGGGGCGTATTTTCCGGGGGATCCCAGGAGCCCCCATTCCGCCCTCTGGTGTAGAGGCGCGGCGCTGGACTGGCGCTAGGGCTCCTCGCAACCCTGAGCGGGAAGAAAAGGGGGCGCTGCACCAGGCCGAATGGCCCACGGCTTAGCAGGCTGGGGGCCGCAGCTCCGGCAAGGAATGACTCAGCAGCCTCCGGCTGCAGGAAACAGGGAAACAGGGAAACAGGGGAGGGAGGGAGGGACGGGGAAGGCCGCCGGCCCCGCAGTCTGTTCCGCAGACGCGGCGCTCGTCCGGAGCCCCAGCTCCCAGCGCTTGGCGTTTTGGGATATCGTCTCCGACCCGATGGCTCCTTTGACCAAGGGGACTTCCCCTTTTACTCTGGTCCTGCATGCCGCCGGCCCAGGTGCGGCTTCCCGGGTCATTCACGCCGCGCCCCTGGGGCTGTGCAGGTCCAGGGCACCCCCGTGCTGGCTTGCCTTACCCTGCAGCAGCCCGCTTCTCCAGGTTTCAAGGGGGCAGCAAGTACAGCTGCCCCTCCGGTCCGCGGGATCGCCCTTCACCCCTCTGCAGTGCTCGCTGGCTCGCTCTGCTTCCCTGTCGCCTGGTCTCAGCTTTTTTTTTTTTTTTTTTCCGCTTGGCAAAGTTGGAGTAGTCAAGTATTGAACTCTGCGGGAGAGAATGCTGCAACAGCATCTATCCCAGAGCCTGGGCATGGGGAGAAGGAAGGGAGGAAGGGGGCGGGCAGGCCTTCCACCACCGGGTGGGGAGCGGGAGGGAAGGGGTCGTGTAAAACAAAGATTTCCCATAAGTGTTTTCCACTGAACAGCGTGGTTATAATGACGCCGACTCCCAGCGCACAGCTGAGGGCGACGCCCTAGGGGTCCTTCCCGCCGCCCGGCGCTTTCTCAGTCACCAAGGCGGTGGAGGCGGTGTCAGAGCCCGCAAAGGACTCTACGGCGGAGCGGACTATGCAGCGAGCGCGTTTTTTCAATAAGCGGGGTGTTTGGCCTTTTGGAAAGGCTGCGCTGCAAAGCACACCGTTAACATGAACAGGTGCACCAATTCAGGGAAGAGGAACCCGAAAAACTTTTCCCAAAGAAAGGACATGGAAACATTTAATTAGCCGTCTCTCTTTGTCTCCTGTCTGGTTGTCAAGCTGAAAGTCAGCCAGTCCAGTTAATAGAAAATATTATATATAAATAAGGGCCACTGCCTTCCCTCTAAATAATTCTGGTATCTAGTTCAACCTGCTGAAGCATTTATCTCCAGAGCCTGCCCTTGGCACAGCCAAATTTTATAGAAAAAGTCTATTAAATCCTTTTGTATCCAGAACCACTTTGTCTCTAATCCTTCTGATTTGCTCTTCCTTCCTCCTTAGGGTGGGGAGCCAGGCCTCTTGATTCCCCATTCCCTTGTCTTCTAATGCTCTATAATGCCTCCTTCATCTCATCCCCAGCAGAGAAAGGGTGAGTCATTCATTATTCATTCCTCCTTATATGCCTCAGGCATTCTCCTTTGCAACCTATACATCAGAGCCCTTTTTAATATAGAAGTTTGCATCTTTCCTTCAAGGTCAAGAACTTGGACATTCTGTGGTTCTGTGATTCTTTTCATTCCTTTCTGCTTTGAATTGGTTAATCACAGCCTCTTCTTTCTTCCCTGTGTCCCTATGGAAAGGTTGTCTGGTGACATAGCAGAACTATAAACTAAATGGGTTTCAGTGACAAAGCAGAATCTCATTGCTTGAGAGACTCTTAATGAGACATAAATTTGGCCTCTGGCAGGAGCCGCCAATGAGAATGAGATAATGTCTCTGGCAGAGCAGACGAATTTGAGATGTAACATGTTAATAGCCAGACCAACCTCAGATCTCTTTGTGGAACCATCCTGGCCTAATACCGAGTCACCTTGGTGTCTGCTTTCTCCTGTTGCAAGTCTGATCAAAAGGTGTGCTATTTGAGGACAGCACAATTAAGTCACAAATTTGACCCACCAGAGCATATACAGTTCAATAGAGTCTAGAAGCCTGTGTCATCATGTTCCAGTACTACGCTATAATGACAAAGGCACTGCAGTAAGTACTTCCTGTCCCAATATCCCTCCCCTTAGCCTGAAATATGCCTGAAACCCCTGGCGTTGGAAAACTGACCCAACTGTCCCCTTTCTCTAACAGGAAACCAAGACCCAGGGAAGTTTAGTGCCTGGTTCAACTATAGAATTCAGTACTCTCGATTCTCTGGGCAGTGTCTTTTCTACCTCTCACTGCTTCCCTTGCCAATTATGACCCAGGATGCCCTGTAATAAAATATGTATACGTTTGGGAGGATCAATATACTAATGCATTACTGTCTCAATGTAAATTCTTTATTTATTAGAGGTTAGTAAGTTAATCAACTGGAAATGCAATGAAGTAAGGAAGGAGTGTGGGAAGAAGTGGGTGGAGAGAAAATTGCTGCAGCCATGTCTCTTGGGGATCCAGGTGGCACGTGGGGGCAGTTGGAGCTAGCAGGTGGGCTGATAGGCTGGACAGCAAGAGGGTGTGGGAAACGACATCTGGCCTAAAGTGCATTATGCCTAGAAAACAGCAGTCCTCCTCCCAGGTCTGGGTAATGCTCAAAGAATTGCTTTACACATGCTGCGATTATTTATTGTTTACCATCCATTAGCCACTTAGTCTCCCTTCTTGCCACTGCAGAGTGGTGGGGAAGCAGGCAATCATTATACAGCGGGAAACTGCACACTTAGGAAAGCATCTGTATCTCTCAATTCAAACTGTACGAGGGTCTGGCATTTTCATCCATCTAAAAGCTTTCTTCACAAATAAGCTGGTGGATGGTGGTCACTTGTCAGGTTTAAGGTGGTGCACTAAGTGGAGAAACGTGGCCAGAATAAATGCAGCAGCATCTAGGAGATTTGGCAGGTGGGAGCTAGCAGGGCAGCTGCAGTGGACTGATGAGGCAAATGGTGTTTGGTTTAAATTTAATACTGATTTTTTTCCTCTGCAATTTACCTAGTCCTCAGGGTACTCTTATATTGTTTCAGTAAGTCACAGTTTTATCAACAATAATGCTATGCTTTTGTCAGCCAAGCAGTTTTATGGAATCAAAGAGGGGCTGGGAGGTGCAAGTACTTAATATAAGAAATATGGGGGCCCTGACCACAGCTTAGTTTTTCTTTTTTCTTTTTTCTTTTTTCTTTTTTAATAATAAGCCCCAAAACAATATGCCACTATTTCATATACATTTAACTCATAATCATCACTCATCCAGTACTCTTGGGTCTTGTAATGTCACCCCTCTGGCTAAAGGAATACATTTGCCCCTGAAAGAGTCTTAAATTTTACCATAATTCTATGCTAATAATGCATAGGTTATGTTATGGGAGAGAGGAAAATGTATAAACCTTCAACTTTAGTGTATATTACAATTTGCTATTAAGGTTGTTCAGATTTGTTTTGGCTACAGATGCAGTTAAATATGAAGGCAATTTGAAAATTTTGTGTTTCCAAACATAGAATAAGTGTCTCAATTTACTCAATCATGAAAGTTTACAGAAAGAATATTAAAGGAAAAAATTATGCAGCACCAGGGGCAGCCCAAAGAAGAAGAGAGAATATTCAAATAATGAAGTCCTTTTCCTATATACTTCCATTTTAATAAAATCACTTATAAGGAATGAAAATGAAGTGAAGAAGATTTTAATTAAGGGGTTTGAGTATCCTAACTATTAATTAAGATGGTAAATAAAAATCATTTAATTAAAGATAGGTTTTCTTTTCCCTACCAATTGCCAGCAAATTGCCAATTCAATTCTAGTAGATTCTTAAAAATGTTATATTCTGTTCCGGAAAGTTCAAAGCAAACTTATGAAGTTTTCAGATTTTTTTTTGGATCTCCCTGACTCCTTCATTCAGCCTTTCTCATGCCCCTCACTCCATCATACTCTCTTCCTGTCACCCAGCTAAACCTTTTCTCAGGAAAGAATCCAGTATTATTAACGTACATCTTGATGAAAACATACATCAAAATGTAGTCTCTACCAGGGGTAGAGACATCTTAAGACATATATCTAAGTTTGGAATAAAATGTTAGGATTACAAAACATAAAAAATTCTGAATCATAAGAGGAAATGAGGAAAGTACGTAGGAAGCAAAAATTCCTTCTGGAACATCTTGGAAATGATTCTGCTAAGGAGCAGCTCACGGAATGAGGACAAATTATTGAGGTGTGGTCTCATCTGAGGACAAGTTACATGAGTCTATAATATATTTCTCTAGGCTGCACAGCTGCATTTGTATAGCTGTTAAGAGTATGGACACTGATAGTAAGACCTGGATGATAGGGTCTCCACTTTATCACTTACTAGTTGCTTGAATTTGGGCAAGACTCATTTTTCTGCAGGGACTCGAACAGACATTTGCACACTGATGTTTATAGCAGCGTTATTCACAATTGTCAAAAGATGGAAACAACACAAGTGTCCATCAACTGATGAAAGGGTAAAGAAAATGTGGAATATAAATACAGTCGTATGTTATTCAGCCATAAAAAGGAATGAAGCCCTGATACATGTCACAACATGGATGAACCTTGAAGGCATCGGTTGAGTGAAATAAGCCAGACAAATATTGTACGATCTCCCTGATTTGAAACAATTAGAATAAGCAAATTCATAGAGTTAGAATCTGGAATATAGGTTACCAGTGGACAGGGTAGGGATAGGGAATGGAAGGTTTAGCCTTAAAATGTATACAGGGTTCCTATTTGGAATGACGGAAATGTTTGGTAATGAATGGTGGTGATGGTAGCAACTAACAGCACTGAAATATACATCTGAATGTGGTTAAAAGTGGAAATGTTAGATTATATATATGGTGACAGAATAAAAATTTTAAAAAATCCATGGAACTACACCACACAGTGACCCCTAAGTTAAGCCATGGACTTTAATTAATAATACAATTATAAAAATGTGCTAATATCAATTGTAACAAATGTTCCATACCAGTGCAAGTTGTTGTTGGTGGAGTGGTATGTGGGAATCCTGTATTTTATGTGTGATTGTCCTGTAAATCCACAATTTCTCTAACAAATAAAAAAAGGAAAAGAAAGTAAAGAATCAGTTTTCTTATCTGTATCACAACTTTAGTAACAGTACTGACCTAGTACAGGTTGTTGGGAGGGTAAAAAGAGATCCTGCATGCCTAGTGCAGTGTCTAGGATATGGTTGACCCTCCATAAATCTTAATCATTATTTTTCTGGGTAAGTGAACACAAACCTAGGAGTTAGGAGGCTGGGCTTCTTATTTATATCTCGACTACTGATTGTGTATGATTTTTATTTCTTTAAGAATTTTCTCCTTCAAAAGTTTTCAACTTCTAGTCAATCACAGTGGTGACATAAGACCCTCCAGGGTGCTGTTCCCCCACAGAATCTTTGAATAACTGGCAAAAACTGGCAGAACCATCTTCTTCAAAACTCCAGAAAATAGTTAAAGGGTTGCAATAACTAAGTGAATGCCAAATCAAGAAACTGCAACTTAAAACAATGGTAAGAAAAGCTCATGGTGCCTTTGCTTGCTTCCCACCCACACCCCCTCAATGCAGTGTGAATCCAGCCTGAACTCCCAGTGAGGGTCACTGGCCCTGTTCTGGAAGGAGCAGAGTAAGTCCTAGTGTATACTGTGTATGTCAGTGCCAGTCTATCAGGAGGCAGCCTGAAAGACTGAGCCAAGATACCCTTCTCTGGCTGGTCTTCCTAGAACTTACCTTGCAGGCAGAAGCAGCTTGCACACAGCTAAAGCAGTGTCAGAAACAATTACATCAAAGTGGCCTAGGGCAAAGGATTAAACTACTTTAAGACACAATAGAGCACCTAAGAAGGGAAAAGTCTATTTCATGGAGAATAGAGAGGGCATTCAAATTTCTGTAAATGGGGGATTTCCTAAAGCAAGGAGCACAAGCCCAACACAAGATATAGCCTAAAAAAAAAAAAAAAAAAAAAAAAAGAGGACCCACACCCCACACTTTTGCATTGGGCTGATCTTGATAGGAGGCCTAAATTTTGAAGGAGAGCACCAGCCACCAGCCAGTGCAGAGCCAAAGACTGTGGAAGGTGATTTTTGCATTGGCTTGTTTGTTTTTGTTTGCTCTTGGCACTCAAGTAAATCTCTATCACATCACTAGCTGGACACAAACATAAGGAACAGACAGCTCAGGGACTAAATCCCAGAGTTAACAAAATAAAATATTAAAATGTACAGTATTCAACAAAAAAGTACTGAACAAATGGGAGATTATGGCCGATCCAAATGAATAAGATAAATACTCAGAAAAACATCAATGAAACCAACCAGATTGTGGACATACCAGACAAAGATATTTTAAAAAATGATCTTCAAAATGCTCAGACAGAAAAGGAAAACACAGAGACAGAATTAAAAGGTATCAGAAAGCAATGAGTGGACAAAATGAGAATCTCAAGAAAGAGATATTTTATGAAGGAACCAAACAGAAATACTGGAGTTGGAGACTACAATAACTGAAATGAAAAATTCCTGAGAGGGTTTCAAAAGCTATTAGAGATGGCAGGAAAAGAATCATTGAACTCAAATGTAAGGCAACTGAAATAATTCAGGCTGAGGAGCAAAAAGAAAAAATAAGAAAAGCAAACAGAGTCTAAGAGACCTTTGGGACATCATCAGTTGTACTGATATGTGCATTATAGGTGTCCCTGAAGGATAAGAGAGAAAGAATAGCCAAAGAAATAGCAGCAGAAAGCTACCCAAAATTTTAAAAAGGCGTGAATAGACACATTCAAGATGCCCAAACAGGATAAACTTGAAAAGAACTATGCCCAGGCACATACTAGTAAAACTGTTGAATGCCAAGGACAAAGAGAGACGTCTGAAAACTGCAAGAGAAAAGCAAACATGTTATGGACAAGGAGCCTGAATAAGATTAAGTGTTGGTTTCTCATTTAAAAAACATGGAGGCAAGAAGGCAGTGGGACAAAACATTAAAATACTGAGAGGAAACAATTGCCAATGAAGAATTTTATATGTGGTGAGGTTGTCTTTCAAAAATGAGGGCGAGATTAAGACATTCCCAGATTTTGAAAAAGTGGAGGGAGTTCATCACCATTAGACTTGCCCTACAAGCAACTATAAAGTGGTTTATTCAGACACAGAGGAAAGAACACTAGCCAGCAGATTAAAGTGGCATAAATAAATATAGTTTCCTGATAGAGATAGCCATATTATTAATTATATGTTTGGCAGATATATTTGTAATTAATAAAACAACAAGGTGAGGGAACTGAGGAGTACAGGAACAGTGATTGTTGTATGCTATTGAAGTTAAGCTGGTAACAAATCAAACATGATTGTTATAGATACGTTACAGGATATGAAATTAAACCCATGTAACCAAAAAGAAAATATTTTTAAAAATATATACCAAAGAAAATGAGAAGGGACTCAAAAGGTACAGTACAAAAAAAATCAAATAAATATGAAAGTAGACATTAACAGAAGAATTGAGGGACTTAAAAGGTAAAAGACTTACAAAGACCAAATAGCAAAATGGATTAAACTCTCCTGCCCAAAGGCAGAGATTGACAGAAGGATAAAAAAAAGGCATGATCCAACTCTATGCTATCTTAAATTCAAGATGCAAGTAGGTTGAGGAAGAAAGGATGGGAGAAAATATTCCATGAAAATAGTAACCAAAACAGAGCTGGGGTGGCTATAATAATGTAGGATAAAAGAGACTTAAAGTCAAAAACATTTATGAGGGACAAAGATGGTCATTATATATTGATAAAAGGGAAAATTCAGCAGGAAGATGTAACAATTATGAATATATATGCACTTAACAGCAGAACCCCAAAATACATGAAGCAAATACTGATAGATTTGAAGGGAGAAATTGATAGTTCTACATTAATAGCAGGAGACTCTAATACACTAGTCTCAATAATGGATAGAACATCTGGACAGAAGACCAATAAGGAAATAGAAGACTTGAATGAAACTCTAAACCAGCTAGACTTAATAGACATACATAGAATACTTCACCTAACTACAGCAGAATACATATTCTACTCTAGTGCACATGAGTCATTCCCTAGGATAGACCACATGTTAGATTACAAAACAAGTCTCAAATTAAAAAATATTGAGATCATACAGTGTATCTTCTCTGACTACAGTGGAATGAAGCTAGAAATCAATAACAGAGGGAGAAATGGTAAATTCACAAATATGTGGAAATTAAGCAATATACTCTTAAACAACCAAGGGGTCAAAGTAGAAATTACAATAGATACAGAAAATATCGTGATGTGAATGAAAATGAAAACACAACATACCAAAACTTAAGGGATGCAGAAAAGGCAGTACTGAGAAGGAAATGTGTAGCTCTAAATGCTTACATTAAAAAAGAATAAAGATCTCAAATCAGAGACCTAACCACAACTGGAGGATCTAGAAAAAGAATAGCAAACTCAAACCAAAGCAAGCAGAAGGAAGGAAATAACAGAGTAGAGCAGAGATAAATGAAAAGGAGAATTAAAAAAAAAATAGAATCAACAAAACCAAAAGTTGTTTCTTTGAAAATTTCAGTAAAATGAACATAACTTTAGCTAGACTGACAAAAAAAAAAAAAAAAAAAAAAAAGAGGACACAAATAACTAGAATCAGAAGGGAAAAGGGAGCATTACTGCCAACTCCAAAGGAAAAAAATGACTATAAGAGAATCCTATGGACAATTAAATGCCAACAAACTAGAAGACCTAGATGAAATGGAAAAATTCCTAGAAACACATAAACTGACTAAACTGGCTCAAAAAGAAATAGAAGATCTCAACAGACCAATAACAAGTAAAGAGATGGACCCAGTAACCAAAAACCTCCCAACAAAGAAATACCCAGGACCAGATGGCTTCACAGGGGAATTCTACAAAACTTTGCAAGAAGACTCAACATCAATCCTGCTCAAACTCTTCCAAAAAAATTGAAGAGGAGGGAACACTTCTTAACTCATTCTATGAGGCTAACATCACCCCCATACCAAAGCCAGATAAAGATACCAAAAGGAAAGAAAATTAAAGACCAATATCCCTTAAAAATATAGATGTAAAAGTCCACAATAAAATTCTAGCAAACTGAATCAAATAACAATGAAAAGAATCATACGCCATAATCAAGTGGGATTTATTCCAGGTCTGCAAGGGGGTTCAACATAAGGAAATCAACTAATGTAATACACTACATTAATGGAACAAAGGGTAAAAACACATGATCATCACAACTGATGCTAAAAAGACATTTGACAAAATCTAGCACTGTTTCTTAGCAAAAATACTCATACAACTAAGAATAGAAGGAAAGTTTTTCAATATGATAAAGGACATACATGAAAAATCCACAATTAACATCATACTCAATGGTGAAAGACTGAAAGCTTTCCAAGTTCAGCAACAAGACAGGAATTCCCACTGTAACCAGTTATTAAACATTGTACTGGAAGTTTTAGATAGAGCAATTAAGCAAGAAAAAGAAATAAAAGACATCCAAATTGTCAAAGAAGAAGCAAAGCTTTCCTTATTTGCAAATGAAATTATCCTATGTAGAAAATTCAGAGAAATCCTCAACAAAGCTTCTGAAGCTTATAAATGAATTCATCAAAGTGGCAGGGTGTAATATCAACATGCAAAAATGGGTAGTGTTTCTATACACTAGAAATGAACAATCTGAAGAAGAAATCAATAAAACTTCCATTTCCAGCAGCCACAGATTCAAATACCTAGTAATAAATTTAACCAAGGATTTAAAGGACTTGTATGTGAAGAACTACAAAACATTGATGAAAGAAATCAAAGAAGACCTAAGTAAATGGATGGACCTTTCATGTTCATGGATTGGAAGACTCAATTTTGTTAAGGTGTCAGTTCTACCCAAAGCAATTTACAGTTTCTATGCAATCCCAATCAAAATCCCAGCAGCATTTTTTTGTAGAAATAGGAAAGCCAATCATCAAATTTATATGGAAGAGGAAGGGGCCCAAATAGCTAAAGCCATCTTGAAAAAGAAGAACAAAGATGAAGGACTCACATCTCCTGATTTGAACTTACTACAAAACCACAGTAATCAGAACAAAGTGGTAAAAGCACAAGGACAGACATATAAACAAATTGAATTGAATTCAGAGTTCACAAATGAACTCTTACATCTATGGCCAATTTATTTTTGACAAGGTTGTCATGTCTTCTCACTGGGGAAAGGATGACCTTTTCAACAAACAGTTGTGGAATATTGGATATCCATGTGGAAAAGAATAAAGGTGAACCCCTATCTCACAACATATAAAAAAATTAACTCAAAATGGATGAAAGACCTAAATATAAGTACCAAAAGTATAAGACTTCTAGAAAAAAACATAGAGAAGCATCTCGAGGATCTTGTTTTATGCAATGGTTTCTTAAACTTACACGAAAAGCAGGAGCAACAAAAGAAAAAATAGATACATGGGGCTTCGTCAACATTAAGAATTTTTGTGCATCAGAGGACTTCATCATGAAAGAAAAACGAAAACCTACAGAATGGGAGAAAATATTTTCAAACCACATGCCTGATAAGGGTTTAATATCCAGAGTATAAGAAATGTTATAACTCAACAAATAGACAAACAATCCAATTAGAGAATGAGCAAAAGATTTAAATAAACATTTCTCTAAAAAATATGTACAAATGGACAAGCCATGAAAATATGCACAACATCATTAAACTTTAAGGAAATGTAAATCAAAATCAAAATGAGATAGTTTTTCACACCCACTAGAATGGCTACTCTTAAAAACATGGAAAATAAGTATTGGAGAGGATTTGGAGAAATAGAAACACTCATTCTTTGTTGGTGAGGATGTAAAATGGTGCAGCCATTGTGGAAAAGAGTTTGGTGGTTGTTCCGGTTTGCTAATGCTGCCCATAATGCAAAATACGGATTGGCTTTTACAAAGGGGGTTTATTTGGTTACAAAGTTACAGTCTTAAGGCCATAAAATTGTCCAAGCTATGGCATCAACAAGTATACCTGCACCAAAGGAAGGCCAATGGTGTCCGGGAAACCTCTGTTAACTGGGAAGGCTCGTGGCTGGCGTCTGCTGATCCCAGGTTGCATTCCAGCTTCTCTCTCAGCTCCTGTGTATACTTCAAAGTGTCCCTCTTGGCTGCAGCTGCTCTTCAAAATGTCACTCTCAAGTTGCTCTCCAAAATGTCACTCTTAGCTGCTCTGAGGTCCTTCTGTCTGTGAATTCCTTTCTACGACTCCAGTGATCCAAGTAACACCCACCTTGAATGTGCGGGGTAACACCTCCATGGAAATTATCCAATCAAAGGTCTTGCCCACAGTTGATTGAGTCACATCTCCATGGAAACACTCAAGCAAAGGATTCCAAGCTAATCAACAGTAATACATCTGCCCCCACAGATTACATTAAAGAACATGGCATTTTGGTGGACATGATATGTCCAAATTGGCACAGTGGTTTTTCAGAAAACTAAGTATAGAATTAGCATATGACCCAGCAATCCCACTTCCAGGTATATACCCAAATGAATTGAAAGCAGGAACTTGAACATATATTTGCACACTGATGTTCACAGCAGCATTATTCACAATTGCCAAAAGATGGAAGCAACCCAATGTCCACCAAAAGTGAATGGATAAAGAAAATGTGGAATATTATTCAGCTGTTAAAAATTGAAGTTCTGATACATGATACAACATGAATGAAGTTTGAAAACATCATGTTGAGTGAAATAAGCCAGATACAAAAGGACAAACACTATATGATATCATGTTAAATAATTAGATTATGCAAATTCATAGAGGCATAAAGTAGAATACAGTTTACCAGCAGCTGGGATGAAGGTAGGGAATGAGGAATTAATACTTAATTGGGATGGAAAACTTTTGGTAATGGATAGTGGTGATGGTAGCATAATGCTATGAATGCAGTTAACACCATTGAATTGTATAGTTGAATGTGGTTAAAAGAGGAAATTTTATGTTGTATAAATGTTATCAGAATCAAAAATTTTAAAATCCATAGAATTGTACATTACAAACAGTGAACCCTAATGTAAACCATTGGATATATTTAATAGTATTATTATAATAACATGGCTTCATCTATTGTAACAACGTTACCACAGAAATGCAGTGTTAGTAATAAGGAAAACTGTGTTTGTGGGAGCAGGGTATGGGGGAAGGTCTGTACTTTCTTATGATTTTTCTGTATTTCTACAACTTTTCTAATAAAAAAAAAGTTTTCAAATAACTTGGCATACATATCATTCCAGGCTCCCCAGTTCTTGTGCCAGCCCCTGGCAGTAAATTACACTCTAGGGAAAGACCTTCAAATTCACTAAGAACCAGGTATCTCATGTCTTGCCATGGAACTTCAAGCTTTGCTGCTTCCATTACTTTTATTAATCTCCTTTAAATTCAAATTTGACAAACATTTAATGAGTTAATATTTATTGAAACTTTACACAAGGAGCATTATCTCATTAAATCATCACCGCGGTAATGCGAAGTTGAAATTATTGCCTGCATTTTATAAATGAGGAAACCAAAGCTGAAAGAGATGATGTCACTTGTGTAACATCCCACAGTAGAGAAATTTAAGCAGAATTTTCTCAACCCTTAAGTCAGGATATTTTTTTTAAGGTTCGTTTGGAAAACCACTTCAGAGTTGAGAATAATTGCCTTTTCCTTAATCTCATAGTTCTCAAAAGCATAAAAATAACCTCTCCTTTTACCATATCTTGAACCAAGCAAAAGAAAGAATAAATGGCTGATTCCTGCATCGGTTTAAATTGGCCCCTGACGGTTTGGTAGAATTAATATGCCTCTGACTGACACAATTACCAGCAGGGAGAAAAGCAGGCACGTGCACCTGAGCACACACACAGGATGGCCTGTGGATGACTCGGTGAAGCCACAGACTTACAGGAAAAGAAGCCATTTTTAAAGCCTGTCTGTAGAGTGGAGAAAGTGAGGTTATATACCCTATACCGAGAACCATCCTTGGCCTAGAAAAGTGCTATCTTTGATGGAAAATTGGGACTATAACATCTACTCTCGTCTTCCCTCAGTCTCGGTTTAGATATCATTTCAAAGGATGGAACCAGCAAGGGCTCAAACATAATTACTCTATAAATAATTAATAAGGTACTATTATTATTACTTTAAAAATCCCATTTTGTGACAAGTCTCCTGATAGCAGTTGAAGCTTAATTTAGCCAAATAACTGTTCTGCATTAGGTAATGTGGCCCATTATATTTTAGGCTCAGAAGATATTTCCAGATGTACTGAGACAGTAGTGATTTATCACTCGTTCTGGGAGCCACTTTCTTGGAATGCCAGGGACATCTGAGTTTATTATCACTTTCCATGGTAGTTGTGGTAAAATTAGTTTGGTACTGGATTATTCAGTTATCCATAGTGGAGCCCATGTAACTCAATGCTCTCTTCTCTTTGCAGAGGTCAAGTTATAAGTAAACACCTTTTTAATGATTTTGATATGAAGTTAAGTGAAAAAAACTTCATATAGATAGAAAGCTAGGTAGAGAGGTAGAGATAGATAGATGATGGATGGATGGATGGATAGATAGAGATAGATAGTATAAACTCAACTATATAAATGTCCCTAATTGATTATAATGTAAGGGCATTCAAAGAAAGCATCCCAAAATGTTAACTGTGATTATTTCTGACTTTTAAAAACCATAACATGTAATATTTTCTTCCAAACACATCTCTGTATCTTCCACAATAGGCATACAACTTTCAACAGAAAAAAAGAAAGAGTTGTTTAAAAACAAGCAGATGTCTTTCTGAAGGCTTTGCCCTGGTCTCACAGAATGTATTATGAGACACCTACACTGTGTACACACCGATTGCAATTGGATGACCTGGTCCTAGCAAATCATCAAAAATTATTGACTGGAAACACAATCCTTGGAGTTTATTACCTCCATACTGTCATCTGTAGTTCACAGCTGGGAGACTGATATATGGGTAATTAGAGAGCACCCAATATTCTGATCCCATGCATCCTATTAGACTTGTCAGATGTGTGAGCAAGTGTGTGCATAACATAATTTGAGCCAGAAGATGTAAAATGTACTTGAGTATAAATCAATAATGCAGAGGTTTTTAATTTTCTCAGAAGTATCTTTGATATTTTTCCTGAAGATAGTTGGCTCCTGTGCTGCAAAATACTGTCTCTGCTTCCATACTGCCCATTGGTTCAAAGGCAGAAGCCCTAAAAGTAGTCGCCATCATACACTGAGATGGTTTGCAGCCACAGGACAGTCACTTGTTTTAAATTGAAATGCCCTGTGTTCCTTTGTCGCAAATGTTACGGGGTCCATATGGTATGAGCACATGTGGGTGTCAGTAGCTCTTAGGGCCAGGACCAAGTCTCTTAGGAGCTGAAGATGCCAGGAGTTTCTCTGTATCTCTGCCTAACCTACCCCCATCCTTGGGTACTGATGCCCAGGGGGAGTCCTTCTTTACCCCCAGTTGAGAAGATGAGCCCTGTACTTTCTTGCCACAGTATTAACTAATGGGATTCCAGTAATGCCCTATGCACCTCTTGCAATTTTATGCTGACCTTCCAAAGCTACATCCCCAAACCCCTAGCGAGTCTTTCAGAATGCCTGCCTAGAACTGGATTTGCCGTGCCATGCTCCTGTTTTGTTCTTGATCTTGACTACCAGTGCCTTGGCTTCTGCTGTCATTCGGCTCATAACCCTTTTAGCATCAACCCCTGAAGTGTGATCTCTTTGCTTTGTATCAAAAATTTTCTTCCTTACATTTCCTCCTAAAGGCACGTAACCAGCGGCCATCAGTACAACCTCTCTCAACTTTTTATGAAAATAGTCATTCACTTTAAAGGGCAAAAACATACCACCTCCCAAAATGAACACAGATGTTTATCCTAATGCCAGGATGTGGGAAGATGAGGAATTTGAAGCTCAGATGGGTCAAGTCCTTGCATCTATCTTGCTCTTTCATTGCTCCACACTGTGCAGAGTGCTCTTCCATGGTGATATTAATGCTGAAATACGTTAATTCTTCCAGAAATAAATCATAAATGTAGTGCAATACTATCAAATACCATCCCAAATATTTTTAATTGGCAAACTGCTTCTAAAGTTCATCTAGAAGCATAAACACTTGAGAATGACTACAATCATTTTGAAAAAGAAAAATAGCAGTGGGACTTACCATATCAGATACTATACATATTCAGAGAGATGAACGAAAATAAAAGTAAAAATATAGATTTCATTGTATGTAATATTTTGGTATAGGATAAAAAATGGCAGTTTGACTCAGTTGAGGAAAGAATGGATTAGACAAAAAATGATATTGGGAAAACTGGCTAACCACATGTCCCTTCATACACCAAAAAACACTTCAGATATATTACATATTTTAAATTAAGTAGATGAAACTAAAAAATTCTAGATGAAAATACAGATAAACATTCATGAGCCATTGGGAGGTAGAAGGACTGCACAAGCTTTACAACAAAGATAAAAGATGGAAGAGAATGATGAGTTCGAGAATAGAAAATATTTTAGACTGTTATATACAAGAGAGTCCTTAAATAAAGTTAAAAGGCAAACAAAAAAAACTGACCAAGGCTTTGAAACATAGATTGTGGACACAAATTCATTAAGTATATTTTTAGAAACTGAATATACAAAGAGCTCTCACACACCTAATTTATAAGAGAAATACATAAATAGAAAATAATACAGGTCATTACATTATTTAGAAATTAAATTCTGCTACATGTAAATTCTGCTACATGTAGGGATTAAATTCTGCTACATGTAGCAGAAATCCAAATAACAGTGACTTAAATAAGATAAGGAGTTTATTTTCTCTTGTAATAAGAAGTCTGTTAAAAGGTTGCTGATACTGTTACAAGCAGGTAAAGATACCAGAGCTGAGTATTCTGTAATTACCTTGGCTTTTCCCTCACAGTCACAAGATGGCTCCCCCATCCCCATCATTGTGTCTATATTCCAAGCTGCATGAATGGGAAATGAAAAGAGCACATGCCAGCCACGCTTCTTTATTACACAAATTTCAAGTATATCTCTTTTGCCAGTCTTTGCCACATAAGCATCTTTATTTACAATGAGGGCTTTTTAATGTCATTTTTAGCTGGGTACTTACCACCTCTCACAGAATTAGAGTTGTTAGTAAAGAAGGGGAGACTTTAATACGCAAGTAACAGTATCTGCTGTAGTCAAGAACATAAAGCTCATAAAAAATAAATGGTGCTAGCAAATATATATATACATATATATGTATATATACACACACACACATACACACAGTAGAAATCAAAATGTAATTTAAAATGAAATACAAAATTCACCTATAAAACTGGCAAAAATTGAGAACAACATAAGGTTGATAAGAAACTGAAGAAGTTGACATTTTATCACTGACTCTGGTAATGTAAATCTGGGAAACAGTTTGCTAATAGATACAAAAGTATAAAAAACTTTCCATATTTTTCATTCAAAAATTCCATCTATATAAATATACATTTAAGGAACCAACTGTGGAATTGTGTAAAGATTAACTATAAAAGATGATCAGTGTATGTATATTCATTTATTCTTTCACCTGTAATGCTTATACAGCTGTCACTTTACCGGTCCTAGAATGGAAATGGACTGTAAAGGGCTGGGCTCTGTAATCCAGTCCACTACTTAGCTTCCTGCCTTCCTTTCTTACTTCCTAACAGAACTCCCAAGAGTGAACCTGATTTGGGTAACGGTCCCATTCTCTTTGCAAGAAATCATCTATAATTATAACAGTTTTACTATCTTTAAGACATTGTCAAGTTGCTAAAATCAAGAACAAAAAAAGAACAAAAGTTATAAATAAGCCACTTCTAGAGATGGAACCATCTATGTGATTCTTGTTGAGACAATCAATTTCTTTATTGCTTATCAGGTTTTTTTTAATTTTTAAAAAACGTACAAAGCAACAAAACAGCCTGAGAGGGAGAAGGAGTATTTATTTCGTCTCTTACAAC
This sequence comes from Choloepus didactylus, assembly GCF_015220235.1. Taxonomy (NCBI): domain Eukaryota; kingdom Metazoa; phylum Chordata; class Mammalia; order Pilosa; family Megalonychidae; genus Choloepus; species Choloepus didactylus. The sequence goes on along the minus strand of NC_051326.1, from coordinate 29,906,995 downwards.
ATTTGGGGAGGTTGAAGTACACACAGCTCATATAAATAAATATTAAAAGTCCTTGCCTTCTGCACTTTTCTAGAACCCACTAACTCCTAGGAACATGTTCTGCTCTTCACCCCTCCTTTTGTCCTCTAAATCCTTCTCAACTACTCCACCCTGCACAGACACCTGTGCAAGGAGTATAATTCCTTGTGCTTTGAGTCTGATTTTGTCTTTTAATTCTCACGGACTAAGATCACAGATGAAAGCTAAGCAGCCAGTGACTGATTATTATATTTTCAGTAGATGGAACACGAAGTCTGTGAATTCTCAAACATTAATACTTTTGATCCCAACATGCCTCAAATATTTCTTGAGAACCTACTATAGCCAGACATTAAACCAAGCAATACTGCATCAATGGTGAACAAATAAATGTGATCCCCACCCTCATGAAGCAAATAGCCATTGGGGGAAAAAAACAACATTAAAAAAAGAAATAAAATATATAATTACAAATTTCAGTAACTTCATAAAGAAAACAAAAAAGGGAAAACATAACAGGTGTGAAGAGGAGCATGTTGCGGATTGGGTGGCCGTAGACAACCTCTCTAAGTAGGTGATATTTAAGCTGAGGGTGGGAGAAGAGTGGGGCAAAGATACCCAATGTGATGGAAGAAGAGATGTCAAGAATGCCTCCTAGGTCTTTTAAGCTTTGGGGGAATTCCAATTACAGATGTAAAGTGATCTTGCATTCAAAGGAGAAGCAATGACAAGGGATATAAATTTTGGATTTATTGGAGATAGATGACATTTTAAGCCATGGAGTGGATGAGATCTGCTAGGGAGCCAGAGTGGTGATGAGAAAAGAGAAGTGTGACTTCCTGAGAGGTAGAAAGAAGACCATGAAAGCCAAGAGAAGAGAGAACCTCAGGAAGCACTGAGCTCGGGAATGAATGGATCAGGAAAGGAGCAGCCATTGGAAGCAGGTCTTGAAGGAAGGGAGAAAGGCATTCCAATCAAAAGGAACAGTGTGGGAAGGCACAGAAGAGAAAAAGCTGGGAGCACCATTGAGTTTGGCTGAGGCATAAGGAGAGTTTGGGGCATTTCGGGAAAGGTACTGCATGTAGGCTGAGGAGGAGGCCATGAAGAAAAGAGCAATTTTGAGCTGGGTATTCAAATGCCTTTTTTCTTCACTGCATTTAGGTTTCTTCTCACATACAGCCTTCAGGAAGAGGTCTTCCCTGAGCACCTTATCTAGAATTCCCACTTTCACTGACTCCATTCTGCTTTAGTTTTCTTTTCAGTAGTTGATACCACCTATAGTTTCTATACATTTATCTGTTATTTATTGTCTGTCTCTTCTTCTAGAAAGGTAGCTCCATGAGGGCAGGAACTTTATTGTGTTCACTTCTGTATTTCCAGTGACTGACAAGTACCCACCTCCTGGTAGGTGCTTAGTAAATATTTGTTGACTAATAAATGAATCCAGGCAATACAAGTGAGTAGCTGAAAGTGAGGAAGAATGGTTATATGGGTGGGAATTTTGAGAAGCAAAGTGAAATTATGAATTTTTCATCAATTTAGAATGTGAAACCAATTTTATTAAAGAAGCATGTTAGGATTTCTGGGCAGAGTTGAGTGTCCTGTTGAGACAGGTGACCATGAATTATAGTATGGTTGTCATTAGTAACAGCCATGTGATGGGTGCTGAGCTTATCCATGGCTGGAGTTTTGCCATGTTCATGCAGCAGAGGGAAAGATCAACAGTTGGTTGGTTGTGATAGGCCATGGAATCCATGCTGAATAAAATGAACAGTCAAGACAGGAGGGAAGGTTGGTGGGGAGAGAGAAAATGGTGGAGTCAGTGGATCATGTTGTAGAAGAGGTTAGAGAATTGTCACAATAGTTCTTTAGCAAGTGAGCTGAAATAAGAAGATACTGTGTTTGGGGAGGATGATGTTTGAATTTGCACCTTTTGCACTAACTTATTTGTCTAACAAGATAGTGACTAAACAAATTATGACATATAAATATATGTATCTTTATAATGAAATGTTATACAGCCATTAAATATTATATGTAAAAGAATATTTAAAGACATGGAAAGATGTTCACACTATATATAAGTGATAAAAAGAAAACTACAAAACTATGCTTATTTTATAAGAATAAAACCATAGCACATATGAAGTATTTGCATGGAATAAAAACTGGAAGGATACATGCTGAAATGTTAACTGTGATTATTTCTGGGTAGCAGGATTACAGGTCATTTAATTTTTTTATATTTCCTAAATATATTATAAATATGTATTATTTTTGTGTTTGGAAATAAACCCTGATTTTTTTTAAGACTTACTGATGTCCAGAGCACTCTTTTAAAATGTAGATTTACCTGAAAAGTGGGGAAGATGTGATATTTAAGAGTTGATGTCTCAACAGATCATTAGCCCAGAAGAAATATTACACACTGAGTTCATTACCCTTGGTATCAGATGTGGGATGTGGTCTCTGTAGGTGACAAAAGTGGCGGGGGGGGGGGGGTAGGGGGGGTGGTTCCTCTGGGTTACAAAGCCAGTGAGCAGCAGAACTCAGATAAGAAGGCTGATCTCCTGGCCTCTGCACAATGCCCTTCCAGCCTATCTTCCCTCCACCCCACTGTTTTTCCCAAGCAGTACTTCACAAGATGAAAGAGGCACCTCAGAGCAGGCAGGCTCTTCCTCATTCCATATCTCACACTTTGTAGGAAGCTGCTCCAAGACGTTTGTAAGACTATAAGTAAACATGGCTTGAGGGGCAGAAGAAATGAACTGTAGAAAGCATTTATAAGACTAGCTCTATTTCCCAGATGGTGGTCTCTTCCTCATGAAGTATCGTCAGTCCCATTCCATTTTCAAGTCAGGTTGAAATATTGTCCAAGAGATTCCTACATCAATCTCAACACAGTTGTTACTCCATCTTATTTTACAGGATGCCATCTTCTCTTTAGCTAGCATATGATGTGCTTCAAATACCTTAAAAGGGTGGGGCTAAATAATATTTAAGGATTGTTGTTTGGTAATGTCATTTTGGTCTTTAAAACATGTACCTTATCAAGTCTGTTATTTGTTCTATGCCATTTAACTGGTTGAGATCTGTTTTCTTTAATCACCTATGGTCAGAGGGCTGAGACCTTGGAGAGACTTCACAGTAGCTCTTTATTCCTCCTCCCACTGTATTTCATTATTTGGGTTTTGGTGTTATTATTAATGCAAGAGTTCTGGATGGTGCATTGAAGAAACAATGGCAGAAGGTAAGGGCCCAATTGCATAAATGAGTACAAACCACTCTTGAAAGATCCGAACCCGCAGCCCTCTGACTTTTGGGATAGAATACTCTCTCACCTCCACCCTCTCCAATCTGCCTAGCCCACTGCCGCCAAAGGCCTCTCCCTGGAGCCTAGCTCTGACACTACCGTAAGTCCTATTCAGAAGTGGTCTCTACTTTTTCCTTGCCAACTCCTCAACTTCTTCCATGAGCTGCCCCAAACCTTCTATAAACCTGAACCAAACTGACCTGGGCTTCTGGTTCTTTCAGTTCAGTGCCTGGTTCCTGGATTCCCCCTCTTCCTTCCTTCAAGGCCTAATGAAAATGCCGGCTCCTTCAGGAAACACTTGTAGATTCCCTAACAAGAAGTAATCTCTTTCTCGGTCCTGTGAACTTCTTTAACTCCTTGGCTCTACCTCCCTACAGCATTCGCTGCTTTCTATTTTGACAAAAGATAATTTGTATGGTTGTCTTAACTCTTCTAAAGTTGCTGGAGGGGATGCAGTCATTTTGTTCATTTCTATATGTCCTAAAGATCCAGGCACATAGTAATTGCAGATGGATTCTGGGTGAATGTAGACTAGATGAGAGACTTCTGTAAAAATATGCAGAGATCCAATGACTCATTTCTGGGGCCATCTGTAGAGTACACATTCAATTTAAATCCTTGGCTGTAAGTATGTCAAAAAAAAGCAGAGCCCTTCATAATTTTACTTTGTGGGATTTCTCCTATGTCCTTGATGAGTGATTTCTGCCCCCACCGACAATGGCTTAAAATCTTAACAATAAGAGCTGAACCTGAGATATAGTGGAGGATCTAAGTCCATGTCTAGCATGAATAGCATTATTGGTGCAATGGAAAGTAGCCACGGTGCAATTACAGCACATCTTGAACAAACGAACTCAGCAATGATTATAGCTGGAGTGGTGGGTCAGGGGGAGAAGTGTAACAATAATACTGTCTTTGTTCTGCGATGGGGACTTGGGAGATAAAAAGGTGTTTTCGTTGTTGTTTTTTTGGGGGGGAGGAATCTTTCTATATGGAGCTGGTATTTCATGGTCATAATGCATTCTGTGGGATTTGGGAATCCCAATTACATTATCCAAATGATGTCGACCATTGATTGAACCCTGACATCGTATTAGGTACTGTACTTAGTAACTGGTTTAGTTGTCTCAACAACCATCTCAGTTAGGTATTACAGTTATCCCCATCTGTGGGTCTGGAAAGAGAAGCATGTGGAGATTAAGTGGCCTGGTCCAGGGCACAGTCAGGGTTGGTTGGGGGAGCAGACTTGGAGACAGTCTGGCTGCACCAATGCTGGGCTTCTCATCAGTATGCTCTACTGGCTGTCATGAGAAGCCCCAGACGGAGAGTCAGGACACTGGCATCTCTGGACTTGGCAGAGGAGTGGAAAAGTCCATTAACAGAGAAACCTGTCAAAATGTTCTGTTTCTAAAACAAAGGCTTCAGTGAGCCAATATTTCATTTTATTACTATACCTGCAATTTCAGAAATGATATGTTTGGCTCTAATTGATCTTTCACACCATAAATAGTTCAAGTAATGGCTTTAATGTTTTAAGGCACTCAGTGAGAGAAATATACCAGGAGTTCCGTTCATTCTCTTCCATTAGGGGGATCCCAAGGTCCTACTACCATTTTTTCTTTTCTTTTTTTTTTTTTTTTTTTTTAGCAAAGTTTATTGACCTAGCTGCCAAAGTATTTGAGTCATCTAATTAATCTCATTTCTTCTTGAGGACTGGGGACACTCTAAATGGGCCAGAAGGAAGGCCAAGGTTCACAGATTTGAAAAGTAATATACAAGGGCTTTCACAATCAGGCCTGACCCTGGCTTCTCCCAGTACTCTCCTACATGCATCCTATGCTCCAGTGGAGCTGAGGCTCAAACTCATCCTACTTCCACTGCCACACCTTTGCGCATGCAGTTTCTTCTATCCAAGATGGCTATCCTGATTGGCCTGGCCACTCTGTATGCACTTGTTCAGATCCGGGTTATTCCTGGCTTCTGGAAAGAGGCAGAGCTGCAGGAGTATAGTGGCCAAGCATGCTGACTTCAGTATCAAACAGGCCTCAGTGAGGGCCCTGCTCCTGTGACCTTGGGCAAGCACCCCACCTCTGCTAAGCATCAGTTCTCCCATCTGCAAATGGGGATAAGGGAGAACCTTCCCCATAATGCAGCCATTAGGATTAAATAACTCATGCAAATTTTTTTGCCATAATTACCAACACATGGCTGAGCCCTTGATGCATGCTAGCTCTGATTACTGGGGGTTGGAGTGTGGCCATCCTGCCAAGCCCTTCCTCACTCTCAAACTGAAGTAGCTCTTCCTTATTTAAGATCCTGTTGCATCCTGTGCTGTTTCTAGCAGAACTATTACTATGTTGATTGGTAATTGTCAGTTTTGCTTATATTTCTACTTCTTTAGATGGTGAACTCTTGAAGGACAGGGACTATAAATTTAAGCCTTTATTTCAAATGCCTGGTACAGTACTCATATACTGTAGGTATTTAATGAATGAAGAAATGAAAGAACTTTTATACCTTGCACTGTTTCCTCAAAATGCTTTTACTTACATGACTTCATTTGAGTGTCACAAAACCCTTCGAGAGATAGGTATGGCAGAAATCAACATTTACTACTGAGGACAGAGTGACTTTTCTAAGATCAACAGCAAATTGATGACAGAGTTTGGGCTTAATTGCAGGTGTCCTGACTCTGTCCAGTGCTCACTCACCAAAGGCTGAGGAGCCTAAGGATTAAGAGCACGGACTTTGGAAGCAGCCAGACCTGATTTAAAAATCTCCCTCCTCCACTCAATAGCTGTGACCCAGGCCAAGTTACTTATCCTCCCAAACATCCATCTCCTATTCTTTAAATGTGGGTAACCATAGTACCTATTTTACAGGACAGCATAGTCCCAGGTTTGAAATGAGAGCTCAGTACACAGCAGCCATTATTATGAGGATGAAACTGTGGGCCCTCATTACAATACAGGAACCGAATCCCACAGAACACATCATGACCTTAAAACAGAAAAACTCTAACAGAGCAAGGCAGGTCTATAAGCCTGATATTGGTCTCACCTCCCCAAACCTGCATTACAAGTTTCCTTACTGTGGAGAAAAAAAAGGACAGTTTTGTGTCACTCTCCATTCCTTTCCCCAGCCATCAGCAGTCTGCTGCTGAGTTCACTAAGTGAAGACATTCTGTGGATCTGCATTGCAGCCTCTTTCATTGTTCCAATAATTTAATTTATGCCAGTCATGAGCATAGTTTCCCCAATATATCTCAAGTTCAGCTCTGGATGCTATCATTTTAACTGGGTGAAGGAAAGGGGGAGACATGGAGAGGGTAGGAATCATTTGCCAAGGATATAGGGGAATGAGACATCAAGCATTCACCCATAAAGAGGACGAAGCATAATGTTTTGCTTTCATACATGGCCAAGGATTCAAAGTTGAGACTGCAAAGATTAAAGACCCTGGGGCTCCGCACTTTCTTTTTTTTTTAAAAGTTTTGCTCATAGATTCAATATTTGCTCAATAGCTTTTAAGCACCAGGCTTGATGGAAAATTTGGAATTGAAAAAGGTAAACTATATAACCCCCAAGCAAATATTTTATCTAAAAGGAAAATGAGGCACATATGAAAATTATTAGAAGACAAAGTAGAAGGCTGTGGAGAGAAAGTTCAGAGCAGAGAAAGGAGCAGGTATTTGAATCCACCTTGAAGGAGGAGGGAGGCAGTACCGGAAAAGGGAGCGATGTATATGATGGCACCAAACAGAAAAAGCCAGGAGCGCATTCAAGTTGGGTTTGGGTGAGGCAGAGGAAGATTTGGGCAGCTCACAGAAGAAGTTGAGAGTAAACAATGAAGAGATAAGAACTATTCTGAGCAATGGCTAATAACAACGTCAGGCCTGGGCTCCAGAGAGAGTCCCTCAGCAGTAGGGGATGGGGTAGGCTGGGATTGGGGGAGACATTGAGGTGCAGAGACCTTTGAGAGAGTGTTCTGCTTCAAAAGTCAGAGCACCTGCGTGCCTTCATACGTGGTTTGCACTCAGTTATGGAACAAGGTTCATAACTTTTCTCATTAGTTCTTTTGTTGGACTCTCCTGAATTCTGGTGCTAATTTTAATATCAGAATCCAAGAAGAGAAAAATTTTGACAGAAGTGACAAAAAGCCATGGAAGAACGAAGTCACAGCTTCTGTGGCCTTGAGTAGTTCAAGCAAAGAGCTGCCGAGCCACTGAATAACGTAACCTGATGAAATGAGCCGTTTGTTTGAAAAACCTCCTATTTCTTTCTCAAAGTATGGGCTGAACAAAGCATAGATAATGGAGACTGAAGAGGCCTTGCTAAATAACAGTCACTAAACATTGCCCAGAGTGATTTAACAAGGAGTTTCACATTCTCATCCCTGTGAGGTGGAGAAGAGCAATTCAAAGCAGGGCACTTAGAGCCTAGCAATCAAGGCAGAGCCGACATCAGCACTGGAGCCAGGAGCTCCACCGGATATATTAGTGGACTCTCTTAGTCTGTATTCCTGGGATAGATGGCCAGATCTGTACATCTGGATGAAGTGATGCTTTCTTCACGGGAAACCAGCTGGAGCTGTCCACCTGAAGGATGAGGTTTGCATTTGTGTTTTGTAAGTGGAGAAGGGTTGCTTTGAGATCCCACTGCTACTCAAATTGGCCTGGGATCATGTGCCAGCCCAGCTCTCACAGTTTTTGCCCTTCTCTATGGTTTAGAGAAGGGGGCCTGGAAATTGGGCAATGGGTGGCAGAGCAATGAGAAGGATTCTGAAATCCAGGGTGAAGATGGAGTGAGAAGTCAGGCAGGGATCTTCTGGCAACATGTTGGCATGACTGGGGCCCTTCAGGACAGCTCAGAGTGATTGTCCGATGAGTAACTGCTCATGGCCCTTGTAGAACAATTTCCTGCACCAGTGTTAAAATGGCCCTGAGATGTAAATAAAAGAATACACTGCAAGGGTGCTGTTAATGAATTTCATGGATTCAAGAGAACCAGATTTGTTTACTAAGGGAGTCTCATTCTAAAAATATTTTATAAGTCAAATAACCACCCAAATGGATGCTAATTCCTACATTAGAAACTTATTTAAAGCAGTAAGGATTCTACTGCATGCTAGGGGCATCAGTGAAAAATAGAAATGATATTCACACTGTATCTTCTACACTGGATATAAAATTCCTCCAGAACTGGGTATAATAACTTTCACCCTGAAGAGCCCCTAAAAATAAGGGGGATAAAATCATTTGCTTTTATCATATAAATTAAGTGTCACTAAAAAACCCTACTTATCTTTCCCCCAAAGCTCTCTCCTATTTAAAAGCTACCTGTGTGGAAGTCTACCACTAACAGTTAAGTTTTGGGGGAGGGGGGTGACTGTTCAGGAATTCTGGTTTTTGAAAGCAAATACCTCTCTGTGGAAGAGGCCGCTACACTGCTAACATTTATAGATCTGCATTCATCCTGCAGTGTGCTTATTTCACCACTAGATGTTGGTCTTGTCGTTTTGATAACTGAAACAAGTTGTTTTGCCCTTCAGAAATTAATGTTAAAGGTACGTTTTAAGATGTAGAAAACAGTTTCTTAAAAAAGATTCAACTAATTACCTGACTAATTATTAATACATAGCATATAATATAAATAGAGATATGTATAATCCAACAATGTGAGCCAAGGGCTTTTCAGTGTAGTGCTTCCTAAATCTGTACTCAGCTCTTCATTCAGCGTCTTAAATATGTTAACTCGATGAGCTACTGTGGGTTTAACAGAATCAGGGCCACTGATTCCAGTATCTTACTGATCATCACAATTTTGTCCAGAAGCTAAGATTTTCTGACTTCTCAGTATGGGGTTTGCAATTAGCTAATTGATACTTAAGTTACTTAAATTAAATTGTTCTCACTTAGTTCATTTAATGACCCTGCCTTTTGAAATTTTAAGCAGGAATTTTTCCTGCTTTCTTTCAGCAACCAAATTGAGCTAAAAAAAATAAATCAAGTATAAAATGCATCAATCCCTTGATTCTGTGTTGGCCTGAAGGGGCTGCTACATCCATCTAGTTCCAGGAAAACTTAGCAACCTGAAGGAAAGCTGGGAAAATTTTAGAAGTTCAGTTCAGAAGAAAAGAGTATTAATCATAAAACTAGTTCATTTTAGAAGATAATAGCTTGAAACTTGTGATGCTTTTTAAAAAGAGCCAAAACAAAAATAAAATGATAGGAAATACACAAAACAAATAACAGTATACCTTTACCCATGAAGGAATCAAAACATAATTCCATTTATACTTAGTGAGTCTTTATGACTCAAGAAAGATTTTGAAAATAAACAAACCAACAGAGAAACTGCCAAAGGTTAATTGCACACCTATTATTACCCAGGCAATGTAATAGGTGTATTTATAAACAGTATCTTATTTAACCCTCCCAACATATCTATGAGATAGCAAATTAAAACTCAGCAAAGTTATTTGTTTAAGATCTTTCTGTAAGTGTGGAGCTGAGATGTGAGTACAAACTTTTGACTTGAAATCCAAGATCCTTTTTCCACACCACAATTAACCACATGGGAATTTTGACTGAGGAAAAGCTGTAACTGGGAAACCAAAGCTCCTTGTAGCTGTCTGAGTGGATAAGTTGAAAGAGGGCATCTGATGGGCAAAACTGGATACTTTGTGGTCACTAAACTTAGGCTCAAATAACTCTAACTTTCTGTTAAATCTTAGCCAACAAATAACAGAAATACAATGTTTAAAATTTTCAAAATGGAAGAGAGAGGAAAAGAAAATAAAGAAAACTGACCTACCCAAAAGAAGACAGGAAAATAGAAAAAAGCAGCACAGAAAGTGCAGGGAAAACAGAAAGAGAAAATAAGATGGTAGAAATAAATCCAAATATATATTCATAATAATAACAAACGTGAATAGATTTAACCCATCAATTAAAAGCCCAAGATTGACAGACTAAGTAAAAGTAGCAAAATGCAGCTATGTGCCATGTATGACAGATTACAAAGGAGTAAAGATCATATCTATAACATGAAAAAAGCAACTATTTACCAGAAAGATATAATAATTTTATACTTACATGTACTTAGTAACATAGGTTGAAATATATATAAACAAAGGTTGAAAAACTGTTAGGAGAAACTAACAATTCCAATCTTAGTGGAAAGCTTCATACCCATCTCTTAATAATTGACTTGATTTGAAAAGCAAATAACCAAGCCTGGTGTAGTGGATATATACAGAATACTATTCTCAACAAATAGAGGACTAATTTGTTTCCAAGAACCCATGGAACATTTATAAATTTTCCCAAATACCAGGTGTTAATGCAATTCTTAAGAAATTATACCACCACCACCAAAATCGTACAGAAGGTGTTTTCTGACTTCATGGTAACTAAGTTGGAAATTGATGGCCAAAAGGTAAACAAAAAGCCCATATTTCAAGAAATTTAAAGATACACTTCTAAATGATTTTGGATCAAAGAGTAAATAATAATAGCACTTAAAATGTATTTGAACTGAACAATAATGAAAATTCTACAAAACATCTTGTGTAAGGCAGCTAAAGAAGTAAAAAGGGAAATTTATAGCCATCATTTCTTATATTAGAAAAGATGAAAGATGGAAAATTAACAGGCTAAAAATTCACCTCAAGAAGATAGAAAAAAAACCCCACAGAGTAAAACTTACCAAAATAGAGAAAAGGCAATAATAAAAAATTGAGATGAATGAAACAAAAGGTCCAAGAAAAAAAAAAATGGAAAAGATCACAATGTGGAAGTTCAGTTCATTGGAAAGACTATAATTATAGATAAACCTTGGTAGAATTGATCCAGAGAAAAAGAGAAGACAAACAACATAAGCAAACAAACAAAAACAAACAAACAAACAAAAAAACCCAAGACATAACTACAGGCAAAATACAGAAATGAGAAGAATAAAGGAAATCATCAATAATTTTATGTTAATAAAATTGCAAATTACAATGTACAATTTTCTGTAAAAATAAAACATCCTAATATTTACTAAGAAGAAAGAGATCTTGAATGGTCCTACAACCACAAAGATACTGGTTTGTTCAGTAGTTCAAATTCACACAAATTAAAACATCTTATCTGCATGATTTTATAGGCAAATTCAGTTAAACACCCAAGAAACAGATAGTCCCAATGTTATATAAATCTTTCCCCCAAAAAACAGAACATGAGGGAACTCTACCTAACTTAGTTAATGATAGCAGAAACTTGATCCCAAGATCAGGCAAGGAATGTGTGCATGGGGTGGGGTGGGGGTGTAATTAAGGCTTACCTCAATTCTAGAATACCATATGTAAAAATCCCAAATAAAATATAGACAAACTGAATCTAAAAATGAATGAATGTATACCTGTATCAATGCCTGTCTGTCTGTCTGTCTATCTATCTATCTATCTATCTATCTATCTATCTATCTATCTATCTAATCACAGGAATGTAAAGACGATTTAGCATTAGAAAAACTATTAATTCATCACATTTACAGAATAAAGGGAAAGTATATATATGATTATCACTTCAGATAAAATATTATTTCATAAAATTTAATACCCATTCATGATAAAATTTCTTAGCAAAGTAGGAATAGAAGATAATTTTCTTAACTCAACAGAGGATACTATCAAAAATGACAGCAAATATATATAATACTGAAACATTAAAAGCATTTTCTTAAACATCAGGAAAACCATAAAAAAAAGCATACTATGACCAATTCTGTTGGAACAGAATATAGAATTGCAAATAAGATGAGAAAATAGAATTAAAAGTTTTAAGGATTTTAAAGGAAACAACACAACCGTATTTATTCTTGATTGATAAGTCTATTATCATGGGTACACCCATATTATTTATGGTTACAAATTCATATTTTAACAGAATTCAAAGGAAAGGTTAATACTAAATTCAGTCTGCTGGTTACCTCTGGGAAGGGAAGGAAGGAAAGGGATAGAGGAAAGCTATGTAGGGATCTTTGATTGTACATATAATTTTTTTGTTAAGATCGTAAATAAATCTGACAAAATGTTAAGATTTGACAGTTGAGCAGAGATATATGGTGTTTTTCATAATGTTCTTTATACTTTCCTGCAAGCTGTAATACAATAAAATTTTTGACCTGAGATGGTCATGTATATTAGAAGTTTTTAAAGAAATATTTGTTACTCGTTTTTAAAAAGGTACATTACCATTATATGATCCTGAAAGGAAATAGGCTATGAACAAGTGAAATTTCAAGATAAAGATACAAAATATGACCCATTAAAAATTATCTAAATATATGTATCCCTTGATATTTACTGTTTTTGATTATCAAACCATCCGACACCAATAATTGGGCTAGTGAAATTTGGGGCAGCCGATAAAATGTTTAGTGTGCAAAAATCTTCTACATAGAAATGCAATGATAGAATAATAAAGCTACCTTATTCAAGATGCTGAACTGAACATATAATAAAGAAATTAAAAGTGTTAATCTCACAACAGCTTAGAGGACAGGACAGGGAATAAGAGAGTTTAACAGATTTCTGAAAGTCAGTTGGAGATAAAAGGGTTTTGACCCATGAAGCAAAGTAAAGAAGGGAAAAGCCCACAATTTGCATGAAGGACATAGCAGCGAGGAGGCTGCTGACCTGCCCAAGGACAGCCTGGAGAGGTTCCAGGTCACAGACCGCATATAACAAGCAGGAGGGTAGGAGTGGGGCACGGCAAAGAACACTGGGATTATTGGATGACCTTATGGAAAATATGATTCACCCATTCTCTCCCCCTCCCTCCCCCTTACCAGCCTTGAGCGGTACCGTGGGGGTTCAGGCATTTGGATCACTTCCACTCCCCCACCCTCACCTCACTACATAAATACTAGGGGAAAAATAAGAGTTTTTCTTAAGAAATTGATCAAACTGTCTAAGGAGAACTACAGAAGTGTGGTTGTAATACCTCAGAATAAAGCCTTCCACATTTTAAAATTGGATGGCAGTAGAGGGGAGGTGGTTTATATTGGCCACTCATCCTTTCATAGGAAGGTCATTCAGCAAACCTCACGCAGATCTACAGAGCTCACTACTAGTCTTAAACAGGAATAAGCAACCCTGGATCCGCAGATCTCTAAGAAAGCCTGTGATGCAGAAAAGAAAGCCAAGGACAGAAAATCTGACTCTGGAGAAAATAGATAATTCAATAGACAGAAGTCAACTTATTTTTAAAAATTCGGTCATTACTATATTTAGAGAAATTAGAGATGCCGTTATTTCTGTAAAACAAGAAACAGATGCTATAGTAAAGGAGAGCAAACAAGATAGTGCTCTTAGAAATTGGTGTATAAATATATAATTGCCAAGATAAAAACAAATTAGTACACATGTTAGAAGATGTATTATTTTATGAAATCTTATTATTTTATGAAATCCAGGGAGAGTACCAGTGAAGTAGGAAGGCAAATAAAGGCATTTTTAGCCATGAAAAGATTCAGAAAGTTTACCTCCTACTGATTCTTACAAATAATTTGAGGATGTGTTTTAGAAAAACAAGGTTGTAAATAAACAAAGAGGTAAACATGGACCCCAGGAATAGGTGCAAATTAGGATTGAAAATGGGAAATCCTAGGATGACAGTTGTGCATCTGCTCTCAAGAGCAATCAGATCTGAGGGCTCCGGGAGGGAAGGCTCCGAGGCTAGGGAAGGCTTTTAATACCAGAGAGACTCATTAAGAGATTGGACAAACTGAGGCTATGATGAAGGCCAAGGCTAAAAGAAAAAACAAGAAAAGGAATTATAAACTCCAAAGAAAGCAAAAAAGGATGTATAAGAAAAGTAATGTCATTATAGCATAACTCTTGCTTCTGCTTCAATGAACAATATTTTTATTATAATAACATAAATGCCAAAGATTGGGTTTTGCCTTTTGGAATCAACACAAAGCCTTTCAAAGGGTTATTTGTATGATAACACTCCAATGTAGTAGTATTACTTCTTATTTTATTTCATTGTGCTATTGAACTTGAAAGCACATATTTGGAAAAAACATATTCAATACATTCTAAACTTAAATTGAAAATTATGGATTTAGTTCTTCCAGTTGAGAAACTACATATAGTAGCCATCCTTCTATAAAGATTGAGAATTAATTGTTTATTTCCTCTTCTAATTTTCTAAGTACATGATAACAAGGAAGCCCTTCTTCCATCATTGATAATCTGATAGAAAAGGTCAGCAGAAGGTTATTTATGGAAGGCAATGGAAAGAAACCATATAAATTCCTTCATGTAAAAGAGAATGCTATTGAATTTCTACCTGTTTCTTTCAGCTAGGTCACAGAACAGATAACTGATTTGGGAGGCAGGTAAAACCCATGACCCTCTCCATAAAGCATTAACCAATGGGGCTAGCCGGGCTGTAGAGGCCTCTGAGTAGCCCTGCCCCAGGCTGTGCTGGGTAAGCACCATGCTGGTTCAGCTGGCTGCCCTGACAGCTTTGCCAGGGCAGAGGGAAGGGAAGATAACTCCATCCTTCCCTTTGCTATCTAAATCTCTCCTTTCTGCCTCCATACTAGGGGAGTAAAAGTAATAAGGGAGCATTCATTTACACCTTTTCACCAATATTTACTGTTATCTGTTTATTTATTTAGTGCTCCTGTGGTATTTTAATGGCTTTATCGAGATACAATTTTTACATACAATAGAGTTCACCTGTTCAACCAATCCAATGGCTTTTAGTATATTTACAGAAGTGTACAGCCATTATCATCTAATTTTAGAATATTTTATCAATCCTAAAAAAAAAAACAAAAAAAAACAACTCATTAGCAGTCACTCCCCATTCTTCTTCTCTCCTCACCCACCAGCCCTAGGCAGCCACTAATCTACTTTCTGTCACTATGGATTTGCCTCTTCTGAATATTTTAACAGATAGAGTATGTAGTCTTTTGTGACTGGCTTCTCTAAGCATGTTTTCAAGATGCATCTATGTTGTAGCATGTATCAGTACTTCGTTCCTTTTTAATGCCAAATAATATTCCATTGTATGGATATACCACTTTTTAAATCATTCACCAGCTGATGGACATTGGGTTATTTCTACATTTGAATAATGTTGCTATGAACATTTGTGTGCAAGTCTTTGTGTGGACAATGCTTTTATTTCTCTTGGGTAGACACGTTTGAGTAGAATTGCTGGGTCCTACGGGAATTCTGTGTTTAACATTTTGAACTTAAAAATGGTTTTTACCAAGTTAGGTGTATCATTTATGTAACTACCAGCAAAGTTTGAATGTTTGAATTTCTCTACATCCTTGCCAATACTTGCTCTCCTCTATCTTTTTTATTATATCCATTCTAGTAGGTAAAGTGGTATCTCTTTGTGGTTTTGATTTGTATTTTGCTAATGACCTTACAATGTTGAGCATCTTTTCATGTGCTTATTGGCCATCCATTTATCTTCTTTGGAAAAATGTATATTCAAATCTTTTGCACAAGTCAGTGGTCTTCAAACATATTTTGCTCATGCAGCTCCTAGAAGAATTTTGAAAAATTTATGTGACCCTTCCTTTGATTTTAAGTTGATGTCTAAAATTTTTCTGCGTAAGTTTAAATGGTTGCAAAGGATGTAATTTCCAGTGTATTTTAAATACAAATGTTTTAAAATAAAATTGTTACATTCCTCTTTCAAATATGTAAAATGGAATGGAAATACAATAACGACATGCTATCCATCATCCACCTTTTAAAAAGTAACATGAACAACCTTTAACCATCAACAATTCTATAAATCCTGTTTCTTCTTGAATGCTTATTTCCATTACTCTCCCTACATTATTTTATCTTTAACATATTTTGTGTTTTCAAATGTTTTATTATACATCCTATCATTCTTTTCTGTAACAAAATATGTATACACATGTAAATTAAGTATTTGATTTCATGTAACCAAAATTATTTAAGTATAATATTTTTCTGGATTGAATTATTATTACAAGTACTATTAGGACACAATTTTTCAAACCATGGCTATAATGCAAATTTTAATAATTAATTATTAATGAACTTTCACTTGCAGTGTATCTCTTAATTATGTCTTCATCCATGAATGAATATTACTGATTGCTAGAATGAACAATAAACAATTCTATTCCTTCTTTTAAAAAAAATACAAACACATATAAGTATATAGGAATAGAAGTTTTAATCTTAAGTTTTATATAAATTTTTAGCAATGTCATCCTATATTTGAAATCTTTCCAAATTTTAAGCCAAAAGCACATATTGACCTATTATAAAAAGCATTTGAGTGATTTTTCAGCTAATTCATCAATTAAGTACCCCTTTAATTTTGTTAAAAGCAAAGCATTGGAAAGCATCTCAGTTGCATAAGGATTTATCCCTGGATGATTAAAGTAATTTAGTTACTCCATTTCTGGGAAGTATACCAAAAGAGGCTTCACCAAATCTTTTCAACCAGCTATTAATTATACCTGTTTATTTTTTCTTAAAGGCAACTTTTTAAACTCATTATACTTAGAAATGCTTTGCAAGTTGCTTTTATTTTCAATATATCTTCACCAATATGATTCTAAAAATAAAACTAATTTATCTTCATTACTTATATGTCATTTTGTCAAAAACTTGTTGCTGCACATTTAGTTCCTTCAATTTATGGTGGAGATGGGAAGGGAAAACTGGCACAAGTTTGCAAACAGATCAACCTTAGAAAAGTCTACATTTGGCAATTGAAGATCTGGAAATAAATTCCCCTAACACTATCTTGTCTGTGAACCCCTTGGAAAGCCCCCCAATACCTCCAGTTTGAAGATAGTTGCACTAGGTTAGTACAGATCCAGATCTAGGATCCACATACCTCAATTTCAATGCTTTCCCACTCTCTTATGCTATCTCCCAAAACTATATGGACTTTAAAATAATCTACAGAACAACATTGCATCTATAAAATTTAATTGTCAGGAAAAGATGATAGTTGTTACATTTGGCTGATTTAAAAGACTTTTAAAAATTTCTTTTATGAAGAGCAGGCTCCATGAATCATGAGCTACCATAGTAATACCTAGAGGTTGTCTGAGTCTCCTCTCTAACCCCCAAACTCCACAGTCCACCATTCCCTGGGAATTGAGTTCAAATTCTTCAGTGGGAAATCAGCATTACACCCACTTCAGGAATTGATAAAAAGGACAGAAGACTTTTTTCTTGTTAAAGGAGAGATTCTATTCTTCCTGTTCAGGTTTGTATCCTAGAAAAGAAATGCAAATGGACCTTATGCCTGCTCTGTTTCAACACTTTATCTCCAAACCAGAGTAACAGAAGTGGCTGCTTTTCTGCCCTTTCTTTTACAATCAACCCATGAAAAGAAAATATCAAAAGAAGGAAATGGATTTTATTGTGTTACATGAATGGGAACCAACTCAACTGACAAGACATTGACAGTTGTTCCACTGTTTATTACTTAGCTCTATTTTGTATGAAAGAGAAGTTTAATGCAAATAGGCAAATAAAAGTTACCTAAAGAGTTCACTTAGTAACTCTTCCCACAAAAATCTCATTCTGATGACTTTTGTTCCTATTCTGTCTTTGGCTCGTATTTGAACTGAGATATTAGCAAGTCTCAGTTTTGAAATAATGCTGCACTTTCAAGGTCTTAATCCATGATCACTGTAAGATGCTATTACATCTAGTGCTCGTCACCTTTTGAATCAGAGATTCTTTGGTTAGAAGAGGACCTGAGAAGCTGTCTAGGGTCTAGGCCAACAGAGAAGTAATTGCTTTCTGCATTTGCTTTTGTCCCACCCTTGAAGTAGTTCTTTCCACATTTGGACAATCCTGAATTTTGTGTGAAGCCGGGCTTTGTCTCCCTTATAACGTCCAGCCATCTGTACATTTAACAATGTAAGGACAGAGATGGGTGCTTTACTTCAGTAATTTCTTTAAATTTTACTTTGGGAACTCACTTGAAAGGAAATTTTAATTTGGATAACATCAGAAGCAAATAATAATCAGAATAACGGGCAAAAACTTCTTTGGCATAAGGAAAAAAAATGCTTTGCAAACTGAGCTATCTAAGGTCTATTCAAAAGCACATCTGTTATTTTAATGCAATTTGATAGTGCAGTTTATTAAATTTGTAAGATAAAGTGATACTGAGAGATGCAGGGAACCTTTTTTAGTTTGTTTCCTCTTCCAGATAATATAATAATAAAAGAAATTGCTAGTTAGCAATGAGGCAGTGAGCCTGTATCTGGAGAGAGATGCTCTAATGTAATTTTGTTCTTATAAATTATTTCAGTGACGGATGTCTACTTTTGGAGACTGCTAATAAAGCAGAGTGTTGACTTATTGGGTTTGTGTCTGCAGGGCTCTGCCTAAATGACCATTAGATGGATTGTGTTACTTGTATGTTATTTGAGCTTACTCTACTCTGATTATTGCAGCATTTTCTTGTATAAGTATTCAGGATAAATTTAAACTTTGTAGAAAAAAGAAGAGTGAGAGATCTTATTTGTATAGCATCTCTCAAGAACAGTTTTGCACCTTGGTCACAGCCTGGAAGTGTGAGAGTTCAGACAGCCCTTGACCCAGCTGTGTGATCTTGACCAAGATTCTTACATTCCCTGAATCTCATTTTCCTTATCTACACAGTGAAAATAATACTTGCTTCACTAGGGTTAAGTGAGGATTAAATGATATCATACAGTTGAGTTCTTTAGGCAAACTGCTTAGACTCCAGTCCCAACCTCAGCTTCTCTATCTTTAAAATGAGGATGCTTTTAGTTCCCTACTCACTGGATCTTGTGATAATGAGAAGAAATTATCCAAATAAATGACTTTGCATAGTGCCCGACACAAAACTGATACTAATATTATTGATTTTATACCTTGTACACAATTATGCTTAATAAATGAAAATTCCCTTATCCTCTTAAATCATAGGATTATTATTTCATTTCCCAGACACCTTCTTCAGATTTGGTGACTGGGTATGTGGGCTATTCTGCCATTTTGCTTCTCCTTTTTCCATCCCTTCCTCCTTTGGCCTTTCCCAGTTGGTTGGCACCTTCTCAGAGTATGAGAAGCAGCTCAGACTAAAGCCTTTAAATGCATGGACTTTCTTTGGTCAAAGGTCTGGTGGCAAAAGATGCCCCAAAATAAAGCTTTGGGGCTCTCTGCTGATGAAAATATATCCTGGCCATACCAGGATTAATTGGTTGTAATTAATATGTATTGTATCCCAGTAAAATAATACCTTGGAAGTAGAGGCCTTTGCTTTAGGTACCAGGAACTTGATGTCTACTCAGAATATTTTGCTTCCAGCTCCAGCCCCCATTCTCACTTATTCTCTGGCCTTCCACCTCACCTCTGTGGTGCTCCTCCCCCTTTCTCTTTCTATCCTAGCCTGACTGCTTGAGATCCTCAGATTTTTCTTTTGATTTCCTAACCCTGGTCAAAATCTACTATCAAACTTCATTTACCACCTTAGTCATTAAAGACTGATATGAACTTTAACACTTATCTTTTCCATGGAGAATGATATCTGCCCCCTCCCCCGCCCCATTGGCCTGTTGTTTTTTTTTTTTTTTGATATAAATTCAGACTTACAGTAACAGCTGCAAAAATAATACAAACCCCATCCACAGAACTCCAGCATACCCCAAGCCCCCTCCACCGATACCCCGATCTACCAACTGTAATATTTTGTCACTTTACCATTTTTTTCTTTCCCTCCCTCCTTCCCTGTCTATCATCCATCATCTATTGCTCTGTCTTCTGAACACATGAGAGCAAGTTGCACACATCCTTGAACAAATAATATAATTCACATATACATTTCCTATGAACAAGAATATTCATTTATGTAATCACATTAAATGTAGTTAAGAAGTTCAAGAAATTTAACATTGATATAAAGCTTACAGTCTATATTTCATTTTTTTTTTATGTCCTAATTGTGTCCTTTTGAGCCTTTTCTCTATCCTTAGATCTCATCCAGGATCATCTATGGCATTTAATTGTCATTATCTATTTAGACTGTCTCTTTTTTTTCAATTGTGGAACCATATATACAGCATAAATCTTTCCATTTCAATCCCTCCCAAGCATTCCATTTAGTGGGATTAATCACATTCACAATGTTGCAATGCCATCACCTTCCCACTGTCCATTACTAGAAATTTCCCTTCACCCCAAACAGAAACCCTACACTCATTTGTTATTAACTCCCCATTGCCCCTTCCCCCATTTCTCATAACCCATACTCTACTTCTCATCTCTATGATCATATTCTCTGATACATTCTTTGTGTTTACCGTGGGGCTTAAATTTAACATCTTAAGTCTATAACAATCTTGTTTTCTTTGTTACCAACTTAACTTCAATAGGACACATAAACTATGTTCCTATACTCCTCCATTCCCCCACCTTTATGTAGTTCTTATCAAAAATTACATACTTTACATTGAGTCCAAAACCACTGGTTCATCATTACACTTTATGTATTTTAGATCCTGTAGGAAGTTAATAGTGGAGTTACAAATCAACAATACAGTAGTATTGGTATTTATATTTACCATGTGATCTTTACTGGAAATCTTTATTTCTTCATGTGGTTTCAGTCAATTGTTTAGTGTCCGTTCCTTTCAGCCTGCACGATTCCCTTTAGCATTTCTCATAGGACTGATCTACTGGTGATGAGGTCCCTCAGCTTTTGATTATCTGGGAATGTTTTCATCTCCCCCTCATTTTTACTCTCCAGGTGTTGGTGAATTTTATAAGTTTCTGATGGTTATTGACTTCTGTTTGTATTCCATTGTGGCCAGAGAATGTGCTTTGAATAATTTCAATTTTTTAAAATTTATTGAGAAGAATGTGTACCCTGGTGATTTGGGATGTGATATTCTATATATGTCTGTTAAATTTCTCTACTCTTTCTCTCCTTTCTTTGTTTCTCTGTTGGTAGGGCTCCCTTTAGTATCTGAAGTAGGGCATGTCTTTTATTAGCAAAATCTCTCAGCATTTGTTTGTCTGTGAAAAATTTAAGCTCTCCCTCAAATTTGAAGGAGAGCTTTGCTGGGTAAAGTATTCTTGGTTGAAAATTTTTCTCTCTCAGAATTTCAAATATGTCATGCCACTGCCTTCTCGCCTCCATGGTGGCTGCTGAGTAGTCACTACTTAGGTCTCATGTTATTTCCTTTGTATGTGGTGAATTGCTTTTCTCTTGCTGCTTTCAGAACTTGCTCCTTCTCTTCAGTATTTGACAGTCTGATCAGAATATGTCTTGGAGTGGGTTTATTTGGAGTTATTCTATTTGGAGTTCACTGGGCATTTATGTTTTGTGTATTTATATTGTGTAGAAGGTTTGGGAAGTTTTCCACAACAATTTCTCTGAATACTCTTTCTAGACCTTTATCCTTCTCTTCCCCTTCTGGGACACCAATGAGTCTTATTTGGACATTTTATTTTATCTATCATATCCCTGAGATCCATTTCAATTTTTTCAATTTTTTCCCCCAGTCTTTCTTTTGTTCTTTCATTTTTCGTTCTGTGGTTCTCAAGGTCGCTGAGTTGTTCAGCTTCCTCTAGTCTTGTACTATGAGTATCCAGAATCTTTTTAATTTGGGCAACAGTTTCTTTTATTTCCATAAGATCATCTATTTTTTTATTTACTCTTGCAATTTCTTCTTTATGTGCTTCTAGGGTCTTCTTCATGTCCTTTATATCCTGTGCCATGCTCTCATTGTTTGTCTTTAGTTCTTTGATTAATTGCTCCAAGTACTGTGTCTCCTCTGATCTTTTGATTTGGGTGTTTGGGTTTGGGTTATCCATATCGTCTGGTTTTTTCATATGCTTTAAAATTTTCTGTTGTTTTTGATCTCTTGGCATTTGCTTTACTTGATAGGGTTCTTTTAGGATATGAAGGATTATTCAGACACCAATCTCTAATTTGTCAGATCTACAGCTTGGTGACGTACACTTTCTCTAACTAACCAGCAGATGGTGTCCGCTAGTCACCTATTCCCCTCAAGTCAGTTCTTCCCAACTTTATCTTTGTGGTGTGTGGGGGTCTGGTTCTTGTGGGGTCCAATTGGTGCACCAAGTTTGGGTGTGTTGTTGGTGCTGTCTGCCCTGAATGTGGGGCATGTGTCTGAGTGGTTAGGGAGGGAGGGCAGCTTTAATAATCAAACCTCCCAGGTGTTCCTGGAGATTTAAGGCTGTTGCAAGAGTCTAAATCTTCATTTCAGTCTTACCACAGATCATCCCTGCTGCTTACCCACAAGTCCTTGGTATTGGCATAGGGTCCCTGGGATTTCTGGGTGGGTTCCTTTTCCCAGCCATGCCCTTCTAGGGCCTCTGCTGAGGGAAGGCTGTGCTATGTCACAAGTACACACCGTCCCTCAAGGGAACCCCTGGGCCGCTGGGCTGTGCAGGGGCATTCCCATCCTGCTATAAAGATGGCTGAATGGGGCATGTTAACTTCCCCCTTTTCGCACAGCTCCACCTTCCTAGATCTGGGACAATTAGCTGTGGGTGTGTGAAAGGCTATTTTCCACACCCGATATTGTGGTGTGTGCGTGGTATTGCCAGAAACACTTCCTGTCACACTGGGGCCCTTGGCGCAGCTCTGGGCTATGGCTCCAGCACCAGGCAGGAGCGTTTCTAGCCCACCAGGAAGATGGCTGCAAGAGGCATGCTTTTTTTCCCCTTTTGGCCCACCTCTGCCTTCCTCACTCCGAGACAACTAGCAGTGGGTGCATGAAAGGCTATCTTCCATGCCAGATATTGAGGCATTCACACAGCCCTTTTCTGCCGTGCTTCACTGTGTGGTTCTCACTGCCATATCTGCAGCCGCTTTTGGGTTTTTTTAAAAAACAACTAGTCCGCCTCCAAATGCCAACCCACGGTTTCTCCACACCACAGCATGGCTGCTGGACATTCAGTGGGCTTGCTCACTCGTTTCAGACTGCAGACTCCCAGTTTCACCAAGTGCACGGTCCCTGTGGATTTAGCAGACCTTGTCCAGCTGGTGCATCACTGGAACTGGTGTTCTGGGTTACTTGCTGGCCTCTATCTAGTATTTTTCACGGAGGTGTTTTTTTGCCCTGTCTCTCCTAGCCACCATCTTAGGCTCTCTTAGCGAATGATATTTTAACAGTGATGGAAGCTAAAGATGGTGAAGGTTTAAGTTGAGCAGTTACATGCCAGCTATCTGGTCAGAAATTGAGAGGCAATTGGGACTTCCCTACCTTTCTGGAATTTCACCATGAAGGTGTCTGAAAAAGGAGAGGTTTGGTACATATGTTTATGAAACAGCAAGGTTCAGAGAAAAACTCCCAGTGAATTTGATGATAGGAAACCTGGGTTTTAGCTCTGGCTCCATTGCGTAGAAGAGCTATGGTTTTGGATAAACCCCGTTACCTCTCCAGACCTTTCCACCTCCTTATCTGTAAAGTGGCGATGGTAACACCTGCAGTATCTGCTTCTGCCTCTCAAGACTGATCCGGGGACTAAATGAAATGATGCAGAAATGCTTGGAAAACTTCAACTTACCCTGTAACTGTCATTATCATCTCTCTTACGCAAGGGGGCCATAGGGATCAGAAGGAAAAGAGATTTCAAGTATAGTGAGAGGTAGAACATTAAAAACCAGAGCTTGTTCGTGGGCACTAATGTCTCTGTCTCATTAGGAATTTCTGCTTAGCTTAGAAATAATGTCCTACATCTACACTGTGGAGTATAGTAAGAAGGAAGAATTCACTCTATAGAAGGGATAACCAAAACAGATAATGGTTACATGACCTGCCAAAGATCAAGGAGCAGGTGGAGGATTTGACTGAAACATGGCATATACGACTCATTTCTAATAGTGTTAACTAAAGAAAAAATACTGAAACAGTCATTCATTATCACATTTGACATAAATTGGAAGGGACTAAAATTATTTCAACAGGTTTAAATAATGGACCAAAAGTATTTACACTTAAAGAGGAAAGATTAGACTTGAAGAAAATAGAGGAAAGTTATGTTTTAGGTTTTTAAAAGCCACTCTATAAATTAATAGCCTTAGCTTTCAAAGTGTTTTCTTTCAGGTAAATGTAAGAAATGTAAGATGGCTAAAAAAAATTCTAAAGCAATATCAGGATAGACTAACAGAAATACAATATCAACTCATGTTTAAAACAGAGGTAAGAATGTCTACTTCAATATAGCTGCTTTGAAGATTAAATACGATATTGGCACAAAGCATCTGGCACAGGAACCAGCTGCAGAAATATTGATTTGAGGCCGCAGTGACCTCACCCTTTTCTAAAGTCAAGTGATTACTGCTTCTACCATTGTTCTCTTCTTTGTTACATCTCTTAGGATGCTGCCTTGCATTATTTAACTTTTGCTCAGTTCTTCGGAATTTCATATGCATGTGCCTGGATGTTGTCTGTGCAGCTATATTGAAAGTGATTTGATTTATGATTTTTTCTTTTGATGCAAAATTTACTTTCAGTGAAATGCACAGATCCTTTCACATTTTCTGAATTTTGATAAGTGCATACCCCTGCATAGACCAAACTTCTCAAGAAGTTCCCTTCTGCCTCTTTTCTTGCCACATCACCTGAGGCAACCACTGTTCTGTTTTTTTCCACCACAGATTCCTTTTGCCTGCTCTTGAATTTCATATAAATTCTATTTCATATAAATGGAATTACACAGTACATATCCTTTATGTAAGGCTCCTTTCACTCAGCATACTCTTTTTTGTGAATCAGTATTGGTTCTTTTTTATTGTGCTCAGATATTTTTCAAGCTCTTTGAAGAATGGGACTATGCTACAACTCCCTGCAGCCCTCTCGGCATTGTACAGAATGGTGCACGTTCTGAGTGCTCAGTCAGTAACTAATGACTCAATGAATGAATGAACGTATGAGCTATTTAATCAATCAATAAACCATTTAGACACAATCAAGTTTTGCTTTTCTAATCCCGACAGTCTTGCACATGTAAAACTTACCAAATGTCTATATTACATATCCGGTTTGCAGAAGCCTGTTTTATTGTAGGAAGCCAGCCCGGGATCCGCCCATTTGCCATTCTGCAGCATTTGCCCTATTTGTGCAGCCAGAAGTACTGCAAGAAAGTGAAGCGTTGCCCTGGGCAGGCTCCAGCATGGCTGTGAAAGAGCCATCCTCAGGGCTTTGTCTCCGGCAGATGGAAATGCTTATCCTCTGTCTTTGTAAACACTACGCCTCACATTCTTCCAATTGATTTATGAAACCAATGGAAAGGTCAGCAAAGAAATCCAGGTGCTGCCTGGAATGTTTTTGTGGCTAGTTAGAATCCAAATTGCAGAAGCAGCATGTATTTCATTGAGTCAGGAAAGTGCAACTGAACAAACAGGGTTAGTGCAGTTGGCTCTGACCGATTTCACTGGGACCTGCCTGAAATGGCTGCAAGTCAGGTCCTTTAATGTCCCCAACACACCCTCTTACCTCTGAGTCTGGTGACTGTGATTAAGGGCAAGACATTGTGTTGCAGGCCTCTGGGGAGAGAATACATTACTTTGGCCAGTTCCGTGGAGCAAGAATTTAGAGGTTTGAACCTATCACCATAATTTCTGCTTGAACAGCAGCTAGTTCCTGTCATTTCTCATACTGCACATGGTCTGAATGTAAATGTGCTTTTCATCTTTAAACTATTCTAACAACATCCTCGTTCCTGCTACACTCTAAACTTAATGTAACTAAATAGCACATTTTATGATGCACTACTTCAAAATGTGATGCCATAAAATTAGGCATCTTTTATATTCAAATGTGGAAAGTTTTCTTTCAAATATATTTCCCAAGAGATGGGGAGAGTCATATGTGATTCCTGTGGTGAACATAATAATATAAAGAAATAAAACTGGTTAGAAGCATAGAGAAAATATACATTTGTGGCTTCAACAAAGTATACATTTCTGCTAATATTATTCATGTTACTTTTTTTAAAAATTAAATTCAGTTTTACTGAAATATATTCATATACCATATAATCATCCATGGTATACAATCAACTGTTCACAGTCATGTTACTTTTTAAAGTTAAAGATTTGTGGAAAGTACAATAAACTTCAATAATGAGATGTTGAGCACAGCTATTTCTTCTTGAATTCTTTATAGCAATGTTTAAGGTCACTTTTTCAAAGAAATTCAATTCATAAGGGTGGAAATGGATATATTTTAATAAGAAAAATGTGGAAATCATATATGTGGTTGTTTTAAGGAGTTTATATCAGCTAACTTGCATTTTAGCTCATTAATTCCTGAAAAAGTGTTTTGTAAACTGAGGTTTAGGGTAGTTTCTAAAAAGTTCTGCCATCAGTTGTTTGTCAATAGCATGCGTTTTATTTTACATTTGGACATTTAAGAAATCTACAACAATCCCTCTGCTATAAATGTGGAAGAGGCTCATACAGTTTATTGTCACCATTAGCTGTCCAAATGAAATATGCTCATTTACAGTTTCCTAAAGGTACAGATCAGTTCATATTGATGTCTCAACTACATGAGAGGTTTCAACTGCAGGTAATTATTAAATTCCCAGAGACATAAGGAAGCAATAAATGTCAGTGTCTGCAGGACAGTATAGTCTGAGCACCACTCTGACTGGAAGCAAATAGATCCTAGGTTTGAGTTAGCTGTGTGTGATCTGGAAAATTACTTAACCTCTCTGAGCCTCAGCTTTTTCCTCTGTATAAGATCAGGGAGTTCCCCTAAAACAAGGCTGTAGTGGTGAAATAATAACAACTGTCTTACTGTGTTTTTAAACTTGTTACCTAATAGATGTAAAATAGATGTCAAATGTCATTTGACAGGTATAGTGTTCATGTTATCATCATCCTTCCTAACATTGACACGCTGATGCCAACTTTGATAACACTGACGTACCCACCAGGTGAGGAGAATACAGATTTGTCTATTGTTCTTGTCTAGGACTATTCCCACTGCTCACTGGTGATGGGAGAACTTTGCTTTCCTGACCCCCAGACAGAGGCTTTTCATGTGCCCTACCCCTTAGGAACTTGAGCTGAAAGCTGAGTTTTTCAAAGCAAGTGCCAATACAGAATTTCCTGCAGTGTCAAAAGGTTTTAGAATCATGAAATGAAACATCTCCAATCACCAAGTCTTATTTGTCTCAAGCTTTCTTACTGTATTGGAAGTGAAGTAAGATCATTCTTCTGGTTCTAAGAGAATTATATGTCATGAGCTCTGAGGTAATGTGAATGTTTTATTTTTTAACTTAATTACCTCAAACAGTCCTTTTGGAGATTACAGAGATATAAGGGATAATACCCAGGGCAGTAGGTATTCCATTAACCAGTTTTTGGTCTATATTTGTTTTTTTGGTTGCCCTCAACCACTTTCATGTTTGTGGAGAATAGTCTTAAAGGGAAATAAATTCACAAGTGTGTGACAAGACTCAAAAGCTTTCTAGACACACTTGCAAACAACATTAATGCAGAAACATTTATAGTAAGGGAAAGAAAAAAGTAAAGCTTGCTTTTAAAATAGATTCACTAAAGTGCTCATTTTATCTTGGCTTGGACACAGAGCAAATTGACACATGGACATTCAGAGCAAGATGCTGGGTAGAGGATTTATAAAGGAGGATGACTGGACAGAATATTAAAACAGTGTCAGGCCCCTAGCAGGAAAGCTGAAAGTAGGATAAGCAAAACCCAGACATAGGCTGGGAACCTTAAATTCAGGCAATTCCCCTAAAGCAAGGCTGCAGTGGAGAATGAGGTGGCTATGCCAGGAGCCACTAAAAAGATAGAGATTAAGAGATTTACATGGATAAATGCAGTTAATTTGCCCCTCTCCCTACTCCCTGTGGACCAGCTTCAGCAAAAGAAAGGCCCCTCTGCCCTCTTCTTCTCACCCTTTATCACTGCTTTGTACCTCCTTTCTCAGATACGCAAAGGACCAAAGGACGGCTGCAGGTACACCACAAGGTTCTGCTTTCCACAGCCTCCCACTGCCCCTGCAGCCTCAGCCACCTCACTGGCTTCTGGGCAGAATTCTCCGCAGGCAAAGGCTTCAGTGAGGAGGAGCCCTGGCAAAATTGCTGATGGAGTTAAGATCTCTGAGGGTAACCTGAAACTCCTAGGGAAGGGAGCTGGAACGAAAGACATGAATTCATGAAAACCTAAGACTGTGGAATGTGCAGACTTCACAGACAGAGAACATGAAACAATGTGGCTTATATGGAGCAGGTTTGGGTTTTTTATTTTTAAACAATCCATTCTGCCACTTTTCATTCACCTATGGGTAATTGAGAACAGACAAAAATATGGCTTAGCAAGTTTCTTTCTCTCTCTTTCCCCAGAAAAGCATCTTGCATTATTGAATCACCCAGGCCGAAGATCAGGGCTATGTAGGCTATAAAAAGCCATGAGAATAAATACTCCACCAGGACTGCAAGGGCCAAACATTACTCAGAACAGCCTAATGGCCCTAGGTTTGAAATCTCGGAATGTTTGAGTATGGAGGAAACTTTGAGATAATTTAGTCTTGATAGACTTCAGCTATCAATGCTAATGTTTCTAAATTAGTATTACTTGAAACAACAGAGTTTGTTTAAAAAACGCAGGAAGGTTTTTGCTGCAATCATTTTCCCTACCTTGAAGAGGGTGGGGGTATCAGAATCACAGGTTCTGAGAGTTGGAAAGGATCTCTGAGATTAAGCCTCACCCCACCCTCCTGCAGGGAGAGTAGTGCAGTACCTCCGGAAGGAACTGTGGCACCTGCTCCAAGCATTTCACTCTCTGAGCAACACCGGGAAAGCGATTCTGGCTTTTCTTTGGCATTTTTTCAACTTTCGAAAGCAGTTATGTTTCCCCTTAGTTCTATTAAAAGGAAAATCAGTAAATTGCTCATCAAATGCTATGTTATATAAATAAAACAAAAGCTAAATGCTTGCTTAGAAAACCTTACGATTTTTGCGACAATCTCTGCTATCTCTCCTTTAAACCGAAGAGACTCACTATCACAATGTGTGTGAAAATGCCCTGTAAACCTCAGGGCTGTAGCTGGTGCATTACAGCGTGCACACTGTTTCAGATATCCGGGTGCTTTCTAAAGGATTCCATGGAGTCCTTCCTGCATCTGTTATATATTTATTATAGTGAATCGGGTGTGGGGGAGGGGGCAAGTGGCTGTTTTCTCTTCGCTCCGGTTCGAGATGTCTCCCGGCTGAGCTCTCCCGGGAGACCACACCTGGCGCTCGGGCGGCCACAGCAGCTTCCCTCGGAAAATCAGCCATTTGCATGGCTTGTCTAAATCATCAGGTTGGGTGCCACACAGAGTGCCAAAGGAGGGAATAGGGCTTTAATGTGATGGATTTGGTGGTGTCAAGCAGGAACGTAGCTTGGTGAAGAAAATAAAGGCAGATAACACCTGAAGTTCCCGCTGCAGAGCGCGCCGCTGCCGTTGCAAGTCGGTCTTTCCCCCTATTAGTTTCAAACTCATTCCCGGCTCTCAACCACCTTACACATTTCAACACGTTAAATGTAATCGAGGCTTCAAAGCCCAAGAATGAAATGAGAAAATGAGATCAGGCTTATTAATTGCTGTAAGGGTTTAGAAAGGCTATAATGAACACCTGCAGTGTCGCAGTTTCACATATGGGGTGGGAGGTTATCCACCATTTGTTGAAGGGCTGCGTGTCAAAGAAAAAGAAAAATAATGAGAAAGGGAGATGAATTAAAGAAGGCACCAGAAAAAGCTAAAAAGAAACTTAAAACTTTCTGAATACATGCCGCACATATACAATCTTAGACTATTATTTGAATCTCACACGCCCTGGAGGCACTAAGTCGTCACCATGAACAAGGGAGATGATTAAGGACGTCTCTGGTGGGGAAGGGACGGTGGGTGTCTCCGAGGTACCGAGATATGGAAAACTACGGCGTCAGTAGGGAGATCGGGGTATTGGGGACACTTAAGTATCCTAGTGACAGGAGGTCAAGGAGTAAGTAGGATGGGGGAGTAGAGAAAGGAAATGAGTGAGGGGCTACGGGATCTGGGAGAAAATAGTAAGCCTCAAAGAAAAGTGGAAAGGACGACTTAGCTGCAGCTCTCCAGCTGCCTGTGGCTCGCCCCCGCCTTTCCTTTTGCGCAGAGTCCTCCCTTTGGCTGCAGCAGCGAGCTGCCCCCACTGGCCTAGCGCGCTGTGATCGATGGCAGGCTGCGTCAGAATCTCTCCGGGTATAAATAGGGGTGGCAGGACGGCGCTTAGCCGCACACAGCCATTCATCCTCCCCTCTCCCTCTCTCCCCCGTCTTTCCTTCTCTCTAGGCCCCCATCTCCTCCTCCAACCAGAGAGCCACCGACCGCCACCATGAGTTCCTTCAGCTACGAGCCGTACTACTCGACTTCTTACAAGCGGCGCTACGTGGAGACGCCCCGGGTGCACATCTCCAGCGTGCGCAGCGGCTACAGCACCGCGCGCTCCGCTTACTCCAGCTACTCGGCACCGGTCTCCTCCTCACTGTCCGTGCGCCGCAGCTACTCGTCCAGCTCCGGCTCCTTGATGCCCAGCCTTGAGAACCTAGACCTGAGTCAGGTAGCAGCCATCAGCAACGACCTCAAGTCTATCCGCACGCAGGAGAAAGCACAGCTACAGGACCTCAACGATCGCTTCGCCAGCTTCATCGAGCGCGTGCACGAACTGGAGCAGCAGAACAAGGTCCTGGAAGCCGAGCTGCTGGTGCTGCGCCAGAAGCACTCCGAGCCATCCCGCTTCCGGGCGCTGTACGAGCAGGAGATCCGCGACCTGCGCCTGGCGGCGGAAGACGCGACCAACGAGAAGCAGGCACTGCAGGGCGAGCGTGAAGGGCTGGAGGAGACTCTGCGCAACCTGCAGGCGCGCTACGAAGAGGAGGTGTTGAGCCGCGAGGACGCGGAGGGCCGGCTGATGGAGGCGCGCAAGGGCGCCGACGAGGCGGCTCTCGCCCGCGCTGAGCTCGAAAAGCGCATCGACAGCCTGATGGACGAGATCGCTTTCCTGAAGAAAGTGCACGAAGAGGAGATCGCCGAACTGCAGGCACAGATCCAGTACGCGCAGATCTCCGTGGAGATGGATGTGTCCACCAAGCCCGACCTCTCCGCGGCGCTCAAGGACATCCGCGCGCAGTACGAGAAGCTAGCCGCCAAGAACATGCAGAACGCCGAAGAGTGGTTTAAGAGCCGCTTCACAGTGCTGACCGAGAGCGCTGCCAAGAACACCGACGCCGTGCGCGCCGCCAAGGACGAGGTGTCCGAGAGCCGCCGCCTGCTCAAGGCCAAGACCCTGGAGATCGAAGCGTGTCGGGGCATGAACGAAGCGCTAGAGAAGCAGCTGCAGGAGCTGGAGGACAAGCAAAATGCCGACATTAGTGCTATGCAGGTACGGCGCCTTCTAAAACACAGTGGGGGGAGGGGATGGGTTGCGGAATGGGAGGAGGGTTGACAGGCGCGCCCTGAAAGTGAAGACCAGGGACAAGGTATCTGAAGCAGTTGTTAGAGGGTAGGATTTAACTCCTTGGAGACTGTGTGGGAGGATGGGGCATAAGGAGGGGGGCGGGGTGCGACTGCAGTCTGGGAAGATTTTGCTCCATGCAGTTGAATCTGTTCAGCATCAAAGCTGTCCAGCCCTGCAGGGAGGCTGGATGGGGATGAGAGATGAGAAGGGAATTGGGCTTTGCCTCCGGCCTATGGTGACCTCCGCTCTCAACTGTATCCCTTAACCACGAGTTGCTTTGCATTACATATCAGAAGATCTGGATAATAAATACAGCGAATAGCGTTCATTAATTCGGAAGGATAACTGACCAACAAACTTTATGACCAACCCCTCCTTTCCCTTAGCTGGTACACAGTAATACAGTTAAAATTACCCAATGAAGTTCACAGTAAATCATTTCCTTTTTAAGGAGTTCCTTCTTCTGGGGAGTAGAGAAAATAATTTAGCTAAATCGAGAATATTTTAGAAAAAATGAAAATTTCTATCTAGATACTTCCTTTCTCCTGTAAAGGAATGGGTTAATTTTCTTGCATGTAACTTGAATAAAGAAGAGTTAATCAGTGAGTGAGAAACAAAGTTTGTCTATCAATTTAGTTTCCTTGCAGGCATTTTAGAGTATATTAATTAAAGAAAACAAAAATTATTTCTTTCATTAATTTTCTGTTTGTTTTCGTCTCATGCTTTGTGAAGCTGGATATTTTAGGCAAGGACAAAAGGTTTAAAAATAAAAATGGCAGTTGTTTTTAGAGGAGATTTCATCTAAGGTGTGTTCTTCAATTTTAATTGAAAGCAGGCCTTTGCAGCAATCCTACAGTAAAATAATAGCACTATGGATTTATGCTTGGATTTTTCTTTTCCAACAGGACACAATCAATAAATTAGAAAATGAGTTGAGAACCACAAAGAGTGAAATGGCACGATACCTGAAGGAATACCAAGACCTCCTTAATGTGAAGATGGCTTTGGATATTGAGATTGCAGCTTATAGGTAAAAACAGAGGGATAGAGGTAGCAGCCTCCAAGCCTTAGGAAGAAAATCAGATGCCATTTAAAGTTATGTTGAATCAGAAACCTTCAAGAATAGTCAGTTACCTTTGAAATAATTGAGGATTCGTTTTGTGGCCTCTTCCAAGAAGGTATTTATATAACAAATAAGAGTTTAACCCTGTAATGAGTCCTATTCTTAGCTTCATATTCCATTTTAAATAGAATAGACAGGGCTATTATAAGGTGTTTTAGGTTTTCTAGTCTGAATCACAAAGTTCCCAGTCATTAAGTTTTGATAATTATCAAGGCTGCTCCAGCTTGCATTTGCCTTTAAAGGTGACATCAGGGCCAAGCAATGATGACATTAGGTGAAATTAGGGCTTCGAGCAAGTCATAAAAAGCACTACTTGTGTTTGTGATTCCTAACTCCATTTTCCACCTGCCTCCCCAGGAAACTCTTGGAAGGTGAGGAGACCCGGCTCAGTTTCACCAGCGTGGGAAGCTTAGCCAGTGGCTACTCCCAGAGTGCCCAGGTCTTTGGCCGATCTGCCTACAGCGGTTTACAGACCAGCTCCTACCTGATGTCCGCCCGCTCTTTCCCGTCTTACTACGCCAGCCACGTCCAGGAAGAGCAGATTGAGGTGGAGGAGACCATAGAGGCAGCTAAAGCTGAGGAGGCCAAGGAGGAACCCGCCTCCGAAGGAGAAGCTGAAGAGGAGGAGAAGGAGAAGGAAGAGGCTGAGGAAGAGGAGGGAGCTGAAGAGGAAGAAGGTATGATTTTTAAAAAAGCCCCTAGAATTCCCAGTGCCAACTGTGTGTAGACATTAGGAGGTGGGTAAGATAAATAAGTCATTGTTTAAGCTAAGGAAACTTTATTCATATGTGATTTTATAATCTTACCTAATATATTAATCTATTTACGCAACAATCCTTTAGTAAACCGCTGATTATGAGTGAGGTATAATTTGTCAAGTTGGCTGTCCTCCCAGAGATACTCATCTTTCTGTAGCTTGGCAGTTTTTTTGAAAATAATGTTTTAAAATATCACCCTCCTGTTGCCTTTTTTACTATTAAATTTCATTTTTAATATACTGATTTAATGCAGCAGTTTGATGTCCTAAAGAATGAAAGCGAGTGCCAGACTTATAATAAAAGAAACACTGAGTTTAGGTCTTAGAAAGGAGTAAAGTGTCCAATAACTAGAAGGAATTTCACTCTCTTTAAATACATGTTCAGGGGCAAATTATTCATGGTAAGGATTGTTCATCATATGTGTTTTTTGCAGAATGGAGCAGAGAGGTTCCGAGTAAGTAAACATTCCGACACTTGTGTTTTCACACAAAACCTTGCATAAACATTTTGACTGGACTTGCCCTGGATTTGAACTTTTTTAAAAATTTTCTTTTTATTCTATCTACAGTCACCAAGGAAGAATCTGAAGAAGCAAAGGAGGAGGAAGAAGAAGGAGGTGAAGGTGAAGAAGGAGAAGAAACCAAAGAAGCTGAAGAGGAAGAGAAAAAAGATGAAGGTGCTGGGGAGGAGCAAGCAACAAAGAAGAAAGATTAAGCCCCCTCTCCCTTAACTGTTTCAGGAATAACGCTCCCCAAATCAGGTCAACCCCATCACAAACTAGTCAGTTGAGTTCCAGATACCATATGAATTAAGAAGTTAATATATGTATAAGTCTCAGATGACTTAGGCTGGACATTCAATGTTGTGCTATGAATTTTCTCCTTATGCAGAGTATCTGTTTGCTTGCAGAGTGGCTTCCTGGCTTGCTGCCAGCCTGTGCATGGTATACGCTTATGAGTTCAGGATCTATGACAATGTGAATAATTCAGATGTTTACAATAAAAAACATGAATAAATGAATTCACTAATGTTAATGTTAAATTTCGTGGAAAAAATAGTACTTTGAACCTTTGGTGGTTAGAAATTAAAGACCTCGAGTTATGTGCAATAAATAGTAAATAAAGTTATACAGAATGACGCATCATTTTTACTGTGGTTGTTGACTTAATTAAATTATCTCAAAGAAAGCAGCAATACAAGCCATATATGCAAGTGGAAAACTGACTTCCAAATACTTTTTTAAAGTCAAAATCTTAGCAATTACAGTGCATTTTAAAAAATTGATCATTTTAAGGGATACTTAGGTCATAGCCATTCATGAAATCTCTCCTCTCAAAAATTTTGCTGATAATAAACTTGAGTAAATGAGAAAGCCTAGAGTTTGGTTTTAAAATACATATACATAGCAATATACTTTGCCCCAGAAAATATACTTTATTAAATTGGGGAATGACTTTCTTGAAGAAAATGCTGAAATTAAGCAACCAATATAGTCTTTATGTTAAACAGGTAATTTTAACACACCACCACAATACAAGTATGTAATGGTAAATACAATATGGATAGAATATGAATTGCAGACATCCATCACTATAAAGACATTTTTATATAGTCTATGATGGGCAGAAGTTGAAACCTGAGCAAATGATATAATCAGAAAGAATAAATGTATAGTTTGGGGAGGAGAGAATAAGGATATCAAAGGTTATTTGCCGCTGCAAACATGTTGCTTGTAATCTTGAACTCATGATTCGGTGTGTTGTTAGCTGAAGTCTGTTGTCTCAAGTAAAGAGCATTCAATGCCATACATTTTTCAACCTTTTAAAAATTACTGATACATGGTAATGAAATTATTACCAGGAACTTACGGGTGGGGGGAGTTTATGTACTTGTGTATCACATTGGCCTTGCTCTGCATGTATTTATTGGGAAAAATTCAAATTTCAATGACAGCTTTAACTGGTTGGACACTGCCTAAAAACATACCCATCCTTCACCCCTGTCCACTGTAAAGTTCTGAAAGCTCTTGCAATTGCAGTTGATGTGGAATGTAGACGAAATTATTGACTATCTGTTGTTCTGCTTCTGTTCTTAAACAATTGCTTTGTTAGCTAATTTATTTCAATGTTTGTTATTTAGACAACTTCTAAAGATCATGAATTTAACTTGAAAGCAAAGTGGTCTCCATTTAAATTTATCTGATCCTTTTCATGCTACCTATTTCCAATTAAACGTGCTACTAGGCAAAAAGGTAAAATATTTCTTTATCCATCATGATGATACAGATTTGAAATATGAAGGCTTTCAGTAAATAAGCTTCTGTAAAGACTAGGTATCACCTCAGAAACCAAGCTTTTCACCTTTATGTTCTTTAGACATAAAATAATGCACAGGGTAAATCTCAGAAAGATGCAAACTATATCTACAAAGTAACCTTAGCCAAATGGAAAGAACTGGTTGATTTGAGAATTATTTTGTTTGAAGTAAGAACACTGTACCATACTCTATCCTGTGTGCCATAATAAAATACTGAAAAACCTAAATTAAATGAGTTTGAAATCTTTTTTTTTAAATTCCCAAATTTGGTATTTTGGCCAGTATTCCTCTTTCCTTTGTTCCCCACAAAACTATAGTCTTTTTTCAATATTCCCTTTCCCATGAATGGTGGCACCTCCCCAGTCATCCAGTTCTGTAAACAAGACTCCTAGGCATGACATCATTCTTGCCATTTCCTCACTTCAACATCTCTAGTCTAACTTGTCACCAAGTCTTGATGATTTTACTGTCCACATGTCTCAATTCCATCCACGTCTCTCTATTCACCCTACCACCCTCTAATGAGTCTCCCAGCATCTTGCCCTCCTTCAGTTGGCACACTGCAATAGGCTAATGTTTTTAAATAGCTTTATTGGGATATAATTCATCCACCACACAAATCACTCATTTAGGGTGCACAACTCAGTGATTTTTAGTATATTCATAGGTATGTGCAACCATAACACTGTCAATTTTATAACATTTTCATCACCTCAAGATAAACTCCATATCCTTTATCTACCAGCCTCTTTTCCTTGCCCCCAACCCCAGCCCTAAGCAATCACTAATCTGCTTGCTTTCTGATTTCCCAATCCTGGACTTTCATATGAGTGGAACATATAGCATGTGGTCTTTTATGATGGGTTTCTTTCCTTTAGCATAATGTTACCAGTACTTCATTCCTTTTTCATGGCCACAGTATATTCTGTTGTATGGCTGTACCACATTTTGTTTTTCTTAGGCTAATCTTATGGAAAGCAAATTTTGATCATGCTGTACCCTTGATTACAACTCTCCAGTAGGTTTCCATTTCTTTTAATATAAAAAATAAAATCTTTAATATGATCTCCAAGACCCACACAGACATGGCGTCTACCTAATTCTGCAGCCTCTCCTTACATGAATCCCCTTGCCCCTCACTTCCAGTGTTCCACCATCCTGGCCATCTGTTCTCCCACATGCCATAGCATCTTTGCTTATTCCTATGCCTAGAGCACTCATCTTCTCCCTCCTTCCCTCATCCTCGCTCAATTAATTCCACTTCACCCTTCAGATTTAGTCTCAATTGCCATTCCTTTAGGAAAGCCTTCCCTGACCTCTTTTGATGGGTTAAATTCCTCTATTAAATGTGCTTATAAGACTATGTCAACTCTGCAGAAATTTTCACAATTATTATAGATGTAAGTGGCATCTATTTGCATGATGATTTGATAAATGTTTATCTCTGTACTATAGCCTGATCTTTAGAAGCATGGGAATCAGAAAATCAAACCCCTGTTCCTTGCCATCTTACCTAAGCATCTAGCATAGTTCCTACAATAATGGAAGCACAATAAATATTTATATTAATAGATAAAAATGTCTTCCTGATGACTAGAAAGCCAAGAGTATTCAATAATCCATCCTAAACTATTCAAGACATTGTGGAAAGAACAGAGAAATGAGAACCATGTGTCCATCCTAGATTCTAGAGCTGTTTTATTATGGATCACTGGTAATTTTCTCCCCCAGGCCTCAATCTATTATATCTCATATTCATTCTAGATACATGATTCAAATTTTCACTGCTTTATTTTATAATCTCAGGATAAATGGTTGAATGGAAAAGATCTATATCTGTATCTATATATCTATATCCATATAGTATATAATTATTGTGCCCACACTAAAATCCATCATCTAAAGGGAATTACTAAGTTTAATGTGAAACTGTATTCTTAGCATTACATTAGCAAGTAGTTAACTTGGTCACTTATTCCCCACAACGAGAGTCTAGTACTGTCAGAGTAGTTGTAGCATGCTAGGCACTCTTCTAAGTGCTTCATGTATATTAACTCATTTATTCCCTACTTACAATAATAGTAGAGGCCAGTATGATTATCATCCCCATTTTACAAATGAGGAATTAAGATTAAGAAATCTGCTCAAAATTGCACAACTAGTCATCAGTTCCATTTACATTCCTATTTCAGAGATGAGAAATTAAAGTTAAGTAACTTGTCCAAGGTCACAAAGCTTGAAGTAGGACTGGGAGTCAAACTTCACAGCCCAGCTGTAAAGTCCATGCTTTTAACTAATATACCACATTGCCTCTCCTTTACAGTCTAGTTTTTTGAGGTATACTTGCATAATCAGAGCATGTTTTTTGCAGACATGTTTTGTGACTCTGGCCTGAGAGATGCCAGGAGTCTTACATGGGAGTTCTCGCACAACCATCAGAACTTTCACAATGCAGCCTTTGTGCCGCTCAAGGGGCACATATACACTCACTATGTTACGATGGAATTCCTTATGATTCTCAAGCTTTTCTTTAATTTCTTTGGTCATCTGTACCCATATCTCAATTCCTCTGCTTAATTTTAAGCTGTTGGAAGGCACGAACCAGGTCTTATAAAGAAAGATGGATTTGAAGTTCATTCACTTCAAGGATGTTGGTTTTCATGGTCTGTACCTGCTATTATTCTTCCACCTGCTCATAATTTTCCAGTTCTATTTATATTTTACTGGATCTCAATTATTTCTTCCCCTCCTTTTCCTCTTCTTGTTCTTTCTTCTCCTTTTCTTCTTCTAATTTCTCCTTTCTCGCATGTCTTCTTACTTTGAGCTATTTCTAAGCATTTGGGGAGGGAAGTAGAGGTTTGCCAAATTAAAAAAAAAAGCCTTTGTTTCCTTCCACATCATAGAACAAAGTGCTTGCATTTGGGGGCATTTTAATAATTGTTTCTAGAATGGCAAAGTTTTAACATTTGTGAAAATTTCCCATCAACGTGGACAAGATGGAGAATTTCTTCTTTTTCCCTTGGAAAATAATGAGATGTCAGAACTGGTCCAACTGTGATTCATATTTGAAAGGGCTCCCAGTGGAGAACTCAGGTTTCTTTTTCCTCGTAATGAAACTTCCAGCAGAATGGAGTGCAGAGAATGACAGAAGCTATGCAGTGGACGCCATTTTCAGTTTAAGGTCTCCTAGACAATTCCCAGGGGAGACTCCCGTATGAGAGCCGGAAAGCCAGCAAGGAACAACACAGGGAGGAAGAATCACCAGCAGCTCCTGAAAGTAACTATAGGGTGATTTTGTCAGCCATTTTATTCTACTTCAGTGATTTGCATATGGAGAGTTTGTAAAAAAAAAATAACAACAGCATTAAAAACAAATTTCAAAAGAAGAAAAAATCTAATTTCCTCTTTTCAAACACAGTTATTTTCATTTATATGCTCTCCTTTAGTTCTTGTTTCTATATATGTTTATTTTATGTAAATCAGCCATTCATTCCACAAATATTAATTGTGTACCATGTGCCAGGCATTGTTTTAGGTAGAAGGAATGAGGCAGAAAATGTCCCCGTTTTCAGGGACTTCAGGGGTGTGTGTGTGTGTGTAAACAGACAATGAAGAAGTAAACAAGCCAACAAATAAGTGATACTTGATCTGAGCCAGGCATGAAATGACCTGACAAATCACTCCAAAGATTAGTGGTTTAAAACAATGACAGTCACTGAAGACTTCTCAGGTTCAGCAGATCAGGATGTTCTGGCTTGGAGTCTCCCATGGGGTTGCAGAGAGAGGTTGGTGGAGGTGACTATCTGAAGTGTGACGAGTTCTGCAGAATCTACTTCAAGGTAGCTTACCCACTTGGCTAGCAAGTTTGCTCCTCTCTATGGGGACCTGTCCACAGAGCTATTTGGATTTCCTTATAACCTGGCAGCTGGTCTGCCCCTAAGCAAGCCATCCAAGAAACCAAGGCAAAAGTTGCAATGCTTTTTATGAACTAGAATCTAAAGTCACACTCCATCACTACCACCATATTAATAAGAGACCAGGCTGAGTGATTCGAGTTGGGTGGAAACTACACAAGAGCATAAATATCAAGAAGTGAAGATCACTGAGGACTGTCACAAGATGGTTGGGCACACGGCTATTCTTTTATGAACGACAATCATCCATTCCCGAGATTCTGTAACAATTCCTATTTCAAATGTTCCTCTTATTTGATCAGGTGTCCTAATTTAAGTCCAGAAATATGCTTGTGAAAATTATAGACAGCTTGGCAATGAATATCTTCATCCAATGGATATCTTCGTATTTGTCTTCTATTGAAGTGTTTCTTCAGTAATTCCCTTAGTGGGATTATGGGTTCAAAGGCCATTAAGTACATTTTAATAGCTCTTGATATATAAGCTCCTATGTCTATCCTGTAAAGGTTGATAGCTATACTCCAAGGCCTTAGCTTTCCTACATTAATTCACTTGAAATGGAACATGCATTACTCTAGTTAATTTGGATAAAGCTGTTAATGTATGACATAAGGTAAGTTGTGGCATCTAGAAAAATAAAAATTTTTGCTGTTTTTTTGGGTGATAAACCCAGCCAGTTGACCCTTAGATTTTTAAAAAATAATATCTTAGGTTCAGATGTAAGATACATAGTTTTAAATGGGACACTTCTAAGAAACAGAAACAAATATGTTCATTATGAGTAGTTGTTTTAGTTTCCTAGCTGCTAACATGAATACTATACAATGGGTTGGCTTAAACAATGGGAATTTATTGGCTCATGATTTTGAGGCTAGGAAAGGTATAAAATGGAGGTGTTAGCAAGGTGAGGCTTTCTCCCAGAAGACTTGCATTCTGGGGCTGGCTGCCTGTGATCCTTGGTCTTTCACCTTTCTATCATATGGAAATGCACATGGCAGCAACTTCTCCTTTCTCTTCTGGGTTCCAGGTTCAATTAACTTTCAGCTTATGATTGCTTCCTGTGGCTTCTCTCTCCATCTGACTTTCACTCTGCTTATAAAAGACTCCAGTACTCTAGATTAAAGCTCAATCTGATTCAACTGGGCCACATCTTAACTGAAGTAACAGTTAAAAGAGATTTTATTTACAATGGGTTTACTATCGCCAGAACGCAACCCAAGACCAAGAATATTCAAACTTAGAAAAACAATTCAATCCACCACAGTACACAGCAGTTTTATAATTTTTTTAACTGAGATAATGTAGGTGAGGCTCAGATTTCTTGTAGCTACTAAAGACACTTTAATCTGTGCAGTGATGGCCATTAATCTCTTTTTGCTCCTAGATAAATGGCATTGTTTCAATATATAATCATCTGGTTATATATTCATGTGAATATGAAGTATAGGTCATTTCCTGATGACTTTTTTCGTTAGAGAAGTTGTGGATTTACAGAACAATCAAGCATACAATATAGATTTCCCACATATCACACCAACACTAACTCCTTGCATTGGTGTGGAACATTTGTTACAACTGATATTAGCACATTTTTTTATAATTATACTATTAATTAATTAAAGTCTGTGGTTTAACTTAGGGATCCCTGTTTGAGTAATGCAGACCCACGGATTTTTTTTTAAGTTTTATTCTGTTACCATATATACAGTCCAACATTTCCCCTTATAATCATATTCAGATATATATTTCAGTGCTGTTAATTGCATTTACAATGTTTTGCTACCATCACCACCATCCATTACCTAAACATTTCCGTAATTTCAAATAGGAAATCTGAACAATTTAAGCCTTAACTTACCATTTCCTATCCCTACCCTGTCCCCTGGTAACCTATATGCTAGACTCTGACTCTGTGAGTTTGCTTACTCTAATTGTTTCAAAACAGAGTGAGCATACAATATTTGTCCTTTTGTGTCTGACATATCACTCAACATGGTGTATTCATGGTCCATTCATATTGTTGCATGTATCTGTACTTCATTCCTTTTTACAGCTGAATAATATTCCATTGTATGTATATACCTCATTTTGTTTATCCATTCATTGATTGATGGACACTTGGGTTTCTTCCGTCTTTTGGCAATTATGAATAATGTCACTTTGAAAATGAGTGAGCAAATATCTGTTCAAGTCCCTGCTTTGAATTCTTTTGGGTATATACCTAGTAGTGGGATTACTAGAACATATGGTAGTTTCATATTTAGCTTTCTAGGAACTGTCAAACTGTCTTCCACAGTGGCTGCACCATTTTACAATGCCACCAGCAATGAATGAGTGCTCCTATTTCTCTGCATCTTCTCCAACATTGCTGTTTTCCCTTTTATTAATAGCAGCCATCCTAATGGATATGAAAGGGTATCCCATTGTGGTTTTGATTTGCATTTCCCTGATGGCTAATGATGTTGAGCATCTTTTCATGTGCTTTCTGGTCATTTGTATAACTTCTTTGGAGAGGTGCCTATGCAAATCTTTTGCCCATTTTTTAAAAATTGAATTGTTCACCATTTTGGTGTTAAGTTGAAGGATTTCTTTATATATTCTGGATATTAAACCTTATCAGGTATGTGGCTCCAAATATTTTCTCTAATTGTGTAGATTGTCATTTTACTTTCATGATAAAGTCCTTTGAGGACCAAACATTTTTCATCTTGATAAGGACCCATTTATCTATTTTTGTTTGTTGCTTGTGCTTTGGGTGTAAAGTCAAAGAAACCATTGCCTAACCAAAAGTCCTGCTGATGCTTCCCTACATCTTCTTCTAGAAGTTTGATATTTCTAGCTCTTACATTTAGATCTTTGATCCACTTTGAGTTATTTTGTATATGGTGTGAGGTTGGGGTCCTCCTCCTGATTTTTGCAAATGGAGATCCAATTTTCCCAGAACCATTTGTTGAAGAGACTATTCTTTCCCACCTTGCCAAAAATCAGTTGACCGCACTTTTAGGATTGATTTCTGAGCTCTCAATTTGATTCCATTGGTCTATGCACCTGTCCTTGTGCAAGCACCATGCTTTTTGGATTACTGTGGCTTTGTAATAAGTTTTAAGATAGGGAAGTGTGAGTCCTCCAACTTCATTCTTCTTTTTTCAAGATGGCTTTGGCTACTAGGGGTCCCTTATCCTTCCATGTAAATTTGATGATTAGCTTTCCATTTCTGTGAAAAATTTGTCAGATTTTTATTGGGGTAGTACTGAATCCATGAAATGCTTTCAAAAGGATTAACATCTTAATGATATTTAGTCTTCCAATCTGTGAACACACAGAATGTCCCTTCATTTAGTTAGGTCTTCCCTGATATTTTTTAGCAATGTTTTGTTGTTTTCTGTGTACAAGTCCTTTACATCCTTGCTTAGATTTATTCATACTATTTATTTCTTTTAGTTGCTATCATGAATGGCATTCCTTTCTTGATTTATTTTCCCAGTTTTTCATTGCTTGTGTATAAAAATGCTATGGATTTTTGGGTGTTGCTTTTGAACTCTGCCAATTTGCTAAATTCATTTATTAGCCCTAGTAATTTTTTTGTGGATTTTTCAGGATTTTCTCTATGTGGGTTCATATCATCTGCAAATAGGGAAAGTTTTACTTATTCATTTCCAATTTGGATGTCTTTTATTTCTTTATCTTGCCTAATTGCTCTGGCAAGAACTTCCAGTACAATGTTGAATAACAGTTGTGACAATGGGCATCCTTGTTTTGTTCCTGATTTTAGGGGGAAAGCTTTCAGTCTTTCAGCAGTA
Source organism: Choloepus didactylus (assembly GCF_015220235.1). Taxonomy (NCBI): domain Eukaryota; kingdom Metazoa; phylum Chordata; class Mammalia; order Pilosa; family Megalonychidae; genus Choloepus; species Choloepus didactylus. The sequence continues at coordinate 29,863,211 of NC_051326.1, read as the reverse complement.
AGTAGGATGTTTGTTATGGACTTTTCATATATGCTCTTTATCATATTGAGAAAATTTCCTTCTATTCCTAGTGTTCTAAGTGTTTTTATCAAGAAAGGGTGCTGTATTTTGTCACATGCCTTTTTTGCATCCGTTGTGATGATTGCGTATTTTTTTTCTTTCATTCAGTTAATGCAGTATATTATATTATTTTCTTAAGTTGAACCAACCTTGCATAATGGGGATAAATCCCACTTGACCATAGTGCAAAATTCTTTTTATATGCTGTTGCATTTGGTTTGCTAGTATTTTGTTGAGGATTTTTGCATCTATATTCATAAGAGATTTTGGTCTGTGGTTTTTTTCTTGTGGTATCTTTATCTGTTTCTTTGTTTACCTTGCACTCTTTTGTTGCACATTGTACATTTTAATATTTTAAAATCATAACTATGGTTTTGTAACCAGCTGGTAACAAGACAGAGATTTTCTTGAGCTTCAGATCTCCCATCTGGAAGTTCTGCTCAAGGTGAATGTAGTGTGTAGGGTTTTCCCTGTCTTTCTGGGCCTCTGTCTTTCCCTGTGCTTTTGAGTGTTAGTTCTTTTGGAGTTCTCCTGTTTGTAGGTATTTGGTTGTCCCCTCTGTTTCCCAGGAGACAAACCTCCCTCTTCCAGGTATTTGAAGCTGGCAGGCCTTTGTTCCAGACTGTCTGCCTCTATAGATTTTTATACTGCTTTTGTTGTCTCAAACTCCTTTTATCTGGAGGGCAAATTCTGTGAGGAGGCCTTTCCCAAGTCAGTCTTTCTCAGACAAAACAGGGCCAGGTACCCACAAGGGAGAAGCAGACTGGCTCCAAGGTGCCCTGTGGAGGGGATCAGGAAGGGCACCAAGAGCTTCTCCGAAGGCTTCCCAAAGCTGAGCTTTCCTGGCTTGCCCATCCAACACAGCCCTTCAGAGACTCCTCCACAACCCTGAGGAAGCGCAACCTCTTTAAGTTTTCACTGCCACTGCCCCTATCTGGGGTGGATTGAAACAATGATGGCCATCACCCTTGTCTGGGATGAAACAATGGTTGCCATTGTTTGTCCAAGCCAGGTTGAAACAATAGCCTCCCTCAGAGCCTGGCCCCCAGCGATACACATTCACTAATCAAAGTCTTGATTAGTGATCAGCAGTGCCCACCCCTTTTCTTGGAGCAGATGATTTTAATGTCCCATTCTATCACCAGCAGCTAGCCAGGGGCTGGACTCCATGGTGCCCTGCTCAAGAATGGGGGGTAGACACCAGTAGCCACTGGGTGGAAAGCGTAATTTACTATTGTTTGTCAGCCTCTTCCTTCTGGTTCTTCCCTGGATCCTGTAGTGTTGTGCTGGCCTCCAGTTTCAAAATAGTTGTTTCCGAAGTTCCTGCCTCTTTAATAGTTGTTTTGGTGGAAGGACCGAGTCCTGGAGCTCCCTATTCCACCATCTTCCTACAATGTTCTCCTGATGACCATTTTTTAAAAAACTAGCAGGATGCTGTGCTGCAGCAAAACTAATATTCCCTTTTCACTCTATCTCTAGCCCAATAGCAAAGAGAGAAATCCTAGATAAAAACTCTACTCATGTATTACCTAGTCATCTCTGGTTTGAAGTGAAGGAACGACATGCTCATTCCGACTAGTTGGCTTCTAATTATTTATTCACCAGAGAACTCCACCTTTTTTACTACAGAGGTTCACACACACACACACACACACACACACACACACACACACACACAGGAATGGACACCTGGCTCCCTCTTTTTCCTCTTCATCCACTCTTAACACATTCAGGAGAATATGTGTGAGAGAGAGTCTTACCTGCAAGCCACAAATCATTTACACAGCACAATTAACAGAAAATTTGGTTTCAGGCATGTGAAATCAGAGGGTGATTCTGAGGTGAGAGTCAAATGCAGCCACCTTCCTTAAGGGAGAGGGATACTGCTTTGCCAGCTGGCCTCAGAGTTGGCTGGGTTCTGAGGGCCGAGGTAAATGCTGCATCTAATGGGAGAGGGACTTCTTGGAAGTGTCAAGGGAAGTGACCATGAGAGTGTGAATGACGTCCCCAAAGAGCCACTTTAGTGACTTAGCAGGGGCACCTGGGAAAGGGAAAGAAACCAGGGTGTCAGCTAGTTCTCTATTTCCCCTCTACGCCTTCACACCTGCTGCTAAATCCTTCAGTCCTACCTGAGCAGCGGGAATTCGAAAACTGGACAGGTGATTTCTGAAAGTGGTTTAGTCACTGGAGAGCCCAGTCGAATTCTGCAGATATCAGACAGCTTCTGAGGCACCTGGGTCAATTTTCCAGAAGGGGCACATAGCCCTTAAACAAATGGCCCCTCCTCAGACAAAGCAATCAACTTGCCCTATTATTTAGACCCCGTATCTTCCACCTGCCACTTAATGTGAGAAGGGAGTGGAGGAGCAGGACAGGCAACTTGCTGTTCAAGTGGAAAAGAGAAGCCCAGGAGACTTTGCAGCCCTGCAGCTCTCTCCAGCAGAAACAACACTTCGCTCAAGCTGAGGGATAATTTCAGCAAAACGAATACAAAAGTATTTTCTTTCACCCACGGAATTGGCAGCCTATTTCTTGAGGGGAATCAAGACCCATGTGTAGATTAAAGAACCTTTCCATCTTCCCAGGACCCCTCGCAGCAGGACGCCCTCCTCAGCTTTCTTTTTTCTCCACAGCGGTGTGGTGTAAGCAGCTGGGGTGTGTTCTTAGACAGGACTGAGGCATTTGAAGGTGTTTTAGGATTACACTGACAATATATAATATTCTAATATATTTTTATAATTAAAACAATACCCGCTAACCTGTGAAAATCTAATGAGATAACCGAGTGAAAGGCTTTGAAAAATGAAGATGCTCTAAAAAGGTCATATGTCACTTTTACTGCGGGGATGCCCACAGTCACCCAAAGCCGTCCCCTCCGTGATTCTGCACATCCAGTTCTGCCACGGCCCCACCCACCCTCTCCAACCCGCAGTCACGGTTGTTTTCTTTTCTTCCTTCCTGCAAACAGGAGAGACAGAAAGGGTATACGGGTGGGGAGAGGACAATGCGGCCTGCTGGGGAGGGCGGTGGTAATCAGAACTGAGATTCAGATGTAAAGGGCTGCTTCTGCCGCTGCGGTAAATGGGCAGAGCCCCCGGATGCTTTCCGGGAGAAATCCCGCCTCGCCTGCGCGCCCCCGCGCCCCGCCACAGCGGTGACTGCTCCCCACCCTGTGTGCAAAGTGCCGCAGCTTCAAATTCTTTCGCTATTCCGATACCCCTTACATGATAAGTAAAGTTCCAGGCCTTTTAAAATACTTCGACGCGAAGTGAGAGACACCTTTCACCAGAAAGCCCAGTCATTTGGGGATGGAGAGGAGAAGGGAAGGGGAGAGGGGCTCAGGTTTCCCTTTTTTGCTGGAGCTTTCTCCAGCTCGCCGCGCCCGAGGGTGCGGCAGAAAATCCCGCCGCAGCCCCGCGTCTCTCGGGGTCTGCCACAGCCTCGGAAAGGCAGGGCGAGGGGAAGGGGACAGAGCGGGGTGATGGCGAGGATTCTCTCTCGGGAAATTTCTTTCACGGGTCCTGTTCGGGAAGCCAGGGCTAGACGGCTCTGGGACCGCAGCTCGAGCAAGGGAAAGAAGCCGGGGTGAGGTTAGGGGTCGGGGGGAGGCATCGGCCGTCTTTCTGGGCAGCGCCCTTTCTCACTGACCCCTGGCCTGGAGCTCTTCCCTCTCTGGAATCAGGTTGTATGCGATGGAGGCCGACTCCTAGGCTGTGGCGATGGTGGTGGTGGTGGAGGTTAAGGGTTACCAGAAAGAGGGAAGGCAGCCCAGCACGCGGCCGGGCTGGACGGGCCAGTGTTCTCGTTCCTTACTGGAGCCTGAACCCACAGCATTTTCATCACCTGGCAGTTTGTTAGAAATGCAGAGTCTTGGCCCCACCCCAGGCCTACTGAACCAGAATCTGCATTTTAGCAGGATACCCAGGATACCCGGAAGCCCTGGTAAAGAGAGAGCCTCTTCAGGTCTGCGGCTCACTCCCACACTTGGGGAGAGAGTTAGCAGAGACGGTAGTAGACTACTCTTCTTAAAAGAAGGAAGGCAAGAAGAGGCTCACGGTTTTCTTTGCCTTAAAAGCTGAGGACTGGCCAAGGATAAGACACTGATATTGTATCATAACCTTCTAAACAGCCGCACATTATCCTGGACAGAGTTTGGAAAAGGATCTTGTTTAGAATTCTGAGGGCCTGAGATTATTTGGCACTGCCCTATGTGATATTCTGGAGCCTTCAGCTCCCTGACCTACTGAGGCTGCTCCACCCCTTTGGGGAGAGGTGTAAACTCAAACTGGAAGCTGGAACACCAGTTAAGAAATAATGTGAGGGAGAAAGGGTGGTGACTTGTTCCTGAGTGACAGTGGTGGAGGTGTTGGATTAGGGCAGAATTCTGCATGTCTTTTGAAGGTAGAACCAATGGAATTTGCTAGCAGATTGGATTTGGGAGAATGAGTGGAGTCAAGCATGGTTCCAAAATGTTTGATCTGAGAAACTGGAAGATGGATTTTCCATTTAATGAAATGGGGAAGACTGAAGATGCAACAGGTTTGGAGACAGAGGGCAATATCAAGCCTTAGGTTTAACGTTAGATTTCATTTCATGTTTGAGGTGGCAGTCAGATCTTTGTGTCTTGAGTTCAGAGCTGCAGATAAAAATCTTACTAGTATATTGTTCTCCCCTTCAAAACTATAAGCTATTCTAAAAAAGATCTCCATGAGTGCAAAATGTTATAGAATTGCAAAGCTAGAAGCTATCTAAGAAATCATTTTTATTTTACATGCAAGGAAACTGAAATTCGGAGGGCTTGAGTGACTTACCAAATAAAACTTAATTGATTGTCGCCGAATCAGAACTAGACTCCAACTCCAGGATATTTTCCCTGCACTATACAGCTCTGCCGCCTCATAAATTATATTATTATTATTTCTGCTCTTTTTTTTTTAAATTTTATTTTGAAATAAACTCAAACTTACAGGAACAGTTGCAAAAACAATACAAACCCCATACACAGAGCTCCAGCATACCCCGACCCCCCTCCCCCGATACCCCAATACACCAACTTTAACATCCTGTCACACCACCATTTCTTTCTTTCCCTCCTTCCCTCCCTATCATCTGTCATCTATTGCTCTGTCTTCTGAACATATGAGAACAAGCTGCACACATCCTTGAACAAACAATATAATTCACATATACATTTCCCATTCTTTTATGCAATCACATTAAGTGCAGCTAAGAAGTTCAAGTAATCCAACATTGATATAAAGCTTATATTCTATATTTCCTTTTTTTTTCTTATGTCCCAACTGTGTCCCTTTGTCTGCTCTTTTTTGATGGCCCAGATTATAGGAGACTGTGGAGGTTAGTGAAAATTAGTCATGCTTGGTAACAAACAAAAGGTTTAACATTGAGTTTTCTTTCCCTCTCTCATTTTCTTCCTCTCTTTCTGGGATTTTGGGCTCTTTTGCTGATCATTTTGTAGCTAATATATGATATAGTGCCATCAGGGGTTACTTATTAACTTGTAAATCAGGCAGACTCTGAGTGTTGTGAGCCTCATCTGCCTTGTTTTGCTCTTCAGAGTGACAACAAATTGTTAATGTAAAAGAAATGCTCAGTTCAAGAAACCACTTGAAATTTTCTTCTTTCCAATAAATGCTTGCCTTTGAAATAAGCTGAATTTAAGTGACTAGTTTTCAATTCAATTAACTAGTTAAGTAAATCAGATTTCATACACTGAAAATTTAATTTGTTGTATTTCACCTATGAGAGGGAAAGCCTGACAGTCCAGCTGTGGACAACGAAGCATTGAGATTCGAGGCACTGCTGTAATCTTGGAAAGGTTGAGCTGTCACTGCAGCAACGTGGAATCCAGAGATCTATCCATTTTGAGTCCCTTTTCCCAAAGCCTGGTTGTGTAGGATATATAGCTCAAGCAAGGAGCAAAAGGACTGTGACGTAAAACCAGTCATTTTCTTCTTAGAACAATCGAATTACAGATGATTATTTCTGAAGAACACAAACATCTTTCTGGCCATAAAGGATATGATTATGCAGCATCAAAATAAGAAAATTACTTTGAAAAACTTAAATGATCACTTGGAGATAGCAAGCAGCCCAAGCTCGTTACCATCTTCCATGCCATAATACATTGTTAAAGCCAACAAATTCATTTTATGTCTATGTGATTAGGCTTGTTTTCTCCTCTGCCCCATCCTACTATCCATATGGGGAGAAATTCCCCATCTGCCCATTCCTTTCATTCTTTGCAGTTGAGGTATCATTTTCAATAATAAAAATGATCACCATCATCAAGTTTTTGTTCGATGATATGTTCTGCCTTGGAAAGAACTTTCACCGTTTCTCACAACCCTGAGAGCTAATAGTATGTATTTCACATATTTTACAGGTAAAATATGAAGCACAGGACACATGGCAATTAATGATGTCTCGAGATGTCTTCTTAACATCTCCACTTCCATGTCTCTTTAGCAATTAACTTATTTACCACAGCAAAACCAATGTCCCATTTCCTTTCCTCTTCCCTAAACCTGCCCTCTTGTAAAGTCTTTCTCAGTATTTCTTGTATCAATAAATGAAAGCGCTATCCTTCCAGATGCCCAGGCCAAAAACCCTAGAGCCATCTTTGTTTGCTATTTTCTCTAACTCTCTACAGCCCTCAATCAGCAAATCTCATGGACTTTACCTTCAAAATATGCTCAGGGACCTCATATTTTTCACCATCATCAATACTACCACATTAGCCCAAAGCACTAAAATCTCTTGCCTAGATTATTGTAATAGCTCCTAACTGGCTCTTGTGCCTTCTTTTCCTGTAATCTATACACACTCAACACAGTAGCCAGAGTGATTTCTTCAAAATATGTCCCATCATGTCACTCCTATGCTCAAAACCCTCCAAAGCCTTGCACTTGCTGTGGCCTCCAAGACCCTCCTTGATCAGGTATCCACCGCTCTCGGACTCCCTCCTCCCTTTTGCCCATTCTGCTCCTGCCACCCTGGCCTCTTTGTTATTTTGCAAAAATACCAGTTTTTTTTGCACTTGCTGTTTTTTCTGCCTAAAATGGATGCTTTCATGTAAATCTGCGTAGATATCTCATATATTTATTAGAATGGCGTTTTTAACTACCCTATTTGAAATAACAACCCTGTTCCCCCCTTCCAGCACTTCCTAACCTCGTTACCCTGCTTAACTTTTCTCCAAAGCAATTATTACCCTCTGAATAGAATATATTTTTTTTCCCTTTTTTCTCCCATTTTTCCTCCTACATAAATATAAACTCCATGAAAGAGGGGCTTAGTTGCTTCACTGCTGTAATCTCAGGGCCTGGGATTGCATAAAAATATTTGTTGAGTGAATGAACAAATTCATGAATTCAGAGCTGTTCAAAGATGGAATGGTCCACCATGGTAGATGGTAGACTTCATCAATGAAAGTTTTCCAAAACTGAGAGAATTATAACATGGGCTTAAAGAACACAAGAGGTACGCTAAACTAGACACTCTTTAAGGAAAGCAGTGTAGTATAAATGCTCAAGAGCTTGCATTTTACAGTCAGACAGACCTGGTTTGAGACTTTTCTCAGATACTTACTTTTTCTATGATGGAGAATTTACTTAATTCTCCTAATCTCAGTTTCCATATTTGTTAGAAGAGGTGTTATACTTTCCATTTCATAGCACAGTTATGAAGATGAAATTAAAGAAGATAATTCATGTAAAGCATATAGCCTAGCTCCTGACACTTAGTAAATGTGTAGCAAACATTGGCTATGATGTTAATAATGTCCCTTCTGGTCTTGGGTTTCTGAGAATCTATGAAGGGGGATGCTTAATGCTACTCAAGAGATGTGTATACCTTTTGACTAGTAGGCTATGCTTTTTCCACTAGACTACATTGCAGTTCTCCTTTCCCTTCATGTTTCCGACTTTCATTCTGGTAAGATTCTTGCCTGTTCTGATCCTCCCTTGGTCTCTTGGATTGCTTTCTATTTTGAACTTTTTCTCAAACCTGACTCACCTATATCTTGACCTTTGCTTCTGATATTTATTTTGCTTAGTGCTAAATTTTGAACCAAAAAACAATCCCACCACAGATTGCTTATGCTGACTCAGATTTAAGTAGGATGAATCAAATGTCAACTCATTCACGCCTATAACTGATACATCTCTTACATAAACTAGATGTTCAATAAACATTTGTTGTTTATGCATTGGTGGTTTGGTCTTCCATAAGGGGCCAAATGTAAAAATAACCATCAACTTAAAGATCAGTATTGTCAATCAAAGGTGCTTATTTCATAATCTACATAATGTGGGGCTGTAGTGTTATGGTTTTGAAACTATTGGATTAACTGGAATAAAAGGGTCATAACTACCATAGACATGGGAAAGTTTGCAGAAGGATGGTGGGATATGATGCATGCTAAGTGTCCACTTAATATCCAGTGAGGATGTCAAATTTGTGATAAAATGTGAGAACATTTATAATATACTGTTAGTGAAAGAGTAGGTTGTGAAATGATACTTTAGAATGATCATAACCATATCAAGTTTGTGCATAGGGAAAAGTTAAAAGGAAATACACTGAAGTATAACGGTTATCTAAGGTGGCATATGGGTGAATTGTTTTTGTGTTAAAGTTAGTCTATATCATGCTAATACTCGCCAATGAATAATTGGATTTATTTATAGTTTGAAAAATAAAATGTTTTTTCCTTTTTAAAAATTGTACTAGTAAGTGGTAAGACCTACTGGTGATTTTTCTCTCATAGGGTTAAATTACTTCTTTGGGTTTCCATTTCCTCAGATTGAAAATAGAGATCACACTATCTGTCCTACATATGGTGAGGCTCAATCACAATCTGAAGCTACTTTATAAACTACAGAAAAATGTATGAATTTTAAGTGTTTTAATTATAGGCATTGTCATAGGCATCCATGTTACTATTGTCATAGAGATTCACACGACTAGCTATTTTGGGACTGGTTCTTCCCCACCATGTTTTATGACCACCTGTTTTTTTATGGGCACAAATGCTCAGGCCTCACTCACTTCTTGGGTGACCATGCTTGAGAGGCTCACATCCAACTCCAAAGAAGGGAGGCCTAAAACAAGGAAGTACAATTGATTCCAACAAGATAGTGGTTTTCCTGGTGCATTAGTCTTAAAAGGATTCCTCTTGAGTGTCACTTTCAAATTGGTAGAAACTAGACTTTAAGTCTTTTAACTCTGGACCTTCTGGTCTCTGACCACTAGCTGTGCCCTGATTACTTACTGTATTAGCATCCAATATCATTTGCTCTTATTCCACAATCTGGTCAGATGCCCTCATCTTGATTCATGTGGGGAATAGCCCCAGTCTGTGCGTGGAGGGTCTCTGCTTTGCTGCAGACACTCTGTCTTGGACCTCATTAGGTCTGTGACGTGAGAATTTTCAGGAGAGTGAGATGCAGAGTAATTGAGACCCATTCCATTTGCCATCTTTGCTGCATTGTTTTCTTCTGTAGAGAAAGATGCAACCTTGAAAGAATGAAATAACCTTCTTGCAGAACAGTTCATGTGGAGGGAACTTATGCCTAGTGGCTTCCATTGTCCACTATTTGTCTTTCATCACCAGAGGTCATCTGCTAAGTTCTCATTCTGAGCAGGGTGAACCGTTCCACAAAGAACATTATCTGTGTAGACAGCCTAAGCAGTCCCTTTATCTAAGGCTGAAGGTGGGAAATAAATCTGAATGGATTAAAAATCAACATTGAATATACAGTCATACATGCACATAATCTTGGAACTTTTGAGTGGAGAAGAGGAAGAGAGAAGACTCAAATGGAAGTAGGTAAGAAGAAAAATAGAGAGCAGAAAGGAAGCTGGGATGGACACTCTGCAGTTGTTTTAACCTTCCCAGAAGTTTTACTTTAGAGACAGCTTGGTTCAAACCAACATTTAGATTTTCCTGGCTTATTGCTCTTGAAACTCATTTTATTGACAATTGCTTCCTGATTGGTCAGAATCACTGTTAGCACAGAAGCTAAAATAAAGGTCTCTTGACTAGTAATAGGCAATATTTATTGAGCTCTTCTGGTGTGCTAGAGAATTTACACTGTTCTAAGAGCCTCACAAGAATTAAATTAGTTAATCCTCAAAAATAACTCTTTTATTAGTCTCATTTTGCAGATAAGAAAATTGATTGTCAGTAAAATAGGGTGAGTTGCCCAAGGTTACACACTTGGTGTGCCAGTCGAATGCCAGTTTGTTCTCAGATCCATTTCCTACACTGTCTCTGCTGTATTCTGTATAATAGGAAACTACATATCCCAGGATCCCTTGCTAACTACCTTCCATCTAGGTAGTGCTGTCTAATGGGATGTACTGGTGAAAGAGTGGAGGATGGGGTTGGGTGGGAATCAGAGAATGTCTCCCTCCCTTTACCCTGCGGTGTTCAGGCAGCATCCCTGGCAGTAGCTGCATCCCCTTCTTGTGTCCAGCTTCCACTGGACAGCTCCTCCCTCTAAGGTCTCAGTTCTTATCAGGCTGTCCCTGCCGCCATGGTCTAAGCTCCCTCTGAATGGCCGTGGCTTATGGGCACTGATGAAAACCATTTCTTCCTGTGTTGCCTCGGCCCCAGAGGTGAAAATGGCTTCTTTCTATTGCTAATTTCTGAGTCTTGCCCCATCGTTCCCTTTTGGCTTCTCAGTTTTCCCTTTATTTGTGTTATCATTTCACTGCATTGAATTCCTTTTGTTTGAAACATCGAGAATGGTTTTTCTTTTCTCCTTACTGGCCTCTGATTTGCTAATTCATCTAGGAAATTTAGAACTGGGATTCTGGTCTGACAGTGTTCTTAAGAGCTATATTGTACTTACTAGATTGCTTTGGTTGTCTGCAGAGATTTGGGGGAAAGAGAGCCAAGTAAATGATTCGAAACCAAGGCTCTGCCTAACCAATGTCACCAAAAGGGATGGGAATGGAAAAAAGATTCAAGTTGTCTGAGATTCTCAATGTGACATTTCAGACACAATATTTGTAATTGCAAATAGGAAATCAGGGGGTATATGGAGAAAGTGAGAGCTCCATTTAGTGGTCCTGCTGTACTGAGAGCAGTAGGAGGGAGAGGGATATTATACTGATAGAATATGAATATGGTATTCCATCCAACATCAGGAATAGATCATGAAAGGGTATGCCAAGCAGTGAACAGAATGAAGTATTAGTTTGGCAGTGAACTATATATTTTTTTCTTTTCTGATAACACACGGAATTATAGAATGATAATGTTGGTAAGTGTTTAGTTAGCTAAAGCTGCCAAAATGCAACATATCAGAAATGGGCTGGCTTTTAACAATGGGGATTTATAAGTTTACAAGATTACTGTTCTGAGGCTGTGAAAATGTTCAAATCAAGGCACCAACAGTCGATCCAGCAATTCTGGACTCCTCTGTCACAGGGGAAGGTGCATGTCAGCATCTCCTGGGCCTTCTCTCCCAGGTTTCACAGCTTTCAGCTTCTGGCTGCTCTGTCTGTGGCTTTCCTTCTGAGCTTCTGTGTCTTTTTCTCCATCTTTGTGTGTGTTTCATCCTCTTATAAAGGACTCTAGTAAGAGGATTAAAACCCACCTGAGGCATGCCTCAACTGAAATAACCTACACCCACAGGAATGAATTAGCTTTAAGAACATGCTCTTCTGGGTCCATAAAGCTTCAAACCCATCACAGCAGGGTGTAAATCCTTTCATGTTATTAACTATCTAATTCTTTGACAAATCGTTCTCCTTTATACAGTAAGAATTCACTTCTTTCCAGCAAATTCCAGAAAGAGGAGGATACTTTGGGTGACCTCATTCACTTTTCCTTCCTTAGCCTTGTTTTTCTGTATCTCTTGGCAGGAATATTAAGATCCATGTGTCTTCCTGAGAACTATAAGCAAATTTCTGATAAAGAACTTGAGGCATTTGCTACTTGCCAATAAAAAAGTGATAACTGTAGAAACATTTGTGGCATATTTTATGGGTGGCTGACAAATAATGGAAATGGGCATCAGCTCTCCAATGTCATGAACACACAATTTGCTACTAAATATAATGCTCCTTCTAAATTGCCAAAGGAAGGAACTCAGTGGGTGAACACGGTTAACGGCTTTCACAGGGACATGATGATTACTAAGCGTCATAATCAATAATGCAAAGGAAATTTAATCTCAAGCTATGATAGCAACAGATGACAGTGGGTGGAAGGTGGAAGTGACATATTCAAATTTGTCTGAATTTCCAAGGGTTGGAATCTAACAAATTACGTTTGAGTGCTTTATTGAAATTGTCCAAACCTGAGTAATAGCTGTTGCATAGAAATAATTTCACTTGATATTTAATCACTTTAATATAATGTAAATATTTTCCTTGTTTCTATTGCTGAGGAACAAAGTGTTGATCAATGTTGATAGGCAGAAACATGTTACTGTAGTCTATAGAAACACTGATTTCTTTCTTCATTTCCCTCTTAAGAGTCTGAGAAATGGAAAATTGAGTATCATGTATCAATCAGAATCTTAAAATACTTTATATGGTACAGAGGATTCCATAAGAAAATGTTACATGTGCAGGCACAGGATGATGGAATATAGACTATAACCCAGGGAAACTAACATAGTTTATATGACAATGAGTTTTAAAGTAACACTCCCTGAAGTTCAATTAGTTCCTACATAAACTGAAAAATAGGTAATGGGGATTGTATAGTACAGGCCAGAACCAACACATTGAAGTTTCATTTCAGGGGTGAACTAGACAGTGTTCTGGTTTGCTAATGCTGTTGGAATGCAAAACACCAGAAATGGATTGGCTTTTATAAAAGGGGTTTATTTGGTTACACAGTTACAGTCTTAAGGCCATAAAGTGTCCAAGGTAACACATCAAAATCGGGTACCTTAACTGGAGGATGGCCAATGGTGTCCAGAAAAGCTCTGTTAGCTGGGAAGGCACATGGCTGGCATCTGCTCTGGAGTTCTGGTTTCAAAATGGCTGTCTCCCAGGATATTCCTCTCTAGGCTTCAGCTTCTCTCCAAAATGTCACTCTTAGTTGCTCTTGGGGCATTTGTCTTCTCTTAGCTTCTCCGGAGCAAAAGTCTGCTTTCAGAGGCTGTCTCCAAAATGTCTCTGTAAACTGCAGCTACTCTCTCAGCTTCTGTGCATTCTTCAAAGTGTCCCTCTTGGCAGCAGCAAGCTTGCTCCTTCTGTCTGAGCTTATATAGTGCTCCAGTAAGCTAATCAAGGCCCATGCTGAATAAGCGGGGCCACATCTCCTTGGAAACTATCCAATCAGTCATCACCCACAGTTGGGTGGGGCACATCTCCATGGAAACACTCAAAGAATTACAGTCTAATCAACACTGATATGTCTGCCCACACAAGATTATAAGAAAAGCCTGGATTCTAATACTTATGTCAGAACTTCTGCAAAAATGGTGATAAAAATAATAGCAACACATATGCTTGTTATGAGGATTAAATGCTTTATTACAGGTGGAGTGCTTAGAAAACTGCCTGGTATACAGTAAGCCTGACAATTGTTATTATTATTATGAAATATTTGGATTTGGGCATGTATCTTCAACAGTCTTAAGGTGCATTCGGAGGAAAAGGGAATAGTGATTTAGATGTGTCTTAGTTTTCCAGGCTGCTGTAACAAATACCATGCAATGGGTGCAGCAGACTTAAATGATAAGCACTTACTAGCTCACAGTTTCAGAGTCCCAAATCAAGGTATTGGCAAGGATACTTTCTCCCCAAAGTCTGTAGCATTCTGGTGCTGGCTTGCTACAATCCCTGGGGTTCCTTGGCTGGCCCTTTTGCCTTCTATCACATGGTGATCTCTCTCTCTCCTTGTGTTTGATCTTCCGGAGCCTGCTGACCCCGACTTCTCCCTGTGGCCTTCTATGACTGACTGCATCTCAATTTCTTTTGCTTATAAAGGACTCCAGTCACAGGAATTAAGACCCATCCTGACTGAATTGGGCCACACCTTAACTAATAATAAATCTACAAAGGGTCCTGTTTACAAATGAATTCACACCCACAGGTATGTGGATTAAGACCAAGAACATGTCGTTGTTGGGGTACATAATTCAATCTACCACAATATGACTCCCCAGAACTGGCATCAAAGGGTAAAATTATAGGGAGTCAGATACTAGATCAGTGTAAAGAAGACCTTTTCAAGCAATCAAAGCTATCTGATGGGATGCCTTAAAACAAAGTAACTTTTGTATCACTGTAAATATTTAGTTATAGGATAGAAACTACTTTTTCAGTATGAAAAATGGGGATTCATACTTGGCTGTAGGTTGAATTTTTTTGTGTTTCTCTTAGAATTATGATCGTTTATACTATTATTTTAATTATTACTTTTTAAACTAATAATAATGGAAGTGAGAATTTGCCATTTACCATGCACTACTCTTTGTTAGTCATTGTTCTTCGGGCTTCTTACCTTTGTAATTTTCTTTAGGCCACTCGGAAGGCCTGTGAGGAAACATTTGGACTCTGAGAACTGACTTAATTCCAGAGCAGAACAGGCACCCGAGGGCCTTCCTTCTTGCTGTCCTACAAACAGGAAGAAGGAGAGCCAGGACTGCAAACCAGGTCTTCAGACACCTATTGAGTTGATCTGTTAAACCCTTCTCCCTGCTCCCCTCCTTTCTAGTTCAGCAGCGGTTAGATGGATGTCTTAAATCCAAAACCAAGCAGGCACTCTTGATTAGAAAGACATCTAGAATGGAGAAAACTGAGGACAATTTTCTCTTTTTTCTTTCCGATATTTGTCTATTATCATATGTTTAAACGGATGTAAGTTAACTGTTAACTTCTTATTCTTCCCAATATTAGCACACAGCATTTCAAGTGCAAATCCTTCTTTAGCAGTCTTCCTTTTAGAAAAAAATTCCTTTTCTTTTTGGCATCTAAATTGAGGAAGATTAAGAAGCATTATTTCATGATTCTAAGTAACTCTGCATTTTCCAAGTTTAACTTGGGAGGTGTTGGGGAGTTGTGACTAGTACTGAGCTTCCCAAGTCCCAGGGCAGCACTCTTAGTGCTATACTTTCCTATGTTTTCAACCAATCTGTTGTATTCCAGGGGAGATTAAGAACAATTAAAATTAAGGATATTCAGAAGACGTGATTTGAACTGGTTATTTTACCATCCGCATCGAAATTCCTTTAAGAACTGAGAACCAATTAGAAAAGAAGGTCAATTTCATCAAAATCTCTTTTAACTGTCATGGCCTTCTCTTTTATGAATGTGAGAAAGCTATGAGATAGAGCCTATGATATTTGAAGTCAATTCCTTACTTTTCATCCTATGATCTTAATTCAGAATCAAGGATGCCCTGTGTCTGCCCTCTGGGGACAATAATATCACTCAGATTCTTGGATCCTTGATTCTCTGCCCACTTTTACTCGTTCCTCCCATGACTCTCCCTAACACACACACACACACACACACACACACACACACACAACATAGCTTCTGGCACGGAGGCCTATGTAAATAGGCCTTGCTTTCTACTCAGGACTTTAGATGATTACCCTTCCCTGAAACGTTTTTAAAAAACCACTTTTGATCTAGTCAACTGGCAATTTTTTTTTTTTTGAACTGTGCTCTTTTAAGATAAGAATGCTAACTGGAATTACAGAAATGATTTATGCAATATTATCTAGAATTCATAATTTATTGAAGAAATGATGTGATAACTTTTCAAAATACCTCAAATAAGAAGGCAAAGATAACTCTGAGAAACTTGCAGTGTGGTGAGAAGTACAATCAATATGGGTTTGGGGATTTAATGTTGTCTTCAGAGGTTTAGCACAAAACAATTTCTCCCTCTCACTCTCAAAATTGTTTTAAGTAATTTGCATCAGGAAGTTTTATGTTCCATAATTATGTAGATGGATTCTTGGGTGTGTAAGTAACTTCCATAGTCTACTTCCATTAAAATGCCATTCTTCACCTTACCCCCTCCAAATTCTCTATCAGGATAATGAATATATGTGTACACTGATAAAGAAATAGATGTAGATATGAGTAGATGTTTTGGTTTGCTAAAGCTGACAAAATGCAATATAGCAGAAATGGACTGGCTTTTAACAATGAGGATTTGTTGGCTTATGAGTTTACAGTTCTAAGGCCGTAAAAATGTCCAAATCAAGGTATTAACAGGAGGATACCTTCTTTCTGAAGAAAGGCTGCTGGTGATCTGGGACCCACGTGATGGCATCAGCTGGTCCTTCTCTCCCACGTTTTGCTGCTTTCAGCTTCTGGCTGCTCTGCCTGGAGCTTTCTTTCTGAGCACCTGTGTGAGTCCTTCTCTCTCAGCTTCTCTGGCTTTTCTTTCCCAGCTTCTCACTCTCTCTTAGGTTCTCTTTGTCTTTTATCCTCTTACAAAGGACTCCAGTAACAGGATTAAGACCCACCCTGAATGAGGTGGGTCACATCTCAATTTAAGTTAAGATCCTACTCACAATAGGTTCACCCCACGGAAATGGATTAGCTTTAAGAACATGATTTTTTCAGGGTCCATAAAACTTCAAACCATAACAGTAAATATACATTTATGTAGTGTATTTATTCTGGTAAACTCATTCTAATTATAGTCTGTATTGAAATAATATATAAGGAAATTAATGCTCCTTTAATTTCTTATTTTCAGATTAAGCAAATTCTCTATCTATAGCTGTGATCCAATTTCAAATTCAATAAATGCAGCAAATGGCTTTTGATCAGCTATTATTTACCAGTTATAGAGCTGTCACTTTCACAGATGCCATTTCATTTAATTACCTAGTAGCCCTTTGAGGAGTATTTTGTCACTCCTATTTTACAGATAAGGAAATGGAAACTTAGAGGGATAATATGAGTGATCCAAGACACATATGTTTACTCTCTATGTACTTAGGGTTTGAATACAAACCCAGTGGTTTTTCCAAAGCTCTACATGTTGAAGGACAGAAGACTCCAGGAGGTGGAAGAATTTTGTATAGCACCAATAAAATAATTCACTTACAAATAGCTTCCACTTCTCTTTAGGCAAATTACAAAAACCGTCAGGAAAAATGACTTGCTCAACTGCTTCAAACTGGACCAACCAACCTATTTATTGTGGAAGTGAATATCCTAATGTTTTAATACTGTCTCTGTACTGACTGGCAATAGAAGGAAATGTGCTAGAAATAACACTTTCCTCTTCTACTGAATATTAAAGTTACTATGGGAAAAATGTTTGCCACATTTTGTAAACTGCAAGCTTTTGAGGTAGAAAGAATTACCACCTGTTTTGCATTTGGGTATTTTATTTTTCTCCTTGTGATACAGGCATGATACCATAGAGAAGTGGAAATCACATTTCATTTTTTAAAATGTGAAAAGATATGTAAGCGTGCGGGGACTGAGCTTGTGCCTCGACTTACCAGGCCTGGGCCAGGGGACCTGATCACCCCCTGGGGAGGGTAGTAGGTACGGGCGTGAGTGCCCTCTGCAGCCCCCCCGAGCCTGAGGAGCGAGGTCAAGGCAGCTCCCTTTTCCTCACCCAAAATGCCACTGGCAGGGGAGGCTTGCCGGAGGAAACCGCCTTTCTCCCAACTGCCCTTTCCCCACTTCCTTATCTTACCCACTCGCTCCCTGGTGCCAAGGCCACTCCTGCCACCGCCAGTGCGCATGCACCGTGGCCGAAACAACCCCCGCCCGTTGCAACGGCTCCTGAATCCTCTCAGAACCAATCCTAGCCCCTCTCCCTTCAATATTGCCATTTTAGGCTACTTCACCTCCTTTCCAGCCCTGCCCCTCTTACCAGCCTATATAACCTGTAATCACCCCTGAATAAATCTCTTTGGCGCATACTCCTACTGGATGAAGAGTGTTTTTGTCCTTATCGCCGCCCTCCACACCTTGCACGCCTCTCGCCGAGGACTTTGGCCACGTCCTCCGCCTCGCCCTCGCCTCCGGGAAAGAGCCCCCGCCGCCGGTACCCTTTAAGCAGCCCCGAGAGCTGAGGGCTCGGCTACCGGCCGCCACTCCCCCTAGAAGCAGTAACCCCGACCGCAACTGGTGCCCCGTGTGAGGAACGTCTCCACACGACAGTTTGGCAGGTCACCCGCTCGCCCGGACGCCCCTCCAGCTTCCCATTTCCTCGCCTGCAAGGTAAGGGCCGCCTCTCCCTCGCCGCTTCCGGAGCCGTGGGAGGTTCCTTGCTCCGAAGCCGCTCCTCCCTTCCCCCACGCTCTCTTCATCCAGTAGGAACTCCTCCCTTCCCCCACGCTCTCTTCGTCCCTTTGTATGCGCACTTCTATGACCCCCGTTCCTCCTAACGCTCTCCCTCTTCCCCTCCATTACTTTGCTGTAGTTCTTTGTATCTTTATTTCCTCATTTGGTGCCGTGTGCCTCTTTGCAACCGCCCCCCCTGACTGCTCTCGTTGCCAAAGGGCACTGCTTTCTGCTCTCGCCGTCTCCTTCGGCCTTGCAGCCGCAGTTTATCTCATTCTCTCTGCTCAGTAAACTACTCCTCCTTCTCCTCCCCGCCAGCCGGCCGGCCCGGCTTGGGAGCAACTCCCCCTCCTCTCCCCTCAGCTATGGGTAATCGTATATCTACATGTCAGGCACCTCAAGTTCGTGCTCTAGCGGGTCTCCTAGACACGCATCGCTGTAAAGTGTCTGTCCGGCAGCTGCAGATATACTGGGATCTCCTGCTGCCCTTTAACCCATGGCTCACCACTTGCCATCTTTGGGACCCTGTTACTTATGATCGCCTTATTGATCGAGTCACTAATGCCATGGAACATGAGAGCAAGCGCTTCCCTCCCGGCTTGCTCCCCACCTTAATAACCATCCGCTCCTGCCTTCAAGGCTCCCTCCCCCCTGATCGAGGCCCCGTTAAATCCAAAGAGGCCCTATCAACCCAGCCAACAGACTCAGATAGCGATACTAATTCAAATCATGACTCGGACACGGAGTCCTTAGTCGAGCAGATTAACAACGCGCTCGAGGTGACTCCCAAAAAGCAAAATAACACTGCGCCACGCCAAGATGGCGAACTTCCTCCTTCTTCTTCCATCGAGGGGAGGAAATGCTCCGGCGATGACATCAGCCCTAAGCTGGGCCGGAAACCGCATACGCTTTACCCCGCCCTTTCACAGGGCGGAGCTGGTCCACCATCTTATGCCTTGAACCCCGCCCTTTCACAGGGCGGGGCTGATCCACCATCTTGTGTCTTAGCCACGCCTACCGCGCCGCCATCTTGCGACGCTTGGGGCCTCCCACTCCCGCCTCTCCCTTCGACAAGCTCCCCCTCGGAGCCGCTACCGGCAGCTGCCGCCGCTCCTCCCACCCCACCGACTAACAACCCCTGGCTGCCTTCTACACCTCAAGGCAACCCTTGGGGCAACGCTCCCCCTACCCCCACTCCCGCGCCAAGTCCTCTGCAAGCGTGTCCTCCTTTCTCTCGTGCTTTTCGCTGTTTTCCTCTTAACCTTGCCCCCACCCCACAGAGGCCGCATGACTGGTATCCCATTGACTTAGATACTATCAAGCAGCTTCGCAAGGCCGTCAGGGAGGACGGGTTAGGTAGCCCATATGCTTCCCAAATACTACAGGATCTCGCTATGAACTATTGCATCCCCCAAGACTGGGCCTCGCTTGCCCGTTCAATTTTTAACCCCGGTCAGTTTGTTGACTGGCGTGCTCACTTCCAGGCGGAAGCAGCTAAGCAAAGTGAGCAAGACGCAGCCCTTGGAGTCTATCATCCCCCTGAAGCCTATTTGGGCACTGGAACATTTCTAAATGCGTCTGCTTATCTTAATGCCCCTGCTACCTTCTGGACTATCCTCAGAGGCATCGCCTTGCGCGCGTTTGCCAATTGCTCTACCTGTCGGCCTAATAAATTCACCAAGCTCTTCCAGGAGCCGAGTAAGCCTTTCGCCACCTTTGTCTCCAGAGTCGAAGAAACCTGCGCTCAAAAGGTAAGTGATCCCCAGGCCCAATATTACATGTACCCATCCTCAAATCCTGGAAAATCGTACTGTAATTCCCCCAACGAGTACTACTGTGCATACTGGGGGTGTGAAACATTAGCCACTAATTGGAAGCCTCCTGTTCCTGATCATTACCTTACCCTAAAGTGGGCCCCTACAGGGTGCAAACTCCCTACTGTTAACTGGCTCGGCCAAGAAAGTGAAAAATCCTGCACACATCTTAATCTTACAGTGCAGCTCCCCACTAATCCCTCCTGGTTACTCGGTCAAACTTAAGGCTTCAGAATCTATGAGAAAGGAACCAACCGAGAATCACTTATTCTTATAAAAAAGGAGGCTGTATACCAACCAGGCCAAAATACTGCTTTAAAAACACCCTCTGGCATAGGTCCCAATAAAGTCATTAACCCCCTTTTTCCACAGCTCTCCAGCCGCACCTTAGTTCCAACTAAACGTACTTCAACTACATCTCAAACCCCACCACCCCAGCTTCCTCTGCCCCCTTCTCGTTATTCTTCTCCCCTCCTCAGCCTCATCCAAGCCGCCTTTGCCTCAGTGAACTCCTCCAACCCCAATTTTACCTCCTCCTGTTAGCTCTGCCTCTCCACCTCTTCCTCACTGTACGAGCCCGTTGCCTCCAACCTCTCCTTTTCAGAAAGCACAGAAGACAGCCCCTCGGAATGCAGTTGGAATACCTCTGCCGTCCCCCTAACCTTTCATTCAGTCTCCTATACGGGAAAGTGCATCCGTCCTCGCTCCAGTAACTCTCCCGACCTCACTGCCTGTGCCAGCTACTCATCTCCCAGCAGCTCGGCAAAATTTCTCATTCCTCATAACTCCTCCCAATGGCTCTGCTCCTCTACAGGACTTACCCCCTGTCTCAGCACGAATATCATCAGTGAATATAAAGAAACTTGCCTCCTAATTGTCCTTATCCCTAGGGTCTTATACCATAGCGAAGAAGACTTCTTCCTCCGTCTGGAAAGAACTGCAGCTCCTGCCCTTCTGCAAAAGCGAGAGCCCATCACCGTCCTTACAATTGCCTCCCTCCTAGGTCTTGCCGGCGCTGGCACCGGAATCGCTGCGTTAGCCAGTCAAGGCTCCGCCCTAACTCACCTCAGGGCGGCTGTTGACGAGGACATTCGCCACCTACAAAACGCTATTTACCATCTAAAAAATTCTGTCAATTCCCTCTCTGAAGTCGTGCTCCAAAACCGCCGAGGTCTTGACCTTCTCCTCCTCAAAGAAGGAGGCCTCTGCGCTGCCCTAGGAGAAGAGTGCTGTGTTTATGCCAATTCCACAGGTCTCGTCGAGGACAGCCTGAAAAGGGTCCGAGAGGGACTGGAAAAGCGTAAAAGAGATCGTGAAGCCACCAGTTATTGGTCCAGTTTTTTCACTCCCATCCTCCCATACATCCTTCCTTTTCTTGGCCCCCTATTAATAATTATTCTAGCTCTCATCTTAGGACCCTGCATCATACGCAAAATTGTCCAGCTTGTAAGAAAACAAACAGATGCCATTTTTTCCTCGTTCGTGCAAATCCAGTATCAGCGACTCGCCACCTCTGACGCCCCCCACTCCAAGATGACAACCAACCCTCCGCGACCTCAACGCCACCGGTCAACCCGCCGACCGCGAGGCCCTTCTCAATCACCTGAACATCGCTCTCGCCTCGAGTTCCAGCTTCTGTGAACCCCTGAACTTTAAACCCCTGAACTTTAAACCCCTGAACTTTAAACCCCTGAACTTTAAACCCCTCACCTTCGCCCAGCCCGCTGCAGCGAAGCCATTGTCAAGCGCCCGGGCACCACACCAACACTGAGCTCCAGCCTCGCTGAACCACCGTCAACCCCTTTTTCCCTTCCCTGACCTCCCCCTTCCCTCACCCTTAGCGGACCTCTCCGGTAAAGCCTCTTCCTCTAATTAGAAAAGAAAGGGGAATTGCGGGGACTGAGCTTGTGCCTCGACTTACCAGGCCTGGGCCAGGGGACCTGATCACCCCCTGGGGAGGGTAGTAGGTACGGGCGTGAGTGCCCTCTGCAGCCCCCCCGAGCCTGAGGAGCGAGGTCAAGGCAGCTCCCTTTTCCTCACCCAAAATGCCACTGGCAGGGGAGGCTTGCCGGAGGAAACCGCCTTTCTCCCAACTGCCCTTTCCCCACTTCCTTATCTTACCCACTCGCTCCCTGGTGCCAAGGCCACTCCTGCCACCGCCAGTGCGCATGCACCGTGGCCGAAACAACCCCCGCCCGTTGCAACGGCTCCTGAATCCTCTCAGAACCAATCCTAGCCCCTCTCCCTTCAATATTGCCATTTTAGGCTACTTCACCTCCTTTCCAGCCCTGCCCCTCTTACCAGCCTATATAACCTGTAATCACCCCTGAATAAATCTCTTTGGCGCATACTCCTACTGGATGAAGAGTGTTTTTGTCCTTATCGCCGCCCTCCACACCTTGCACGCCTCTCGCCGAGGACTTTGGCCACGTCCTCCGCCTCGCCCTCGCCTCCGGGAAAGAGCCCCCGCCGCCGGTACCCTTTAAGCAGCCCCGAGAGCTGAGGGCTCGGCTACCGGCCGCCACTCCCCCTAGAAGCAGTAACCCCGACCGCATAAGCGTATTAAATGAAAGATTCATGGTGCAGACATGTTTTCTTTCTTTCAATATGAAAAGAAAGAAAGGACCATAGTTGAGCTTCCTTTAAAGTTGAGACCATCATAATGGCTGGATTTTGGGAACAGTGTAGCACAGATGTTGAGCATATGTGCTCCAGAGATGGACTGATGGGGTTAAATCCCAGTTCTATCATCTACTAGCTGTGTGGTCCAGAGAAAGATTTTCTTTCTTTCTTTCAACTTTATGTGCTTCAGTTTCCTTATATTTGAAAACTGAGACTGAATTTGGCTTTGGTGCTCCTTAGAATACTTAAAATGAAATTGTAGCTCTAAGGCAATCTACTGGAAAATAAGATATTCTATTTTTCAAAAGCTCAATGTAGTTTTAGCTATTGTAGTCAGAGAAAAAATTTGTAATTTTCTAAATACTTGGAGGCTTTTGCTTAATTTAAATGTAGTCTCTCCCTGTCACTGGGCACATTGGGAAACATGCATCTCAAATTGCTCTCTCTTTAAATAATAGTGTAACAATTGGAATTGACAACAGCATAAGTGAATTCTAGAAGAGAGCATTTTATCCCCAGTCCCTAATCCTCAATAAATATTGAATTAATTAATGAATCAACCAGGCAGTTTGATAACTTGTATGGTTTATTGAAATGTTTGTATGGCTTATCAGAGGTATGCTGTTATATTATTTTTAAACAGGGCAAACTAATTCTCTTTTAAGTGCATAGAAGTATTACTAAATTTCTTTTCTTTCAGGAAAGCAAGTGAGATGACTGTAAAGAAAATTATGGGCTGAAGGGAAATATCTCTAGTGTTGGCCTTGGAGACGGTTCTGATTGATTATGTTTTTAAGCAGCATATTCTACAAAAAAGGGTTTCTGAGCTGTGGAAGACCCAAGATCCAGCACTCATAAATGAGATGATTTTAGGTATAGACAGATGAATATTTTACAGAGTTATGAATTTAACGGGTATTTTAAAATGTGACTAGCATATCATATCGATCTAGCCTCTACTCCCACTTGTTCTGGTAACAGCTCCCAGACTTATCTTTGGGGGTTGCTGCTCCATCGTGGAAGTCAGAGTCAGTCTTGTAGTAAATGTCATCAAAATGTTCCTCCCTTCACTGGTCAAGGTGTAAGACAAATACATGTTCTGTATCCAAAATTCTAATGAAGTGATACAAAGTTTTAAGATCAATCAGCCCAAGCACTGAAAAGACTGTTTGATGATTCCTGTTCCCTCCATATCTGGGGCTGTCCCAGCTTGTCTTTCCTAACATGTGCTTCCTTGGCTGACATATATATTCCAGAAATTATCCTGTATCTTTACAATATACTTATTAAAAAAACTATGCAGCCACATGAGGTTTGCTGATTATATTTAAATAATCCTCTTTCAACTTAGGTGTCCGATATTATTGCTTTAGAAAAAGATAAGTAGTATTATAACACAAAATGAGTTGTTTCAAAGAAAAAATCTTAAGTACTTCTGCAGATGATGGGCAGATATAGCAAAAATTGTGAAGACGGGCAAATGACTTTGGCTGAGAAACAACATCACAAAAAAATTGCCATTAAAAATTGCCACGGTATTTTTAGGGATCAAAATTGGTGTATCTTGAAAAAACTTTAGAGAATCAGTGATTATATTATTGATCTGATCCTACTGATCAGAAACAAAAAAAATATGGATTGGGAAAAGATACTCTAACATATTGATGATGTTGAAGACACAAAACAGATAACTTTTGAAAAGGGAATAGTGTTATTTCCTTGGTCAAGACCTGGCCTTTTTATCTAAAAACAATTATTAATATCATAGAATCTCATTTTGCTTTTTCCAGATAAAATATTTTATTATTTTTGACATTATAATCTGTCAATCAAGCCAGGAATTAACGATGCAGATAATTGTGCATGTATGTATGTGAACCAGGGCCATGCATCTGAGACTCGATGCTTCTTTTTAGAAGTGTTAGTGATTTTCAATCCAGCTTCTACCCGAAACATTGTTAAAATTGCCATGAATACCTATGTGTCCCAACTCCAAGGAGCAAGTTATGACCCTTTAATTGCCCCTCTTGCCTTGAGGTCTGAGTTCTGGTTTGGATGTGAAATATCTGAAGGTTGAGGACTTCATTCCAACTCATTTTATTTTTTTATCAACTGTCTTCCTTTTTATTTTAAAAATATAATTTTTAAATTTGGGGATGAAGTTTGGACTAAATATTTTGGTACCTGAAAATATTTTCAGCAATTGTTTTTTCCAAGTAATCACTCTCAGGGAAATAGTGATAAGAGGTGCAGGTCTCTTACAGTCTCCCAAATAATCGACTCTAAGGAAAGAAGGTTTGGGAAGTAAGATATTACTTTGAAATGACATAACACTGAGCAATAGATTACGTTTCCAATATGACCTTTATTGAGCAAGTACTGCTGTGACGGTTAACACCAGTCAACAAAAGGTTGCGAACTGTGCATGTCAACGAGGTTCTCCCATGAACAAAAGTCCATTTTAAATGCACCAGTGAGGTAAACATAATTATTCATACGGAGCTTTCTTAAGGCTACGAGAGTTCTGTGTTTCCTTTATTATTTTTGGCTCAGTTGGTTCTTTGCATAATACATCTCAAGACATCCCCCCCTTAGTGCCCCCCTTCAAACAGCTTAGGAAATTGGCAAATTCCCCAGGTACATACGATATCATGCATTTGAATCCCTCAAAGACTGAGGAGGGTGCACCCTGAGCTTGCATGCAGTTCCCTCATATTGCACAAAGTAAAATGCAATGTCTGGAGCCCCCATGGGAGAACCCGTTCTGTTTTGAAGCTGTCAATCACATGCATTTTGAAATTTTCATATGGCTTTACCTTTTGCAGTGGTTTCAAATCTTAGTCACTCTGGGTGACTTCCTTTACTATGGCATGTGAAGTGACCTTTTCTACCTTTTTAGTAGACACTAGTTTCTCCTCAAAGGTCTCCTCATGCTCTTCGACCTTTTGAGTGACGGTTACAGATTTAGTGATGTATTTGGTAGCACCATCTCCTCCCTCACTGGTGATTGTTTCCACCTTTTTGGTCACAACCACTTTCTCCTCACCCCCTTTCTTTTCATCTACTGGGCTTACGTCTAAACCATTTGTGACCACCCCTTTCTCCTCTTCTCCTCCACTGCCTTTTTCCTTAGTTTCCTGCTCTCCCACCTCTTTTCCTTCCACCTCCCCATTTATAGCTATGTCTTCCTGCATGGATTGCTTTGAACCCTGATCGCTCCCTTCCTCCTTACTCCCTCCCTCCTCTTCTGCTTTCTCCTTCTCCTGTGGCTTCTCCTCCTCTTTAGCCTCTTTCTCCATTCTCACCTTTACTGATTTGGTGACGGTGACTACCTCCTCCACAGCTTCCTTTACTGGGGATTCAGCTTTCTTCTTATCTGGCACGTCTTTCGGTTTCTCTTCCTTTTTCTCTACCTTCTCTTCCTTGGGACTTTCTTTTACTTCTTCTTTCTTTTCTTCCTCGGCTTTCTGTTCTTCCACTTTCTGTTCACCTTTTCCAGCTCCAGCTTCTGTTTTTGGTTTTACCTCTTCCACTGGTGATTTTGGCACTGGAGACTTGGCTTTCTCTGGCTTTCCCTCCGTGACTTCTGCCACCAGCTTCTCTTTGGTAGCTACTTCTTCACTTTCTTCCTCAGTTTTCTTTTCCTCCTTAGCTTCAACTTCCTCTCCTTCACCTTCAGCCTCTGTTTCTCCTTCTTCTTCCTGCTCACCTTCCTCTTTTTCACTGGATCCTTCCTTCTCGGATCCTCCTTCTTCTGCTTGGTCTGATTTAGCACCCTCATCTTCTTCCTCTTCTTCTTCTTGGCCTTCTTCCTCCTTTTCCCCTTCTTCCTCTCCTTTAATTTTGGGTGCAGTAGGTTTCACTGGAGACTTTTTGGTAGCTGCAACTTCTTCAGCTTCTTGTTCCTCCTCCTTTTCTGCTGCCTCCTCTTCCTTCTCCTCTTTCACGGAAACTGCCAATTCCTCTGCAATGGCTGTCAGGGCTTCTTCCATTTCTGACTTCTCATCCTCCACTTTGGTTTCCTCTATGATCTCCTCAACAAATTTGTGTTGGACCTTTAGCTTGGGAGCCTCCACCTTGGCTTTCTGAATCTTACTAGATATTGTAACTGAGGGCTGTCGGTATGTATAGAGTGGCCCAGTGATGCTTCCTGAAAATGTGCTAAATCTGGTCTCTTCACCCTCCAAAAGTTTTCTGAGGAGAGAAGCAAGGACAAGACATAATTAAAATCTCATTAGGCCTCCTGAGCTTCATCACATTCTGGGTAATGCAGTAGTCACCTTTGAATAAATGGAATTGCATAAATAAAAGATTCCATCAAGCCAATGTAATTCTTACAATACCAGTGTGTGGTCTCATATTCAGTGACAGTGATAGATCCTCCTTGATCGTCAACCAATTGATTGCTGCAGTAATTTACCACACCCAGCTCCTGAGTCTCAACCCTGCAGCATTCCATTTGGTGCAACATGAGTATGCTAAAAATGTGACCTAGTGGCCAGGGACAATTTAGTGACCTCCACGAACATTTGGACTTTCAGAATGTATACTAATTTTTTTTAGCAAATATAATTGTTCGAGAAGATTTTAAAAAGTTAGCATATTCTAGAACTTAAACCATATCAATTTATACCTATGAGCTAATATGGGTGTGTCTATTCAATACAATTATTCTGCTTCCTTGCAAAGATTGCTCTGTGAGTGCAATTTATAATTATCTTATTGAAAGTATAAAAACTATTCAATCAACTATTTTCCCCCTTTGAACTTAGTGAGTAGGAAATTCACATGTTAATAGACATCTTTTTTTCTGTCTTTCTTTCTGTACATTTATCTGTACCTACACATACATATGGCATATATCTAGATATATAATATAATCTATACTATACTGTATAGTACATTATATAACACATCTAAATTACATATAATAAATATATTTCTATTGCAATATATCAATCTTTATCTATTCGCAGCCAGATGATGGCAACAGTAAGCTATAACAGAGAAAAAGAGAAGTAGAATGCCCTGATGTTTGTCCTTGACATAATAATAAAGTTGAAAACTGAAACCACCAAGTGAAATATTGAAAATTAAACATCTGTTTTTGCTTCAAACATGCAGAAAACATTTCCACTAAAATAGAAAATTTAAACATAACTGTTGAAATTAATCAGCCCCCTACAAGTAATTCAAAACACTTCATTTCAACTAATGTTCATTCTCTTAAAGCTGTGTGAAAAGTGGTGAAGCCACATTTGCAATTTCTTAGAAAATATTTCTTCTTAATTAAGAAAGAAAACCAAGCACTGCTTTAAGACTCCTGCAACCTGCCTGCTTTAACTTAAGAGGTGAAGGTTCCACCTCAACAGCCTCTGCACTGCGATTAGTACTGCGGCCACGTCTGCAGGGAGCACTGTACCTGTATGCAGCGATCTCGATATCCAGAGCCATCTTGACATTGAGGAGATCCTGATATTCTCGCAAATGACGAGCCATTTCCCATTTTGTGCCCCGAAGCTCATTTTCCAGCTGCTGGATCGTGTCCTGAAACAAGTACAGGAAGCGTCTGTAGACTTACCCTTCCAAACCCCAACTTCCTTTGCACATCGTTCACTGTCGCTCGCTCATCCCTCTAGCCTGCCTCCCGCTAGCTCTGCAAACCTCTTGGACATCGTTCCCAGATTTTTTTTTTTTTTTTTTAAATCTAAGGGATTCTTAGACAAATAAACAAGATCAATAAGACATTTCCTGGACACGTCCACGCCTTGAGACCAGTCAACCCAGAATATGTCTCAACAAGAAATAAACATGCATGGGGGAAATTCACGATTGACACTGCGCTTCCCATCTGAGCCCTGTGGAGTGAAGCCAATTTTGAGAGTTCTTTTGGTCACAACCCGAAAAGTAGAGAATACATGCGTTTCTGCAAAATCTATCCTTAAAGCTACTGCCTAATCGACTATCTACTTTAAACGCCCAACCGTGCAAAACTAAAAGTCCCTAGAAAAAGGAAGCACTTCCTTTTTTTCAAAGGTCAGGGCTGTTCAGCAGTGTTTGATGGATGGGGAAGGAATGTGGTTGGGATTAGGACCGGCGAGGACACTTGGCAGTAACTAACTTGGGTCTGTGCGCGCGCGCTCACAGGCAAGCGGCCACCAGGGAGCGCGGCGGAGAGGGCTCCTGGGCGCGCGCGCTAGTGTCGGGGGCGCGCGGCGCTGGCGCTGGCGCAGGCTGGCCACGCAGCCGCGGTTCTTACCTGGTAGCTGCTGAGGTCGTGGTTGTGGCGCTCCTCGATGTCGCTGAGCTGCCGCTCTAGGGATTCCTTGGTGCCACGCACCGATTCCAGCTCGATGCTCTTGGACTGCAGCTGGCGCCGGTACTCGGCGATCTCCTCTTTGGCAGATCGGATGGCCTCCTTGTTATGTTCGGCTGCCTCGGTGAGCTTGGCGTAACGGCACTTAAACCATTCTTCAGCCTGGTGCATGTTTTGGTCGGAGTGGCACTCGAGCTGGGAGCGTATCTCCTTCAGCGCCGACGAGATGTCTGTTTTCAGGTAGTCTTTGCGCTCCACGCTGATGTGCGACGCCTGGATCTGGGCCAGCAGGTCTGCCACCTCCTCCTCGTGATTGCTCCGCAGGAAGGCCACTTCATCCTGCAGCGACTGTACCTTCTTGTCCAGCTCCACCTTCACCAGCGACGCCTCCTCTATGTCTTTGCGCAGCGCGCGGATGGCGGTCTCGGTGTCGTCGCGCAGCCGTGCCTCCTCCTCGAAGCGCTCCTTGAGCCGGTGGATGTCCTCCTCCAAGTGGTCCGAGTCCAGTTGTACCTGTGCCTTCTCGTGGTTCACCAGCTCGAGTGTGGCTCGCAGCTCGCGGATCTCCTGGTCGTAAGCGTCGCCCAGCTGGGCGTGCGAGGCCTGTTTCTGCCGCAGTGCCTGGATCTCCGCCTCGATCTCCTTGTTCTGCTGCTCCAAGTAGTGCACCTTCTCGATGTAGCCCGCGAAACGGTCGTTCAGCCCCTGCAGCTGCTCCTTCTCGTTGGAGCGGGACAGCTTGAAGTCGCCGCCGGGCCCCGAGCCACCGTTGAGCAGAGATGAGGACTGGCTAAAGTCGAGGCTGCTCTCGGCCGAGCTGAGCATGGCCGAGCTGTAGGCGAGGCGCGGGGCAAGAGCGCTGCGCTTGTAGGACGAGGACACGGTGCTGGGCGAGCCGCGGGACCATGACTGCGAGCGGAAGCCGCTGGACGGGGAGCCGCTTACGCGACCGAAGCTTGAGCGAGTCTCGGTTACCCGCCGGTAGGCGGACGGGTTGCCCAGCGAGTCCAATGTGTAGCTCATCTTGGCGGCCTTGGGGCGTGTGGCTGTCACAGCGTTCTGCCGGCCTAGCCGCAGCCCATTTATAGCCGCGGCGGCTGGTCCCGGGCCAGCGCCCCGCCCCGTGGAGGCGGCGGCCGAGGAGGCGGGGACTGCGGGCACCCGGGGCTGGGGTGTGGGGGTGGGGGTAGGGGGGCGCTTAGCGGTGATTCAGCGCCCGCTCCACGTGGGCTGGTGCCGCAACCGGCCCGGGACTTCGCTGCCCTGGTCCGGTCCGTCCCTCACAGCTCCCCTTTCGGTTCCAGACCACTTGTCGCCCCGCAATCCCCTTCTCTCCTTTTCTCTTCACCTTCGGATAGCATTTTACGCTCTCGGTGCGAACATCCATCCAACGCCCTTTCTTTGTCTAGTCATTCCTCCCGCCTTTCGGGCGGCTCTTCTCCAGAACCCCTGTGCCCTTGTTCTTCTTTAGCCCTTTCCGCTCTTATCCTCACGGCTTTTTCTTCTTTTTGTCCTTTCTCCATTACTTTTTTTCCTTTACCCATCTTCTGCGCTTACTTACTGCCCTCTTTTTAGCACCTGTTCTCTCTCCCACTTCTAGCCTTTCTTAGTCCCACTCGCCCCTCAGCCCCTTCCTCCGGGAACTTTTGCTTCCTATTCTTTCCTCCTCCCTTTCCCCTTTCTCCCCTCCCCCTCCATTTCTTCTCTCCCCTCCCCCCACCCTTTTCTTCCCAGGCCTCCCTCCGCTTCCCCCCAGTCCTTGTATTAAAGCGGCAGGAGTAAGCGCAGGGGAGTTGGGCCTAGCAGGGGTTGGGGGGAAGACTGAGGACCGGTCGGCCGAAAGGTTTCGAGAAGGGGACAGAGAGAGTGGGGCGGGGTAGTTATTTCTATAAAAAGTGGGATACGGCGATACATTCCGCTTAACGTTTGGGGGACGTCAGCAGCTTCCGCAGGGGCAGAAGGTAAGGCGCTCGTGCTCTCTGTGGCGCCGGCAGCACCAAGGACAGCGCCCAGGCCCGCGAGCCTGGAGATTAGCGGTCCCCGGGGCTTGACACCCAGAATCGCTGGTCTGGTTGGCAGGGTTTCCCCTCCTTCTCCGCGAGTGAATACAGTTAAAGGGTTAGTGGCTCTGTTTTCTAGAGCCAAGCTGGGATAGCACGCAAAGACTTCTCTGCAATGCAGAGTTGAAAAAAATGAACAGATTGCAGATTTCGAAAACAACCAAAATTCATTAAAGTCAGTTAGAAATAATATACTTTAGCCCAGTTTGAGTTGCCTAACATAAGACGCATGCAGAAAATAGCGAAACAGGGCCTGAAATTTGAAGGTCAAACATTCCTTGGAAAGGGGAATTTGAAATCTGCTGTGATAAAAAGTCCAGAGAAACATAGTTTATGCTACGTTTGATCACTAACAATTGCCTTGTCATCTTTCAGTTCAGTACTCTCTATAACTAGCTGCGAAGGTTGAAAAGGCATCTGAATTAATTTAAAAGTTGCCAAAAAGATTCAGCACAACCTTGAATAAAATCAGATATTTCTCTTTTAAATGCAATATATTTCCCCATTTAGATATTAATGACTGATCTGGAATAGGTTTCCCATATCTTTAAACATGTTTATTTAAATAAAAAAATCTACACAGACTGATACATTGCTAACTGTTAAACTGTCCTTTATTTTGGGTAGTGCTTTGGGGGTAATTCAGGGTAGAAAAGTTCAGAATACTGCAAAGTGAAAAATAGAATGCAGGACTAATGACAGTGTTTCCCGGGACCACAGGCACAAGTGACTGCCTGTGAAATGCTTGCTGAGCTTAGAAGAAACCACAGCTTGTGAAAAGTAGAGTCTCCTGACTTTAACTAGCTTTTTTTCACTGCAGGCTTTCTCTACTCCCTATTTTATTAAATGACACAGGTGATATTAATCAGTAAGTCATCATAAAAGACCTGGGTTTCTAGTGAAAGGTTTTTTTTTAAATAAGATGTCTTGGCCCATTTGTATTTTAAAATAGAAGGGGTTAATTTAAGGGGCTACTTTTAGTTCATTAATGTGAAACTGCAGCACTGCAAGCTGTGTGGGGGAAGGATGTTCCAGTTTGCTTAACGGCAAGTTACTCAGGCAAGGAGACCCCATGTCTCAAACTGTTGGGAGTGATAGATGACACAGTGAGGGATTAATTTATGAATATGGTAGAAAAACAGTATTTTCTAGTTTCAGATGGCTACAAAAGGAAAGGAGAAAGAAAAAGCTCTGTCTTTTGTAAAGCACTGCCCATCACAGGGTTGTACTCAGCAGGATGTCATTTAGATAAGGCCAGATGCTGACTATGCAGTAATCAGCTATTTGAAAAAGTAGATATAAATTTTTGTGCCTTAGTTACTTATAACTTATTGCTTTTGTTAAAAATGTAAAAACCCTTCGTGTTGCACATGCACTGAAAACACTTCTGCAATGAGAGCACATGGTTAACCGACAGGATTCTGCTGTTAGTTTTCTTCAGGGCTTTGAAAATGAGATGACTCTGCAGAGAGGCATTTATGAGGAAACACATGTCTAACTTCACAAATAGCCCATTTTGCCTTGTATCTAAACTAGCTCAGAAATTGTTAAGCTTCCAATTGGTTTCTGAAGGAGGTAAGCATTGAGTACAAACAAAATAATGGCTAATATTTGGGCTATATGCTGCCTGCAGCTTAAAATTTTAGCTCCAATGGAACATGAAGTATTGTTCAGTCTGGGCACAACAGCACAATGCAGAAAATATATAATGTTCACTTTATTAATGAAAAAATTCCAATGGAATGAAAAGGATTGGTTCAGCTCCAAATTTGGCAAAATATTTTATTTTATATTACACTCTTTTACTTCCAACTACTTTCCTGAAGGTGACTTGAAGGTTATACCCATTAATGAATTTAGTATAAAAACTTTAAAAAAAAAGCTTTCATAAACATTTTCTCCCTTTTGACTCATATTTTTGAAGAGAATTTACTACCCTAATATTTTTCATGGAAAGAAATGTGAATTTCTGCATTTTTTACTCTAATGTCACTAAGATTATGGAATCTTCTGAATGTATTAATAACAGAGTAAATAAAAATAAGAGCGTAAATAAACATGGGGATTCTATCTTAATTTACAGCATTATATTGGCAGAATTGAATTTGGCTATGATACTTTTGTAATTTATTCTAAATCAGAAAGTTACACATACAATTTAGATGCAAGCCATTTTAAATGAAATCATCTCTGGATTGTAGTTTCATAAGCTGCAGTCTATTTTGAATCACTTTATTGAGAAATACACAGCATGCTCCAATCTATGTGTTTTTTCACACATAGAAGCAAGTAAAGTATAATATTAACCTTGCAGTTTGTGAGATTATTTTGGGTCTTATTGAATAATAATGGGAATATATTCTTTGCATAAAAGGTTTACTCATTGGGTCAAGAAATAAGATTGAAAAATAAGGAGTTTGTATGTTTTCTTCTCTATTCCTTGGCTTCCTTATATTTCTTCTTTTAATGAATTTTTTTTTTTTATGATGATGTAAATGTAAAGAGGATGAGAGATGGGAACTGGGCAGCAAGTCTGATGCTCCAATGGAAGACATTACAGTCAAACGTAGGAAGCCTCTATCCAAGATTAGCTGATTAGTACCTTCTTCTGACCTACTGCGATGTCCTGAACTGGTCCTTTTTCTTGGGATCTGATTCTGGAACTCGTGATGACTAATCATTTATAACTTGTCCTTTGCTAGTTCTTTAAGGGGTTGTTGATGTAGGAAGCTAGAGACTGAGACTGCTAGAGTGGGAATATAAGGAAAAAAAACCCCTGTAATACTTATTTCTACTTGAGCCTTGTGTGTCAAAACTTTAGAAGCAGCTTTT
Organism: Choloepus didactylus; assembly: GCF_015220235.1. Lineage (NCBI taxonomy): Eukaryota > Metazoa > Chordata > Mammalia > Pilosa > Megalonychidae > Choloepus > Choloepus didactylus. The sequence goes on along the minus strand of NC_051326.1, from coordinate 29,829,246 downwards.
GAGTTTGAGTCTTTTTGATTTTAGAAGTTGAAAGCAAAATAAAAATTTCCTCAGGGAGAAAGGCTATTTCTTGTCTGGAAAATTAGGACGTGAATGTCCCTATTGTCTTTAACCACAATGTCCTTTTTTTTCTGACATTCAGCCACCAAAATGTGTTTGTTTCCCTTGCCAAATGGTTTATTAATTAAATATTGCCTTATTTTTCTTTCAGTGACTGTTTTCTTGGAAAGTTAACTGAAGTATTTAAAAAATTGAAAGTATTTTATATCTTTATTTCATTCCAAACATAAACTCAATCAGTTTTGAAATTCTGTATCTGGAAATTTCATGTTTTATGCTAAAGCTTTCAGCTTCACATAGCTTGCTGAATTTTTGCTGTGTAATGCCTTCACCTCACCATGGTGAATCAGTTCTGTAAAAGCCAGAGGAGGAGGATTTAGAATTTTTAAAAAGTATTTAATATAGCCTTGCTAAAATTGATTCTCAAAGTACAACTCTGTATTAATGCATAACAAAACATTGCTGTATTAAATTTCAGCATGCTCTTAATTGGACACATTGGCTTTACCCACAAGCGGTAGATCTTGATTATATGCACTTGTATTTTTAAAACACTGCATTGCACATAACTTTGCACCAATGTAGCTGTGTAATATTTATAGCATATTTTATCCCATGCTTACCAAGGACTGATGTAGCAAGAGACATAATTCTTTTATTAGAAACTCTTAATTAAAATGAGCTTAGAAAACTAGAGCAGATCAATGATATATTATCTTCAGACCAAATTTCTAAAGGGAGCTAAACTCAGGGACATAAAACAAAGTCAGTAGAAGTCCCACCTAATAATTAATTCTCATTTTCCCAGGACTCGGTTTTCTTGGCAATTCTGGAAAGCAGTATTCTTTCATAATCCTCTGGAAATAGGTTCACTGTCATCGTTTTCCCTTGTCACTTACATAGCCAAGAACATATATTTTAGAATATTTAATTCACATTTTTGTTAAAATTAATAATTCTTTGTGTGGAAATTTTACAAGTGCAGAGAAACAATAATTTAAGTATTTTCTTCTTGTCTTTTTCTCTCTAATTTAAACATAGCTGAGATCTTTCTCTTTATATAATTCCATGCCCTGCTTTGTAAAATAAATATATCTGAATTTGTAATTTGCTATCTTTACAGGAAGGAACAGGATAGTGTATGTCAGGACACTGGGTTCTAGCAGGTCTTTCACTTTCATTTTCCTCTTTAAAAAAAAGACTTTAAAAGGCCCTTTAGATCAAGAATGATAAAATAATAATTGATGATGATGATGGCAATGATGATGATGATAACAACACTAATGCATCAGGCAAGCCTAATTGAGTCCTGGTATTAATTTCTGTCTCTCTGTTTCTCCGTCTGTCTGCCTTTCTCCTTGTTTGTTGAAAGGAGTTGAAATGAGTATCATCATGAAGTCAAGGGCAGTGGTGAGACAGATCCATAGTCTGATCAAGTCAAGCTCAAATACTGTATTCTTTTACACTTAATGGCCCTCTAAATCACAAAGCCATCATCATCATCACTGCCATCAGATTTTTGCATGTAGACAACACTTTACATGAAAGAAGCAAAATGAAACAAAACAAAACTATGTATCTTATCTGGTGTGAGCACTTGGCACAGGTAGAGTAGAGCACAAATTGCTAATCCCATTTTACGGTGGAAAATTGATTGAGAGACTTGTCTGAGGCCACATATCTACTAAGTGTGGAGCCATGACGAGAACTCAGATTTTCTGACACCAGTGCTAACATTCAATTTTTTTTTCCTTTAGTAGGGTAACAAATCAAGTCTCAATTAGCATGAAAAAAAAAGTAGGCAGAAAATAGTAATATCAGTAATATTTATTGTGTGCTTACTATGTGCCAAGACTTTACTGGATTATCTCTAATCATCACAACAATCCTATGAGATAGACACTATTACTATTCTCATTTTGTAGAAAACTCAGTTTGGGCACTGTGGGAAAAAGAAGTTAAGTACCACTCACAGTTAGGAAATGTGAAGTTGAGATGTGAATCTAGGCATGACTGACTTCAAGGATGACCCTTACTGTGTAAAACTGCCTCGGGAGGCCAAGCCATCAATTTGAAAAATCTCTTTTAAAAGCAAATTGTTTACCTGGTAAGTCATATTAAAATATTTATGAGATAAACTAAACATTTTTTTGCTGCTTTTTACTATTTATAAAATAATAAAACATTTTAATATTTTCTCAGATGAACATTATTTTTTGGCTTGCGACTTTGTTATTAAAGATATTAAAAATGAAAATGTTGATTTACTTGTCTTTGTTATTTTTTTATCCTAAACTAATTTTCCATGTAACTTGAAGGACATCTAATTCATTTATTGTAGTCCCTCATCTATGGATATTATCCAGAATCACTTTTCTGTTCTATTATCTGGCATCTACTTATCATTTTGTATTTACATGCACTTTTGGTTTAGTTTTTAGGAGATTTTAATTTGTACTTTACATTTATTTATCATCATATCATTTATATACTAATATATATTTGTATTTATTTAAATTCAAAAGAAAATCTTTTAATGATTATGTATTTCCAATTTTTCATAGATGCCAAACTCTTTAAATGAAATCTATTTTGAGAGATCCAATAATAATCATTTGAATCTTGGTAGAAGAAATAAGTTGGCCTGCAGTTTCATCAGCAAATGGCATGGCTGGCATGGAAGTAGCTTTTTAAATGTATTAAAACTATGAAAAGACAGCCATGAATAATTTTAAGTGAGTCTCTATTTTACATACTTAAATCAGGGTCATGTGACTGTATTTAAATAGGTTGCTTGGTGACAAGTCAGCCTTAATCCATTTTTTGTTATTTATGGGATAATGTGCTCTGACTCACCCTTATTTTCATTTGTATAAACCTCCTTCGGTTTCTGTTTTATCAGATAGGGTCAAGGAAGAGAATAGTTTTCCATTTTTCCTGAACAAAAGTTGACCTTGGAAAGAAGTAATATGTATCCTGTATTAGTCACGGAAGCAACTGGTCTCTGAATTTTGATTACATGCAATTATTAGGAACTGAATGCCTAATAATGAAAATCCTTCCTTAGATACTGTGACTTATTTAATATAATTTGTTATGTTTTCCTCCGATTTTTGGTGGTGTATATTATCTCTTCCTTCTGTTATGCTCAATATACCTTGGAAACCTGATGCACCTTTGGGAACTCATGAAAATGAGATGTTCAGCTGCCTTCTTGAGCAAGGGGCATGTTCATGTTGTGGACAAATCATTAGGTGTTTATTGAAGATCCCACATCACATTAGTGATAGAGCCTCTGCTTCTGATTTGTGAGTCTCATTTGTACTCCCATGACCTGGTACTAGGAAACCTTCATCTAATCCATCTTTTCCATTTTATTTTTTTTTCCAGGCATTAATTCTTCCTCTGAGTCCCTGAAACTCATTGTGTCTTAGGTGGTTACTACCACCTGCTGGCCATTTAAAGAACATCTCAACCCTCTTACTAACATTAAAATTCTAAACTGAAGACTTCAAGTCTTATACATATTTCTATATCCTACAATGTTTTATAGATAGTGAGTGCCCAAAAGTATTTGTTGAATGAATGAACAAATTAAATTCTTTTTTTTCCTAAAACTTAAATTCATCAAACACTTAATGTCTTCAGTATCAGGCCCTGATGGGTTTTGAGATAAAGATGAAAGACATACTTCTAGTGTGGATGAGCAAGTCTTGTGGAAGACTCAGGCAAGTAAAGACATAGCTACCATGGAGGTGTTGATAGCTATGCTAGAGATAAAAATGTGTGTCATAAGAGCAGAGAGGATGGGCAACTAAACCAATTGCTGGTAAGGGTACAAAAGCCTCAAGGAGAGCTTTCTTGAGGGGATGACACATGATGTGAGTGTTGAGGAACAAGTAAGAACTTGAACATGGCTTCGTGGGGAACATGATTTAATCCACCATGAAGAGACAGTGCTTTCCTTCATCCTGATACATCTGACTATGCTTTTCTCCCTTTCTTCCTGTAAGCAATTCCTACTTATTCCTCATCTTCACATGTCTTTCTCCTCTGGTTTTGACCATCTTATTTTCTTCTTGTAAGATCTGTGTGATTATATTGAACCCACCCAGGTAATCTGGGATAATCTTTCCTTTTTAGGATCTTTAACCTAATCTCATCTACAAAGTACTTACGTCATGTAAGGTAATATATTTACAGGTTCTGGGGATTAGGTCATGGACATCTTCCTATGTCCCCCAAGATAAAAATTCAAGAGGAAACCAGGTTTAGGGATTGGAGGAATATGAACACTGGAATTTGAACCTATTGAACCTGGGATATCTGTGAGTCAACCAAGGAAAGAACCTGCCAGTTGAATATTCAACTAGACTAGTAGAGAAGGCTCTACTCTCTACTTTCATAGAACAAATAGCCTATTCTACACTGTGAAGCATTTAATTTTATACAGTGTTTTTCAACAATTACTTTACTCAAATTGGTCTTATATTTGTAGTCGAACTGCAAGTTACCTGATGCTATTGTTTTATAGAACTTTTGTATGCTAACTGGTCTAAGCCTCATTTTCCTTATTTTTAAACAGGAATAAAAATGGCCCACTTCATAGTATGTTTTTGAGCATTAAATGAAATAGTGTATGTAAACTGCTTGGTACTGTGCCTGACTCTTTGACAGTAAATGTTGGTCATTATTTCTCTTAGGATAATTACCTCATCTCCACGTGCTTGGCACAGGTAAGGCACGTGGGAGGTGCTGAGTACTAAGAAAGGGCAAGAGGAGTATAACACAACCCTTTCATGGAGAGTTTAAAGACTTGTGCGAGAGATGAGAATTTTCCAAGGCAAAGAGAAGACCTATATAAAGTGATGTCCTTTAGCTCACCAGGTTTGGCAGTAAAAAAAATTAGAACTAAAAAAATTATAAACGTATTCAATCAGGATGTTGGGAGGCGGGTGGCTGAATGCTTGATTTCAGGCAAATAGTTTAATTTCAAATGAACAGACATTTTATTTTCCCAAATGCCTGGCTATATGAATGTATTTAGCAAGCACTCTCTCCCTGCCAAAAGTTTTTGCATATAGACATGAGGAAAAAGAGAAAGTTTCCAGGTTAGGGGTAATGCATGGAATAGATCCTACAGGGCTGATCATTCCAATTTGTTTTCTTTTTTATTTCCATTCCTTCTCTTGTTACCACTTTTAGGAATTACATGTTCATTTAGAATGAATAAAACATGTAACTTTTTGAATCTGCATTCAGCCTTGAATACAGATCAAATCTTTAATGTCTGTGCCACCAGTAATGTATCTGCAAAAGCACAAAACAAAAATCCCAGCAATATTGGTACAGGAGAAGAAGCCTCTTTGTGGAACTAGGCAGTATAGCCTGGTACTTATGCACAGAAACCAGTGTGCAACTGTAAACCCTACCTCCACTACCTAGTCACAGAAATTCCTTTCATTTATCAGTGTCCTCATCTGTAATATGGTAATGATAATATTAATACCTTCTCATAGAGCTGTCTTAGAGCTGTTAGTTTGCCCTTTCTCCATATTCAGGCCTCAACAACTTAACAAGTATTTACTGAACACCTACTATGTGCTGGCTACAACTTAGTATTCACATTAACCAAGTGAGATGATAGTATACATTTTTTTTTTTTTTTTTCAAACAGGAGAATGAGACTCAGAGAGCTTAAATCACAGACAGATTAAATAACCTGGCTGAGGTCTTTCAGGAATGAAAGGGATTCTGTCCCAAGTCTAGTGCTCTTTCTACCACAACACAGCTGTTCTGCATAATCTATGAATTTTTTCAATAGCCCCAAATCTTAATTTCCTTGCTAATAAGGAACTTGGATTCTTATCCAATTTGGATTCTTATCCATTTCAAATGTTTAGGTTTATGCCTTTCAAGACTTTTATTTATAGGCAGATCCTAGCAATAGGTGAGAATCAGAGAAAACTTATAAATATATTTGAGCAAAAATAATATGGGGGTGAAAACAGTTGTTTCTCACAGCATGTTTCATATTAAAATATCTGACAGATAGCTTATTATTTTCTTGGCAAACTGCTAAGGCTCCAGAAAAGGATAAAAAAGTCCTCCTTCCCAATGTCATTTGTTTAAAATACTAATTGTCAGGACAGTCAGAAACCTCCTATGCTTGCCAGAACTTATTTTTATTTTTATAATCAGAAAAAAATATAATGTGCAAATCTGAATGCAAATTGCCTCCTATTTAATTACATTATGGTTGTAAATTACCCTCAATGCCAAACATTTCTGCCCTGGATTCCAGAACTCTGTGTTGCAATTATATCTTCCAGTGCATCTTGAAATTTTACAGTGGCAACAAATGTGTAATAGCGATAATTATGAAAAACACTTGCAACGTGCGGCTTAATTTAAAATCTAAATAGTTTCATGATTCTATATTTGAAATGTAAAATTTAACCCTGTCAAACTTTCATCAACACCTAAATTTCCTAGTTCTTCTGCTCACAATCTCAGAAATAAGAAGTGATGAAGTTGTTGAATGGAAAGAGTAAGGCTCTGGGAATCAGTGACAGATAGCATTGACAAGCCAGGTGACCTTGGGCTTCCCTTGACTTTAGTTTGCTCATCTGTCAAATGAGAATAGTATTTGCTATGGCTAAACAAGTCTACTTTCTTTGAGGGATATATGAGATACTGTATTAGGTGTAAGGCTAAGCTGCTGTAACAAAGAGTCAATAATATAGTGGTTAAAAGAACAAAGATGCTTATTTCTCTCTTCTGTACAGACCCGGGGAGGATAGGTGCCCTGCTCTGCTTCATTTCAGGATTCTGGGTTCCTTCCGATTTGTTACTTTGCCATATACCAAGGCACTTTCCTCACTTGCATGGTCAGAACTAGTTTTCAGACAAATCCATGTTCCAACTCACTGGAAGAGGATAAAGCGCACAGGCTCTTTTAAAGCCCAGGACTCAGAGTGGCAACTACTTCTGCTTATATTTCACAGTGGAAACAAAATTATACAGACCAAATAGTTGCCAGGGGAGTTGTTAAGTGTAGTCTCTTACTTTGCAGCCATAGACCCGCTATAACTGTGTTACTACAGAAGAAGAAGAAGAGAATGGATTTTGTGGATAAGTAACAGTCTCTGCTACAGATATGGCCATGAAAGGACTCCTAAGGTGAAAGCAAATTAATATTATTTGAGCGACTTCTGTAAGTGAGCTGTGCACACATCTTGTTTTATTATCTCAATAATCCTAAGAAAATGGAGGTTCAAAGAAGTTTCACAGTTTACCCAAGTTCAAAGAGATAATTAACAGCGGAGTTAGGATTGGAGACACATCTATGTGATACCAAAGTAAGGTGCTCTCCACCACATCAGGGTTCTGAAAATGAGATTTTAATGAATTGGATGGGCCAGAGGGCACTGTGTTTTAAAATTATGATAATATGGGTATGCTATTCTTCCTGAATGCTTCATCTATTACTCATTTGGTATCCTGATCCTGCCCACTAGACTATAGCTCAGTTTCTATCTCCTCATTGAAGACTTCCCTGTCTCCTCTCTTGTCTAAGTTCCTTCAGCATTACGGTTGGTACCACATGACTTAGTGATTATCTTGGCTTCTATTGTTTTCTAATGTGCATGTGAATAAATCTTGTCTCTGCAATGGACCTTTAGGTTCCTTAATAGCAAAGTCCTTTTTTTTTTTAATTAAAGAAGTGGTAGGTTTACAGAAAACCATACAGAGAGTACAGAGTTCTGATTCACCCTCCTCAGGCAAACTGTTTCCCCGTTGACATTTTGTATCAGTATGGTACCTTTGTTACAATTGATGAAACAGTATTATTATAATTTTTACTATTAATGATAGTCCATCAGTTTCACATTAGGGTTTACTGTTTGTGTTGTACAGTTCTATGGTTTTTAAAATTTTTATTCTTGTAGCATATATACAACCTAAAATTTGCCCTTTCAACCAGACTCAAATATACAATTCATTTGTGTTAATTATGCTCACAGTGTTCTGCTACCATTACCACCAACCATTACCAAAGCTTTTCCATTACCCCAAACAGAAGTTCTATACCAGGTAAGCATTAACTCTCTATTCCCTACTCCTACCTTGTCCCCTGGTAATCTGTATGCTAGTTTCTGAGTCTATGAATTTGCTTATTCTATTATTTCATATCATTGAGGTCATATGATATTTGTCCTTTGGTGTCTGGCTTATTTCACTCAACATTTTGTCTCCAAGGTTCATCCATGTTGTAGCATGTATCAGAACTGGCCAAATGATATTCCATTGCATGTATACATCAGATTTTGTTTATCCGTTTATCTATAAATGGACACTTGGGTGGCTTCTATATTTTGGCAATTGTGAATAATGCTGCTATGGACATATAAGTACAAATATGTGTCACATCCCTGTTTTCAATACCTTTGGGAAAATACCTAGACATGGGATTGCCAGGTCATGTGGTGATTATTTAACTTTCTGAGGAATTGCCAAACTCTTTTCCCCAATGACATTCCAAAAACAATGAATGAGTGTTCCTATTTCTCCACATCCTCTCCAAAACTTATTATTTTTCATTTTATTAACAGCATCCATTATAATGCATGAGAAATGCTATCTTGTGGCTTTGATTTGCATTTCCCTAATGGTTAATTATGTTGAACATCTTTTCCTGTGCTTATTAGCCATTCGCATCTTCTTTGGAGAAATGTCTGTTCAAGTCTTTTGCCTATTTTTTAAATGAGTTGTTTGTCTTTTGTTGTTGAGTTGTAGGAATTTTTATATATTCTGGATATTAAACCCTTATCAGATATGTGGCATCCAAAAATTTTCTTCCATTCTATAGGTTGTCTTTTTTTACTTTCATGATAAAGTCCTTTGATACACAGAAGTTCTTAATTTTGAAGTCCCATTTATTTAGTTTTTGTTGTTGTTGCTCACGCTTTCCGTGTAAAGTCTAAGAAACCATTGCCTTGCACAAGGTCTTGATGATGTTTCCCTATATTTTCTTCTAGGAATTTTATAGTTTTGATTCTCTAGGTCTTTGATCCACTCTGAGTTAATTTTTGTATATGATGTGTGTTAAGGATCCACCTTCACTCTATCACATACGGATATCCAGTTTTCCCAATACTGTTTTGTTGAAGAGGTTATTCTTTCCCCATTGAATGGACTTGGCACCCTTGTCAAAAATCAGTCACATAGATGTGAGATTTTTTTGGTCTATATGTCTATCCTGGTGCCAGTACCATGCTGTTTTTTTTAAACAAAAAATACTTTAATGTATAGTGCCTTAATTTTACTGTTGAGGAATCAACATGTGAAAACTACATTTAGGTGGTAAAACTCAGGTCACAAACACAACATAAATACCAACTAATATCATATTTCTGGTATACTGGAAAACATAACAGTTTTGAGTCATGCTTAACACCTTAATTAAATAAAGAGAAAATGGGCAAGGGTGTCACAGAGGTATGCAAAGATAGTTCAAATAATCCTTGGCACTTCTGAGAAATTATAGATAGGATATATGTAGTAAATATTTCTGTAATACGGTGATTTCAGTCATTAGTGACCGTCATTCAGTTCATGCATTCAAAGTAATGGTAGTTATTTTTGATCACTAAAAACTGGTTTCAAATAAATTACAGCTCAGTGAGCTAAGAATACTACAAACACATTCAGAAATATAGTTTAAATCTGGGAAGTTTAAGGTAAAGGAATAATTGTCATTCATAATTACCTTTAGATATAATTGAGACTACACTACTATATTTAATTAGGTGTATTACTATGCATAGTTAATCCCAGTTAACATATTATCTATTTACTGGTTATCAACAGCACAAATTTTTATGCTCAAAAGAATCATTGATCCAGTAAAATGGCTACATTTAATTTTCTTTTAAAGACAGATGAACTAAATTAAGGAATATTGGCTTCTCTTGATCTCTTTTCCAAATTACTGATACAAATGTACCAAAGAAATAATTGTATATTTTTGCCTAACATCAAATAATCTGCACATAGTTTCTAAGATAGATGTATTTCATGTTCAATTTCCCAAAATAGAGGCTTTGTAACTGAAAGCATTCACATTCTTAGTTCTCTAAAGTAAACATTAAAAAACAAAATACAAAAAACGATCTCTCAGCTTTTGAATATCCCATTTAGTTACATGAAGTATTTCCTGTCCCAATACTCCCTCAAATTCAAAAGATGTTTATTTACTTCTTAAGAACATGACAAACAGTCTTCATTTCAAACCGTTCAGTCGGTTTCCATGGCAACACTGCGGGATTCCTTGGCTACCGTAAGTCGCATTAGTTGACTGTGGAATTTCTCAATCTTCTTGACATCTTGAGCTTGGTCTGTTCTATACACCAAACAAACTAAATCTTCTGTTACTGTAATACACAGACTCCCATCAGAATGCCTATATTTGAGAACCACACTTGCCTTCATAGGGTCTGCGGGGTAGAGCTTCTCGGCCGCACGCGCTGAACCTCCCAGGTTTGACACTGCGGCATCGTGGGCTGGGGGTGGAAAGGGAGGGGGCAGGAGAGGCAAGCGCAGGACCGCAAGGTGGCGCCACCCCACACACCCACCTACCTACCTCCCGCGGCCCCTGGACTCCAGTGTCCCCACCATGCTGTTTTGATTTCTATAACTTTGCAATAAGTTTTAAAATCTGGAATGTGAGTGCTCCAGCTTTGTTCTTTTTCAAGATGCCTTTGGCTATTTGGGGCTCCTTAACCTTGTATATAAATTTGATGATTGGCTTTTCTATTTCTGCAATGAAGGCTGTTGGAATTTTGATTGGAATTGCATTGCCTCTATATATTGCTGTGGATAGAATTGATATCTTAACGTTAGTCTGCCAACCCATGAACAAGGAATGTCTTCTATTTGGGTCTTTGATTTATTTCAGCAATATTTTGTAGTTTTCCATGTAAAAGTCCTTCAAATCCTTGTTTAGGTTTATTCCTAAATACTTGGTTCTTTTAGTTGGTGTTGTAAATGGAATTATTTTCTTGATTTCCCATTCATCTTGTTCATTATTAGTGTATAGAAACACTACTGATTTTTGCAGCTGATTTTGTAACCTGCCACTTTGATGAGTTCATTTATTAGCTTCTGTAGCTTTGGTGTGGATTTTTCAGGATTTTCTATATATAAGATCATGGCATCTGCAATTAAGGAAAGTTTAACTTCTTCCTTTCCAATTTGAATACTATTTCTTTTTCTTGCTTAATTGCCCTGGTTAGAATTTCTGGTACAATGTTGGAAATTAGTGGTGACAGTGGGCATCCTTGTCTTGTTCCTGATCTTAGCAGGAAGATGTCAGTCTTTCATCGAGTATGATGTTAGTTATGGGTTTTTCATATATGCTCTTTATCATGTTGAAAAAGTTTCCTTCTATTCCTAGTTTTCTGAGTGTTTTTACTAAGAAATGGTGTTGGATTTTGTCAAATGCCTTTTCTGCAACAATTGAGATGATCATGTGTTTTTTTCATTCATTATATTAATGTGGTATAGCACATTAATTACTTTTCTTATGGTCAATCACCTTTGCATATCTAGGATAAATCCCACTAGATCATGTATATATAATTCAAAGACCTCTTTTTAATGCTACTGTATCCCCCCACACTTTCCCACAGTGTGAAGAACAATAGCAAGTAATAGTAGGTGCTTTATAAGTAGACGTATTGAATGAAATAAAATCAAAGAGAGCATCAGAATTATGATTTCTTAGACTCAGAGGAACCAGACTGTTTTGATGCCTTTTTCTTGCATTTTGATTGCCAACTTGGTTAGATTTGCTTAAGTTTAGTTTTTGGCTTTTGATTTCCTGGTCAGAATCCTCCCATGACATTTACTTGGAAACTTATTCCTGAAGCCCAAAATGTAGGTCGAGCAAAGCCAAAGAACAAATGGGCAAGAGACAGAATTGTGGTCATTTCCTGGTGTCTGGCCATTTCTGGCTTGTACTAATGATAATTGACAACAATGGAACTCCTGGCTTTTCTCTGTATTTGTTCTCATCCACAGTATTTATGAGGACTGGATCAAGTTGCATCAACTTTATACAGTAATTTTTAACTGGGAACAATGACAGGGATGATTATGCATTTCAGTTTTATATTATACATATATGTATATATATATGACTATATATATCCAATTAATGTTTGTCATTCAAGGTGGTAAGCTGGAAAGTGAGGAGAAGGGGGAAAAATTAGATTTTTTCCATTGATCTCTTCCAATCTGCATGTAAAAAACAGTTGATTTGACCTTTTGTCCTAAAGGAAAATCCTCACCTTGAAGTGTTATATATACCAATGCTGGGCATTATAGGCACTAATGAATTTCATTGATTGCCCTTTTGATTTTTCACTTGCTGCTGAGCTTCAGTTAAAATTTTGCACTGTATCTAAACTTTAAAGAGATTTGCATATTAAGAGAAAGGAGATGGAAGTTCTTTGGTGACACTTGATGGTGTTAATTGGGGATAGTTGTGGGGAGCCGAACTCTGATTTTAGAAGTCTAAGGGGAAGGCCTTCTAGTGGTTTTCTTCAAGGAATCTGTTCTTCCCTTGGGTGGCAAGTACAGTTGTGATGGGCCAAAATCATGCATTGCTTTGGAAATCAAAGTGTCACATTCAGTATCTTGGTTGATTATTTCTTGGCTTGTAACTCAGTTATTTTGGAAAAATGTGGGTGGGTTCTTGATAGATAGGTAGTAAAAATAGCATCTGTGTCACGTGTGACTTTTTAAATGAAGCACTTATATCACATTTTATATTTCAAAGTGATTTACAAGTACTGAGATTCATTGTCAGTGATAATACTTTTGTGAGCCATACTTTTGAAAGTATTTTAACTTTACCTTGGGAGAGTAAGGCAGGGAATGAAATGATTCAACAATCTTTTAAAATATTGGTGAGAAGAGACCGGAATCCATTCCTAGATCCTACTTTTTGTTAGCCCCTGATTTGACTGCTCCTACCAATGGAATAAAATGGTAGAGTCTAAGGATAGAAAAGTTCTTCGAGAGATTCATTGCATCTAGATATAACTGCAACAAAATATTTCTAAGTAGATGGACATTAGCTTGCTTTCAAAATCCTACAAAGAGAAGAGTCCAACTTGATTTAAAAGGAAGTCTTTTCTTTTTTTTTTTAACACATTTTTTTTTTTTTTTTGTGAAATCCAACATATGCACAGAACAGTGACAACCTTCAAAGTACGAGCCAACAGGTTGTTAGAGAGAAAACCCCAAAGAATGCCATGGGTTACAGCTCCACAACTCCAGCCACTTCCCCACTATGATATACAACACACACAGAGAAAAGTGACAGCTCTCAAAGGATGACTCAACAAGCAGCTATATAGGTAATTTCAAAGAACGTCATGGGTCACAGCTCCAGCGTTCCAGCCATTTCTTTACTGTGAAATACAAGACAAATACAGAAAGGTGACAGCCCTCACCTTTAGAACAAACCTCAAAGAATGCCATAGGCCACAGTTTTCACCATTCCAGCCACCTCCCTCCAGCCATTCCAACATCTCAGTATCCAAATATATATATATCACCTTATAAAGATTCAGTATTCACAATCCTCTGTCAAATCCCATCCCATCCCGTCTGCTACCACTCCCTCCCCTTGCCCAATCACCAATTTCTTAAGTGGGTGAATAAAAGACTACAAAAATACCAGGGTATCTCTTTGGGTATTTCTAGATACCTTATTAAAAATTATGGATTGAATTGTCTCCCAAAAAGATACGTCAAAGCCCAAACACCTGATCCTGTGAATGTGACTTTATTTGAAAATTGGGTCTTTGCAGATGTATTCAAGTTAACATAGAGTCATACTGAATTAGAGTGGGCCCTAATCTAACATGACTGGTGTCCTTATAAGAAGAGGAAGAGAGACACAGGGAGAAGAAGACTTTGTGAAGATGGACACAGAGATTGAAGTGACGCATTGATAAGCCAAGGAATGCCAAGGATTGCCAGCAAACATCAGAACCTAGAAGAGGCAAGAAAGGATCCTCCTCTACAGGTTTCAAATGGACCATGGCCCTGCCAACACCTAGAGTTTAGACTTCTAGCTCCCAGAACTGTGAGACAATAAATTTCTGTTATTCTAAGCCACCTAGTTGTGGTACTTTGTCCTGGCTTCCCTAGACAACTAATACAATTGCAGTGTAGAAAAATCATGCCCAGAAATTCTGAAACCTTTCTCTCTGGAATCTAGTAAAAGATCCAGAAACACGATGAGTTATTTCTCCCAGTAGTTTCCATCCTGTTCATAAGATACTTATTTCCTTTAGTGTACCATTTCTCTGGTTCCACTCTTGATGTCTACCAACATCTGGGAAAACCTGTAGTTCTTACCATAAAAAATTTTCCTCAATTATTCCAGTACCCTAGACGCTCTCTTTACCTAGTACCAATTAGCTTACTAAAATAAAGAAAAATAATCTTTTCAATCCATGATTATTTGTAATTTGAACCACATTATTACTCAAATCATTTCTTGAATTATTTTCATCCATTTTATCTTGATAAGCCACCTCACAAAGATGGGTTCTTTCATTTGTTCATCCGTTCATCCCTTCATTCAGGTAGTCGGTTATCATTCATGGATGTCCTACAATGATTAAACTGCAGAGCTAGGAGCTGTGAGATTTTCCCAAAGGCCTTAGGGCATAGAGCTAGAAATATGCCCAGCAAAGATCTGAATATTGTCAGTCAAGTTTCTAATTATGAATGATGGCTTGTCACAGAACATAAAAGCAACTAAGTATAGGTCTCTCTCACAGCTCAAAGCAACTGTTACCCCATTTCCACTTAAAATGTGCCAGACACTGTGGTCTTCATTGGAAAAGCAGAAACAAATAGGACCAGGCCTCTATTCTGGAGAAACTACAGTGGAGATGGACACTGTAATAGAGTTGGTAGCTGGGAGCAATCATATAGGATGGCCAATTCTGTGCCAGGCAGTTTATGTACGTTAGCGTTAATCCTCTAAATGACACTATTACCTGCAGTATTGCTATTTTTATTTTATAGATTAGAAAACTGAGGTTCTGAGAAGTGTGTTACAGCTAGTAAACCGAAGAGCTGAAATTTAAACTCATGTTCTTCCAGCATACACAGTGGTTTTCATGCTGATTCCTCAAGTCATACCAACTTGTGTAGAATTATAGAATTAGCAGGACAGAAATCAAATAGAGTTGCATTTTCTTGGTGAGTTCCTATATGACTGGAGCCTCAACCCCCTCTATGTCCTTCCAGCTGGATTGAATGTTGTGTGTGTGTGTGTTTGTGTGTGTGCGCGCTATGAAGGTGGGCTGGGAAGAAGGCTGTGGGAATTCTGTCTGGCTTGTGAACTTCTACCTTTGTGCTCATTCTTTTCTTGGAGGATGTCCACTCCTCTCCCGAGAGGCCATCTTTCCTTTCACTTCAGCCCCCGTGCTGAGGCAGGTGGGGAGAAATACTCTTTTCCTGCTAAGACAATACGTCAAGTGTAATTCAGCCACAAACCACATTGCTTTGTATCCACAGTATTGTTCTGAAAATCTAAAGGTGCTGCCTTTTATTTTATGTTGCATCAATTGTCCTAGGATTATTCCACTCGCCTAAAGGTCATTGGACAGAAAGATTACCCGTGAATTCCCTGAGTATGATATGCCTAATAGTTGCTTGCTTTGGGCCACAAATACTACAAGACTTGTGCATCTCACCTCCTTTTCTAGGTGACCAGCAGGTAGGAAGGTGTTTTACTTTGCTAAAGTTGCTAAAGTGCAATCTACCAGAAATGGGTTGGTTTATACAATTGGGATTTATTAACTTAAAACTTACAGTTCTGAGGCTGTGAAAATGTCCAAAGCAAGGTATCAACAGGCTTTCCCCCTGAAGACTGTCTACTGGAGATCCTTAACTCCTCTCACATGGCCAGGCTTGTGAGGACGTCAGCTGGTCTCTCTTCTCTTCCAGGTTTCATTGCCTCCAGCTTCTGGCTTCAGTGGCTTCCTCTCTGTTTCTGTGGCTTTCTCTCTCTGTTTTCTGTGTGTTCTCTCTAAGCTTCTCTGGCTTTTTTTCCTGTCAGCTTCTCTGTGTCTTTTATCCTCTTATAAAGGACTCCAATAAGAGGATTAAGATCCATCCTGAATGAGGTTGGTCACATCTCAACTTATGTTAAGATCCTACTCACAATGGGTCCACATCTATAGGAATGGGTTAGCTTTAAGAATGAGATCTTTCCTGGGTTCTTCAAAGCATCACAGAAAGTAAGGGAGAAGAATGAGGGCACCAAAGTAGTTGAAATATATATCATACCTGGATATATCTGTATTTAAAGAGGATACTTCATTCAACTTGTGTTCTGGAATCCACTTTACTAATTCAAAGCCTACTTTTGTTAGCTCAAGACTGTGAATTAAAGATGCTAAATTGGAAAAGAATTTTTACATCTTTATAGATAAATGGACTGTCCATACTTAATCTGGACCTTTAACTGCTGGGGGTCCCTTCAGGATGATCTGCTGGCCAGTAACATTCATATAACTGAAACTGAACCCTCTATCTGCCCCATCAGTGCTCCTCTTTTTTCCTAATGTTACCATCATTTTCCCAATCAAACTTGCTTGAAATCTTAGGGTCATATTCAATGGCTCTCTTCCTGTTTTTCCTAATATCAAATCTGTGGTTTAGTCTGTTCTTAACATAGATATCATTTCTTACTGGGCCTTACTAAACACATATCTGTTAGACAATAAGATCTTCCTCAGCATCAAAGCAGAGAAGCCACCCAGCATGCTGTGTGTCAGGCAGGCCACCCCACAGCCTCTGTGCCAACAAGAATGACCTGCCAAGTTCTGGTCTCCTTGCACAAAAGAGAGCCTAAAAATTCAACTTCTTGGCATTCTTCTACATCTACTATGTTTTTTGTTTATTGGAAAACAATTTCTTCTTCACATTAGCATGGCTTGTGCCATCTATGTCTCTGATCTATCTAGAATGCTGGCTATGAAACACAAAAATGTTCTATAGCAAGAAATCTGTGGTTGATTTTGTCTTACCTATTCTCAAAATTGTAGGCTCTATGGCTGGGAAAAAACAGATTCAAGATCATCTGGTTTCACTTTGTAAAGGAAAAAATGTTAAAGTTCAATGACTTGTTTGAGGTTACTCATCTAGAAGTTGGTTTAGGAGTCTAAATATCTGCCTCCTAATTCTAGGGATGGGATTTGTCTATTTTACAAACTATATTTGGCTGTCTTCTAAGGTGTACTGTTAGGGAGCATAAAGTGTGGTATATGACTGGAAAGTAACTGCATGCATGTGATGGGATAAAAGACAGAAAAGAAATTAAGTATACGGAATTCTCATTTGTGTGTCATGTACGTTCACCCACAGACACGTGTAAGCAGAGCCTCCAATACCAGCTGGCTCATTTGTGGAAAAAAAAAGGAAAGAGCCAGGCTTTCTCAGATTTGTTTTTGCTATAAATGTTCAGATGCATGGTAACCCCTCTATCCACTGAATTATTTATTGATTCAGCTTTGTGCTTGGCACTGCGATAAGAGCTGGAGATGCAGGCTTGAGTGAAAATGAGCTCCTGCCCTAGGGAGTTCAAAGTCAGTTCACATTCTCCAAAGGTAGACTCATTAAGGAAAGACAAATCTGGGAATTTACAAAAATCTTTATTTATAAAACAGAATAATGAAAATTGAAAGCGGGAAATATATTTTACTTAGTCCAGCCCTGTCATTTCACAGATAAGGAAGTAGGCATAGCAAAGTTCTGGCCTTCTGAAAGCCCTTCTTAATATTTGAGCCAAAACTGAATCCAGATTTCCTGACTCCCAAGCAGGACTCTTTCACCACATTCTCTCTACATTAAAATCAGCTGAAAAAAAATGGCTGACTAACTGAAAATTAAAACAACAAAACCCAAAAATACATGCCTGGTCACCAAAGGTAGAGAGATTGGATGTGGGGCCTGGGCTTTTTTTTTTTTTTTTTAACGTTCATCAGTAAATTCTAATATGTAGCCTATGTTGAGAATGATTATACTAAGAGCTGTAAAGGATATGAAGATGAATAAAACATCTATTGATCTCCAGAGGCTCTAATTGGAGGTGTGAGATGCCCTTGACAAGGTGAACTGTGTCTAAACCAGGACTCTGATAAAATGTGTCTAAAAGTAAAATAGGATCATTTGTATTTTAATCTTGCCCATTAATTCAGTAGAGTTGAAACTTTTAAATTTTATTTTTGCTGATTTTTTCTTGAAATTGAGTTGAATCTTATTTATATGCCTGTATTAGTTCTCAATTTTGATAGTAGAAATAATTGGATTTAAAGGATAGTTCCTCTAATTGAAAAAAAAAAAAAAGGGAAACCAGTATCTCCAAATTAAGACCAAATCCTAAACATTCTTTATAGCATAGCAAACACCTTTCAATCTCACCTTCTCTGTCTCACCCCAATGTAGACAATTCTTTAGACATAGACTGGTGCTTTCTCCTTTGCTGACAGGGGACAAGTGGGTGTTTTGAGGGGTTGAGATGAGGGGTTTCTTGCTTCCTTGTAAAACTGTATCAAATATGCTAGGACTAAGCTCCCTGTTACTGTCATCAGTTCATTGGCTCATTCCATCCACATTACGATTTCTCTTTACAGCCCATTTCAGACTGTAACCAGTTGCCTCTGTCTCTTCATTATGCTTATGTAGTTCACATAATTTCACTGATCTGCCATTAAGGAAAGCCAGAGCCAAAAAAGTTACCTATGAGCAGTCACAGTTTAGAAATAAAAACCTGTATTATATATGTAAGTATTTGTGGTGCTAGTTTCATTAATTTCTAGGTTAATTGCACTTCTCAAAATTAAATCTAAGTGACTTAAGAGAAAGCAAGCCTGTGGGCTCAGTGGTAATTCTGCATCCTTCAAAATTTCTTGAGCTGGCAACTCTGACCATGGCTTGCTATACCCGAACGGCATGTTTTGTGAGGTCAAGGGCAGAGCCTTACTCAGAAGTAATGCTTTGACTGGTTCGTTGGTGATGCCTGAAAATGTATCATGAAAGGTTATCTACTTTGGGTCTTCAAAAGTCTGCTGTAAGAATACGGTACTCCAGTGAGCTTTAGCACCTTAATTAATAAAAGATAACATTTTGGGAAAGTAAGGGGAATTTGTCATGACCTACAATAACTGAATGAAACAGTGGTGAGAGACAAGTTACTCTTCCTCCTCAGTGATATGATGTCAGTGACTGTTTTTGGGAACACATTGGCTGGGTAAGAAAGAGATTAGAGAAGACTTTGGGAGCCTGACAATAGACTTGAAACTCTAAAAATAGGACTCTTCTGACAGACACCATGATAAATATTGTCAATTTCTGCACTAAAATAATTTTAATAATAATTTCAAAACTACTTAAAAATCTTTATCTGGTATTTCCCCATAAGTAATAAAAATCTTTTTCAATTGCATAATTACTTATAATTTACAAAGGACTCTTATTCCTTTATCTCATTTGACACTTTCAACATCTCTGTGATATAAATATTCCTGTTTTACAGAATAAGAGACTGAGGGTCAAAGAGCTTAAGTGACTTATAAAGGGCTCCTGAAGTAGCTAGAGAGATGAATCCAAAGCCAGTGTCTCCTAAATTGGGGGGCCTTGCTTTCCTCACTCTTCTGCATTCTGGTACACTCCAGGTGTTGTAATTATGTGCTAAAATCCCTGCATTCCACTTTGGGTAGGAAGGTACTATGGGTGTATCACTGGCTCTTCACTCTGGTTTCTCCCAGTGTTTATGACCACGGATCTCAATCTTGGCTGCACACTAAAATCCTTGAGGCTGAAGCCTCACTCTGAGAGATTCTGATTTACTTTGTCTGAGGTTTGGCCTGGGTGCCCATATAATTTTTAAAAAATCTCCCTGGGTGATTTTGATGTGCATTCAAGATGGAGAACCAGTGGTTTATAGAAATGGCTCTCGGTATGCCATGGGTGGGGGCAGGGTGTGTGTACGTTCGGTCATGTGTGCCCATGCATCCATGCCCATCAGAATCACCTGCAGAACTTCTAAAGAATACTCTAAACAAGCCTCACTCTGCTGGGTGCATTAGAGATATCTTCTTTGTTAGCGTATGTGGTGTGGAGGAGAAGGGAAGAGATTGGGGTGGAGACATGTATTTTGAAAAAATATATTCTAGACGATTTGTTGACTGCTTGAATTTGCGTCTTAAAAACACTTCTCAGGTTGTAGGAACATGATGCATCCTCAGTGGCTAATCAACATTCTGTCTGACTTGGTTCACACTGCCTTTGTGCCCCAGCAGGTAGAATGGTCTGTCATGCGAGCTAAGGAAGCAAGAGTGTAAAGATGAAAATCACCTTCTGGCAGGGGCAAAACAGCGGCACAGTGACTCCTGGGGGAAGACTTGACTTGAGTGTCCAAACCTTCAGGAACTAAAGGGAGGGAATTGTTCATATTATAACATTCTGGTCACCAAAACCTTTCTGGAGGATTGTCCGGTTCAGTCATTCATACAACAATATTGCAGGTCCAATATGTGTCAGGCACTGGGGCTAGTCTGTGAAGATGAAATGGTGAGCAGGACAGAAGAATATCCTGCTTCCAGAAAGTTAAGAGTATCTTACCGAGAGAAGGTTATAGAAGGCACTTGAGCACTTGCAGCTGGCTGACAGAGTGTCTCAGCATCTTAGATGCAAGATCAAGGCTGAGGATGGCTGGTTAGAGTCAAAAGAGCTTGCGACACAGTTAGCAGAACAACGTCAGTCTCGAGGGAGCCAGCAGCCTACAGTGTGAGACAGTGGAACTGACTGAGGTGCTCAGCTAGGAAAACATTTCTGCAGCTCGGTTGGTCAGTTTGCCTTTTTAGCTCAGCGCCAAGGAGGCCAAGACTTGAATATGCAGAGAGTTCCCTCTACTGGTCAGACGCCGTTATTGCATACCACAGAGCCAGGAGAAGCGTAACTACCAAGGGGAAGAGATGCTCCAGTGAAATTAGGCGCTGCCCCGTCACCCTTTTTTTTTTCATATTTATTTTATTTACACTTTCCCTTTTTTACATTTCTTCTTTTACTTTATCTAGCAATAATATCTGTCTCTCTGACCAATTACTTGAGGTGTAGTAAGCACTTAAGGTTCTTGACAACAAACAGGGATACAGACAAGCAGGACATTAAGTTCCTGTCTGGGAGTGTGTTTGGAGAGGCACAGGCACGCATACAAAAAGCCATTGATGAAAAAGCTCCTCAAGTATGTAGTTCCTTCGGTTCTTCCTTTGAAAAGGCTTCTTTCCCCTTCATTCCGCTTGCAGATGCCCGTCCCCTATTGCAGACTCTCGTGACCTCCAGCCTAGTTGAAGCCGGGGGTGGGGGTGGGGGCCCGGACGGGTTCTCTGCCTCTGGCTTCCTCACTGTGGCAGGACTGTCCCGCACCCTCATCTTTATGCACCTCCCTTGCTTAAGCGCCCAGGCTGTCATCCTACTCCGTGCTCCCACAGCACCCTGTGCTTACCTTTCTCTCAGGGGTTTCCATACTACACCGAAAGGCACTGCTTACTGTCCTCCCGCCGGTAGGCTACAAACCAATTACAAACAGGGAATGATTCCAATGGAGAGATGGAGGCATCGACTCATATTTTCTATGCCATTTTGTGTTGTAAGTACTTCTATCCCAGACTTTTTTCTTTTGCCAGAGGGCAGGGACCTTATTTCATTCATCTTTGTTTTCTTAACATTTAGTGCAATGCCTGCTAATACTTGGTGCTTAAATGTTTTGATAAAGATTTGCAGGCAAAGGTGTTTATTGCAGCATTATTTATAATTTGTTTTAAAATGAAAATTATATACATGTTCAAACATAGTGACATAGGTAAGTAAATTATAGTGTCTCCATGGAGTTGTCAGTTATACAGTAAATAAAAATAGGCTTTGAGGGATTTTCAAATTCTTTGGGGAAAGATTTGTCATGTTATGGTAAATTTTAAAAAGGATATTATGTAATATTTGATCTATTCTATGAACCATACACAGAAAAGCGTATTGGAAGGAAATACTAAAAAAAAAATGTTAATAATGGCTATGTAATTTCCTATAGACCCAATTCTTTCTATAAGGAGGATATATTATCTCTATAATTAGAAAAGTAACTCTTACTAAGTTTCATGATATAATCATTACATATCCACTTTTTCAAGGCCTTAAGGACTCCCTGTTGTATATAGGATAAAAAAATAAAATTCTTTTGTTTGGCAAATTAGACCAGGCTCAGTAACAACTTTTTAGCTTCATCTTGCTTCACTGTTCTCTTTTTCTGCATCCCATGCTGCACCCATATTAAATTTCTGAATATGCTATCTTTAAAAAAAAAAAATTTAATACATACTCAATTGTAAAAAACTTGAAAAATTCCAAAAAGCATAAGGAAGAAAACAAAAGTGGCTGTTAGATAGCCACAAAAATATTTGTCACTTTCCTTCTTTCTTTTCTACGTATCTAAATTAACTTGTTGTGTGTAAATGTGTATATATGTTATATATAACGTAATTGGCTATATATAATATATACAGTCCTGCACATTTCTTTTTTCACTCACCATGCATGTTTTCATATGGCATTAAATTTTTTTGAAAACTTTTTTTTTTGCTGCCTAATTTCCATTTTAATACTCTCTCTTTAAGCAATTTTATTGACTCCTTTGAGTTTAAATATGACCTATATGCCAGGAGCTCTCAAATTTATATCTGTAGCCCCACTTCTCTTCTTTGTTTATTCGCTACAAATTTGACATCTGTATCACTCATGCTCCATATGTAACATGCCCCAAACTGGACCCAAATCTGCTTCTCCGTTCTTGCCAATTTAGCAAATTGAGCACCTCTTTTGACTAAGATGCTCCTGGTAGAAACTAGTTATCCTTGACGTCTTTACTTTCCTTCCTTCACATAACCAAATGAAGTAGGTTCACCTCCAGAATATACATTACCTGCTTAGTGCTCCCCATTTCCACACCATCCTCCAGGCCAAGCTGCCATCTTGTATGTTTCTTTAGTACCACTGCAATAGCCTCAGGTCTCCCTCTTTATAGCAACGACAGTGATCTTTTTCACAATGTAAACTATAACTGTGTCTTTCCCTTGCCAAGACTTTTCAATGGCTTCCCATTTCACCTAGGATGATAACGAGAATCCCACAAGGCCCTGGAGGATTCTCACCTTGCCTACTCTCCAGCCTCACTGCCTGTCAGTCTCCCTCCTTGCTCATGATGCTACAGCTACTTGGGCCTTCTTTCAGTTTCCTAGATGCCTTTCTCTCTTGCCCTTCTCAGGGCATTTATGCATGCTGTTCCCTAAGCCTAGAATCTCTTCCTCCTACTCTTCCTGGTGAGCTCCTAACTCCCGCTCATCCTCCAGTTCTCAGATCTCCCTGACCCCCTCATAAATTATGCCCCCGTTATAGTCTCTCATGGAGTTTAATACTTGTCCTTCACAGCCTTACCCCAATTTGCATCACATATTTTTGTCAATTGGTTTATTGCCTATCTCACCCACTGCCCGATATTCCCTGATCTTCATATCCAGTGACCAGGACAGTTCCTGACATAGAGAAGATGCTTCAAAATTGAATATTGAATGAAATATGTTCCCTCTGGCTGTGCCTCAGGTTTTCTGAGAAGACTCACCAGTAGATGATGCTTATATTCACTTGTTGTTCTTTAGGCTCAGAAGGCTGCTGAGGCTCAGGTCAACTTGATTGTGATCAAGAAGGATCCTCCTCTCCAAGGAGATCAGTAGCTTAAAGCCAGGGCTTTGGAGTCAGCTGCACTTGGATTTGAATCCTGGCTCTGCTGTTCATACACGTGTGACAAGAGCAAAGTACATCCATCATTGGTACACTGGGGGGATGATGTTCACCTCCCAGAGCTGTTGTTAGGATTAAGTGCTCACAGCAGGTGCTTAAGAGATGGTAGCTGTTTTTCCCCTCTTTCTCCTCCTCATCTTCATCATCAACGTCATCATTACCTTGAGTGTGTTTTCACATTGGATTATTTGGAAAGGTCCCGGGTGAATCCTTTGTAAAAGGCAAGGACCCATGGTACCTGCCTCAGCCACTTCTGATTATGCCATCCATTGGGATCCTGTGCTTTGTACTACTTTTCTGCCCCATGCAGAGACAGTATCTGCAGCCAAGGGTTTTCCATCAGCTCCTGGCCTCCACTCACTGCTTCACCCTGACAGCCCTGTGCCTGGAGTTGCCACACATTACCCCACACAGCTGAGACCAGAAGCCGTGGGGAGAAGCTGGTGGTGGGAGCCAGCGGGCTCGTGGGAAGATGCAGAAAGGGTAGGGGTGGGGGTGAAAGGCTAATTAGGAGGAATTGAATTCAGCATTTTCCTCTTTGTACAAATTTCCTGCAGAAGGAGGAGTCATTAATAGGAAGGTTCCCAGAATGACACCCTGGGCTAGTTGCCCAGAGAAATAAACTAGAGGGCAGGTCATGAACAAAAGCTAGCTCCTGGGCAGGAGGCTGCATAGCACACCCTTCCCTTTCACATGTCATGTTTGTATTTAAAGTTCCCATTCCAAACACCCATAAAACAATAGCCCCACCACTAATGATTTCCTGCAGGCCCCCTGGAAAGCATTAGAAAAATGTTTCCCTTTTAATAGGCTGTTCAGGGAAGGCAAAATCAATAATTTCTAGCCAGACATTTTGCAGTTGCAATGTATAGTTTAAAGACCCCTGGTTGCTACCCTATCTCCTCTAAAAAATGGCCACATGCTATTGTTGTATTTTGTAGAGGTTGGTATTGGCTTGTAATTCTCAAGATGCATAGAATGAAAGAAAAGCTCATGGTAATAGATACCTTGCAAATGCTTTCTATGTATCTTTCTTGAACCTAGATGCATTTGGCTACTGCAAATAAATTCTATTATGTGATTTACAAATGGAATATCTAACAGAATTATTCTTTTTAGGACTCTGACAAATTAAACCAGTTATCTAATGTGGATAGCCCTATATCTAATAGAGACTTGATTAATGTGTCTTCAATAAAAAGATATACTATATTTCAAAGAGCTAGAAATTGAGATATAATCTGAAGACCAGTTTTCTATGAATTCCGCTCTTCAGTCAAGCTGTGGGTTGCTTTGAGTAATTAAATTCACTAGTGGCCAGCCATTGTTCCACAGTGTGCAGGCATGGTTTCCTCTTTTCTCCATCTTTGAATATATTACTCTAATGATGCTCTCTCTGCTCTTTTTCCTGAGAAATGGACTAAATTTCAGAGATTGCCAATCAGAGATGCGTGTAAAGCAAAGGTGCCTCTCATTTTTAAAATCTTCATCTCCTCCCCCACCATTTCTCCCTTGGTCTCCTCCATGCTGTGCATCATTATCCTACCTTCCCCTTGGCTTGGAGAAAAGTTTGTACATGAATGAGTGGAAGCATTTTCTGCAGGGTAAGTGTTAGGTTGGAGTCGTTCCGGAATCCACACAACGCAGCGAATCATGGTTTAAGTAGAGAGTTTGAGGTTTATTAGAAGAAGAAAGCAGGTGGGAGCCAGCAGGAAGAAAGAAAGAAAATGGCTCCAGCTCTCTATCTGAGAGCAGCATTTTTGAAAGGAAAAACCCACGTTGGGATGGGAGGGTGTTGGGGGGGAAGGGTGCCTGCTGAGTGTGTCCTGTGCCTCGATTGGGTGAGTGCCTATCACTTTCTGAGCTGATTGGTTGCTACGGTTCTGAGCATTATTCTTCTTTGAAATGTAGCTGTGTTATCTATCTAGGGAGACCAGGCCTTTCTGGTTGTTCATCTTATGGGCATATCTGATCTTGCCTTACCCGCCCCCTGGGGGTTGAGGCGCCACCATGGCCCGAACAGCCTTGAATAGCCTTTATCCTTTAGTTTATGTTGCACCTGGTTTTTCTGAGATAAGCTGCAGGGTCCCTAGATTATAAATTCCTTCTATATACTAGATTCTTTTTCTGGAATCTGACAGTAGGGACTGGACTTTTCCTTCCTGAAGCATGTGGGGGAGTAAGAAGAGTGCTGCCCTGGGAGTGAGGAGGATTAATATTTAGCTCCAACCTTGCTGCTAATCTGCTGTGTGACATTGGGCAAGGCACTTATCCTCCACTGGCCCCCTGTTTTGGTTATCCACTGCTCCATGACAAATTACTCCAAAATTTAGCAGCTTAAAACAACAAACATTTATTATCTCTCCCAGCTTCTGAGGGATGGGAATCTGGAAGTGGCTTTAGCTGGGTGGTTCTGGCTCAGGATCTCTCATGAGGTTGAAGTCAAGTATCAGCTGGAGTGGCAGTTATTTCAAGGCTTGATCAGCGCTGGAGAACCCACTTCCAGGCTCACTCATGGTTGCTAGCCAGCCTTGGTTCTTCACTGATGGCTAGAAGTATCTCTTCCTCACTATGTGAGCCTTTCCCTAAGTGACCTGAATGTTCTTGTGGCATAGTTCCTTCCTCCAGGATAGGGAGGGGGAGGGGTAGGGGTAGGGGGAGGATACCCAAGTCTGAAGCCAGTCTTTTCTAAACTCATCTTGGACATGCCATTATTTCTGCCGTATGCTATTGGTTCATGCAGACCAACCCTTGTCCAATGTAGAAGGGACAGTACAAGGGTGTGAATATGGAGCCATCTTGGAGACTGGCTATTGCCCCACATCAGCTACAACATGAGGGGGTTAACTCGGTAAAATAGGACACTCTTAACTCTAACAGCCTATGATGACGTGTGTAAAACAGACCTTTATGCTGACCTAAATCACAGCTGAAGGATGTGGCTGTCTGTCTTTCCCAAATTGTCTTCCCACTTGCCTGCTGGCACTTCCCATCACTGGCCAATATTTAGAATGAAGACACTAAATGCCACTGGAGAGGAAAATACCCTGTGGAAGAGGTCACAAAACATGCCCTTGTCAGCCACTGACACTCCCTTCCAGACCAGCTTAACACCTTCGGCTTCCCTCGCATACCTGGGAAGCAACATGGTAGATGGTATGGGGAGTGGAGTGACATAGTCCTGAATTCAAATCCTGACTCTTCCACCTAAGTCTGAACAAGCCACCTAACATCCTTGTGGCTCAGTTTTTTAGCCATTAAATGAGGGAGATAATGTTTACCTCGCAGGGTGGTTGTGAGAATTAAATGAGATGATTTAGACTCTTGCTGCTGCACCTTCTCTCTAGCAGGTGCTTGATATTTATTAGTTTTCTTCTCCTCACTTCCTTGATAATAGGGCCTGGAGGAAATTAGTGATAATTCAGAAATCAAAGCAGTTTGCCAGCAAAAGAGATGCTAATAATGATGGTACTAAGCACACTGGGCAATTTTGTTCAGTTTCAATATCAGCGAATCTTCACATATTAGAGTTTGGAGGCAACTTATTTAGTCCACTTTATAGCTGTTACATAAGGACTCAGAATGACCCCTTATGATGTGTCAGCGTCCTCTTTATTTGCTCTGAGGTCAAAGAAAGAATCCTGCATGGCTTGCCATTGGCAAGGGTCCTCTCCCGGTTTTCTCATAACATCTCATGTGCTTGTCACCCACAACCAGACTTTTTCAATACTGAGAGTCAGTGCAGGTTGTCATGGGTTTGGAGTCAGAAGATCTGGGCTAGTATCTTGTCCCTTCCACTTAGTCTATGAATTTCCAAAAAGCAGGCAGCGTGTTTCCCAAACTAAATCACAGAAAAATTTCCATGTGTTAGAAGTGAAAAGAGAAAGGGAAAGGAAGGAGGGAGGGAAGGAGGGAAAGATGGAGAGGGGAGGAAAGGAGAGGAGGGGAGGGGAGGGATGGGGAGGGGAGGGGAGAAGAGGGGAGGGGAGAGTACCTCTCAGACATGCTTCTTCGCTTTCACCTGTGAAATAAGTATCATGATAATATTCTCTAAGCACTTACCCTGACAAGGTATTGTGAGGATAAAAATAAATAAGGAATGGGAAAGCTTTAATGGGAAAGCTTTGTAAACCAGAATGTCATACCATGGTTGAAATTCTGATGACTTAATAGAATATCTCCAAGAATAAGGGATCAGCTTTTGTCTCACAGAGTCTGTGACGGTGAATGCCAGGCATTTCACAGTCCAAGGGTGTGATCTGGGGCAGATGGTGCTTCTGGCACCTCTTTCGGGTTGACTTTATTGATCTAAGCATACCATGTATGCAGCTACTGCTCAGTTTTAAGGGCTACATTGACACTCAGGAATGTTCATTCTGTTACAAACTTAAGCATGTTCAGCAATTAGTAAAAAATAAGCTATCACTTTATTGGATCTTCAATATGTGGCAGATGTGGTGCCAAGCACTTTACATGTATTAGTTCATAACCAGGACTTCTATGCTGAACAATTCCAGGCCCCTGTGAATGGTGTTCTCCAGAGTTGTGTAGTGCATGGTCTGCTTGGTTGCACACGAAAGTCCTGCTCTCAGAAACCCAGTGAGGTGTATTTGCACAGGCTATTTGATTAATCTCAGTCACCCTAATTTTACGCATGAAAAACTCCAAGATTTGGAGAAATTAGTAACATTCTCAAGGTAATAAAGCTAGAAAGTCATTGAGTCAGAATTCTAAAGCCCAGGCTTTTATCACTATCTTGTGTTATTTTACGGGTTTAATGGAATTGTCACTGTCTTCCAGTCAAAGACCAGTAGGAGCACATTTGTAGTTGAACAAATTGAGTTTATTGCTCTTTGCAGCAAAGGAGAATGCACACCAGGAAGAATGTATTATGAGATTCAGGCTTGGCTTAGGGGATTTGGGGGAGGGTTTAAGGAAGCAGAGTTTTGTTCTGAATTAGATGCTGTTAGGAAGTGGAGGTAATTGAAGGGTTAGATATCTTAATCTTCTCTATAGGGAGGGCAGACTAGAGCAATGCTAAAGCTACAATTGGTAAAGAGGCAATAGTCATTCATATTAGCTGGGAAAGGGGTATGTTTGGTATTTTGTGGCCTGAACAACGTTCATGTTTTTTGTCTGTGCTCAGATGTGATTATGGAGTACTCTTGCTTCTGTCTTGACCCATCTGAGAAATTGTTTATGTGTAACAGGAGAATACCAAGGCTTAGTTGTGAGTGCTGGGCCATCTCCTAGCAACACCAAAGCCTTGCAAGAGAACCAGGCCAGCTCCTGAATGCTTTACTTTTTATCAGAATAAAATGTCTGGAGAGGACTGGTCTACACATCAGTGGATAAGCATGTTAAGCCTTGACTGGGCAGCTCAAAATGGAATGGGCAGCTCAAAATGGGAGTCAACCATTTTGTCATGAAAGAGGTGGAAGACAGTAAAATATGGCGATATCATGCAGAGGCATCACATTTTCTTTACAGAAGTGACTTATTGCTGGTTGTAGGTATTCTAGAAATAGTTTGTTATAGTTCAGTATAAGTAATATTTTTTCCAGAACCACTTGTTTGGCCTGGATTGCCGTTCTTTGAAAAGTTGCTATCTCATCTGTTTGAATGATGAGTTAGTCAGTCTTGATGGGAGAAGATAGCATAATATGGTAGGAAAAGCACATATGATATGTTGAGTCGTGCAGACATGGGATTGAAACAATCCACAAAGGGCCTTTGTAGGATAAAGGGAATGTGTGGAAGTGCTGTGGCAGCCTTAATTTTAGGTCAAGAACCATGACATATCCATATGGGGAGGGTGACAAAATGAGAACTTTTGAGAGAAGAAGCACATTCTAGTGATATATGAAGGTAGGCAAAATGGTTTCCAAAGTACAATCATTATGAAGGATTTTATATATATATATATATATAAAAAACTATATAATATAAACTATTTTACTTTGTGTGTGTGTGTATGTGTGTATATATATATATATTTTTACATAAATGTGAGACATCTGAGCAAGGGACTGTCATGTTATGGCAGGGACTGAGGATGAGATGAGAAGAAATTCTGCTTTTAATTTCTTTTTAGAGACAAGGTAGCCAATAAACCATGGGCCTAATTTATCTGTGGCTTCAAGGTAGATCATCTTAGGGAAATGTAGGCAGGCATTTTCAACGATAAAATAACTTAGATGAAGTCCCCAAATGCTTTCAAATGTGGCAGCCAGACACGAATATAGTTAGGGCCACACTCTAAAATAGTTATCTAGTCTGCCCACTAAATCGTTGTTGCAGTTGTCAGAATTCACCTTTCTCTAAAATATAATTACCACATTATCTAAAGGGTGTTTTTTTTAAAAAGACTTAGAACTTTAGAAAGATGACAGAAGGCACCATAGCACAAGTTGAAAGGCAAGTGACAGACTGGAAGAAGATGATTGCAATGCTTAAAACTGACAAAATGTTAATATCTGGAATATAAATGAACTCTAGACAAATCAGTAGAGAAAAGACAAAAACCCATAGGAAAACAAAGACTAGGCAATTCAAAGAAGAACAAACACAAATTTGCTAACAAGTATATGAAGAAAAGATCAACCCCACTACTGATAAGTTTATGGCAAATTGAAATGACAAGATACTATCTGTGGTGGTGAAGTTCATATGTCAACTTGGCTAGCTTATGGTGTCCAGTTGTCTGGTCAAGCAAGCCCTGGCCTAACTGTTATGCTGAGGATATTTCGTGGATTAAATCATCAGTAAGTTGATTGCATCAATGGCTGATTACATCTACAATCAACTAAGGAGATTGACTTGAACAATGAGACAGGTCTCATCTAATCAGCTGAAGGCCTTAAAAGGAGAATCGATGATTCCAGCAGTCAGAAGGAGGAATTTCCCTCTACTTCAGCCAGCCAGCTTCTCCTGGGGAATTCATCAAAACTATCATTGGAGTTGCCAGAGAAAGATAAAATCCAGTAAACAATGGGTCTTGCAAGGACCAATGGCTAAGTCAGTGTCTGCACTTAAGGTCCCTCATGCTTCAATGGGAAAATGACAGAAGTTGTTCATTGTGATTGAATATTCAAATACCCATTTATTCTGTTGTCATCTTTAGTATAAGAAAATATACAAGAAACAACATAAGTGGATATATAACAAATAGAATACTTGCTCTTTAAGTAATTAGTAGATACACTCCACCAGGTATGACTTGGCCTTGTTGGGCCACATTTCTCCTCCTTTGTTATCTATGCTCGGTGTTCCCAGGGTTGTGTCAGTTCAGTTCTGAGATTGGGATGGTTGCAGGGAATACTGAGTTCTTGGTCTGAAATTACCCTTAGGTCAATCTTTATGTACCAAATATTTGTACTAAGTCAATTTCAAAAGAGATTTACTTCTTCCAATATGTTCTGCAAAATGTGTGCCACTGGCTAATTACCACATAAATAGGAAAGTCACCTTAGCATTGCCCAGCACTGTGCCTCTTCTGAGAAGACACTGAACTATAGAAGCTATGGGAAGTTTTCAGTTGTCCAGGAAGAGTGTCTTCTAAATTAGTCTACATGTGCAGGCTTTCTTAGGCACTATTCTACTCCTTGTGATTATTCTCAAATATTGTTTCTGGCCCTAGCATATTAGGATTTTACTATTTAACATGTTTCGTTCATTATCACTTAAGTTACTTCTGCACATTTTACTTCATGTAAAATTCCTGTCTTCTAGGTCCTCAGCTATCTACAGAGACTGGAATTAGTGAGAATGTCCTGGGCTTCCTTTGGGTTGGATTTTTAGTTCATCAAATCAACTTCTTAGCATAGGTCTCCATAAAGGTATGTAAATAGTTTAGTGGTAAGACCACTAGCTAGCTATGTGATCTTAATCCTTAATCTGAGTGCAGTTTACTTATCAATAAAATTGTTTACATAGCACATGAAGGAATTGAGTGAAGATTAGAGATTACATATATATATCACACCTGTTACAAAGCTTGGCCCTCGATAAATGATAGCTCATGCTGTTATCAGCTACAACTATGCTTGGCTTTCCATAATATAGTTAAATCAGAGCCATCTGCAGAATGATGGATTTCTTGCCCAAATACAGAAAATACAATACCTGACTCATTTCGTCTCACCCACTCAGCTGAATTTCTCTCCATGGTTGTCTTAGCTCGTGGGGAAAGGCCTATCATTGCCAGTGGGTGATGGTGATTTGTTCTTGCCTCAAGAAACAACATCACATTTTTTTTCCTCCAATTGTCAAGTACATTACAATACACTTTAATAACTTCACCTCCATGGAGAAGATCTCAGATGTGATGAAGGAGTTCCCCTGCTGCTATTAGGTATTATTTCTCCAACTCTTTCATAACTGTACTTCTTACTTGAAATGAAGGGTAGTTTAACATTTGCTCCCTGGACTGAATTGCAATTTTACTATAGAGTTAATCCCCATAAACTGGAAGGAACAGGCAGTAAAGCTGTAGAGACCGTAACATAATCACTAATGAAAAACAGCTGCTGGCCTCATATTGGTGGTCTGGTGGATTACCGCTTCACTTATCCAGAGGTCATTAATTTGACAATCTCAACCAGTGCTCTTTTGGTGGATAAAATGGGGTGTTACTTGCAACATGAAAGGAATTCTTTTTTCTCTTCTGTTCCTGTATTCTTTTTATTTCTGAATCTGTACCTGAGAAGTTAGGAATTAACAAATGATCATAATTATTAAATCAATAAATAGATATTTCTTTTTACTTTCTAAGTGTATCAGAATAGCCAGAAGGAAATACCTGAAATTGTCAAATTGTAATCTAGTCACCTTGATCTTTGATGATTGTGTAACTTTTATCTTGTGCCCTTGTGATTGTAAAAACCTTGTGACTGACCCTCATTTGTAGCCATTTTATCTGGTTTTGTGACTTTGGAGTCCTGTGATCACCAAAGACAGCTTCTAATGTTTATTGATGAAGGGTCTTGGGTCAGCCCAGAACTAACCCACCCCAAGCCCAAAATTATTTTGAAAACTGAAGCTCGATCTAACCAAAACGGGCCCACCTGACATGCACAGTGGCTTAGACTTTAATCTATAAGTGACCTACACCTCATTATAAGACTAAAAATCATGTCGATCATCATATTAAGGCTGCCATTTTCTTACATACGTTCTATGTCTAGGGATGTGATCAATCTGTGCATGCTCAATAATTAGATCACCTCTAATTACATCATCTGGGGCCATTGTGCTCATTATCCTAAAACCTGCCCATCTTTTAATACTATAAAAGTATCAGAATTACTGCAGTTCAGAGAGACAGATTTTTGGGCCCATAGGCCATCTAATCTCCTGCTTCGTGCCTAGCAATAAAACTCTTTCTCTCTTTGAAACCCCAGTGTCTCAGGAATTAGTTGTTTGAGTGCATCAGGCACAGAATTCACCACCTTGGTCTGGTAACAACTCCCTTTTATCCCTTGTTAATTTTATAATTTTTATTATGTGTAACTTATACAGAATGGCAGATGGGAGTTCAGGATTCACCTTACCGCCTGCTGAGAGCCACCTCTTTGGGGACAGGTGTATCAAGTGTTAATCTCCCTTGCCGAGTAACATAGGCACTGTGTTCACAATACTGTATATTAATACCCCTGAAACAGGAGACTAGCACTTACTGGCATGTCGTTTCCTCACAGACTCGTGATGTGATTTGAGTGGCCTGATTCTCTGTTCAGACTGTTATTTCTTCCAGTTTGTTTTCCCTCTGCACATCAGGATCGGGATGTATATGTGGGTAGAGATGGGGAATGGCTAGAAAGCAGCATGGTTGGCATTGAGTTAAACACTTACTGAGACCAAAGAAACATTGTAGAAAATCCAGAGAGGGGATAACCCACAGGTAGGTAATTTGCACAGCAACTGTATAAGAAATACACAGTTAATGTTCCAAGTGAGAGTTCTGAGGGTTTAGAAGTAACTTCTCCCTTAATAAACCCATCCCCCAGCTTCCTGAGAAGAGACTTTGGGTTTTATCAAGTTTCTAAAACTTGCTGACCATGGAAAAATATAGAAATGTATGAAAGGAATTGCCTTTTTAATGTGCCAATTGTAGTCATTAAGGGCCATTGGAAGAATATGAGCATGCAATTTAGGGAGAAACTTGTGTCTAACTACCAGTTTAGTTAATATGGAGGGACTGCAGCAGTAAAAAAAAAAAAAAAATTAGATTTATTTCTTCCTTTATTTGCTAATGTGCAGGGTTGCTGCTTCTTCTCCAAGCACAGGGACCTCGGGTTCTAGGGTAAGCAGGTGATCCTGAGCAGACAGTCCGTACGTTGAGCATTAGCATCAAATGGTGAGGGAGAAGGGGTCACACCACTGTGCCCCTCAGCACTGGGTCCCCAAGCTGTCCCTCTTTCCTGGAGCTCCACCTCTGTTTCTACCGGTTTTTGGCTTGTGGGCCTGACATTTCTCAGTTGTGTGCTTCCCAACATGATTCTATCTCCTAGGTTTCTAGATTCATCTTCCCTTGTTTCTCGATGCCTGCATCTCGTTGCTCCCTCTGCATCCATCCCTGTATTGCGACCACTAGTTCAGACCCCAGCACGATGAGCTGCTCAAAGGACTTGGGCTCTCCTCCTTTATGAGTGTAACCAAGAAATTAGGATTTAAAAAAATGATTATTACTACTGAATCATGATATAAATATTCCTTTTTTTCTTTCTGGTCTGTTAAAGAGAGGGAAATATTTGAAATCTCTGCAGTATGAACCAGTGATTTATCTTTCTCTGGTTGCAGAGTCTTAGCCTGTGAAATTAATTTGATTTATTATCTCATTCCGCAAATATACGTCAGCCTCCTACTGTGTGCCACGCACTGTTAGAGGCACTGAGAATACATGGGTGGATAATTGGATGAACTTCCAAACTGGTGGAGAAAGACAGTCACTAAAAAGAAATGAGGTATTTTCACAAACTGATAAATGCTATTAAAAATAAAAATAGGGATGTGATAGAGAGAAAGAGAGGAGTTGCTTTAGAATGGGACTTCTCAGAAGAGGGAACATTTGACCTGAGACTCAAAAGATAGAAAGGAGCCAGGGGCAGAGGAAACAAATGCAAAGTCCTGATGTTGGAATAAGCCTTTTGTCTCCAAGGACAGGAAAGAATCCCATGTGGTTGGATTCAGCAAGGGAAGAGTAGAGGGCCAGGTAGGAACCAGATTATCTAGTTCCTGTATGCCCAAGTAAGAACTGTACAGAGTTTAAAGCAGAGAATCAGTTGGTCTGATTTGTATTCTTAGAAGACCAACTTGTTTGCTGGGTGAAGACAAGATTGTAGAGACACAAGAGTCAAAACAGAAACAGCGATTAGGAGGGTATTGTAATACATGGTCCAGCAAAGGATGATGGTGCTTGGACTAGAGTGTTGGAGATAAAGAGAAGGGGATACATTCTAGAATATATTTCAGAGATAGAGGTGAGAGGACTTGATGAGGAGTAGAATATAAGGGAAAGAGGAATCAAGGACGACTCCTAAGTGTACAGTTTGAGCAATTGTGTGAACCGGGGGTGAGGAAAATCAAGACTTCTATTTGATTGCTTTGGTCAAATGACAACCATTCTTTTAAGTGACTGAACACCACTGCACATCCTTCTTATGTTTGAGGATTTTCCTATTTTATGAGTCCATGTTTTCCTAAGATAGAAGCCTAGAACCTTGCTTTACCAGTGGTCCTTGTGGCTGGGATGCAGGCTTGTGATCCTGGCTCATTCAGATACTTGTGAAACTCCAAATCAGACTCCATTGTGGCCATGGAGTCCGTAGCCAAATCCAGTTAATGGAGGCAGCAGTGGCAGGGAGGCAGGCATTGTATCTGAGCCCAGAGCCCACGACGTGAGCCCTGCTGTCTGTTCCCAGCAATGGTGGCAGTGGTATCTCCCTTGAGTAGTTCCACGGTATAACTGGAACCTGGCCGTGTAGCCTTTAAGTCTGGTTCTCTTGTCCTTCTAGGAATTTGCCAGATACATAATACACTTTAAAATTCCATTTCTGCCTAAATTAGCAGGATAAGATTGGTTTATTTTCAAGTGAGAATCTTGAGTAGTACTTCCATGTTGGGTTTGAGAAATAACAAGGGATGATCTCAAGCTGACAATGGGAAATATGAGTGTGGTATTTAGTGGAGAGGATATAGCCACAGTTATATATCTGGTAGACAATGGCATAGAGATGGTATTTACAGTCACAGGGTGAGTGAGAGCATGGAGGGAGAGGTTTGTTTACAGAGAAGAGGACCCATCCCTGGGACACTACCCCACAACAAGCTTGAACAGGCAGGCTGAGCCAAGAGTGAGAGGAAGCTCCTTATCAGAGAGAAGAACAATCAGAAGACAGATCATGAAAGCCAAGAGGGACTATTTCAGGAAGAAAGATATGGCTGGTTGTGTCAAATACAACCAAGAAGCACTATCTGGTATTGGTGATTATTTCTTAGTCATTTCTTAAGAAAGAAAGTTGAATATGGGTTTAGAGCCGGTCAAATATGTACGTATCGGAGGTCTGTAATTTACAAACAGCATGGCTTTGGGCAAATCCTTAGCCCTTCTAAGAGTGATGCCTATCTCAAAACATGGTGATGAGATTTAAAGTTAAATCAGAGTAGATGAGACAATGCATCAAAACCCTTAGCATGGATCCTGTATGTACCAAGAGCTCAACAAATGGAAGTTGACTTTGTAAGCTGCTCAAGAGCAAAGATTGAGGATGTGACCTCCAACTTTGCAGAAAGTCTGTGGACAAATTCAACTACAGCCTGTTCCACACCTCCTAAAACAAAGCAAAACAAACAAAAAGTAAAAACACAAAATAAATTAAAAGATCTGTAATTTCTATTAAACCATTCTCATCAGCATCATACAGTTTTCTTCCTGCAGTTCAAGTGGTAGAAAGACAAAATCTGAAGAGGGATGAGAAGCAGTTTCTATATAGATGTTTAACTTTGGAACTGTAAGTTGTTATTTTATGTTTCTGAGGGAATGTCAAAGACCTTTGGATTTTGACCTTTTAGGTAGATTAGGCTCCTGTTTCTTATTTTTGTTTTTTGTTTTTCCTTCCTCCATTTTGTTTCAAGTCTCGCATCTGCTTTATTTTTCTCTCCCTGCAGATCACTTCTCTGCTCTTTCATCCAATGGTTCATTCATTATAGTTACCTCCAAATATCAGCCTCAGATTTTGAGTTCATGACTCTTCTTTGACTCCCCACAATTAATTGATTCAATCTCTGGGCCCCACACCACAGATTTTCAAGAGACAGCCTCTTCATTGGCCCAGCTTCAGTGGTCTGTTTACTCCTGGCCCATCCAGCTTCCTGCATGCTGTAGGCAGTGCTGGTTTTTTAAGATGGGAATGAGGTGGGATGAAATGATGGGCATCACTAGATCATAGAATTATGTATGTAAGTGGTAAAGCAACATTCTATTTGTTTTCCTAGTTATATATTCTAAAATGTTTCTCTTCCTTTCTCTGTTTTTTTAAGATCAAGGACTCAGTAAACTACCACCTGCTTTTTACATTAGTTCTATTCAGTTGAACAGTAACCAAAGCAAGTCGTAGTTTGTTTCTACCAGATTAAGCATGTGAACTAGCCATTTATGAAGTTTGGCACATTTTTGCTTCCATGCTTGCTTTATGCTGTTCAAAATGAAATGTTTCTACACAAAACTGGGCTATCTCACTAATAGATATTGCTCCTTTGCTTCCTGCACAAGTGTTATTTTTCACTGTAATTGAAATAAGTTTTTTAAATCTGTTTTTTTTTTTCAAAAAAAGAAAAGAGAAAAAGTAAAAAAGCAAATATCTTCTAGCAATAGAACATGGTTTGTTTCTTCCTCAGACCAGTCGTACCACACTCTCCTTCCCTTCAAAGCTGCTGATCTCTAATAACAGCTTAAAACAGCTTACGCCTTGTAGTGGGTTGACTAGTGTTTCCCCTCCCCCCAATTCATGTCCCTCATAACCTCAGAAAGTGGCCTTATTTGGCAATACGGTCATTGCAGATGGAATAAGTTAAGATGAGGTCATACTGGATTGGGGTGGGCCCTAAATCCAATAACTTGTATTCTTATAAAAAGAGGAGAGGACACAGAGAGTTGCAGAGGGAAGACGGCCAAGTGAAAATGAAGGCAGAGATTGGAATGAGGCAGCTACAGTTCAAGGACTGGAAAGGATCAGAGGAGCCACCAGAGGTTGGGAAGAGGCAAGGAAGGGTTCTTCCACATAGCCTTCAGGGGGAGCGTGGTGCTATCGACACCTTGATTTTGGACCGATACCCTAATAAACTATGAGAGAATAATTTTTCTGTTGTTTTAAGCCATGCAGTTCATGGTAATTCATTACGGCATCCCTGGGAAACTAATACACACCCCAAACCTCATCTCAGTATCTGCTTCTGTAGAATCCGTCCTGCAGTAGATATCCAAGTGGAGATGTTAAGTCATACAAAAGTGTGAGTTAGAGATGTACAGTTTTAACTAGTCAATATGTGGATGGTGAGTGAAGATATGTAAGTGGCTGATATTGTGTGTAGGAAAGAATGCAGAAGAGACGCAGCCCAGGACCAAGTCTTGACAAACTGGCAGAGAAGGATGAACTAAAAGACTATTCAGGACTAGGAGGATACCCAGGAGTGGGTTGAATCATAAAAGACAAGAGAACAAAATGGTTAACTCCACAGAATGCTGCTCTGAGGCTGAGCGAGTTGAGGATCTAACAATATATTGGTTACCTAAGCTCAGTGGTTTGATGGGCTTTTGTGGGCAGAAGCGAATAATTTCATGGGTTGTGGAATGAGTGAGAAATGAGGAAATAGGGACAGTAAGTGGAAAAAACTCTTTTAAGAAATGTGGTTGATAAAAGGAGAGAAGACACAGGGCTATAACTGAAAGGGAAAATAAAGTTGGAGGGGTTTCTTAGAGAAGACTGGGCGTATCTGAATGATGATGGGGGGAACCAAGCAGAGACAGTGGGTTAGAAGACCCAGAAGAGAGAGGACGTAATTGACAGAGTAGGATTCTTGAGGAAATGGGCTGCAGAACATAGAGGATTTGACTTTAGCTAGGATGAAGGACACTGGTTTTATTTTAATAGGGGTCAAGAAGGAGAGGGGAACAGATGCAGCAAGGATTTAGGCTTGGGAGCTGGTGATGGGAAGTGGGGAACTTTCTGGGGGCTTCAAATTTCTCTGTGAGGTTGGAAGTGAGATTGTCTGCTGAGAGTGAGAACGCTTGTCGGATATGGTGGTTCAGTTGAAGAGAGGGAAGATTTAATTTAGCCACTGGGGAGAGTGAGAAAATGAACTGACTAAAGAAATGTAGTAGGATTGCAGAATAGTGTGGGAGCCTGGCTGAAATTGATGATTCTGAATGTAGGCTTGTTATAGCCCAATGCGGTGCACTTTGGATATTTTGTACTTTTACTTTAGGCACAGAATTGAAAATATCACCATTTTTAGCTGATCCTTTTAGAGGGCTACAGAAAAGTGAGATGAAAATGCTTTGCCACAGAAGGAGTCAATGTTCTAAACATGTAGAACTGTGAGTTCACCTTTCACCCTATGATTCTCCTTGCTTCCTGGCCTTTAGCTATTTCTTCAATAAATTCTTGAAAATGTGTCACCTTATTTTCAGAGAAAAGTACAGTATATGAAGAAGGTTGATATTACGTTTTCTCATTTAATCCTCTAACATCCCTTTAAAGTAGGTAATATTATTCCTACTTGAGGAACGTGTTTGCAAAGTAATGGAAATGACCCATGGTCACTCAGTTGGTAAGAGTCAAAACAGGGACATGAGCTCAAGTCTCTCCATCCCAAATCGGTTATCTTACCATTGGTCTACTTTACAGACATGAACTTAATTTGGGCTAATTTTTACTGTTGAGTTAAATTAGAGATAATCTTATTTTTGCTTCATTTATTTAGCTGCTTCTCCTGATTTTGAATTTGTAATCCATCATGATAAATTCTTTTTCCTTGGCATCCTGAGCAATGGCACTCTTGTGATAATAAAAGAGGTAATTGACTTAAAATAGTTAGTGAATGATAAGCCTTCTCCATGAAGTCGTTTTTGTCTGTGCTTTGCTTGACTTATGGCTACAGTAATGTGGTAACTGGCACAAGTTCAACAGCTATAATATCGCTTCAATTACAGCTGCTTGAGGGTTACTTAAAATTTCAAATGCTTGATGCAGCAAGATAAGGCTATGGGGGAGACCAGTCATGTGAATTCTTGTCTTTGCAAGGAAGAGAAATTTGTGCCATTGAAGCTTTGATAATATTTGAGGTCACTCTAAAAGCAACCAAGACAAATAGAATGACTGGAAAT
Source organism: Choloepus didactylus (assembly GCF_015220235.1). Classification (NCBI taxonomy): domain Eukaryota; kingdom Metazoa; phylum Chordata; class Mammalia; order Pilosa; family Megalonychidae; genus Choloepus; species Choloepus didactylus. Next base: position 29,788,853 of record NC_051326.1, on the reverse strand, counting down.
GGATGGTTTGGAACTCATATATTTCAAGTATTTTTTTCAAGTTATTAAAGTGAAATTGATGGTTTCAAAGCATGATAAGGCAGTCTTAGTAGAATAATTAGTTCATTCATTTATTCAACAAACACTTATTGAGCATTTATAATGTGCCAGTTATTGTGCTTGCCATTGAAGGTAAAAAGAGAAATAAGGCATCATCCTAACAATAAAGGACAATGTCTTCTAGTGCACAAGGTAGATCCATACATAGATAACTATAATACTAGTGCAAAGATAAGATGCAGAAGCTAGTAGGGGCCATTATGTCTTTTTTTTTTTTTTCTGAAAGAGCATGCTTTACTGGGAAACAGTGCTGCACAGTGACCAATGGACAAATGCATCCAAAGGGCATCCTACACATCACACTCAAAAAGATACATGGAACGTTTTGTTAATAAAGATCAACTGGAACATGGATTCCTCCGGGCAACATCCCCAACCCTATCTTCTGAGGGTTGGGAAAATGCCCATCCATTTTCTGGAAGGCATGTGGCTCACTCAGAGATAGAGCCCTTCAGGAGTGCCTTTTTGTTTTTTTATAAAGAATATTTTCTTTAGAATTTTTGAAGTCTTCATTTGTTACTTTCATTCTGCCTTCTCTCAAGGCCATCAGACCAGCTTCTGTACAGATTGCCTTGATGTCAGCACCTGAGATGTCATCTTTAGCCATGATCAAGTCGTCGAAGGTTACATCATCAGCCGACATCATCCTGCTTGTGTGAATCTGGAAGATGCGCTACTTGGTCTTCTCGTCAGGCAGGGGGAGCTCGATCTTCCTGTCGATGCGGCCTGGTCTGATCAGCACTGGATCCAAAGTTTCTATTCAGTTTATGGCTATGATAACTTTCACATCTCCCCTTGAATCAAATCCATCCAACTGGTTCAACAGTTCCAACATAGTTGGTTGAATTTCTCTCACCACCAGAATTTGAGTCATATCTTTTTGTCCCAATGGCATCAATTTCATCAATAAACACAATGGATGGTGCATGTTCTTCAGCAACTTGAAACAATTTCCGCACAAGATTGGGTCCATCTCCTAGGTACTTCTGAATAAGTTCAGAGCCAATCACTCTCAAGAAAGTGGCTGAGGTTTGGTTTGCTACTGCTTTGGCTAACAATGTTTTACCTGTGCCACGTGGACCACAGAGAATGATCCCCTTAGGGGGCTTTATACCCATCTCTTCATAATATTCAGGATATGTAAGAGGAAGCTCCACAGATTCCTTAATTTCCTGAATTTGGTTATCCAATCCCCCAATATCAGCATAGGTCTCCTGGGGGGACTTTTTGACCTTCATCACTGTGACCAGGGGATCGGTGTCATCCATCAGCACCCCTATCACCGCATGCACCTTGTGGTTGAGCAGGACAGAGCAGCCTGGTTCCAGCAGATCCTTGTCCACAAATGAAAGAATGCTGACATAGTGTTCCGAGCCCACTGGTGTAGACATAATGGAGTGATTGTCATCAATGATCTCTTCCAAGGTTCCTATCGACATTGGGGTCCCCCTCAAGTCATCCACCTTTGATCTTTCCTCCTCTTGCTTTTCTTCTAATGGTTTCATTTGTTCCTGATTTCTAATGAATTCTTCCTCCATGAGAAGATAGTCTTTAATTCTCTCTAACTTCAATGATTTTAACAGGCACTGACTGTGAGGTGTCACCAGTGGCAGTTTGCTGGCAGCATCTGGTCCCTTTGTTTTCTTCTTCTTTTTCCCCACTCTGGTTGGAACAGGGGGTTCATATTTCTTTTTATTGTCCTTGTCATCCTTTTTGCCACCTCCAGGACCATGACCACCACTCTGACTTTGACCCACCTTGCTTCAGGCACTCGAGCCACAGCTCACCATTATGTTTTATTAGTTTGTTTTTTTTCATATTAATTTGTTGGAGATTTTTCTTTAATTTTTGCTGGTTACTGATCTTTAGTCACTTACATAGGTTGCAAATATCTTTACCCGGTTCATGGCTTGCTTTTTCATTGTGATTTTGGTGTTTGCAATTGTGCCATCCGTTTTAGTTTTTAATATGACCATATTTATTATACTTTTCCTTCACAGATATATTTTTGTGTCATAGAGAAATCACTTCCTATACAGAGGTCATAAATATATTTTTCTCTAGAAGTTTCACATTTAGGTCTCTAAGGAATCTACAGTTTGTTTTTGTGTATGTGTGAAGAAGGGATGTATTACATCTTTTACCTCATGGATGACTTCTTGTCCTAGCACCATTTAATGGACTACTATATTAAAAACTCAGTATCTAGGCTCTTTAATATGTTTTATGATATAGTTATCTATACATTAATAGCTTTATATGAAGACCCGATATCTGGTTAGTCAAGTTCTGTCACCACAATTCTTCTTTAATATTTTCATAGCTATTTTTGGCCCTTTACTCTTTCGAATGAATTGAAGTTTCTTGTTTAGTTCAATGAAAGATTTTTTAAATTGGGATTTTGATTAGAACCACATTACATTTCTAGATTTCAATGGTTATAATATTAAGTCTTTTCATCCACAATCTTGGAATATCTCTCCATTCATTTTGGCTTCATTGTATTCACTAATTCTATAATACTTTATACATATTTTGTTAGACTTATTCTTAAATTTTTATTGGTTGGGGATTGCCTAACTGCCTAAGAGAGACCTCAGTCCAGGGTTTTAAACATATTAGGCATTAACTTCTTAAGTAAAAGATGTCCAGAGGTAGCCAGTTGCTGGTGTTTTGATGACTCTAAATATCTAAAGGTTGAGGTGTGATTCTCTGTTCTTTACAAAAGTTGAGGTCTTTGTGATTCTCTGTTCTTTACTTTCATGGTTCTAAAATGATTTTGGGAGCTTCATCTATCGTGTGCTTTCCATGCAGCTGGAAAGCAGAAATGAGAAGGCCAAAAAAGGCTTTCTGGGAGGTCCTACTCAATAATATTTGCTTACACCTGATTGGCAACCCATTAGATTCAACAGAGTATGGAAGATGGATCTTTTCAACTGGTTGTATTGTTACTAAGGAAGAAAAGAAAAATAAACATGAGGGGTGGAACTGTTTAGCAGTCACTGTCCCATGATTTGTAGTTTCTGTTGCTATCTTAAATACCTTTTAAAAATTAAAATTTCCAGTTGTTTATTGGCATTTATAGGAACATTTCCATTTTTAAAATTGAAGTATTATTTACATGAAGGAAAATTCACACTTTTTGTGTGAATTTTGACAACCACATAGTCGTAGTTTGAGGAGCACGGTAAGCAGAGGGAGAAACAGAGAACAGCAGGAGAAGAAATGGTCAGAGAAGTAGGCAGGACCTTGCTTTCGGGGGTGCAATACTGGCTGTCGTAAGGAGTCTGGATTTTAATCTAAGTGCAGAAGGAGGTCACTGGAGTGTTTTTAGCAGGGAAGTGAGGGGATCTATGTATTAACATTCACTCTGGCTTCTCTTTGGAGAATGGATTGTAAAGGACACAACAGGAAGAAAGGAGCCTGATTATGAGGTTATTTTATAGTCCCCCAAGTGTACATGGTCAATAGGACCAGGGTGGTGTCGATGGAGATGGCATTAAGACAGATTCATAATATATTTGGGAACTGGATTCAGTAGGATTTGCTCTTGGATTTTCATCTTCAACTATTCCTATTACTTGGATGTGATTCCCTGTGGAACTGAATGTTCAGAGTAATCACTGTAATTTGCGAATTTCTCTGTTTTCATAGACTCTGCTAATTTGGCAAAGCTGTTATTATTATTTTTTTTTTCTGATTCCCCACCCTTGCACACAAGTGTGATTCAAGCTGAGTGCCATCATTACTTTTTTGGATTAGAGAAAAGAGTGAAGAAAGTACTCTATTTAATGAAAGAATTTTAAACATGGTCACATGATTTGGTTTTTATATTAGGACTTAAAAGCAGGTAAGAAAACCCCTGGATGGGGTTCTTATCTCAGGGAGTTTTAAGAAGGCCTCAACCTCCTGAATCTAGTCTTCTATAAATTTCTTACATGCCATTAACAATGCTCCTGAGAAGTGTAGCATTTTAAATCTCCAACAGTGTATTATATATTATTTTTTAAATTTATGTCCCATTATTTTGGTTTGCTAAAGCTGACGAAATGCATTATACCAGAAATGGGTTGGTTTTTACAATGAGGATTTATTAACTTACAAGCTTACAGTTCTTAGGACATAAGAAATGTCCAACTCAAGTCATCAACAGGACAATAACTGGACTCTGAAGAAAGGCTGCCGGTATCGGGGATACCTCTGTCACGTGGGAAGACACATGGTTGTTGTCTGCTGTTCCTTTGTTCCCAGGTTTCATTGTTTTCAGCTTCTGGCTTCAGTGGCTTCCTTTCTGTTTTCTGTGGGTCCTCTCTCAGCTTCTCCGGGGCTTTTTTCTGTGAGCTTCTCTGTCTCTTTTATCCTCTTATAAAGGACTCCAATAAGAGGATTAAGACCTACCCAGGACAGGCCCAACTGAAAAAACCTAATCAAAAGGCCTCATCTACATAGGTACACACCCACAGGAATGAATTAAAAAAACACAATCTTAAAAAACATGATCTTTTCTGGAGTACATACAACTTCAAACTGCCACACCTGTTTAAATAAGTCCTGTCACATGTAGAAGTGGATATTTGTAACAGTTTTAGTTAAGTTGAGCAAAATCCTTAGTAGGAGAGAAGGAATGGAATATCTTTTATGGAATGAAGAGGTGAATAAATAGATGAAAGAATGGAATGAATAGACTGAGAGAAGCCTTCTAATCCTGGGGATGCCCTGACCACTTTGTTCTACAGAGATTTCAGCAGAGCTGCAGTACGAACATGTGCTATAATAAAGCAGCAATAGACTATGCAAGGAAATAGGGAAAACAAAGCCAAGGAAATGAAAATTAAAATGGAGTCATAATTACATTAAAAATAAAATAACATAACCTGTGAATCATAAAGTTCAGTGAAGATGTAATATTTGAGCTATAAGTTTCAATCTGGGCTTTCTGGAACCAACATGAAAAGAAAGTCACAATCCACTGCCAATTTCTCTCTTTACTCCCCTGGGAGTATAGAAGGACTCCCAGTTTGGTCCTAAGAAAGGTTTACACTAGAATTGAAATGCACCTGCTGTGCATCTCCTAGTTACATGTTAGCATGAGGCCCTGAAGTGCCTCCTGGAAGAGACGGTGTCCTAAAGGAAGAGATAGCAGAAGTGTCACTCGTGGACAGTGCACCAATGGAGTAAGAATGGGGCAAATACAGATGTGTAGTGACACCCCATCATCCTTTGAACAAGTGCTCATGCTGGAGCCCTACAGTGTAAACAAAAGTGATGCAATCTGGAAACATTATACTGAATAGTCCAGTATCAGAGCACAGTTTCCCAAATGGGTTTACCTGAGAACATTTTCCTACTGGATGTTAATAAGAATTTTGGAAAACAAATGTTCTGTGATCAGTTGGGAAATGTGTTAAACATACCTAAATATGATCCTTTCTTGTGCTTAAGTCCTGGTAGCGGGGTCCCATGAACAGGTTTAAGGCAACTCTCAATGGCTGTTACTCCCAACTGCTTACGCATGACAGCCCTTGCAAAGTCTTCATTCTCCCAAATAATTCTGGGTATCTCCTGGGGGTGTCTGAACAATTCTAGACTGCCACCCTGTGATTCTTGCTGGGCATAGCTGAAAATTCTATCTCTGCCATTAGGGAGCATCCCTGCCCCTGCTCTGTGCTGTTTCCACCTCCCCACCCTGGCACAGCAGCCCCTTGCCTAAGGAATATGGTGTCACATCAGGCCAAATCACTACTGCTACCCTTGTAAGACATTGCAGTACCTCGGTGGACACTGCTTCTGCTGCTGCTCTTTCCTGGTGGACACAGGTCTTCAGCTGGGAGCAGCTATCCCTTCTGTCTCCTTTTGGGTGTTGCTCTCCTGCTGGGCCTTGCCACCAATCACTGGAGATTTTAATATGCTAAGCTGCTTGCTTATCAGTGATGAAGTGGAGACAAACGCCAACCAAAATGGTAGTACTTCAGTATCTTTCAGAATTTTCAGTGCAATAGCCATGTTATTACTGGAGGGTGGGATGCAAGGTTATTGGGGCTTAAAGGCTGGCATTTAGCTCTACTTCCTGCACCAAAGAAGTGAATACACAGGTCTTGGCAGCTCTGGGAAGGTTCAGAGTCTTTAACCTTTGGCTGGTTGGATAATGGACTCAGTCTGCTACGGAGATTTGGCTGTTTTAGATGAACAGAAGGCCACAGGCCTCAGGGCAGCTCACAAGGAAAGCTTTGTATTTAGTGGGGATGGAATAGAGATCTCCTGTCCAGCTTTTGATAAATTGGTACTTTGTTTCCCATTTGCCTGTTTTCCCTCTTTTTAGGAAACCCATTGAACCAGAATTCCACTTTAAATTACTAATATAGACATTAATAGTAATTATTGTTAGTGTATGATAGAGGAAAAACCACAAATCAATGAGAAAGACATGCATTTTTAAAGTAAGATTGAGAACACAGACTGCAACAAAATCTACCTAGATACTTACATTAAACCATACTCCAAAGTGGACGGAAGGGATAAATGTAAAGGATGAAGCCATAAAAATGATAAAGGAATACAGGTGAATATTTTTAATTGGATGGGAGAGAATGTTCTGTGCATAAACACAGTAAATGAAATAAAAAAAGGAAAGATCAATAGATTTTACCACATTAAAATGTAAAGCTCTTGTAAGTCAAAATATATCAGAAACAAAATTTCAATGTTACTAGAACTGAGGCTGAATAGTAATTAAGAGCACAGACTCTACATACTTTAATAATCTGTCAGGGGAAATGAGAACTCAGGAATGGATGATCATTTGACAATATCCATCAAAATATAAAATGATCCTTTGATGCACAATTTCACTGTTATGAATTTACTGTGCATATACATTTATAAACATACAGGAAGGATGTTAATTTCATATTGTACAACAACAAAGGAATCAGTCTAATTAAGGGAATTAACTAGAGAGTTATATACTTGATTTTCTGTTAAAAAATCTGTACCTATATTTGCATAACTTTTTCTTTGTCTGGAATAATATAAGAAACCATTGTCAGGGGCTACTTTTGGGGAATTGGACCGAAGTTTGGAGGAATGAGAACTTTTGTAACTTTCTGTATTGTTTAATTTTTCACAACATGTCCATCTATTGCTGTTATTTAAAAAATTAAAGAGCACATTTTATAATCTGGGACTAAATCTAGGTGTAAATTCGGGAAAATTAATTTCTTCCTCAGAGTTTTTCTCTACTTATCTGTAAAAAGGGAAAATAATAGTGTTTTCTTCAAAGGCTTTTTGTGAAGGTTACATGAGATGATGGTGGTCTACGGAAAGTGCTTAATAAATGTTATGCGTATTATTAATAATCAAAAAAATAATTTAAAATTATCAGTTGGTTTTTAAGCTCTTCTTTATATTATCAATAATAATAATTATTACTGGTTACTCTAGGGATTAAAATACATATACTTGGTTTTACATGGTCTACTTAGAATTAACGATGCACCAGTTCATATAAAATATAGAAACTTTGCAATTATACAGCTCACTTCCCCCACAGCCTTTCTGCTTTAATTGTTATATGTATTACATCTACATACCTTATAAAACCCGCAAGATGATGCTATAATCTTTGCTTTAAGTAGTCATATATATTTTTTAAGAACCCAACAGGAAAACAGTCTTATCTATTTAAGTAGATACTTATCACTTCTGATGCTCCTACATTTTTTAAAAAGATGACCCAAATGTCTTTCTAATATAATTTCCTGTCAGACTGGAAGAACAGCTTTTAGTGTTTCTTGTAGTGAAACTCTGCTTTATTTATCCCATTATTTGTGTATATTCTTACACTTTCTTGCAGAAACCCTGACATGTTTGATTATGGATCCCTACAGCAGATCCTGCTGGGGTTATTATACCATGTGACCTTCTTTTTCACCTTGTGAGTTTTCAGCATCAGGTGACATTCATCAGCCACTCATAATCACTGAAATATTGGTATTTTATCAAACATCTTGGCACCAAAGTCTTCTCCTTGGGTTTCATCATCAGTAGTTATATGAATACAGCATTATGCAGACAACATACAACAAACATAAGAGAAGACCCAAACATCGGCTTCAGCACATGGTATAAACAATGTCATTGCTTGAAAGGAAACTCCTTTCCTCTTTGGGAACCAACCCCATGGAACTTCACAGACCAGGTTCCATAAACTATCCAAATACTTCTGAGATGAGAAAAATGCTTCATTCAGGTAATTTTCTTTGGAGTATTTTTAGTAGCCACTGATTTCTTATAGAAACTATGCATTTTCCTGTTCCTTTCATTCATGCTTTTTAAATACAATTTTATTAAGATATATTCCTGTTCCAGTTTGCTAATGCTGCCTTTTCACAAGCACCAAAAAACAGATTGGATTTTATAAAGGGGGTTTATATGGTTACAAAGTTACAGTCTTAAGGCCATAAAGTGTCCAAGGTAACACATCAGCAATCGGGTACCTTCACTGGAGGATGGCCAGTGGCGTCGGAAAACCTCTGTTAGCTGGGAAGGCACATGGCTGGCATCTGCTCCAGAGTTCTGGTTTCAAAATGGCTTTCTCCCAGGACATTCCTCTCTAGACTGCAGCTCCTCAAAAATGTCACTCTTAGTTGCTTTTGGGGTGTTTGTCTTCTCTTAGCTTCTCCGGAGCAAAAGTCTGCTTTCAAACGCTGTCTCCAAAATGTCTCTGTAAGTTGCGGCTCCTCTTTCGGCTCCTGTGCATTCTTCAAAGTGTCCCTCTTGGCTGTAGCAAGCAGTGAACTCCTTCTGTCTGAGTTTTTATATGGCTCCAGTGATTTAATTCAGACCCACCCTGAATGGATGGGGTAACACCTCCATGGAAATTATCCCATCAAGGTCTTTTCCAGGTTGGTTGAGTCACATCTCCATGGAAACACTCAATCAATAGGTTCCAAAATCTAATCAACACTAATATGAGTGGCCCCACAAGATTGCATCAGAGAACATGGAGTTTGGGGGGACAAAATACATCCAACCAGCACAATTCCCATACCAGATAATCATCCAAAGTTTACAATCAATGCTTCACAGTATCATTATATAGTTGTGCATTCATCACCACAATCAATTTTTGAAAATTTTCATTACTTCAACAAATAAGAATAAAAATTAAAATAAAAAGAACAACCCAAACATCCCAAACTTCTTTATCCTGCCCCCCATGATTTACTTATTTATTTTTTTTTTGCCTTTATTTTCTTACTCATCTGTCCATATACTGGATAAAGGGATTGTCAGTTGCAAGGTTTTCACAATTACACAGTCACATCATCAAAGCTATATAGTTACACAATCATCTTCAAGAATCAAGGCTACTGGATTATAGTTCAATAGTTTCAGGGATTACCTTCTAGTTCTTCCAATACACAAAAAACCAAAAAAGGTTATCCATATAATGCATAAGAATAATCTCCAGAATGACCTCTACTCCATTTGAAATCTCTCAGCCACTGAAACTTTATTTTGTCTCTTTTCCTTTCCCCCTTTTGGTCCAAGAAAGCTTTCTCAATCCCATGATGCCAGGGCCACGCTCATCCCCAGGAGTCATGTCCCACGTTGCTAGGGAGATTTACACCCCTGGGAGTCATGTCTCACATAGAAGGGAGGGCAATGAATCTACCTGCAGAGTTAGCTTCTAGGGAGAGGCCATATCTGAGCAATAAAAGATGTTCTCTGGGGGTGAATTTTAGGCATACTTACAAGTATGTTTAGCTTCTCCTTTGCAGGAATAAGTTTCATAAGAGCAAGCGCTTGATAAGATCAAGGGCTTGACCTATTAATTTGGTAGTTCCCAATGCTGTGAGAATATCAGGAATTCCCAAGATGGGGAGGTTTAATATTTCCACATTTTTCCCCAGTCCCTCAAGGGAGTTTTGCAAATACTTTTTTATTCTATGCCCAAATTACTCTGGGATGTATTGGGGCATCATACTTACTTGTACAAACCAACAAGATCATGCTCCTTATTCAAGATTCCATGTAATTATAGTGTTTGAATAAACTGACCATACAAGTTAAATTAGATAGTGTGCTACAGAAAATATAAATTTTGCACCAAATAACCATCTCTTCCTTTGGTCTCACACAGAAGTTGAAGTTTTAAAACACTGTCAGTATCACCCTTTACCCTTTAGTCTGATTTGTCTTAGTTTTAATAAGATTAGCTTCATTCATAACTCTAATTGAAGTCTGATCTCTTTTTCAGCTTTTTAAACAGCTGCTGTTTGGGGTAATGCTGAGATTCATAGCTGTAGAACCTTTGCTCTGAGTGTCAGGTGTCACACAGAAACCCAAAGTTCCAGGCAACGACCAGGTTATACACAAAGAACTCAGCACCTCAGAATTTAGAAATAACCATTACAACACAGAAATAGATGTAACTGCTGTAAGAGCTTACAATCTAGAGACCTTTACAATAAGCCTTCTCCTGATAACCTATGCTCTTAAATTCAATTCTCAGAGTTTGCACATTATATTTGGTTCATGTTAGTAAGGCATTATAATATTTTTTTGTTTCTGGCTTGCTTCACTCAACATACTGTCCTCAAGATTCACTCACCTAGTTGCATATCTCACAACTTCATTCCTTCCTGAAGTTCACTCAATATTCCATTGTATGTATACACCACAGTTCACCCTTTCATTCATCAGTTGATGTAAACTTAGGCCACCTCCATCCATTGCAAATCGTAAATACTGCCTCCATAAACACCAGTGTGCAAATGTCTATTCATGTCCCTGCTTTTAGTCCTTCCAAGTATATACCTAACAATGGGGTTGTAGGATCATATGGCAACCCTGTACTTAGCCTCCTGTGGAACCACCACACTGTCCTCCAGAAGGGCTGCACCATTCTACTTCCCTACTGACAGTGAATAGGTACATCCCTCTCTCCACATTTTCTCCACATACGATACACCATACAATCCATCGTAAGTAAATAATCAATGGTTCCTGGTTTAATCACATAGTAATGCATTCACCACCAAAATCTACATGAGGCTATTTCCATATCTTCCATGAAGAAAGAAGAGGAAAAAAAATAAAGAATACAAAAATAAAAAATGAAATAAAAAGGAGAAACAACAATACCACCAAGAATCCCATATATTCCCCTCTTATTAACATTTAGCTTCTGTATATTGCCTTTGTTACATATCATGGAAGAATATTACAATGCTGTTGTTAACTATAGACTCTACTGGGCATTGATTGTATTTTTTCACATACCATCCTATTTTCAACATCTTGCAATGTTGACGTTCATTTGTTCTCTTTAATGCAAAAAAAATTCTAATATTTGTACTTTTAATCACCATCATTGTCCACTCTAGGTTTCACTAAATTATACAGTCCCAGTCCTTATTTACATACCTTTAAACAGCCCCTTTCTTTCAATCCTAGTCACCTTCAATACAACTCTGATACTTACTACCCCACTAACAAACAATCATCACCCCCTTCCATTCCCATACCTTTGAATTCACCATCATCTGAACATAGGCTATCATTCCCCCTCCACTAGCTTCTATCTATCACTAGGTCCCCAATATTCCACATCAGAAAACATTGATTTTACATTGCTCAGGGAGTTACTAGAAGTGGTAATAGACAACATCTCTCCTTTTATGTCTGACTTATTTCACTCAGCATTATATCTTCAAAGTTCATCTATGTTGCCATGTTTCAGGACCTTGTTCCTTCTTACTGCTGCATAGTATTCCATCATATGTATAAACATATGTATATACCACATTTTACTTATCCACTTGCTTGTTGCAGGGTACTTGGATTGTTTCCATCTCTTGGCAATTGTGACCAATGCTGCTATGAACATCAGTGTACAAATGTCTGTTCGTGTCACTGCTTTCAAATCTTCTGGGTATATACTGAGAAGTGGAATTGCAGGATCGTAGGGTAATTCGATAAACGCAGGAGAGGATGTGCAGAAATTGGAACTCTTATTCATTGTTGGGTGCCACTATGGAAGACAGTTTGGTGGTTTCTCAGAAAACTAGATATCAAATTCATGTGCTCTTGAAAGCATTTTTGCTAAGACTTTAAAGGAAAAAAGTACCCCAGGAACCTCTGAGAGGATGAGATCTATTTGAGTTTCATGTTTATTGAAACATTGTCAGGAAAGGTCTGAATCCCAAGCCTGGCCTAGAGTGCAGGGGCTCTCAGCTGGCAGATGATCTTGGGGTACACTGGTTTTTCACTTAGGGGAGAGGAATGTAGAAGAGCAGAGGCCTTTAGCTGACAAGCTGAGGCTAATAATTACCGAAATAGATCTAGCCTTTATGTCAAAAGGCGAGTAGGGAGAAATCACATTTACTTGGGAGACAGAAGGCAGTATCAAAAGACAAAGCAATGCAAATGGGCAAAAGCCTAGTTGAATGACAAAGGTACAGGAGGGGAGATACCAGTCTATTTTATTCCTTCATTCCTTTATTCACTCATTCATGGAGCACATGATTTTGGAGTTGGCCCGGGAAAAGAGGTGGGCTTTGGCAACTGCCTAGGAGGGGATGGGTATCTTAAATGGAGGCAGAGACAGGAACACTATTGTAGAAGTCAGAAAGTGTAGGCACAGCTTAAGGGTGAGTAGTTTTTTTTGCTTGGAATGAAATAAATTTGGAGGTAAAATTTGGATCTGGTTGGATAGAATCTGGAATGCCAGGAGAAAGATTTTTTGTTTCCTACATTTAAGATGGATTTTCTAAAGATTAATTTGGCAGGAATGGACACTGGGCAAGCTTTGGAGGGTTCACCTGATGGGGGCTGAGTGGGTCTGAGCCTGGGAATGGAAGAGAGGAAAAACATGTAGAAGATTTTAAGGAGTTATAAATCTCCTGTAGGGTATGGCAGGACAACAGATAGGATGTGGGTGGCAAGGGAGGAATTGCTGAGGTTACAAACCCGGGGGACTGTGAGGATGGTGAAACCCTGACCACCCCCAGAAAAAGGGTCCCCAGTCACTTGCTGACACATTGCCCTTGGCAGAGAACTTGGTACTATACGATCTTTTCTTGGTTTCTTTCATTCATTCATTCATTCATGGTCTTTCTTTTCCTACTAGAAAGTATGCTCCATGAGAGCAGAGAAATTAACTGTCTTGTTCTTCAATATATCTCTGCCTCCTAGATCCAGGCCTGTCAAATACAGGTCTTCAACAAATATTTGTTGAATGAATGTTGAATGGTTCCTTTTACAGAAATAGAAAAAAAAAAAAAATGATAGGAGTGATAAGTAGTCTAAGAGAGAAATTAAATTCAGAAGTTATAGTAAATTATCTAGCCCAGCTCTGCCATGTGAATTTAGGGTATCAGTGCCCTCTTGCCTCAATTTTCTAATCTATAAAATACAGACAATAGTACCTTTTTCCTACTCCATAGCTTTGAATAGAAAACTGTATTATTGGTATCAAAGCATTTTGAAAAATTAAAACAGTGATTCGATATAAGATATTATTATTAGAGAAAGAGCTGGGATTATTGTTGTTTTGATATCTTCTCTAAAAGTATAAAATAGTTTTGAATTGAATTTTCTGTAGAAATTACTAAAGGCACTAAATTTTTATTTTATCTTTTTCCTCCTTTGGCATGATATTGTGACTAAAAGCATTTATTGAATAAAGCTGTGATCTGTGGATCTAAAAAAAGTACCCAGCTAGCTTTAAATCAATTAAATTGCCTCTAGATAAGCCCTGGGAAATTTTTAAATGAGCAAATGAAAATAAAAGGTATGATTTCTTAGAGTCTGAATCTAACTTTTGTTAGGGAGAAAGTTGAGCAGTAATAGGACTCAGGCTTTTCAAGGGGAAGACAGGATCCTGGACTTTCAAACCAAATTTTATGATATTTCAGAAGCTCACAAGGTGACTGCATCTCCCAGCATATCATTCATCAAAGTTTAAGCCATCTTGGCAAAAGAAAACTGTTTGTTTTCCTGAGGTCCTTGCATTGCTTTTTAGGTGAGATTTCCTTTGGAAAAGCTGCCATTGTTCTTTCTGCATCTCTTGAAAAGCTGCCGCTCCATCCTGGCTGTAGGTAAGTGACTCAGAGCTGAGCATCACATTGGAATGGCCAGAAACAAGAGGATTTGGAGTAAGAAAGTCAACCACATAGGTCTTGACAGAGACTGTGTATAAAGGAAAAGAGGAGGTGATGGCTTAGGTCCCGACTGCTAAGGATGTCCTCCATAGGGAAGATCAGGGCTGAAGCAAGTCGGTAACTCTGAGTGGCAGAGCTCGTGAGGAAGAGAAGGGGATGGCAATGCTAGTTGGAGAGGATAAAATGCAATAGAAAGGTAATGTGACCCAAAATAAACAAGCCACTCATACAAAACAATTATTTAACTAACATTCACTTTTTTTTGTCACGCCCATTCTTTTTTTTTTTCTTTTGGATTCATTCTTTTTTTTAATGCAATTTTATTGAGTTGTATTCACCCATCATATACTCTATCCAAAATACACAATCAGTAGTTCCCAGTATCATCATATAGTTGTGCATTCATCACCACAATCAATTTTAGAACATTTTCATTACTAGAAAAAATAAAGAAAAAAAAAAGTAAAAATGAATACCCAAAACATCCCATACATTAGAAACTAAAAAGGAATATATATAATGCATAAGAATAACCTCCAGAATGACCTCTCAATTCTATTTGAAATCTGTTTGCCACTGAAACTTTATTTTATTTCTTTTCCCTCTGTTGATCAAGAAGGGGTTCACACCCGTTCTTGAGGCAACTCATTGCTCTTTTGTGAAATTGCACAGGATGACCATTTCTCTTCCCCTGTTGTAGTGGAAATCACTTGGGTTTTGGAGTCAGACAGATTTGGGTCCAAATATGGGCCCTGCCTCCTCACAACAGTGTGATCTTGGACACATTGCCTGACCCCTATGTGCAATGGTTTCTTCATCTGCAAAATGGTAATAGCCTCCTCCTTAAGGGTTGGTGCAAGAATTTAAAAGATCTAGCACAGCACATGGTTCGTGCCTCATACTCAGTATATTTAGTAACTGCTGACAGTCTCCCCAGCTCCCATATTCCTGCTGCCTCTGAGCATTTAGTCTGTTTCATTGATCAACTCCATGTTTGATGTTTACTTTTATCATAGTTCAACTGTATGAAGTATTGAAAGGGAAGGGAGGAATTGGAGAGCTGCCCAATGGGAATTATCCCAAATTGGCATCTCCTCTCTGAGAGATGGTCTTATTTCTCAAAAACAGTCATAAGAAATCAGCAGCAGCCCCCATGCTTGAAAACAAGACAATCATTCTTATTAGGGGATGGATTTCCCAAACAAGAAAGGAGCAGGAGGCTTTTCTGTGATTTACTTTAGCATACCAACTGCTGAAGAAAGATTTCTCCATTGCATAATATTCTAGCAACATGATTTGTATTTCTTGTGCAATTTGGCAATGGCTTTTTCTCCGGAGAAAATCTTATAAAATAGCTATTATCCACCATGAGGTACTGACATTTTATGTACAGTTTCTTTACAAATCAGCTCACTTAATTTTCACTTGGTCATGGATAAACAGTAAACAGCTAACATTCACATATATAACTGTTTTACCCCAAAATCCATGCTAGGTTAAGACAGTTAAATAACTCTAGTTTAAATAGAGCTGTTTGCTTCAAGTTTTGGTTGACCACTTTAGTTAAAGCTGGAAAGATCACTTTTGTAAATCACTTATCCTTAATATTGGATAAATTAAGACTGTGGCACTCTGCTTTTATCCTGTCCTTTAATTCTACTTTTCATGCCACCGACCCGGCAAGCATACCTAGGGCATGGTGTACCAGTTCAGAGACAAGAATAAAAGAAGCTGTTTTATTAAAAAAATCCTTCTCTTTCAGAAGTTTTTCTAGCAAGCTTTAAGTGTCTATAAAGGCAACAATATGGGATTTCAAACTATGACTTACACAAAGATATTTACCAAACAAATATGTAATGATTCCATAGGGCTGACAGTCATCTTCTCTCCAGCAAGACCTAGACCAGACTTGGGAGAAGCATGGATGACTAAGTAAATATAAAAGTCAGACATTGTTTACTCATTTACTCCAAGTCCTATCCTGAGATCAATCCATCTGTACCATCTCTATTACTCTCATCCTAGATCAAACCCCAACATGATCTGGCCTCTGCGTATGTCTCCAGTTTCCTTGGTAACGGTTATGACCTAGTACACTGGAATTGTCTGACTTATTTAACCAGAGTGAGTTTATTTTTCATGCCTTAAGCACAAGCTATTCTCTCTACCCAGAACACCCTTTCCTTGACCATCATATGGTTATCTTCTTTAAAATTTTTTTTTTTTTAATTAGAGAAGTTGTAGGCTTACAGAAAGGTCATGCAGAAAATACAATGTTCCTGTATACTCACCACCATTCTTAACATTTTGCATTGTGTGGTATCTATGTTACAATTGATTAGAGAGTATTATTTTAATTATACTCCTAATGATAGCCCATAGTTAATATTAGGGTTCACTGTATTGTATAAATCCATGGCAATTTTTTTTTTTAAATTTGTTCTAGTAACATATACCAACTAAAATTTTCCTTTTTAACCACATTCAGATATATAATTCAATGGTGTTAATTACATTCACAATGTTATGTTACAATCACCACTTAACATTAACAAAACTTTATTATACCCAACAGATACCTCTGCACCAATTAAAAATTAACTCCTCATTCCCTACCCCCACCCTGGCCTCTTTGAAAAAAAAAAGAAGACTGAAGGTCAGGTAGGCATCAGATGTCACTGGTTGTCAAAAATTATGGGAAAAACCTTAATGCTTAAAGGGAAACTATTTTGAATCTAGAATTCTATACATTCCTAAAGTACCAATCAACTGTAGGAGTCAAATAGAGACATTTTTAGAATGAAATGACTTAAAAGGTTTAACTCCAAAAAGTTTCTAAAAATTTGCTTCAGAAAAATGAAAAAGCAATCTAAGAAAATGGAAGCCATGATATCTAAGATACAATGGAACTAATCCAGTAAGGCAATAAAGGAAAAATCCTAAATAGACTACAGCAGGCCTGGAATACAATAGAAGGAAATTAGAACAGAAAATCTGAGGGCCCTGTGAATAATGCATTCATGACTAAAGTGAGTACCTTTACAAATTGTGTGATTAAGAATGGCAGATATTAAAGTTATGATGAAGGCATATTTTATTTTCTGTCTGCAGGAAAAAGAAAAGGCAATTAGAAGTGTATCAAAAAAACAAAAAGCTCTACAAGATAGTCATGGTCCAAATTTAGTGAAAAATGAACTGTCACAAGATATAGAATGATTGATGACATGAGAACAAAAAAAGAGAAACTGCATTGGTTTTTTAACTTGTTTTTTTTATTGTTTATTTTATTAAGGCAAATGTACTTACAATGAAAAGTACAGATCTTAGGTTACTGAGTTTGACAAATGTATATACATGTGCAACCAACTCTGCTGACAATATAGAGAATATGTTCATCACTCAAGAAATTTTCATGTCCCTTTCCAGACAATCTTTGTTACTCATCTCCATCCCCAGGCCACCCAGTGTTCTGTATTGCTTTCACCAGAGATGAATTTTTCTCGGTCTAGAACTTTATTTACAGTAAATGAACTTCATTGTATGGTCCATCTTTTTGGGTCAGCATACTGTTTTTTTTTTTTTTTTTTTTTTTTTTTGAGACTGTTCCTTTTTATTGCTTGATACTATTGCATTCTGTACATATATTCCAGTTTGTTTATTCTTTCCCCTGTGGATAGATATTGGGGATGATTCCAATTTCTGGCTGTTTTATATGAAGCTGCTATAACTGTTGTACAAATAATTTTGTAAACATTTTTATCTCTGGGTGTTTATCCTGGAGTGGAATTGCTGAATCATAGGATAGGTGTATTTCAATCTTATAAGAAACTGCCTAAGAGTTTTCCAAAGTATTCTTACCATTTTCTACTCCCACCAGGAATGAATGATAGTTCCAGTTGGTCTACATTGATGACAACATTTTTTGTTGTCAATTTTTGCTTGTTATCCATTCTAGTGAGTATGTAGTGGTGTCTCACTATAGTTTTAATTTGCATTTCCTTATAACTAATGATGTTGAGCCTGTTTTAATGTAAAAGCTTAGCAGCCATTTAAAAATCTGTCTTTGTGAAGTGTCTGTTCAAGTTTTTGTTCATTTTAAGGAATTGGGCTATTTGTCTTTTTGTTATTAAATTGTAGAAGATCTTACTATATTCTGGAAAAAAGTTCTTTGTATATATATATATAAATATATATATATATTCAAATATATATAATGAATATTTTCTCCCAGTGTGAGGTTTGCCTATTGATTTTCTTAACTGTTTTGATAAGAAGTAGCTAATTTTGGTGAAGTTGTTCAATTTATCTTTTTTTCTTTTTAATGGTTAGTGCTTTCCATGTCATAAGAAACCTTCCTATCCCAAGGTCATGAGGTAATCTCCCATGTTTTCTTCTAGATGCTTTCTGGTTTTTGTTCTTTTATTGTCTATGATACATCTTGAATTAATTTTTTATGTATGCTGTGAGGTGGGAGTTGATAGCCAGATGTTTCAGAAACATTTGTTGAAAGTTTTGTTTCCCCAGTGAATTGCTTTGGTGCCTTTATAAGGATGGGTGTATTTCTATCCTCTTTTTGTGTTATTCTCTTGACCTATTTGTCTAGCCTAATGACAATATCCAACCCTCCTGATTGCTATAGCTTCATGTTAAGTCTTTAGCTATGGTAGTATACATCTTCTAACTACGCCCTTAAATTTCAAGGTTGCTTTGGTTGTTCTAGGTCCTTTTCATTTTCCTATAAATTTTAGAACCAGCCTGCAAATTTTTACAGAAGCCTGGATTTTGATTCACAATGTGCTGAATCTATAGATCAATTTGGATAGAGCTGACATCTTAACAATACTGAACCTTACAAACCATGAATAAGATACAGCTTTCCATTTATTTATGTCTTAAATTTCTCTCAGCAATGCTTTGCAGTTTTTGGTATAAAAGTTTTAAATATCTTTTAATAAATACATGTCTAAATATTTTGTTTCTAAAATGCAATTGCAAACGGTGTTATTTTAAAATTTCTTTTTCCTATTGGCCATTGCTTGTTCATATAAATATCTGATTATTTTTGTATTTTAACCTTGTCTTCTGTGACTTTGCTAAATTCACTTACTAGCTCTAATAGATTTTTTTACATTCCTTATGATTTTCTATGCATGCAATCATATTGTCTGCAAATATGAAGTATTACTTCTTATTTTATAATCTGTTTGGCTTATGTATCTTTTTCATCTCTTAGTGCACTAGCTGGGATCTTTAAAAGAATGTTGACAAGAAGTTGTAAGAGTAGATATCCTTGCCTTTTTACTGATTTTAGATGGAAAGTGTTTAGTTTTTTCAATATTAAGCATGATGTCAGCTGCAGATATTTCATAATTTAAAAAATCTAGCATTTCCATTTTACACCTTTTAAAAATAGTTCCCATCTTTTTTCAAAGTTTCCATCTGTTCATGGACATTTCTCACCTCTTTTTCTAGGTACTTTAACCTATAACTCATTGTCATTTCAAAGATTTTGCCTGCTAATTCCAAAAGCTAGTTGCATCTGTTTCTGTTGACTTCTTTATCTCCTGACAGTGGGTTTCATCATCACCATTTTTTTTGGATACACTATAATTTTTAATTTAATTCTGCACATTATGTAGAGACTGCAGTAAATAGAGTTTACATCCCAAAATACGCAGATACATGCATTTTCTTTTGTCAGGCCAGTCGCGTGGGTGATTAGTTAGTAGCTGTTTGCTTGATACCTTCAATGGACCACAGATATCAAATTTCTCCAAGTTGTGGACCACCTTGTGTTTAGTGGAGGCACTGTGGGTCTTGGAATGGCAGAGAGTTTTCCTCAGTGTTTCCATTCCACTCTCAGCTTGCTGCAGATCAGTAATGTCTGTGCTATAGAGCCGTCTTTCCCCATGCTCTTGTCACTCTTCTAGGCTTGTATTGCTTGTTATTTGGTGCAAGTCTCACTGTGGGGGCAGAGGAATTTCTTTAATTCTTTTGCTTCACCTTCTTTCTTAGGCAGCCCCATGTACCTGTACACTGGGGTTGACTTCCTTCCCACTCCTGCACCCCACCCCCACCCCACCAACATGGCAGCCCAATCTGCATGTTTGGGCAGGCAGTCTTAAGAAGGCGGGCAGTGAGAGGAGACCTCAGCTTCAGATTTGGACAAGATCTTGGGCATTGGTTTTTATCTCCTTCCCCTCCAGTGGCAAAAGGCTTTTGCTTCTAGCCTCCCTCAGAGACAGTGCACCTTTGCCTGGAACTAGGAGAGGAGGGTTTCCTATCAGTTCTCTAGTGGTGCAAAACTTCTGCTTTGACTCTTCCCCAGGAGGGAGGGTAACTTTTCTGGGCCTAAAGGGTAAGGGGCATTATTAACCGACCCCCTCCCCCACCACCCCACCACCCCTGTGACTCAAGTCTTTTGCATGAGAGAAGGTCCAGAAAGTGGTTGACATTTTGTATTTGTGCACCACTAAGTGGGAGGAGGGGGGAACAGGGATGTTCTCTGAGATTCTACCTTGACCTTGTCTTTCCTGTGCACCCAGTGGAGGCCCATGGAAAAGTCCTGGCAAGTGAATGAGAATTCCCTTCTACCTGTGGGGCTGAGGGATTAAAACTGTCATGCTAGTCTCCTCTCAGTCTTTAAGACTGATAAACTTTCACCTGTTTTCTTCTTACTTTCTTTATGGTAGATGCTCCCTTTTATATTTTGTAAAAGGTGAATCACTTCATGTGTTTTGGCTCTTCTTAGAGAGCCTTCTAATGCTTTGGAATTCAAAAGTTGCCTTGAGACCTCAATTCTTTGATGGGCTTGATAAATGATATGATTTTTTAGATTATGTGATTTTTGTTCTCATTGTTAGAGAGTGACATGAAGCTTTCTACATTCTAGGTGCAGGTGGAACCTCTAGTCTACTTATTTTTAATGTAATGATCAATATGTTTAGGTCACTATTTGTTTTCAATTTGTCTTCTGTACTTTAAAAAGCAAGAATATGTGACCCACAGCTAGAAAAGTAAGTCAATAGAAACAAAGAGATGAAAGATGTGGAATTAGTAGACAGCAACTTCTAAAACAGCTCTTATAATTATGTTCAAAGATTTAAGGGAAAATGAAGGAACATATGAGGAATCTCAGTAGAGAAATGGAAATTATAAAAAAAATGAAACGGGCATTGTAAAATTGAAAAGGACAATATGTGAAATGAGGAATTCACTTGATAGGCTCATCAGAAGATGGTCTGCAGAAGAGAAATTCAGTGATCTTGAAGACAGGACAATGGAACCTGAAACAGAGAGAGAAACATACTAGTAATTAAAATGAACTGAGCCAAGATGAAGAGAGACAACATCAAAGCATATATTGCACATAGAATTTTATCTAAGAAAGAGAGGATAGAGAGATTATACAGAAAAACATTTGGGGATAAGGACTTAAAGAGTCCCACATTTAATTAGAAATGTCTACCAATAGGTGAAGGAAGCTCAGTAAACCCTAAGTAGTATAAACACAAAGAATGCACAATAGAGCACATTATAGAAAGTATCTAAAAACCAAGGATAAAGAGAAAATTTTAAAAGCAACTAGAGAAGAAGAAATGTTTTTACAGGGAACAATGGTAAAAGGTACTACTGACTATTCATAAGAAAGAGTAAAAGTTAGAAAATAGTAGAATGACATTTTTAAGGTGCTTAAATGAAAAAAAATGAAGGTAAATAAAGATAATTTCAGATAAACAAAAGCTGAGAGAATTTGTCATCAGAGGCTTCTACTACAAGAAATTCTAAGGGAGATTCTTTGGGCTGAAAGAAAAACGACACCACATGATACTTGCACCTACATTACAGAATAAAGAGAACCTCAAATAGTGACCACGTGGGTAAATATAAAATGCTTTTTTTGTTTCTTAATTTCTTTAAAATATATTTGATTGTTTAAAGTAAAAAAAAACAGTGGCAAGGTATTGTGAAGTTTCTAACATTTGGAGAGGTAAAATATATGACAGTAATAGTACAAAGCGGGCAGATGGGACTATAGTGTTAAAATGTTCCCATATCATATATGAAATAGTATAGTATTAATTCATGGTAGAACTATGTTTAAATTAAGGGTGCATATTGTGATTCCTAGAGCAATCACTAAATAATTACACAAAGTGTTATGACTAAACAAAGCCAATAAAAGAGATGACATAGTTCTAAAATATACTGGATTAATACCAAAGAGATAAGAGATGGGAAACTATTTGATTTTTGTTCACTTTGGTGACATAGAATAACATATCCTTTATTGTAGGCTTAATAATAGTGTAATCTGTAAATTGTAACAACTATTTATTGCTTTTTATTTTCTATCTGTGAGTCTTTAGGAAAATCACTTTAATGCCCTGGGCTTCTATTTCTTCAGCTGGAGAACAAGAGGTTTTTCATGATTTCAAAGAGACCTACCATTCTTTATTTCTTTGGTTTTTAGTCTTTTGATGTCTAATTCAGATTGTTGTCCAAGCAGAATTTCAACCTGTCCATTCTTTAGAGACTCTGGTGTTACTCGTATTGTCTGTGTGTAATAGATTTATGTCTGCCCAAATTATAGGGATGCTTGAGGTCTCACTTGCAGTCTCCTATTGATGAGATTCTGCTTTCACCTGGCTTAATGGTTTTACTAATTGAGCCACAGAGTGCAGAAATGATGGTCTAACTCTTCTGAGAGCATCTTATGTTCTCAGTGGCATTTATGGCTTCCTGAATAATTAAGCTGGGACTAGGATAAAATTTCTTACTGTAACCCATAAGTCCCCTGCCTCACCACTCTGCGGCCACAAAATAGGTTACTTCCTTTTTGTATCTTTTTTCCCCAGCACTCCCACCACCCTCCCTTGGTCCCCCAATTTACTTGATGGAAATTAGCCTTTCCTAAGCTTGGTGATTTCTGCGACTCAGAACAAATCCTTCAAATATCCCTTTCTGGTCCCCTCAACTTGTCAACACCCTGCTTCTGAAATTTGTAATATGGCTGATCCTTTGGATCTCTCTTCTCTCCAGGCAGAGGACATACTGCTTTCCCTAATTGTCGTCATCATAACTGAGACCATGACTATGACTTATGACTCTCAACAAAGCTTTGTTGAAGGCTTGGGGGCAATAGAACCATGACCCAGAAGTACTACAAGTAGACACTAAAGTCACAGGCACAAATTTGATGTAAGAATTTCTTAACAGGTGAACTTCTTACTTATCTCCAGGTCTGCTTCCACTTGGAAGTGACATATTTATCTCCACACTTGAGATGCTCCAAGCATCTCCATGCTATGGATTCCAATTCCCCCCTTCTCAAGTTCCATATGTTATAAGAGTAATCTATTCCCAGGGCTTTTCTGGTTTGGGTTTTTATGTTTTCCCTATGCATCAATAATTATTTAGGTTTGACTATAGGTATTACTGGTTTATGTCCTACTATTTTTTTTTCTTAAGTCCAAATTAGCCTTTTTTATAATGATTTTTTTCTGATTTTGTTTTTGTTGGAATACAGGCTAAGGAATTATTTTAGTAATGGTCTGTGAGTGGACAACTTTATGAGTCTATGCAAATCTGCACTTGGCATTATTCTTCCTTTCTACTTGAATGTAGTTTGACTGAGTCTAAGATTCTAGGCTCACATAATTTTCCTTAAAAATATAGAAATTTCTCCATTGTCTTCTGACATCCAGTGTTAGCAATTAGATAGCTCGTGATAGTCTGTTTATTTTACCTTAGTGGCCAGTTTGTTTGTTATTCCCTTTTTGGGAAGGTTTTTATGGCTTTCTCTTTATCTTTTGAGTTTTGAAATTATGCTGCCATGTATCTAATTACAGGTTCTGGCTCCTGATTCTCAGTACCATATACTTTTTGAAATAAAGATTCTTCTCTTCAGATCTGAGAAATTTTATTCTCTTAGGTATTTCATTATTTCTTCCCCTCCAATCTCTCTCTATCTTTTCTTTTGAAATTCCTTTTAGATGGATTCTAGGACTTCCAATTCTATCTTTTATGTCATTTATTTTTTCTTTATACTTAAATTATCTTAGTTATTTTTGCTTTGTTTTGGAGGTATTCCTTAATTTGATGATCCAACTCACTAATCTGTTCTTCATTTGTAACCAGTATGTAAGTCAGCCCATCTATAAATTTTTAAAGATCAAAAATCATATTTTACATTTCCAGGAGCTCTAGTGTTTTTTCAAATAGGTTTTTTATACTCCCAAATATGAAGTTATTAATTGCACTTATTAAAAATCTTATTCTATCTTCCCTATTAACTTTCTCCTCAAATCTGGTTCCTTAGGTTGTTAAATTAGATGACTATTTCACAGTGTCGATTTTCTTCAAGATGGTGATAATTCTTGGTTGTCTGCACATCTTTGTGTTTGGGAACATCTGTTTGCCCATCTAAGAAAGCCTCTGATTAAAGGATGTTATTTAGTGATTGTTGGAGAAGGATGAGATGTAAATCTGTGTGATTCTATTAGTAGCTTATTTTTTCTAATGCAGGAACTTGTACTCCCATGATGTGTTGGTAAAGTGGTACACTGTCTAGGTTTTAAAATGAGTTTTAGTTGATGTTTTAGTGGGTGAATGAACTCTGCTGCCAGCTGCTCAGCACAAGCCCAGAGAAACCAGTGCCCTGCTGGTAACAGTGCCAGGCAGAACCCCATTCCAGGTTCAGGGCTCTCGCCATGGAAAGAATTCAGAGACAAGAGGGGCCAGTAGAAATAAGTAGTAAAGTTTATTAGAGAAAAAGAGAAAGAAGACACATTAAAGAGATAGCGTGGGCATATTCAGGGAGAAGTATTCATTGAGTGGGAATGCGTTGGCTTGTTCCATAGGAATATTTTGCTGGTGGCAGGTTTCCATGGAAACCTTTGAACACTAGGGGCTTACAAAGTTTGTATTAACCATGGTTTGCGTTAACTAAGTATCTTCTTTGTTCTAGAAGGAGATAGCTATCAGGACTGGTGGCCTGCCATCATGCACCAAAAATTTGTCCATGGCAGATGTTTAACAATCTTTATGACCCCATGCTTTTTGTCATTAACTAAGAGTTTGCTTTGGGCCCATGATTTTACAAGCTGTAATGGTTTTGGGAGGCTTCAGAGCATTAGGGGAAATTTTGGCTCCTTGAAGTTTGCAGCTGAAGCTTGCAGATCTTTGTTAACTCTTTCAAAGCTGAGTAAAAGACCAAGAACCCTGGACTTGATGCACTATTCTATCCTGCCTTACTAGGACAGGGTAGAAAACATCTTGCCTGCTACTCTCTGCTTGCAGAGCTTCTGCCTCTAAATGCTCGCTCCCTGCCTCTGGCATCTGTTTTTGCTTGTAGTTTTCTTTGTTACTCTGATTCTAGGCCTGATTTCTATTTTTTTTCAAATATTAAAAAAAAATCTCATCCACTGATAGCATACTTTCTTGTGTCCTAGTGTATTTTTATAAGTTCACATTTTCTCCCATTTCTCAGAATTTGAAATGTGAGGGAAAGTAGGTATATGTGCTCAGTTTAGTTTATTGTTTTATTCTTCTGCTCAACCCTCCAATGGTTTCCCATCTCCTGCACAGTAAAATCTAAAAATTGCATCCACAGCCTAATTTTTCCTTAATGATCTGGCCCCTAGCTACCTTTCTGGCCTCAATTTTCTACTAATCTTTCCTTTAATAATTCTGCTCCAGCCATATATGCTTTGTTACTGGTTAACAAACACATCAAGCTAAGCTCCTTCTCCAAGCTTTTGTTGTGCACCTTCTGTTCTTCTTCTCCTCCAAATGGCTGCACAGTTCCTCCACAGTTCCCAAAGGTTACATTATCAGAGAGTATTATCCTGCCTACTCTATAAAATAGCACCTCTCCACAAACATCACTTTCTTTCCCTCTTACCTGGCTTTATTTTCCTTTGCAGCATTTACCACTTCTTATCATATTATACACTTACTATTTTTTTTTTTTTTTCAAATTTTGGATCTTCTCCACTAGAACGATAGCTCTAAGAGAATAGCAAGTTACCTGTTTTATTCACTCTTGTAGCTTAGTACTTTAGTAGGGCCCATCACAAAGTAAGCATTCAAGACATACTTGCTGGGGGAATAAACAAACATCATTTTGATCTGTTCCCCATGGCTCATTGGCAAAGCAAACAGCAGTTCTCTTCGGAGAATATTTCTGCCCACTCCATTGGGCAGTCTGATCATCACTATAGACTCACTTATCCTGCTCTAAGTAATATGTCTTATGGAACTCCAGGAGGCCAGTGCAGTTTGTTTTTTTGTTCATTTTCCTCTTTGTCATGGTCTTATCCAGCCTGAGAGAAGGTAAACTTAGCCCTGTTTTTCCCTCTCCTTTTGGCTCAGTTTCAGCTCCAGATCTCCTTTAGTACTGGTTTTCACAAGGACACACAGGCATCTTCCAAGAACAAAACCTAATTTTCATATCTCAGACAATCTAAGCTAGGTTCATAGATAAGACCAAACTAAAAAGTGTCTAGTTCAGCAGGTGGACAAAGAGAAAAATTTATATATCAATATGAAATTTCTGCATTGAGACTATTTTTCTGCATTCAGGAAATTCTCTTTGGAATAATGGCTCAGCAGTTACCTTGTATCTTCTCATCTAAGTCAAATCCTCATGGTAGTTTCTTGCCACATAAGGGGAGAGAATGATCCAAAGACAAACTATGGTCTTAATCCTAGAAGGCAAAAAATGTTTAGGAACCTCCCAAATGGCAGTTGCTCCAGTTAAAAATAAAAGACAACAAAAATGAAAATTTTATTGGGCATGCTATTAAATGACATAATAGAAAATTATTGGTATCTGGTTAGTTGCTTCTGAAACAAATTTTTTCAGTTTTTCAATCAATAACATTTATAAAGACAAAGAAATGAAAACACATGATTCTCAAAACTAAATGTGCTAACTATCTCTCTAAAATACAAGACGGAGGAAAAGATTTGATTAAAAAAATAATGCTTGGGTTCCACATCATGAAACAAAGAGTCTGAATGTAAGGGCACTTCTGATTTTCTGTCCCTACTGTCTGTCCCTTGGTTCAGATGCAGGACCTGTACCAGACAGTATAATAATTATTATGTCATTCTTAGTTTCTGAGCCCCAAGTCTCAGGAAATGGGGTTAGAAGATGGCAACTCACTTCATCAAAGGTGCACCAAGTAAAAGCCCATCAGAAACCAGAAATTTAACTTGGAGTGGCTCATGTCAACTTGCCCTTCAGTGGTTGTTTTGCTTTGCTAAAGCTGCTGAACTGCAATATACCAGAAATGGATTGGCTTTTATAATGGGGATTTATTAGCTTAAAAATTTATGGTTCTAAGTCCATGCATATGTCCAAATTAAGGCCTCAACAGGACGATACCTTCTCTGAAGAAGGGCTGCCAGCATCTGGGACACCTCTGTCACATGGGAAGGCACAGGGCTGGTGTCTGCTGGTCCTTCTCTCCCAGGTTTCGTTACTTTCAGCCTCTGGCTTCAGACGCTTCCTCTCTCAGCTTCTGTGGGTGTGGCCTTGTCTGTCAGCTTCTCTGAGGCTTCTCTGAGCTCTCTGGGCTTCATCTCTTTGCTTCTGTGTGTGTTTTATCCTTTCATAAAGGACTCCAATAAAAGGATTAAGACCTACCTTGAATGGGCTGGGTCACTTCTCAATTGAAATAACCTAACCAAAAGGTCCCACCCACAGCAGGTCTGCCCCCACAGGAATGGATTAAAAGAACATGGCATTTTCTGGGGTATATAATAGTTTCCAACCAACTAAATAGTATTGGTACCAGTGATTAACCACCTGAAAAATAATAATAATAAATTAGTTCCCTAATCATATCATTTGCAAAAAAAAGAAAATGAAAGAATTAGAGGAAAATATAGCTTTTAATCTGTAATAATAAATAAAGGAATATCTAACACAATAAATACAATAAAGGTATTCCAATAGTTTTGATAAAGGTACTCAATAACTGGTGAATTAAGAGACAAGACTAGTTCACATACTGTCTCTGTTGTCAAACAGTAAATATGAATAGATTTTCCTCTATTTGAAGGTGAAAATAAACAGAAAATCCCAAAACATAAAAATCTACCTGAAATATTTCAAATAAATGAGAGGAGATGGCACCAAGAAGAGGAAGAGTATGTCTTTGAAAATAATTTGCTGTAAGATTGTCAAAAATATTTAAAAATTGTCATCCTCAATAGAGTATAATTTGACCCGACCTCTCTAAAAGGAGCAAAGTCAGAAGGAAAGTAAAAGATGAAGGAAAATAGGATGATGTGGAAAGGAATATGGAAGGTGGCAGCTTCAGCTTCCAAGTCAATGGAGCCAGTGTTGGACCACTAGGTACTAAGGCCTTGCTTGGTTGCTCCTTCCTCACTTTGTTGTTGGGAATCTCTTAAGGATGTAACTCCTTGGTGGTAGCTAGGTCATGTATCAAACCCACACTGGACAGGAGTCTAGAATATGTAATGTTTGGATTTCCTGTCTCTAACTTGCAGTAAGGAACATTACAGGGGATTGTAATGAAGTTGAGTGAGTAAATTTATAAAATCAATCACTTTAGTTATTCTTTTTTTTTGTTACATTTGCTGCAAATACTTCATGTGTACTTTGTGTCTTTTGTTTATGAAGTCATCTGTTAGACATATTTGACTTTTGATGTGGCCAAATTCAACAATTTTATTTTATAAATTCTGTTTTTGATATATTGTTTAAGAAGGCCTTTCTTATTTTAGTGCAAAAAATGTATTCTCCTATATTTTCCTCTAATTCTTTCATTTTCTTTTTTTTGCAAATGATATGATTAGGGAACTAATTTATTATTATCATTTTTCAGGTGGTTAATCACTGGTACCAATACTATTTAGTTAATAGTTAATTCTTCCTTAGTAATTCGAAATATCGCTTTTATAATAATCAAATATTCAATTTACATATTGTTTGTTTCTGGACCCTTTAATATAGGTCAGTGATTTATTTGTCTAATCCATGCCTTAATTACCATATTATTATAATGCATCTTAAATTTAGTAGAGAAAATACACCTCTCTTTGTTCTCCATTTTCAGAATCATCTTGGATTTTCTGACACATTCATTTTTCCATATTAATTTTAGAATTAGCTTTCAAGTTCAATTGCAAATTTCTTTGAGGCTTTTATTAGAATGGAATTAACTTTAACTTTATGGATTAATTTTGAAGATTTGATACCTTTATAATAGTAAGTCTTCCCTTCCAATAGTGTAAAATATCTCTCTATTTATTCTATTCTCCTTTTATGTCCTTTCATAAAGTTTTATAGTATTCTCCATAAAGGTCTTGCATATTTCTTAAGTTCATTCCTGGGAACTTTACAGTGCTTGCTTCTTTTATGGTAATTAGGGTCTTTTTTATAGGAAATATATTGATTGTGGTATGTTGCTTTTGTGTCTGGCTTCCTTGCTGAAGTCTTTTTTATTAGTTTTGTAATTAATATTTATAAGTGTCTTAGGTGGGAAAAGCCTTCTAACTAGGACAGTAAAGCAGAATCTATATGTGAAAATTTTGCTGGCTTTGTCTGCAGGAAAATAAATAAGTAAATATTTTAAAAACACCATAAATTTTATTGAAAAATAAATAGAAATCTGAGACAATAGTTGAAATACATTAGATAGAAAAATATTAATATTACTTATATGAAAAGGGTTTTATAATAAAGGAAAATATGATCACTATAAGAGGAAAGTATGCAAAGATCATGAATAAACATTTGCATAAACATAAAGAAATGATAATGTTTAATAAATGTGGGACAAAGGGTCAATCTCATCAATAGGTAGGAAATACAATTAAAACAATGCTGTAATTTGTCACCTATAATGTTGGCAAAGGCAAGCAAATGGCAATCCTTGTTTTCATTAGTTTGGAGTAGGAGACAGCCTTTTATGCAGACCCCTTTTAGAAGGCTCTTTCTAATAGATATTAGGAGCTTTACAATGTTCCTACATTCTGACTCAGCAATTTCATGTTTAGGAATTCTAAGATATGCATTTCTGAGGTTATTAATGGGTATGTGTAAATATAAAGGGTTTTCTGTGGTTTAAATAATTTTGGAAAATACTGACTTAAATAAAGATTTTAAACTAAGCTATACATTTATATTCTTCAAGAGAATATAATAAAGTTTTGCCTAAATGTATTCGATTATAGAACCATTTTTTTAGGGAGTACTTCAAGGGACTAGATTATCACACAGTATGGTTTGAGATATGTCAGTATGATCTCATTTTGGAGGCATGTAAAACTGAGCTTAAGAATGTTCATAAAAACCTTGGCTATTATAGCAAAAATAGTTACCACTCGAAATGTTTAAGAATAGATAGTGTTTAAATACACATGCACGTATGTAATTGAATACTCTAGTCATATAATATGCTTTAAAAGATTAATTAATGCAGAAAATGTTCCTGGTATTTTATAATGTGAAAAATCAGGTTATGAAGTACTAAGTATAGTATGTAAAATCCTTTAGGGGTATATATATATGTATAGAAATATTAAAATGTTAATAGGTGCCATTGCTACCTCATGAGGTTGTTACTAATTTCCTTTATCTCATTATTTATGAATAATTTCTTTTATCTTACTTGTGTTTCCAGCAATGATTGAAAATTAACTTTATTCTAAGGAAAATGTTTGTTTTAAAAGTTATTGCAAGAGTTGTCTTTCATGGCTCCAGAAATTAATGTCTAATGTATCTCCTCCCATCCCTCCATTCCTTTTTTTTGTCTCTATTACATGCTGTTCATACTACAAATTTTAATTGTGTCTGCATTTAATAGTTTGTACAATTTTCCTTACTCTCTGAAGGTGGCATTTAATACATGAATTTTTAAGTCAGACTTTATCTTTGGTGCAGGAAATATAAAGCGTCTGTTGCATTTTAAAATGGGTATGCAGATAATATCTTTCCCATTAATTATTAACTTCATAACTGAATAGGTTACATGAAATTTGAGCACTTCTTAGTTCTAAGGACATTATGTCATATGAATGGCAGGTCAATAGACACTTTGACTCTTGGTTAAATATGTATTCTGCAGGTTTTCTGCTTTCAAAATATTGTTCACAAAAATGTAGAGCTTACTGTTTCATGTGTGAAGAAATCAGTTATTACCTCATTTTCCCTTTGAACTAGGCTTATTCTTGTTAAAAGGGCTGTCTTCATTGTTTTTTCACTTCCCGTTTCAGTTCCTTGCCCTCATTTTCATCCAAGTTCCTTTTATTGTCCTTACCCCATGTGCTCATCAGTAGCAACTTGTGTTTCAGCAATTTCCGCCATACTTCCCTTCTCCACATAAAATTCTGTCCTTCCCCTCATTACCAACGAAGAATTGTTCAGTTCTCTGAAATCAATATCAAAAACTTCTCTGAGCTTTGGTTTTAATAACTCATAATGTATGGTCTTAATAACTGATAACAGCTCTCAGGGAAACCTCAGGACTCGTCTGCTGATAATGTCAGGGTCATGTCTCAGGCCCTGTAGGACTTTCTTTCTCACCTTTCCTGTAGACATCACGGATTCAGGCTGCCTTTCTCTCTTCTTTAGTGACTGACCATTCACTCTAACCTAGGTTTCTTCACTCCTCGGGACTCAGATTCAGGAGGCAGAGAAAGAGCTTCCAGTTTCAAAGAGCAGGAAGGACAAAGGAAGTCACGGGAGAGAGGAACAGCCTGGCATCGAAGCCCTTGCGTGTGGGTGAAGTACAGGATGTGTGTTGGTTTGTGGTGGGACATCAAGGTAGAGGGCCCCGATCAGGAAAGACCCTGTGGGCATAGAGAGGGGTTTGGATTTTAACTAAAGGGATTCTCTGACACTTTAAGTAATCAAATACTTGATCATATTTAACATCATAAAGATCTGGTGAGATGTAATGAAATGAAGGAGAGTGAGACTGGAGGCTGAGTATTGATGGCAAGAAATGTGAGGAAATTGATTAGAAAAATAATGAAGACTTGGTGTTTGAGCAGAGACAGAACAATGGCATAAATGAAAATGTTGGCAGGGGCCTTGAGAAATGAGTAGGCAAGGGACAGAATCCAACTCAAAGCTGCTTAGGCAAAAAAAGAAAGAAAGGAAGGAAGAAAGAAAGAAAGAAAGGAAGAAAGGAGGAACGGAAGGGAAGGGAAGGGAAGGGAGGGGAGGGGAGGGAAGGGGAGACATTCATTGGCAGAAGTTAACCAAAGGAAGGAGTTTGGAAGTAGAGAGTCATCACTGCTGATGTTACTCTCATTGCAGCAGGGGACATATTTAGCAGTAGCTCCAGGCTCAGCTATTTCCAGTTGTGCCTGTAGAGAGGGAAATGGGCTCTTTCCTTCAGGCCTTATTTGAAAAATCTAAGGAAAGGATTAGCTTGCCTTCTTTTGTCAAGTGTTCCTGCCTCCCCCACCCCCTCTCCCCCATCATTATTACTATAAAGGATAACATTCCATGATTGGCCTGGTTTGGTTCAAGTGCTCACACTATAAATCAATCACTTTAATTGTAAAAGGTGATGGCAGTTTTCATTCAGACCCTATGGCTGGTGGTGTAGGGTGGGGTGCTATTTCCAGAACAGAGAGGTGTACTGGAAAAAAAGAAAGAATTTTCACTACAAGGAGAGTAACAGAAGTTGGAGGAGTCATTACTTAATAGATGGGGGAGCTGACCACAGGGCTTAGTTCAGATTAAATACTGTAAGTATCTAGGGGTGCCAATTTGACCTCAGAGAGCTAACATAAAATTGGGAGACACAGACAAGCAAGCAGCAGTTGCAATACAGTGTGATGAGTCTTACTAGATGATACAATACAGCCTGTACTGTAATGCTTTCTCCTCAGATCTTCACCTGGCAGGCCACTTCTGGTCATTCAGGTCTCAAGGATCACCTCATTTAAGAGGCTTTTTCTAACGTTCCAACCACATCATCCTCTGTAATTTTCATTGTGCGTGTATATAATTGGTAGTTCTTGATATTTTCCTCTTTATTTACTTGTCTGTTTTCACTTTTTTTCTCCCCTCTCACCCTCACTGTAGTGTAAGCTCTATGAGATGGGTATTTGTCTTGTCTGTCTTATGGTAGGGACTCAAATATTTCCTTAAATGAATTAACAATTCATACCTAAATTCAAATGAGAAATTTTGTGACATTTCTCTTTATTTCTTAAAGTTATATCGCATCAGTAAAAGACATATGCTTTAATTTCTCAGATTTGTCACCTTCATTTAAACTACTAAATCTTTTCATGTGTGGTCTTCTTTGTCTGTATTTCATATTTAGGGTCTAATACTTTCCCAGTGATAATGGCAATTTTGGTAGTTTCTGTCAAAAAGTGAGAATTCTGTTTAGATATTTTAGTCCTCAACAAAGAGATTATGGAAAAAAAAAATTTGTGGTAGTATTACTTCACCAGAGTTGGTATTTATTTAACTTCTAGGAGGAGTTAGGAGGAGGTTACAGCCTAAAACAGCCATGGTTCATTCTGCCCTCCAACTTTGCCACCCAAAGTTATTGAGGCCAGTGTACTCCTTCTCTAACGGACAAGGCTGCCCATTATTTCCGCATTCCTTGCTGGGAAATCAGTAATCAGTGGAGTCATGCTTGGGTATTTTAAACTTACTATCCAAGAAGGCTTTTTTTTTTTTTTTTTTTTTTTTACTATATAGTAAATTGGGGCTGAGATTCTTCTTCAGCTGGTTTAAATCAGTTATTTAGAACCAAATAACCATTGAGAACTAGAAGCTTGTGTCTATTCCATATTTGTAGTCATGCATCTTTTTTTTCTCTGACTTATTTGTGCAGTCTCTCTCTTGCTTCATTTGACTACTTAGTGATTTGCTTATTTTACTAATTTTTCTCCAAAACACCAACTTCTTAGAATTTAAAGACTTGATTTTTTTCTGATTTATAATTTTATTTTATTATTTTTAAATTTATTTTGGAGAGAAAAATAAAACTCTTTATTGAAGAAGTTTAGAATACAAATAAGAATGGGAGAACAGTTCTCTGAGTGAGGCATGCAAAGACATTTTGATGATTTAGTCATGAGGAAAACTTACCAGAAATGAATGCCCAATATATACTTCAACTTACGCAGGTATGTTTAATGATTGGAGCAAAATGGGATCAATTAGGAAAAAGTATATGTAGGAGATGACTTACACAGAATAATACATCCTTTTCATGATGACTATTTTACCTGGATTTAAAACGAGTGTATATTCTTCTCTTCTGAATTAAAATTCTTCAGATGGCCAGAAAGTCTGCAAACACACATCAAATACATAATAGTTTACTGTTAATATGTGCTATGTTCAATGTGTTGTTCCTCACTAACAATTCAAATTTCAGTAAGTTGTGCAAATTGCAATGAACAATGTGCATTAAAGAAGCATTTCCATCAATCCTTGTATAAATATCTGCTATGCATTGTCTTAGATGATTTGTCTCTAATTTTCACTGAATAAATTTGCGCCTTCAGCATGCCTTGGAAGAGGTAATTGAGAGCATTCAATCTATTAAAATATATATATTGTGAAGGTTTCCAGACTTTGTGACCACCTGTATTTGATTTTTTGTAAGATTCATCTATTGTAAGTCTCATAAACATTTTTACTATTTGTATAATCCAAGAAAAATTGGGTACCAATTATGAGATAGTGGAGGAAACAGTTACAAAAAATGTATCTTCTTGGTTTTCAAATAATTCTATACCAAAGCATTCTGGTGAAAATAAAAGTGATTTTTAATCTATAAATAAAAGATTCCCAGAATGACATTGAGGATATAGTACAAATTTGGTTTTAAAATAGATTTAAATTTAAAACAGGTCTTACAATAATTTCAATAAATCTGCATTCCAGAACACAATGTGCAGGTACAACAATTATGTGATGACTCCTTAATGCTCTAAGGATAAAGATCTTTCTCAAATACAGAAGGAAATTAGGTCTTTCTGCAATGCTAACCCTAAAATCTATTCTCCTTTATAGACTGCAATATTATTGTCAGTTTCATATACTTTTACTTTATAAAGAACTCCCATAGGAAGAAATTTCTGAAGGTTTTCCCAGATATAAACAGCCACGTTTTCTGTCATGCTGTAGGAAAAAAAAAGAAGTTCAAAAAGCAAATGATAAATTTTCATGTTTAATATTTACCGAGAACAGAAATTCTAGCTTTATAAGAGATCATCAAACTAAAACTTCAGAAATCACACAGCAATCATAGAAAATGTTAAAATCAATACTTCCTTTTAACTGTCTGTGTAAGGCAAGATAGTGATACCCGCGTCACCACATCAGTGAAGTATGACACATCTGGGTCCAGATTCTTGTGATCAAGGGGCTTCATAAGTGCCTCCTCCATATACTATGTGAGGCCAGTCAGGTTCATAACCATCCCTATAACAGGATCAGTGTCTCCATACACTGTCA
Source organism: Choloepus didactylus (assembly GCF_015220235.1). Classification (NCBI taxonomy): domain Eukaryota; kingdom Metazoa; phylum Chordata; class Mammalia; order Pilosa; family Megalonychidae; genus Choloepus; species Choloepus didactylus. The sequence continues at coordinate 29,753,108 of NC_051326.1, read as the reverse complement.
CCACAACTTTGTAATTGTGTCCATGGCCATTTGGATTGTTGCAGTTCCCAAACAGTTTCAAGTTTTCATTACTCAGAAATTTGCTGTGGAGCCGGTAGCTCGCGCTGAAAGAGACAAGGCGGGAGACTTGGGCACGACAACGACGACCCGAGCCCATAGAGCTCGTGGTCTTCCAGGCCCGCTTGCCTCGCGCGCCCGCCCGGCCTTCCTGGGCCCGCGGCGGGGGAGGGGCTATAATTTTATTTTAATAAATCTTCCTTCCTACTTTCAATTTGTTTTATTTTTTCTTCTCTAATTTCTTGATTTTAAAGGCTAGTATGTTTACATTTATTTCTGTGTACCTGTGTGTTTTAAGGACATGAATTTACTTCACTATACCCCTTTGACCATTTGCTTAAGTTGTAACTGGTAATTTCTCATTTTCATTATTTTCTGAATATTCTGAAATTAAAGTTTCTATTTTTATTTTCATTTATGAGTTATTTTGGATATTTTTGTTTTGTTTATAATTTCCAAATTGCTTATATTTTTATTTATTAGTCATAAATTGTGGCTTACATTATTCTTGATTTTTGAAAATAATAGTTTTTTTGTCCTCATCAATGGTCATTGTGTCCTCATATACAATCATTTAAAAATATCACCTTGCTACTTCTTTAGGATTCATAATTGATAAATGTCAATTTATAATTTCATATGTATAAAGTTACAAATATTTCAGAGTACTCTTCAAGCCTAGGTTTTCAATTTCCCTTATCTTCTATGCATTAATACTTATGATGATTCCCCTCACTTGATTTAAAGACCGATAGACATATGTTAAAATCCCATTCCCTTCACAGACACTTGCTATTTCACCTTATTTGTACATTATATATTTAATATTGTTATTTAACTTACATTTCAGGAGTTTTACTGTTACTCAAGTAGAATAAAAAGACTAATGATAAAAAATAGCTTGGTGCTTCATCCCTCTTCACTGTCAGTTCTGCATTCTAAAGAAAGCCCACTTTAAACTATTTTGTTTTTTTTGTTTGCTTGTTTGTTTCTTAAACCAGTCTTCTTTCCAGTTTGCAAATGTGCCAAGCCTGTTCTCACTCCAAATCTCTGTGTTTGTTTTCCCTCTGGCCGGAACACTTCCCCCACCCCAGGTCTTCCCTTGACCACCTTCTCATCATGTTAGGGTCAGCTCAGATGTCATTTTTTCAAAGACACTGTTTTAGTTCACTAAAGCTGCCAAGATGCATATACCAGAAATAGACTGGCTTTTAACAATGGGGATTTATTAGCTTACAAGCTTACAGTTCTGAGGCCTTGGAAATGTTCAAATCAAGACATCATCAAATGATATCTGAACTCCTCTGTCAGATGGCCAGGCACATGGCATTTGCTGGTCCTTTTCTCCTGGGTCTTGTTGCTTTTGGCTTCTGGTTGCTCCAACTGTGGCTTTCTTTCTGAGTTTTTGTGCTTTTCTGTCCTTTGTGAGTGTCCTTCTCTCTCAGCTTCTGGCTGTTTCTTTGTGTCTTTCATCCTCTCATAAAGGACTCCAGTAAGAGGATCAAGACCAACTAGGGCTTGCCTCAAATGAAATAGTCTAATCAAAAGGTCCCACCCACAATAGGTCTACACCCACAGAAATGGATTAGCTTTAATAACATGATTTTCTGGGGTCCATACAGCTTCAAACCATTAGAAAGTCCAAAGGACTTTTTCTTTCTCCTTAAAGTCTAGTAACTCTATTAGGATATGTCTTGGTGTTGGTCATTCTGGATAAATATTTACAGCTACATGGTATGCTCTTTCAATTTAAGCATCAGTAAGAATAAGAAATACATTGGCTTGAAGGCCATAAGCTATATTTAAAATGAAGAGTTTCTAATGATATAAAAAATCAGCTTCTCACCTATGGAAGAAGACAGGGAACCAACACATTATCTCAAAAAAGTGATTAAAAGAGAGAGTCAAGCATTCATCTTGCTTTTGCTATATTTGCACTGGGTAACCAAATAGTAGGTGAGGTAAATAGTTATTCATAAGACAATTTCCAACTAATAAATAAAACCAAAAAGATTGAATTAAAACATTGCCACTTTGCTTAAGAGTACACTTACTTTAAGTTTCCAAAACTCTCATATTGTCCTCAAGTGTGATTGCATATGATTTATTAAATCTGTAGTCATCAACTATCCTAAATGATTTATCAGTGTGAGATAGGTCAGACAAGATTCTTGTGGATAGAAGAATATGTTAGCTTTCTTCATGGAGGCCATGCTATTGAATACAACGTTTCAATCTTTTTGAAGCCTTTATTCAGAGGACATTTGAATTTAGAGGTAGTCCATCAACAATACAGGCAACAACACAACATTAAAAACATCTTAAATACAGAGTTCAAGGAGTGGTGGTGATGTGATCTGGCAAAAACTGAGTAAAATGCCCTAAACAAAAAATAATAGCAGCCACTATGGATAAAAATAGCTAGAATTTCCTGAGAATTTGCCCTATGGAGCACTGGACTACTCTCATTTGATTTTCAGAACAAACCTTTGAGGCAACATACTGTAATTTTCCCAATTTATAAAAAATTATAAATATCCTTTGGGTTATAGCCTATCCCTGAGCTAGGGATGGAAATTGAGATTTTACTGATTGACCAAAAGGAGACCCATAGGAGTTTAGAAACTTCTCCAGAGTCACACATTTAATAAACTTGGAAGTAAGGAAAATTGGCACCAGTCCCAGAAAAAAAGGGATGGGAAGTAGGGAGTGAGGAGGGGGCTGCCTTCCACTTGCAAAAAATTTACAGAAGTTGCCAAGGTGCAATTCACAATTCCCCTTCTTGAGAAACACTGCTGTGTCACAAGAAGCAGGAAGAAGGGAGGAAAAATAAGACCCCATCAAATTCCCTGAATTGAAAGGAAATGGGGAGAAGACTTCACAATCTGCCTCATAAGCTTTCAGAATCAATTTGCTCAAGACCTAGGGTAAGATAAAACTAGTAGAGAAGTTTCAGAACCCCAGAGGAAAAAAGTATTTCCAAAGATATATTTCCCTGCTGGGACCTATCATAGCCCTGGTCCTTCTGTAAAACCTATACCCTAGAGAAGATGAGTCACAGCTTTCCAGCATAAGCTGTTATTGGAGAATATTAACAATTTCTGTACGACTAGTCCTGGGAACAAGTCACTCACGTTAGAACAAATATCAGAAGAGAATAGACCTTTTCTCATTGTATAAACAGAAATAGCAATGAAGCCTGAAAAATAAAGTGGACAGCATGAAAAAGCTGTATGAGTTTTAGCACTCAGGCAGAAAAAGAATGTATTTTTGAAAATTACTTACTCTAGGAAACATCTGCCTCATATTTTCAATGAAAGTAAACTTACAGCGAAAGATGAAAGATGGAAAAAACCAAGAGACTGAAAAGAAAATTGAGAAGGCATTGTAAGGAAGAAATGTAGGTAAATTATGATACAATAAGATTTAAGATGGCAATGAAAACAGTAAAGAACCGAATGTACATTCTGTTCTAGATTACAGACTTACAAACTTGAGAAGTTCTCCCAAATGCATAAAAACAATGTTATGAAAGGAGAAAATAAATTATGAAAAATAGGTCATAATTCAAAATATGGATAGAATCAGTAGTACAAAAGCAATAATCAACTGCATAAAAGAAAAATGTTTTCCTAAGCTGAAGACCTACACTTACAAATTTATAGGACAGAACATTAAGAAAGAATATTTAGAGAAGAAGCTAACATTTAGATTTATCCAAGTGATTTTTTCTCAAACTTCAAGGATGAAGAAATATTAGAAGCATTCAGGCATCTACAAAGAAGAAAATATTAAGCTGGGCTTTCATTTCTCTTTATTTTTTTATTTGTTTTATTTTATTTGTTTTACTGTTTTATTTGTTAATTGCCAAAGAACAAAGTACAAATGTCTTTATAGTTGTGAATGAACAATATCATGACCCAAGAATCTGAAAGCTAGCCACCTCATCATTTAGATGTGAAACAACAGAAAGATACTGTTATAAAGACTCAGAAAATAACCTTCATATATAATTTTTCTGAAAAATAAAAAACTATTATTAAAGTAATGGCATTTGGGAGGCTCCCAGCTTAGTCTTCTATCCCCTACTTTTGCAACTATCATCAAAGCCTGTCAGTTGGTAAGAGCTCCCTGTTTATACAGAGCTCCAGGTCAACCTTCCCATGTGGGGAAATAGATCTGCATGCAATGCAGCAGGAACTCACAGAAGAAACCTAAAATAACCATCTCAGCTTCTCATTCTTAAATTGAAATAGACAATGGAGGCCAACCAGACTTAAGAACAAATGAGCAGAATAAGAGATTAAGATAAAGAGTTAAAAAGCAAAAACAGGACCTCTGAGAGAAATAAGAGATAATTCTGGGAACACGATATCATCAGAGGCATTCACTTAATATTGCATCCAAAAAAGGGGGTGGGGGGAAGCAGCTATGAAACAGATACAACAAAATAAGTAAAAGCTCTTTGAAATTTAAAATATAGTGCCTTATGTTTTTTATTTTTTTATTTGTTTGATAAGTAAAGTTAATAAAAAATAAAAAAAAAAAAAAAGAGAAAAGGAAATAGTCGAGACAGGGAAATGAGCTGGAAGCATTGATTGCAAGTCATCAGCCTATGTATGAGCATGTCCAGTGAGAGGCTGCAGAGAACAGAAAAAATGGACAGATTACTGGGGAACACAGGGATGAGCAGAATGCAGGGAACCCCTAGAGGGGTTTGAGAGAAAGCCACCAGAGAGGTAGCAGGGGAGTCATATCACCTTGGTGTCATATAAGCAAATGGGAGAGAGTTTCAAGGAGGGATGGTTGACATTATCAGATTATATTGTTTTTGTCATTCAACAGATTGAGTTCCTACAAAGGATGTAGCATCAGATGTTGGTTGTTTATACTGTTTTGCCATGAGTTTCTTAAATGCAGGTATACTGTCTTATTTATGCCTCGGACTCTAGAATCTATTCCAGTACTTGACACACAATGGAGTTCAATAAAGGAGTGTTAAATAAGTGTGATGTGTTTCCTCTGGTTAAGTGAGGGACTTAAAATGTATGGCACATGGGCATAAATAGCTGATTTCTCTTCATTCTTTAGAGAACTTTCTTGTAAATAATGCTTGGATTTGAAAGATCTCAGGAAGAGTGGAATGTGGTTAGGCACTTGCCATTATGTAATTTTTAAATGGGCCAAACCTCATTATTTTCAATTTTATCATCCTTGACTTTTCTGTGTTTACACCTCTCTTCCTCTTTGCGCTCTTAACTAACTAACTAACTAACTAACTAACTATCTAACTAACTAACTAAATAAATAAATAAATAAATAAATAAATATAGTGCCTAAAATAGAAAATTCCCTACAAAGTTTGGGAAATAAAGTCAAGAAAATCCACCAGAACATAAAGTGAAAACACAGAGATGGAAAATATATGTGAAAAGTTCAGAGACATGGAAGGGACAAAATCCATTCAGGCAAATATATGTCTAAAAAGAAAGAATAGAGAATAGAATAGAATGAAATTTCCTAATACTGAAGAAAGACATGAAACTCAGGAAGACTGAAACAAAGACATTGTGAAATTTCAGAACTGCAAAAAATGAAGAAATTATTCTAAAGCTCCAGAGAGAAAAAGTTCACATACAGAGAAAGATGGAACAGATTAAATGTATGTACAGGATGCTAGAAAACAATGGCACAGTACTTAAAAGGTTCTGAAGGAAAATTCTTTTGCATTTAATATATTCTGTATGCCAGGTGAATCATCAAATTGCATAGGAATGCCACTCCAAATACAAAGCAAACTAAAATATGGCATGATTTTAGAATGTAAGGAAATAATCCATTTTTACCATGACTCTAGGAATATTCCACTCCTATTAATGCAGAGGTCATGAGAAAGGGATACAATACTAACACCCAACTTGATAAAGCCTTGAATAGCACTTAAATATGCAATATATAGTATATATGATGTGTGCTGGTGTGCTGGTCTGTATATATTATGTTCCCCAGAAAAAGCCGTATTCTTTTTTTTTTTAATTAAATTCAGTTTTACTGAAATACATTCACACACCATACAATCATCCATGGTATACAATCCACTGTCCACAGTATAATAACATAGTTATGCGTTCATCACCACAATCTATCTCTGAACATTTTCCTTACATCAGAAAGAACCAGAACAAGAATAAAAAATAAAAGTGAAAAAAGAACACCCAAATCATCCCCCCATCCCACCCCATTTGTCCTTTAGTTTTTATCCCCATTTTTCTACTCATCCATATAGTAGATAAAGGGGGTGTGATCCACAAGGTCTTCACAATCACACTGTCACCCCTTGTAGTTTACATTATTATATAATTGTCTTCAGGAGTCCAGACTGCTGGGTTGGAGTTTGGTAGTTTCAGGTATTTACTTCTAGCTATTCCAATACATTAAAACCTAAGAGGTATTATCTATATAGTGCATAAGAATGTCCACCAGAGTGACCTCTCGACTCCATTTGAAATCTCTCAGCCACTGAAACTATTTCGTCTCATTTTGCATCCACCTTTTGGTCAAGAAGATACTCTCAGTCCTATGATGCCAGGTCCACATTCATCCCCAGGAGTCATATTCTGCATTGCCAGGGAGATTTACAACCCTGGGAGTTGGGTCCCACGTAGGGGGGAGGGCAGCGAGTTCACCTGTCAAGATGGCTCAGTTAGAGAGAGAGAGGGCCACATCTGAGCAACAAAGAGGTACTCAGGGGGAGACTCTTAGGCACAATTACATGCAAATTTAGACTCTCTTTTGTGGTAACGAGATTCATAAGGACAAGTCCCATGATTGAGGGCTCAGCACATCAAACCGCCAGTCCCAATGTTTGTGACAACATCAACACCAGTCCAGGTGAGGATGTCCGACACATCCGCACCTTCCCCCAGATCCTCGGGGCTGGGAAGGGGGAGGCTGTAAATATATTTTTTATTATCTGCCCAAATTACTCTGGGGTGTGTCACTATTTCACTCCAGCCTATACTAACCTACCATATCTCACTTCCTATTCAAAGTTCCATGCAATTGTGGTGTTTGAACAAATCAACTGTAGAGTTGTACCGTTTAGAAAATTTAGATCCTGTACCAAATAGATATCTCTTCCCTTGGTCTCATATGGAAGTTGAAGTTTTAAAACACAATCAGTTTCAACCTTTACCCTTTGGCCTGGCTTGCCCTGGTCTTAACCAGACCTTCTTCATTCATATCACTAATTGAAGTCTGGGCTCTTTTTCAGCCTTTTTATTTTTTTATTTTTTGACAGTGAAAAGCCATATTCTTCAATGCAATCTTGTGAGGGCAGACATATTAGTGTTGATTAGGTTGGAAACTATTGATTGAGTGTTTCCATGGAGATGTGACTCAATTAACTGTGGGCAAGACCTTTGATTGGATAATTTCCATGGAGGTATTACCCCACCCATTCAGCGTGGGTCTGAATTAAGTCACTGGGGCCATGTAAAGGGTTCACAGACAGAAGGAGCTCAGAGCAGCTGTGAGGGACATTTTGGAGGGCAACTGAGAGTGACATTTTGAAGAGGAGCTGCAGCTAAGAGAGGACAAATGCTCCAAGAGCAATATTTTGGAGAATGCCATTTTGAAATGCAACCCGGGAGCAAGCAGATGCCAGCCACATGTCCTCCCAGCTAACAGATGTTTTCCGGATGCCAACAGCCTTTCTCCAGTGAAGGGACCCTATCGTTGATGCCTTAGCTTGGACATTTTATGGCCTTAAGACTGTAACTTTGTAACAAAATACCCCCCCCCCTTATAAAAGCCAACCCATTTCTGGTGTTTTGCAAAATGGCAGCAATAGCAAACCAGAACAGTTGGCTTTCAACTTTTAGCACCAAACTTTGGACAAAAACACAAAAGAATTAATTGGGGCTTAAAACAAAATGGATATATTATTGAACTTAATATTATAAAGTAAAGAGGTAAAACAGAGAGGAGCTGTAGAGGGAATGGCAGTAGCTCAAATGCTCTCACTTTAGACAGTAAGAGATCAAAGGATACTGTCTAAATTTTATGGAACAAGAAATGGAGCTTTAAGCATGTTATTTAAAGTTCTAAAGGCAATCAAGTGAATAATTAAAATAATATAATTGTCAGATCTTGGCAGGGGTGTGGTTAGGGAGAAAGAAAAGATGACGGCTAATGAAAGTGAGCTAAACCTTCAGTTTTCAGAGACAGCAGTAAAGAGTCATTAAACATTTAGCAAACACTTATTGAGCATCTATTATATGTGACAAGCTGTTCTGGGTATGATATACATCAGTGAACAACAGAGAGAACTTCTTGCCCTGGGAAAGCTTCCACTATAGAAGGAGAAGCAAACAATAAACAATAGACTCAAAATGAGGATGGGAGTAGTTACAGAACCCTGGAGGCAGGAGATGGACACCTATAGGAGTGGTGACCCTTGGTCAAGGTGCTCAGCCAGTGTGTGAGGATCCTGCCAAGAGCTCAGGTCATTGTTGTAGTCTTTGCAAGTCAGCCTCTCAGGGTATAGAGCAGGGTGGAATGCGGTGAGGAGTGGACCTGGAAGGACAAACAGAAGACACCCAGCACAACATAATAAATAAATAAATTATCTAAGGTGTCGGAAGATAATGCAGTCTATGAGGGAAAGGCAAACACAACAAGAAGAATCAGAAATGACAGGGTGTGGGAAGGGGGCTGCAATTTTAAATAGAGGTGTTCCAATACAGCTTATTGGGAAGACCTTGTTTGAACAAATACTTGAAAAGGTGAGGGGGTGAACTATGTGGATAGATAAATGGAGAAAGCATTCCAATGAGAGGGAAGAGTCACAGTAAATGCCCAGTGGTGGGAACATGCTTGAAGAATAGAACAGGGAACCCTAGAGGTGATAATTCAACTTAAGCATATTCTAGATGGAGAGTGTGCCAGTTTGGATGTATTATGTCCCCCCAAATGCCATTATCTTTGATGCAGTCTTGTGTGGGCAGGAAACATATTGGTGTTTGATCAGGTTGGAGACTTTTGATTGAATGTTTCAGTGGAGATGTGATCACTCAACTGTGGGTGAGATCTTTCATTGGATAATTTCCATGGAGGTGTGGCCCCACCCATTCAGCATGGGCCTTGATTAGTTTAATGGAGCATTATATAAGCTCAGACAGAAGGAGTGAGCTTGCTACAGCCAAGAAGGAGACTTTGAAGAATGCACAGAAGCTGAGAGAGTAGCTGCAAATGAGAGACAGTTTGAAGATGGCCGTTGAAAGCAGACTCTTGCTCTGGAGAAGCTAATAGAGGACAAACACCCCAAGAGCAACTAAGAGTGACATTTTTGATGACATGCAGGCTAGAGAGGAATGTCCTGGGAGAAAGCCATTTTGAAACCAGAACTTTGGAGCAGATGCCAGCCATGTGCTTTCCCAGCTAACAGAGATTTTCCGGACACCATTGGTCATCCTTCAGTGAAGGTACCCAATTGCTGATGTGTTATTTGGACACTTTATGGCCTTAGGACTGTAACTGTGTAACCAAATAAACCCCATTTTATAAAAGCCAATCCTTTTCTGGTGTTTTGCATTCAGACAGCATTAGCAAACTAAAACAGAGAGGTTAAGTATAGAAGAACATTTCATTCACCCAACAGACATTTGAGGAGCACCAGTGCTGTGCCAGTTGCTCTTCTAGGGGCTGGTATTCCAGGATGTTATGATAAAGGACAAGGTCAAATACTATTGAAGCTTATATTCCAATGGGACAGACACAATAGCCAAATAAACAAGAAGATAAACACGGTGATTTTAGATCATGATGTGTTCTATAAGGAAAACAAGCCAAGTTAAAATGACAAAGGGAAGTGGGAAGGCAGGGGCTGTTGCAGACTGAGTGGTCAGAGAAGGCATCTGTGATGGTTTGAAGCTTCTGTGTACCCTAGAAAAGATCATGTTCATTAAGCTAATCCATTCCTGTGGGTGTAGACATATTGTTGGTGGGGCCTTTGATTATATTATTCAGTTGAGGCAAGCCCTAGGTGGGCCTTAATCCTCTTACTGGAGTCCTTTGTAAGACAGTGAAAGACAGAGAAACAGATAGAAGCTGAGAGAAGGACACACACAGAGGACAGATAAACACAGAAACTCAGAAAGAAAGCCACAGTTGGAGCAGCCAGAAGCTGAAAGCAACAAAACTTGGGAGAGAAAGACCAGCAGGTGCCACATGCATGGCCATCTGACAGAGGGGTTCAGGTATCATCTGATGATGCCTTGATCTGGACATTTCCAAGGCTTCAGAATGGTAAGCTTGTAAGCTAATAAATCCCCATAGTTAAAAGCCAGTCCATTCTGGCTTTAGTGAACTAAACAGATTTTGGTAACAAAAGAGTGGAGTGCTGCTTTGCAAATGCCAAAAATGCTGGAACAGCTTTATAAATGGGTAAGGGGAAGATTCTGGAAGAATTGTGAGGTGCTTGATAGAAAAGGCCGCAATTTCTTTGAAGAGACTGTTGGTAGAAATACGGACACTAAAGGTGCTTCTGATAAGGCCTTAGACAGAAATGATGAGATGCCATTGGCAACTGGAGGAATGATGATCCTTGTTTTAAAGTGGCACAGAATTTGGCAAAACTGAGTCCTGATATCGGATGGAAGGCAGAATTTGAAAGTGACAAGCTTGGATATTTAGCTGAGGAGATTTCCAAACTAAATGTGAAAACTGCAGCCTGGCTTCACCTTGCAGCTTAAAGTAAAATGTGAGAGGAATGGGATAAGCTGAGAACTGAACTCCTGGGTACAAAGAAACCAGAAATTGGTGGTTTGGAGAATTCTGAGATTTTGGAAAGTGAGTCCCCATTGAATAGTGCCCCATGTGAGGATTTAACTGAACATGGAAGCAGTCAGCCATTACAGTGCAGGATAGGATTAGAAATTCAGTTGTTCAGGAAGGATCTATGGAAAGTCCAATTGTCTGACAGTGGGGACCCCTGTGTACTGCATGCAAAACCGACAATTTTTTGTGTGATCTGTATGAATGGAACCACTGCCAGCCCAGACTAAAAGGACAGAAAAGGGACAGATTGAAGGAAAAATGGCTTCAAAGGCAGAACCATGGAAGCTGAGGTCTGGAGTGAAGATGTTTTCTTGGGTGGAGGGTGTGGATCCATAGATGTATGTGGAAAGGGTGAGTATGCCCTGGAGCTTGCAGAGGGTGGACCTTCTGCCCCATTGTTCAGGAAGTGTTACCACCACACGGTTCTCAGATGCCTGGGGGATTGTGGAGAAGTTGGCCACCCCATTGTTCAGGAAGAGTGCTGTTGCCCCAGTCTTCAGAGAGGAAACTCTGGCTGCCACCCCACTGTTCTGAGGAGGATAAGCCTGTACCCCAGAGATTGTGGGGATTGCTTGAGGAGGGTGACACCTAAAGTTCAGCCATCAATCACCCCAATGCTTGGAGATGTTGGAGTCTTCACCCCAGTGTTTGGGAACACAAACCTTTGGAAATAGTGGGTCTGCCACTCTATCAAGCCCTGAGGGCAAAATGTCATTCTATAAATGACTCTCAGACCTTGAAATCTAATAGAGGGTTTTGGAACTATTTGGGACCTCTGACCTCTGTTTCTTGTAAATTTCTCCCTATGGCATTGGGAAAGTTTACTCTATGACCATCCCTCCTTTGTATATTGGAAGCGAATAACTTGTTCTAAGTTTCACAGATTCATAGCTGGAGGAGAATTGTGCCCCAGGACAGACCACACCTGTAACTGATTTTGATGAGACTTTGTATTTAATATTGTTACTGAAATGATTTAAGCCTTTTGAGATATTGGGATGGAAAGAATATATTTTGCATATAGAACAACATGTCTTCTTGGAGGCCAGAGGCTGGAGCGAGATGGTCTGAATCTGTATGTGCCCCAGAAAATCATATTCTTAAGGCTAATCCATTCCTGTGGGTATAGACCTATTCTGGATGGGATTTTTTGATTAGGTTATTTCAGTTGCCCCAGGTGGGTCTTAATCCTCTTACTGAAGTCCTTTATAAGAAGATGAAATATAGAGAGAAAGACACAGAAGCTGAGAAAGAAGGACACACACATCAAGATCAATTCTTTTCAATTTAAATTTTAAGGCACATATCTGATCATCAATCAAATGCTGCTCACCCTGGCTTTCTGCCATGGGGAATTTTTTTGGTGACCATTATTTTCCTCTAAGTCCAATACTCTTTGACTAATTTTTGTGCATATATATTCATCAGGAATATATGATTCTTTTATCAATTTTTACTCAGTTTTAAAAATTCAGGTTTTAGCAGTTATCAGATTTATTTTGTGTTTTTTCTTTCCTCACTAATGTTCAGCATGAATTGGATATGAAATTCATTTATAGATATTATTAGCTAATGTAAAACCAAATTGTGAGCAATTTTGTGACAAAAGAGGGAAAGAAATGCACACGCACAGATATGGGGGAGACTAGGAGAGGGAGAAAGGTGGGAAGAAACAAAAGAAAATGGCAGCAGAGAGAGAGGTGGAGAGGGAGCAGCATGGGAGCAGCTATTTTGGTGAATTGAATGTGGGGCAATGGATTTGAATGTGGTGCATATGTGGGGAGAGGTGTTCAAGACATCTTTGGGGGTAAGTGTTTTACATGTTTAATATGTCATTGCAAACCATTTTTGTAAATATCACCTTTGGACAAAGCTTGGATTCATGGAAGCTTGGATTTGAGCAAAGGAGTCCTGTGCTTGCCCATCTTGGTTTGAGAGCAAATGCCCTTCCATAGCATGGAATACGTTTCTGCTCTTGAAAGACATGAGAAGGGACAATATTGCACAGTACATAATAAGTAATTAAGAGAAAAATAAGAAAACAGTAAATCACTTGAAAACTAATGCAAATAAACCTTAATTTGAAGTTGCTTTTAATTGTCCTTATTTTTTAGGGGGATAGAAAAAAAATTTCCTAAAATTCCATAGAATATTTCATAAGTAGTGTACTTTTGAATGATGCCCATACTGGGCCCAGCTGCATTTTTGCTAGAAAGTCATCTGAAATGGTATGCTATGGCTGTGTCTGGTCCTGCCCCAAACTTTTAGGTTAACCTTGAATAAGTGGTCACTCCTCCCTAAGCCCCAGTTTTCTCATGTGTAAAAAAAAGTGGAATGGGCTTTGTGTTTTTTCTAGCTCTGTTATTATAGGGTTGCTTTCTTTGGGATGTTTATATATGTCCTCTGGACACTCTCTAAATGACAAAAGAGCAGTGCTGACAAAACTTTGCCTTTCTTGTACAATATGATGACTGGGACACTCTCATTATTGAGCAGTTGCCACCCTTTCTTCCATTATTGACCCCCGTGGTAGGTCAGGTGCAGGGGCTTGACCCAAGCTGACCCCTGGTTAATGGAAACTGGGTGTAATCACATTAGCTCAGTTGGGAGTATTAAAAATTACATTAGCCATCCCTATACAAGTGAATCTACCAATAATTTATGTGATTGGTTTGCAATTAGACTATAGAGGTTACTGCTTTCTTTCTTTGTATCTTTCTGGTAAAGAATCAAAAGGAAAACCACCCAAAATAAATAGAAATTTCACAGTGCTTACAGATTTTGTTTTAATAGAATTTCATTCTATAGTTATTGATTTGGTCTCCCCAAGCAAAAGGCATTTTAGTGAATTAATTTTCTGTTGTCCATTTTGTATGATCTACCAAGAGTTCCTGGTAATGATTATAGATAAATTTGAATGGTTATTAAAGATATTTGTCAGAGCTAAGTTTTCAGGAATACTGAATTGATTTGAAATTCCCAGGAGAATATTTCTTTGCTAGGTCTTTATGATTCAATTACATGAAAAGTACTATAAATGAGTGAGTGTGAGGTATTATTGATACTTAGATTAGGAAGCCCTTAACTCTGCCTTTGAATGGGGGAAGATACAGGTAGACAAGACAGAGTAAATAGACATTACCTTTGTGAGGAGGTAGCTACCATGAATTAAATATTTAAGTAAATGTCAATTACTGTGCTAAATGTTTTACATACATCATATTAAGAACCCTAAGGGATAGGTGTTACTTGTATTTCATTTTACAGGTGAGAAACTGAATGAAGCTACCCTTTTTAAGCAAATTGTCCATATCACATGATTAATAGGTGGTTGAGCAAGACTTCAGAGCCTTGAACATTGTTCTTAATTCTGGTTATAGATCAAAAATCACCGGTGAGCTTAAAAAACAATAGCAACTGCCCCACGAGTAGCAGTAATAGTAAGGATCTATTGAATCAGAATCATTGGGAATGGGGCCATCTTTAGTTTGAAGAAGTTCACAGGTAGTAGTAATGGGCAACCATGACTGAGAGGTGAGAGGGAGTTTCATTGTGAGCATTCCTGGTAGGTTCTAGCTTTGGAAAAGCCCTAGGGTAAAATTAGTAATCATAAATGAACGGTACTTTCAGTGGCCTTCAGGAAATGGAACATGTTTGTCTTCCTGGGGTGGACAATGACCAGTTATAAGTGTATAAACTGTAAGTTAGTCCCTGCACTCGGAATGCCTGAGAAACACTTCTTTGTATCTAGGTTTATGGGAAGACTTGGAGTTACATTCTTCCTTCCACAAAGAGGAAAGTTAAGGAAGCTGAAACGTGAGCAGTGGAGTTACCGAATAGGAAAGAGATGCTCTTCCCAAGTCGGGTGAGTTGGAACCACCTAGGGAAGACTGGATTTTGGAGGCTTCAAAGTCTCTGGGGAATGACAAGGATGTACGTGGAGCCAGATGCTGGAGGCAGGGTCATGCAGTTGGAGAATGGAGAAATGGAACTGGCCTGCTGCATCTGAAACCCAGGCAATGTTATTCCTGTTCCTCTCATCAGTGGCATGTGGGGGAGGGTTATATCTGATTTTGGGCATCAGGCTTCAAATGGAGCATTGAAAAACTACAATGTTTTGAGAGGGTGGTAATGATGGTGGAATTTTGGAATTCAGAAAAGTCATTTTGTAAATTATCGAAGGATAAAAACGGGATGGCTTGAAGGATGGTAAACAGCAACTTAGAGGAAGACTTGTAAATATTTGAAGATGCCATGTGGAAGAGGTAAATTCTATTTGGCCCCATTGGGGACAACTGAAACCAATGGGTAAAAGTTAGGAGACACAGCTTAGTTAATTATAAGAAAATATTTTCTAACAGCCAGAACTTGCGAGTCTAATTCAAAGATGCAAGTGTACAGACAGGAGCTGGTCTACTACATTATTATTCAAGTTACAGAGTATATTCGATCATTGGTTATCTTTTTAAACCAGGTGTCCTTTAGCATCTCTTCCAATGTTTTAAACAAACCCTTTTTTTTTAGAATGGTATTTACTTCTAGCTATTCTGCTACATTAAGACCTAAAAATTAAGGCTATTCATATAGTATGTAAAATGCTCTTGACTCCATTTGAAATTTCTCAGCCAGTGAAATTTTATTTTGTTTCATTTTGCATCCCCCTTTTGGTCAAGAAGATGTTCTCAATCCCATGATATGAGATCCAGATTCATCCTCAAGAGTCATAACCTGCGTTTCCAGGGAGATTTACACCCCTGGTCCCATGTAGAGGGGAGGGCAATGAGTTCACCTGCTGAGTTGGCTTAGCTAGAGCGAGAGAGAGAGGGCCAATCTGAGCAACAAAGAGGTACTCGGGGAGATTCTTAGGCACAATTATAATCAGGTTTAGCCTCTCCTTTGCAGTAACGAGCTTCATATGGGCAAGCCCCAAGATAGAGGGCTCAGCATATCAAACCGCCAGTCCTCAATGTTTGTGAGAACATCAGCAACAATCCAGGTGAGGAAGTCTAACACTTCTGCATTTTCCCCCAGCTCCTCAGGGGGGCCCTGCATATATATTTTTATTCTCTGTCCAATTTACTTTGGACTGTGTCTCTATTTCACACTAACCTATACAAACCTACCAGGTCTCACTTCCTATTCAAAGTTCCATGTAATTATGGTGTTTGAACAAACTGACTGTAGAAGTTATATTGTTTACAAAATACAGATCCTGTACCAAATAAATATCTCTTCCCTTGGTCTCACATGGAAGTTGAAGTTTTAAAACACAGTCATAAACTCCTGAAAGCACTGGAAAGGGACTCATCAGACCTAGGGGATCCCAAGAAGGGATCATGAGCTCATTGTCTCTTATCTGCATGGCTCATGGCTACACAGAGTGAATAACAAAATCATGTTTTCAGAGGTGGGTGGGATGGTGAATAGAACACTGCAGTAAAAGCCAATATTAGGTTGCTAATTACAGGGGCTAGGTAAGAAATGGCAGGCCATTGACAGAGCCCAAGTGGAATAAGAGAGTTTGGGAAAGGGCCTGATTAATCAAGAAAGCTGGAAGCAAGGAACAGTAAGAGTCAGAGAGGAATTGCAAATGATCAGATGAATGCATGGCATAGGTTTAGAGCTTATCGCTGTGGCAGCTTTTTCCATAGTCTCAATGTACTTTTGAGGATGAGTTGGGCCCTTTAAAATTTAGTGGGTTTAATTAAATTAAGTTTCATTTAAGTGCCATTCAGCATTATTAAGTTGTGTATGTTATGATGCTGAACAATCATAAGGTATGTAACTCTGAAGGCTGTTTTATTTATAGCATCTACAAAAATAAAAATTACATTAGGGTGACAAAGTGGAGGGACCTCTGAATTGGAAGTCAGGAAACATGGTTCTGGCATAATTAGCTGTTTGACCTTAAGCAAATCAGGAAAACTGTGCTTTAGTTTTATCACTAGCAAAATGCCTGGACTACAATTGACCATCAAGGTCAGTTTTTCAGCTTTCAAATCACATAATTATATTATATATTTATATTCCCTAAAATTTCTTATTATAAACATTACTCTTGTTACTGTTCTTGGGGTTCTCTCTCAAATAGCCTAAGGACTCCGGGTCTTTGTTTCATGCATCTACCTTGCACCAGGATTATAAATATTGGGTAGAGACAAACTGTCTGAGCCAATTATATTTGTGACAGTCTGAAAAATAGAGCTATAACCCAAATGACCCCAGCGTTTTCTTGACATCCTGCCTTGTTAAGATACAGTGCCACTGGTGTTTAAGAGCATGGTGGCTGATGCAATTTATCACCGTCTTCAACAAATTGCATTTATTATCATTTCCCTACCATTTGTCTTCCTTTCTAATCAATTTCTAAGGCTTCAATTAAATCCAAAAAATTCAAAGGAAGCTCATTTAGATAATGGTGCAAATGTGGATTGAGTTTACATGATTTCCTCATTTATAATTTTCTTATTAAAATGCTTAGTGGATTTTTTGTTCATCTATGTCATGTATAAAAATTCTTAGTCTTCTTTCTAAGAGAACAAAAGAGAATGTAGGACAGATGTCAAAATGCTTTGGTCTAGAATAATACATTTGGCTCAATATTTTCTTCTCAAGTACTACTAAGAATTTTTTGCCCCAATTGTCAGAAGGTTTGACAATATGCTTGGATAGGGTTGCTGGAAATTCTCTGACTTTATTCTTTTACATCTTAATTGTTAAGGCAGAAGTTTTTAAAAAAAGATTCTATTGAGGGTTGGCAATTTCAAGTAAAATTTTACAAAGTGTCAATTTGGTGTGGAAAATGGGGAAGAGATACCTGGAAAAATGTGAACCATTCCTTGCTATTAGCAGAAACAACCACTGACATTTTCCTTTCTCTTTCTCTTCATGCAGAGAAATTAGCTTTAGAAGGAATCTTAACTATTATCTTGTCAAAATCTTTTTCCTTTTATAGAAAAGGAAAATGAGGGCTAAAGTTGTTTAAACACTTAACCAGTCATACAGTGATGGATCCAGGCCAAGAGAATTAAGTATTTCTCCAACTGACATTGATTAACAAATCCTGACAAGACAGAACTCAAAAAATACTTAATCGCAATAAGAAAAAAATCTTATGTCGCCTTTCTACAAGTTTATTTCATTTGATATATATATTAATTATCATGTGCAAATGCACTGTGGTAGGTGCTAGTTTTCCGGAAAAATTTTTGTGACTGATGAAATTATTTCCCAAAATCCAATTAATTTGGATTCCACTAATTCAGAGAAGAATTTTGAAATGAAATTCATTTTGTGCTATATATAAATAAGAATTTGCTGAATAATTAATAACAATAAATAATATTTTAGGGATTAGCTACTTAGAATTAGGACAATTCTAATTCAATAAATGTAAGTCTCCTGAAGACCTCTGCTAGGTAACTCTGTGTTAGCTTATTTCGTGGAATAGCACAGGTAACAGAACTGCATTTCTTTTAATAAATTATTCTATTTTTCAGACATTTCGTGATGTCATAAGCCTTTCTCCCCAATAAGGAACCTTTAGCAAAATCATCCTCCCTACCCAGAGATAATGCTAAGGCAGTTATATAGCTCAAGAGTGGGTATGCAAAGACTGTTAAATCATTAAACATTAAATTTGTATCAATTATTTTTCAATATATTAATTAGTAAATTTCTTGTTTAATGATGCCCAGAGCTTAACATCATTATATACATTTACATGTTCATGGCTGATGATATAGTCCCCGTTCTGGGGCATCCCCACCTTTACTCCATACAGTGCAGCCATGGAAGTATGCTGTCTGACCCTGTATGACCCAAAGGGTGCGCCAGGACCCCCCTCCTGTACTGTAAGAAGTGTAGATCTGGATTGTTCAGTGCCTTTACTCTTCCTCATGTTAAGCAATTTAAATATTACCCCTACATGCATCCTATTTTAATTTGAAGTATTTTAAATTTTTGATACATCCCAAAACTACACGTAATATGTAGGTAGGATAGAAAGCATATAAAACAATAAGCATGAACCCACCCCCAAAGTTAAGAAGTGGTAGTTGAAGATGCCTATTTTCCTCTTCCTCATGCCATCCCCTGACCTCCCTTGGAAGAAATCCCTACTATGAATTTGCATGTATCGTTTCTTTGCTTATTAAATATTAGTTTTATCATATACATATAAAAATATTTTTTTCATTGCTTAATGATTGTCTATGAGTTGTGTATATAGTTTTACATACAACTGTTTATAATGCTGCTGAATCTTAGCTTTACATACATAATGTATGCAGTCTTCTGTAATTTGATTTTTCACTCAGCATTGTTTCTAAGATTCAAGGGTAATATTGATTATGCCTATAGTCCATTTTCCATGCCTTATAATATTCCACTCTGTGAATGTTACGTCATTTTCAATTTTTTCCTTTATGGATAGGAATTTGTGTGGTTTCCTAGTTTTGCTATTATAAACAGTACCATGATGAAAAATTTTGATCATGTCTCCTAGTGCCCATGAACAAGAATTGAACTTAAAAGTAGAAGTGGAATTGCTGGGTCATCTAGCTTGCATATATTCAGCTTTACAAGATAATGTCAAATGGCTTTCCAAAAAGGTTGGCCAGTTTACAAGCACTGAACTTTCATCAAGACTTAGCATGCAGACTTTTTTATGTTTTCCCAATCTAGTGGATATAGAATGTAACTCACTGTAATATTTTCTTTTCTTGATTATTAACAGAGTTGAATGTCTTTTCACATGTTCCTTAGTCATTTTTATTTCCTTTCCTGTTAAAATTCTATTTTTTTTCACTCTACCTGGGTTACTAGTTTCTTTCAGCATTTTAAAGATGTTCTTCCAATGTGTTAGGACATTCAATGTTTCTGATGCAAAGTCAATAATTATTTTTATTGTCTCCCTGCAGGTAATGTTTCCCCTCTCTGACCACCCCCAACCCCCAGTTGCTTTCAAGATTTTTCTCCTTATTTTTGGTTTGTAGAAATTTGGGATATAATGTATCTAGGTATAGTTTTCTTTGTATTTACACTTCTTGGGGTTTGCAGAACTTATTAGATCTAAAAGCCACTATTTCTCATAAAATTTGGGGAAATTTTGGCTATTAGTTCTTCATATATTTTATTCTGCCCTATTTTCATTCTCTTCTCCTTCTTAGACCCCTATTATATGTCTATTTGTCTGTTTGATATTGTCTCACACTGAGGTTCTTTCATTTGTTTTAGATCTTTCTTTTTCTGTTTTTCAGACTGCAAAATTTCTATTGATCTATCTTCAAGTTCATTAATTCTCAAATCTATTCTTTAATCAATCCTGTGAATTTTTCAATTCAGTTTTTGTTCTTTGAATCTCTAAAATTTCCATTTTTGCAGTTTGCATTTCTCTGCTGAAACACCCCACCTCATCTCTCATTAAGGCCATATTTTCCATTAATCCTTTGAAAATATGTTTTCTTTAATTATCTGAACACATTTAAAACAGCTGCTTTAAAGAGTTTGTCTGCTAAATCCAATATCTGAGCTATCTTGGGATCAGTTTATTGACTGCTTTTTCCTTGACTTGGATTATTACATTTTCCTGTTTTTAAAAATATTATTTTTCACATATCTACTATTTTTAAAATTGAGAATCACTGATATTACATTGATGAGCCTCTGTATTCTGTTATTTTCTTCTGAAACTTGTTGATTTTGTGCCAGCTCATGTAAAGAGCTTTGAAGCGATTAGTCCTGTCCTTACAACAATAAAAAAAAGCTACAAACTGAAAATCAATAACTTTTCTTGGGCTTATCACAAAAATGAGATTAAAAGGCAAAATGCCACCCTGAAATCTGGATAGACAGGAGCCTCGAGATAGTCATGGCTGAGAGAAATTACCTAGAGCAGAAGCTTCCAGAGCCATAAACCAGTAGGACACTTAAATGGCTATTTTGATAAAATCCTGGAAGCTGAGTGTGGACCAATGTGGGAGAGAGAAACTAGTGTGACAACAATCTCAGGGGCTCTCCCACACAGTCTTGGACTCTTACCTCCAGAAACCCCACCAAGTTCTCATACCAAAAATATGAAAAAGATCTCCTGGAGGCTCTGGCTAGGAGAAGAGAAGAGTAATCCTTGTGAAATATACTAGAGCTTTGACCATAATAAAGGCCTATTCTCCAGGGAAAAAGATTTTTCCAGTGTCATATCCTAGTTAGGGAAGAACATTCCTTCCACTCTAGTCTCCACAATCATTCTTGTCTTACCAAAGGGTTAATACATAAAAATATAGTCAACAGGGGTTATGGCTTCAGGAAAATAAATTGTGAATTCTGACAGGGAGAGAGGGAACAGAGGAAAAAAGCTATACCTTGGGAGATTAACTTGTGAAGGTCATAGAGCAGAGACGCAGGCCTACTAAAAGACCTGGATTTAATCATAAGATTATAAAATGCTTCCTTTCCCCCACACCTTACCACTATAGTAACTTAACTTTATTATAGTAGTGATTTACATTGGAAATATCTGCCAGACATGGATTCTTTCTAAGGAGAAGAATCTCAGGGAAGTCAAAGTCAAGAGGGGTGATATAAACAAGGAAACTAGAGGATTTTGAAGGCTCTGGCATTAATAGCTACAGAAAATATTGGATACAACTCAACTCCTAGCCAGATTAACATAAATTCTTACATCAAAAGCATATTTACTTCAGTTCCCATTTCCTGGTACATCAAGTCTAGCTTTCAATGAAAAAATTACCAGGTAGGGCAGAAGGCAAGAAAAAGCATGGTCTGAAGAGACATCAGAACCAAATTCAGATGTCACATGTATATTGGAATTATCAGAAAGAGAATTTAAAATAACTATGATTAATATGTTGAGAACTCTGATGGAAAAAGTAGCCAACATGCCACAACAAATGTAAGCAGAGAGAAGGAAATTATAAGAAAGAAGCAAAAGAAAATGCTAGATCAAAATCACATAACAGAATTGATGCAAGTCTTTGGTGGGCTCATAAGTGGACTCAATGCAGCCAAAGAATGAATCAATGAGTTTGAAGGTAGGTCAATAGAAATGTCCAAACTGAAATTCAAGAGAGAAAAAATGAAGAAAAAACAGACCAGAGCATCTAAAAAATGTGGAGGCAATTTCAAAAGGTATAACTTAAGAGTAACTGGAATACAAGAAGGAGAAGAAAGAGAATGGAGCAGATGAAATATTTGAAGCAATAATGGCTGCAAAGTTTCCAAAATAATGACAGACACAAGACTAAAGATCTAGGAAGCTCAGCACACACCAATTAGGATAAAAATGAAACCAAACCAAACCAAACAAAAACACACCTTAGCATGTCATATTCAAACTGCAGAAAATGAAAGACAAAGAGAAACTGAAAGAAACCGGAGGAATAAAGCACCTTCCTTATAAAGGAGTAAGGATAAGAACTACAGCAGATTTCTCATCAGAAACTGCGCAAGCAAAAGGAAGTGGAATGAAATATTTAAAGTTTTGAAAGAGAAGAATCACCAACAAAGAATTCTATATCCAGCAAAATTATCCTTCAAAAGTGAAGGAGATGAAAGACTCTCTTAGTAAAGCAAAAACTAAAGAACTTCATCAGCAACAGACCTCCCCTGCAAGAAATGTTAAAAGAAGTTCTTCAGGAAGAAGGAAAATTATATAGATTAGAAGCTTGGATCTACATAAAGAAAGAACTCTGAGAAAGAATAAATGAAGGTAAAATAAAATCTTTTATTGTTCTTATTCTTCATTGATCTAAAATGTAACTGTTCATTTAAACAAATAATACGAACAATGTATTGAGTGATTATATCATATAAGTGAAGTGAATGACAATGATATCACAAGGGACAGAAGGAGGAATTTGAAATACTCACCACTAGTGCACTACATGGGAGGTGATATAGTATTGTTTAAAGGTGGATTTAGATTAGTTAAAATTTTATATTGAAATATAAAAATCGCTTAGCCATGTAAAGATCTGGAGTCAGAGTGAAACAGGAGTAGAATAACTTGTGGATGGCCTCTAAGACATCTGATGTACTCAAGGAAGAGAAAATCTATGCAGCTAGAGCATATTGAAAATGAGTTTGAAGACATAGGCTGTTATTCTTCGTAAGGAATTTGGATTTTATTCTAAGTCCATTGGAAAGCCATAGGAAGGTTTTTAAATATGGGTGGGTGAAGAGAGCATGTGTGTGTGTGTGTGTGTGTGTGTGTGTGTGTGTGTGTGAGAGAGAGAGAGAGAGAGAGAGAGAGAGAGAGAGAGAGAGAGAGAGAGAGATGACTTTAAGTATGCTTTAAAAAGATCATCTGGCTGCTCTGTGGAGAATGCATTTCACATGGCCAAGAGAAAAGACTAATAATCCACCATAATCCATTTAAGAAAGAGAATGGCTTGGCTTGACAACAGTATTATCAGTGTAGTGGATAAGTTAAATGGATTAGGGATATACTTTGGAGATGACTATGACAAGACTTGTTGATTAATTTAATTTGTGATGTAATGGAACAGGATAAAGGGTGACTACCAAAATTGGACTTGAGCATCTCAGTGGTTAGTGATAACAGTTACTGAAATAGGGAAGACTGGAAGAAAAATAGGGATGATATGCTGTATTAAGAATTATGCTTTGGCCATATTAAGTTTGCAATGACTATTAGGCCTCCATGTAAAGACACAAGAAGGATCTTTGACATCAAAATTCAAAGTTTGGGAATGTCAGGAATGAAGATGGCACTTGAAAGCCACTAGCATATAGATGGTATTAAACAACATAGGAATTAAAGAGAAGAGAGTGTAGACAGAGAAGAGTGGAGGACATGGACCAGAGCTTTGCTTCATTTAATAAGTTGATATCAGGCAAAGAGGGAGAAACCAGCAGTTGCAGATGAACTTGGCAAAATCTAAGAGTTTTGAAGGGACAAAATCTAAGAGAA
This sequence comes from Choloepus didactylus, assembly GCF_015220235.1. Lineage (NCBI taxonomy): Eukaryota > Metazoa > Chordata > Mammalia > Pilosa > Megalonychidae > Choloepus > Choloepus didactylus. Next base: position 29,729,260 of record NC_051326.1, on the reverse strand, counting down.
AGGGTAATTAAATGGGCAGATAGGGTGAACTCTATTGAATCAGCAGGTCAATTAAGAGGAGGACAGAAAAGTCATGGTGTCATGGAATTCATTGGTGAATTAATTTTAATAGTTTCAGTGAAGTGGTGGGAATGGAAGCCCAGTGAATCAGAGTAGAGATGATAATGTGATTTGAGGAAGTGGAGAAAGGCACGATAGACAACTCATAGCAGTAAGAATTTTGCTGGAAAAGGAAACAAAGAAATGGGGTGTTAGCTAGAGGAGGACATAGATTTGTGGTAGTACTTCTTCCTCATTTTTTCCAACTGGAAATTGCTAGATTATGCTTGTATGCTGATGAAATTGATCTAATAGACATATAAATTAATGATGAGAAATGTAGGGTTGAAGTCCTTTAAATAAACAAGGGATGGCCTTAGATAGGTTTAGGGACCCTTTATCCATAGTAACAAAGGGAAAAGTAGATAGCATGTATACAGATGCAAATAAATTGGTGAATTTATGGTGGAAAGATGAGGGATTACTGTCTGTCTGATTCTTCCTTTTTCTTAATGAAATGTTAGACAAGATTATTAGCTGTGTAGGAAGTGGCTAGGGTTGGAGCGGTTGAAGTTTTGAGAAAAGAGAAGCACAAAGGAAATAATAGTTTTGGAGAGTGGGAGAATGAACAAACTGAGAAAGTATAGCAGGCTTATTTGGCAGTGATCTGTGCCCAAATGAGATTTGTATTCATGAATATGAAATTAGAGCTCCAGGTTGATTGTGTATTTTTCTCCAGATCTTCCCAGCTGGACGTAAATAGCCAGAGTAAGAAAGATGAGTCTAACTAAGACAGATGGTGTATATGAGAAATTCCTTTTCTCTGTAATCTTAGTAACACTAGATAATATCAGTCTTTAATTTTGCATTATGATTGCTGAAAACCAAAATCTCATTTTATTTTTGCTTGCATTTCTCTGACCACTAGTGAGACTGAATATCTTTGTACATCTCTATCAACCATTCTGTTTCTTCCTTCATAAATTGTTGGTTCATGTCCTTTGACCATTTTTTCTTGCTAAATTATTTGCTTTTTCAAATTGATTTTTAGAATTTATATAATGGATACTAGCATTTTGTTTGCTATATACCTTGCACTATTTTCTTGGAGCCTATTATTTATCCTTTATATATGGTATCTTTCATGATACTGACAATTTTAAAGATTGCATAGTCAAGCATATTAATGATTTCTTCTGGAGCTTCTGGATATGTGATCTTCTGCCTTCTTACCTCACCTGAAGTTTATAAAGTTATTCTCTTATATTTTATTATAGTATTTTCAAATTTTTATATTTACATATAATTGAATTTACAGATTAATTTTAACTTTTCCTTTGGAGGAGGAGAGGAGAGCAAGAGAGCATGACACCCCCAGCAGACTCAGGTGAGCTGATCCTGTGGATTTTAAAATATGGTCCCAGAGCCTCTGTGTATAAGTGATCCAAAGGCAGAGGGATGAAGGGACAGATACTAAAATCAGCTTTCCTGATTCACAAATTTACTAAAGAATAGTAAATTGAAGCATCTAAGTGCAGAAAGTTTGAGAAAATTACCTGCTAGAATGGTGCCTAGTAAGTTATATCATAGCTGATGTTTACATCTGTTGAAAAGAACTAATATTCTCAAATTATCCAATTATTTGGTGGGGAAAAGTTCAAAAGAAAAAGAAACAGAGTGTAGGGGAAAGGAGGTAAAAACGCTTGGAAGAGGGAATTTACACTTTATCAAAATAAGAATACCGACTTTTTTTTTTTTTAAACTCTCTTATTGTATGAGAATATCTTGGGTGAAATAAATTTTGCAAGGGAATTAGAGTTTATTCAAAGAAAGAAAAGAAGCCAGATTACTGTACTGATCCCTTCTTTATGGATCCATGAAAACCAGGCTTAAGTATCATAACGAACTCCCACCTAGTGTAACATAAGGGGCAACATATGCATTATTTTCATAGCTGCAGGAGCTTACGGACCATGCCTATGAGATGAAACATTAAAGTCTTGGGTTATACATATCTAGCAACTCTTTCTTCCATCTTCTTTCCTGTGGTGTTTATTTTTCTTTCTTGCTTTCCACAACGAGAAATAATAAGATTAAAAAAAAAAGGAAAAGAATCAGAATTCAATTTCTTGCTGCAACACGCAGAGCTGCAGTGTTGCTGCAGAGCCTCCTTTCTGATGGGGCTAATGGCAGGGAGCTATTTATAGACTGCCTCTGAAATTTCCTTAGTAACCAGGGTTGGAAATATCCTGCCCCCAGCCAGTGGCCTTGCCCTGATTCCCTTAACTTTGAAATTCTTCTCAAGTTTTCATAGTTGCAGTGTTCTCTTCTTCTATATCAACACATAATTCATGGTTGGAGACCTTTCATGAATATTTACCAGGCCAATTGTGTACTATGTTTTGTTTTGATGTAATGTGTTCTTTCGAAGGGAAATATTTCATTTTGATGGGTAAGTTTTGTACTGCAAGGACTTATGTCTATACTTTAGTTTCTCATGCTTTGAGATTTATATGCTTTCTATTATATTTCACATTTCCGGGTATTAGCCAGAATCCTAACCTTTAATTTTAAGCATTTTTTTCCTTCTCTTTATGTTTGTTCTCTTTTTCCTTCCCTCCAGCTTGACCATCTGTCTCCCTACTTTTGCTTCCATAGAACAACGTACTAAGTACCTAGGGGTGAAACAGCATGTGTCATCAAAGGATTCACTATTCAGAAGTCATCTCTGATCTGTCAAGTACAGAGTGACTTCTGCAAAGTGTTCTATATCTTGTTACCATCTGGTCCTGTTACCTCATCTAGTTAGAGCACAGCTAAGAAGGCCAAGGTCACAGATTCAGACCTCATATGATCCAGTTTACTTAGCAGAATATTCTTCTGTAGCCATAGGCTCTGCAACAGTTAATGCAGTGGGTCCACCTTGAAAATGAACCCACTCAGGAGGAACTGGTGAGAGTTGGGTTCATGCCAACCTTCACTGTTATTACAGAAAACTTCAAAGCATATGTTCCTTGGCTCGTCAGTCAGCAAGATTCTTATCTCCGTGTTTTCTTTATAATAAACTTTAGAATAGGCAGAAATTGAGCAATCATATGTTTCACCCATCTAAGTTAACACAGATGAGAATAAGAACCCAAGTCTTAGTCTAGTCCTATATGTCATTCTGCCTTTCCATTTGGTTTTCCTGATTACATATCCATAAGGTACATCTCTGTGGAGTTACAAATTTTACAATAGGGGATTAAGGTACCAGCACAATTAAGCCTGGTGAAATGAGCTGCCACATGTAATTGGGATGAGTTGTGACTAGATGAATAGAATGTCTGAGGACTTTAAAGAACAAACATTTTCAGCATCTTCTCCATTTGGCTTCTGTAATACTGATAAAACATTTGAGGGTGATTAAAACTCTACAAGGCATTTATTTCCATGGCCTTCATTTCATTTGATCCATCCAATGTGAGACTGATTTGACAGATATTCTTACATCTTTCAGGTTAGAAAAATTACGTATAGAGAGGCTGCATGACTTGTCCAAGGTTGCACAATTAATCAAGTCTTCTGACTCTGGTCCTGGGTGCATCCCATGATATCACACTGGTTTTTTTTTTGCTTCTTGACTTATCCCTATACAAACATCTCTACAGAAATTTGATTGCATTGTTAAAACATTTCCTGTTTGCTTTTTGTTTGATTAGAAAGGGCAGATTTCATAAAATTCATAGAGTCCCAATCAGATTCCAAATCAGGTTTGTGCATCTTGGATATGTCTACAGACAGTAGTTGAACAGATGCTTCTGAAAGTGATCCAGAGCTCTTTTAGAGAAATCGTCTGACATGACAGTTAACAACAAAGTTTCTGAAATAAGAGAGACATCGTTTCAAATCCCGGTTCATCCTTAATTTATTCCTCAAATTATCCTCCCTTATACGATTAGGAAATAAATTGGCAGCAGTCTTTCTGAAACTAATTTGCCAAATTGTGTACAAACTCTGCTCAGAACTGAAATGCAAAAAATAAGAAAATTGTTAATGGATTTTCAATTCCAAAGCCTGGGAGTAGGAGGGAAAAGGATGTTCTTAGTCTTTGCCCGCCTCAAGATATTTGCACTTCAATTGTTTAACATTTCTGTTCCAATCAAAGGGATGTCTTATATCCAAGGGGCTCATTACATTTTCCTGCTTTGCAAGCCCTAGCATCATTTTATCTTATTTTTTTTTTACATTATTATATAATGCATCACGTCTTGATGCAATTTAATGCCTTCTGCTGACTATTCAAAATTATGAAGCAGAAGGTCAGACTAGATCAGTGAACAGCTATTAAAATGCATAGGCAGCAACACAAACAGTAGATAATTAGTGCTCAAAGCAAGCCAAAGCAGAGAGAAATGTGAAGAGAAAAAAAAGGTGTTTTCTTAATTCTGTGACTACTTCTCCCAGTCATATTGATGGTTATGGAATTAGATTCATCATCCCTTTGCTTTTGTGGGGTTTGTTGATTTTTCTACTTGTGCAATATTTTATACATACAGAAAAACTGTATAAAACACCCGTACAGTTTAAAAAATAATTACAAATCAAACACCTGTGAAAACACTGAGATCAAATATAAACTTTCCACTGTGCCTCTCCACCATCACAACCTGGTCTTCTGCACCACACTCAACAGCCAAACAAATGTGACCATCTGTCCTTGCTTATGTCTATAGATTTATCTCCTCCATAGTCTACCCCCTAAAGACTTTCATTTGATTTTGTCTGTTTTTCGAAATTAATGCAAATGAATCATACAGATATTTTCTTTTGACTTTGCTTCTTTTGCTTAATAGTATGTTTGTAAGATTTACCCATGTTGTTGTGTGTGTCTATAGTTTATATATTTTTATGGGTGTATGGTATAACATTGTATTAATATTTAACAATGTATGTGTTGATTCTACCTTGATGCACCTTGGATTAATTCCATTTAGAGGCTATTTTGAATGATGCTGTTATGAAAAGGATTGTATATATTTCTTGGCTATTTGCTAGGGTTCCTCCAGAGTGTATACTTAAGGATATGTATCATAGGGCATACATATTTTCAACTTTACTAGTTAATGCTGAACTATTTCCAAAGCATTTGTACCAATTTCACTCCCAGGGGAGTTCCTATGGGTCCACATTCTCACTAATACTTGAAATGGTCAGATACTTTAATTTTTGCCAACCTAATGGATATATAATGTTTTTTTATTGTGGTCTTGATTTGAATTTAAATCTTAATAATGAGTTGAGCATGTCAACTTTTTGAGTGACCATTTGGATTCCCTGTTTTGTGAAGAACTTATTCCAATCCTTTGCCCATTTTATTTTCAGTTCAGTTATCTATATTTCTTATTTGTCTTTTTGGTGGTTATATGTGCTGCAAATAACCTTAAATTCCATGGTTTGCTTTTTCACTTCCTTTTGGTGTCTATTGATGAAAAGAAATTCTTATTTTGTATTTTAATAAAATTGAGTTTATCAGACTTTTCCTTTATAATTAGGGTGTTTGGAAATTCCTCACTATCCAGAAGCCATATTCTCTAATATTAATACATTTTACAATTGGGTCTTTAATTCACTTTGACATGACTTTTGTTTGTAGTGTATGATAGGGATAATTTTTTTTCATGTCCAATTGTCCCAGCACCAATTATTGAAAAGTCCATCCATTCCTTACTGATTTGCATTGATACTTCATATATAAAATATCCTTTGATGGGGGAGCTATCTGTTCTGTAGCATTGATTTATTTGTCTATATTTGTTTCAGTACTATTCTGTATTAATTACAGTGGCTTTGAAATAAATTTTGCTATTTGATAAGACATGTGGTTCACCTTCCCTTCTTTTTCAAGGGTGTTTGACTGGAGTTTGCTTTTAGCATTTCATATACAGTTTAAAATCAATTTGGCAGTTTCGCATCCACACACACACAACACAGATATTTTGGGATTTTCCTTGCGATTGTATTAAACCTAAAGATTAATTTAGGGGGAATTGCTTTTGTCACTCAGTGAATGTGGCAAGTTTTCCCACATATTTAGGAGTTTTTAAATGTCTCTCAGTTACATCAAAAATTTTCTCCATAAATATTTTGCACAACCTTTGTTAGATTTATTCTTATGGACTTCATATTTTTATGCTATTCAACAGGATTATTTGTTTTTAGATTTTCTGTTGATGGTGTGCAGAAAGGCAATTGGTGTTTGCATATTGGTTTTTTTTTCCTCAGAGAAATCCTGATAAAATCTTTTTTTAACCTATTATTTATTTGTAGGATTTTTTATTTTAAATATGTGATCATATGATCTTCAAATAATTTTAATTTTGCTTCTTAATTCTCATACTTATATCTTTTATTATTATTTTTCCTGACTTACTGCTCTGGCTAGAAAATTGAGTACAAACTTGAATAGGGTTGGGTTGATGATACCAGCCATTTTGAGTGTTTTTTTTTTTTTTTTTTTTTTTTTTGATCTCAGAGGGAATACTTTGATAGATTGATTGATTCCTTCATTCAACAAATATTTATTGAGCAGTGACTATGTGCTATGCATGGTTGAAGGTGCTTAGAATATAACAGGAAATAAACAGACTAAAATCCTGGCTCTCTCTCAAAGTTTATGGTTTGGTGGTTAGAAGAGAGAATGAAATGCGACATAATAAATAACTAAAGCATGTACTATATGAAATTATGCTGGAAGAGTTAGCAATATAAATAAGTGTAATAAATAACTGTATTATTTATTTATTTAAATAAAGGTATTATTTGAAATAATGACTTGAAGGATGTGAGGGAGTTAGCCATGGGAATCCTAGGGGAATAACATTTCAGATAGAGGGAAGAGTCACTGGAAAAATTCTCAACCAGAAACCCGATAGGAGTAAAACAGAGAGTGGGAAATTCATAGCAGATGAATTCATAAGGGTAATGGAAGGAGACTTTCGAGGCCTTATAAACTTCTTTAGCTTGGACTCAGCAGAGTATTGAGCAGAGGAGTGACATGACCTTTTGAGAGTATCAGCTTAGTTCCTGGGCTGAGAATATACTCTGTGATGAAAAGGGTAGAAGCAGGGAAACCAGCTCACTATTCCTGTAATTAGGGTAAAAGGTGACAATGGCATAGAGGTAGTGATAACGTTGGAGGTGATGATAGGTGGTAGGATTCTGTGTGTGTGTAAGGGAGATAAGTGAGGAGAGACAGAATAATATATCTGATTTTTAATCTTCCTTTTGGATTTAAGAAAATTTATATTTTGTTTTTACTTGTTATTTACTAACAGCTTGTTATAATGGACTTAGTGACAATCCATCGCTTTATGCTGGGACTTGAACCAATTTTCAGATCCAGATATGATTAACTAAAGATGAGGTCAGACACCCAGGGGTGTAAATCTCCCTGGCAACGTGGGATTTGATTCCCAGGGATGAATCGGGACCTGACATCGTGTGATTGAGAACATCTTGACCAAAAGGGGGATGCAGAATGAAACAAAATAAAGTTTCAGTGGCTGAGAGATTCCAAATGGAGTTGAGAGGTCACTCTGGTGGGCACTCTTATGCACTAATAGATAATCCTTTTTAGGTTTTAATGCACTGGAATAACTAGAAGTAAATACCTGAAGCTAACAAACTGCAACCCAGTAGCCTGGACTCTTGAAGACGTATGTATAACAATGTAGCTTACAAGGGGTGACAGTGTTATTGGGAAAGCCTTGTGGATCACACTCTCCTTTATCCAATGTATAGATGGATGAGGAGAAAAATGGGGACAAAAAAACTAAAGGTAAAATAGGGCAGGAAAGGGGGCAGATGATGTGTTTTTTTTTTTACTCTTATTTTTTTTATTTTTATCTACACTTTTTCAGGTATAAGGAAAATGTTCAAAAAATAGATCTGGGTGATGAATGAACAACTATATGATTGTAATGTGAACAACTGATTGTACCCTTTGGATGATTGTATGGTATGTGAATAGATCTCAATAAAATTGAATATTAAAAAAAAAGTGGATTTACAAGCCAAAAAAACAAACAAAAGAAAAATGAGGTCAGAGCCCCAGAAGGAACGACCCTATAGCATCCTGGCAAGAATATATGGTAGGGATTCCCCCATCCTCCTCAAAGAGACCCACAGATCTTTAGTTGGGTGACTGTACACCATGGGGAAAACTCAGACTTGGTAATTTTACATTTCCCCCCATACACCATTCACTAGAACTCATTCCATCCAGTTCTTAACATAAGAAAAAGGTTTTTGTTTTTGTTTTGGCATGTGTGTGCAGTGTGCACAAGTGTGTGTTTTACTAAAATTTAAAAAAATAGAATGGAAAGAATAATCCTGGACTGTAGATCCTAAAATAGTGGATTTTGGTCACTGTTTTCCACTAACTGGCTTTGTGGCCATGAGAGTAAGTCACTTCATTTTTAACATCCATGAAGATGAAGAGTTGTCCTAAATAATCTCTGAAGTTTGTACAGTGCTGACATTCTGTGATTTTTTATAAGGTTAAAACAATAATCTCGTCCTCTTTTTGGAGATAATGATCAGATTTCAAGATGGCCCTTCTCCCAGACTAAAAGTGAGTTTGATAGGATGACCAGAACATGTATAGGACTTAGAGAAAATTCTATTGTGAAGTTTATTAGAATGGTGAAAAGAAACAAGTTTCTATTTAAGGATATTTGGTGATGATGGTGGCTGGGTGTGAATGAGGTTTCTCCAGGGAGACTGACAAATTTCTATTTCCAAGGCAAAGGGAAAATATTTTCAGCAGGATTTCCATGCTCCATTCTAATCAAATCTTCATTGTCTTTGTTTGTGCAAACATTCTATCTCAGAGGATCATGATCTTGGCCTCTGAGCGGGCGATGCTGTGGAGAATTAAATTAAATTAAAATATGCTTATTAAATAATAATTCATGTCCATAGCATCAACCTTTAAAATAGCCCCTTCTTCATCATTTTAGGAGAACAAAGGAGTGTCTGTCAGCAGAAGGGCCAAGTCAGATTTACTTGCTGTTGCATTGATTATCTAAATCAAAAGGAGCGTATGCTGCCAGGGCTCTTGAAGGATGGTAGTGAGAACACAAATACTCAGCTTCCTCTCTCTCCCCTCCCATCAGAATTGGCAGACAGGAACAAAAAAAATATAAAAACGGTAATGTGAGTTAAGGAAGGCTGCCATTGACTGACACAAAAGTAGAGTTTCTCAGGCCCCCAGGCAGATAGAAGCAGTGTGAAAATGGTCATGGAAGCCTGACTCACAATTTTATTTCATTGAAAATGTTGTGAAGTCACAAGGAGTTGAAAATAGACCCAAGGTATGGAATTGTGGGTAGAGTGTGGGAGAAAAAAACAGGAGGCAGAGGACAGAGAGACAGATTGTTTCATGTGAACCAACTTTAGCATCCAGAGGTAGCTGTACTCTGGTGAGGTTCTAGTAGTTTCTGGTAGGTTCTAGGTGAAGCTGCCACACTAAACAGAACTGTTAGGATTTTCCCTGAGTTAGTTTCTTCCAGAATATTACAGGGCACATCCTTCTGTTGTAGAGATCCTTCCTGGAAACTACAGGACCCTTTCTTGGTTGGACAGACAGGCTGGTCTGTTGTTTAAGATAAAGGCTTGGTTGAAGAGATACAGAAATCAGACAGAAAACTTCAATCTTGTGCAGTATTTTCAGTAAATATGGAGAAGCCATGCAGAGGCAAAATCTCTTGCTGGACTGTTCAGTTCATTTCTCATCCTCCTTGAGCTGCTAGGCCATGGATCAGAAAAATTTAAATAAACTGACATCATGCAACCTCCATACAAAGGCACGAAAGAATTCTACTATAAGTTAGATGAATAGTATGGAGAACCAGAGAGAAGCTTCCTACACTCTTATTAGGGTAAATACCAAGGCAGGCTAGACTTAACCTCATTCAAAGATGAAAAGTAGAAACAAATTTTAAAAATTAGTAATACACAGTCCAGTAATTCTAGATATTAATTTTCATAAAAGGTGTCTCTGTTCTTGTGTGTGGTGGAGTTCTGAAATTAAGGAAGAAGTGAAAAAATGAATTAAAGTATGGGAATTGTAGGTGGGCAGGAGGAAAGTTGGGGTGAAGTGATGCTCATAAAAATGTTGACAGAAACTATTCTTCGGGTTGATAACTGGACGTGGACACAAAGTGGAAAAGGACAGCAGCAACAGCAGAAAGAAAATAGGAGTTCTGACTTCTCACCGGGGGAGCAGCCTGGCTGGAAGTGGGGGCTCCTCATGGATGAAGGGGTGGTTGAGAGCAATGAGGCCTGTCTTCTAGGTCTGCTGGGAGACAGGCCTCTGATGGCCTTTTGGGCAGTGTTCCTGGGAAGCGTGTTTATTTATTCAAGGAGTGTATGTCCTTAATACAAATACACAGTCACAGAATTGGAGGATGGAAACTGGGGGATGAGGAAATAAGGGAGAGAGTGAGTGAAGGCGATCCTAGGCTGAATGAGCTTGCCAGACAAGAACACTAAAATGGATCCATCAACCTGAACAACAATAACAACAAAATAAACCAGGAAAAAATGTTGGGTTGCAATAATTTTCTGGGTAAAATGACTTGTGATTAAATTTTTAAAGACTAAAACAAAACAAACCAAAGCAACTGTAACTTTTGGAATATCAAACGGTTCAAGAAACACCCAGATTAAGCAATTTTTGATGTGGCTGCACCAAGCTATGGATCTCCTTGGTTAGAATGACTTGTCATTCTTAAAACAGAAAGAAAGAAAGAAATATCTTGGTTTAAATGTTCAACTACAGGACCTTGATTGATAAATGGTAGTATATTTGCATGACAGAATATGAGGAAGCTATTTATATCATGGTTTGGAAGTGTATTTAATAAGACAGGAAATTATGACACATTTTAAGTAAAAATGCAGGTTATAGAACAATATGTAATGTAATATCTCTTTCATCTATCTACCCACTTAATTAATCTTGCTGTAATTTGTCTATCATGAGGGATACTATAGTATAATGAGAATGTGACCCATGGAGTCAGATCTACTGAGTTTGTATTTCAGATCTACCTTAGAGAAATATCTTAATATCTCTTTGCTTTTATTCTCTCATTTTTACATGGAAATACTAATAATACCTCATTTGACTGTTGTGAAGTTTAAATGATTTAATGCATGTAAAACCCTTAGCATAGTACCTAGCTTATAGTAAGTGTACATAAAATGTTTAGTTTTTATTATATTTATGCACACATGTATAGAAAGAAGTTGAGTATTCATACATATATACATACATATATACATTCTGTGAATATATCTTGGTGATGACATTATTTTTGCTTTGATTTTTTGTATCTATAGGTATTTTCTAAAATTTCTATGCCAAACATGAATTTCCTTTATAATTAAAAAATACGAGAGATATATATGGAAAAAAAGGAAAGAGTAATTCATAGATTCTTAAATTGTGTCAAAAATATAAAATGAAACATATTATCTGTAAGAGACATAGTTAAAATGTATCAACTCAGAAAGATTAAAAGTACAAAGTTGTAGAAAGTCATATAAAGACAGTGCAATAACAAAGTAGTGATTGCCATATTGATATCATAATTTTCAAAGAAGATTCATTAAACAAGACATAGAGGGACTTTTTTTAATACAATCCAGAATTATGTCATGATAGTCTGGAAGTTTTGTATTTCAGAAATTTATAAAGTAAACACTTTTCATATAGAAATATGCAAAGAAATCAAATAGAAGACATGAGGAATTGGAAATTTTAACTCACCTGTCTTGGTCTTTGATAGAATGAGTATATAAAATATAATAATAAAGAGGTTCTGGTCTTGGATTTAGAAATGCAAGCGGAGAATTTTGATTCGACCACAAATTTCAAGTGCGTACTTAACTTTTTAAAGCCCCAGTCACCTTGCCTGTCAAATTAGATTAACATGTCTTAGAGATTGCAAAGCTGTTTGCTATTAGGGTAGATGAGAGGACTCAGGGTGGGTAGATGGTGGTAAATTGAAGAAAAGGCTGGTTAAGGACTTGAGGCTTGAAGGACACTTAGGATTATTCCATGAACGTAAGGAGGAAGAGAACATAAGACTGTGAAAGGCATATATGCAGGGAAAAGCAGGGTGATAAAGGTTGCTGTTTATTATTATTGTTGCTAGAGGGAAAAATGTAGTGAAGGCATGTTGATATAGTTGGAAATTAGGAGTTGTGAGAGAAAATGCTAGAGAGATTGCTGGAGCTCATGATGGGATTATCTATAGTGGTTAACCACCTCCTGGGCTCAAATCTTGTCTTTACCACCAAATACTTGTTTGACTTTGAACACAATACTGCATATCTCAGTTTTCTTACCTGTAAAATAAGGTTGCTAATAAATACTATTAAAATACTACAAAAATAAATAATACTAAAATGCAGTTACTAAAAAATCCTATACCATAAGTACTTTAAAATGTTTGCGATAGCATATTCAGCAAGCTCAGAACATTCCTTGGCACATGTCGTTTAGCTCTTATTGTTGTTTTTGTCCCAATAAGTAATTATGGCCTTATCTTGTAGGTTAAAGGAGCCATTAAAGGTTTTTAAGCAAGCAACAGCAGATCGAATTTGCATTTCATAAAAGGAACTCTGGCATTGCTGTGGTGAATGGATCATAGGGATATAAGATTGGAGCTCCACTTAGGAATCAGTTTCCTTTGTATTTTCTCATGTTCAATAATGAAAATTTTTTTCAAGTTATTCATTTTCCACCATAGGTTTGCTAATACAGAGTGGTGTGATGATCTAATGACTCAGGAGATCATTGATGATCTTTCAAAGGGAGATGAATACCTGGTAGCTGTGCTGACATGATACCCCAGTTTTTTGTATCAATACTGGGCTGGAGGTCCCCCTGACTAACGCAAACCATCAGCATTATTTCTGGAAGTGTGGTAAACATTTTAATCCTTGTGGCCTGATCTTGATGGAGAGCTGATAAATCAAATCTCCGTTTCCTCCTGCAAAACAATCAATACAATAGCAGAAAATGAAAAGCACTTAAGCCAAGCTTCCTGCATGAATACTCTCAAGAAATACAGGAATGGTTTTACCCCAGAAATGTTATCTTGGGGGATTTGAATCCTTTATATAGCAATGAAAAATAGTTCAAAAAGATTAGATACAGAGTTATCAGGAATGATGAAGATCATAAGGTCACCACTGAACTTAACAAAGATAAAATTGTTTTCTAAAATTGAGTTGGTAAAAGCATTGTTATTTGTGTAGTATACAGGCCAGTGGGATTAAGGTGATCTTGTAATGTATAACAAAGATGTTTTTTATTTGATACAAGTCTTTGAATGCTGGTCAGTGCTTCCTCATTTCCTCTAAAATCAGGTATTAGCAGATATCTGAGATCCCACAGTAGGAAAATTAATTTAGTCAACCAGAGCACTGTGTGGGAGTCACTAATATCCTTCCTGTTGCTAAAACCAGTATCCACTCTGCAGCCCTCACCTCAGTTGGCCTATCCTTAACACTCCCCTTTACAACATGTCTTTTTCCTTGACTTCTGTGACTCAACCTTTTCCTGGATGGCCCCTTATCACTCTGCTTTTTCTAAGTGTCCTTTACAGGCATCACTCCTTGGCTATCACTTAGTTGCCTCTGTTTTTCAGAGTTTCAACCTAGACCTGCTTTGTTTTCTCACCTACATGTGCTTCCCACACACTCTTAATCTTTTCCCTTCAATTATCATATTTAACTAATGGTTCTCAAATTTTTAACTCTAGCCCCAATTTCCCTTTTGAACTCCAGACCCCATAACCAGTTACTAAACATCTCTACATAGATGCTCTTCAGCTATCCAAGGCTCAATATGACCAAAATCATAAACTTTTCCCAAGAAACTATTCCCATTACTCATTCAGTCCCCCAAGCCAGTCTTTGTTTTTCACTTGAAAACCTCTCTGCCTATCTAACCAATCAACAGGTCCATTTGGTTCTATCCCCCAAATTGTTTTTTAGCCACCCATTTCTATTTGCACTTGTCATATTTATCTCTCACCTGGATTGTTTCAACAGCACTCCATCTGGTCTTTTGACTTCCAGTCTTGCTTTCCTCTAGTACAGATACCAGAGTGATTTTTCTAAAATGCAAATCTAATCATGTTGTCACTGACTACTACTTTCAAACCTTTCATTATTTCCAATTGCTATCAAGAAAAAGCCCAAACTCCTTAATGTGGCATATGATGGACTTACCTCTTGATACTACTTCTTACCTAATTCTACCATTCACTCTCATTAAACTAGATGTAGTTTCTTGAATGATTTATAATCAATCTCTGTCTCTCTCTCTCTCTGTCTCTCCCTCTTTCTCTTCTCCCTTTTTTTATTAGATCCCTCTGTTTGGGTCTGTCTTTCTTTCCATGCCTTTCACTGGTCAGGCTAACACTTCCTTACTCTTCAGATTTTAGTTTACATATTACCACCTCCTGGTAAGCATCTCTCAATCCCACTTTCCAAAGCTGGGCTATGGGTCCTATTTATGTGCTCCCATAGAACTCCCTACTTCATTTTGAAGCACTTACCACACTATGATGTAATTGTCTATTTTTCTATTTTCTTTCCAAAGCTATGAAGTCCTTGAAGATAAATGCTGTTGTCACTGTATGTGTAGCACCTGAAACAATGCTAAGTGCATAGTAGGTGCGCAAAAATTTTTCTGCAAGAGAGGGAGGGTAAGAGGATGAGTTTGAGATACTAAAAGTTATTAAGTGATGAGTAATTATATTTTCAGAGAAGATGACATTAAATACATTCCATTTGAGTTTCCAACTGTGCTTAATTTCTTTCACACTAAGTTTAGCATTGAATTAAACATATTAATTATATATATAAAATTGCTTTAACGTAAAAGAATATGCTGGACTTTCACCTATTTTTCAATCAGAAAGGAATGCAATTTTTGTAAACTTCAATACCTCTAAAACCAAACTCACGATTTCTCTCTCCAAATTTGTTTACTTCAGTGTACTCTGGCCTAGAGAAGGCATGACCTCATGCAGGCGCATAAACCACACACTGTCATTTTGTTCCTCTATATTTAATCCATGTCCAATTCCTGTTTCTTTTACCTACTGAATGTCCACTTGATTCTTTGCCACCACAGGATCTTTTCACATACTCTTCCCTTTCTTGGAACATGTGTCAGTTCAACTTCTACATAACTCTCACTCATTCTTCAGTTCCCAGCTCAAGTTCTCACCCTTCCTAGAATGTTTCATTGATACCACAATTTTGATCAGATTCCTCTACGATATGCATCTAGATATTCCCTCTTTACTTCTGAGAATTTTGTTAGTATATATTTGTTAGCATAATTATTTGGTTAATACTTGTCTCTTCCACTATGCTTCAAGTTTTATAAAAGTAGAATATGTCTATTTTTGTTCAACAGTAGATCATCAGTGCTTAGAACATTATCTGCCACATAGTAGATGCTCAATATATGTTTACTGAATTACTGAGTGATAACTATAACCTTAGAGATGAATAATAAGGTAACAATGCTAGCAAGATGTTCAAGGACATGGCTATAGGACTAGAAACATCCATTTGGCCTAGAATGGTGAATCAGTTAAAGCTTCTCTGAAGAAGTAATCTTCGATAAAAACACTTTAGCCTGATCATGTATAAACATGACATTTTTCCCAATAACTGAACTCCATTGTGATACGTGGAACCTGCTTTCCTGCTATTTATTTTGTCCCTTAACATCTCACCATATTCTATAGTTTTCCAGACATATTCAATTATTAGAACAGCCTTAGTCTAATGTTTAAGACTCAGTTCTATTCAGGTTGAGTGGTCAGATCAGCCTTGGTGGGTGGGGGCCCATGCTGTTAGGCCAAGCACAGTCTCCGGCTGTTCTACCATTATCAGTCTATTTATAGGCTCATTGTGCAAGTAAAGAGCAGGTTGAGTTCATCTGGTTTTTGAGTACCTCCTCTGTAGTGGATACTCTTTATTGGGCATTAATGCAAGATACAAATATCCGCATGCTTTGTATACTTCCATAATTCATTTACATACTTTTCCCTAGTCCTCCTTGCACCTGTCCTTCAAATCATCTTCTTTTCAGAACCTTGAACAATTAGACAAGTCAGTCCTCTCACCCTCTCATCTGCCACAGTGTACACATACACACACACACACACACGTGTGTGTATATGTATATGCACGTGTACTCCTCAGTCCACCTTTACATCTATACCATCTTTAAAAAATAAACCACCAAGTATTCTGTCTGTTTGCAACTCTGATCACTAGGATAATTTCTCTTCACACTATTATTTAGGATCATCCTTGAGTGGGGCCATAATGTGGGGCAATCCATTTCCTGCTGGTGCCAACACATTCCATTGACCCACCTGTGAGCCAGGCCAAAGTTCTTTTCTCTTTTATCATTTGGTCATAGGGAAACCCCAGGAGGCCAAAGGTATGAGTTGAGGGGTAGTCATTAAGTCAACATAGGTAGGTGACCTGGGAATCTAGGCCACTTGTTTATATAATTTGTTTTTGCCTTTTGGATCTGCTCAGGTTCAATCAGAATGTGCAACTTTTATCCTGTAATGGATTGCTGCTATATGTACCTTAACTTATGACTTGGTGGATCTGACAATATCCATAATAGGCAGCTCCAATATCCCAATCCCTTTGTATTTCACGGTCAGAGGTATGGACTCTACTAGGTCCCAGTAGCATGCCAAGAGCTATTTTTCAAATGGAGAATAGTTTCTGCTGCAGATGGCATGGCTTTGCTCCAGAATACTATGGGTCTGTGCTGTGACTCTCTATTTGAGACCTGCCAGGGACTCCATAGGTTATTCTAACCCATTGTGAATCCCTCTTGCACCATTGGATCTGCTCATATCACCTGATTTGTGGGGCGTCTTGTACTATACCTTGGACCTTCTGCATTGCTTTCCTTTGTTAGACCTCACTCAAAACTGGCAAACTTCCATGTCATCCAGTAAATGGGTCAGAAAAATGTCCCTAGGATGGTGTATCCTTCCTCCAACATCCAAAGAGGTCTACCATATATTTCTTTTTCTTAGTAGTAGCAGGGGCTAGGGACAATTTATAGTTTACCTTAGAGGGAGTGATCAGGCATGTGCCAGTACACTTCACCAGTGTGGCATGCCTTTGAATAATCATGGAGACTGTCTTCTGCCTTCTGACACATATATGTCCCATTAGAACAGCTAGTATACATGTCACTTTCTGCTCACAAATGTCATTAATATAGAGGATCGGCATTATGTTTTTCAAATTGTCAGGAATATCAAGGCCCTGCTGAATATATTATTACCTAAAGATGGAGAGTTAATATGACTCTGAGGCAAGAGAGGAAATGTATATTGCTGTCCTTGTGATGTAAAACAAACTGATTTTGAACCTCCCTATTGATGGGAGTTGAGAAGGAAGATTTTGCCAGAGCAAATTGTCATACCAAGTACCAGAGACTGTTTTGATTCAGTATGATAGCTGCAATCAGGTCTTTCTGTTGTTTATATTTACCTTAGTCTAAACCATCAGCCACAATCCAGCTGATTATTGCAGAGGCTAGATGTGTGAATTAAATGCATATATGTTGGGAACTACCACTGCTGCATCTTTCAAGACTCTGAATGTGCCACTAATTTATACAAGTGCTTCTGGACTGCGTATTGCTTCTGATGTATTCTCTAGGCTGGAGGTGGTCAGTTTCATGAGCTTCCACTTGGTTCTTCCCATCGTAATAACCTTCATTCCCGTATCAGGGATTCAATTTAAAGGTTCCGATATCTGAGAAGAATATCTATCCCAGTTATTCACTGTAAGACTGGTAAAAAAAAAAAAAAAAAAAAAAAGATCACAGGTGGGGCCTGGGAAACAATGGAGCCACTGTGAGAGAGATTTAGGTCAAAACTCCATGTTATACCAGCTATACATATAAGCAAAGTTTCATGATGGTCCTTCAGGTCCCCTGGTATGTGACAGCTCAGACATGGACTACAGTCTGGGTATTCCACTTTTTGTACTGTATACTTCTCCTGCAGGTTCATTTGGGGAATGTTCTGAAGTATATTAGATGTGTGTTCTTACAGTGTGTTTCAGGAAGGATTTGTCAGCTATCTCCCTCTCATTCCCTGTCTCCCATTGGTTAAACCACATCCAATGAGATATTAACTCTCCTGTGTTTCTAGGTTGCATCAACTAGCTTCTCTGAGCAGTTACTAGGGAAACTAGATACCCAGCAGACCCAATCTGTATTTACAAATTGGAATGATTCAGAGCTCCTAGGCATATAATGATGGCAGGAATAATATCCATGACCTGGCTCTACAACCAGAGGCACTGCACTGCATAAAGTGTTTTCTAGAACTGCTCTGGCCAGAAAGCAAGGCAAATTCAGGGATAGATGGTAGTGCATTAAAACTATGTCCAGTATATCATTTATGGGAAGCAGGATTTCAAGCCTCTCCTTAAGTGGTTTTCCTTGCTATTCTAACATTATCTGATTGTCTTATCTTTAGTAGACCAGGTGTCTAAATGCTGACTTTCTCACGGGCCATATTCAGGGTTCTTAACTGAATCCATTGGGATTTCCCTATTGCACAATTCTCTAATGTCAGAGATGCAGCTCTGGCTCAATCTCTTCCATACAACACAACCATTCACCATCACCAAAAACAGACACATGCTAGTCAAGTCTCCTTGCCTGGAAAAATACCAGCAAGAGTGTTCAACCCCCACTATCTTCCTGGTTGTTCACTCAACCCAAATGACACTCTAATGTTTTCACCACATGAAATGGTGAGTCTCAGGCTGCTCTCTCACCTGCACCATCTGCCTTCAATTCCCTTTTATCTGTTGCAGTAGCACAGAGGCATTTTTCTAATATGGATCATTCAATACATATTGCTGGATAATTCAATATTTGAGGGAGAAACAAATTTCAAGTTTCATCTTCCTTCAGGTACTCCTACTTTTCTCAAATCATTCTCTAGGACACTCCCTCCTTTGGTTTCTCATGGAGAGCAAAGGGGATAGCCTCTCTCCATCTCTCCATTAACAGTGTTTTTGCCAAAAGACCACCAACCCATCCAACATTTCTTTTTTTATATTGGCAAGTGGTGGGAAGACTCTTTCTATACTGATGTCTCTCAATAGACCTTGCTGATAAAAGGCTAGGTGCAGCTGCTGGTGGGTCTTGACCTTAAAATATGAGGTCCTTGGTATTTTTTTCTCATCTCTGTGCCTTAGTTATAATCTTGTATGCTTGACATCAATCTCCTTTGAGTACAAGTCTTAAACACTGAGCTTAATGTTAGTAAAGTCATGTTATGCCTAGAGATATTAATTAGAAAACTGAAAGAGATAAATACCATATTTGCACCTAAGCTACTGAGGTTAATTATATAATTTATAAATGACTTTTCAGGACATAATGACAAAAAGGACAACACACAAAGAGGAACCAAATTAGATCATTTGGCTTCTAAGATATGGATTCCCTTACTTAATTCTTATGGGTTCTGAAGGACAGAGGTTGCACAAGGATTTATTTATCTGTGATCAATGCTATTTCACGCCATAAGTTCTTCTCTCCTGGGAAAAAAGTTTGGCCAAAGTTCCCTATCTTTCTTCATTTGTAACTTTTAAGTTTTTACTTACAACTTTTCAGATCCTGAGGAGCTTATTGCCCAGCACATTCTTAAATATACAAGACATTTCATCAGGGGATCAAACTATTGTGGATTCAGTGCTGAGCTCTAAAGTTTGGAATTAAAATTCTTCATGGTTTCTAACTACTTCAAAAGCCTGATATGTTCTTTGAGAAAAGATTTCATTTCCCCACGGCCCAAGTGATACCCAGGCACTCCTTCTGTACTGTTACCAAGTAGTGGGCTCACGTGTCCACTTTCTATACTGAGAAAGCAACAGAGCACTGGTGATTCTCTCACCATGGCTCTGAGAGCCTCTTTGTATCTCAGTTATCTGTGGCCACTTAGATCCTTTGTCCATAATTTGGGACACTCAAAAGGTAGGATATCAAAGACCTTTTGACCCTTCTGAATCAGGATGTCATTATTTGATTTTTTCTTCTCTGGAAGGTCAATCAAAAGGAAAGACAGGGCTCCCAAAATAAAGAATAAACGTTGAATAGTATTGGTTGAGTTTCAAGAGACCTTCAACGTCAATCTAGGTTTGGGGAACTGTTCAGTTCTTTGCAGTACCTTGTCCTAAGGGGACCATTTTATTCTACGTTTCCTAATTATATTATCTCTTGTAATTCCTAATTGTTGCTAATTGCTTGGATGAGTCCCAGAATAGCCTATAGATATCCTACACAGGTTTCTATTTCTGGGTTGATTGTGAATGATGTAAGCAGGTTAAGTTCTCCAACTCTACTGGATTGTTGACCTGATATTGGACAAAGGATAAGGCATTCCTCAGGCCCAAAGGGAAAACTTTAAACTCTAACAATAGCAAACATATATTGATCTCTTACAATGCCAAGCACTAAACACTGTACATGCATTATATCGATTAATCTTCAGAATCATCCCCATGAGGTGGATTCTATTACCTCCATTTCATAGATGGCAACACCTAGAGAGATGCTACACATCTTACAAAGGTCACACATGGAGTAGATGTCAGAACTAGGACTGGATTTAGGTCTGTCTAATACTGAAGGGTAGGCTCTTAAGAACTGAACTGTATTGCCTCCTGGAATATTGATTAAACTGTTTTTGGCTCAGCCTCTTTTCTGGGACCACATTTATCTATCAGTACACCTCTAATAGGTCTGGGTTTGAAGTACCCCTTGCAGAACCTATTTACCTCAGAAGGTAATCTGTTCAGGTTATTGGATAAGCATCTGACTAAGGGATGATAAGTAGCTCTTGATATTCTCTTTAGAACTCTATGGAACACTCTGGCTTTGAATCAGTGTTCTCGGGAGGCTAAGGCTCCCCTGGACATTCTTGTAACCTTTTTTAATACAACCCCTTTCATCTAGAATGAAGTGAGAGAGATGGGTCCAGATTGGGAGGGGATTCTTTCTGTCAATTTTATAGTTGATTGTCTTATTTTATCCTAATTCCCAGTGGGAGGCATCCTTAAATTTTGTAAATACTGAGAGAATTTTTAGAACTTTATGTGAACATGGCACTTGAATCAGGAAAGGACTGCATTTTATGTGGAGTCTGAATGTGGACTGCATTTATCTGGACTACCTCTTGTTTCAAAGCTGTGTATAATTAGCACAGTGGCCTTTTCCTACCTTCCTTCTGGTGGTAGGACTCCAGAGTTTGTGGTCCTGCTACTACATGAGTTATTTGGTATATTATTTTATTTTTCTTACTATAGTGTATTTTGTTTTTTCTTGTGACGGATATAAATTGAACAGTCATAAGTCAAATGTGTGTAAAACTGAAACTTGTTATTTTCTTTTAATTAAAATTTTTTTTGTGAACCTTCTTTCCCACTCAGAAGAAAATTTTGTGTTGACGTTTCTGGGTATTTTACTTAATGTCAAATTAAAAATCTCTTATGGATAATATTTTAATTCAAGCATTATCTTCTCAATTCATGCCTCTTCTTGTAAACTTCCTTCTCTTCTCATGGGTCTTTCCTCCTCATCTTTGTCCTACTTCTAATTTAATTGACAGCATAAAGGATGTCTCTCTTTGATTCTTTCTATAACGTTGCTATGCTTTTGTTATATTCTCCAATAATGTTTATATTTTACTGCCTGACTAGGCCTCTTTCTGGGCTAACTTTCATAATAGGTCTTCTGGCTCCACCATATCAGCAAAGATCTGCCTCATACCTAGTATATAGGATATGAATTAGCTTCTGACAAAGTTCCCTCCTTTCATTTTTCTCACCCTCCTACCCCCTTATTTTTCTAAACAGAAAAAGTGAGCTTCAGGTATTCTCCACAAATTAGTTCAAAAATGAAAACCTGGAGAGTTTCCCTAGAAGCAATCTATAAATAGTGGTACATTCTTCATCCTAGATATTTTGGCTATTTTTCGTCAAAGCCTGCAGTGCTCAACAAGGTATCCAACAGTCTATTTTTCCTGGGGTGATGTTTGGAGCATTCCAAGTTCCAGGCAGAAAATTCAAGCCCAGGATCATGGCTCTTAGGAAGGTTCTGCCTTTGTCTGAATAGTTTTAGATACCATAGGTAGCAGGGTGACTGCCAGGATAAACTAAATCAGGCTGAGAGAACAAGAAGCAAACAAACAAAAAGAAAGTTCAGCAACATAAAACAATGAGGGCTTATTTCTGGTTTGTGCTACATGTCAAGGCTGATCATTCTGTGTTCATTGCAGCCTCTCAAGAATCCAGAATGATAGAGCAGCCACCTTCTTGAATAGTGCTAGACATGTCCTAGAGGACAAGAGCCTGGCAAACCGTGTGCTGGCTCCTAAAGCTTCTAATGACTTCTAATAGCCTCTTTTTTGGGTATCAGATTTAGTCACATGACCACACCCAACCTAAAATGGTGAAGGAATGCTATTCTACTGTGTGCCTGGGAGAAGAACTAGGAATGCCTGGAAAACAGCACTAGTATACCCATGATAGGATGTATTTCTTGTCCTTGGATTATTGATTTGACTTCTGTTTTGTCGGTTTCACAGGGAGAATAGAGAGAGAGAGAAAATGAACACTGTTAAATTTTGGATCCAGACTCCCTTAGGTCTGATAACTTGGGCAGACTCATTTGTAAATTACAAACCTTCTTTTGGACTTCTAGCCTACGGCCCTTACTCCTTGGTCATTTCTTCTAGATCCAAGGCCTGTTTTGTCTCACTACATGGGGAGAAAAAGGAAGGAAATCCAAGCCCAAGTAAAATTACAGCAAAGGAATTTGTTTCTTCCTATGATTTAGGGTAGGGCCAATAAAAACTTCTCACTGTTAGGTCTCTGCTTGGTAGGAAACCAGACCCAAGTAGGGGCAGCCCTGCTTTATCTGAACATTCCAGCTAGATGGGTACATTGAGAGGAAGAGAATAATCCAAATAGTTAAGAAGCAAAGAAATTATAGTAAAATGAAGATTTTAAACCTCTTTGCTATAACACTTAAAGTGCCTAAATGTGGCCTAAAGGAAGAGATTTTTAGTTCTCCAGTCCTCGGCTGGAGTTAAAGGTGAGTGTGGTGTCTGAACCAAAGAACTGCAGTAACCTTAGGAAAGGACTCAGTTTTACCCATTTTCTTGGAGTGGAGACTCTCCAAGAAGGGAAAGAAGGTTCTGGAGAACACTAGCCTTCTGCCCTCATTTCTCAACTCATTGATTTTCAAAAACTGCAATTGCTCTGTTTTGTCTGGACTTTATTGATCTCTCTCCTCTTCAATGTGATCTCATGTGGCTTGGCTTTTGAAAGTCATCTGTTACCAAACAACTAGCCCCTCTCAAAGTCTAGTGCTATGTTGGAGCTATCAACATCCATTTATAATACTTTGTCTTGATGTCTTTCTTGGTCTTCAAGACCTTTTGTCTGTCAAGATCTGATCTATTTAGACAGGTTTTATGTATCGGATGAAAACAATTGTATTTGTTTCCTAAGGCTGTCACAACACATTACCCTTAAATTTGGTGGCTTAAAACAACGGAAATTTATTCTGACAGTTATGGAGACCAGAAGTCTAAAATCAAGGTGTCAGTTGGGTATCCTCTCTCTGATGGCTCTAGAGAAGATTCCTTCCCTGCTTCTTCCTAGCTTCTGGTGGTGGCCAACAATCTTTGGCTTCCATGACTTGAAGCTGTGTAACTCCAGTTTCTTCTTCTGTCTTCCTGTCCCTTGTGTATTTCTGTCTCGTGGTCTCTTTTCCCCCTCTTAAAAGGACACCAGTCATTGAATTAAGCTCCAACCCTACTCCAGTATGACCTCATTTTACCTTAGCTAATTACATCTGCAACTACCCTACTTCCAAATAAGGTCACGTTCTGAGATTCTGGGGTTTAGGACTTCAACAATCTTTCTAGGGGACACAATTCAACTTATAACAGCAATTAACCTTAATAACCTGGTAAATTAGTGGTTATTACTTGACTGTAGATTTTCATATTCCTTAATAAATTTGTGCTATATACTTCCACTATTTGCAAGAGAAACTTTCTACTTCAAGGGGTCCAGTAGACTTCAAACCTGGACCCTAGTGCCCACAATTTTTTGTTTATCTATCTATCTATCTATCTATCTATCTATCTATCTATCCATCTAATCATCAATTAGCAAATCTACCTCAAGTTGGTCTCAAAGGTTTGCAATTTCCCTTTTAACACTTTGTTTAAGCTAATTTTGCTGAAATATTTAAACTTTACTCTTTGGTACATTGGACTCCAGGTTCACACTTAGTTTCTAATTCTGCTCAACATCATGACTTTGATATTCCCTGGCAGCTCCTGTTCTTGACTGCCTGGGCTGATGAAAAAAGGGGCTGTAGGGAACAATCAGGACAGTCTACATTCTAGGAGGATTTGAAAATGACAGTGATTTTAACCCATACCATGTTGGGTCCTGTGGTGGGCAAACTCTCAGGAGGCCCCTTTGATCCCTGCCTCCTGGTCCTCATGCCTTTGGGTAACCTCTTCCCATTGTGTGTGGGCAGGGCCTGTGGCTTGTTTCTAAAGGTGATAGTCTCTCTTATGGTTCTGTTACTTTATAGAAGACTTCAGGCTGCTAGCAGTCTCACACTAGTTTCTCTTTCCCTCCCTGCTTGCTTTGAAGAATCTATATGCCACACTTCCCACAGCTGCAAGGAACCTAATGCTGCAAACACACATGCAAGTGGGGAAGCAGAAGCTTCTCTGAGCCTCCAGCTGAGAACTCACCTGTCCAACATCTTTGTGAGGCCCTGAGCAGAGAACCCAACAAAGCCACACCTGGACACCTGCTCCACGGTAACCACAAGCTAATAAATGTGTGCTGTTTTAAGCCACTAAGTTTGTGGTGATTCATTTACACAGCAAACAAAAACTAATACAGTCCCCAAACACTCAGGAAATCTTTTTTTTTTTTTCCACTTTATATTTTAAGCTTCATGAATTTGCACAGGTAATCAAAATGGAAAGAGGCTGGTTTACATTTGAGGAAAAGAATAGGCTAAGGCTTGTTAGGCACATTTAATCTTAATTAATCCTTGCCTTCAAAGCTGTTTGTGGTAAATATTTCCATGATCTTCATTTTTGAGGTGAGCTCAGGGGAGAGAAGTCACTTATCCAAGATCACAGATCAGAGGCAAATTCCAAGTCCTTGACCTCTTTGCTCAGTTCATCCTAGTGGTTACTAGGGAAACTGGAGCTAGAAGCCGTGCGGGGATGTGGCCCATCCAAAGCATACTGCCTGGCCTAAGACTCAAGCCATGGGCAAGAGTATTGTCCCACTTCTCTGTCCTCAGGCACCATGCTCCCACAGGCAGCTCTCCTCTCCTCCACTTCTGGCACAATGAATTGCTTGTCCAGTTACCCATAGTCACAGGAGATTAAGCTAAGGCAGGGTCTATGTTTTATTTGTCACCATCCCCAGTACCAAGCATAGTGCCTGGCACTGAAAGAGTGAATCCAGCTGTGTTTAGCTGTTACATTGTGTCCCCCAAATGAAGCTTCTCTCCTAGTGTTTATGCCTGAAGGTATATACTTAATGGTGAGCATTAAATAAGAAAGAGGAACAGGAGAGGAGATGAAGAACAGATACACTAAAAGGGGGAAAATGAATACAATAATTTCAGAGCAAAGCAGAATTCTGCTAAAGAGTATTTCCTGAGGGGCTATGGGCAAGGCAGTACCTCAAGTCTAGAAGACCCAAGCTTCAAGCTCTCCCTAGGGAAAAAAAAAGAGAGGTGGGCTTTGCTTAATAGCCTGGATACTTCTAGAGACTCTACAAATTGGCCGGCTGTCTGGGCAAAGCTGTAGAATCGTGGGTGAATGAGATTAAAAAATAAGACAAGATGATGTTCAGTAGGATGCCTCTTCCCATGAATTGGTGGGTACCTCAGGGACCCTCCAAGTCCTATGATTTGATTCCCAACATAAAAAAAAGAGGAGGGAAAAAAATGAAGGAAAAAAAAAACTATACACACACACACACGTATATACATATATATATACATACACACACACACACATATATATATATATATATTTCAGGCATAAATTTCAGGTAGAAATAAGGAAATAAAGGATGTTTTTCTTCAGTGTGGAGGGGAAAGTTAAAAAAAAACTGAACCACACTTAAAGGTACATTGTTGAAAAATACAAATTGATAAAATGCATATCCTCATAATATAGCAACAGTTAAAAAATCAGGCATTTTTCATAAAATTTTGACATTAAAAACTGAAAATAAAGAACAGGACTTTTACAATCTTGATAAACTTATCTTACAAACACATGGATGTCCATGCAAGCTTTTACAGTGATAGCTGCTAGAAGAATGAGAACAACTAAAAAGTCAACCTAGACAGATTCCATTTCATTCCAACTGCCTCTCCTCCTTTGGGTGGGCAATACCAGAAGTCTTGAGAAAGACACTGGTCAGTGTCACATTCATCGCAGTCTCCTTTCTGAGCCTGTAGGTGATGATGAAAATGTGATAAATCTGTTTTAGCTTTGATGCTTTTTCATTAATTCACTTCTGGTAGTGAACTGTGGCAGGCCTTCCACTTCAATTCCATCAGCCATTTGCATCACCTTGTCTAAAAGATCTTTGTTGCTACTGCAGCCCTGGAAAAGGTGACTGGCTCAGACCATGGAAGGGAGAGCAGCTGGTCCACGCGTCCGCCGCCGTTGGGCAGGTGGCGGCAGTGCGGGAGGTGGCAGAGGATGAACTCCATCCCGGATTTCCATTGCTTTTCGCTCTTGGAGTAGGAGCGGAACTGTTCGGCGAAGTTGGTCGCCTGCCGCACCCCCAAAACCAGCTCGTCCACCACAGCGGCCGCCTCGCCACCCACCATGGCACCTGCTGCTGCCAAAAGCAGGTCAGGAAATCTCTTAAGGTAGTCACAAATGTATCTGGTCTGGACCATTTATTCTTTGTCCGAGAATTTTGTTAAGGGAAGGAAATACTTGGATCATTCTGAGCCGTAAGATGGAGATCTAGACTAGTTCCATGAACAACTTCTAAACTCACATCAGCTCTCTCTCTGTTCCAGCCTGGGTGAGGAATTTAAGAATTTGAGTCCAACCACTTAGTTCTAGGCTGCCTTCTAAGCCCTTATCCCAGCCTTTGTGTCTCCTGTAGGTAGTAACCTACCTTTTGAGTAGGACATAGAGGAACCAGTGATCCCTGGGGGTCTTTCTTGCTGCAGCACCCTCCTCCTTACACTGGGCAGCGGATGCTGATGGCTGCTGCCAATGGTTGCAAATGATGCAGAGCTCCTTCTCCTGCAGACCATGCCAGGTCTTCAGGTCCAACAGGCCCCATGATGTTTTTGTATCTATTCTGAGTGACACTCTAATTTTCTTTCAATGAAATCTTGAATTTCTTACAACTTTTTTTTCTCCTATATAATAGACCATATTACTGCATATTAAAGTTTGGCTTGTCCCCTAAGGGTTTTAACATTATATGGGTTTTTTCCTCCTACATCTTTCAAAAGTTCCAGTTTTACCTCTGAAAACACTGGCCCGGAATGAGAACAAAGTAGGCATATTGGCTGCCTGACACGCCCTCCCTTTGCTTCACTGCTGCTGCCCAACTGGTAAGGGTGGGAAAGGGCATGAAAGGAAGGGTATAGCAGTTAGAATGTAAAGGTGATTGGAGGGAGGGAAGCAGGGTTGATGGATTCAGAGAATTATTTTAGCTACATGTTACAGAACCCAACTAAGAGTGGCTTAATACTGAAGAGTTAATTATTTCACATTTCCAGGATTAATTCAGTGATATAGCCATGCAATTGAACACCCAAGTGCTTTTCATTTTTCTGTTCTGCCATACTTAGTGTGTGGATGGCATTCCTCCTCATGGTTACAGAATGGCTGCCAAAGCTCCAAACATTCATCACAACCCCATAAAGAATATGCAAAGGCAGGAAAGGGCAAGTCCCATCTGTGTCCTTCTCAGGAGTGTGGAAAATGTCCTGCAACAGTCTTAGGTCCCATTTGCCAGGGTTACTTAACAAACTAATGCTTAAACTAATTACAGTGAGGGGAATAGAAGTTTCATAACCCATATTTGTCCCTTGGGGCTGGGGAGTACTCATCTTCCTTGAGCTCAGGGGAGGCTGACTAAATACACAAAATTGGGTTTCTGCCAGCAAGAAGTATGTAGCAGGGAAGATACGGTTCTTGGCAACCAACAGTGTCTGCCTCAGAATTTAGATGTGAAAAGGTGATGTAACTCCCTTTGATTGTATGGGAAGTGAGTGACAGAGCCCGGTCTAGAACACTGGCCTCCTGCCCTTCAGGACCATGATTTTTACCCCCTTATCTTTATTTCCTCCTGTATAATAGGGATTGGGGATAGCACTTGCCTGGGTTATATGGTGATAGCATAATAATAATAATAATAATAATAATAATAATAATAATAATAATAATAATAATAATAATAATAAAGAAAACCTGCCTACAGGACTACTTCCATGTGGGGCAATGAACAATAACCTAAATAGCCACAGCTCAATTTCACAAATGCTGCTGCTTGAAGACAGGGCAGACTGCTGACTTATTACACATCTCTGCTGGGGCTGTTTCCTCTCCCCACCTCTAACCAGCTGGTATACCTTGTCTCATCCCTTTTCTCATGCTTGCTGGCTCTGGTAAGTCCCCTGCAAGAAAGTGGAAAATTTTCCTTTCTCAGGGGTTTTCTCTTTCAGCTCTTTTGCCCCAGTATTTCTGCAGAGCTGACACATGCAGTGCTTTCCTGTCCAAGGAGATGCTGGAACCAAGTGCCTTCTCACTTCACTTGATTCAGGGAAAAGGATTAGGCTGCCCTGGGCTCAAGTATCATCCATTGGAGCAGCTCAGTATTTGCTCTGCCTTTTGCCTTCTAGAAGCGTGTGTGCATGTTTTCAACTCCTTTGGGATTTTACAAGACAGCAGCTGGGGTAGGCACCCCAGCCAGGAGCTGGGGGCTCATGGCTGGCACTGGATAACCTGATATTGTAGGATTTGGCATGGGGGGAGGAGGATTCGGAAGGGAAGAAAGCACGTGCAGTTAAGGCTATGACTGCAGAGTTCTGAGTCAGCGTGATCTCCTGTACATCCCTCACTTGATCCCCTGGCCAAGGACATTGTGGGAAGGGCAAATGCATGTGGTTGGGAACAGAAATGGATGCTTTGGAAGCAGATTGGCATTTACTTTTTAATTATGTCCCCTTTGCTTCTGAAGATGATTTTTTTTTTCATAGCAAAGAGTCAGGAAGCAAAGAAAATGCCCTTTCTCATTTCAGTGGTGCTAACAACGTCTGTACGTTAACCTTTAGCACTGATTAAGATAAATGCCATTCCAACCCCTGATGCTTTTAGAGTCAATTTGCATTAAACAGCCCAGCTCCTGACAAGCTTGTATTCCGTTTCTCTGAGTTATGGCCCCCTCAGTCACCTGAAGTATTCGGAGAGAGGGTGAACAGATACAGTCAGTGAGCATTAGTCTCTTAGACCAAGATAAATGAGGGCTGTGGGGTTGGGGTTCGGATTCCTGTCCCCTGAGTGGTTACTCGGGCACCATCAGAAAGGTCTTTGTGTTCATAAATAAAGCAATCATGCAACACACCACGGGTGTGGTACTGATTATAAATGCCATAGGGATTCAGAGGAGAGATTTCCTTTTGCTGAGGTGATCATGTAAAAAGCTTTGTGGAAAAAATTGATTATTAGATTGGGGAAGTAATTGTGTTTAAAATATAGTCATATCCGTACATTTTTTTCTGGGAGGTGGTATAAAGGAATAATTCATAGAGCTTATTTAACTAGAAACACTGTATCAGAAGTCTATCTTTGTCACAATTAAAGCAACATCCATCTCTGCATCATTCTGTTGAGTTTTTCAGGAAAGATGGTGACGGTCCTGATGCTGTGTATGTCTGAAGATTGGTGGACAGGGTGTGCTGTGATGTGCAGTGGGGTTTCTTTTGCCCAAAGGAAGTATATCCTCTTCAAGAAGTCTTCAATCTAAAAATGTGAGAACTGCTGCTCTCTGGAAACAGGGAGACTGAGTTAGATTTTTCTCTAAGCAACATATCATCTGAACTATACCAATGTAACAGAAGCTCCTGTGGGTCTTGCTTGAAATAAAATCTAAGATAAGTTTTTTGGAAGCTTTTAGATTTATGGCATTGTTGGATTTTTTTTTTTTTTTTCCCTTGTGCTTTTCCTGGAAGCAGAGACTTGAAGCAGCAATTGGCTGGCCTGGCCACAAAGATAAAGGGTTTGAAGCAGGTGCCCCACTTCCAGGGGTTTTCTGCTTTCAGAGAGAAAGTATGTGTCCTCCCCTCCCCCGGTTGAGTGGTCCAGGGAAACTAGCATTCACAGTTGCAGACGAACAGATAGACCCACTGGAAAAGAGTCCATTCATATGCTCTGAGTTTATTTGCTATTCATGCAAGGGTTTTATTTTTTATTTTGTTTTGTTTTTTGCAGCTGTTAGTAGCTTGATTTTTCATGAGAGGATAAGGAAGGTGACTAAAGACAAGCTTGCTTCTATTGCTTCCTTTTAAGAATCCTCCTGGCTTTGGGGGGTGTTGTTAGGTATTAGTTACTGATGGTTTAGCTTACACAACAACACAAAATACACCCCTACATAAAAAGGAATAAAGCATAAAAAGGAATAGCACAGAATAAAGGAGACAGGAAAAGGTCTCTCGAAGCTGCAGTCCCAGGGAAGGCACCCTCCCCCTCCGGCCGGAATGCAATTTGCACTCAGCCTCCTTTGCTACTCAGCTTCCTGCTCCTCTGCTGCCTCCCTGGGGAAGTTTATGGTTGCAGACCGTCATTAAAGGGCAGCAGCCCTTAGCAATTCACTCAGGGGGAGGAAATGAGCAGGACACATTTTCACAGGAGCCTAATGCTGCAAAGCACCTGGAAAGATAGGGATCTTCAATCGCCTTCAGGATGGATCACAAGTAAATCAGACCAGGAGGTTGAAATCTTCTTTGATTCTTAGATGACTTTTATCAGGGGCTGAAATGCATGTTTAATGATACTTGCAGAGAGAACAGTTCACATGCTGAAAGCAATACTATAGGTGGGTTTTATAGTTATTCAGTGTTCTGAAACCAGGGCAAACATGGTTTCAACAGACTGTCTGCAGCACCGTCTGACCAGCGTTCTCTCCCGAGCCTTCAAGGTCGACCAGCCTTGTATAAAAGCTTGGACTCTGCCTGAGAATGTGGGCTAAAAATGTTCTTCCTTTCACTCTTCCTTACTACCCCCTGGTCTCTTTCATTGTCTGTCCTCTTAGCCCACCCTTCCCATTCTCTCCTCCGTCTGGCAGAGATTCTTGTCACCGCTCACAGGGACTGAGTTTACTTTCCTTCTTGGGGAACATGCCTTATTTTCTACTAGAAATGTATGGAGACCCAGCTTTCCCCCTGCACAGAGATTATTTCCAGAATTATTTTTGACTCTGAGGGATCCCTTTCCTCTCCTTCAGAAACTGAACCTTAGAGAATCCTGCTTTAAAAACAAAACAAAAACAAAAATGAAACTAAACCAAAACCCACAGGAAATACCACATTAAAACCTTCTCCAATTTAGACAATAATGCCTCGAATACCATCCAAGGAGCCTTCAAAGGTAAATCCAGTTGTATGTCAAAGAGAATATTGCTTTCAAATATTTGTATCAAATCAGTAGCAAAAACATTTACAAATGTAGCAGTAAAGATAGATTAGTGATATTTAATGAAAAAGAAATTGTCAGTGGCTGGATACCTTTTCATCGTGAATTTTTTTCTGTGTATGTGCAGTAATCTTTCCCCTGATGTTTATCTCTTTGTTGCTCTTACATGTCAGACTCCTATTGTTTCCCATGCTCAAAGCAAAATGGCTCGAATGTGCTCAAAAGTATTGCCTGCCCTGTTGGGTTCACTATTGCATAAGTTCAATATTGTAAATCATCTAAGTTTAATATTATATATTGTATCATGTCCTGATTTTGAAGGCATGCTCCTAAGATATCAGTTTATAAAGTGAAGATCTCATTGTTTGATAAGACAAAGTTTATAAGACTATATTTCAGAGAGTCTGACATTATGGATGCTATTCCTTTGTGTCCACCAAGCAAAATAAAACTAAAATAAAGAACAGAACCCCCCCCCCCCCCCAGGAGTATAGAACAAATTGAAAGTAGGTCTGGGCATCTTTAGCAGTTAAGCTCCCTCTTCCTCCATCCTGCGGTGCTCCCTCTTCCACCATTCTGTTGTGCTCCCAGCTGCCTGGAGGTCTGGACTAAGGTGTCTTTTCTTTAGCTGCATACCTTTCAATGTCTTTTTTCCTTTACCCCATCAGGCACTGTTATGTGTGTTCCATTCTTTCTGAGCCAAGCACTCTGTTATCTGTCCATTTAGAAAGTAATCTCAAAGGAATGCTCTGAGGCACACACAGGGCTGTCTCAGTGACAGACCTAAGGAGGGGGCCAGGAATGTGGACTCTGACAGATGGGAAAGAGGAGAGAAAAGCAAAATGCACAAAGTTAACATGCTATTGCTCTCCAGACTCATTCTCTACCTCCCTAGGCCTGGAGCTTTATGTGCAAGTGGGAGCTGGATTTTGAATAAGATGGTGTCAAATTGCAAAAAGAGAGGAGTGAGAAGGTGATTTGGAGGACCACTGTATCTAGAAGATATGTTATTCCTGAACTGTACACAAGGTCTTGTGATATTTAATTTATTTTAATGAGGTGTTAGAAATGGAAGTATAAGTAGGTTTGATGGTCAAGCATAATTGAAAAATAATCTGATGGCAG
Source organism: Choloepus didactylus (assembly GCF_015220235.1). Classification (NCBI taxonomy): domain Eukaryota; kingdom Metazoa; phylum Chordata; class Mammalia; order Pilosa; family Megalonychidae; genus Choloepus; species Choloepus didactylus. Next base: position 29,696,219 of record NC_051326.1, on the reverse strand, counting down.
AATTTCAATGCATGTGAAGGATGTTACATCTTAAATAAAAATAACAGGCAAATGACAAACTCTGATTCAATAAGAAGACAAAAACTACTATGAACAATAGACAATTATTGAGAAGAAGATGAAAACCCTAACAGGAAAAATAGCAATAAGCCTGAATTGTTAATTCACAGCAGAAAAATATAAATACCCAATAAATGTGAAAAGAGGTTAACTGTACAAGTAATCAAAGATGTAGAAATTAAATGAAAATGTTTTTTTCCTGTGAATTTGGCAAAATTATTTTTTTAAGATGCTGACCAATATTGATGAGAATATGAAAAAAAGATGAACTCATTTAGTAATGCTGAAAATACAAATCTGTGCTCTTTCCTGGAGGGTAATTTGGTGTTTTTGTCAAGAAGTTTTAAGAAATTCACAGTTTACATTTTTTTTTTTAACCAAAGAATTCAACCTCTAGGACTTGATTCCCATGAAATAATCAAAGTTGTATACAAATATTTAATAGAAATATGTTAATTGTAAATTAGAATAGTGAATATTGAAAATAACTTAAATGTCTGTAAGATGTTAAATTCAGATGGGGGCATGGGGTGGCTAATACTTCGTTATTAAAACAAAGAACCCAGGAATGAATCAATTCCACTGGGCTCTGTCACATCTCTTTTCCAAGAAGATAGAAGGAAATATATATCCAAGTATGGGAAAAAAATAATGTCAAGCAAAGCAAGGTTACACTTTAACTGGGGCTCTGGAAGTGAACTTGAGATGATTTGGATCATGTAGAGAACCTCTTTAATTTACCAAGTTTCTTTCTCAATAATTATTCCTGGACTTGCCCAGGCTACTTTCCTCAGATTTTCAAAGTCTTGCATAGTTTTCTCAGGCCTGGGTTCCACCTGTGAAAAACAGAGAACCAATTGCCTTGAGAGCAACATATGACTGGGTCTTCCACCATTGGCCTTTGACCAATCCAGGTTCAAGAAGAGAGAGAGCAAGGACAGCCCTGACCATGAACACTGAACTTTAGCCCCTTGAAATTTTACTGCTAGAAAAATAGAGCCTAATCTATGTTCTAGAATTTGAGCCTGCATTCTTCTTTAACGCATCAACTTTCTTGCTCTGTTTTCTGAATTTTCCTTGAGAAGAATAAGTGTGAGAAAAAGAGAGGAATTTTGAGATTATAGTGGAGACCAAACAACATCACAAATTACATATGTTCTTGCACAAAAAAATTTGCATGATGTCGTAAGATAAAGGCAATAAAAACCAAAGATGTGAATAATCATATAATGAGAAGATGTGGAGTTTAGTGAAAAAAGCTAGCTATACTATATGTAGTCTGAGTTTAATAGTGTAAAATTATACATATTTGTAGAAAAAAGACTATATGTTAATGACATTGGATATCTTGAAGTACTTGAAGTATGCATATTGTAAACTCTTGAGTATCCACTAAATACAGAAGCAAAGTAGTACAGTTAATAAACTAGTAATGGAGATAAAAAGGAATTTTACAAATGCACATTTAACTCAAAAGGAATCAGGAAAAGAAAGAAAAAACAAATGAGATGCATAGAAAACAAATAACAATTTGGTGGATTTAAATGCAACCATGTTGTAATTATATTAAATATAAATGGTCTAAATGCTCAAATTAAAAGGCAGAATTTGTCACACTAGGTAAAAAGAAAGCAGGACCCAACTATATGCTCTCTACAAGAAACCCATTTATAATGATACAGATAAGTGAAAATAAAAGCATGGAAAAAGATATGTCATGAAAACAGTAGCACAATGAAAACTAGAGTGGATATATAATCCAGACAATACAGAATTCAGGACAAGGAATATTATCAAATAAAAGGTTGATTAATTCAATAGTATTATATACTCATATAGAGAATAGGAAAGGTAAGAAAAACTGTGATCTAAGTTTCTATCTTAAGTAACAATTAAGAAAGAGCAAAGTAAACCCCACATAAGTAGAAGGAAGGAAATAATAAAGATAAGGGCAGAAATCAATGACATGGAAATGAACAAACAAACAAGAAAATCAATGAAAGCAAGAGATGTTTATTTGAAAAAAATTTTTGATTGAAAAGCCTCAAGCTAGACTGATCCAGAAAAGAAGACAGAAAATACAGATTACCATTATCAGGAATGCTTGAGAGGACATCACTAAATATGCTACAGAACTGAAATGGAAATAAAGGAATATAATGAATTATTTCACACCAATGAATCAGAAAAGTTAGAAGAAATGGGAAAATTATTTGAGAGACAAATTACCAAAACTAACTTGAGAAGAGATTTTAAATGTAGTCTCCTACTTATTAAATGAATTGACTTTACAATTACAAACCTTCTCACAAAGAGATTTTCAGCCCAGATTACTTCATTGGCAAAGACTATCAAAGATTTAAGGAAGAATTAATATACATATTACATGCATTTTTTAAAAAAATGGAGGTTTAAGAAAAACTTCTCAACCTATTTTATGAAGCCAGCATTACTCTGATTCTCACAATTGCAAACAAGCAAAACCCTCCAAGAACAGACCAATATCTCTCATAATCACAGACCCCCCCAAAAAAAATTCTTATAAACTATTATTAAACAGAATCTATCAATACAGAAAAAGGTAACACATTCTGATTCAGTGCATTTTATTCCAATAATTTAAGTCTGGTTTAACATTCAAAAATCAGTGAGTGCAGTTCACCATAATAGCAGAACAAGGGAGAAAATAAATAACATACCAATAGATGCAGAAGAAACAAAATTCAATACTCATTCATGATAAAAACTCTCACTTAAGTAGACATAGATGAAATTTCCTCAACCTGACAGAAGGCATTTATGAAAAACCTGCCACTAGCATCATACTTAATAGCAAAAGAAGGAATGATTTCTCCTTGAGATCTGGTGTAAGTGAGGATATCTGCTTTCACAATTATTCAACATTGTACTGGAGATCTTAGCCAGGGCAATAAGGCAAGAAAGAGAAATAAAAGACATATAGATTGTGAAACACTAAGTCAACCAGCTACTGTTTATAGATACCTTTTTTTTTTTAACACAGAAAATCCTAAGTTATCTAAAAAGCAACTTCTAGATCTAAGTGAATTTAGCAAAGTTGAAATGAAAGAAGTATACAAACATCAATTATTTTTCTATATTTTAGTAGTAAGCAATTGAAAATCTATTTACAATAGCATAAAATACGAAATAGTAATAAATTGGACAAAAGATGTTCAAGACAATGACACTGAACTACATAATATTGCTGAGTGAAATTTTAAAAGACCTCACTAAATATAAACAATAGTGTCAAGGTAATTTCATGGAGGTTGGTAGAAGGAATGGATAGTATTTTCAAAACTGGTAATGGACAAACTTGATATCTGTATGAAAAAAAAAGTGAACCTCAGCCTGTAACTCACATTATTTACAAAAACTAACTTGATTAGAGAATTAAATATAAGGGCTAAATCTGTTTAACTCTTAGGAAAAAATATATGCAAAATATGTTTGCAATCTTGATGTAGTGGTTCTGGTTGTCTTTTGCTGTGTTAAGAAGCCACCCACAAACAGTGGCTTAAAACAACAGTTTTAAATTTTTCTCACAATTCTGCAATTTGGACAGGATGGCTAACTTCTGCTTCTCATACCAGTTGGGGTCACTCAACTAGTGCTGGAGGATTCTATTCCAAAATGCCAGTTGATGCTGACTATTGGTGGGGAGCTCAGCTGGAGTTGTTATCTAATAGCATCTGTCCCTTACCATGTGGGCCACTCCACAGGGCTGTTTCAGCTTTCTTATAATATGGTGGATGGGTTCCACATGCCAGTACTCGAAGAGGCAGGTAATGGATGCTGCCAGTCTCTTAAGATCTGAGTCCCCAAACTGGTATGGCATAACTCTGCCGTATTCTATTGGTCCAGCAGTCATGCAGCCAGTGGAGAGTCAAGAGGAGTGACCAGTTGATTGGAGGAATGTCAAATAATTTGCTCACACCTTTAATATATCCCAGGTTAGTACAAAATTCTTCTGTAGGACACAGAAGACACTGATGTTATGAAAAAAAAAAACTGATGAATTGCACATCCTTAAAATGTAAAATTTCTTCTTTTCCCAAGACATCTTTAAGGAAATAAAAGGGTAAGCCAAAATATGGCAGGAAATATTCAAAATACATATCTCCAACAAATGATTTGTATCTATAATATATAAAGAACCCTTATAACTCAATAAAAAGATGCTAATTAATACAAACACATGAAACTGTCCCAAAAGTTTTTGAAAATATTTTTCATAAAATACTTGAGTGGCAAATAAGAACATGAAATAATTTCTGACAATATCTTTGTCAACCATTCCTAAGGGCTTGTGAACTGGCAGAACAAATAGGGACTCATTGGATTTAGAAAAAGGAGTAAAAGTTATAGTCTTCAATAAATTTATGGATTTTGTATTTCTAGCTGTCCAGATTGCATTGGATAGGACAATTCACTTAGCACTCATGGATCTCAGTTTCATTTTTCAATCATCAGGACAGACATATTTTTAGTGCACAGTATCTGGCACTCAGCAAGGGGTGAAAGCAGACCTTATACCTATCAATATTTTCTAAGTTAAAACAACAATAACGACAACCTACTATCTATTGAAAACATTATAAGCAGTTTCATCCCTCCCTTTGGAGACAACTGACCAAGCAACTTTTATGAGGAAAAAAACTCTTACTCTTGAAAAGAACCTTATACTTAGATAATTAAAAAAAAAAAAAAAAAAAAAAAAAGCAAACTCCCTGATTTAGCTTCCTGGATGTAAAACAAACACCATATAGTGTGTTGGTTTAACACTTTATTGGCTCATGGTTTCCAAGGCTAGAAGGCTTGCTTCCCCCAGGTCATTATCTTCTGACTGGCCAGGAATCTTTGGGGTTTCATGGTTTCATGGCTAACCCTAACCCTAACCCTAACCCTAGCCCATGGCCATGACTGTGCACATGGCTGTGTCTTCTCCTTTCTCCTCTGAGTTCCATTGACTTCCAGTTTCTGGCTGCTCCTAGTGGCCTCTCTCTGTGTGGTCTTCTCTGTGAAGCCTCCAGTAGTAGAATTAGGACCCATCTTGATTCAGTGGGGCCACACCGTAACTGAAGCCCCCTCATCAGAAGGTCCTATTTACAATAGGTTCACTCTCACAGGAATGAGATTAAGATTAAGAAGATGTTTTTTCAGGAGTATGTAACTTCCAAGCCACCACTCTCCTTGCCTCTTATTCTTGTGGAAAACCTGAATCCAATGAAATTATTTCAACATTGACCCTATGGTCTGAAAAACTGAATATTCTGTAAAGTAATGCAAATGGGTATTTCTTTAAACACAACCAGATTTTTGTAGATTACATTTACAACTGAGATATTCCCCCCTAAATTTAGACTTGTATCTCTAAATTTATATATTTTGCCATGTTCTTGTGGAGTTGTGGCCGTAGTGAGTTCAGTGCCATTCTTTGTAGGTGATGTAGAGCTGGGGTGGAGAAGACTGGGAGAAGGACTTGAGAAGTTTCCATGAGAAACCAAGAGGAGAAAGTCTTCAGAAAAGGAAAAAAATGGCTCAGCATAAATTTGACTGGATTGTGAAATTACAGACATAGTATTGTTTAAAATTGAATAGCTATGACCTTGGGAAATGTGATGATGTCAGAGAAACACTGTCTGGTGTGGCCAGAAGAGACTTTGAAGGGCAGAGCAACCTCCCAGAGCTCGACACTGGCTGAGGATTGCTAAGGACACTTAAATGCTCCCCAGTGATGCATATTTGAGGGGAGGAAATTGGCCAAAACACTGGGTCAAATAGACTGGGGGCCCAGACCCCAATGACTTCATCATTAAAAGTAAGATCCCATAGACTAGTTAAATTTATGATATATTTTAAATGCATCTGAAAATAGCACTCATTGCTTGTATTATACAAAATAAATAAATAAATGATTAATATTTGAAATAGAATGTTTTTCAAGTTATCATGTAAAAATGTAGCAATAAGATGATTTAAATAATGATGATTAGGTAAGGTTTGGTTAAAACTTGTTTGGTGAAAATATCTAACTAGTGCTACTGGGAAAGACATAAGGTTGTTCTTCCTCATATAAAGCTTTTTAACTTTTAATACTTGCCGAAATGATATTATCTTTGTAAGGATGAGCCAGACACTTTACCTTAATCATATGAAAGGCAAAGTGTTTTCTCCTTATACTACCTCATTATTCATGAGATACGTTAATTTCAGTTCTAAAACAGTGAAGAAAGGACACAACTATGAGGAACCATATTAATATTCATGCTTAAACTGTTTATAAATTCAGTGCAAAATTCAGCGTAGACACCTACTAAAACTTCAGATGCATTCACTTTATCCAATTTGCAGTGATGAGTCAGATGAGAATGAAAAGTGATATAATATTAGCAACAGCTGTGGGTTCTGAGTTTTTTTTTTGTTTTTTTTTGATCCAATTCACTTTGGTTTAGACATGAAGGACACAGCACTGTGATCATAAAAAAAACGTACAGGATCAAGATTTTGATCAAGTTCCAAGCTACTCCAGCAATGTGCTGTGTTGTCAGCTTTCTTCTCCTCCTCCTTTTTCTTCTCCTCCCTCTTCTCATTCTTCTCCTTCTCTTCCTCTTCTTCCTTCATCATCCTCCTAACAAAATAGCAGATAATATTGTTTGCAACAGCTTAGGGCTCATAAATATTAATAACAGTACTTTGCAGTTTTAAAGGAGTCCTTTTGAATTTTTGTTTTATATACTAGGGGAAGAAGGGAAGGGCTAGAACATTTAGCACTTATGTTAGGTGCTAGATTTTACAATTTTTTAGAAATATATTTTCTCATTTTACACAGAAAGATTCAGAGAGGTTAGATAAGTTGCTCAAAGGCACATACCTGGTAAGTGCTGATAAATATGAGATAAAAAATTGTTCTGCCTAATTTAAAGCTTGTGTATTTACCATTATATAACCCAACTTTTCGTGTGATCACAGAGGCTAGATAAACCTGCAAGTACTACCCTCTAAACTGTTGACAGAGGAACAACTTTAATCAGAAAGAAACTGTGAGGAGATTCATACGTCTTTGCCTAAAAGTACTTTGAAATACAAGAAAGGACTATTAACAGTGTGTCTACACTGTGTTTTGGGAAGCAGAATGCGCAGGGGGCTGCCGTGAATGCTGTCTATGTGGAAAAGCACTGAGTGATGTTCAAAACCTTGGATTAGGCCTCAATGAACCAGGTGGGTTTTCAGTTTAGTATATGTAACTTCCCAAGGCATTTTTCACCTATGTTATCACTATCATATTTTAGTTCTCTTAACAAGAGTGCCATGTAAGTAGGGCAAATATTTATTTCATTATATAGATGAAAAGAAAGTTAAGCAATTAATTAATAATACTTTTTAAATGTTTCCTTACAAGTTACTTCCATTATATCATATGGTTCTTATCAATAAGGTATGGGTATTAAATGGGAAAAGAATTTTTTGTTCTTTGTCTACTCCTTTGGAGAGGGAGATGAGAGTTGGCTAAGATGTGCTTTGAGCTGAATAAATCTTTTTAGTTAATAGAGAAATCTTTATCTTTTTTTACCCCTATCTGCTGAAAGAAATTAACTGGCTGGGCCTTGGAATTTCTCTTAGCTAATAATACTAGGTTATAAGTTTGCTCGGAAAGTGTATATGCAATTCCCTACTTATTAAAGTGAATACCTAATGGAAGTATTAAAGGAAGGTGGTATCACTGTTGAAGTGTCACTTTATTAGGCCTTCTGCAAGGACTTGTACACACAGTATTTTATTTCACTTTCCCAGTCACCCAGTAATTTAGGTCTATTATTTCCATTTTATAAATAAAGAAACTGAGGCTCTGAGAAAATGTGTAATTTGCCCAAGGTCATATAGCTTGATATCGTAGAATTTGAAGCCAGATTTGAGTTTATCTGTCTTCAGGGCTCAGGATCTTTCCAGATGAGCTTGGAATTTAGAGCACTCTGTTACTTTTCTATCCTTTCCCCCCATTTCTCCTACTCATGATTCTAACTCTGAAATCACACTTGACCTATCAATATCCCTTACTACTTTGGTATTCATTGTCTTTCTATGGATAAATATTGTTGCCTTGAAATATACTTCCTGTTTCTCTCTGTCTGTTGAAATCCCATCTGTCTTTGAGCTTAAATGTTACCTCTCCAAGTTTAAATCTATCTCTCCAAGGAAAGTCTCTCCAAGCTTAAATCTCTCTCTCCAAAAAAAAGTCTCTCCAAGCTTAAATCTCTCTCCAAAAAAAGTCTCTCCAAGTTTAAATCTATCTCTCCAAGAAACTTGGAATTGGAAGTGATTTTTGTCTCCTTGGGACTGCGATAGAACTTGGTTGTATCACTAAGTATAATTTGTCACTGTTAATTATTTTTTTCATGTCACTTTTTATTTCTCTACTTAGTTTAAGATTTTTGAGAATAAGGATAGTGCCTATTAAACTTTATATCTACCTCAATGATGAGCACAATGGCATAGAATAGGTGTTCAATAAATATTGTTTGAACTCTAGTAGAGAGTAATTAGTGAACAACTAGTTTGGTACAGATGCATAGAAGGCCAGTCTTTACTATAACTAGTCTTAAGTCATTTTTACTATTAACATCAACTAAATTACCATTGTCAAATGGAAGTGCTGCTCGAGCAACCTAGCACTGATGATTTGTGCTGGTCATTAATTGTATTCTGTATGTGGGTATTAGTGAAGCCCTCAAAATTTTCATTTTTGAAAAGTTAAGCTTTTGTCCTTTCTATTTTTGTTGACTATTTCTTTGCTCACCACATTTTTTTTGTTTTCCACAGAGAGCACTAAAGCAAATGCCAGTCTAGCTCCTGTCAAAATAATCACAAGTGAATCCAGTCTGAACTGATGAGCTTTTATAGTGTCTTTCCAAGTCCTCCTGGTACTGAGTAAAGTCATGAAAATTTTAAGCTTTGTTGCACAGGAGGTAGAAAGCTTGTTTCATAAACCTAGAGTTGAGAATTGAATTTTCTGCAAACAAATAAAGGTTAAGCTCCCTACCCTTTCCTGGTCACCTCCCAGCATGTGATATAAAATATGTGTTACATGAATGTTTGTTAGGTGAAATGTAGAAACTTGAGATTTATAAATGCCCTATTGAATGTTACAACTTTAGAAGAACTGGAGTGTTCTCAATATTCTTTTTCTCTCTACCTAGCTCTTTATAGGGGGAACTGTAATATGGGAGCCTAGGGCTGGAGGACAACGGCTCACACAAATGGCTTCCTCTGCATACTTCTGAGAGGCCAGTCTGGGCAGGTGGACAGAAGCCAGTTGTTCAATTAGTGGAATGTGCGTTATTGGCCTTCAGAGTCCTCAACCCTTTTTGATTACTTATGAAATATTGCAGTTAGAACCTCAGAGTTTCCAAAGGTTCAAAGGACTGATAATGGTTAATTAAACCTTACTAGAATTTTAAAAATTGAAAAATGCAAAAATTAAGCTTATTACAAAACTGTATTCACACTAACTTATGAATTGAGTTGAGGAAGCTGATTTAAGATCTCCAATAACCCTGAATCAGCTGCCTGTTACTGAAGAACCTGAAATTTACAAGTTCAATTAACAAATTAATACAAAGAGAAATTTAGAATTGTCACTAATTTACTCTTGTTCCCAAGAAAATTAATTATTATATGGTACTTGGATAGCATTTTTATTTTTGGAAAGCACTTTTATATCTATTATCTCATTCAACTCATTATAATTGAATGTTAGATTTTATTTATTAAAATAGAAATGAAATAACATTTTCCCCTGGATTTATAAGGCAGAATTTTTAGCAATTATGCCAAGTGGAGATGATTTAACACATTGCTGTGGTGAAATTCTATATAGATCTGCAGCTTTCATAAAACAGAAGTCCATAGAGACATTATCCCAGTACAAAATTCATTTATCTCAAATATGCTTACAAACTCAAGAGGGACATTGTTTCATCACTTAATTTACTAATTAGGGTAAATCCACTTGCTGTAGTGTAGCAGTCCAATGAGGTAGCTCCTGTTCAACTGTTCTCCTTCACAGTCTGTCACTCAAGAACCCAGTTTCCTTCCATCTCTTAGCTCGAGTCTCCTCCAGGGCCTCAGAGACTCTGTAGGAAGCTGGCAGATGGGGGGAAAGAGAGAGTAAAGAAGGTCCATCTACTTCTTAACCACACTGGCCTAGAGTTTACACACTTGGTCACAAACTAAAAACATGGGAGGGAGATCTGGTAAATATAGACTTTCTGAGTATCCAGAAAGAAGAGAAACTGGGCTTGATAAACATCTAGTCCACCTATGCCACATTTTATTTTTGAGTTACTTAAAATATCTTATAATCCTGAAATACCTCCTTTTCTGTACCATCAGATATCCGAAATTTTTACATCTAGAATCAGAGTTTTGGAATTTAACTTGAAATTATGGTAAGTAGAGGGAGCTGCAGACACATATGGGAGGACACTCTAAAGACAAACAGCTTGATGCTAGGAACGTATTGATGTACCGAAATATAAGAGTAGGTCTTTGACTCAACAAGGCAGACCTACCTCATATGTTTATATTCTTTCTTTCCCCAAAAGTTATTAAAGTGATAGTAAAGAATGAAAATAAAACCACAAACAAATAAGCAAATAAAAAAAATTAAAAAAGCTAATTAACAGTGTTTGGATGGTAGACCACTGGTACAAAAGAGATTTCAGCAACTCTCTGGAAGGTGCAAGAGGGCAGAGGACAGATGGCTGATGAAGGCTGGTGAATGAATTTAGGATCTAAAATATATGGGGCAGATGAGTCCAACTGAAAAGGGAGCAGTATCCCTTGCAATACTATAGAACTGAGGTTCTCAGAGGGAGGGCCTCAGATAAGCAGCATCAGTGTCACTTGGGAATTGTTATAAATGCCAATTCTCAGGCCCTGCCCCAGATCTAGGGAACCTGAATCTCTGAGGACAAGGCTCAGTAATCTGTGCATTGTTAAGCCTTCCAGGTGATTCTGATGCACAGTAAAATTTGTGAATCACTGCTCCAGAGAGTTTCTGGATTCCAAACTGTGAGTGATGAGGAAGGGCAGGAATGAAATGTGGAGCTGAAATAAGAGAAGATTTGGAAACTGCACACAGCACAGTTTCCTTTCACTGCTCCCCCATTCCATGGGCATTGTATTAAACATTCAAGTACTTATGCCCTAGGCAAAACTAAGAACTAGACCCAACAAAACCAAATCAAAAGGAAGGTTTCTGTCTTAAGAAACTGAATAGCTATCTTGCAACAATCAGGTAAAGTAGTGTGAATGATGGTATTTCTTACCATTCTAGCACACAGAAGTCCCCCAAGTACCTGCCAGCTGACTCTAAAGTGATGCTTAGTGATGGATTTTTTAGCTACACAGGATCACCCAATCAGCATAAACATGAAGCAAGTTTACAATATTACAGAAATAAAAGCCAAGAAAAACAAATAGAAAAAAAGGACCTTAACAGAAATTAACATAACTTTGGGTATCAAAATGATCTGTAAAATAACTCTATTAGTGCTCTCAGAGATATTTAGGAAATTGCTTTCTCTACAGATCCAAGATCAGAAAGACCCATTCAAAAATTAGTAACTTATGAATAAGAACTAGTTTTTTTAAAAATTAAAAACACTAGTAAAATATATAAATAATCCTGTTAAACAGTTGGAATGTTTGTGGAAATTTCACCAACTGCGGCAGAAAAATAAACAAGTAGAAGAGATAAGTGAAAAGACAAGAGACTTAGAGGATTGATATTGATGGTAAATGTTTGATTAGCAGAGATACAGAAAAAAAACAGATGAAGAAAATTATAAAATACAAACTAAAAAAGAGATTTCCAGAGCTGAAGTATAAGTGCCTTCAGATTGAATGGGTCCAGTAAGGGACTGTAGAGCACAATGGAGTAGAAAAGGTCAGCACTCAAATACATTATTGAGAAATTTTACAACTCCAGAGTTAACAAAAGATGCTAAAAGCTTCCAGAGAGTAAAACCACATCACTTACAAAGGAATGAGACTCAGACTAACATTAGCTTTACATCATTTATTGTGGATGCTAAAAGGAAATGGAAAGATGCCTTCAAAGTTCTGAGGGAAAATTATTTTTAAGAATATTTTTCTATACCAAGCCAATTCAAGCAATCAGGATAAGTGCAGAATAAAGGGATTTACAGAAATTAAGGATTTTACTTTCTAAAAAAAACTTTCTCAGGAAGTTACTTGAGGATTTGCCTTAGCAAAGCGTAACTAAGAATGAAGAAGACAGGATCTAAGGAAAGGTGGATCCAGGGAAGGTGTGAAAAGCTGTGAGTTCCAGGATGCTGGCTTTGCAGCAGTCCTGGCCAGTGTTGATGCAGACAGAGAACAGAGGCTCCAGGAAGGAGGCATTTAGTAAAAAAATGGCATTTCATAAATTTGATATTATCTTTGGAAAGTTGGAAGTAGTGAAGAATGTAATAAAGGCAAATCCAAAAAGCTATAAAAAAGGCAAAATCAATCATAATTACTTTGCTCTGCAGCAAACAGTACTTACAGAGGAATAACAAAGCAAACATGATCAATTGATTTTCCACTTCTATAATCAATCTGTAGATAAAGCACAAAAGGCAGTTATGGTCATGGAAAAGAATGTAAATATTGTCAATCCTGACCATTTAAAAGGCAAGACATGTTTCCTATAGTTGCTAGAAAAAAATAAAATGATGAGCATTTAGTTAAAGTTACAAAGGTAAATTTTTTTTTTTTAAAGTGAGGAAATAATCATCTTAGCAGAAGTGGGAAGGGAAGGCTGGGATGAAATGAGAGTTAAATTTCATATGTCAGAGTAGGGAGTCAATAGAAGTAATCTTAAATGAACAAACCAAGAAATACAGTGGAATATGCAGATTATTTAAATATTCAGGGTAATCATCAGAAATATAATTCTACTAATAATTAAAAAAATTAAGTGCTCCCTGTGTAAGAAATACTAGAGACTGAGAGGTCTGGGGCAAGGGATTTTGAATTTTCATTTTAATCTCTCCACTTGATTTGATTTTTCAAACTATGTGAATGAATCCATTTGGTCCAAAAATTTTGAAAAACAAAAACATGTCTTATTAACTTGTATAGTGGACACTGTTGGTTGCCCACTCAATATTTATTCTCCCGTATTCCTCATTAAAGTGCAGGGAAGATGACTTTATCTACAGTTCTGAAGTAAATTCTCATTAATCTAGATTATCATGGCAGTCCATTTCTCTAGTGGATAACTGGATTACGATTATGCACGTGATCTAGTTCTAACCAAAGAGATGAGAGGGACGTCTGCTGGGGGCTTTTGAGAGAGGCACAAGATGCCATTTGTAGATATGATCCCTGAAACTGTGGAGGCCATTCAGCAGCCTTGTGGGGAGCTAGTCTTTTTCGAGCTTTGTCTTGAGGGGACAAAGCTTTGGTTCTGAGGATTTCTAAACAAAATGTCAGAAAGAACCTGGGTCCATGATGAATTGCTGAAACAATGAAATTATTAACTCAGGAACTCTCTGAAGTTAAGGGAGCACTTTTACCAAGGACTTTTTGTGTGTAATAATTAAATTTTCCTTGTGTTAAGCTGTTTTGAGACTGATATAGTAAGTGCTGAAGGCCTCTTACTATATAGACTTAGTAGAAAGCACACGATCCTTGTGCCTAAACCCAGCCTGTCCTGTGAAGTTTGGGAATGAGGTAGGGCTAAGGGCTATGATGAGTGTGTCTTTGGCATTTCAGTATAGTGAAATACGTATTACATGTCAAAGTATCCATAAACTCAGAAGATTTAACACGTCTGCAACTATCATAAGCTAGGATAAGCACTGTAATTTAAAATTTGCCCACCAAAAATCTTTAGAGGTTAACATCTGGAAGAAAGAAAATGATCAATCACTCACTTCTTAATATGATTGAAACCCTGGGTGAATTACTTTCACATGCATTATCTCATTTAAATTCTGATAATTATACTAAGAGTTGGAATAACATTTGAAAGAATCTACATCCCTTGTGTCCATGGCTCCTAGGATACTGGGCTAACTTAAATGAAGATTGAGAGCATATGGCAGCAAGATCTCAGGACAGAGTTAACTAGCATATGTGAATGCCTAGGTAATGACTAGCCCATGAAAACTCAGACAAGTTTTCTCTAAGATTTCATAAGCTCTTAAAACCACAGTATTTTTTCAAGAGGCCCTCAAATTCTTTTGCTGCCACACAAAATAGGTAATGGCCCACTTTTGTGTGCACGGTTAGGAGTAGCTATTATAAAGAAACTTATCAAAACCAAGAGGTCGTTGTAAAAAGTTTTGCACAGTCCTGAGAAGTTTCTGACCCCTTGTTGTTCAATGGTCTTGTTTTATCTTTCGAAACTCCCAATAGACCATGGCCAGTATCCTTGGTGTCCCAGGGAAAACTTCAAAAACCCTAGATTTATGTACATTAGATGTAGGAAGCATACAGCTACCTGGTGGTTTAAAGCCACACTGCCTCAAGTTACAGCAAATGCTCTAAAGAGGAATGGCATTTTCCTTACTGTTCAGCCCACTTGTAATTATCCTCAAATTTGTAAGATATAAGGTAATAATAGCCTTTTACTTTGTAGGTGAAAGTGAGGATAAATAACTAGCCCAACAAGATGAGGAATCAAGCTCATGTTTTCCCAACACCAAAGTCCATGTGCTCCTGAGTATCCTACCCGACTTCTTTTAAAGAGCTCCATTTTGACCAAACCAAACAAAACAAACAGGGCTGCTTTTTGAGGTTGTGAGTTTTCTGGCTCAGAGACTTTCATGCATAGTCTCAAAAATCATTCTCTTTAGGATGATGTACAAGTGGTTCAAGCACATGTGGGGCTGGAATTGGTTTTGGAGGCCCTTTGCAACAACATGAATATATATTTTTATGATATCTCAAGGTTATGCTCAAAGAAAAATTTCTGGGATCATCTGCATGGAATGTGAAGAGACAAGCTCAAAGGCACACTCCTAGTTAGTAAAAAATACTCCACTTGAATCTAGGTTTTGTAGATCTCAGCCTTGAGTTTTTATATATGTTCATGCTGGCTTCTGTAGCAGGTAAGCCACTCCAAGTGCACTAGTGTTGATGGTTCTGCTACTTTAGGGACAGGTTCACTTACCCGTTCCCATGAAGCGCAGAGCCACGATAAAACTATCAACTCAGGAACTCTCAGAAATTATTTATTTGTCCTTAACTTTTTATTACCTAAGCTGCCATTAAATATGCCCCTCTTCAAACAGCTAATAGGAATCTGAATAGAAGCCATCTCCTAGATGACAGCCAGAGGAGAGACTTGCAGTTTGGCACTAGCTTTTATGGACATATTCTGAGATTTATGATTTTGGCAAGTGAAGGCTAAAGTACAATTAAGATATCACAGCTTTGGGGACAAATATTTTTTGGTAAGTTTTCTCCAGCAGTTAATTTGTATTTGATGGATTGCTCTTAGAGTTATGAAGATGAATAGAAATAAGTGTACCTGGAACAGCCTTTTTTGGTGTTTACTCTTTTTATTGTCTAAGTTTATAGAGCCTGGGATCTATCGAATTTGGTAATGGAGGCTTAAGCAGAGATATACTGCTGAGTATTCAAGAATGTTTTCACACAGCGCATCTTTTTTTTTTTTTGAAATTCAAAGTGCCATCAAATCCCTGCTCTAATGAGTCTTCACAACATCCTGGCATAGAGAAGAGAATCTTAACATGTTCAACATGTTTAGATGGACAAATTGAATGAACTGAAGTTACGGATTGTCAAAATTAAGACAATGTATAAAATCCAAATTCCTTGAACTCTGGGATTTGGATGGTTCCCTGAGAGTGCTATTTCTTTGGATTTTCCAAACCAGACAAAATCACTGAGCTGTCACATCAAATATCTAAGTTCAGTGCCTCAGTGTTGTTTGGAAGAAAGGCTTCAGTTCTTTGCTATAATGTATAAAAGAGGAAACCTAGCCAGACCCAAATAATCTTAGGTATACATATACCCCATGCCAGTTCTACTCTTGAAGCTTTTATCAAGAGTGAGAATTTTACCTAAGGGACTCTTAGGGCTTTTTTCACTTCTAGTGGCATCCCTACATCTTCATCAACCTTCTATTCTCCATGTTACTTCTAGCATAATAGGCATTTCTGCCTGGTGGTTTCCATGTAGGAAAAATGATAGAATCACATTGCTCTTGCTTGTGACAGCCCTTCCTCCTGTACAACTGTGGCCAGCTAGTTTACATTGAACCTTCTGTTTTCTGCTGTTTCTCCCAGCTGGCTGGCTGCCGGCCCTTGTATTCTCTGTTTGGAACACTTTGGGTACTAATGGAAATCTTGAGATATTTGTTGGAAGATGCTTTATTTTTAAAGATTATGATATTTTCTAAGCAGCCTAAAAAGTTTTGTATATTATTTACCCTTATTCCCCATACTTCTAGAAAGATGGAAGGAAAATGATGTTTTGATGGAAAATCTAAGACTCAGAGAATTTAAATGATGACCCCCAAAGCTCACAGATTATCAGTGAAGACTTCTTATTGTCTTATCAATTTTCTCACTTAACAGAATTAATTAGTTGGCTTATATCTTGAGCTCTTTAAGGAAATGCTATATTTATATCATAAGAGGCTAACAAACAAATCAGGGGTGATAGTGGTTATTTGTATCCCAAAAGCATCCTTTATATTAAGATTGGGATTTGGGCAGAAACAGATAGACTGAATAATTTTTTTCCCAGATGAAGTTGTGTAATTTATAAGTCATTAATTGTTTGGGCAGAGAAGAGCAATTATGTGCAGAAAAATGGTATTATGGCTAAGGAATTTATAGGCAAATGCTGTGATCCACTAAGAAAAATCACTGCCATTAAGATAAAATTCATCTAAAAGGAGAGTATAAGAAAACTTCCAAAATGTTATTTAAAAAACCAAACAACTTATAGAATACATTTCAACCAATAAATCCATTAAAAATGTTTAGTAAATGTCTACCATAACTGTGCCTAGTGCTGTTCCAGGTATTAAGAACACAAAATAAATGCGAGTTATCGAACCTTTGAGAACCTGCCATTGTAGTTAAGGAAGCATGATATCATGCAGGTGACAATTAAAGCAAAACACAGGAGTAGCTATAGTCCAGGACTCCATTGTGTAAAACAATCCCCAAGCACAGTTAGTGTTTCAGACAAGGTAAGGGTCAAATTAATAAGGATCCCTTTTAGCACGGTGGTTCTGCGGAGGAGGTAGGACAAATCATCCTTAAAATCATGAAGGCTTCTAGTTTTTACATTTTATCCTACACTTTGATTTATTAAGTTAAAACAAATTAAGGTCAATGGAAAACTATAGATTTCCATCATAGATGTTAAATATTTGAAGTAGAATGTTTTATAAAGTCTCCTATTATCTTCCAAGTTTGTTTATTTAGAGTTAATTTAACAAATAGAAGAGAAAGAACAAGATGGAGGAGACAGCTGGAGAAACGGCAGAGGAAAGACCTTTTATAAAGCTTAAGAGAGTTCTCTGTTTGTTCTGTTTTAATAATGATCAGATGGAATTTACTCTAACAGCAAATCAAAATATAATTTTCAATCTGCCATTTCCATAAACTCTACGGTGTAATTCAGTTACTTTCCCTCTGCATTTTAAAGTCAAATTTGGTTAAATAAGAGGCATCAACTTGTACACAGATAGATGCCCAAGGCATTTCTTTGCAGCTGTTTAGAGCTTCCTCCCTGTACCTCTCTAACCACCTTCTCCAGCATGTGCCCCAAGGAGAAAAAAGAAAGGAAGAAAAAGTCGGAGTTTAAAAATTTCTTTTTGACCTATTAAAACCCACAATGAGACATAAAGGCTTTCTAGATGCTCTTGGCTTTAGAAGGCCTTTGTATGAGGTACTTAGGAATTGATTTTCCTTCTTTGCAAGGTTAGGTTTTGCCCACATTTTCATTTACTTTCCACCACGCTGTTTTCCATTAGTTTCATGTCTTTTCATACACATTTCTTATCTTCCCTACCAAATTATATGTGCTTTGAGAGCAAGGATATTTCTCATACAGCTGTCTATGCCCATTCCTCAGCATCTCCAAGAGGATATTGTTCGTAAAGGACACTGGATGGACTTTTGTTAAATTAATGGATGATATGAAGGCCAGCTCACATGTCATCCGGAGCTGTGTAACCAAAATGCAGCTAATGGAGTATAAATAATTGATCATATGTGAGCTGGAATAAGCTAATAACTCACACCCAGAAACATGTTCTAAGGTCTTATTATTTTGCAATTGACTTTTGAGGCCATGTATGTGTGCCCCCATCCTTACACGTGCTTCTGGGTTTTCCCCAGAGGGAACTGGACATTCCCATTGGCAATCACCCTAAAATGGGGCCGAAAATGAGACAGGCCTTGGAACTGGAAGAGGAAAGAGGCTTCTTCCTCTTCTCCTTGACCAGGCAAAGAAGCCTGGAGCTGGTCTTAGAGAGGACACATGCTACTCCTTTGCCAGAGGGGAGAGAAATACATCACCAGGCCTCCACTGGTGGTGATGGTAGTGGTAGGTAGAAGTAGAAAATGTACTGGAATCATCAAGGAAACATTATAGCCCTGTAGACAACAGTGAAGAGAAGACTGACCTTTTCAATTGGAGAAGGGCAGAGTCCTCATTGGAGGAGTGAAGGGAGTGCTGGTTTCTGAGCACTGCATTTAAATACGGGTGTCAGGAATGTGTCTTAGGGAAAATGTCCCTGTGTGCATGTGTGTGTGCATGTGTTTGTGTGTAATTCTTAGTCATTGGCTATTTTCAGCTATGACACATTTCTAAATGTGACACAGAAAAGCCCTTTGTTCTTTATTCTTTGTTTTTCAAGGGGCTGTGGGGGCTCTGACAGATGAGGAGATCCCTTCATTGGTAGTCATGAAGCAATGAACAAGGTGCAGGGACAGCAGGTATGGCAGTGCAGCCATCAGAATCTTTTTAGCAGATATTCAGGACTGCCTGGGTTTCCTATGCCCCTTATCTTCACTGAACCTACTTTAGCTCTAAACTCTACTTTATTAAAGCTATGTTTCACTTTATTAGGATCAGTTAATTTTATACATAAATGTTATTGGTCTATTGTTCCCCACCTTGCGGAATGGAAAGATTTTTTTCAGACTTGATTTGGGATTCTATATTCCCTGTGCATGCTAAGGATTACATTATGCTTTTTCTGAACATGCTGTTTAAGGCCTTAGCCACCATTATTTTTCTTTAGGTAAAATGTTGAATGAGCTGATAAGTATTTTACTCCCAGATTGACGTTGCAATGAAACAGATCCCAATGGCGTGGACAGCTCAGGTTCCATTTTGCATATCCCAAAGTAATTCATTTAGAGCAGTGACTTACTCATGTGTGGAACATTTGACTTTTAAAGCCATCTGGCTTATAGTTACCGGAATAATGCAGCAGCCTTTCGATTGTCCCCTAATCTCCCATTCTTGGAGAGGACATGCCATTTAATTTCAGAAATGGAGAAATGTTGACTAGCTGCCAAGTGTTGGGTTTCGGTGCTTTTTCTTTATAGTCCCTTTTACACACCCTCCCAGAGATCAGGGTTGTCTGGAAAGGTTTATAGTCTCTTTACTCTGGCTGTTCTGGTAAAGCAATTGAAGTTGCAATAAAAATATATCTGCACAGCTCTGGATGCTACAATCTTATTTCTTCCCTTTTCAAAACAGGGTGAAATATAGCACCAGAAATTCTTCAGATTATCTTGTTGATTTCTAGATAAATATTGATTTCTCTCTCTTTCTACTGCATATGTGTTTACTTTATTTTACTGTTAGCTTCGTTATTTGCTTGGGCTTGGGATCTGTATTTTTTGGTGAGATTGGAAAATTATTTCAGTTTATCAAGAGGAAAAACTTGTGCTGCATCTTGGGATTATACACAAGAAAGTACTGTGGACATAGCAGGATATATTCTTATTTTTTAAATGTTCTGGTGTTTGTTTGAAGGTAGTTTTCACAATTCTAATTAGTTTATGTAGAAAATTTAGAATTAGTCATGCTAAAAAAATTTAATAGGCAGGAGAAATAAAATGTCTCTATGATTTAATTCAAGATTTGGTTTCTGGCATTGTTTTTGTATGTAATTTTCAACCTCTGGGGCACACGTTCCCTTGAATTACATTGCTAATCTTGTTTCTTACTATCCCTCATATTTTCTGTGCTTCCTGTCGAACTTCATTTTCCCTAGATAGGCCCACATTTTCCTGCTTTACAGCTTTCCCTACTCCTTCTGCCTAGCCTTTCTAAAAGGGCCTTCTTTATCCTCTCACATCCAAACACTTTCTTCGTATCTTTTCTAGATCTTAAACTAAAATACCTTCCCACCAGTGGCCACAGGAAATTTCTCCCTTGACCTTTCAGAATTTTCTTTGTGATTCCAATTTTCTCCTTTCCTCTTGTAACATAGGTTCTCCCCCTCCTCTCTCTCTTTCCCTCTGTCTCTCTTTCTTCCTGCTGTCCCTTGCTTCCCCCCCCCTTTCGTTCACCTTTCTTGTTTTCTCTTCTCCCTTTTAATCCATTCTTCCACGTACCCATCATCTGTGTGTCCATCTAATTTAGTTATCTATCTTATTTCACTGTTTTATCTTCTTTAGTAGCTGTGAACTCCTTGTACCTTGATTCATCCTTGTATCCCCTCACCATATGCATCGTTTGTTACTTATAATAGCTATTCATTAAATATTTATTGATAAGTTAATGAATGCAATCTCTGCAGGTCATCACTGCATAATAGATATTTTGCAATAATTATAGATTCCCTATTTGGATCCTTGTAACTGCTTCAGGTTTTGCCTTCACTCAATTGTTTGTTTGTTTGTTTGTTTTCAGTCACTCTTATTGTGTAAAACAAATGCTAGTGGGCTAGAAATAGTTAAGATTAGAGACATGTTAACTCCATATTCTTTCCCATGTTATTTTCATATTCTGCTATTTCTTCTATTCCCTTTATAGGAGGGAAGGGAGGGAGCCTATCACTTGTCTTGTGCATTGTAAAACCCATTGGATCTTTTTTTCACCTCTCCAAGGGGTGAGTTCCTTTTTAAAAAAAGTTTTATAGTGAGTAACTGTAGGTGTTTCTTGAAATGTAACACAAGACCACTTCTTTTTGCAGTAGTTGAGGGATTTTATACCCAAAGTGTAACTTTTTAAAATTGCCTCTGACACAATCTGCGTTTATGTCTTTTACCACATATCATTATGTTTGGAAAGGAAATTAGAGGTTTCAAAAGTAATTGAAAATTATTTTATCATAGGCACTGAGAGAGATTTTATAGGAGAGCAAAGTGATGTTGACTACAAAAATATAGGGAACCATTATGAAATCCGTTAATTTCTTCTCCAAAGGTATTATATATCAATCATTGGGAATGCCTACAATAATCTGAAAGAAAGGTTTATTTTTAATTTTTACAATCTTAAAAGAAATGAGTGCTGTAATCTTAGGGGTCACTCTACCAACTTTTTTCATGAAAGCTGATTTATTATGTCTAGTTCAAGATCCATGGACATCCCTAGAAATTGGCTAAGTATACGTTCTTATGCTTAACTTTGGGAAAAAGATGCTATCAGTGCAGTGGGGGCCATTATAAGATAATAATGCCTGGCATGGTGTGAGCAAAGTTGGGGAGAGCAGCTTGGGAGAAGAGAGCATTGGATACCTGGGACAAGAGCTAAGGCTCATCTGCAATGCAAAATAGACAAGTCTCAGTAAATGTAGCAAGACTTCATTCCGTTCCAGGCAAGCAATCAGGTTAATATAAAATCATGCAGGCCTTGTGGGTTAGAAGGTTGCCTGGTTTGAAATTTTGGGACAGTACTAATATCCACTGTTGGTGCAGAAAAGATCTTTTAACTAGTAAGTTGGTTGCAAGGGAAAGGAAATTGCAGTGGGTAGCTAAGATTCCTGAAAAAATTGCTGCCAGGATTGCCTGAGTGTTTTAAAAGGCACTTATGGAAGGCAGTTTAAAAGGTCCTTTTATACACTAGAGACCTAGGGAGACAGAAAAGGAAACCCTCAGAGATCCAGGAAGTCTGCCTCCCCATCTCCAGTGGCTTGAGAAGTGTATTTAAATGCTCTTATTCATTGGTTCATTCATTCATTCATAAAAGCTAGCATGAGCACTTACTCTGAGCCTTTTAGAACTTCAGATGCTAAAATTGAAAAATTGTCAATTTTTCTTTGCTCTTAAAGAGTTTACCCTTGGGGAGGGGGCTGGCAGATTGATTGTATGAATGGCCCCAGTTCTTCACCTCTGTCTGTATGTACCTGTTTTGCTACAGGATTTTGCAGGTCCTCTCACTAAAAAGACAGCATCTATTTTCACACTCTTGAGTCTGAATTTGGCCATAAGACTTGCGTTGGCCAATGGAATTTTAGCAAATGTGAGGCACCTGAGGCTTGAAAAGGCATTTTCACTTTTTGCTTCCATTTTTTCACCTTTGCCTGCAAACATGAGAATATGTCAAAGTTAGCCTGCTAGAGTGTTATGACAGACACATGGAACAAAGCCAAGTGACCCTAGCTGACAGCCAGCTGACCCTAAGACATGTGAATGAGTTCAGCTGAGTTCACAAGAATTGTCCAGCCTAAATCATCAACTCACAACTAAAGAACTACATAAAGGCTTATTGTTTTAAACCATTGAGTTTTAGGGTGGTTTGTTCAATACAGTTATTATGACAATAAATACATGATATGGGAGATAGTGACAAAAAAACGATAATTTTCAGTGATAAAGGGTGTGATAAAATGCACACAGCAGGAACTTCTGCTTCTGGGAAGATGGAATACTACTTTTCCCTAGTCTTCTTGCTAATTGCAACTAAAATTCCTGGACATTAACTATAAAAAGATCATAAGAAGACTTGGAAAGGTGGAATGAAGAAGGCAGATAGGCTAGGGAAATTGCTATACAAGGAACAATGTGATGGGGAGTTCCTTGGGTTTTCTTTTTGCCTCTTGCATCCTAGACTTGAAGGTGGTGGAGAAGCTGGCTACCCAGAAATACCAAAAGGAGCAGACCAAAGACCTCCTAACAAAATCCTGCTCTCTCTGGGCAAAGGACCAGGAAAGAGACATCTTACCAAGACAAAACAGTCATAGATAATAACTACTCTGCCTAAGCCAGACACTACAGAAAATATGTATGTCCCACTCCCACCACACCAGCAAAGGCTGAGTGGGGAATCTAGACATCCACCCTTGCCAAGTTGTCATGAAGTGCCCCAATCCACCCCCTCTCACTGATGTGGTGTCAGAGAAGGTGGAGTAGGGAGCGCAGACTTTTGTTCCCACTGGGCAGTAATGATGGGTCTTCTCCTCAACGCGCATTGTCAGTGGACTCCTAGCCCCACCTGGCAATAATGAAGTGCCCCTCCTCTTCTCCACTCAGGTGGTATCAGAGGATGTGTTTTGGAGCATCAGGACTTTCACCACCACCCCTTGTGGTGTTATTGCAGGGCACATGGGTAGCAGTAAAGAGGCTCTCAAACCTTTCACAGACAGGGACTGTTCCAGTTTGTTAATGCTCCCATTATGCAAAATGCCAGAAATGACTGGCTTTTACAAAGGGGGTTTATTTGTTTACACAGTTACAATCTTAAGGCCATAAGGTGTCCAAGGTAAGGCATTAACAATGGGTACCTTCACTGGAGGATGGCCAATGGTGTCTGGAAAACCTCTGTTAGCTAGGAAGGCATGTGGCTGGCATCTGCTCTGGAGTTCTGGTTTCAAAATGGCTTTCTCCAAAATGTCATTGTCAGCTTCCAATGGCTGTCTTCAAAATGTGTCTCTCAGCAGCAGCTCTCTGCTCCTATGCATTCTTCAAAATGTCTCTCTTGGTTGTAGCTCTCTCCAAAATGTCATGCTCAGTTGCTCTGAGGTCTTTCTGTCTTGAACTCCTTTATATGACTCCAGTGATCCAAGTAACACCCATCCTGAATGGGCGGGATAGCCTCCATGGAAATTATCCAATCAAACGTTTTGCTCATAGTTGATTGAGTCATATCTCCATGGAAACACTCAATCAAAGGATTCCAGTCTAATCAACACTAATATGTCTGCCCCCCACAAGATTGCCTTGGGGGACATAATACATCCAAACTGGCACGGGGATGTATCAGGCAGGACTAGTAGCGGATCAAAATTCCCACCACCACCCAGGACTAACCAGGATCCACCCTCCAACTCCCAACTTGGGTATCAATAGTGGCCTAGCGGGCAACCTAGATTTGTATCTTTGCCTGGAAGTGATAAGTTGGTGTCCCTTTTCCCCTGCCAGAGACATGTCATAGGAAACCAGCTAAAGCAGAAGGTGTAAATAAGATCCAGAGTCTTATAACCCCTAAAATGTCTATGTTTCAATAGAAAAATCCTGCATCATACCCAAAATCAGGAAAGCCTCAAACTGAATGAAAAAAGATAATCAAAAATATCAACATTGATATGACAGAGATTTAGAAGTTAGGCTTATCTGACAAATATTTTAAAGCAGCCATCACAAAATGCTTCAGTGAGCAATTACAAACAAACTTGAAACAACTGAAAGAATGGAAAGTATGGAAGATTGAGTTATGTACCCCCGAAAAAAACATGCTCTTAATTTCAATCCATTCCTGTGTGTGTGAACCCATTGCAAATGGGACATTTTACGAAATTATTTTTAATTAAGATGTGGCCAACTGAATCAGGATAGGTCTTAATCCTATTATTGGAGGTCCTTATAAACGAAAGCCACATGGAAGTGCCAGAAGCCAGAAGTCAGCAGAAACCCAGAAGAGAGAGAAGAGGACAGCACCATGTGATGGGAAGGCCTGGGAATCTGAGGATTGCCAGCTAGCCAGATCACTACCAACCTTAGGAGGAAGCAAGCCTTCCAGTCTCTGAAACAATGAGACAATAAATTCCCATTATTTAAGCCAAAACTGTTTTGTGGTGTTCGTGATCATAGCCTAGCAAAACTAAGACAGAGAGTCTCAGCAAATAAGTATAAAGTCTGATCAAAGAAATGGAACATATAAAAAAATGAAATGGAAAATTTAAAACTAAAAAGTAAAATAACAAAATTAAAATAAACTTAATGGATGGGCTCAATGTCAGAATGGAGGGGGTATAAGAAAGGATCAGTGAACTGGAAGATAGAATAAGAGAAAATGCCCAATATTAATAGAGAAAAAAATAGAGTGAAAATAAAGAAGAGAGCTTAAGGGACCTGTGAAACTATAATAGAAGGTCTAACATTGGGTGACCAGAATCCCAGAATAAGAGGAAAAATAGGGTAGACTGGCACAGTACTAAAAAACAAAACAAAACAAAAGACTGACAACTCCTCAAATTGGACAAAAGACAGAAACCTACAGATTCAAGAAATTAAATGAACCCCAAGTAGTATGAAATATCACAACTCCAAACAGTTTAAACTAAAAGTAAGCTACATCAAGATACATCATAGTAAAATTTATGACAACTGAAAGCAAAATTTCTTGAAAGAAGCAGGAGAGAAAAAATACTTTACCTATAGGGGAAAAAAATCAAATGACAGTGGGTTTCTCATTGGAAACCATGGAGACCAGAAGGAAATGGCATAACAATTTTCAAATGCTTAAAGAAAATATCCAGCAAGGACATTTTTCAGGAATAAAGAGGAAATGGAGACATTTTCAGATGAACTAAGAGAGTTTGTCATTAGCATACCTACTTTAAATGATGGCAAAAGAAAGTTCACTAAACAGAAAGAAACTGATAAAAGAAGGAACCTCAGAATATCAGGAATGAAAAAAGAACATAATAAGCAAAAGTATGGGTAAATATAGTAGATTTTCCTTCTTTTCTTGAGTTTTGTAAGTTGTTTGGCATTAAAAGCAAAAATCATAACACTGTTGGATGTGTTTCTAAATGTATACAAGGAAACATTTATTAACTATATTATAAATAGGGGAGAGTAAAAGAATGTAAAGGAAGGGGAGGCTTATATACCTCACTTGAACTGTTAAAATGAGAACACCAGTAAATTGCAATAAGTTATATATATATAATACCTACAGCACCAACTAAAACAGCTGCATAAAAAAATACACTAAAAACACAATAGAAAAATCAAAATGAGAGTCCAAAAATGTTTAAGTAACCTATGAGAAGGCAAGAGAAAGAAAACAGAACAAAAATCAACAAACAGAATATAAAAAAGAAAATGGCAGACTTAAGCCCTAACATATCAATAATTACATTAAAAATAGATGTCCTAAAGATACACCAACAAAAAGAGAGAGAGGTTGACTGAGTGGATTAAAAACATGACCAAATATGCTGTCTATAAGAAACTCACTTCAAATATGATATAAGCAGGATGAAAGTAAAACGATGGAAAAATACATATCATGCAAACATTAATCAAAGGCAAACAGGAGTAGCCATTTTAATATCAGATAAAGTAGACTTCAGAACAAAGTAATTTATAAGAGAAAGAGAGACACATTATATAGTGATAAAAAGGTCATTCTACCAAGAAGATACAGCAATCCTAAATGTATATGCACCAAAGAACAGAGCTGTAAACTTTGTGAAGCAAAAATTCATAGAACAGACAGGAGATATAGAAAAATCCACAATTATAGTTGGAGTCTTCAACACCCTTTTCTCAACAACTGATAGAACAACTAGAGAGAAAATCAGCGAGGATATAGAATAATTCAACAGCACCGCTGACCAATGAGAACTAATTCACATTTGTAGAACACTCCGCACAGCAACAGTAGGATACATATTGTTTTCAAGGGCTCATGGAACATATACCAAGCTAGACAATATCTTGGATCATTAAAAAAAAAAAAAAAAAACCCAACAAATTCGAAAGACTTGAAATCATATGGAGTGTGCTCTCCAACCACAATGAAATCAAACAAGAATCAATAATGGAAAGATATCAGGAAATATTCAAACACATGGAAAATAAACAGCACACTTTCAAATAATTCATGGGTTAAAGAGGAATTCTCCAGGAAAATTTAAAAATACATTAAACTGAATGAGAATAAAAATACAATGTATCAAAATTTGTTGGACAGAACTAAAGCAATGCTGAGAGGGAAATTTATAACAATGCATGCATTAGAAAAAAGGAGAAGTCTCAAATCAAAAATAGAAGCTCCTACCTCAGGAACTTAGAAAATGAGGGGCAAAATAAACACAAAGCAAGCAGAAGAAAGGAAAATGATGAACATAAGAGGAGAAATCAGTGAAGTTGAAAATGGAAATAGAGAATTTAAATGAAACAAAGCAGTTATTTAAAAATATTGATAAAATGGACAAATCTTTAACAAGAATGACAAGTAACAATGGAAAGAAGACACCACCAGTCTCAGGATGAAACAGTAGATATCACTACAGACCTGAAGACATCAAAAGGATAATAAAGGGACTATTACAAAGAACTCGACATACATAAATTTGACAACTTGATGAAATTTATCAATTCCTAAAAAAACCCCACAAACTATCATAACTTACTCAATATGAAGTACATAATTTGAATAGTCATTTAACTATGAAGGAAATTGCATTCATAATTTAAAAATTCCCAAATAGATCTCCGGGCCCAGAAGGTTTCACTGGATATCAAATATTTATAGAGGAACTTACTCCAGTTCTATACAATTGTTTCCAGAAAATAGGAAAAGAAGGAGCACTTCTTTTTTATTTGATAAAGCTAATATTTCCCTGACACCAAAACCAAAGACATTTAAAAATAGAAAGAAAAGAAAGCTACAGACCAAATGTCCTTGATGAATATAGGCACAAAAATCCTTTTAAAATATTAATAAATGGAATTCATCAATTTATATACCATAACCAAATGGGTTTTTTTCAGGGATGCAAAATTGGTTCAACTATTGAAAATCAATCAGTGTATTCCACCATATTAATAGGCTAAAGAAGAAATATCACATGACCATATCAAAAGATCCAGAAAAAGCATCTGATAAAATCAACCTACTTTTGAAAATATATCTCTCAGCAAAATAGGAATAGAGATGAATTTCCTCATCTTGGTAATCAGCTTCTACAAAACACTGGGACTAACATTAAACTTGGTGGTGAAAGACCACATACTTTCTTCCCAAGATTGGGATCAAAGCAAGGATATCTGTTCTTACCACATTTATTCAACAAAGTTCTGGCAGTTCCAGCCAGCGCAATTAGGCAAGCAAAGTCAATAGATGGCATAAAAATTGGAAATGAAGAAATAAAACTATCTCTGGTTGAAGAGAACAGATTTTCTATGTAGGAAAGCCCAAGGAGTCTAAACAACAACTCCTAGAACTAATAAGTGAGTTCATCAAGATTGCAGGATACAAGATAAACATAATAAATCACATGCATTTCTGTATATAGCAATGAAAACATGTTCACCATAATTAAAAGCAATGCCATTTACAATCACTCAAAAAATGAAATGCTGATTATACATCTGACATAACACTTACAGAACATGCATGCTGAAAACCACAAAATGCTGATGAAAGAAATCAAGAAGACAAATAAATGAGAGACATACTTTGTTCAAAAATTGGAAGACTCAATATAGTAAAGATGTTTGTTATTCCCAAATTGATATAAAGGTTTAATGCAATTCATTTCAAAATCTCAGCAAGAGTTTTTGTAGACATAAACAGATTATTCTAAAATTTTTTTATAGAAAGGTTACTAGAATAGCTAAAGCAAATTTTGAAAAAGAAGAATCAGCCTATCTACCATGAGCCCAGACTTATTACAGAGTTACAGTAATCAAGACTGTGTGGCATTGGCAGAGAGATAGGCAAATAGTTCAATGGAACAGAATAGAGAAGCCAAAAATAAACCCACACAAATATGCTCAAATGATTTTTGACAAAAGTGCAAAAGCAATTCAATGAAGGAAAGATAGCCTTTTCAACAAATGTTGCTGGGAATTAAAAAAAAAATTCAACCTAAGTTTTACTTCTTATATTGAAAAAAAACTCAAAATGGATCACAGACTTAGATGTAAAATGCAAAATTATAAGACTTTTAGAAGTAACAGAGGAGATAATCTTGAGGTTCTAGGACTAGCAAGGAATTCTTATACCTAACATCAAAAGCACAATCCATAAAATAGAAAGTTGATAAATAGGACCTTATCAAAATTAAAAACTTCTGCTGCACAAAACATCCTGCTAAGAGGATGAAAAACCAAGCAATAGACGGAGAGAATATATTTGCAAACCACACATTCAACAAAGGACTAGAAGCTAAAATACATAAAGAACTTAATACTCAATAAAAAACAAACATGCTGTCTTAGAAAATTGGCAAGAGATGTTGCGTCATTTCATAAAAAGAATAAACAGAGAACAAACAAGCACATGAAAATATGTTCAACATCATTAGCCATTAGAGAAATGTAGACTAAAAGAACGAGATTATCATTTCACACTTTTCAGGATGGCTAAAATAAGAAGATACAATATCAAATGCCGACAAGATGTGAAGACCCTTGATCATTCATATGTTTCTGGTGGGAATGTAAAATGGCATAATCACTCTGGAAAACAATTTGGAAGTTTCTTTAAAAAAAAATTAAACGTGATTACAACACAGTCCAACAAATGGCTCCTGGACATTTATCTCAGAGGAATGAAAACTTATGTTCATGCAGTGTGCATGAAATGTTTCTAGCAGCTTTGCTCATAATGGTCAAAAACTGGAAACAATCTAAATGTTCACAATAGGTGAACAGTTAAACAAGTATGGAATGGAAAACCACTCAGCAATAAGAAGGAGCAAACTCTTGATACATGCAACATGGGTAAATCTCCAGAGAATTATGCTGAGTGGAAAAAGCCAACCCCAAAGCTCACATATTATATAATTACACTTATATAACATTATTGAAATGACAAAATTTTAGAGACAGAGAAGAGATCCATGGTTGCCAGTGGTAAAGGAGGTGGTAAAGGCAGGTGGGGAAAGGGTGTGGCTTTCAAGGACCAACATGAGACAAGATGCTACCACTGGGGGAAACTGGGTAAAGTGTACGTGGGTTTCTCTGTATTGTTTCTTCATACTACATGGAAATCTATAATTATCTAAAAAATGTACACCAATGTTTAAAGCATCGTTATTCACAATGCCAAAAAGCGGAAACAACCCAAGTGTTCATCGACAGATGAATAGATAAACAAACTGTGACACATGTACACAATCGAATATTATTCAGCCATAAGAAAGAGTGAAGTTCTGAGATATGCAGCAACATTGAAAAACCTTGAAAACATTATGATCATTGAAATAAGCAAGACACGTATGGACAAATACTATGTAATGTCACTTATAAAGGATGACTAGAAACAACAAGCTCACAGAGACAGAAAGTAGATTAGAGATTATCAGGGGATAGGATTGGAGAGGGAAGGAAGAGTGTATGTTTGGTAGATAGTTCATGTTTGTAAATAAAATTAATTTTTAAAAAAGTTTAATTTTTAAAAAATGCACATAGGGTGCTGTGGGAGTTTGAATATTGTGCTAAGTTTCTAGGTATTGTACTGCTTGGTGTTGGAACCACAAATGACAATTTCTGGGTGGATTTGGATGAACAAAAGGAGTATTGGAAAAACACTCCAGGCAGGTAGATAGTATGAGGGTTGAATGTTAATGTATTTATAATATTTATAATATTTGTAATATTACAATGTTTATAACATAGTTCTCATTCCTTTGCCTTGAGTATAAAGTTGTAATTACAGTTGCCTGGGCCTATATGAGTCTCAATTATTTTTGGTATCAATTGATAGACACTGCTTTCTCCCTTATCTTTTGTTTACCTCATTTGCTGTCCAGCACCAGAAATTTAGAAGGCCTGAAGAGTCATGGGATACAGGGGTTAATACATTAAAGAAGGTTCTTTATCCAAAATTAGATTAAACAGAAAATTTAGCCAAAATGTCTAAAGCTGTTAATTCTATATTTAAACATTTTTCCATTGAAGGAAAATGTGCATACATTGAAATGTACTAACTATACGTGTACAGTTTGATGAGTTTTGATAAATGCATACACTGATGTTTTTACTTTCATTCCAATTAGAATATAGAACAATTACATCAACCCAGAAACTTCCCTCCTGACCCCTTCCAGTCAGTCCTTACCTGAGGTAGGCAGCCAGTCTTCTGATAGCTATCACAATAGACTAGTTTTGCCTGTTTTTGTAATTCATATAAATGCAATCATTCGGATTGTGATTTTGTGTGTGTGTCTGACTTGAGGTTGAATGAGTTTACTTTCCTGCCAAAAATGACATTTGGTCAATACTTTTGAGTGCTTTAAAACTCTAGAATAAAAACCTTTTCCCTGGAAAATTCTGTCAATTTCCTTAAATAAACAAAAATTTAAGGACATCATAGACTGGGAAGAAAAGTAGTATCTGTTTTGAACAAAACAAGGACTTTTAAAAAGTTCTCTCTTGCCACCTTAATCTGTGTCATATCTGTTGTTCATTATTCCTTTTCCTTGAATTTTCTAGAATTTTTATGAACAAAACAAAACATTCTGTCTAAAATATAATTTTTCCTTACAAAAATATTTCATTTCTTATTCTCTTGAGTATACTATTTTCCTACTTTATTTATGATGAATTTTCATTTACAAGCTCTGTGGGCTTTGTTTTGTTTACTTGTTGTTGTTTTAGTTTAGTTCTTCTCCAGTGCAAGTGGCTGAATTTATGCATTCCCACATTCTTGGAGTGCTTTCATATCCTGCTTTTTGGAAGGCTGCGTTCAGTGATCCCATGATCCAGCTGTTTGAGGAAGTGGAAGGAGAGCTAGGATCATGGATAACCTGCAGAATTCTTTCCAGCGATGATGCAGCTGTGGAGCTAGGTGCTAACTTCCTGCTTCTAGCTTTTAATTCACCTTGGCTTACATTTCAGGTTCTGTGGTTCTCAAACTCAGTCACACCAATTAAATTGGAATTGCTGGGGAAAGGACTCAGACATCAATATTTTTAAAAACCTCCTAAATAATTCTACCATGTGTCTGAGCTTGAGAATCACTGACAATTGTGCAGCGGAGAATGGACTTCTAGGAACTATTGTTCACCATCAGGAACAGACTTTGATTCAGCAGAAGCCTTGCTGTCTGCTCATCTCCCAGAATAATTCTTTTGAGTGCTGTTGTTCAGCAGTGGTAAAAGAGATTTCAAGTGGAGTGCTCTCCATTTTTCTCAGACCCTTCATTTGCCTTAATGTTTTTTTCCTCCAAATAAGTGGGCTTTCATGGAATTTTGCAGATGTTTTCAATCACCACCTCATGCATTGTACTACTTCCTCCATAAAGGACTTGGTGAGTAACTTGTTTGCAACACAACTAGCAGACTGTTTAGTAGGTTGTGCTTTTATCTATTTTTTCATTGCTGATGCTGGGTGGGTCCTCTATAGTTTTATATTCATTTGGGCATTTTAATTGTCAGATAAGAGGGAGAAAGATGATCATTATGATCAGATTATAACCACTAAATACATTGTATTGTTAGATACCATAGCTATAAAACTTAGATGAATTACCACATTTTATTTCCACTAAAATTTTGAAAGGGAGATATTGTATCTTCATTTTATAGATGAGGCACCAGTTGTCACCTTACCTGGAAATCTTTAGCTAAATTGTGAAAAATGATGAATACTGTCTGTGGTGACTTGAAGCTCTATGTACCCTGAAAAGCATGTTCTTGCAGTTAATCCATCCTTGTGAGTGTAAACCCATTGTAATTAGGACCTTTTGATAAGACTACTTCAGTTAAGGTATGACCTACCTCATTCAGGTTGGCTCTTAAATCCAATTACTGGAGTCCTTTATAAACAGAATGAATACATAGAGAGAGAGAGGTACAGAAGCAAGAAGCTGAAAGTGACTGAACTCAGAAGAGAAGGGAAGAGACCAGCAGATGCTGTCATGTGCCTTGCCATGTGGCGGAGGAGCCAAGGAGCGTTGGCAGCCTGCCTTCAGGAAGAAACATCGCCTTGATGATGCCTTGATTTTGACATTTTCCCAGACTTTAACCATAAGCTAATAAATTCCCATTGTTTAAGCTGAACCATTCCATGGTAATTAGCTTGGAGCAGCCTAGGAAACTAAAATACTCTCCAAGCACACAATCTGTTAGGGATGGATTAAAAGGGAAAGAAGAGGGTAAAGAGAAGGGTTGATGCAAGGCATTCTACTACTGTCAATTCAGGCCCACCAAGGATCTGAGAACAAAGCCTGATTGTAACTGGAATTGGGAACTATTCTATAGCAAATATTATCTAGATTTAGCCTAGTTAGCCTAGTTCCCATCATTCTTCCACCAGTAATTTCCAGCCTTCACATTCCTAGTGCCATGGAACTAAGGATGAATTTAGAATTTGGTACTAAGTGGACACTGAAATTTAACTGAATGACATACCTTCATAAGTGTGGGCTAATTTGCTTGACTGGTCCTTAACTCAGATAACCTGGTGCCTGAGTACCTTTGGGAAATGCAGTCTCATTTGAATCCCTGAGAATTGACTATGAGCCATGACCTTCTCATCTTACGTTTTCTTGTGGACTGGATCTTATGTCATAGTTTGCTTGTCTCATCTAAAATTAGCTTGTCTGACATGCTGAGAATGGCCTCTTCCTTGAAGCCTAGACACTGCCTCACTGAATCCTCTGACTGAACTCTAAGATAACTGACCTTTCTTTTTTCCCTCTTCCTTGGTTTGATATATGTGCTACTGTTCCCTTTAGGAATTAAATAGTCCTGCTGCCTGGTCAGTTTGCCCAGTTACCCATCTTGTGCTGGTACAAGCCTGCTCTTCTTTCCTCTGAATTAAGGCCCTCAAATACTATGTGGTCAGAACAGAGTTGCTTAAAACATTTGTGTCTTTCTGACTTGAAATTCTCATCACAGTTTCTCCTTTCATCCTCATGCAATCGAGAATCATAGGGGACAGCCCTCTTTTTCTTTCCTGAGATAGATATGTTCCCTTCAGAACTTTCATGACATAAGCTTTAGAGAAATTCCAAAAATATTTACTGTTTCACTCAAGACTTTCTATCTTGAAAAGGAGAATCTCAGCCACAACTGAGGATCACCTATGCCTGGTTATGATGGCAGAAAAGCATAATTATCTTTGGAGACTGAAACCATTCCCCCTACCTGGCCACACTACAATGAGAGGAGTATATATGTGGGTTGGCATGAGGAACATTGGCCAAAAGTATTAAGCTATTATTCCTTTTTAAACCGTTGTGTATCTATCTTCTGAAAGCTGAGGGTTTGCAGTGCATTGATGAGTCCACTCTACTATTTATGGGTCTTATCTCACCAGGAGCTTCTCACTAGGTGTTCAAAAATGTCAATCTTTGAAATTTCAACCGTGTTCTCAATTATAGAGAGGCAGCACTTAGCTGGAGGATTGATCAGAAGCTTTGAACAAGAAGGTCAGGTTGCTGAGGAATAGCACTTCACAGCAGGGACTGTAATGAGAAAAAAGGTGTATGGAAAAGTTTATTTTGAACTATTGGCTGACTTTATTCTCATGATGTGCATAGATGGGTAGAATAAAGAGCTTACAGCTTGACAACTTGAGATGTCAGCTTTTCCAAAGGACACTTGTCTTTTCAGGTGTTTGCTGAGCCCTGGCATGAAAACAAACCTTCATGCTGTGATAGGCAAGATACAATCCAGCAACAAAGGACTTTTTTGGATGGATTCTCTCAGAAAATCACCCTTGCCTGAAGGTTTGGAGGTGGAGGCCCTTAGGAGTAAGTCACAGAAAGAAATTAAGCAGAAGATCATTGCAATTCCTTAAGGTCAGCTAGAGTGTAATATTATTAGTTGCTATTTTTTCACTGGTGATAGGAAAAATAGGACTCCCACTCTCTCTTCCACAAATCTTCTGGCCAACTGAGTGATCCCCATTAATTATTTCTATGGTAAGTACTTTCATTTGTCTCTTGGTTTTAGAAGAAGACAATGTTTTCTGTCTTAAAGACCAGTGCATTTTTGATCAGGGCATGCTGTAACCAACATGCTGTATATCCATATTCAACAGGACTGGTAGGAAGAATTCCATTCATTCACTCACAGATCTTGCAGTAGAAAATAGATTTTTCCTACTTTTTTGTTGTTGTTGTTATTCCATCTAAAGAAATAAATCCCTTTGAACCACCAATGCAAGGGGAATTTTCCTCCTTCTCTTATTTCTCCTTCTCACCCTAAGCACTTCTCCATCCTCAGGATATGGAATGCATATGTTTCTTTCATAATTCCAAATTGTCTGTTTCAAAATAAAATTAATTCAATAACATAAAAAAGTAGACATTAGGTCAGAAATTTAGTAAAAAAATAATAGAAATAGCTAACACAGTGAGTGCGTAAGATGGTCTAGACAGAGCTCAGTTCTTTCTTCAAACTCTGCTTTTAGTTCTCACAATAATTTTATGAAATATCCTCATCCTCATTTTACAGATAAGGAACTAAAGGCTCGTATATACTAAATCACTTGTTCAAGGACCTAATAAATGGCAGAGTCTGTTTTTAAACTTGGGCTTTTCTGATTATAGAACCCTATTTCTTATCCCCTGTCCAATACTTCCTCCAGTATGGAATTGCTTTATAAAACTGGTGGAAATATGTTTTTTATTCCCTCATTAAGTTTCACATAATTGAGAAGTGGAGCCAAGTATTTATTCAGCCCCTAAAGCCTTTGTAGCTGTCCCAGCGTCAGGTATCTACTGAATAGTGTTGAAACCTAAGCAGAATGCAGACTATGAATTATGGAGTTTCTATTTGAGAGGCTCTTTAAATTTCACCCAGAGCAGTGAGAGGAGCTTTAGGGGACCCCAAGAAGGTGTGTTGGATGTGGTATCAGAATATACTACTATCAGATACCTGGCTCTAGGACTACTGGATGTGTAATTTTTAAAAAGTCACTTAATCTTTTCAAGCTTCAGTCTCCCCATCTGCAAAATAATAGCTTTTATTTGCAACATGCTTTATCTTTGACAAGTTTTCTCTAACACAACTTCTCATTTGAGCTTCACCAGGACCAGGTAAACTGGTCAGAGTTATCTTAATTTTACAGATGAGGAAATAAGTTCAAAGAGGTTAAGTGGGTTGCTGAAAGCCAAACAGATAGTAAGTGTCAGAGAGGGAAATGTCAATTCTAACGTAAAATCAAGTGCCCTATGCTTCCCAAGATTTTGAGGAGCAAGTAATATAAAGTATATAAAAATGTTTTGTAGTCATCATGATTATCAAATTTTAATTTTTATTCATCTATTTATTTAGCAAATTATTATTAGAGACAATCCTCAGGGAAGAGTTGCCCCTTTAGTACCCAGGATGTTTATGGTAGGCTTAGGTGAACAGGCAAAAGAGGACTTTACTTGGCTCAAATACCTACTCATCATAATTCAGTGATCTATATAGCCCCAGCACTCCTTAGAAGCACTTTATATTAAGGATGGAAGATTTCATTAACAGGAAATAGCTTGCACAAGGGTAAATTCTACTATAATATTCTGAAAGTCCCAGAATGCCTCAGGCTCTTAAAAAAAACACGATAATATTAACCGTATCCCTTCTAGATATTTGAGAAGAGGAAGAATTACTTTTGACAGTGGGTGCTTAAAGTTTGTGTAAGGGCCCTTTGATCCATGGTATACCTCTGGATCTGTGTTAGCTGAGGACCCTCCTTTGACTGTTGGCAGGCAGTTCCGAGGGCCTTTCCCTTCTCCTGTTACCCCAGGTGCCCTCTGTTCTTCTGGAGCCTCACCCTTTCCACTAGTATTTGCAGAGACACTCTTCCGTTCTCTCGTGACACCACTCCTCTTTCTTAATTCATGTTGAACACCAAGCCCTTCAAATAATGTGAAGAAAAAAATAACCAAAGCCAGTAAAATGTGGAAAAGATAAATTCAAAGCATTTGGGTACAAAAATGAGAGACACAGGGGCAGGTTGTGTGTGTGTGTGTGTGTGTGTGTGTGTGTGTGTGTGTGTGAAAATGTGGTTTCCAAGCAGAACTGGAAAGGGACACAAATGTCTATGACAGAGACAGAAAAAAAGAAAGTCCTTCATTCACTATTGTGTGTTCATTAGTTGCCCAACAATCTATGGGTGAATTTGAATTTGTTATAAGAAGAAAACAAATAAGTGATAGGACAAAATATTGACTGAGAGTATCTGAGGGACTGTAAAGACAAAGGACACATGTGGGAACCCTTAGAATACACTAGGCTTTATCTAGACCAAGATTTCTCAACCTTAGCACTACTGACATTTTGGGCTTGATGATGCTTGGATATGGGGGGTTGTCCTGTGAATCGTAGGATGTTTAGAAGCATCTCTAGTCTCTACCCACTAGATGGTAGTAACCACTCCCCCTCTCAAGTTGTAGAAACTAAAAATATCTCCAGACATCATCAAATGTTACCTGGGAGTGGGGATAGGCTGTGGGTGAGCAAAATCACCCCTGGTTGAGAACCACTGGTCTAAACCTTTGATCTAAAGACATGCCAAGTTAGGAAAAAAAAAGTAGAATCATAAAATATTAACATTGATAATCGTTTACAATAATGAGGATACAGATGATTTTTTTATCTTCTTAGGCTTGCTTTTCTATAGTTTTGAAAATTTCTGTAAAGAACCATTATCAATGTCCACAAATATAAAGATGTTCAGATTAACTTCATGATAAGCAGATGTTCAGATTAACTTCATGATAAGCAGAGGTGCATTTTGAGAAAACAGACAGTCATGGTGTTCTAACGAGATGAAATAGAGAAGAAAGCCAGGTTAGACCAGGGGCCACTTTAGACCTGGGGGAGTAGAGCATTCTCTAGAAAGAAGAAAGGAAAAAAGAGGATGAGGAATCAATAAGAAAATGAAGCTTCCAAGAATTAAAAGCTCCTTTCATCGCCTCCCAAGCACAGAAGTATTGAATAGGGACATTTAATTGTGTTCCATATGCAAATGTGTGTAAGGAAAGTATGAACATTAGCAAATATGAATGGTTATACATGTTTTGTGTTGTCTTGAAATGTTTACATCTCTATTCTATTCATGCTGTTCACTCAGAAGCATTTCAGCCTTTGCTGGGCTATTGTCACATCAATTAGGTTCTCAGTGGAGACCCTCTTAACTAGGAGAAACCAACTAAGGTCACCAGATGGGGGGAGGAATAAAAGGATTAAGTACTACATTAAGATGGTATTTGTTCCAGGAAACAAGGCTCCTTTCCCTCATTTCCATCAAGATTTCCGTTATAGCAAGATTAAAGTCTTTGTATATGAACTGTGGTTCCCCAGCCAGAGGAATAATTTCTGACCTTGAAATTAGTATCTTATCTAAAGAATGACTTTTAATCCATAGCCTTCATTAATTTATTCTTTCAACTATTAATTTGTTCAAATATATTTTTTGCCTACTTCTTCTATGTTAAGGTGCTCTGCTAGTATCTTGAGACTAACAATAATGTCAAATGATTTCCACTCTGGATCTCCACTTGGGTCAGACTTGTCCCCCATATATCCTAAGCTCTCAAGTTATCTTGTGTTAGTCTTCTGTCCCAGTAAAACACGTGTTGGTTCACAGGGGAGGAGAGGATGAGGAAAGCCTCGAAAGATGAAAGGTGCCCTATAGGATGGTCAAAGGGGGGAAAACCAGGCAAGAAGGGAAGATACTGTGAGTGTCAGAACACACATTTTACGCTGGGGAATTTTAACAGAGGCCAACAACACTCAGTCTCTCTACCTCTTGAAAGTTTTGAAATGATGGGGTAGTAATTCATGTGAGTGAGAACCAGAGAAGAAGACTAGAGTGGCCGAATAAAGCTGCTGATCTTTCCCATCTTAACCATCCAATTTACTGAGCAGCAGACTGGAGTTCAAGGAAGGTTGGTCATGGGCTCTAAGTCATCTAGACTTGCCCTGGAACTGGGATCTTCTGAGTTTCTGATGGGTCACGTATTGGTTACATGCAAGGGCTTTGGAGTCACATAGACTTGCGATTGATTCTAGGCTTTGTCACTACAAGTGGTATGGTTTTGAGGAAAGATTCCCAGTGTCTCTGAGCCTGAGCCTTCATTCATAAAAAGGGAGTAATAATGGTACCTATTAGTAGTGGAGTGCTGGTAAATGTTTAACAACCAGCTCTCTAGAGGTAAAAATCAAAAGAACAAAAAAAGCCCTGATCTATTGCATTTGCTCATATTCCTGATTTAGATAATTCTACCATGGCCAATTTCAAGCTACCAACAAGATTTCACTGAACATGGACTTGGGAAGAAAGGCAAAC
Source organism: Choloepus didactylus (assembly GCF_015220235.1). NCBI lineage: Eukaryota > Metazoa > Chordata > Mammalia > Pilosa > Megalonychidae > Choloepus > Choloepus didactylus. Next base: position 29,656,701 of record NC_051326.1, on the reverse strand, counting down.
AACAAAGAGATGCTCTCATGGGTTGTTACATGCTGGCTCCAGCACACCCCTGCCTATCATATAGGGTGCTGTGAGGATTAAATAAAATAATGCTGGAGAAGTGTTTAGGATGGTGTCTGTCAAATAGCAGGTGCTAAATAATGTTTGTAGGTTGATGTTCCTGACTTCTTGCAGAGTGCCCTTTCTCAATATCAGGCTGCTTTCCTAAGATGCTGCACACAGTCTTATGAATCATGTCTGCAGTGGGGCTGAGGCTGGATTGATGAATGCAGATGTGGTGTTGCTTGTCTCTAGTCGCTGCCAGCACCCACTTAATGCATTCCTGTTGTTTTGGAATCATACTTAAAATCATCTCTCAAAGCCAGACTGCCAGAAAGTGTTCTCCCCACTTGAATGGTTGCACTCCATTCCTTATCTCCTAAGCTACAAGGTCAGGCTCTGGGCCTACCCCCCTTGTTGGTTTCAATAGTTTTTGGCAAGTTACATTTGTTCCACTTTCAAATACTCCTCCTGATTTCTGCAGTCATTGCTGTTGGGCTTCTGGAAGACAGGCTGAGCATGCCTGTGTGGTTCTGCAGATTTTATTCACTGTCATATGGTGCTTTTCTCCCGCCTTAGGGGCTATCTCATCTATCCATACCTAAAATTATGGTACACAGTGTTTTCCAAACATCTTTTGTGGTTGAGAAGGCCTATGATTCTCTAGCTCCTTGTTCTCTAAATCATGCTATATTTACAAATATTAAAATGCATTTAAGACTTAGCAAAGATTATAAAGCAAATGGATTTTGTCTGTTGTTGCTTCTGCTCCTTCCATTTTTGCCCTGTGTCCTTTTAGAATATCCATCCTTTTCACACAAGATGCTCAAAGCCCTAATGCTAATCTCCCACTCTCACTCCTCTTGGATTTTCCCTCTGATTATTTCCAGGCTCCTATCTGCTAAGAGATGAAGGAAAGTTATAATTTAATCAAATAAAATGATTTCTGTCAATTTCAGCTCCAAATGTGTAATTCCTTTTGGATCATGCAACTTGAGACTACAGGAAGAATATACACATGTATTTACACCTCCAGAAGGTTCTGAGGAATGAGACTAATAGGCATCACAAGCATTGTGGCTGGGATATCTAGGATGGCAGAGGGGTATGCAGGTGGAGGGGAGGGATTTGGGGTTGCAGGTAATACTAAAACAGTACAATGCAGGCATCATAAGAGTGTTAGAACAAGCTTTTATAACTCTAGTGGGAGTAACAAAACAACCCAAGCAACGATTTTCTAAAGATCCTCTCTCAAACTTTTACATTTAAAATGATCAGATTTTTAAGTTCCTTCAAATGTGGTTAATAAGCAGTGACTTACATGTACATACGGAGAAAAGGACTATGTTTTACTGGAACTGTATCCTAGACTCTGAGTCTGGTAAGATTCCATGCCATCTTTTCCTGGACAAAACAGAGGTACCAGAGCAAGCCACAATACAAGTGGGTAGTAATTCCTACAAATTTAGTAGAGTATGCTGATGAGTATTTCATATAAATGCAGTCTTTTTGGAATCCTAGATTCTTCTTAACAAATGGAACTATCTACTTCATAATTATACGTTAGTACCACTACTTTCTCTGGACTCTTTATTTCTCTGGAGTCACATATTTTTCAGGGACTACGTGGATATTAAACATACCTATGTACCTTACTTTGTCTCTTCAGTGTCGCTCACTTTGACTCAGAAGAGGGGAGGCGTTTGTGTCTGCACACTTAGTGGAGAGTCTACTGCATCTGTTTTAATGGGGGCTATTTCTGTTTGTAGATTTCTCACATGGACACTTCTCACTTGCTGAACCAATCTATCAACCACTGCATTGATTGAGCACCTCCGTTTACAAGGCAGCAGGTCAGGTTTCGTTCCAAGAACAATAATGCGTTATATATCTGTCAGAGGCCCTTCTGGCAAAGGAAAGCTCTGAGCACACAATCTTGTTTTATTCTCTCTGAGGAAGATTAATGGAAAGTGGATTCCATTCCATTTTGCATCTATTCACACTAGCCCAAAGATATTTCATGACTTGCTCAAGGTCAAGCAGAGAGTGACAGTGAAAAATCGACATCTCATGTCGTAATCAAATGAGGTAAATTAAATGGTCACATAGGACTTTCAAGTCACCAGCCAATACAGTACCAAGGATTTCCTTTCTGTGTATTCTTGAGAGTTGCTTTCAGCAAAAACAAGCTGTGCAGGAGGTAACCTGATTATTGACACTATCAATCTTCAGAATGCAGGGTCAGCATTGGCTTTCCACTTGGCCATTCTCAACAGCTGGGCAAGGTAAGCATAATCACAAATAAACTTCAACTGTTCCCCCTGTTCAATTTGTGCTTACCTACATGTGTTCCTCAAAAACAACAAGCTGCTGTTTCAGAACCTCTCAAGCAAATAATAATTTTCACATCTCAAAGCTAAGATCTTCTGATGAGGATTTGACAAGAAAAGTCTTTGACCTTCAATCCATTGGGGGTGGGGTGGGGATATGTTTGCATTTATTTTTAAAATGCTGAAGTAGAGGTTGAATTGACAGCATTAACTGACCTTGAGAAAGTGTTAGGATCTTGTTATCAGGAAAATTTTAAATTCTTTGGATCATTCATGGAGTAGATGACTTCAGGACTGTTCCCTAAAATAGACATCTTAAATCCGTGAAAAAAAACCATAAAATCTTGAAGTCTTAACTTACAAGCACTAATTTAATAAGCACCAATTTATTTATTTTGGAAACAGCAATTGCTGGTTGCCATAAGCGGATGGAAAAATATCTTGTGGGATGGGGAGAGACAAGATTAGTAGCCGTCTCATTCTGGGTGGTACTTTTTTGCTTCATTGCATGACTGGTAATCTTTGTTGGATGCAAACATTGTGAATTTTACTTTGTTGAGTACTGGGATATTATGTATTACTGTGAATAATCTTGGCCTTTGTTTTGGGACGCAGTTAATTTACTTGGAAACAGTTTGATCCTTCTGAGTCTTGCTTTAAAGATTTGCTAGGTGGGATCAGAGTAGCATTTAGTCTAAGGATCATCATTCTCCACTACCGAGGCAAAACCATTCTGAATATTCTATCCAATGCCACATGAATCATAAGGTTTTGCAGACTGTATGGTGAGACAAAAATATTATTCCTGGTCCTGTGTGAGCATGGGAAACTGCTTTCTCAAATCCTTCAGATGGTCCTTTTCCCCAGCCTTGGGTAATTTCTTCACACCATGCACTCAAGTGATGAATATTTGAGCAGGGTCCTTTCCAGATGGCTGGAGTTCTCTCTCTGTGCAGCTTTCTCCTTGTTGGTAGTTGGTCCAGAGAAGTCTAGTTGCTTTGGTCTCCCCAGATTCTCAGTTTTGTCTCCTTAACTCATGGGCCTCTGCCTGGATTCCTTTCCTGAGCTGTGCCTAGAAACTTTCTCAAGGCAGTAAGCTGGGGAAAATGTAGGGCTTATCTTGTTAGATCCCCATGTCTCAGGGTCCACTGTTCTTCATAGCCTGATATACAGTATCTTGACACTGGTGTTTCATATATTTTGTCTTTTTAGTTTTTGGTTGTTTCAGGTAGGAGGGTTACTCTGGCACCTGTTACCACATCTTGGCAAGAAACAGAACTCCATGTAGATTACAGGAGAGGAAGAAACACCAAAAAATCGAGTAAAGCTACTGTCAATAGCCTAAGCAAGAGAGATTGAGCTGAGAGGAACATCATTCCCTATATTTTGCTCCTGATGGCAGATGAATCAGAGCTCAGGGTGGGCTAGGACTAAGGAATAGGTATCCAGATGCTTGTTGGGTGAGTTGAAATTTAAGAGACATTGCAGAGATAAAAATCAACACAATGTTGTTTCTTCTATTGAAAGAAAGTTATAGCTATTATAAATGATTTCAAAAATGGAAATGGATAATAATTCAGGAATATTTCTTTGAGTTTGTCATGTCTATATTTCTCTTGCGATCCAATGGCCTACATTTATATTTTTCTTAATAATTCATTGAAGTTATAGGTCTTATCTCATGTTGTATGATGGGCACCCCTGTCTACATTTAGGAATTTATTTTTATAATTTATTCTTTGTTAGGATCATAAAAGGTAAATCTATAAGTAAGATCAGATCAATATATTGTATATTTAGACATTCAATTCAAGGCCATAAGAGAAAATTCTAATTGCCATTGTGTCATTTACATTATCCCTAAACCTTGGAATGGCACAAATTGATTGCTGGGGTCCTATACACTCTTGTTGCTAGCAAAAATTGTGCTGCTTAAAATAGCTATGTTTTAAATAATCAATAGGTCAATACTAAAATAAATAAAATCTAAGCCTTCTATGTAGGCCAGAGAAAGAATTTTCCAACTTCATACTAATAAACTCTAGAACTGATGGAAGAAAATAATCAATTGACCCAGGAAGACACAAGTAGGTAAAAGTCAACTGGCTATCCAATAAAATCTTTTGGATACCAAAGCCCTAAAAAACTCTAAAGGGGAGCTAGTTCACCTTTATTGGGTACATAGTGCGTGTGTGCTTTAAATATTTATTACTTACTGTCAATTGTGCTGAAGGCATTATTGTTATTCCCATTTTTTCAGATAAGAAAACCAACATTTAGATGTTTCTCTACTAGTCTAAATTTGTAATGAGCCCCTTTTGTAATCTGGTCTGCCTGATGTCAAAGCTTATGATTAATACCCTCCAAGACACCGAGTTTTAGATTTTTTAGTGAAGAGGTTAAACTGGATTATTTACTCTTAGCAGAAGTAAGGGAATTAGGTAGGAGAAATAAATGGCCCTTCCGAGCTCTGGCAATTACCCGTAAGTAAAGCAGAAGTTGGCAACATGATTACAATGGGAGGTGAGCTTGGTCTTACTTCCCTCCTTATTCTGAGTCATAAGAATTCATTCAGAAACATTTATTGGGTACCTACTACATGAAGGGATCATGAAGAGATTGTAAGGGCTATTCCAATGAATTAGAAATGAACCCTACTTTCAAGGCACTTCCTATCTAGCAAATAATTAAAGACACAGATATCCACAATTATAAGTGGATGGCAATAAGGTGGAGGCATTGACTCAATATTCATAGAGAGTTCCAGTGTCAGAGCACATGACATTTTATGTGACCTGATGAACGCAAGACCAGGTGGAGTCAACTTCAACAATCTTTGTTGTTTTCAGTACATTCTGAATGAAAGAGACTTTCATGTTTTAAGAATCATACGCAGCACGTATTTGAAGAGGATGGAATTTCATGACTCTTTTATTGGTAATTTTAGTACCTAACATGCTAAAAATTAATTTAGGAATCTAAGATCATCATGCATTAAGGTTAGCTTCATATCAAGGCAAAAAAAAAAAAAAAAAAAAATGAACTTGCACACACACACACAACATGTTTGGAGTCCAGTATGCTGCCCTAACCCAGTTTGTGTGTATGCTCTGTAGCCAAATCCTTGTCAGAAAAGGCCTAAAAAGCCTAGCTTCCTCCTCAATTCCCCAGCCTTCCCCCACTGTCCCACCCCCAGAAGAGGGTCCCATGGTACAGGCTTGTCTACCTGCTGTTGGTGAGGATCACCCCGGACAGCCCAGGAGAGGTATATTATGGCTCACTGGCCACCTGTCAAAACAGCAAACCAGTTTGATACTTGGTGTCTCACATCCTTTCTACTCTCTTCATATAATGATTCTCAGAGATGCTAAAACAGTGATCAGAGAGAAAAGAGAGATAATTTCCAAAAGAGTCTGAGAACCATGTGCTCTGTATTATTAGCAGTTTTCATTTATAAAGGGTTGAATATGTGTCTAACACCAAAGACTTTATACATATTCATTATTTGTTGTAATTCTCACACAACCTGGAAAAGTAGATACTAAGATTCCCATTTTTCTGATGAAGCTTAGAGAGGTTAAGTTACGTGATCAAATCCACCAAACAATTTAGTGGCACGTCAAGGCACTAAGCTCAGGTTGCCTAAATCTAAAGCCCATGATTTTAAACCCACCATTTCAACATGAAGTATGGAAAAGAGGGAAATAGTTGACTTTATTTCAAAGTCATGTTTATGAGACATCTAAAGCTGGAAAAATACAAGATCTTACAAGGAAAAATGTATTAAAAATGGGCCCAAAAAATGGAAACAAGGAAAATCACAAAGTAGAGCACACTCTTATCTTTCTTAAGCCTTTAATAAATTGTTCTGGATTTGTATGATGACTTCACTATTTCAGGGAGACCAAAGCTGGGGACTGGCTTTAAAAAACAGATTAATGGATGAAATATAGTGCAGTACTAAATAGCTTTCATTATTTATAAATACATGGAAGTGATTTATTACCAGCTCCATGACACAGGCTCTGTGGCTAGGATACTGGGTCTCTTGGGTCAGCCTGGTAATGGCATTGGATTCCATCTCTGGAAGCTGGATGACATTTACAGGAAAGTTAAACAAACCTTTGGCCCAGATGAAAAAACTCTCAGAGTAGAAAATGTTGCTTAAATATACAGCTACAAGGAAAACTGGAAGCGAGTTAAGAAGGTACTTGAACAACATCCTGAGTGAGGCAGCTGCAGGATGGTGCAGCCAGCCATGCTTTAGATGAAGAAGTAGTCAAAGAATTTGGGCACAGTTGATTAAGATACTTACAAGTAGAGATCACAAGAATTTTTGTTTGGAGAACAAATGATGTGAGTTCCCGAGAAAATGGAAATTTAAGGCTATGCTGCATGATTTTGTTGATCAAGATAGTGAATGTGGGAAATGGGGAAAAAGAGCAAGGCTGGCAAAGGGCACAAAGATCATAGTGGTGGTCAGCAAAATGGCAAAATAAATTGCAGTTGAAGCCTGTCTCCAAGACATGAGAGATTTGACAAGTGAAATGTTGCATACTTCAATCTATAGATGGGAAAAAAGTTAATAAATAGAGAATGAGGTAGTCTTTTGGAAGTGAACCAGCTCCTGTTTTAATCAGCTAAGTATCTCTGTTAGTCAAGAACAGAGGAGAGGGCACTGGCTTTCTTTCATGTGTCTAAGCAGTTTCAAGTATCACCAAGACTCCTTTGCCTCTTCCCTTCTTTTTTTCCTCTTCCTTCCTCATCTCATTTTCTTACTTTAAAAAAAAAATTGTTCTCATGCACTGGTGCCAAATATAACATGGAACCAGCCTCTTCACATCTAGCTAAATGGAGAGGGCTCCTGAACACTGTGTATGTAAGGAACAACCACCTTTAATATGGAGAACAGAAGAGTCACCTCCATCCTTCCTCCCTCTCGCTCTTCCTTTGCGCTAGACACTGGGAACTCAAAGTCCCAGTTTCTGTTCATTTAAGAGAGAAAAAGCCAAACAAAATTATGATCCCTTGTGGGATGTGCTGCAATTAGAGGAATGTGCAATTTATGTGGGAACACACAGGAAGGCAGATTAAGAACATGTCTTTTGTTGGGGTATATGATTCAAGACAGTTGTCTTTTATTTAATTTTAAGAATTCTTTATATATTCTGGATCTGAGTCATTTTTCAGATGTGCAGGTTTTGCCAATATCTCCTATTCTGTGGCTTGCCTTTTCACTCTTGTAATGGTGTCTTTTGATGAAATGAATGTTTCAGTTATACTGTATTCCAGTTTTCAATCTATTTTTTGATAGATATCGAGTTTTTAAAAATAACTTTATTGAGATATAATTCACATACCATGAAATTTATTCTTTTAAAGTGTCCAATTCAATGGTTTTTAGTATATTCAGAGATTAGTGCAACCAGCACCACTGTCTCATTTTAGAACATCTTCATTATCCCCAAGAGAAACCCCACGTGCATTAGCAATCAAGTTCTCATTCCTGCTTTCCCTATTCCCTAGAAACTGCTAATGTGTCTCTATGAATTTGCCTATTCTGGATATTTCATATTAGATGGGATCACACAATATGATTTTTTGTGTTTGTTTTCTTTCACTTGGTATATTGTTTGCAAGGTTCATCTGTATTGTAGCATATGTCAGGACTTCATTTCTTTCTATTGTTGAATAATATTTCATTGTATGGATATATCTCATTTTGTGTATTCATCAGTTGATAGACATTTAGTTGCTTCCAGTCTTTAGCTATTATAAATAATGCTTTATGACATTCATGTACAATTCTTTGTGTGGACATGTTTTCATTTCTCTTGGATATATACCTAGGAATGGAGTTGCTGGGTCAAATGGTAACTCTCTGCTTCCCATCTTGTAGAAATACCAGATTGTTTTCAAGAGTCTTTATCATGTCACATTCCCACCAGCAGTGTTTCAGTTTCTCCATATCCTCACAAACACTTGACATTTTCTGTCTTTTTTATTTTAGCCATCCTAGTGGGTGTGAAATCATATCTCATTGTGGGTTTTGATTTTCATTTCCCTAATGACTGATGTTGAACTTTTCATGTGCTTATTGACCATTTGTATCTCTCTTTTGAGAAACGTCTATTCAAACCTTTTGCCTATTTTTAATTAAAGTATGTGTCCTTTTACAGTTGAGTTGCAAGAATTCTTTATGTATGCTGGAGACAGTTCTCCTATCAGATATTTAATATGTAAATATATTATCTCATTGTGTGCATTGTCTTTTTAGCTTTTTTGATGGCATTCTTTGAGGCAGAAAAGCTATTAATTTTGCTGAAGTCCAATGTATTTATTTTTTTTTTCTCTTTTTTTTGCTTGTGCTTTGGTGTCACATCTTAGGTATCTCAAATATTTACTTTTATGCTTTCCTTTAACAGTTTAATAGTGTGGGCTCTTAAATTTAGGTCTATTATCTATTTTCAGTTAATATTTGCCTATGGTATAAGTTAAGGGTCCAACTTCATTCTTTTGCAGTTGTCTATCACCATTTGTTGAAAAGGCTATTCTTTCACAATTGAAATGTTGTGGCCCCATTGTGGAAATCAATTAATCAGAAACGTAAAGGTTTATTTCTGGACTGTCAATTCTATTGCAATCATCTATATGTCTAGTCTATGGCAGTACCACACTACCTTTATTGTTTACTTTGCAGTAAGTTTTGAAATTGGGTAATATGAGCCCTATGACTTTGTTCTTCTTTTTCAAAATTGTTTTGGCTATTCTGGCCCCATGAAATTCCCTGTAAATTTTAGGATCAGTTAGCCAATTCATGCAAAGAATTCAGCTGGGATTTTAATAGAGATTGAATCTGTAGGTGATTTGGGGGATTACTGCCATCTTTACAATATTAAGTCTTCTAATTCAAGAAAATGTAAAATTTTTCCATTTAATTAGGTCTTTAAAATATTTTTCAAAAATGTTTTATAGTTTTTATTTTACAAGCCATACACTTCTTTTGTTAAATTTATTCCTAAGTTATTATTCTTTTAGATGCTATGTAAATGGAATTGCTTTCTTAGTTTCATTTTCAGAAGGTTCATTTCTAGTGCATGGAAGCAATTGAAATTTGAATATTGGTTTGCTTCTACAATTTTGCTGAACTTGTTTATTGGTTCTAATAGATTTCAGTGGATTTCTTAAGATTTTATATATAATATATATTTGTAAGATTATGTCATCTGCCATTGAAATAGTTTTACTCAAAACTTTTCAATATAGATGCTTTTTATTTCTTTTTCTTGCCTAACATCCTGGCTAGAATCTCTAGTACAATGTTGAATAGATGTTGCAAGAACATCCTTCTCTTATTCCTGATCTTAAGGGGAAAACATTCAGTCTGTAACCATCAACTATGATGCTAGTTTTTCATAGATACCCTTTCTAAGTTTGAGAAGGTTCTTTTCTCTCCTAATTTGTTGTGTTTATTTTTTAATTATGAAAGGGTGATGGATTTTGTCAAATGCATTTTTTTGCATCAAGATTGATTTAATTTATATAATCGTGTTTTGTATTGTTTTGTTTGTTTGTTTTTTTATGTTAAGCTGACATTGCATCCCTGGGATAAATCCTACTTGTCTTGATTTTTAATCTTTTTTATTTGTTGTTGGGTTCAGTTTACTAGTTGTTTCTTCATTGAGGACATTTACATCTAAATTCTTAAAGGATATCAATTTGTAGTTTTCTTTCTTTCTTCGTTTTTTTTTTGTTGTTGATTTTTTTTTTTTTTTTTTTTTTTGTATGTGAGGTCTTTGGTTGATTTTAGTATCAGGGTGATACTTTATAGAATGAGTTGGTAAATTTTCCCTGCCCTCTGTTTTTGGGAGAGTTTGTGAAGGATTGATGATAATTCTTTGTTAAAAATATAGTGGAATTCACCAGTGAAGCTATGTGGGTCTGGGATTTTCTCCATGGGTAGTTTTTTTTGATTATTTATTCATTCTCTTTATTTATATTAGTCTATTAAGATTATTTATTTTCTTGAGTTTGTTTAAGTAGTTGTGTCTTTCTAGGACTTTTTCCATTTCATCTATGTTATCTAATTTGATTGGCATACAGTTGTTTACAGTATTCTCTTATTATCCTTTTTCTTTTTGTAAGGTGAGTAGTTGTAACCCCTCTTTCATTCTTGATTTTGATAGTTGATTCTTCTCTTTTTTCTTTCAGGAATCTATCTCAAAGTTTATCATTTTTGTTTATCTTCTAAAAGAATCAAGTTTTGATTTCATTGATTTTCTCTATAATTTTTCTATTCTCTACTTTATTTTTACTTAATCTTTGTTGTTTCCTTCCTTCTGCTTGCTTTAGATTAGTTTACTATTTTAGATTCTTGAGGTCAAAGGTTAGGCTATTGATCTGAGATATTACTACCTTTTTTGCTGTAGATGTTTAAAAGGGAACTCCCAACCAACTCACATTGTCCTAAATATGAGACTGTATTGAATTAGTGATCTGTTGTTTAATGAAATACAGACTTTAACAAGAAGGTAGCCCCTCCCATAGCAATGTTGTTAAAGTCTGACCCCAACTAATGATGCTGCTCTCAGACTCCCACATTCAAGCCGCGTAACTGGACAGAGAATCAGAGATGGACAAGTGTCCATTGTTGTAAACAGATGATGTGGTATGTACTAGCCAAGCTTTGACTGGGTATTGAGGTTACCATCGTCTCCTGCTATATTTGGGTGGGAATTGAGTGACACCTCAAAAACTGAAGACATGACACCATTTTAACCCAAGGTTATCTAAGATCTCACTTCTTAACCCTGTAAGTTGATAACAAAATACTGCAGAATATCTCAGATTACAATTTTAAGCAAGTTGTTTCTCCTCAGAGTTATCATTTACATTGAATTTGTGCATGTGTATGTGTGTTTGTGTGTGTGTGAAATAAGAGAATTTAGCATGTAGGCATATTTTAAGATCTTTATAAAACTTCAGAAAAATATAGTTATATTATAGAATAAAAATAAACTTTTGCACAAATTTTAATATAAGCCATGACACTTGAGAACATTCTGCATTTAAAATTAACTATTTTCCTCTATGTTTACCAGCCAGGGGTATGTACTTACTTTCCTCTGCTATTAGATTATACTTGTAGAAAAGTCTGGGTAGTTCTCAGAAACCAGACTAAATTGAGACTCTGTCAAGATTGTCTTGAAATACTGAAAAAGTGGCTAACAGCATTGAATTATAGTATTACTGACTATCAAAATACTATAGAAAAGAGTGGAATGTTGATTTCAATCAACACTTTTTTATGCTGTTTACTGTTTATTACTTAATTTTTTCATGTATCACTCTATTTCACTTAACATCCTCAATGACAATAACATTTTATTGTTTATATTTGCTTAACCATTATTCATTTCTTAGATATTTGGCCATTTTTTAAAAACAAAATACTGATTTGATTACTTTCTTGGCATTAAAATTTACTTGCAAATAAATAACTGTCAAAGACAAAAATCTCATCAGTCTTATTTTCTTTTTCTTTTCCAGAAAATCTGCCAATGGGGAAATTGTCCATAGGGTTGAAAGAAAGAAACTTAATTATGGAAACTTTGTCTATTAAATTTTGATATGAAGACCAGCAACATTTGTGTTTTTCAACTTCAACTTCCTTGAAGGGTCACTATTCTGTGATTACGATAAATTAGTCCACATCTGTATTTATAGTAGTGGCTTTTAGAGTTGCCCTTCATTTGGGTAGAGAAAAAATACCTGCACAGATCTCAGACTTTGACTACTATTATGTTTTTGTTTGCATGCAAGTTTCCTTTTCCTATCTGAATTTTATCCGTAAACTTACAATGAAGTAGAAAATTTTACAGAATCCCTCAATTTTTTTTTAACCTTGTAATTAATGTTGGCAGTAACTCTAAATAGTGAAAAAAATAAATAAATAAATAAAACCAAACAGGAAAAGCTAATTGTCTATGGGGATGAGTTCTCATTTTAAGCCAAAGCAAGCAGTGTACCAGGACTACATTAGGGGATAGAGAGCACAGATCATAGATCCTTCCCAGGAATGCCTGTTTTTTCCATTTGTTTTTGGGAGTCAGCATGCACAGGGGAGAATAGGAAGGCTTTATTATCAGAAACACTTGGGCTTGAATCTTCATACTGCTTTTTGTTACATATGGGATTTGGGGAAATTAATTTTCTTATGAACTACAATGAGATCAGGTGGAAACTGGAAATAATATGATCTACTTCCTATATTTGTGGGGCAATTAATTGCAAATGTGCATGTAAAGCACTGAGTGCAGAGCAGGTATCTGTGGGCATTGTACCTTCTTACCAGCATCCCCTTTCCTAATCAATTATACATCTTATCTGAACAAATCTGATTTCAAAGATTATCTTAACTAATGTGTGCCTTTTAAAGAATGTATATCTTAAGATAATTATTTTCTTTTCAGTACAAGTAAGTTACTGAATTTGTAAGTAAGGTTGATTTAATATCATGCCATTGTGAGTCTTTTATTGCTCCATTAATACATTAGAGAGATATGTGCTTTTCTTTTTTTGGCTAAGAAAATATGCCCATTGTATATAAGCTCTATCCCCTTTTATATCCTTTCCTCCCATAATCATTCAGCATTTAATTCAGCATATAGAATTTGTGATGTACCAAATGCTACGAGACTCCTTCATAGTCAATGTAAGTGTTGGTAGTCTGACTGCATTATTTAGTCCTTAAAAAATTTTCACTGACCATTGCCACTTGAATTAGTAGGAATCTTGAAAAATTAGAGAGCATCTGGAAAAGTCAAAGACTGTATTTACTCACACATTCAAAAATAGACCACTGAATCATATATGAATTAGAAGGGTTTGAAATATAAGAAAGTAAAGTTCAGGACCTAATTCTTTAAAAACAGATACTAAATGTTTAGGTGAAATAAAAAGTGAAGCATTGCTCTGGATGCTAGAGACTTTCCATTAATTTTTTTGACTCCTGTAAAAAAAGCACGTATGTACAACATACATGAATCTTCTACACTCATTGGGGCCATAAAGAAATGCTTTCTAATTAGAACTATAAAACTTGTTTTGCTCAAAATCCATTTGGCTACCACACAGCTTTCTATAGCAACCTTCAGGGTTTTCCAGCTCTCTGTGCTGTTGTTATAACTACCAGCCTAACTGCCCAGAAACAGGCCCTGGGGCATGCTCTCCATCTTTCTTGCTTTGACGGTTCTAGGCTGGATTGTTTGACAGTTGTTGTTGTAGGAAAATATAAGATGCTCAGGAGGATTCAAGCTCAGTATTTATTGTGCACTTACCATGTGCTGGGTGTCATTTTGAGCACTTTAGAGGAGATAACTCATTTAATCCCACAGAAATCAATTAGAGTTAAGAACACCTAAAATCTCCATTTAATAGATAAGGACACAGAAGCAACGTTTGCAAGGTTACACAGCTAGTTAGTGATGGAAATGAGATCTGAACTCAGGCACTTTGTAGTGAGCCACATATATGACTGCTCTCTCCTACATGCACAGGAGTTGCTACCTAACTCCCCAGCCTCAAAAGAGAAAAAAATTCCTTTATTGCATGAACCCTTGAAAAGATGTTTTCTCCTTTTCTAGACATAAGAAACAATTATAAGGTATTCTTATAACTGAAATGAGGGTGACACTCAGTACTTTGTAAACACTCAGAGTGCCCTTGTGGTAAATTGACTCATGTCCCCTGCAAAGATGTATTCAAGTGTGGGTGTGGACTCATTTGTAAATAGGATCTTCAAAGATTATATTTGGTTGAGGCCATATTGAATCATGGTGGGTCTTAATCCATATGACTGGAGTCTTATGAGGAGAGGAAATCTAGACAGGGACAGACAACTGAGCAGGAGGAGAAGCCAGAGGAGGAGACAGGAGGAGACAGAGTCATGTGATGGAAGCAGAGATCAAGTTATGGACTGTCAGCAAGCCACCACCAGAATGTTACAGATGTCAGAGAAAGCAAGGCATGCTGATACCTTGATTTTGGACTTCTAGCCTCCCAAACTGTGAGACAATGAATTCCTGTTGTTTAAGGCAAACAGTGCTGATATTTATCATAGCTGCCCTAGCAAACTAAAACAACCCTAAATATACTAATTTTTATTCCTGCTTCTAAATTTTTGCTCTCAACATTTCCCACAAAGTATTTTCTCCTGCTTCTCTAACTACTATACCAACCCATACATACTTCAGGGCCCAGCTCAAATTCTATATCCTCTCTGCCAATCTTGTTCATGCAATTTGAAATGGTTTCTCCCATTTATGGACATCCTTGATACTTACAGTTGGTTTCATTTAGTGACAGTTGCCTAAAGTGGAAGGGATGGATTCAGAGTTAGAAGAATTGTGTTTAAGATTCGGCTCAAATGCTTATTTGCTGGGTGACCTTTGGCAAATAACATCTCTGAGACTCTCCTTGACTTGTCTGTTTTAATAAGAAAAAAACCTTTACAACAGGATTTATCTAAGGATTAGTAAAAGTTACAAATATAAAAACACAATGTATAGTATGTCATCCTTACAATCTCTTTTTTTATTAGGTCCCCAAACAAATAATAAAATTTAAGGAGAGAAAGTTTAATTTAATCACATTTATGTCTTCTTTAACATCTAGCTTAGTATACTGAATACAGTGGGTGTGCAATAAACATTTGCTTATTTGATTTGCAGATGAGGGTGACTTTCCCCAGGAACTGTTTTAGTCTTTGATATGTGGTTTATCTGCATTGGCAGGTATTTTTTCTCAATTTGAACTTTAAAGTGTTTTCACTCTTTTCATTTTGTCTTTCCGTTCGAGGAATATATATTTTCAGATGGCGGGTGTGTGTATGTATGAATTTCCATTTGGTGCAAAGCTAAAGACATGACTGGAGGGGAAAATGAAAGCATAAGGTGTAAAGTGTAGAAAAACACAAGGTTGGATTCATGTTTTGGTGGCCAAGAGGGAGCAAAAGAGAAGAAAAAAAAAGGCTGGGAACATGGATGGTGGAGGTGGGTGAGATGAGCTTGACTAGTCCAAAATTTCTGTGTTTCCCGAGCAAGGAAGTTCATTATAGATATTTCAGTTCCTTTTATTTGGTTGAGATGGAGATTTCACCGGTCTCTGTGGGAGGCTTCTTTAATCCTAGCTATAGGATGAGGCCAGCATATGGCCAGCACCTCATCCACAGTCTAAGGTAGCCCTCTCCCTCTTTGTGGAGAAGTACCTGACCCTCTTTTTTGTAAAGGAAGGGGGGCAGTCGGCTCACATTCCCAAAGGCTGGCTCACTCCAGTGGGCTGACTTAGCAGCTCTTGTTAAGACGTTTCCCATCCGTTTGAATTCCTGCTTCCGCCTGAGTTCCTGTGGGGCATCCCGGAGGAACAGGAGGAGGGGCTGATGAGCGGGAAGCTACACTGCAGCACAGCCACCCCACCTGGCTCCATAACCCGCTCCATCTGTCAGTTGTTCCGGGCCGCCAGAGAGTCCAGCAGTTCAAAGCTCTATGCCAGGCTGTCTCTGATCATTTCTTTACTCTCTGAGGGCCTGATATTTCTGGCCATGGGGAGGGGCTTGGAGCCAAGCGTTCCCCTCCATCCGTTCAGGGTATATGGGGTTGGCAGCCACAAGCCCCCATGCTGTGCTGCTCTTTCAAAATTTGAGTAAGAATTGCCAAGCTTATTTCGATTCATTTTACCATCTTCTTTTTCACAACCCATCTGCGTGAAGTTTGGAATGATGTTTATTAATTTCAAAGCCAATCAGGCATGAAGTTGATGTAGGCTGGTATTTCAGTAACTGCAGAGATAGGAAAGCTGAGTGTTTATGTAGTAAATGTGGCAAGAAGGAAAATATCATCAGTATGGAAGGATGATTAGCACAGAGAATACAGGGAGGCCCTTTTCTGGATGATGGGTGTCTTAGTTTGTTAGGTGTGCTGGTTTGAACTGCTATGTACCCTAGGAAAGGCCATGTTCTTTTAATCCAGTCTTGTGGATGTGCACTTATTGTGGTTAGAACCTTTTGATTAGACTGTTTCCATGGAGACACGACCTACACAACTGTGGGTGAGAACTTTTGGTTACATTATTTCCATGGTGGTATGACCCCACCCATTCAGGGTGGGTTTTGATTAGTTTATTGGAGTCCTTAAGAGAGCTCAGGGGTCCAGGGAGGACAGCCTGAGAGGCCACTGACGAGCGGGGGCACTAACTAACCTTTGGGAAGGGAGGTCTGGGGTGCTGCCCACCGTGGAGGGAGCCTGGGCCAGGGGGAGCCAGAGGCCCTCATGACCCCACTTCACCCCCCACTGTCTTGGAAATTGAGGACCTGCCCATTAACTGTTTACACAACGTGAGTGTTTATCTCATTAAAATGTCTGTCACCTTTTCCTAGTTCTCACCCCAAGCCCCAGGGAAGTAGGAAAGCATGGCCAGACTCTTGCACTGCTTTGTCTCCAAAATAAACTACTGAAATTAAAAAAAAAAGAGAGAGAGAGCTCAGGGGCCAACAGAGACCCAGGCACTTGGAGATACAGACAGAAAGATGTTTGGAAATACTAAGCTAAAGAGATGAAGCCCAGAGTTTGCCCTGGAGAGGCTAAAAGAGGACCTCCAGTGCTTAGAGAGAAACGCTCTGGGAGAACAAGCAAGGATGCACAGGAGCTGAGAAAGAGAAGCTAAGAGACATAGAATCCCAGAGACATTTTGGAGAAAGTCGTTTTGAAACCAGAACCCGGGAGGAAAGGACCAGCAAATGCCAGTCACCTGCCTTCCCAGCTGACAGAGGTGTTCTGGATGCCATTGGCCTTTCTTTAGTGAAGGTATCTGCTTGTTGATGCCTTAGTTTGGGCACTTTTATGGCCTTGGAACTGTAAATTTGTAACATAACAAATCCCCTTTATAGAAGTTGGTCCATTTCTGGTATTTTGCATAATGGCAGCTTTCGCAAACCAGAACAACAGGGCTGCTAGTAAGCATACCCTGGAGGCTTAAACAACAGGAATTTATTGTCTCACAGTTTTGGAGATTAAAAGTCCAAAATCAGGCCAGGCTGTGCTTCCCCCAGAGTCACAGTGTTCTGGTGCTAGCTTGCTGGCAATCCTTGGAGCTCCTTGGTTTGTAGATGCATTTGTGTCTCTGTCATATGGCTTCTACTTCCAAATCAAATTTCCTTTGCTTATAATGACTTCAGCCATATTAGATTAAGGGCCACCCTCGTTCACTTTTGCCACACCTGAATTAATAACATCTTCAAAGGTCCTATTTACACGTGGGTTCACACTCACAGGGCCTGAGACTAGGATTTGAACATTTCTTTTGTGGGGAACATGATTCAATCCCCAATAATTGGGAAACAGGAATTAAGACTCAGGCTGATGTGTGTCCTGTTCATTTTCAAATTCTCTCTTGAACAGTCAAGTTTTTAGGGTTAGAATTACCATCCCATGTCATAGCTGCATGACTTAGGCAAAGAAGCAAATGAGGCCCCTGTATCAGTTTTCTATTACTGCATAACAAGTGACCACAAACTTAGCATGACACATATTATCTCACAGTTTCTATGGGCCAAAAATCTGGATATGATTTAGCTGGGTCTCTACTTAAGGTTGCTTCAGGCTGCAAACAAGTTGTTGACTGTACTGTATTTTCATCTAAAGACTCAAATTGGGAAGAATCTGCTTCCAAGCTTACTTGGATTGTTGGCAGAATTCAGTTCCTTGCAGCTGTAAGAGTTAGTGCTTCAAATGAGAGGCTAGGCCTGCCTATAATTGTGCCCAAGAGTCTCCTCCTGAATGTCTCTTTGTTGCTCAGACGTGGCCCTCTCTCTCTAGCTAAGCCAACTTGGCAGGTGAAATCACTGCCCTCCCCGCTACATGGGCTTTGACACCCAGGGGAGTAAATCTCCCTGGCAACGTGGAATACGACTCCCGGGGAGGAATCTAGAGCCAGCATTGTGGGATGGAGAACATCTTCTTGACCAAAAGGGGGATGTGAAAGGAAATGAAATAAAGCTTCAGTGGCAGAGAGATTCCAAAAGGAGCCGAGAGGTCATTCTGGTGGGCACTCTTACACACAATATAGACAACGCTTTTTAGGTTCTGATGAATTGGAATAGCTAGCAGTAAATACCTGAAACTATCAAACTACAACCCAGAACACTTGAATCTTGAAGACGATTATATAAAAATGTAGCTTATGAGGGGTGACAATGTGATTGGGAAAGCCGTATGGACCACACTCCCCTTTGTCCGGTGTATGGATGGATGGGTAGAAAAATGGGGTGGAAAAAAAGGCATCCAGTGTTCTTTTTTACTTAATTGTTCTTTTTCACTTTAATTTTTATTCTTATTATTTTTATGTGTGTGGTAATGAAAATGTTCAAGAATTAATTTTGGTGATGAACACACAACTATATATTGGTACTGTGTATAATTGAATGTATGCTTTGTATGGCTGCATGGTATGTGACTATATCTCAATAAAATTGAATTAAAAAAAAAAGTGCTTCAATTTCTTGCTGGCTTTCAACTAGAGATTTCTCCCAACTCTTGAGCCATCCATCCATCCTTGCCACGTAGTCTTCTCCACAGGCCCTCTCACAACATGGATATTTGCTTCTTCAAAGCCAGAAAGGGGGAAAGAGAGTAAGTCTACCATAAGACAGAGTCTTACAAAATGTAACATAATCATTTGTGTGACATCTCACTATCTTTGCTATATTTTATTGGATAGAAGGAAGTCATAAGCTCCTCCCACACACGAGGGGAGTGAACACCAGGAGGTGGGGATCAGGTGGGCCACCTTAGAGTCTGGACCCACAGTCCCTGTTGCAGAATCCATGCTCCTGTGGGCTAGTTAGGTCTGCTTTGTTTTTGGCCAACAAAACAGAAGTAGGCTTTGATTCTAGTCCAGTCCTGGTATAAATGTACACAGGATGGTTCTGCACAACTGGGTTTGAGTCTTGGATGATATTGGGAAACTACTTAATCTCTCTGACATTTAGGGTTGTTGTTTTTTTTTAATTTGTAAAACAGTGGGCGACTATCTGCCTGGCCTGCTAACATATACTACTTCTAATGGTATAGTTCAGAGCCCCTCAGTCCCCGTTCTCTGTTTGGAACAATGGCCCAAGACCTTTGGCTCTTTACTCCTGACTTGTTGTCACTCTATTCCTTGGCTTCTTAATACCCGATTTCAGACTTCTCTCTTACTTTCAGCCTTACTCCTCTCCCTTCGATTTTTTGACTGATCTTGATTTACCCTTCATGTTCTCTAAAAGGTTTTAGCTCAGATATAGCTTGCTTTCTTCCTTCACTCTAGGCCTCTGTAGGACAGCCTGTTCTACCTCTGATCCTTGGTCTTAAACCTGTTACCAGCTCACTTGGTCATTCTTTGAGAGCTACATGGATAGTAAAATTATGTACTTCATAGGATTATTGTGAAGATGAAATGAAATAATCTTTGTAAAAACACATTCAAGTACCATGTGATCCATGATTGTTAGGTCCCCTTATTTTCTCTTCCCTTCTCTCTTGTAGGAAAGGGATCTTCCATGAGATTATGGATGACTTATTTTTAGTTGTTCTCAAATGCCAAGCCTTGAATCAGCTCTACCAGAGTTACCTGGGGGAGATTTTTAAAGTGTTTTTTTCCCAGGGTCCTCACTTAGAGAGTCAAATGAATTAGGTTAAGGTGGAACCTGGGGATATATTTTTATAAATCTTTTCCGTGCTGTTTCTAGGACTAGCTATGTTTGGTAACCACTATGGTGGTAAGAACAAAACTCAAAAACTGCCCAAAAATGCATGCCCTAATGACAGCAACTGTAGGGTGGTTGGGGATAGAAATTGGCATCAGATGCACTGTCACATACAGATAGAATAAGTGTTGTATAGATACTGCTAGGATTCACCAATATCTGTGTCCCCTCCTATGTATTGGGTACTCACCCGGACTTTACTTTCAAACTCCTTTGCAGTCAGATACAGGCATAACACTAAGTTCTAGCCATTATAGTCTGAGCAGAATTGATGTGTGTCTCTTTCAGCCTGACCCTTATTTATCCCCCTTAAGGTCTCCACAGTCTCTCTATCCCCCTGCTGAACAGAAAGGATCTCAAGAATCCAGAGGAAGGCAGAGTCCTAAAACGAAATGACCCTGAAAAACTCATGGAACAGACTGCTACCCTGTCCACCTGCAATGGACAGAGGCTTGACCAAAAAATGAACTGTTACTATGTTGAGCAACAGATTTTTTTAACTGCATTTATTATGCGCTGATACAAATTTCTTCCTAATATTCTGATTCAGAGCCCTCTGGGGAGGCCCTCACTTCAAAATGGTCCTAGCAGAGATATCCCAAGTTCCACTATCATGCGTTCATTTTTTAAGAGTAACCATTACCTTTCCCACAACATCTTTTAAAATGAAAATACTCTGTGAAGGAGGAATTCATAAATCTAAAATTTCAGCATGAGTACATTTAGCAAATTTTTTTGTGTGTTTGACAAGATAAATAGGATAATAAGATGTGAGAGAAAAGGATGGATGGAAGGACAGAAGAGGGGAAAATATAAACTGATCTTACAAATGTTTGTTGAGTACGTAGTAGGTGGCAGGGACTGTGCTAGGCCAAGAATATGAAGAATATTGCATCTCAGTCCCCATGGTGCTAACATTTTAGTATTTCAGAAATGAAGCTGCACCTTACATTAAAAGAGTGCCTGTAAAGTGGTCATGTTTCTATAATCGCCCAAAAGCTGTTGTTAACTCAATGTGTCTTTTCATCAATAACATTTTAGAATCATGGAAACATGGCTTGAGGCATTTCATACAGTATTTCATTTACTCCTCTCAATGACACTCTGAGGAAGATATTTCTAACCCCATTAACTTTTACTCACCCTTCAGCTCTCCGTTCAATTTCTTGGAAAATTTATCTGATGTTTCACATTCAATCACCTTTCCTTATTAAAGACTCTCACGGTGGCATGTGTCTCATCTACCTTGGACTTTAAAAAGTTATCATTATATTTGGAGGATTATTCAATTTATATCTGTCTTCCTCACTACACTTCAGGCTCCATGAGCATAGAGACTGTAACTGTTTTGCTCACTTTTATACCCCATTATATACAGGAAACCATTGACTTATAATATACATTTCTTAAATGAATGAAGATGTAATCTAGATAGTGTGGGGAAAGGAAGGTTGCTTCTCAGTAACACCTGAAATTGATAACCTAGAGTAACTGCTGCTTGATGTACTCTCTTCTACCATGGACCAGAGTCTGCCCACTCAAACAGTGGCCTGGACCCCCTGCACTGCTCTCTCTCTTGACATCACAAAGCTCAGTGGAGAAACCCATGCAGGACAGACCACGCTTCCCTCACCTGCCCGTTCCTTTGACCACCGTTCTATCCCCTGTAGACATGTCAGGTTTTAGAGATGATCTGGGAGTCTGAATGCATCTTTATAATAGCAGCAACATAAACACCTTGGAGTTCACTAACAACTCAGATCCTAAACGTCATTCCATCGCTATTCTTAACTTTTCAGTGGCTTCCTATTCCCTCAAGTGCTGATCTCTTGAAAATTTAGTCTCTTCCCTACTCACTCCTAGCTCATTCCCTTCTCTTTTGTCTTCTTTTCCCCACACATTCCTTCCCATTTTTATTCATTTCTTTGGAAAATACATTTATTTATTTCTTTATCCCCTCATTTCAAGACCCTGGGTCTTGCCCTCTATTTCCTAGGGAGATAATTTCCTCTGCAAAGGCAATTCTCTACCCAAAAACAACTCTGGCACTACTAATATTTTGATTTCCTCTACTCGCACATGCATTATCTCTTTCCACTCCACCAGAGAGCCAGAGCACTCACAAGTTGCGCTTCTATTGCCTAAGTGTGAGTCTCAGGTGGCCCTTGACCACAGTGCCAGAATCCCACTTGAGAGCTTTATTAATGCACATCTCTGGGCTCCACTGCCTTGCTTCTGCATCCAAATCTATGGAATGATCATGGACCCTTCTTTTTTTTTATTTATTTATTAAGATTTATTCACACACCATACAGTCATCCAAAATATACAATCAATCGATCACATTACCATCATATAGTTGTTCATTCATCACCTGGATCTATTTTTTTAACATTTTCCTTGTACCAGAAAAAGTAATAAGAAGAATAAAAAAAATAGTGAAAAAAGAACATCCAAATCGTCCCCCTTCTCCTGCCCTATTTTTCCCTTAGTTTTTTGCCCCCATTTTTCTACTCATCCATCCATGCACTGGATAAAGGGAGTGCAATCCACAAAGTTTTCACAATCACACTGTCACCCTTGTAAGCTACATTGTTATACAATCATCTTCAAGAGTTAAGACTACTGGGTTGGAGTTTGGTAGTTTCAGGTATTTACTTCTAGCTATTCCAATACATTAAAAACTAAGAGGTGTTATCTATATAGTGTGTAAGAATGTCCACCAGAGTGACCTCTCAACTCCATTTGAAATCTCTCAGCCTCTGAAGCTTTATTTTGTTTCATTTAGCATCCCCCTTTTGGTCAAGACGATGTTCTCAATCCCACAATGCCGGGTCCAGATTCAGCCCCGGGAGTCATATCCTGTGTTGCCAGGGAGATTTACACCCCTGGGAGTCAGGTCCCATGTAGGGGGGAGGGTAGTGGACTCTTCATTTTTTAACAAGCCCATAATGTTTATTATACACACTGTAGTTTGCTTAGAAACAAATAAACAATCAAAAATTGACTTAAACATTTGCAATCTGACTGCAGAGTTCTGGTTACTTTGAATGACTGGTCCCTTTATATGAACAACTAAACATGACTCTCTCCCCTCTTAAGGACTGGAACAATCTTTCTGAGCTCTGTCAAACACCATCAATCTTAATTTTCTCCTTCTATTCACAGATAAACTTCTCAGGAAAGTGGTCTATGTTCACTCTCTCCTTTCCCCCATATCCTGTTCCCTCCTCAGCCCACTCCAGTTTGGCTTTCTATTTTTATTACTGCTCTGAAAAACTCTCACCAGTATCCCTGATTCTAATGAATATTATTTTTTCAGTTCATATTTCAGTTAGTCCTTGAGTACTTTCTTGGAGTCTACTCTCACCTTCTCTACTTCTCTTACTCTGGTCATATTGTCTCTGGTTTTTACTCCTCCAAATGGGCCTAAAAGTTTGGACTTAGTAAAGCACAGTCCTAGATCCGTTTCCATTTCTACCAAAATTTACAAAGGTAGATTTTATCCAGAGATAGTGTGCAGGAAATTTGTTAATCCCAAGGAATATTCTTGGGATTAACACCCGTGGAAGAAAGGCAAAGGAAGCAGGAGTAGGCAGAGGGAGATGCTAAGCTGTGATGCAGGCCCAACAACAGCCCCAGCCAACAGCATGAGCAACTCAGGAGCTGTAATGTCTGGATGGTTAATTCCTGTGTCAACCTTGTTAGGTTATGGTGTCCAGTTGTGTGGACACCAAGCAATCACTGGCCTGATCATTACTGTGAGGATATTTCATGGATTTAAATAATCAGGAGGTTGATTACATTTAAGGCTGATTAAATCTATGGCTGATTACATCTATATTCAACAAAGGGGACAGCCTTCCACAATGAGAGAAGTCTCATCTGATCTGCTGAAGGCCTTAAAAGGAGAAGTGATGATTTCAGCAGTCAGAGGGGAGAATTTCCATCTCTACTTCAGCCAGCCAGCTTCTCCTGGGAATTCATCAAAAATCTTTTTTAGAGTTTCCAGCTTGTGGTCTGCCCTATGGAATTCAGACTTATCCATCTTCACAGTTGCATGAGCCAATTCCTATAAAAAAATCTCATATGCTATACATCCTGTCAGTTCTGTTTCCCTGGAGGACCCTGCCTAATATAGTGACATTTTAGAGTTGTACTGTATTTGGCCATAATGCCCTGGCCTTTCTATTCCCTCATATATGTCATTGGTTAGAGGCCATACTGGAAATAGGTGTGACCTTGGGTGAGGCAGTTCTTTCCAGAGGAAGTAGTTCCTGAAAGTACTGACAACTGAAGTCTTTCAGCCAATGGCACTCCCAGCAGCGGAGGCAGGGTTTCAGTGAAAGAGGATCAAAGTGGCTCATTGCAGTGTCCACCACATTCTCTGTATTCTGTCCATTGGCAAATGCATCCACAATTACCTTTTTTTTTAACCTCTCTGCAAAACTCCAGCTCCCAACTGGCTACCAGAATCTCCATTTCAGCATATCAAAGGCACTTCCAACTCAGCACATCCCAAACGGAACTTACAGCCTTCATTCATTTATATACTCAGACACCACTCATCCTGTTCTTCTCTATCTCTCTGCATAGATGACACTGTCATCTGGTTAATCCCATAAATTGTCATTCTCTCATCCTTGCTCTTTCTTCAATCTCCATATCTAATAATAACTCAAGCCCTGTTGATTTTATCCCCTAAACACTTTTGAATCTATCCACTACTTTGTCTTCCCAGTGCTAAATCTCCAGTTCAGATTATCATTATTTTTGTCTGTTCTACTGCAGTAACAGTCTAATAGTCTTTTTGCATCATACTTGCTCCTTTTCGATCTCTTCCTCATACTGAAATCAAAGAAGTAATTTCATAATTAGATTGATTGAATTAATCTATTGCTTAAAACTCTGAAATAAATGCTTTTTCTTTTATAATAAAGACTGAGACTGAGACCCTTTAACAGAATCTGCTAGATCCCACCTTATATCACCAGCGTGTCCTTACATTCTGCTTTAGCCACACCGGCCATCATAATGTTGTTTAAACAATGCCATGCTCTGTCTAACTATAGGCCCTGGGCACAAGATATTCCCTTTCCCCAAACAACTCTTTCCCCCGCTTCCCTATGACCACATTTGTCTAGATAATTCTCACTCAAGTTTTAGATTTCATTTTAGTAGTATTTTTCACTGAGATTTCCCTGAGTTTCACAGATTGAGATTGGAGCATCTGTTTTATTATTTTATAACATAGTTTTCATTCTCTTTGTAACAATGAAATCAGCCTCCAGTTATAAATTCATTTGTGTGATAGTTTAATTTATGACTATATTACATTAGGCTGTAATCTCTGCAAAAGCAAGGATCCTGTTTCTTTTTGCTCATGATTGTATCTCCAGTGCCCCCTGGTACACTGAAAAAAAAACAGCTCAAACAACTCCCCAGCCAATATCAAATGTTAAAAAAAACAATTTCTGGGATAAGTATTCATCATGGATGGTTTCTCTATAATCATCTAGAAGGTGGGGGATGCTAATGATTCTCAGGATATTAAAAAACCCATTACTAGATTGCAGAGCTGTGTGAGGGTGGAGTGTAGGCGAAGGCTGATCACACAGAAAGTAGAAAATGCAAATCTTCATATAGATGCTAGGCATTAAACCTCATGTGTGTGTGTGGGAAAAGAAATAAATTACCTGTAATGCCTAAGAATCAAATAATTTCAGCTAAAATAAACAGTTAAGATTGCAGTAAGTTTCAGGCTATAATTTTTAAGTTAGTATCGTTCACTCAGAGAAAGTAGTCATTTTTAGATCTGCCATAATTTTAGATCTGCCATAAAGACCTCGTAATTTCAATGTCTTTAATCATTCTGTAATACTTTGAGATTAATAGAAACATTGTATCATTTAAATATATTAAAAATGGACATAATTGAATCTAATATAAACAAGAGTTAGACTAATGTAGCCAGAGTCATTAAAAGTGACTTTCTGTTCCAATCATAAGGGAGCAATATGGTACAGAATTGATTTCGTGCTGTAAACAACTTGAAAACAGGATTTACTGCAAAAACAACCGTTTTCAGATAGGAAACAGCAGACAGCACAGGATTGTGAACCTTGAGAAAATGGAAACATGGAAACAAATAAAGTGAGCCTTACCATCACAAGGCCTTCTGCTTGGAGATAACTTCTGAACAAATGACCCAGGGAAAGAAATCTCTAACAGCATCTAACATCACCGAGTAGAAAAGACAGACATTACAATTCAGGAAACTCAAAGTAACTGGAATTTCCAAGAAGAGAAACAAATATAAAGAAAGAACACCAGAAAATGTACATGGGATCCCCTTGGGTCTTTGGTGGAAAACTCTGCACATGTGTAGGGTAAAATTCCATAAAGCCAGACAAGAACAACTTCTGAGGAAAGTACAATTGCTGGAAAGCTAACAGGTGAACTACTCCTAGAGTTTAATAGGGCTGGGAAATGCTCAACTTCCTCTAGCCAATGTAGGAAGACCTCATGAAATACACATAGAATTTAGTAGAAACCACAGAATGGTGACATATTAGAATTGGGCTAAATTAACACCATGAAAAACTCTACTTGGACTTGTCCTAAAGGAGTTTAAAAATAAAAGGATGAAACTAATCAGCAAGTAACTTAACTGCCTTTCAGTACTGTTCAGAGGAATACAATAAAATCTAGCACTTAACAATATGAAGGTCACAACATTTGACATCCAATAAAATAGTACTAGCCTTACAAAGAAAGAAACTATGGCCCTTAATCAGGAGAAAAACAAATCAGTGAAAACAAACTCAGAAATGACAGTGATGATGAGAATTAGCCGACAAGGACATTAAAACAGCCATCATTAAAATTCTTCAGATTCCCAAGGATATAAAGGGGAGGATAATCATAACAAAGAAAGAAATAGAAGATATAAAATATTTTTATACATGATTATGGGAATGAAAATTTTACTGGAAGGGATTACTTGCAAATTAAACACTGCACAAGAAAACATTTGAAGATACTGCAATAGATCTATTTCAAATGAAGAATGAAAAATGAACAGAGCCTTGGATACCTGTGGGAGGACATCAAGCAGTTTATCATACGTACAATTAGAGAATAGAAAGGAGAGGAGGGTTAGGGAGACTGAAAAAATATTTGAAGAAATTATGGCCTGAAAATTCCCAAATCTGATGAAATCTATAAACCTACAGAAATATGAATGCACATGAACCCAAAGCAGAATGAACACACACACATAAATCCATGCCTTGTCACATTATAATCAAATTGCCTAAAACTAGTACTAAAGGAAAATTCTTAAAAGCAGCTAGTAAAAGATACATACATACAGAAAAACAAAACTAAGAATTACAGCGAAGTAAATTCTTCACCTTTTTGATCAGAAATGAGGCAGAAAATCTCACTTTCACCACTTCCATTCAATATTTTAGAGAGTCCTAGCCAGTGCAATTAGGCAAAGTAAATAAAGTAATAAATGACATAAAGAATGGAAAAGATGGCATAATTATGCATGATGAAAATTTTCAGAGATTTACAAAAATAAGTACTAGAGTTAGTGTTGCAGTATAGAAGTTCAATATAAAAATCAATGGGTTGTATATATTAAATAATAAACCATTGGAAGTTAAGATTAAAAATGCTATTTATAGTTTGCAAAGCACAAATACTTTAGGACAAATTTAACAAAACCTGTGCAAAAAATTGTGCAATGAAAAATTTAAAACATTGCTGAGAGAAATTTTAAAAAGACATAAATAAATGGAAAAAGATACCACACTCATTAATTGGTAGATTTAATACTGTTAGGGTCACAAGTCTCCCCAAATTGATCTACAGGTTCAGTGCAATCCAAATCAAATTACAGCATGCTTTTAAAAAATTATTTTTTATTTATTTTATTTTTGTAGAAACTAAGAAGCTGAAAACTGAATCTAAAACTTATACAGACATGCAAAGTATCTGAAATAGCTAAAACAATTCTGAAAAACAACAACATTGGAAGACTGCACTATTTTATTTCACCTTACAATAAAGCTAAAGAAATTTCCTAAATTAGGAAGTTAGGCATAAGGATTTGACATATGGATCAGTGGAACAGAACAGAGAGTGTGCCAGTTTGAATGTATTATGTCCCACCAAACGCCATTATCTTTGGTGTAATTTTGTGTGGGCAGACATATCAGTGTTAATTAGACTGTAATTCTTTTAGCATTTCCATGGAGATGCGCCCCACCCAACTGTGGGTGATGACTCTGATTGGATAATTTCCATGGAGGTGTTGCCCCACCCATTCAGGGTGGGTCTGAATTAAATTACTGGCACACTATATAAGCTCAGACAGAAGGAGCAAGCTGCTACAGCCAAGAGGGACACTTTGAAGAATGCACTGGAACTGAGAGAGGAGCTTCAGCTTAGAGAGACATTTTGGAGACAGCCTTTGAAAGCAGACTTTTGCTCCAGAGAAGCTAAGAGAAGACAAACGCCCCAAGAGCAACTAAGAGTGACATTTTTGAGGAACTGAAGCCTAGAGAGGAACGTCCTGGGAGAAAGCCATTTTGGGACCAGAACTTGGAGGAGACACTGGCCACATGCCTTCTCAGCTAACAGGGGTTTTCCGGACGCCATCAGCCATCCTCCAGTGAAGGTACCCGATTGTTGATGTGTTACCTTGGACACTTTATGGCCTTAAGACTGTAACTGTGTAACCAAATAAACCCC
This sequence comes from Choloepus didactylus, assembly GCF_015220235.1. Lineage (NCBI taxonomy): Eukaryota > Metazoa > Chordata > Mammalia > Pilosa > Megalonychidae > Choloepus > Choloepus didactylus. The sequence goes on along the minus strand of NC_051326.1, from coordinate 29,627,769 downwards.
CTTTTATAAAAGCCAATCCATTTCTGGTGTTTTGCATTCCAGCAGCATTAGCAAACTAGAACAGAGAATATAAAAAGAGACCCATAAATATATGGCCAATAGTTTTTTGTGTTTTTTTTTGACAAAGGGTCAAGGTAATTCAATGGAGAAAGTACAGTCTGAAGGACCTTAGCATTATAGTTGAACAAACGATGCTGAACCAAAATGAGCTACGACCCTTTCCTCAATGCAATATAAAAACAACAAAAAGTTACTTGAAATGGATTATCAGCCCCCAAACATACAATTTAGCATAAAAGCAAAACTATAATACTCCTAGAAGAACACAGGAGAAAATCTTCACAACATCAGGTTAAGCAAATATTTCTTAGATGCAATGCAAAAAGTCAATAAAAAATGATAAATTTGATAGCATCAAAATTATAAACCTTTTCTCTTGCAAAGACCCAATTAACAAAATGAAAAGACAAGCCACAGACTTGGAGAATACATTTTCAATACATACATCTGACAAAGGACTGTCTTTTTTTTTAAATTCAGTTTTATTTAGATAAATTCACATACCACACAATCATCCATGGTGCACAATCAGCTGTTCACAGTACCATCATACAGTTGTGCATCCATCACCTCAATCTATTTTTGAACATTTTCCTTATACCAGAAAGAATCGGAATCAGAATAAAAAATAAAAATAAAAAAGAATACCCAAATCATCCCCCCATCCCACCCTATTTTTCATTTAGTTTTTGTCCTCATTTATCTACTCATCTATCCATACACTGGATAAAGGGAGTGTGATCCACAAGTTTTTCACAATCGCAGTGTCACCCCTTGTAATCTACATTGTTGTACAATCATCTTCAAGAGTCAAGGCTACTGGGTTGGAGTTTGGTAGTTTCAGGTATTTACTTCTAGCTATTCCAATGCATTAAAACCTAAAAAGTGTTATCTATATAGTGTGTAAGAATGTCCACCAGAGTGACCTCTCAACTCCATTTGAAATCTCTCAGCCACTGAAGCTTTATTTCATTTCATTTTGCATCCCCCTTTTGGACAAGAAGATGTTCTCAATCCCATGATGCTGGGTACAGATTCATCCCTGGGAGTCATATCCTGCATTGCCAGGGGTATAATATCAATATTTTTAAATTTGTTGAGACTTGCTTTGTGACCCAACATGTGGTCTATCCTAGAGAATGTTCCATGAGCACTTGAGAAAAAAGTGTATCCTGCTGTTGTCGGATGTAGTGTTCTATAAATGTCTGTCAAGTCTAGTTCATTTATTATACAATTCAACATCTCTGTTTCTTTAGTGATCCTCTGTCTAGATGTTCTATCCATTGATGAGAGTGGTGTATTGAAGTCTCCAACTATTATTGTAGAGGTATCTATTTCTCCTTTCAGTGATCGCAGTGTTTGCCTCATGAATTTTGGGGCATTCTGGTTTGGTGCATAAATATTTATGACTGTTACGTTTTCTTGATGAATTGACCCTTTTATTAATATATAGTGTCCTTCTTTGTCTCTTTTAATTGTTTCACTTTTGAAGTCTAACTTGTCTGATATTAATATAGGTACTCCCGCTTTTTTCTGGTTGTTGTTTGCATGAAATATCTTTTCCAACCTTTCACTTTCAGTCTATGTTTGTCCTTGTGTCTAAAGTGAGTTTCTTGTAGACAGCATATAGATGGGTCCTGTTTTTTAATCCATTCTGCCAGTCTGTGTCTTTTTATTGGGGGAGTTTAATCCATTTACATTTAGTGTTATTACTGTAAGGGCAGTACTTTCTACTACCATTTTGTTTTTTGGAATTTACATGTCATATCTTATTTTTTCCTCTCCTTTTACTTTTCCTGATAATCTTCATTTCTGCACTCTTCTCCAACTCTCTCTCTCCTGTCTTCTCCTATCAGCCTGTAGCACTCCCTTTAGTATTTCTTGTAGCGCCGGTCTCTTATTCACAAACTCTCTCAGTGTCTGTCTGAAAATGTTTTAATCTCTACCTCATTTTTGAAGGAAAGTTTTGCTGGATATAGAATTCTTGGTTGGCAGTTTTTCTCTTTCAGTATCTTAAATATATCATGCCACTGTCTTCTTGCCTCCATGGTTTCTGCAGAGAAATCTGTACATAGTCTTATTGACCTTCCCTTGTATGTGATGGATTGCTTTTCTCTTGCTGCTTTCAGAATCCTCTCTTTGTCTTTGACATTGGACAATCTGACCAGTAAGTGTCTTGGAGTAGGTCTATTGGGATCTATTCTATTTGGGGTACATTGTACTTCTTGAATCTCTAATTTTCTGTCTTTTATAAGAGTTGGGAAATTTTCAGTGAATATGTCTTCTATTACTCTTTCTGCTCCTTTTCCCCTCTCTTCTCCTTCTGGGATACCCATAACACATATATTTGTGTGTTTCATGTTGTCACTAAGCTCCCTAAGACCCTGCTCATATTTTTCCATTTTTTCACCATCTGTTCTTTTGTGTGTATGAATTCGAATGACCTGTCTTCCAGTTCACTGATCCTTTCTTCTGCCTGTTCAAATCTACTGTTGTGTCCCTCCATTGTGTTTTTCATCTCCTCCATTGTGGCCTTCATTCCCATGAGTTCTGCCATTTGTTTTTTTAAGTTTATGAATTCTTCTTTATGGTCAGCCAGTGTCTTCTTTATATCCTTCAGCTCTTTTGCTATATCTTCCTTCATTTCATCAAATTTATTTAGCATTAGTTGCCTCCACTCCTGTGTCTCAACTGAGCTATTAGTTTGTTCCTTTGGCTGTTCCATGTTTTCGTGTTTCCTGGTATGGCTTGTTATCTTAAGTTGTCTAGGCATCTGATTTTCTTGATTAGTTTATTTTGGAGCTTGTTTTCTGTCTTTTACCTAGTGGTTTTCTTGTTAGTTGGCTTTGTTCTCTGGCCTCTGCTATTCAGTTCAACTTATTCTAGACCTCTAACTTAGGTTCTATTTAGTTGATTAGAATTTTTCCCTTCTTGTTTTTTTTGTTTCTTGCTCTGCCTCTATGTAACCTTTTTGTGAGTGGGTCTCCTCAGATATGGTCGACTCTAGTCAGATTTTCCCAGTCTAGTGAGGCCCAGGTCTCATTGGGAGGGTATGGAGTTTTCCTGAGAATGAGACCCTCCTATGAGGCCTTTAGAATTGGTGCTTTTCCTCTCCTGTCTAGCAGGTGGCACTGGACAGCCCACAGCTCCCCCACCAGTGTAAGGAGGTGTGGAGACTTTAGTTCTCCTGGTGACTCTGATCCTGTCAGGGGCGTGGCTGACTGAAGCCGGAATCTGAATTCCAGCCCCTGGGGTCTGAATTCCCAGAAGGAGGACTGCCAGTTGAGCTGGACCTCCCTCCACTCTCCCAATCCTCAGAACTCCAGTTGTCTCTCAGGGGCACTATTCCCTTCTCCTCTCTCCTCTTTGGGGCCTCTCCAGGTAGATTCCTTGGTCAGCCTGAGTTGCCAATTAAAGACGGGGGTGGAGGCCTTCAGTAGTGAATACGGAATTCAAAGACGCTGTGGGTACTCTGTCTCCCCCAAGCCCAGCCTAGTCCCTCAACCTGGGCTTTCCGATAGAAAATAACCACATATATTACTTTTAGATTTAAAAAAAAAAAAAAAGTATAAAAGAAATCAAGAAAAAGAAAAAAGGAAAAAAAAAAAAAAAAAAGGAGTCTCTTTTAAAAGTCTTTCCCCAGCCTGGAAGTTTTGTCAGTGTCAGAATAGAGCATTTAAAGATGTTCTTTGGGCTATTGTCTGATAATTACTCTCCAAGGCTTCAGTTCCACCCCTGCCGGGGGCTATTGAAATGCAAAAAGATAAGGGATCAGTGAGAAGCCAGAAGGGACAAAATGTAGGGGGAAAAAAATGGCTTTTTTGGAGTCTGGGAATGGGTGCCCGTTTTTACGTGCCCCCACTTCTCGGAGCCCAGCCCTTCTTTAGCACCCCAGCTCCCAAAGTTAGTTAATTAATTTGTTAATTAATTCTGCAGTTGAGGCTGGGTTGAGCCTCCCTTCTTGCCCTCAGCAGATTGCCGTTTTTTGTTTTATTTTCTGTGAGGTCTGGGAAACTTACAATGTTCGCTGCAATCTCAGCTTTTCCTCCAATTCCAAACTTGTGTCCAATGTGTGACTGGTTACTGGAGACCCCGCAAACACTGTTTCATATAGTTCTTGGGTAATTGCCAGCTACTCTAGGGGAGAGACGAAATTCTGCTCCTCACCACTCCACCATCTTGCCCCGCCTCTGCCAGGGGTATTTACACCCCTGGGAGTCTTAGTTAGAGAGAGAGAGCCACATCTGAGCAACAAAGAGGCACTCGGGGGGAGACTCTTAGACACAATTATAAGCATGTTTAGCCTCTCCTTTGCAGTAACAAGCTCATAGGGGCAAGTATCAAGACAGAGGGCCCAGCAGGTCAAGCTTGACAAAGGACTTTTATCCAGAAAATATAAGTACTCAATACTCAAAAATAAGACAACCAACTAAAAAATGGGAAAGATTTACAGAATTTACAAAAGAAGATATATGATTATGTAGTAAAGACATAACTATATACTCAGTATCACCAGTTATCAGAGAAATGCAAATTAAATCTACAGAGAAATACCACCACACAGCCATTGGTTTTGATGAGAAGTCTGGTCATTTGAACCGTGTTCTTATGTATCTAATGTATCCTCTTTTTACTGGCTGTTTTCCATAATCCCCAGTATCTTTGGTTTTCAGTCCTCCAGAATGATCCCGTGATTGGGATTATGCAGCGCTCCTTTGACTTGCATTTCCCAAGCCTGTCAAGAAGTGTGGGCTCCTCGGCGGTTATACATACCAGACCAGACCCCTCTGATATTGAGGATTTGTGATTAAGACACCATGATCCTCTGCATCGTGTCCTTCAGTACTGAGGTTCATACTGTTGAACTAGAACAAGCACATGCCTTAGGCATCTGACTTTCAAGCCAGACATAATCTAGTGTCTGAACAGACATGCTTTCTTTTTTTCTTTTTTGGTCCCCTGAAGACAAAAGAAAAAGACTGAATATCATGTGTAATATTTTGCAATGTGGTTGATGACAAATGTTGAAGGGTGTTTGTATGTTTAATGTATACATTTTTCTGAGTTATGACTTTTTGACATAATTGTGAAATTTCTAATCAGCATCAGTCTGTTTTAACAATTGAATATTTTTTAGCTTTTCATTTTGAAATAATTTCAAATATATAGAGCAATTGCAAAAATAATATGAACTCCACACAGAGAACTCCAACATGTCTCCACCCCCCCCAGATATTCAGATCCACCAATTTTGATATTTTGCTACCTTTGCTGTACATTTTATCTGTCTATTTATCTATCTATCTGATACCTATTTTTTGAAGATTGAGAGCAAGTTGTACATATCGTAATCCTTGAACACAACACTTCAATATACATTTCCTACAAACAAGGATATTCATTTATTATAACCACCTTAAGGGTAGGCACAAAGTTCAAGGAATTTAACATCAATATAAAGCTTACATTCTATATTCCAATTTTTCATATGTCCCAATAATGTCCTTTTGAAACTTTTGTCCTCCATTTTTAGATCCCATCCAGTATCATGTGCCATATTTAATTGTCATTGTCTCCTTAGTTTATCTTTCTTTTTTAATACAATTTTATTGAAATATATTACATGCCATATAAACCATCCAAAGTATACAATCAATGGTTCACAGTGCCATCATATAGTTGTGCATTCATCACCACAATTTTAGAACATTTTCATTACTCCAAAAAAATAATAAAAATAAAAATAAAAAAGAACACCCAAAACATCCCATACCCCTTATGCCCCCCTTTTATTTGTTTGTTTATTTAGTCTTATTTTATTACTCATCTGCCCATACTCTGGATCCAGGGAATGTTAGTCACAAGGTTTTCACAATCACACAGTCACACAGTAAAAGTTATATTGTTATACAATTATCATCAAGAATCAAGGCTACTGCATTACAGTTCAACAGTTTCAGGTATTTTCCTCTAACTGTTCTAATACACTAGAAACTTTAAGGAATATCTATATAATGCATAAGAGTAACCTCCAGAATGACCTCTCAACTCCATTTGAAATCTCTTAGCCACTGAAGCTTTATTTTGTTTCATTTCTTTTCCCCCTTTTGGTCAAGAAGGAATTCTCAGTCCCACGATGCCCTTGGCCAGGCTCTTCCCTGGGAGTCATGTCCCACACAGCAGGGAGGGTAGTGAGTTAATTTGCAGAGTTGGCTTAGAGATACAGGCCATATCTAAGCAACAAAAGAGGTTCTATGGGGGTGACTCTTAGGCATAGTTATAATTAGGTACAGCTTCACCATTGGAGAGGAAAGTTTCATAAGGGCAAGTCTCTAGATCCAGGGCTTGGCTTATCAAATTGGGAGCCGCTATTGCTTCAGAGAATAGCAGGAATTCCCCAGGTGAGGAAGTTTAGTAGTTCCACATTTTTTCTGCAGCCCCTCAAGGGGATTTTGCAAATATTTTTTTATTTTCTGACCAAAATATTCTGGGATGTATTGGGGTATTACATTATCCTGTACAGAATAGCAAGATCTCATTCCCTATTCTAAGTTCCATACAATTACGCTATTTAAATATACTGACCAGATAGGTTAGATAGTGTGCTACAGAAAATACAAATTTTGTGCCAAATAAACCACTTTTCCTTTGTTCTCACACAGAAGTTGGAGTTTTAAAATACAGTCAATATCATCCTTTGCCCTGTACCTTAGTCCTAACCAAGTCCATTTCATTCACATCTCTAACTGCAGTCTGATTTCTTTTTCAGCTTTTTTAACAGTTTCTGTGTGGAGTAATGCCAACTTTCAGAGCTGCAGAACACTATATCTGAGTCTCAGGTATCACACCAATACCCAAATTTCCAGGGAACTATCAGGTTATATACAAAGAGTTCAGCAACTCAGAATTGAGAAATAAAACTCAGGAATAGCTGTGAGACCTCTCTTTATCAGGGTACCTCCCTGTATTGGCATAAAAACTCAAGTTCCAGATTAACCATGTCTTTGTTTTATTTCCACAGTGTTTTTTTTCCCTCAAGCTCCTTCTTTGAAATTAAACACTTATTTGTCAATACATCCTCCTATGTTAAAACTACTTTCCTACTTACAAAGATCCCACTCACGATTAATATCAGTAGACACGTTTTCATTTACTCATTTTATCCAGTATAAAAAAAAAATTCCATCTTTTGTGTCAGCACTTAAAAACCAAAGAACCCTGAAGGTTCTCAAATAACTTTTCACCAAGTCACCAAAAGAAAAATTAGCAAATCCAAAACTTTAAAGGCAATAAAAATTTCCATTATCCAAAAAGATATTTACAGACTGATATTCAAATTCTACATTACTACCAATATAATTATATCAGAGTGCACGGAGCTCTAGGAAAGGGCAAGTATTTTATTATAAAATATTTGTGATCCAAAAAATAGTGCTTGCTTTTAAATAAAGAAGAGAAAAAGAGGCAGAAAAATAAATATGTTTAAAGATGCCTATTTTTAAGAACTCTAGCAGTGCTTGCATGAATTTGTTATGAGGTTGTCTTAGACTCCCCTCTCTGGGGGGTTAGTTATAAAAGTACAAAAAAACTTGCTGTAAATTTTACTATGGATGAGCAGTTCAAGTTCTAATAATATTATTTTGAGAGCCTAAGGGTAAAATACTATGAATGTGTTTTATAAAAGCCCAACTCAACTTTCAGTCAATGTGAATTACATTTAGTTGGAAATCCATTTTTTTAAAAATTCAATTTTATACTGCACAAATCCTCTATCTCTTCCCTCCTGGCTTTTATAGGTTTCTCAAGCCACTGGAGATCTCTGTGTGCCATCTCCAACTTTGGGCATCCCAAATTAGCTCTGGTTTACCCACTTTCCAGCTACATCCCACCCACAAATACAATTACAGCAGAAGGCAAACACATTCTAGTTCAAGACTTCAAATAATGTCCTTAGAAATTTTTCACTGAAAAGAAATCATATCACCACATTCCTGTGACTATGGCCTTCATAAAAACCTATGTTTAAAATTCAATTGTTCACTAATATAAACTATAATGAGCAAACACTGAGAATTGAATCCGAGAGCATATCTGTGAATAGAACGGTAGCAGAGATTGGGCAGTTGATGATTTAGGAGTATAGAATGTTCAATAAGGCTTACTGTAAAGGTTCCCAGATTGTAAGCTCTTAAGCAATCACATGGTCACACATAAAAATAAAAATAAAAATAATAAGTCCTAGTCCAACAAACCTGACATCTGAGTTTCTTGAGTTGGCTTCTTTGTTGTTTTCACTTCAAAATGTATCACATTTTCCTGGTTCTTCATGAGTGGAGTAATTTTGGATTTTGTCATGGACATTGAGAATGTCAGCTGTGGAGACTCCTAGACTCTTACATTCCTCTGAAGAGGGTTGATATTTTTATTTTAGTTGGCAATTAACTTGGTTAGACTCAAATAGCAAATACGCTGCCTCTGACAGTGCATTTCCCACAGACTGATGCTAGGTAGATGAGACTCTGAGTTCTAATAACACTGTGAGATCTATAAGATACTTATAGAGGGTGTAATCCAGCAATTACAGCCCTGGGAGAAGCAAATGCAAGCAATGCACCGAGGAGGCTGTGCCTATTTCTTTCCACAGTGAAGAGTCTGGATTGGTTCCTATGCCCACAGGTATTCTTTGGTCTCCTCCCAAGCAATTTTCCTCACCATGAATGTACAAATCAGTTGTACCATTTATTTGCTTATATTGGTTTGGTTTTGTTTAAAAATATTAAAGACAAGTACAGATCAGAACAAGGGATTATAAACAAATACTCATGTATGTGATTAACACTGCAGTTAAGAACATAGACTTGCAGACACTAACTAGGCTACTTGGATTGAAGTTTTGGCTCTGTCACTTCCTATCTATATGACCTGCAGCGAGTTACTTAACATTTCTGTGCCTCACTTTCCTTAACTGTAAAATAGGTGTGATAAAAGCAGCTACCTTATAGGGCTGTTATGAAGGTTAGATAAGGTAATATACATGAAATATGGAGGACAGGACCTAGTACATAACAAATCCTCAATAAGTGTTAGATGTTATCATCATCACTATTAGGATTATTGGTGATACTCCAAAGTTAAAATTGTCATGTTGTATCAATCCTTTATTGAAAAAAAAAGTTGAATTCTGCTATATTTCTCTCCCCAGTCTCATCCTGCAGACTATCTGATCCCTCTTCTATCCTTCCCCTTTTAAATTCTAAACTCTAATGAATTTAATGTCAGCCATACCATGTAATCATGTAATGTGTGTATGTGCTTAATGACTATATATTATACATACACAACTTTTATGTGTTTTAATGAATGGTATAATAAAGTATGTAGCATTAAGAAATTTGTTTTCAATCAATATTATATTTTAAAAATTCTGCATATTATTGCTTGTAGATCTGATCATACCTTTTAATCACTGTATCCTACTCTGTTGCATGAATGTGCAACAAAGTTATTTATTCCCCTCCTGATCATTAGATATATTGGGATTGTTTTAATATTTGCTACTTCAAAAGATGCTACAATGCATCCATGGGCCTGCCTTCTGAGTCTCTGTGGGAGAGCTTCTCCACAGTAAATGTCTAGCAGTGAAATAGCTGGGTCATAACATATGAATACTTTCAACTTTACTAGATAAAGTCAAATTGCTTTCCAAAATCACTGTGCCAATTTACACTTTAACTAGCAGTTGTACTGATTACAGTCCATACCACTGCATTTCACTAATTTTCAGTATTGCCAATCATTTATTTTTGGACCATTCTAATGGGTATGAAATAGGATCTTATTATTGTTTTAATTCTCAATTTCCACGTTACTAGTGAGATTGAATATGAATAACTTTTCACACAACTTGTAGACATGTGGGTTTCCTCATCTGAGAATTCCCCATTCTTTGCTCACTTTTCTGTTGGATTGTTTGTCTTTTTCTTATTGAACTGCTAGAATTCTTCTTATAGTCTAGATAGTTGTATATATACAATAAATATATATAACTTACTTATGACTTACTTTTCTATTTTGTTTATCATGATTTTTTGTTGTACAGAAGTTTATGATTTTCATGCAGTCACTTTCATCATTTTTTTCCATCATATTTTCTGCTTTAAAAAAATCTGGTTTATTAAATCTTTCTCAATTCTGACATCATAGAGCATATTTCCAATTTTTGTTTTTTACATTTATGTATTCAATTCTTTTGGTGGTTGATGGAACCTAAGCATTTCATTTTTATATTTTCCTCATGGAAAACAAGTTTTCCAATGTCACTTATTTAATATTTCATCATCAGTTTTCCACTGTTCTTTGTAAATACAATATCCTCATTCATGTTTGGGTCTTTTTTGTTCCTCTATGTTCTCTTTTGATGATGTACTTATCTATCCCTGCATCTATAGTTTTAAAACAAATTGTAACATGTGGTAGGGTACCGTATTTATTTTTTTATTATTTTTTTTCAAGAATTATCTTGGCTATTACCGGCTATTCTGCCATATTAATTGTTTGTTCAGACTATCAGTTTGTTCTTTGAAGGTATTGATTAATTTGAGGATAATTTACTTTACCTCATTACTGCATTGAGTTTTCTTATCAGTAAATAGAGCACAGTTTTTATTTATGTATCCCAGAAAAAAAGCATGTTCTTAATCCCATTCCTATGGGTGTGAACACATTGTAAATAGGACCTTTTGAAGACATTGTTTTTAGTTATGTTGTGATCAACTGAATCAGGATGGGTTTAATCCTGATGCTGGAGGCCTTATAGAGAGAAATCCATGGGGAGAGGCCAGGAGTCTCCAGGAACCTGGCAGAGGAAAGCGAGGACATCACCATCTGATGGGAGAGCCAAGGAATCCCAAGGACTGCCACCTTCCAGAACGCTACTGCCCTGGGGGGAAGCCAGCCTTCCAGCCTCCAAAACCATGAGATATTAATTTTTCCATTGTTTAAGCCAACCCATTGTGTGATATTTGTCACAGCAGCCAGGAAACTAAGACATTTTGCTATTTGTTCAGATCTTCTTTTATGTGGTTAAATAACATTTAATCATAGTCTCTTTAAATAATGAAATGGCAAGCCATAGTCTAAGAGAAGATACTTGGCAATGTATATAACAAATTTCTATCCAAATTAACAAAACGACTCCTACAAATAGAAATTTGTTTTGTGTGTTTGATGGAAGCTACGCATTTGGTTTTTGTATTTTCCTCATGGAAAGTAAAAATAGCTAAACAGAGAACACATAAAACAAACGGCTACATAGAAAAATCGGCAATGAACATAAAATTCTAAAATCCCCACTATCTATGCCCAACAAGTTTTAAATTATAGGAACTAATAACCTACCCCGGGAGAAGCCTAACCTTTAGTTGCAAAGTAAAAGTGAAAAGAGGGGAGGAGGACTTAGTAATGCTAGGAACTGGCATTACTCTGTCAGCTAGGCAGAAGAGAAACAATTTCACAGAACAAAGTCAGATGAGGTTGCTCTGTGACCAAGATGAAACGAGACAAAATAAGACTGATCCATCATCATGTTTTAGTCCAAATGATACTGATAAGGAAAATTCCAAATGGACTAGCCATGAATTTCTTATTCCTCTGCACTTGCAAAATACAGAGGTAAAATGTCTGCTTTGTACCCACATCTTTATAAACCCAGAGTCCTGCTTGCTCAGTGAGCAGGGATTTTGGAATAGAGGTTCTCTGATATAGAGTAGATTGGATAAACCATTCCTTCTACTTTTCAGCTTTTAATTTCACTTTTAATAGCCTTTAAGTTTTTAGATCATTAATTAGTTAGTTTCTTTTTTGTGTGTATAACTATATATTTTGGTTCTCTAATTACAATATCATGGGAAAACAGATGAATAATAATGTGTTTTTGAAATTTAGTTACTTTATCTGTGACATGATAAATTTTTAAAAAGGTTTTATGTATTCATATAAATAATGTGTATTTGCTGTTTCTTGATATAGTACTTGCTCTCTATATTTAATATATAAAGCTTGTAAACATGGTGTTCAGATCACCTACTTATGGATTTTTTGTTTCCTCTGCCAGAAACTGATGAAAGAAACAAAAAATTCATAAATGATTTCTTCTTGTGATTCTGTATGTATTTTGAGGAGATGTTATTAGATGCATGCAAATTAGCAATAACTTCTTGTGCTGGTTTGAATGTATTCTGTCCCCCAAACACCATTTTCTTTGATGTAATCTTGTGTGGGCAGAGGTATCAGTGTTGGTTAGATTGTAATTCTTTGAGTGTTTCCATGGAGATGCACCCCACCCAACTATGGGTGATGACTCTGATTGTGTTATTTCCATGGGGGTGTTACCCCACCCATTCAGGGTGGGTCTAAATTAAATCACTGGAGCCATATAAATGAGCTGATAAACAGAAGGAACTCAGTGCAGCTGAGAGTGACATTTTGAAGAGGAGCTATAGCCAAGAGGGACACTCTGAAGAACACCCAGGAGCTGAGAGAGAAGCTGCAGATGAGAGACAGATTGAAGACACCCATTGAAAGCAGACTCTTGCTCTGGAGAAGCTAAGAGAGGACAAACACCCCAAGAGCAACTAAGGGTGATATTTTGAAGAGGAGCTGTGGCCTAGAGAGGAACATACTGAGAGAAAGCCATTTTGAAACCAGAACTTTGGAACAGACGCCAGCCATGTGCCTTCCCAGTTAACAGAGGTTTTCCGGACACCATTGGCCATCCTCCATTGAAGGTACCAGATTGCTGATGTGTTACCTTGGACACTTTATGGCCTTAGGACTGTAACTGCGTAACCAAATAAATCCCCTTTTATAAAAGCCAATCCATTTCTGGTGTTTTGCATGCTGGCAGCATTAGCAAACTAGAACACTTCTTTATGATTATTTTCCCCTTAACCATTAAGAGGCAACTTCCTTTTTTGCTATTTACATTTATTTATTTATTGCATTAAATTATATTTCATCTATTAAAAATACTGTGCTCCAGTTTTCTTTTGGCTAGATTGTATCTGCTAAGCCCTTCATCCCTTTATTATCCTAGAACTGGGCCTTGTTTTCTCATGCAATTTGGTAGATTATGTTTAATAAGATAATTGAATCCATGTATATTTGTAGTGATTATTAAAATATAGGGCTTTTTTATGGTACTGTTTTGTTTTTCTGTTTAAACATTTCTTTGATTCGCTTTCATTCAGTTTCTCTATTTTCTGTTAAAGTTTCCTCTTTTTTTTTCTATTAGTGTCAAAACTACAGATGATGTTTCTTCGAGGCCCTATCAGCTGACAGAGCAGGGATATATATGTGTGTATACTAACCTATGGATACATGCCTAACTTGAATATTTCTATAAGTAATAATCTGTATCAATGTTAAGCTAAAAATGTGTTCATAAGATGTATCTGTATTAAACAAAACATAAGCTCATGCGATGTTTCCAACTCTAGTCCACTGTCACATGAGTTATTCTAGCCTCTTCCCCTTGCTTACCTGTAAATTCATACTCCAATAGTGAGAAATCTGGCCCCCACCTTCCACCATCCATTGACTTAATTCTTCAATTCCAGCATATATTTATAGTAATATTAGAATTGTTAACTCATGCTCTTGTGGGAAACAGCATTATTAATTAATATATGGTGCTAGTGTGCAATTCTCCTCCACTCATTTACAAAGTTACTTAGGTCAGCAACTTTTCACCCTACCCCCTTCAATAAGGTTTTATTTTATGCAATTTTACTGAGATATATTCATATAACAGATAATCATCCAAAGTGTACAATCAGCGGTTCACAACATCATCATATACTTGTCCATTCATCACCACCATCAATTTTTGAACATTTCTATTACTCCAAAAAAAAGAACACCCAAAACACTCCATACCCCTTATATGCCCCCTATTATTTATTTATTTATTGTCTTTTTCAATAAGGTTTTCCCACAAATTTGTAACACAGTTAGATTCTCTTGTCAGAGTCTGCATTCTTTCCTGGGATTCCCTAACCCCTAAATGGTTTTTTAAAATTATTGTTAAGAGTCACTGTTTGTGCAGCATTATGAACACAATTAAGAGCACTGAGATGTTTATCTGAGTGTGATTAAAAGAGAGAATGTTAGATTGTGTATATGGTAACAGAAGAAAATGTTTTTAAAAAATTTATAGAGCATTAAAAAAAGGGATTCACTGTTTGCCTGTAAAATTCTATGAGTTTTTGACAAACACTTAATGTCATATATCCACCATTACAGTATCATACAAAATAGTTTCACCATTCTAAAAAAATCTCCCATACTTCACATATTCAATCCTCCCTCCCTGCCCTGGACCCCTGGCAATCACTGATCTTTTTACTATTTCCACAGTTTTGTCTTTTAAAAAATATTTCATATTTGTAATCATACTGTATGTGGACATTACAGACTGGTTCCTTTCACTTAGTAACATATATGTTACTCATCCATGTATTTTGTGGCTTGATAGCTCATTTCTTTTATCACTGAAAATTTTCCACTATTTGAATGTACCATAGTTTGTTTATTCATTTACCTGCTGAAGGGCATATTAGTTACTTCCAGTTTTGGTGGTTACAAGTAAAGCTATTATAAATACTCACATTCTGTTTTTTATGTGGACTAATACATTTTCAAAACAGTGGGTAAATACCCAGGAGCATGATTGGTGGATCACACAGAATGATTATGTTTAGCTTTATAAGAAACTGCAAATTTGTTTTCTAAAATGGCTAAACCATTTTGCCTTTCCAGGAATGCGACATTTGATATTGTTAGTGCTTTGGATTCCAGCCATTCTAATAGGTATCCCATTGCTGTTTTAATTAATTAAATCTCTTAATAACAAATTATGTTGCACGTATTTTCATATGTTTATTTTCCATCTGAATATCTTCTTTTGGGAGGTGAATGTTCAGATATTTTGTCTGTTTTTAACTTTGTTGTTTGTTTCCTTATTGTTGAGTTTTAAGGGTTCTTTGGATATTTTGGATACAAATCCTTTACTAGTTATTTGTTTTGCAAATATTTTCTCTCAATGTGTGGATTTTTTTACAGTGTCTTACAGAGAGCAGAAGTTGTTAATTTTAAGGAAGTCAATCTGTGAATTTTTTTCTTTCATGAATTGTGCTTTTGATGCGGTAACTAAAAAGTCAGCCCCAGATCCAATGTCACCTAGATTTTCTTCTGTGTTATCTTCTACAAGTTTTATAGGTTTGCATTTTACATTTGATTTTTGTTTTGAGTTAATTTTTGTGAAAGATATAAGGTCTGGTGTTTAGACTCATTTCTTTGCCTGTGGACATTCAACCTTTCTATAGCCATTTGTTGAAAGAACTACCCTTTCTCCATTGAATTGCCTTTCATACTTTGTCAAAGACTATATTTGTGTGGCTCTATTTCTGGGCTTTCTGTTCTCTTACACTGATTCATGTGTCTATTCTTTCATTAACACCATACTGTCTTGATTAGTGAGTCTAGTTTCCCTCAGAAATCAGGTAATGTGAGTCCTCTAATGTTGTTCTTCTTCAGTGTTGTATTGGCTATACTAGATATTTTGTATTTCCATATAAACATTTAAATCAATTTGATGACATCTACAAAATAGCTTATTGAGATTGCAATTAGGTTAGCATTGAATCTATAGATCAAGTTGGGGAGAATTGACACCTTAATGGTATTGATCCATGAAAGTGGATTTATTTAGATCATCATTGATTTCTTTCATCAGAGTTTTTATGATTTTCCATATACAGAACTTTAATGTATTTTTTCAATTTATAACTAAGCATATCATTTTTGTTGCTTCTTAAAGTTGTATTACGTTTTTACTGTTCAAATTCCAATTTCATATAGCAGGAAATAAAGGAAAGCAATTGATTTTATATATTAACATTGTATCCCTTGGCAAACTACTGTACTTGCTTATTAATTTCAAGAATTTCTTTTATTTTTACTTTTTTTTGTAATTTTTTTACATAGAAAATCATGTCATCTCAGAGCAAAGATTGTTTTATTTCTTTATTCCCAATATGTATATATTTTATTCCCTTTTCTTGCCTTATTGCACTAGCTAGGACTTGCAGTATGATATTGAATGGGAGGAGTGAGAGGGGATACATTTCTTTTGTTCCTAAAATTGAATGTCCACATGCAAAGAAATAAGTCTAGAGACAGATCTTACATCTTTCACAAAAATTAAAGCAAGAATCCGGTTTCTGAACCTTTAAGTGTGATGTTAGCTGTAGATTTGCTGTAAATGTTTTTATCAAATTAGGGAAATACCTCTCTATTCCTAGTTTGCTGGGAAATTTTAACATGAATGGATATTGGATTTTGTCAAATGATTTTTATTCACCAATATATATGATAATACAATTTTTAATTTTTAGCCTGTTGATGTGGAAGATAACATTAATTGATTTTCATGTATTTAATCAGTCTTGCATACCTGGAATAAATCTCACTTGGTTGTGGTGTGTAATTCTTGATACACATTGTTGGATTCAATTTGCTAACATTTAGTTAAGGATTTTTGCCTTTATGTTCATGATGGATATCCGTCCATAGTTTTCCTTTCTTGTTATGCCTTATCCAGTTTTGGTATTAAAGTAATGCTATTCTTTTAGAATGAATTAGAAAGTGTTCCCACTGTTTCTATCTTCTGGAAGAGATTGTGGAAAGTTGGTATCATTTCTTCCTTACATGTTTGGCAAAATTCACCAGTGAAACCACCTAGGCATAATGATTTCTTTTTAAAATTGTTATTAGTTATTGATTTAATTTCTTTTACATGCCTTGTACCTTTCTTTGCTAAAAGCCAGCCATGATGTATTTGGTAATTGGATCTGACTGCAAAGTTTTATGCTAATCTGCCTATTAGTTGCAGTTGCATTGTGTTTAAAGTTTGCTATAACTGTAGGATTCAAAGGCTTCAAATTCCTCTGAAGTCCTTTTGTTTTGTTTTTTGTCTTTTGGGTTTCCATCAGAACTCTTCCTTAAAGTTGAGTCTGTGTCTTGCAGCTTTGTCAGCTGCCATCTACTGTTATTTCCCTGGAGCCCTGTTGATGTGGTAGTAAGGTATGGCTGAGGAGAAGCAATCTATAAATTTAGGATTAAATCTCATTCTTTTAGTGGACCTGGGACTATGACCTTCACAAGTCTTTCTTAGATTTGTTTCCCCCTTAGGTGAGACAAGAAGGCTACAGGAGCCTGGAATTATGTCAACGTCCTTCCCCCTAGGTGGGATAAAGTTCTTACAAATTTTTTATCCCTGGTGAATAGGACTTGGTTAGGGAGAATTCTTTTGGTTGATTTCAAAATGGTTAGTTTCCCCTCCCTCTGCCAGAGACAAGAGGGGGTTCCCTTGACTCTTCACCATGAGACTTTGGTAGGGTGCCTGGAGATAAAATCCAGGAAAGTGTGGGGGCCCCCTTAAGACTTCAGTCCCCAGGACTTCTTCACTCTCATGCTGGTCCACACTCAGCTTCCAGCAGTTTGTCAAAATTATCATTCAAATGTCCATGCCAGCTTATGGCTCCAGGAGCTTCTGCTCCACCAAGCTGATCCTGTGGTGATTCTATTTGCCTTTTAATCCAGATTTCAGGGTAGCAGTCTGTCCTTTGATCTTAATTCTCTGATGGGCCCAGTGATTCTCAGTTTGATCAGTTTTGGGTTTTTTGTTTGTTTGTTTCTTGTAGGATGGGAATGCTGACTTATGAAATCTGGAATCCATTTGTGGAATCTGGTTAGCAGATAAATGATAAACAGAGGATAACTGAAACCTCCTCTGTTTATCATTTATCTGCTAACCAGATTCCATTTTATACAGTTAAGTCTTTACTATTACTTCTTGAAATGAAAACATTTGGCTTGAGTAAATAAGTGTGTGTAACAACAGAACTCAAATTAATGCAGATTAAAAATATAATTTTCACAGATCCATCAATAGAAGAGTGCTTAAATAGTGGAATATTCATATAGTGTAATAGCAGGCATCTGTGAAAATATAAGTGGAATATTTCTGTATGCTGATAAGATCACATGGTACATAATAAAGTAAAACATCAGTATTCAGCAGTATAATTTGCTCTCATTTGTTTATTATAAAGGGTGAATATGTGCATATATGATTGTAGTTGAATGAACTGTGTATAGAAGAATGAATAAGAAAACATTTGGGTTTTTTTTGAGTGGAGGACAGAAGAATGAGGATTTTTAAGTTGGATAGAGACCTGCTTTTCACATTCTACTTTTTGTGTCATTTGATTTTCTTTAACACAATACTTTAAAAATAGTAATTAAAAAAAAAAAACTACAAAAGCCAACTTGCTTAAAATTCTTTAACTTTCATATACTGTGTGACATTTTGGCTAATGTAATTCGGCCCACTGACCATTTCTCTCCTTAAGAGATAAAATAATGAAACCTTCTTTCTGAAAAAGGAAAGCGTATCTAGAAAGTGATCAAGAGAGAACATGACGTGTTTGCAGATAAAGAAAGCAGTGAGATATTCAGGCACAGATATTGAGAGATTTTAAAGCTTTATGATCCTATTTTGCTAGCTATAAAAATGTAATGCTTGCCAACAACAAAGCACTATTGATTACAGAAGCTGAATATGAAAGCTGCCAGACACAAAAGGACAAATATTGTATGATCTCACTTAGTTGAAACACTTAGAAAAAGCAAACTCATAGGGGCAGATTCTAGAATATAGATTACCAGGGGACGGGGTGGGGATTGGGAATGGAAGGTTAAGGCTTAGTAGTACAGGGTTCCTATTTGGAATAATGGAAATGTTTTGGTAATGGATGGGGGTGTTGGTAGCACATCACTGTGAGCGCAATTAACATATGTACTTGAATATGGTTAAGAGGGGAAAAGTTAGATTGTATATATGGTAGCAGAATAGAAATTGTTTTTAAAAAATCTGTGGAACTGCATTACACAAACAGTAAACCCTATGTTGAACCATGGTCTATAATTAATAGTACAATTATAAAAATGTGCTATCATCAATTTTAACAAGTGTTCCACACCAATGCAAGGTGTTGGTGGTGGGGTGGTATATGGAAATCCTGTATTTTATGCTTTATTGTTCTGTTTCTAATAAAGAAAAAAAAAGCTTGTAGGGAGTAGGTGTTAAATGACAAATATTAGGAGATCTTATCTTACAGTGGGTGTTGTTCATTAGCCTGTGGCACGTTGTCGTTACTAGTTCTCATTGCTTGATTGCAATAGTATTTTTTCCCTTCTTTTTATCAAAATGTTTCTAGATCTTTATTCTTCACTGCTATCTTGGGTGATCAGAGGTAATATATGTTATTTTTGTTTTCAAAATACTTGTAGTAACAGTATCAAAATCCTAAGAGAAGCCTCAGAAACATCCTAAATCATACATTAGGAGCCATAGTGGAACTTACCAGCCAAATATAAATTTCTCCATACAATCCCTCCAAAATATAAAATCAAAAGGAGTACAAGTAAAACCACACATGACTCATGGTTTCAGCATTGTACTAGTGGAGTTCAACCATGGTAGAGACTGAAATTCAAATAACCTCTGAGAAAAAAAACAATTTACAGCAGAGCCTCACTGGTTCTCAAACCTGTGGTTGGGGAGAGCTTTAAAGGACTCCATCCAAAGGAGGAGAAGAGAGAGAAGAACTTAGATGAAACAGATAAAATCACCCCAGAAAGAGAAATCTCAACACCCCATGATAAAAAATATGTGCCCAGTGTAATCAGATGCATCCTTGAAAGTGAAGATCTTGTACCAGCTGCACTTAGAGAGATGTGAGGACAAAAGAAGGTATCAGAGAGATGTGACTCTGCTGGCTTTGAAGATGGAGGAAGGGGGCCATGCATGAGCCAAGGAAGGCTGGAAACCTCTAGAAGCTGGAAAGGTCAAGGAAAGGGTTCTCTTCTAGAGCCTCCAGAAGGAACACAGTCCTGCTGACACTTTGATTTTAACCTAGAGACACCCAATTTCAGACTTCTGACCTCCAGAATTGTAAGCTAGTAACTTTCCAGTGTTTTAAGTCAAGTTTGTGGTAGTTGTTATGGAAGCAGTAGTACATATACATATGTACATACTGTACATAGTACAATACAATATGGAACACAGGTCTGGGACTTGGTGGTTCATAATACCTGCCATGTGGAAGGGGCTTGAAAGTGAGTGGGATCAGAGGTATCAGACTGACTTGCTTTTGTGAGATAGTCAGATGTCAGTGAAACATGACAGTGAAGAGAAGAGGAAGTAATAAGGGAAAATTCAGCATCCTGCAGAAATGAAAGAGAAATAGGCCACACCAATTCCCTCTCCTTGCCCCCATCACATCATCCATTTAAAAAAAAACAAAAAACAAAAAAACCCCTATTCTTTGCTATATTGAGAGAAGAGATTCAGAACTAAGAATGAAAATACATGTTTTCAAATTTCACCTCAGAGAGTTAGAAGTGAACAAAAATGTAAAACAAATGAGAACGCAAGGAGGGAAATAATAAGAATAAAAGCAGATATTATTCTATATAGTAGAGGATAGAAAATGATAGCTTTCATTCATGAATCAAAATCCTGTTTGTTTCTAAACAAAAAAGGAGACAAGCTCATTGCTGATTTAATCAAGGCAGTTGGTGGGGCTGTAGACCAGGTACTCTCATACAGTGCTGGTGGGAACACAAATTGGTCCAACCCTTTTGGAGGCGAGTAAGGCAAAGTCTATGAAAACTATATACACATGTACATTTTGACTCACAATTCTCCTTTTAGGAATTTTTCTTGAAGGCATACTTCCAACAATGTAAAACTACATATGCACAAGGATATTCATTGCTGTATTGTCTATAATTTAATATATTGGAACATCCTAAATGACCATATGGAGAAGAATAGTTGAATAAACTTATTGTACATAGAATACCCTGCATCTGTGATAAAACAGTGATGAAGATCTCTATGAACAGATATAGAGTGATTTCCAAGAAATAAAGTGAAATAGAGTATCTATAGTACACTAACTTTTGGTTAAGATAGAAGGAAAAGGATGAAAATTTCCTTATATGTGCTTATTTTTGAAAAAGAAACATAGGAAGGATAAACTAGAAACTAATAAGATTGGCAACCAATGGGTGGATGTGAATGAGGTTGAGAGGGATAGCACGAGGATGACACTTGCCTAATTGTACTTTTTTTTTAAATTCGGTTTTACTTAAATATATTCACATATCATACAGTCATCCATGGTGTACAATCAACTGTTCACAGTACCATCATATAGGTGTGCATTCATCAACCCAATCTATTTTTGAACATTTCTTTATACCAGAAAGAATCAGAATCAGAATAAAGAATGAAAAATAAAAATAAAAAAGAACACCCAAATCATCCCCTCCATCCTACCCTATTTTTCATTTAGTTTTTGTCCCCATTTTTCTACTCATCCATCCATACATTGGATAAAGGGAGTGCGATCCACAAGGTTTTCACATTCATACTGTCACCCCTTGTAATCTATGTTGTTATAAAATCGTCTTCAAGAGTCAAGACTACTGGGTTGGAGTTAGGTAGTTTCAGGTATTTTCTTCTAGCTATTCCAATACATTAAAACCTAAAAAGTGTTATCTATATAGTGCATAAGAATATCCACTAGAGTGACCTGTCTACTCCATTTGAAATTTCTCAGCCACTGAAGCTTTATTTTGTTTCATTTCACATCCCCCTTTTGGTTCAAGAAGATGTTCTCAATCCCATGCTGCCGGGTCGAGATTCATCCCCGGGAGTCATATCCTGCATAGCCAGGGAGATTTAAACCCCTGGTCAGGTCCCACATAGGGGGGAGGGCAGTGAGATCACCTAAGTGTACTTTTGAAATAGTTTTGCCTTTTGTAACTATGTTAATGTTGTGCGTACTTAAATAAATATAAATTAAAAGATGGAGGGAAAGAACCATAAAATGAAATATGAACCAAAAAAATTAGTGAATTGTATTTCAAATGAATAACATTATTGCATGGAAGGGGGGAGGAAACTTTAGTAACCTTTGAGCAAAGTATTTTCACTCTATGCCCTTAGACTAAAGATAAAAAGATCTATAAACAAATATTGAGCTATAGTTAGTAGATATTTTTGTTTGTTTGCAAGGCTATAGGTTAACAATTTTGAAACCCTCTGAGTCTATTTTATTACTGGGCAATGAAATAAATATATTGAGTATAATGGGAGCTCTACTTCTCACTATGAGAGAAGACAGAAGGGAATTTTAGATACAGAAAGAGAGAAGAATAAAATGAGCCCTCTGTTGTTGGTTTGTCATTGGAAGTTTCAATGTGAACTAATCATATACACACACTCAGATATCTTAATAATATATATCCATTATGTATGTGTATGAATATATAATATATAACCATTACTTGTGTGTATGAATGTACACACACACACACATATTTCCTTGCTCTGACTGCTGAGAGGGTCTGGAGGTGCTGACTCTCTAATAGCACTGAGCACACCTGGCACCAAGATCATGGTTTCTAACTACCATTATCCACAAACGGAACAAGGGCTTCTTAGAGAAATAGCTGATCCTGAGCTGAGTTAGGGCAGGAATAAGATAAGATGAGCATGGAATATCTTATGGTGCTAGAAATTAAGAAAGTGCTCGATGAATAATAGGGATCTGTCAAAAGGACACAGGAGCCAGCTTGAAGCGGTCTCCAATGGCCAAATTTGGGATAAGTTGTGTGTCAAATTAAATATTGATTTTAATGGTTTAATCCCCATTAAATAAAATTGGAACACATATATCCATACTGATATAAATAAATGGTGGGGGGAGGAAGGCAAAGCTTTCCCTTTAGGAGAAAGACAATCTTAAAATATCTCACCTAAAATATCCATTAATTTCAAGGGGATAAGTTAATAATTTTACATTGGAGAAAGCAGGCAGATGTTACCCTCCTGAAGTGATCAAATTCAGCATACGTCACCAGTAACAGGGCAAACCGACATCACATGCACTGAGAAGACACCATAAGGCTTCTGCTGTATACCTGTGAAAAATATCTGAATCTAATCTTAGGCCAAATTGGGGACATTGTACAAAATAAGTGGCCTATATCTTCCCAAAATATCAAAATAATGGAAGATAAAAACTAAAGATGTGTTACAAATTTTAAAAGGCTAAAGATATCCTAAATGCAGTGTGTAATACGATTTAGCTCATGAATGAAAAAATTAATAATTTTTATGTGGACAATTGACAAAATTTGAACAAGAGCTGTACATTAGATGATAGTCTGTAAGATGGCATCAACGTCAATGTCATGATTTTGAAAATTGTACTGTAGTTTTGTAACAGTATGCCTATGTTCTTCATAAATAAAGGCTGAAATATTTAGGGATAAAGAAGAAGTATATCTACAATTAACTCCATAGAGGTCAGAAAAAAATATTGTAATATACATAATATATGTTAATTTATTTTATATATTAATATGTCATATATAAAACATCACATATTTTTGTCTGAATCCTGTGTGTGAAGAGTAAACAGTGATTTTTTGTACTGTTCTTGCAATCCTTCTGTAATTCTAAAAATTATTTCACAGTTATAAATTACCAAAAATAATGTAAACAGATTATGTGATCATAGGAACATGCCTGTGAATTTAGACTAGGCAGAGGTTCTTGGTTCCAGTCAGCAAAGAAACACAGGTTCGTATAGGTAACAAGAAAAATAAAATTGCTGCCCAGAGGTAACCTATGGTTCTGCTTCAGCCATAGTAACTTGGATCAGGCTGAGGTTCTGGAGAAGGTCAGGGAGTTGTTGAAAATGCCAAGCAGTACTTAAGAGTAACATCAGAACCAGGATTCCCAGGGACTGACTTCAACACATTCAGGCTGTTAGTTCTTGTTCCTTTTCCTGACAAGCAAACCAATGACAATCACAAACTATTTTCTTCTAAGTCTATGAGACTTTTTTTCTAATGGACCAACAAGTAACAGGAAAGAATGCTTTATTTCTTTGGGCTTGTAGTGGTTTTTATGAGCCTTCATCTGGTTTTAAATGATCTCTCATTATTAATTGACTAATTTAATATTTAGCAAACCCTTTTCAAGTGTAAGGCCCTGGGGATATAATAGCGAATAACATAGACCCTGCTTTAAACCATTGATTTTTGGTAAAAACGCTTCTTAACAATTATTATTGGATGAAATGTAGTGTCCTCTATACATGGGCTTTATTTTCATAAATTACTTCTATCTATCAACCTGTGATTATCCATTCAGTTGGAAGATGCAAAATCAAAAAAAGTATTTGTACATACATGACACATTTATTATGCCCTTTTTATCCTAATGATATTTTCTTTTAAAAGCCAATACTCATAGACATTTGTATCCCCTGATTAGGAGAACAGAGAAAGAATAAATTATTTTAGGATTTAAAACAAAATACCATGATGATCTGAGTGTGAGTAATTAAGAAATGGCCTCATGCATTTGAAATAATTGATATTGCAGAGAATTTATCAATTTTAAGTATACTTTCCAAATTTTATGTTTCTAAAATGCGTACCAAAGTGTAGAAAGTCTAGTTTTTCAGAATTTGGTGGTGAAATTAGCCATATTTGGCTAAATACTGAGTACTCCAAATTGTGTAACTGACAATTAAAAACCATAAAGAAGGATAAGCATGCTTGCAAGTAACCTGCATTCATGCTAACCATTTGTGAGAACATTCTTGACCATTATAAGACACAATTCAAAGCAGCTTTTTGGTTTCTGCCATGAAACTGCAAAATGGAAACAGCTTTGGACATGGAGCCAAGAGTTTTTTCTCTCACCTCTGTATGTCTGTTATCAAGCCATTTAACCCTTCTGTAGCTTGAATTCTTAAGATAGAAATACCTGTCTCAGGTGTTCTGTGATGATTAAATATGGTAATATATGTGAAAATGCCTGATTAATGGCAAGATCCTATACAGACACTCATTGTTTGAATGTGTTTGTCTGCTGTTTTAAATGGGAGTTTGGCAGCTCAAGCCCCCACATCTCTCTTTTACATACTATTGCTTGCGTAGTTGACTCTTAAAAAAACAGCAGAACAGTTTCTCACTGCTGTGCTTGCTGACTCATTTCCTGAATATGCAAGGAGATAAAAATACAATTGGTTCTACTTTTATTGATTGTGGACTGTCTCATAGTTTTAAATAAATAAAAATTATAAAAGATTGATGCAGGCATTAATGCCTCGTAAATTCTACCTGATTGGCTTAAATTATGAGAAATTGTTTAAGCCTCAGTATTCTCAGATTTAAGAACATAAGGGGGGGAAAAGACTTTATAATGCAAGAAAGTTGGCAGGCTTTTCCAGGCATCCTAATTAGTTTTGGTTTTTTCCAAACTTGTTTTTTAAAATACAGCCATTGCCTGGCTGCTACTGCAACAAAGCATTTATTTTTGAAAGTTGAGTCATCCTTCCAGGGGACAATCAATATGTCAAATCCAGTATTGAAAAGTCAATCATGAAAAATGCCATGGGAGTCAACTTCTCAGGTTCAGATTGTCTCAGAAATGTCATAAGCAGGTGTGTGTGTATTTGCGGGACCTCTGGAGACCCCAGAGATCATTTGTTTAGGTCATGCCCAAAGTGACTCAACTCTGAAGAGATGTAGGAGGCCTCACCAGCCTCACATTTCATTATGTTAGGCTTTTCAAGGAACATTTAGGAGCAGGATTATTTTTCTTTTGTTTACTTAGACCAGAAAGGAGGACTTTTTGGGTTTTAGGAAATGAGATTTATATAGTTTTGAATAGTTCAGCATTTTTTAAAAAGACAAGCTACATGGGTGAGATAAGAGATTTCTCTCTTCACTCTTCATATGTTGTCTACTATTGTACCTGTTAATGAATCTGTTATCAATAGAAGGGCTATTGGAAGGGTCAAGAATAAGTCTTGGCTTTAAAAGGTTGATTAAATATGGTCTTCCTTAGCAACTTCCAGGATGACTGTCATTTTTGTTCTAGAAGTATTGGTGGCATAATCTTAGTAAATATAATCAACATGTCCTTGGGATAATTCTCTTGAAATGAGGGAGATGTGCATTGTTGCCCAGAAAAATGGCTATATACAAACATAATTTATTCCATTTGGGTAACTTTGGCTTGGATACTCTCATTCACATTGGTAAAACTGAGGCGGCAGAGAATCTAAGATGGCGGCTTGGAGAGACAGGGCAAAAAACACCTCCATGAAAAATACTAGATAGAGGCCAGAAAGTGACCCAGAACACCAGTTGCAGCAATGCACCAGCTGGACAAGGTCTGCTAAATCCACAGGGACTGTGCACTTGGTGAAACCAGGAGTCTACATTCTGAAACAAGTGAGTGAGCCTGCTGAATGTCCAGCAGTCACGCTGCAGTGTGGGGAAACTGTGGGTTGGTATGTAGAGGTGGACTAGTTCTTTTTTAAAAAACTGAAAAGCAGCTGCAGATACAGCAGCAAAAAACACACAGTGAAGTGCGGCAGGAAAGGGCTGTGAGAACACTTCAATATCTGGCATGGAAGATAGCCTTTCATGCACCCACTGCTAGTTGTCTCAGAGTGAGGAGTGCAGAAGTGAGCTAAAAGGGGAAAAAAACCACGCCCCTTGCAACCATCTTCCCAGAGGTTGGGAACGCTCCTGCCTGGTGCCAGAGCCACAGCCCAGAGCCGTTCCAAGGGACTCAGTGTGATGGTGTGATGGGAAGTGTTTCTAGCAACACCGCGCACACGCCACAATATCAGGCATGGACAGTAGCCTTTTGTGCACCCACAGCTAATTGTCCCAGAGCTGGGAAGGCGGTGCTGTGTGAAAGGGGCCCATTCAGCCATCTTTACAGCAGGCTGGGAACACCCCTGCAGGGCCTGGCAGCCCAGGGCTTCCCTTGAGGGACGGCGTGCTCTTGTGACATAGCACAGTCTTCCCTCAGCAGAGGCCCTAGAAGGGCACGGCTGGGAAGAGGAACACACCCAGAAATCCCAGGGACCCTATGCCAATACCAAGGACTTGTGGGTCAGCAGCAGAGATAATCTGTAGCGAGACTGAAATGAAGGTTTAGACTCATGCAACAGCTTTAAATCTCCAGGGACACCTGGGAGGTTTGATTATTAAAGCTGCCCTGCCTCCCTACCATTCAGACACATGCCCCACATTCAGGGCAGACAGCACCAACAACATACCCAAACTTGGTGCACCAATTGGACCCCACAAGAACCAGACCCCCACATACCACAAAGACAAAGTTGGGGAGAACTGACTTGAGGAGAATAGGTGACTCACGGATGACTTGAGGAGAATAGGTGACTCACGGATGCCATCTGCTGGTTAGTTAGAGAAACTGTACGTCACCAACTGTAGATCTGACAAATTAGAGATTGGTGTCTGACTAATCCTTCATATATTAAAAGAACCCTATCAAGTAAAGCAAATGCCAGGAGACCAAAAACAACAGAAAATTTTAAAGCATATGAAAAACCAGACAATATGAATAACCCAAACCCAAACACCCAAATCAAAATATCAGAGGAGACACAGTACTTGGAGCAATGAAAGAACTAAAGACAAAAAATGAGAGCATGGCACAGGATATAAAGGACATGAAGAAGACCCTAGGAGCATAAAGAAGAAATTGCAAGAGTAAATAAAAAAATAGAAGATCTTATTGAAATAAAAGAAACTGTTGACCAAATTAAAAAGATTCCAGATAGTCACAGTACAAGACTAGAGGAAGCTGAACAATGACTCAGTGACCTCAAGAAGCACAGAACAGAAAATGAAAGAACAAAAGAAAGAATGAGGAAAAAAAACTGAAAAAATCGAAATGGATCCAAATATAAGACTCATTTTGTCCCAGAAGGGGAAGAGAAGGGTAAAGGTTTAGAAGAGTATTCAAAAAAATTGTAGATGAAAACTTTCCAAACCTTCTACACAACATAAATACACAAAGCATAAATCCCCAGTGAACTCCAAGTAGAATCAATCCAAATAAACCCACTCCAAGACATATTCTGATCAGACTGTCAAATACTGAAGAGAAGGAGCAAATTCTGAAAGCAGCAAGAGAAAAGCAAGTCACCACATACAAAGGAAACAACATAAGGCTAAGTAGTGACTACTCAGCAGCCACCATGGGGGCAAGAAGGCAGTGGCACAATATATTTAAAATTCTGAGAGAGAAAAATTGCCAACCAAGAATCCTTTATCCAGCAAAACTGTCCTTCAAATTTGAGGGAGAGCTTAAATTTTTCACAAACAAATGCTGAGAGATTTTGCTAATAAAAGACCTGCCCTTCTTCAGATACTAAAGGGAGCCCTAGCAACAAAGAAACAAAGAAAAGAGAGAGAGATAGAGAGAAATTTAAAAGACATATATGGAACATTACATCCCAAATCACTGGGATACACATTCTTCTCTAGTGATCATGGAACTTTCTCCAGAATAGACCATAGGCTGGGACATAAAACAAGCCTCAATAAATTCAAAAAAAAATGAAATTATTCAAAGTCCATTCTCTGATCACAATGAAATACAAATAGAAGTCAATAACCATCAGAAACTTAGAAAATTAACAAATACCTGGAGAGTAAAAATGAGGGGGAGATGAAAACATTCCTGGATAATCAAAAGCTGAGGGACTTCATCACTGGTAGATCAGTCCTATAAGAAATGCTAAAGGGAATTGTGCAGGCTGAAAGGAAGAGACACTAAACAATTGACTGAAACCACATGTAGAAATAAAGCTTTCCTGTAAAGATCACATGGTAAATATAAATCCCAATACTACTGTATTTTTGATTTCTAACTCCACTATTTACTTCCCACTGGATCTAAAATATATAAAGTGTAATGGTAAGTCAGTGGTTTTGGACTAAATGTAAGATATGTAATTTTTGACAAGAACTACATAAAGTGGGGGAATGGAGGAGTATAGGAACATAGTTTATGTGTCCTATTGAAGTTAAGTTGGTATCAAAGAAAACCAGATTGTTATATACTTAAGATGTTAAATTTAAGCCCCATGTAAACACAAAGAAAGTATCAGAGGATATGATCATACAGATGAAAAGTAGAGTATGGATTATGAGAAGTGGGGGAAGGGGCAAAGGGGAGTTAATAAGAAATGAGTGTAGGGTTTCTGTTTGGGGTGAAGGGAAATTTCTAGTAATGGATGGTGGGAAGGTGATGGCACATTGTGAATGTGATTAATACCACTAATTGGAATGCTTGGGAGGGGTTGGAATGGGAAGATTTATGGTGTATATATGTTTCCACAATTGAAAAAAAAAGACAGTCTAAACAGATAATGACAATTAAATGCCATAGATGATCCTGGATGAGATCTAGGAAGAGAGGAGAAAAGGCTCAAAAGGACCCAATTAGGACATAAGAAAAAAACGAAATATAGAATGTAAGCTTTATATCAATGTTAAATTTCTTGAACTTCTTAACTACACATAATGTGATTACATAAATGAATATTCTTGTTCACAAGAAATGTTTATGTGAATTATATTATTTGTTCAAGGATGTGTGCAACTTGCTCTCATATGTTCAGAAGACAGCAATAGATGATGGATGATAGACAGGAAGAGAGGGGGGAGGGAAAGAAAGAAATGGTACAGTGACAAAATATTAAAGTTGGTAGATCAGGGTATCAGTGGAGGGGGGTTCTGTGTATGGGGTTTTGGCGTTTGTATTATTTTTGCAACTGTTACTGTAAGTTTGAATTTATTTAAAAAAAAAAAAAAAAAAAAAAAAAAACTGAGGCAGCTTAGTAGCTCTTTAAGAATCAGCATTTCCTAAGAAAATTTTCTACTATTTTCCTCCTGGGAAAAAAGGTACTTAATCTTCTTAAGCATAAATAATCATAGATCTATTTTGAGGGTTAAATTGCATGAGGTATATAAGTCACTTACTTCAGGGCCTGCCAAATAACAAGTGTTTAGAGAATATCAGCTATTATTAATTACTATTATCCAGGTTGTTTATTCTGTTTTTGTTGGGTGCAGTGTTCTATATATGTCTGCTAGGTCTAGTTGGTTTAGAGTATCATTCAACTTTGTATTTACTTATTGATCTTCTGACTGGATGTTCCATCCATTATTGGGAGTGGTGCATTAAAGTCTCCTACTATTAATGTAGAAACATCAATTTCTCCTTTCAAATCTGTCAGTATTTGCTACATGTATTTTGGGGCTCTGCTGTTAGGTGCACATATATTTATAATTGTTACATATTTTTGTTCAACTGTCCCCTTTATCAGTATATAATGACCATCTTTGTCCCTTGTAACTGTTTTTGACTTAAAGTCTATTTTATCTGATGTTAGTATAGCCACCCCTTATCTCTTTTGGCTGCTACTTATATAGTATATTTTTTCCATCCTTTCCCTTTCAACTTATCTGTATCTTTAAATTTAAGATTAGTCTCTGGTAGACAGCATATAGTTGAGTTATGTTCTTTTTATCCATTCTGCCAATCTCTGCCTCTTGACTGGGGAGTTTAATCCATTTACACTTAAAGTCACAACAGATAATACAGGACTTTCTTCTGCCATTTTGCTATTTTTCTATAGGGTTTTCTATGTAAAAGATCATGTCTTCTATAAATAGACACAGTTTTGCTAGTTCCTTTCTATCTGGATGTATTTTATTTACTTTTCTTGCCTAAATGCCCTGGCTAAAACTTCCAGTGCAATGACTACTAGAAATGGCAAGAGTAGGTGTCATTTATCTTAGGGGGAAAACTTTTAGTCTTTCACCATGAAATATGATTTCAGCTCTGGGTTTTACATAGATGCCCTTTATCAGGTTGAGAAAGTTCCCTTCTATTCCTACTTGAATTAGTATTTTGTATGCATATATTTTTTTCTTAATATGAAAGGGTGTTGTATTTTGCCAAATGCTGTTTCTGCATCTATTAGGATGACCATGTGCTTTTCCCCTTTATTCAATTAATGTAGTGGGTTGCATTGATTACTTGTATAATACTTGTTGCTGGATTTGGTTTGTCAGATTTTGTTGATGATTTGTGCATCTGTATTCATGAGGGGTACTTGTCTATAGCTTTTTAGCTTGTGATATCTTTGTCTGGCTTTGGTATCAGATGAATACTAGACTCACTGTTTGAGTTAGGAAGTATTCCTTCCTTTTCTGTTTTTGGAAGAGTTTGAGAAGAATTGATGATAATTCTTGTTTAAGTGTGTGGTAGAATTTACCAGTAAAGCCACCTGGCCCTGGGCTTATATTTTTTGAAGTTTTAAAAATATTATTATTAATGACTTAATCTATTTACTTATTATGAGTCTTTTCATATTTTCTATTTGTTCTTCAGCCAGTTTTAGAACTTTCATTGTTTCTAGGAATTTATCCATTTCATCTAGAATATCTAATTTGTTGGCATACATTTTTTATAGTATTCTCTTATAATCCTTTTTATTTCTGTTATTCATTAATAAAGTCTCCACTTTTATTTCTGATTTCAGTAATTTGAATCTTCTCTCCTTTTTTTCTTTAGCACTTTAAAGGGTTATTAATTTTGTTGATCTTTTCAAAGAACCAACTTCCAGTTTTGTTGATTTTCTCAACTGGTTTTCTATTTTCTATTCATTTCTTTCCTCTCTTGTCATTGTTATTTCCTTCCTTCCACTTGCTTGGGTTTAATTCACACTTCTTTTATTAGTTTCTTGTGGTGGACATTTAGATTATTGACTTGAGATCATTCATTTCTAATGTAGGTGTTTATGACTATAAACTTCCCTCTGAGCACCATTTTCACCATATCCCAAATGTTTTGGTATATTGTGTTTAAATTTTTAATCATCTCAAAGTATTTTCTAATTTTCATTATGATGTCTTCTTTGGCCGATTCGTTATTTAGGAGTGTGTTATTTAATTTCCACATATTTGTGAATTTTCCAAATATCCTTCTGTTACTGATTTCTAATTTTATTCCATTGTGGTCAGAGAACATACTCTGTATGCTTTCAATCTTTTTAAATTTGTTGAGCCTTATTCTGTGACCCAACATATGGTATATCTTGGAAAATGTCCCATGTGCACTTGAGAAGAATGTGTATTCTGCTGTTGTTGGGTGGAGTGTTTTGTATATGTCTGCTAGGTCTATTTCCTTCCTTATCTTCTATTTGTTCTATCCTAAATTTCAAAGTTGTAAAAATATGTGCTAAAACAAATGGTTATTGTTTTAGCCAGTAAACTTTTGGGGTGGTTTGTTACACAGCAAAAGCTAACTGATACACATTAAGAATTAATTACTCCTCATTTGAATTTTGTTTAAATTCATTCTTTGAGATTGAGAATCCAGTCATGCTAATCTTATAACTTTTTCACATCTTTTCTCAGTTCCCTGCTGTGGTGGGTTGAATTGTGTTCCCCTAAAATATATGCTGAAATCCTAACCCCAAGTACCCATAAATGTGACCTTATTTGGAAATAGGGTCTTTGCAGATGTAATCAAGTTAAGATGAGGCCATAATAGATTATCATGGACCTTAATCCATTGACTGGTGTCTTTATAAGAGAAAGGAAGGAGGATTTGGACACAGAGATTCTGAGAAGACATGCAGGAAGAAGGCCATGTGAAGATGGAGACAGAGATTGGAGAGACATAGCTGTAAAGCAGGGAACACCAAACATGGCCAACCACCACTGGAAGAGAGGAGAGCGTCATGCAAGGATTCTCCCTCACAAACTCCAGAAGGGACTACTTTGTCAACACATTGATTTTGGACTTCTGGCCTCCTGAACTGTGAGGGACAAAATTTGTGTTGTTTTGATCAATCTCATTTGTGGTAACTTGTTATGGCAGCTCTAGGAAACTAATACATCTGCATATTATAATCATTATACTTAATATTTATTATACATGTACTATTTGCTAGGTGTATACTAATTGCTAAAATTAATTTTAAATTTTAGTTAATTTCTTAAATTAATTTAACATTCACAACAAACTCTATAATATAGCTATTATTGCCATTGTATAGATGAGAAAACTGAGATCCAGAAAGGTTAACTATCTGCCAACATCACAAATCCAGTCACTGGCAAGGTGGGCAATTGGACCAAAGCTCTCTGGCTCCAAACCATGTACTTTTAACCCCTATAACATATTACTTTGCTGCACTAAATTGCACATATTGGTGTCTGTTAGGGATTAAATCATGTCTCCCCCAGAAAGTAAGTTCAGGTCCAAACCCCTGGTCCTGTGGATGTGGGTCCATTGCAAATAGGATCTCTTGAAGATGTTACTTCAGTTGTGTGGCCAAACAGAATTGTGTTGGGCTTTAATCCAGATTACTGGAGTCCTTTATAAGCAGAATAAAATCCAGGCAGAGGGAGAAAGAAGCCTCAGGAAGAGTAGGAAACTAAAAGTCAACAGAACCCAGAAGAGAAAGGAGAAGATGCCATCATGTGCATTTCCATGTGACAGAAAAGGAACCCCAAAGAATCCTGGCCAGCCAGAAGATGCTGCCTCTGGGAAGAGCAAGCCTTCTAACCTTTGAAAACATGAGCCAATAAATTCTCATTATTAAGTCAACTGTTCGTATGGTATTTGTTTTAGCAGCTAGGAAACTAAAAAAGTGTTACATACTTGTACAGCTGAATTATTAGAATCATACTTGTACAGCTGAATTATTAGAGATCAATAAGAACTATCTAAGTAAATAAAACCTGACCTGTTAAAACTGCAACTGTAAAATATAACTGAGCTCAGTTTCAAATTAGCTTTGACTTATCCATGATAAACCTCCTAGGTAACTGTGATTCAGCTGACTATGTTCTAGCATTCTTCTTTTCGGAAAGTCTTACCTTCAATGAACCTTTCACTCTTGGAGCTGTTTGACTGAGTCATAGCTGAGTCCATAAGTGTTAGTGTCTCAGGAATGTTGTCTCAGGAATGTTGCTGAGGACTGAATGGCAAGATTGAAGGGATATAAAACACTGTGTGGGAAAGAAATTGAGAACACTGAGGCTATGGAAATTTATCTCTCTGTGACTTTCCTCCTGGTTTTCTACCAAGGAGAAACATCCTCATTTCACTTCTAGTATAACACACCATCCAGGAGGACTTGTTACATATTCCTTCCTGTGTGTTGCTGCTTCTCTCTGACTTTAATAATCTTAGTTCCCTGTGATGCACCAGATGCATAAGAAATATTTTTAATCAGAATTTGTTTTTAATGTATCTTTTATACTTTCCTCAACCTCAAGAACCAGGGATCTAGAAGGGCAATTGATCTGATTACAGATTGCAGAGAAGTATCTGTGGCCAAGTAATAGGGGACTGGGATTCTGGACCTGGCTGAGCCACAGCTCACCTGCATGACTTTATGTAAATATTTTAGGATATCCTCAACTAGTAGGCTTTGCTAGCCTACAGCTTCTAAGGGTTTGGTATTTAATTTCTAACAGAAGTCAAGCTATGAGAAAAAATTCTTTAAAAAATTAATTTGCGACACACTATCCATTCATTCCTTGGATCTAGGTTTTATTGTTTTATTGTTCGGTCAAATCAGACCATTGAAGTCTGCAGTTTGTCAAATTACCTTTACGTAATTGCATTTTAGTGTTTAATCTAGTGATGTTGGGAAAGCTGCTTAACCAATTTAAATACCCATTTCTTAGTTTGGAAATGCAAATAATAAACAATTCCCTCATAGAGTTTTTTGTACAACTTTAATGATATAACCCACGTAAAGAAGTTAAAAGTCCCCAAACAATAATTAGTAGCTTAGAAAAATCACATAGAATTCACTTTGGTGTATTTGCTATAAAGGCTGTTGCAAAATCTGTTGTGAAGGTCATTGCCAATTTTCAACGTCTTCTATAAAGAATTTAGGTTTCACAATCAGGTTAAAAAGAACTCTACCTCCCTGAGAAAGTGACATTCTCCCCTTCCTCTCCTGTAACATGAATAAGCTAATTCCCTACAGTTCCTTTTTTATCCTGGCTGCAGAGAATCTCAGCTTCACGACAAGTATATTAGTTTGCCTGGTGGGATTATCTACTTTCTTCTCCTTTTTGTGGCTGTGATTTCTAAATTTCTATGTGATTACCATTATGGTTTAAGTGTTTTAAGCCATATTGAATCCCTTTTTGACAGAAGGGTAATGTGAATTAAATCAAAATTTCCCCTAGACTCTCCAGGTCTCTATTTCCTCTGGTCTCAAGGTCTCATGTGACAAATGCCCTCTCTATTTCAGAAGGTTGACAAAATCAGGTAATGCAATTGAGTGCTTTGGAAAACCAGACACACTGTACAAAAATCAGCTATGTCCAGCCATATTAATAGGCAAGCTGCCACTGACATGACGTTACCGTTTTTCACATTCTCTTCAGCATGCCCCCCATTCCTCAGCTCAGAATTCCATAATATAGTTTGAAAGTGAGTTTGTACTTGGAATGATGCAGACCAGCACTGGCACTCAAGGACTCTGAATGAAATGAAAATCATTTAGATTTAGAATTCTGATGCTGATCATTTGTAGCCTGCTGAATCTAGTAGTAAAAGGACGAGGAAACCGAAGGACATTTCAGCTCTTTTTTTCAGCTCATTTCTCAGTTCATAGTAATCTTGAGGCCTAACATTTATTGTTAGGGAGAATAACCACCTTGAGACTCCAGGGACGGTTTTAGTTGATGTCCCCTGGGAGTTCAAACTCCCTTTTTTGGGTTGGTTGGTTGTTTTTTCACCTTTGCTTCAAGACCCCAGAGCTCAAACTGCACAGTCTCAGGGCAAGTCATGCTCAGAGTGGGTGCTCCCTGAGCCTGTGCTCCTCATGCCCACCTCCTGTTTAGCGGCCCCGTGGAAGAGAAGGGACAGTTTTCCACCAGGAAAGCCAAAATCCTGGCTCAGAAGATTACTGACAATGCAACCATGACTCCCTGAGTTCTTTTGTTTTTGTTTATCTTTTTTTATTCTCTTTATAATATACGTTGTTCCGTAATTTAAAAAATAATACATAATCGTTGAAGATATTTTAGCAGGGGAAGAAAATATAAAAGATATTTTAGTATTGGGAGAAAATATAAAAGAATACATTAATTAGGATTCCCAGTTCCATCATGCAGAAATAATCACAATTATCATCTCTCCTTCTCATCATACATATTTGTGATTCCACCTCATGTACAATTTAGTTTTGTCTGCCTTTTTAAAAAAATATGATACAGACTATTAATTACATTGAGTCTCAGTATTTTCATTTTTCAATTGTATGTACTAATACCTCCCAAGGATATTGTTTGAGGATTAAATGAAATAGGTGGATAAAAATAGCCTGGAATATCATAGGTAATAAGGCAAATGTTAATTGACTCTGAGTTGAATCAGTATTTGGCCTTGGAAAGGCATCTTCCTCCCCTCCCTTAAGTGCCCTATTTGTAGTGACCCAGGTGAGCAGAAATAAAAAAATATACACTGGGAAACATCTTGGAGTAAGGATCCAGAATCTGGTCCCTTCTCAGACAAATCTGAGGGGAAAATAAGAACAGTAGCTGCCCTGGTGACCAGATTTCCTTACAATATACAGTGCTGTTTCAGCAGTTCAACTGAAAAAGCCTATTCTTTAAATAAAGTGGCCTCACAATAAAACTGCCAAGGGAAGTACTAATGGGAAATAAGGAATGGCCACTGTTTAGCATGAAGTGTTAGTCTACTTTTTACCTAGGATATCCTACAAGTCTGAAACTTTGGATGAGAGCATGTCTCGATGTGCAAGTCATCACTGTCTCCAGGGAACTGTTCCCAGCCTCTGTGCAATGACAGTGGAGATCATGGCACCTGCTCCCAGATTTGATCTTGATATTGCAATGCCTCAAAGTGATTTTCTCAGCTCCAGCCAAATTATGCTGCAAACAAACAGAGGGAAAATATAAAGCCACAAATCAAACAGAAACAAAACAACAACAAAAACCAAAGCCTTTCCTCCGAGGTTGGAGTTACCTGTAGTATATTGCCTGCAGTATAAAGAGGGCCTAGCATTTGGCATTGAGCCTCAGTGGAAGTCAATAGGGGACTTGTCTTGTGCCTATGAGAGGAGCCCAGTGCTGAGAAAAATCCATTCACTAAGAAGGATAAATAAAAGGGCAGAGAGTCGGTTGGTGCTGAAATGGTATTGAGGTCAGAGCAGAAGTTGGAGAGATGGCTCATCCAAACATAACTGTCATGTCTTCCCCAAACTCTTTTACTCTTTCATGTCCTTGCTATTGCTACTCATATACTCATTAGTAACCATTAACTCCTACAAGTAGCTTTCACTTTTAGAGGGATATAAGAAAATAATTTGATTAACCCCATTCATTTGCTCATTTACTTATTTGTTATTCACTCATTTAAACATTTTTACTGAGAGCCCCAGACTGCAACAGCCTCTTACACTGGTAAATATATGAGGAGGCAGAGACAGGGTACTTGAGTATCAACAAGAATAGCTGGTCAATAGTAATTTGGGACTTAAGGAAGTATTTCCCTTCTCAGTACTGAAGAAGTTAAGTGTTCTTTACCTATCCTAATCATTCATAGGGTCCTCAAGATATATCTCCCCTGAAGGGGTACCCCACAACCCAAAACTTCCCTGGGTCATCAGCCCTTTCAAGATCTGCCCATTCCATGGCCCCTCTCCCTGAAGGCCTGGCCAAGTGAAGAGGTGGTGTCTAAAGTGTTTGGAAGGCCCTGCAGGGGCATTCTGGAGGGGACTTTTGCATTGATCAGAATCGACTGGATGTCTTCAAGGCTTATACTCTTTTAATTTTATGAATTTAGGATGAACCTAGAGTGGTTTCTTAGGGAAGCAGATAAAATTACATACGGACTACAGGACAAAGGAAAATAAAGATTCATTTTCTCTCTCCCTCTCTCCATTTTTCTTTAACTCTCACTCTTTATCTCCCCACTCTCCTCCTCTCTCCCACTGCTCCGTGGCCTCCAAATGACCTGCAGGTGGTAAGTGGATTGGATCTGTACATCTTGGTGGACTCAGGTGAGAGGTACCCAGGAGCAGGCATCTGTGCCAGGCCAGGTTGAACAGTAACTGGACGCCAGGGCTGTTTACGGTGATGATGACTCAAAGGAGAAAGCTCCCTCCTAACTCTGGAGCTGAAGCCAGAAAGGAAGCCAGGAGGCGAAGGCAGCCTCACAGCACTGTTCTCTGCAGGATGATTAGGGATTGCAGCTGCCGCCCAGGCTCTGACTCATTCATCTCTAACAGGCAGGTCAGGCTGAGGTCTCTTTGAACATAAAGGAAGGAAAACCAAATGAAAACAAAACACTGCCAGTAAACATTTTTGGCTCTGGAGATGCTTGACTGCTCTTTAGTAACAGCAGATGAATTTTTAAAAAATTACTGATGCGCCGCCCCACCACAGACAGTTTAAATCAGAATCTTTGGATGTTGGGTCTGGGCATTGGTGATTCCTAAAAGCTCACCAAGTGATTCTGATGACCAGAAAGGACTGAGAAAAGCTGAACTACTGCCAAGTGATGTCAAGCCTAGAATAAACAGTGGGTGATAGTCTGGAAATTACTCGAATCTTCACTGTTAATTGGCAAAACACAACATCCCTCGCCTGTATGATGCTTTGCCATCTACAAAACACCTCAAATACGTCATTTCTTTTGATCCTCACCACACCCAAAGAGGAAAGGAGAGTGATAATGAGACCTATATTATGCACAATGAAATTGTTGCTCAGAGACAGCAAGAGACTTCCTAAGAACCCCGAGAGACTGAGGAGACCAGCATGCAAACCTAAATATTCTGGCTTCCAAACCATTGCTATCTCCTCATTTACCACCTAGAAGTTCATAGAACTCCAAAGTGCCGTGACCCTCTGTGGTAAAGACTTCTGTTCTAGGCTGCTACTTACCCCATCCCTGCTCCTGAAAAGAACTGGAATATTCTTAGGGGAAGGGAATACAGATCTGAACAATTTGATAAGCCCTAGCCTGATTATTTCCTGGGGTAATCAAGCATCTTGAAACAATGGCATTTGTTTGTTTTCTCCTGAAGTTTATGGAGCAGTGATTCTCAACCTTGGCTGCATATTAGATTCATCTTGGGAGCTTTTAAAACTCTCAGTGTCCAAGTTGTACCCAAGACCAATTAAATGAGAATCTCTGGAATGGGCCCAGGCTTTGGTATTTTTTAAAGCTAATGGGTGATCTGAAAGTGCAGCCAAGGGTATGCAGCATTGTGAGATTTGAAGTTTTAGTATTTGTGGAGTATTTGCTGAAGAATGTTGTTCAGATCTATTCTAGTATTGTGTGTCTGCACACACATGCTTCCACAGGTGGCTTCTTCATTTCCATACCATTTAAATAATTCATAAACTGTTATGGTGTTCTCCTACACCCATGTTGGGTTAGTACTTCATCTATTGTATCTCCCACAGTGCAGCTTGTATCTGTTAGGATGCTTTCATTTGTAAGTAAAAGATAACCTTGCTCTAAACGTCTTAAACGATCAGGAGCATTTATTATTCTATATAATAAAAAGTCCCATGATAGGGCAGCTTCAGGGTTGGTAGATTCAGTAGCCCAACAGTATCATCAAGGGTTCAGGTTCTTTCCATTTTCCATTTTGTCATCTGCACACATTTTGCCTGTTGGCTTTGGTCTTGGCCTTGAACTCCTCATAATCAAAATATAGTTGTCTCTGTTCTAAGCATTACAAAAATATCTGATTAAACAACAATATTGTCTTATCTTTGTTCACTGTTAAAAAGCAAAGAATTTTTTCCCAGAGGCCTCCCAGGATACTTTCTTAAATACCTCCTTGGCCAGAATTGGATCACATACTCAAGCCCAAAACAAACATTTGCAAGGGGAGTGGGATTTGTCTGATTGGCTTAGACTCATCAAAGTTAATGCCCAAGGTGGTATAGAATCATTTTCTCTGAAGAGTAGCTCCATGAACAAAACTAGGGCTCTTTTGGCAAGGAAATTGAGGAGAGTGACTGTTTGTTAAGAAGCCAGTCATGTCTGATGAAATGGAAGGAGCTGACATGGGTTAGAAGTCAAATTCAGTGCTTCCCTTCACTGTTTTTGTGACTTTGGAGTCACAGTTTCTCTCAGCTCTCAGCCTCAGTTTTTTCTCAACTGCCAAATGGATGCCATAATACCCATGCAAAATGATGTCTGTGAGCATAAATGTACCAATGGGCTCAGAAATCACTCGACAGCACCTGAAATATACTAGGTGCATTATATATATATATATTCTTTTCTTCTGTTTTCCATACTTCCTTCCTACGTTTTTCCCTTTCGTCCAAATGTAGTTATGACTATTGCCAACTCCATGTTAAATGGTAAGCCTATAGGCATTAGAAAAGCTGGGTTGTAAAAGGTATAGAAAAACAAGAGAGAATAGTGTAGAGGAAAAATTACAAAAGATAATAAATTACAGCCTGGAGCCCTCTGACAAAAATCTTCCTTTTCTTCTCAAAACCTTTTCTAATTTTCCTTGAGAGGGTCACGTATTAGTTTGTTTTAACTTTTTGAAGAGTATATGGGATTTCTTTGCCTTTCAGATTATTGGTGAGGGTTCATTATATTTTGCTTAGTTAAGGAAATGAATTTGTAAGATTTTAGAAACAAATCCTGAAAAAGAAATATTTTCTAAAATATGACTAATTAGCAAATGAAATAGAACTGCCTATATCCCACCCAATCTCAGTGAAGAAGATGGGGGCTTCTTTATACATAAATGGAGGTGGAAATACCTAAATGATTTACTATTTACTTTGCTTTCTGTTGCACACACTTCTCAGACCCTGAGCAATGGCAGGATTATTGTTCCTACAGGAGTAAATCCGTGCAGTAAATCCCAAGGCAGATGCCACCATGATTTGTCCTCCAGGCTGTTCTTACAGGTGGTGAATTCAATTGAACACATTCACTGAGATGCAGTCTACAGACATCTACTGTCCTATCTCTGGTCATCACATTTGACCTCTACCTTCAGGAATGTACTAAAAATAAATGCCTAACTTCCAAGCGATCCTTAAGAACACATGCTTGGTCAAGATTGGGAGGCAAAAATTTGTTTCCAAACATGTCATCTGCCCTCCTCAGATTCCTCTTCTATGAGCCATTCCTGTTTCTTCTTTTTCCTTGTTTTCCTGTTCAACACATGATCTAGGAAAAAGATCTAATGTAAAACATTTATAATTATTGGAGATGTAAGTTTGTATTTTGTTAGTTCTAATAGAAACTTTACTTTAAGTTTGATTATCATGGTGTACCCAGAGGAGTCCCATGCAATACCAGCTGATGGGAAGGTGGCTTTTGAAGGCAAGAGGCTGAAGGCTCACACACATAACCATCATTTAAAAGTTCAATCAGTTAGTGTTTGTTTTTATGATATTGTTGCCCACACAAGGAAGTTATTTTAGGATGAGGGCCTGGAATTGGAAAGAGCCATGAAAGGGGGCAGAATGTTGGCACGCTGGCATGATGGATAAGGCACAGTGTGAGGAATGCATTACTCCCAAACACCAAACCAAGGCCAAAAAGGAATTCTGGATTATGGATCATGAGTCAAATAGGATTACACAAAGCCAGGGGATGCACTTCTATGTAGAAGGAGATACCTAAAAATATAGACCACAGTCTAGGATCTATATATATACCTTTTGTGAGGGTCATATCTTATTCATCTTTAGCAGCTCTGCTCAGAAGACACAGTCTGACATCTGGGTTCTTGCCTCAATAGTTTTTATTTATCACCCAGTAGAAGCCTTCAGCTTTGTTCTTTTTAAAACACGTCAGTCCTCTGTCTAAATAATTGATAACAGTCTATGTATACCGAGCCTTAAATCTAGAAGTATTACTAAGGAGACTAGGAGGTAAGGAAAGTTGCTAATGATTACAGAGTTCATGTCATGTCCGTGCACATGACTAGAATCTACTTATGGGATTTAACTTAATACTCATTCCCATCTCTATTTTATAGATAAGGTAACTGTGTTTCAGAAAGGCAAAATCCCTGCCCTCCACTTTGTAGGTATCTCTGACAGCAAAGCCCATGCTTCTCATTAACCTGTGTTTTCAGACTTTCCTGATCGTTTAAGAATCACTTAGCACTCGCTAAAGACACAGATTCCTTAACAGCTCTTCAACCTACTGAACAAGAATCTCCAAGTGACAGGCCTGGAAATCTGCATTTTAAATAGTATCTGATAACTTTTATGACCAGGCAAATTTGGGAACTCTCCTCTGAGCCTTGCTGCTGCCTAAGGAGACTGTTTTCCAGCTGAGATGTATCCTGTAGTCCTGGCCAATTAGGTGTTTGTCTATTTTTCTAGATGTATTGAGAGAAATACTGCTACCTGTTACCAGATCTTGCCAAATGAACATAGTACAAGTATAGAGGTGACAGACATTGCCTAATCTCTGTTTTACAGCTCTGTCCCCATGGCCTCCTCCTCACAGATGTGGGAACTTTTAGTAGTTGGACTTGGTACACTTTGCGTTAACTTCCCTGGTTGGGCTCCTGGGTCCTTTGGTTACTTACCCTGTGATGTGAAGAACAGGAACTGGAAGCACTTCCCTGACCCCTTTCTTCAGCAAGGAGCTGTTTTCTCCCCTTCATTTTCTGGTGGCAGTTCAGAATTATCAGGACAATATTAATTCCTTCAATTTCTTGCTATCAGTTTCCTAAAAAAAAATATAGATGAAGAGTGGAAAGAACTTGTGAAAATGTGATAAACTAGACCCGTTCTTAAGGACTCTTCCCAAATTAACATTTTGTGAATTTATGAATGTTATGTAAATGGGGAGATGTGACCTTTGTCGTGAGAAGGTATCACTATCTTGAAAACTGAAAGACATGATAAGCTTGTTTTAGATGTCTTGGTGCAGATGAGAACACCTTTAAACTATAAATTCAGTTGACACTATTTATACAACTTTTCCTTTAATAACTCTGTGGGTTTCCAAACAGCTGATGATGTTCTGTATTCAGAGGAAAGAGGATATAAGAATGCCAGAGTGTTAACAACATTCCGAGTTTCCTCGTCCTTTATGGGCTATGCAGAAAATGGGCTTGCCTCACACATCAGTGGAACTGGATCCCTCTGGGGTGATCCTGAGGAAACTGGAAGGCTCTTTCCTTTCCTCCCTTCTCACAGCCTTCTACTTTTAACTTCCGTAGTGTCAAAAATTTCACTATTCAAAGTTGATGGCCTTGAAGGAACTTAGGAATCCCCTGCTAACTTGCAAATACAGCAACAGAAGAATCCTCTTCCACAATTTTTAGTTTTTAACAGAGATTTACATTATTCAGTCATAGTTGGACTACATAAGAATACTAGTGGAAATGGAATAGATGCTTCTAGAATTGAGAGAATGCGGTGTCAGTGCACCAGGGATGTAGAAAGAAACAGTGACGAGGCTGCAGGGTTGTGAGCATTGGCAATCAAACCCTGTCTGCAACTGTAATCTACCAAATATCTCAGTTCCTTTGAAAAGGATTTTTTTTTTTTTAATTAGAGCAGTAATATCTACTATATAATAAGACTTGAAATTTTGACTAAGGTAATAGAAGAAAACTCCATTCTCACGAATTCTTATCCTTGTTTGAAAAGTCTTTGTGTAGCAGACATTGCTTATTCTAATGCTACTCTGGTCACCCTGCTTTTCATTAGCAGATTAATATAAAAATGGTCTTTAAAAAATCTTGCAGAATTTTAATGACTATATCAATGCCAAAATTTATATTAATGCAGCTAGAATATATTACTCTAAAATGCAGAATGGACCCTAAAAGTTAATGGAAATAGCAAGAAACATTTTGGCAGGTTTAAAGACATTAGCATTAATTAATTTCTCTGTGCAACTTGCTTACTTATTTTTCCTGGGGAAAATGGGTAAGCGACTCCCTCTAGAGTGATTTCTTTGCCATTATATTATGCAGCATCTGCAAAAGGGATACTTTGGAAAGGCAATCATTTAAAAGAGAAAAACAGAAAACAAAAGAAAGAGGAAAAAATAAAAGTAACAATAAATATGAGACTTATCCCACAGTTTCTCCTTTTGACTATGTTTTTACAAACATATTTCATGACAACGAAGAGCACTTTTGTTTCTTTTCTTCTGTTCTGTTTTTGCTTTCCTCATTGATTAGGGTCACTTGGGTATCCTGAAATACAGTTCCTACTGGAAAGACAACATAAATGCTTGATTTTTCCCTTAAATTACTAATTTCCAGAGAAAAGAGTTGGTGCGATACCTCTAAAGGTGAGAACTTAATCTGGATTTAGTTTTGCCTTGAGTAGCACTTTTATTTCACCAGCCTAGCTCCCTGATGGAAACACCCGGTAGCTGTGCAAAAATTCGTCTGTGAAATTTAATTCAGAAAATCTGAATGTCATTTTATTTAGGTATCCTGTCTTTTTCTTGGCCTGAAACATGCACAGATATTTGTGCAGGTAGTGTAATCATGGGAGAGCATGGCTGTGGAAACAGACTGCCTGGGTTCCCATCTCAGATCTGTCC
The DNA here is from genome assembly GCF_015220235.1 of Choloepus didactylus. Lineage (NCBI taxonomy): Eukaryota > Metazoa > Chordata > Mammalia > Pilosa > Megalonychidae > Choloepus > Choloepus didactylus. Next base: position 29,583,077 of record NC_051326.1, on the reverse strand, counting down.
CTTGTTAGCTCTGTGACCGTGGGCATGAGGCTTCATCTGTGTATGGCTCATTTTCCTCATCTGCAAAGAGGGAATGATGACAGTATTGCCTTAGACCTGGGTGAGAAACAACCCTGCCCTTTAGCTCTGTTCTTTAGGGGCCCCCATATCATAAACACACACACACAAATCTTTAAACGATACCTGGGCACCTTTGTCACTCTGGATCCAGTGTCAGTGCTGGCACAGTGCTGCCTGAATCTCTGAACACCCTTCAGGCTCTAGGAAATTGCTTCTCCACCTCTTTTGCTGTATGTCCTCAGAACTTAAGTTTACTGAGTCCTAATTCTGTTAATGTTTGTGGGTAGTGCTATTGCTGACATCAGAGTACAGGGTGGATTTGAGAAGTGGAAGGGCTTACGTAAGAGAGCAGACAAATAAATCACCTTGTCAAACCTTCTCAGAGAGCTTGCATGCAATAGAATGTTGAATAACAAAATTTCATTTCCCAGTTGTGCTGAATCATCCTTGGGTCAATTTCATAATTCTAGAGGTACTTATGAGTTAGTACAGCATTCAACATTTGTTTATGGAGGCTAAGGAATCTTTTGCAATGTTAAACAACTGTTATGAAATTTGTAGAAGTGGACACAGTATGTTTGAAGCATGCTATTGGTTTTTTAAAATGATAACTAAATGGACATTGAATCACAGATTTGCAAAGTAGTTTATTTTTATAAATATATATAAAAAGATTCAACTAAAAATTATAAAGTAAATTTTAAGAATATTTTAAGCATTTGGGGAATATTTTATTTAAATGATTTTGATTTAAAATTTTTGCCCATCATTATAGTTTGTATGTTGTCTTTAAATTATGTTTATAATTTAAATTAACTTATAACAGGTAATTCTAAAAATTTTAGAAAACTAACTTTTTTAAAAACATGGAAATAATTTAATCTTTTAATTATCACATTTATTTTGTTTTACATTATTTGAGACAATTCAGAGATTATATGTGATATTTTCTGAATTTGTTCAAATGAGGAACTTTTTGATATAACACATGCTATGTTTGACCTTACAACCACTCACAGACCCATGATGGAAAAGCTGACTAAATGCTCTTGAAGTAATTAGGTTTAATTTAGGAGAGATATAATTTACACTAAAGAGTTGGGCCAAAAAACAGAAAATCAACAAAGATGAATTGTGGTGTTTGGAGGAAAGTGAAATAAATTTTGAATTTGTGCTCCCCACATTTTAAAAATATAAAATGTATTAGCAAAACTTATTAAACAATCCAAACAGATCTAGGTTTTGCTATTTCTCTTTTAAAGTGTTTAAAATCATTAAAAAATTTTAGAGAACAATTTTTTGTCTAAATCAAAAGAAATGATGTGTGAAATATCCAACAATGTAACATTCCAATAAAACGTAAATGCTTGCATGTCTATAAAGGAGAATATTCCTTCACACAAAATACTGGAAGTAAATTCTATAGACATTATTTTCTGGCAATAATAGATCAAGGTATAGTCTACATTGAAAAGAGATTTGAACAATTTTAATATGTTGAAAATTTTGCTTTACATTTGGTTTCCTAGAATTAGGAAATTTGCATCAAGAATAACTTAAAAATAATATATGCATCTAATTATTGTTTTAAGAGATGGTAAATATAATATAATATATAATATAATAATTTACATGATGAAATTAAAATATACTGCCACATTCTGAAACAATGATGATTTATCACACATGATTCCATTACAAAATTTGAATGGGATATGTACAACACATTTGAAACTGGTGTTGTTTTAGAATTTCATTAATGCTTACATTTTCTATTGCCTTAGCAAGCAAAATTTCTCCAGATTAAAATTAATACAAAGAAAAAAATATAGGGACTACAATGCCTCAAAGTGGCCTAATTTAGCATTACTCTCAATAAAACACAAATTATGTGAAAGTTGTGATTATAACAATATGAATAGGGAGTGTTGTGGAAATAATGGCATGGCAAATAAAATATTATATAATAAATGTACATGTCTTTACTCAACCACTCAACCAAGCATTCACTGGCCCAACCACAGGACATTCAGCCATGCAAAACATTAATTGAATTCTACCTTTGATAGTTATTAAATTTTAATGATAAGAAATTGTCATACTACACGTATTTTTTTCAGATAAATGATTTGGTCAAAGAGATACTGCTGTTAAATTAAGCATAAAAAAGGACTGTGATGTATCCACTGCATTTGTCAATTACCAGATCACTGGTAACCTGCTCAAGGACTGTTTCAGTGGATTGTGCCGGAAGACGCCAGCTTACAATGGGTTGAGGAGTGTATGGGATCTGAGGAAGCGAGACAGGATCCTGTTGTCAAACGTATGCCCAGGGGAGGAGAGATACAACTAACTGCTGATAGGAAAGGAACAAGAGGAGGAAATTTTGAAGATGAGAATGGGAGAAAGAGAGAAAGAGAGAATAAACTACTAATCTGAAAGATATGGGTAGCAGAGCATGGGAACCAGAGTCCAGGGAGAAAAATTAGTCTTATACAGGGGGAAGTACTTGCTCCGGCTGCAAGTAAGGTTATAGGTATGGTGACAGGAAGATGAAAAGGGTACCATCTTTAGATTCCTGTTTTTACCTTGAAATAGGTACTGAAATATATGCTTAGAGTGAGCAGGAGGTGATTCATTAAAAAATGAGTAGAGAAGCTACTAAAATTTAGTAGAGATGCTACTAAAATAGGGACTAGAAGGAAAAACTGTCTAGGAAAACAACTATTAGGGTTGATGAACAAGCAGTATTATGGAACCCAGGACGCTTAGGAAGGAGGTCCTGATAAAATATGCCGGCTGAAGTTCAGTGGCAAGGATCTTTACAAAGTGTGCCTCAGTGGTCTTAAAGCAAGCAGTATTTGTAGTTCACTGCCTGACAATTGCTTTCTTAAAGTAAAATGGAAAAAAAAAGTATATATATAAATATACATACAGACATACCTTGTTTTAATATGCATCACTTTATTGTACTTCACAGACTTTGCATTTTTTTTTTTTAACAAATTGAAGATTTGTGTCAACCTATAACCAGCAAGTCTTTGGCACCGTTTTTCCAACAGCATGCACTCACTTTGTGTCTCTCTGTCACATTTTATTTAAGGTATGTACTTTGTTTTCTTAAGACATAATGCACACTTAATAGACTACAATATGGTATAAACATAACTTTTATATGCAGCATGAAACTAAAAAATTCGTGTGACTTGCTTTACTGCAATATTCACTTTATTGCGGTGCTCTGGAACCGAACTTGCAATATTTCCAAGGTATGCCTGTACGTATACACACACAAAGAGTTTAATCTGGAGAAAGAGTCTGGGTAAAATCACTATAGAATTCAGATCTCTTACTGAAAATTACAGACTAGCACCCAAATCACATGGCACTGAACTCCTCTGTAAAAATTAGTTAAGATGCCTATTTCCCAAAAGACTCTAAAACATACATACATATGAATATGTAAGAAATTTTGACAAGCGCTTTCTTATTTTCAATATAGCTAATGAATAGACTAAGAAATGCATTTAAAAAAAATTGAGTTCTTAGAAGCCTGTCAAGAATTGAATGAAAAATGGCCAGAGGGTCATTTTTTTTTTTTTTTCCAACATTTGCTGCAAAATCTGGGAAATGAAGGCTGAGGAAGATAATGGGATGGGGAAGGGAAGATAGCTCTCATTCTATTATTTTACAATAATCTTATTTTCATATGTGGCTTGGCCTTCCACCACTAAAAGGATTAGATGAGTGACCAGCTGAAAAAGATACACATGTCTAAACCCATAGATTTAAGGAAAATCAGAGAAAGGTAGAAACATTTGCTCCAGCAATCTTGTATCAGAGCATTCAATACTAACAGGCAGGCTTGGGAGGAGGTAGGTATTAATTGTAATTTTTTAAGCATCTTCTGCTTTCTTCTGTATTTGTCAGAATGTTTTATCGACCACTGTCTTGGGGCCTAGGTTGTGTCAGATACCATCTCTGTGCTTTGGTTTCTTAATCTGCAAAACAGGTACCAATATATTCCTTACAGGGATGCCAAGAGGCTAAGTCTCATGTGGTGATAGCATAACTTGTGAGTAAATATTAGATCTTCTCTCTCTCTCTCTTTTTTTTTTTTTTATTTTATGCTTCATCTTCTCTTTCCAACTTGAAGGCAGGGCTCATGCAATTTGCTTCTGTGTATCCCTCATGTTGCATATAGGGGTACACAGCTTTGTATGTTCATTAAATATTTTGAAGAGTCACTGAAAAAGAAAGGATGCTGTTAACTCTTTTATAGATTTTTTTTAAAAATTAAGTCTTAGCATTATGTAACCATTTATTTCCTGAATCAAAAATTAGTCTGACACATGTGAAAATGAGACTTACTATTTAATAATATTTTAATCATGCTCATATATATGTGTACTCTCTCACAGAGGTTAAATGAGCTGCTTAGATTTGAAAATCTAGCTCTGGTGTTGTTGAAACTAGGACCCTGTGCTAGAGATTTCTTGAGAAGTACTTCAACTAAATCAAGATCAATGAGAGAATAAATGGCATGGAAACGCTATTAAATATAAAATCTTTTAAGAAGTTTGGAAAAAATACAAGGGATGACAATCTAGAGTAAATTACATTTGTACATAAGGCTCCATATACATATTCTGCCATTTTTTTCTCATCATTCCAACATCTACAAATAAGTAGTGTGCAAGTGAGGTGGCACTGAATCTGCACATTTAAAAAATTTGAAGTCTCTATTACTATTGCTCATTTCACAAGATAACTTTTGTATGATTATATATATCCTCAAGAAATATCCCATGAATCTCAATTAAGTTTGTGGGGAATATGTTTGCATTTGGTTAGTGCACCAAGGGATAATCTATAGGTGGGAGAGAGAAGTTCATGATGGAAAATGATGATTCTCAAAGAAGAATTTGCTTCAGTATTTCTCACCATTTTTGGGATCAGGTTCTCCTTCAAATAATCATTTGTAGGGGAAAAGTTTTTGAATCCAAGTATTAATTCAATCAGAATAATTAAAATAACCTATTCATTTAATTGTGGACTACACATGGAAGCTTATTTCAGAGCAAATATTTAGATTCAAACAACTGATGTTTAGAAATCTGTTTAGTAACTTTTAATTTGAGTGACTTCAACTATGTCATTATGATTTTTAAAATATCATTCAAAATAATCTTATTTAAAAATTTTATGTATTTACTATAGAAAAATAGAAAACTTAAGCATCCTTCCAGCTTGAGGTAATCACTATTACCATTTTGATTTCCAGTCCTTAATATGTAGTTAAATACATAGATTTCCTCTAAATACAAGCTTCCTGAGGCCATAAATGAGTAAATGAATGTGTAAATGCATATTTAACAAAATTAGATCACAACGTTAAATGCAATTTTTAAAAAGTTTTTCTCATAAAATCGATTTTCTATTAAGTATATGTTTATCACATGCTTTTAAATGACTACATGATATTTTACTATATGATTATCAGTCCCCGTGGTTAAACACTTATATGATTTCTAATTATTTTGCCATTTTAAAAAGTACTACAATTTTCATCCTTTAGCTCCATCTTTGGGCATCTCTGTACTTATTTTATTAGAATCATATTCTAGACATGAAACTACTGTATAAAAAGGATGCCTATTTTAAAGATTTTTGATTCATACTTTCAAAGTGTGCTAAAGAAAGTTTGTACTAATTTACATTCCTATAGGCAGGACATGATGGTGCCCATTTTTCAGACTCTTACCAATGATGAGTTATAATTTTTATGTAGCTGTGTGATATTTTTAAAACCTGTACTTCATGGTTTTAATATTAGTTGTTTCCATTATGTTTAAATATTTAATTCATATATTTGAAGGTCATTAATGTTTTGTTGAAAATTTCAAAGACTGTTAATTTACTAACATTCTTTCATTAGGGATTTGTCATACAGATTTCAGTATAACTCCCAATATTTTAATATTTTAATTTCATTTCACATAGTGTGTATTATAAATACACATGTATTTGTACATATAATTTGTTTACAAATTGCTCTTTTCCTTTGCCCCTGGGATCAAAATTTGGAAGAACTAGTGTTATAAATCATATAAAATATATAAACTACGTATTATAGGAATAAATGCTATTTTTTAATTATTTAAGTAAACACTTCTATTTTCTTCTAATAGATTTTTACAAATGAAGCTATACACATATAATTTGAGACTTTTTTGTTAAGTTTTAAGCCTCCACCTTTAAATCTTGAATTTGCTGGAATTTTCATTGCTATTGCAAATGAGGTCTTTCTTTCCCTTTCATTGTATACTCTGAGGGATCATTGCTGGTATATAGGGAAGTGATGGATTTTGATCTATACTGTTTTTCAGCCTGCAGCTTGGCTGATTTTCTCACAGCCGTCCTTGCCCATACTTCAAGAAGGCCCATGCCAATCCAGAGCCAAGAAGGGGCAGCGCAGCCCACTGTACTAGGTGTCAGCCGTGACACATTCCAGGGACAGCGCTCCTCCCCTGGTCCACTTTTGAGGCTAGTTGGCTGGAGCAGACCCAGCTCCCTCTCCCGCAGGCTTCTCCCTTAGGCAGCGACCGTGTGCTGGTCAGGCAGCCCCTTACCTGCTCAGGAAGCCCCTTACCCCTTACCTCTAAATTTCAGGCATCTGAATGACACTTCTTCCTGGTTTGAGATGTAAACAAAGATTTTGATATCTTTTTTACATTCCTTTTATCATATTAATGGGATTTGAGAACCAAGGAGAGTCAAATATGTGGGCTCAGTTTTTACCTTGAACCAGAAATCTTTTCAAGTATCAGTTCCGTTTGTAGATGAATCAGTGATTCTTATAATTTGTAGAGTCAAAAGAGTGGAAATTAAAACCTTAAATAGAAATGGTTGTTTCAAGAAGCTGCATGTCATGGCCTAAGAGGTCTTTTGTAGCCAAAGGACTAAAGAAAGCACCAGACACGTTCTGGGACATGAGCTTTTATTATGGGGCTTACCTACAGGATGGGAAGTCGAGTCACGTTGCCCTGAATTCAGGAGCTTCTCTGAATGGTGGCGGGTTCAGAGCTCAAGGTGAAGATACTCTGCCATTTAGGGGAGATGAAAAAGCTGGTTATAAGGGCTCCACATTCCAATGGGTATGAGAGCATAAGACGGGAGCAGGTGGGAGGCGGGATTGATTGTAATCAACAGGGTCAAGGGGAGGATTATAGATTATCTTGTAAATAACAGTATCTCAGGGAGTCTCAGGGAGGAAGTAGTTACAGATTACATTTAGCACAGAAGCCTGATTCTACAAGGAGAATAGGTCAGACATTAATTGTCCTAGGTCAAGCAAACTGCTGTGTGCAGTCTTCAAGACACTTGGGGGTCCGGGATTCCCACACTGCATTTGCCTTTGTTCATTCCATTTTCTATTGTAGCCCTAATCAAATCTCTGACATGATTAATGAGCCCTGTCTTTGACTAGTAGACAAGGAAGATGAATCTATGTGTGTCCTTTTCCAGTGGGGCTTCTGGATTGCGTGAGGCACACAGTCTGGGGAGGCTTTAGGATTTCCTAAATGTGAATAGAGGTCACTGAGTCACCCCTCCCAGGTGCATTTGTAATTCTGATCCTTATTTCTAAATCAGAATAAAACTCGTTGCTTACTTTCAGCCATTTCAGGCAGGAAGGAGTTGCTATGCCTTCCCTATACTGCTGCAGTTACAACTCGCATGGGCTTCATTAACTAGGTTAGCTGCTTCTAGGCAGTGGAATTTCCAGCACTTTAGCCACCTACTTCTGTGCGACCTCTGGAATGGTTTTTGAAAGTTTGAAAGTGCCAGTCTTTGTCAGTGATACATTCCTGAAGAGAATGGTCACAAAGAAGAACACAGCAGAGGTGACGCCCACAAGCTGAATCTTTTGTTGTGTAAAGCCTGTAATCTAATTGGGAGAGGCTTGGCCAGACAGCATGGAGACTGTCGGAATGGCTGGTTGTCTGAGTGACTGAGCCTGGGGGTGCTGGGCCTGGGGGTGGGAGGGGGTAAGTGACTTCCCTGACTCAGAGACTGGAGATCTGTGAGACCCAGGGGCTGAGCAGGCTGCAGCGTGCTTTTTATACCTTGGCTCCATTAGAGAGGAATATACATCCACTCATCGAGTTTCTCGCAGTACCTGGGTTTCAAGCCACGCACTCAGCACAGCTCCGAGTTTCTTCTCCTCTTTTGCCATATATAGAAATACTAGGCCTGCGGGATTGAGTTTTCTGGGCTCAAGTCTTCGCCTGCTGTTCTGTGTCAAGCTGCAGATCTGCTGGGATATTTTCTGCTGCCTGAGCAACTCGGCCTCCACCCTGAATATTTTATTCATTCCGTGCACACTCAGCAGAATAAAGGCTTTCACCAGTGATGAATTCATAGTACACACATTGGCAGCTTTCCTGAACTGTTTACTTCAATAACCTCATTAGCAATTAGCCCTTAGAGTCGCAATTTCAATGAAATCTCTACAAACAAACACACCTTTGAATCAGCTGACAACTGGAGATGGGCCTAAAGAGAAATGGTATAATTAGGCAGGACAATATTGAAAGGCAATTAATTGTGAGGAGAGCATAAAGAACGCTGTGTTCTTTCATCATAGCTTTAAACAGCTGTATAATTCAAAAGGACTAGAAGACAATGTATAATATAGTAAAGATCAGCCTATGGGATGGGCAAAATCAATCAATGTATATTTATCTTATTTATTGACACCCCCCTTCTGTCTCTCTCTGTCTCTCTATCTCCCTCTCTCTCTCTGTCTCCCCACATTTATTGCCTTAAATGTGCATGTTTGAATGTGAGCTCTACTTGGCAAGGTCATTTCCAAGGCTCTCCAGCACACTTGTGACACTAGAGAGCTGGCTTAACTGTAGGGAAGCGTCTGAAAATGAGATTCTCTACATAGGGGAAACGATAGGCATCTCTGAGAATTTTGAAAGGGCTGTATTTGTTTCAGAGACAGGCATTAAAAAAATCACAGGTAACTTTATAAATTGCAAAGATTTTTCACATCTCAGTATTTTTTTTCAAATTTTGTCTTTGAAAAGATTCTGATGATGGAAGAAACAATTGTTTCTACCCTGTTTAAAATATGATGAAACTAAGGCTCTGAGACATGATAGAGACACATTTCTATACATACTTTTGCATTCCAAATGAGCATCACTGTTTCAGTAAAGGTTTTTGTGACATCCTAGCCAAGGCAGAATTTATGGTTCTCTCTTCTCTGTAATAGTATCCTAAAGTAAATCTCTATACTAGCGTTTATTGCACTGTATACTCACTACTTTGCATGGTTCTTTCTGAGGGGAAGCCTATACCTATTGGTATCGCCAGTACCCAGAAGTGCCAGACATATAATTGGTGCTTAGTAAATATTTGTCGAATGAGCTGATGAATAGAGATTTGTGAAAATCAAAGAGAGGCCTGTTCTATGAATTTGGTGAGTCTAACTGGAGGTTACTCAATAGAAGACTATCCTATAACTTGCATGAAGGCTTGATTAAGTTTGAAAGTCTAGGCTTCAATTATGAGGGAGCTTTCATCACTAATGCTAGTTTACTTTTGTTGAATATCTTGCTGCATTATTTTTTTAATGTTAAAATATTCCATGTGTATCAGAAGCCTTCCAGCCTGGATCAGGAAGCCAGCATCCTGAGAACAACTACAAGAAAACAAACAGGATGATAAGACCTTGTCATGGAAACCCACACTTACAAAATGCCAGCTGATGTCACTATAACATTATGGTTAAGAGTGTGTGTTCTGTCACTTATTAGCTGGAGGTTATTAGAAAAAGGATTTTAACCTCTGTGTGCCTCAATTTTCATGTTTACTAGCAGAAGATAATAATAGAACATTTCTCTGAGATGTAAGAATTGAAGAAGATAATACATATTATGTCTGGCTCATAATATATGTTAATATATGGTATCTATTATTATTATTAATAATAAATCTAATAATGAGTAGGTGTGTGGTATGGAATTAATTTCACATAGCACACAGCAAGTATGTATAAAAACAGATGCTTTGAAATATTTCATTGAAATAAAAAAATTCCATCCAGTGTCACTCCTGAACTCCAGATTTCTATATTCAACTCCCTGTTAGACAGATCGATATGGAAGTCTAAGAGGCATCTCCTGTTTAACATGATCAAATCTGAACTCTTGGCTCCACACCTCCTCCCATCAAAATTGCCCTTGCCTCAGTCTTACAGTCTCAGCAATGGCACCTCATTCCATCCAGTTGCTCAGACCACAAGCCTTCAGTCTTCCTTGACACCTCTCTTTCTCTCACATCCCACCTCCAATCCATCCTTGCTTGTCCAGCCTACTGAGACAGCCACCTATCTCCTCTCCATGCTTCCTTTCTTAACCTGCATCCCTACAGCTGATTATTTTCACAGCAGCTCCAGCAGTCCTTTTTAAATGGAAATAAGATCATGCCCTACCTGTATCCTCAACCCTCTAGTGCTTTCCATCACACTTAGAATGGTAATTTTCTGTATGCATATTATAGTTTACATTTTGGAATAAAGAAGATCTTAAAAAAACCTCACTATAGCCAGCAAGAACCTGCAGGGTGGGTCCCTGCTGCACCCTCTGTTCTCATCTTCTACTACTCTTCCTACTTACTCAGTTCTAGCTACTCTGGCCTTGCTGTTCCTTCACAATAGGAAGGCTGCTCAGGACATCTGTACTTCCTTTTTCCTCTTTCTTGAAAGCTCTTCACCCAGAAATCCACCTACCTTGCTCCCTCTCTGTATTCAGGTTGTCAGCTCAGTGTCATGTTCTCAGACTTTTCCTCACCACCTTATTTAAAGCAGTATTCTCTTTATTTTCATCCCTTATCCTATTTTACTTTTCTTTAAAGATTGATTACAGGAATGTGTGCTCCGAGAGTAGGGACCGAACTGCTATAACCTTAGCATCTAGAACAGTGTTTGATACATATTAGGTAATGAATAGATGAGTGAATTATCCTCCAGATAAAGAGCAGTAGACGTAGCAAAGTGAATATAAATAAAATAAGATTTGGAATGAGGCAGAATTTGATTTCATCACCAGTTCTGTTTCTTTTCAGGTGTGTGATCTCATGAAATTATTTAACTTCTTTTGGTGTTCACATCTGTGAAATGGGCATAATGATACTTGAGTTGTGGAGAAGCTTGGTTGTTAGGCATGTAAATCCTTTGGTATAGTGCTTGACAAATAGTAAGTGCTTAAGCAACTGCAGCTTTTGCTATGGACATGGTTTCTTACCCTCAGGAAGGTTAATACTTATGAAAGCTTTTATCCTTAGAAAACAAGATACCTGTAGCCTTGGACTCAGCATCAGTGTTGAAGTCACTTGGTATCTGATAGTACAGATGACTGGGTTTCCCTAAATTGCTCAGCTATTTTCTAATGGCTATTTTTTCTTGAGTATTGTATTTTCCCTTTGAAGTGTGCCCATTTTGGTTCCTGAGACTATGGAGGATTTTGAAAAAAACAATACACTGTACATTGATAAACTGAATCCAGCCTACTGCTATGAACATTATTTTGAATCTTCACTTGGAAAATAAACTTCACTGTGTGTCAATTAACTTCCTCTTGAAACACACACTCACAATTTTCTTAGTGAATTGTTGAGGATTTAGTACACTTGTCAACCTTGACGCTATACTGTGTTCCAGTTTGCAATGCTGCCCTTTTGCCAACACCAGAAAAGGACTAGCTTTTATAAAAGGGGGGTTATTTGGTTACACAGTTACAGTCTTAAGGCCATAAAGTGTCCAAGGTAAGGCATAAGCAATAGGGTACCTTCACTCGAGAAGGGCCATTGGTGTCTGGAAAAACCTCTGTTAGCTGGGAAGGCACGTGGCTGGCATCTGCTTGCTCCCAGGTTGCGTTTAAAAATGGCATTCTCCAAAATTTCAGTGTCAGCTTCCAATGGCTGTCTTCAAAATGTATCTCTCAGCTGCAGCTCTTCTCTCAGCTCCTGTGCATTCTTCAAAGTGTCCCTCTTGGCTGTAGCAAGCTCTCTCCTTCTGTCTGAGCTCATATAGTGCTCTAGTAAACTAATCAAGGCCCACACTGAATGGGCAGGGCCACACTTCCATATAGGTGATAACTCTAATCAGTTATCACCTACAGTTGGGTAGGTAATAATCAGAGTTATCACCTACAGTTATCACCTACAGTTGGGTGGGTCACATCTCCATGGAAACACTCAAAGAATTACAATCTAGTCAACACTAATAAGTCTGCCCACAGAAGATTGCATCAAAGATAATGGCTTTTTGGGGGACATAATACATTCGAACTAGCACACTGTGGGTAACTTAATTACAATGCATCCAGAAGGAAATAAAACAGATGACAAGCTGTGCAGTCCAATCAACCCCTGTACTTTATAGCCATTGCTGCCACGGACAATCCTTTCCTGAGGATTATGATGTATTGAGCGCTAATGCCAGGGTTGGGAAGTGGAGTCACATTGATTGATTAGAGGACCAGCTTGGTGCACAGCCAAGTGCAAATGGCTGCATCTAAGAGTTTGATTCTGCTGAAGTGTTCTTTTTTGCTCAAATTCTGGAACACAGTCCCCTCTGCTCCTCCTAGCTCTCTTCTTCTCTGCAGGCACTCATACCCCATCACATGATGTTAGAAAGCCCTCAGGAATCAGTCTTTCAGACAGACACAAGCTAAAGACTCTGACATAAATGCCCAAGGGATTGACTTCAAGACTCCAAATTTGCACTGAACCAAAAAAAAAAAAAAAAAAAAACAAACAAAGTCACAAAATAGACGACTGAAGAAAGTATAGTACCAGAAGGAGGATAGGCTACTGGAGAATAGAAGTTTTTAATTGTCTTCTTTAAAACAATGATTATGCATTGTCTACAATGCTGAGTGGAAAAGGTGAAATTTGTGCAATGACTCTGTGATTTGATAGTTGATCCAAGCTTGCTAATATTCTGGGCATTATACACAGCATGTACTCAATAAATATCTTCCCTGCTCAATGGCCCTCACATGCTTCTGTTTCCTCTGGCTTTGAGTCAGCAGCCATGATGCCCAGTCTCCCTCTTGTTAGAAAGATGCATTGTCGTGTCTGCCAGCAAAAGATTGAAGTGGAAGAACAGCTGGGAACCAGCAGGACTGGGAGGGGGAAATAAAAGCTGCTCTGTAATTGTTATGCCACTTACGCTGGCTTTCTCTCCTCTTTTTTGACAGCCTCCTCCTATCCTAAGTGGTGAATTCAAAGCTCCTGAGAGCACCACCCTACTTAATCCCCTGGCAAGGCAAACCTTGTAAACTAGAGGCAGAAGTTACTTTACTTTCCTGTCCCCTATAAAATAACATGTAAAGTCCCAAACTTGAAACATGAAGAGAAAAAGATCTTCAATGTAGCCACAAAAATTCTCACATCTTTCTCTTGATTTCCCTTAGTAATTTAAATGGCAATTCAATGCAGTACTTAGCTCTAAGCAATACTCTCCAGGAACACGTTTCTGTTTTTTTGTTTCTTGTTTTTAAAATAAGAGAAATAAGAGTTACGTTAAAATCCAGACTCCAATACTCCAATTTTTCACTGTTTTTAAATCAAAGGACTGAGGATATTTCAAAGAACATTAGTATGTTTGAATGAAAACTCAGTTTAGACCTCTATTGTGTTTTCTATTGTCTTTCTGTTCCCACACTTAGTTTAGACTGAAACAAATGAAAAGAAAGGGATCAGACACGCATAAGTAGATATGATTATCAAATCAGATGTACTGATTTGAACAGGGATGCATAAAATGCATTTAGTTTCTGGAAACATAAAAATCATGCACAGACTGTTATGAGGAAAGATCAATTATAATGAATATGTGTTGAACTTCAATTCTGTGCTAAGTGCTTTGCATATATTATATCATTTATTCCTCAAATTAGCTCTGGGAGATAGAAATGGTAAAGTAGAAAATGTGGGTAATGATAATAACAATTTCACAAAGTTTTTGAAGTGCTTAAATAAGATAGTTAGCTAAATGGATGGCAAAATGCCTAGTGCATTATAGCAATTTTTTTCATTCCCTTTTGAATTTGACATAAAAGGAAACCGAAGCTTAGTGAGGTCAAGTCACTTTTGCAAGGTCTTACCACTGGCAAGTGGTGGCAAAGCAATTCTAGAACCCAAATGTTGTAGGAAACCCTTGGCAAAAAAAGGCAGTTAGTTCCCCAAATCTCTCAGATTCTGCCATGAAAACATTTTTCAATTTCACAGAAAGCTGATGGGACAAACATCGCTGATGTTCTGTGTTTCTCTCTTTAGGATAATACATTTGCAACAAAAGAAATGAACATGCAAGATCTGAAAATTTCCTTTTGAAAGCCTCTCTTTGCTTTGAAATCAAGATTTGCTAATGAAAAAAAATTCTAGCAATGATTTTAATGTGAACTGGGATATGTATAAAATATTCGTAACAGTGTTATTCATAATGGTCCAAATTGGAAACAAACCAAAAGTTCATCAACAAGAATGGATACATTTAATGTTTTAGACAATGAAATACTATACAATGGTGAAAATGAATTCATGTCTACCATAAATTCATTACTAGCATGTGGGTGAATCAAAAAAATGTAATAATAAACAAAAGAAGCCAATCCAAAATGCATACAGTGTTAACTCCATTTATATAAAGGTTAATAAGATGCAAAATTAATATACATTATTTAGAGATTCGTGCATAAGTTCTAAAACTATGAAGAAAAGCAAGGAGATGATTACCATAAAAGTCAGGTCAGTGGTTATTCTAGGGTATTGGAAAGAATTTTGATTAAGAAAGGCGTGTTGAGTGCTTCTGGGGCACAAGTAACATTCTATTTCTTGTCCTTGAAGGTGGTCCTAGGGATGTTCACTTTATAATAATTCATTAAACTGTGCATTTATATTTTATGCATTTTTGGTATGCATATTTTATTTTTCATTTCACAACATAAAAGGTTTTAAAAAAGTATAGAAACATGTCCTATTGGGAAGACATATTTCTTTGACAAGAGAAATAATAGAAAAGGTCAGAATTGTTGAACCCGCCCTCACCCTCTGCCCTATCACCTGTTGGAATGGATGCTGGTCAGGCCAGCAAAGCTCTGCAGCAGCAGTGGCTCCCTGCCATCCTCCTGGTCACCCCGTGAGCTGCGCCACTGGGAAAATGCTTGAATCTTCTCTTCCTGCTGAGGCTGGGAGAAGAGCTGGAAATGATTTGGTAATGTTTGACACTACATTTACTAAGGAATAAAGACTAGTGAAATGTTCTAGCTATTTTGTCTCTTGGGATCATGTAATTTCTCTCTTATTTCAATAAAAAGAATCAGACTACATCCAGACAATAAAGGAACCGCATCTTAATTTCAGCAAGCCCTAATACATCAAATCTATAAGACTCCTAAACCCATGCTATTTCCTTTGCAACATCATTAATAATTATTTTGCATAGTTGCTGAGCTTATTTAAGGGGCCTGCTCATCTGGGAAATTAGGTGTGTCTGCCCCTGATTCCCTGTGTGGAAGGGTTTCAGGGTAGATGTGAGGTTGGAATAAGTAAGCTTGAGGACAGAATGTTTTGGGCAAAAAAAAAGCACAACATTCAGAATGGGAAATAACTTGAGCTGGAAGCAGCGAAAGGGCTACTGGGTGGAAGGCAGAGGCCCATGAGCAGAGGCCCATGAGAGAGGAAGCCATACATGTTAAGAATGTAAGGTTGTCTCAAAAGTCAGGGCCCTGGGCTGCTTTCTTAGGGAAAATATGGCATTTGTATTGATGTCCAAAATAAGGATTGAGTCTGTGCAGGATATAAATGATTCAAGCAATACTCATTTTAAATGGGGAAAAAAAATCCAGCAGTCTGCTTGAGAGCACTACATAATCTCCCTGGCTCCTCCTGGAGCCAACACTGATACCTAATCATGATGCATTTTTTAGACTCAGGCCTGTATGACAAGTAAGATGGGAATCAAGGTGGACCCTAGAGAGCTTTAATACTGAGTAAGGGATGCCTGTGTTTGACTCTACAGTAGAATTCTAAGAAGGTAAATAAGATTAAAGAATTAGATTTTCCCTCATTCATTCCATGTGTCCAGAGATGGGCCTGATTGTTTTGGAAAAAGAAGTTATCTCCACTGGCTAGTAAAGTACCTGTGACATTTTGGTGATTAATAGATTATTTTGTTTGTTAAAGGATATACACAAAATTACAGAGCCACTCACTCATTTCAATTCACTGAGCTTCTAGAATGAAAACAGAAGGATTGGGTCTCTGCCTTTTGTAATTAAGTATCTACAGATGCTGCACAAATCTGACTAGTTGAAATACAAATAATTACTATTTGAATCTAGTTTAACATGGAAAGCATCATGGAAGACAGATCTGCCAGTTGTGTGATGTTGGACAATTTCAATAACTTGCTTATACCTGGATTTCCTCGTCTCTAATCTGAAAATAACCACTTTTCTAACACTGTTATGAGGATTAAATGAGTTAATGTCTGCAAAGAATGTG
The DNA here is from genome assembly GCF_015220235.1 of Choloepus didactylus. Classification (NCBI taxonomy): domain Eukaryota; kingdom Metazoa; phylum Chordata; class Mammalia; order Pilosa; family Megalonychidae; genus Choloepus; species Choloepus didactylus. The sequence goes on along the minus strand of NC_051326.1, from coordinate 29,566,433 downwards.
TCCACAGTACCATGTTCAATATAAAAGGCTCTAGTGCCATGCTTTCTCCCAAATGTTGTCAAATGTTTGGGTTCAATTAGAAATCTACTTACAGGAAGATAAACTAATATCATTATATTGGATATTTTGGAACATGTGAGATCCATCATTTATAATGTATGAATGATTTTAAAGTAATATGTGTTTAATCATTTTAAACAACTTTAATATTTTAAACAAGGTCTTTTATATTGTTTATCAGGTGCTGTCTTTATGACTTATAAAGGGAACACATCCTTAATTTCAGTGGGCCCAAGGACATCAGTTTGGTCTAACTGAGCAGGCCAGTGTTTTTTGTTTTATAATTTAGGTTTTTTTTTTTCCAATTGAAATATGTACATAGTTGAGAGCCCAGTTGTCCTACAAGACTTGTGAATAAGCTTACAACAGCATTCCTTTGTTCTCTCACCCATCCTCACTCTCTGAGATTATAGATATGCACCTTTTTCATTAATTTTTCTCCAGTTTACCTCTATACATCTAAATATCATGCTCAGATTGTATTTCTTGATTTTATTAATGCTTGGTTTAAAGTATTAGTTACTGAATTTTCCCTCTGCACATCCCCAACCCACTCCTGCAAACAGTCTGTCACCCTCTCTAATACAGTTGTTGCAAATTTGGTTAGTTCAGTAATTCTCAAACTTTAGCATGCATCAGAATGATCTGGTGGGCTTGTTTAAACACAGATTGCTGAACTCCACCTCCCAGAGTTTCTGATTCAGGAGGTCAGATAGGGACCCAAGAACTTACATTTCAAACAAATTTCCGGGTGATGTTGCTGCTGCTGGGTTGGTGTAGGAACCACAATTTAAGAGCCAAGAGATGAGATAAACATTTTTTATTCACATTATAGATGTGCTTTTTATTGGTATCCTGTGGTATAGTATAGATTTCCTTTTTCATCAACGTAGATTCATCAGACTCATTAGTTATGTTTCAATATCCCAGTTTTTAAAAAACAAATCTCCTTGGGTTTTTTTTTTTTTGGCTTACTCCAACATGGCCTAACTGCTGTTTCTGCCTGCTGCACATGGCTGCCATGTTGGCATCTGCCTTCTCCCGAATCCTGGCAGTAATCTTGGCCTCTGCTGTGCATTGTACACCCTACTTTCTAGATCCTATATTCATTTTTTCTTGTTTGAGAATGTGTCTGAAAATGTTCTGTTTTTTTTCTTCCACCTCATACTTGATTGATGTTTGGCAGAATATAAGTATAGATTGGAACTAATTTCTTTCTGAAAGCACTGTTCCATGATCTTCTGACTTCCAGGGTTGCCACCGAGTAGTTTAATGTTGATCTGATTCATGATCATTTGTATGAAACCAGTTTTCTCTCTGGAAGTTTTAGAATATTTTCTTAATCTCTGGAGTTCTGAAGTTTTACAGTAATGCTGATGCAGTTCTGCCTTCATCCATTGTGCTGAGCGTGTGTGGGCCCATCCAATCTGGAAACTCACATTCTACAATCCTGAGAAACTTTCTCCAGTTATCTCTTTGATTACCTCTGGATTTCTGTTTTCTCTGTCTCTTTCTGTGACTTCTATATTTGTATGCTGGACATCCTGGAAGAGTTACCAAATTTTCTTATCTTTTCTCTCCATTTTCCCAATTCTTTATATTTTGGTTCTACTTTCTAGAAGAGTTCTTTGAGTTTACTTTTCATTTATCTTCACTTTTAATACCTGACATCTCTTTTTTGTTGTTCTCTTAATAGTCTTTTTCTTGTAGAATCCCATTTATGCTTCTTAGATGTAATATCTTTTTTTCTCTTTGATGCTACTAATATACCTTAAAGAAAAACATCAGTGTATGCTATCTCTGTGTCCTTCCTATTAATTTTGTCTGTTTTGGTTTCTGTCCTTCATAGTGAGTTTTCTCTCAATTATGCAGCAATTATTGATTGTAAATTCCTGTCTAAGATTTGGCTACTAAAAAGTGACTGGACGCTTTGTGCGAATGGTGGGATTGTTTGATTCTCACTAAGCTGCACTGCCCAGGACCATAGAGCCTGTGTTCCTCTATTTCTGGAGAGTAAGGATGAGAAGTTTAGTAGAAAGAATCTGGGATTTGGTTTCTAAGGATGTGCATGTGAAGTCCTGAATTGGCCCCTTAGAAGCTTCATGCAATTGGAAACACATGTCCTATTCTCTCAGCCTCAACTTGAAGACCTGGGAAAGTGCTTGGCACATGGTAGGCATGTGAGAGATATTAGTTGAATGAACTGATACCTTCATCTGAGAAGTGTCTGTCATAATACCCCTCTCCTCACTTTGTTGAGACACTTACATGAGAGGGATTTGAAATATAATTTCAAATTATAAAGTGCTACTCAAATATCAGAGATCATTATTATAGAGACACTATTAAAGAGGCACTATTATTGAATGGGTGCATTTTGGTAGAGCAGGCATTGTAGTGGGCCTTCGTGATACATGTAAGCATTCATCAAATATATGAAGAGTTCTCGTAGAAGAGCAGATAAGAGTCAATGGTGGGGGTAAGATAAGAGATGCATATTTCAGCTTTCTATCAGGAGGAAAACTTTCTGTCAATTGGAGCTTTCAAACAAAGAAATGAGCTGTCTTAATAATCAATGGATTTCCTGTGCATGTTAAAGCAGAATTTTCCAAGAATGTTGCAAAGGAAACTTCCAGCTAGGGATAGATAAGGATGTTACACTAGACACTCTCTAAAATCCTTCCTGTCTTTAAGATCATATTTATTACAGAATTACAGATTTTAAAGCTGCAAACATTACAAATGCTGAAAAATAGACACATGTTCTTCATTCAAATTTACTTGAGATCTTTCCTAAACATTTAAAATGGATCCCTAAAGAAAAAAACCATTGCTATTACATCTGAGTCCTAGGAGCTGATGATGTTTTCAGAGAATGGAGTTAGATAACTATTTTGAAAGGTTTAAGTCTTCCCCTCCAGGATAGCGTCTCCCTCACTGAGGCCAGCCTTCTATCGGATATTTTCTTGAAGAAATGGCAGGCAATTGAGGGGTGTGGATGAGGAGGATGGTGTACTTCCAGTAAAGAGCAAGGTTTTTTCCTTGAATAGGCTTGTTGACCAGAAGACAGGTTGATTTGCATTTTATCTGCAGTGCATCACTCGTTTATGTGCAATGCTGTTGCGCAGCCAGCCTCTGCCTGGATACAGCCTTTTCCCCCGAGAAGAGCTGCATTCATTTGTAACCAACCAGTACCACTTAGTTGACAAGCCAGCATTTTCTTCCTCTTACCAAGACCCAGAAAAAAGCAGCTTTCCTGTAAGATGCTCTTCTGTAGCCTTTCAAGGACACTTAAGGGTCCTAAAATAAGAAAAGGTCATTGTATTTTTGTTTGAGCAAGGATTTGAAGGGTAAAATATGCATGAAATAAAAGCAGAGCCTTTAAACTTTGAGTTATATTTGTTGGAGGTGTAATTCAAGAGAGAGAATTGCACCTTTTCCTTTCATCTCTCTTGTTGAAATCCAGGCGAAATTGGTGGATTAAAGAAAATGTTACCTTGTGATGGCTTTGCAGTGTCATTTTCTGACTAATCTGTTTCAATGCTTAAAAGAATGGATGTTGTAGTCAAGGGTTATATAATGTGCTAAAATTAAGTTTCTATTGGTAATCTTGGCTTAAATTTGATAACAAGGTGAAAGAGTCCATATAATTGCAAGTGTCTGCTGGCTAGTGGACAGTGGTAGAATATCCCAAGAACAATGAAAATATTTCTCTCCCTGGACGAGTTCTCTAGAGCACTGTCCTCAGTGGTCATCTACCCCCTACCTATATGATCTCATGCAAGCCCATGTTTCAAAATACTATCCAGTGACTTCCAAATCTATCTCTAGCCAGGATATGTCTTCTGAATTGCAGTAACATCCTCTGTGTAATGGACATTTACATATGAATGTATCAAATGAATTAAAAATCAACATCTCTTTTTTTCATATATGATAAAGGATTGAAAATCTTACTCCTCACCTCTACTGAAATTCCAAATGCATGCAAGTTGAACACCTAACTGAAAATCATACTATGGCATGAATTGCTACATGGTACAAGACACAACAGAAACTTTCAGTAAATGACCACCTTATTCCTCACACAGCACAGAGTCCACAAGAGCCGGGGAAGAAACACCCTGGGGTGGCCAAAACTGTTTGAGTTGGGGTCAGTAGATAATAGTTCCATGTGCCCCACTTAGCATCAGAGAAGAGAGACAAAGCTATAATGTTTGAGTTTGGTATTTATCCACCCTGGGGGGTGATGACCCTGCCACTGAGAATTCCTGCCTTGATCAGTATCTGGGGCTGCTTGTTCCTAGCTCCTGGGTTTAGGGTTTTTGATCAGGCCTTTTTATTAGACTTAATACCGTGCTCCCACCCCCACCCTCCCCCCACCCCCAGGATGTGGAATGGAAACAGCACAATAGAGAAGGGAGCAGAGGGTAGGTGAGGGCTGGGAGTGGCCACTTAGTATGTGTCCGTGATGTCCCCAGCACATACTGTTTCTTTATTATAGATTGAGAATTACCTAAGGCCCTTAACACAACCATCTCTGTCGAAACTGATTTGGAGAGTGCATCTTAAGCCTGGAGAAAGCAGAGTAGGATTTCCTGCTCCCTCCCTGTCTGACTCTAAGATGTCTATGTCTGCAAATTAGATCCTAGTCCATTTAGTCAGCCTCCTGCACTAAAGATGGGGCATCTGCCCACAGAGCTTAGACTATGCCCATATTTGCTTTCCGGATAGGATATATGAAGCACAGAAGTGGAGGAAAGGAAGGCTGCACAAGTTCTTAACTTGACTTTGTGCTTGCTTTTCCCTTATTGAATGCTCTGCCTCCACAGTCTGATGAATTTCTACTCATTCATCAAGATTCAACTTAAGCGTCACCTTCTCTGAAAACTTCCTGATATACCAAGCTTTTTCCTGATATACCAAGCTAATTTATCGAGTGTGTGCCCATAATATGCTGGTCCTGAGCCTGTGGCCTTAGACATACCCCTCACCTTTCCCTGGTCCTGTGTTGTAGGGCAGGGGACTGACCTCTGCCGGCTGTGTTGCCTGGCTGATTTACGGCTGGTGTCAAACAAGGAGTTGGGGGGTGGGGGGGAGCTGAAGCCAGGACATTTCTCCCCTGTCTCACTTCATTGACTGGCTTTTCTAACAGTAGCTGTGAGAACCTCTGAGATTCTTGCTCCCACTGGACATGTCTGCTCTGCCTCCAGCTCCACATAGTTAACTCCAGCTCTAACACCACTTTCTCTCTTTTTTTCCAGCCTATGAGTGGAAGACACTGTCTGCCACTGCTCATCTCTAGGTTACCACACTTGCTACTCTTTAGCTTCTCCTCCCCCATCTCCTGAGCAACCAACTACTTACATTAAGTGTCCTCTATGTAAATACTCGAAATGGTTACATTTCAATCCTGACATACATACATGCAGTGATTTGTATATGCTTCTATTCTATACCATTAATACAGCACATTGTCACAATTGGTTTACATGGGTACATCCCCTGGCATGCTGTGTAAACTTTGCTATTTTTCTTTTCATCCCCCAGCACACGACCTAGTTTGGGAGGTGTTCATTAAATAGTGGATTAGGAATAATTATCTGAAAGTGAAGGGGAAAAATATGCTTAATAGATCTGAAGCCTGGGATGAATATATTAAATGTCCATGGGTCCACCGAAGAAAAATGTTTGTGTCCCTCTCCAGATGTTTGGAGAGAACAAAATATTTACATGGGCAGAGAATTCATTGGTTCTTATGAGCCCAATGTGGATTATTACCTTCTTATCTCTCAGAGTTCTACTCAATACTTTGCTTTAGTGGTCACCAAAAAAAAGAAAAAAAAAAAAATTATCTTTCATCAAACACCCAGAAAAGTACCCCTTCTTTGTTACCCGCAGTCAACCTTTCTAATAAAAAATCTAATTTCCACTAAAGATCTTATTTTGAAGGTATGTGTTCTTTATCAAAATTGATCATCATTGTTCTATGTGCAATCTCTTCTATACACTGTTGTCCAGACAGTCTTCTTAAACTATAGGTGTGGTCCTTTCACTCCCTTTTTGGAAAAGTCTCTAGTGTGCTCATAAGGAACTGGGTTGCTAACAATTACACCAATATCCCCATGTTCTGCTATGTGTATTTGATTGTACTCTAATCTTCTGCATCTGAGAAACTTTGACAGCATTTCTCCTTGTCTAAATTTTCTGTGCTTTTAAAGTATTGGAGTGACCTGGTTAAGTCTTTGGAACCAGAAAGATTTGGGTTTGAATCCAGATACTATTACTATTTACTGACTGTGTATGACTTTGAGAAATTTATTAATCTCTTGTAACTTCAGTTTTCTCAACTGTGAAATGGGGACACGCATATCTAACTCACAGTGTTGTTTCCAGGATTACAGGAGGAAATAGAGAAGATATGCTTGTCAGATAAATACTTTAAAATGCTATTGTTCTATGTTAAAGATAATTTCCTGATTGAAGTGTCTCCTGATTTTCTAAATAGGGCTCTTACTTTAAAATTTTGTAAGACATTTTCCCTTAGTGTCCTTATAGCATTTATATTACCTACCATTAAGTTTGTCTTTTTAATTGAGCCTGTTCTACTAGAGTTATTACTGTCTTGAATAGAGTAACTTGGTTTCACTTTTCTCTATGTCTTTTGCAACAATGATCCCTAGTGCCTGACATAGCAGGCATGCAACAAAAAGTTGTTGAAATGAATTAATTATCAATCCATTGAACTGATAAATTGCAGTATATTCCTGCTCTCTGTGTCTTGTTCTGAAGGGCTCTGCTTGGCCCATTAATCTTAGATTCTTAGTGAATGTGGATACTGAGGCTGCCTTCTCTCAATTCCATTATATTAATGAGATAGCTATGAGGGTTGGAAGAAGAATAGCGTTTAACCCTTTACGAGCAACCAAAAGTCATTTCTAGTTTCTCTGAGTAGCTGACAAAATGCTGGTGTGAGAGGGTGAAAGGGGTTGGAAGGGAGTTTTCTGAAGTGTCAAAGTATATGTCCTATAAATTCAGAACCATCGATTCCTTTTATAAAAGCTGTTGAGGGTGAGTTTTTCCACAACCATTAACTAGTTTGGATCACTAATCCATTTTGAAGCGAACAATAGCCTACACCACTTTCATTTTAGCAACTCAAAGTGGCTTGAGTTCAGGGAATTTAATGGAAATACATTATCTTATTTACACATAAGAATATTTATAATTTACACTTTTTATGCACTCATTCATCTGTAATATTAAAAGAACTAAAATGGATATTTGAAAAAGAAATTATTTCTGCATTTGTGACTCTACTATTTCTACTATTTCCTTTGAGATTATTTGCCAATTTTTAGGATTTCTATTTCTTGAAGGATATAAGTTTATTGCAATGTTACATATTTGTTTAATCTTAATGTTCTTTTCCTGAAATTTTGGGGCAGTAGACACAGATGATCAATCTTGAGAAGTATCTTTTTATACTAAGACATATTAATCCCAATCTTGTGATGACTGTGGACATGCTTGTAGTGCCAAGAGCACCCAGGCCCAACCAAATGCTGCATGGATCACGTGAGAGCATCCCCACATCCACACAGGACGTTGAAGCGCTGGGTGTGGTCACCACAGTAAGCCTGCAGGTGAGGGAGGCGAGCCATGTTGCAGATGGCCAGTCTCTCCTTTCAGTGGCTTCACTGTGTACTATGGACCAGTGAATCTGTGATGAAGGAATGACTGGGTCATCCTGGGAGTTGTCACTGCATGTGGTGATGGGAAGGAAGATGTTCACAGTGATTAATGAAAGTATTCAAGTCCTAATAGTTAAATCTTAGATGAAGTTCTCTTAAAAATCTATGGGTTGTTCAACAGTATTCCTGAAAACCAAAGGGAGTGCCCTGGTCTCTAAGTCTCTGTAAAAGTTTTTCTTGGTAAGTTTATTTTTTCAGTGACTTAAGGCCTCCAGATTGATCCCATGCCAGATAAAGAACATCAACCAATTTCATTCCTCTACCTCATAAGGACAGCACCCCTTTCCAACACAAAGAAGTTAACATGGTCATTGCCCAGATATTCCTGAAGATTAAGAGAATGATTGAATGAGAGGGAGGAGGGGTAACTGTGAAATGGATTTAACAAATGACTGTGACTATTGTATTTCTTTTTAGTGTCTAGTGTTTTAGAATAGACAGAAGGAAATACCTGAAGTTGTTGAATTGTAATCCAGTAGCCCTGATCTTTGATAATGATTGTATAACTATGTAACAAAAAAAAAAGTCAGTTGCCCATGTTTGTATGGATTAACTTCTGGATGCGTTGTTGTGTTCCACTGATGTATATATCTAACTCTGACTGTACAATACCCTCTTAGTTGTGAGTCTTAAAATTGGGTAGAGAGCAATACTAGTGGTCAAAAAGGGGGTGTGTGTGTCTTTTTCTGGAGTAACGAAAATGTTCTAAAAATGCTCATTGTAACAAATGCACAACTGTTGTGATGATGCTGTGAACCATTAATTGCACACAGATTGTTTAGTATGTGAATATATCTTAATAAAATTACATTAAAAAGAAGACCAACATTCAAGTCACACACACAAGTATGGGTTGTTCTTTTGTTGCTCAAATGTGGCCTCTTTCTCTCAGCCAACCCTGCAAATAAACTCACTACCCTACCCTCCCCCTTACATGGGACATGTCTTCAGGGGTGTAAGTCTCTCTGGCAATAAGAAACAGGGCTCTCAGAGATGAGCCTGGCAATGGCATCATGGGATTGAGAAAGCCTTCTTAACCAAAAGGGGGGAAAGAAATGAAACAAAATAAAGTTCCAGTGGCTGAGAGATCTCAAATAGAGTCAAGAGGTCAATCTGGAGGTTATTCTTATACATTATATAGATAATCCTTTTTAGTTTCAAGTGTGTTAGAATAGCTAGAAGGAAATACTTAAATCTGTTGAATGGTAATCCGGCAGACTTGATTTTTGATGATAATTGTGTAAGTATATAGCTTTTATCGTGTGATCATGTGATAGTGAAAACCTGGTGATTGACACTCCCTTTAACCATTTTATGGGCGGATGAGTTATAAAATAATGACAAAAATATATAAATAATAGGGGGGATTAAGGGGTATTGGTGTTCTTTTTTATTTCTTTTTCTTAATATATTTTTCTTTATTTTTGGAGTAATGAAAATGTTGAAAATTGAATGTGGTGATGAATGCACAACTGTACGATGATACTGTGAGTCATTGATTGTGTACTTTGGATGGATTATATGATGTGTGAGTTTATCTCAATCAAATTGCATTAAAAAAGTTCATGGGTTGTTGTTTTAAAGCAGTTTAAATAAGTTGTAGGTGAATACTTTGGATTTGGAGTTATTCCGCCACCTTTCTTTCACCTACTCCTCCAGGAAAAATATTAATGGACTGCCAGAATTTTACTTGCGGAGACATTAGGCAGTATCTTAGTTGAAGTTATATTTAAGGTTTCACATGATTTACCCCATGACTGTATCTCACTAAGGAATTTCTTAAATTTGATTCATATTGAAGGCTTTCATTCCTTTGAATACCACTACTTCACAGATACAACTCTTTCAAAAATCACCAATGAATATTTCTTTATTTTAACAGCTTTATTGAGATTTGATTTATCTACTATAAAATTCATTGGTTTTAATTGTAAAATTCAATGGCTATAGTACATTACGGAGTTTTCGGTCATCACTACAATCTAATTTTAGACTATTTTCATAACCCCCAAAAGAAACGTCATTCCCATGAGCAGTCACTCCTATTCCCACCAACCCTCCAACCGAAGGTAACCACTAATCTACTTTCTGCCTATTCTGGACATTTCATATAAATGGAATCATACAATATGTGGTCTTTTGTGACTGGCTTCTTTTAACATAATGTTTTCAAGATTCATCCATGTTGTGGCACATACTAGTACTTTTTTTTTTTTTTCAGTTGCCAATTGTTTTCTTTCAGTATATTAAACACAGCATACCACTGCCCTCTTGCTTCATTGATGTCTGATGAGACATAAGCACTTAGTCTTATTTGGCTTCCCTTGTATGTGGTGAATTGCTTTTCTCTTACTGCTTTCAGAATTTTGAACTTCTCTTTGACATTTGACAGTCTGATTAGTATGTGTCTTTGAGTGGGTCTATTCAGACTTATTCTATTTGGAGTATGTTGGGCTTCTTGGATTTGCATATTTATAAGGATTGGGAAATTTTCAGCCATTATTTCCTCAAATCTTCCTCCTGGCCCTTTTCCCCATTTCTTCTCCTTCTAGAACACTCTATCATGTGTTTCTATGCTTCATATTGTCAATCATCTCCCTGAGACCCTGCACAAATTTTTCCATTTTTTCTCCATTTGTTTTTTTGTGTGTTCAAATTCAGTTGCTCTGTCTTCTGGCACACTGATCCTTTCTTTTGCCTCTTCAAATCTGCTGTTGTGTGTCTCTAGTATATTTTAAATTTCATCTACAGTGTATTTCATTTCCGTAAGTTCTGTTATTTTTCTACGTATTCTTTCAAATTATTCTTTAAGCTCACCTAGTGTCTTCTTAATATCCTTTATCTCTTTAGCCATCTCAATGAATTTGTTTAGGGGATATGTTTGAACATCTTTGATTAGTTGTTGCAAATTCTGTGTCTCCTCTGACTTTTTAATTTGATATGGCCCTTTGACTGGGCCATATCTTCCTGTATTTTAGTTTGTCTTGTGATTTTTTTGCTGATGTCAGGTCATCTGATTATCTTGAGAGTTTATTCTGAAGGTTGGTTTCTCTCTCTTGTCTGTTATTTAGTTGTTGCTTGGGTTTGTGTTAGGGCACTGCTTTTACAGTTAGATTGCTAGTTTTTCCCAGCCAAAACAGGAACTGATATCCATGCAGTGGGTACAGATCAGCTCCAATGGGCCTGTACAGGATCTGGAAAGACTCCAAATAGTCCTTCTTTATTCCCCTGTACTTTCTGGCCTGCCTGGCAGATGGCACTCTTTGGCTACTTATTCTTTCTCTATAGCTGTGGGAACAGTGGCACCCATCAGCATCTGACCAGGTGGGGCTGAAACTGCTGAGTTCCTGTGCTCTTACTTCACAGGCCAATATCTGGCTCAATGCTGGCCTGTGTTCCCCTCTGTACTTGGGGTGTAGGACTCCCACAGCCATTCTAGTCTTCAGCCAACCCCCTCCACAGGCAAGGATCAGGCCATCCACTTTTCTTTCCCTCAAGGGTAGAGGATGGGCCCCAGGACCCATGGCTGGAATTACAGTCTCTGCCCAAGTTTCCTCAGTCTCTTCATACCACACTGACCTAGGCACTGAAATGTCCTCCCCTGTCTCTTGAGTCCCTAAACAGTTGATTCAGACACTTTTCTACCCGGCCACTTGCTACTTTTGGGAAAGAAGTAGGTTGTTCCATTCCTTCCCTAATCCTCCATTTTGGAAGATCCTCCTTGGGGCCCTTTTGTTTTCAGCAGTACTCTGTGACTTGTGTGCTGCCCTGGGTTTCTGTGGACTTGGATCTCTATGTCAGGCTATACAGGGGGATCTAGCTCATTGATGTGAGAGTTTTTACAGTCTGTGTCCCCAGTGGGAGGGCAGAAGGATCCTGGCTGCTGCCTCTGGGCACTTTCCAAGCTGCATGGACCCAAGTAGACTGTCCAGTCTGGTACAAGAGGTTCCTACCTGGTATTTTTCTCTTTCTTCAATTCAGCATTTGTGGAATCCTTCTCCAGTCTTTACCTTCCTCCAGAGTTCTAAACAAGTGAGATTTTTTTTCTGGGGAGGATTTTTCAGTAGATGTCTTATGTTGCCATATTGATGATGTCCTCCTCAATCCTTTTTATTTCTGAATAGTATTCCATCATATGGCTATTCAGTGTTCGGGTTGTTTCCACTTTTGGGCTATCACAAATAGTGTTACTATGAATATTCATGTGCAACTCTTTTTGTAAGTACATATATTTTCATATTTTATGGGTAGATACCTAAAAGTAAAATTGCTGGTTCATATGGTATATTTATGTTTAACATTATGAGAAACTATCAAAGTATTTTTCCAAGTGGCTGCACCAATGAATTCTTATTTTCTATTGTTAATATTGGTCTTTTATCAAATTTTATCATTGATCTCACTGCACCATTTTGCACTGATGACCATCCCTTTGTTTACAACTTCCTCTTACTTGGCTTTCATGATGCTTCAACCTTCTGGTTCTTTCTTTGTCTTGTCTCTGCCTTCCCCACCCTCCACCCCCATTCCTGCAAACAATTTTTGTTCCTGGTTCTTCTCTCTCTACCCTACCTTGATGATTTAATTTTCCAAAGGCTACTTCACTTATCAGACTCACTCTTGGAGTTTCCTCTCAAATCTGTTACCTCCATGATTTTGAGTCTCTTCTGAGCTGCAGTCTCACAGTTCTGATCACTCTCTTACCATGTCTAGCTGTCGGGTTTCAAATGTAGTATATCCACAAGCAAGTCCCTTTCTCTGCATTGCACTCCGACTGCTCTCCTTTGCTTAAACCCCCCAATTGCTCATTTTGACTCCCATAACAATCTCTTGAATTGGCCTAACAGATTATTGTATTTTTTTCCTTTTCAAATTATCCTACATTTTATACCTACATCAATAGTTCAACCACATTCCTGTAAATCCTCTATTAAAAATCTTTATGGTTCTGTATTTTCCTCTAAATAAAGAACAAATTCCTTAGCTGTGAATTCAAGGCTTCAATATTTTTTCTTAATCTTGTCTCACACTGTGCTCATATATAGAGCATATGCTTGAGTCAATTTCAGTTCTAATTTTTTATAAAACAAGCTTCAGGTTTCCCTGACTCCAGCTTTGTTCATATCTTCCCTTGGGATTTCCTGTCACTGAGTCTACATAAGCAAATGCCACAAGGCCATAACAAATGCATCCTTCCCCACAATGATGCCCATGAGCTCACTGGCTTGAATTTATCACCCTTTCGTCCCAATTCTCATAATGTCAACTTTGATTATGTATTAGAATCACTTGGTACATAGCTGTGTTCCTTGAGGGCAGAGGTCATGGCATATTTATCACAATTAGAGCAGCTACCATTTATTGAATGTTTACTGTCATCTGGACACAAAGCTAGGCATTTTGTGTGCAATATCCTCTTTAATTATCAAAACAATCCCATTAAACAGGCCCTAATTTTTAATCTTCATTTTGTAGATGAGTCACCTAATCTTGGAGAACATAAGTGACTTCCCCAAGGCTACTCAGCTCCCAAATGACAAAGCTGGAATTTTAGCCCATGCAATTAATGATGACTATATTATTTCTCTGCAACACTAAATTAATAAATGCCAGCTAAATGAATTTAAAAATGGTCAGTATGTGCTGTTGAAGAAAGAGCACAAGACTTGGTAGTTAAATACAATTCAGTACACATTGAAGTTCTAACTTTTTATGGAGTGTGGCCTAGGGTCTGAGCTGTTTATTCATTCATAAGGTGAAAGAGATAATAGGCAGGGCAAGATTGTGGTATAAAGAGGTGTGGAATTTAGTTAGTCCTCAAGAGCAACTAGTAAATAGCCAGGAATAACTAGTATGTAGTCTGGAACAACTGTTGGGGGACATCTGTGACTGGACACACATCATACACCAGCCTGTAATGGGTTGAATGGCTGAAATTGCAGCACACAACTGTAAGTAAAGTTCCCCAAATTGCAAAACTGGCACCCTTCCCTGACCAGCATGGCAGGCTGAGCTGAAATACTTCCGTCTGGAAAAAAGAAGCTGGTTACCTGAAGTGAGGGAAAGTAACTCAACCAAGTTCCAATTTTAGTTTTAATTAACAAATTTGGACTGCTGAATATAAGCTACAAGTACAGATAAACCTGAGGTTCCTCCTGGAAGAGAGAAAACAGGGCTGACAGAAAAAAAATATATACATAAATAAATAAAAACAGAGGATTTTGAAGATGGTTGAGCTCAGAATACTGGAAAATGGCTGTGTCCCAAGAAAAGGGTAAATAGAACTGAGTACCAACACAAGTCGACCAGAAAAACTGAGGGGGGCAGAGGATTAGCTCTGAAAAGGGGCTTTTGCTCTTCTTCCTTGTTTTCTCTCATTCTAAGCAGTTCATTAGAGAAAGCGTCAGGTATTTTTAATTGTCAGCACTAACCCAGGCAAGGGTGGAGTTAACAGAGTCAGAGAGACAAAGAAGGAATTCAAGTGTAGGAGATAACTCCCTAAAGGGTGTATCTTCCCTAAGAAAACAGGGGTGGGGCCAACTCAAATGGCTGCCCTCCCTCAGAGGATTCAGACCCCAGGGCTTGGGGAGGGGGTAGGGACCAGAAACAACTTAAGCTTGGCTTCTGACACCCTTGGACCCTAGCCAGACCAGCGTCCACTGAGAATTAAAGGGACTGCAACACTTTACACCAGTGGGGAGCTGTAGGCTGACAGGTGCCACCTGCTGGGCAGGATAGGAAAAGTATAGTGTCTGGAGGCCTCACAGGAAAGTCTGACAACCTGCTCCTTATGAATACTTGACACTGATTACAGCTTCCTCCTAAGACTGGGCCTGTCTCATCTGGGATAATATGATTGGGGTAATCAAGGAAACCAGTTGGCTAGACAACAAAAATTAAGAGTCACTTTAGGAAAAACAAAGATATGGCCCAGTCAAAGGAACAAACATATACTTCAACTGAGGTACAGGAATTGAAACAACTAATTGTTAATCAAACAAATCTAAATCAACCCAAAAATCAAATCAATGAGTTGAGGGAAGATATGGAAAAATAGATGAAGGATATAAAAATGATATTGGGCGAATTTAAGGAAGAACTCAAAAGTTTGAAAAAAACAATTGGCAGAACTTATGGGAATGAAAGGCATAATACCAGAGATGAAAAACCCAGTGGAAACATACAACAGCACATTTGAAGAGGCAGAAGAAAAGATTCATGAACTGGAGTACAGGACATCTGAAATCCTACACACAAAAGAACAGACAGGGAAAAGAATGGAAAAATATAAACAGTGTCTCAGGGAACTGAATGACAACATGAAGTGCATGACTGTACATGTCAGAGGTGTTCCAGAAGGAGAAGAGAAGGGAAAAGGGGCAGAAACAATAATGGAGGAAATAGTCACTGAAAATTTCCCACCTCTCATGAAAGACATAAAATTATAGATCCAAGAAGTGCAGCATACCACAAACAGATCCAAATAGACCTACACTAAGACACTTAATAATCAGATTATCAAATGTCAAAGACAAAGAGACAATTCTGAAAGCAACAAGAGAAAAGCAATCCATCACATACAAGGGAAGCTCCATAAGACTATGCATAGATTTCTCACTAGAAACCATGGAGGCAAGAAGGCAGTGGTATGATATATTTAAGATACTGAAGGAGAAAAACAGCCAACCAAGAATTCTGTATCTGGCAAAATTGTCCTTCAAAAATGAGGGAGAGTTTAAAATATTCTCAAACAGACACTGAGAATTTGTGAACAAGATACCTGCTCCACAGGAAATACTAAAGGGAGCACTACAGGCAGATAGGAAAAGACAGGAAACAGAGGTTTGAAGCACAGTATTGGGTGATGGTAGCACAATAATAATGTCGTAATGCTCTTTTCCACCATCCATTACTAGAAATTTCCCTTCACCTCAAACAGCAACCCTACACTCCTTTCTTAACTCCCCATTGCCCCTTCTGCCATTTCTCTTAACCCAAACTCTACTTTTCATCTCTATGGTTATATTCTCTGATAATTTCTTTGTGTTTACTGTGGGGCTTAAAATTAACCTCTTAAGTCCATATCAATCTTGTTTTTCTTTGATACCACCTTCACTTCAATAGGACACATAAACTATGTTCCTATACTCCTTCATTCCCCCACCTTTATATAGTTGTCTAAAATTACATATTTTACATTGAGTTCAAAACCACTGATTTGTCCTTAGAGTTTGTGTATTTTGTATCATGTAGGAAGTAAATAGTGGAGTTGCAGTTCAAAAATTACTGACTTCTATTTGTATTCCATTGTGGTTGAGTAATGTGCTTTGAGTATATTCAATTTTTTTTCTTTTCTTTTTTTAATTTCTTAAGGCTTGTTTTATGTCCCAGCTTATGGTCCCTTCTGGAGAAAGACCTGTGATCACTAGAGAAAAGTGAGTGTCCTGGTGATTTGGGATGTAAGGTACTATATATGTCTGTTAAAATTCTCTATATCTCTTTCTCCTTTCTTTGTTTCTCTGTTGGTAGGGCTCCCTTTAGAATCTGAAGTAGGGCAGGTCTTTTATTGGCAAAGTCTCTCAGCATTTGTTTGTCTGTGAAAAATTTAAGCTCTCCCTCAAATCTGAAGGAGAGTTTTGCTTGATAAAGTTTTCTTGGTTGGAAATTTTTCTTTCTCTCAGAATTTTAAATATGTCATGCCACTGCCTTCTCGCCTCCATGGTGGCCGCTCAGTAGTCACAACTTAGTCTTATGTTGTTTCCTTTGTATGTGGTGAATTGCTTTTCATTTGCTGCTTTCAGAACTTGCTCCTTCTCTTTGGTATTTGACAGTCTGATCAGAATATGTCTTGGAGTGGGTTTATTTGGATTTATTCTATTTGGAGTTTGCTGGGCATTTATGCTTTGTGTATTTATGTTGTGTAGAAGGTTTGGGAAGTTTTCCCCAACAATTTCTTTGAATACTCTTTCTAGACCTTTACCTTTCTCTTCCCCTTCTGGGACACCAATGAGTCTTAAGTTTGGATGTTTTATTTTAGCTATCGTATCCCTGAGATCTATTTCGATTTTTTCGATTTTTTTCTCCATTCTTTCTTTTGTTCTTTCATTTTCTGTTCTGTGGACTTCTAGGACACTGAGATGTTGTTCAGCTTCCTCTAGTCTTGTATTGTGAATATCCAGAATCTTTTTAATTTGGCCAACAGTTTCTCTTACTTCCATAAGATCTTCTATTTTTTTATTTACTCCTGCAATGTCTTCTTTATGCTCTTCTAGGGTCTTCTTTGTGTCACTTATATCCTGGGCCATGGTCTTCTTGATGTCCTTTAAATCCTTTGCCATGTTTTTGTTCCTCGATTGTAGTTCTTTGATTAATTTTGCGAGGAACTGTGTATCTTCCAATATCTTGATTTGTGTGTTTGGAGTTGGATTCTCCATATCATCTGGTTTTATCATATGCATTAAGATTTTCTGTTGTTTTTGGCCTCTTGGCATTTGTTTTGCTTGATAGGGTTCTTTCAGGTTGTTAAAAAAAAAAGGGATATCGATCTAATTTTTCAGAAACACAGTTTGGTGACGTACACTTTCTCTAACTAACCAGCAGATGGCGTCTGTGAGTCACCTATATCCCTCAAGTCAATTCTCAACCTTGTTCCCACGGTGTGTGGGGAAATGATTCTTGTGGGTTCAGCTGGAGAACTCAGTTTGGGTGTGTTGCTGGAGCCATCCGCCCTGAGTGTGGGGCATGTGTATGGGTGGCCAGGGCAGTTTTAATGTTCAAGTCCCCCTGGTTCCCAGAGATTCAAGACCGCTGCAAGAGTCTAAGCCTTCATTTCAGTTCAGTCCCAGACCCTCTTTCTCACTGATCCACAAACCACCAGACTTGGCGTAGTGTCCCTGGGTTCTCCGAGCGGGTTCCCCCTCCCAGCCGCAATCCTCCAGGAGCTCAGCTGAGGGAATGCCGTGCTACGTCACCGGTGCGCGCTGTCCCTCAAGGGACGCCCCGGGCCACCGGGCTGTGTGGCGGCACACTCTCAGCCTGAAGCAAAAATGGCCGAACGGGGCATCTCAGCCCCCTGCTTCTCACACAGTTCCTCCTTCCCAGCTACGGGACAACTGGTGGGGCTCTGGGCTGTGGGCACAGCCCCGGGCAGGAGTTTATCCAGCCCTCCAGGGAGCCAGCTGCGAGCTGCAGGGTTTCTTTCTGCTTCCAGCTCTCCCCTCCGTTCCCCCAGACCCAACGGTATCTGCAGTGGGCTATCTTCCCGACCAGACACCAAGAAGCCGGCCCAGCCCCCTCTTGCTGTGTTTTACTGTGTGGTTCCCACAATCGTGGCTGCAGCTGCTCCTGGGTTTTTCCCTTTTTTTTTTTTTAAAAAGATCCAGCCAGTCTCTAAATGCTGAACCCTGGCTTCCCTAGACCGCCGCGCAGCTGCGGGTCTTCCAGCCAGCTTACTCACTCGTTTCAGAATGCCGACTCCCGGTTTCACCAAGTATATGGCCCCTCTGGAGCTAGGAGCCTTCGTCCATCTGGCGCATCGCTGTAACTGGTATTCTGGTTTTTAGCTAGTGTTTTTCATGGAGGCGTTTTTTTGCCCTGTCTCAGCAAGCTGCCATCTTAGTTTCTTTTCCTTGACTGTGTTTTAAAACATCAGCTTCTGTGTGAGACCAAAGGAAGAGATATATATTAGGTGCAAAATGTATATTTTTTGTAACACACTATATAATTTAACTTCTATGGTCAGTTTATTCAAACAACATAATTACATGGAACTTTGAATAGGGAGTGAAATCTGGTTGGTTTGTACAGGTTAATGTGAAGCCCCAATACATCCCAGAGTAATTTGGGCAGAGAATAAAGATGTATTTGTAAAGCCCCCTTGAGGGACTGGGGGGAAATGTGGAAATATTAAATTTCCCTATCTGGGGAATTAACGATATTCTCACAAGCATTGGGGACTACCAATTTAGAAGGCCGAGACCTTGATCTTGGGGCTTGCCTTTATGATGTTTTTTACTGCAAAGGAGAGGCTAAGCCTACTTAAAATTGTTCCTAAGAGTCAACCCCCCAGAGAACCTCCTTTGCTACTCAGATGTGGCCTCTCTCTCAAAGCCCACTTGGCAGGTAGAGTCACTGCCCTCCCTCCTACATGGGACATGACTCCCATGAGTGTAAATCTCCCTGGCCACATGGGACATGATTTGTGGGGAAAAGCTTGGCCCTGGCATTATGGGATCGAGAAAGCCTTGGACCAAAAGGAGAAAGAGAAATGAAACTAAATAAAGTTTTGGTGGCTGAAAGATCTCAAATAGAGTTGAGAGGTCATTCTGGAGGTTACTGTTATGCATTATATAGAGATCCCTTTTTAGTTTTTAGTGTATTGGAATAGTTAAAAGGAAATACCTGAAACTGTTGAACTGCAACCAGTATCCTTTATTCTTGAAGATGACTGTATAATTATACAGCTTACACTGTGTAACTGTGTGATTGTGAAAACTTCGTGGTGCCCACTCCCTTTATTCAGCGTATGGACAGATGAATTGAAAAATGAGAACAAAAAAGCAAATAAATAATAGGAGAGCTGGGGAGTATGGGATGTTTGGGGTGTTCTTTTTTTACTTTAATTTTTATTCTTATTCTTTTTTGTGTGTGGTAGTGAAAATATTCAAAAATTGATTGTGGTGATGAATGTACAACTATATAATGGAACTGTGAACAACTGATTGTACACTGTGGGATGAGTGTATGGTATATGAATACATCTCAATAAAATTGAATTAAAAAATAAAGTGACAGAATTAAAAAAAAGTGATAATAGTCCCCACTTTACAAGGGTGTTGTGAGAATAAAATGAAACAATGCACGAGAGCATTGTTTAGTGGGTTCTCAGTAAAAATTAGGTGCTAATAATATAAATAATGACACTAATAAAATTATAGTTTTATTCTTTGTTTTAGATAAGTTTGACCCTTCTTGATAGCAAGATGAAAAGAAAAGCATGTAACCAAGTGTAGTCATGACAATTTCACAAAATTCACCATTCCAGGAAAAACCCTTTATCCTCTGTGCAAAGTCACCCATTGTCTTGATCTAAGATGGCGCTAACCAACTATCAGCTGCTTCATAGCTGAAGTACAGTGTGTACATGATTTATGTACCAATATCTCTGTATCTCTGTAGTTATCTATCAACTTTCCATCTCTATCTACCTACCTATCTATTATCCATCTACCTATTTATCATATCATTAAAATGAGGAAGTAACCCTGTTGCTGAGTTTGTAAGAGTGAGGTGTGCATAGTTTAAACTTTATTAAGACATTGCCCTCTTTGTTTGGACTTTAACCTTGCCCTTGCTTATCTCCCTCAAATGGCCTCAAGTATTCAAACAAGTTTTGTTCCTCTTCTTTCTCAACTTGTTTCTCTGTGTAAATCCCTCCTCCTTTTCTAGCTGATCATGATGCAGCATTTCATTTCAAATACTTCCAGACACCAATGTCCATAAGATTACTGTCCCCTCTAGCCAGCTGCTTCATCAACTGAAAATTTTAATTAAAATACCATGCAAGTGTACACACTTTTCATGAAATGGTATCCTCTTTACTATTATTCTTATTTTCATGTAATAAATTCCCATTTTGTAAGATTTCATCCCTAATCAATGGTTTAAAGAATATTAAATCATGCATTAACTTCTTATGTAACACAGACCCCACTCTCAATAACCTTGCCTCCATAAAAACAAAAACTTGTCTAAGAGACCCGGGGAAAGATAGGCAGTTCTCAAGCAAAGGGTGAAGAGAGGAAGAGGGGGATGAGTGTGACATAGTTAATTTTCTGGTCTGCCCAAGCCATCCAAATATGGGTAAGGCACATTAAGATGCTGTACGAAAGATCAATTTTATCAATATGTCCCCAAGTCCACGGTTGGGGAATTGTAAATGGAGAATTTTCTATGCAATTCCCATTCTGTTGTCATTCAGAAAGAAGAGCAGTATCTATCTTTTGAAATTACCATGACATATTTGATTTTTATGTGCCACTTTGATTTATTTGTCTTGGGTTTTATGCATTCTAATGGGAGGTCTAAAATTCAATCTTCATATCCTAGAGGGATTTTATAAATGCATGGAGTAATTTGGAAAATTGAATAATTTTTAAAAGCCCTGTATTTTAAAAGCCTTAGAGAAAACTACAGTAAACATCCAACTCATCTTTATTCAATACTCGCAGCTAGAACATGTAAAAATTAAATCTCATTTAATATAATTCCAAGGAAATTTGATACTTACAAAGTGACATTTTATAGAATTCGTTAATATAAAGAGTGTCAAAAATGCCCCAATTTTTATTAAATTGGTTTCAATTTTACTAAATAGTTGTGTGCATGTGTGAGTGTGTGTTTTCCATGTGGCTATTGAGTTCACACTGATGAAGGAAATTCCTCAGAAGAAATGGACAAATAAGGAAAAAAATAGAGCTAACTATGACTTCTATTTTCTATCTTGGAACAACAGTAAAACTGCTAAACATTTATTTCCCAGGGCCTTTGATTAATCAACAATTTTTAAACTTTATTCTTGTAATTACTCAAACGTACTGGCTAATATAAAATATTTTCTCTTGGGGTGGAGGGGAGCTTTGGGAGGGGTGCCAAAATAATTTGCAAACCTCTATGTTAGAGAATTTGCAGTTAAGCAGTGTCAGTCTTAATTCTGGAAACAGGAATTATCTTGTAGCATACCCAATGGCCTGTGATAATACAATAAGAGATACAGAGTAAAACCGGAACACTATATTTAAAGGAAATTGTATTTTAATGAGTTCTAATCAGCTCTACCACACATTTGCTCATGTCGCTGATTAAAAATCATCCATTCACAGACCTCCAGTTTAACATGGAATCTGGCTATGGGCCTCTGGTGAATCTTTTCCCAATTTCCCACTAAAATACTCATGAAGGAAGAAATATATGAAACCTCAGAAGAACGTAAGACTGAAAGATAACCTACCAGAATCTGTAAGGAATTAACTGAGAGCAAACAGAACCAGGTTAAATAAAAATAACTGTGCAAAAGAAACAGCATAAAAACTACACAGGAAAATATTTCCCCTTCTCTGCATTCCTCTGCTTACCCTGCCACACACACATTTAAACATCCCTGTTCCTGCCAGATAACAACCTTCCATGGTGTGGTTGCTTCTTTTTGAACATCCAGATTATTTTTGTCCTTTCCTTTTTTCAAATATATGTATCTGTTCAGGGCACCTAGAAAAGAACTGCTAGAAAACAACTTACATTTAGGGTGAGAATGAAAGTTGATAGCATCCTAAGAAATGTAGCTCTGATAAGTAAATCACTAATGCATTCTTCTAAGGATATATTTAGGAATTCAGCTTTTCTTACGTATGCCACATCAGCTTAAAATAATCAGAAGCCAGAAGAAGAGAGAAGAGGAAATTAAATGAGAACTGTGCCTGTCAAACTGCCCTCCAACATTTAAAAGGAAAACAGAATTCATCCATTAGGCATATGGAGAGATAAGAAGGATAAGGCAATGAACACATCCCATTTACTGGTAAACAAGCAAGTTGAAAAAATCTCACTGCTTTTTAGGTCGAACCAAGAAATAAGCATGGAGGTATATCCTGGTCTGCCTGGGAAAGCCCCAGTTTGCAACTGTTGTCCCAGTATCTCACCTGGTTCCCTATTTGTCTTGCATTTTTAACTTTTTTTTTTTTTTTTTTCATTTTTAGTGAAGTATTGTTACCAATAGTAGCATTGAAGGTCTGCAGTTTTATGCTTTTATCTTCTGCCATGGTCTTGTCTAGTGGTGTGTGAGAGGAACATGCAGTGCAGAATTCTCACATTATCGCCATAAATATTGCTTCTTCCCCTATTATCTTTCTTGTGCTCTTCCAGGACTGTAATATTTAAAGTAGGTAAGGCATGTTTATTTGTTATACATGTCTCTTGTGCTTTTTCATGCTTTTTAAATTTCTTTTTTCTCTACTTGCTTCCTTTTATATGTGTGTGTGTCTGTGTGTGTGTATATATATATATATATTTCCTATTATGCCTCTTCCAGTTCACTAAAACTTTCTTCTACTGTGTACGGTTTACTATTAACTTACCTATTGAAATCTTAAATATGGATATAATATTTCAGTTCAAGAATTTCCATTTGATTATGTTTGTTTGCAGATTCTAATTCTATTTTTAAATTATGCCTCTTTTTATTCATTGCTCTTTTTGTGGGTTAATTTCTCTCATCAGCTATGGGAAATTCTTGGCTATTATTTCTTTAAATATTGCTTTTGTCTCATTTTCTCTGCTCTCATGTAGGGCTCCACTAATATTTGATCTTTCAAATACTCCCCACATGTTCCTTAAGTTCCCATCTGTCCCCTTTCCTTCTCCCCCTCCCCTCCCCTTTCTTCTTCTCTTTCTTATTCTCCTTGCCTCCCACTCCTCCTTCTTCCACATTTTTATTTCTGTGTTTCAATTGGATGCTTTCTATTCACCCATCTTTGAATTCACTAATTTTATCCTCCCAAGTGTCCAGTCTACTATAAACCCCATTGATGAGTGAATTTCAGATATTGTATTTTTAAGTTCTAGCATATACATTTGATTATTTTTATGTATTCTAATTATCTTTTAAAACTCTATCTTTTGATCCATTGAGCCTATTTTTTTCTTCTATTCTTCTGTTCTACACTTATTTATAATCTTTACTTTCAAGACATGGTATTACTTCTAGGGTGTCACCTGTCTGGGGTCTCAACCAAAAGCCTGAGATATTCATTAAGGTCTCTTCCCTCAGATGAGGAATGAATTCCAATGCTTCCCAAGCTTTGTGTGGCTTCTGAAAATTCTGCTCAGCTCTTCAGACTCCCAGCAGCTGTCCTCTGCCAGGCCCTATGAAATCTTGCTCGTGCTTACAAGTCAGCCAAGGACCTCGGTGAGATTTTATACTAATTTTGTGGGTTTCTTTTGGTACTCTGCCCTTCCTCCAAAATTCCAGCTGTGTTATCTGATCTGAACTTCAATTTCTATTTTGTCTGTCCGGTATTACTGTGATGTTCTCCTTGACCTCTATTTTCTGTGCAGTGGTATGCAGTAGTTTGGAAAATACACTCAGAAAAATCCAGTCTTTGCTTGATGGGTATAGAGTATCTGTAAATAAAAATTTGTTTTAAAAAAAAAAAGACAGAAGAAAAGGCAGGGCAAATACAGGGCTTACCCCATTCGCTTCCCTGCTCTCCAGTATTGCCTTGCTGCATTGATTGTTATTCTTTACCTACAAATGGTTGTTTTATATATTTTGTCTATATTTTATAGTTGCTTATTAGTGGGAGGACAAATCCAACACTAAGTTCTCCAGGTTAACCAATGCTAAAGTATTTATTTTTAGCTTTTCTATCAAAAATTATTTCTATCATTTTATTCCAATTGGTAACTATATATGCAACTATTTTTGGTCTTGATTCTATGAGTGCTTTCACAACTGATTGCCATCTTTTTTCACAATATGAGTTCCTATTTTTGGGCTCTTTATTTTGGTCTACATTTAAGTTGATTAGTATGTTTATCAGTAATTTTTTTTAGAATATTTATATGAGCAGATACATTTTTGGTGCTTGTATTCATCTTTCTCTTGTTTAAATACAACAGAAATATTTGGCCATAAACTTTTACCAAAAAAACTTTATAGGTATTTCTTCACTACCTTCTGGTATTTAATGTCATGGAGGATAATTCTAATACCACTCTGATCTCTATTTTTTGATGGTAACACTCTCTTTCAAATGCTTATTAGATTATTGGGATTATAAAACTCAAGACTGTACCTAGTTTTTATACTATAACATTAATTTTTCTAAATGAAATTAAACCGTTTTGTTCTGTGAAAAACAGCCTTTTTTCTCCTCAGGAACATTTTCTTCTAAAATGTTTTAGTATTTTATGCATTTTCACACAGTTGTTGCTTTTTATTGTGAACATTTTCAAATATCCAGGATAGCTGAAGAATAGTACAACAAACATCCATAAATTCACTTCACAGAACTAACTGTGTTAATATTTTGCTATTTTTTTGTAAATGCATGTGTGGACATAAATGTATTTGCTAAATAATTTCAAAGAAGTTACAGGCTCTACCACCTAAAGCTTTTGCTTGTATATTTTGAAAAAAACAAATACATTGTTATACATTAACATGATACAACTATCTCCCTTAAAAAGCAATAATAAGTACAGAATGTCATCTCATATCTGGTCTGTATTCAAATTTCTCCAATTATTTCACAAATAACTTCTCTGGTTGTATTTCTCAAACCAACTTCAATTAGGATTTACACATTATATTTGGTGTTTATGGCTCTTTTTTCTAGACCAGTCTTCCTCATTTAATGTAATGACATTTATTTTTGAAGCCATGAGACAAGCACTCTTGTAGAATGGCCTATATTCTGGATCTGTCTGTTTCTTTGTGGTATTATTTACCTTGTTCCTCTTTCCCCTTTATATTCCTAGGTAAACTACAAGTTAGATTCAGGTTAAATAATTTTTGCAAGAATTCTTCTTGGATGAATTTATGTATTATATATTACATCTCATGATATCAGCCTCTCCCACAATTACTGATGCTAAGATTGCTCAATTATAATAATGACATTTAAAAAAAAATTATTTTGACTGACTTACTCTAAGCCCAATAGTCTAAACCAACCAAGACTTTGCTCAAAAGCATTTTCTTCCATTATATTTTTTCCTGTTGATTTTCTTTCATATATCTCTTTCTTTAGGAAGGATATCAAATATATCAAACATCTTAGATCTCTGTTATCATTCCCCATTTAGCATTTTCACTTATTTATCTTTTCATTTTGCATCCTGGGAGCACTGCCTATGTTTATCTTCTGTATAATGTTCTCTTTTCTGCAGTGAGCTTTATGCACTTGATTCTTCCTTAATCTCATTTTAAGTTCTGCTTTACAATGATGAATTACCTTCATAAATTCTGCCTGATTCCTTCTTTCTCTATTCTTCATAGTTTTTAATTCATCTTTGGGTCATGATGCCCAGGTATTCTTGAATTTTGTTTACACCACAGAGAAGATTCTCCTTTTTTCCATCTTTGTTTGCATTAACCTTTTTTCCAGGAATGCTCTTATATATTTTTTGAGTTTTCATTGTCACTTTCCTCATTCTTGAAATTTCAAAGGCCTTGTATTGGCTTTCTATTGCTTCTGTAGCAGATTACCACAAACTTAGTAAAAAAAAAAAAATACAAATTTATTTTCTTTCAGTTTTGGAGGTCAGAAGTCTCCAATCAGTCTCACTGGTCTAATCAAGGGGTTGGCAGGCAGGTTTCTTCTGGAGGCTCTGAGGGAAGAATCCGTTTCCTTGCATTTTTGAGCTTCTAGATGCCCCATGCATCCCTTAGCTCATGATGGTTCCTCACATCACTCTAGCCTCTTGCTTCCATTACCACATCTCCTACTACTAACTCTGATCCTTTTGCCTCCCTCTTATAAGGAACCTTGTGATTACATTGGGCCCGCCTGGATAATCCAGGATCATCTCCCCATCCCAAGATCCTCAACTTAATCACATTTTCAAATTCCCTTTTTACCATGTAAGGTAACATATTTACAGGTTCTGGGGATTAGGATTGGGTGGGGGAACATTTTCAGCCTAAGACAGGCCCCTTATTAATTTTGAGATTTTATTCTTTGATCTTTGGCTAGGATGAGGTGGATTCTGAGCTGGCTTTAAAATTGACTCCTTACTTGACTGCTTTTGAAGAACTAGTTGATCTGTATTCACGTTACCAGTTCTTTGATCCCAACATTCTTGGTGAAGGAGCTGAGGTGCAGTTACCTCATGGGGAACTTCACATCCATACTGCTTTGTTGCCTAGATCTCCCACCAGGTATCTGGAGCTAATTTCCTGTTCTGCCCTGTCTCCACAGGGGAGAGCTGTCCAGCTGATTTCCTTGCACCACCCCGAAGGTTGTGATGATGATGGTGATGATTATAATGATGAGAATATTGGTAACAGTAGCTACTCATATTGAGTGCTTATCATAAGCTAGGCATCATGAGTAAAGTTTTGCATATATTGTTCCATGTCCTCATTTCCACCAATCTATGAGATAAGTACCATATTATTACTGTTTTACATTTGAGGAAATAAGGCACAGAAAGAATAATGAACCAGCCTGCAGTCACACGGAGAGGAAGTAGCAGGGCTGAGACAGAGCTTCATTTTCACAGGTTTTTGTTTACTGTAGCAAACCTCCCCCTAGGGTCTCCTAGCAGAGTTAGTTCGGAATGCTAGTTCAGAACGCTTTGCTATACAGCAACATCTTACCTTTGCCCTTACAACTTGGGATTTGTTAGCAGGAACCTACTAGTATGCCTTTTATTTAGAACTTTTGGCATTATATTGCTTTTCTGAGGGAAGCAGTAGTGAGTTGGTCCTTTGTGTTTCCATATATTCCTTTTTGCACTATATTTAGCAGAGTGTCTTCATGTTTTGTAGTATGTGGGAAACATGATTTTCTAGTTTCCAGTGTTGATACATATTTTCTCTGGATTTTATATTCCTCTAGTCATTTCAGTACAATTTAAGAAAGAACATGTCTTAGATGTTTATATTCTAGATGCCGTCATTCTAGGAAGTCCTGTTTATTTCTCTTTTTGTGTGGTTTATTTTTAGGCATTTAAATGAACTGTTTACCATCTCCATCATTAATTTCAAACTTTCAAATCCTTGATGGTCTACTGTTTAGAATCATCTTAAATCTTTTCTTTTTATGTCATAACTTAACTGCGTTAGCCAACTGTTCTCAGGTTGATTTGCTTCATCTTTATTTGGATTACTGGTGCCCAGTTTTAGATTTAATTTGATAGTTTAATTAGGATGAGATTTTCTTTCAAATAAGCAAAGCACTTTCTTTTTTGTGCTGCTAATTGTGGTCTTCTCAATTTTCTTTCTTTTTTTCTTTTTCTTTTTTTTTAAATCACCAAGCTTATCTAAGTAGGCAAATAGGTTTTCTTTTATACTTTAGCATTTATAGAAGATCAGACTCACCACTGTGTGTTATTGTAAAAGGTTCCTAAGAGACCTGGACTTTAGCCCCAGCTCTTTTGTTTCCTTGTTCCATGACATTAACTTCCCTTTGTTTTCTCTATAGAATGAAGCTGTTGAATCAGATAGTCTCTAAATTCTCTTACTCCTTTAAAATTGTTTAATTCTTTGTAGGAAGAGATTAAATATGTTTATTTTTTCCTCAAGTAAATGAAAATAAATTGAATACCATTTCTACTTGGGATACTAGAAAGAAGACTGTAATAGTGGCAGAAGAACTAATTTGTGTGTAAGAGGGTAACTTTATAACACATTTCATTTGCATGTCATAGAATTTAGGCACGGGGAAACCTCCATTCTGAAAGCCCATGACCTTTCAGGGAGAAGGGGAAAAGTGTGGCATTCAGACAAACACATTTCATTAGCACTTCTCAAGTTCTTATAATGCAGGTTTTCATTTTCCCTAAGAGCTCTTAAAATCTTTGCAGCAGAAGATATTTGATTAGTCATAAAAGCATTTCACAACACATAGAGCTGCTATAAGGGGACAGAGAGTCTAGGTGGAATTGAACCCAGGTCAGAATGCTGAAATCTGTATCAGCTGTTCTTGAAGCTTAACACATTATAAATTTATGCACTGCATATGGCAAGTGAGGGTGAATTGGAAACGAGCAACACAGACTTTCTGTGTATAAGCATATTCTTCCTTGCAGATAAGAGAAAAAATGTAAAGGAACAGCATTGAAAAGAGAGAGTCTCTTGGCAAGCAAGAAATTTTATATTTTTAAAAAGTTAATTTCTGTGACAGAAAGGATATTAATTAAGATACATAAGATCTTTCTTTAGTTATTATAGTTTTCTTTGTATTAGATCCATGACATATTCTGAGAATCAATCTGGTGATTTCCTGGGTCAAATAAAAAGAAAGGTTTGCTTGAATATATTCAAATTTCTGCCCAAATCTCAGAGTATAAAAGCCTGAATATTGAAATGATAAAAATTATGTTAGTTTAGAATAAGTTATATAAAGGAGAAAAAAAAATCTACAGATTGGATATAAGGTACGGGCCAAGGAAAAGATATTCATCATTAGTCCCTGTGTTAAATGAAAATGGGTAGTTGAGAGCTCTTGGGTGCATTTGATGTCTTGAGGTCTTGCTGAGAATACAGCTGCTGGCTCTATATATGGACTTAATTCTGATGCTGAGAGAACAAAAGCATACATCCCACAATAATGAGATTACTGGGACAGCTCCCAAATCTAGACAGCTGAGCCAAATCAATAGATGCTTTTTCTTCCCCTTAAAATTGCCGAACCCATTAGAAAGGCCAATATGCTTCATGATCAGACCTCTGGAACTTAGAGACTGCATGCCAAGCTCCCTCTGGCATTTTGCAAATTAAAAATTTAAATGCAAGGATGATTCCAAACTATGATCACACCATCAAATTTGGACAATTTCCCTGGGTTAAGCATTCCTATTTCTCTTTTAAAAATGCCTACACATTTTGAGCATACAGATTGTGCACAGTTTTTCAAGGTATGGTGGAAAGTGTAAGGACTTTTAAGTCACAGACTGAGGGGTAGAATCCAAGCTACTGACTGCACCTGTGAGCTAGCTATATGGCTTTTGTGCACTCACTTAGCTGCAAATTAAAGCAATGATATATCCTTTCCTTCTTTGTAAAACTAAAAAATTGGTGAAGACAAAATCCAGAAATTACTTTAAGGAAATAATTAATGATGTGGATAAATATTCAGCTCCAATGCTATTCCTTGCAGCATTGTGTATATAACTGAAATAAACTGTTTTAGCAACAAGGGATTGCTTAAATAAATTATGGCCTGTTCATACAATGGATTATCATGCAAACATTTAAATTACAACTTAAAAGGATATTTTAGATATCGGTCAAGATATATTATGAAGATTTGAGATACATTATGAAGTTGAAAAACAGAATTATGGTCTTCCTGGTATGGTATCATTGTGTGCATGGTTATGTATATGCACAGCACACTTACACAACATGCATACTCATACACATAACATATCTAGAAAAGGATATCTACTAAATTGTGAACAGTGTGTATAGTGTGATTATGGCTGAGTTTTGCTTCTTGATGCCTCTCTGTAATAAACATCTTTTACTTTATAAGGAATAAAATGCAAAGACAGATTGAGACTCTGACTGTGCAAAGGAATATCACAGCACACAAATTGATAAGTATCAGGGTCATCATCCTGCTTTCAGTGAGAACTCCTGAAGCACATATTATGAAATCCAAAATATGAAATGGGAAGACCACAGTCTGAAACTGAATATGATTAAGGAGATTAACAGTGAGTGAAATCTTCAAGCTATTCACAGACTAAAAGGTCTGTCAAACTACAGAAAGTAATGTGCAACTTTGTAACGATAAACAAAGAGGGTATTTTCGTCGCAGGGCAATGTTCAGTGATAGCATTCGCATCGTCTATGGTGAAGCAATGGAGTAAAATGGCTAAGTGCAAAGTCTGACATCAGATATGACTGGGTATAATTCGAAACCATGTACAGGCCATGTGACCTGTGTCAACTTCAAACCACTGAAATTTAGTTTCCTTGTCTGTCAATGGAGAATACTAATGAGAGTAATGAACATTATCTTAATCACAGTTAGCACTTATTAAGTGCTTACTAAATTCTAAGCTTTACTTGTATCATCCGCCTCGGATTGTTCTGGAGATTGGGTGTGTCTGTAAAGCATTTAACATAGTACCCAAGCACACAACAAATACTCAATAAATGCAAGTTATCAGTGCAGCTACAGGCATACAAATGGTAATTACTTATTAATGAACTATCACTTGCATCTACAATTCATAAAGCTTTATATTACAAAACAGGGAGAAGAAATAAATGAATATGACACTTTCTCTGCTCCCAAGGAATTTACAATTTGGAGAAGGAGGGAGCAGCTATAGGAGGGAATGCTGAGTAAGGTCTCCGTGGGAACACCACCAACCTTATGGTGCCAAATTGAAACTGGAGTTTGTTTGTTTTTTTAAATTCCATCCCAAGGATTTTTCAGTGGTGGTGTTTTTCTCTGGATCTGGAGGCAGACAGTTACGTACTATTGTCATGTAAGTAAAAATTGTAGCATTTACCTTCTACTTTGAAATAGAGTTGAAATACCAGGTATGACTCAGCTGGATCTAGGAGTCAAATAATAACTGCCCCTAACAAGACAGAAAAGTTATTCTATTGGATGTTTCTCCTCAGGGAATGTACTGCTTCAGATCACACGATTTAAAAAGCATTTTCTTTTTTCAAACATGAAAAAGTCACTCTATAAATAGGTGACCTTTGAAGTTTTAAACATCCCATCACCTTGTATTTACAGTGTTCTCCTGTATTTTTCAAAGTACATTGCTTCTAACAGTCTTGTGAGATAACAAAAAGTAGGTGGTAGCTTCTCTTTACTGATGATAAAAATAGACATCTGAAGGTCAAATGAGTTTCTTTGCGGTCATATAAGATGGTAGAATGGGGCTCAGGATCCAGCACCCTTGGCTTTCAGCCTTCACCTTTTTTTTCTCTTGATAAGGAGTTTCTTCAATATTTATATTCAAATTTTTGTTGCTAATAACAAACGAGGGGAGCTAACTAACCTATGGGGTCTTGGTATAGAATACAAAGTCCACCACAAATGCACAGTTTCTTTGAATTCCCTGTTTACCTCTTTCATGTGAATTTTACATTCCAACCCATATTGTATCCATGTCAGTGTTTTAATTTCTTTTAAAATTTCCTCTTAGATAAATTTTAATAAAATTATCATTCTATGGAGATGATCTATATTTATCCTATGGCTTACGCACCATCTCCCGCAGTGCCACATGTAGGTGTGCAGGTGTCTCTTTTAGAGATGCATTGACAACAACATATGGAAAACCACTTCTCGGATGATTAACTTATTTTCTAATACACGAAATGTTTTCTCTATACAGTCTCCCACTGCATTGCTGTGCTGTAAGTAGCACACTCTCTTCTCTAGGGAAACGTTTTTTTCCGTCATCCAACCAAGGTTTTTCTTTAATTAGACCACATTTGATAGCGAATAGATATTTTGTCATGAGCAATCAAGGGTTTTCTTTGGGGTCAGTAATTGCAAATACAGACTTTGGAGTCAGGCAAGCCTGGGTTCATATCCTAGCTCTGTTATACAAACTGTATAATTACCCTCCCTGGGTTTAGTTCTTATATAAACTAGAAACAATATACATCACTATTATAAGATGTTAATGATAGGTTGGTATATGGGAAAAATATAATTAATGCAAATAAGGGCTATAGTTAACAGTAACATTGTAATATTCTTTTACTAATTGTAACAAAGGCACACCATCAAAGCTAAATGTCAATAATAGGGGGATATAAAAGGTATGGGATTTTTTTTTCCAGAAGAAATAGGAATGTTCCCATATTGATTGTGGTGGTGAATGTATAACTATGGGATTATTCTAGCAGCCATTGATTGTACACTTAGGATGGATTGTATGGTGTGTGAGTAAAACTGTTTTTTGTTTTTGTTTTTGTTTTTTTTAAATACAAGCAGTAAACTACAAGTGCTGGAAAGAATGTGGAGAAATAGGTACACTTATTCACTGTTGGTGAGAATGTAGAATGGTGCAACCACTCTGGAGGGCAATGTGGTGGTTCCTCAGGAAGCTAAGTATAAAATTGCCATATGATATGGCAATCCTGTTACTAGGGATATACTTGGAAGAACTGAAAGCAGGGACATGGATATGTACACATTGATGTTTGTGGCAGCATTATTCACAGTTGCCAAAGGATGGAGGCGAGTCAAGTGTCTATTGACTGATAAGTGGATGGGTGAACTGTGGTGTATACATATGATGGAATATTGTGCAGCTGTAGGAAGGAATGAAGTCTTAATTCATGCAACCATGTGGATGAACCTTGAGGACATTATGTTGAGCTAAATAAGCCAGAAACAAAAGGACAAATATTGTATGGTCTGACTAATATGAACTAACTTTAATGAACAAACTCGGAGAATTAAAGGTGAAAGTATAGGTTATCAGGAGACAGAAAGAAAGTAAAGACTGGGCAAATAATGCTTTTAAATGGGATTTATGTAAAGCTTAAATGGGGTATTATGAATGCTCAGTAGGTTTTATTATTATAATTCTTATCTTGGGCTTTGTTCTTCATGATCTGTCTATGGATCATTTTCTTCCTCTTTCCCTCTTCCTCTTTTCTTCCCTCCTGACTCTGGGGTTGGCTACTACTCAGGTGGGGCACACTTCCTGAGTAGAAACAAGATGAATCAAAGGAAGGGAGTCTATTTAAGCCTGTCTGTACCAGGCAAGTTTTTCTAGGCTAAGTCATCAAGGTTAGGAGGTTGCAAACAGGGATCTGGGGACAAAGCACTCATTATTCATGAAGAAATGTTCATTTGATTTAATGTATCTTCCAAGTACATGTGTCTCTCCACTTCTTCATGATTAGCAGTTGGCTGAGGATCCACTGGCTTCGATTTCAAAATCCTCTTTTTCCAGAGACAAGCCTAGCTTATTCCGACTTAATCCTGAGGTTAACTGCATGAGTTATATCTTTTTCTCAAGACACTGCTCTAGGGCTTCTTTTTCTTTTTGTCTTCGACTCTTCTCAGATATTTTAAGACAGTCACAGCTTCAATTCTCATCTAAGTGACAGTTTCTAATTTTCATCTCCAGCCCTGGTCTCTCCTTTAACTTTAAGGTCCGCATATCCATCCAACTATCAACATCTCCATTTGTATGTTTCATAATCACCTCAAATTTGACATGCATCCTTTGCCCCTATAGACATGGTACTCCTCTGATTTCCTCAATTCAGTGAAGAGCACAGCCATCCAATTAACTGCATAAGCCAAAACTCAGGAACATCTTTGGTATCTGCTTCTTTGGTATCTGCTTCTGTTTTTCCCACCATACTCATTAAATCCCCATGTCTTTCCTATTAATTCTCTCTCAAACTACATTACCTCAAGTTTCTTGCCATGACTCTCATTCATGCCACCATCACCTCTTATAGGGTTACTGTAACAGCCTCCAAATTGATTCCTCTATATTGTTTCTAGGCATTTTCTAATTCTCTTTGCACACACTGGCTTTTTTAGCCATTTTTTTTAAGTACACAAATATGGCTAACACCCTTCTAGTTTCCTATTGGTTAGAGCTATTATTATAACTCAGAAATCCCTAATATGCTCAACAAATAGGGTTAGTATATAATTTGTCATCCAAACTAGGACACATATAAAAGTGAAAGAGAGTGCTGTTTATACAATTACACCAATAATTAGGACAATAGAGTAAAATGGGAGTCTGAGGCAAACCAGGAGGTATGGATACCCTTCCCATAATGTTCTGCCTGATTTCGTTTTTAAGTAGTCACTTTATACCATACTTTCCTTCATTCATTTTGCACCAGAGGCTTTCCTTTAAATTATATACTATGTCACACTTTTTTTTTCTTCTCAGAGCTTTTGCATTAGTTGTTTTTCCCACCTAGAACACATTCCTTCTAAATTTTACAAATTATACCTTCTCCTGTGTAACTCCTTCCTCATCTTTCAGGGAAAACATTACTTCCCTGGAATATGATTAAGTTCAACCAATATTTGTTGATTGATTGAATGAATGCAGGATCATTACACAATGAATAATGTAATTCTTAATATGTTTGTCTTTTGTACAGGAATGCATATTTCATATAAACAGTAGCCGTGTCAACATGGAACACAGAATTTTGTACATTCAGTAGTATGCCAGAGCCAGCTCATACTGGCCTGCAGGTACAGAATATTACATTTTCAGGAATTATGTGAGTCAGTTGTTAAACACAGCTAGTTTTAAAATTAAATTCTATAAACTTACAATTAAAATCTATCATATTAAAATAAAAGTAATAACAATTCAAAATCCATTATTCCCTAATTATTGTACTGCATTTTAGTATTCACTATGTTCTTGAGGTTACTTATGAAAATTGGACCTGCATGGGTAAAATACTATGTAATGGTGTGCAACCATGCATCTCTTCCCTAATCTGTGTTCAATGACATCACAAAAGTCCCTTGAAATCGATCATAGTAGGAATATTTATACCACGGAAATTAGCAAATGCTACTATTCATTGTTTTATCAACTGTCTAGACTTAAGAAAATGAGGGAGAAAATGTTAGTAATTCAGATTAAATTTATTGTCCACAGCTCTTACATTGTGACTAGTACAAAAAACTATCAGAAATTATTATCTCACTTAGCAGAATGATTGCTGAGGTCATTGACTAATGAATGAAGTTCTGAATTTATCTTCATTGTTTCACTTTCATCTTACTAAAGATAAGCAAAACCATCAACTGACATGTATGTCAGAACTACACTCTTTTGTCAATTGCAACCACAGTTTCAATATTGATATGAGAGTTCACAAAAATCAAGGAAAGCATTCTGTGATAATTAGTTGTTAATACAGAATCTACAATAAAGAATGATCTGCTCTGATGACTAATTGGGATTTCTTGATGACTAATTGGGATTTCTTCTTGATTCTGGTATTAGGATGCATCTTAATCTTGGTTTCAGATATATTAATATTTGTCTTATTTTTGAATTGAGACAGTTATTCTCTTTTCAATATGAGGAACAGGGTACTTATAAGCAATCTATTAATGGGTTATTTGGAAACAGCTGTTTACAAGATAAATTAATTGTTTTCTTTTTTCATTCAAATCAGTGATTTCTCTGTGAATCATCTGACCCATCTATTTGATGCCATTGTTTGGTCAGCTCCCTGCATGTCAAGCTTCTCAGTGAAATTTGATTAACCTATGGTTAAAGGATGATGCATGCTATCTACTCAATCAATAAAATCCTGTTTTAGGCTTCTTTGTATCAGATCTCTTTATGCAACCTAAACATGTTTAATAGAACTTCTCAGGTGACATCATCTTTTTTTTTCTTTGAAGGGAAAAAATGGAGACTTTAACCCATCCTTACCTTTCTATTCGTCTATATTAATTTTAGATATATGTTGTTCATTTATTTCTGAATAAATTTAAATATAGAATCTAAGTAAGAGAGAAATTAGCATTCATTGAGTACTTACTTTAATGCCAGAAATTATATGTGATTATAATTAATTCACGCTCCAGCCTTGTAAGCAGATAATTATTGTCCCCTTTAATAAAAAAGGAAACTGAAAACTAAAAAAAAATTATAAAGTGGTGCAGAGATAGTGGCAGAATCTGAATTTGAATTCAATTCTATCTGACTTCAAAGACGATTCCTTCCACTACAATGGAGCTATTTTTCAGTGGTGCTTATTTCAAACTTCAAAAACCAACTTCTAAAAGGGACAATAGAATCAGTTTTACCATCATTTTGGTACCAAGTAAGCAGCAGGCAGTAGAAAAAGGCTTGTAAGGAAATCAAGAGAAAGATTTAAGTCTCAGCATGAACACTTAAAGGCTTGCTCTCTTGGGAAAGTCATTTTGTCTTTTGTGTGTGTGTTTGTGTGTGTGCTTCAGTTTCCTTTCTTTAAACATTAGGCACAAAATTGGAAGACCCAGTATGTTTCATTTCAGTTACAGTACTCTTAAGTGTTCTATACTTCCCATATTCCACTTAAAGAAAAACCGAAAATATTTCCTTCATGCAGAAAATCTTTTAAAATAATGAGTAGACATCCCAAGTCTCAGAATTATACAAGTAATGAAAAATTGGCTGCTCTTTAGAGACAAAGGGCTGATTGCATTTTGCCCCAAATTATATTAGAATAGCATTTTACTCAATTGTTTCTTCCTTTAATGGATATCAGGCAACTGTCTCCAAGGACATGTGTTGTTTTCCTTGGACTATAAGCACAGCATATGGATGACTAATTTAAAACTTTCAAACAGGAAAGAATTGTGATTTCCACTATGGATGGTCAAAAGTTCAGGGTGGTGATGGGAGTGTCTTCTGATGATTATTACCATGGTTACTAGAGACTCACATGATGCATTTAATGGAGAGCCAAGTGCCTCCTGCTGTGGAGCAGCTGTGATGCCCTGACAAGGTCATGGACCTGAAGATGGAAACCCAGCCTAGAACCATCAGCCAGTATTTAAATAAGTGATGGCCTCTAAGACTGCAGAGTCAAATGCTGTCTCCTAGAATTCTGCAAGGATCAATTAATCAAAGGAAGCAAGACAGGTCCCCCAGAGTGAGATCAGCAACCAGAGATTCAGCCACAGTTAATTGGTACTAAAGGAAATGAAAAACTGCTCTGTAAAAATATTTTTTGTCTGTGTCATAGGAATTGTATATTTTTTCCAGTCATTGAATTATGATTTCTCATCAAGCCCAGTGCATAATTCCTTTTATGGCATCCCTGATAGAATGCCCAGTCAAAAATTTCAGAATCACATTTAACGTTTTGTCCCATTGTCTTTGAAACTAAATTTATTGAGCATGATTTATCTCTGCACTTGGCACTGTGTTATGTGCTTTACATGAATTATCTCTTTTTTTCTTCATAACAACCTTATGAAGTATGTGTTATTATTTTCCCTATTTTACAGATGAGGAAACTGAATTAGAAGATTTAAGTGACATGTCCCTATTCACACAGGTGGCAAGTGGAGTGGAAACAGCATTTAAACCTGGGTCTGTCTGTCTCTTCGGTGTTTGTTCTGCAACACTGTGGTATAATTCTTCTTCTCGTACCCCAATCAATGACTGAATCTCATCCCTTATATCTCCTCAATATTTCTTGGTTCATTACTTCTTCCCTTTTCCATGACCGTTGCTTTAGCACATACCTTCATGAATCCTTACCTGGACTATTGCAAAAATTCCCTAAAGTTGTATATATTCACAGATTACCACTGGAATGCTCTTTATAAATACAGAAAATATAAATCTGATGAAGTTATTCCTCTAAATAAAAACTTTCAGTCCAAGACTACCTCATATACTATAAGATAGAGTCCAAACTGCTTAGTGTAACAGTATTTTTCATAAGCTGGCTACAATTTATCTTGGTTGCTTTGTATCAGCATTTCTTGCCACTTTTCCTAAGGACATCTCTCACTCTAATTTCATGTACATGAACTTCTTGCCCTTTCCTGACCATACTATACACATCTATTATTTCATGTAATTTGGAGCCTATATTCAAGGGTTTATGGAACAGCAAATAATGCCTGATTGCTGTAGCTTGTCAGGGGTCAGGGTGAAAGAGCATATTATAAAGTGTAACATGGGAACAAAAACAAACACTGAGGCATTTGTGTTTCTTTGTTGTTGCTTGCCTGTTTAAAATTAAAAGGAAGTTTTTGCATTATTGCAGCATTCTATTTACTTCCTGCCAAAGACCAGGGCTGGTATACAGCCCTGCACTTTGCAACACTAGCAATCAGAAGCCGAGCTGCCTGCACATAAGCGGGCGGCTGAGGCAAGCACTTTTGCAGAGCACATAATGGAAGGAAGCACAGTGGTGAATCTTCTTAAGTGTGGCAATAGCAGGACTGTGCAGGAGTAACCAAGAACAAGTAGTTAAATGTATGGAAATGGTGTTATAAAAAACACTGTATTATAGGTCCTGACTGTCAGGCATTTGTAGATGATGGGGATGCATGATGAAAATTATAGATAGAAGGATCTGTGTGGAATAGTGTTGACTTTCACTACAGTGGATCAGGAAGAGATTTGTTTAAAGTCAGTCACCCTTTTGTCTTTGAGGATAAGAAGGATGATTAAAAAAGGTGACTCTAGACAAGACCACTTGGCCACAGATGTCAGGAGTGTTCTATCAGGAAATATTAATTGTAGCAATGCACATTCAATGAAAGACACAAAGAATTATGGTCAGTTATGCATAAACGTTTCAATATATGTTTATATGTCCTTTGCCATTATGTAATTCATGTTAAATGCAGGCCTAATAATTATCATGTGATTCTTTGTTTTAATATCAAACTAAGAAGAAAGTCATTTCAACCTTCAAGTATTGCTCAGGACACGTAACAGTACAGTGCTAACCCACAGACCGAATAAGATTCTGGTCTCCAGAGCAAGCAGACCAAGCAAGCAGAAGCTTCTCCCACCCCACTACATGTCCGTTTTATTTCTTTAAAAAAGAATGGAACTTGGACCAAGAGACTGAACCCATCTCGTTCCTACACTCATTACTTTTGTCCACTGTTTCTTCCAACCTGCAACAGTCTTCATCCCTTCCCTGCCCACCAAATTCCTGCTCATTTTACAATACCCAAATTAAGTGTCCCTTTTATGAGCAACCTCCTTATGTCTCCCAAGGCAGTTAGTTGGTCCCTCTTATGCTCCTGTAAGATTTTTAAAAGGAATACTAGCATCTTAGCACAACGTACTTTATACTGCCATTGCTTGTTAGCCCGACTAGGCGGCTGGCCCCTCCAGAGAAGGGATGAGAGCTTATTCTTGCATTTGAGCACCACTCCTAGAAGGCAGTGAAAGTGCTACAAACCTCTGAAGCCATGAGTGCCGGCAATGGAGAGTCACCACCTCCTCGATCAGCCCAGTCTGTTTGAAACCTTTGGCTTCTATCTGAGCTGTAATTGTCCCTTTGCATCATCTCTTTGTTCCAACAATTCTAGTCATGCCTGATCATAAGAATGATCTGAATCATTTGTGAAGAATGCAGATTCCTAGACACTTCCCCTGGAGATTCTGATATATGATATAATAGTCCAGGATGGGTCCATTTTTATTATTTTTCACACTCTTTCTGTTTTAGATTAACTGTCAAGAATCACATAGAACACATCTAATCATTTCTACAGGAAAGCCTCACGTATTTTACAGAAAGCCTACTCTGCATCTTTCCCTGATAGAAACATGAATCTTCTCAGAAGTCACCATTTACCCTCATGCCTTGCCAAGTTAATGCCTTGACTTCTGTATGCTTCCATTACCACTGAGCGGGTTTTTGGGCCGAGTGGCTCTCCCAACTCCAATCCCACCATCAGCCTGGGTAACAAACAGCTGTTCAGAAGACCCATCCTATATGCTGGCCTTTCATTTCCATGATTTCCTCAGTTTCAATAACTTCACCTTTGTTTATCTTCAGCTATCTACTCCCATAGCCATGAATCAACTGAAATTAATTGCCCTGCATCTGATATCCTGAATGTGAACACAATATTCTGTTCAATGATAGCAATCTCTTATTCCATTATTAATAATCTATAAAAACAAACAAAAGCTTGGCATGAACATTATAATTAATGTGAATTATTGAAAAGTTCCTCCTGAGATTGGGAATGAGTTAGTATGCCTCTTCCCACTTCCATTCAACAATATACAGAGGTCGAATTCATTGCTATAAAGCAAGAAAAAGAAGCAAAAATTATAAGGCCCGGAAATGAAAATGCAAAACTTCCATCATTGAAAGATGTTATGATTAGTACATAGAAAGAAGTTATACATAAAACATTAATATTTATAAGTGAATTTATTTAGGTTGCTAAATATAAGTCAATATGAAAAAATCAATTTTATTTTTTTATTTTACATGTTATAAAGAAATGAAAAATCACAATTAAAAAGGTACCATTTATCATGGTGTCAGAAATACCATACGCCTACAGATAAATTGAATGAAATATGCAAAACATTGCTACACTGAAACTCTAACACATACTGAGACTTAAAAAGTTCTAAAAATGGTGGAAAATCCTATTTCCATGCATTAAAAGACTCAGTGTTGTAAAGATATCCACTCTCCCAAAATTGATGTATAAAATCAATGTAACCCCAATTAAAATCCCAGAAGTGGAATTGACAAGCTGATTATAAAATGTTATACAAAAATTTAAGGAACAAGAATAGCTAAGGATATTCTAAGGGAGAACATCATGGCAGAATTGTATTCTTAGATTCAAGATTTATTATAAAGCTATATTAAAACAGTATGGGATTGGCACATAGATATGAGACTGGTAGAAAAGAAGAGACAGTCTAGAAACAGGCATGCACATATATGTATATTTTATAAAATATCACCTAAAAGTATTCACCATTCCATTCTACTTGCAGTGAAGTATAAAAATTTTATCATACCACCTAGTGAAATTTACATGTAATTTGTAGGCCAAGATGTTTACATTTATTTCTAAGAATTCTATATTTCTTAAATTATGTAATTCTAACACTAAAAATATAACCTTTGAATATTATTAAAATATTTGCTGAATTGTGTTTCTTTAAAATACATATGTAACATGTTCTGAAATATTACACTAGTAAGTTTCTCTATGGTAATAAAAACATTCAGTCCATAATGAGAAACTATTCCAACTTTTCACCTTCCAATTCATCATCCTTTTTAGAGAGCATCTACAGATGTGTTAATATTTTTAAACTGGATAAGCCATTAAATATATTCCAGATAATCACTCTATGGGTAATTTTCTCCATTAGTGAATTTTGGAGAGGGAGATTGTCTACTGTATCATATTCCACAAGAATGAGTAACTATTATGTTACTATTTGCCTGCATAAAGCTAAGTCTGAATCTAATAAAAGATTATCTGCATATAATAATTGATTTATTCACAAATTTTTCTACCCTCATGTGCATTTTTTTTTTAAAAAAAACAACTTAAAACCTCAGCAAGGCTATTTTTCAGCAAAGCCAGTGTGGCCATTTGTTCTTTGAAAGAAAGAAAGAAAATACCTAAATTAATTTTGTAGAAATGTACTTTTGTCTCTATTCAATTGCTCTGATTACTGAAAGAAGAAATAGAGACCCTTGCTGTTGTCCATAGACTTTCAGATCATTAGAAAAGGGCAATTTAGTTTCGGTGCCCTCTCATAACCTACAGAAGATGACATATCATTTTGCTAAATATATCAATTAAAAAGTGTTTTGAATACAACCACAGCCAAAACATTTTTATGTAGTGTAAATCTTTCATACGGTTGGCTTGTTGGTAGGAATGGCATCTCTGCTATTGATGCGGAAATCGAGCCATGCTTGGCTTTGTCTTTCTATTCTGAGGTAGGATTGGAGCATTGGTACATCTAAATCAGCAGGATTCTATGGTTGGACTCTCCCACTGTGAGTTATATATTACAAGACAATGAATATTTTTAAACTGGAAGCAGACAATTATTGAATTTATTGAACTTAAGTGTTTAGCAGTTCTGAGAACTGAAGTGCGTTTTCCCAATCAGGGTTTCTATTTGTACGTATAGAAATATTTTACCAACATGTTCACTAGAGAGATTTTTAAATTCTTGATTCTGATATAAATAGAATGCTTTGGAAGGGTGAATTCTATGCCTGGTAGAAAATACGGATTTCTTTTAAAATTTTTTTCTGGGATGGTTCCAAGACACTAGGACATTCTTTATGCCTTTTTGTTGGCTCTAGTTCCTTTTTGGTCCCCCAGTCAGCCACTTGATTACTGGGATGAAACAACACAGCCCTGAGCCCACAAAAACTTGCTGAACCAGCTATAATTTATCACACTTGGTTTCTAAACACCAAGTCTTGCATTCTAAGCTATTTCTTTCAGCAGTGTTCTTAAAGAAGATTTGCTCCCAGGGCTAGCCCTACACATAGAGGAAATAACTTTACACTGTGTGTCTTGCCAAAAGGCTCACCTATCTCTAAATGAAATTTAATTAATAATAAAATTACAAATAATATGAATTAACTCTCCTATAATACTTATTCTATGCCAGGAGTGGTCTAATTGCTTTATAAGTATTAACTCATTTAATCCCTACAACTTTATGGTGCTAGTTTGCTGTTATTTTTCTGGTTACTCATGAGAAAACTGCAGCAGAGAAGTTAAAAGCCATGCACAAGTTCACACAGTTCATGCTAGCATATTAACAGGATTTCAGTGAAGACAATCTGGTTTCAGGTAAAAATTTTAACCACTATGTTCGACTGCCTCTCATCATTTGAGAAATATGTATTGAGTGCCTACTACATGCTCAACTCTGTGCAAAATAAGGTGAACAGAATAGATGTAGCACCTGGTCACACACGGCTCACAGCCAAAGAAGTGCAAACAAATAGAGGCCACTATAATATGCATAGTTAATGTGAAAGCATCTCTTCTGAATCAAAATATGTAATCACCACATAAAATATAATAATTCTTGATATAAAGCCATTAAACAAAAAATCTCAAGACACCAGAAATGATGGCTAAAACCTATGAACAGTAAACAAGAACTAAGGCTGAGGGAGCTCATGGAGATATTTGGGCTTAATCTGGCCTTAATGGCTGGGGCTGAGGTTCTGATGCCCATATAAAGGATTGTTTTCAGGCTGCAGGGATCAGCTGCCCATGGAGAGCTAATATTGAGTTATCAGTATAAAGTTTCCTGTCAGTAATAAATAAACAGGGACTGGAAAAATTCCTCCCCCTGGCTCACAGAAAGTGCAAGGAAGCTCATCATCTAATTGCTGTATAGGGTGAAAAAGAGTCACCTGCAATAAATCATAATCCCTGTTCTATTCTATACTCATGTTGAGGTTCTAATTCATATTCACTCATATAATGCAACCCCCCTCCCCAAAGCCAATAAATTAACTGATCTAGAACAAGTGAATTCCATGTAACCTTTGAAGAAGAGAGAAATAAATATACAAAATAGAGAAATACGTATTGAGTGCCTACGATATGCTCTGACAGAGTTGAAGAGAATTTTCTTGCTGAGAAGATAGGATGTGAGCCACCTTGCCACTTTGAGGGACAAAGGGATAGAGATGGGGCCAGTGAAGAAAAAAAAAAAAAAAAACACCACCACAGAGCCAGGGAGTTAGGGAGAAAACTATGAAGTCCTGATTCTGGACTTTTAACTTATATGAACCAATAATTCCTTTTATTTATTTATTTTTTTTTATCATCATTTTATTGAGATATATTCACATACCACGCAGTCATACAAAACAAATTGTACTTTCGATTGTTTACAGTACCATTACATAGTTGTACATTCATCACCTAAATCAATCCCTGACACTTTCATTAGCACACACACAAAAATAACAAGAATAATAATTAGAGTGAAAAAGAGCAATTGAAGTAAAAAAGAACACTGGGTACCTTTGTCTGTTTGTTTCCTTCCCCTACTTTTCTACACATCCATCCATAAACTAGACAAAGTGGAGTTTGGTCCTTTTGGCTTTCCCAATCCCATTGTCACCCCTCATAAGCTACATTTTTATACAACTGTCTTCGAGATTCATGGGTTCTGGGTTGTAGTTTGATAGTTTCAGGTA
This sequence comes from Choloepus didactylus, assembly GCF_015220235.1. Lineage (NCBI taxonomy): Eukaryota > Metazoa > Chordata > Mammalia > Pilosa > Megalonychidae > Choloepus > Choloepus didactylus. The sequence goes on along the minus strand of NC_051326.1, from coordinate 29,522,192 downwards.
TCCACCACCAGCCACCCCAATTCTTTAGAACCTAAAAAGGGTTGTCTAAAGTGTGCGTAAGAGTGCCCACCAGAGTGATCTCTCGGCTCGTTTTGGAATCTCTCTGCCACTGAAGCTTATTTCATTTCCTTTCACATCCCCCTTTTGGTCAAGAAGATGTTCTCCGTCCCACGATGCCGGGTCTACATTCCTCCCCGGGAGTCATATTCCACGTTGCCAGGGAGATTCACTCCCCTGGGTGTCTGATCCCACGTAGGGGGGAGGGCAGTGATGTCACCTTTCAAGTTGGCTTAGCCAGAGAGAGAGGGCCACATCTGAGCAACAAAGAGGCATTCAGGAGGAGACTCTTAGGCACAAATATAGGGAGGCCTAGCCTCTCCTTTGCAGCAACCGTCTTCCCAAGGGTAAAACTTATGGTAGAGGGCTCAACCCATCAAACCACCAGTCCCCTATGTCTGTGGTCATGTTAGCAACCATGGAGGTGGGGTAGGCGAATACCCCTGCATTCTCCACAGGCTCCTCAAGGGGGCACTACATCTTTTTTTTTTTTTCCTTGTTTTTCTTTTTTTTTTTTTTTTTTTTTTTTAACTTTCCCTTCTTTTTTAAATCAACTGTATGAAAAAAAAAAGTTAAAAAGAAAACAAACATACAATAAAAGAACATTTCAAAGAGACCATAACAAGGGAGTAAGAAAAAGACAACTAACCTAAGATAACTGCTTAACTTCCAACATGTTCCTACTTTACCCCAAGAAAGTTACATAATATAGCAACATTTCTGTGAACTTGTTCCTACTATATCCATCAGAAATTAACAGACCATAGTCATTTCTGGGCATCCCCAGAATGTTAAATAGCTTATCTGTTCTTCTTGGATTATTGTTCCCCCTTCCTTAATTGCTCTCTACTGCTAGCTCCCCTACATTCTACATTATAAACCATTTGTTTTACATTTTTCAAAGTTCATATTAGTGGTAGCATGCAATATCTCTCCCTCCGTGCCTGGCTCATTTCGCTCAGCATTATGTCCTCAAGGTTCATCCATGTTGTCATATGTTTCACCAGATCGTTCCTTCTTACTGCCGCGTAGTATTCCATCGTGTGTATATACCACATTTTATTTATCCACTCATCTGTTGAAGGACATTTGGGTTGTTTCCATCTCTTGGCAATTGTGAATAATGCTGCTATGAACATTGGCGTGCAGATATCTGTTCGTGTCACTGCTTTCCGATCTTCCGGGTATATACCGAGAAGTGCAATCGCTGGATCGAATGGTAGCTCTATATCTAGTTTTCTAAGGAACTGCCAGACTGACTTCCAGAGTGGCTGAACCATTTATACAGTCCCACCAACAATGAATAAGAGTTCCAATTTCTCCACATCCCCTCCAGCATTTGTAGTTTCCTGTTTGTTTAATGGCAGCCATTCTAACCGGTGTTAGATGGTATCTCATTCTGGTCTTAATTTGCATCTCTCTAATAGCTAGTGAAGCTGAACATTTTTTCATGTGTTTCTTGGCCATTTGTATTTCCTCTTCAGAGAACTGTCTTTTCATATCTTTTGCCCATTTTATAATTGGGCTGTCTGTACTATTGTCATTGAGTTGTAGGATTTCTTTGTATATGCAAGATATCAGTCTTTTGTCAGATACATGGTTTCCAAAAATTTTTTCCCATTGAGTTGGCTGCCTCTTTACCTTTTGAGAAATTCCTTTGAGGTGCAGAAACTTCTAAGCTTGAGGAGTTCCCATTTATCTATTTTCTCTTTTGTTGCTTGTGCTTTGGGTGTAAAGTCTAGGAAGTGGCCTCCTAATACAAGGTCTTGAAGATGTTTTCCTACATTATCTTCTAGGAGTTTTATGGTAGTTTCTTTTATATTGAGATCTTTGGTCCATTTTGAGTTAATTTTTGTGTAGGGGGTGAGGTAGGGGTCCTCTTTCATTCTTTTGGATATGGATATCCAACTCTCCCAGCCCCATTTGTTGAAAAGACCATTATGGCTCAGTTCAGTGACTTCGGGGGCCTTATCAAAGATCAGTCGGCCATAGATCTGAGGGTCTATCTCTGAATTCTCAATTCGATTCCATTGATCTGTATGTCTGTCTTTGTGCCAGTACCATGCTGTTTTGGCAACTGTGGCTTTATAATAAGCTTCAAAGTCAGGGAGTGTAAGTCCTCCCACTTCGTTTTTCTTTTTTAGGGTGTCTTTAGCAATTCGAGGCATCTTCCCTTTCCAAATAAATTTGATAACTAGCTTTTCCAAGTCTGCAAAGTAGGTTGTTGGAATTTTGATTGGGATTGCATTGAATCTGTAGATGAGTTTGGGTAGAATTGACATCTTAATGACATTTAGCCTTCCTATCCATGAACATGGAATATTTTTCCATCTTTTAAGGTCCCCTTCTATTTCTTTTAGTAGAGTTATGTAGTTTTCTTTGTATAGGTCTTTAACATCTTTGGTTAAGTTTATTCCTAGGTACTTGATTTTTTTAGTTGCTATTGAAAATGGTATCTTTTTCTTGAGTGTCTCTTCAGTTTGTTCATTTCTAGCATATAGAAACATTACTGAATTATGTGCATTAATCTTGTATCCCGCTACTTTGCTAAATTTGTTTATTAGCTCTAGTAGGTGTATCGTTGATTTCTCAGGGTTTTCTAGATATAAGATCATATCATCTGCAAACAATGACAGTTTTACTTCTTGTTTTCCAATTTGGATGCCTTTTATTTCTTTGTCTTGGCGGATTGCCCTGGCTAGCACTTCCAGCACAATGTTGAATAACAGTGGTGACAGTGGGCATCCTTGTCTTGTTCCTGATCTTAGAGGGAAGGCTTTCAGTCTCTCACCATTGAGTACTATGCTGGCTGTGGGTTTTTCATATATGCTCTTTATCATGTTGAGGAAGTTTCCTTCAATTCCTACCTTTTGAAGTGTTTTTATCAAAAAGGGATGTTGGATTTTGTCAAATGCTTTTTCAGCATCTATTGAGATGATCAATTGATTTTTCCCTTTCGAGTTTTTAATGTGTTGTAATACATTGATTGTTTTTCTTATGTTGAACCATCCTTGCATGCCTGGAATGAACCCCACTTGGTCATGGTGTATGATTTTTTTAATGTGTCTTTGGATTCGATTTGCAAGTATTTTGTTGAGGATTTTTGCATCTATATTCATTAGGGAGATTGGCCGGTAGTTTTCCTTTTTTGTAGCATCTTTGCCTGGTTTTGGTATTAGATTGATGTTAGCTTCATAAAATGAGTTAGGTAGTGTTCCATTTTTTTCAATGTTTTGAAAGAGTTTGAGTAAGATTGGTGTCAGTTCTTTCTGGAAAGTTTGGTAGAATTCCCCTGTGAAGCCATCTGGCCCTGGGCATTTATTTGTGGGAAGATTTTTGATGACTGATTGGATCTCTTTGCTTGTGATGGGTTGGTTGAGGTCTTCTATTTCTTCTCTGGTCAGTCTAGGTTGTTCATATGTTTCCAGGAAATTGTCCATTTCTTCTACATATCCAGTTTGTTGCCATACAGTTGTTCATAATATCCTCTTATAATTTTTTTAATTTCTTCAGGATCTGCAGTTATGTCACCTTTTTCATTCATTATTTTGTTTATATGGGTCTTCTCTCTTTTTGATTTCGTCAGTCTAGCTAGGGGCTTGTGAATCTTGTTGATCTTCTCAAAGAACCAACTTTTGGTGATATTTATCCTCTCTATTGTTTTTTTGTTCTCGATGTCATTTATTTCTGCTTTAATCCTTCTTATTTCTTTTCTTGTACTTGGTTTAGGATTGGTTTGCTGTTCATTTTCTAGCTTCTTCAGTTGATCCATTAGTTCTTTGATTTTGGCTCTTTCTTCCTTTTTAATATATGCGTTTAGTGCTATAAATTTCCCCCTTAGCACTGCTTTTGCTGCATCCCATAGGTTTTGGTATGTTGTGTTCTCATTTTCATTCGTCTCTATATATTTAGCAATTTCTCTTGCTATTTCTTCTTTAACCCACTGATTGTTTAGGAGTGTGTTGTTTAACCTCCAGGTATTTGTGAATTTTCTAAGTCTCTGATGGTTATTGACTTCTAATTGTATTCCATTGTGGTCAGAGAATGTGCTTTGAATAATTTCAATCTTTTTAAATTTATTGAGGCTTGTTTTATGTCCCAGCATATGATCTATTCTGGAGAAAGTTCCATGAGCACTAGAAAAGTATGTGTATCCTGGTGATTTGGGATGTAATGTCCTGTATCTGTCTGTTAAATCTAATTCATTTATCAGATTGTTTAGGTTTTCCATTTCCTTATTGGTCTTCTGTCTGGTTGATCTATCTATAGGAGAGAGTGATGTGTTGAAGTCTCCCACAATTATTGTGGAAACATCAATTGCTTCCTTTAGTTTTGCCAGTGTTTCTCTCATGTATTTTGTGGCACCTTGATTGGGTGCATAGACATTTATGATTGTTATTTCTTCTTGCTGAATTGCCCCTTTTATTAGTATGTAGTGGCCTTCTTTGTCTCTCAAAACATCCCTGCATTTGAAGTCTATTTTATCTGAGATTAATATTGCTACACCTGCTTTCTTTTGGCTGTAGCTTGCATGAAATATTTTTTTCCATCCTTTCACTTTCAGTTTCTTTGTGTCCCTGTGTCTAAGATGAGTCTCTTGTATGCAACATATTGATGGTTCATTTTTTTTGATCCATTCTGCGAATCTATATCTTTTAATCGGGGAGTTTAATCCATTTACATTCAACGTTAAAACCGTGAAGGCATTTCTTGAATCGGCCATCTTATCCTTTGGTTTATGTTTGCCATATTTTTCCCTCTCTCTATTAATATCCTTTATTGTACCCATACCGAATCTCTTTAGTACTGAACCTTTCTCCAAGTCTCTCTGTCCTTTCTTTGTTTCTCTGTCTGTAGGGCTCCCTTTAGTATCTCCAGTAGGGCAGGTCTCTTGTTAGCAAATTCTCTCAGCATTTGTTTGTCTGTGAAAAATTTAAGCTCTCCCTCAAATCTGAAGGAGAGCTTTGCTGGATAAAGTATTCTTGGCTGGAAATTTTTCTCACTCAGAATTTTAAATATAACGTGCCACTGCCTTCTTGCCTCCATGGTGGCTGCTGAGTAGTCACTACTTAGTCTTATGCTGTTTCCTTTGTATGTGGTGAATTGCTTTTCTCTTGCTGCTTTCAGAACTTGCTCCTTCTCTTCTGTGTTTGACAGTGTGATCAGTATATGTCTCGGAGTGGGTTTATTTGGATTTATTCTATTTGGAGTTCGCTGAGCATTTATGATTTGTGTATTTATGTTGTTTAGAAGATTTGGGAAGTTTTCCCCAACAATTTCTTTGAATACTCTTCCTAGACCTTTACCCTTTTCTTCCCCTTCTGGGACACCAATGAGTCTTATATTTGGACGTTTCATATTATCTATCATATCCCTGAGGTCCATTTCGATTTTTTCAATTTTTTTCCCCATTCTTTCTTTTATGCTTTCATTTTCCATTCTGTCATCTTCCAGGTCACTGATTCGTTGTTCAACTTCCTCTAGTCTTGTACTATGAGTGTCCAGAATCTTTTTAATTTGGTCAACAGTTTCTTTAATTTCCAAAAGATCATCCATTTTTTTATTTAGTCTTGCAATGTCCTCTTTATGCTCTTCTAGAGTCTTCTTGATTTCCTTCATATCCCGTACTATGGTCTCATTGTTCATCTTTAGTTCTTTGAGTAGCTGCTCTATGTGCTGTGTCTCTTCTGGTCTTTTGATTTGGGTGCTTGGGCTTGGGTTATCCATATCGTCTGGTTTTTTCATATGCTTTATAATTTTCTGTTGTTTTTGGCCTCGTGGCATTTGCTGAACTTGATAGGGTTCTTTTAGGGTTTGTAGACCTATTGAAGTCCTTATCTCTAATTTATCAGATCTACAGCTTCGTGGAGTACACTTTCTCTAACTAACCAGCAGGTGGCGTCCACGAGCCACCTGTTCTCCACAAGCCAGTTCTCCCCTGCTTAGCCTTTTTGGTGAGTGGGGGAGTGAGTCTTGTGGGGCCCAATTGGTGTACCAAGCTTGCGTGTGTAGTTGGTGTTGCCTGCCCTGTATGTGGGGCATGTTTCTGGGCAGTCGGGGAGGGGGGGTGGCCCTAACAATCAAATCTCCCTGATGATCCTAGAGTTTTAACGCTGATGCAACAGTCTAATCCTTCAGTTCAGTCCTGCCACAGTTTGTCTCTGCCACTGACCCACAAGTCTTTGGTATTGGCGTATGGCTCCTGAGACTTGCAAGTGGGCCCCTCTTCCAGGCCATGAACCCCGGGTCCTCTGTTGAGGGATGACTGTGCTATGTCACAGGTGAGTGCCATCCCCCCAGGGCAGTTCTGGGCTGCTGGGCTGTGTAGGGAGGCTCCCAGTCTGCTCAAATGATGGCTGAATGGGGCTTTGTTAATTCACACTGCTCCACCTTCCCAGCTCTGGGACAATCAGCTGAGGTTGCAGGGAAGGCTAATGTCCACGCCCAGTATTGTAGTGTGTGCCTGTTATTTGAAGCACTTCCGTCACACTGGGTTGTCTGGGGCAGCTCTGGGCTATGGGGCTGGCGATGGGCAGGAGTGTTTCCTGTCCACCAGGATGGTAGCTGTGAGCGGACACCCCCCTTTTCTTGGGAAGTTGTGGTGTTTAGTGAATTTTCCCAGCCACTGGATTATTGCCTTTTGTCTCAGAGCTCTCTTAGTTCTGCTCTTGACTTGACGTGCCCAAATTGCAATTCTTTGAATCTTTCTGTATTGGGCTTCTTAGAGTAATTGTTTTAGAAAAAGTAAAAAGGATTAAAAAAAAAAAAAAAAAAAAAAAGGGCCCTCCTCAGAGATCTAATGGGTTATTGAAATGCTAATAGACAAAGCAACCAGGGCCATTAAGGAAAGGTCCACAGGGCAGAGAGATCAGCTTTTCTTCGGGATTTGCATATGCGCCTCAAGGCCTGAGCTCTGCCCTTCCCCTTTCTGTGTTCACCAGAACTCCAAAAATCCTCCGCTTTTATTTTGGAGTTTTTCATGTTATTTTTATTTTTATTGTTTTTCTATGCCTGTCTCCTCTCTGCTGGGCTGGCAGCTCTCAGATTCTCTGGTGTCTGGTCTCAGTCTATCTATGGTTGGAATCTGGATCAGTAGAATGAGTTTCCGATAAGAGCAGCCACTGCAGTTCTCCCTTCTCCTTCCCGGAGCTGACAGCCCCTCCTCCCACGGGACTGAGCCTGGCAGGGAGGGGCGCGGGTCCCCTGGCCGCAAAAACTTACAGATTTCGCTGATCTCAGCAGTTCGACATTTTAATGAGTGTTGTATGAAGTATGCCCAAAGACAGATTGCTCTGTGGTGTCCAGTCCACGCAGTTCCTGGCTTTTTACCTACTTTCCTGGAGGAGTAACTAAAACTTACAGCTCACCAGTCTGCCATCTTGCCCCGCCTCCCCAATAATTCCTTTTAAAAACATCTTAAGCCACTTTGCTTTTTGTTTCTGCCATTTGCAACCCAAATCCCTAATACTTAGAGTTTCAGTCACCAAAGAAATATCTTCCAGAAAATTAGTAGTGACCCTAGGTTTCTTTTTATCAAATGAGAAAAGGGATTGTAAGTGGCAAGACCTCCTACTTTAGTCGGGGTAAGCCAATCCCCAAAATCATATTGGCTTTAAACAGCGAAGTTTTATTTCCCACTCACATTATTGACCATTGGAGAATGGCTCTGGTTTGGCTCTGTGCTATCTTTATTCTGGGACCAGGTTGAAGAATCAGCTCCTATTTGTGACATTTCTTGCCCTTATGTAACACAAGGCAACAACAACAACAACAACAACAACAACAACAACCACAAAACAGCAGAACCAGAAGATAACTCTTGCAGCTTCTGCTCAAGAGTGGCATAAGTTACTTCTACTGGAATTTCCTTGGCCAAAGAAAGTCATATGGTCAAACCTAATGTCAGAATGGTGGGAAAGCATAATCATCTACAGGAAAGGAAGTAGTTGGAAAAATAATAAAATCAATTCACATTCACTTTGCCATATAAGTAAAATCATGTTTGCAAATATTCACTTTATTCACCTGACGTATCAGAATCAGTGTGATATCTAGGATCTCGTCCCAGTATAGCCACCGCTATCCCCAACCCAAGGTGCTTTTCTCTCTGATTTGCCTAAAAATATAAGAGATTTACTACATCTAAAGGGATTTGTCCTATTTGTAAACACTGGGTGAAAAGTGAATAGTGGGCTCCAGATTTCAGCTCCAATTGCTCGTGTCACTATTGCACTATTCAAGAGTTCTTAACCATTGCTGTGATCACTGTCTTACTGGTCCACTTTAATTTCCTGTGCAGTCTTCAGTGATATTTTTGGGATGACTGCATTCACATAATGCATGTCAGCAGATACTCAATTCTTGCCCTCCCAGGACTTCTCTGAGTTTATACTCATAGACTTTATGAAGCCCTCTGTCCTAGGCACCCTGTGTCTGAAGTGGCTTCCAGCCTAGTCTCAATATGCCTGAACAGATCCTCTCCCAGTAATGTCCTTCCTAAGTTGTTAAATCAGATATCCAGTTCAGACAATGCCTACCCTTGCTGAAAGTTGTCCTTGGGGGCTTTGTGTCTTCATGGCTCCTGATCCTCAGTTGGGACCATCTCAGTCCATCAGAGATTCCACAAAATAAAGGAGCTGGATTTTCAGTCACTTTCATTGCAGGGTACTCCATGACATAACTTTGTCAGTTTTGTCCCTGAAGGCAATCTCCACTCATTGAAGGTTATTAAATGGAGGAAACGTTGCCAGATTAATCACTAAAGGCCATGTTATAGCTTATCCAGAAGGTAATGAATGTCTGCTTGCCTGCCTCACATTTATACAACTAGAAAGAGCCACACAAGTGACGCTTTCTTAAAAAAAAAAAAAAAAGTAAGGAAGAAAAGGAAAGCAATCTGCTCCAAGGTGACTTGTTTTCTCATAGATCAATGTAACCAACAGCTTATTATATACTTCTGCCCAGGCTCTCCTTTGCAGGTACAAATCCCTGCAGGGAAAAAGTATGGAGAAAATAGAGGATAAGAGTTTTCTAGTCAAGTAATATGAACCTCTAGCACAGAAAAGGGTTCAAAGGACTTCTTATATTTGTGAATACAAAGGACTTCTTTTATTTATGCTGAATATTTATCCTAGGTTTTATGCAATAGTTTCAATAGTCTTCTCTCTCCTACAAACTATAAAGATATTTTAAGATTCATGATATTTCATCATCTAAAGCAGCCTCAAAGTCTTTTGTCATAGCATAGGGTTCTTTGGGGGAAAAAATGCTCAAATAGAAAGGGTCCATTAAATTGCTGAGGCAGATCTAGGCTCTTGGTTTGCAGTAGCTAGGGACTTTTGTGATCCATTACAATATATGACTCCTCAGGGAAGAAGCAGTTTTAAAGATGAACCCCTGGCCTTTATATGTCCTGCTAATAATTTAATTCATAGCAGTACTCTTCTGAACTCTTCTTCTGGATCAAATCAGATGATATTATAAGTATCCTCCTCGGGGTTTCTATTTTAATTTCAATCTTGCCCACATGAATAGAAAGTTTGCTGCATTGTGTTGGGTTTACCCTATTTTTTTAAAGCAAGGTGGGTGGAATAAATTGACTTTCAAAAGGAGTGCTGTCAAGGTTCATAAATGGGAAGGCTACATCAGTAACAAGAAGAACCTCATTTGATTGAAAGTGTGAATTTTGAAATTATGAGAGAGCATACTTATAAGTCTCTATAATTGGATCTGTACAGTTATTTACTGTAGGAAATGAGGCAGCATCCCACAGGAATTACTTTCTTTTTGGAAAGTATTTCAATCATCTTTTGTTTTTAGAATCTATTGAGTTATTTGAAGGTCATTCTCAAACTTTAAATGAAACCATAATTAAAAATGGCAAATATTTTCTACTCAAAGTGCTTCTATATCCAGAAACTGGAGTTATTCTAAATGTCCTTCTCCTCTTTGTAGAAGACTTTGCTACCTAAAATGTAAAACCCTTCTGTTTATATTCAAGAAGACTACACTTTTCATTAACAAAAGACTTTCAAAGGATACATACTGTAAGATTCCATTTATACAACATTCATGAAATAACATAGTTATCAAAATGAAGAACAGATTAGTGGTTGCAGGGGTTAGGGATTAGGGAGGGGATAGGCGTGACTATAAAGGGGTAACATGAGGAAGTCTCAATATTGGTAAGGTTGAGTGTTTTGATTTTGGTGGTGGTTATAAAGATTACACATGACAAAATTTTAAAAACACACACACAAAAGAGTGTGTGTGTGTGTGTGTGTGTGAAATCTGAATAAGCTTTGTGGATTGTGCCAATGTCGATTTCCTGATTTTGATAAACATTAGTTGTATAAGAAGTTAACATTGGCTGAGGGATGGGTGCACGGAGCTTCCCTTTATATTTCTTTGCAAAGTCCTGTGATTCTATAATTATTTCAGAATAAAAAAGTTAATAGTATTGAACTGATTAAAAGAAAGGAAAATATAATGGGAGACTTGCAACCTAATCAATTCCCTCCCTTGCATATAGGATTCTCTACAAAAAGAAAAAAAGAAGAATATGATTCCTCTGTATACCTTAAGTCCTCTTTGCTGCTTTCAAGCTCCCGCCTGCTAAAAGTTGCTGCCATGTCCAAACTGTGTAAGATTCTTGGGAACTATCAAATTCTTTTACTTGAGCCAGGAGTCCATTTAGAACACAATTAAAGTTGAAGTGGTCTCTTTTACAAAGAAGATGCAGCCTTCCCATCATGAATACCATAATGTGCTCTGTTTTCAACACATTAATGAGGATACTGAGAGTTGATTATTCTTGCTGACCTTCTGTACTAGCTATGGCTATAGGGAATAGCAATCATTCTAGGTCTTTCAACAGAAAGACCACTGCCACTGTCAACAGAAGATGACTGGGCAGTAGAATGTGAGATTTGACTCTCACAAACATCGATGTCTATGGGACATGTCCCATCTATGGCTGCAGGATTATGGTGTCTGGCTCCCTTCTGCCTTCCTCAAGTGCATCTCATTATTAGAACCTGGATCTTATTCCCAACCCAAGCTCCAAGTTTTTAGACTTCCAGCTCCTGTGATACACGCATGAACATAGAAGCAAGTGGGAATGGATATCAAGTGCCGATAAACAATATCTTAACCCAAAGATAACTTTCCCTCGGGAGTCCAGTCTATTCAAATGAGATTCTTGGAGCACTTCTTTTGGAAACAGAGGGTTCCAGTCATTCGTGGTCGCTACTCAAAGGAAAATGCTCCATTTATCTATCTTATCTTTTACTTTTATTTCACATATTTCTCACATATTGCTCTGTGTTCTCTTTCCTAAGTCCAAATTGCATTCCTTTTCTTTCTCCCAAAACTTTCCATTATGCCTTCATTCCACTGTAATTAAACTTTATCAGAGCTTCATATACGCTCTCCTAATCTTACCTTTGAGCCGTATTCAAATTGGCCCTTCTACTTTGTACTTGTCACTGACTGACTCCTGGACATCTCTTATTCATTGAACACTCCATTACAGATGCTGAACTTCTACTCTCCTTACTATATTTTGCTATTATTGTTCTACATAAATACTCCTGAATCATTATAAATTCTTAGTTCCCTCACTATTGGCCATTCCACTTGGCCCCCATTACCTGTTTATACTCTTGACCTATATTTGGAACAGATTCAGCATAAAATCTTGAATTCAAACATCCAATCTAATGATTATAGCATTTAATTGAGTTCTCTTACTTATTGATAACTAAACATTTTTTGGTTATAGCTCTAGTTCTCAGACCCTCTATTCTGTTCTTATTAGTCCTTTTCTGTCTTTATCTCATGCTCTATCCCACTTCAACCACATGGCGCATCATGTAAAATATGTTTACACAAAAAAATCACCAACTCTATTGTCTCACTTTAATGCCCTTCTATCCATTTAACAAAACTCAAACTGAGAGTTTCGTTACCTGCCCCCATTTTTAGGATTGCTCAGCATGGAAACACACTAATTGGTGCCTTTAGGAAATCATGGTCTTCAACTTCAAATGGACCTTCCATACTGCTCAGCAATCACTCCTGCTTCCTTGGTCTGCCTTTAACTCTATTCTCCTCAGAAGCAATATCAAGCATTCTTCACTCTCTTCAAGTCTTCTGCATCATTTTTATGTGAGTCCTCACTTCATTTTTAGAAAAACTATAAAAATCATTGGATGGGAAGTTTCTTAACTTTATGATATCCATCTCCAAACTCATCTACCTTCTTGTTCTTTCCTGTTTGCAACAGGCCAGACATTCCTGACCTCCAGATTTCTTCTCCTTCAGTGTATTCAAGGATGCCAATTCAAGCATTTAGGATCCTCTGCCTGTTCAGTCTATCTCATCTTTAAGGCAGGGAAAACAAAACAACAAACCAGTCTCCCTTGATTCCAATTTCTTCTTCAGACATTGTTGACTTCTCTTCCCCAAGTGTCATTTAAAAGGCTTGATTTTAAAAAGTGCTCCGGAGAAACTAAGTGAGGAAAAATACCAATGTTGGGAAATTTTTTTTTCAGAGAATCTCTAGGTGGTTTGACTTGGGTTTATTAGTTTCTGGATTCCCAACGTTTTGCTCTGCTAGCTTCTTTGGAAACCTTGGCACTAATTACAGCCTGAGAGCCTATGAAGCTCACAGTTTTCATCTACTTTGATACTCCTTGAAGTCAAGTCAGTACCCACAGTTCCCATTGGCTCTAGGAGAGGAGGCTCACGTAGGACCTGATTTCAATCTTCCCTTAGAGCATCGTCCTTCCTCAAACGCAACTCACCATAGCAAAGAACTGTCCTGAGGGTTAACAGCAGTTCATATTGCAAAATATTTATTCTTACATTTTATCATATTTTAAAAGTCTAAGCTGTAGCATGGCTTTGATAATATTTCCTTTTGGGGGGAGAAAAAATCAGCCATCCAACTTGGATTTCCACTCACTAAGGCTGTTAAAAGAAAATAAATGTAAAATATAAAGTTTACCAAGTTTGCATTAATCTGTTCTTTGTAAAAAGCAATCAATTCTCAAATATGTAAATCATATTCATAAAGGTCATGATCTATCTTCAGTTATCAGCATAGCAAATTTTAAGGATTTTTGTTTGGAAGTCCAGGATTCAGGGAAATATTCAAGTTTTTATTATTTTGGAGCCAGAACCAGACAGGATGATATGGTTAGTTTTGGTTTACCTTTGAGTGCAAACTGTTTCATTTGCTCAACTGTAGAATACTAAGTGCTTTTAGAAGCAGGAGATTGTGTCAGTATTTTGGCTACTTTAGGGCTTATGAACTTGCCCAAATCACACAAGATCACAGCAAAAGCTAGAAAATGAATCCTAGCCTGTCTGATTCCAAAGCCCATATCCTCTCTGATAGTGCATATTGCCTCAGATGTTTCACTGCCTAGTTTGGTTGTGACCTTAAATCTCAAGGGCAAGAGTCTCCAGAAAGTACAGCTTAGACTTTAAAGAAAGAGCTACTTTAGAAAACAGGCCAAATTCCTTTTATCAATTTGCTTTATACTTCCTTTTAATGTTCTATACCCTGTCACGTCCTCCTGTAGTAAATTTATATGCTTTTATCTAGCTCCAGAACACTTCTAAAATTGGTTCCAGAGACACTGTCCTCCTGAGACTTTTTGGGAGTTTTGTCCTCCTGCTGCAAAGTTCTAGAGCACTCAATGGGCTGAGCGTGCTGCTGCCATCCTCTGGTAACTCAAGAGTTGCTTTTCTCTCCCATCCCTGACAACTCCTTCTAATGCAGAGACTTCCTTTTTTCCCATGCTTTCTCCATTCCCCACACAGATGTCCAGGGTCCATTTTCATTTAATTCAGAGATTGATTCATTGTGTTGACCTGTGGAAATAGAGAGATGCCCTTTGTTATCCACTAAGCTTAACTTCTTAAAACGAAGCTCAAACATTTAAACATAATAAAGTATCTATCATTTATTGAACACTGTCAGTATCCTGTTATATTGCATGTGCTTCCTTATTTAGTTTGCACAGCTCTTTGAATAGATATTATTATCCTCATTTTACAGATGAAGAAAATACAGTCCAGAGCAGTACTTTACAAAATTGCTTGCAAACAAATTTGCCAAATGGCTCAGCTAATAAGTAGTAGAGCCAAAATCCAATCTCTTTAATATTTGGCTCCAAAACCAGGATCTCTCTCATGCTGCAAAACCTGTGAGGAGAGATATCAATATAACCTGTCATGCATGCAGACTCAGAAGTTGTTTCCAACCCAGTGGGAATGTTTTATCATTCCATTACTCACAAGTCTCCAGCGGGCTCTTGATCCCCCCTCCCCTCCCTCCCACATTACATATAAATTATTCCATCTGTTTTTAAGATCCTCTTGTTTCTGGGCCCATCATTCCTATTTAATCATAGGAATAACACAAAGTAGGGCTGTTCTGTGTTCTCATTATCTACAGAGCTGATAGTGAAACCACATTTCTAACCCCACACACGCCCCTCTCCCCCACTCTTTACTACAGCCACATCACTGTACGTGTTTAGCAGAAATTTGGGTGCTGAGACAGGAGACTGACTACCAAGACAGACTTCCTTCTGGGTGTTTCTTCAATGACTAATACCTGTCATTACACAAAGTATATTCACTCTGAGGCTTTCGTCCCTTTGGAAGAGACTCCTAGAACCTCCTTTGAAGAGACTCCTGAGTAGAGGCTGGAGGAAGGGTATGTCCTGCTACATCCACTACGACACAAAGCCTCGTCTCAGTTAATGCAGGGTCATGACTTCAATGCATCTTGTTCAAGACCAACCTCAAACCCCTACCCAATTTACCTCTACCTATTTAAAGCCCAGGTCTGAGGATTTCCTGTTTCATCTTGACAAGTTTCATCTCTGACATCACTCCCATTCTTACAGCAAGAAAAAGCTGGACAAATTGAAAATCACTGGACCCATCAAGACTGAGGTAAACCACCACTCCAAAATCTGGAGATTGCATCCAAAGAGATCCAGTAGCTGAGATCTGCTTACTGAAGCAGAACAGTTGGAACTACGAACTGGTAGGACACTTAAATAGAAGTCAAATGGAAACTGAAAAATTTCTGGAGTTTGAGTATAGAGTGAGAGTAAGAAATTCTTGAGGGTTAAGTTCCCACAATTTCCTGGGATTTCCCTGTAGGAAACCACCAGTTTTTGTTTGTTTGTTTCTTTGTTTGTTTTTATTGTGAGTGTTCACATACCATACAACTATCCAAAGATCCAAAGTGTACAATCAATGGCCCCTGGTACCCTGATGCAGCTGTGCATCCATCACCACAATTAATTTTTGTTCAATTTTTAGAACATTTTCATTACTCCAGACAAGAAATAAAGACAAAGAAGAGAAAAAAAAAAAGAAAAAAAGAAAAAAAGAAAAAAAGAAAAAAGAAAAAGAAAAGGAAACTCAAATCTTCCCATATCCCTAACCATCCCCCCTCCATTGTTGACTCATAGTATTGGTATAGTACATTTGTTACTGTTTATGAAAGAACATTGAAATACTACTAACTGTATTATATAGTTTGCAATAGGTAAATATTTTCTCCCTATATGCCCCTCTATTATTAACTTCTAGTTGTAGTGTCATACAGTTGTTCTGGTTCATGAAAGAGATTTCTAATATTTGTACAGTCAATCATGGACATTGCCCACCACAGGACTAAGTTTTATACATTCCCATCTTTTAACCTCCAACTTTCCTTCTGGTGACATACATGGCTCCGAGCTTCCCCTTTCCACCATATTCATGCACCATTCAGAACTGTTAGTTATTCTCACAATGTGCTACCATCACCTTTGTTCATTTCCAAACATTTAAGTTCAACCTAGTTGAACATTCTGCTCATACTAAGCAACCACTCCACATTCTTTAGCCTTGTTCTGTATCTTGGTAATTTATATTTCATGTATGTGAGTTTACGTATTATAATTAGTTTCTATCAGTGAGACCCTGTGATATTTGTCCTTATGTGTCTGGCTTATTTCACTCAGTATATTGCCCTCGAGGTTTCGTCATCACCCTATTTTTTTTTAAGATGGTTTTGTTCACATGCCATACATTCCATCCTAAGTAAACAAATGATGGTTCCCGTATAGTCACATATTTATGTGTTCACCACCCTCACCACTATCTATATAAGGATATCTACATTTCTTCCACACAGCAGGAAGAGTCAAAGAAGGCAGACAGGCAAAAGAAAGAGGAAAAAACAAAACAAAACATGACAGCTAGGAAGCAACAAAAGGAAAGATAACCTTAAATGAAAGTAGAATAAAGAATCAGACAACACCATCAATGCCAAGTGTCTCACACCCTTCCCCTATGCATTTACCTTGGTATATTGCCTTTGTTACATTAAAGGAAGCATAATACAATGATTCTATTGCTTATAGTCTCTAGTTTACGTTGATTGTATTTTTCCCGCAGTGCCTCCCTGATTTTAATACCTTGCAAGGTTGACATTTGTTTATTCTCCCTCATGAAATAACATATTTGTACATTTTATCACAATTGTTAAACACCAGGTTTCACTGAGTTATACAGTCCCAATCTTTATCTTTTCTCTTTTCTTCTGGTGTCCCACATGCTTTTAACCTTCCTCTTTCAACCATATTCATAGTTATCTTTGTTCCGTGTACTTACATTGCTGTGCTACCATCACCCAAAATTGTGTTCCAAATATCTCACTCTCGTCTTCTCCTATCAGCCTGTAGTGCTCCTTTTAGTATTCCCTATAGGGCAGATGTCTTGTTCACAAAGTCTCTCATTGTCTGTTTGTCAGAGAATGTTTTGAACCCTCCCTCATATTTGAAGACAGTTTTGCTGGATATAGGATTCTTGGTTGGAGGTTTATCTCTTTCAGTATCTTAAATATATCACACCGCTTCTTTCTTGTCTCCATGGCTTCTGCTGAGAAATCTGCACATAGTCCTATTAAGCTTCCTTTGTGTGTGATGGATCGCTTTTCTCTTGCTGCTTTCAGGCTTCTCTCTGTCTTTGATGTTTGATAATCTGATTATTAAGAGTCTTGGCATAGGCCTATTCAGGTCTATTCTGTTTGGAGTATGCTGCACTTCTTGGATCTGTAATTTTATGTCTTTCATAAAAGACGGGAAATTTTTGTTGATTATTTCCTCTATTATTGCTTCTGCCCCTTTTCCCTTCTCTTCTCCTTCTGGGACACCAATGATATGTGCATTCTTTTGTTTTGTTTTGTCCTTAAGTTCCTGGAGACATTGCTCATATTTTCCATTCTTTCCTCTATATGTTCTTTTGTGTGTAGGCTTTTAGGTGTTTTGTTCTCTGGTTCCTGAGGATTTTCTTCTTCCTATTGAGATCTGCTGTTATACGTTTCCATTGTGTCTTTTGTCTCTTGTGTTGTGCCTTTCATTTTCATAGATTCTGCCAGTTGTTTTCTTGAACTTTCGATTTCTGCCTTATATATGCCCAGTGTTTTCTTTATAGACTTTATCTCTTTTGCCATATCTTCTCTAAACTTTTTGAATTGATTTAGCATTAGTTGTTTCAATTCCTGTATCTCAGTTGAAGTGTAAGTTTTCTCCTTTGACTGGGCCATAACTTCATTTTCCTTAGTGTAAGCTGTAGTTTTCTGGTGTCTAAGCATCTGGCCTCCTAGGCCACCCCAGTCAGGTTTTTCAAGGTAAGAGCAGGCTCAGGTCCCAGAAGGAGGAAATATTCAGTATCCAGTTTCCCTGATGGTGTGTCTTAGAGGATTGACACACCCTGTGCTTTTCTGCCCAGCAGGTGGCACCTGTCAGCCTGTCATGAGCTGGTGTAAGGACATGCGGCCTGCGGCTCTCCTACCCCAGGCTCTGGGGCCTGGTTCTGAATGGAAGGCAGGTGGTAGAGCTGGGCCCTTCCTCTTTCCTCTTGGGAAGCTATGCCCCCTCCAGAGAGGTCATTTGCATATAAATAGATTCTTTGTTTTTTCTGACTCTGCTATCTCCACCCTTGTCTGGTTTAGAGTGCTACAATTTTAAAATGGCTGAGGCTTTCTCTACAGCAGAGCATTGCTAGCTGAAAATGGCTGAGGCTCTCTCTACTGAGCCACCCAGGTTGAGAGCGAGAGAAAGGGACAGAAAGCCCCCGTCCATGGCCCCCAGATTGACCCGTTGGCCAGAGATAGCACCTGATCCTTTGGGCTCCCCATCCTGAGACAGATCTGTCCCCCTACTCTCCCAAGTTCAGTTACCACCAAAAGTTTCTGTCTGCTTATCGCTGTCTGTATTGAGCAGTTAACATTAAAACCCCAGTTGGAGCTGGGCTGAGGTATATTTGCTTGTTCAGAGTGTGCTGCTCTCTAGCACTGGGAGGCTTCTGTGAGGGTGGGGCTCTCCACTCAGATCTGCAGTTTTTACTTACAGATTTTATGCTGCCATCTTGGGCATTCCTCCCAATTCATGTTGGTCTATGATGAGTGGACAGTCACATTTGTCTCCCTGCCATTATTCCAGGTTATTTACTAATTTTTCTGTTGTTTATTAGTTGTTCTAGGGGGACTAACTATCTTCCACTCTTCTCCATGCCTCCATCTTCCCCACCAGTTTTTAATAGTGAGTATTCAAGATCCCCTCTTGACTCTGGCAGGGAGAAGGTAAAATTAACTGTGAAAAATCATCATGACATTCTCCATAACAAAGCCTTAGTCTCCAAGGACAAAGCCTTTGCCAGAGCTAAATTCTGAAACCTAATCTTGGCTAGAAGAAGGAAATTACTCTATACTCCAGCCTCCTTTAGCCTTCCTGTCTCACTTCAGGGGAAAAATAAACCACGGTCAACAAGGTCAGGTCTTCCAGGAACTCTACAACCAGGAAAGGAAATTGAAGGAAGGGCGAAAAAGTTGCATCCCTGGAAAAACACATTTTTAGGTCACAGGCAGGGACAAAAGCCCACTAAAAGACTGAGATTTAATCATAATATTCCGCAGAATTCTCCCTGCCCCACCTCACCCTGCCATCACACCAACATCTCTCCAGTGTGGTTAACAGTGGGTTACAACTGAAAGACCTGCTGGACACAGACTCACTCTAAGGAAACCCAAGTCAAGAGGAGAAGCAAAAACAAGGTCACTAGAGAAATGTGAAACCTCTGGTACCTACAGCTACAGCAAATATTAAATACAGCCTAATTCCCGGCTAGATTAACATAAATTCTCACATTAAAGGCCTATTTACGTCAGTTCCTATTGCCTGATACAATATACCTAGCATTCAACCAGAAACTACAAAGGATGCCAGAGGGCAAGAGAACACACTATCTGAAAAGACAAAGCAACCACCAAAGCCAGATTTATTTAAATACAAATGTTGGAATTACCAGACAGGGAACTCAAAATAACTATGATAAATAAGTAAGGACAATGATGGAAAAAGCAGACAATGTGCAAGAACAGATGGGTAATGTAAGCAGAGAGATGAAAACTCTAAGAAAGAATAAAAAGGAAATGCTAGAAATAAAAAATGTTATTGCAGAAACCAAGAAAGTTTTTGAAGGCCTCATCAGTAGACTAGCTATGGCTAAGGAACAAAACCATAAGCTTGAAGATAGATGATTAGAAACTTCTCCAAGTTACATACTAAGCGAAAAAGAATGAAAAAAAAGAAAAACAAAAACAAAGAACTATGGGACAATTCCAAAAGATTTAACATACGCATAACTGGAATACCAAAAGGAGAATAAAGAGGAAACAGACCAGAGGAAACATTTGAGTAATAATGACTGAAACCTTTTTCAAAATTAATGACAGACATCAAACTGCATATCCAGGAAGCTAAGAGAACATAAAGCTATAAAAAAATACTAAAATCCTTCCACCTAGAGAATGTCATTTTGAAACCACAGAAAACCAAAACCAAAGATGAAATCTTGAAAGAAACCAGAGGTAAAAAAGCACATTATCATGATGAACAAAAATAAGAATTACTGGGGACTTTGTATCACAAACCATGCAAGCAAAAATAGTATGGAACAAAATAAAGTGGGAAAAGCTTTAAAAAAAACCCACCAACTTAGACTTCTATATTGAGTGAAAATTTCCTTTGAAAATGAGGGACAAATAAAGAATTTCTCAGACAAATAAAACTGGGGGAAAGTCACGATGTGAAGACCTGCCCTGAAGGATCTTTGAGTAGAAAGAAAATGAAAAAATCAAAACTGTGATGTATTTAAAGAAAGGAAAATCATCATAGAAGGAAAAAATGAAGGTAAAATAAAATGCTTTCTTTTTATTTTTCTTAAGTGATCTAAATTATAAATTTTTGTTTAAATTAATATAGGGGGATGATAGTGTATAGGTAAGTGAAATGAATGAAAGCAGTATAAAAAAGAGTGAGAGACAGTAATGGAGAATATTGTGTTACAAAGTACATGCATTGTAGGTGCAGTGGTGTAGTATTATTTGAATGTGAACTTAATTTAAAATATATTTTGCAAATTTTGGGGCAACCACTAAACATTTTTTTAAAAGAGGATATAAAACAAAATCAAATGAAATCCTCGATTAAAACTAACGAAGGCAAATAAAAGAGGAAAAAATAAAAGAACAAATGCAGTAAATAGAAAACATAACAAGCATGGTGGAATTAATCCAACTAGGCCTATAATCATGCTAAATGTAAATGGTCTAAATACAGTACACCAATCAAAAAAGAGATTATCAGAGTGAATTAAAAAAAAATTACAAGGCTCTGTTTTATGTTATCTGTAAGAAACCCACCTTAAATATAAAGATTCAGATAGGTTACAAGTGAAAGAATGGAAAATATATACCATGCTAACATGAATAAAAAAAATTAAAGTAGCTATATTAATTTCAGAAAAAGCAGACCTCAGAACAACACCTTAAAGCAGAAAATCAAAATAGGTGAGACAAAACCTAGAACAAAATGAAAGGATAAATAGATGAATCCAGTATTAGACTATTACTGATTTCTCCACAACCCTGCCAATAGTTGATAGATCAAGCAAGTAGAAAATCAATAAGGATATCGTTGACCTGAATAGCACCATCAATCAACTTAATCTATTAGACATTTATCAAATACTCCACTCAACAATAACTGAGTGCACAATCTTCTGAAGCTCACATAGAATATTTATCAAGGTAGAACACATTCTGGAACATAAATTACACCTTAACAAATTTCAAAGACTAGAAATCATACAAAGTATGTTCTCAGGTCATGATGGAATTATACTGGCAATCAAAAACAGAAAGATCACTAGAAAATCCCCAAACGTGGAGGTAAGACAATACAATTTTAAATGACACATGATGCAAAGAAGCTTCCAGAGAAATTAAAAAATATTTTGGAATAAATGAAAATGAAAATACAAGTTATCAAAATTAGTGAGAGGCCATGTGTCCTAGTTTGCTAATGCTGCAGAATGCAAAACACCAGAGATGGATAGGCTTTTATAAAACGGGGGTTTATTTCACTACACAGTTACAGTCTTAAGGCCACAAAGCGTCCAAGGCAACACCTCAGCAACCGGGCACCTTCACCGGAGGATGGCCAATGGCGTCCAGAAAACCTCTGTTAGCTGGGAAGGCAGCTGGCGTCTGCTCCAAAGCTCTGGCCTCAAAACGGCTTTCTCCCAGGACGTTCCTCTCTAGCAAGCTTGCTCCTCTTCAAAACATCACTCCCAGCTGCACTCAGTTAGTTCCCTCTCTCTGAGTCAGCTCATTTATATAGCTCCACTGATCAAGGCCCACCCCAAATGGGTGGTCCCACACCTCCATGGGAACATCCCATCAAAATCATCACTCACAGCTGAGCGGGGCACACCCCAAGCAAATCCAACCAGCACCAAACGTCTGCCCCAACAAGACTACAAAGATAATGGCAATTGGGGGACACAATAAATTCAAACCGGCACACCATGGAAGTGGTGATTAAGGTTACTTTACAGGATTAAAAGCTATAAAGTAAAACATGTATTAGAAAAACAGAAATATCTAAAGTCAATAACCTAACTTACACCTTAGGAAACTAACGAAAAAATTCATAAAGCAAGGAGAAAAGAAGAAATAATAAAAATTAGAGGAAAGCAAACCAGAAAATAAAGAAAATCATTGAAACAAAAAGCTATTTTTTGAAAAGATCAGTAAAATGCATAAACCTCTAAAGAGAAATAAAGAAAGAAGACAAAATACACATATCAGAAATGTCACAAGGGTCAGGAATATTAAAATATTGAAGGATAATAAAGGGATGCTCTGGAGAATGTGTTCATAAATTTGTGTTCACAAATTTGGTGACTTGATGAAACTGACCGAGTCTTCAAAAGAGACAAACTATCAAAACTCACACAAGAATAAATAACCAGTTCTATATCTATTAAGTAAATTGAATCAATAATTAAAAATTACCAAAAAAGAAAGCACCAGGCCATATGGTTTCACCAGTGAATTCTACCAAAATTTAAGGAAGCAATGATAGCAATTCTTTGGAATTTCTTCAGAAATAAAAGCTGAAGGAATATTTCCTCATTCACTCTATGAGTCCAGTATTATCTTAATAACAAAACCAGATAAATAGATTGCAATAAGAAAAACTACACGACAATATCTCTTGTGAACATAAATGCAAAACCGTTAACAAAATATCAGCAAATCAAATTCAACAATATATGAAAATAATTATACATGACAGAGTGGGATTTATTCCAGGCATGTAAGTCTGGTCCAACATTCAAAAATCAAACAATCAATTAGTATAATCCACCATATCAACAGGCTGAAGTAGAAAAATCATCTAATCATTTTGATCAATGGAAAAAAAGTATTCGACAAAATCCCACACCCATTCATGATAAAAACTCTCAGCAAAATAGGAATAGAGAGAAACTTCTTCAACTTGGTGAAGATTATTTACAAAACACCTACAGCTAACATCACATATAACGATGAGAAATTGGACTCTTCACTCACAAAATTGAGAATAAGGCAAAGATATTCTCTCTCACCACTCTCATTTTAACGTCATATTGGAAGTCCTAGCAGTGCAAGGAAAAGGAAATAAAGCATATATATTGGAAAGGGAGAATAAAACAGGCTTTATTCACAGATGTGGTTGTCATGTAGAAAACCCCTGAAGAATCTATTTTAAAAACACAGACAAACCTCCTGGAATTAATAATTGAATATAGCAAATCACAAGGTGCAAGGTCAATACACACAAATAGATGCTTTCCTACTGCTTTATCAGCAATAAACAATAAGAATTTGAAATTAGAAAATGATGCCATTTACAATAGCACCCCACACATACACACAAAGGTAGTGCTTAAGGATAAATCTAAAAAAAATTTTATAAGATCTGTATGAAGAACACTACAAAGCACTGATAAAAGAAATAAAAGATGATCTAAATGAATGGAAAGAGTCTGTGTTTGTGGATTCATTGGCACCCTCAAAATTGTTAAACCCAATGTCCATTTCAAGCCCAATCTCCTCCAAGGAAACTTCCCTCACTCAACTCCCTTTGATCTCCAGTTATTCTAAATTTCTACAGCAAAGAAAATTTATTTCTTACAATTTAATCTTTAATTATAGACTCTCATTTCTTGATTTGTTTAGTGTTGTTTGATTTGTTTTAGTGCTATTTCTCTACTAAAGTGTAAACTTCTTCGTCTTAGAGATGGTCTCTAAGTTCAGTCAGTTCTAAAATCTAATGTAGATAGTAAACCATGTGAGTTGTTAATAATTTAAAAACTTAAAACTAAATAAAAATTACAATAAAACAGTTTTAGAATATTCCACGTATTCAAAACTATAACAAATCTTGCAGTAAACCTTTATACATACTTTTTGGCTTCATCCCTCTTAATTTCTTTATGGACTCTTGAGGAAATATATTTAGAGTTGGGCTTTTCCTCATTTATTTATTTATCATACAAATTGCTTTCAGAAAGATAGCAGTAGCAGGTTTACTGAGTGTTTTATCAATTTCATCATTTTCATTTTGATAGGCAAACATTCTATATTAATTCACATTTATTTGATAACTAGTGAACTGAATATTTGTTCCTGTTTATTAAAATTACCTCTTTCCTTTACCAGTAATTGTTTATTTTCTTTGTCCATTTGTCTATTAGGATATTTATTATTTTTAAATAGTTGGTTAAAATTATTCATATATAAAAATTTGAAATCTCTTTTGGCCCTGTATATTGCTTTTCTAATTTGGTTGGCTTTTCTAATATAATCACTTTTATTTTCAATATTAAAAATTCAGAAATGTGTGTATTGGATATATAAAAATATCTTAGTAATAAAATTGTTATATTAAACATCACCTGGAGATAAACACTATCCAATTTTGGCCAATAACTTGGAAGTATTTTCTATGCATTTATAATTGTAAATGTACAAACACATTCAAGAAAAAAATTTTACAAAAATTGGGCTTTTATGGCAATATTTAGTAGATTTTATTCTTAATTATATGCATATTTCATGGCACAAAATATCTACTTATTGTATCATTTTATAGTGTATATCATTTCATTTTATGAAGAGACGATAACATCAATTTTGCTATAATAGAAATCTGCTTTTTCTAGGGTTACAGTAGAATAAGCACTGTAAGAAAAATTATATAATTAAATATTTAAGCAAACAATTATTCATTCAAGTAATTCCTTGTAGAAATCTTGTGCTGGAACTATAATGCACAGCTTTTGAGTCAGCCTGGGAGGCAGAGATCCCTAAAGTCCATCTTAGGGGATAGAAGTTAGGCCTATTGTGTCCGACCTTCTCTCCGGGCGTGGTAATTTTTCTTCCACTGATAAAGTAGGTTTGATTATTTTTAAAGACACTTGCTTTGCTTCCAATCCTCACCATCTAAACAACTTGGGTCTAATGCCTCTTCTATTTTTAGGGCAAATTAAAATTTCTTTTCTGTTTCTTGGTTATTTTTCCTTGTGTTCTTATTGGTCCATTATATTTTTAGTGAATTTGATCATATCTTAAGGACTTTCAAACACATATATAATATAGAATTGACTATTTTTCTTACGGTTTTTAAAAAATTTATACCATATTCCAGTTATAACCTTTTTCTTAAACTATTATGCTTTCATACTTGTTTCTGATTCTATTTTCCATAGATTTGTCTGTTCAATGAGTATTACCAACAGGGAAGGAGAAAAGTTGGAAACTGAAAGGCTAGAAGGTCTGAAATTTTACAACTTTACAAGCCAGCATGGGTTGAAATATTGATTACTACAATCAAATTTGTTCTGACTTTTCAGGATTTTCTTAGTTCAGGAGGACTTAATACATTGTTCTACATTTTTAGCACTGTGGTCCCCAAAGCTCCTGCTATAGAATGATATCAATGTCAATATCATTATCAACACCAATGTGTAATTGGACAAATGAATCATCTTTTGACCTCTGGATACAAGTGTGATAGAAGCTTTCAAGGAACCACTTAGTCCTCATTGCTATAGTCGGTCTAGCATTTCATTGAAGCATGAAAGCAGTTGTTTTATTGATCCTTATTCCTTTTGCTCTCCAAAGTAATTATTTTTTTCTTCCTTTACATTAAACACAAGTTTACCTAATTACCTCATTGATTTGTGCTTCCTAGATGCAGCAGCATAGGCCTGCTCATAAGGAAGGAGAGGAAGATTTGCAGTGGCGATTGATGATTTACCAAAAATCATGCAACCAAAGGAGGCTTAGACTCAGGGCTGATATGTTGTCCAGGTCCAATATAATTCACATTGCATTTTATTTAAATAATGCCTCAAGTACAATGTAAATGCTCAAACCCTTCCTTCCTGACAATGACCCCACATTGATGACCTATCATAGTAATGCAATGAGGGGAAAAAATAGTACTTGTCCCATTTTGCAAAGAAAAACCTGAAGTAAAAGATATTAAGAATTATATCAGAGAATCAGTGAATATAGTCTTCCATTTTCAACATCTTCTTTGGTTGAATTACAGATTTCAAAAATTCCATAATGTCCCAAAGACTAAGGAATATTATAACGATTATGTAAAAGTTAAGCAAGCTGTAATTTCCAACTTAACATCTTAGGAAATATATTTTTACTTTGTATGCTGGTTTAGAGGTATTATGTCCCCCAAAATGCTGTGTTCTTTAATGCAATCTTGTCGGGGCAGACATATTAGTGTTGATTAGGTTGGAATCCTTTGATTGAGTGTTTCCATGGAGATATGACTCAATCAACTGTTGGTGAAACATTTGATTCAATTATTTCCATGGAGATGTGGACCCTGCCCATTCAGGATGGGTCTTGATTTAATCACTGGAGTCGTATAAAAGAGCTCACAAACAGAAGGACCTCAGAGCAGCTGAGAGAGACATTTGGAGACAGCCATTGAAAGCAGACTTTTGCTGATGATTTGGAGATGCTAGCCCAGAGTTTGCTCCAGAGAAGCTAAGAGAGGACAAAACGCCCAAGAGCAACATTTTGAAGAACGCACAGGAAGCTAAGAGAAGAGCTGGAGCACAATCCGGGGTCAGCAGATGCCAGCCACGTGACTTCCCAGCTAACAGGTTTTCAGGATGCCATTGGCCATTCATCAGTGAAGGTACCCTATTGTTGATGCCTTAGCTTGGACACTATTATGGCCTTAAGACTGTAACTTTGTAACCAAATAAACCCCCCTTATAAAGGCAATCCATTTCTGGTATTTTGTATAATGGCAGCATTAGCAAACTGGAACACTTTAATAATTTTCCACTGGAACAATTTCCCTTTTTCCCTAACTACTTTAATGCCAAGGCATTCTTCAATCCCCATTTATCCCCAAAGCCTTTCTTGATCCTTCAGCCCTTTGACAATGTATGAAACTTACTTTTGGTTTCATTCTTTGTCCTTTTATCCATAAAATATTGTGATATCTCTGGCATTATTATCTAACTTTCCATGGGCCACATTAATGTTCATTCCTTTATGGCAACTACCATAGAATATGATCAATGCTCAATCTGAGTCAAAAATGATTTTTTTAAAAGTGCAATTTCTGCCTTCAAGTAATTCATAGGTTTTTGATAGACACGTAGTCTATTGATGGACAGAGAGAAAAATAAAATAAAAACCACCTTGTATTTGCTGTAACTGAGGAATGACAAAGTTTTATAGAAATTCAGAAATCTAAGATGTTAGCTCTGCTTTGGCAAGGAAGACAGGGAAGAGAAGGGGAATTCATAGAGGGGGTGACATTTCTGGATTTGGGGCTACTAGACAAAATAAATTAGCCTGATACATAGTGAAAATGTGGAGAAGGCATAACAAGCAGGAAGTAATTTAGCTCATTTTGTATTTTGAATGACTAATGATTTCTATTTTTACTTACACTATTATATATATATATATATTTGCTTTCTTGCAATTTCAAATTTACTTGGATGACTTAATGACATTTTGGTAGTAGATTTACGTAATAAAGTTCCTGTCTTAATTTGCCAGACAGCTATGACAAATGCCAAACATCGGGTTGGCTTAACAACAGAATTTGTTGGTTTACAGTTTTGAAGGCTAGAAGTCCAAAATCAACATATCGGTAGGGCTTACCTTCTCCCCAAATCAGTAGCATTCTATAGCTGTGTGCCACAATTCCTGGGGCTCCTTGGCTTACTCCTCTGCCTCCAGTCACATGACATCTCTCTCCTCATGTTGGCTCTTCCAGTTTCCACTGGCTTCTGGCTTCTTCCTGTGTAGCCTTTCCAATTTTTGGTTTCTGGTTTCTTCTCTTTGTAAGACTTCCAGTAATATGGATGAAGATCCCCCCTCACCTTCACTAACAGTAACATCTTCAAGAGGTCCAATTTACAATGGATCTGAATACAGATTGTTCTGGTTTGCCAATGCTGCTGGAATGCAAAACACCAGAGATGAATTGGCTGTCATAAAAGGGGTTTATTTGATTACACAGTTACAGTCTTAAGGCCATAAAGTGTCCAAGGCAAGTCATCAACAATTGGGTACCTTCACTGGAGGATGGCCAGTGGCATCCAGAAAACCTCTGCTAGCTGGGAAGGCACTTGGCTGATGTCTGCTCCAGAGTTCTGGTTTCAAAATGGCTTTCTCCCAGGACATTCTTCTCTAGGCTGCAGTTCCTCAAAAATATCACCCTTAGTTGCTCTTGGGGTGTTTGTCCTCTCTTAGCTTCTCTGGAGCAAGAGTCTGCTTTCAATGGCTGTCTTCAAACTGTCTCCCATCTGCAGCTCCTCTCTCAGCTCCTGTGTGTTCTTCAAAGTGTCCCTCTTGGCTGTAGCAAGCTCATTCCTTCTGTCTGAGCTTATATACTGCTCCAGTAAACTAATCAAGGCTCATGCTGAATGGGAGGGGCCACACCTCCATGGAAATTATCCAATCAGAATCATCACCCACAGTTGGGTGGGGTGCATTTCCATGGAAACAACCTAATCCAAACGTTCCAACTTAATCCCCACTAATATGTCTTCCCCTCAATATTGCATCAAAGAACATGGCTTTTTCTGGGGGACATAATATATACAAACTGGTACACAGATTAAGATTAAGAACATTTTTAAATTGGGGTACATAATTCAATCCGTCACAATTCCTAAGAAACTTTTAGCTTTCCAATATTATTCTGAAGTACTCTGTCTGAAGACTAAAATAAGGCAAGCTATATTGCCTGTGCATTTTTCAGTCATTAAATGACAACAGCTCAACTTCACTATTTGCCAAAAAAAAAAGCTTGAAAATTTAAAACTAAAAATAAAGAACTTTAGAAACTAAAATTCACATTAAATCCTGCAAGAAAAAAAGTTAGCTGCATCCATTGGTAGTACTGCTGTAAAGAAGAGTTAGCTTCCAAGTGAACATGGATTTATTCTCCCCAGATTTTCTTCTGAGAATGCTAAAGGGAAAAATGGTAGGATGCCAAAAGTGATGATTTACACATTTTACATTAGCAACTATATATTCGGCATTAACTCTATCAGAAAAAGTACATTTAGGATTGGTATAGTGCTTTTGATATTGATGGTCTGAAAAATTACATTGAAAAATCAATGTGTTAAAGTACGTAGGTGACTGTCAAGGAAATGGAGAAGCCATTATCATTTTACAATTGCTTTTATCTTCTAAGTTCTAAATCCACTGTTGCAATATATCTCTAGTTATGGAAAGACTTTTTTTCTATTAAGAATTTTTAAATAAGACCCCATCTCCTCCATACCTACTCACAATTTTTTTTAAGGAGTGCTAATGTTGACAGAGGAAATGAGTTAGACCTGGATCCATAAGATAATTATTTTCTTGATTTTTAAAAATGCGTGGTTATTGAAGAAATTAGTCACTTTCAAGATATTTAAATTCCTTGGCTTAGAATTACAGAGACACTCCCTGACGTTGAGTAAACAGAGTGTAAAATTGTGAGTTTTTTTTTTTTTTTTTTTAAGCTATTTCCCTTCGGACTGAGGCTTTATTCATAAATATCCTACATTCAGAGGACTGTTGTGCCTGATGCAGACAGTCAGCCAACTGAATTCTGCCTCTAGAATGTCACTTTCCTGAGTGACCTGTCCGTGTGCAAGAATGATGAATTTCTCCAAAAGACAGAGATTGCAGAACAGATCACAGATCTCCTTTATTGTGGGAGAATTTGGTCTGTTATTCACTTTCCTTGTAACCCAGTAGTGGGGATGTGATAGGGGAGACTTAAGACCCTATTCCACATTTACCTGTCCCTAATATCTCCCCCACACACCATGCATGCCCATACTGGTTTAGGTCAGTTAGCAATTTAAACCCCCATTTCAGGTAAGGCCACCTTTCCTTGAGGGGTAGTAAACAGTTTGCAGTTGAGAAGATGTGAGGGCTACTTTCTCACTCGTTCTTGTTCTTGCTCTCTAGCTCTCTTCTCTCTTTCGCTCCTAAAAGTATGGTTCCTCTTTTTCATCTGCATGACTGGCATCCAAATGATGGCTTTCTTATGTAGCACCTTAGATGATTGCCAATAGACATTTGAATTCAGGGCTCCTTCAGACAGTGTTCTTTTTCTTCCCTGCACTCCTTGCCCTCCAGGAGGTATTCTCCAGGCTTCTCATTGATCCATTCCTTTGCTCTAATGATTAGTCCTTTGATGGGGTGAGAAAGTGGCCATTGACCACTGCTACCGGCCTAAAAATCTCCATCCTGCCAATTAGCCTTGTCTCCTGGGGACACTCGTGTTATCTCTTTTTATCCTAAACTACATTTTGCTGGCATCAGGGTAAGTTGGCAGGTCCTAGGCCTCAGTGAACAGTTGGGGAAGGAGTTGTCAATCATGCTGTCTTGCATCCTTCCCCCAAATTTCATGATGAGCTGTTCATGGGGCGAGGAGATAAGGGCAGGAATGCCTTTTTCGCAAATGAGGGTGAAGGGGGAAATGCTAGCCACTAATGTTTAACATATGCTTTCTGTCTTCTAAGACACACCTTTTCCCTCCCAGCTCATTCACTCTACCTTCCTGTGACTTCAGATTGTGAGAATCTGTTAGGAGAAGTCGGGAATTCAAGCTTTAAAATGAGGCAGACCTATGGCACAAAGTAATCAGGGAGGCTCAGAAACATAAAAGTCTTCTGACTTTTAGTCATGAGTATAGTGAGAAGTGGGGAGAAACCTACTGAGGTCATTTAGTGACAACTCTGATGGGTATGAGTGGTGGGATATTGACCAGTGAAAGATGAAGAAGGCTGGCTGGATAAGTAAGGTGGAGACAGATAGAGAAGTGTCCTGTGTCCCATGCTGAGGATTTTGGAAGTAATGCTATGGGAAATGGGAGAAGGACAGAGGTCAGGAGAAAGGTCACTAAAGTTTTTAAGCCAAAAAATACAGGCACATGTTTGCATTTATGGAATAACTCTGAAGGCATGTAGAGATCCAGAAACAAGTGAAGAGATTATCTTCTTAGCCCAGGCAGAAAGATAATGAAAAATAGTGAAAATGTGAACTGAGGTACTGTCAGTGAGGCTGGAGAGGAATATGGGATGTATCCAAAACCTTTTCAAGAAGTGAAGTGGTCAGGATTTGATCACAGGCCTTCAATATGTGTTTTCCATTTTGATGTTTTACCACATACTCAAAGCATTTAAAACCAAACCTCTTTATGCAAAAAACAAAACAAACAAACAAAAACCCCAAAAACAAAAACAAAAAAACTTTCCCCTTCCTGGCCTGATTCATTGCAAGTAGGACCATCACGTGGTCACTCAGAGGAAGAGAGAGGCAAAACAAAACAAAACAAAACTTAAAATCTGCTTGAGTCCACACTGTCCTCTGCCCCTTCTATTTTATTTTTCACCAAGAAGCTCAAATTCATACTTTCTTTGTTCTTTCAAAGAAGCCTTCCCTTTTGCGCAATAGCTTTTTTCCACAGTGAACTCTATTGAGATAACTTTGCAACTTGTTTTCTTGACATTTCTCATTCCTTTCTATTCCTGTTTATGCTCTTCCTCAAAATAATCTTTAATACACTAATCTCTTTACTATACCTCCCTAGTTGTAGACTTATAATGGTTTCCAGTGACCAAGAGGATAAAATTTAATGCTTTCCATTCACAAACAGTTATAGTTGGTTCATGTCTTATCACTCCCATTTTATTTTTCAAACTCTCATTAACGGCCATCCTACTTTTTATTCATTCAGCAAATATTCACTGAGCATCTACTATGTGTCAAGCACTATTTAAGAAGTAGGAATACATAATAAAACAGACAAAAGCCTGCTATCATGGAGTTTGTGGGAAGAGACAGAAAATAAGAAATCAAAGATAAACATCAATGGTTATGGTACCTTGGAAAAAGTGATAAGTAGTATTAAGCAATCCAATGGGTTATGTGACAGGAAGTACTGGAGGAATGGGAAGCAGAAGGCATCTGGGAGCTTCTTTAGACTGGGTATCAGTGGAAAGCCTCCCTGGGGAGAAGATCTCTCAACTCTTATCCATTGGTACCTGGGACAAAATGAGGAGAAGGCTCAACTGCACAAAACTGGGGCAAAGTGTTGCAGTCAGAGAAAAGCCTTAAGAACGTGAATCCTGAGGCGAGGGCAGATTTGGAGTGCTCAAGGAAATAAAAGAAGGTTGTGTAGCTGGAGTATATGCTGAATATGGGAGAATATGGTATATATTACAGGCAAGAGCAGTGGTTTAAAAAAAAGAGCCATGCTAAAAATATTTTATTTGAATTTATTTCAAAGCATGGTGGGAAGCAATCAGACACCTTTTTTCTTAGTTTTTTTTGTTGGTTTGTTTTTTCAACAGGGACTGACTCCGTCTGCTTCTGTTTTGTGTCTTTAAAGGGTCTCTGGAGGCAATGTGGAGGATGGATTTTAGGGGAGCAAGATAGAAGCAGGCTGACTAGTAAAGTATTTGGGAGAGATTATTGTGGATTGGACAGAGCTGTGGCAGTAGATAGTGCAGTCAGTGGCTTCTGGATACTTAGGCATAGAGCTTATAGGAACTGGCTGATGGATTATGTATAGGAGAAAATGGAAAGAAATGATTCAGTAAGAAATTTGGAGTAGGCCATAACTGTGCATCCCTGTGCATGTCATTTAACCTTCTTGAGACTCAATTTCTTTATTTATGAAGGATAGTAATATTTGCTTGGATCATGTGAAATTGTCCATTTTGACTATTACCAACCTACAAAACAATACATTTATATGTTTCTAATCTAATTCCTAATTTGCAGAATTATTGTAAGGATTAAATGCTGAAGTATGTAAAAAAATCAGCTGAACACTGTACTTGGTAGAGGTTTGTTCCTTTATCTCCTTTTTTTCTTCTTTCCTATTCGGGATCCAAATAAAAATCTTTTTTATTGTAGAATACTTGGACAAACAAACTAGTTGATCTCTTCACCTCAGAACACTAATTCACAAATGAAGTTGTTATAGTTTAATGACTTTCATGAATGCTTTGTTTGCAACGGAGTCCAGACAAGCCAAAGGCTTCCACGACCTCACACAGTAAGTTAATGACAAAATCTGACCAAAATCCTATTTTCACACCTCTCTGTTTTTCCACATTGATACAACTTTGCTGTACATTATTATCTTTTAAGGGGTATATTTTATCTTTCCAAATAGATTGTGAGCTTCTTGAGGGCAAGGAAGGCATCTCGTTGTTTGGAATCCGACATGTCTTGCACCTAGTGGGTATTCAGTAAATATTTGCCAATTTAATTCAGGCTGAGTATCACATAATATGTACACCAATGAAAGACAGAAGAAAAGAACATGTGGAAAATAACAAAATGTTGATTGTCAAATCCATGCAAAAAAATGACTTCATTCTTGAGCAGAAGAAATTAAGTCATTACCTTGAAGGACGGGTCTTACAAGTGCTACTAATTATAGTGGTTCTCTTAGATCGTAGGTCAATGTGTTATTTATTAAAAACACCCCAAACACACGGACCAATTGTCAATTGTGGTTGTTCCAACTTGTAACAGGTATGTCTTACAGCAGCTGGAATCTGAAAGTACCTCCAATTACTTGCGGTATGGCCTTAATCAGCATCATTGAATTGTCTTAGTTATGCTCAATTTGTTTGCATGGAACAGTGATTTTTATTTAAGCTGCCTGTATTTTTACACACAACTAGTTCAACTAATTTGACCAAACTGACTAATCAAATCAGACAAACTAACCATAAAAATGGTTTTATGTGATTAACTGTATTAAATTAATCCAATTAATAAAGGGTTTATTATCCTTAAAAACTATGTAACCTTAAAGGCAGTTGAATAACTGGCATGTGAACACCATGAAATAAATTTTCTTTACCATTTCTAAGGGCTATAAAGAGAAGGATTATTAATAGGTCAGCAGCTTACAATGGCTCTTGAACTTTGCAGTTTATAAAATATTTCACACACTTGAGCTCCACAAACTTTATGATCACTATCATCCTCTTCTATTTTGCAGATGAGGAAATTAAAACACAGAGAAGTTAAATGATTTTCCCAAAGTCACTGTTCTAATATGTTAGGAAGCCTGGGTTAAAAACTGAGTCTTTCTCTACAGATACCATTGCCTTTACATAGGTCATGTTCTACAAATTTTACCTAGTATTGTAATCACCTGGAGTATTTGTTAAATGTAGGCACCTGGGATAATGATAAGGCATATAATGAACTACCTGAAATTGTGACAAGTGATAGGAGATTCAAACTTTGAGAAAGACAATACTATAAACCACCATGCCTCATGTATTAGAAAGCAAAGTGGATCAGAAAGAGTTGATGGGTACCAAGTTTAAGCTGTGCATCTTTTTAGTAAATGGACAAGGAATATTATCTTCATTTGTAGAAAAATTATTCACCACAAAAGCACTAATATGAGCATGATGGTGCTTAGAACCAATGAAGGTTAACAATACTGTGGGATCAGGTGTAAGGTAGTCACAACAATATGATTGCCATTTTTCTTCCTGACTCACAAAAAACAAGCACTTGTGGAAGTCTCATCCATCGCGTAGGTGTCCAATTAACCAAGGCTAAGACAATTGCAAATGCTCTAATTAGGGGTAAACCATGGCACCATCAATAAGAAGCCACTTTTCAGGACTGTGGAACATTTCATCAGACATCAATGAATAGATTTATGAAATAGTACAATAATCACTGCATTGGATAAAATAATGAAGTCAGTCTTACTGTAATATATTAATTCCATGTATACGTATGAAATAACCTTTTAAAAATATTAGGGCATTTCAGGTTAGGTGACCAGCTGTACCAATTTGTACAAGACTGGGGGAATTCCTGGGGTATGGGACTTTCAGTCTTAAAATCAGAGCAGTCCAGGACAAACTAAGACAAGTTGGTCATCCCATCCAAGATATTTCAAAGTGCACTCTGAAAATTCTCAAATATTTAACCGGTTTAGAATTTTAAATGACGATGCTCCTTACAAGTCATTTTCTTGACAGTATGTATTACTCCATGTGGAAGTTATTTCCAAATGACTGGGATTTAAGCATTGAACAGTTTAATTGAATTTAATAAATAAATGAAGATTGTCTACCTAGTTCTGTGCTGTGTTCTAAGAATGCTAGAGGCTAGAGAGATTTAAAGACAAATCAAGGATGATCCCTGAACTAGAATAATTAAGAATATGTATCATGGCCATACAAAGCAAAGTTATTTTTATAATAGTTTCAATCAACAGAAGTTCTCGATGTGCCAAAAATGGAGCACTAGGAGAAAATACAGAAAAATATAATGAAGGTGACTATAACTCAGCAATAAGTATCATTGTGCAGAGATAAAGAGCAAAGATAGTTCCACATATGATGAACAACTGAAAACACCTGCAATGTGGAAAGACATATGGTTGAAAAAGTTTAAATAAAATAATTGGTTGAGAGCATCCCTTTTAGATTACAGCCATGCTTGTGCTATCCTGGGGAAATTTATCAATTGTATTTAGGATAATTTTTCCTTTTCTTTTCTTTTGCCTTTTTAAATGTTTTGTTAGAGAAGTTGTAGGTTTAGAGATGTCATGCAGAAAATACCGAGTTCCTATATACCCCTTCTCACCTGCACTTTTTCCCTATTATTAAATCTTTGCATCATTGTAGTACCTTTGTTACAATTGATGACAGTATTATTATAATTATACCATTAACTGCAGTCTACATTTTACATTAGAGTTCATTGTGTTCCCCAGTGCGGTCACAGCTAGGGGCGGGCAGCCACGGAACCATCTGCGCTCAGCGTTGCTTGAGGGGTACCGGCGGCAGCTCTTCCCGGAGGCGAAGGTGAGGCGGGGGACTTGGCCGAGTCCCCGGCGGAGGCGTGCAAGGTGTGGAGGGCGGTGAGAGAGGGATGCGAGACACTCTACTTCCAGGGTGGTAGAACAAAAAGCCTTTATTCAGGGGTGAGCACAAGTTATATAGGGTGGCATAGAGGGTGGGGTCGGTGTAGGGGTGTGGGGTCCTTACATGGCAATGCTGAGGGGATAAAGGCTAGGATTGGTTCTGAGCGGGCGCGGAGGTCGTTTGAAAAAGGGCGGGAGTTGCTCTGGCAACGGTGTATGCGCACTGGCGGTGGCGGGAGTTGCTCTGGCAACGGGGAGTGTGCGGGCAAGATAAAGGGGGCGGTTTTCTCTGGCAAGCTTCCTCTAACGGTTGTATTTTGGGTGAGGGAGATGGGGCCTGTAGCCGGCTCCACTTTCTCAGGCCCGGGGGGCTGTGGAGGGTATTACTGCCCATGCCCACTACCCTTTCCAGGGGCTGGCCAGGTTCCCTGGGGGGGGGCTGTGGAGGGCGCTACTGCCCATGCCCATCGCCTCCCCCAGGGGCTGACCAGGTTCCCTGGCCCCGGCCCGCCAAGTTGGAACTCAGCACCAGCAACCCGCAATTCCCCCTTCTTTTCTAATTAGAAGAAGAAGCTCACAGGAGAGATCCGCCAAGGGATGAGGGAAAGGGGAGGCCGGGGAGGGGAAAAGGATTGATGGCCGCTCAGAGAGGCTGGAGCTCGGCGTTGGTGTGGCGCCCGGGCACTCGAGAGGGGCCTCGCTGCTTGCGGGATGGACGAGGGTGGTGACGCTGCGGAGGGCTAGCTTCTTCAGTAGAGGCAAGTCGTTGATACTGGACTTGCACAAATGATGAGAAGACAGCATTGGCCTGGCTTTTAGCAAGTTGGACAAGTCTGCGGATAATGCAGGGCCCTAGGGTGAGAGCTAGAATAATCATTAGTAGGGGGCCGATGAGAGGGAGGAGGTATGGGAGGAGGGGGGCAAAGATGTGGGACCAATAGTTGGTGGCTTCACGGTTCCTTCTGCGTTGTTCTAGTCCCTCTCGGACCTTCTTTAGGCTGTTTTCGGCGAGACCTGTGGAATTGGCATATACACAGCATTCTTCTCCTAGGGCGGTGCAAAGGCCTCCTTCTTTGAGGAGAAGAAGGTCGAGACCTCGGCGGTTTTGGAGCACGACCTCAGAGAGGGAGTTAACAGAATTTTTAAGATGGGAAATAGCATTTTGTAGGTGACGAATGTCCTCGTCAACAGCCGCCCGGAGGTGAGTTAGGGCGGAGCCTTGACTGGCTAGTGCAGCGATCCCGGTGCCAGCACCTGCAAGACCTAGGAGGGTGGTGACCGTGAGGGCGGTGATGGGCTCTCGCTTTTGCAGAGGGGCAGGAGCTGCAGTTCTTTCTAGGCGGAGGAAGAAGTCTTCCTCGCTGTGGTATAGGATCCTAGGGATAAGGACAATTAGGAGGCAAGTTTCATGAGTTGTATTGAGGGTTCGCACGTTAAGGCAGGGGGTAAGTCCTGTAGAGGAGCAGAGCCATTGGGAGGAGTTGTGGGGAATAAGAAATTAGGCAGAGCTGTCGGGGGATGAGTAGTTGGCACAAGCTGTGAGGTTGGGAGAGTTGTATGAGAGAGGGCGGATGCACTTTCCTGTGGAGGAAACCGAATGAAAGGTTAGGGGGACGGCAGAGGTATTCCAATTGCATTCCGAGGGGCTATTCTCTGTATTTTCCGAAAAGGAGAGGTTGGAGGCGACGGGCTCATACAGGGAGGAGGAGGTGGAGAGGCAAGCCAACAGGAGGAGGTAAGATTGGGGTGGGAGGAATTCACTGAGGTGAAGGCCGCTTGGATAAGGCCGAGGAGGGGAGAGGAGTAATGAGAGGGGGGCAGAAAAGGTTGGGGTGGTGGGGTTGGCGATGCGCTGTTTGCAGCTGAGGTGCAGCTGGAGGGCCGTGGATTAAGGGGGTTAAGGACTTTGTTGGGGCCAACGCCGCTCGGATCGGTGGCGGTGGGGGTAACGTTAAGGGGAAAGCAGCGAAAAGCGCGAGGGAAAGGAGGACGCGCTTGCAGAGGGCCTGGCACGGGAGTGGGGGCAGGGGCAGCGTTGCCCCAAGGGTTGCCTTGAGGTGTAGAAGGCAGCCAGGGGTTGTTTGCCGGCGGGGCGGGAGGGGCAGCGGCTCTAGGGGGGAGAGGAAGGCGGGTCGTGAGTGGGGGGTGGGTGTGGGTTGCGGCGGCGCAATCCAAGAGTCCGCTGAAGGGGGAAGCGGAAGCAGGAGGCCCCAAGTGTCGCAAGATGGCGGCGCGGTGGGCGTAGCTAAGGCGTAAGATGGCGGGCTAGCTCCGCCCTGTGGAAAGGTGGGGTAAAGCGCATGCGGTTTCCAGCCCGGCTCAGGGCTGACGTCATCGCTGGAGCACTTCCTCCCTTCGGTGGAAGAAGAAGGAGGAAGTTCGCCATCTTGGCGAGACTCGGTATTGTTTCGTTTTTGG
Organism: Choloepus didactylus; assembly: GCF_015220235.1. NCBI lineage: Eukaryota > Metazoa > Chordata > Mammalia > Pilosa > Megalonychidae > Choloepus > Choloepus didactylus. The sequence continues at coordinate 29,483,823 of NC_051326.1, read as the reverse complement.
GGGGTGACTTCGAGCACGTTGTTAATCTGCTCGACTAAGGATTCTGTGTCCGAATCGTGGTCCGCATTGGTTTTACTGTCCGAATCTGTCGATTGAGTTGACAGGGCCTCCTTGGATTTAATGGGGCCTCGATCGGGGGGAGGGAGCCCTGAAGGCAGGAGTGGACGGTTATTAAGGTGGGGAGCAAGCCGGGAGGGAAGCGCTTGCTCTCATGTTCCATGGCGTTGGTGACCCGATCAATAAGGCGATCATAAGTGACGGGGTCCCAAAGATGGCAAGTGGTGAGCCATGGGTTAAAGGGCAGCAGGAGGTCCCAGTATACTTGCAGCTGCCGGACAGACACCTTGCAACGATGTGTGTCCAGAAGACCCGCCAGAGCGCGAACTTGAGGCGCTTGGCGTGCAGATAGAAGATTACCCATAGCGGAGGGGAAAGGAGGGGGGGGGTCGTCTACCGAGCAAGGAGAATGAGGTAAACCGTGGCCGCGAGGCCGAAGGAGACGACGAGAACAGAAAGCAGGACTCTCTGGTAACGAGAACAGTCTGGGGGGGCGGTCACGGCGAGGCACACTGCACCGAACAGAGAAACGAAGACACAGAGGACTACACCAAAGTAATGAAGGGGTAGAGGGAGAGTGTTAGGAGGAATGGGGGTCATAGAAAGAGAAGACAAGAGGTAGTCGGGGGCAATAGTATTTGTAGCCGGGATAATTCGGGAAGGGAGAGGCGGCTCCGGGCGCGGAGCGGCGAGGGAGAGGCGGCCCTTACCTTGCAGGCGAGGGGAGGGGGAGATGGAGAGGCGTCCGGGCGAGCGGGCGATTTGCTGGACCGTTGTGTGGAGAGGGGACGAGTAGATGTGCCTCACACGGGGCACCAGTTGCGGTCACAGCTAGGGGCGGGCAGCCACGGAACCCTCTGCGCTCAGCGTTGCTTGAGGGGTACCGGCGGCAGCTCTTCCCGGAGGCGAAGGTGAGGCGGGGGACTTGGCCGAGTCCCCGGCGGAGGCGTGCAAGGTGTGGAGGGTGGCGAGAGAGGGATGCGAGACACTCTACTTTCAGGGTGGTAGAACAAAAAGCCTTTATTCAGGGGTGAGCACAAGTTATATAGGGTGGCATAGAGGGCGGGGTCGGTGTTAGGGGTGTGGGGTCCTTACATGGCAATGCTGAGGGGATAAAGGCTAGGATTGGTTCTGAGAGGGCGCGGAGGTCGTTTGAAAAGGGCGGGAGTTGCTCTGGCAACGGTGTATGCGCACTGGCGGTGGCGGGAGTTGCTCTGGCAACGGGGAGTGTGCGGGCAAGATAAAGGGGGCGGTTTTCTCTGGCAAGCTTCCTCTAACAGTTGTATTTTGGGTGAGGGAGGTGGGGCCTGTAGCCGGCTCCACTTTCTCAGGCCCGGGGGGCTGTGGAGGGTATTACTGCCCATGCCCACTACCCTCTCCAGGGGCTGGCCAGGTTCCCTGGGGGGGGGCTGTGGAGGGCGCTACTGCCCATGCCCATCGCCTCCCCCAGGGGCTGACCAGGTTCCCTGGCCCCGGCCCGCCAAGTTGGAACTCAGCACCAGCAACCCGCACCCCAGTCCTATGTTTGTTTCTTTTTAAAATTTTATTCTAGTAATATACACAACTTAAATTTTCCCCTATTAACCACTTTCAAATTTTTAATTCAAGGCTGTAAATTACATGTGCAATGTTGTGTTACCATCACTACCACCCATTACCAAAATGTTTCCATCACCCCAAACAGAAAATCTGTACTAACTGAACACTGACTCCCAATTCCCTACCCCTACACCAGCCCCTAGTAACCTATATTCCAGTTTCTGACTATGAATCTTCTTATTCTAATTGTTTCACATCAATGAACTCATACAATATTTGTCTTTTTGTGTCTGGTTTATTACATTCAACAGATGTCGTCAATGTTCACCCATGTTGTTGCATGTATCAGAACTTCATTCCTTTTTATCAATGAATAATATCCCATCGTATGTTTACACCACATTTTGTTTATCCGTTCATCTATTGAAGGACACAGGGTTGATTTAATCTTTTGGCAATTATAAAAATGCTGCTATGAACATTGGTGTGAAGATATCTGTTCAACTCTGTGTTTTCAATTCTTTTGGGTTTTTACCTAGTTGTATTGCCAGGTCATGTAGAATTTATATACTTAAATTTCTAGGTAACCAGTAGCTGCACCATTTCCCATTCCCACCAACAATGAACAAGCATCCCTATTTCTCAACATCCTTTCCAAAACTTCTTTAAAAAAAACAACAACAAAAAAAACAGTAGCCATTCCAGTGGGTATAACATGGTATCTCATTATGGTTTTGATTTTCATTTCTCTAGTGGCTATGGTGTTAAGCATCTTTTCATGTGCTTATTGGCCCTTTGTATAGGTTCTTTAGCTAAATATCCATTCGTCTTTTTCCCATTTTAAAATTGGGCTGTTTGTCTTTTTGTTACTGAGTTTCTTGATATATTCTGGATATTGAATCCTTATAAAGTATGTGGTTTTCAAATGTTTTCTCCCATTCTGTAGGTTATATTTAATTTTCATGTTGAAGTCCTTTGATGTACAGTTTTTATTTTTGAAGAGGTCCCATTTATCTATTTTTTCTTTTGTTGTTCATGCTTTTGCTGTAATGTCTAAGAAACCATTGCCTAACAAGAGGTCCTGAAGATATTCCCCTATGATCTCTTCTAAGATTTTTATAGTTTTTTTGTCCTTAAATTTACATCTTTGATCCATTTTGAGTTAACATTAATGAACACTATAAGCTAATAAAAAGGAAAATAGAGAAGTCAAGTCAAGTTTGATAAAATTATCTACCAATAACTTCCAGTCATAACAGTGATTAAAATTAAGAAAAATGCCTTTATTTTGCGATTATGTGGTTTTCCTTACGTAGTTTCAATAAGAATTTATTTTCCTTTCTACTAGACTATGACTGATAAATTAAAATGGCATTTATAATATATAATTAATCTGATTCTGGTCTCTAAAATAGTATAACCCAGATTATTTGCCACAATTCTAGACTCTTGAGTTTGACTATGCTGATGTCCGAATATTTGAATTTGTGAGTATGAAGAAACGCTGTTTACCCACCATAAAAAGATTGAGGTAACTTGATAACCTTGGTAATTTTGTGAGTTTTGTCTCTTTAAATATTTGTTGGATTTTTTTTTTCCCTTTGGAGAGCCAGTCCTCCAAAATTTTGATTTCTGTCACACTTTTTACAATTAAAATTTTTCTTTTCTTATCTTAGTCCTTCTAGCCCTGAGTCTTTCTTTGGCATTCCCTCTGAGCCTGTTTCTTCAACTATAAGATGATTGATTTTAAAAATACTGAGGATAGGCAGCACTGATCTGAGAAAACATAGTCATATAATTTTATTATTGTAAAAAAAATTTTGTTATGCAGTGAGCATGAACCAAGTCTTATTCTCTTTGAATTCCTCAGCACCCAGCATAGAACCCATTACATAGAATCTGAATAACTTGTTGGAATTGAAGAGATCCCATAAACTTAATCTCATGAATTAGTATTCCTGGGCTTCAGTCATACTGAATTGGGACTTAGAATCCAAGAATGGTAAGACTGGATGGAAATTTGCAAAGAGCCAGATACAGCAAAAAAAAAAAAAAAAAAAAGAGCCAAAAGACCAAAGTTTTGACTGCTGTTGTTTGCTAAAGCTAGCTACTTTCTGTGAATGTGGGAAAGTTAGCTTTTTCTACCAACCCTGTCACTACAATAAGGATATTAATTTCTGCCCAGCCTCTCATAGAATTTTTGTTAAAAAATCATCTGAGAAAACAAACATGGAGTGCTTTGTAAACTGTGGAACATTATGCAGACATGAGGTGAACTTACTTTCTATTTCCACCTTATTATTTGCAGATGAGGAATGTCACAGCCCAAGAGGGCCATGCCAGTCCAAAGGCCAAAGAAGACAACCAGCATTTTCTGATACATGAACTTTTATTCAGGGCTTACTTACAGGGGGAGAAGTCATGGAGAGATCATGACAGCTCTCCCAGGCCAGGCAGGCATCGCTTTCACAGGGAAGACGACCAAGCAATGCAAAAAGGACAGACAGCCTTTTATAAGGGTTTAAGACAAAGGCCCACCTAAGGGTAGGAGGAGCATAGGTGCAGGAACAGGTTACTTTAACCTGGGGGTGGTGCAGGAAGGACTAGAATAGCACTTAAACAATTACATTTTGCTCTTTTTGTGAGACTAAGAGCCTCTCACTTCCTGCCTGCTTGCATGAAGTTACATTTTAAGGTCAATTTACTCTTTTTCCCTTTACTGGCTTAGAAAGACAACAGGTTAAACATGTAGCTGCCTAGGTCATGCAGACTGCTGTGCACCAAAGATCTGCAGGCCTGTTATGCTCAGGCCATGGGTTGCCACAAGGAATTTGAAGCTCTAATAGATAAAATGATTTATCAAAGGTTGTAAAATGTATCAGTGGTACTTTCTGAATGGATCACCACTTTCCAATTCTTCAGACCCCAGATCAAACACTAGTTTTAGCTAATTCCTCCAGGTTGGGTATATGAAAATAAGGGATGGAGCTTCAGGTTTGAACTCACCTGGGAAATGGGAAAGAGGCTCTTTGTGGGACAGTCCAAGCATGACCAGAGAAACGGATGCTCAGCGTTGGGCCCAAGTGGTTTGTAAGAGATTTGGTCACCCTGTTGCTTGAATGATGAACAAAACTATTTTTACAATTGTGTTTTTAGCTTAAAAGTCCAACCACAATTTGTCCTGTCTTTCTAAAATGAAATATAAAATCCATTAAGTAGGAAAGCAATAAAATAAAGATTTTTTTGTTTTTTTATTGCTTTTGTGATTTATGTAAAGTGCTTCCAAGTTATCTGATACAGCAAGAAAACTAAATTGTGTTTTTCTCTTTTGGAGAGCTTTCTGAATTACCAATGTTTGGTCTATAAGGAATTTTTGAGGTTGATGTGTTTGATCTCTATGGTACACTGGTGGCCCCTGAAACACCCAAGGGTCTTTCAGACCCTATCCTTGAGGTTGCTGAGGGAAAATTGTCAGTCTTGGCTGGCACTGTTTTGCTCCCAAACTAGAGAAGATTCTAAAAATCTATATTTAGAGTCCTAGACATTTGATGCGTGAGGAAACAAAGCCACGTTGCTCTTCTCAGTTTACTCTATCTGCACCAATAATGCCAAATGCACAATTAGGAATATTACTTCAGCAAAACTTCATTAATACAAAAGGCCACTATGTTGGAATTTTTCATAATGTGGGTGAATTAGGCTGAAGTTTGCTTTTACACTAATGAAGACAAAAGGATTTGCTATGTAGCTTAATAATCTAAGGAAGGCACAAATTTAACTTAATTTAGAAAGAGTGCAGGGCCCAGAGTGCTCCGCGGCAGCTTCCGGAATGGCGTGGTGGACACAGGGGAGTGGCTAGTGGCTGTTTGTATGGAGAGGCAGAAGGTGCTCTTGGAGAAAACTGGATCTCAGCTGGGAGAACAGGAACTGCCAGACTTTCAACTGCAAAGCCCTAGGAGGTGTCCCGGAGAGAGCGCTCCGGAAATCCAGGTAGGCCCTCAGGACCAGCTGAGCCACTGTTATAGGGAGAGATTCCAGCTCCTCCAAGAACCAGCCCCCAATAGACTGAGACAAGGAAGGGCCTTATCCTAATCTATCGTGGGAAGGAGGAAGATATTAATGCTGCAATTGGAACTTTAATATGAATCACTACAGCAGGAAACAGATGAGAAAAGAGAGGCTTAAGGGAAGATTATCTGACTTTCTCAACATCACACAGCAAAAGAATGGCTAAGCCAAGACTCAGATTCAGGACTTTTGTCTTTATATCTCTGGACTGATAGAGAGTAATGAAGGTGGAAATGCATGGAAACAGGGCACATACTTAGGCTGACTATGAAAGGCCCATGGGGTTAAACTGGGCTGCAGATTGGAAATGAAATGGGGTGGTGAGGAGCTGTCTCCTATTATTTTTTTTAATAATTCAATTTTATTGAGATAGATTCACATACCATGCAGTCATAGAAAGTGTACAATCAGTTGTTCACAGTACCACCATATAGTTGTGCATCTATCACCAAAATTAATTTTTGAACATTTTCATTACCACACACACAAAAGTAATAAGGGTAAAAATTAAAGTGAAAAAGAACAATTAAAGTAAAAAAGAATTTTAAAAAAAGAGTGCAAGAAACAATCTGAAAGGGTTCAGAAGCTTTGGATGAGGAAAAATTGGTGGAAAAGTGAAGTTAGTCAAGAAGCTGCCATTTCCTGACGTGAAAGTATCTATGTGTGCCTTGAAAGAAACTCTTATATCCGGTAGTCACAGAGTTGAGGTTTCTGAAAACCAAACCCAAGGGTTCATCATGTGAGTAACTGAATTACAATGCAAATTGAATAGCTATCCTACATGAGTATATGCTTTAAAGTTATGGCATTGATTGGAAAAGAATGAGATCCTGAAAACTGGAATGGGAATGATGAAGCTGGGGATATTGAACCTCTAAGTGCTACTGAATCTTCTTTGCTAGTAGAAGCAGCCCTTCTATCCTCACTGAGGAAATTAGTCCTGTTTTGCCAGATGAACCTGTAATGGCCTGCCTTGGGTAAGCTGACTTGCACACAAGACTTACTCCCACCAACCTTCTTTGCTTCCAGGCCTGTAACTATATTAAAGTACTAGCAGGCTTCAAAAGGAGAGGTACACAGTGTGATCCATGAGAAGTTGCACTATACTCCAAAAGAATTTCATGAGTTTTCCAATTTTTACAGACAGAAATCTGGGGAATATGTATAGGAATGGATAGTATGTGTGAAGGAAAATGGTGGAAGGAAAATAAAGTTGGATCAGGCTGAATTTACTGATATGGGCCCATGAAGCTGTGTTTTTAGATTTAATGTTGTAAATCAAAGGGTTAGAAAGGGCTCTAATAATGTGCTTGTTTGGTAGGCTGAAACATGGACCAAAAGGTGGCTTGCACTAAATGAAGTTGAAATGCCAGAATTGCCTTGGTATCATATAGAAGAAGGTATCCAAAGCCCTAGGAAGATTGGAATGTTAGAGTGAATTTATCATGAAATACTTGCTCGCCCATCCCAGGAGTGTCCTGAAAGCACAACTTTCACCAGGACTGTGAGAAATAAATTTGTGAGGGGAACCCAAGCATCCCTAAAAACTCTACAGTCACTCTTTTCTGTAGTACAGGTATTACTATGAAAATTGCTGCCAATGAACTGGGATCCTTTGGTACTGACTAGTTGATCATGGGGTACCTAGAAGAAAAATATATGGAAAGTCTACCAAATTCTTAATTGATCTATATAAGTGGAAGAGTTATAGGTCAAGTGAACAAAAGTCTAACTTGAATCACAAGAGCAGAGAGTCATGGCCCTTCAATCAATTCCCAGACTTGAGACAGTTTACAGACCAGAACCCCTTGAACGAAGGGAAGTACTCTGCTACACTAGCATAAATTTATACTTTATTATTTCTCTGAGCCTTCTCTAATGAGATTTACAACCTTTCACCAGGTTGACTGTGCACTGAAGAAAAAATAATCAGGCTTTTTGTGGATTACTGGACACTGGTTTAGAACTAATTCCACAGCAATCAGAAAATGGGTTTATGTAGGTCAGGTGATCAATGGAGTTTTGGCTCAGGTCCCTCTCACAGTGGGTCCAGTGGGTCCCCAAACATATCCTGTGGTTATTTCCCCAGTTCAACAATGAATAATTGGAATAGTTTTGTTCAGCAACTGAATGAATCCCCATTTTAGTTCCCTGATCTGTGAAGTAAAGGCTGTTATGGTAGGAAAGGCCAAGTGGAAACCACTAGAACTGCCTCTGCCTGTGAAAATAATAAACCAAAAGCAACAATGCATTCCTGGAGGGACTGCAGAGATTAGTGACACCATCAAGGACTTGAAGGACGTAGGGGTGGTGATTCCCAACCCACCCCCTTTCAACTCTCCTATTTGGCCTGTACAGAAAACAGATGCATCTTGGAGGGTGACAGTGGATTTGTGTAAACTCAACCAGGCAGTGACTCTAATTGAAGCTGCTGTTCCAGATGTGGTATCATTGCTTGAGAAATTAACACATTTTCCTGTACCTAATACACAGCTATTGATCTGGCAAATACTTTTTTTCTTGATACCTGTTGGTAAAGACAACCAGAAATAGTTTGCTTTCCACTGGCAAGGCCAGGAATACCCCCACACTGTCTTAATTCAGGGGTATATTAATTCTCAGCTCTATGTCATCATTTCATCTGCAGAGACTTTGATCACTTTTCCCTTCCACAAGACATCACACTGGTTCATTATATTGATGACATTGACATGATCGGACTTAATGAGTAAGAAACGGTAACTATTCCTGTTTGTCAGAGGATAGGACATAACTTCATTGAAAATACAGGGCCCTTACATCAGTAAAATTTCTTTCCATCCAGTGGTGTGGGACATGCCAGGATACCCCTTTTAAGGTGCAGTATAAGCTGTTGTGTCTGGCTCTTCTTACAACCAAAAACAGTGGTGCAATTCCTAGCGGGCCTAGGATTTGCGTGGCAACATATTCCTCTTTTGGGTGAGCTACTCTGGCCCATTTACCAAGTGACCCAAAATACTGCTAATTTTCAGTGGAGTTTATAACAAGAGAAAGCTCTGTGACATGTCTAGGCTGCTGTGTAAGCTGCTCTGATTCTTGGGCCATATGATCCAGCAGGTCATGGTGCTTAAAGTATCAGGGGCAGATAGAGAGACTCTATGGTATTTTTGGCAGGCCCCCATGGGTGAATCATAGTGCAGGATTTGCTTTAGGATTTTGGATCAAATCCCTGCCATCCTCTGTGGATAACTACTCCTTTTGAGAAATAGCTTCTGGCCTACAATTGGGCCATAGTAGAGACTGAATGTTTAACCATGGGTGACCCACCAAGCCATGCAGTTGGGTGTGCGTAACAGCACTCCATCATCAGATGAAAGTGGTATATAGGAGACTGGGTTTGAGCAGGCCCTAAAGGCACAAGTAAGTTACATGAGGAATTGAACTAAATGCCTGTGGCCCCCATTCCTGTGACTACCTTTTCTCGCCATGGCCTCTTAGATAGTTAACCTATGTTCACTAACTGAGGAAGAGAAGACTTGGGCTTGGTTCACAGACAATTATGTGTGATATGCAGGCACCAACTGAAAATGACAGTGGTGAAGGGAAATCCTTTCTTTCTAGGTTGTCTCTGAGAGACAGTGGTGGAGGGAAATCCTCCCAGTGGGCAGACATTTGAGCAATGAAACTGGTAGTTTATTTTGCTTTGAAGAAGAAATGGCCAGACTTGTGATTGTATAAGATTCATGGACTATGGTCAGTGGTTTGGTTGGATGATCCAGGATATGGAAGAACATGACTGGAAAATTGGTGACAAGGAGGTCTGGGAGAGAAGTATGAGGATATACCTATCTGATTGGGGAGAAAACATGAAAACATTAGTGCTTCATGTGAAAGCTTACCAAAAGGAGACCTAAGCAGAGGAAGATTTTAATTATCATGTGGATAGAATGACCCATTCTGTAGGTACCAGCCATCCTCTTTTCCCAAATACTTCTGTCATTGCCCAATGAGCTCATGAACAAAATGGCCATGGGGGTAGGGATGGAGGTTACGCATGCGCTCAGCAACTTGGACTCCCATTCACCAAGGCTGGCCTGGCTACAACCACTGCTGAGTGTCCAGTATGCCAGCAGAAGAGACCAACACTGAGTCCCCAGTATTGCAGCATTCCCAAAGGTGATCAGCCTGCTACCTGGTGGCAGGTTTATTATATTGGACAACTTCAACCATGGCAGGGGCAGCAGTTTGTTCTTGCTGGAATAGACACTCTGGATACCAATTTGCTTTCCCTGTGTGAAATGCTTCTGCCAAAACTACCATCCATGGACTTACAGAATGCCTTAACCATCATCATGATATTCCACACAGTATTGCTTCTGATCAAAAACTCCATTTGCAGCAAACGAAGTGCAGCAGTGGGCCCATGCTGGAATTCACTGGTCTTACCATGTTCCCCATCATCCTGAAGTAGCTAGATTGATGCAAGGACAGAATAGCCTTTTGAAGACTCAAGTATGGTGCCAACTAGGTGGCAATACCTTGCAGGGTAAGGACATCTGATTTATGATGCTGTTTCACCCATAATCATGGGTGGAAATGGGAGTGACACCACTCACTATTACCCCTATGATCCACTAGCAAAATTTTTGCTTCTTGTACCTGCAAACTTAGGCTTGTGATTCCACAATTCAGCATGTTAGTGGGGTTCCCTCATATGTCTGTGATCAGCTGTAGGGCAGCTAGGAAGCTTTGCTCATCTTATACAGATTTGCTCATCCTAGCTGGCTTTCTCCAAGTATGAGGCCTTGTCTGGGACTCCTGGGGAGTCATCTCTGCTTCATGTGGTCTCTCACCCTCCAGGAGGTGAGCTTGAGCTTGTTTTCTCAATGGAGATAGAGGTCCAAGAGAGAAAATGGCAGTGTGCAAAGCCTCTTGTGGCCTATGCTTGTAACTAGTTCAATGCCCCTTTCATCACATTCTTTTGGCTGAAGCAGGTCATAAGGCCAACCTAGATTCAAGGAGAGGAGAAAATATGTCCACCTCTTGATGGTAGTAGCTACAAAGTTACATTGAATGAATGTAGATACAGGAAGGAGTGGTGAATGAAGCCATTTCTGTAATCAATCTACTTCCATAGTCAATACATCCAAATGTGGGGTTGAATTAGATGATCTTTAAAATTCCCTTCAACCTTAGTATGTTAACTTAATTGAACTTGAAAGGAAAGCATGACTCTTTTTTCTCTGAATGGTGTGCACTGATAGGTTTTTTACCCTCCAATGCCTATGAAAAGAATGATTATTGATTTTAACTCTTAAGGAGACATGTTCAAGTGTGTCAGTTTGCGTATTCGGCAAAGCAGACACCAAGATGGAATTAGATGTGCAGGAGATTCACGGGAAATGCCTGTGAAGGCAGAGATGGCTTTCTTCCATGTTTCTGATTTGACGCTCATACAAAGAAAGAGGGAAGGAAGGATTGAGTTGGAAGACCCTCAGACCTCAGTGCAGTTCTGAGAAAGCTTTGGCCATGACAACATGAGTCAAACAAAATTTGCCTGTTAAAGGAATTCTCCATCAGACAACAAAGGCCCAGTTATAGTATGTCTGCTGTGCTCAGTGACTGTCTGGCCTCTCTGCTTTCATTGCAATACATTATTTAAAAAGTACCCAGAGTCACTTTATAAAATCAGAAATCAGGTATATCATTTCTGTGTGTAGAACCGTCGTTTTGAAGTCGGCAAACAATTAGACTCCAGATATTCTGCATGTGATTTTTCTTTCTCTTGGAAAACTCTCAGGGTTTTCTTTATATACTGTATTTATTCCTTTAAATCTGGAAATTCATCTATTCCTCTCTGGAAATTTTCTTGTACTATTGCTTTTATAGTTTCTTCCTCTCCCTTTTCTTTGTTCTTAAATTCTGCATTGAGCCTCTAGGTTTTTTAATCTCCTATCCTAATTTCCATCTTCCAATATCTTCACTGGGGAAATGGGAATGACTTATTAGAAAGTTATGCCCCAAACTTGCTTATCAGGGACATGTGTTTTAATGAGTATGAATGATCCCAGTGGCTATTTTGACCTGCTTGACCTTTCCATTAAATGAAACTGTAGGTTTTAATTTGTTTTTCTTTTCTCTAGCTATCTCTTCAATAGTTTCACATATGTCATCTTGAATTGACGAGCTTGGTAAGAGTTTAATTTAAGAGTTCACAAAGAAATATATTCCCATTATTAGTTTTTTCTCTCTCCAAAGCAGTGAAATAAATTGGGTTGTTAGAAGTGAGGGTAAAGTGCAATGTACTATAAATTTAGAAAGTAGGTCAGGTCTTATTTCTGTGACAGGGATTAAAAAAATGAATATAAGACTCAGAGGGAATATTCAGTAATTGACATAAAGGGAGCTCCCTGAAGTCAAAGTCATTTGTCATTTAGTTATGGAATTCAGGAACACTAATCAACAGCATCAACTCCAGGGATGGTAACTCCATTCTGCTCATTGTAGAATTTGCAAGGTATAATAAGATTTTTGGAGTATAGGTAGTGAGAGGAAAAGAAAGAGAGAGGAAGAGAGAGAGACCAGCACTCAGGCAGCATGGGGAAATGGGAAAATCACTTGATTAGAAACTGAGTTTAATTGTGGTTCAGCACTTGTGACAGAAGGCAAGGCAGACGCAGTTTCTGCTGGTGGCTTAGCATCTGTCATAAAATGTGAGAATAAAACAAATATTTCTCATCTTTGAGGCATACACATTTTTATAAAAATTTAACAGGTTTATGACTGATGAATTATTTCAGCTTGCAGTAGGCTCACTATTGTAGAAATAGCAATTACATTGTTGTGTTTATCTTTTATTTTTAGATGAGGGAATCAGCACTAAATGAAAGTGAAGGATCTGGAAGCCGATAAAGCAAAAGTTTTTAAATTTTGGTTCATAAACAGCAGCACTTTAGTTGAGAGTTTATGATAACTTGTTCCACATGGAGGGAAATTGATGTCTTCAAAGGTTACAGTGACTTTTCCAAGAATAGTTAATGAAATGCATGGTGAGTTTAACAAATTAAAGCTTAGCATATTATTCTTTGTGCTTGCACTTGTCTATGATAATTTATAGAAAATCATACCCAAAGCAGAAATGGGTAGTATATGAGCTCTGAAGAATATTTCTTTAAATAATTCAGAAATTTAAAAGAATATATTGTTGGTAGCGGGGAATATTACCAAGAGGCTGTGAAGTTTCCCTTAGTGGACTAAAGACCTGCTTAGCTGATATAATTAAGACGCTTCTATGGTAGGCTGGGCAGTCTCTGGGGAAATTTTTGCGCCCTAAGAATCTTTAACAGAATGTAAGTTAATCACCACCTTCTAACCATTTCCCAGGTGGAATATTAAATTTAGAAGATTAAAGCATTTGTGATCTATACTTCTGTGCCTTTTTGCTCACTGTTGCTTCTGCTCAAATGTTCTTTCCATCTTCTTCTTCCAGTCTTGGAACCTTCAAAACTCAGTGCAAGTGTCAGTCTTCAGGTAAACCTTTAATGGTATATCTTTTTTAAAATTTAATTGTGAGTCCTTTATGTTCCCATATTATCACCTGCATAATAAGATACTTATTACACTGTCTAGAAATTGTGGGTTTTTAGTCTGGGTCTTCCTATGAACTCTATAGCTATAAGGGCAGGACCATATTGTGGACTGCGTATTCCCAGTTCCTTATACAATCCCTAATATACAAGTTAGCCTCACCAAATCAATTAAGTAAAAGGAAACAGCATGGAATTTAAAATTGGAAGACCTGGATTTGAGTCCCAGTTCAGCTCACTTCTAGTGCCCTACCTTGGGGAAATCAAGTAATTTCTTAGATTGTCAGTATTCACAGTTTTCAAATGGGGATAATAATAACTTTGTTATATGTTTTTCTATGCAAATGTGAGAGCACATAAAGCTACTTTGTGAGTAGAAAATGCTACATAAGCATTACCACTGTTATTGTTCTGGAGAATGAAAGAGGTGTCAGGATTTCTTGATCTCATGTTACCAGGCAAATGCCAATATCAAAAGCCTGTGGTTTTAAAAGCCCTAACCCCCTGTACGACATGTTTCCCAACTCATATTATATCGTGGAGGACAAAACTGTCCTTCTGATGAACAACAGTGAGGGAAAAGTAAATGCTTGGAGTAGAGGTGGGGAGCAAGATTGGAGTTCTTCTGCAGCTATTGTCACTGAAGAGGGGAAGCAGAGCACAAAGAAACATGAATGCTGTAGCTCAATTTTATCAGTACTTAGAGGAGTAATTGGAAAACCTTCTTCTGTAAAATGTATGAGTAAAGAAATCCCTATTCAGAAGTCATAAAATAGATTTAATGTCTAAGAAGCTAACATTTATAGAAAAAGTGGTTTTGATGGTTTCACTTAACCTCTGTAACTTTAGGAAAAGATGAAATGAATTATGGTGTATGGATCTTTTTTTCCTCTGATATCAAATTATTTTGTCTGTCTTTCCTTTATGTGCAAGGAAGCACTTGAGTAAAAGTATTGAATATTTATGTATTCAGAAGACCTAAAAGCAACTCTCATGTAGAAATAAAAAAAATAAGAATGACATTTATTTCATTTATATTAAAAAACCAGATCAGGATTTCTACTTTGGGGTAAAATGGAGAAGTTCATGACAGATCAATGCTTCCGCTGAGACCAACTAGAAGAGTCAGATAAAATATCATTTTTATTGATTAATTAATAATGTCAGAGAGCCACAGAAGTATAAGGACTATACTGAGTAACGTTCCAGGAAATTTTTTAGAAGGTGAAATAAGAACTTTTAGCTATCTCTGTATAGTAACTGATTCTAGACACGGGCTAGAAGCTGAGAATCTGAGGACTACTTCTGGGGTGCAGTGTAAGCAACGGTGTTTTTAGCAGTCATGAAGGGTTGGAGTGACAGAATTAGAGACTTAAAATTCCTCAAATAAATGGCCAGCTTCCCTTATAATATTTACTGAATTCCAAATCTGCACAGGACAGGAGAGTGAGGAACTAAGCCCAAATCTCAGAAAAGCTGAGTGGAATTTTACAGTCTCCTTCTATTTAGGAAACAAATACTAAGCACTGGGGACCTGAAAACAGGAGCTGAGAACAGAAAGCTCTCCCAAAGAGTGGTGAACTGAACTGGATGGATGGTTACTGCTTCTTTTTCCTGCAGGCACTTGCAGATCTGGGTACAGCTAGAATGTAAGACTCCAGGCTTGGACCCTGGAAGAGGACCACTGTTATGGACAGAGAAACAAGCAGAGCTTTTGGCATTTGTTCAGACCTGGAATGCTAATGTTGGAAACTCGAGGGGTTTAAATTCCAGGTTTTCTCCCGCTCAAGACTATTGTTTAATTCTGATGTTGGGTGAGATGGGAGGCTAAAGAGCTCAGCTGAAAACCCCTGAAAAATCAGAGCAGAAATTCCTGCAGTCGCTCATTGCTGAGGAAACAAAGATTCACGATGCTATTAATTGAGAGCCCTGAAGGCACATGGCCTAGAAACAGGCACAAACAAGAAGCTAACGGAGTTTTAACAAAACTGCAACACTATATTAGTCCAAAGTGGTCTGTGATTGGAATAAAGTGATCAGCCCCCTTCTATCTATTTAGCAGAAGAAAGACTGAACCCCTCTCTAGGAAGATAAAATCATTTGAATCATTTGCAATTTTTTCAACCTGATATCTGTCACTGAACCAAAACTTAGACCCATGAAGTGACTGAATCATAAGACCCAATACTAAGAGATAAATAGACATTAAAAACAACTTACAAGTAAGCCAGGTGTCAGATTTGATACACAAGTTCTTTAAAATAATTTTGATTAGGTGTTCAAGAAAATTGAGGCAAAGAGGAAAAATTTATTGAAAGAATGCAGAATTTCAACATGGAATTTGAATCCATAAGGAGAATTAAGTGGACATTCTTGTACTGCAAAATACAATCTCTTAATCAGTGAGTTTAACTGCAAATTGAACATACCAGAAGACAGGTCAATGAATGGAAAGAAAAGTCATAGGAAATATTTAAGAAGAGGCTCAGAAATAAAAATGAATTAATAAAACTATACAATAGAATGTAATTGCTCAAATGGCCTAACATATGCACAATTGGAGTTACAGATGGAGAGGAAAAAGAATGAGGAAATAGCAGTTTTTAGCCCAGTAATGGATGAAAAATTTCCCTACTCAGCTGAAAGACTTTAACTTATGATGTCAGGTAACTCAGAGAAAGCCAGGTGGATAAGGAAAAATTGAACATTATCTAGGCACATCATGGTCAAATTGTTGAAAACCAAAGAGAAAGACAGAATCTTTAAATTAGCTGAGAAGAAACGTTATTTTACATTTAAAGCATCGAGTGACGTCTGACTTTTCAACAGAACTAATAGAAGGCAGGAGGAAATATAATGATATTTTTAATATGCTGAAACACAAATAATTGCCAAGTTTTATAACAATTCTATACCAAGCAAATATATCCTTTAAAGATGAAGGTGAAACAGAAAACAATTTCAGATTGAATCTGAGGGAATTCATCATCAGAAGGTCTGAATTAAAAAAAAAAATACTACAAGACTTCTAGGGGAAGAATGGGTGATTTCAGATGGAATGTGGATGTTCAAGAAGGAATATGGTGAAAGGGTAAATACATGGAAAAATATGAAGGGATATTGATCATAGAAAACAATATTCATAATGTCTTACAGATTTTAAAATATATCTATAATGAAATGTGTAACAAAAATAAATGAAATATATGAGCAGTAAATGAAGTTAAATTGTTCTAAGTGCTAGCATTATTAGGAAAGTAGTAAAAGTAATATATATGCTATATTATACTATACTATATATTATACTATATATATTATACTAACCTAGGAATGCATATTATAGCATATATATTAATATAAATAAATTTAATATAAAATTAGGGAAAAAAAAGAAAAAGAAAACAGGTTGGTCCATAGAAAACAAATATTAAAGTGGCAGATATAAGCACAAATAAATAATAATGTTATACATAAATGGAATAAACACATACTTAAATACATTAAGTATAAATGGTCTAAATAGATTCAGATAAGGAATCATAATTCATGCAAAAACTAAATAAAAGAAACTAAATAAAACTAAATAAAATAAAAATCTGTCAGAATGATACCACAATCCTAAATCTGTGTGCACTCAATAATGAATCTTCATGATGTATAAAGAAAAAAATTTATTAAAAATTTTATTTAATAAAAATTTATTAAAATAAATGGACAAATCAAAAGTGATAGAGGTGGACTTTAACATACTTTCCTTTATGAATTATAATAGACAAAACCCTATAAGGATATCAAAGATCTGAACAACATAAGTTATGTTTGTTCTGAAGGATATATGTAGAACACTGCACATAATCGCAGCATAATTCACATTCTTTTCAAGTGCATATAAAGTGCCTACCCCAAAATCACCATTTACTGGACCATGAAGAAAGCATTAGTGAATCTCGAAGGAGATTAACTTGAAAATTTCTAACCTATTGGATATTAAACAATGCACTTCTAAGGAATCCATGGTTAAAGAAGAAATTACAACTGAAATCTGAGAATAATTTGACTTGAATTCCAGCAAAGAGCTAATATTAAAAAAAAAAAGAACTTGAGGGATGCAGCCAAAGTAAAACTCAAAGGCAAATTTTTAGCTTTGTATGCATATATTAAAGAATGAAGCTGGGAAAATAGCAAAACAAAAGTAAATTAAATAGAAAGTAAGAAATAATAAATTCCATAGTAGAAATTAATAAAATATGAGTACAATAGAAAAGATCAACAAAGGCAAAAGTTAGCTCTTTGAAAAGATTAATAGCATTGATAAAGACCTAGCAAGTCTTATCAAAAAAAAAGAAAGAAAGGAAAGAAGGAAGGAAGGAGGGAAAGAGGGAAGGAAAGAAGGATGGAGGAAGAAAGGGAGGGAAGGAAGGAAGGAGGAAAGGAAGAAAGGAGGAAAAGAAGGGATGGAAGAAGGAAAGAAGGGAGGGAGGAAGGGAGGGAGGGAGAGAAAACATAAATCTACCAGTAGGAAGAATGAATGTTATCACTGTGGTGATGTTCGTTAAAGTGATAAGTATATTAAGAACAACTTTTGCCAATAGTTTTCACAATTTGTATGAAATAGACGAGTTCCTCAAGAAACATACTTCCCAGACTGGAAGTAGTAGAAAAAAAATCCATAATCTGGTATTTAGGAAAGAAATTGAATCTGTTGCCAAATACCTCACAAACACATGCACACACACAATATTCATATGACTTCACCAGTGAATTCTTCCAACTCTTTAAGGAAAAAATAGCACCAATCTAAAAAGAAAAATTCTTCCAAAGAACAGAAACAAAGAGAACACTTCCCAACTCTTTCTATGAGGCCCATATAACCTGATCGCCATACCTGATAAAGAAATTACAAAAAGATAAATTACAAACTAATCTTTCTCATGGGAACATGTGAAAAATCTTAAAACTTAAGCAAAGCAAATCCAGAAAAACATAGGAAGATGCCAACACATCTTGACTAAACTAGTTACATTCCAGGAATGTAAGGGTGGATTGACATTTGAATATTAATTAATGCACTTCTCCAGATTAGCAGCAATATGGGGAAAATGTCACATGATCTTTTTACAGGTGCAGAAAAACATTTGAAAAAATTCAGCCCCTGTTGAGGATTGAATCATATTTCCCACAGGAGGCAAGTTCAGGTCCCAACCCCTGGTCCTGTGGGTGTGAACTCATTTGTAAATAGGACCCTGAAGATGTTATTAGTTAAGGTGCCCAAACTGAAAGACGGTAGGCCTTAATCCAGTGTGGCTGAAGTCCTTAAAAGCAAAGGAAATTGGACTTCGCAGTAGAAGCCACCAAGGGCAGTCAGAAGCTGGAATTCAATGGAACCCTGGAGAAGAAACAAAAAGATGCTGCCATGTGCATTACCATGTGAAGGAAAAGCCAGGGAATCCCAAAGATTGCTGTCCGGCAACAGGATACTGACCCTGGAAAGATGCAAGCCCTCTGGTCTCTGAAACCATGAGCCAACAAATTCCTATTATTAAGCCAACTATTTGTTTTAGCAGCTGGGAAACTTAGCCTCCATTTGTGGTTAAATATATATATATATATTTTCAGCAAACCAGAAATAGAAAAACTCTTTCTTATTCTGATAAATATGAATGACTCTTTCATTATATCAAGCAAAATAAGCCAGAAAAAAAGAATGCATACGGTATATTTCTATTCATATAAAATTCTAAAACAAGGAAAATATAATCTTTGCTGTTTGAAGTCAACATGGTGGTTAACATTGTTTGGGAGAAAGTAGTGACTGGAAGTGGGTGCAAGAGAGCTTCTGGAATGCTGGTCAAGTTTGATTTCTTGAACTGGTCCCTGCTTGACAGGGATGTGATCACTTTGTAAACATTCATTGACTGTACACTTAAAATTTGTATATTACTTAAAAACAAAAAGCAAAACTGCAAAAAGAAAGAAAGAAAAACCTCTCCACAATGTCCTTTCTTACCTTCTTATGCATGTTATACCTTGATGGCTGCTTGCCTCTTTCTAAGACTTAGGAAATGTGCTATATAATCTATCTCAACTTCAATCATTTTCCTATTCTAAAATGGCTTATTTTGCATTTCTCAAAAAAGTTATCCTGACTTCTAAACATGAAGCCTTATTTTAACATGATTTATGAAAATTCAACACAAGCAATAAATCTATTTCTAGGTTATATTTTTTAAAAACAGAGTTTTAGCAGGAACATAATTTCTAGGTGAACGTTGAGCAAAAATGCTGAATCATTCTGTTTCATGGCCTGAATCCCAACATGTTGCTCATATTATAGTGGAGAAAATGTCTCTAAGAGCCAGGCAAACTGGGGTCGAGTTTTGGCACTCTCTGGTCCTGCTTTCCCCATCTAAAAAATTGTAACTATTGCCTTTATTATCCTTTTAGGAGGAAAGCCATGACCATAGTAAATTGTCCTTGACCAGTTTTCATGGACATATGAAAGGGAAATAGAGAAAAATTCAATCTGGGGCTGCTAAACAAGTAATATTTTAAACTGGATTCCCCATAGAAATCAAGAAGCAAAGACAGGAACTGGATCTATCACTCCTAGAAGCTCTGGCTACTCTCTGGGGCTATAGAAACATGTCCTATTTTGCAGAGGCTAACTCATCTGGTGTCAGAAAAATAATGTGTTTTTGCTATCCCATTTTTCAAACTGTGTTTTACAAGCTTTGTAACAAAGACTGCTAAATATGTCTTCCTGCTCAGAATTAAAATATAGTGCAACAAGAGAGGCAATTTTCTTTTTTTGTTAATGACTGTGGCCCATGAGTTTAAAATAACTTGGTCTATTAAGCACTAATCAAATTTCCCAGATTGCCAAGTAAATATTTACTACAATATAAATCTTGCATAATTGTTTAAGAAGTCTTTAGTATCTGCAGTTGTTCATTACTGTAACCCTTGAATTGCCTATGAGGGTGCACTTTAGTTCATATTTCTTAAATCGTTTCCTTTCTCCCCAGATGCACAGCTTCTTTCTCATCATTTATTCCCAGGTATAGGCCAGAGCTTTCTAACTGGCTCTAATTTGCTTTCATTTGCCTCCACCTCCCTCCACCCCCCCCATCCCTCCTCCATGTTCCCCCTCAATCTCCAAGTTCGTCTTTATAAAATGCAGATCTGGTCATGCCACACTTTCAGTCAAGCTTTTTCTATATTTCCTCATTGTTTTCAGGGGAAAATTCAAAGTCTGCCTTGGAACGCAAGACCCTTCATCACTTGGCCTTTGCCCAGTGCCCCTGAGTTCAATGACCTTGGCCAATTCACTTATAGCCTCTACACTCCAATTCTCTCCTTTGCAAAAATGGGATAATGAAGTTCTTATACATGTTATACCTTGATGGCTGCTTGCTTCTTTCTAAGACTGGGAAATGTGCTGGATAATCCTACTTCACAGAAGTTCCTGTTACTCCCTGCTTCATAGAATCCTCCTGTGGTTTAAATGAGATATGGATTTTAACAGACTTAACTCAGTGCCTGGCTGTATTATTGTTATTAATGTTATTATTATTCTCTTCTCCTACCGCTTTCCCCACACACTCTCCCTCCAGTCTTACTGAACCTTACAGTTGCCACATCAGAAGAGCCTCTTTCTTTCTCCCACACTCATCTCCCAATAGCCCATGTGCCTGGCTAACTCCTCTGAATTTTATCTGCTCCAGGAAACCTTCTGCAAACAGTGGGTCTACATCTTGTATCTATCACTTTGCTTCCTTTGTCTTTTTCTGCACCTTTCCTAGGGTGCACATCAAAGCATGTAATGGAAGGTGGGGAATAGAATCTCAGTTTAAATGTCTGTGAATCTCTTAAGTGGAACTCTAGCATTGCATTCCTTTGTTGTGTTTGAGAAGTTTATATTTTTGGCTTGAAAGCTGTATGTTTTGCATCCCTTAAGTAAGTAGAAAATTCCTAAATGGTTCTCCCCCTTACTGCCTGCAGCTTAACAGAATCCTGCCTCCTGTTACTCCCTGGGGAACAGACATTAACAAGCAGACCCAGAGAGAATGAAGTCATCCTTCTGTCTGGATACAGGTAATTCCACTGAGGGAAAGAGACTATTATCTATCTGGCTTTGGTTCTAACAGATAGAATGGCTGTGAGCTGCACCTCAGGGCTGCAGCTGAGGGGCACTTTACCAGTATTTGCAGAGGAAATTTTTAAATGGCCAAAGAAGAGTTGAATTGTATCTGAAGTTGTCCCTGCATAAACCAACAGTGACAATAAGCATCTTCAATGAGGCCCAGTGTGCCTGGCATTTTTAAGTTATTGCTACAAAGCAAGGTAAATTTAATTACTGCAGATGAAATAAATGTGGAACATCTCATTAGAAATGCAGGCAGTCCGGACAGCCTTAACTGCAGTAGTCTCAGTCATCTGCCAATAAGGGCAATTCATTTTAGCTCTGAAGGAACAGACTGCACAGTCTATGGAGAAAAGACGGCTTAAAGATAGAGGCTTCAAATGCCTGCACATTCTCTGTCTTTAAGAAAGTGACTCAGAAGATGCCGATGAGGTTGTGGAGAAACTTATTCAGTCCCAATACCCAGGTGCCTATTCTGACTGTCCTCATCTCCACCCACAGCCTATTTCCTCGCTCTTGAGAACTTGTATCTCCTAAATATGCTCATTACACCTTTGCACAAGCTATGCCTGACTCTATTCTTTACTTGGAATGCCCTTCCCCAGCTTATATGTCACCCCACCTCCACAGACTCCTCTGGGCAGGATTAGCTGCTTCTACTTCTGCTGTATTCTTGTATATGTGTCTCCCTACTAAACCATAATCTCTTTGACTCATCGATTTTCATTCTTGTATATCTGCACTCAAACATATCTTAATATTTTTAAACTCCTTGTATCCCCATACTTGGCACAGTGCCTGATACAAGGTACATGGTGTGTACATAGAGCTAATACTAACAAAAGCAACTCTTATTTTTGGAGTACTAACTACTATTCTAACCACCTTGCATAATTCTCATTTAAAACTTCCAACATCCAAATGAGATAGGTATTTCCATCATTGGAATTCTCTAAAAGAAGTAACTAACATGGAGGAACATAAGTGACTAGTGTAGGTTACAGTTCTTACAGTGGCAGAGGTGATCAGGGATCCCAAATCAAAGGACTACACAGCCTTAGAGCTTAACCAATGCACATTCTGCTTAGCTGTCATTGACCTATGAGCATCAAAATGTTAATATCCTTCATAGCAGTTATCCCACCCTGGAGATATGACCTATAGGAATAATTCTATAGAAGAAAGAAGCCACAATATGTGTGCTTAATATTTTGAAAATATTCCAAAGGAAGAGTTATATACGACTTGAGGGATAAAGATTTATATCTTTTAAAATATGTCTTAATAATGTTGATGTTTACTTTGTAAACTTTATTTTTTGCATGTTTCTTTAAAAATAATGTTTTAATGTATTTGAAGTATACTACAAGACTACATTACCTTAATTAATCACTGTGGTCATTTGAAACTGTATATACCCTAGAAAATCATGTTCTTAAAGCTAATCCTTCCCTGTGGATATAAAGCTATTGTAAGTAAGGTGTTTTGAAACGCTTATTTCAGTTAAGACATGGCTCAGGGTGGGTCTTAATCTTCTTACTGAAGTACTTTCTAAATAGGATGAACAAGAGAGAGAAAACCAAGGAAGCAAGAGGCTGAAAGCAACAAAACCCAGAAGGGAAGGGAGAGACCAGCAGATGCTGCCCTGTGCCTTGCCATGTGACAGAGGAGTTCAGGATCGCTGGCAGCTGGTCTTCAGGAAGAAAGCATCATCTTTTTGATGCCTCATTTGGACATTTTCACAGCCTCAAAACTGTAAACTTGTAAGCTAGTAAATTTCCATGGTTAAAGCCAACACATTTCATGGTCTCTGCGTTGAGCAGCTTAGCAAACTAAAATAGTCATGTAGGAAATTTTCTTTCCTGAATGAAGCTAAATAACTTCATAACAATTCTGAGATAGGTTCCTTAGATTTTCAGCCAGAAAACAATAATAATCATGGTAATAATAATAATAATCATTGTTTGTTGAGCTCTTATTACATACCATTTTAAGCTGTTTAAATGTGTTAAAACAGTATTCATGCAATCTACTATTATGTCCATCTTATAAGTGAGGGAACTTAGGCACAGAAAGGTTAATCAACTTGCTCAGTTCTGCAGAGCTAGGAAGCGGTAAGCTCAAATCCAAACTTCTGGCTCAGAGCTGCACCTTCACTTCTATTATAGAGCCCCAGGCCAGCTACCTCTGGAATTTCCAAGGGTTACTGCACAGCTGGACCAGTTGTTTCTTGCTTATAGAGACATTTGGCATTCAGGTCCCTTTTGAAATATAGAGTGACAGACATGAAATCCAGAATTCAAGCTTCTGCTCTGGCTGTATCCCAAACTTCCTTGGTAGCCTTTTCCAAACATAAGTTTATGTGAGTCTCAACATTTACCAAACATTTATTGAAGATTTCCAATGTTCCCACCAACAGAGCTGACTGACTCTGCCTCAAACAAATAAAAATCTCATTGGCCTCATATCTTCTCAACATGTTCTACAAAAGCACATGTTGGGATAAGAAAACTTAAAGCTTTAGCATTTGTGTGCATTTTGCCAGTTTATAGAAATTGTTAGAAGGTGAATAATTTGATTTTCTGCCATTGTAAACTGAATATCATGTGTAAGAAACTTATTGTTTACTTATGGTTCATCATTAATGACCTGAGAATCAGTTTTTATAACATTTTTTAAATGAGTAGAATTATTTACTGCTATATTAAATGGCCTTAGATTACTGTATTCTTCTATTTCTCATGCCTGTGTTTTGCTTGACATTTCTCTCTGACGTTATTATCAGGGTTTAGCCATCATTTCTCACTGCTCTCAATAAGCTTTCTTCTCTCTCTAAATCCCATCATACTTCCTAATCTGAATGAATCAGAACTCTATCATTAAGATAGCTTGACAAGGATCTAGAGTGAGAATGTGTAGGTTCTAAGAAGCTGTGATCCAGTGTACACTTTGTGGCTGCTTAGAGGCCTCTTCCTCCAGCAGGCGTTTGGCTGAATTCTAGAGAAATTGAGATTGTTACATAAATGCCACTCAACAAGTTAGGTTGTTGGGGGAATCAACAGGCAAAGGACAGATTAATCAATAATTAATACTTGGACAGATGACTAGGAATTTAGACAAAATAAAGTTAGTTCCCCTTATCCTTAACTTATACCAAAATAAATCCAAGATTGATTAAAATGTAATTTATAAAATTAATAAAATAACAGCAAAAATTAAGTGAGTATTGTAATTTCTGAAGGAGAGGTAAGCCTTTCTCAGCATGGCCCTATGCCAAAATCTTATCATTTAGCAAAAATAAATAAATAAATAAATGATAATAAAGTTAAAAATAAAACTAATGACAACCAAGAAACTGGAGAAATCATTCTCCAAATATTTGATAGGGAAAGACTTAATACCCTGTGTTTATGATATCTCTTATAATAAATTAAAATGTGTACCCCAAAGGCAGAGTAAATGTATCATGTATCATCATAACATTGTTTATAAAAGCAAAAAATTTGAAATAAAACCAAATGCCTATAACCGGGTATCAGTTAAATTATAAGTTCATTCATGCAAAGAAATATTACAGGATACAGTTATTTAAAATGATATTATAAAGATATTTATTAGCATAAAAAGTGACAAGAATTTATTGTTTGTTGTCAAAAATGCTTTATTAAACAACACATATAATTTTTTAGATGAAATGTGTGCATAGCATATGCATAGAAAGTAATTCTGGATCCTCATATATCAAAATTTTATTCAGGGATATTTCTTTGTTTTCAGATTAGCAGTGATTTTTGTTCCTTTTGAATCATGATACATTTCTGTATTGTCTGAGAAAATTACAATAAATACATATTACTTTTATAAACATACAATTAACAGAGTAATTTTTGTATTGAATACAACCACAGAGGAGTTTGTGAGACTTTTGCAGGACATGGAAGAAAGAGCATAAAGTTTTAAGTATTTTGCTAATGGCATTCTCCCTATTTTTACCACCTCCCTTCAAAATACCCTAATGACATTATCAAACAAAATGTAAAAGTCTTCATTAATCCTTTTATCAGGGGTAGGTGCCATTCATAATCCACAGCAGTGAAAACATATGCAATGTTGAGTACATAAGGAACTGGGTTTAGAGGAAGACAGGGCTAACTTGCCGTTAAAAGGAAATGTGTAGAGGAGACCATGGCAGAACCTGCTAAGGTGGGCCATAGACCTGACAGTGAACACACTGCTAGGCTCTGTGTAACTAGTACAAATTGTCTTTGTTTTAAAGCAGGGCACTGTGAGGCCATTGTGCTCAGATAGTGTCTGCATGTGGAAAGACACAGGATGGCAGAAGCTTTCTTGTCATCCATCAAAAAGTTGTCTCCTACTTGGAGAATCAAGAGCTAGAGTTAATGGAAAGTTTGTAGAAGAATTGAACTACCTCTTTGATTCCATTTCACATCTATAAATCCAGAGCACTAAAAAGTTTACTAGGACCTTGCTGCTCAAAGTGTGGGCTTTAGGCCAGCAGCAGGAGCTTTATCAGAAAGCATGTTAGGAATGCAGAATCTCAGGCTCCATCCCACTCCCACAAAATCAGAATCTGTCTTTTAACAAGATCCCTAGTGATTCATATACACATTAAAGTTCAAGAAATACTGCATTGGGAGGCCCTAAATTAAAGAAAAAAGGAGTTAAGCAACACTCAGATAAGCTAGAAGAACCAAGGAGATCTTACCTACTCTGTTATAGACAAACAGATTTCGATAGACATTTACTCATTGAAGAATATGCAAAAACAAAACAAAAGAAAACAAATGAAACCCCAAAGCTGAATGATTTTGCAAGGTTTCTGTCCCCTTTAAGAAAGAGCTAATTTCTGAGAATTATTGACCATAGAAAACGGGAAATAAAATAAAATATAAAATAAAATAAAAACACCTCTCATTAAAATTGTTGTAAAATTCTTAAAAAAAGGTAAACAAATCAAAAAGAACAAAAGGAGCTAATTAAAAATTAAAATTCATATCAGATTCAGCAGAACAAAACATAATGACAAAAAAACAAATCATTAATATGGTGATCATGGCAGATAAAATCTCTCAATTAAAAAAAATCAAATTAACTGGTGAACATTTTTATATAAAGACTGGAATGCAATATATGATAATTGGCACCACTAATGACAAATGAAATACAAATGGAGCAGTATATATATATATATATATACACATACACAACACAGAAAATACTATTAAATTGAACAGTTTTAGTTTTAAGATCAAAACGACACCTTGAGTAAAAAATTTGAAAGCAAACCTACATACTCTCTAAAATACTAACTCAAAAGTGTATCTCAATACATATCAAAACCGCTAATTCCTAGGTTCTGTCCCTGGAGAGTCTGATTCAGTAGTTTTTGGATGTAATCAAGGAATCTGGGTTTGCAGCCAAAGCTTGGTGTGAATTCTATGACCAGGTAAGTTTTGGGACATTCTACATAAGTGACCAAAAAAAACACAAACAGACAGGCAAGAAACTACTTAAAAAATGTAGGTTTAAAATCCAAGAAAACAGCACCAAAAGTAGAAAAGTAGGAGAAGTAAAAAATAAGTTATTCTCCTTTTACCTAGAAGTAGTTAATATTTTTCTATTCCTGACATTAATTGTTGGAAAAATAAAATTCTTGTATAGTTTTAAAAGTTTGAGCTAACCACAGGAGAAAGGGAAAAATGAGTATAAATTATCTTTTGGAGAAAACCAAATCCAAATAAGAAATCTTAGCTCAAAGAGCAAAAGACAGAAAATGATAAAAACAAAATGTTTTACTGAACATAAGTTACGGTGAAACACTTAATCAAGATGAATACCCCAATTATCCCTACAGACTGGATAACAAAAGCAAAGAGCAACTGTATTGTCCAATACAGTCTTCAAAAACAAGGTAAGATGTAATTATCAGTAAAATGATGGAGAAAAATAATTTAGACCAAGAGTACTTTTAAAAATACTAAAGCAAAGTACATAAAATATTAAGTACAGATCAATAATTGTAGTGCAGAAATTTTAAATGGGAAAAAGAAGAATTTTTATGAAATTTCAAAAATGATGAACCCTCAGAAAATGAAGTCAGAAAATTGGTCTTTTGAAAAGACTAAGGAACCAAAGCAAATTTTTGTGATCTATTTTCAAAAGAGAAAGAGAAACCCCCCCAATTATGAAAGAAAAAGAGTATATAACTAATGAAACAAAAGGCATTTTTAATAAATAAAATAAAATACAGAACTCTGCCAATAATTTTATTTCATTAAATTCTTGAAGGAAAAAATGTGTAATTTTCTCAGGAAATTTTATGACTTCAATAGGTTTAAGAAAAAATTGAAACATGAATTGACCATGGAAATTGGCAGAAATATTTTTGTGGGTTTCTTTTTTTTTTTTTTTTGGTCAAATAATTACATCTGAAATAGACTGTATGCCCAACTAGTAATTCCAACTCCATTTTTATTTCTGGAATTCTAAGAAGATTTAATGGTAATGTCGAATAAATCATACCAGGTTAGAAGAAAAAAAGAAGAAAAGTTTTCCAATTAATTTAACAAAAAGTCACATATTACTGAAAATAATACCTAATAATGCTAGAAACAGAGAGGGAAGGAGGGAGGGATCTTAGTTAAGAATTCCGGCACACAAAAATCTAAACTAAATGCTATAAAATCTGATATTGCACTATTAAAAGGCCATTGTCAATGACTTAAAATGACAATTACCAAATTTAAAAATAATAATAAAAGGAAAGAAAAGAAAAAAGACTGAAAAGAGAAAGAAAGAAAGACGTGACAGAGAGAGTGAGGGAAGAGGGAGGAAGGGAGGGGAAGAGGGAGGGAGGGAGGAAAGGAAGAAGGAGGGAAAGAAGGCAAAAAGGAGGGAGGGAAGTCGGGAAATAATCATAAAATGATGTTTGGCTTCCTAAGGAACCAAAGATGTCAGATTACAATTTTTTACTACCACCATCATCACCAACATAACCATGCGGTGGTAATTACATGGTGAAATAAGGAATATCATTCACTTACAATATGAGCAAAAATTCCCATAAAATTTTCCAAATCTTGTAAAAATGATGTTGGTGAATTCTAATCAAGAACTTTCTTTATAGTAAATCACTAGAGATGCCCACAAAGACTTATATACAAGACTATTTATTATATCCTTTTTTATGATACCCAAAATTGGAAACTACTGAACAACCAACTATTAAATGTTATTAAAATATATGGCATTGTATCCATAAGGGAATTCTGAGAGCATTTTTAAGGATTTGATAAAATGATCTTGATACAAAATGAAAAGAAAAATATATAAACAGTATATAGTAAAATACTAATATTTTAAAATACATAAAATGTATATATAAATATTGTGTATATGTGTTTATAGATAGACACTAGATATAGACAGATAAATATGCGTAATTTATCTATGTAAATAATGGTTTTGTTTACATGATTTGTCTATATAATGATGCACTACATTAAAAGAGTTTATAATTTTGGATCAGAATTCAATGTATTTTGACTTTCTTTATACAGCTTTGTATTTTCCTCAATTAGTACAAAGGTTAACTCATGATTGGGAAGAAAATGACATTTTAAATGCAGAATTTTGTCAAAACCTTGTAAAGGGTGTCTGAGTTTTGGAATTTTGGGGCGGTCCAGAAATATCTAACTGTAGGCTGAGTCTTAAGGAAAAATGTGGTTCTACTGCTTTGTAACTGCCTGTGACTTGTGTTTCTTTTCTGTTACCAAAGCGTCTCAATACGCCCCCTAATTTGGAGATTAGTACAGCGGCTCACTGTGTGATGAAGGCTCTGGAAGCAGAACGCTGGATACATTCGTTTTCAAAGAAATCAGCCTCCTTCCTCACCTAATTGTACCTGGTTAGCTCAAAATTTGCTGTTGCTTTTTTAAAGTGCTCCGGAAAGACCATTAGAGGGTGTTAGCTAGTGTATGTCTATGAATATTCATAGGAAGATTTTGTACTAGAAACCACGCCCACATCCCTGCAGTGTCTGCAGCGCAAACAAGGACGTCCTCGGGGCCTCCTAGGGCAAGATGAAAACTTGACAGGAGGCTGCTGGCCTAATCCATATAAGGTCTGCTTTATTGGGACTACTCTTATAGGAAAGCCTTTTTGATTTTGTTCTTTGCATCATATAAATATTTCTAAGCTTCTCTGATCTGTTTTGCATGATTTGCCTACCATAAACAAAGCCTTGTAAAATTAAAATGATCACTTTCTAAAATCAGAGATTGAGATGTGTCTATAGAAAAGAGCACATATACTGTTCCTGTGTTGTTTTGGGAATGTACAGTGAAGCAACATTTTGCATATACACTTGGTAGTGAATGCAGAAAGCTAATTAAATCTATAGACAAATATGATGGCTCATACTAAGTATCGTGATAAGGCTGTCATCTGATTTGAATTTGATATATAAATAAAGGGTTATATATTACTGGTTCATATATGGATAAATACTAGCAACTTGCCTAAGATCACTTGGCTAGCTAGCTAAATTCATTATATATACTTAAATTCATATACAACATTTATGTATATGTTTATATGTGTAACACAAAGATCAATGAGAACCTTCGTACCCCTTTGAGAAGTAGGGAGCCTTCTACACAATTCTTTCTCTCTTATTATTTATTTTTATTTTTATTTTTATTGTTTTGCCAATTCTCATGGGCTGGTCTCTCACCGTCCCCTCTAACTTATACCTTGCCTCCCAATTGCACTAAGTAGCCAAAAGTGGAAATCAATAGCTCTTTGAGAATATAACCTGCCCCATATTGGTGAATTCACAGGAATATAGACATCAATGAACTATGTAGATTTACTGAAGTTTGATAGGTGGATGAATTTAAATCACAACCTAGAATTTTAAATCTCTTTTTGGCATGTTTCTTCTCTAAAGTTCCTGCCAGTCTTTCTAATCTCTGGAAGCATCCAGCCTTCCTCTTTTCCCCTATTTTTCTCTAAATAACTTCAATTCTTCACCCTTTAATTTGCAGAAAATTTGCATATCCCAAATTTGCTTTCCTAAACCAATCAACATGCTCTTAAAACTAGGCTTTTCTCATAAACATAATCTATCTTCTTTAGGAATAATTGGGTTATGTAATACAAAGCAGATTTTTCTGTTAGACCCACAATGCTTTTTCTTAAGCATCAGTACACCTCAGAGTTCCATTTTTATTGTCTTCTCACATGGTGTACACCTTGTGTAATCTTTCCTTCTCCAGTGGCTCAAACTCCCATTTCTTTGACAGTGATTTGCAAAGTCCTCTGTCAACTTCCTGCTCCTCCCATGCCGCAATCCCAGATACAGACCTGCATACGGGGACCTCTGGATTTGGATGTCCCTTCACATCTTAAATTCAATATTCAAAGCAAATCTCTTTACATCCCACAGGCAACCTGCTTTTGTTTTGTTTTGTTTTTCCTGTACTCCTTTTATTTGTTAATACCACCACCATCTTCACAAATAATTAACCTAGAAATTTGGGAGCCATTATTAAGTTTGACATATTCCTTATACTTAATAATGGACTGCTAATGAAGAGCTGTCTCTTCTAAAATCTGTCTTTTCTTTTCCAGTCCCATTAGGCCCCCTTGAGACCCTCGTTACTTTTTTCTCCTGAACTCCAGAAACTACTAAATAAGTCTCTTTTTTTTTTTTTGCCTGTAGTCTGACCCTTCTCCAATCTACCCTCCCTTTCTTGTGCCGAAGAAATCCCTTTAAATTATAAATTTTACTTTCACTCCTCTACTCCCCCTATAAAGTCAAGCTCAAATACCTTAGGATTAGAGTACAGTGTCCCTCATACTTGGTATCTGGTACTTTATCGTTTGCATTCCCTACTAGGCACCCAATGCTGGGTCCAGCCTCTTCATATACTTCTCAGTGAACTATCACATACACTGTTTTATGTTTCAGTGCTCATGTAAATGTTGTTGTTTCTGCCTGAAAAGACCACCCCCAAACTTTTTTTCTAACTAGTAAACTAATCCCTTCTGTCAAGAACTAAACCAAAAGAATCTGCCTCTGTAAAGCCTTCCCTGACCCCTGATCTTTTTCTCCTGATTGGCATTAATTCCTTCCCCAAGCCCTGTGTTTCCATAGCACTTTCTTCACCCGTCTATTAAAGCATGTACTGTATTATGTTATAGTTAGTAATTTATACCTTGGTCTCCTCACTAGGGCGGGAGCTCTCAAGAGTCTGGATTGCATCATATTCAAATTTATATTCTCCATATTGAGCACAGGGCTAGGGCAGGTGGGTGGATACATATTGTTCAATTAAATACTGTCTGATTCATATTTAATGATCTATGTGGAGACCAAGGGACTTCAGGTGAACTCTTGAGGTGACATTTTAGGCCACTTTGTTGCCCATGAGGATGCTCCCTCCTGCATCTGGGGGTCTCTGACGGGGGCGCCGATTCTTCCAGGTCATTTCTTTTTATTCTACATATCTGAGATTATTTAAACCTGCTCTTCTAAACCTACATGAGTAAATGTTTAACTTATGCCCAGAGGCTAATTTACCAATATGTCAGAATTTGTCTATATTCAGGATAATAGATGATGTTTTCTTACTAGCACATGTGTGTGTTCATACTTAAATATATGAGGGACTGGTTTTATAAGAATATGTACATCTAATGATTACTGACCACTGAGATTCTCAATGAGATAGAAATGCCAAAGAAAGAAAATCATCCAGGGTCAGTAATTTTAAGCATTCATTGGATGTTCGTTTCCTCTGGTTCCCCAATAAATTCAATGTCCTTAAGGAGCTGTACAATTATTCCAATGACACTGACCTTGGCTGAAGGCCCAAAGTCTTTTCTGGGAACATATAAATTCTGGTAATTTCAGGATCAACCTTAATACCTTATAATAATATTTCGCCTTCCCTTAAGTATTAAATTTTTCCATTGTCTACTTTAAATCAGATATTGGTACAGAAACTTCCCAGAGTACTGTATTGAATATTTTTTAGCACCTACCGTTAGGTGCTGAGACTATAGGGGAAATAACCAGGGCAAGTCCTTGTTCTAATGGAGCTTGAGACAATAAACGAAGAAGTATATAGTCTGTTGATAAGAGCTGTGGAGAAAAATACTGCAATGGAGGCTTGTGTAGAGGATATTTCATATGGGGTGGTCTGAGAAGGCCTCTACAAAGGTGATAATTGTGGAGAAACCTGAAGAGAGAGAAAGAGGGAGAGAAAGTAAGTTAGTTGGAAGAGAGTCACCTCAGAGTGCAAAGGTGAGGTGGGAGGAAGAGAAGGGGGTGACATAGGAAGGTAGGAAGTGCCGTGGGTGTTCCAGATCATGGGAAGGTCTCTGGCTTTTCCTCTGAGATGGGAACCACTGGAGGGTTTCAAGCAGAGACGAGGCATAGCTGACTTCCTTTTGAAAAATAATTACTTTGGCTGCTATCCAGAGAATAAGTTGCATGGCAACAAAGACATGAACGGTAATCCAATCCAGGGCAGCAATCCAGGGCAAAGATGACTACAGTTTGGACCAGAGTGGTAGCAGAAGCAGCAGTGGGAAGGGGCTGGGTTGTGGATACATTTTGATGTCAGGCTTGCAGGATGTGTTGATGGATTCAAGGACAAGTGGATAGAAAGAGAGGAAACAAGGATGACTCCAAGGTGGTTTGCTTGAATAACACGAAGAATGGGATTGTAGCTGACTAAGATTGAAGGAGTGATGATTTTGGAAGGTGGAAGTGGGTAGTGAGGATATCAGAAGTTTTGCTTTTAAATATGTTAAAGTCTATAACTAGCAGTCTTTCCTAGAAAAAGAATCTTCTACATATTTTTTCTTGCCAAGATAGCAGCAGGCTTAAAGCTGCAGATGTACCTATGCAGTGGGTTGTACACCTAGATGCTTAGATATGGCAATGTGAAGTGGGCTACCATGCTGCAAAGCCTAGTGGAATTTAAATCTCCCTATCTGTATTTCAAAGACAAGAGCATTATTACAATGAGATAATTAAGCCTCAAGGCCATTTGGCTTGGGTAAAACTCGGCTCAAAGGAAGCCTGCCTCTTTTTCTCTAGCATTAAAGCACAGACTGCCTTCTCAGCAACTGAGATTTTTTAACATATGGAAGTACCACCTCTAGCCAAAAGGCTTTAGCTGCTTGCTTATAAAGGATGCTAACATTGCTTCAAAGATAAGAAGTCATCAGTATTGTCTTTCCTTAAAACTATAGGTAACCCTGGAAGGTGAGGTAGACATTGACAGCTTTCAGGACTGGTGCATATTCAATGTTTAATTAGATGTCCTTGTAAGCAAAAGCTCTAGGAAGTAGGAAGGACTGGAACAATTATTATTATTTTCAGCTAAGAAATTCAAATTAAAAAAAAAAAAGACCAACCTAAATTCTAGAAGTGTTGTCATAGTGCAAGGTGACAAGGGTGATTGCACCGGGGCTGGGATGAAGAACAAGGTGCCTTGACTTGTACTTCAGTATTCTTCCCACCCTAGCACACAAATGTGATCACTGAGCGTTTAACTCTGTTTTTTTGTTTTTTTATTTAATCTCTTTTGCAGGTTTACTTTTGGAACCTGAAGTCTAGTTTATGTATGAGTGTTAAGAAATAATTCAGAGTGGCTGGGGGCAAGTTGAGGAGGTACTTGCTTTTATTGAGTGATCATAAAATATCTTATATAAGCAATTGGAGACTATCCAGTTCTTTCTGGTTCCAGAGAAACTTGTCCTCCAACTCCTGAAACAGGAATTTTAGACTCAACCAAGGAAACTCAAGCAAAAAAGCATTACATCATCAAAAGAGTTTTTCACTGGCTTTTCACTTTTCAAATAGCTTTTAGATAGTTTCTAGTACTTTATCCCTTGTGTGTATAAATCTTACATAGTATGCAGTGCTGGTGCTAGCTGTAGATACAAAAGATATCCTATGTGATATACATCAAACATATAGTTTTAAAGATCTTCTTTATAGATTAAAGAAGCAAATGTCACTTAGTTCCATTCAAAATGTATAACAATTTAGTGGCCAACTTGATTAGAAAAGAAACCTTAATTTTCTTTTTTGCTGAATTGTAATACCTCTATTTGCATGTTAGGAAATTATTAGAGTTTAGAAAAACAAACAAAAGGGACCATAAACTGATACATTACTAAGTGTTGCAAACCCTGTGGCTTCTGAAGTATGCGATATTTTCCATGGTTTATACCTCCTTACCTATTTTTCTTTAGCAAGTTGGGAGTAGTGTTAGATTTAGGGGCTGGAAAGGGGAGTAGAAATCTATTTATGTGGAGAAAGATGTATAATACAACTAAAGGACTGAAGTAGAATTCAACTTACTTCCAGGGATCCAGGAATTAGAAGCCTCTTACAGTTCATTGTGAGCAGCTAATTGCTCTGCTCTAAGAATGCCTCCCCACTTCCTCTCTTCCCAGTTAAACTGATCCTTTAGGTGAAATTTAAGTCCCATCTCTTCTATTTAAAGCAGTTTCTACTAGTCCAAATTATGCCATTCTTAAAGTTTGACTCCTCACATTTGTTCTCTGCCCTATTTAATTACCATTCTCTATTAGTATTTTTATGTAATCATATTGTTACCTAACAATTTTTATCTTATGATGCCAATTCAATTTTAATCTCTATGAGGTCGATTTAGGAGTTAAAATTTTTCACATCTCTCTCAGAACCTAGCAACAATGAATACTTTATTATTGGTTCATTGGATAATATGGAGGCAGAATTTGAAAGTAAATGCATCAGAATAACCATACTTCTCTTATAGCTAGTGGGATGAGAACAATCCAGTTCAGGAAAGACATGCTGGGTCTTTTGTCTCCTTTGAAGTTGGCCGACTTTCTCAGATTCTTAAGATAGCTGAAAGTACTGTGAGCTTGGGAAATATCGAAGTTTGACTTCTAACTCTGTCACTTTCCATCTTGTAATTTTGCACATTACTTAATTTACTTAATTTCCATGAGCTTTCCTTGTCTGTAAAACTGGGAGAAATGAATGCTCATCCACAGAGAGCATCCTCTCTTAGCAGTTTTCAGGCTGCTAAGACAAATACCACACAATGGGTTGACTTCACAACAGGAATTTATTGCCTCATGGTTTAATTGTTTAGAGGCCTGAAGGCTTGCTCTCTCCCGGGTTGGTAGCTTTCTGGCTGCCCAGGAATCCTTGGGTTCTTTGGCTTCACATCACATGGCAATGTCCTCTCATTTCTCTTCTGGGTTCCCACTGAATTTCTGCTCTTCCCTGTGGCTTTATCTTTGTAATGCCTCTAGTAGTAACAGGATCAAAACCATCCTACTTCAGTTGACTACATCTTAGCTAAAAGTCACATCTTTAAAAGGTCCTATTTACAATGGGTTCATACCCACAAGAATGGGAATAAGATTAAGGATATTTTCTTTCTGGGTACATAATTCAACCTACCACAGTGGTGTATGGATTATGTACAGGGTTCATTTATTCACCCTCCTTGCCATCTTCTTTACTGTCTCCTTTTTCCTTTGATTAAGATACGTTCACCTTAGATGTTGAGGAAGAAAATTGTGTACTTAGCAAGAATTTCCTGATATCCCCATACTGCTCGGCTATGGATGCTGAAACCCCTCACTTATGGTTTAATTTCCCATCTAAATGTCTAGTCAGCCCCCATCAAGAAATAAAGAAGTACATTGACACCATCCAACTTCTGAATTTGTGAGTCTTGAGTTCAGCTTGTCATTGACCTGCTTCACTTCCGATGAGCCTTGAGCATGTGAAAGCCCACAGGGCTGCAGGCTTCAGCTTTACTTTTGAGGTATGGGCCTCCTTTGTTCCAACTGGTTGTGATTTGTCTTCCTGCTCAACTCTTCAGTTCCATCTGGGATCAGAGCCTTAACTTCAGCTGTGCTTTACTTAAATAGGACATGGACATTGTTTCTGGCATCTGCCATTCCTCAAGACAGAGCTGTTCAATCCTTTCAAATTATTAGGGACTCAATCATGTTATGAACCACAGACCTGACCTGTCCTATGCTATCACTACCAATAGTAAATCATTTGTGTTGACCACTTTAGGCATTTCTTTGGATTGCTGGGAAGTCAATGAGCACACACATCTTTCTAAATAAATTAACTCATCCTTTCATTCTGCCATCCACATTTTCATTTACTTTCTAAGCATATACTTAACTTCAGACTCCAGCCTAAGTCCTAGGATACAGAGTTAAATATAGAGTTAGCTCCACTGGTCTTGATCTAACCATGTCTACGCTACATTATAGGAAAAGACATTCATATTGGAAATGAAGAAAGTGTTAACAGATCTAAGGGTATTTTGAATAATTTGGATATTTCCTGAAGTCTTTACTTCAGCTCTGAGCAAATAAGCAAATAATCTAAGTAGAATTACTTACATTAAAAACAGAGAGATTAACAAGAAAAGAGAAACAGAAAAATATTTAGAACTATAGTTAAGTAACATACTATACTTACCTAGTGAGATGATAATGGAACAGAAATTTAATGTAGGACTCTGTCTTCTCTACACAAATGCTCCAGCTTTAAAAGATGGCTGATTTGTTATAGTCCTAATAAACTTAATGGGAGTCACCAAACCTTTCCAAATATTTCTTGTTTTGACTTTAAAATCAATATCCCTCTTTCCATCAAATTACAATAAAAAGTAAAGCCAATATGCAGACTTTACAGAATCTGCCAGAACTGCCTGTTTAATATGTCTTGATGCAAGGACAAATGTCTTATGCAATTAGCCTTTGTGTCTCTCCAGTGCTTGACCTGTTCACAGTCAGACTTGTGTTCTCTGAGACAACCCTAATAAGAACAGGGGATATCAAAGACATTGTCTCCTCTCGTGTTAGGCTTGAGATTAAGTTATATGCTCCAGCCTGAAATTCAGCAGTCCCATGGTGATTCTTTTTCTGCCAGGTTGACCTTGGATCTTGGATGTGGAGGTGAGTCCAAACAAAAGCCAGGATTTCAGCCTGGTCCAATGCTCCAGTCTGATTTTTCCATGTTAGAGCTTTCTCTTCCTGATTCATTATCTATCTCCTGAAATGGGATTCCTTGTTTTTCATATGTCCCATTTAGCTGCATAATTGTCCTGATGTTCCCACATAGCTTGTTAATTCATTAATTTCTGCAACAAAGTTTATTGAACAACTACAGTGTGCTGACTAGGTACTGGGTTAGAGCAGGAATAAAGCTGAGATACCTTTATCTTCATATAATATACAGTCTAGTGGGGTGATAGATTAAATAAGAAATTACTGTAACATGTGATGCTTAATAGGAAATATATAATCCCTATGTCTTCTAGGGGTTATAATTTGAATTCTTCTCAATGAGGAATTTTCCCAGAATCATACCAATAGTTCATTTTATCTGATTGCCAAGAAAACTGTCCCCATCTCCCAGCCTTGGATTTCCCCAAAATATTTCTCTACGTGATTCCATTCCCCTACACTGACCACTTAGAAACTCATAACTGAGGCTTGTTTCACTGTGTCTTAACCTGCCTGGTCATCCCTGTGGCTGGTCTCTGTAGCAAGGTCAGTTACTTATATCAGGCTTCTGGCATTTGTACCTCAGGCCTCACTGTTGCTTTATTTCTTCTCTCAGCTCATGTTGCAGAGGTCTCAAGATCCTATGCAAATCTGTCTATAGAGCTGTCCTTGCAAATATATCTTCATGCAAACCTTGACTTGGAATTGACTTTCTTTATAGCTAAACCACATTAGTGCCTTCTTATGATACAAATCTCTGTTTCTTTAAGTAATTTGCAACCTCTTAAGACAGCCTGATTCACCTTTTAAAGCCACTGCTGTACTCTTTAACTTCCTTAATGAGGTATACACTATTTCCTCATGTGCAAAATAGAGATAATGGGTGTTGATGTAAGGATGAAAAAAGATAATGCAGGGGAAAGACAGCTAACTGTAAAGCACCATACATATGTGAAGTATTTTCATAGTTGCTTGCTGAGCAATACCCTAATAGAATGAAAGAATAATATAACCAACAAAAAGAACTTGTTTATAAGACAGTAAGATTTGTTCTTTTTTGTGTTTCAGTTTACTCTCCTATTAAATGAAGGGGTTGGGCTGGATGACTTTCAGGCATTAACATTGACTTCACAATGCTATTGATGTTTAAATATTTCAATAAGACCAATAAACAGACAAATCCACTAACAACACACATTTATTACACACATTAAAAAAAGCAAGTCTAAGAAGTGTACTGAGTGCTGTGAACATATAACAGCTGATCACTGCTGCTGAGGGACTTTACTTTGGAAGAGATGCAGAATATATGAAAAGATATAACTGCCACTATGACACTGCATACAGTTGTTAAATGAATGAGTTTAGGGGTAAAGAAGGGGAGCAGATTGTTACTGTGAGTCAACACTTTCACATCATTTAATCCTTTTAAAAATGTGCAAGATTTATATTGCTATCCTCACTTACAGATGAAAGACAAGACCAGATAAATTAAATAATTTAATCAAGGTGAAACATCTAGCAACTAGAATCAATCTATACTGAAGTCAGTTTTAAAGCAAAATGTAGGTTTCCCCACTGAAACAAAGACATCAGTAGCTCAGAAAACTGAAGTTGTGTTTTTTGTTGTTATTGTTTTCTTTTAATCACAGAATTTACTACCCAAACTGGGAAACTTTTGAGAGTGAGAAAGGGTGTTGTTAGTAATTACTCTGGGACAACAAGGCAAAAAACAGAAATGACCTGGGCAGACTGGGAGGTAAAATTATCCTGCCTATCATATTTTATCTGGAAAAATAAAAGAAGATACAGGAATGATTTAGAACAGGATCAAAGACTAATGTCCTAGTCAACAATTTGATAGAAAGAACTATCTTGCTGGTCTACCACAGTCTTTAGCGTTGTTCCCAGATCTCCTGTACTTGAGTCTAATACCTTTAGCTGCATGATCTTAACATCTCACAATGCTTCTTCCCCTATAACTCACATGACTATACTAATGAGCTTTGAGTTGCAGGATGGGTCCACAAATGAACCTGTGAGTGTTCATGATCACAACTGTACCTTCTAGCTAGCTGCCTTATATTGTTACATCAGTTCCATGGAGTTACGAGACAATAAATGGCCTAGGTTTGAATCTTCACTCCACCTCTTATGAATGTGATACCGAAGAAGTTATTTAACTCATCTTTGCCTGAATTTCCTCCTTTGTAAAATGGGTAGAGCAATAACCTTATGTAATAGATCCATTGCTTCCAAAAGTATTAGCTACTTTTACTATTTGTATTAGATAATTAGAATTATCATTTAATTCTACCAAGAAGGAGCGTGGATAAGTTACTCTAAATATGATTTATTAACACTTGGCAAAGAACATCATTTGTTGTTGAATAGAATGGTGGATTTGGGGTTAATAGGCTTGGGTTAAGGTCCCTGCTTTTCCACTGAATGCTCTTGGGTAAGACATGTAAACTCTTTGCAGCTCAGTTCCTCATTTGTAT
Organism: Choloepus didactylus; assembly: GCF_015220235.1. Taxonomy (NCBI): domain Eukaryota; kingdom Metazoa; phylum Chordata; class Mammalia; order Pilosa; family Megalonychidae; genus Choloepus; species Choloepus didactylus. Next base: position 29,443,870 of record NC_051326.1, on the reverse strand, counting down.
AAATTGGAGCAAGGCCTGCTCTATCTACCTCATAGGGTCATTATGAGAATAAAAATAAAATATTTTTTATTCTGATAAGTGCTATACAAAAGTACATGATTCTAAGTTGTAATACAAACATGTTTTCTTACAAATAATTTAATAATTTACTCTTAATAAAATGTGCATGGTGCATGACAATTTTCAAAGTGTTTTTAAGCAGTAATACACAGCTTTCATATCAACCATAACATAACAGATTAATTTTCATTGGTAGGGTTGGATTAACTTCTCAACAAATCACAATTGTCAGTTTTTGTTGAAGTAAACCACGTTCAGGGTTTGCACGTGGGGCAAAAGAATGCTCAGTAATGTAATTGGTTACAATTTTTTCATCACCTCCAAGTCCTTGAAAATGACAAAATGAACCCTTCTAAATATTTGGTCCAAGTTCCAAAATTGAAATGTATTATAAATTATGAAATCCAGGAATGAAAATGCTACCAAGATTAAGGCTAGCTCTGCTTGGAAGAGACATTGGTGCATTGCAGAGAAATATGAGCAGCGGTGCTGGCTCCAGTTACAGAAGTCAGCTGCATTTCCCACTGGCTGCCTGGGTCAAGCAACCAAAGAAACCAAGAGCATCAGTGTTCAGCTGTGGGCCAGAAGGGACCCCAGGGGCAATTTTCCAGGGAAAGGTGATAAATCAGGAGAGAGAGAAAAATCTTTATACAGCTTTAAGTTGCTGTAAAAACCAGATTAAATGTGGAGGTTTCCAAGTGAAAATTCTGTTAAAGCAAACATAATCAATAAATCTAATTTTTGTGGAAAAATCTGTTTTTTAAAAGGACATCCCAATATTAATATTAACTCACTGCATCTGAGTCATGTGCCCTTGAAAAAGATGAGCGTGTTTCAACCAGCATTCATAGGGCATGTATGAATTCTGAATGCTTGATACCGTAATGCCATTATCCTGCTCGTTATTCCCATCAGGCAGAACGGTCCCATCTTCCAGTTGGAGAAACTGATTGTGCTGACTGCCCTAAGCTCACAAACTGGCCATTTCCAAGCTTGTTCTTTCTTGCTAGTAAATCCCACCATCATTCAAGTATGTCAAGCAGAGAAATTTTTTAAAATGACTTAAAACTTAAGTGGCTGAAAGAGCTCATGGTTGCTTAGCAACAGAGTTCCCAAGGTAAGCAATTTAACAGGCTCAGAGAAGTGAGGAAACCTCAATTGTAGCTGTGCTACATAAAGTGGGAATAGAATTTTAGCACTTGGAGGATCTCACCTGTCAAATGACATGCTGGAGATCGGTGGTCAGCATAGTTCCTTTCACAATTTTACCTGTAATTTTGATGCACTATCAAACTATTAGAGTCTTGACCTTAGAGACATGGCACCTGAATTTAAATCCTGATCTTATCATCAATTGTAAAATCTTTGGTCATTTCCAAATTCCTTACTTACCTAATTGTTTTTGTAAGATAAAAACCCATCAATATATGTTTCTTTTGCATGACTTACTTAAAGAACGAATATTTCTTGAGCAATCATAGTGTGTAAGACCCTGTGCTTGTGCCAAGGGAGCAAACATGAGTAAATTGCAAGCCTGCCTTCTTGAAGCTCATAGCCATGCACAGAACAGGAAGATGTACACAAATATCTTTAAAACTTAGAGACTCTCTGAAACTGGAAGTGGACTTGCAGGTCACCTAGCAGAGTCATTTATTTAGATCCCAAAACTCCCTCACAATCTGGAAGGTTTTTATCTTATGATAAATCTCATATTGTGGTGAGGTCAGGAAAGGCCAGGTGGTTTGGAAGCAGCTGTGAAGACTAGGTTCAGGGGCTTCATTTAAGTCAGCATGCAATTGAGAGACATTAACATTTTTTGAGCAAAAGAATGGCATCATCATATTTCTGGATTTGAAGGAGTTGCATTTACAACATAACTGATTTATATAATATATGTATATTCATTCAGGAAGGCCAAGTAGGTAGTTGCTTCAACTGTCCTAGAAAAGGCATAAGGATGTGAAACAGAATAACAGTAGTCCGCGTGAGGAGGAGAGAATGGACTCAGTGCTTTTTGAGGCAGAAAGGATGGCATTGCAGGGTAAGGCTCTCAAAGGAGAGGAAGGTCTCACGTTGATTATGTTGCATCAAGTCTTGTTGACAAGAGGACAATAATGTCAGAGCTATAATTATAGATTTTGGCACCATCTGTCCACAGGAGAATGCTATTAGAATGAAGTTGGATAAAATGGCAAGGGAAAGATCATGTATTTTTAAATAAATCTGATGTTCCCAAATTAAGTTGTCAGGTCCTTAATGGCAGGAACCGTATTTTTTTATTTTTTAAAAAACTTTTTATTTTATATATAAGATACCTACAGAAAAGTATACAGATACTAAATGTGAAAATGCATTTTCACAAATTAACTGAAATAGAACATTTTCTGCACTCTGAAGACACTTACATGTAACCTTTCAGTCTCTCTCTCTCCCATTTTCCCCAGAGGTAACCACAATTCCAGCTTGATTTTGCCTGCACTTGCACTTTATATAAACACAATCATATAGTATATACTCTTTTGTGTATGACTTCTTTCACTCAACATTATGCCTACAAGATTCAACTGTAGTTATGTCCATATAAATCGATCATAATTTTCATTGCTGTATACTATTCTATTGTATGATTATATCACTATTTATCCATTCTGTTGTTCAATGATTTACTATTAAAATAATTCTGTGACATTCTTGTGTGTGCCTTTAGATGCATGTATACATGTATTTCTATTGGGTGTAAACCTGTGAGTGTATTTTGGGTCTTAGAAAATATACATACATATATCTTTAACATACTGCTAAACAATTTTCCAAAGTGACTGCACCAGCTTTCATTCCCACCAGTAGTGTATGAGAGTTTCCTAATACTCTATATTCTTGTCACCATTTTGTTTTATCAACCTTTTAATATTCCATTTCTCTTGTAACTAATGAGATTGAGCAACTGTACATATATTTCTTGCCACTTTGGTTATCCTTGTTTGTGAATGCCTGTTTAAGACTCTTGTCTGTTTTACTGTGGAGTTATATGTCTTTTACTTATTGCTCAGTAGGAGTTCTTCAAACACTTTTAATACAAACACTCCTTGGTTTTATGTTTTACAAGCATTTTCTTCCATTCTATGGCTTGTATTTAGAATCATTTAATGGTGTATTTTAATGACCAGAAGTTGCTGATTTTATTCCATTTACCCATCTTTTCATTTATTGTTAATGTTTATTGTGGCAAGACTTGTTTCTATACTTCACTATCATGAAGAGATTCTCCTACATTATGTTTTAGGAGTTTTATTATTTTAACATTCAAAATTAGGTCTATGCTTCACCTGCAAATGTTTTTCATATATGGAGTAAGACAGGAGTTCAAAATTAATCTTTCCCCAGATGGATAGCCAAATGACATAGCAGCATCTAATGAAAAGACTACGATTTCCCAACTACTCTTACCTGTGCCAGTATATGTGAGTCTTTTTCTGGGCTCTTCATCCCTGTGTATTTTTCTATTTTTCTATTTTTGCATATTTTCACATTGTCTTAATTATTGTAACTTTGTAAAAAGTCCTGACATCTGCTAATATGGTCTTAATTGCCATGGCTTTATAAAATTCTTGATATCTGGGAGTATACATTCCCTAATTTTGTTATTTTTCAAGTTTATCTTGGCCATTCTTGATCCTTTGTATTTCTAGATAAATTTTAGTAACAGTTTGCTATTTTCCATACCACATACCCATGTACATATGGTGGCTTGGAGCTCCGTACCCCAGGAAAACATGTTCTTTAACTTAATCCATTCCTATGGGTGTGAACCCATTGTAAATAGAAACCTCATGATGAGTTTACTTCAGTTAGGGTGTACCAACTGACTCAGGAGGGGTCTTAATCCTATTACCGAGGTCTTTATAGGAGCAGACAGAAGCTGAACATCAACAAAGCCCAGAAAAGACAGGAGATCCAGGAGGGGCTGCCATGCGCATTGCCCTGTGACAGAAAAGTCAAGGACAAAGGATTATTGGCAGCCCTCCTCAGAAAGACACAGTTTTTCCAAGAGAAAGCATTACCTTGGTTTTGGACTTTTCCTAGCCTTAAAAGTGTGAGCCAATAATATCCTGTTGTTTAAGCCAACTCATTCAATGGTATTTGTTTTAGCAGCCAGAAAAAAAAAAAAAAAAGGACAAAATACCTATACAAGAATTGAAACTATAAAACGCCCAGAAGAAAACAAAAGGAAACATCCTCAGGATTTGGTGTCAGGCGATGGTTTCTTAGACTACACCAAAGCAAGAGCAACAAAATTAAAAATAGATAAATGGGACTCCATCAAAATGAAAAACTTTTTATCAATAAAGGGAAAAGATAACCCACAGAATGGGAAAAATATGTATTTGGAAACCACATATCTGATAAGGTTCTAATATCCAGAATTTATAAAGAACTTCTAAATGAACAACAAAAAAGACATATGACCCAATTAAAAAATGGGGAAAAAAACTTCAGTAGACATTTCTCAAAAAAAAAAAAAAAAAAAAAAAAGATACAAATAACCAGTAACTGCATGAAAAGATGCTCAAAGTCATTACCTATCAGGGAAATCAAAAGCACAATGAGATACCATGTCATACCCACTAGATTGCTATTAAAAAAAAAAAAAATAGAAAACAAGTGCTGGAGGGATTGTGGAGAAATAGGTACACTCGTACTTGTAAAATGGTGCAGCCATTGTGGAAAATAGAAAGTTAAATACACAATTACCATGTGACTTGGCAATCTCGTTTCTAGATACACACCCAAAGAATTGAAAGCAGGAACTTGAACAGACTTTCTCACACTGATGTTCACAGTGGCACTATTCATAATTATCACAAGGTGGCAGCAACACAAGTGTCTATCAACAGATGAACAGATAAACAAAATGTGTTATATACATATAATGAAATGTTATTTGGCTGTAAAAAGTAATGAAGCTCTGATGCATGCGACCACGTGGGTGAGCCTTGAAGAAACATGTTAAGTGAAAAAAACAGACACAAAAGGACAAATGCTGTATGATCGCACTTATATGAAATGAGCAGACTAAACAAATTCACAAAGTCAGAAACTAGAATACAGATTACTAACAGACGGCAGTTCAGGTGGCACAAAATTGTGAATATAATTAACACCACTGAATTGCAGATTTGAAAGGGAATAAAAGGGAAATTTAAGTTGTTGATAAGTTAACACACACACACACACACACACACACACCCATAGAAATGTGCAACAGTGTAAACAATGTGCTAAAGTTAATAATATAATTATAATAATATTTTTCCATGAATTGTAAGAAAGTTACCGTACTAACGCAAAATGTTAATAATAGGAAAAACTGTGTATGAGAGGGGGACATATAGGAACTTTGCATTTCCTGCAGGATGTTTCTGTAAACATACAGCTGTTCTAAAAAAATCAAATTAAAACAAACAGTGTCTGTGAATAATATTTTCCCTTTCTGTCCATATATATTTTTTTCTTTAATTTGCCTTATTTTACTGGCTAGGGTATTTGATACAGGTTGAATAGAAGAGGCGATAAGATATAACCATGTCTCAGTCCTGATCTCAGAGGTAAAGCTTAAAAAGTTTCACCATTAAGTATAATTTTAGCTCTAAGATTTTTATAGATTTGAAAAAATCATGTTAAGTAAGCACTCTCATATTACTACTTTCCTAAGGGTTTTTTTTTTTTTTTTTCATGAGTGGACTTTAAATTTTATCAAATAATGTACTCCGTATTCAGTATGTAGTGTAACTTTTCAACTTTTGCCTGTTTATGTGGTGAATTATATTGAATAAATTTCTAATGTTAAACTTAGCTTTCATTCCTGTATAAACCTAACTTGATTGTGATGTATTATCATTTTTATATGTCAATGAATTTGATTTGATTCTGTTTTTCTTTTGACTTGGACAATTATGTTCTTGATTGACCCCTAATTTTATTTTTGTACTGTCCTTTTCAGGTTTTGGCAGCAGAGTTATTCTCACTTCATAAAATAAGTTGGGAATTGTTTTCTTTTTGCTATGCATTGGAAGAATGTGGAAAGAATATATTACTTGAGTGTTTGGTAGAATTCATTGCTGTAGCTATCTGGATCTGGGTTTACTTTGTGGGAGGCTTTCATTTTTTTATTATAACTTTACATTTTTAATAGCTGTACAATTATTCAGTTTCTTTATTGCTTCTCGTGCTAGACCATGTATCTTTAATCTTTGATTCTTCCCCATTTCTCAGCTCCTGGAGTATTGTAGTTGTTCAAATACTATTAATTGAATTAAAGTAAACGACTTTGAAGTGAATTCAGACATATTAACACATATCTCTCAATAGCCCATTCTGCATATATGTGTATATACACATACATATACAAATGCATATACATGTATACATACACACACAATTACATATACATAGGCGTGTATGTGTATGTGTTTCTAATTTCTAACAAAACATGGCTAAAACAGGATCTACTTTAGGGCATAATGAGCCATCTGCTGCTGCTTAATGAAGAGAAGAATAAGTAGACATACAATGGGCCAGAATTAACAGAACTAAATGTAGCACTAATCTCTGAAGGCATAAATAAATCTGAACAGGAGTATCTACAGAAAATGTTATTTATTGAACAGGGCTATCATTTACTTACAAGGGGATCTGATTTGATGGATGATGCAAATAAATCAACATCGCAGTTCTAGGTAGTCCATTGGTTTAGAACAAAAGCAAAACCATCAAATGAAGCAGGAAAAACAGGGTCCAATCCCCAAAGCAAATGCCAATGAGAGTCAAGTTGTATGTATGAGTCCTACATTTTTTTGGTTGGACTTCAGCTCTACTATCCAATGGCATCAGGAAACTGGAGTGCAAATCAGGAAACAGAATTAGAAGCCCAGGTGTATTATCTGGGAATACGTGATAGAGATTAATGAAGAATCCAGCTCAATAGACAAGCAGAAGCCTCTGGATCACTACAGATAGAACAGATATTGGGCCTACTGGAGCAAGACCAATTCTTGACCCCATCAAGGGCAGTGTCCAATCTTCTCTTAGATTCCTTTGGTTTATTCTAAATTGGTTCACAGCTGAGTTTTCATATGATAGGCGTGGGAGGTAGAGTCAGAAATGGTTAGGGCAGGAAAGGGCTCATAATCATGATAAAAAGTGTTTCAACCACACATATTCAAGGAGGTCTAATTCTAAGTTTATTGCCTATGTGTTATAAAGACAAAAATAGGAATTTTATTGCCTTATTCCCTTGGAAACATTTCCTTTTCTCAGTGGAATGTGAAATTAAGATAGGTAAATAGGGCTTCCCCAGTGAGATTGCAATGGGTGAGCACAGGGAGGAAGCACCAGTAATTTAATGGTCTCAAGAAAAATCTTATAATGAACCTCTTCTGTCCAGAGTATTCTGGTAAAATTATACAAACTTTAAGAATGAATTAAACAAGGGAATTAGACAACATATCTGTCCTCTAGTTCTCTAGCTCAGTTGTGAGAGGATAACTTCCATTTTCAAATTCCTGAGTTAAGGAGTGCTGCATTGCGGGACACTAATTACGTGCTTCAACTTGGCGGGCCTGGGCTAGGGAACCTAATCAGCCCCTGAAAAGGGTGGTGGGCACAGGCAACAGCGCCCTCCGCAACCCCCCGGGCCTGGGAAAGTGAAGCCAAAGGCAGGCCCCATTTCCTCACCCAAAATAACACTGTTAGAGGAGGCTTACCAAAAAAAAACTGCCCTTTTCCCCACCCCCTTATCTTGCCCGAACACTCCCCGTTGCCAGTGCAACTCCCATTACCACCAGTGCGCATACATTATTGCCAGACACCGTTACCAGAACAACTCTCACCCCTTTTCAATCAACCTCCACGCCCTCTCAAAACCAATCCAAGCCTTTAACCTCTACAGCTACCCCGCCCTCTAGACCGCCCGTTATAAGCTTGTACTCTCCCCTAATAAACTCTCTCTCTCTTAACTTCTTCACCCTAAAAGAACCGTGTCCCGCCTGTTCCTTTCTCGCCGCCCTCCATACTTTGCACGCCACCCCGCCGAAAACCTGGCCAAGTCCCCCGCCTCACCCTCGCCTCCGGGAAAAAGCCCCCGCCGCCAATACCCTCCGAGCAATCCTAAAAGCCTAAAATTTAACAACCAACCACCACCCCCCCCCAGACAAATCAACTGCAACCGCACTGCATTATATTTTATGAAGGAGCCTTTTTAAAGTGCTTTAATTCAGTTGTACTCCAGGACACATATGCAATTTGGAGGATCTAGGGATGTGTAAGGTGTTTATTCTTGCTCTTTGATTATTATTCTTTGCTTTCACATTTCTCCACTCTTCTCTGGGCATTTGTAGTATTCTTAAATATATTTAATAAATATTGCCAGGAAGAGAATAGAAAATAGGGGATCATAGAGTTAATGAAACTATTTTAACATGGTAATAATGGTTAACAGGTACACTATGGACCAGTCTCCTTCCTAATTGCTTTACTTCATTAACTCATTTAATCATAACAACCTTATGAGGTAGGTAACTATTATTATATTTTGCATTTGAGGAAAGAGAAGCATAGAGAAGTTCAAGAACTTGGCCAGGTTTTCATTCACATGAGTAAGTTGTGGAGCCAAGATTCAAAAACAGGCTTTCTGGGCCAGTTTTATGCACTTAACCACCATACCTTTCAATGATATGTGAGCACTACACACAATATTAAGACAAAGTCCTAATTTATTCACTAAATATTTTTGTTTATTCTTTAATTAAGTACTGCTATGATGTTCTTGATGTGATAAATATGAATAAGACGTTATGTTACTAGGGTAGAGAAATATATGACTCAAATTACAGATGTGGAAATAGGTACCCAATTTTAAAATATTAAAGTCTAAGATTACTTAAAGATTCAGAAGAATCAGTGCAGAGGTAGAAACAAGTTCAGGTTCTTCTGGCACCTGGCTAAGACTTTAGTGGTAGCCCAGGAGACTTTAGGCACAATGTTTTATACAAGAATACGATAGATTTAAATAGGAAATCCAAATTTAGGTGTGCCAAGGAAATATTAGGAAAGCTGATGAGTCACTGCTTTTTCTATTGGGGATTCTTGTTCCTAGATTTGTTCCTGCAACTTTTTCACATTTGCTTGTAAAATTCCTTTATCATTTCTTGTTTTCATTCTGCTTATGGTCTAAATAGGTTTATACAGCCTATTTATCTCTGTAGCTGGAAGTAGGTGAGAACACTAACTCCTACATTTTAGTTCTATCTTGCATCACATAAATACTGTTTAAAGATATCATTCCCAAATATTCAGTTCTGAGAAATAGTAATTTGGTGTTTCTGGAGAGTTGGTATTGCTAAATAGAAGTCACTGCAATATAAGCCAGACAAACATCTTTGCTGTATTTGTGTAAATTCATGCAGCATGATCAATAAAGCCAAAGAAAATAAATATGACATCAATCACTGTGTTGGCTACTGTATAGAAATGTTGCAACATTGGGGCACTATCTCCCTCTCTTCCCAACCCCCACAGATTTTTATTACAGATGTAATATTAGATGACTTAATGGTGATGGTTCATTAGGCTACATGGAATCATTGATATTTCAGTGGTGGTAATGAGATGTCCACAAATCAAAAACATTGGTTTCTGTGACTCCCAGTTCTATCTTTGTAATATTTTTTTTATTTTTCTCTTTAAATGTGAGACTTGGTATTGTAAAGAATAGTTCACAATGACCCTACGCAAATTCTGGTCTTGAAATGGTAGGCTTGTCAATCTAGGACATTGATAAAACCCAGGGACCTTTTAAAAATCATAATTCTTCCCTGCCTCTGAGGCCAAAGAATGGCATGGCCATCTCTGCTCAGTACCTTAGACTCTTTCCTACTCCCTGATTTTTTTTTAATTTTTTTTTTATCACTATGACTTGGAAAAACACATATAAAGATTTTCTCCATTGAGTGTTAGAGAACAAATAATAAAAATGAATGCAAAACATTTGGCATATACAAAATGTCATATAAATTTAAACATGTTCTGTTGATTGCAAACAGAACTAAACACATGATTATTTTGTATGAAAATAAACATTGCTTTTGCTTATTTAGGGGCAGAGTTGGATGCTTTCAATGGGATGCAATCTAAACAACATGGTTTTTGGTTCAGAGAGAAAAAAGTTTGCTATCAGTTTTGCCACTTACTATTCATGTATGTGACCTTGGCAAATCAGTTACCTCCCCTTCACCCAATTCCGAAGCCTCAGTTTTCTAATCTACAAAATAAAGATAATCACACAAATACACACTCACACTCATGTGCACATGCACATCCTTCAGAGACTTGTGAAGGATGAATGAGATAACGCAGGCAAAGTGCCCAGAAAGTCCTCTATCTTACAGTTTTCCTAAGATTTATGTGCCAAATCAGGAAACATGGTGTTTCCTATAGGCAGTATTCAGTGCAAGACACAGGCTAACAAATGGGCCATCTCAGAAAAAGTGCCACAAAGGAAGAGGAAATACCGTAGGTGTCATTTCTTCTTATCCTGGCTCCTCTGCTTGAAGTAAATATACGTATGGAGTTGGAACACTGATAAAAGAATAGACAGAACTCCTCTTAAAACTTCTCCATAGTGGGCGCATGAGTAGGGGGAGAATCCAGCTGGAGAAGGTAGTGAGGAAACGTGATACAGTGGACGTGATGCAGGACAAGTGCCAGGTGAGTCAGGACCCAGCCACATCCTTGCTGCTAGGTAGCAAGACATCTGATCTCTCTGTGTGTCAGTTCTCTCATTTGAAAAATTAGGAAAAAAGTGACCTGCACATCCTTGAACACTCTTTGAATCTGTGAAATAAAACACCTTCATGAAAGAGAGACTTCTGCAGCTTAGTATAAGGGCCAGTTGCTAAAGAAGAGCTATGTTTTCAGAGGTGGCCAGAAAAGCTTTCTCTACCATTTCACAAATGGGAATTTGGCTTAAGTGGTTTCTGGAGCACTGACTGTTGGCAAAACAAAGGGAAGTTGAGCACAAATGACCTTATTCCAAATGGGAATGTTGCCTATAGATGTAGTAGCATTTTTTCTAACAGCATTATTTATAGCGCTATTCAAGACCCTGAGGGTTTTACAACAAAGCCATATGTATTTAATAGACATTTCATTTGAAATGTTTTATGTAATATCTATGCATTCTAATAAGTCTTTTGGATATTCAGATGGCTCAATATCTTTTTGTTCCTTCCTAACACTCTATGCATGTAAATGTATTAACTAATGTATTTATTTGTATTTCAGCAGCTCCTACAGTGATTATACTCTTTTATGTCAGGGACTTTGTGTTGCTTTTCTCCATGTACCCAGCACATAGCATGGGTAATCAGTTGCTGTTTATTTGGTCAACATGGTAATGAATGAATGATCACAAAGATCCTATGAGGTTTTTTACTTGTATATTAAATAAACGGGCATTCAAGTTCACTCTACCAAGAAATTTAAATTTAGAAAGCAGCCCTATTCAGGCCCTTTTAGGCCCTGGTAAGTAATTTTTATTCTACATATATATTGGAAATATAACCTCAACAGTTGTATTTGGAAACTACAGATTTAAGGGATATAAAATTACTTTCCTTCTCAAAAATATAAAATGACTCTCCAGTGCATAGATAAGTTTCTACCTCCTTAAATCTAGCATTCAAAATCCTTCACAATATACAATTTATCATATTTGACATCACACATTTTGCAGGGTTACTTTCAATATGTAATGTTCAATGTATAATATACAACTTTGGAGGATGAATTGTATTTCTTGTCATAATTTCCACTCCTTAATTTATTTTAAACTCATTGAATATGGTATTACAGATTTATTTTTATTTTATTTCTTATTAATGTTTTACACATAGGAGGTGATAGAATATATGAAATATATGAGAATATGAGTGAATTAGTAATATCAAATCTTATTTTCTTTAAAACACAAAGAAGGAACAAAGAAATATAAGGAAACTTAATGAAGGAGTAGAAAAGGAATATAAAGAGGATCTCCTCTAGTTCAAGAGTCAGTTTGGATCAAAGAGATACAGGATTTATTTCAAGCAGGCAGGGGACTTTGCAGCACAAGTGGTAAAAATTTTTGGAGTAAAACTCAGATCTGTTGGTTTGAGCACACAAAAATTGAAGGAAACTATTTCTGCTCAGTCATACCAGGTGAGGAGAACGTAAAAGGCATCAATCATTAAAGACTGTGTCCTAATTTAAAACCCTTTGCCCCGTGAATCTGAGCAAACCACTTATCACCCCCAGACTTAAGAAAGCTGTTAATAAATGAGGAGATGCAATAAAAAAAACATAGCACATTGTTCAGCCCTTTTTGTTAACAAAACATGTCAGTGTTTCTTCACACAGTTTGTGTTTCTTACCCTTCTCTTTGTGATAAAAAGGAAAAGTCATAGGCAGACAATCTAGATGATCTGAAAGCACCTTATGACCTGTAATCTTATTAAACAAGCCCATTTCAAATGCACTTTGTGGTCCTTTCTGGTCAGTTTCATCTCTGTGCCCATTTTCTACATTATTGTTGTTTTTTTGTTTGTTTGTTTTTGTTTTTGTTTTTGTTTTTGTTTTTGTTTTTTGTAGCATGCAAATCAAACAATGTGCCTTAACAGGAGTAGTACGGGCCTAAAGAATTTATTATCTACCCATTGTTTAAGGAATGGAAATTATGGAAACTTTCGTGTTTGCTACCATTCCTGGGTGAGTTCTTCGACACTAGAGCAGGCTTTGCAAATTCCAAATGCAGAATTATGTCCAAGGTCTATTTATCTGCCATATCTCCTCTGCTGAGTACAGCTTTAGCAAAGTGACAAAATTCATTAACTAAAGAGGTAAAGGTTTCCAACATGTACCATTATGGAAGAATTGGCTCAGCCTCCATTGGTTTCCAGGTGTTCCTGAAATTCTAACAGTTTTTCTGTGGATAGTGGTCTAACACCTCCAAGTTCCCATTAAATTAAAATTCTTGAGACAGAATTCCTTCCAGTGACCTGTGATTTATTTCTTCAGGTTCAGTTTATAACTTCAATGCTTTGCTATTGCAAACTACACCTATCTAAATGTTTCTACCTGGCTTTTAATCTCTTCCATAGAAAGTCTTCATCTACCCATTCGTCTTTTCTTCCATTGCACTCCAGTATCTGCTGCCCACCATCCATCAATGCCCCACCTCATTGTCTTTGCACAGATGTTATTTTTCTCTGAAATATTCTCTAAGCTCCTCAGTGTGTCCCAAATCCTTTTTTATCTGTTATGGTCATGTCAGTCCCCTCTTGTCCACAAAACCTTTTCTGATGAGCCCAAACTCTGAAATTATGAGTTCCTTATCTCCCCCACCCCGTATCTATTACCAGAACTGAGAATTTTTTTTGTCTGGATGAGCTAATGCCCTATAAGCCAAACCTTCCTTTCTCCTGCCTCCATTACCCATTTGTTTCTTTGAATCCACGGGCAGGCAACACATTTTTTGTGTGTGCCTGAGGGGGATATTGTAAACCACAGCATGGTCTATGAGAAAGGATGAAGAAAATGGTTCAGATCTTTTTTATCCTTCTTTCCTATGATTTTAGGGAACTGAGATTCGTGAGATTTGTCATGATTGTTTGACATAACTGGATATACACTGATCTGCTTTAGGGTCCATATGATTGTGTGTGGAAAGCCAAATGGGGAAGGAGAATGAATATTTTCCATAATTCTGCTCTCTGCCTGAAACTTAGCCAAGTTTTGGCATTATAGAAGTTAGAGTTCAGGTGGGTCACAGATGCCACGCTCAGATGGGGGTAATTCATATCCCCATATGAAACAAAACAAATGGAGCAAGGGAAAGGGATTGCTATTTTGTAAAAAGGCATGACCCTAAAATGATGGTGAAATGCCCCAAAGCTTTCAACAGCAGTTAGCCCTGACACCCTTAATCCAAAGGGACAAAGGAAGGGAACTGTTACTGGAACTAAGAGAGAGAGAGACAGAGAAGAGGGGAGGGAGGAGGGTGAAGGGAGAAGAGAGAAGTTAAAAGAGAGAGAATTGTTGCCTAGGAAAGGATTGCTTGACAAGAGCAGTGAATTTCAGTAGAGGAACGCAACCACTTCCACTGCCCTGTGTGGAAGGAGTTGAAGGTATAAAAACTCCAACTGTACTCCATCTCCAAACTCTTGCCTTTTTTTATCCTATTGGGAAGACCCAGAAGGAAGCCAGAGAAAGAAAAATCTCATGGATGCAGTCCATAATAGTTAGCATTCTTGGGAGGAAAAAAAAGGGGGGGGGGGTTTAAGTGAATCTGAAAGTTCACATGGGGAGTATCTAGGACAGGTATCCTGATTAGGAAAGCTTTTGAATGGTCTAGAGAAGGTGCCCTTAGCATGGAAAGTGCTAGTAGAAGGAGTGAGGCAGCAGACCTCAGCAAACATGAGCCTGAGTGGACAAGAAGTGCAAATTCCATACAAAGAGCACAGTCCACCTGTGATTTGCTTGACATGTAGGAAACACCTCTGGGGACTCTCAGAAATAACTGGAGGGCATTTAGAGGAGAGGGTAATATCTGTGAGCCAAGATCATGGGGATCCCCAGGGGCATAGAGAGGTCATGTGATTACTCAAGAACATACCACTCAGATGTAACAGATTCGAGGAGTCTGACTTGGTGATTTTACTGAGGAGACTGCAGTATCAGTGACTTACCTTTTCTGTCTCTATTTTAGATTATATAATAGTTTATATTCTATACCCTACAACCCAACTCTGAATGACATACTCGTTTGTATTATTTATTGAGGCATCTTGTTTTGACAGTCTGAATAGAAACCACTATTTTCTTTTGCATTTATCATATATATTTAATAGTATCTTCAAGGGCTGAGCACTGAGTAGGTTCCAATTAAATATATGCCGATGGCTTAACAGTCTTTGAAAGCTAGATTTTTATAAAACCAGTTATATATAGATAAAAACAGCTGACTGGCTCTGGCTCTTTTATCCACATAAAACTTCAAGTGGGTGAAACAAAAAGATAGAAACAAATACCGCTGTAAGCTGCTTACTGTATATCTGAATAGGTAAATGTTCATACATTTAATATGGGGAAGAAAACTGTTACATTTCTTATATTTGTGCATATTCTCACTGGTAAAGATGTTAGGATGCCATGAACAGGAACTATTGAGAATTATCTTGATATTTTTATCTACGATGAACTAAAGAAAAATATCACCAGAAAGCAAGAGCCAATGCTTTGCTATATATAAATAAGACCTAGTACACTGTTCTATAAATGAGTGTTTGCTGTATAGTTTGGTATTATAGCAGGCAAATGGATTATTCCAAGTCATAATTAAATGTAGAGAAACAGAGAAAATAAAACAAGCTAAAAATTCCACCCCAATTGAAAACAGACATGTCTCTATTCAAAATGCTTAGTGTCTTCCCAAGTTTTTCTTCCAGCTAGAATTTTCTGTTTTACTAAATATTCAGTACACAAGCAACATTTGAGTAAACACCAATCAGATATCTTTATCCCTAGTGCTGCTTTTCCATCAGCACACAAATTTGTTTTGGGAACTCTGAGTAGTTTTCTACTTAGGAGGGAGATGGGTGGTGAAAATAAAATGCACTTAATGATCCCCCTTCTCTGTTACCAGATAATTTGTTAGAAAATAATTTGTTCTGGTTCCAATTCTGTTCCAGGCCCAGAGCCTAGCCATTTAATATTCTGAGTATGGGGATGACAAGTCAGGCATCACTCATTTTTTTTTCCCATCTCTAAATACATTGATTTTTTCAAATAACAAGAAATAGTCCCCATTGATTTTAACAAGTAAATTATGCAGATCTATAAAAAGGAATTTAGCAATAGCCTTGCCTCCTTTATCTCACTCCTTAACCAATGTTTAGAACCCGAAAGGCACCGGGGTCTTCTTGCACAAGGTCCTCTGTGTTCAGGCACACACATGCTCACACGTGGAGAAACTTCTCTCTCCGCTCCTACTCTGTTGAAGGCTAATGCACACATAGTTAACAGGGGATTTTTTCCTGTACATATTAGTACTTACTCACAACCAGACAAAAGTTTCTTGAGAACAAGGATGTCTTAAAATATCGTTTGTGTCTCCTGTCAGATACAGTCCCACCTCCCAAGCCACCCCAAATCCCCTGGGTACCTGGGAATATTGCTGATCCTGTCTTAGCCCATTGGCCATAATTTGGCCACCTATTAGAAAAACTGAAATTCTCACAGCTAACGCTGCCTTTATGAAAAACAAACTGTTCCAGTTTGCTAGTGCTGCCGTTATGCAAAATACCAGAAATGGATTGGCTTTTATAAAGGGGATTTATTAAGTTATAAATTTACAGGTCTAAGGCCATAAAAGTGTCCAAACTAAGGCATCAACAAGAAGATACCTTCACTGAAGAAAGGCCAATGGTGTCTGGAACATCTCTGTCACCTGGGAAGGCATGTGGCTGGTTTCTGCTGGTCCTTTGCTCCTGGGTTCTAGTTTCAAAATGGCTTTCTCCAAAAGGTCTCTGGGCTTCTGTCTCTCTTAGCTTCTCTCTCTCAGCCTTTGTGCATCCTTGTTTGTTCTCCCAGGGCGTTTCTCTCCAAGTGTCTGGGGGACCTCTCTTAGCTTCTCCAGGGCAAACTTTTTAGCTTAGCACCTCCAAGTGTCCTTCCTTCTGCATCTCCCAGCTTCTTCAAGTGTCTGGGTTTGGGTGAGGTCTTAGCTTCTCCCAGGAGCAAACTCTGGATTGCATATATTAGCTTTTCTCCAAAATGTCTCTCTTAGCTTTTCTCTGTGTGAGCTCCCTTTAAAAGACCCCAGTAAACTAATCAAGACCTACCCTGAATGGGCAGGGTCAAATCTCCATGGAAATGTTCAATAAAGAGGTCACACCCTAACCAAGAAAGATTAATAACTCTGCCCCCACAAGATTGCATTAAAGAATATGGCTTTTCAGGGGACATAATATATTCAAACCAGCACTCAAACAAAAACAAAAAACTTTATTTTTCTTCTATTTCTAATATCTTGTCAAATGCAACTGCCCTAAGGAATAATTTGACACCTCTTTCAAATGGAGGAAAAAAATACCTACTTAACATACACATAATTGCAAAATTTGGGTGTGAAAAAGAAAGATTTTAACCAAATTAAAGCAAATGTTAACATCATCAGCTTAGTGAATTTTAAAGCTTTCTTTGATACTTAAATATTCTTTTAAAAACCATCTTCAACTTCTATACATGTATATATCCTCTGAGTTCATTAATAAAATTATTGTCCTGTTGGTTAAAGGAAAATTGCACTGTCATCTCCCAAGTACTCCAATGTAATGCAAAGTATTCTAATCATTGGATCTAATTAAAGTAGTGAATCACTTTAAAAGAAAACCCTAGTGTTATTATTGAAGCCTTGATTATAACAGTCCTATATCAGCAGTGCTCTCAAGGCAGAGACACACTCACTGCCCGGAAAAAGTAAGCCTTCAGTTAGACTCCTTAGTCAGTTCAGTCAAATAGCCAGTGTCTGCTGCTGTCTCATCTTTGCAGAAAAGGGCTAATCACTTGCATTCTGGTACTTTCATCTGTTTCACTTATTTGGGTGGCCCATAGAGGCCATGGATTGAATTTTGTAATATGAGAGTAAACTGACCCTTTGTGTGTCTGTGGGTATGTGTATGTGTATTTATTCAGTTTCTGAGTTCTTGCATCATGTGATGTCCTGTTCTACATAAATGGATGAACTCACTCATTAATCCATAAAACCTTATTAACAGACATTGGATCCCATCTCTGGAATTATTTCAGACCATCTCCTTCCTAGCCCCCATTCCAGCCAATTCTTCCCAAATTGCCTAGCTCTCTAGTTCTCACAGATTGCAATGGGTGGACCCTTTGATACTCCCTATATTGCAGTTTTAAGGGCCTACTTTGAACCTCTCTGGATCAGTCTCAATCCTGTCTCTTCGCCACATTTTTACACTTGCTTTTTAGCACTACATATTGATGATAAAGGGACAGTCCTGGTGATTGCTAAACCAATTCCAAGAACCTATCCCACTGAATCTCTTTCTGAATTCTTCATTGAAGAAGACCAACTTGAAATAATGAAAAATTTATAGTGCAGATGAGAAAAATTGCACATCTTGGTGTTTCAATAAGATAAGAAAGATATTGAATTGTCTTCAAAATTGTCTAATTTACTTATTCATTAACCAGGACTCTTAATTTCTTAATTGGATTCCTGGGCCTCATGATGGAAGCTGCCTTACATCCTAAAAAAAAACATAGTTTAAAAGACCAAATAATATTCAAAGATTTCTAATGAAAGACAAGTCTCTGCCCCATACTTCCACTGCCTGTTTCACATTCCCTATCAGCTAAATTTTCAATACATTCAGTTATTTCTTCTATCAGCTACCTTTTTTTTCCCCCCTAAATAAATTACTTTTACTGCCAGGTGCAGATTTGTCAACTTTAGGAATTACCCATTGTTTTCCAACTAAAAAAGGCAAAGATTTTTCATTCTCTTACCTCCTTTCCCACACCACTTCTTTTCCTCATCTTTCCAAAACAGGTACAGCACAATTGTTCTAAATATTGCTCATATTTGAGCTGCATAGTATACGTGATTACATTTCTCTCTTGTTCATTTTGTCTTGGATTTAAAATAGCTTCATTTAAAATTTTTGTTTTATTATTTTTCGAACTTTCCTGTACAGGATTCATCTACCTCAGCATAATTGACATTTTGGGCCTATAATAATAGCTCTTTGAAGGGGGTTGGGAGGCTGCCCTGTGCATTAAGAATGTTTATCAGCGTCTCTGGCCTCATCCTATTAGATGCCAGTAGCACCACCCACTCAGGTGCAGCAACTAAAATCTTCTCCAGACATCGCCAAATGTCCCCTGAGGGTCAAAATCATTTTTGTCGAGAACCACTGACCACATTTAAGAATGGTAAAGACATCTCGTACTTGACTAGGTCCTTTTTCTTCTTCTCGGACACATCTCTTCTGAAGATTTCCATCCTCCTACTGCAGTCTGAACCGGTGCTCCCTTTGACTGCCTAGCACAGCAGTCACCCTGGGACTTTCCTTCACCCATAGCTGGTAATTCCCTTTGCTTCCCTACTGTGTTGGATGGCTTGCTTCCCAAACCCTTTGTCCCCTTCATTCTTTTATTCCCTTATTGTTCGGAGTGTATCCACCAATAACTTCCTGAAGATGAATAACACACAAAATTTTGGAGAACTTGCATGGTGAAAATGTCTATTCTACTCTCATACCTGATTGTTAGGTTCAGCTGTGTTGACTCTTAGTTTGAAAACCATTTACCCCTCAACATTTGAAGATATTGCACCATTGGCACATCTTCCATATTGGATTTAGAATATATAATGCTACTCCTGCTGATTAATCCTTTATAACCTTCATTTTCTCTCTGAATGGCTTTGGGATCTTTTCTTTAAACCTGGTGCTTTGAAATTTAATATGACTTTTAGTATCAGTACTTTCTATCTGGACACTCATAACCTATAGTTCAACTTGTTTTTCTTCTATTCTTTCTTTTCTTTCTTCTCCCTTTTTTGATATCCTAATAGTCAAATGTTATTCCTTAATAAGCCTTAATATTCTTATCTTTCTTTCTTAAATGACAGGTCTGTGTACTCGTTTAGGGCTTGCTGACAAGTTCTTCATTGTATTGGGAATTTGTGGGGACCCAGTTGTTTCACTGGGCCACCCCAACTGACAGTGTCTTTTGGCCTTTTCTCTTGCTCATGTCAGTTTCTCCAGAGCTGCATTCTTGTTCACCAATCTCTTGTCAGGAGAAATTAAAACTATCACTCATTGTGGATCCAAGTTAGGAGAATTAGAAAAAGACCTCACCATACACTGTGCAGATTTTTACTTCATTCTCCTGACTTCGGTTTTACTACTCACCCCTGCCTTCTGCTATTTAAGTTCTCTAGAGGCTAAATCTCAAAGATTCAATTTAAATGTCCTGCTTACTACCAGAATAGGTTAGGCAGTCACCTGGCTACCTGGGGTCAGGGGACAGAAAGTCTAGTAGCTTCGTATAAAACTTCCAACTGATCCTCCTTTTTCAGCCCCACTCCTCACGCTAACTTCTTCAGATATTTATGACTCTGATTCCTGAAACTATGAGTTCTGTAGCATGTTTTAGCTTGTTTCATATTGGTGTCCTCTTCTATAGACACTTAGGTTTCAGTTTTCTCCACTCTGCTAATTCAGGTAGGAGTTACACACCTGCTTTCCAGTTCCAAAAAATTGTTGAAATTTTTTGTTTCCTGTGTTCTCTTCTCCCACTGTTTTTTGCCAATGTTAATTTATATCTTAAAAAGCAAAGCAGTAAAAATCAAGACCCACATACATACACACAAAAACAACAGCAACAAAAGTGTTACTCTCGTGTCAGTGAGGTTTAAGGAAGGAGTGACAATTAACACATGCTAACTCAGCCTTTTATAAGAAGTCTGCCCCAACCATATTAATCAAATTAAGCTTGTTTATGCTATTATATCACATAACAGTAAAATCCCAATGCATTAACAGAACAAAACTATTTCTTGCTCACATAAGGACCACTCTGGACCTGGGGGTCTCCACACAGCACTTGGCTTCCAAGTAGTGGCCCAGGGGTCTAAATTGCTTCAATCTTGTGTTCTCCTTATATCAGTAAGTGCTTCCAAAGGCAAGGAGAAGAGAGTGCTTCAGAATCTTCCACTGGCGATTAAGTGTATTACCCTAGAAGGGACCCATGTCACCTCTGGTCATGGCCCACTGGTTGAACTACTAATATGGCCCTGTTCAACTTCAAGAAAGTGGGTAACTATATTCCCTCCTGTGCCTGGAAGGATGAGAAAACCTGATATTGGTGAGCACCTACATTCTTTATGCATTTTACCATCAAAACCTATTTTTCAATCATTTCTTTTGCTTTATAAGCTTTTCCCCCAAAATGTCAAATTTCTTACTTGTGGATTTTTGTAACTTTGCTTCCAATTTTTTTGTTAATCATACCAATGTTTTCTCTCTACAACTACCAGAAAACCATTGACTGAGTTACTGTATACCCTAGGGCAGCTGGTCATCCACCCTAAGATTGCAACTGGCATTTCATTACAAGGGCCCCTCCTGTTCCTTTAATGATCCCATGAAATGACAGCATAAACATGAAGCTTGGAGACATCAGTATTTGTGACAGAATATATTCACGGGTCCATCCCAAACATTACACAGAATTTTTAAAAGATTTAATGAAGGAAAGATTAAATTGAAAGAGGGCCCATCAGCCAGTAGTTTATCACATGTAGAGGATATACAATTGAGGAAAGAATGTGGAAGCGATTCCCTCCTGACATATACCCACTTACCTTCTCAGGTTTCAGAGTGACAGAAGTCGGAGGTAATGCTGAACATTTGGGAGGAATATGACATTAGATTGGGCATGTGGCTGAGAATTAATTTCTGAAGATGGAACATTGAGTCTCACAGTGTCCCGCTCACAGTGTCAGCAGAGCAACATATTAAACCACCAAGGCAGCATTAACAGGATTGGGCAGATTGATTTATTTCCCTTCTGAATTGCTTGGCAGTGCCTCAATCTTGAGGCATCATATTTGCTCAGTGTGCTAACTGGAAGATTGTTTCGTTCTTTCTTTCCTCAGCCTGGTCAAAGGCTGCAGTAGGTAGTCATTCTCAAACCTTGGAAATATCTTCATTCAAGAAGAGCTCCAGAGAATTTTCAGAGAAGATCAAATAAATCTCTAGCTACTTTCCCTGGTGGATCAAGAGGCAAGCTCCCAGTCAGGACTTTCAGGGAGAGTAGAGCACAACCTGGAAACCCAGGGAGTTCCTCACACCATTATTTCACAGTCCTTGACTCCTTAACAAATCTTCTATATGAAGGGGCTGATGCTGACAATGTGAGACAAAGGAATAGTTTAACTATAGGCTGAGGATGCTTTTAAACGTTGGAGGATTTGCCTGAAATCATTCACATTTTCCACCCAGTGATTCTTTCTTGGATCCTGTTAGAATGGCAATAGATCTTTAAAATTTTTCTTTGTGGGTTACCATTACTTTGAAGAACCTGAAGAAGATGCAAAAATGAAATTGACACCTTGCTACTTTATCTCAAAAAAACCTAGACTAGGATGGTGGAGGACCCACTCACTGCTCTTTGCTGGGTATCGCTTTTCTAGATAGACACTGCCTTTTTCAGGAATGAATTCTTAGGTCATCCAGTTGCCACCTGTGATACCATTATCACCTTGGTGTATGCTGCATGCTAGGTAGGACTCAAAACTGTTGTGGTCATGGTTTTTGTCTGAGGCCTGTTTCTGGATTCCTGCTTTGCCACTTAACCAGCTGTGAATTTGGGAACCTCATATTGCTTAGTCTCCATGTCTGTTAAAGAGTGCTCACCACAGAGCTTTGCAGTAAGGATCGAATGAATAATGTAAAAGGCTCTGGGCAGGTGCCTGGGGTCTGGAAGTTACTCTGCAGATAGTCTCCCATTTCCAGTGTCAAAGGTGATCATTCATTTGGTACGTTCTTCAATAACTAGTAGCCTTTCCTTTTATTAGAGCTAGGATGATGGCTTCATCAGAGTGCTATACCTCTTTATTGATACCGCCTTTCTTAGGCTCACAGGCTGTTGCCTGGTGGCAATAGCTCATTTGGCTTGCCTTCCCTTCCTTGAAACAGTCTACCCAGCCTCACTAAGCTGAATTAAAACATCTCCTGGCGTAAAGGCCTGTTCTGTTGGGAAAGCATCTTCCAGAATCTGAAGTCATTATAAAACAAAGATTCCAGGATCAAAAACCACCTCCTAGGGAATGGGCCAGGAGGGCTTCAAAAGATGTTAGATCATCCTCAAATAAAGCTCTGCCTTGGACAACGGCATCTCAGCCATGGTCTGGCCTAATTAAGGAGTGTTTGCTACCTGGCTTCCCTTTTCCTTCCTTGATGTGTAAACCCATATATCATTTGTTGATGTGGCTTCACACGTCTCACAAGTTTTGAGGTTTGGTGTTGGAGAATGAGAATGGGAGTGAGACATATTAATTTTCCTTACACAGTCCTGAACTTGGGGGACTTTGAGCTTTTTCCCTATTAAAATTATATGTATGCTTGTAGCACAGGAGTGGTTAAAAGTCTAACTGCGTAGATTGATATTCTGACTAAACTGGTTAATCAGCTACATCTCTTTTGGCAAATTCTTAGCTTCTTTTGACCTCAATTTTCTCAAACTGTAAAATGAAGCTAATAATAGTAGTTAACACATAGAGCTGTTTCAGGTTAAATGAAACAATATATGTGAGGTACTTAGCAGAGAGTCTGACAAATCGTGCGCACTCAGTAAAATGCTGTTTGTTCTCGTTGTAGCCAATCGCTTGTATCCCTGAGTAAGAAGCATGGCTTTCGAATTCAAGGATCTAAGGTTCTCTAAGATAGAATTGATAACAACCTCTTCCTAACAAGTGTTCCTGTGATACTGAAGACCCCCTTTCCTATAATGTTTGTCCCTAGAGTCCCTGATGTTTAAAATTATATGCATCTTTTTTTAGCAATCAATATCCATTGCATACAGTTCACAGATATAGCTTTTCCTGGAGTAAGATGTTAATGGATTCTGTCAAGTCCATGAGACATCCACTTCCCTGTGTAATAGCTCTTTGGTTTCCTAAAAGCCTGACCTTCAATTAGCCAGTGATCAGCAAGCTTCTGATAAACTCAGGAATCTAATCAATATTTCTCACTCCTTGATGATGATTAGTAAAGAAATGTCATCATCTATGACCCACCACAAAGTCAGATCAGTCACACAGGCCCCTGGTTTCTCCTGACATTTATTATTCATTATACACCCCTGGGGAAAAGGGGAGCTCTCCAGGTTTCCATGGCAGCAATGGGCCATGTTAATTTGCTGGTCTTCAAAAGAAATAAATAAAAATAAACAAACAGATAAAAAATAAACAAATAACAAATAATTATTCTTCAAAATAAATAAAAGTAAACAGATAAAAAATAAACAAACAAACAAAAAAAAGTAAAAATTCTAGACACCCACTTTAGTGGGGGTTATTTGTGCCTCTTGACACATCAGCTCCTAGAAGATAGGACTCCAAATCCGTGAGTCAATATGATTTATCTTTCCCATTCAAACCATCCATTTAAAGCTTTCAGGCTGTCAACTCAGTTCCCTTTTGTGTTGGAGTACGATCCCTGTTTTCCTGACCTACAATCCTGGCAGAGAACGAAGTGTTGTCCAGGAAAATTCACCCGATTTCCATCTTTAGTAACAAGGAAATGAGTCTAACAAATCTCTTAATAAGTTTGTTTCAAGTCATGATTTTGAACACTGGCATCGTCTACAAAAGGAATAGAATCATTGAGCAGTTTTCCAGCTAACCGGAGATTTAGTTTGCTATGTGGCCACCTAGTGGTCATTCTGTGAATTTAAGTGATGGGTTAAGTCAGGGTGCGTACAGACCTGCTAAACAATGGCACGTTAACTCTTTAGAGGATGAATTCCCAATTTTAGTACATCTGAGTGGGTTTTGAATTCCATAATCATCTGGCAGGACAGGTGCCTTGAGAAAAAGGCAGAGTGGCTATGTGGAGATGGTTGAAATTTGAGAATAACTGATGCTATATTGGGAAAGCTGGTGGTTGGATCATATTTCTGTGAGGGTTTTTATTTCGTTTTGTTTTGAATTACCATTACTGCATTCCTGACAGAACTAATGTGAAAATATTGTCAAGAGTCCTTGGCATGGTAGCATTTAGATAATATATTGGAACAAGTATGGATTATGGTTTCTTTTTTCCGACTTTTTTAAAAATGATTTGCCTGACTTATACTGCAGATCCTATTGTCCCCTTCCCTCCCCCCTGACAATGTGCAGTCACCAATGTCTCTGCTCAGGTTTTAATTTTAATTTCTGTATTTTATCCTGTTTCTCTATGGACTGCCCCTGGGTCTACACCACTTATTGGTTAGCCAGTAATCTAGGCAGCGGTTTTGCTCAAATCCCAGGAACCTGTGAAACTTCAGCCCTTGGCCATTCATTTGGGTGTGGATTGGAAAATGTATTTAAAGCTCAGCCAGTTATCAATCCTTTCTTAGATTTTACTTTCTGCAGTGCTTTCTCTGGTTACCACACCACCCTTCCCCCCTCCCCTGAATATCTTTAGTTCTTTACTCTTCCTGAGATGTGTGGAGAGCTTATCTAAGCCTTACATGGTTGTCTCATTTCCAAGTTCCCCTCATTGAATTTCTGGCTGGTCCACTCCTTGCCCCAGCTTTGACCACTTTGTCAGGCTAACAAAGCTGCATATTTTCTCTATTTGTTTCCTTCAGGATTTACCACTTTTGCTGATAAATCATTTGAATTCTCCGTCTCCACCCCAAATAAAATCCACTGAAGAACATTTTAAGGAGATAAAAAAAAAACTGTAAATACAAAAGTAGATTAAAGGTCATGTAAATACAAAAGTAGATTAAAGGAACAGTACGTGTGATGGGCCCAGAGCTTAAACTGCACTAATTCCTCATAAATCCACCTCTGTCCAGCCTTGGGACCCAGAGGGGAAGTGACCCACCTGCAGATGATAGCTTAATACCCCAAGACAGAGCATCCAAACCCAGTCTTAGTTTAGGCACGTACCAACATCAGGAAGGGCTCCAAATCCCTGTGAAGGGCAGGGCAGCAAGTTCACAGAGACTGAGTTGGAAGGCATGGGGACTTCCATTGCAGGTCTGCACATTCACAAGATTCCAGTCAGTGGCTATGGGTTTAAGGGAAAAGATTCAAATGCCTGGAAGTGGCAAGAGCCAGAAAGCATCAGAGCTGCAACTAAGTAGCTGTCATTCAGGATAGGCTCCATTCCTGGAGACCAAATCGCTAAATGACTGGGGTGGGCTACTGTATTTTGGGAACAGGAATGCAGTTGTAGGACTGGGGTAAAATTTGGAGTTAGTGACCATTGAGGCTTTTGTGGAGACTATGGCAACATCTAGGGCCCATCCCTAAAAAATTTTATTATGGGATCTGGTTGAGCAGAGTGTCTTTAATTCCAACTCTTCACACACCATTATCCCAAAAGATAGAACTAGGACACCTCATGTATATTCCTATAAATTCATATCTGGCTCAATAACCAGGGGCAGAACTGGTCCTACAAGGGACAACTAATAAAGGAGAAGCTGTGATGACTGCTTTGGAATCTGTAGACAATATGGGGAGAAGAGGATCCCTGAAAAATAGAGCAGGTAGCAGCAGCATTCAAAGAAATGCAGGTAAACTCCCCACGGCCTGGGATAAGTAGTATGGGAAAGCATGGAAAATACTACCTAAAATAAAGAGGCTTTGCTCTCAGGAGGCTTCCAGTGTTATTGGAAGAAAAGGGAAGCAGATTAGAAGGCTAGAAAGATTACTTAGGCAGGAAGCAATGAGGCAGAAAGACTCAGGGGTCCCCAGACATTAATAAGTAGAAAGAGAGAAGAGGAATTTGAAAAAAGAAAATCACCAGAAATTAGTAATTAACTGAATGTGGAGTCCATGACAGGAAGTGGGGCAGGGGTGGGGTCTGAGTTTTCTGGGAGATGTATGGGACCAATAACAAAAATAAAGAATTCAGGGGGGTGATCCTTTTATAGGGGATTGAGCTATCACTAAAACGTATATTGTTCATCACCATGTGCATCGTTTGGGAGAGTATGAATCTGGTCATGTGGTTGTCGCTTCAGTTTGGTCATCAGTTTATCATTTGCTTTAATAGGGACTAGTGTACATATGATGTGCAGTTTTTCTTTTTTTCCACAAATTTACATAATATAACCATGTTGGCATTTTTGCTTTAAGTACACATTTTTTTCTGTATAAATTTTTTCTTAAAGTGATGGTGTTAATTAGAACAAATGCTTACTGAAGATGACTAGGTACAAACTGCTGAGTCACAGCCATTCTTTGCTGATTACTCTCTCCTCTAGGACACATAAACAAGTCAGCATAGCAACAAAAATTTCACCAAGGACAATCAGCTCTCTTCTTTCATTTGCAGACTTTATTTAACTGAATGAGAAAATTTTCATATAGCACTTAAAGACTATATTTCGGGAAAAAATAATTGCATATAGCTTTAATAGTTAACAAGAGAACACATGGAGAAGCATCTGTAAAAGAAATAGCTGAAATCATCCCCAGGTTAACCCCACAACCACAGTAAACTGACAAGGATGGGAGCAGAGAAAGAACAAAAATTGTGCACTCAGTTACGTGCTCAAATCCATATATTATAAGGATCTCGAAAGCCATGGGGGTTGTATTTCCTTTCAGTTGAAGTACATTTCTGAAATCTGTGTAAAGCCTCTGACTCCTCTGACAGGTTCTTAAAGAATTCTAGGAGGGTAAACCTAGGATTTTAAAATTACCAAGAGCATTTACTGTCCTCCTTTGCAGCCACCATGATTTTAAGGACCGCTCTTGTAGTTATGGTGACTTTCCTGAAATGCATTAAGACCTCATGCTTCCCTCATTGATAGGAAATGAGCAGAAACCGCCATCTACTTTCTAATTAGCTAATGGAATCAGATTCTTTCCTGCATTAGCTTCCACGGCATTTCTGCAGGAGAGAATTTAATTTACACCAGAATTAGAAGTAAACACGTCATGTTAAAATTTAAGGCAAGTATTATTATGCCCCCAAAGAAATAACCTTTTTTAGATGATGCTTTGCTTCTTAGACGCAAGGTTGTAATGTACTATCTTAATTGTTCTGACTCTCTAAAGTATCTAGATTAACATTTTGTAGGAAAAATACTACCGCAAGAAGATTGTTTCCTTTTTGTGTTTAGCTAAAGAGCACTTGAAAGAAATTTTTGTAGCATATGTCTATGGAGGTTGTGAATTTTACAGGTAAATATAGAAAGTAGTTACATTTAAAAGAATTTTTTTGTAGCATATGTCTATGAAGGTTGTGAATTTTACAAGTAGATATTATAGAAAGCAATTATTTCTCTTAACAATTTTCTGTTTGGACAAAGAACATTGGAAAAACTACCAGAAATGTGTGTAATATGTATCTGTAGAAAGTTGTAAAGCTCTTCAGTTCAGAATTCTCAACCTAGACTTGCACAGCCAGTTTTGATATCCAACTGCAAACTCTAAATAGAAACAGATAGTTAAAAATAAGTTGCTTTCTGTAAAATCTATAAACATGTATTTCCACTACTCACTTACATCTACTAATTAGAATAACCTTTCTGAGTTATGTTGTACAACATTTATTCACACTTTTCTGGATCCCCTTGGTTATGGCTAAATTAAGCAGTTATTATAAAATGAATAAGCCTAACATGAAAGATAGAAAATCAGGTTGTTTTCCATGTCCAGGATACCAAACTGCTTGCATAAAGAAATGTCTTCACTTTCTATTCTCTCCAGGATGGGAAAGGTGTTTATCATTATGGAATGGGAGGACCTCTTCTTTGTCAATCCCCATTAGGGTGATGCGTTTTTACACCACAGAACTTCTTATAGCAATATTTTGTGGAGGAAAAGATCACATTAATCAAGTACCTGGTACGTCATAAGAAGTCAACAAAAAGTAATGAACGGGTGAATGAATGAATCAAAACAAAAACTGAAAATGTAACCAAACAATGCTCATTTCATTTCTCTTTGACAAAAATTGCAATTATTTTGACAAATTTTTTAATTTGTGAAATCAGCTCTCAGATACAGTCACCTATTGATTTCATAAGTGAAAACTTTGGCAAAGTAATCATGAAGGAAACTGTTCCATTATGAATGGTACTTCTATGATTACCAATTTCACTATGTCCTTTAAAATAGGAAAAGCAAATCCATGGGTAAGTATACCCTAATCAACAGGAGACTGAGAAAAAAGTTTTGATTTTGTTGTTATTTCTAAAATGCAGCAAGGCTCCAGCACTGTTAAATTCTAGCTTGTTTATTTCGTCAGTTTGAAACATGCTCTGCAGAATTATCTGTTAGAAATTTTAGGATAACATTGAAAGCAATTTCAACCATCCTATTTTTTTGATAAGGAAACAGAATGTCTCCAGTCAATCAATGAAAGGGTAAAGAACAAAAGAGGATGAATGAAAAAAAAAGGAGGGGGATATTATCTGCAATGGGAACCTACCATTTTGGCACTTTGATTAGGATCTGTGATTCCTCTTGAATCTTTACCTGCAGGTTTCTATAATAAATAAAATATGTCGTATCAGGAACTGCACCAGATACATAACATAACTCATACACACACACACACACACACACACACACACACACACACACACACACTACCTCTTCTCGATCCATGGAAAATCTGAGACAGTTTGTAAATTGCTATAGGATAGGGTAGAGGGATAGTTCTTGTTAAGTGAGGAAACCATTTTTCCTTGTAAAACTTGTTGCAAAATTTTCCAACAATATATTTGATAAGAGGATTAGAAACATTTTTTTAGGAATTAGATCTTTCATTCAAAAAATATCTTTTTTTCAGAACCCCAGTATAAAAAATAGATATTTTAAAAGGCCTGCACTGGTTAAATGGGGTATGGGAAAATACATTCATTCAGTTCCCCCATTACCATGCAGCAGTTTTCTGATATTCTTTTGTGTAATTGGAGAATTCTGTGGAACCACAGACTGAAAACTACTAAAATTACTCCCTTTTATTCATTAATAAAGAAAACTTAATGAAAACTGCTGATTAAAAAAATGTTATGGGGATCTTGGCACTTTCAGGGCTCAGCTCTGAGTGAGAAGTGCTCAGCTGTGTGACGTGAGAGTGCAGCGATCGAGACCACAGCAGTTTGGATGATCCTTGTAATCTGATGATCTTTCTTTTTTGATTCAATCTCTGATGAATTGTATGTGCTAATTCGTTTTTGTCTCATGGGTTTTAATATGGGAATAGACCACTTCAGTTAACTGAGGGTTCTGGCCGGAAGCCTTTGGGTTGCTCCAAGGCCTCACTGGAAGCTGTGGACATGTTTTAACCTTGAGAAGC
Organism: Choloepus didactylus; assembly: GCF_015220235.1. Lineage (NCBI taxonomy): Eukaryota > Metazoa > Chordata > Mammalia > Pilosa > Megalonychidae > Choloepus > Choloepus didactylus. The sequence goes on along the minus strand of NC_051326.1, from coordinate 29,413,643 downwards.
AGAGTCAGGACTAGAGTGAAGTAAGTGAGGCCCTCAGGAACAAAATGTAAGGTGACACCAAAAAACTCAGTGATTAAAAAAAATACTATGCCAATGCATTATTTTAAAAACTCAAAATTAATGTACACTAATTCATGCTGAACAAAATAACAGTTTCAGTAAAGACAGGATCTGACCCTCCACTTGCACAACTCACCTATTTGTGTACCCTACTCCCCGCTGGCCCTGCAGAGAAGTAGGTCTCTGTGGCAGAGTGTCCTATTTCTGCCTCAAATCAGAAAACCGTTATAGTATCAGAATCTCTTCAAGGAACCAACAAATGGTTAAAAACGATCAAAGTTGTTATTGAAATGGGAGCAGCCAACAGGAAGGCGGCAGGGGACATATCAGTGTGATATACTGTGGACTTGAAAACCCAGTTGGAAGGCTCTCAAAGGGCTCTGCAGTTGGTTGCTAGTGAAAAGAGATACTATCAACCTGCAATTATTCTTCAAACAAGTATGAATATTTCCCAAGCCCACAAAATAAATTTTCCAGCCATCCCTGGAATACATTCCTCAGAAAGATAGAAACACTAAAACACATGGAAACAACATTATTCCATTGGATGTTATATTCTTACAGATAACTCTATCTAAGAATCTATCTATAAAGCAAACCTATATATGAAAGGAGTGGGTGTTCCTTTAGATATTGTGCTAAATAGCACAATATATAAAGGGCACCAAGCAGGTTCTTTAGCCTCCAAATCTCTAATAATTTTAATGCCTGGATTTCCACAAGCAGCTACATTCCTTTGGATCTTGAAGGCCTTTGAGGCCTTCCAGAACTTCCTGTGAAAATACAGATATGCCTGGCTGAGGTCACACTTTAAAATGCTTTCTGTTTATGCCACAGAGGACATTAGTGCCACTAGAAAGCATGGCCCATTGGAAATGGGACCTGGGAAGGCTCTGGGTGTCAAAAGAAAAAAACAGGCAGCATTAATGAAATAGGGAGAGGAAACCAAAGGCAGACCTTCCCCAAATCACAATTTTGTTAAGGACTAGCCTTTGCCAGTATCTGAAGTGTCAAACAAGCATCACCAAAAGAGGTTTTTAATTATAAATTTTTATGAGAAATAACACAGAGAGTGTAAACATTAGATTTGAGGGCCCAAACTCTCCTGTAACAATCTCTGGTTATAATATATAATAGTGTATATATCACCAGTAGTGAATTGAATTTATTCATATGATTAACAAATATTTAATAAGTCCCTCTTCTAGGTGTTTAGGCAATATAATTTAGCTAAAAAATTAGAAGCCTATAAGGAGTTTATGTTGTACAAATGCAACAAATAGGCCCATGGGTTCTATCTGACCCTCTGGTTGGCTTCTGTGACTATTCATCATTGATCATACACTCAGACCATCTTCACCTGACTCCCTTCTCTAGGAGTGAACAGGCTTTACAGATTAATTTAAATAAAATGTAATCAAGAAAATAACTGCAAGAGCAAATGAGACATCATAGATGATTAACCTATATTAAATACTAAATATATACCAAATACTGCTAAGTACATTTACATACATTTTCTCATTTAACCTTCAGAGCAAATATATGAGGTTGATATAAACATGTGATTTCATACTAGAAAATCTCAGTATAAGCTTAAATAATTTTCCATACCATATTTTATTTCCATTAGAGTGGATAAATGAGTTGTTTTTACCAAACTGGTGTCATCACTGGTACAATAAAAAGTACAAATGCGTAAAAATGATACCAACCCATCATAAAACTAGAGAAAGATTTACTAACTATTGATCCTTTAAATATCCCAGTGATGTTCAGTAAAGGCATTTCTACTATAATGTTACACACACACATACACACACACACACACACACACACACACACACATATATATGTTCTGGGGGGTGGGGTGGGGTGTGTTCTGTAATATTATGCAGTAAAAAAAATGCAAGGCTTATGGGACATATAGATTGAGGCAGGGCATGCACGACCTGAGGAGCTGTGCATCCATAGCATCATCAACCACCAAAAACAATCCTAATTATAAATAATAGCACCATTGTATTTCCATTGGTATAGGCAACTGACTAGCAACAGTCAGTTGATACTTAGCCTTAAAATTTGAAGCTATTGTTCCCTTCTTCAAAACTTATATCCTAGGGATAGTTTCATCAAAATAATCTTATCAAGAGTATTGGTTTCTTTATCAGGTAATTTTTTTAAGGAGGATGCCTTTGTAGCTTCTTTTTCAGGGAGCTGAAAGAACTGAAAAGCATAGCTCTTGAAACTGCTAAATAAGCCATTACTGGCAGGGACTTCTGCAAGATTTTTAGGTTTTTTCCTTCAGTCTTCATATGTTGCTAAGGCTGCTATTATAATAAGCTTTCTATTTTAGTGTAAAATATATGCAAAGAAATGTGCATATACTAAGTATAGAGATGGATGAATTTTCACAAATGAACACATGTGTAACCAACTACTGTCCAGATCAAGAAATAAAACTTCATCAGCTTCCCAGAAGATCCTTCCTCCCTTAGAGAAACAGCTATCCTGACTTACAACATAGATGAGTTTTGTTAATTTTTGATCTTGATATAAATAGAATCACATAGTTTGCTTTGAATTTGATTTCTTTGGCTTAATACTGTGTGTGTGAGATTTATCCATGCTATTATAGATATTAGTAGTTCATTGATTATCATTTCTCCTAGTGTTCCTTTTTATGAATATAATACAATTTGTTCATCCCTTTCACTGTTATGGGCATTTGGGGTGTTTTCAGCATTTGCATATAATGCTGCATGAACATTATGGCAAATGTTTCCTGAGGTACACATGTACACATTCCTCTTGTGTAAGAATTTTTCTCGAGCAAGACTTTCTGGGTGCTTTAGTTTGCCAGGGCTTCCAGGACAGATACCACACAATGGGTTGGCTTAAACAACAAGAATTTACTGGCTCACAGTTTTAGAGGCCAGAAGTCCCAAATCAAGACATCAGGAAGGCCATGCTTTCTCCACGAAGTCTGCAATGTTCTGGGGATGGTGAGCTACAGGCCTTGGGGTTCCTTGGCTTGCATTTCTGCCCCATCACATGGTGATCTCTCTCTCCTTGTGTCTGTCTGCTCTTCTAGTTTATACTGACTTCTGGCTTCTCTTTGTATTTTTCCCTGACTTTGTCCTCTCTTTATAAAGCCTCTAGAAACATGGATTGAGGCCAACCTCAATTCAATTTGGCCACACCTAAACAAGATCTTCTAAGAGTCCACACTTTAACTGATAATACAACTTCAAAGAGTCCTATTTACAGGTTCACACCTACAGGAACTCAAAATAAGATTAAGAACATTGCTTTTGTTGGGATATATGATTCAATCTACCACACAGGGTCACAGGGTATCATAGTGTTAGTGTATAATACCAATTTTCCTATTGGTTGTATCATTTAAACTCTCATTAGCTGTGTTTCACTATCAGCATCCTCACCAGTATTTGGGATTTTTGGTCTTTATTGTTAATCTTTTTTTTAATGGTAAAATACAATAGATTAAAAACAACACACAAAACAAATGCATGTCTTAACCTGTCATTTAAGATAAACATCCTTGTAACCACTCCCTTGGCCAAGAAATGGAAATTTGCTACCTCAGGTGCCCCATTTTTCTCCCATTTTGGCACTTTCCTGACTATTCGAATAATGATTTCGTCACATGCCTTTTTAGTTTAAGTCCCAATTGTTTATCCCTAAGGACTATGGTTTAGTCTTGTACATGTTTAAAATTTTAATTTTTTTTTTCAGGAAAAAGATGCATGTAATTGTTTCTATGTTACACTTTGGGTTAATTCTGCATACTATTTGAGAAATGGATCAAAGTTAATCTGTTCACTTATGGATATCCAGCTGTTCCAGCACCATATGTTGAACAGATTATCCTTTTCTAATGAATTGCATTTGCACCTTTGTAAAAAATCAACTGAGGATCAAGATGGTGGTGTAGGGATCCTCCAGGGTGCCATTCTGCACAGAATCTTTGGACAACAAGCAGCAACTGGCAGAGCCATCTTCTTCAGAACTCTTGAAAACAGTTAAAGGATTGCTGTAACTGGGCAAGTGCCAAGTAAAGAAAACACAGTTTTGAAAAACTTGCTGCCCTTCACCCCCGCCTCCACCAACCCCTTCATTGGTGTGGTATGGAGCTACCTTGTACTCCCAATGTGGCTCCCTGGTCCTGTGCTGGAGGAAGCAGAATAACCCCTATCTATGTATTGTGGTGCCTGTATGTCCATGCCAGTCTATCAGGTGGCAGCATGTAAAATTGAATCAGGACACTTCTCTCTGGCTCAGACTCCCAGCACTTGCCCTGCAGGCAGAAGCTGCCTGTGGACAAGTAAAGCAGTGTAAGAAACAATTAAGTCAAAGCAGCTTTGGACAAAGGATTACTTTCTGTAAGTGATACAAAGGCATGTGAGGGGATGAAAGTCTATTTCATAGAGAATAGAGGGGGCATCTGAATTTCTATAAATAAGGGAATTCCTAAGGCCACGAGAAAGCAAAGTCCAGGATAAGACATAGGCTCAGAAAAGACTGAGAGGATCCTGCAGCACACATTTGGCTTGGGTTGATCTTTTTAATAGGAGGCTAAACTCAGGAGAGCCCCAGCCAATGCAGAACCAGTTTGCAAAAACAGTGAAAAGTGTTTTTTAAATTGGTTTGTTTGTGTTTTTTAGCTCCTGACACTCAAGAAAATCTCTGTGACATCACTAGCTGGATAAAAACTTAAGGAATAGTAATTCTAGGGACTAAATCCCAGAATTAAAAGTTGAAAATATTAAAATATACAATGCACAACAAAAGATTACAAGGCAAAGAAACAGGAAATTATGCTACATCCAAAGGAACAAAATAAAAATCTATAAATCATCAGTGAAGAAGACCAGACTTCGGACTACCAAAGACTCAAAAAATGATCCTTAGTATGCTCAGGGAGATAAAGGAAAACACGGAGAAAGAAGCAAAGGATATCAGGAAAACAGTGAATGAACAACATGAGAACCTCAATAAATATAGTAGATAGAAATTTAAGAACAAATAGAAATTCTGGAGTTAAAGACCACAAAAACTGAAATAAACAATTCCCTGGAGGGTTTCAAAAGCAGATTGGAGCTGGCAAAAGAAAGAATCAGTGAACCTGAAGACAAGAAATTGAAACGATTCAGGCTGAGGAATAGAAATAAAAAAGGAATTTTAAAAAGTGAACATAGACCAAGAGGCCTCTGGGGCACCGTCAAGTATACCAGTGCAGGTATTATGGGAGTCCTAGAGAGAGAGGAAAGAGAGAAAGGTGCAAAAGGACTTTTCAAAGAAATACTGGCAGAAAGCCTCCCCAATTTAAAGGAAGACATAAATGTGCACATTCAAGAAGCCCAGTGAACCATACACAGTATAAACTCGAAGAGAACCATGCCCAGACACTTATTAGTCAAACTGTCAAAAGCCAAAATGAAAGACAGAGTTCTGAAAGCTGCAAGAGAAAAACATGTTATATACAAGACAGTCCCAAAAAGATTAAGTGCCTTTTTCTCATCAGAAACCAGGGAGACAAGAAGGCAGGGAAGTGGGATGAAATATTTAGTGTTGAATGAAAACAACTGCCAACAAAAAATTTTGTATCTGGTGAGATATTTTCAAAAATGAGGGAGTGATTAAGACTTTCCAAGATTAAAAAACAACGAGGGAGTTCATCTCCACCACACCTGCCCTAAAAATTCTTCAGGATAAAAGAAAAGGACATTAGATAGTGGATCAAAGCAGCATAAAGAAATAAGGACCTCTGGTAAAGTAACCACATGTGTAATTACAAATGCCAGTGTTATTGTATTGTATCTCTTGGTATGTAACTCCAATTTTTACCTCTTAAAGGTTCTAATATGCAAATGCATAAAAAGTAATGATATTTCTATGATTTTGGACATACAATACATATAATCTGCATCAATACAATAAAAAGGTGGGGGCATAGGAACAGTGTACAGTGTATATATATATATATATATATATATATATATATATATATATATATACTATTGAAGTTAAGTTGGTATCAAGTCAAACATGATTGTTCTGCAACATGTAAGATGTTAAATTTAAGTGCTTGGTTAATCTCAAAAAAAAAATATATGAGAAATATATACAAAAGAAATGAGAAAGGACTTAGAATGGTACAATACAAAAATCAAATATATACAGAAGTAGGAATTAATAGATTAATTGACAGGTAAAAATGAGATAAGACTTAAAAAGACAAATAGCAAAACAGCAGAAGAAAGTCTTGCATTATCAGTAATTATTTTAATGTAAAAATATATATTTAACTATTTAGTCGAAAGGCAGAGAATGGCAATTGGATAAAAAAGCCTGACTGAACTATGTACTGTTGACAAGAGATTCACCATAAGTTCAAAGGCACATGTAGGTTGAAACTGAAAGGATGGACAAATATATATATACCATGCAAATAGTAACCAAAAGAGAACTGGAGTAGCTATACTACTATCATATAAAATAGACTAAGTAAAAAACAGGAGGGGCAAAGGTCACTATATATTTATAAAGGGGTCAATTCAACAAGAAGACATAACAATTATAAATATAGATGCACCTACTGACAAATTTAAGGGAGAAATAGATGGTTCTACATTAGTAGTTGGAGACTTCAATACACCGCTTACTATAATGGTAAAACATCTACAGAGAAGATCAGTAAGGAAACAGAAGACTTGAGTGATAGTATAAACCAATTAGACCTAACAGACATATACAGAACATCTCACCCAAAAGGAGCAGAATCCACATTATTCTCTAATACACATCAATCATTCTCCGGGATAGACCATATGTTGGATCAACAAACAAGTCTCAATAAATTCAAAAATATTGAAATCATACAATGTATCTTCTCCAAGCACAATGTAATGAAACTAGAAATTAGTAAGAGAGGGAGAAATGGGAAATTCACAAATATGTAGAGATTAAACAATGCACTCATAAACAGCCAGTGAGTCAAAGAAAAAAAATCATAAAGGAAATTAGGAAATATCTTGAGGCAAATGAAAACAAGAACACAGTATACCAAAACTTATGGGAAACAGCAAAGACAGTGCTAAGAGGGAAATGTATAGCTCTAAATGCTTACATTAACAGAGAAAATCTCAAATCAGAGACCTAACCTCATAACTGTAGTACCTGAAAAAAAGAAAAGCAAACTAAACCCAAAGTGAGAAAAAGGAAGGAAAGATTAGAGGAGACATAAATGAAATAGAAAATAAAAGAACAATAGGGAGAAGCAACAAAACCAAAAGTTGATTATTTGAAAAGATCAGTAAAATTGACAAATCCTTAGCTAGACTGACAAGGAGAAAAAAGAGAGAGGACTCCATTAACTAAAATCAGCAATGAAAGGAGGAAGAGCATTAGCAACGATCCCACAGAAATAAAAAGGATTATAAGAGGATAGTACCCAGATATGCAAGAGTACTTCAACATAAAAAAATTAATGTCATACACCACATTAGTAGAACAAAGGAAAACATACACACACACACACACACACACACACACACTGTCTCAATTGATGAAGAAAGGCATTTAAGAAAATCAGGAACCCCTCCTTGATAAAAACACCAGAAAACTATGAATATAGAGGGACTTTTTCAACATGATAAAAGCCATTTACAAAAAATCCACAGCTAACATCATACTCAGTGGTGAAAGGCTGAACCTTTCCCTCTTAATCAGGAACAAGACAAGGATGCTCACTGTCACTGCTGTTACTCAACATATTACTGAAAGTTCTAGCCAGAGCAATTAAGCAAGAAAAAGAAAGTCATCTAATTGGAAAGGAAGAAGTAAAACTTTCACAGTTGCAGATAAAATGATCCTCTACATAGAAAATCCTGAAAAATCCACAACAAACCTACTAGAACTAACAAATTCAGCAAAGTGGTTGGGGTATAAGAGCAACATACAGAAATCAATAGTGTTTCTATATGTGGTAATGGACACTCTGAAGAGGAAATCAAGAAAAAATTCAACTTACAATGTCAACAAAAAGAATCAAATATCTAGGAATAAATTTAGCCAAAGATGGAAAGGACTTGTATATAGAAAACTTCAAGACATTACTGAAAGAAATCAAAGAAGAGCTAAACAAATGGTAGGACATTCTGTGTTCACAGATTGGAAGACTAAATACTATCAAAATGCCGATTCTACTGAAAGTGATTTATAAACTCAACTCAATCCCCCCAAAATTCCAACAGCCTTCTTTGCAGAAATTTTAAAGCCAATCTTCAGATATATATGGAAGAGTAAGGAGCCCTGAATAACCAAAACTATCTTGAAAAAGATAAATGAAGTTGGAGGACTTACACTTACCAATTTTACAACTTATTACAAAGCTACAGTAATGAAAACAGAACGGTATTGGCACAAAGACAGACATATGAGCCAATGGTACTGAATTGAGAGTTTGGAAATAAATCCTCACATTTATGACCAATTGATTTTGACAAGGTTGCCAAGTCCACCAATGGGGAAAGAATATTCTCTTTACCAAGTGACTCTGGAAAAACTGGATATCCATGTGCAGAAGAACGAAGGTGGACCGCATCTCATACAATATACTACAATTAACTCAAAATAGATCAAAGACCTATATATAAGAAACAAAACTATAATACTTCTAGAAGAAAACTTAGGCAAGCATCTTCTGGACCTTGTGTTAGACAATAGTTTTTAGACTTTATGGCAGAAACAAAAACAATAAAAGAAAAAAAAAGATAAATGGGGCTTCAACAAAATTAAAAACTTTTGTCCACCAAAGGACAAATATTTGGAAACCAGGTAGTGATAAAGATTTAATACCCAGAAAATATAAAGGAATGCTACAACTCAGCAACAAAAAGAAAACAACCTGATTTAAAAATGGGAAAAGACTTAAATAACCATTTCTCCAAAGAAGGCAAACAAATGGTTAAAATGTACCTGAAAAGATGCTCAGCATCATTAGCTATTAGTGAAACGCAAATGAAGACCACAGTGAGATATCATTTAACACCCAGTAGAATGGCTATTATTTAAAAAAAAAAAAGGAAAACAGCAAGTGCTGGAACGATTGTGGAGAGGAACACTTGTCCATTGTTGGTGGGAAGTAAAATAGTGCAGTCACTGTGGAAAACACTTTGGAGGTTCCTCAGACTTAGCTGTCTGAGGAAGTATAAGAATTAGTATAGAATTACCATATGACCCAGCAATCCAACATCTAGGTATATACCAACAAAGTTGAAAGCAGGGACTCAAACAGATATTTGCACACTGATGCTCATAGCAGCATTATTCACAATTGCCAAAAAATGGAAACTAATCCAACTATCTTTCAACAGATGAATGGATAAACAAATGTGGTATATACATACAGTGGAATGTTATTCAGTAGTACAAAGGATGGTAAAATAGTAAAAATGTGATGGTAGCACATTATCCTGAGTGTAATTAACAATGCTGAATTATGTATATGAATATGGTTGAAAGCGGAAGTTTTGGGTCATATATATTACTAGAATGCAAGTTAGAAGATAAAACATGGGACTGTATAAAAAAAAAAAGGAATGAAGTTCTGAATCATGTGACAACCTGGGTGAACCTTAAAGACGTGTTGAGTGAAATAAACCAGGCACAAAAGGACAACTATTCCATGAAATAATGAAATAATTCATATAAGCAAACCCATGGAGTCAGAAACTAGAATGTGGTTACCTGGGACTTTGGTGGGTTAAGAATTGGGGAGTTAATTCTTAGCTGGTACAGAGTTTCTGTGCCTGGGGTGAAGGAAAAGTTTTGCTAATGGATGGTGTTGATGGCAGCAAAACATTGTGAATGCAATCACCACCACTGAATTAAATATTTGAATGTGGTTCAAAGGGGGAAATTTTAGATTTTATAAATGTTACTAGGATAAAAATTTTATAAAATAGGATGTACAACATAAACAGTGGACCCTAATGTAATCTGTGGACTATTGTTGTTAGTATAATAATACCATACTACGTGTTAATAATAGGGAAAGCTGCACGTGTGCAGGGGCTTAGATGGGAACTGCATTTTCTGTATGATTTTCCTGTAAACCCACAACTTCTCTAATTAAAAAACATAAATTACCACAAATATGGATCTATTTCTGAACTTGTATTCTGTTCCTTTGATTTATTTGTCTGTATTTATGCCAATCCCATCCTGTCTGGATTACTACAGGTTTATAATAAGTCTGGAATTCAAATAGTGTACATCTCCAAATATAGTCTTCTTTTTCAAAATTGCTTTGGCTATTCTGTGTTTTGCCTTGCCATATGAATTTTATGGTCAACATGTCAATTTATATTAAAAAGTGCACCTAGGTTTTGATTGAATCTGCAGACCAATTTTGGGAAAGTTGACTTCTTAATAATATGGAGTTTTCTGACCCTTGAACAAGGTATAGATCCCTATTTATTCAGATCTTTAATTTTCCTTGGCAATGTTTTGTCATCTTCCTTGTACAGTTCTTGTATATTCTTTGTCAGATTTATCCCTAAATGCTTCATATTTTGGTGCTATTATAAATTATAGATTTTTCACATTATTGCTAGAAACATACAATTGATGTTTGTATACGTATCTTATATCCTGTAAGTATGTCCCTATGTCCTTATTTGGCTAAATAAGTAAATGTTAAATTTACTTTACACTCCTAGGATAAACCCCACTTGGTGAAGTATTTTCTTTACTATATATTGTTCAATTCAATTGGCTAAAATTTTATAATATTTTATGTATATATGGTCCTTAGAGGTATTGACCAATAGTTTTCCTTTCTTGCAATGTCTTTGTATAGGTAGAAATCAGAGCAATATTGGCCTCATACAATGAGTTGGGAACTATTTCTTCTCTCCCATTTTCTGGAAGAGTTTATGTAAAATTGGTATTATTTCTTTATTCAGTGTTTGGTAGAACTCACCAATGAAACCATATGGGCATAATGTTTATTTTGTGGGAAGGTTTTTAACTAGCGATCCAATTTCACAGATATAGGGTTATTCAGGTTGTATACTTCATGAGTTAGCATTTGCAATTTTTATCTTTATAAAATTTTTCCATTTCATCAACCTTGTTCCATGTATTGAATGACATTTTTCTTATTCTCTGATAATCAATTTAATTTTGGTAGATTCTTTAGTGATGTCACAGTTTAAAATCTTGTTACTGACAATCTGTGTTGATGATCTTATTTTTTTCTGCCTGGCTAGAGGTTTGTAAGTTTTATTGATCATCTTTAAAAAAACTAGCTTTTTTTTCCATTAATTTCATCTATTGTTTTGGGGGGTTACAAATCTGATATACTGTTTCCTCTGCTTACATTAGGTTTCATTTGCTTTCCTTTTTCTAGTTTCTTAAAGTGAATACTGAGGTTATTGATCTGATACCTTTCTTCTTTTCTAACAAGCATTTAGTGCTATACATATCCCTCTAACTACTGCTTTAGATGTGTTCCACAAACTATAATATGTTATATTTTATTTTCATTGCATTCAAAATACTCTCCAATTTTCCTTTTGATTTTTTTCTTTGGCCCACTGGTCCCTTAAAATTTGTTATCTAATTTCCAGTTGGGAATTTTCCTAATATCTTTTTATTGTTGATTTCTAATATAAATTCACTATGGTCAGAGAACATATTTTATATTACTTGAATTCTTTAAATTTGTTAAGATTTGTATAATGGCACAGATTATTGTCTATGTTCATAAATTCTTCCAATAGTCCACAAATTGATATCTTATTTAATCAATATATTCTGCTTTGAATTAATCGTGTCTTGGTTCTTGTTTCATATGTGTTTGGGTCCTGCCCTCCTCCCCACATTTAGATTGAAAGCTTCATGTTTTTAATTCATGTTAATGTTAAATTATTCTGCCTTTCCCTCTCTCTTAGCTTGGTGAAAATTCCAGATTAAACACAAACACAATTACTTTTTTATTGATAACTATTGCAAATCAAAGTTTCCTACTTGTAGAGGATGCATATCTGATAATACTGGCTCATTTCTTGTCTGCTGTTCATCACCAAAGTATCCTTTATTCTCCACTCCCAGCGTGTCTTCAGGTGAGCTGTAAGGAAGGGAAGTGAACATTGACAATAGCTGTAGGGTAAGCCAATGGTTAACACTAAATCATTTAAAAGCCGATAAAAATACTGATGCCCAGGTTACTCTCTAAAACAAATCACTGTGCCTGGGGGTAGGAGCTAGCATCACTATGTTTTTAAATATCACAGTTGATTCCAATGGGCTACAAAGTTTGGGAACTACTGGGCTAAGCATTTGGATGAGAGCAAATTATATAAAAGCTTGATTAACTACAATCTTTGCCTGTTTTCATTAAGAGGCTTATACTCCTCCCCCACCCCCACCCCCAATCAAGTGTAGTCCATGTCCCAAAGCTTATATATTTTCTGCAATGGTCACTTCAATGGAGAGAAATTGTGGACTTACCTCTGAACTTGCTTCAACTTAATACATTTTTTGTGACGAATTAATAATGTGACAATGCCAACACCGACAAAAATAAGCACAAACACCACAACCAGGATGGCAATATCTGCAAAATTAAAAAAAAAACAGCTTCGGCCAGGGCCTCAACTCTAGGACAGTAGAATATTAACATCATCTCTTTTTTTTTTTTTTTTTAATCTTCATTTTATTGAGATATATTCACATACCAAGCAGTCATACAAAACAAATCGTACTTTCGATTGTTTACAGTACCATTACATAGTGGTACATTCATCACCCAAATCAATCCCTGACACCTTCATTAGCACACACACAAAAATAACAAGAATAATAATTAGAGTGAAAAAGAGCATTTGAAGTAAAAAAGAACACTGGGTACCTTTGTCTGTTTGCTTCCTTCCCCTATTTTTCTACTCATCCATCCATAAACTAGACAAAGTGGAGTGTGGTCCTTATGGCTTTCCCAATCCCATTGTCACCCCTCATAAGCTACATTTTTATACAAATGTCTTCAAGATTCATGGGTTATGGGTTGTAGTTTGATAGTTTCAGGTATCCACCACCAGCTACCCCAATTCTTTAGAACCTAAAAAGGGTTGTCTAAAGTGTGCATAAGAGTGCCCACCAGAGTGACCTCTCGGCTCCTTTTGGAATCTCTCTGCCACTGAAGCTTATTTCATTTCCTTTCACATCCCCTTTTGGTCAAGATGTTCTCCGTCCCACGATGTCAGGTCTACATTCCTCCCCGGGAGTCGTATTCCACGTTGCCAGGGAGATTCACTCCCCTGGGTGTCTGATCCCACGTAAGGGGGAGGGCAGTGATTTCACCTTTCAAGTTGGCTTAGCTAGAGAGAGAGGGCCACATCTGAGCAACAAAGAGGCATTCGGGAGGAGGCTCTTAGGCACAACCATAGGGAGGCCTAGCCTCTCCTTTGCAGCAACCGTCTTCCCAAGGGTAAAACCTGTGATAGAGGGCTCAACCCCTCAAACCACCAGTCCCCTATGTCTGTGGTCATGTTAGCAACCATGGAGGTGGGGTAGGCGAATACCCCTGCATTCTCCACAGGCTCCTCAAGGGGGCACTACATCTTTTTTTTTTCCTTGTTTTTCTTTTTTTTTAACTTTCCCTTCTTTTTTAAATCAACTGTATGAAAAAAAAAGTTAAAAAGAAAACAAACATACAATAAAAAAACATTTCAAAGAGACCATAACAAGGGAGTAAGAAAAAGACAACTAACCTAAGATAACTGCTTAACTTCCAACATGTTCCTACTTTACCCCAAGAAAGTTACCTAATATAGCAACATTTCTGTGAACTTGCTCCTACTATATCCATCAGAAATTAACAGACCATAGTCATTCCTGGGCATCCCCAGAACGTTAAATAGCTTATCTGTTCTTCTTGGATTATTGTTCCCCCTTCCTTAATTGCTCTCTATTGCTAGTTCCCCTACATTCTACATTATAAACCATTTGTTTTACATTTTTCAAAGTTCACATTAGTGGTAGCATATAATATTTCTCTTTTTGTGCCTGGCTTATTTCGCTCAGCATTATGTCTTCAAGGTTCATCCATGTTGTCATATGTTTCACGAGATTGTTCCTTCTTACTGCCGTGTAGTATTCCATCGTGTGTATATACCACATTTTATTTATCCACTCATCTGTTGAAGGACATTTGGGTTGTTTCCATCTCTTGGCAATTGTGAATAATGCTGCTATGAACATTGGCGTGCAGATATCTGTTCGTGTCACCGCTTTCCGAACTTCCAGGTATATACCGAGAAGTGCAATCGCTGGATCGAATGGTAACTCTATATCTAGTTTTCTAAGGAACTGCCAGACTGACTTCCAGAGTGGCTGAACCATTATACAGTCCCACCAACAATGGATAAGGGCTCCAATTTCTCCACATCCCCTCCAGCATTTGTAGTTTCCTGTTTGTTTAATGGCAGCCATTCTAACCGGCGTTAGATGGTATCTCATTGTGGTCTTAATTTGCATCTCTCTAATAGCTAGTGAAGCTGAACATTTTTTCATGTGTTTCTTGGCCATTTGTATTTCCTCTTCAGAGAACTGTCTTTTCATATCTTTTGCCCATTTTATAATTGGGCCGACTGTACTATTTTCATTCAGTTGTAGCATTTCTTTATATATGCAAGATATCAGTCTTTTGTCAGATACATGGTTTCCAAAAATTTTTTCCCATTGAGTTGGCTGCCTCTTTACCTTTTTGAGAAATTCCTTTGAGGTGCAGAAACTTCTAAGCTTGAGGAGTTCCCATTTATCTATTTTCTCTTTTGTTGCTTGGGCTTTGGGTGTAAAGTCTAGGAAGTGGCCTCCTAATACAAGGTCTTGAAGATGTTTTCCTACGTTATCTTCTAGGAGTTTTATGGTACTTTCTTTTATATTGAGATCTTTGGTCCATTTTGAGTAAATTTTTGTGTAGGGGGTGAGGTAGGGGTCCTCTTTCATTCTTTCAGATATGGATATCCAACTCTCCCAGCCCCATTTGTTGAAAAGACCCTTATGACTCAGTTCAGTGACTTTGGGGGCCTTATCAAAGATCAGTCGGCCATAGATCTGAGGGTCTATCTCCGAATTCTCAATTCGATTCCATTGATCTATATGTCTATCTTTGTGCCAGTACCATGCTGTTTTGGCAACTGTGGCTTTATAATAAGCTTCAAAGTCAGGGAGTGTAAGTCCTCCCACTTCGTTTTTCTTTTTTAGAGTGTCTTTAGCAATTCGAGGCATCTTCCCTTTCCAAATAAATTTGATAACTAGCTTTTCCAAGTCTGCAAAGTAGGTTGTTGGAATTTTGATTGGGATTGCATTGAATCTGTAGATGAGTTTGGATAGAATTGACATCTTAATGACATTTAGTCTCCCTATCCATGAACATGGAATATTTTTCCATCTTTTAAGGTCCCCTTCTATTTCTTTTAGTAGAGTTATGTAGTTTTCTTTGTATAGGTCTTTTACATCTTTGGTTAAGTTTATTCCTAGGTACTTGATTTTTTTAGTTGCTATTGAAAATGGTATCTTTTTCTTGAGTGTCTCTTCAGTTTGTTCATTTCTAGCATATAGAAACATTACTGACTTATGTGCATTAACCTTGTATCCCGCTACTTTGCTAAATTTGTTTATTAGCTCTAGTAGCTGTATCGTCGATCTCTCAGGGTTTTCTAGATATAAGATCATATCATCTGCAAACAATGACAGTTTTACTTCTTCTTTTCCAATTTGGATGCCTTTTATTTCTTTGTCTTGCCGGATTGCCCTGGCTAGCACTTCCAGCACAATGTTGAATAACAGTGGTGACAGTGGGCATCCTTGTCTTGTTCCTGATCTTAGAGGGAAGACTTTCAGTCTCTCACCATTGAGTACTATGCTGGCTGTGGGTTTTTCATATATGCTCTTTATCATGTTGAGGAAGTTTCCTTCAATTGCTACCTTTTGAAGTGTTTTTATCAAAAAGGGATGTTGGATTTTGTCAAATGCTTTTTCAGCATCTATTGAGATGATCAATTGATTTTTCCCTTTTGACTTGTTAATGTGTTGTAATACATTGATTGATTTTTTTATGTTGAACCATCCTTGCATGCCTGGAATAAACCCCACTTGGTCATGGTGTATGATTTTTTTAATGTGTCTTTGGATTCGATTTGCAAGTATTTTGTTGAGGATTTTTGCATCTATATTCATTAGGGAGATTGGCCGGTAGTTTTCCTTTTTTGTAGCATCTTTGCCTGGTTTTGGTATTAGATTGATGTTAGCTTCATAAAATGAGTTAGGTAATGTTCCATTTTCTTCAATGTTTTGAAAGAGTTTGAGTAAGATTGGTGTCAGTTCTTTCTGGAAAGTTTGGTAGAATTCCCCTGTGAAGCCATCTGGCCCTGGGCATTTATTCGTGGGAAGATTTTTGATGACTGATTGGATCTCTTTGCTTGTGATGGGTTGGTTGAGGTCTTCTATTTCTTCTCTGGTCAGTCTAGGTTGTTCATATGTTTCCAGGAAATTGTCCATTTCCTCTACATTATCCAGTTTGTTGCCATACAGTTGTTCATAGTATCCTCTTATAATTTTTTTTAATTTCTTCAGGATCTGCAGTTATGTCACCTTTTTCATTCATTATTTTGTTGATATGGGTCTTCTCTCTTTTTGATTTTGTCAGTCTAGCTAGGGGCTTGTCAATCTTGTTGATCTTCTCAAAGAACCAACTTTTGGTGATATTTATCCTCTCTATTGTTTTTTTGTTCTCTATGTCATTTATTTCTGCTTTAATCCTTGTTATTTCCTTTCTTGTACTTGGTTTAGGATTGGTTTGCTGTTCATTTTCTAGCTTCTTCAGTTGATCCATTAGTTCTTTGATTTTGGCTCTTTCTTCCTTTTTAATATATGCGTTTAGTGCTATAAATTTCCCCCTTAGCACTGCTTTTGCTGCATCCCATAGGTTTTGGTATGTTGTGTTCTCATTTTCATTCATCTCTCTATATTTAGCAATTTCTCTTGCTATTTCTTCTTTAACCCACTGATTGTTTAGGAGTGTGTTGTTTAACCTCCAGGTATTTGTGAATTTTCTAAGTCTCTGATGGTTATTGACTTCTAATTGTATTCCGTTGTGATCAGAGAATGTGCTTTGAATAATTTCAATCTTTTAAAATTTATTGAGGCTTGTTTTATGTCCCAGCATATGATCTATTCTGGAGAAAGTTCCATGAGCACTAGAAAAGTATGTGTATCCTGGTGATTTGGGATGTAATGTCCTGTATATGTCTGTTAAATCTAATTCATTTATCAGATTGTTTAGGTTTTCAATTTCCTTATTGGTCTTCTGTCTGGTTGATCTATCAATAGGAGAGAGTGATGTGTTGAAGTCTCCCACAATTATTGTGGAAATATCAATTGCTTCCTTTAGTTTTGCCAGTGTTTCTCTCATGTATTTTGTGGCACCTTGATTGGGTGCATAGACATTTACGATTGTTATTTCTTCTTGCTGAACTGCCCCTTTTATTAGTATGTAGTGGCCTTCTTTGTCTCTCAAAACATCCCTGCATTTGAAGTCTATTTTATCTGAGATTAATATTGCTACACCTGCTTTCTTTTGGCTGTAGCTTGCATGAAATATTTTTTTCCATCCTTTCACTTTCAGTTTCTTTGTGTCCCTGTGTCTAAGATGAGTCTCTTGTATGCAACATATTGATGGTTCATTTTTTTTGATCCATTCTGCGAATCTATATCTTTTCATTGGGGAGTTTAATCCATTTACATTCAACGTTATAACCGTGAAGGCATTTCTTGAATCGGCCATCTTATCCTTTGGTTTATGTTTGCCATATTTTTCCCTCTCTCTATTAATATCCTTTATTGTACCCATACCGAATCTCTTTAGTACTGAACCTTTCTCCAAGTCTCTCTGTCCTGTCTTTGTTTCTCTGTCTGTAGGGCTCCCTTTAGTATCTCCAGTAGGGCAGGTCTCTTGTTAGCATATTCTCTCAGCATTTGTTTGTCTGTGAAAAATTTAAGCTCTCCCTCAAATTTGAAGGAGAGCTTTGCTGGATAAAGTATTCTTGGCTGGAAATTTTTCTCACTCAGAATTTTAAATATATCGTGCCACTGCCTTCTCGCCTCCATGGTGGCTGCTGAGTAGTCACTACTTAGTCTTATGCTGTTTCCTTTGTATGTGGTGAATTGCTTTTCTCTTGCTGCTTTCAGAACTTGCTCCTTCTCTTCTGTGTTTGACAGTGTGATCAGTATATGTCTCGGAGTGGGTTTATTTGGATTTATTCTATTTGGAGTTCGCTGAGCATTTATGATTTGTGTATTTATGTTGTTTAGAAGATTTGGGAAGTTTTCCCCAACAATTTCTTTGAATACTCTTCCTAGACCTTTACCCTTTTCTTCCCCTTCTGGGACACCAATGAGTCTTATATTTGGACGTTTCATATTATCTATCATATCCCTGAGGTCCATTTCGATTTTTTCAATTTTTTTCCCCATTGTTTCTTTTATGCTTTCATTTTCCATTCTGTCATCTTCGAGGTCACTGATTCGTTGTTCAACTTCCTCTAGTCTTGTACTATGAGTGTCCAGAATCTTTTTAATTTGGTCAACAGTTTCTTTAATTTCCATAAGATCATCCATTTTTTTATTTAGTCTTGCAATGTCTTCTTTATGCTCTTCTAGGGTCTTCTTGATTTCCTTGGTCTCCCGTACTATGGTCTCATTGTTCATCTTTAGTTCTTTGAGTAGCTGCTCTAGGTGCTGTGTCTCTTCTGGTATTTTGATTTGGGTGCTTGGGCTTGGGTTATCCATATCGTCTGGTTTTTTCATATGCTTTATAATTTTCTGTTGTTTTTGGTCTCGTGGCGTTTGCTGAACTTGATAGGGTTCTTTTAGGATTTGTAGACCAACTGAAGTCCTTATCTCTAATTTATCAGATCTACAGCTTCGTGGAGTACACTTTCTCTAACTAACCAGCAGGTGGCGTCCACGAGCCACCTGTTCTCCACAAGCCAGTTCTCCCCTGCTTAGCCTTTTTGGTGAGTGGGGGAGTGAGTCTTGTGGGGTCCAATTGGTGTACCAAGCTTGCGTGTGTAGTTGGTGTTGCCTGCCCTGTATATGGGGCGTGTTTCTGGGCAGTCGGGGGGGGGGGTGGCCCTAACAATCAAATCTCCCTGGTGATCCTAGAGTTTTAAAGCTGCTGCAATAGTCTAATCCTTCAGTTCAGTCCTGCCACAGTTTGTCTCTGCCACTGACCCACAAGTCCTTGGTATTGGCGTATGGCTCCTGAGACTTGCAAGTGGGCCCCTCTTCCAGGCCGTGCACCCCCTGGTCCTCTGTTGAGGGATGACTGTGATATGTCACAGGTGAGTGCCGTCCCCCCAGGGCAGTTCTGGGCTGCTGGGCTGTGTAGGGAGGCTCCCAGTCTGCTGAAACGATGGCTGAATGGGGCTTTGTTAATTCATACTGGTCTACCTTCCCAACTCTGGGACAATCAGCTGAGGTTGCAGGGAAGGCTAATGTCCACGCCCAGTTTTGTGGTGTGTGCCTGTTATCTGAAGCACTTCCGTCACACTGGGTTGTCTGGGGCAGTTCTGGGCTATGGGGCTGGCGATGGGCAGGAGTGTTTCCTGTCCACCAGGATGATGGCTATGAGCGGACACCCCCCTTTTCTTGGGAAGTTGTGGTGTTTAGTGAATTTTCTCAGCCACTGGATTATTGCGTTTTGTCTCAGAGCTCTCCTAGTTCTGCTCTTGACTTGACCTGCCCAAATTGCAGGTCTTCGAAGCTTTCTGTATTGGGTTTCTTAGAGTAATTGTTTTAGAAAAAAAAAAAAAAAAAAAAAAAAAAAGGGCCCTCCTCAGAGATCTAATGGGTTATTGAAATGCTAAGAGACAAAGCAACCAGGGCCATTAAGGAAAGGTCCATAGGGCAGAGAGATCAGCTTTTCTTCGGGATTTGCATATGCGCCTCAGGACCCAAGCTCGGGCCTGAGTTCTGCCCTTCCCCCTTCCAGGCTCACCAGAACTCCAAAAATCCTCCGCTTTTATTTTGGAGTTTTTCGTGTTGTTTTTTTTCTATTCCTGTCTCCTCTCTGCTGGGCTGGCTGCTCTCAGATTCTCTGGTGTCTGGTCTCCGTCTATCTATGGTTGGAGTTTGGATCAGCAGAATGAGTTTCCGATAAGGGCTGCCACTGCAGTTCTCCCTTCTCCTTCCCGGAGCTGACAGCCCCTCCTCCCACGGGACTGAGCCTGGCAGGGAGGGGCGCGGGTCCCCTGGCCGCAAAAACTTACAGATTTCGCTGATCTCAGCAGTTCCATGTTTTCATGAGTGTTGTATGAAGTATGCCCAAAGTCAGATTGCTCTGTGGTGTCCAGTCCACGCAGTTCCTGGCTTTCTACCTCCTTTCCTGGAGGAGTAACTAAAACATACAGCTCACCAGTCTGCCATCTTGCCCCGCCTCCAACATCATCTCTTTTTAAGTGTGCTATTATAATCCTGCATTTCCTTTCCAAAAGGAATTTAATTTTCCCCAAGACATTTTTCGTATGTAAAGTAAAAAGGCAAAACATTATACAAGTTAGCATCTGTATTAGCAATTGACACCACCTAAGGTTACCTTATGTTTAAAGGAACCACAGTATGAAAAGTTTTGGTTTTCAGTTATTAACTGAATACAGAAAAGACCTTGTTGAGTTGTTGGTTCTTAGAAGAACTAAGCCAGATGATGCTAGAAGAGTATACATTAATTCTAAAAGACAATTGTAGTAAATTCTAATCTGGGCATCAAATATGCAAAATAATAAAAAGACGACATAGATACAGAAACACAACACAGAGGTAACAAAATTAGAAAATAAAAAAGCAGCGTTCTCACTGGCTAGGCTTTTGATACAGAAAATACATACATAATATAATTTGATCTAATTTTTTAATGCTATCCTGGGATACTTACTGGTTACATTTAAGGCTTCTTCCCAGTCTAAAGACTCTTGTTCTTCCTCACACTGGCACTCGAGGTCACGGTCATCTACCTGGAAGAGAAGTCAATATAATTTTGACAAATGACTGATAAAACTTTTGCATCATTTTCACCTCACTTAGCTTACTGCTAGTTCTACATCAAACACACACACACACACACACACGCACGCACACATACATATGCACACAAACGTTTGATGATTAATGAACTAAGATGCACTAAAAAAAATCACTCAACAGCAACCACCTCTGAAGAAGACCTTTGAGCATGGGAATGATTCTGAAAAATGCAAAGATAGATTAACATGGCAGCATGATTTATCCAGAAGGCGTCAGTATTCTTATATGAACAGCCCCTGCTACAGTTAGATATATTATAGCCAAAAACTAGAATTTAACTGGGCTTAATAAAAAAAGGGATCATATTGCCATGGAAAAGGGGGGCACAGTGTTTAGTTCATAAAAGAGCATCAATGTGTAATGGTTAAGAGCACAGACTCTGGAGCAGGTTTTTCTGGATTTAAATCTCATCTTCTCCCCTCACACCAGTGTGCCTTTGTTTCCGCATCTGTAAAGTGGGGATGGGAATACTACTTAGCTCATAAGGTTGTTATGAAGATTTTTAAAGTTAATATGTATGCATGACAATTAAAGAGCGCCTGATACATATACAACTCTATATAAGTGTTACTGATTAATCAGGCTTAAGAAAGATGTTACCTACAAACTCAAACTGTTAGTATTGAACAGTGTTAATTAAGAAAAAATAAATAATTTCTGTTATTTGTCTTGAGAGCTTTAAACTAATATTTATATTGCTGTAATTAACCAAGAGGTGATTTTATGATAGATCCAAACTTTAGGTATAAAACTCATATGTATATAAGTTTCTATATTTCTAGATTACTAGTCCGATTTTAAAGTGAAACATGTACTTGCAATTCTGACAATATCTATGTGTGATACTGTGTTTGGCTATTTGGGTCAATTTTACTGATGACAAGAATAAAATGGATCCCAAATGTATACTTGATTAAAAAGCAAGCATACATAAATATGTACATACATACAGATATACACTATGTAAATAATTGGTTGGTAAGACAATATAAAAAGCAGTCAAATCTTACAGCATTTTCATCACATTGAGAGGAGCAATTGGTTGGATTGTACAACTTTTTGATATTCACACACTCTCCATTGCTGCATACCTAGAAATGAAGTAATCAATATGAATTAGAATTACTTGCATTTACAAATTATCTGCTTTATTTCTATTGTGAAATTTCACATGTACAGTCTTCCATCGAAGAAGAAATCCTCTGTAAATGTTTGTTGGATATTTAAAAAGAATATACCATGCATTAAAAATTGTTATATATAAACTTATCAATGATTAATTCTTTGAGTGTCAATTTATCAGAGTCCACAACTGTAATTCCAACAATTTCTTTTATTATTTCTATCAAGTATTCCTTTTGATTTAAGGATCCATGCTTATTATGTCACAATTGTCAGCTGGATATTTTATTTTAATATCAATTAACTTTTATTTATAATTAATGCTCTTTGTTTCACATTTTCTTAATTTTTGTAATTTCTATTACCAGAAGATTGTTTCTGTTGTTGTCGGGTTTTGCCTGGTTTATCTTTGTCCATTTATTTAATTTTTAACTGCAGTTTTATTTTCTTAGCTATTTCTTTTACAAAGAACATTCTTCTTTGCCTCTAGTGCAAAGAGTTCTTAAATTTTAAAAAGGGAGACTTTAATCCATTCATATTTATTTGATAAGTGATATGTTTAATCCAACTCCTATCATCTTATTATATGATTTTTTAATATTTGACATTTGAGCTTACCTTTAGCTACATTTATCTTTTATTATGCAATTATTTTCTCCATTTTAAAGCTATATATTCTATTTTTTAAAACACTGATTTAATTTGCATTAAAAATTTTGAGCTTAAATAATTCTTTCATTTTCAAGAGCAAATCAGCCCTAACTCTTCCTTGTGTAAGATAAGAAATCTGTTATGTTCTTACTTGTTTCCTCTTCCCCTTAGGTCAAGTTTTTGTTTGAGTAAACTGACATTTTTAATTTGTTATATTATTATTCATTATTCAAGATACATTTTAACACTTGCATCATAAAAATATTAACCACAAATACCTAGAATTTACTTGAAAGTTTTATGGATTTTATTTTCCACCATTTCTTTAATATCTTTCCTCATTTTAAGTTCTTAATTTAAATTAACTTCTCAGTTGACTGGAGTACTTTCTTAACTATTTTCCTACTCAGAAAATATATCCAGTCTATAAATTATTGTGTATTTTCTTAGTCCTTAAGTGTTTGAAAGCGTTATTCTATCACTTTTCTGTCTGACTAATACCTTGGCTGTATATAAAATTTCAGGGTCCCAGTATTTCTGTTCTGGAGAACTCCATGGATATTGTCCCATTATCTCCTGGCATTTCTTATTGCAGAGAAGTGTGGTGGCATCCTGACAAGTTTTTCTTTAGGAAAACAATTACCCACCTGCCTTTATGCTTTTGGCACATTTTCTTTATTCTTGACATCCATGGCATGAGGGTTGGTCTTAAGTTCTCATCTCTTTCTATGAATTTTTCCTGGTACTTAGTTTTTGTTTTTATTTTCTACATTCTTTAGCTCAGCAACATTTATTATTATTATTTCTGTAATTATTTTCTATTTTCCTTCTACCCTGTTTTATCAAGAACTCCAATTAAATCTATATTGGATTCTTCAAAATATTTTTCTGGCTTTTACAAATTTTCTTCTCTATATTTTATTCATTTATCTTATTCTTCTGTGTTATGAAGCTTAAATTCTAATTTACTGAGATTTCATAGCATCTACTCCAGAGTTTACTACCCAAATTATATGTAAAAGAGCAATTATGATTTATTTTTTAAAGTCAGTGCTTCCCAATCTCAGATTGTTCCATTTTATAAGTTTAATATCTTTTTAATATTCTTTTATATTTTATTAGGAATATACATTTGACTTTTTCTGAAGGAATTTCCTCATTTTAAATATATATCTTTAATGTGGACTACAGTCTATGATTTTTCAAATTCGTCTCCTTTTTGTAACACTTGTCTGCTGTTTTTCCTCTTTGCTTATCTTTATAGAATGGTTTTTCTGTATACATGATTGAGCACTGGGATGGATTGTCTTAAAACCCATGTGAATCACTCTTCAAGTCTTACAGTCTCAGCTAAAGGGGATAATGGAGATGTGTTTTATTTTTCCTTTTATTCTGTTTAGTAAAGAGATCACTACTCAGAGTTTTGCAGCAACTCTTCTGTGCTAGAGAACAAATGAACTAACTAGTTCAATTCCTTCCTCTCTCTCCATTTCCTTGTTATCTGTCTCTCTTCTTCTTTTCTCTCCTCTTCTTACCTCCCCTCTCTTCCTCTCTTCTCCCCCTCCTCTCTGCCCCACCCTTTCCGTTCCTTTCCTTTCTTTTTCTTTTCCTTTCCTTTTCTTTACCTTTTCTACACAGCCAGAACTGTAGCATAACTAAGGAAAAGGGCACCTGGGGGCAATGGGATATGTTTGTGCCTTCTCTTTCAATACCAAATTAAAATTTACCTAGAAAAAAATATATACTTAAAGAAACTGGAATGCTTTTATACATTTAAGTTCAACATGTCTAAAAACAGTATCTTAGTGCAAAACTGAAATGCAAAATATTTTAACTAGTGCCTTTGCAATACTCCCATAGCCTGGCACTTGCTATGCATGAATGCCTTCCTTTAGGAATCAGCTGAAGAAGAGACTCCAAGGTGAGTGGTGGCTTCTGTACTGAGACTTCCCTTGAACGACAAGACCCTCCAGATACTGGTACTTGCTCATGCTATAGATCAGGATTTGTTCCTTAACATTTGTTCTCCTATCAGCTTCTTTCTTCAGTCCCTGTGAC
The DNA here is from genome assembly GCF_015220235.1 of Choloepus didactylus. NCBI lineage: Eukaryota > Metazoa > Chordata > Mammalia > Pilosa > Megalonychidae > Choloepus > Choloepus didactylus. The sequence goes on along the minus strand of NC_051326.1, from coordinate 29,388,578 downwards.
TCTTAGTGGAGCTGGATGAAGGGGAGCACATCCTGTCACCTGTACCTCAGGCTGAGTTTCCTCACCTGAACTGAACACAAATTGTTTGGTCATTTGGTATTTTTTTCAACCCCTTGCCCCAGATACTCTATATTCAAAGTCCTTCAACTTTCTGTTTTGTGGTTGGTTCACATACCTAAATTTTCATAAATGCAGATTTCTTGCTATTTTGATATTCTTTCAATCATTTTAATTGGAGAACTTACAGTTAAATATGGATTTAAAATGTAGATCTCCATTAAATCATTAGATCCTAATTCCTTTTTCCCATTCTGAATTTTTGTTTTGCAATTCATTTGTTTATCACGTTATATGCATGCTCCTGTAACATTTGTGGGTGGGAGTATAGGGAGAAAGGGAAAGGCATGCCACAGAGAGAAATCATTCCATTTCCAATGGCTGATTTTTTTGTAGAATGTTGTATCCTGTCCATATGTTTTTGTGTTTATAAACCTCGGTGAGCTGCCTATCGTCTATAGTACAAATCCTAAACTTTTCGTTTTGGCATTGTATCTTTGTATATTACGTGGATGTTTCTTTCTAAAAAGTCTCTTCCTATTTTCTGTGTGTGAAAAACTGTTCATCAAGTCAAAGCTGAAATGTTAGGTCATTCATGATGCCATTCAACGTTCTATAAGCAAAGGCAGTCGCTTCTTCCTCTGGACTCCAAATACACATTGGTCCTGCTACTATGAAAGCACCTCTGTTGAATTGCAATGATCTATTTAATCTAATCAACCAAATTCTCAAGTAGACCCATCTTTACATCCCCTGTGTGTAGCACAGTTGCTGTCATCATAATACATGCTCATTAAATATGGGTCGATAAATAAAATAAGGAAGAAAGTATGACCACTAAAGTTATGTTAATTAGAAAAAAACCATATATCTATAATTTGATTAGTTGTCTACTCATGAAACACTAATTAAGCACATTTATAACAATTACATATCATTTGGTATAACCAAGATTAGGCTAAATGAATATTTACTATAGCATTTTTACTGCTCTGCTCAACTTGAAAATGCCATTTTTTTTTTCTGCTTTGTACTAGGAATAAGGTCCGATGATTTTTGTAAGTGGCAGAACATTTTAATAAAACAAAGGGCTTTTCATCTTACCATGCCATCCCCACATTTTGTTCCAGAAGCAACCAAGCCAACATCGTCGGAATTGTGGTACAAATAAAAGGTTTTGCATTCGACAGTGGCATTCTGCTTTGGAACCGTAAGGTAAGCAATCTTGTCTTCTCCAAAGACAGAAGAGTGTTCTCCTCCGGCACAGTATATCTTCCCACATTTGACATCTCTGAAGAAAAGTGGGACCAGAAACAGGACTTTAGAGGCTAAGCTGGCAGTAGAACGGCTTGGCCACTTTTTTCTACCCCCAGGCAGGTTGAAGAGGGACCAGGAGAGGCAGGATAAACAGTGGAGCAAAGTGCCAACCCTGGGAACCAAGATGAATATGATATTTGGTTTTGATTTCTCTGTGAGTCTCACAAATCAACATTAGCCCAAGCTTATAGACAAATGCTTATCATTATTGTTTTGAATTAGCATAACTTTAATCACAACACCAAGGCTTCCTTATCGTTCTTTTTGCACAGCAGATTCCAACAAACATGTGAAGCTACTATTATTATCCACCCATTTGATAAATTAGGCAGAAATTGAAAGTAAGGGAAGTTAAGTGACTGCTCATTTTCACAGAGTGTATTTAGGAGCAGAGTTGAATTTGAACACAGTGTGTGTTTGTTTGTTGTTTTCACTCCAAATCCTGGTTTTTGGCATATAAAACCCTGGAGGAATGACTCAGCTCATGCTTTTGTAATTTGGATCTTAACTTCCTATTCTCCCACTCTCTCTTCAACTTCAGCTACTACCTTACTGTTTCTGCCTTCATCTCTTTCCTCCCCTCTTACTCTTTTCCTTTTTTCTGCTTATATTTCCCCTCCTCTCTTTTGCTCCCCTCTCTTCTTTGTAACAACTTAAAGGCCAGTTAATCATGTCAAGGACATGTGCACTCGCCTCTCTTCTAATCTCCTCGGTAAAAACAGGTTAACTGTGGTTAGACTGGGAACCAGTCTGATTTTGCAAAACGCTGTTTGAGGACACTTACTTTTCTTCAAAAGGCACTTACTTCTCTTCACAGGGAATGAATCGTTTGTCTTTGTTTTTACAGTATCCGAATTTATTTCCTTTTTTATTCATCTTGTAGCAGATATCATGACTCCCTTTTGCCTCTGGGGTTCAAAATGGTATGATAAAAATAAAATATGAAAGCATGAATATCATGAGTCATAAAAGAGTATTTTTCTAATGTGGCTGAACTTTCACTATCATACAGTGGTAAAGCAGAATGGAATAAATAAATAATTAAAGAACTACCCTATTGCCTCAGGAGGGTATTTTAGGGAGGAGTAACAAACATTATCCCACATACTGAACTAGTCAGTTAATATCAGAGGTATTATTAAGGTTATTAAACCTACATCTAGAGAGATGTTCAGTAACATCTTAGAAGAATAACAGAAAAGCATTACCTCCAATCTTTCTCCCAAATTCCTAAAGGCAACAACAGAGAAATAAAGGCTATTATCTTTATCAGTCATTCACTAGGATTGCCTCTCACCATCAACAAACAGTTCAGAGCACTGATCATCCCGGTGGGGACATTTCCCCATGAAACAGTAGCCTTCTGCGTTCTTACAAGGAAATCCATTGACTCGGAATTGGTCCTTAGGACATCTAGGGGAGTGGCCAGTACATACTTCAGGGAAATCACATTCATCCTTTGCTGGTCTGCATATGGACCCTGCTTTTTTCATCTGCGAAGGAAAAACAAAAAGATTGATCTTGGGATATATTTAGGTAGGCAAAGTTCAGGTTGATCAATTTAGTTTAGAAAAGACTTTAAGGATGGATCATAACCTCCTCCATTCAACTTAGAATTATTATCATTCTGTAAGTGCCTTGGCTTGTATGTAATTTTAGGAATATCAATATGGTGTTTTTGAAATTTTGTATTAAAACGGCCCTGGATTGAATTGGAATAGACATAAAATGGAGAAATGGGAAGATAGTCTCGTTCATTTTGTTGCTTCTTCATCCCTTGCTCCAGTGCACTCTTTCATTCCCTACCTCCAATAAAACTGGGAACCTCTGACTATAAGGTGGAGTTCCCAATCACAAGAAATTGGAGCTCTCCATATGAACTGCAAAAGTATCCTAGCTCATTGCTGCTGGGAAATGCATGGAGATATTCTCTCATTCAGCCATTCAATTCACATTTGATAGTGCTGGAGCCTAGAGAGATTCGAAGATAAATAAGACCTGCTTCCTTTCCTTTGTGAGTTCACAGTATGGTAGGGTGAAAGACTTGTCAATGAGCCTTTGGACAGAGTCATTTAGACTTCTGGTCATCTTCCCTAGGCACATTTTCCCCATCTACTAGCCTCTATTACCTTGCAATGCCCCCAAATCCCTCTCCCTTCTAGCTCACTGCTGTTGGGATACTAATTTTCCTCCCAGCTGAGATTACATAGGTTGGAAATGATTTACAAAGGAGACGATTTGTGCTGGTCAGGTGACTTCACTCTTACAGAGCACTGCTCACCAGCTTCTCCAATTGCCAGAAAACAGCACTTCCCAATCAATGCTAAGAATTTGGGAGTGTCTCAGAAGACACTGTCAGGTGTTAGCAAGTCTGACACAATTTGGGGATCAGTGGTGTAGGGACCAGTGTTCAGAGAACTCTTCAGTTCCATATAGTCCCATATACACTTAATAAACTGAACAGAGAAACTCAGTCATGGCAAGGGATCTTACCTGACAAGATTCACAGCATTCTCCTTCTGCACAAGTAAATCCTGGCTTCAGCATACATTTGTCTGCATCACAGCAATAATTAGTGCACTCCTTGGCAATAACAAAACAGATAAAGATCTGATATTAGTTTGTAGTTTGACTTCTGTTTGAACAGTGAATTTGCTGTGCTTCTGTGTAATCTAGCATTACTTGTCTCTAGACGTTGAATATAAATGCAGTATCTTTGGCTGTGCTATAGACGTATGAAGACTACTGCTTAGAACTGGTATCTGGGACTTTTCTCTGTTTTCTGCCCTTCAGGCTACAACTGCTCCATAGCTAATGAATTATCATTAGCAGAATTAGAGTTTGTGAACTTTCATTCCCTGGAAGTGTACTGCTGCTTCCCTATATGAAGGCTTGATGTGAGAAAATACAACTTTTGAAGATCTAACTTTCAAGACCTCAAGTATTTGGGTCTGAGCTTTCCTCCTTCTTTCTTTCTTTCTTTCTTTTTTTTTTTTTTTTAATGCATCACTGACTAATGACAAGCAGCATAGTCACTTAGGTACTATCTGCCCTAACAAAATTAAAACTGCAAAGAAAATTGTCCAGGTCTGGTCAGGTAAGGTGCATTTTATATTAGAATGAAATTGTAGAAACACACTAAAGAACATGTATGGGAAAAAGGCTCAGTTTCCAAAATTAAAAACCCCTTTTCATTTATTTAATCTGAGACATGTGAAGACTAGCTCTTGTAACCCCTGAAAATGTTACTGTCTTTATACGAACCTTCCTGTCACCACAGGGACCCTGATCATGGAGTCTCTTGGTTGCCATCCTATTAGAACTCTTTAGGATTGTGCAGTGTCTGGAGGGTGGATAATAAAAATATGGTCCTCAGACCAGTAGCAGAAGCAAAACTGTGGCATTTGGTGGGAATACAGAATCTCAGCTCCACTCCAGAACTGCTGAATCAGAATCCACATTTTAACAACATCCCCAGGTGATTCATATGCACTTTATAATTTGAGAAATTTGTTGTCTAAGAAGTATACTGTATGAGGAGTTCTTGAAAAAAAAATTAGTTTTTATTTGGAGAAAAACAGATAAAAATTACTTTAAAATTTGCCTCACAGGCTTATTCTAAATGTTCTGGAGTCCAACACTGCAACGAATATGTGAAAACTTAAGACAGTTTCAGCTCTATTAGGAAAGAGTTTGCAAATAACTTAAATTGTCCAACTGTGATATAGACCAGCCTCATTAGGACCTGAGTAAAACTTGAAAGGCTGACTCTGAAAGATTTTGTGGAACAGATTCCTACTGGGCATACAAGATTAGACTTAATGAAACCCATGGGGTCTTCTCACCAGTGGAGCCAATTAATATATAAACCAGGCAAATGTGATGCTGCCGATCTCTAGCAAAATCATTAAATATGACCTGTGCCTTAGTAACAAGCCTTGCAATGAGGCTACACCAATAGCTTGTTTCCAAATGGAAAAAAAAGTACAGTTTATAAAACTTTACAAGAAACACAAAGGTTGATTAATGACTACATCTCTGCCTGTGTTCTAGCTGAATGTAATTTAAAGACAACATCATTTGCAAATACCTGAGTGGGGCCACAATCACACTCTTCTCCCTCATCCAACTTCTTGTTTCCACAATATGGATTATCAGTTAACTTCTCAGAAAATGGAATATTGAACATGCATGTTGGCTTATAATCCTTCAGGTATTGAGAATATTGGATTTTGTTGCATTTACTGAATTTTAGCGCAGGAATGCTAGAGAAAGGATGAGTTAAAAACAAAGATTAATGATATCAGTGCATAATGGTAGAGCAACTGTGAAAGTTTAATGAGGAATTGAGAAATAACAATTATAAATGATGAACTCTAAAAGTCCATTTACTTCTCTTTGTCTTATTACACTTACTCTTGCCTCTACTGTTACTGATATAGCAGAGCAGTAACTGGGAGTCCTTATTATAGAAAATGTCTTATTGAAACACAGCCTACACATGCAATTTTAGTGAAAATATTCTGGCCATATATCCTCCAGCAAACCCTTCCTGAAAAACACAGTTTAGACTGATGGTTATGCTCCCATATTACCTTTTATTTGTCTCTCCAGAAATAACCTATATACTTGTTTAACACCCTGCAAGATTATAGGCTTCTCGGGTAGGGACTGTATCATGTTCAAATTTTTTTTAAGGTCACCACTAATTACAACACAGCCTGGCATAGAGTATGTCTCTGTAAAAATTTTTGAACCAAATTAACTATTTATTTAATAGTATCTTACACATGACAGGAATGTGATCTACTTCTTTTCAAACTGAAATTTACAATGCTTAAATCTTCCTTTAGTTTTTGACTGTCTTACCATCATTACAGCACGACTGAATACATAGTCTGGATTACATCGGATTGGGATAATGGAACCCATCAACTGGGATATAAAATTAGATACCAGTTTGAGTGCTTACTGTATGCCAGTCACCATGGTAGGTGCTTTAGCTACTTTACCTCATTTAGTTGACATATGGAAACATGGATCATCATCAACAGACATTCTATTTCTGTATACAATGCACTATGTTAGACCTTCTGTGAAGGTGTACAGAGATGTATAAGACTTGGTATCTGATCACAAGATACTTCACAGTATAAGGGGGAATTCCGGACATTCATTTGTTCCATAACTTTTATGGGGCACCTAACATGTGCCTGGGACTTCTCAAGACAAGCTCAATAAGTAAAACATATAATATGTTAGACAGTGATGAATGCTAAGGAGGAGATAAAAAGGTGATGGGGGAGGGTGGTTGGAAAGTGCCAGGATATGTATGTGGTAGCAGGATTATAAAGTTGATCAGGCAATCAGGGAAGGCCTTGCTGAGAAAGTCATTTAAGTGAAAATATGAAGGAGGAAATTACGGCTTATAGCAAAGATGACAAAACAAGGCTCATGGAGTGTAATCCTCCTCTAAGTGCCCTGGTGTGGATATTACTAATTGATAATGGGGTACTTTTGCTATATGCCCAGATAGAGTTTTAGAATTTCTTTCATCAAGTTATTAGAGAGAGGCACTACCAATTGATAAGATTTAGCCCCCTAAAGGGAACTCCTTGCCATGCCTAGTTTTATAATGGAATTTCAGTGGTATTTTTGGAAAAAACCCACAGAATGACAATATATCCATATAACATAAAATTTTACTCAAAGCCACTCCTCAAATATTTAAAGGTATTCTCTATTTTGTTTGAATCTTACCTTCCACTGCTATCCATCACACATCTTCCAAAGGTACAAGTGCATGGGAAATTGTCATGCTGCATCCCAAGGCTATGCCCCAACTCGTGTGCCATTCTGTTTGCAACTATGTTAATATCAGGGAAAAGATCCTGATACAAAAAATATGTGCATTAGAAATTCCTAAAATGCTGCACACTGTAACACATAATACTTTGAACTAGTGGTAGGGACATGGTTTCTAGTGCCTGATTAACTAGTAGCCAGCTAAGAGATTTTGGACTTAGCTACCTCCTTTCCCTGCACCTCAGTTTCTTTGATTATACAGTAAGTTGGGCAAATGACCTTTTAAGTGTCTGTGCTCTATAAACATTTTGAAATTCTATTTTGTGGCACACTTATAGTAATTGTTGGTTTTAATAGACTCATTCTTAAAAATAACTAAAAATTCTTAAATTATCCTACACAATAAAATAAACATCATTGAGTTTTCTCTGTACTGAATATTCAGAAAGGATAAATTGTTAAATATATCCTGTTCTTGTTTTCAATTTGTAGTGTCACATTGTACAGTAATGATATGTACAATGAAAAGGAAGTTTTTATTATGGGGAAAACCTCAAGGTCAGAAAGGTAAAATCAATGGCAGATGGCAGAGTTGGTTGTCATCTTGGTTGGTATTCTATTCTATGTTTCAACCTCTATATTAATGAAACAATTTTAATTTCCAAAGAGGGGTGGGATATCAGGTTATTGTAAAGCTAAGACACCCTTATTGGTCATTTCATCTTACTTGTATGAAATTTAAAATGTGTCCTGACTGGTTACATTATCACAATCAGTGTAGTAACAACCTATTTTAGATAATGACTCCATTATGCTCCATTATGCTAAACCGAGATTACTGAAATATCATAGGCAAAGTCATAAGCATAAAAAGAACCATAGAATCAACCAGTCAGGAAGTCATTTTAATAAGTATTAGTTTTTTAAGCTCAAAGACTTAAAAAGACTGAGCTGGACATAGCAACAACTAGGCAGAGCCCTAAAGGGAACAAATCCAAACCTTTTCAAGGGTCTTTCAAGATAGGGTTCTTTAGATAGCACTTGCTAAAAGTTTAGTGATACGGGAAAGGATCGGATAAACAAGGAGTGTCTATAATTTGTGGGTCTGATGCTTTCTGAAAATGAATTGCAAGGTTGTCTTGATTTGATATATTAAGTTGTTTATGCACTTTCTTAACAGCACAAGAATAATTATCCTCATTTGCTAAATCAGCCATCAAGTTTTGTATATATTACATTCCTGATAAATAACTACACTTAGTGTGCAAAATGACTTTCCTAATCTTTATATATTAATCTGTATATGCTGTTCTTTTAAATCTAAACAACTCTGGTTTACCTTCATTACTCATTTGTGGCTTTTATAAAACATCTATTTTTCCTATTTAATAAAGGAAACATGACAGTTTCTTCTTGATATAACTTGGTGGTGAATATATGACAAAATGCATACATGTTCCCTTTCAATAGGGCACAGGAAATTACAGAAATTTAATTGAAGCTATTTAATTAAATAATATAAAATAAATAAAACACATCCCACCTTAACAACACTGGAGGAGTAAAACGGCAGGCACATACCCCTTGGATAAGAAGTTCCTTGCGCATGTGTATAGAGCCACTTCCCACTATAAACAAGATGAGAATATATCCTTCAATACGAGTTAGTAGCTTAATTAATATAAAGATTGGATTGCAATCCAATTAATTATATTATATTAATTAATATAAAGATTGGATTTGAAGCCTCATCTGCTCTGAGTTTGGACTGAAAGTTAACATCTAGACAAAGAAAATTTGCAGGCTGCGTTTGCAGACCTCGTAAGTAAAACTGATATTATAGTTAGATGAAGCAGGTAAATTTTTTTCTGCTCTAATATAGTCCTTTAAGGGTATAAGAAAAGAGCTAAATGATTTCATTGCCCCAAGGTAGTTCTTCCACAATTAAGCATTCCTTGGGATAACAGAACATGGCTGCACATAAAGCTGCGATCAATTCTGTTCCACAATTATCTCTCATTTCTCCTTGGGCTAAGCACTATGCTAGGTGTTTTGAACAACAAAATGATAAAAATTGCCCTTTCTTTGAAAAAATTCATAATCTAGTAGTCTAGATAAATCCATAACTGTTACTTGAGAAGCTCAAAGCTGTGGAAGGGTTTAATTTATCAGATTAGTTATCTGTCAACTTGGCTAGTCGAGAAGATGCTCTTGAATTACTAGGCACACTTGGGTGGGGGGAAATGTCCAGAGAGTGAGGTTATTTCCCAGACAGGCAGATTTTGCTGGAATATTGCAATTGGGATACTACAAAGCCAGGACCTGGAATGGCAATGCATGGCAAGGTGACGAGAGTTAGCACTGAATGCTGATATGTGAAGTAAATAGATTCTAAAAGTACTTTGCTTACCTAATAATATTATCAACCCAGGAATATGAATATATCAAATTTTTCTTTTTGAGTGTTAACCAATATTAGAAAGGAAAATCATTATAAATGCATTTAGAAATTTTCTATATAGCCAGACATAACATTTTGTCCCTGTAGTCTACCCAAAGACCAATGTTTGTTTTTTTAAATAACCCACCCAAGCTGTGCAGGAAAATAGAGTAGGAATATACCTGAGTAACAAAGCATGATCAAATTTCTTCCCTTTTTTAAGGAGTGCTTCTTGCCAAGCTGAAAAATGCAATAATGTAGTTTCTATGTTTGAATCTATTTCTATTTTATCTCCATTTGTCCACAGTTCAAGGCCAACCAATGTTACGTGAATGTTCAAGGTTTTATAAATCTGTCCAAAGAAGAAATCATTTTTCACAAAGTCAAGTTGCTAGAAGACTCCTTCATCATTACTATATTCTTTTATATTAAAAAAACAAACAAACAAATAAGTAACTTTAACTTGTGAGGTACATAGCAAACAGTTTTACTGAAACAGAATGCAGAAGACTCACGCCAGGACATTGGACGAATTGCCATGGCCAACAAAGAAACCTGACAAATTGGTCTTAAGTCATGAGTTTGTTTAGTGGTATGTTAGAAAGGCGGTATTGGTTTTCAAAACTCAACTTAGCTGCTGTAGTTCAACAACTATAGAACTAGAACTATTTTTTTGTTCAAGAAACTCGATTAAGGATTGTTCAAAGCAGGCAGAAATAGTTGCAGCCTATAAGCTTTGTCTTGTCACCCCTGTTCCCACTGCTTTTGTAAACAATTGGTTGATAATATTTTGATGCCAAGATGAAAGAAAACAGAAATTAGCAATTATTATGAGGCTTTTGGGACAAAGGACTATGTCATACCAATTTTATATTCCATAATAGTCAGTACAAAGTCAGTTGAAAGCAATAATAAATGATAATCTATGAACATCTAAATTGAGAACAGAAATAGAAAGATCACTCATACAATGTTAATAGAGAATATAACTGGTTTTTAAGATGTTTCACCCTCACTCATTTCTGTTATGATAATCCTGCATTAATTTTCCACATTTCTTAACCAGCAGAATATGAATATACTGAATTTCATGTGTCATGACAACACAAGAAGATCATTTCCTAACCTTGAGAAGTAGGCTTCTTCTAACTTCTCATTAAATTACATCAGATCTTTCATCAAATCATGATCTCAAAACCACATTAGGGCCTGCAATATCCAGCCTCTCTCCTCTTAGCCCTGATCTTATCATGATATAAACTTATATGAGTTGGTTCTTGCAGAGAAAGATTATTTAACCTGGATTCTATGGACCCTCAATACTCATGAATGGTCTTCAGACACGACACATAAAACTGTATGCAAGTGCAAATGAAAACATTTGTCATCCTATGAATGCATTCTCTTCTAGTGAGAAAATATCCTATAAAATGAGTGGCGTGTTTGGTCTGCTGCGTGCTTAGATGGGCTTGATTATACATATTTCGAAGGTTGTAGAGAGCTGAATTGCTCTTCCTTTTAGAGAAACAGCTTAAGAATTTCTGAGATAAAAGAGATGAACAGATAATGAAAGTAAAAATGATAATGGACCAAGTGAAATGATGTGTGTATGGACTCCATGTCAATAAGTTGCAAGATGATTGAAGGCCCAAAGGACTTGTAGATTACGTGACTAAATGGTTTGTGGTGTGGTGTGCTATGTGACAGCAATATGCAACAATTCGGTATTTATGCTTACTTTCAAGATAGAAAACCAAGGAGAAGGGATTGGGTCTCATATATACATCAATGCTAGGGTAATGATAAAAGCACAATCGCAAGATATAATAAATTAGGGAAAACAGGTGACTATGAGATATAATCACTCCACTCCATGCTGTTCCTACCATTAGAGAATGTCATCGAGAGGATTTTGAATTTCCACAGGCAGATTTGGAGAGCCTGGAAGAACTCTTCTTTTGCTTATGATGTACAAAGCTGGAAAGAGCATTGCTTCTACCCTAACAACAAGAAAAAGCCAGAAAAATCTACAAAATCATCTTTTGGGGGGAAACCATCAGAAAGCTGATGTAACAGGGCAACAAGGGGCCAGAAATCTAAGGAAATACAGTCTCCTATAAAGAGAGAAGGTACTATAGAACTGGCTCACCTGTGGCAGAACATGGGAAAAAGAGTTTCTGAACACAATACAAGCAGGCAAGGGTAATTCAACAAGTATTTTTAAGGAATTACTAAAGGCCAAATGTGGGCTAGCATGAAAGTATAAAACCTCTGGGAGACACAAATACAAAGGATTTTGCACCCATGCATGGATTCTTCTCCACAAATCTCCTCCAGATGCTCAAAAAAATGATGGAAGGCAGAATGGAGGACAGGAGACACCCTCCACTTGGAGGGTCAAGTATGAAGGATGGGAGGAGCTGCTACTATGAAAAAATCATAAAGCCAAATCAGACCTTTCTCTACTGAGAAACAAATACCTTAAGCTACTGGGGAAAAGATAGCAAAATTTTATCTTCCTGGAACCCAAGTGAAGACCTCTTGTGACTGAAGGACGAGAAAAGAAAATTCTACCACTTAGGGAGGGGCAGGAAACTGTCCTGGAATCAGACATTAGAGGTCTCCTACCAATACAGGAAGGGCATGACCATTGAAAACTACCCACCAGAAGACCCATGAGCAGAGTCTGCCTAAGACTGCGGATAGAGAACCACTCTCCTACTCACTCCCCACCCCTCTACCCCCAACTAGGCTAGCAAGGATAGAGTAACAAATGACAGAAGATAACTACCAAATATGGGGAAAGAACCTGAAAAAAACAAAACAAACAAACAAAAAAAAACTTCTTTGAGATCCAGTCACTCAATAAAGGCCTAAAATTAAGGGCAGAGCAGGAATGTGAAGAAAAGGCCCTGCCCTAAGCACATGGTGACACTAGAGGGATTTGAAGCTTGTGGTATGCTACAGGTAACAACAGCAATAACAAAACACCAGACCAGCTCAATCTCTGACCAGATTGCCTCAATCTCACATGCTTATTAGAAAAAGAAGAAGTGTGTCCATTTGCGGGCATAAAAACTATTATGTCAGTCTCTTTAATCCTACACATGAGGCCTAATATCAAAAATGAAGGAATACATAAAAGAGCAAGTAAAACCAATCACTATTTAAGAGACAAGACTGAACAGAGCTGGGCTCAGAGATGATCCATATGTATTTAAAATAATTATTATTAATATGTCATAGGCTCTAGCGGAAAGATGGATTTGCAGTAGGCAGAATTCTAAAATGGCCCCCAAGGAGCCCTGCCTCCCGGGGTACATGTCCTATATAACTCCCTCACCTTCAGTGTAGGTAGGGCTATGAATAGTACGGATTAGGTTATGCTATCTGTCAGGGGTGAAGGAATTTGGAAGATGTAATTGAGGTCCCCAAATCAGTTGATATTGACTTAAATGGAAAGGGAGATTATCTTTGATGTGACTGCCTCAATATGTTTAAAAGGATCAGAAATTTGAGGAAGCAGAGATTTTCTTGCTGGCTTTAAAGAAATGGACTGCCATATTGTGAAAGGCCTAGGAGAGGACCACATGCAAAGAATTCTGCGGGTCTCTAGGAACAGAGACAGCCCCAGCTAATAGACAGCAAGAACAACATGGGATTGAATTCTGCAAACAACCTGAATAAACTCAGAAGAAGACACTGAGCCTCAGATGGGAAGCCAGCCTTTATTTCATCTGTGTGAGATTCTGAGCAGGAAACCCAGCTACGCCATGCCCAGACTTCTGACCTACAGAAACTATGACATAATTGACACGTGTTATTTTATACTGCTAAGTTTGTGATAATTTGTTATATAGCAATAGATCACTAATATAGTGAAAAGCATGCTTGAAGAGATAGGGAAATTTTAGCAGAGAGAAGGAAACTATAGGAGTGAACGGAAATGCTAGAAAAATAATATGATAGCAGATATAAAGAATGCCTTTGAATACTAGCAACTGAATCCAAAAACATGTTAAAAGATTATACATCACAAGCAAGTGGGATTTATCCCAGGAATGCAAAGATGGTTAAACATATGAAAATAAATCGATGTATAGTACCACATAAATAGAATGATGAAAAAGAAAAGCATATTATCTCATATAAGCAAAAAAGGCAATTGACAAAATCCAGTGCCTTTTCTTGGTAAAAACATTCAGAAAACTAGCAACAGAAGGGAACTTTCTCAACATGATAAAGGCCATTATGAAAAACCCACTGCTGATATAACATTTAATAGTGAAAAACTGAAGACTTCCCCCAAGATCAGGAACAAGGCCCATTTTCATGACTGCTATTCAGTATTGCACTAGACATTACATCCAGAATAATAAGGAAAAGAAAGAAATAAAATGTTTTCAAATTGGAAAGGAAGAAGTAAAACTCTATTTTCAGATGACATGATCTTATGTGTAGAAAAGCCAAAGGAATCCACAAGAAATCACTATTGCTAACGAATGAATTCTGTAAAGTGTCAGGGTACAAGGTCAACACACAAAAATCAGTTGTGTTTTATACACACTAGCAATGAACAATCCAGAGAGAAAATTAAAACAACAATCCCATTTACAATAGCATCTAAGAGGGTAAGATATGTAGGAATAAATTTAACCAAGGAAGCAAAAGACTTGCACACTGAAAATGACAAAACACTGCTAAAAGTAATTAAGGAAGACCAAATAAATGGCATGACTTACTGTGTTCACAGATTGGAAGGCTTAATATTGTTACGGCATCAATACTACCCAAAGTGATCTGCAGATTCAATGCAGTGCCTTTCAAAATTCCAGTGGTCTTGAAAGTTGATCCTCAGATTCATATGGAACTGGAAGAAGCCCCAAATAGCCAAACCAATTTTGAAAAACAAGAAGAAAGTTGGAGAACTCACACTTCCCTATTTCAAAGTGTACTACAAAGCTACTGGCATAGGGATAGACAAACAGGCTAACAGAATAGAATTGACAATCCAGAATTAGGTCTGATTATGTATGGCCAATTGATTTTTGACAAGATGCTAAGAATATTCAATGAGGAAAGAATAGTATCTTCAAAAAATGATTCTGGGAAAACTGGATAGTTACATGCAAAAGAATGAAGTTGGAACACTTCCTCATACCAAGTACAAAATTAATTCAAAATCAATCAAGGGTCTAAATATAAGAGCTAAAACCTTCAAACCCTTAGATGATGATGACATAGGAGCAAATCTTCAATACTGGGAAATGAGCAGTGGATATTTTTTTAATTAAATTCAATTTTATTGAAATATGTTCACATAGCATATGATTATCCATAGTGTACAATCAGCTGTTCACAGTACCATCATATAGTTATGTATTCATCACCCCAATCTTTTTGAACATTTTCTTTACATCAGAAGGAATCAGAATAAGAATAAAAAATAAAAGTAAAAAAGAACACCCAAATCATTCCCCCCATCCCACCCTATCTTTCATTTAGTTTTTGTCCCCATTTTTCTACTCATCCAACTATAAACTAGATAAATGGAGTGTAATCCCCAGGTTTTCACAATCCAGTAGTGGATTCTTGACATCAAAAGTATGAGAAACAAAAGAAAAAAAAAGATATTTGACTTCATCAAAATTAAAAACTTATGTGCATCCAAGGAAATTATCAAGAAAAGTGAGAAAAACCTACAGAATGGGAGAAAATATTTGCAAATCATATATCAGAAAAGGGCTTAATATATAGAATATATAAATAAATCTTACAATGCAACAACAAAAAGACAACCCAATTAAACATTGGGCAAAAGGTTTGAACAGTTTTCCAAAGAGGATATACAAATGGCTTATAAGCATTTGAAAAGATGATCAACATCATTAGCAATTAGGGAAATGTAAATCCAAACCTCATTGAAATATCTGTTCACACCTACAAGGTTGGATATTATTTTAAAAATAGAAACAAAAAAGTGTTGGAGAGGATGTAGAGAAATTGGAAATCTACTGCATTGTAGGTGGGAATGCAGTTATTTTAGGATATTTGTTTTTCTTATTCCTTTGTTTTGTTCTGTTTGAAATGTTTTTTTTTTTTTAATTTTTTGATAAATAACGTTTAAAAAAATAAAAGAAACAAAATGGATGACAGTGTTAGCACCAAAGTTGGATGGGACACATTGGAGTGCACTGTTATACCGGTCCACTACTAAATGTGGTATAATGTCATTCTAAGGTAGACTCTGTTTTATTAAACAGATATATTGTAAAACCAAGGGTAACTACTAAATATTTTTAAAGAGGTATAAACAATAAGCAAATAGAGGAGATAAAATGGAATCATAAAAATATACAATCTGGACAGGAGCTAAGATGGTGGCATAGGGAGGAGTGGAAGACTGTTAGTCCCCCCCGGAACAATTCACAAATGACCAAAAAACTAGTAAATAACCTGGAATAACTGTGGGGAGACAAACGTGACTGTCTACTCATCATCCACCAACCTGAATTGGGAGGAATGCCTGGGATCGCAGCATAAAATCTGTAAGTAAAACTGTGGATCCACACTGAGAGCTGAGAGCCGAGAGCCAAGAGCCCCTCCCTCACGGAAGCCTCGTGGTGCTAGAGAGCAGGACTCTCTCAGCCCAGCTCCAACTGGGGTTTTAATGTTAACTGCTCAATACAGACAGCGAATCCTCAACAAGCAGACAGAGGCTTTTGGTGACAACTGACCTTGGGGGAGTCAGGGGACATATCTGTCTCAAGATGGGGAGCCCAGAGGATTGGGTGCTATCTCTGGCTAACGGGTGAACCTGGGAGCTTTCTGTCCCTTTCTCTCTCTTTGGAGAAGAACTCAGCCATTTTCAACCTGCAGCACTTTGCAGTAAAGACAGTCTCAGCCATTTTAAAATCAAAACACTTTGATCAGCAGAGTCAGAGAAACAAAGAACTTATTGATATGCAGTAACCTCTCTGGAGGGGGCATAGCTTCCCAAGAGGAAAGGGAGGAGCCCAGCTCTACTGCCTGCCTTACCGGAACCAGACCCCAAAGCCTGGGGGAGGAGAGCCACAGGCTTTGACAGGCTGACAGGTGCACCTGCCGGGCAGAAAAGCACAGATGTATCAATCCTCTAAGAAATACTATCAGGGAAACCAGATACTGAATATTACCTCCTTCTGTGACCTGAGCCTGTTCTCGTCTGGTAAAACCTGATTGGGGTGGCCTAGGAGGTCAGATGCCTAGACAAGAGAAAGCTACAACCTACACTAAGAAAAACAAACCTATGGCCCAGTCAAAGGAACAAATGTACACTTCAACTGAGATACAGGAATTTAAACAACTAATGCTAAATCAATTCAAAAAGTTTAGAGAATATTTAGCAAAAGAGATAGAGGCTTTAAAGAAGACACTGGGCATACATAAGGCAGAAATTGAAAGTTCAAAAAACAACTAGTAGAATCTAAGGAAATGAAAGGCACAACACAAGAGATGAAAGACGCAATGGAAACATACAACAGCAGATCTCAAGAGGCAGAAGAAAACACTCAAGAACTGGAGAACAAAACACCTGAAAGCCTACACGCAAAGGAGCAGATGGAGAAAAGAATGAAAAAATATGAGCAACGTCTCTGGGGACTTAAAGATATAACAAAGTACAAGAACGTATGTATCATTGGTGTCCCAGAAGGAGAAGAGAAGGGAAAAGGGGCAGAGGCAATAACAGAGGAAATAATCAATGAAAATTTCCCATCTCTTATGAAAGACATAAAATTACAGATCCAAGAAGCTCAGAGTACTCCAAACAGAAGAGATCTGAATAGGCCTACGCCAAGACACTTAATAATCCGATTATCAAATGTCAAAGACAAAGAGAGAATCCCGAAAGCAGCAAGAGAAAAGCAATCCATCACAGACAAAGGAAGCTTGATAAGACTATGTGTGGATCTCTCAGCAGAACCATGGAGGCAAGAAGGAAGTGGTGTGATATATTTAAGATACTGAAAGAGAAAAACTTCCAACCAAGAATCCTATATCCAGCAAAGCTGTCCTTCAAATATGAGGGAGAGCTCAAAATATTTTCCAACAAACAGACAATGAGAGACTTTGTGAACAAGACACTCGCCCTACAGGAAATACTAAAGGGAGCAATACAGAGTGATAGGAGAAGACAGGAGTGCATGGTTTGGAACACAATTTTGGAAGATGGTAACACGGCAATGTAAGTACACTGAACAAAGGTAACTATGAATACGGTTGAGAGAGGAAGGTTGGGAGCATGTGAGACACCAGAAGAAAGAAGGAAAGATAAAGAATGGGACTGTGTAACTTGGTGAAATCTAGAGTGTTCAACAATTGTGATAAAATGTAAAAATATGTCCTTTTACGAGGGAGAACAAGCAAATGTCAACCTTGCAAGGTGTTAAAAATGGGGAGGCATTGGGGGAGGGATGCAATCAATGTAAATTGGAGACTGTAACTAACAGAATCATTGTATCATGCTTCCTTTAATGTAACAAAGGCGATATACCAAGGTAAATGCAGATAAGAGGGAGGGATAGGGGAGGCATGTTGGACACTTGACATCGGTGGTGTTGTCTGACTCTTTACTCTGCTTTGATTTAACGTTACTTTTCCTTTTGCTACTTCCTAGCTGTCATTTTTTTTCCTCTTTCTTTTGCCTCTCTACCTTCTTTGACTCTCCCTCCTGCCTTGTGGAAGAAATGTAGATGCCCCTTACGTAGATAGTGGTGAAGGTGGTGAACACATAAATATGTGACCATACAGACAACCATCGATTGTTTACTTAGGATGGAATGTTTGGTGTGTGAACAAAACCATCTTAAAAAAAAAAAAAAAATGGGTTGATGACAAAACCTCAAGGGCAATATACTGAGTGAAATAAGCCAGACACATAAGGACAAATATTGCAGGGTCTCACTGATAAGAATTAATTATAATATGTAAACTCATAGACATGAAATATAAGATACCAAGATATAGGACGAGGCTTAAGAATGGGGAGTGGTTGCTTAGTATGAGCAGAATGTTCAACTAGGATGAACTTAAATGTTTGGAAATGAACAGAGGTTTCGGTAGCAAGATGTGAGAATAACTAACAGTGCTGAATGGCACGTGAATGAGGTGGAAAGGGGAAGCTCAGAGCCATGTATGTCACCAGAAGGAAAGTTGGAGGTCAAAAGATGGGAATGTGTGAAACTGAATCCTATGGTGGGCAATGTCCATGATTAACTGTACAAATATTAGAAAACTCTTCCATGAAACAGAACAAATGTGTGACAATACAACTAGAAGTTAATAATAGAGGGACATATAGGGAAGAAATATATACCTATTGCAAACTATATACTACAGTTAGTAGTATTTCAACTTTCTTTCATGAACAGTAACAAATGTACCATACCAACAGTATGAGTCAACAATTGAGGGGGGTTGGTTAGGGATATGGGAGGATTCGAGTTTCCTTTTTTTTTTTTTTTTTTTTCTTTTTACGTCTTTCACTTTATTTCTTGTCTGGAGTAATGAAAAGTTTCTAAAAATTTAACAAAAATTAAGTGTGGTGATGCATGCAAGGTTGTATGAGGGTACCAGGGGCAACTGATTTTACACTTTGGATCTTTGGATAATTGTATGGTATCTGAACAATCTCAATAAAATTAAAAAATATATATATACAATCCAAAAGTAGAACAAAGGATAAAAAGAACAAAGAACATACGGAATAAGTAGAAAAAGACTAGCAGAACAATAATTTTAATCCAACCATATCAATAATAATATTAAATTGCTAAAGATACCAGTTGAAGAATAGAGATATTCAGATTGGATAAAAAAATGTGATCTTCAAGAAATCCATTTTAAATAAGAAGGTATAGACAGGTTGAAAGTAAAAGGGTAGCAAAAGATATACCATGAAAACACTAATCAAATGGAAGCTGGGATGGCCATACTAATATCACACAAAGTAGACTTCATAACAAAGAATAATTCCTGGGGTAAAGAAGGATATTACATAATGATAAAAATTGTCAATTCACCAAGGAGATACATTAATCCTAAGTGAGTTTTCATCTAACAACAGAGCCTCAAAATATACGAAGCAGCAGTTGAGAGCACAGAAAGGAGAAATAGAAAACTCCATGATCATAGCTGAATATTTCAACACTCTTCTCTCAATTATTGTTAGAACAAGTAGACAGAAAATCAGTAAGGATATAGAATACCTGAAAAACACTACCAATCAATTTGCCATAATTGACATTTGTAGAACACTTCACCTAAATTCAGCAGAATATTTTTTTTTCCCAAGTACACATGAGCATTCACCATGATTGGGCCATAAAACAAACCTTAATAAATTTGAAATAACTGAAATCAAAGAAAGCATTTTCTTTAACTCCAATAGAATTAAAATTAAAAATCAATAGCATAAAGACATGTGAAAAGTCCACAAATATTTGGAAATTAACTAATACACATATATTAATCATGAATCAGAGGAAGTCACAAAGAGCATAAGAAATATTTTCAAATGAATTGAATGAAAATTAAAGCAAAATATATCAAAAAATTTGAGAACCAGCTAAAGAAGCATATACTTACCATATGAACCAGCATTCCCACTCCTTAGGTCTTTACACAAAATGAATGAAAATTTATGTTCAGACTTAAAACTGTACAAAAATGTTTAAACCAGTTTTATTCATAATGTCAAAAAATTAGAAACAGATCAAATGTCTTTCAACTGATGAATGGATAACTGCTAACTTAAAGGCGCCATTCTTAATAGAGCTGGGTGTATCTTAGGAGTCAGTGTAAGAAAGATACGGACAATTAACAAATCTGTTTTGAAAAGAGTTACAGTTCTTCTGTTTCAGACAAATTAATCATTTTAGTGCATTTTACTGAAATATTTACCCTAAATTGTGTGCCAAAGTGTGAGCAATGAAGGAAAGACTTGAAAGCCTTTTTGTTGTACAGGGTCATGAAGAAGTGATTTTAAGTAATGGGATTTAGTTTATATATGATTGGTTTTCAAAATTATTTGTATATTTTTAAAATAAATTTTGTGATTAGAAAAAATATTTGAAACATTTAAATACTAAATGTAATTTACTTAGGAAAAAAACAGTGTTATGGGTCAGTCATTGCTGTGAATAGTTTCAATGGATTTTTGCTGATTAGTCTATTTGGTGAATTTTTGTTGTGTGGGTGTCTCAATATCAGAGTGACCAAAAAAAAAAAAAAAGCCACACACACACACACACAACAGATCTAACCTAAAAGTTTCTCCCCATTTGCATTTTTAGCTTGATTCAAACTATATCAAACTTACCATGTTGACAAAATTAACCATTGCCCAAATTCGGTTCCTTAGTTTATGGTGAGGATGACTATTCCTGCGATACTGAAAATATGGTCATCAGATCAAAATTCATTAATAACACAAATTGAATAAAAGGTCAAAAATACTTCATCCATTATGAGATATTTCAATGAGAAAATTCATTGATACAATGAGAAAAGAGGTGTTCTAGTCAGTTTAACATCTGGGCAATTTATGCAGAGATAAATTTTTCATATTAATTAACTAATAACTGCAGTTTCTAAAGACATGCTTGGGCTTAGCACTGCTTCAAGTTTTTTTTTCCAACTTTGTTTTCCCCTCTTTTATATTATATTAGGTTACATTACATGAATTTATTAAACAAACTGACATATTCATTAGAGTCCATTTTTATCACATCAGTGAAGCAAAACTTAGTGTTCCACAGCAACCATTATATTGCAAAGAACACCAATTTTATCAGCCTTCCCGTTTCCATAGTGGTCTCAAATTAAGGAACCTATAATCAAGGAACACCCAGAGCCAGAGTTATGAGTTATGGTACCCCCTTCTCTCCAGCCTATTCTGCCCTTTTCTCCTCTCACAACTAGATTCCCTTTTTGTACTATAAGGACCCTGTTATTAGCATTATCTATCACTTCATAGCTGATAAAATATAATTAATAGTATATGATACTCTGTAGAGAAAAATGCAACTGATCAGCCTTTTCTCATCATAAAAATAAAATAAACATGCCTTTTCTGAATTCTGCAATCATCCTCCTGTTACTATTCCATCATTCTACTGTTATCTTAAATATCTGAATACCTCAAAGATACAGCAGTAGAATCTTTCCACTTTTTCATCTCTCACCCATTTCTCAATCCACTGTAGTCTGGATTTACCTGTCACGATTCCACTGAAACTATGCTTGATAGGCCCACAAATATCCTTTTAATTATCAAAGTCCATTGAACAGCTTCTCCTCATCTTCCTGGTCATGTTGTCCACATTAACTATTGTTGACCATTTCTCTTTTAAGAAATTCCTTATCACCGTAGCTTCCATTACCCCATACACTCTTGGAGTATCCCATACTCAGGCACTTTCTGAGCATTCCTTCTTGGTTTTATTGTGCAAATCTCTTTTCTTACTGTTCCTTTAAATTCTGGATGCCAAAAATGTTTCTACACTAGGACTCTGTTGATCAATTGATCAATTGTCTAAAATAAATTGTTGAGAAAGATTCTGATGCTATCTTAGGAACTATAGGAACAGGGTACTTTATCAGTTAGTGATTTTGAAACTGGGAGTAAAGGGAAAGGTGAGTGCGGGGTGTTTGCACTCCTATTGCCCATCCCTTTCTAAATGTTTGGTGTTTCCTAGGATTCAGACTTAGAGCTCTGGTCTCCTCTTTCAACTTGCTACTTCTGGCTGTACACTTCCATATTTTGACTCATCGCACCATCATCAATATATGTAAACTCCTGTACATGTTTTAAAAGGTTCTCCAAAGCTGCCTTTTTCACTCCAGTTCTATCTGACCTAAATACCATAACTTGCTTTTATTCTGTTGCACTTTTTACTTAGCTAATTTTTTTAAATACTCATAACTTTTGTACATATTGGGTGCTCATTAACTATTTTGGCACATGAAAATGGACGATTTGCCTTAGGAACTTAATTAAAAAAAAAAAGCCCTTAAAGATTTTAAGACAACATTAAAGCAGCATGTATGAGGGTTATACATAGAAAGTCCAGTTTAATGCACCTAAAATCACAGAAGCAAACATTTACCTGGTATTTGAGGTAAAATTAAATTTAGTAAACTCTCTTTAGTCTTTACCAATAAATATATTATAATTAAGAACAACGCTTCTTGAATCATTGTTAAAATTTAATTAACATGTTCTCACACATATTCTAAGGTAAACTTATCTATTAATCTTGTGGCTAGAACTTACAAATTTCTTTTTCAAAAAAAAATTCATAGGTTAATTGTAGATTCTGGTTTTTTTTTTATGTACAACAAAATTGTACTTTTCAATTCACATAGATCTTATTTCCTTTTTCGCTACTTATTACACTGACTAGGAATTCCAGTAAAAATTCCATTGACAATGAATACATGCATATAATTCCCAATTTTTGAGGGAAAGCCTCCAAAATTCTATCACTGATTAGAGTTTATACAGGAGAGAATTTTGGTAAACACCTTTATTTTCTTCCATTTCTTGTTCTAAGTGTTTTTATCATGTATGAGAGTTGAATTTCATTAAAATATATACACATGATGTTTGAGATGATCATCTGAACTTTAAAAATCTATTAAATGTTAAAGCAATTAATTCACATTAACAAAATAAACATTCATTTCCATGAAAACTTTCTTTTAGATATGTGCTAGTTTGGGTTTGCAGAAAAAATGTTTTTAGGATATTTTCATCTGTCCTCCTTAGAAGTGAGATTGGCTTATAATTTCAATTCCTCATAATACCCTTGTCTGGATTTGTTATCTGTGCTATCATAGATTGTTACAATAATAGCCCTCCACTGAATCACTCCTCCATATTTATATAAGCTTATGTAGTTCCCTCCAAATAAACTTGGCCATATGACTTGGTTTGACAAATGTTAAAAACACTTCACATGGGAGCCTGGCCTCTCTCGACATTTTTGACACCCAGCCATGCTTAAGGAAGCACAAGCCAGCCTGGTGGAGACCCATGACCAACCAAAACCCAACACTATCTTCCAGACGAGACCGAGGCCATCTCAAAACAGTCCACCAGTTTAGAGCAGCTACCAGATTACTGCAGCTACATGAGTGAACCCCACTAGGTGTTGGGTAGCTTGTTAAGCAGCAGCAGGTAACCAATGCAAAGCTTATAACTTTATAAAATGTGTAAAGAAACTCTCCTCTTTTCCTATTTTCACAACAGTTTGTCAATGTGAGGGTTATCCATAACAACAAATTTTGGTAAAATTTGTCATTAAAATAATCTGAGCCAGGTGTCTTTATTTATTGATTGTGAGCTATTTATTTAGTTTTCTAATTTAATTATAAATCTTTTGGGGGTTTTCTATTTTTGAGTGTGTCAGTGGGTGATATGTTCTATATAGTTCTTTCGCTTATAATTTTTTTGGCATGAGGTTGTTCACGTATTTTTTAATGATTTGGAACCTCTGTTGTATTTAGGGTTTTGTTTCCATTCATTACAAATTTACATATACATCTATTTTTTTCTTACCTTTTCAAGGAAGTAGCCTTCAGCTCTGGTGATCTATTAAATTATTTGTTGTTTGTTTGCTTTGTTAAATTTTCTCATTATTAAAATTTTCTTCCTTCTATGTTCTTGGATTTAGTCTGTGTTTCTTTTTCTAACTTCTCCAGTTGAACTCTTAGTTCATTTATTTTCTCACTTTTTAACAGATATTTTAAGGCTATAAATAACCTTCTAAATATTACTATTCCACCTGAATCCAATGAACTTTATCTGTATTTATTATTTTATTTTTTCAGTTCAAAATATTTCATAATTTCAGATTTGGCCTATTTAGGCATTTGATTTTTACAAATGTATTTCACTTTCAGTTTCCAAACCAATGACCTTTTAACAGTTTAATTTGACAATTTTTTGTTATGGTTTAGAATTTCATTGTGGCAAAATTTTTTAAAAATTTATGATCTTCATGATATTTATTCTTTTCTTGTTTCTTTTTATTTCCTTTCTAGCTAAATACTGGGTTAAATTTTTGCAAAATTTTTCTTTGTACTTGAAAAAAGAATCCTCCATTTTGGGGTGCATAGTTTTCTATCAATTGATTAGACTGAATTTAATTTATATGATTCAAATCTCTATTTTTGCTGAATTTTTTTCTGCTTGATTTAAAAGTGTCTCATAGCAGTAAGTTTAAAAACCCCTACTTTCCCTATTATTTTTTAATGAATATATTTTTAAATTATGTAATAAGGCATATACATATTTTAATAATTTTCTAGTGAATTTATTTTTATAATTAATTATTATTTATAATTATTAATTCTCTCTAACAATTTTTACATCATAAAGTCTATGTTGTATGATGTTAAAGCTATAATACATGCTTTCTTGGGGTAAATAAGCTTCCTGCTGTCTCATTTTTTAGTCCAGTTAGAGATTTAGGTGTATTTCTTTTAATATTATGTATTTTGATTTTGTATTATATCCAGTTTTAGAATTCAATCTTCTAAAAGATGGATGTAGCTGTTATGTTTACTCTGTTCACTGATATATTTGGAATGTTCTCTTATATATTATTTTCTATTTTTAATTTACTATCTTCTTTTTTTTTTTAATCCTTTCTGGCTTCCTATTGGATTAGTCTTGTTTTCTCTTTTCCTTTATCCCGCTCTATTATTTTGGGAGATGTACTTTCCAATTGCTCCCTTTTTGATGGTTACACTTAAAATGTTAATAATCATGCTGGGTTAACAAGACTAAAATTGTGAATATCTCTACATTCCTACATGCCAAAAGCACCCTTTAAATATGATTTTTCTCTTCCCAATCCCTCTTATATCCTTGTCTAATATTTTATTTCCAGAGTTAAGTTTTAAAATTATTTCTGTTAGCTTTTGAATATATTATTCTGGAGACTTATGGCATCTCTTAATGCTTACAAAAAGTATGCTGTCAGTTTAATTGTGATTCACTTGTAAGTAATCTATCTCTTTCTTGGGGTAGATTTTTAACAAGTTTTTCCTTTGTCTTTGCTATTGAGACTACAAAATTATCTGATGGTTTTTATCATTCTTTAGTTCTGGAAAATTCTCCAGAATTGTCTTTCCACTGTTATCTCTCATCCAATCACCCATATTCTCTTTTTATGAACTTTTTGGTTCCACATTTCAATGTCTCTTATCTTTTCTTTCATAATTTTCAACTCTATTTCTCAGTATTCCATACATGGTGATTTCCCCAACTCAATATCTCTTCATGTATGTCTAATCTTCTGCTTAATTATTTCAAGAATTAATATTTATGTATAAATGTTTTCATCCTATAGATGTTAAATTATATATTTTTGAATGTATGCCTATCCTTTTCCTGTTTCTTCTAGTTCTTTCACTGTGATTTCTATTCCTCTTTATATCTTTAATGATGTTAAATACACACTTTTATTTTCTAGAAGAATCTGAAATATCACTGGATGATTCCTAATACTTGAAGAGCTTACTATCCTTTCCGTTATGTTGGTTGGCTCTATCTCCTGTATTTCATTTTATCTTGGATTGTTAAAGAGAACTTATAGGGCACTTGGCATTATGCAGAGGACTCATTTCCAAATCTTAAGCTCTGGGCATTATGCAGAGGACTCATTTCCAAATCTTAAACTCGTGGAGGCTTGAAGCCCCTTCTTTTGTTCCTAAGGAGGTTTAATCCTCCAACTCCCAAACAACTATATCTGGATTCTGCATAATGTAGGCCTCCAAGCCTTTGACTTTTACTTACTACTATCACAGAGATTTTCTTCTTCATTTTTAGCACTCTGTTTTCTGCTGAGCTAGCAATAAACTATAAATGCTTTCTGTTTTTATATTTTGTTTAGCATTTCTATATAATGGAAGTATTCTAAGTTGGCTTGGTCTGCTATACCACCGAAGGACCCAATAATCTCTATATAAGTCTGTTTTTGGAAGCTAAAATCAGAACTCTGATGCTAGAGCTGAACTCTAATTAGAATACTGCTTTCTCTTAGTGAGAATCACAAATATTTTTTGATAAGGATGAATGTGGAATAAAATCCTCATCTGAAAACTTACCACATTATCATCAGCAACAAGGAACAGTTCAACATATTTTTCTCCATGGGTACTCTGGAAATTTATGGAAAATTTAATAAAGTGCGGTTATCATTTCTCATCTTAACATTTTAAAACCTTTTTTTATTTTTTAATTGTTTTAGAGAATAGTCATGCACAAAACACAGGATTCCCATATACTGCCCTTTTATAAACACCTTGAATTGGTCTGGTACATTTGTCACAATTAATGAAAGCACATTTTTTATAATTGTACTATTAACCATAGTCCATGGTTTAACTGAAGGTTCACTGTTGGTGGTGTAGTGCAGTTCCATGGATTTTTTTTTCAAAATTTTACTCTATTACCATTTACACAACTGATACATGCAACAAGATGTACAAAACTTGAAGACATTATGTTGAGTGAAATAAGCCAGATACAAAAGGACAAATACTGTATGATATTACTGCTATGAAATAACTAGAATAAGCAAACTAATATGGTCAGAACCTAGGATATAGGTACCAGGGGACAGGATGGGGATAGGAAATAGGGAGCTAAAGCTTAAAATGTACAGAGTTCCTAACTGGAACAATGGAAATATTTTGGTAATGGATGGTGGTGATGGTAGCACAACATTGTTAATGTAATTAACAGGATTGAAATATATCACCTTAACATTTTAAGTTGAAAAAATATAATATTTTCAAGGTAAGAAAATTAGTATATTAGTATATTTAATAATTTATGAATCTATCTAAATAAGATCTACTATATTATTAAACTACATGGCCCTTTACATCAGATTTTAATAAACCTAAGGCAATACTCCATATTTGACTATTCTTTCTTTGTTTAGTCTTTCCTGTCAGATAACAGTTATAAATAAAGAATTATGAATCCAGTTTTCAGAATTTAGTTTTTTTGTTTACTAAGTGAAATAGAAGCCCATAGTAAAAGCAGCCATTTATACTTGAGAGTTAAAACACAGGACTGATCAATAGGACAGACTATTCCTTGCAATCTTCTTCTTTCCTCCCAACCTCATATTTTTCAGTAGTCTCAATTCCAAGGAAATGTACAGAAAGTTGTTTGTTATAGGCCTTTTATTTTTATAAAACAACACCACCCGGAAGTACTTCTAAGTTTTTAGCATTTAGTGTACATGCACTGAGGTAATTAATATTCTCTGAGTATAAACCAGAGGCATATTCCATGAAGATTTCACGTAAGTCATAGGTCAGTGTTTTGTTGGTTAAATAATTCTTTTTCCATTGAGTTATTCATTCAACAAATGTGTCCACCAGACATCTAGTATGTTTCAGGCACCGTCCTGCCTTCATTGTGAGGAAGATGAACATTCATGGAGACTTAGGCTAATATCTCGTGGAGATTTAGGGGCTGTGAACTAGTTATATTGAAAAAAAAAAAAAAAGCCTGATACATAAAGGGCTCTCATTCTGCACCCACTCAACAAGAAATTTAACTGGTAATTACCTTTAATTATCCTTAACGATTAGAACATTTGGCCTGATGAAAAGGGGAGAATGTGGCTTATCATCAACATCAACTCTTAGGAGAGTGTCAGGAAAGACAACATCTAGGATATGTTTCAGAATACCACAGAGCACACTCTCTCCACCAGTGCTACCCCAATAGAGCTGTAAATCTGTATGTGGGGTTGTAGAGACCCTCCTTCCTTCAAATTGGTAGAGCAAACTGGGATTTACTGTAGGGAATGAACACTTTCAATATAGATAACAAAAACAAATTTTGACATTTCAGATTTCGGACAATAAAGAGTCAGATTTGGAGTAGCAAATTAGCTGGGCTCATAATCTCTCTTTCCAGATCATAAAGGAATGAAAAGGCATTTTCCCTGTGAAAAAAAGTATGATTTAGAAATAAAGCACTTACTTCCATTTTGGAGTCTTTTGTGGATTTATTAGTATCCCTGGGAACAGCTGTCCAGGTGAAATTGAGCTCTGCACAGGAGTAATTGGCAGCATACTGTATACTCGGGTTATATCTGAACACCAAATGTTCTCCCTCATCTGAGTATTTTACTGGTTCGATGAGGTACCTTTGGTCATACACCCTGAAGAATCCCCTGTGGAAATTGAGAACACAAAGTTACTCTGTTCTATCTTATTAATTTTTTTCAGTAAAGGGAAACCATAAGGTCAAGGCCTCATGAACATGTAGCTCGGTGCTTTGGATAGTTCAGAAATGAGATGGTATGTGGCATTTGACTAAAAGAAAATTTTTCTCTATGAATCAACTCATCTGGATTTTCTGAAGAAGTTTGACAGCTATATCTCTGCTTTGAAGTAGGTAGAGTAGCAATTCCCAACCTGTGGCTATGAACCCTGGGCAAGCCTCTGAGTTATTGCAAGAAATTTCTGCATTTCTGTGTCCATCAGGCTTTACTTATATACTAGATAAATGAAAGTACACATACCATTATGTGCTAATTTTTCATTAAATGGGTTCTTATTCTTGAAAAGGCAGAACTATTCATGCAAAGTCCTCATGAAGGAAGACAGAAATTGTTTCCTGATCTTCTATCCCTTGCCTTCCCACAATTTACTCCTTCATCCTTGAGTCCAAGATCCGTGGAGAACTATAGGCTTTGTCTCTGAGCTTAATTTAGTTTTCAGATACTGGAGACTGTCTGGTTTAGTAAAAAGCTGTGAAGTGCTTCAGTGTAGTGGAAATTCACAGAACCAGACGTCAAGGGGCCTGGTTTTTGGATCCAGTTCTAATACAAGCAAATTGCATGTTCAGGAACAAATCTCTGATTAGAGTATCCTGATCTATAACATGAGAGCACCAGCTAGATGATTTCCGTAAGTCTTCCAACTCTGAATCCCACAACTACATACTGCAAAACTTCCCTGGCTTACGGCTGTGAGTTAGACATCTTTCCCTCAAACATGAACATAATTCAATGAGCCAAAGCTGATACTCATTGCTGAAACTTTACAGTAGCTCTTTTCCCATTAAGTTCTCTATTTACCAGAGTTGCTAAAAAGAAGGAAGTGAGATGGACGTCATTGGAAATTCACAGAAAAACTCAAAAAGAAAATAGAAAGATACTCTGTATCACCTCAGACCATTACACGTGCTGATACTGGCAGCAGAATCGAATTCATGTATGATGAATCCTTGGTAAAAACAGTGGTCCTGCAATGAATGAAGAGACTGTTAATGTAAATATAAATATTGATATGATAGAAATATTGGTATCTCAATTTTAATATAACTATTAGCAAAGGAATATTTTCTGTACAGAGTATATCAGTATTTCATTCTAATGAATTGCACTTAAATTCATCCAAGCATTCAGTTATTGCATTCATTCATTTGGAAATATTTGAATCTGCTTTAGAATGCTTTTTGAAACAGTTTATCTTTATTACCTGATTACTTTGTGTTCAGCAGAACATGCATTCTTACCTCAAAAATTTAACAGTCTAGTAGGTGAAGATGCCAGCCTCAGAAATGTGACTCTTT
Organism: Choloepus didactylus; assembly: GCF_015220235.1. NCBI lineage: Eukaryota > Metazoa > Chordata > Mammalia > Pilosa > Megalonychidae > Choloepus > Choloepus didactylus. Next base: position 29,358,303 of record NC_051326.1, on the reverse strand, counting down.
TCCTTAGAAATATTATTACTCTAATCCATCCTAACATCTCTACCAAACTAACCTTCTGTGCTAATATTACAATTTTCCCAATTGCCTGTGAAATCAAGTACAAGTTCTTGATGATCTCTATAATTATATTTCACTCTCTAACCATGTCCCTTCATGCCTTTCTATTTTGTCTTTCTGCATCAACCAAGTTGGGAAGTTTATTATTCCCCACTCAGTGCTTTGCCCGTGGTGATCTCATTAGGTAATTACTCTTCTCATCATTTCCATCTGTTCAACTAGCCCATGTGTTACACTTTCCATGGCCCTCCAGGAACCTCAGACCTGCACAAGCCAATCTTCACCTCCTGCATAAGAGAATGTTACTCAGTTATCCTTCTGTCCTATTTTACAAAGATTGCATGATGACTAATATTTATGGAAGTTGGCAGCTGCTTTAGATAAAGGAAATAGGTTTAAAAATACAAGTATACTTCAGGTAAGAGAGTAACATTGGCCTTAGAGGGCTGCAGAGAGCATGATCTGGGAAGGTGAATGAGAGTGTAAATATAGAATTGTACACACTGAAATAATATTAATGACAAATGAACAAAGATTCATTTAGAGAATGAAGCTGAGACCTCAGTGCTTGGGGCATCAGAGAGACTAAGGGTATGTGACTCAAATAAGGTCCAATTAGATGGAGGTTTTTTTAAAAAAATAAATAGTTTCATATCTTTAGGTTTATCTACTGAACTTGATTACAATCTCATGTATTTCTTTGGCATACTGCTTCGCACTTCACCCCGATTTAGCACCGTACCCAGTGTGCAGAAGTAAGCTTATTACTGAAAAAAAAAAAAAATACAGTAGGCATCACTGAAGGACTTAAGAAGTGATCAGCTGCCTTCAGGTTCAGAGGATACTGTCTTCTGTCCTGAAATCATTACTTAGGGTAGTCAAGGCTGGATTCATTTCTAATGGAGCACATTCTGAAGCTGCTTATAAAGCTAGAATGGGCTTTCAAACTTGCACCAGTAAATAATATATTCAAAGAAGAGACATAAGAAGTTTCCAAAAGATACCTTTATCTGAGGATGTCTGGTGATTTCCTCTCCTTTTGCAGAGTAGTATGTTTCACTGTAATTTAAGGATAGTAGTTCCCTAAAAAATAGAGGGGGGGGGGTGGTGGTGAAATTTATTCCTTCTAAAAACCCTCACAGATAAAACCAATCACGTGAGGGAGGCATCTCCAGACTGCTTTTGAATCTCAACAAGGCTGTCTTCCGCCAAAAAATATATAAATACATAACCCAGATCAAGTCAACTCATATGAAAAGGCTTTCTACCTAGATTTCATGGTTTGATGAAAACTGTAGAAAAGACCACAACAAATTCAGGCAATTTTATCAAGGCATCATCTTAAGATGATCTGAGTGAAAATCTTTTGCCTGAAGAGCCAATATTAATGCAAAAATTCATGATATATTTATAGATTTACATATATGTACATGTTAACTCAACAGTTATGTTTTTTAGTTTGCAAGCAATATGTATTAGTTACAGTGAATTTTGAAAATACAGAAAAGAATCGAAGAAATTGTCCTGATCCTACCATCAAGAGATAACTGCTGGTAATATTTTCATACAATTCTTTGTGGCCTTTTCTCTGCACAAATAAAGGAATGACATTCTGAGTTATCATTATGAGTATTCTGCTTCCCCATTGTTTTAGTTTCCTAGGCTTCTTCAGCACATACAGTGATATGGTTTGGCTTACATAATGGGAATTTATTAGTTTTGAGGCCAAACACTGGCTGCTGGCTACCCTTGACTCCTCTGCCAATGACAAGTCACATGGTGGTGTCTGCTGATCTCTCCCTTCTCTTCTGGGTTTCATTGTTTTCACCTTCTTGCTTCCATAGCTTTCTTTCCTTGTCTTGCTTCCATTTACAAAGGACTCCAGTTACAGGATTAAGACCCATCTTGAATGAGGTGGGTCACACCTTAACTGAAGTAGCCTCATCAAAAGGTTTTACTTAAAATGGGTTCACACCCACAGGAATGGATTAGATTTAAGAACATGTTTTTCTGGGGTACATACGGCTTCAAACCACCAACCCACATTCCCTTGTATTGAAATCCATGGGTGTCTCAGATCAAGAACTAGGATGACCTTAAGACATGAATATTGCTGCAGAACAAGACAGGAAATTATTGGTTTTTATTTTATCCCAAAAATAGATTTTTGAGACTCATGACAGAAACACTGGTTTTTGAAGTCAAGGCTTTTGAAAGGCAAGAGCTGAGCTTTGTAAATTTCGAAAGTTGAATACTGAAGAGCTCAGGACAGTCGTCTATAAATAGACCAACAGAAGTAAAAAAAGAAGCCAGTCTAGACCATCACCAACACAGACAGTCTATCCCAGTGGAAAAGAAGTCTGGAGGGAGGAATGGATCGCAGAACTATGATGAAAGAAGGAGATTCGTGGTACTCGGAGGGATGGCAACTACACATGGAGCTATCACACAGACAACAGTGAGGTTGACATGATCTGCCCAAGCAAGCACTTCCTGGCACCAGGAAATGCATGGGGACAGAGACGTTTCCTCCCACACTCAACATGTATTCAATGGCATATTACAAGTTCCTCGTGAAAAGAAGCCTAGTCATTGTTCTTATCCATGCTGCCTGGTGAGATCTCTGACAAGAGTCAATAGATTATCTATTCCTTGTTCAGCAAGAGTGACACCATTCTGTGCTCTTTTATTTTACTCAACTCTAGCTGAATTATCCCATGTGGGTGATATCCATTTTAATATACGTAAGTCCCAAGAAGAAAGGTAGGATCTTGGATATATTAGAGATGCAGTGATGATAGAATGGAGAAAGTATATGAATTGGACTGAATAGACAAGTTCAAAATCCACCCTGAGAGGTGGAACATATACTGTGTTATATGAATCTGAACACACACACATTTATAGACTTGTAAACATACATATACATATTCATTTTTAAATTGAGATCATCCTTTCTATGCAATTGTATATCCAACATTTTCTCTTACTATACATGTTCATTTTTAAATTGAGATCATCCTTTCTATGTAATTGTATATCCAACATTTTCTCTTACTATTACAAGCATTCATCCAGAAATAGATTTTACAAAAAAAAATTAGTTGGAAATACATACTCATCTCATGAACATATGCACATTTTTTGCTGAATCATTGTGGGCATCACACCTGCCCCAATTATAATGTATCATTTGATTTTTTAAAAATAAAATGAACGATCCAACATTTTGTAATTTATGAATACAAAGTACTAGTATCTTTCTCTCTCTCTCTTTTTTTAATTTTTACTTTGAAAAGAATGTAGATTCACAAGGAGTTGCAAAAATAGTACAGTGGAGCTCTGTGCAGCCTTCACTCAGTTGTCTTAAAGGTTACCTCTTACATAATTATAGTACAATATCAAAACCAGGAATTTGACTCTGGCAAAATAAGTGTATAGTTCTGTGTCATTTTATCACATGTGAGAGTTGTATAACCACCACCACAATAAAGATATAGAAATATTCCATCATCACAAAGCTCTTCCTAGTGTTACTCATTTATGGTCACACCCACCTGCTTTCCCCATAACATCCCTAACTCTTAGCAACTACTTGCCTATTGATTTTCCAGCTCTATAATTTTATCATTTTGAAAATGTTATCTAAATGGAATATACAGTATGTGACCTTTTGAGATTGGCTTTATCCCCTCAGCATAATGCCCTCAAAATCCATCCAAGTTGTCCATGTTATGGATGTACCACAGTTTGTTTAACCATTAACCCATTAAAGGACATCTGGGTTGTTTCCAGTGTTGGGCTATTATGAAAGCTGTAAATATTTGTGTACAGGTTTCTGCATGAATATAAGTTTTCATTTTTCTGAAATAAATACTCAGGTTGCAATTGCTAGACCATATAGTAATTGCATGTTACGTTTCTAAAGAAACTACCAAATTGTTTTCCAGAGTGGCTATGCTATTTTGCATTCCCATCAGCAATATATAAGTGATCCTGTTTCTCTGCATCCTTCACTAGCATTCAGTGTTGTCAGTATTTTTCACTTCAGCCATCCTGATAGGTGTGTAGTAATAACTCACTGTGGTTTTAATTTACATATCCCTAATGGTCAGTGATAGTGAACATCTTTTCTTGTGCTTATTTGCCATCTGTATGTCCCCTTTGGTGAAGTGTTTCTTCATGTCTTCTGTCCATTTTCTGATTGGATTGTTTGTTTATTTTTTATTTCTGAAGTTTGTAAATTCCTTAAGTATTCCAGATACTAGTACTTTGTTGGATATGTGGTTTGCAAGTGTTTCCTCCCAGTCTATATTTTGCTGTTATCTTCATAACAGGATCTTTTGTAGAGCAAAAGGTTTTTATTTAAATGAAGTCCAATTTAGCAATTTTCTCTTTTATGAATCATGCTTTAAGTGTCAAGTCTAAGAATTTCTAGCTAGCCCTGGATTCTGAAGATTTCTCCTATGCATTTTTCTCCAAGTTTTATACTTTTATATTTTACATTTAAGTCCATAAAATACATTTTGAGCTCATTTTTGTTTAAGGTAAAAGGTTTAGGTTAAGGTTAATTCTCTCTCTTTCCCCTTCCTCCCTCCTTTCTTTCCTTCCTTCCTTCCCTCCTTCTTTCTTGCTTTGCTCCAGCACCATTTGTTGAATGGACTCTTCACACCATTAAATTACTTTTAAAGCTTTTTCAAAAAATGAGTTGCCTCTACTCGTGTGCAGTGATTTCTTTTTTCCTTTTTAAAAATATATTCCTGGATAAAAAATATATACATCTGCATAAATATGAGTTAATGTGGAACAATAACACATTTCTCTAAAGTGTTAAAATGTTGGCTATTCAACAACAGAACTTGGTCCCGTTGTTCAGTTTGTATCTGAATTCAGTTGACTGACACATTAGTAATAGTAGTCCCCCTTTGCTAATCATTTTTACCATACACAGAATCTAAAATCTTTGGGTGGCACATCTCATTTCTCCGGAAATCTTTAAACTGTTTCCAGTTGCAAAAGGCAAGGTTTTTAACTGTTTATAGTTATCCATTGAAGGCACAAGCACACCTTATTTCTTGTATTTAAATTTGCAAACGTGATATACTGCAAATCTAGAACTCAATGTTAAGACACACACAAAAATATGATCTCTGTTCCCTGTATGCTCTAATAAGTTTGATTTTAAGATTTTTTTCTTTCATGAATTACTTCTCTTATCTCTCCACAGAGTTATAAAAATATCTGTAAAAAATTGAAAAAAACACTGTAATATCCTAGGATGAGAAAGCCCAACATATAAAATTTTTACACATCTTGATTTACAAACAAGAATAAAATGTTAAATTCTACACATTAGAATTTCTGAATGATATGGACAGGAATTTACTGGAAGAAAGCAGAGCATCAAACCTTAACTATTTTCTATTTCACCCTCAGTTAAGTTTTTGAAAAGCTATAAATTTGACAGGCACAGTCCACTCAAAAACTTGATGTTGCCCCTAAAGATGAAATTAATTTGGTGGATGTAATTTGCATGCTAGACATGCGGGCCCTTCTATGCAAATGATTGAAGTGGTCTTTTAATTTTTTGCCCTCTTGTGGTGTCAGCAGGGCCTGGGCTTGCCAACTGAAGCCCATATAGCAAGAGAATGTAGCACTTATTTCTCTTACCAGGAGGCTGAAGGGCAGCTTCCTTATCAATAGATCTGTGCTCTTCTGAAGCTTTCGGATCCCCTTCAGAATCCGATGTCTCCACAGAACATGTGGAAGGAAGTGCCAGGAAAAGGCACTCTGATGCATGGTGCTGGGGATTTTTGGAAAGTCCTACTGTCTGATTGTTTTAACCCCTGTGTGCTGCATGCCAAGCCAACAATTTTTTTTCCGTGATATGTATAAATGGAATCACTGCCAGTCTGGACTAAAAGGGATAGCAAAGGAACAGACTGAAGGGAAAATTTCTTCAAAGACAGAACCATGGAAGTTGAGGTCTGGAGTCCGGAAACCTTGGGCCAGGAGAGCAGACCAACCCTTGCAAGTGGATAGGACGAGTTTAAGAGTGCCCTGGAATTTAAGAGTGCTGCTTCCTAAGGGTTCTCAAATGCCTGTGGAATTGAGGGGAGAATGGCTGTAATGTTGTTCACAAAAAGTGTTGGTGCTCCAGGTCTCAAAGAGGGTGGAGCACATTCCCCGGGGAATTGGGAGAGCCTGGCCACCACCCCACTGTTCTGAAGGGGTTGGCCATGTGCCCCGGAGATGGAAGAGATTCTGGTGCTGCCCTGATGTTTGAGGAGGGTGGGATTGAGAAGAAGGTGGTCTCCCCAATGTGTGGATATGTTGGAGCCCCCACCCCAGCTTTTGGAGAGAGCAAGTCTGCCTCATAAGCCTTTGGTAATTGTGGGACTGCTGCTCTCTCAAGCCCTGAGGATAAAAGTCATTCTATAAATGCCTCTCAGGCTTTGAAATCTAATGAAGTTTGCCCTGTGGGTTTCAGGAACAGTTTTGGTCCTGTGAACCCTGTCCTCCTTCCAATGTTTCCCTATGGCAATGGGAATGTTTGTCCTATGACTGTCTCTCCTTTGTATATTGGAAGAAGATAACGTGTTCTGAGTATCACAGGTCCACAGCCAGAGGAGAATTTTGCCTTAGAAGAGACGATGCCTGTAACTGATTTTGATAAAATCTTGTACTTATGTATAGTTGCTGAAATGATTTAACCTTGTGATATTGTGATGAAATGAATGTATTTTTGCATTTTGAAAGAACATGTCTTTCTGGGGTCCAGGGGTGGAATGTGCCAGTTTGGATATATTGCATCCCCCAGAAAAGCCATGTTCTTTGATGCAATCTTGCAGGGGCAAACCTATTAATCTTTTAATTAGGTTGGGGCCTTTTGGTTGAGTGATTCCATGGAGATGTGACTCACCCAATTAACCTTTAATTAAATTATTTCCATGGAGATGTGGACCCTGCCCATTCAAGATGGGACATTATTGGTTCACTGGTGTATTTAAGAGAGCTAAGAGCCAACACAGATGCTGACACTTGGAGATGCAGACAGAAAGATGTTTGGAGATGCTAAGCTAAGAGATGAGGCCCTAAGGTTGCCCCAGAGAAGCTAAAAGAGGACCCCCAGAAGCTTAGAGAGAAACACCATGGGAGAAAGAAGCAAGGACACACAGGAACTGAGAGAGAGGTGCAAAGACAGTAGCCTGGAGACATTTTGGAGAAAGTCATTTTGAAACACAACCCAGGAGCAAAGGATCAACAGATGCCAGCCACATGTCTTCCCAACTGACAGAGGTGTTCCAGATGCCATTGGACATTCTTCAGTGAAGGTATCATCTTGTTGACACCTTAGTCTGGACTCTTCTATGGCCTTAGAACTGTAAATTTATAACCTAATAAATCCCCTTTATAAAGGCAAATTCATTTATATTATTTTGCATAATGGCAGCTCTATCAAACTAGAATAGGGGCATTCACATTACTGTAAATGGGGGAATTCCAAAGGACATGAGCAAGTGCTCAGACAAAGGCTCAGAAAAGAAAAAGAACCCTGCACTTCACTGTAACTTCAGGCTTTCTTCTTGATAGGAGGGCAAAACTCTGAAGTAGAGAAGTAGCTAGTGCAGAGCCAATTTACAAAGACTTGTAAAAAGTGTTTTTCTGCATGGGTTTTGTTCTAGTTTGCTAATGCTGCTGGAATGCAAAACACCAGAAATGGACTGGCTTTTGTAAAGGGGGTTTATTTGGTTACACAGTGTGCTTGTTTGAATGTATCATGTCCCCCAAAATGCCATTATCTTTGATGTTATCTTGTGTGGACAGAGGTATCAGTGTTGATTAGATTGTAATTCTTTGAGTGTTTCCATGGAGATGCACCCCACCCAACTGTGGGTGATAACTCTGATTGGGTAATTTCCATGGAGGTGTGGCTCTGCCCATTCAGCGTGGGCCTTGATTAGCTTACTGTAGCACTATATAAGCTCAGGCAGGAGTGAGCTTGCTACAGCCAAGAGGGACACTTTGAAGAATGCACAGAAGCTCAGAGAGTAGCTGCAGTCGAGAGGCAGTTTGAAGATGGCTGTTGAAAGCAGACTCTTGCTCTGGAGAAGCTAAGAGAGGTCAAACACCCCAAGAGCAACTAAGAGTAACATTTTTGAGTAACTGCAGCCTGGAGAGGAACGTCCTGGGAAAAAGCCATTTTGAAACCAGAACTTTGGAGCAGACACCAGCCAGGTGCCTTCCCAGCTAACAGAGATCTTCTGGACACCACTGGCCATCCTCCGGTGAAGGTACCCTTTGTTGATGGACACTTTATGGCCTTAAGACTGTAACTTTGTAACCAAATAAACCCCATTTTATAAAAGCCAATCCATTTCTGGTGTTTTGAATTCTGGAGGTATTAGCAAACTATAACACACAGTTACAGTACTAAGGCCATAAGTGTCCAAGGTTACACATCAACAATCAGGTACCTTCACTGGAGGATGGCCAATGGCATCCAGAAAACCTCTGTTAGCTGGGAAGGCACATGGAAATGGCTTTCTCTCAGGACATTCCTCTCTAGGCTACAGTTCCTCAAGAATTCACTCTTAGTTGCTCTTGGGGTGTTTCACCTCTCTTAGCTTCTCCAGAGCAAGAGTCTGCTTTCAACAGCCATTTTCAAACTGCCTCTAATCTGCAGCTATTCTCAGCTTCTGTGCATTTTTCAAAGTGTCCCTCTTGGCTGTAGCAAGCTCACTCCTTTTGTCTGAGCTTATATAGTGCTCTAGCAAACTAATCAAGGCCCATGCTGAATGTGCAGGGCCACACCTCCATGGAAACTATCCAATCAGAGTCATCAACCACAGTTGGGTGGGGTGTATCTCCATGGAAACATTCAAAGAATTACAATCTGATCAACACTGATACGTCTGCTCACACAAGATTATATCAAAGATAACAGCATTTTGGGGGACACAATATATTCAAGCCAGCACAGTTTTGTTTTATTAGCTCCTGGTGCCAAGGAAGTTTCTGTCTTGTTACTACCTAGATACAAACTCTAGAAAACTCAAGCTTAAGGAGAAAATCCCAGAGTTAACACATTAAAACATTAAAATTGTATGGTGTGCAACAAAGGATAAGAAGACAAAGAAACAGAAAATGATGCCCCATCCAAAGCAACAAGATAAAAATCTGGAAACCATGAACAGAGAACACCAGATTTTGGAAATAGCAGATAAAGACTGATCATTTTTTTCAAAATGATCTTCAATATGTTCAAGGAAATAAAGTAAAATATAGAGAAAGAAATAAAGGATATCAGGAAGGTAATGAGTGAAGTATATGAGAATCTCAATAAAGAGATAGAAATTTTAAAAAGGAACTATACAAAAATCCAGAGTTGAAGATCACAGTAACTGAAATGAAAAGTTCCTGGAGGTGTTTGACAGAATATTGAACCTGGCAGAAGAAAGAACTGTGAACTTGTATACAAGAAAATTGAAGCAATGGTCAGAGAAAGAGAAAGGAAAAAGAATGGAAAAAGAATGAAAAAAGTGAATTGAGCCTAAGACACCTGTGGGACATCATCAAGTATGCAAATACATGCATTATGAGAGTCCCAGAAGGAGAATAAAGAGGGAAAGGGTTGAAGGAATAATCAAATAAATAATAGTGGAAAAGTCCCAAATTTAACAAAGACAAGAATATATACATTCAAGAAGCCCAGCAAACTCCAAATAGGATAAACTCAAGGGAACTACATCCAGACATATCATAGTCAAACTGTCAAAGAGTTCTCAAAGGAGAGAGTTCTCAAAGCTGAAAGAGAAAAGCATTGTGTTATGTACAATGGAGGCCCAATAAGGTTAAGTGTTGATTTCTCATCAGAATGCATGAAGGGAAGAAGAAGGTGGAATGAAATATTTAAAGTGTTGAAAGAAAACAATTCCCAACAAATAATTTTATACCTGGTGAGACTGTCTTTCAAAAATGAGGGAGAGATTGAGATATTCCCAGATAAACAAAAGCTGAGGAAGTTCATCACCACTGGATCCAATCTACAAGCAATGTTAAAGGGAATTCTTCAGACTGGAAGGAATCGCAACCAAACAGTGGACTGAAGCATTATAAAGAAATAAAGGATTTTGGTAAGGATAATCATATGCGTAATTATAAATGTCACTACTAACGGATTGTATTTTTGGGGTATGTAACTCCATTTTTTACTTCTTGCAGTCTCTAAAATTCAAATGCATTAAAAGTAATGATAAATCTATGATTTTGGACATATGATGTATAAGGACATAATTTATAACAAGGACAACAGAAAGGTGAGGGAATGGAGATGTATAGGAAAAGTGCATGTATATGATATTGAAGTAAAGTTAGTACAAAATAAAAGGTGATTGTTATAGACTTAGGATGTTAAATTTAAGCTCTATGGTAACACAAAGAAAATATATGAAAAATATATAAGAAGAATATGAGAAGGGACTCAAAATGGTGTACTATCTAAAATCAAATAAATAAGAAAATAGGTATTAACAGAAAAATTGAGGCAAAAAAAGGTATATGACTTATAAACACCAAATAGCAAAATGGTGGAAGAAAGTCCTGTGATATCAGTGGTTACTTTAATTTTATATGAATTAAACTCTCCAGGAAAAAGGAGGGATTGGCTGAATGTTAAAGAAAAAATGTATGACTCAAGTATATGATGTTTACAAGACACTCACCTTAAATTCAAAGACAGGGGTAGGTTTAAAGTGAAAGGATGGAAAAATATGTACTATGCAGATGGTAACTGAAAGAGACCTGGGGCAGCTATACTAAAATCAGATAAGATAGACTATGTCAAAAACTGCTCAAGGGACAAAGAAGGTCATTACCTACTAATAAAGGGGTAAATTCAACAAGAAAACATTGCCGTTATAAACATATGCACCTAAAGTCAAAGCCCGAAAATATGAAGCAAACATTGACAGATTTGTGGGGGGAAATAGTCAGTCTACATTAATTGTAGGAGACTTCAATACGTTACTTTCTATAATGGATGGAAAATGTATACAGAGGATCAATGAGGACACAGAAGACTTGGATATTTCTACAAATAAATTAGACCTGCATACCTATATAGAGCATTTCACCCAATAGCAGCAGAATAGACATTCTTCTCTAGTGCACATGGATGTTTGTACAAGATAGACCATATATTAGGTCCCAATAAATTTTAAAAAATTGAAATCATACAATGTATCTCTCTGACCACAATTGAATGAAGCTAGAAATTAATAACAGAGGGAGAACTGGGAAATTCACAAATATGTGGAATTAAACAGCACTCTCTTAAACAACCAGTGGATCAAAGAAATCACAAGGGAAAATAGGAAATATCTAGTGGCAAATGAAAATAAAAACAAAATATATGAAACTTATGGAATGCAGCAAAGGCAGTACTGAGAGGGAATTTTAGCTCTTTATGATTACATTAAAAAAGAAAAAAGATGTCAACTCAGAGATGTAACCTCACAGCAGAAGGATCTAGAGAATGAAGATCAAACTAAGTCCAAAGTTAGCAGAAGGAGGAAAGAACATTATAGAGGGGATAAATGAAATATGGAATTAAATAAACAATAGAGAGAGTCGATGGAACCCTAGATTGGTTCTTTGAAAAGATCAATAAAATCAACAAACCTTTAGCTAGATTTACATTGGGAAAAGAAGAGAAGATGCAAATAACTAAAATAAGAAATGAAATTGGGAACATTGCTACTGACCTCACAGGAATAAAAAGGATTATAAGAGCATACCATGGACAACTGTACCCCAACAAATTAGATAATCTAGATGTAAAGGGCATATTCCTAGAAACACAGACCATCTACAGTGACTGAGGAAGAGATAGATTTCAACAAAGAAAAGTAAGGAGATTGAATCAGTAATAAACAACCTCCCAATTATGAAAAGTTCAGGATCTGATGGCATCACTGGTGAATTATAACAAAACTTCCAAGGAGAATTAACCCAAATCTTCCTCAAACTCTTTCAAATAATTGAAAGGAGAGAACATTTCCTATCTCATTCCATGAGGCCAGCTTCACCCTAATACTATAGTCAGATAAAGATACTGAAAGAAAAGAAAGTTACAGACCAATATCCCTTATGAATACAGATATGAAAATCCTCAAGAAAATTCTAGCAAACTGAATCTGACAGCACATTAAAAGAATTGTATAGAGAGGCGGGGCAAGATGGCAGACTGGTGAGCTGTATGTTTTAGTTACTCCTCCAGGAAAGTAGGTAGAAAGCCAGGAACTGCGTGGACTGGACACCACAGAGCAATCTGACTTTGGGCATACTTCATACAACACTCATGAAAACGTGGAACTGCTGAGATCAGCGAAATCTGTAAGTTTTTGTGGCCAGGGGACCCGCACCCCTCCCTGCCAGTCTCAGTCCCAGGGGAGGAGGGGCTTTCAGCTCCGGGAAGGAGAAGGGAGAACTGCAGTGGCAGCCCTTATCGGAAACTCATTCTACTGATTCAAACTCCAACCATAGATAGACTGAGACCAGACACCAGAGAATCTGAGAGCAGCCAGCCCAGCAGAGAGGAGACAGGCATAGAAAAAAAACAACACGAAAAACTCCAAAATAAAAGCGGAGGATTTTTTGGAGTTCTGGTGAACATAGAAAGGGGAAGGGCCCTGAGGCGCATATGCAAATCCTGAAGAAAAGCTGATCTCTCTGACCTGTGGACCTTTCCTTAATGGCCCTGGTTGCTTTGTCTCTTAGCATTTCAATAACCCATTACATCTCTGAGGAGGGCCTGTTTTTTTTGTTTGTTTGTTTGTTTTTGTTTTTTTTTTTTAATCCTTTTTTCTTTTTCTAAAACAATTACTCTAAGAAGCCCAATACAGAAAGCTTCAAAGACTTGCTATTTGGGCAGGTCAAGTCAAGAGCAGAACTAGGAGAGCTCTGAGACAAAACGCAATAATCCAGTGGCTGAGAAAATTCACTAAACACCACAACTTCCCAAGAAAAGGGGGGTGTCTGCTCACAGCCATCATCCTGGTGGACAGGAAACACTCCTGCCCATCGCCAGCCCCATAGCCCAGAACTGCCCCAGACAACCCAGTGTGACGGAAGTGCTTCAAATAACAGGCACACACCACAAAACTGGGCGTGGACATTAGCCTTCCCTGCAACCTCAGCTGATTGTCCCAGAGTTGGGAAGGTAGAACAGTGTGAATTAACAAAGCCCCATTCAGCCATCGTTTCAGCAGACTGGGAGCCTCCCTACACAGCCCAGCAGCCCAGAACTGCCCTGGGGGGACAGCACTCACCTGTGACATAGCACAGTCATCCCTCAACAGAGGACCCGGGGTGCACGGCCTGGAAGAGGGGCCCACTTGCAAGTCTCAGGAGCCATACGCCAATACCAAGGACTTGTGGGTCAGTGGCAGAGACAAACTGTGGCAGGACTGAACTGAAGGATTAGACTATTGCAGCAGCTTTAAAACTCTAGGATCACCAGGGAGATTTGATTGTTAGAGCCACCCCCCCCCCCCTCCCTGACTGCCCAGAAACACGCCCCATATACAGGGCAGGCAACACCAACTACACACGCAAGCTTGGTACACCAATTGGACCCCCACAAGACTCACTCCCCCCACTCACCAAAAAGGCTAAGCAGGGGAGAACTGGCTTGTGGAGAACAGGTGGCTCGTGGACGCCACCTGCTGGTTAGTTAGAGAAAGTGTACTCCACGAAGCTGTAGATCTGATAAATTAGAGATAAGGACTTCAATTGGTCTACAAATCCTAAAAGAACCCTATCAAGTTCAGCAAATTCCACGAGGCCAAAAACAACAGAAAATTATAAAGCATATGAAAAAAAACAGACGATATGGATAACCCAAGCCCAAGCACCCAAATCAAAAGACCAGAAGAGACACAGCACCTAGAGCAGCTACTCAAAGAACTAAAGATGAACAATGAGACCATAGTACGGGAGATAAAGGAAATCAAGAAGACCCTAGAAGAGCATAAAGAAGACATTGCAAGACTAAATAAAAAAATGGATGATCTTATGGAAATTAAAGAAACTGTTGACCAAATTAAAAAGATTCTGGACACTCATAGTACAAGACTAGAGGAAGGTGAACAATGAATCAGTGACCACGAAGATGACAGAATGGAAAATGAAAGCATAAAAGAAAGAATGGGGAAAAAAATTGAAAAAATCGAAATGGACCTCAGGGATATGACAGATAATATGAAACGTCCAAATATAAGACTCATTGGTGTCCCAGAAGGGGAAGAAAAGGGTAAAGGTCTAGGAAGAGTATTCAAAGAAATTGTTGGGGAAAACTTCCCAAATCTTCTAAACAACATAAATACACAAATCATAAATGCTCAGCGAACTCCAAATAGAATAAATCCAAATAAACCCACTCCGAGACATATACTGATCACACTGTCAAACACAGAAGAGAAGGAGCAAGTTCTGAAAGCAGCAAGAGAAAAGCAATTCACCACATACAAAGGAAACAGCATAAGACTAAGCAGTGACTACTCAGCAGCCACCATGGAGGCAAGAAGGCAGTGGCACGATATATTTAAAATTCTGAGTGAGAAAAATTTCCAGCCAAGAATACTTTATCCAGCAAAGCTCTCCTTCAAATTTGAGGGAGAGCTTAAATTTTTCACAGACAAACAAATGCTGAGAGAATTTGCTAACAAGAGACCTGCCCTACTGGAGATACTCAAGGGAGCCCTACAGACAGAGAAACAAAGAAAGGACAGAGAGACTTGGAGAAAGGTTCAGTACTAAAGAGATTCGGTATGGGTACAATAAAGGATATTAATAGAGAGAGGGAAAAATATGACAAACATAAACCAAAGGATAAGATGGCTGATTCAAGAAATGCCTTCACGGTTATAACGTTGAATGTAAATGGATTAAACTCCCCAATTAAAAGATATAGATTCGCAGAATGGATCAAAAAAAACGAACCATCAATATGTTGCATACAAGAGACTCATCTTAGACACAGGGACACAAAGAAACTGAAAGTGAAAGATGGGAAAAAAACATTTCATGCAAACTACAGCCAAAAGAAAGCAGGTGTAGCAATATTAATCTCAGATAAAATAGACTTCAAATGCAGGGATGTTTTGAGAGACAAAGAAGGCCACTACGTACTAATAAAAGGGGCAATTCAGCAAGAAGAAATAACAATCATAAATGTCTATGCACCCAGCCAAGGTGCCACAAAATACATGAGAGAAACATTGGCAAAACTAAAGGAAGCAATTGATGTTTCCACAATAATTGTGGGAGACTTCAACACATCACTCTCTCCTATAGATAGATCAACCAGACAGAAGACCAATAAGGAAATTGAAAACCTAAACAATCTGATAAATGAATTAGATTTAACAGACATACACAGGACATTACATCCCAAATCACCAGGATACACATACTTTTCTAGTGCTCATGGAACTTTCTCCAGAATAGATCATATGCTGGGACATAAAACAAGCCTCAATAAATTTAAAAAGATTGAAATTATTCAAAGCACATTCTCTGACCACAATGGAATACAATTAGAAGTCAATAACCATCAGAGACTTAGAAAATTCACAAATACCTGGAGGTTAAACAACACACTCCTAAACAATCAGTGGGTTAAAGAAGAAATAGCAAGAGAAATTGCTAAATATATAGAGACGAATGAAAATGAGAACACAACATACCAAAACCTATGGGATGCAGCAAAAGCAGTGCTAAGGGGGAAATTTATAGCACTAAACGCATATATTAAAAAGGAAGAAAGAGCCAAAATCAAAGAACTAATGGATCAACTGAAGAAGCTAGAAAATGAACAGCAAACCAATCCTAAACCAAGTACAAGAAAAGAAATAACAAGGATTAAAGCAGAAATAAATGACATAGAGAACAAAAAAAACAATAGAGAGGATAAATATCACCAAAAGTTGGTTCTTTGAGAAGATCAACAAGATTGACAAGCCCCTAGCTAGACTGACAAAATCAAAAAGAGAGAAGACCCATATCAACAAAATAATGAATGAAAAAGGTGACATAACTGCAGATCCTGAAGAAATTAAAAAAAATTATAAGAGGATACTATGAACAACTGTATGGCAACAAACTGGATAATGTAGAGGAAATGGACAATTTCCTGGAAACATATGAACAACCTAGACTGACCAGAGAAGAAATAGAAGACCTCAACCAACCCATCACAAGCAAAGAGATCCAATCAGTTATCAAAAATCTTCCCACAAATAAATGCCCAGGGCCAGATGGCTTCACAGGGGAATTCTACCAAACTTTCCAGAAAGAACTGACACCAATCTTACTCAAACTCTTTCAAAACATTGAAGAAAATGGAACATTACCTAACTCATTTTATGAAGCTAACATCAATCTAATACCAAAACCAGGCAAAGATGCTACAAAAAAGGAAAACTACCGGCCAATCTCCCTAATGAATATAGATGCAAAAATCCTCAACAAAATACTTGCAAATCGAATCCAAAGACACATTAAAAAAATCATACACCATGACCAAGTGGGGTTTATTCCAGGCATGCAAGGATGGTTCAACATAAGAAAATCAATCAATGTATTACAACACATTAACAAGTCAAAAGGGAAAAATCAATTGATCATCTCAATAGATGCTGAAAAAGCATTTGACAAAATCCAACATCCCTTTTTGATAAAAACACTTCAAAAGGTAGGAATTGAAGGAAACTTCCTCAACATGATAAAGAGCATATATGAAAAACCCACAGCCAGCATAGTACTCAATGGAGAGAGACTGAAAGCCTTCCCTCTAAGATCAGGAACAAGACAAGGATGCCCGCTGTCACCACTGTTATTCAACATTGTGCTGGAAGTGCTAGCCAGGGCAATCCGGCAAGACAAAGAAATAAAAGGCATCCAAATTGGAAAAGAAGAAGTAAAACTGTCATTGTTTGCAGATGATATGATCTTATATCTAGAAAACCCTGAGAAATCGACGATACAGCTACTAGAGCTAATAAACAAATTTAGCAAAGTAGCGGGATACAAGGTTAATGCACATAAGTCAGTAATGTTTCTATATGCTAGAAAATGAACAAACTGAAGAGACACTCAAGAAAAAGATACCATTTTCAATAGCAACTAAAAAATCAAGTACCTAGGAATAAACTTAACCAAAGATGTAAAAGACCTATACAAAGAAAACTACATAACTCTACTAAAAGAAATAGAAGGGGACCTTAAAAGATGGAAAAATATTCCATGTTCATGGATAGGAAGGCTAAATGTCATTAAGATGTCAATTCTACCCCAAACTCATCTACAGATTCAATGCAATCCCAATCAAAATTCCAACAACCTACTTTGCAGACTTGGAAAAGCTAGTCATCAAATTTATTTGGAAAGGGAAGATGCCTCGAATTGCTAAAGACACTCTAAAAAAGAAAAATGAAGTGGGAGGACTTACACTCCCAGACTTTGAAGCTTATTATAAAGCCACAGTTGCCAAAACAGCATGGTACTGTCACAAAGACAGACATATAGATCAATGGAATCGAATTGAGAATTCGGAGATAGACCCTCAGATCTATGGCCGACTGATCTTTGATAAGGCCCCCAAAATCACTGAACTGAGTCATAAGGGTCTTTTCAACAAATGGGGCTGGGAGAGTTGGATATCCATATCCAAAAGAATGAAAGAGGACCCCTACCTCACCCCCTACACAAAAATTAACTCAAAATGGACCAAAGATCTCAATATAAAAGAAACTACCATAAAACTCCTAGAAGATAACGTAGGAAAACATCTTCAAGACCTTGTATTAGGCGGCCACTTCCTAGACTTTACACCCAAAGCCCAAGCAACAAAAGAGAAAATAGATAAATGGGAACTCCTCAAGCTTAGAAGTTTCTGCACCTCAAAGGAATTTCTCAAAAAGGTAAAGAGGCAGCCAACTCAATGGGAAAAAATTTTTGGAAACCATGTATCTGACAAAAGACTGATATCTTGCATATATAAAGAAATCCTACAACTGAATGACAATAGTACAGTCGGCCCAATTATAAAATGGGCAAAAGATATGAAAAGACAGTTCTCTGAAGAGGAAATACAAATGGCCAAGAAACACATGAAAAAATGTTCAGCTTCACTAGCTATTAGAGAGATGCAAATTAAGACCACAATGAGATACCATCTAACACCGGTTAGAATGGCTGCCATTAAACAAACAGGAAACTACAAATGCTGGAGGGGATGTGGAGAAACTGGGACTCTTATTCACTGTTGGTGGGACTGTATAATGGTTCAGCCACTCTGGAAGTCAGTCTGGCAGTTCCTTAGAAAACTAGATATAGAGTTACCATTCGACCCAGCGATTGCACTTCTCGGTATATACCCGGAAGATCGGAAAGCAGTGACACGAACAGATATCTGCACGCCAATGTTCATAGCAGCATTATTCACAATTGCCAAAAGATGGAAACAACCCAAATGTCCTTCAACAGATGAGTGGATAAATAAAATGTGGTATATACACACGATGGAATACTACGCGGCAGTAAGAAGGAACGATCTCATGAAACATATGACAACATGGATGAACCTTGAAGACATAATGCTAAGTGAAATAAGCCAGGCACAAAAAGAGAAATATTATATGCTACCACTAATGTGAACTTTGAAAATTGTAAAACAAATGGCTTATAATGTAGAATGTAGGGGAACTAGCAATAGAGAGCAATTAAGGAAGGGGGAACAATAATCCAAGAAGAACAGATAAGCTATTTAACGTTCTGGGGATGCCCAGGAATGACTATGGTCTGTTAATTTCTGATGGATATAGTAGGAGCAAGTTCACAGAAATGTTGCTCTATTAGGTAACTTTCTTGGGGTAAAGTAGGTACATGTTGGAAGTTAAGCAGTTATCTTAGGTTAGTTGTCTCTTTCTTACACCCTTGTTATGGTCTCTTTAAAATGTTCTTTTATTGTATGTTTGTTTTCTTTTTAACTTTTTTTTCATACAGTTGATTTAAAAAAGAAGGGAAAGTTAAAAAAAAAAATAAGGAAAAAAAAAAGATGTAGTGCCCTCTTGAGGAGCCTGTGGAGAATGCAGGGGTATTCGCCTACCCCACCTCCATGGTTGCTAACATGACCACAGACATAGGGGACTGGTGGTTTGATGGGTTGAGCCCTCTACCACAGGTTTTACCCTTGGGAAGACGGTTGCTGCAAAGGAGAGGCTAGGCCTCCTTATGGTTGTGCCTAGGAGCCTCCTCCCGAATGCCTCTTTGTTGCTCAGATGTGGCCCTCTCTCTCTGGCTAAGTGAACTTGAAAGGTGAAATCACTGCCCTCCCCCCTACGTGTGATCAGACACCCAGGGGAGTGAATCTCCCTGGCAACGTGGAATATGACTCCTGGGGAGGAATGTAGACCTGGCATCGTGGGACGGAGAACATCTTCTTGACCAAAAGGGGATGTGAAAGGAAATGAAATAAGCTTCAGTGGCAGAGAGAATCCAAAAGGAGCTGAGAGGTCACTCTGGTGGGCACTCTTACGCACACTTTAGACAACCCTTTTTAGGTTCTAAAGAATTGGGGTAGCTGGTGGTGGATACCTGAAACTATCAAACTACAACCCAGAACCCATGAATCTCAAAGACAGTTGTATAAAAATGTAGCTTATGAGGGGTGACAAGGGGATTGGGAAAGCCATAAGGACCACACTCCACTTTGTCTAGTTTATGGATGGATGAGTAGAAAAATAGGGGAAGGAAACAAACAGACAAAGGTACCCAGTGTTCTTTTTTACTTCAATTGCTCTTTTTCACTCTAATTATTATTCTTGTTATTCTTGTGTGTGTGCTAATGAAGGTGTCAGGGATTGATTTGGGTGATGAATGTACAACTATGTAATGGTACTGTGAACAATCGAAAGTACGATTTGTTTTGTATGACTGCGTGGTATATGAATATATCTCAGTAAAATGAAGATTAAAAAAAAAAAAAAAAAAAAAAAGACATAATGCTGAGCAAAATAAGCCAGGCACAAAAAGAGAGATATTGTATGTTACCACTAATGTGAATTCTGTGAAAAATGTACAATGTTTTATACTGTAGAATGTAGGGGACCTAGAGATACCAATTAGTGGAGGGGGGAATGATAATCTAATAAGAACAGATAAACTATGGAGGGTAATCTCAATGTTATGGGAATGCTCAGGAATGATTATGGTTTGTAAACTTTCTTGGATATAGTAAGATCATGTTGGAAGCAATAGAGTTATTTTAGGTTTTTTTTTTTCTCTTATTCCTTTGTTTTCTTAGGGGTTGTTAATTTTCTTGGGGTATGGTAGGAACATGTTGGAAGCAATGTAGTTATTTTAGATTATTTGTTTTTCTTACTCCTCTGTTTGGACAATGGTTCATTAATTTTCTTGGGGTATGGTAGGAACATATTGGAAGCAAAGTAGTTATTTTAGGTTATTTGTTTTCCTTAATCCATTGCTTTGTTTGAAATGTTGTGGGGTTTTTTTGGTTGTTGTTTGCCTGTTTGTTTTTAATTTTTTGATAAACAAAGTTAAAAAATTGAAAAAAAATCAGTAGAAAAAATGGGAGTAAAAACTAAATGACAAATAGGGTGGGATGGGGGGATGGTTTGGGTATTCTCTTTTCACTTTTATTTTTTATTCTTATTCTGATTCTTTCTGATGTAAGGAAAATGTTCAGAAATAGATTGTGGTGATGAACGCATAACTATATGATCATACTGTGAACAGTTGATTGTATACCATGGATGACTGTATGGTTTGTGAATATATTTCAATAAAACTGAATTAAAAAAAAAAGAATTATATATCATGATTATGTGGAATGTATCACAGGTATGCAAGGGTGGTTCGACATAAAAAAATCAATTAGTGTCATACGCCACATTAATAGAATAGGGGAAAGAAACCACATGATCATCTCAATTGATGAAGAAAAGGCATTTGACAAAATCCAGCACCACTTCTTGATAAAAACACTCAGAAAACTAGGAATAGAAAGAAATTTTATCAACATAATAAAAGTCATTTATGAAAAACCCACAGCTAACATCATACTCAATAGTGAAAGACAGAAAGCTTTCCCTCTAGGTTTTGGACCAGACAAGGATGTCCACTATCATCCTTTTTATTCAACATTGTACTGGAAGTTCTAGCCAGAACAATTAGTCAAGAAAAATAAATAAAAGGCATACCAACTGGAAAGGAAGAAGTAAAACTTTCCTTATTTTAAGATTACATGATTCCTTATACAGAAAATCCTGAAATATCAACAACAAAACTACTAGAAATAATGAACAAATTCAGCAGTGTGGCAGTGTATAAGATCAAGATATAAAAATCAGTAGTGTTTCTGTATACTACTAATGAACCATCTGAAGAGGAAGTCAAGAAAAAATTCAATTTTCAGTAACAACTAAAAGAATAAAAAATCTAGGTATAAATATAAGCAAGAATGTGAAGGATTTATGCACAAAAAACTACAAACATTGCTGAAAGAAGCCAAAGAAGACTTAAATAAATGGAAGAACATTCAGTGTTCATGGATTTGAAGACTAAATATTGTTAAAATGTCAGTCTACCTAAAGTATTTTACAGATGCAAATCAATTCCAATACACATAACAAGAGCCCTCTTTGCAGAATGTAATTAACTCCATAGCAGAATGTGGCTAAAAGTGGTACAAGAATAAAATTTTTTTTAAAGAGGCAAAAAGCTTATATCCAAGTTGATTGAAGCTCTCCAACTCAATAATAACAAGACAAATAACCCAATTAAAAATGGGTAAAGATTTAAATTAACAATTTACAAAAGAAGATATAAAAATGGTCAATAACCACATGAAAAGTTCTCAAAAGGAAATGAAATTTAAATCACACTGAACTATTAAGACAAAAGTACCAGTATAGAAAAATTTTTAAAAAACTGGTAATACTAAGTGAGGAAGAGGATATGGAGCAACTAGAATTCCTGTATATTATTAGCAGTTATGTAAAATTGTATAACCACTTTGGAAAAAGTTCTGGCAGTTGCATATAAAACTATACATATCCTATGACCCAGGAAATTCCACTTCTTGGTTTTCACTGAAGAAAAATGAAAATAAATGTTTATTAAAAGCGACTTGTACATTAAAACTCTTAGAAGCTTTATTCAAAATAGTTAAACACTGGGAAGAACCCAGGAGCCCATCAATAGAGAACTGGGATAAACAAATTGTAAGTGCAATTATACAACAGAATACTACTCAGAAAATAAAAGAACCAAACTTCTGACACTTGAAATATCATGGATGAATCTAAATAAAATTATACTGAATTAAAGAAGCCTTACAGAAACAATTGCATGCATTATGATTCTATTCATTAGAACTTCCAGAACAGGCAAAAGTGATTTATGGAGAGAAAAAAAACAGACATATGATTTCCTTTATGGACACAGTTTGACAGGAGTTGACTGGGAAAGAGCATGAGGAAAATTTCTGTAGCTATGATTCTATATTTTTACAAGAGTTTAGCTAACACCGGTATATGCATTTGTCAAAATTCAGTGAATGTACACTTGCAATTTGTACATGTCATTGTATGGAAATTTTACTTCAAAAGGAAAAACAACCATAATCAAATATTAAACTCTACTATATGCTTGTTGAAATATTTAGCAGGGAGTACAATGGTGCCTGCAATATAATTTGAAATACATAAAATATAATATGGATGGATGGATGGATGGGTGGATGGATAGATGGATGGATGGGTGGATAGATGGGTGGATGGATGGTGGAAGGAATGGAGAGATGGAAAACTATATTACAAAAACAAGTATATTAAAATGTTAATGGGTATATGTATTTATGTATATCTTAATGGACCTATGGGTCTAGGTGTACATTAATGAATATAAGAACATCCACTATAAAATTCTTTAAACTTTGATGTATGTGCCAAAATGTTTATAATAAATTGAGAAAAATGAACTGCATATATCATGTAAGTAGCGTAGAATATAATCATTTTTGAGGCTATTTTGAGAAAGCATATATAAAACCTAATAAAGTGCTTTGCCCTGTACAAGATTTTACATACACACAACAAATGTAACTTTTCACCTCATACTGGATTTAGCTGCTTTATGGGTACACAATTCTAAAATATACCACTCTAGGACGATAAGCAGCATTAAACAGTTTTTAATGTAATAAAATTCACTATTTGAGGCATAGGCAGTATGGTATAGTTTTGAAAGCAAGCAGACCTATTAGTGTGTCAGCATCATCACCTACTTATAACTCTAGAGAAGTTATTATTTCAGTGAACTTATGATTCTTCATCAGTAAAATGGAAATTAAGGAACATCTGCTTTATAGGAATATTGTAGGAAATAAGAGATAACTAATGAAAAACACATAGAAACAATGTCGGCTTCCTTCCTTCCTTAGTTTGTCAGCATATGCAGTCTGTGTAAATGATCAATATGGTTATGTCATTAGGTTCATTGTATTTTTGTACATTTGTTGGGTGGGGGACTCAGAGGGGCATTTTTTGTTTTTTATTGTTTGTGCGGTTTTTCAGCTAATAGGCCAGAGTGTTGATTCTCCACTAGAGTTGCCATCCTGCTTCACGTAAGACAACTCCTCATGATTTTAATGTTTGAGGCTCTGAGGCAGAGCAATTTTGTGTAAGAATGAACCAAAAGAAAACAGTGAAAATTAAAAATAAAAAATTGTGAAGAGGGCTAATGAAGAAAGTTAATTGGAATTATTTAGCTAACATAAGATGATTTGACAAAGTCAAGTCAGTTTACTCTTCAATAAAACTTGGTCTGATATGCAATTTAAATAACTTTCAGAAGTTACTTTAAAAATCATGGTTTTAAAATTCCACTGGTTCACAAAGCAGTAATGTATTCATCTTCTTGGAATGATTTCATGGAGTTAGTCTTCTAAGACTAGTTGGAAGAGTAAGAATTCTGATAATGTTTAGGTAACAATGAATTGAAGAAATCACTTCATTGGTGGTGTTGAGAAAAACTGAGATAGTACAGATTACTAAATCTTTAATACAACGAATCTCAATCGAACTTACTTTGTTCTTAAAAGGTGAAGTATGAAGGTTTTTCTACTTAGCTTTATTTCATACAATACTTCTTCTTCATAAAGTTCCTGCAAAACAATATTTATCACATGACTTAAATGTGTTGAGGGTGGTGAGAGGGTAGAGGAGGAAGTTACAGATCTCCCACAGCCTACCCAGCAGTCCTTTCATGCAAAATGGTAAATACTAACAAAACTGAATTTATAAGAGAGCCAATATTATAAAGAAGATCTTACTTTCAAGTTTTTTTTAAATTAAAATTTTCAAAAGGCCTTTTCCCCTAGTTAGAATGGAAAAAAAATGGAAAAATACATACTATTCCCTCATATAGAGATGTATCATTTATTCTATGTCCTTGCAGCCCCTTCATGTATCTTTTGTTTATGTATTTTGACAATTTTGTGTATATTGCTTTACACTTTATTTTTACATTAGCATTAAATAGTGACCATTTTTTCTATTCCATTAAATTTTCTTTTATAGCTTATATTTTATGGCTTCAAAGCCTTGTACAATGTGAATGAAACTTCATTTACCTAATATGTATCAATTGTCTAAAATTGAATTTAAAGCGTTCACTGTGTTAGACAGAATTGCATTGTCAGCAATACGATAAAAAAAAATGTAAACCTTTTAATAAATATTGCCAGATAACCCTACAGAAAGGAAGTACAAATTTAGAACCACACCAGCAATTTATAGTGGTTCCTATTTCCTTGCATTCTTACTAGTAATAGATATTATCATTAATAAAAGGCTTTCAAATAATGAAATAAGTAACTTTGTGATGAATTGTTTTCCTTGATGACCACTGAGATTGCTAATTGTTTTTCTTCTATTTAGTTAGTTACTTGTAGTTCTTATATGGTTTCCTAATTCATGCATGCCTTTTTGCTATTGTCTTTTGTGGTATTTTATTTTTTATGACTCATAAGAATTCTTTATAATTTAGGGTTCAGAGTTGTTGGTCATATATGCTACACATTCCTTTAGTTAATTGTTCATTCATTTATTCAATAGCTATTACTTCAGGCATAGTGATAATATGGAAAATATAATGATCACAAAACAGAGGTCACTGACCTCATGGAAGCCACAGTTTGACAAAGAACCTCAGATAAAAAGCAAATGTATTTCAGTGTGCAAAACATGCAAAACATCATAATAGAAGAAATCTAAGGACTGTGCCAGGGCTAGCGAAAGAGCAGTCAAGGCTAAGGAACAGCACATGCAAAGTTACTGCTTTGGGAAGAGGTCTGCATTCCCAGAATTTGTTGGAGCAAAGCACTAATTATTATTCTCCAAGACCAAATTAAAGACCTAAGGTTTATAATGCAAATGCCTAATGATAAATATCTAAGGACATTCATCTACTGTCTTTTATAATAGTTGGGAATTGAAAACCAACTAATGTTGGAGCTTGTTTGCCATCATTTGCATTATCTGTTTTCTACAATAACCTTTTTTTTTTTACTTTTAAAGATAGTTTTAAATATTTTTTAATGTGAACACTTGAATAAACACTCTTCCAAGTAACAAGCCAAACAGGCCCTTTTGGCTTGTTGACCAACTTTTCTGCTGAATTTGTAAAGCAAACAAACCTACAAATCAGATCACTGGGAAAGCAAAATACTTGGGGATTTAATTCCAAGGGCACCAGCTCAGAACAAATGAGGTTGCCTTAAATCACTCTTGAAAGACGGTCCATGTTGTTGGTGGAATTCCTCACGTAAATTGGGAAATTTAAATGTCATCCCCTAAAACCTGGACTTTATTCCTTCTCATTTCCTAATTGATTGAAGAGTTGCTTTCCATAATCCCCACCCGCTTCTCAAAGCACTTGCCAAAAGCTGAGTGAGTCCTCAAGTTTGTTTCTGATTTGGAGTCAGAGGTAGCTTTCTTATTGCCTTGTGAAAACAATAAATTGTACTTACTAAATCAAAAGTATTGATCTACCTGGTTTGTCTTCTCAGAAACTGTTAGTTAATAAAGACTTGCTTTTTTTTTTTTTTTTTTTTTTTTTTAAGTTCAGGCAATCACTGTTGAAAATGTTGAAAATAAAAGGCAAAAAAAAAAAAAAAGACAGTTTCCACCAAAAATAAAAAATCTGTACCGGTATGTCAGGTTCATGGGTTTTCTCAGTATCTCTCTTCTGTATCAGAGGAAGCCTTTTAGGATAAACCAGTTCTTGGCCCTCTACTCCAAGGATTACTTGTTCTGAAAGGAAAAATAAGGGAGAAATACATCTCTCTTTAATAATCATCCAAAGTGAATGAAAACCAGAATTGTTCTCATAGGGTTCACTGGCTCCCAATTACAACACTATGAAATATCATCCCCACTTTAGAGAATAGGAAATTGAGGCTAATATTTACAGATTAGGAAGATATAAGCAAAACTGGAAAGTAGGGAAAGAAATAGCAGTGTCCCTGAGCTTCTTTAATAATTGCACTTTATTCTGCAATTATGATCTTTATCTTATTCTCCTCCTGCCTAGCTCTGGATTCTTCCTTGTGTGACAACCTGCCACTGGAATGGACTGTTTCAATGTAAATTACTGAATTTTTCTCTCCCAGGGACATTTGCATTTGAAGTCTTACCTCCCATAGATATACAAAAGGTATTTATGCATTAACAGAATCTTAGGTACTCTTGAATCAGTCAGTGTTAAACATAATACCCTTCTCAGCTCCTACTGAGTTGGTAGTCATCTGCTAGGTGAGCCTTGCTTAATTACCGTGTGGCAGTTAAGGAATGATCTAGAAAGACATGGGGTTTCCGAGCCCGCTCTGAGCTTGAATCAAGATTTTACCAATTTATTAGCCGTATTATGAGGAGTAGCATATCTCATCTCTCTGATGTGTAAATATTAATCTCAATTTTCTCATCCATAAAATGGGGACTTTAAACAAGTCTAACATACAACATGATACCTGCTACATATTATGTACTCAAGAAATGTCCCCTCCTTCTCATTGTGTGTCAGAGTGTTTAAGGTTGTATGACATTTCATAGAGTCGTAGAATCTCAAAGTTAGCAATAATCTAGTCCAAAACCTATGCTGGTTTTAACGCTCTTATCAACAGCCTTGACAATGGCCATCAATCTCTCTCACAAGCGAGTATCACATTTTATTTCCAAATTTCCTTGTACTGGAGATTGTCCCACAATCTTAGTAGGTTCAACTGAAACTCTCTGCGTGTGTCTTCCCCTCACTAGTACTCCAGTCCTTACTCTACCTTCTGGAGCTACAAATTAAAAATCAGGTCTTGCTTCTATATGATAGTTTTCAAATATTTGAGGATAGCTCTTTTCCACATCTGTCTCAAATTATGACCTTCCAAGCTGTTTCAACTGCCAATTGCTGCTCTTTAAATTGTGGAATCTGATCTTGAAGATGCCTGAAAAATATGACTTCATCCTTTGAAGGTGAATGACTTTTAGATTAGTAGGCCTCTGGAAAAGATACTGAGATTCTCTCTATAATCTAGCCTCTTAATGTTGATGAAGAACTGAGCCCTAAATATACATCAAGTGCTTTGGTGAGGGTTACAAACTATTTAGTAGCAGAGTTAGTGCAGAGATGCCTTTTATACTGGGGATGTTTTTCAGACAATATGCCATCCCTATAAGGAAAATCATTTTGTACTTTTAGTTATCAAACAACTTCTAGTTTAGTTTTTGCTTTTTCTTTTCTTTTCTTTTCCTTTTTTTCTTTTCTTTTCTTTTTTTTTTTTTTTTTTGACATTCTGTAGTTATGATATGAGTAGCATTTTATTTATAGACCACTGGCTCCTAGGTATCTCAGTTTAGGCAGGACAATTACACTTACCTAGCACTGAACTATGCATAAAAAGTCAGATGGACAGCCTAAAAATAAGCTTAATTACAACCAGTCTGATCCTGGCAGATTGTTAAACCAGTCTTCCTAGCAAATAAAGTTGGATTTGCTTTCTAAATATGTTTTGTTTTGATTCTTGGCATAAAAGAAATTCATGGTAATTAGAGAAAAAGACAGAAAATGCAGGCAAGAGGGAAAACCACCTGAGCATTTCTGTGTATTAAGCTGGATCTCTTGAAAACTGTTCTAGAGTATGTTGACCATATGTTTGACGAGATGGTCACTCAAGTCCCTTCCAATTCTAAATTCTGTGGTTTAAACCACACTACTACTCAGTACCATTTCAATTAATCAGCAACATATCCATTAAAATGTAATTTTTTCAATTCTGATTTCTGAGCTTCCAGATAAAAAAGAATAAGAAATCTCATTCTGGACACTTTTTCAGAGTAAATTTTTAAAAAAGAGAAGGTATTTTTTACATGCTTTTTTTTCAGATTGGGGGCATAAATTTCAAATATCTAAATTTTCAAAGTAAGGAAAGTACTGTCTTCAGCCTTTGAGCCGTATCAGATTTATAGAATTGTAATTTGAATGTCTACTCCTAGCATCCCCTGAACCATGTACAGCTTGGCTGTAAGACAGTTAGAATTTTTTACTTAGATTTTGCAGAGAAATATATATATATATATAGTCTTTGCATATACTAGACTAGGATTATTTTTAATTGAAATACTGTAAAACATTAATTAACCAGAACCCCTACCTAAAAGATAAATACTGTGATTTTGGAGAGGAAAAGCAAGTCATAAACCAATAAGCTGATCACATATATTTGGTCCAAAGAAAGTAATTTCAAAATGTACTGAGTTTTTCATAGTTTAATCCAATCAGGTACATCTATGACATCTCCAGTTCTTAAAATAATCAATAACATGTTGCATTGTAGCTATTAATTCTTTTTTATAATTACCTTTAATAGCGATGGAGTTGGAATGCAATCAAGAACTTCCCTCTACACCTCCCAAACCAAACAAAAGCTTAAATCAGTCTGCCCTCTTGTAAAACAAAATTTGAAAGGAATAGTCTCTACCATGTCTCTGCAGCAATATTATTGCATCGGTTATTGGCTCAACAAAGCATTAATATGGAATTAATTATTGATGA
Source organism: Choloepus didactylus (assembly GCF_015220235.1). NCBI lineage: Eukaryota > Metazoa > Chordata > Mammalia > Pilosa > Megalonychidae > Choloepus > Choloepus didactylus. Next base: position 29,329,056 of record NC_051326.1, on the reverse strand, counting down.
AGACGAAAGCTTTTATTTCCTCTGCTGTCTGTATTTTCCTTTTTTTGAATGTTTAGTATTTTTATACTTAAGTTTAGCCAACTACGAAGACCCCCCACCACCACCACCACTGCAGCAATTGAGGGTGAACATTACCAAGGCCACTCTCACCATAATGTTCTCAGCAAAAACATCAATGACTATTTAAGTTTTTATCATTTACAAATTTAAACTTTGTGGCTCATAACATCAGAAGAAAACCCTGTTAAAAAGATTAAATATACCTTTAAATTGAGAAATGAGTAAAATCATCAAAAATGTACACCCGGGAAACATTCTGAATTATTCTGGTAGAAGAGAGGCACATGTGCTTGAGAAAAGATGTATGCAGTTCTTCAACTTTGCTTCCACTGCAAGGATGAAGAAATTAACCAAAAAATGAGCAGTTTTAAGCCAGCACAGGAAATGCTCCTTGATCACATTACACAATTTGTTAGGTGCTTGAGGCTAAAACCTGGAGGGTGAACATCCTGTCCTAATTAAGGTCAACCACTGAGATCGTGGAGCTGGAGGTGGGCTGGGAGTCGTTTCTGCTTCATGCCTAATATAAATATGACTTCCTGATGCATTAAACATTCAAAAGTGAAAAAAATCATGACTGTCAGAAAAAAAAAATTATTGAAGGGTATTTATAAAACTTTGGTTGAAGAAAGTGTTTCTACTCAGAATACCACATGCAGAAAACATAAAAGAAAATTTGGTAAAATGAACTAGATAGAAATATTCAAAACTTATATGTGTCATAAACCATAAATAAATTAAAATTAATAGATAAACAAAAATTCATAAATATATGCAATGTATATAATAAAAGTGGAGGGCAGTATCTTTATAATGGGAGCTCTTTCAAATCAATACAAAAAAGAAATGCAAATAGACAAATGTGCAAAGGACCTGTATAAGCCTATCTATATGTCCATGTTATATTGTTATATTAGAGAATATATCCTTCTTTCAATATAACCGTTTTACACGTTTGGGATTCTATCCTCTCTTCCCATCTCACATTATCAATTATACTTCTAAACCAATGTTGGTAAACTAGAAGCTTGCCTTTTACATTTAAACCAGTTCAATTCTCTGCATTTTTTAAAATTAAAGTCTGAATATTTAAAAATTTTTAGCCTCTGTTAACATATATCATGTCTGTGCATTTCTGCTAAAGTCTTTTCAATGGCTTTCCATCCCAGCGTAATAGCCCAAGTCCTACACGAAAGTCAAAGCATCTACATAATCTATCCTGATGCCCCCTGATTTTATATCTGACTGCTCTCCTCCTCACTCATTCTGATCCTATCATCCTGTGCCCTTCTGTTTATTGAACATGCCAAGCACATTTCCCTTCAGGGGCTGTGCTTGCCATTCCCTCTGCCTGAGTTGTTACCCTCTTGGACAGCTGCATGTCTCATTTCTCATTCCCTTCATCTCTCTACTTAGCACCATGCCAGTAAGGTCTTCTCCGAGCACCTTATGCAAAATAGATATGGCCACTTCCACCCTGACACTTCTAAAGCCCTTGTCACTTTGCATTAGTCACAATCTGTATTGTTATATTTACTTATTCATTTATTTATTTTTTATTGCCTGTCAGCCCTCCTTAAAATGTAAGCTCTATGAGGGCAGAGATTTTGCAAGTTTTATTCAAGGCTGTATTCTCAGTGCCTAGAACAGAAAGTTGTTGATAGATTTTTTTAAATTTATTGAGGTGAAATTAACATAAAAAATTAATCATTTCAAAGTGAACAACTCACTGGCATAACATTGTGCACCCACCACCTCTATCTAGTTCCAAAACATGTGTATCACCCCAAAAGGGAACCTTATAACCATAAAGTGGTTACTTCCTTTGTCTTGCATCCCCTGAGCCCCTGGCAATCACCAATCTGCTCTTTGTCCCTATACATTTACTTATCTGGACATTTCATGTAAATGGAATCATATAGTATGTGACTTTTATGTCTGCTTTCTTTTTCTTAGCATTATGTTTTCAAAGTTCATCAAGGTTACAACTTGTATTAGTATTTCATTCCTTTCTATGGCTGTGTAATGTTCCATTGTATGCTGGAAGTTTGCTAGGCTGCTGAAAGCAGATACCACGAAATGGCCGGCTTTTAACAATGGGAATTTATTAGCTTACAGTTTGAGGCTGTGAGAATACCTAAATCAAGGCATCATTAAGGTGATGCTCTCTTCCCAAAGACCAGCTGCCAGTCATCCTCAGGTCCTCTGCCACATGGCAAGGCATATGGTGGCATCTGATGTTCTCTTCCTTCTCTTCCAGGTTTTGTTAACTTCAGCTTCTTGCTTCCATGTTTTTTTTTTAATTTATCTTTGTTCATACCAATTATAAAGAACTCCAGTAAGAGATTTAAGAATGATCCTGAATGAGATGGTTCACACCTTAACTAAAATAGCCTTATCAAAAGATCCTGTTTACACCCACAGGAATGGATTAACTTTAATAACATACTTTTCCGGAGTACACATAGTTTTAAACCATCACACTCTATCCTCTGGACCCTCAAAACACATGTTCTTTCTATACACAAAATAAATTCATTCTATAACAATATCCCCAAAGCCTTAAGTCATTTCAGTAACAGTGTTAAGTACAAAGTCTCATCAAAATTGGTTGTAAGTGTGTGTCTGTCCTGGGGCACAATTCCCCTCTGTTGGTGGACCTGTGAAACTAGAGAACAAATTACATGCTTCCAATATAAAATCGAGGGACAGGAATAAGATAAGCATTCCCATTCCCATATGGAGAAATTAGAAGGAAAACAAGGTGAAGGGTTCCAAACAATTCTGAAACAGAACAGGGCATACTCTATTAGATTTCAAGGTCTGAGAGTCATCTTTAGAATGATGTTTTGTCCTGAAAGCCTGATGGAGCAGCAGTTCCACCCTTTCCAAGTGCTTGCTCAGTGGCCATGCTCTCCTCAAACCCTGGGATGAAGGCTCCAACCTCTGAGATCACTGGGGTGGTGGCCAGACTCTCTGCAATCTCCAGCAAACAGGCTCAAGCCTCTCAGAACAGTGAGGTGGCAGCCAAACTCTCTGCAAGTCCTTCTCCACCCTCTCTGAAGACTGGGATGGCAGCATCCTTCTTGAACAACGGAACAGAAGCACTGCCCTCTCCAAGTGCCCAGTCTTAATCACCCTTTCTGCACGCATGAGTGGGTTTGCTCTCTTGGTCCAAGAAAATGTCTTCGATCCACACCTCAACTTCCATGGTTCTGCCTTCAATCTGTCCCTTTTTTTTTGTCCCTTTTAAGTCCAGGCTGGCAGTGGTTCTGTTCAAACAGATGCAAATCAGTTTTGCATGTAGTACACAGAGATCCAAGCCATTAGACAAAAGAACTTTCCATACATCCTTTCTGCATAACTGCACTTCCGATCTTGACTTGCACTGAAATGACTGACTGGTTCAATGTTCATTTAAACCCTCACATGGAGCACTATTTTCTGGGAACTTGCTTTCCAGAAGCTCAGATATTTCCAAACCATCAATTTCTGGTTTCTTTGTGCCTAGGAGTTCAATTCTCAGCTTATCCCTTTCTTCTCACACTTAGCTGTAAGCTGCAAGGAGAAACAAAGCTGCACATTTCACTTGAAAATCTCCTCAGCTAAATATCCAAGCTTGTCACTTACAAATTCTGCCCCTTCCATCCAACAATAGAACTCAATTTTGCCAAGTTCTCTGCCACTTTAAAACATGGGTTGCCTTTCTTCCAGTTTGCACATTCATCATTTCTGTCTAAAGCCTCATCAGAAGTACCTTTAGCATCCTTATTTCTAAAAACAGTCTCTTCAAACAATCTAAGACTTTTCTACCAAATAGATCACAATTCTTCTGGCCTCTACCCATTAACCAATTCCGAAGCTGTTTCCACATTTTCAGTATTTGTAATAGCAGCACCCCACTTCTGGTACCAATATCTGTTTGAGCTTTCTAGACTTCTGAAAGCAAGTACCATGGAATGGATTGAATTTTAACAAGGGAATTTATTAGCTTACAATCTTACAATTTGCGGCTGTGGGAATGGTCAAATAAAAGCATCATCAAGGCAATGCTTTCTTCCTGAAGACCAGCTGCCAGCAACCCTTAAGTCCTCTGCCACATGGCAAGGCATATGGTGGCATATGCTGGTCTCTCCCTTCTTTTCTGGACTTCATTGATTTCAACTTCTTGCTTCTGTGGCTTTTTCTTTCTCTGTATTCATCCTGTTTAAAAAGGACTCCAGGAAGAGGATGAAGACTCATCCTGAATGAGGTGGGTCACACCTTAACCAATGTAACCTTATCAAAAGATCCTACTTACAATGGGTCCACACCCACAAGAATGGATTAACTTTAAGAACATGCTTTTCTGGGGTGTATGCAGTTCCAAACCACCACATATGCATTTCCCACAATTTGTTTATCCACTCATCTCTTGATGGACATTTTGCTGGTTTGAATAGTGCTGCTATGAACATGCAGGTGCATGTATCTAGGTAACTGTTGTCAATATTTTGGGCATATTTCTAGGAGTGGATATGCTGCATCTTATGGTAATTCTATTCTTAACCTTTGGAGGAACCGCCAAAGTGTATTCCACAAAAGATTAACAATTTTACACTCTCATCAACCATGTATGAGAGTTCCAGTTTCTCCACATTTTCAACAATACTTGTTATTTTCCACTTTTTTTTTTTAAATTACATCCATCCTAGTAGATGTGAAGTGGTATCTTATTGCAGTTTTGATTTACATTTTCCTAATAACTAATGATGTTAGACACTTTCTTTGTGCTTATTGGTCATAATATATGTTCTTTGGAGTAATGTGTATTCAAATCCTTTGCCTGTTTTTTAGTCAAGTTGTTTGTCTTTTTGTTGTTGTTAGTTCTCTATATATTATGGTACAAGACCCTTATCAGATATATGACCAGCAAATGTTTTCTCCTATTTGTGTAGGTTTTCCTTTCACTTTCTTGATAATGTCCTTTGATGCATAAACGTTGTTAATTTTAGTTCATTTTATCTATTTTTTCTTTTCTTGGTCATGCTTTTGGTATCGTATCTAAGAAACCATTGTCAAATCCAAAGTCATGAAGATATGCCCCAATATTTTCATCTAAGAGATTAATGGTGTTAGCTCTTATATTTAGGTAATTGGTCCATTTCGAGTTAATGTTGTGAGCTAAAATACCAATAGATTTTTACTGAATGAAGGTATTTATACACTTAAGAACTTAGAGAAGTGCCTGGTATATAATAAGCATCCAATAAAAGTAAACTATGATAACTTTAGCCTTTAATTATAAAGAGGTTATATAGTACTGTAAATAAGAACACACATTTAGAGACAGACTGCCTAGTTTATTTCCTGGCCCTTATATTTTCTATCTATAGATGTTGGACAATATCTGATCACTCCTTGCCTCAGTCTTCTTATCTCCAAAAAGTGATAATAGCAATAGTATGTACTTCACTGCAGTTATTCTGAGGATTAAATGAGGTAATTTATTAAAGCATTTGGCTATTTGTGCATAATAAGTTATGTAAGTGTTGATTTTGTTTCTATTGCTATTACTGCTCCAACCTCATCTGCCACTATTGTCCCTCTCTCATTCCTTTCTTCCTTCCTTTCTCTTTCTCTCTCTCTTTCTTATCTAGGCTCTCTGGCTTTTTCTCATTATCCCAACATACCATGCTTTCCCCACCAAAGGGCTTCTGAGCATCCATGTTTCTCTACATTCGTCCCCTCTTTGTGGCAAATTTAATTCCTCATTCTTCAAGTATCAGTTCAAGAGTCATTTTTTCAGGAAAGTCTTTCCTAAGTTCTGAGTATAGGTCAAGTTTATTTGTGGAACAGAGTTCTGCTCCTTCTGAAAGTTTATGTTGGTGGTGTATCATATACCTATAAGTCTACCTGTTTGAATACCTGCCTCCTCTAATAAACTGTAAGCTCCAGAAAGCAGACTGTGCTTGCTTTTGCTTACTCTCCTACCATAAACCTAGCAGTGTCTTGCATACAGACACTATACTCAATATAAATTTGTTGAACGTATGACTCAACTAATTTGCAAGATTATTGCCTAATTACATCCTCACACGTTTCCCCTTCTAGACACTTTGAAAGTATAATTGGAGAAGCTTTAATCCAAATAACAATCTCTATCAGTAGAACTTCTGATGTTCTTTCAGATAAATATAAAAGGTAGTTAAAGCCTATAGGGTCTATTCAGTGTATTTGATCCCTCACCAAACAAACACTTATCAAATGGAAATCAGCAGCTTCCTTCACAGCTACAGTTGAAAAAAGTAGTTAATCTGGGTGATGGGAACTCTATTGAGTTTGCCTTTGATATACAGTCCAGATTGTGGAAAACAGAACAAACCAATTTTTAAAATGCCAACCATGGAATCTCAATAATTTTTTTTCATACCATGTTAAATGATACGATTTTAAGGCGTTTGTCTGATGTCTTGGGCAAGTTATAGTTAGACTAGCTTTCTGAGTTATATGAAATATTAGAAATCGTCATGATCTATGGTTAAATCAGGTAAAACAAACAAGATCATTTGAAAAGGAAATCCACAAAAAAGTTGATGTAGCTAACTCAAGGCACATAGTTAGTGGAAATCTGGGATTAAAAGAAAATTTCTGCCTGCCTAGCTCTGTGTTCTTTCTTTTTATTGTAGACATCGCCTCTCTTTCTTTTTTTTTTTTTTTTAAGGTTAATTTCCATTTATTTATTTTTTCCAGAGAGGGGTTTATTTTAGTCTGTAAAGACTCAGCTCCTTACATGGATTCTGGCAGAGGTTGTGGGGCATCCCCGCAGGTCCAATTCTGGGTGGGGGTGTTAGGTCCTTCCCGGCTTTAGAGAAAGGTTTCTGATGACCTTGTTGTGAATGGCACAACTCACATAGTAACGTAGTTTCGCACACAGCTTAGGAAGCACATAAGCATGGAACGCACTTTCTTGGGAAATGTTCCTCATGGCTGCGGCCTCGACTATGTTTCCAATGAGGAGCTTCTTAAAGGCCGTGTCCTGCGGCGCACAGCTGGCACAGGTCCTTCAAGGAATGGGTTGCATGTGGCTGCGGCTCCTTTTGGCAAGACCGTTGTTCCTTCTTTTCTTTGTTATCTTGGAAGGAACACTCTGTGCATCTCTTTTATGAAGGCAAAAAACATGTTCTTCTTTAGCCCAAACACTCTGTAATCAATTTTTTGACCATAGACAGACCATTATCCCTCAGATCTGTCAGATCACTAGTGTGGGATGGTGGAAAAATGAAAATTTTATAAATAATCTATAATTTATACTCACTGCCAGGTCAAAACCCTCTGTGTCCAAATTAATGTGAGCTCCAAAGTATACAAAGCTTTTTTTTATTAAAAAAACACCATGAACCCTGAAACACAGTTCAATATCAAAGGGACTCTGTGGAATCCAGATGTCAGACAAAAGCAGACTTTAGAGAATGATTAGACCAGAATGAGAATGCTCCCTTCCTTTCTGATTTCTCTGCTGCAGATCAGCGAAGCAACTTCTTATAGAAGGCTTCCAAGAGCAGTTTTGAGGTTGTAGTTTCTTGCCTTCATTCCTTATTGCCACTGGGCTCTTTACAAAGTAATCAACCAGCAGTATTTATTTCGGAGGACTTTGCAGCCTGGTGCAGAGCTTGGCTTTTTTCTCCTTTTGACTTCCTTCATGACACAGATCCTGCTTCAGGCTCTCTCACCTAAGATTCTCTCTCTGTCTATCTCTCTGTCTCTCTTTATCCTTCACTTCCTTTCCCTCTCTCCTTCTAGCTAGTAATTTGGAGCACAAGTCTTCAGACCAGCTTGCGGACTTTAAAGAAATGAATTCACAATGGAGGATGCCCAGGAAGGGTGACAGATGATAAAGAACACATTTGAGTCAGAAGCAAAAGTGGTGTACTTTGCAGCCCTATAAAGCTTACCCTTTACCAACTTTGCAAAGAGAAATATGAATATAATATGCAATAATAAATTCAAAGTGAATGAAGAAAAGTATCTTATTCCAATTATAAGAGAAATAGTGAAAACTTTAACTAGAAATACTGAGATACAAATTAGCATTTTCTGCCAGACTTTCAAAGAAAATCATTATAGTGTACTCCAAACACACATTGATCAGAACTTTTAATTCTCTTTGTAAATTCAGAGGCTGATTTCAGTCCATTAATTATGTTTTATGTGCACTAAAAAGAACACTATGTTCAAAATCAAGAGCTCTGTGTTCTCCTGTGACTAAGTCAGCTACCTTTTGCAAGTCACTTATTTCTCTGGGCCCAATGTTGTATTTATAATTGGATTTGTTAGACTGTTTGATCTCTAAGTTCCTTCTAACATCAGGATGTTATGCTTCTATGAGTTTTCTGAATTATTTTTCCCTTTCTTAGACCTTTGTCATGGCAAGAAGAAATTTTAACTTGCCAGAATAATGAAAAATTCAGGATTTTAAAAAGTCATTATCATATTTTCCTTTTTCAACCACACATTTATCAGTTAGTACACATAGTAAATGTCATGTCATAAAAGCAAGAAGAACATAAAAAAATTAACTCATGTATTTCTTGCCTTCACTTCAACTTAGTTTTATAACAGCCTTACGAAATACCACTAAATTCAGTAAGGTCAAAATGGTTTAAGCAACAAAGACTTAAAGCCAAATGGTAACAAGGAATGAAATGCAATATAATTAGATTTCTCCCTGTTGGGTAAGTAGGCCCAAGATAATAGCATTCATAGTTCCATTTATAAATCCCATATTCCTACAGGGCTACTTCACACCTTGTCCTTACTCCTCAATCATCCAACGCCTCCTCCCCTCTTCCCAATCTCATTGATTACCTTGCTTGCTAGTTCACTGAAGTAATAGAATCAGAAAACAATCAGAATAGAGCTCTTACAACTTCTCACCACATCTACCACCCTCCCTTTATCAGTGTCTGTATTATATAACTATTTTCCTATAGGTATGTATGAGTTGACCATGTGCCTATTAAATGCAAATACCTGCTCTTGTGCATTAGACCCCAGCTTCTTTCCCCTGTTGAAGCACATCATTGCACCAATTGGTCCATTCTCCTGCATCTTACCTTATCTCTCTGATCTGGAACACTTCCATGATCATAAAAACAAGCTGTAACTTCTTTCATCTTTAAATAAACAATAATAACTTTCTTGATCTCACATCTCCTTCCTTCAACCCTAACATTTTTCTGACCCTTTTATAGCAAAATTCCCTAAAAGAGTTGTCTATAATCATGTCACTAGTTCTTTACTTCATTCTCTTTCATTAAGTAACTACAATCAGGCTTTTGTACTCACTTTTCTACTGAAACTGCTCATCAAGGTCACCGATGATCTCCATACACTAAATTCAATGGTCAATTCTCAGTATTGACTGCATTTGACCTATTGGTAGTGTTTTCCTTGTTATTTGATGTTCTGTGCTTTTTTAAAAAAATTTTATTGAGATTGTTCACATACCATACAATCATCCAAGGATCCAAAGTGCACAATCAATTGCCCACAGTACCATCACACAGTTGTGTGATGTTCTGTTTTTAATACACTTTCTTTACTTGACTCCCAGCCCTGACTTTCCTCCTCCTTCATTAGCTGCTCCACTCATTTCTTCTCATGCTCCAGTCTTTTAAACATTTTAAAGTCCCAGGACTCACTCCTTAGGCTTATTCTCTTTTCAATTTATATTTATTTCCTTGAGGAATCTCATCAAATCACATATCTTTTATATCATAGCTATGCTGTAGATTGTCAAAGTCACACAGCCCAAATATATTTCCTTGACTTCAGTTCCCATTGGCATCTCCATTTTGATGACCAACAGACATCAAAAATTTAATACCGACAAAAACCAAACTCCTGGTTTTCATCCCTAAACCCATTCCTTCAAATCTCTTCCCCATCTCAGGAAATGGCAAAGCTGTCCACATAATTATTCAAGTCGACTTGAATAGTCCTTGACACCTCTCTCTCAGATCCCATACATAATCTGCCAGGAAATCCCTTTGACTTATCCTTCAGAGTATACTCAGAATCTAACCTCTTCTCATCAACTGCACTGCTACCACCCTCAGCAAATCTGCAATCATCTGTCACCTGGATTACTGCAATATCCTATTAATCCATTTCACTCTTTCCATCCTTGTCTCTCCTCATAGTCTGTTCTCCCAAAGTAGTCAGTCATCTTTTTTAAAATGGAAGTAACACTTTGTCATTCCTCTTTAAATTCTCAAATGATTCCTCACCTATCTCTGAGTAAAGCTAAATTCCTTGTAATAATCTACAAGGCCCTACGTGATCTGGCATCCTGCTACTTACTTCATCGCTTACTCTTTCTTCCCCACAGCTCAGTTCTTTTCAGCTACTCTGTTCCTCTTACACCCAGAACAAACATGCCAGCATGCTGTCACATCAGGGCTCTGTCCTCATGACTCTATCCCTCACTGCTTTTAGTTCTTTGCTCAAATGTCACCATTTCAGCAAGGCCTTCCCTGCCCACTCTATTTTAGATTGCACTCCTCTTCACACACATAAATCTCAGCATTCCTTATCCCCCTTCCCACTTGGATTTTTTATCATAGCATTTCTTAGCATCAGACAAATGAAAACTTTTATTTATATATTTGTTTTATATTTGCACTGAAACATAATATATAGATTTTTGTTTGTTATTCAGTGTTATATCCCCAATGTCTAGAACAGTACCTCATATATTGTGGAATCTCAATATTTTAGTGTAAATTAACCATTTCTTCAAGGGTAGCTGAGACTCTGGCCTTTTCTGCCTCTCTAAAGATGATTTCCTAGTAGCATGGATGACCAACTATGAGTAGGGATAACTAATCATGTCCAGCCACTGTTCATAAAATATTTTAAGATCATCAACTGAAAAAGAGCAGGGGTTTTATATTCAGCCAGGTGATCATTTGTTTGGTTTCTCAGTTCTTGGTGTCCCTGCTCCTTTTATTGGCACCCCTCTGTGAATTCTCCTACGCAGCTTTCTCTCTTTCATCCTCCTACACTTGAGGCTGAAACCTCTTTTTAAGGTTGACTGGGCAGAATTCAAAGTCTACTTGTTAGTCTTTTGTAATTCAATCATAGTCATCATTCTGGCCACCCTTCTCCTCCAATTTAACCAATATCATAAACCACTCTCTGGGACAGGGACTCTCCCAGAATATCTTTTCCAAACTCACAGTCTCCTGAAGCCTCTGTTACCCACCATAGTAGAAGTGCCTTCCCACCCTGACTCCTAAAACTCTACCTACCTCTGCTCCACAGTCTGTTACATTTTTGTGTGAGCACCTTTGAGTGAGTTCTGTCTCTTTTCTCTTCTTGCTATTGTGGGCTAGAGGTAGTGAGCTCTGAGGATTTTAAGTTAATTTTTTTTATCTTAATAAAATGATATATATGAAGTTGCATGTCCTCTGCTTGTTACTGCTCCCAAACAGATGCAGTGCCAGGAATTACTACATTTTCATCTTATCTTCCCAAGTACATACAAGGTCTTTGAGGAGAGAGACCTTAGCTAACATCCATGTGTCCTCTGGAGGCTCTAACAACACCAGACTTTGCAGATTTGCACATCTACGTATCTCTAGAAATCAACAGATAGTAGTTTAAGAAGTTGATTAGTTGACCATTAATTTATTGTCACACAATAAATATGGATGAAAAACAGTACACACACACACACACACACACACACACACACACACACACACACACCAAACAAAAATTTCCCATACACTTCTCGTTTTCTTACTGAAAATTAGGGTTCCTTTGGGTCTTTGTACAGCCAGCCCAAAAACTCCTTAAAAGCCCCAGAATCACCTTTGACCAAGAACTATGGATCATGAATCTTTATGTGCTGGAGCCAAGGTCTTATTAATATTTTTAATCACCTAGTATCCATTATGCCTTTCCTTTAAAAATAGAAAGGTATTTGATAGCATCCCCACAGTCAGCCCATTCAAACTCTGTAGATTTCTTCCACCCACTATTGTACCTTCTGGCACAGCTTTATCTCCATGTGTCTGTGCCAGCAGCACTCCATTAATTATGGGTCAGAAGCTGGGTACAGTTCTCCAGCCTGTGCCAGGAACTCCCATGACCAACATTGTCTCCTCACAATGAGGAATCTGAAGGAGGAGATTTTGGCATCAAGAGATTCCTTAACTCAGAGTTCAAGTGCTTGACACAGGTTTGAAATTAACCCCACTACCTCAGGATGAGATAAAACCGATACACTGAACACTTATTTTGTCAGGCAATTGTTCATTCAGTTTTGGTAGTTATTATTGTAGCCATTTTACAAACGCAAAACCTGAGGTAACTAGCAAGTTACCTGCTCAAGGACAACCAGCCCATGGTGGAGATTTAAGGAAGCCCAATTCTTTTAGACAATTAAGTTATGAGGAATCCACTATTCTATTCTAGCTTTCACTTCTAAGCATGACAGAGAAATCTTATATCAGTGACAGAAAGCATCAAATAATTTTTTTAATTGCTCAAGATAGCCAGCACCTGCACAAGGTTCGAAATTAAGGAATCCACTCTCTACGAATGCCGTACCAAGATAAGTGAGTACACCCTGCTTTGTCCATGGTGATCCTGCTGCCTTCTCACGCCCATGAGTTTGCTCAGGTAGAAATTAAAGACTTTTACAATTTTGCTTCATCAAAGTTTCTTATTTTAGGAATCATGCTCCTTTATCTTTTATTATTAAGGGGAATTCACAAGAAAACTATTCACTATTCATTCTGTCCCTGTGAAGCCAGGAAACATTTTTTTTTTTTTAATTTATTGTTTTGCTTTGTTTTGTTCTCTTTTGTTTGTTGTCATGGTTTAAGCACGTCTAGCTGTTGCTTATTTGCTTATACCACTTCTCTTGCTGGACTTCCTCAGTTTCTTCAAACTTAATACCACATACTTGTAGAATTTGTATTACTCTTTAAAGCAGTGCAATACATATATATAGTATTAATGGAATGGCAAATTTGCCCAACAGTTGTGAACTCTCCAGGATAAAATTAAATTGCTTTTAAAATAATGTATATGAAGTCAAATCACATTTAAAACTCTGGCAGATTTCAGAAACTGGGTGCTCGATGGAAATATTTAACAATGCAACAAGTTCGATGTGATGGGAGAAGGAGGGTTGTATGAGATAAGGCTATCTACATAGGTTGGGGATGGCTTGTGTAGAGGCCAGTTTGCCAGAGTAAGTTTGGAATTTCTCACAAAGGCAATAGTTGCTGAAGACTTTTAACACAGACACAATGTTGTCAGACTTGACTTTAGAGTGTTAAAGGTACTAGGATGACGGATTATGGTAGGGAAAGGAGAAAATGGTTCTGATTGTGCCAAATCGTCTGACCAGGAAGAATAATTGTATCTTAACTTACTTTTCACTCACACTGATAAGTTTTACTCTCATTCCTCAGGCTCAAGGATTTCAATCCTAGGGGCTTTCCTTATTGGATAAAGGGTTTCCAACAAGGACAAAGGGTATCCTTGTTGGCTGTGCTTTAGCATGGAATAGTAAATGTAATGATTTCTAATCCATTACTTGGAAGATTACTCTCTGGTTTTCTACATAATTAAGAAATAAAATCTCATTGGTTTTCTTAAGCCAGGGGTGGAGAGACTATGGTCTGATTTTGTAAATTAAGTTTAATCAGAGCATTGCCACATCCATTTGTTTATATATTGTCTATAGGTGCTATCATATTACAATGGCAGAATAGTTACAGCAGAGACCATATGGCCAGCAAAGCCTAAAATATTCTTTAATATCTAGCCCTTCTCAGAAAAAAGTTTGCCAACACCTGTTTTAAGCAAAATTATTTTTATATTCCAATGTGACTTCAATGTGATTTTCCTTTTTTTTTTTTTTTTTTAGGTTTGGAAGAGTTTCAGTTTCAGATCACAAAAGAGATAAGTAATCAATAGTGTTTAGGTTGCTGAGAAAGATCCTGGGCTAACTTTTGATAATGCGTGCCTCTTAGGCTAGAGAAAAGTTGCTATAATATAAGAATGTCATCTGACACTGGACCCCCAATGGAAATAATTAGATTTTCTGTTCAGTCCTTTCTTACTTCATACATGACACTAAAAAATTGTTAGTACACAAAATAATATGATATCATCAGGATGTAATGGCACAAATGCATAGAAAATGCTTAGTGCTTGGGACATAGGAAAAGCTCAAAATATGTTCTTTTTATAACTTCTACTAAATTTTAAATAATAGCCTTCACTTGCTTTAAAAACTGGATTCCCTTAAGTAATCAGAATACCAGAGAAAACATGCCCTCTTAATATGGACTTTTCTCAAGTTTAGGCTGTTTGCCATCACTGAATAATAATAAAAAAATTTTTCCAAAGACTATATTTCCTCTCTAACTAACCTCTTACAAACTCAAATGTATGTGACAGCCATCATCACAAAAGACATTCTCTTCTACAAACTCTCAGTATGGGAACAGAGAATAAACTATGATGATTTTTAAATGGATATGGTCCGTACCTAACAGAGAGCCAGGCTACTCTTGAGGGTCACAACATCTGAATTTAGGAAACCAGTCCAGCTTTTGGCAACTCACCTGGGAGGCCTATTTTCATGTTCTGATTGAATTCAGCCCATTCCTTTCAGAGCCCTCTGGATAAGGTCACTTGGATAGCTGTAGGTCCTTGTCCTTCCTCCAATGAAATCAATGGCTTATACATTAACACATTAACAGATTTGTACACTAAGCCTTTAAAACATCATGACATAAGGAGGCAATTAAGGATTTTTTTTTTCTAAATCTGGAGAAGAAAGTTAGTAATACAAATGTTGAGATTCAGCAGCTAGACTCATATTATATATTACCGATCATATAAAATGTATATGATAAATTGTAATTAAAAAGAATATGTGAGCTTCAGACACTAAAGAGCAGCAGCAAGAGTTGTAGGAGACATCTCTGGTTTTAAATTCTTTATATTAAACACTTAAAGAGTCTAAGTGTAGATTTCCTGCTGTGATTTAGGCAGCAAGTGTCTGCACAAGTAACGAAGTCTAAAACCCCGACTCTGGTGAAGAACATGGTGATCAGCATGTACTGATCATGGAGTCAAGCAACCCACTCAGACAAGAGGGTACACTCAGGCTGGGGAAGAGTAGAGTAGCCTAGGTTCGTATAAAGAAATACATTCAAGATTTTAAGAGACTGTTCAAGCTGGGAAGAACTGTGTTCTTGAGGCAAGATCAATTCCATGCAGTCAGAACAGAAAAAAGTCAGTGGATTTTGTAGATGAGGATTATTTTAAAGCTAATGTTTACACAATATTTTTATGTGTAAGGGACCGTTTTATGTGCATTACATATATCAGGGTTTAATCCTCCTATCAACTCTTTGAAGAAGGCACAATTGTTATCCCATTTTACAGAAGAGGAATTGAGGTGTTTATGTAACTATTTCAAGGTTACCTAGCTAGTAAGTGATGAGCTTGTCTTTGGTTATATGAGGCCATTAACCAGAGAAGTCATAAATTCCTGGATAAGACAAAATCCATAACCCCTCCCCCCAAATACATCTTAAGACACATGTGCACATTCCTAAGCATGATAGCTTTGGAGAGCTATCTGTATTAGAACCACACCTGCTACATGTTTATGATCTTGCAAATCCTGACTTGACTCTCCAGGTCTGTAAGTTCCCTAATAAATTGTTACTATTTTGCTAAATGGAATGGTCTGCTTCATTTTTTGGTCTTACGTGCCCATCAAACTTCGGCGGAACCTATTCTGTAGGTTCCCAGCCATACAGTACCTATAGTTAGTTTCAAGAGCCTATGCTTACAAACAGGACACTCTACTGGATCCTGGTAGGTGAGCAGTGTTCACATTTATGGAAGGCCTGAAAAGATACTCAGTCTTCTTTCCCAACTCTTCTCAACAAGTCATTAAACATTCAGCAACCAGATCATTTTGAACCACTTCAACTTATTTCCTTGTGTAAAACCTTCAAATGGCTTCTCTTCAAACTTAAAACAAAATCTAGCTATCCTACCTTGATTCACAAAGCCCTGCTTACCCAGCCCCAGATTACTTCCCTAACCTCATTTCCCACACATCATCTTATCTGCTTATTTAATGCGCTATTTCTAGTACCTAGCAAATTGTATGACATTTTTGTCACTCAATATATATTTGCTGAATAAATGAAAAACAGGAGTGACCCACTGGAGCAATGAGACTAAATTAGGGGATTCAGGTATGTATTCTAATCCTAGGACAGATGCTATATGCTGTCTGGACCTTGCTTCAGAGAGGCAAGTGCAAGGTTAACACGTTTTGGCTGCCAAGTTGGGGCACAAACTAAGAGTTACCTGCAAATCCTAACTCCAATAAGGGCATGTACTTAGACTTCCCAGGGATTTTGTATCAAGTATTAATTTAAGAAGATTTATCAAAACATCCATCTGCAGCTGTTTCTAAGAACTTTGGTACACCCACAGAAAAAAAGTAATGCTGAGCTCATTAAGCTCCAAGGAAATAAACATCCAGCGTAAATAACCAGCTGTGAAATGGTTTGCTTCAGTTTACTCCTTCTGAAATAGATTTTCCACTAATTATGCACATACAGTCATAACTCACTATTACATGGAAAGCATAATGGAGAGAAAGAGGAATCAGTTTCCTATATTTCTGCCTCAATATATTTATTATCCCAAGAAGTTTCCTGCATTACCTTTTAACTCTCTGGATCTCTTAAGAAGAGCTTAAACAGAAATCTGGAAGAATAGAAGACCTCTCAAATGGCCAAAGTAACAGAGTACTGTGCACACACAAACACACAGAGAAAAATAGAAAACAATGAAGAAGAAACAAAAATGGAATAATTTGTTTTGCCCATTGTATAATCTAATGCTATATCTTTTTTTGTCCGGCGCCTTCTCGCTCGGTCCCACGCGTCCTGTCCTCGGCCGGCAAGGAGAACAGAGGGAAAGAGGGAGAGACACAGACAAACTGACACTTGAGGCACACAATGGCAGTGAATGCAAGCCTTTTACTGGAGCCAGGAAGAAAACTTTCTCTGTTACATATTCCACACGAGGCTTTACACCCCGTGGGAGAACAACCTCTATGCGGCCGTCAGGCACGGCTCCCTGTGGGCTGTCTCCCCGAGGCTAGCCCGGGCAATTTCTTATATATTATGGTTACAACCAATATGCTGGCACTACGTAAGCGTGTACAATAGGCTAGCAGCAACCGCGGTCTCATGTGTCATATGCGGAAGCAGGATACGGGCGCCATCTTGGCTCACTCGATGGGCGGGGGCTACTCCAGAGCAGGTCGCGGCGTGTCCATCAGGCCCTAACCCGGAAAGCGGCTCCCCACATCTCCCCCTTTTTTATATATTTCAACCCAGTGTCTCCATTGATGAGTGTACTCCCGTGGGCTTGAATGACCCACTACATGTTTTGGTGCTTTGGGGAGTCTGGACTAGGCCCCTGCCATTTTACGGCGGAACCTCTGGCACCGACCAGAATGCTTACCTCATATAGAGACCGGAGAGCCCGTGAGCTGGAAACAACGTGACTCTCCCTACGGTACTTTGCCTCGTAACTGGGGAAAGACGGTTGGGGCAGGGGAGTGGCAACCAGCGTCAAAGGCGTCACTAGGCGTCTCTGTGCAATGGCCAGAGCCCCGTGCAGCCGCGACCGGGTCCCCGCCTACGAGACTCGCCTGAGACAAAATTTGAGACTACTGGAGCCACATGCTATACTCGGGATATGGCCATGGACTTTGCCGCGAACCCGACCCCAGAGTGCCCCACCCCGAGTGACCGGGACGGGGATGGATCAGTCTAGGGCTGGCTGTCCATGTGAGGGGGAGTAAAGGGGTTAACTGTAGTTCAGCAAGGTGGGGGCTCAACGCTGGCAAGGCGCTCAGGCGATTGTCCATGGCCTTGCTGCTGCAGGCTAAGCGAAGGAGAGAGGTTCAAAGTCCAAAGGTTCAGAGAAGCCGGAGTTCGAGATTGGTGCGGTGTTTTGGCGATCGAGAAAGGCCTCGTGGTCGGCGGGTTGATCGATGGCGACGAGGTCGCGGAGGATTGGTTGTCATCTCGGAGGAGAGAGCATCAGAGGTGGCGAGTCGCTGGTAAAAAATAGCATCGGTCTGCTTCCTCACAAGTTGGACGATTCTGCGAAGAATGCACGGACCGAAAGCGAGAGCTAGAATAATTATTATTAGGGGGCCAAGAAAAGGAAGGATATATGGGAGGATGGGAGTGAAGAAACTGGACCAATAACTGGTAGCCTCACGATCTCTTTTACGCTTTTCCAGTCCCTCTCGGACCTTCTTTAGACTGTTCTCTGCGAGGCCTGTGGTATTGGCATACACACAACACTCTTCTCCCAGGGCGGCACAGAGGCCTCCCTCTTTGAGAAGAAGAAGGTCGAGACCTCGGCGGTTTTGGAGCACCACCTCAGAGAGGGAGTTGACAGAATTTTTAAGATGAGAAATAGCGTCTTGTAGGTGACGGATGTCCTCGTCGACAGCCGCCCGGAGGTGAGTTAGGGCGGAGCCCTGGCTGGCTAGTGCAGCGATTCCGGTGCCAGCGCCCGCGAGACCTAGGAGGGAAGCAATTGTGAGAGCGGTGATGGGTTCTCGCTTTTGTAGGGTGGCAGGAGCTGCAGTTCTTTCCAGGCGGAGGAAGAAATCTTCCTCGCTGTGGTATAGGACCCTAGGGATAAGAACAATTAGGAGGCAAGTTTCCTGAGTTGTGTTGAGGATCTGCACGTTAAGGCAGGGGGTGAGTCCTGTGGAGGAGCAGAGCCATTGGGAGGAGTTGTGGGGAATAAGAAACTTGGCGGAGCTGTTGGGAGACGAGTAGATGGCACAAGCTGTGAGATTGGGAGAGTTACTTGAACGAGGGCGGATGCACTTTCCTGTATAAGAGACCGAATGAAAGGTTAGGGGGACAGTAGAGGCATTCCAATTGCACTCCGAAGGGCTGTCCTCTGTGTTTTCTGAGAAAGAAAAGTTGGAGGCGACTGGCTCATACAGGGAAGAAGAAGTGGAAAAGCAAAGCCAACAAGAGGAGGTGAGATTGGGGCTGGAGACATTTAGTGAGGTGAAGGTTGCTTGGATAAGGCTGAAGAGGGGAGAGGAGTAACGAGAAGGGGGTGGAGAAGGCTGGAGTGGTAAGGTTGGCGATGCGTTGTTTGCAGCTGAGGTGCGGCTGGTTGGAGCTGAGGTGCGGCTGGAGAGCTGTGGAAAAAGGGGGTTAATGACTTTATTGGGTCCAATGCCCGAAGATGAATGTTGAGCTGCTTCCTTTTTTATAAGAATAAGGGATCCTGGATCGGACCCCGCTAGATAAATTCGGAAGCCCCAGGTTCGACCCATGAGCCAAGACGTATCTGTAGGGTTTTGTACGGTGAGCATTAGCCTTTTAGGACAAAGGTACCTGTCGAAATAGCGATTGCCTGAGTTTAGGCAAGTATAAGGGATTACCGTAAGCTTTAGAAATTTGTCAGGGACAGAAGGTTTCCAGCCAGTGGCTAATGTTTCACACCCCCAGTATGCACAGTAGTACTCATAGGGGGAATTGCAGTATGATTTTCCAGGATTTGAAGCTGGACACATATAATAGTTTTGTATATT
Organism: Choloepus didactylus; assembly: GCF_015220235.1. Lineage (NCBI taxonomy): Eukaryota > Metazoa > Chordata > Mammalia > Pilosa > Megalonychidae > Choloepus > Choloepus didactylus. The sequence goes on along the minus strand of NC_051326.1, from coordinate 29,309,309 downwards.
TAGGCTGCCTGGATAACCCCTAGGTTTTGGATTAGGAGGGGGGAACAGATCAGTGGCCTTAAAAACAAAGGAGGGGGATCCTGCTGTGGTAATACAAAGAATTATTTTGGAGTCCTCCCAACGCGCGAGGGTCCACTTCCAAGGCTGGTGGGGGTTGGCCTGGGTAGAAGAGGCGAGGGCCAACATGACCATTAGAAGGGAAGCAATGCTCGGGTGGGGGGTGCGGCAAAGGTTGCCCCTCCCCTGACCGACCCATCGGGGTTTCCGGGTCTGGCAGCAAAGGATAATTACATTTACAGGGCATGGCCACTAGAGGGAGCTCTCTGCAAGGTCCTTTGGTGGGACCGCCCAGGGCGTTAGTTGGGAGCTGGGGTGTCCCTGGGGGTGCAGCGGCAAACACTGGCGGGGCGGAAGGCCGCACGGGTGTGGCGGGAGGCTCCTCCCACTCAATTAGCGGGGATGCTTCCGCCTTCTCGTCAGTAGCGCTATCTGACTCTGAGCTAGAGTCACTGGACTCCGGCGGTTTGCCCTTACAGGAGCCGTCCGCTGACGAAACTGACTGGGTTTCTTGGAGCGCGCACCGTGCTTCTTGCAAGGCGGAGGACGGACTTAGGCCTGTAGCTGACTCCAGCTCAAGGACCGCGCGGACGGTCTCCCATATAGGGACTAGAATTGGATCCAGACAAACGCCCGTCTGACGCGCCCGGTCTATATCGTGACCAAGCTTCAGCCAAGAGGGCAGACTGAGGCTGCCGGTGGAGGGAAACCAAGGGGCAAAAGTTTCAACATCATCGAGAAACCTCTGTAGGGAGCTTTTCTTAACTGAAATACCCCTCTGCTTCAGGAGGGTTTTTAAAGGAGCCAACAAAGGTGAACTTCCAGACTGCCCCATGCTTGCAGTCGGCACTGTACTTTTAACCACTCGGAGAGCTCTTCCGAGTCCCCGGGACCGCCTGAGAACCCACGGGCCCTGACTCTCACGTAAAAGAAGCACTCACCTTCTCGCGCTGATCAGGCGCGGGAAGTCCGCTGCGGTTAGCTCAGTTGGTTAGAGCGTGGTGCTGATAACGCCAAGGTCGCGGGTTCGATCCCCGTACGGGCCACCACCTGTCCGGCGCCTTCTCGCTCGGTCCCACGCGTCCTGTCCTCGGCCGGCAAGGAGAACAGAGGGAAAGAGGGAGAGACACAGACAAACTGACACTTGAGGCACACAATGGCAGTGAATGCAAGCCTTTTACTGGAGCCAGGAAGAAAACTTTCTCTGTTACATATTCCACGCGAGGCCTTACACCCCGTGGGAGAACAACCTCTATGCGGCCGTCAGGCACGGCTCCCTGTGGGCTGTCTCCCCGAGGCTAGCCCGGGCAATTTCTTATATATTATGGTTACAACCAATATGCTGGCACTACGTAAGCGTGTACAATAGGCTAGCAGCAACCGCGGTCTCATGTGTCATATGCGGAAGCAGGATACGGGCGCCATCTTGGCTCACTCGATGGGCGGGGGCTACTCCAGAGCAGGTCGCGGCGTGTCCATCAGGCCCTAACCCGGAAAGCGGCTCCCCACATTTTTTGTTAGAAAAAAAGTCAATATCTGTTAGAATACCTAATCTCAAATAAAGTTTCTAGGCATTCTTGAACTGTCACTGGGGCACCACTCTTTATTTGATGAAGCTGTATAAATGACTGTGACTTTATAAGTGATGCCAAAGAATGTAGTCCTCAAAAGATGCATTTAAGGAACCTGCCAAGGATATCTTTAGCAATCCTCCTCTTAATGGCACTATGGGAAAATAGCTAAGCTTAGATATTCCACCTGAGATTGGGAAAAAAGAGAAATGATTTCTATTATCGATATTTATGAATGTTTTCTCTCATTTGTCAAATGCTTACTGTGCCTCACACATGCTGCTTGGCAATTTATATGTCTCCATGAAACCTCCCATGGATTGCAAAATTTAGCTGTATTTATCCAGTGCCTTGCACACCCTGTGTCCTCTTCTATAAAACAGAGTTAATTTCATAGATGAGTAAACCAATTTCACTTTCTAATTTCATACAGGTGGTAAGTAACAGAATCAGTTTTCCAACCCACATCTATCCTCTAAAAGCCAATGGTTTTCAGTATACCACAGTGACTGTATTAAAGGTGAAGAATTTTTTTCCACTACTAAGCAACTAACTTTTGTTAATACTTGTAACTCAAATCAATTGAAAATCTCATTTGGGTGGTAGAAAAATAGAAAACAAACTGGAAACACATAGTTTTGAAAAAACACAGGTTTTATCAGTTGTAGGACTCAGTATGAAATCTAGACATAAATTCTTCTAAAATTAGCTCTGAATCCATTAGGGTTGTTACATAGTGAGTGTCTTTTCTAAATCTAAATGCCTTGTTCCCAATAAAGAAAACTGATTTTGACCGCATGCCCTGGGCAAATACATTTTATCTGAAAGAGTAAAATTTACTAAAAGAACATTTTAGCTCAACCTAAGAAGCTTTTCTCCTCTTCTACAACAAAATATTTTGGTGTTCTAATTCTGTGACTCTGTAACCGAGAAATTAAGAATTAACAAATGATTATGATTACTGTATCATTATATAGATATTTTTTCTTTCTATATTGTAGAACAGATAGGAGTCCATACCTGGAATTACTGAAACTCAGTTAGTCTCAGCCTTCTGTGTACTTAAACTGTCGTAATGGTTGTTCCAGCCTGGTCTTAGCCCTGTTTGTACTTGATATTGTAATGGTAACAACTCCATCTCCCCTTGTCTGAATCCATAAAAACCTTGCACTCAGACTTGGGAAGACAGATTTTTGGGCAGGTAGACCATTTGATCTCCTGCTTCACAGTAGCAACAAACTCTTTCTTTCTTTGAAACCCAGGTGCATCAGGTATAATAAATCAACTCTTCTCAATTTCCCACCTGAAAGTAAAAAACAAACACAATCACTTTTTTTTTTTTTTTTGAGTAAAAATAAAGGATTTGTCCTGCTCATTTGTTTCCTGTATGTGTACTTGCCCAGTGTTAAACAACAAGAAAATAGCCACCTGCTTTGGGTACTGCCTGGAAGGTCCCTTATCAAGAAAGGATTTTCCAGAAGACATAAACAATTGACCTGCAGGGGCTTTCTGAGAAGTTGAAACAATGGAATGCACCTTACAGAATTGCAGATAAGCAATACCTGGTGATAAACCAGTTTAGGTCCAGTAGAGATAGCTGGACAAGAATGCCATATTAGGCGGTATAAATATGCTCCCCACTTTGTAATACTACCCCTATGTAAAATGGGAACTTAATATCATGCAATCAGGACATTTCCTGCTTGCTCCCACTTTTGCTCTATGTAAGTTTCCACTTTCCAGTCTGTTGGAAATAAAGCGATACCTGTAAAGGAGTAAACGCTCACTCGGTTCTGGAGGAGAAAAGAATTTATTTACAATCTTGCAAGATAGGGCATCCAACCAAACACGTGGCAGGCTGGCGCGCCAGAGGAAGAGAATGGCGATCTTTAAATCTCCTACTCCTAATTCGCAAGTCCCTTCCCTGTTTCCCCACTGACTGGGTACTACAGAGGTTACAGCCTATCTGAGAACACTAACTAATTCATCTTTTGAGATTTTAATTTGTACAGCCTATCCAAGAGAGCCAACTAGCTCATTATTGAGATTTTGAACTGATCAGCCTATCCCAGAGAGTTCATTTAGTTTAAAAAAAATTTTTTTTTTTTTTGCTGTGAGTTCCCGCCTCTGATTTTACCTCATATCTCTTTACATCCCAGTAACCATGGTTACTTTTCCATATAAGGAGCAGGCAGATTCTCTCTTTCTTCTCTTTATCACAGGGCTTGTTTAAACTGGTTTTGCCTCCATTTCCCTTATTCCATGCTGTTTCTATGTGAAAACTAAACTTATCCCTTTCTTACAGATTCCCTCCTCTTTCTTTTTTAAACCCTTTAAGTTTTCACATTTTAGATTCTCAAATTTGCTAAGGGCTTTTTCACATTTCTCATCATAGGGATCTTTTTTATTTTTGATTCGAGTGGTTTTGATGGGTTTTTGAACTAGCCTCTGGGCACACGGGATGATGTAGCACCCAGCTGTTATAAACATTTTGGCTGGAATGATAAGGAAAATTAAAATAGACATTGCAATTCCTTTTCATTTCTCAAACCAATTTTCCAACCATTCTGTGAGTGGGTTGTTAATGCTAGAATTTTTTGCTAGCTTCTGAAATAAGGCTGTTAAGCCTTATAGGGCTTTGGTGATAGTTCCATCAGGTGCTGTATTATTGGGGATGAATGTGCAACAATTCCCCCAACTATAGCACAGACACCTCCTTTTTCAGCTAGCATCATGTCTAGGGCCATTCTGTTTTCCCATGCCATTCGGCTAGTGGCATCTAACTGTTCTGCTATTCCTTTAATGACATCCCTGGTATAGTTGATAAATTTTAGCTGATGATTGACATTTTTATTGATGGTGACCCACCAGAATAAGGATGATTCAAATTCTGCAGCTACTTGATTTTTAGCTTTATACTTATTAGGAACTTTCTGGGGAACCCCTATACTATCTACAAACAATTTTTTATTGAAGGAACTAGGTACATTTTGTACATTTTTCTTTTCTCCTTGGCCTTGGGTTGGTACTTTCTTATTACTTTCAAATGCCAGGGTAAATGAGATAGCCAATTGAACCAGAGCACAGGTTCCTCCCCACCTTTCAGGTAGTGTTGGCCAGAGGATGCCCTCCCCACAGTACCACCAGAGGTCTGCTCGGGGTATAGTTAGGCTGGAAAAGTTGCCAGTACTATCCTTGCTCGCATTCCACACCTGTGTACACAAAGCCATAGTACCAAGATCCTGGAGCCCTTCTTCCCATCTGGAGAGACAGGCAGAGTGGTTTCCAGGACCAAGGCGAGACACTGGTATGGCTTTGACACTTCCCTTCTGGACCGGAGGGAAAAGGGAGGACAATGTACTACAACTTTCACCAGGAGTAGCATTTTGAAAGAGGAGTGTTATACATTTAAACTCCTTTTCATGCTTTTTCATCCCCAAGGGGAAGGGCATAATCTGAACAGTGGGTTGTTTGGTTGTACAAGCATAACAGTCACTTCTGTTTAGACTCTGGATGGTATGTTTGCCCCATTCTACCCAGGCATTTGTATTTCCATAACCTGTCTCTATTTCTGTGGTTTGCTTTAAGTCTTTGGCCTTAAGTATTCTAATGACCTTGGGGTCAATTTGAACTGGAGAGTTAAACTCCAGCGAAGTTTCCCTTAATGGTTTTTCCTCCAACCTGGGTAAGACCCATCTCTCATACTGTGTGGTCCACCAAGCAGTGTTCCAAGAATAACAGGGGTCAGGTGACTCATAAGTTATACTCTCAAATGTTCACCCCCCAACAATCTTGCTTTCTATTTGAACAGTCTGCTTACATAAATGCTTATATTCCTCCCTCAGTTGTTGCTGATGTTTTAGATTTTTACAGCTCATTACTTGACAACCATCAAATTGTACAGTTTGAGATTTTAAGCCTTTGACTACACTTGTAACCAGCTTAGCAGAACCTGTTACTCCTTGAATGTAGAACATTATGATCAGTACAAGCAATTTCATCATTAAGCTATACACAGAGCACAATGCAATCGCAAGGTTTAATCCAGCCCTTCCTCCCTCCTAGTATGTTCTTTCAACTGCTGCCTATTTAGAGTGATCCTTAGGGGATCTGAGGTGGGAGTCACTTTCCAGGATTCAGGTCGAGTTGCTGGATACTTACTGTCTGGTTCAGGCACTGGTCCCTTTACTCGTGTGTAATGAGTCCAGCCTCTTTCTGCCATTCGGACTGCCGTCTCAGTCATCAGCAAGACTTGATAGGGTCCCTCCCAGATCAGTTGAAGTTTGGATTCTCTCCATGACTGGATCAGAACCCAGCTGCCAGGTTGATGTCGATGGGCAGCAAATTCAAGAGGTGGGGTCTGAGCCAGCAGTCCACGGTGCCTGAGAGATGATAAAGTAGAAAACAAGGCCAGTACATAATTCTTAAGAAAAAGATCCTTTGTGTCTAGGGAGGGGAGCTCTCCAGTCCTCCTGGGGAAAGGCAAACCAAAAAGCATTTCATAAGGGGAAATTCCCAGTTTTTTTCTAGGGGCAGTCCTGATTCTTAGTAGAGCTATAGGTAAGCAATTGATCCAAGGTAACTTTGTTTCCAAAACTAATTTAGAAAGATGTTTCTTTATGGTTTGATTCATTCTTTCCACTCTCCCAGAGGATGGTGGATGCCAGGGAGTGTGGAAGTCCCAAGTGACACCCAGGCTTCTCATGACATTCTGCAACACACGGGAGGTAAAGTGACTGCCATTATCAGAGTCTGTATTTTCCACTAACCCATAACGGGGAATGATTTGTTCAAGGATAACTTTAGAAGTTCCCAATGCTGTAGCTGAGGATAGAGGGTAGGCTTCCACCCATCCAGTGAGGTGGTCGACAATTACCAAAATAAACTTTAAACAACAGATTGGGGGCATTTCAGTGTAATCAACTTGAATGCTCTGGAATGGTCTCAGGCCCGGCTCTCTTCCCCCTTGTACCTGTTTTCTTAAAACCTTTTTATTAATTTTCTGACAAATTATGCACTGTTCACAGATTTGTTTAGCAACTGTATAAAGGCCTACACATCCAAATTGTCTAAGTACTACATCACACATGGCTTGTACCCCCCAATGACTCCCCTGGTGTAGGACTGCTAATATCTCCCTCATTATTTGTTTATTTAACATTTGTCTGCCATCTGGGAGAAACCATTTCCCCTGATCATTTAAGGTTGCTCATAATTGTTTCAACTCTTTTACTTCTTTGGCAGAGAATGTAGGGACCCCAAACTCTTTAGGGATAGAGGGTATTAGGACCATTATTTTTAAAGGGGGACAGAGAGAGGCCTCCTTAGCCTTTTCATCAGCCAACCTATTGCCTTTTGCCTCAAAAGTAGGGCCCTTCTGATGTCCATTTATATGCACCACTGATATTTCTCTAGGTAAGAGTAGATTGGTTAATACTTGTTTCACCAATTCCCCATGAACCAGTTCTTTTCCTTTGCTATTGATTAATCCCTTTCTTCCCAGATCTTTCCAAAGGTGTGGACTACCCAAAAGGCATACTTAGAGTCAGTGTATATTGTACCATCCTTTCCTTCTAATAATTTGAGGACTTGATTTAGTGCATACAACTCACAAGTTTGAGCTGACCACTTATTGGGCAATTGGCTAGCTTCTTTTACTTCACAAGTTACTCCATCTACAACTGCATAGCCATTGTGCCTTTCTCTTTCTAGGACTTTGGAGGATCCATCTACGAACAATCTTTCCCCTGAGTGCAGGGGAAGGTTCCTTTGGTTAGGTAGGACTTGGGTTTGGTATTCAATTAGGTCTAAACAGTCATGCTCAGAGGTCTCTACTTGCTCAGGCCCCTTCCAGAGGAAGGAGATCGGGTTTAGGCTATGATCTGTTGTTAAGATCAAATCATCTTTTTCCATTAGGATTGCTTCATATTTTAAGATTTGAGAATCAGTTAACCATTTCCCTGCCCTTTGAGACAGAATAGTCCTCACTTGATGAGGAGTACTAACTACTAATGCCCCTCCAAAGGTCAATTTCCTGCTTTCTTCTACTAAAAGGGCAGTTGCTGCAATGGCTTGAACACACCCAGGCCACCCCCTAGAGACTGGATCTAAAACCTTTGAAAGGAAAGCTACCGGCTTTCTTTGGCCTCCTCGGATTTGGGTTAGGACCCCTAAAGCTGTTCCCTTATCTACTGTAACAAACAGATGAAAGGGTTTTTTGAGGGAAGGAAGTGCTAGAACAGGAGCTTGCACCAGTGCCTGCTTGAGCTCATTTAAAGCCTGTATTTCCACTTCCTCCCATTCTATCTTGTCAGGCTCTTCCTCTAGTAATTTTTGGTATAGCCCTTTAGTTCGAGATGCAAAAGAATCTATCCACAATCTACAGTACCCTACCAATCCCAGGATTTTCCTTAGCTCTCTTTTTGTTTGGGGAAGAGGCAACTCTACTATGGCCTGGATTCTTTCTGGATGGATTTTTCTTTTTCCTTCACTTATGAGGTGGCCTAGGTACTTAAATTCCCTTGCTACAATTTGCAGTTTACTTTTAGATACCCTTAATCCTTGTTCCCCTAAAAAGTTCAGTAGATTTTTCGTAGCTTGAGCCACCACTTGCCTTTCTTTACCTGATATTAATAGATCATCTACATATTGCAGAAGGGTGATTTCAGGTGGGACTGGAAATTTTTCCAGTACCCTCTCTAACTCTTGTCCAAAGAGATTGGGGGACTCCATGAAATCCTGAGGTAAGACCGTCCATCTGTATTGCTGCTTTCACCCATTGAAGGGCTCTTCCCACTCAAAGGCAAACAGGTCTCTACTTTCTGGATCAAGGGGACAGGCCCAGAAGGCATCCTTTAAATCTACCACACTAAACCACTTATGATGGAAGGGAATTTTACTCAGGAGAGTGTAAGGATTAGGAACTACAGGGTGTCGAACCTGGACAATTTTATTAATGGCCCTTAGATCCTGCACCATTCTCCAGCTACCATCTGGTTTCTGAATGGGGAGAATGGGAGTATTAAAAGAAGACATACAGGTTTCCAAGAGTCCATTTCGAAGGAGACCCTCAATGATGGGTTGGAGTCCCTGTCTTCCTTTTAGAGGAATAGGATATTGTTTTGGCACACAACCTCCCCTTCCTTTATTAACTTGATTTTAATTGGGGTAATTTGCAACCCTCCCCTGTTTCCTTCTTTTACCCATACCTCCTCCTTAATGTCTTTTTCATCTTCTTCAGTGAGTAGGGCGAAAACCTCAATCCATCCATTCCTTACCTCTAAATTCAGTCCCATAGGTATTATTAGGTCTCTTCCTAATAAATTACTCCCAGCTTTTGGGATGTGCAACAAGGGAGCTATGATTTGATTATTTTCCCAACAAATGTTAGTAGGTTCAAGAATGGGAACTTTAAATCCCTGCCCTTTTACCCCTGTGATGGTGAGGGAAGTGCCAGAGAGCCTGGCCCCCTTTGGAAGATGATTTACAGAGGAGCAAGCTGCTCCAGTGTCTACCAAGAATGTAATTTCCTCTTGATATGGGCCCACCTTTAAATTTACTAAAGGCTCCCGGTGGGCTTCTGAGATGAGGAGCCTCTGACTCTCCTAGTCTTCAAAATTCATTAGGGGTATAACTCGACCCTCCTTCTGTAAGTCTGGGCACTCCCTTTTGAAATGGCCAGGTTTTCCACGGTGATAACACCCTGCAGAGTTCTGCATTTTCCTTGCTCCTTTATTTAAATCAGCCCAGCCCACTCCCTTATCTCGCCTCTGTCTGCTTCCTTCATTTCCTGCTTCTAATCTTTTCTTGACCAAGTGATCAACAGTGGTTATCATGACTTTAGCCTGCTGCTTTTGTTTTTCATCCTCCCTTCTTACAAATACTTTCTGTGCTTCCCTTAATAACTCCTCCAGTGGCTTATTCATCCATCTGTATATTTTCTGGATCTTTTTCCAAATACCAGGCCAAGATCCCTTCACATAGCTGAACTTTAACATTCCCTGGGCTACAGGGTCATCAGGGTCCATACCTGAATATTTCCTTACTTGTTCTCTCAATCTTTGTAGATAAGCAGAGGGAGACTCATCTTTCTCTTGATTCACCTCAAAGGCCTTATCCAAATTTTGAGATTTGGGTACTGCCAATTTTATTCCCTCTATAATGAGGTCTCTGAGATCCTTCATTTGTGCCCTATCCTCTTTATCATTATTATCCCAATTGGGGTCAGTACTTGGAAATTTTTGCTCTGCTGCCATCACCCCTTGCCCTGGCGGGTGTTGCCTTTCCCATTCTTTCATAGCAGCCCCTCTTATCATTCCTCTCTCCTCTTTCATGAAGAGGATGTTTAATATGGACATAAGTTCAGACCATATGTATAGGCTAGAGCCTAGGAACTGATCTATTTGTTCAGCCAGCCCCATTGGGTCCTCTATTAGTGATTTCATCTCCTTCTTAAAATTTCTTACTTCTGCACTCATTAGTGGGGCATTTACATACCCAACTTTTTTTGGCCCCATAGGCACCTCCCTCAAGGGGTAAAGGGATTTAATGGGGTGATGTTCCCTTACTCTCTTTCCTTCAAGAGTTTTTGGAAATGGAAAATTCTGTACATCCCTTTTGCACTGTGTTAATTCTTTCCTCAACCATTGATGGGTCATATCTGGTGGGGCAGTTGGCGCCAATGGGCCTCCTGGTTCCCCTGGAACCTGTGTGGACTTTATTAGTTCCTCAGACTCTAACAATCTCTGCCCTGGGGGAGGAGGGGAATAGTAGGGAGGAGGAAGGTTTAATAAGGGGTCCCAGGGTTTAGATTCTACCAACTCATCTTCAGAGTTTGGATTTTTATCTTTCACAGGGTAGAGGGGAGTTTTTTTGTTCTTTAGCCATCATGCAGCATAATCAGACTCCTCCTTAGAAAAGGGTTTCTTCTCATTAACATAAATTACAAGGTTGACAAAGAGCCAGTCCTCCTCTGTCCCATACTTTGGCCAGAATACATCCGGTGGTGAAATGCTTTCTTCAGTCCAAATGTAACAACAATATTTAATCATTTTCTTTTTGTTCTTTCCCTTGGTCCAATCGCTATCGGTCCAATATTTTAACATCCTACCTAGTGGACTATCTGGAGGGATGTCCCCAAGGGACTCTATAGGTGCCCCCTTTTCTTCTTCCCCAACCAACCAACTGCCTCTGTTTCCCATTCTGAGTCTTGTCTGGGCTTCTTTCTCTCAGTTCCTTTTGCTTCACAGGAGAAGGGAACCGCAGATTGGGACTTCGCACTTGCTTCGTGCAGTATGTCGCACGTCTCAGTCACACACAAGCAGCTCCAAATTCATCATGAATTCCTGACCACCAAGGCAATATATTACTTTCCTTACCTTGGTCCGTGCACGGAGTTGCCTGGTCAACCAGAGGCAGGCCTTTCCTTTTCCCCCTTTTCTCATCCACAACCGGCAGATCCAAGCGTCTGGTCTCGGGCCCTTTAGCTGCCGGAGATGGGCCCCCAATAGCGGAGTCCGAGACTGCTCAATCAGCGGGGCGCGCCTTCCCTTTGTCCACCTCGGGGTTCCCCCTCCGAAGCTTCGGATCCCGGATGAGCCCCCAAGTTGTCAGAAATAAAGCAGTACCTGTAAGGGAATAAACGCTCACTCGGTTCTGGAGGAGAAAAGAATTTATTTACGATCTTGCAAGATAGGGCGTCCAGCCAAACACGTGGAAGGCTGTCACGCCAGAGGAAGAGAATGGCGATCTTTAAATCTCCTACTCCTAATTCGCAAGTCCCTCCCCTGTTTCCCCACTGACTGGGTACTACAGAGGTTACAGCCTATCTGAGAACACTAACTAATTCATCTTTTGAAATTTTAATTTGTACAGCCAATCCCAGAGAGCCAACTAGCTCATTATTGAGATTTTGAACTCCTAGAAGATAATGTAGGAAAACATCTTCAAGACCTCGTATTAGGTGGCCACTTCCTAGACTTTACACCCAAAGCACAAGCAACAAAAGAAAAAATAGATAAATGGGAACTCCTCAAGCTTAGAAGTTTCTGCACCTCAAAGGAATTTCTCAAAAAGGTAAACAGACAGCGAATTCAATGGGAGAGTTCATTTAGTTTAAAAAAAAATTTTTTTTTTTTTTTGCTGTGAGTTCCTGCCTCTGATTTTGCCTCATATCTCTTTACATTCCAGTAACCATGGTTACTTTTCCATATAAGGAGCAGGCAGATTCTCTCTTTCTTCTCTTTATCACGGGGCTTGTTTAAACTGGTTTTGCCTCCATTTCCCTTATTCCATGCTGTTTCTATGTGAAAACTAAACTTATCCCTTTCTTACACAGTCCTTCAGTGGAATTGCTTACCTCTTTCAGTATGGTGCTGCCCAATTCATGAATTGTTTGTTGCCCAAATAAACTTTAACAGAATTTTTAAAACATCAGTTTATCTTTGACAATAGACAAGCATGTATGTGTGTGTGTATGATTGTTTGTGTTGCCCTAAAGAAAGACTCAGTTTACCAGGAAACTAGTTGATCTCTGGGATTTATTAAAAAGAACAACTTCAAGGAATTTACCCAGAGTTACTTTAGCCTACTATTCTTGCTTATGTTATATCGTATCGTATCGTATCATATCATATCAAATCATATCATATCACATTGACTGTCATGGCCCAAGAGGGCTTTTGCAGCTGAAGGACTAAAGAAAGCACTGGACACTTTCTGAGAAATGAACTTTTATTTTGGGGGCTTTCCTACAAGGTGGGAAGTCGGTCACGATGCCCTGAATTCAGGAGCTGCTCTGAATGGTGGTGGGTTCAGAGCTCAACGTGGAAATACTCCACAAAAGCAAGGGGTGCCAGGGACTGGTTTATAAGGGTTAGGACAAAGACATTCAAATGGGTATGAGAGTGGGGGGTCTTGTGATGTAGGGAGGGATCCATTGTAGTCAACAGAGAAGAGGGGAGGATTGTAGATTATTTTGTAGATAATAGTACCTCAGGGAGTTTCAAGGAGGAGGTAGTCTCGGGGAGGCAAGCTATAGATTACATTTAGCACCAGAGGCCTGATTTTACAAGGAGAGTGGATCAAACCTTAACTGTCCTAAGTCAAGCAAACTGCTCTGTACAGAATTCAAGGCCCTTGGGGAAGGCCCTGGGTCTGGGGCACCCACAATGATATAACATATAATATTCTCGTTAATATGAATTTTTTTTACTTACCATTATGTTTTTATGGAGTGTAGAGAAAGTATTTTTTTGTGTGTTTCTGCAGATTTAAGATTTTCTGAATAAATTTTTGCAGAAATGTGGGATTCTGGGCTTAGTGCAAGCTTTAGGAAGCTCATTTACAATTGTACAGGTAGTGAGAGAATACCAGAGAGATTTACCTAGCTCCTGAGGTATGTGTTTACATTTCAAGGGGAAAATAAGTCCCAAGACCTTTGAGATTATCTAGATCATCAAAGCTAGAGATTCTGGGACAAAGCACACAAAGTCTTTTGTAAATACATTTATTTACATTCCAAAAAGTGGGAGTGATAACCCAGGATCTTTTACAACCTATCTCCAAGGAAAAAAAGGTTTGCTCCCTGTCAAGGTTAAGAAACCCTGCATTACAGTGCATGAGCAAATGTCTGCTCAGAAGATCAGATACAAGATACGAATATCCACTCTCACCAATTCTATTAAATACTTTACTGCAGTTCCCAGACATTGTGTAAGCTAAAAAAAAAAAAGAAGAAGAAGAAAAGGCATACAAATAAGAAAGAAGTATAACTGTCCTTATTTGCAGACAACATGATCATGTGATCATCCATGTAGAAAATTCTATGGAATTTACCAAAAAAAAAGCTATATGAAACAGTAAGTTGGTTTAGCAAGGTCACAGGATTGATAATACAGATCAATGGAACAGAATAGAGAGGCCAGAAATTGACTCTCACCAATATGCTCATTATTATTTTTACAAATGAATCAAAATAACTTAATGGGGAAAGGATTACTTTTTTCAACAAATGGTGCTGGATATAGATACAGCAAAAAATGGATATTGAATATTGACTTCATCAATATTGAAAACTTATAATTGTGGAAAGACAGCATTAAGAAAATGAAAAGGCAAGCAACCTTTGGAAAAAAATATTTGTGATACATATATCTGACAAAAAAATTGTGTCCAGAATGTATAAAGAACTACAATCACTCAATAATAACACAAAGAGTCCAACAGAAATGTGCAAAACAATTTGAACACACACTTCACATAAGGAAATAGGCAGGCAGTCAATAAGCACATGGAAATATGCTCACTAGCATTAACCATTTAGGAAATGTCAATTAAAACCTTGGGATATGACTAGAAACCCAAAAGAATGGCTAACATTAAAAAGATTGACAATGCCAACTGTTGGTGAGGATGTAAAGCAACTAAACTTTCATATATGGCTAATAGGAACATAAAGTGGTATCATTCTAGAAAACATTTTGTCAGTTTCTTATAATGTTAAGCATACACTGTCATATAACCTAGCAATTTCACTCTTGGTCTTTTCCCTGAGAAATGAAACTATATGTTCACATGAGGACTTGTAAACAAATGTTCATAGCAGTTATATTCATAATAGCCACAAATTGGATACAACCTAAAAGTCCATGAACAGTCGAATGGATTAGACAAATTTTTGTCTAGCTGTACAATGGGACACCTCCCAGTGATTTTTGTAAAATGACACCAGTGCATTCAATTGAATAGATATAGTAGATTTAAAATATGTTCACAAATTCTTTGTCAAATTATTTTTGGGGGCATCCCCTTGAATCCAGGCTGGCCACAGTGATGCACTTGTAAGCAATATAATGCAAGCAATATAATGTAACCTCGGTGGCTAGGTGAGAAAAGCCATTCAGCTTCTGCCTGATTGTCCCATGACACTGGCCTTTGGATCCCTGATCTGCCATGTGAGAATTCTCACTACTTTGAGGCCAATATGCTGTAAGGAGGCCCAGGACACATGGAAAAGCCACATAGAAGTGTTCCAGCATCAAGACACGGGTTGGGTCTCTGTCAATTGCTAGCATGAACCAACAGACATATGAGTGAAATGCCCCCCAGTTTTGCTGGCTCCCAGGCATTTATCACCAGGAGCCTTTGCCTTAAGTCTTTCCAACGGAGACTCTAGACATTAAGGAGCTAAAACAAGCTGTTCCTGTTGTGCTCCATTGAAATTCCCACCCACAGAATAATGAGCATAATAAAATGCTTGTTTCAGGCCATTAAGTTTTGAGGTAATTAGTTATGCAGCGATAGTAAGTGGGACCATAGATGGATCTTCAAATATTGTGCTGGGTAAAAGAAGCCTGCTATAAAGAATACATGTAAGATTCAATTTACTTGAAACTAGAAAAGGCAAATTTGATATGGGTCCTGGGTTTGGGTTGGGGTGGACTGGAAAGGAGCATAATGGTTATGGAAATGTTCTAAATCTTGATTGTGGTAGAGACTACACTTGTCAGAATTCATCTAATCACAATCTTAAAATAAGTGCATTTCATTGTATGTAAATTATGCCCTTATTAAGTTGTATTTAAAAAATAAGAACACACCTACTCAGGGAATTGGAAACTAGGGAAGGGGATGTCTATGTGTCTCCATGTTTGTCCAGCTAGTAACCACTAGTAATCACTGAATCACTCCTCCAGATCCTCAAGAAAAATGAGGGGGAAGAAGAGAGACAGGCCTTGGGTTGCCTATGATGTTTCTGGAGGTTTCTCCCAGCAACACCAAGTGCTACCTGCTCAATACAGGAATTTCAACTTTCAGAAAATATTAATGACTGCCTGCTCATTTTCCCTAGAAGTTTTCATGTTCTAGCAATATTTATTTCTTTTCCATAGGAAAGGCCTGTTACTTACCAGAGGAAAGTTCTTTATTTTTGACAGCAGGTGTCACAATTTCCTAATAAAAGAGAGGTATGCTGCAAGTTTTCTTAAGACATGAGTCAGCTCAAAATATGGCTTTAAAATACATTCACTTACTTCCATTAACACTTTAATTAGTATTTGACATAGTAACCTGTATGCTTCCTCCATTCACAGATGACATGCTAGTAAGTTAGAGCATTGACTTAATAATAGCTCTTGAAGGAAAAAAAGGAACACCACCCCATAAAATGTTTGTGTGTATACAGATTTATATATATACACACACACTAACACACTAATATGTGTATTTACACACACGCACTACATGCAGCATCCCAATTTCAGAAATGCTAAAATGTGAAAGAATGTTACCCTTAGTGTCAAGGAAATAGCAGCTGGTAACTCACCACATACTCTTTGCAAGGTACCGATGAGTCACACACCCACTGCCAATCAAGGCTTCCCAGTTTACAATACACACGTCTGCCCCACTCCGTTTCTTGAACAGTGGCTAACTCTCGAGGGCCATAGCCCTGCTGGTTGATGCCTCATGAAAACAAGGGGCGATTCTGAGGCCAACAGGGCCTGGGGTAGTGAAGGATGGAGGTGGTCACTGTAATATTTGCTGATGGGAGTAGTAGGTGGTACCTTTCTTTCCACCTGCATTTCTGGGGTGGTATACTGAAAGTTTCTTTAAATAGGTAGTGAGGTGTGGCAAGGGCAAGTGATACCAGAGGTGTACGAAAGAACAGTTTATTAGTACTTATAGTCCTAGAACAAAGAGGAGGGCACACCTTGCAGGGTTGCATGGGGAAACAGGTCAGGAACATGGACTCATCCACGAAGGCGGGGAGCAAGAGGTGCACGGTGAACCTGGGGCTCTGCCTTAATGGTGCTACATGGGTAGGGCTGTAGCAACTGTTCAAGCCAGAGTGAGGATTGGGGAGTTTGTATTTGACTTTTGCAGGGGCACGAACCTAGGTAGGGACATGTACCTACGAAGGACGGTGGAGAAGGAGATGTTTATCTTGTAAAAGCAGGTGGCAGGGGTGGTCACTGAGGGATCTAAAGGATAGGGGCAAAGATACTGAGGCATGAGGACAATGCAAAGCTCCTTATGTTATTAACAACCTTGGAGATTCAGGGGCACCATGAGGCTGTGAAAAAAGCCTCTATTTCATTTTAATTCATTACAGGTGTTTAGGAGAGAAACAGGGACTTCTCTCTGCCATCTACAATAGGAGCCAACAGTAAATGTCTGTTGTTTTATTACTTGGCCCGTCGTTGGAACTCAATAAATGGAGAGAAAATGAAGCAACTGACAATTTCTGGATGATGGCCACCCCGGCCCTGGCAACGAGTCATGAGAGACTTGTCTCCTGACATTCATCAGAGGCTTTTTTCTTCCTATCTTCACATTGTTAAAGAGGCCTTTACTATTGAATACTGTTTATTTCTTTTTAAAAATATAGACAAGTGCTCAGCACATCTGTGCACTCAATCCTGGTCCCCTTATTTTAGCTAAGACCGTCATGTCCTTTTTGAGGTATATTATTTTAAAGACAGGCAGTCAATACCACCTGTGCTAAAAAAATATGTCCTTAGGGTAGCTGCTCTGTGAAAGATGCCCCAGCATATTCTCGACACAAGTACGTCTTCCTCAAATTCAATATTTCTTCTCTTCTTCTTATCCTGTGAAAGGAAGAAAAATTAGCCAACCACACGGCAATAACAAACGACAATCAAATAAAACAAAAGTATAAATTCTTTCAATTACCAATTTTCAATTAATATGGGCTTTTTTCCCCTTCCTCCCATCTATGGAGACAGCCCCCTCCAGGGCAAAGCAATAGAGGCCAGAATTGATGCTCACATCTGTGCTTATTGATGTTATTGTTGTTTTTACAATTGAATCGATGCAACTCAATGAGGAAAGGATTGCTTTTTCATCAATGGTGCTGGAAAAACTGGATGTACAAATGGAATTGATGGCTATTGAACCTGATCTAACACCATGTGAGAAAATTAACTTGAAATGCATCATAGACTTAAGTGTAAGAGCTAAGACATAAAATTTACAGTAGAAAACATACAAGAAAAATTTTAGCAACCAAGGGGAAGCAAAGATTCCTTAGATAGTACTGAGCAAACAAGAAGTATAAAGGAAAATAATGATGTTCTAGTTTGCTAATGCTGCGGAATGCAAAACACCAGAGATGGATAGGCTTTTATAAAAAGGGGGTTTATTTGGCTACACAGTTACAGTCTTAAGGCCATTAAGTGTCCAAGGTAACACATCAGTAATCAGGTACCTTCACTGGAGGATGGCAAATGGCGTCCAGAAAACCTCTGTTAGCTGGGAAGGCACGTGGCTGGCGTCTGCTCCAAAGTTCTGGTTTCAAAATGGCTTTCTCCCAGGACGTTCTTCTCTAGCAAGCTTGCTCCTCTTCAAAACGTCACTCACAGCTGCACTCCGTTCAGTCTCTCTGAGTCAGCACGTTTATATGGCTCCCCTGATCAAGGCCCGCCCTGAATGGGCAGGGCCACGCCTCCATGGGACTATCCCACCAGAGTCATCACCCACAGCTGGGTGGGGCACATTCCAAGCAAATCTAATCAGCACCAAAAGTCTGTCCCACAAGACTACATCAAAGATAATGGCATTTGGGGGACACAATACATTCAAACCGGCACAAATGATAAATTAGACTTCAGGAAAATTAAACTTCTAATACTGGAAAGAAGACATTAAGAAACTGGAAGGGCAAGTGACATCCTGGGAGACAGTATTTGTAATACATGTACCTGACCAAGCGCCTGTGTCCAGAACTTATAAAGAACCACTCGAAATGGTAGTAGGCACGTAGTGATGATCTGAGAGAGTCACCCACAGATGAGGGATGAGGCGTGACTCCAGCCCTAAGGAGAAGGGCTGCCGAGGAAAAGCAGAGTAACAAGCTACCCCGTGTGTTATGGTTGGATGCTCCGGTTAAGGAGAAAGGGGTGAGCTTGTGTAGAATGTAATTCAAAGGTAAAGTGTTCCCTTTGAGTAGAAGGGGAAAGGATGGGAAATACCAGTGGAACTAATTTTAATTCTCACTCAGAACAGATGATGGCATCATCCTTCTAGATATTGCCTTTAGCCCTATGAAATCAGTGGTTACTCTTGGCACTAAACTCTCTGACAGCCCATGAGGATGGATCATACACCTGACCAGGCTTAGCTATGGTTATGTCCGGGGCCCGCTAGCTTCAGACAGGTCTGGCCAGGTTTGAAGGCTTGAGGTATGTCACTCTGGAACAAATGATCTGCCCAAATGATCTTAAATTCAGACCTCTGATTCCTATAATCCAGTTCTTCCTTCTGCTCTCCCTCTCTTCCTCCCTCCCTTCCTTCCTTCCTTCCATTTCCCTGGACAAAAAAACAGAATCCCCTTAGCATTTGGCTTTTCCTGTTTGTGTTCCTGACTACAGAAACTATTAACCTGTATTCGTCTATGTTACTGCTGGAGCTCTGGGTGTCAGCGTTGAGATAATCTGTGGAAGCTGCAGGTAACTGCCCCAGTAATTCAGAGGCCCTCAGCTCCATGTGTGAATGTGTGCACATGTGAGGTCTGCTAGCCATGTGAGCATGCCCCTCTCTCTTCTTTTCTCCATTCAAAGACTCTTCTCAGGTGAAACACTGATCAAGTCTGCTATAAATAAGAAAGGGTACCCTTGGAAATTCTGAGTCCAGAATTCAGTTTCAAATCAAAAGTGAAACTATCACATGTGGGTAGAAGACAGAGGTCAAATATTTATTCATTTTATAGGTAAGAAGAGAAGAGTTGGTTCTATTGAACTGAATGAGTAAGACTTGCCCAGGGATGCACTTTTCCCTTTGAGCAGGGAGAAAGGATCAACAATTGCTATGGTGACTTGAAGGAAGTTGCTATGGTGATCGGCTTGATGGTAGAAGCTGGGGATAGGATTTGGTTCAGGGATGAGTTGTATCGTGAGTGGCTCTAAGAAGCTCTCTAGGAGCCTGGGTTTCTTCTCCTCTCTGCCATGTCACATTCTTGCAAACACCTTGATCAAACATACCCTACGACCTGCGGTAAAGTCATTTTTCGAGGGTTGTATTATCACTGAGGCTTTATGAGGCGAGGGTTCTGTTGCCATAAACATTATGGCCACACGAGGGTGCTCAAAGCCCTAGATTTACTCCACAAAGCCTGAGTACTTTGACTCCATGAAAAAGCCTTGGCTGAGCCCTCTCTCCAGGTGTCCAGACTTCAGAACTAAAGCCCACATGCCCCCGGCCTGGAATCCTCTACTCTGCCCAACTCCCTAATCACTCCCCTCCAATGCAGGAGAAAAATGAAGCAGATTGAGATGCAAAAAAGAGAGAAAGTCCAGAAGTCCTTGGTCCAGGAGGCTCTCCAGCTCAGCCGGACAAGCCTTGGAGTTCCCTTCCACCCTGGTTTTATATCTTCCCTGCTTTGTGGTCATCAAGGCCTTGCTGGATGAGAAATCTTCCTTATCTTACCTGTCAGATGCTAATTCGGCCTCCTGGTCAAAAACATTTGTTAGAGAGAGTTGTGGGCAAGAAAGTTAGAGTTTTCCTGTAAACTTTTGAAGAAGAGCCTTGCAGATGGTTCATAAGTGAGTTCTTAGGGATGAATGGAGACCAGAAACTGAAGAAGAAAGATTAGGTAATAGGTGGTAGGTACATGGAAAACGGGAACCTGACAAGGTACATAAATATATACCAGACCTTTGGGCTAGAGTTTGTCATAAGAGTGTAAGAGCAGAGAGCTGCACTTTGAAAAATAATTATGCTTTTGTTTGTGTTTTATAATACTATTTATTTCTTGCTATTATTAAGTATAGAGCAAAACGATTTTAGGGGGAACAGCCCTTTAGTTAGTTGTACTAAGGGAAAGTAAAGAAAGAAGCTTTTCTTTTTTCCATTATTTAAGATTTGTTTGTAAAAGAGGAACAATAACTGTCTCAGGAATTTGTAGGAGAGTGAAGGAACCCTGAACAGAAGATGATGCTCAGAAGGGAAGAGTCAGGGCTCCTTCTTCAGAATATTTGAAGAGTTATGCGTTTTTCCTATACAATGGATTCAATTCCTTACAATTAATCTCTATTATGCTCTTCTAACTGCCTACTTCTAATTTAATCCAGCAGAACTGTACGTTTAAACCTTGATTCTTCCTCTCAGCTTCTTCCCATTGTCCATGGGAAAGCTTATTACCTCCCTTTTACCATAACTTCTCACTGCTTTCTTATATCTTGTGGACTTCAATGAGGCAATAAATTTTTTTCTTTTACGGCCAAAATAGGTGGGGTGATAGTCTTCCTCTTACAGGCTTATCTTTTCTTGCTTTTTATCCTTTGGCTGTGAAAATGCCAAAATCCAGATTAATGTGATTTCAGAAATGAAAATTTCTGTTAATTTAGGGTATTCACTAGGGTTTGGCGTAGGGAAAGCTGAAAAGCTTTGAGTAGTTCACTAATATTTTGATATTTGGCCATTTCATGGTCAAAATGAAAGAACGATTTTATAGTCACTTGGAACAGAGTGGTATCCATCTAGGAAGGATATTTTCTTCTAGTCCGTCCACCTCTCTTTCCAGGTGCTTATACTCAACTCCTGTCTTCTGGTGAGCTTTACTTGACCTTGTTCCTGCTACCTCCATTTCCTTCCTAGAATTCGTTGACTGACAAGTGTGTGATCACAAGTTAGAGAGGGAAAGGCAAAGCAAGGAATGATTACAATGTTTAAGTTATTCACGAAAAATAAGTTTGTAAAGGAGGCTCTTTGGAGGAAATAATAATAAAATCCAGTCTCGCATGTTGCGTTTGAGATGAAAGCAGGCAGCGAGGTGGAGACGTCCAGCAGTGTCCTAGGAATCCTGGTGTCCCAAAGCTCGGAAAGAAGGGCCACTACACACCCTTGCTGGTTCACCTGGGCTCAACTGAGACAAGTTGACATTGAAGCCTTGTGCCCCAGAAGGGCCTCAGAAAGGATTTAGGCTGAGAATTTACTTTTCCTAGTGAAAGTAGAAAAGAAAAAGAAGGACTATGATTGTGGCACCATGGGATGTAGGAAGAAGAGTTTCAGAAACAGAGTTTGAACAGTGTGCCCAGCAGCCTCAGGTAAGACAAAACTCAGAGGAAGCCAATAGCTTCTGGCAGTGAGGAGGCTGTTGATGGTTTTGGAAGGAAGAGATTCAATAGCGTGGCAGGGTCAGAAACCTGATTTCAAGGGGCAGAAGAAAGATAAGACTGTAGGGAGATAAGGAACTATTCTTTGCACAAGTTACTTGAAACAGAGAGGATGTTCAAGGGAGGTTCGGGATTGAGGGCAAACTTGTTTTCCAATCACGAATTTGACATGATTTTAGATAAACGGTTTTTGCAAGAGGGGAACAAAATGGCAATAATAGTTTTTCTGCATTTTTTTCATATGAACTTGCCAGGTTTAGTGGTATTTTATTCTAAAAACATTAATAGTTCATAAAATATGAATCAGTGAAACTGAAAAACTTATATATTTCAAACATTGTCTTAAATGTTCATATTAGAAAATGTGACTTTGGCCACTACTGCTTTCTTCAATGTCAGGGAACCCTCAGAGTTGCCACATCTGATGTAGCTGGAAAAGGAAGGTTTCTGGCCCTTCTGACTACATCTAGTTCCCTTGAATGAAATTTTTAGCAACACTATCTCTGGAAAGGTCCTCTTCTCTGGACAGAGGTTTAGTGTTAACAGCAGTTTAATTTCTTCTTCTACTATCAGTCAAGCCTAAAAGAAAGACTCTGCTCTCTGCCTAATTCCTCTCCTTCCCCACCACAAAGAGTTGTCTGTTGATGTCCTGCCCAGGTCACAGTTCAGCCATTTTTTTTTTTTTGTGAGCCAGGCAGGGTGAGACAAGAAGGAGAAACCAGAAGAAAAAGAACAGCTGGGGAGGTTTTGGTGAAGAAGTTAGGGATGACAGAGGAAGAAAGAATGAGCCAGGGGGAGTGGCTGAGGGCCCAAAGAGGCAAAGGAAGCTGCCAATAGCTAACGTCCTTAAAACAGAAGGAATCAATGAAGAGGGAGAGTTCTGAGATGAAATCAATATGGCAGTAATCAAGAAGGAAGTGGAAAGGAAACCGGAGAACACAGGTGGAAGAGTTTATGTTAGAAATGAAGAAAAATTAATCTTCTTTGAGGCAGGACTGATGAAGGAACAGAAGGCTCAACTGTCAGGTCCTGGCAGAAAGGATACAGACCCAGAGAAGGCCTGAAATGCCAACGAAGGAAGCCAAGGAGCTCGTATTCTCCGATGAAGCTTTGGTTCAGCTCAGTAGGAAGTGCATGACTTAGGTGAGAGAAGGATGAAGGGTAGGAGATAAATTACCACAGCCAACGCGGGGAACGTTTCAGGAGTTCAGGTGAGCTTGGGAAAAGGAATGTTGAATAGCAATGAGAGCTCCGTTGGAGTTCGTGTGAATTTGGTGTAGGCCAGTGGAACAGATTTCTATGCCTTCCCGAGAAACGTGCAAGGGCCTTGGAGCCCATCTGGAAGGTGAGGATCACAAGACTGGGTATGATTAACCTTGCAGAAGCCTAACTGGAAAGGGCAGGGTAGGATAAGGAAGGAGACAGTACTGAAATGGCTAATTATGGGATTGCACTAGGTAATAAAGCCAAGAGAGGGAAAAGGCATAACTAGTGAGAAGAAGGGTAGTAAATGGGAGCAGGTCACATTAAAAACATGGTCAGAAGATGGGGTGTGGGAGGTAGTGGAAGAGGTGCAAAGTAAGGCAGAAGTGGCTAAAGGAGGAAAGCTCCAGTTTCACAATCTTGGAAGGAAGTCAGTTCTAAGTGAAGATCTATTCATCACATGTTGAAAGATTGCTCAAAGGGGTGGAGTGAAGTTGGATCTCACCAACTTGGATCTCATGGTCTTTCAAAAGTCTGGAATATATAAAGTTAAAAATATCTGAGGGATCTTTTGTGTTTCTAAGAAGGGTTAAGATGGAAAATGTTAGAGTGATAAAAACATAAGCAGTTTCTTAATTCTCCCAGGTAGATGGAAGGGTGTTGGAAATGTATAAAGACTATGTAGAGTTACTAAGGGGTGCATTGAGTTATGTTGCAAACATAAATAAGGGAATAGATGAAGATGGCATAGATCTGGAGATAATATAGAAGGGCAGAGAGAAAGCCTCCTCTTCCCTCCCTGAGGTAGAAATGAGGGGAAAAGTGAAGGGTTTATTCAAGAAGGCTGTAGGAAATGAGATGAGGTAGAGCCAGACCCTCACTTGAAATTTCCCAAGGTTTTCTACCTGACATGATGCAAGAGGGAAAAGCAGACATGGCTGCTGAAGCTTTACTGAACTCCAATTCTACTATGCTGCAGAAATGTGAAGAGAGAAGACCTGCCCTCATGCCACACTCATGTGTCCATACTTGGTCTTGGTGGTTACGTCAGCTGAGTAACTCTCTTGGTGTTTCTCAAGTTTCTCTTTCTCCTCTCTTCTTTCTCTCTTCCTCCCCTTTTCCTCTCCCTTCCCATTCCCTCTCTCTCCCTTTCCCCCCTCCCCCCTCAAACTTGACCTCATCTACTGCTCTTTGTTTACTTCTGCTTTATCCCTAAGAGTCTCTAGCCCAGGCTTACAGGTCACGAACCTGGGAGCTAGTATAAATACAGCTAATACCGAAATACTTAAAATTTACCTCCATTGTTTTCAGCTCAAATAGCTGGCATTTCTCAAACATGGGTTCTAACATAAGTCTTCACAATGTCACTTCTTTTCCTCATTTGTTTCAATATTATTGTTAATATATTATTTTTATTTTCTAAGATGAATAGGCAAGTCTTTTCTGGATGCAAATCTTTTCCTTTTGAGCTGAAGTGCACACTTACAGATGACAGGATTTAGGATTCTGGCTGACACAGAGCACCCCTGACTGTGGGAGGAGGAACAGGTCTCCTGGCTGTCTATTTTGACTTCACCCCAGGCCCTGGGCAGTTTCTCCTTATAGGTAAGGTACCGTGAAGAGGATATTTTCCTAGAGCAGCCATAACAAACTACCACAAACTGGGTGGTTTAAAACAGCAGAAATTTATTGGCTCACAGTTTTGGAGGCTGAAAGTCTGAAATCAGTAGGGCCCTGCTCCCTGTGGAGTCTGTAGGGAAGAAACTGTTCCATGCTCTGCTCCTAGCTTCTGGTGGTTGCTTGCCAGCAATCCATGGAATTCTCCGCCTCAGTCTTCACATGATGTTCTCCCCTCTGTCTGCCTGTGTCCAAACATCCTCTTCTTACAAGGACACTAGTCATATTGGATTAAGGGTCCATTCTAATCCAATTTGACCTCCTTATCTAATAACATCTTCAAAGACCCTATTTCCAAATAAAGTCCTATTTGCAGGACTAGGGGGTTAGGATTCGAACATGTCTTTTAGAGGGGCATCACTCAATGTATAAAAAGGGCTCTTCAGAGACCTAGTGGGTAATCTGGAAAATATGGTCATTTAGTAGAACAATTGGAGAGCACCTGCCAGGTGTTCAAGCACCGATGGGATGCTCTGATCTTCCTCTTCTAGGATCAAAGTTCTATTACCCACAGAATTTCAAGATGAAGCTCCACCTTCCAATAGCAGGTTTAGTTATAGTAAAAGAGACCTCCAAGGCCTTGGACTCTATGGGGTGAGAATGGAGACTTGCTTGGGGAAGTTCTTGGCTTTGTGTTTCACAGGTATTTCCTCGTATCACCAGGTAACTGTTTTCTCCAACTTTCATTTAAGTTTAATCTCTCACTTTACAACATTTTTTTCTTCCACAGGGAAACATCTTTTGTGTTCCCCCTTCTCTCTTTCTCTCTCTTCCCTTTCTTTTTATTTTTTTTTCTTCTCATTTTTCAGGAGTAAATTGACATTCAATGGATTATTGCAGCACAACAATGTCGTATTGAGCTGCAGAGCCTTGCTATGTACTTGCTTTCCACAGCAGCTTCATAATAGAGTGAAACATGTACTTTGATAGAATTATACATTAGTACAAGTACCATTACACTTGCTTAAAAATCATCAAAACTACAAATGCTAAATTCGTTAATGTGAACATTGTTTCTACTGCACTTTGTTATCCCTGTTGAGTGTGGTCTCTACCTTCAAATGATTCCTCCCTCCCTAAAACAAAATATAAATTCATTACAAATCTGCTCTCCTATTTTACTTTATTTCTTTGAAAATTCTTCTCCATTCTAAGTAAAGCTCAGTAATCATGTTGTTGTTGTTTTTTTATAAATGATTGTATTCTATAGTTTGCTTCAGTGTTTGAAGAACTTTTAAATGCCTTTTGAAGCAGTTTGTTTCTTTCTGAACCACAGGTTTTTCTCATTCTTTCATTTATTTTTTCATTCCCTCTTTTATTTTTTCATTCCTTCAAGGTATGCAACTTGTGCCAAGCTATGTGCTAGGTATTAAGGAGCTGGAGTGTTGGGCACCCTCATACTCATTCCTCAAGCTCTTATTCTAAAGAGACCTCTAAAAGGACTTCTAATCCAGAGTCCAGAAAGCCTACTTAGACTATCTCCCTGAAAACACATTATTCCATACTTTCAGTCCATTACTTATTCTGGTAAATCAACATCCAGTGGAGTCTTCTCTAACATTTTTATTTATAGAAATCTCTCATTTGGTTTTGACTCTTCTAATCTCTACCTGAAAAAAAATTATATTCTAAACCCATACACTCATCAATGTTGATCTCCTTAAAATTTCAACATATTTCTGTTTCCCCCCTTTAAATTATCACCGTCTGGGTTTTCACTTCCTTTTCCAAAAAATACGCTCTACAACTTTCCTCAAAATGATCCCTTCTCTTATCCCTATCTTTGATTCCTCCTCAACCCTGTACTGTCACTTTGAATCAGCAGAATCTCTAAGTTTTCCCCTTCTTTGTCTTAGAGAGTCTCTTCATTCATGACCATTTTCATTGGGAAGAGGAGGATGCCATGCAACATGCCCACTTTAACTTGACTGTCTCCAGTGAATAGTTCATGAGCTCAGGACAATAGAGGGGAGGAAAGCAGTCCCCTTATATATGAGGAGATTGTATTTTATCTACCAGGTTGATACTCCTGGTCCTGAGAACAGGATGTATTTGTAGGTTTTAGTGATGCCAGGACTTCCCCTACCCCATTTTCTTACATTATCCTAAAAGTATTTCATTTACAAGTAACTATTATCATCAAATAAACTGAAAATTCCTTGGAAGCAGAAACTGTGCTTTACATGTCTTCTATATTTGTTACTTTGTAATATACTGGGTATAGAGTAGGTGTGCAATAAGCCTCAGCTATATAATACATCATGAGTCCTATGGTTTATGCTGTTGAAATTCTACTTGTGTACATGTGGTTTTTAATTACTATAAAAGGCTAAATTTGTTTATCCTTTTATGAACTCGGTTTTCTTCTCCAAATTTATTACATTTTCAATTTCATAGGTAAACTACAAGGTTAAATATTTTTTACATTAATATTGAACTCCTATTTCCAACCTATTTGTTCAAGAGTGGGAGATGGAAACGTGGGTGACCTGTGTCTTTAGAAAGCAATTCACCAACCACAATCCATAGATATTTCTGCTTCAAACTCATATGTTCTTTCCAACACTACCCTGACCATCGGTTTTCTAAGGATTTATGACACATTATAAATAGCAATAAATAAAGTGCCATCTAAATGTTTTAAAATGTAGTAGCTAACTGTCTCAAGAATTTGGAGCAAAAATTGGTGAAGTCTAAATTAGTTGTACACAATCTGTGCTGGTGTGGATCTATTATGTCCCCCAGAAAAGCCATATTCTTTAATGCAATCTTGTGGGGGCAGACTTTTTAGTCTGTGGATTAGGGGGGAGCCTCTGATTAAATTATTTCCATGGAGCTGTGGACCCCGCCCTTTCAGGGTTGGTCTTGATTAATTCACTGGACTACTGAAGAGATCTCCAGAGCTGGAGCAGATACAGATGCTTAGAGATGATTGGAGATGTGGACAGGAGAATGTTTGGAGATGCTAACTAAGAGATGAAGCTCAGAGTTTGCCCCAGGAAAGCTAAGATAGGACCCCCAGATGCTTAGAGAGAAACATCCTGGAGAAAGAAGCAAGGACACACAGGAGCTGAGAGAGAGGAGCTAAGACAGATGCCCAGAGACATTTTGGAGAAAGCCATTTTGAAACACATCACTGGAGCAGAGGACCAGCAGATGCCAGCCACATGCTTTCCAAGCTGACAGAGATGTTCTTGATGCTGTCACTGGCCATTTTTCAGTGACGGTATCATTTTGTGGAGTCCTAGTTTGGACACTTAGAATGGTAAACTTTTAACTTAATAAATCCCCTTTGTAAAAGCCAATCCATTTCTGGTATTTTGCATAATGGCAGCATTAGCAAACTAGAACACAATCTAACTTCAGAATTGAGGGGACTTGAAGTTTAGTCCTATGTCTGCCACACATTTCCCAGAGAACCTCAGATAAATCACTTAACATGCTTTTTGGCCACAGATTCTTCTGCTATAAAATAAAATATTAATACTTGTTTGCATGCTTCTTTATGATTCCATTAAGAATCAAACTAAATAAATGATATGAAAATACTTAGAAAAATTTAGGCATTGAACACATGCATGTTGATACTCTGTGTTTGGTTGGAAACAGAATTTGCCTTTGAAAAATAATTGCTAGATGTTAAGAACACATCACATTTAACTTTAAGACTGTATTCAAATTCCCAAACAGCAAAAGCAAGCCATCCAAATATTTAGTCTACCAGCATGCAAGCCATCTGGAAGTTTCCAGAATTAGTATCTAATTCTTTATCATAGCAATGTCTTATTTTTTTTCTGAATAACTCCATGATGCTCGATACATTCAATGGAAGATTTCTCATTTAAATTGATTATCTGGTGTAATATCAATTCTACACATCTTTAAAAATAGACCAAATTTCTAAGTCAGTTTTCCAAAGAAGCAGATCTTTTCATAATAAATTTCAAAATCAAATTTCAAAAAAGCCAATAGCAATCCTTTAGAAAAAACACTATCTGGGAGAGGGAAGGACCAGAAGTGCACCTGCACTTAACTTGCTAGGTGAGAAGATATTGGTAAAGGGATGGGGGGGTCATATTTTTAGACCAAAAGAATCCATGGTATTTCATGACTTGGCCATTCTGAGTGACACTGGCATGACAGGAAATGGATCCATGTGTTACTTAAAAACTTTAAGTTTAAAGTGTTCAAATCAGTGATTCATTAGTAAATGATTAAAAACTGGCTCTCTGAAAAAAATGCATGTATGTGTATAAGTACATATGTTTGTTGTAAATTTTACTGATAAAAAAATGAATAGCACACAACTTAAAATATTAATGAAAAACACAATACTTTATTGTAAACTCCACATAACCAATCAGCTCTCACAGAATGCTTTCATTGATTCTGCTGGACTCATGTTTCCATAGATAGCCATTGTTTGCAATTGATGAATGAGTATAGTTCTGATATGAATATTGGTTGATAATTTTGTTTACGCTAATGAGTGAAATTGAAACAAGACATATATTGGCATTTAACCCATTCATCAAGTGAGTGACTTCTTCACTGATTTGGATAATAGTTTCTCAATACTAGGAGAATATCTCTCAATTGTTTGTAATATTCACATTGCAAGGACAATATTTGAGACACGCTTTAAAATTTTCTCAACATTTTCTCCCTCACTTTCTTAAGTGTGGACAATAAAACAATAAATCAAGCCCTGATTTATAACCTTTGCCTATTTCTGTGATGAAATTCTCCCTCCATGGTTGGTTTCAAGCAACCACTGTGATCACTGAACTTGGAGTTGGGAAGAGGTGTGCAGTAGCAGACCATTACGCGGCATTTCCATCTTACAGATACAATGGACCTAAATAACCACAACAGCACAGATTAATAAAATGGAGTATAATAATTAGGAATTGATAAGCTTTGAGTATTTCCTTTGCTTTTAACACATTTATTGAATTGTATATTTATATAGTTTGGTTTTTAATAACTGCTATGCTTAACAGCCAGCTCACAATATTCCTGAAAATTTAACATTTGGCACTCAAGAGCCAGTACATACCATCTCCAGCACACCACTGGGTGCAATCCTTGTATTTCAGGTAATTTTACTATAAGAAAAATTGATGTGAGCCTGAAGGGGGAAGAAAACTATGCTTTAAGGAAACTTCTGTTGTTGAAGGAACTGACTTGACATTTGTATCAAACCAGTAGGCAGTGGAGACCTTAGCAAGTCAGGTCCTGGGGCTACAGCATGGCTGTCAGCAGCACCTGGCATGCAGTGTCACCTGCAGCACTGGCAGTGCCAACTTGCCAATAACAGTGAGGAAATAAAGGGGATGACAGATGTCACCAGCAGGCAGGGCCTTCTGAGAGGCCTTTGATCTCAAGTACTTGAGAGGTATGTCTACGCTTTTATTCTCCTGGCACATTTATTTAAGGAAATTTGAGTAATTTTTAAAAAGCATTCAGAAAAGAAGTTTAGTCTCCTTGTGTGACTGTCCTCAAGTCCTTGCATTTTGGTCATTAAAGGATAACGTGATCTTATTTTCTCAATCCGGTAGAGCATTGCCTGGCTCTCTGGGTTGATCCTGTCAAATGACTCTAGGGAAAATTTCTAATTATGTGAGGTTGTTTGCTTCAACACCTAACACAAATCTTCACAGAAGCTCAAAAATATTTGTTTTTGAAAATGACCACACAGAAAATCCTTGAGAAGTTAAATGTTTTTATTCATTGTACACTATGGTTCGGTAAATCAGTAGATGAATAAAGAATTATTTGATGGCTAAATTAAAATGTAAGCCATGTAGACTTTTCAAAAGTAAATTTTACATGTGATGGTGAAAAACATGCATAAAAGGTTATACATGATAAAATGAAGTGTTCAAATTTAATGAATCCTGATGCAATATAGAAAATCACTAAAATTACTATGCTTATAAGCATAAGGCAAGTGCAGTGAGGAGTAACACAACACATATGAACTCTGCTCTCCTTTCTTCCAAAAAGACCTCATTTATCAAGTGATTTTATTTTTTCATAGGCTGTACTAGTAAAATGAAAGTGGGGTTGAAATACAAATCGCTTGTAATTTTACAATTCTGGGTCGACTCTGAATAATTTGGCAGTACATTTTGAAGCCTTTTGGGCAAAGGCTAATTCCTTTTGTTCTCTACATATCAGAGTTAAGTAATGGCTTCATGTTCTTTATAAGTATATTGAATGCCAGGCCAAAAAAGAACAGGCAACTTCTCTGAGGGCATTGGTTTACCTGATGATTGGACTGGTAAAATATAGGAAGCAGAATGATAAGTGAAAATTATAATATATATAAGTACAAAGTTGAAAATACACAAGACTTCTGGCAAGTTTAGATTTCCTAATTCTTATCCTGAAAAGGTAGCATCTCAATGAACAGATGTTTTGATTCACTTTCTGTTTAAAAGAAAAAAAAAATTGGAAGCCATGGTTATTACAAATTATAAAATAGAATGTAGCAATGATAATGAAATTTTATAGAATTTAAATCATACTAACAACCTTACTTAGAGGTAATATCATTAACTCCATTTTACAGGTTAGAGAACTAATTAAATAACTTGGCTTAAGTCCCAGAACTAGTTATTGGCAGAATTTAAATTTCTTTAGTTTGAGTCCAATTTTTTTCCCCACTGCATCAAACTGCCTATCATGGCCCCATAATTTAGGGCAGAGGACATATCCATGTCAACCAATATTTCCAAGCCATTGAAGATATGAACATTTATTTTTTCGACTGCTGTCCTCTGTGATAGAATAAGATGGGCACAATTTCCAGAATTCCTTGCAGAGTGGATTCTCACCACAGTCATGCATACTGTGTTAAATGCTGCTTGGTAAATAAATGAGTTATGACCCTCGTCTCGTGACCTTGCCTGTCCTTTCCTGAGGAAATGATACTCGCTGGTCTTTGAGTTAAATATTCTCTTTACAATCTCTCTGAAGGTCCAGAAAAAATTCAGGAAAGGGGAAACGAGAATAATCCCTTCCATAAAATTTATTCTGAGTCTTTCCCCCACATGTAATCATTTTGTGCCATTTTTAGATTTAAAGACTATTTCTCACTGAAACAAGTATCATATTTAGCAATTGGGTGACCTAACCCAACACAGGCGAGACTGTGTAAAACACAAAAATAATCAGGGGATTATGACTTACCGAGACACGATAAAAAGAATACATTAATAAAATCTTACAGTGTGTTCTTAAATGCTATTGATTTTTCTGACTGCATTGCAAATTACAACTATTGGCTTTTAACCAACAATAAATTTGCTTATCAGCTGAGGCTTTTTAAAATGAACTTTTCTTCCTTGCATCTTAATTTGCATTAAACTTTTCACTATACAAGAGTAATTTATTCAATTTTTAGCACAGATTTCAGCAGTCCTTATCTCTCAGATGTCAAGCTAGCCACTTTCCCTCATTAGTATATGTACGTATAACTATGAGTTATTTATGCTCATTGTGGTAGCTTTCTTCCCCTCTCCAAAACTCAGTCATCTGTAAAATATAATGCACATTGTGTTTTTAGTGCATTATAGGACTAAAATGCACTAAAGTGGCACATCTTTATCAAACCTGAAATTAAAGTTAGAAAATATTAGAAAAATAGAACAAGATGAAGGTCTTACGTGATATGGTTCCTACTTTCTTCCTCACAATCAGTTCCAGGTTTCAGTTTGCAGGTCATGGCTTCACAGCAAAGATTGGTACAATCCTTTAAAACACATACAGCATGTTAAAAGTGGGTCCAAAAAAATAAATAAATAAAATTTTAAAAAATGAAAAAAGTAAAAATAAAAAAAAAAATGGGTCAAACTTTGTTTTTCCCATAGACCTGAGTCATAGGATTCTGGTACAAGATGGAAATGAAACCCCACTTTTTAAATTGCCCTGCTATGCAAATTCTAATCGAAATCACCCAGGAAATTTAATATTAGGAAAAAATGTTTTGAGTAAAACAAACTACTTCTTAAAAAGCCAGAAAAAGGCTTGCCAAGGGATTATCCCAGACAAAATTGTCCTGGATGATATTATGGGTAAATTAATTCAAAACTTCAAGTGAATTAATTCAATACTCAAGGAAGAGTATTTCCATTGTATTGAAACTGTTTAAAAATACAGAAAAAATTAAAAAAATCCCATATTCATTTTATCAAGTCCATGTAATCTTCACAGTGATAACTGGTAATGAACATACACACACACACACGCAAACATTATTCTCATTTATAAGTATGCATGTAAAAACTTGAAAAAAATTAGCAAAACAGTTTATTAATATAAGAACTTAACTCTTCATTACAACTATGTGTTTTTACACTAAAAGGGCAATGGTGGCTCAACTTTTCATGGGACATCACTGCCACAAAAGTAAAGTAATATTAAGAGATTGAGAGGGAGGAAAACAACTAATGTTTCTTGGATAGTTGACAAAAAAAGTTGGTCAAAATTCAGTAGCTTTTATTGAATTCTTTAAGAATATGTTAGTAAACCATGACTGGAATTTACAAAAAAAAAAAATCAATTTTTAAAGGGGGGAAAAAAAGAGAAAACTGCAGAATTCTTATGCTCCAGTAATTCAAATAAATTATTTAAACCTTAAAGTTTTCATACCTTAGGAGAGCCACAATCACAATCTTCTCCTACTTCCAGAAGTTGGTTCCCACACACTGGTGTTGTTATTATGTTTTTAGGAGCTGGTGCTTGTAGGATGCACTTTGGTTTTTGAGATAAAAGATATTTTTCAAAATGTGAGCGGCAGGATGTACTGAAATCCTTTGGGAATTTTGAACTGTGACCAGAAGAAAAATCAGAAATAACATGCTATACAGTAACACAGTTTTTACATAATTAATAGACACAAGATTCTGACTTGTTTACATGTACTATTCGGTTTGGTGGACATGCCATATTTGGTATCTGTTTAGGAGTACATTTTATCATATGTGGAAGGAGAGAGAGCATGCATGCAATGCTTGATAGACAAATTAATTTCTTAGATACAAAATCATAGAGCAGAAAAAATTTAAATCCCCTTGTGGATTTGATACTGGTCTAAATGGTGATAGTGATAAACCTCACCATTTGTTATCACCCACAGATCTTGCCACTGAAAGATGAGAAGTCAGAGAATTCATGACCAGTGAAGGGAAATAATTGCAGGCTTATAGGTTCTGTGGCTATATTTCTCTTTTAAAGTGTGAGCACTTCAAGAACAAGTATGTTTTATTCATTTTTCTATCCCAAGTCCTTGCAAGGTGTCTGGCATTAGCAGGAAATTAATAATATATAAAATGGATTGACTGAGTGATTGGTAAGTAATGGGGATATACGAATATGTTGTCATCTAAATTATTTTCATATTTTTAGAAAATATATTATTTTAGGTTAAAATAATATATTCACTGCACTTATAAGCCCTATTTTATCATAGTTGGAAATCTTAGAGAATGGGCCCTGATAGCAGGCAAAACCTGTGCAGCAAGAGATTGGAGAGTTAAAACAGATGCAGAGCCCTCAGTAAAATGTATCTAGCTAACATATGTAGACTGCATCTAAATTCTTTAAGGTTCTGAAGGTATATTTTTTCTCCAGGTGACAAGATCTCACCTCAGATATTGATTCATTGCACAACTCCCAGAGGGACACTTGATGTGATATGGAATATCAGGCATGCCAAGGACATGGCCCAACTCATGGGATATCACTGCCACAAGAGCCACATTATTCTTTTTTTTAGCCTGGAAAAAATAGAAGCATCCATTACTTCTTATTTTATTCGGTTATTTATTAATCATTGGCCACGTGTAGAACTAAAATAAAACGGCTTTAGGGAAGAAAGATAATGAGTCACTAAGCTCCTTTCCCTGTCATTGCTGATTGCAATGAACATTTGAAATGGTTGGGTCCAGTGAAAGCAATCATTGATTCAGTACTCAATAAATAGTTGTTGAATTAATGGATATTATGTTCTCAGTCAACCATGGTTAAATTGAGTTCATTGCATTATTTATTGCAAGTACTAAAAAGTCCCATAATATAGACTCAGAAGTCTCCAAAAACCTGTGTATGGCACCTAGGACACTGGCAGTGCCTGGCTAAATGATACCCACATGCACCTTACTTGTCTGATCTCTCTGGCCATCAAGACAGTGGATGGCTAATTTAGAGTTAGTTCAGGCCAGAGGGCATGTAGATCCCCATGCTGTCCCAAACTTTCTACTTTTATTCTGTAACACCAACTAAAGAGTGAAGTCTTCTGGGATGGCCAATGTAAGGAGGTATTCTGATTCCAAATCCAAGAATCTTCACTGGAATGATCTAATAGTAGGTTCATTTCTACCTTTGTTTGTTCAACAAATGTTTATTGTGCCAACTCTGTATAAGGCATTATGTCGGTTTTCATAGAGTAGACAGAAACACAGGGAGGCTTTCTGTAAGTTTACAAACCTCAATAACAGAAACTGAAGATGGTGAACACAAGGAATTTGAGGCTGCCATTCCCACTTTTCGATTGTTGAAGCCAATTCCACTGTATGAAAGTTAGAGAAACACTGTCACAATCTAAGTCTTTGGAACTATTAGCTACTGGCAATATTGTTGTGGGTGTCTGTTACTGCATTAGTCTTTTTTATATTCACTCGGTCTCTGGAAAAGCTTCTACTGTTCTACACCTTTATAATGGCTACAGATAATTATCCTATATCTTAAAGTTCATTTTCTTGATCTGACTAGAGCTTTCAATAATCACACAGATGAATTGCTAAGGGTTGAACTTCAGGTACTCTGACAACTGGTCAAGAAAGTATCATTGAACAGGAATCCCTATGAAGAAACATTGTGGATGACTACTCACCCTGCCTACAAACACTGGGCTGTGTGTGCTCACCTGAGTAGCTGAGCATGGTCATGGATCTTCATTTTCCGCAGGTTAGAATGATGCCACCTCAGGAAGTTGTTAAAGGTGGTGCCTACGTTGGGTTCCACCTTGATCTTATCACTATCAGACCAGATTTCCATACCTACCAAGGCCACTTGAACATCTATTGTATTGTAAATCTGTGGAAAGAGCATTTTTCTTTATGTAAATGTTCAGGAGTCAGTTAGAATTTTAGATATTTTGTTGATCATGAGTGACAGATAAGTATATCCCATTTTGAAAACAGAAATCCTAGAAGTTCCTTGTGATTTTACCTTGATGTTCATCCTTCTGCTAAATTTCCTAGAACTTCTGACCTTGTGATTTTCTCATCCCCTTACTTGGTATAATCAGTGGGAAACCCAGCCTCCCAAGTGGAAATATATGACAAAAAACTTACCACATTGAGTAGGTTTATCACATCAAACACAAAGCTTCTTATCAAAGTCACATTTCCCTTATACATGTTATACTGTTAAAAAAATGCAAAATATAATTAGAATAGCAAATTAAAGCAAAAAATCTGATGGGGACAGGGTTTCACATTTCAAAAATTAAATATTTTAATAAAATTAAACATTTACTCATTCTATGTTTATATTTTATAAAATCCTGCATTTCATCAAATTTTATTTCAAATTTAACAGATTTTTTGATAAGAGAAAAAAATAGGCATTCAATTAAAATTTCAATGTTTTTCATATTTAAGTTGAATAAACCAAATAATTTTTAGTGTTTTAAAATCAATTCAATACCATTAAAATTTGATTATAAAGCATATATATTTACTAGGTAGGAACACTGATTCTAGTATTTTTTTCTGTACATATAAATATAATTTGTAAGGTATGTATAGTTTAGGTTTACTTTATATTTACGAAATATAGTTAGAATTTTCAAACGTATTTTAATGAGCCATTATTTTTTCATTGTTGAGGTTGATTTCCTGTAGCTATCTAGTGCTATATATGTTGCCAATATCGAAATACTTTGGTAGCAGATGAATATTATAGGGGGTAGATGAGTAAAAACTTGCTGGCAAGTCAGGAAGAACAGATAAAACACCAGGTGGAGAGGCTCTGCATTGTCAGCTAAAATAGTTTGTTGCTTGCCTTGTTTTGATAAGTAAACTTAAGAGTTGACTTCATTGGCCAAGGAACACATATTTCATACTCACAAAGGCATTATCCAGCACCAAAAAGAGATCAATGTATTTTGCAGCCTGAAGAAAATCTTCTTGCTTTACAAAAAGTAAAATAAAATTGTTAATAATTATCTTTATCCTGAAAGATTCAAAAGCTTACAAAGAGACATTGTTTTCTCTAGAGGAGAATTAAATTGAAGAATCAATGAAGAAAGTACAGGCTTCAAGTATACCAATCATGGCTGAAGATACCAGTATTCCATATATCATTTTAAATAAATGATGACTTAAAAGAGCTATACTCACTGTTAGATTATTGAGCGACCTAAAGGTTCGGACAGGGCTTTGTTTCCTGCCAACATTTCTCTTTCCACAGGTGTGATTAGCTAGGTCTAGCTCCTCCTGGTTATATGTGAGGACAGCATGCTCTGCCTGGTTTGTGCTTTGCAAAGGCTTTATCAGGTAGCTCTGATCATGATGTGTGAAGTATCCCCTGTGAGATAGAGATTTTATTTCAGGGTTTCTTTCCACACAGTCACATCAGCTAACCAGAATGAACTGATACCTCTTCTACCCATTCCAATCTCATGCATAGTTTTCATTCAAAGGCTTTTAGCTCACTTTTGCTAATTTAAATACTGATCAGTAATTGTCAATATTAAACTGAATCCTTATTTACCCAAAGCATTCTGAACAAAAAATGGCTTTACAGCAGGATCTTGGAAAATATTTTTCCACAGTTTACTCATTCTTTTAACCAATATTTCTTGTGAGGTCTTAGGAATATAATAGGGAACAGAGATAAATTAGTGTTTAAGTACCAGAGCCCCAGAGAGAAGAAAGAACGATCAGCAGGTCAAGCAGAGTAAAGAGGTAGGATTAGTAGTAGCATAGAATCCCCTCTTCCAAGTAAAATAAGTAGTTCAGAAATACAAAATGAATCCATACTAAGGAATATTACAAAGTCAACATGGCCCTTAAAAATTACATCTATGCAAGATATTTTATGATATGGGGAAAAGCTTATGATACCATATTAAGGTTATAGAACAATTATGTGCATTTTGTTTCATTTATTTTATTTCACTTATATTTTATTTCATATTTCAACCACATAAAATATTTTTACCTACATGAATAAAAAGCTGCACACATGACAAAACGTTAATAACAGTGATCACTTAGAGGTAAACTTCTGTTATGGTTGTTATTCTCTTATTTGTGCTTTTTATTATTTTTCAATTTTTCCCTACTTGGCAAGCATTACTTTTGTAAACAGACGTACAAACACACTTAAAACTTCAGTTCAACTGGGTCAAGTGCTGAGTCGACTATTTTAGAAAATAACAAATAATGCTTTCGGGAAACAGTAAACATGGACACAGATCCAGATGTTATCAGGGTTCAGGGTGTAGGACACTTGTTTAAAAATTGCTGGGGTTGACTTCTGCTAGAGCAGCAGATTATGAAATCAGTCTAAGGATGATGCTTTATACTTCACTTTAACCACATATATTTGGCATTTCTGGATGTGTCAAATTTTAATAAAATAGTAAG
Source organism: Choloepus didactylus (assembly GCF_015220235.1). Lineage (NCBI taxonomy): Eukaryota > Metazoa > Chordata > Mammalia > Pilosa > Megalonychidae > Choloepus > Choloepus didactylus. The sequence goes on along the minus strand of NC_051326.1, from coordinate 29,271,005 downwards.
AAGGCAACATTCAGAGACTCAAATTGGTGTAACAAAATTGCACTCCAAGTTTAACGTTTTTGAGAGTGCCTCTCACCTCAGCCCATCACAAGTACTCATGCTGGCAACAGAGTCCTTTTCATTTTGTATGTGCCCTTCATAATAGCAGTGTTCCTGGGGGTGCGAGAAAAGAAATTTTATTTCAGAAATTTTTTTAATTGCAAGAGTATGTGTAGCATGTTTTGGGTGAAAACGGTCATCTTGAATATTCAGCAAAGTTTTTCAGATATGTTGGCGTCTGTACCAGTTCCCAGAAACAAAAAGCAGTGAGACCCTCACATGTTTTCTCAATTGCTCCACAGCTGACCCTGGAAAATTTCCATTTTGGGTGGCTGAGCTGTCTTTCTGACACTAATTTTTACTAAGGTAAAACCCAGGGAAGTTGAATACAGACAGGCCATAGTGAAGATGGAAGTTGCATCTGAGAAGTAGCCTGTCTCCTTAGGACCAGTCCTTGGGGGTTCTCATGTTTGAGGGATGATTTTCAAGAACGTAACTCCCCTGTGTGGACTCCCAGTGACACTATTCATCAAATAGGAAAATGAGGCAGATTCTGGAGTCCTCGAAAGTTCACACTCTCCCCTGCCCCACCCCCCAAACTCCTCATCCTAATTGGTGCAATTCACCATCTTAATTTGTGTTTTAGAAGAATCCCTTTGTCAACACCAAAACCCAGTGCACTCGCCTGCAGCTAGAGACTCAGAAATGGTAAGGGGACACTTATTTGGAATGATGTAAGGAAGCTAGTGAACAACCTCTTGTTTGAAATAAACTGATTTCCCTCAGGGCCTGAAATTTCCACTGCATTTTTCTTTTCTTTGGAAGAAACCTTGTCATCCACAGGCATTTTCTTAGAGAAGGCTTGGAAAAGATAAACATTAAGGTATAACCAGCTAGTGATACTAGGACATGAATTAATCTATCAGATACTGTCCTCAGAGGACAGTTTTAGCAAAAATCTGAATATTCAAGAAATGAGAATTTTGATTTGAGGAAGGAAGAATGAGACTTTTTGTTGCAGAAGTATTTAGCTTGCTCTTTACAGAGATACACAAGTTCAAAGGCCACACAGGACAGCTCTGTGCACCTCACTCGTCTTAGGAATACCTCAAGATTGTGACATTTCATTTTCTCTTCCTGTTCTTTCCTTGGCCGTAATTTGCTGTCGTTTCTGTCATCTAGGCCCTGGCATAATCTGCAGGATAGCAGTTTAATCAGATGTAAAAATACATTGATCAAATAATTGATATTCCAATTGCTGGCCTTAGGATAAATGTATAAATCTTCAGGAAATAGTAAACAGTGACATGATGTTTCAGTGACCTTTGGCAAGAGTATTTCTAATCTATGGATAAGATAGTCTTAGGGGCAAGTGGCCTGTCAGTTGCTTCTAAAAACACACCATTTGGAAGCCTCCTACAACTCCTACCTCTTAAAAACTGGCCACAATTGCATCTGTTGTCTGGTCACGTATGAGACTCCCTTGCTATCTAGTCCTTTGATTATTTTGAAGTTATCCTGGGTCCTATGAACCATAAAATAATTTGAAGATCTCAGAAAGAGTCCCAGAAAGCTTTCAAACCCTACCACATTCTGAGGGTTTGTGGTGATCTTCTCTCCTCTGGACGAGTAGTGTGTTTCAGTGTAGTCTGGTCCCAGGAGGTTCCTGAAGACAGGACAAAGACACATGATACAGTCAGGGTGGCAATAAATACAGGCTGATTTTCCTGACTTAATTTTCAGCTGTAAAAGAACAATAACATCTACAATGAACATCATCTGACATTCCGACCTGTTGATCTTTTTCCAATATTAGAACTCTGCTGCTGAAGCAAATCAAATCATCGATTACACCTGTTAGATCTGAGGGAATAAATGCCTTCAGCCACTTTTCATTTCCTGATTCCTTCTCTTCCATTGGATCATTCTGAGATTCTTTGCACCTAGGACAAGACATCTTCAACAGAATCGCTAAAGAGTCCTGAGTCACAAATATGCAAAGAGGACTATTGTACTCAGGGAGAGGTTTATTGCCTGCTATGGAATTTGGTGGAGCCCCATCCCTTAATATATTTCTTAAGGTCAGGGTACCTTGCATCAGTCTTGGTAATATGTTCTTATATAAATAATAGAAAGTTATAACAAAGGTTTTGTTTATCTGAGTAGAGAAGATTTTCCATAAATTCCAAGTAACATAGGTAGCTCTCTTTGTTTTACACTTTTCTTATAATTTCTTAGTAAACAACCAACCTTCTTAGATAACATTAGCACAAACTAATAGTATCTAAAACTCAATATGCTTCGTCTTCTATCTCAAGTCACATGGAACAGTGATTTATTTTTTTCTGCAGTCTCTTGAGAGAATCTAGTGATTATGCTATCAGGGAATGCAGCTTACTTGTTTTTTTCTAGGTGAAGAATGACTTCTTCTCCGTTTAATGTAATCTGATATTGAACTTCAGATTCATATCTTTCCTAAAAATATTTAATGGTATAATTAAATCAAACAATTTATATTTCTAAAGCTATCTAAAATAATGATAATATAATGATATATGCTATATATGTTACAAGAACCGTAATACAAATGCATATAAGATAAACGTATTAGTACTCATGCCTTTAAAATATGTAGAATAAAACAAAAATTGTAAATCAAGATTGACTTCCAAAAAGTACATGGTAATAAATACTTCAGGATTAAACTAACTCTACATATGTGAGATAGAGACACATCATTTATTTGGTATCCACTATATTGTTCTCTGTGCATCATAATGGATCCCTAGTGGGATAAAAATAAGAGATACATTTTCCCTACATTGAAACTAAACAAAATATACTAAAGAAAATAAAAGTCTGCTAAAAATGAAATAACATAAAATTACAAAATGGGTGAAATATTTGCTACAATATAATAGTCAAATATTGTCTTAATAAACAAGAAAAAAAATCTTGTCACTTAATGGCATAATATTGACTTTTCCATTACAGGCAAAATGCTGAGAAAAAGGCAATTCATTGGGGGAGAGGGGAGACAAAAAGCCAAGGGCTTGGTGGCAACGAACATCTCCTTCTAGAAATGGCTACCCTTCCTGTACTCCTTTTCCCCCCACAATCAGAGAAATGTCCAAGCAACTTAATTCTTTGTGATGAAGTGAGGAAGTTAAATCCCTTCCTTGCTGCTTAACTGTTAAAGCACTCTGAGATGTCCTGTGCTCTCCTCTGGACAAAGGGCAGCTGGATATATGGGCTCCAAGATTAACATACTAAACATTGCCTGAGACGTCAATTCTATTAGCATCTCTTCAGATTCTAAAATCTACTAGGGTCATTTTCACATTACTTACCTCTTTGCCATGATTCTCTGTCTGGTTGTTGTTGATCTCTCTTTTGTGTAAAATATGAAGTTTTTTAGGACGAACCACTTCAAAGAGATTTAATTCAGGTGTTTGCTTTATGGCTATTGCTAGAGAAAGAGAGATAATATTGATATAAGAGATTAAAGGTTTTTTGGGAGGGATTGGTTGGTTTGTTGAAAGGACATGAAAACATAAATCCCCATATAGAGGGCAAAAATAGAGAAAAATAAGTTCATTGTCCAACTTCAGCTTTCATGGCAAACAATTATTCTTTAGTCCCCTCCCCCATGTCCGGAAAAAGAGCTGAGGTTGATAAACAAGTCTTTGGATGGCCTTTCAGTACATCTCTCAGCATATATCAACTCTGGACCACCAAGCCAGGAAAGGGTAAACCTTGAATTAGATTAGAGGCATTGAGTCCAGGAATTCTATCCATTGTAATATAGTTCCGCCTTGCTCTTCAGCACTCCTTAAAAGTTGTGAATTCCTCCCTTGCTTGGAAAATGACCACTAGATTTAACATCATTGAAATAAGAGTAGTCTTGGTGGAGTGATGAGGATGAAAACTCTGTACAAGCAGGAGAAAAGAGAAAAGAGAAATTGGAGGCAAAATGCATAGACAGCTCCTTTGAGGACTTTTGCTGCAGAGGGGAGAGAAAAAAGTAGCATGTTAACTGGCAAGGGAGAAAAGAAAAGGAGATGCATATATGTAAATTAGGAGATATAAAAGCATTTCTGTATGCTTATGGAAATGATTCAATAAAAAGCATGAGAGACAAAGTAGGAAAGAAGGAGAAATTGTTAGAACAATGTGCTTGAGCATATGAAGGAATGGGGATCTAAAGAATAAATGGAGATATTAAGTTAAGATAGCACAGGTAGCTCATTTATAGGAACAACAGAGAAGATGAGCATACAGGGACAAGTAGTGACAGATTGGTGAATATGGAACACCAGGTTAAACCATCTCCCAACACCCCCAATAAACTTCTAGCATGGTTTCATACACATAAAGCAAAAACAAATGAAATGCTGAAGTTATTTTTGCTTAGCAGGTAATGGATACAAATTTGTTTGACCATGAGGGTCTTGTGTGCCTTTGGTAGTGATGGTAAACCATCTTTAACAGATTTCCATGGCATTTCCATAAGGTTGTGAGTTTGAAAGAAGGATGGTTAACCAGATAAAATCATGTAAGGGAAAACACAGAAATATGGTAAGTATAAAATTTTCTAGTTAATTATAGTCCAATGAACACATCCTAAAATAATGGCTTTATTGTTAACTATTATGGAAAGATGTTTAAAAACTTGGAGTAACTTGGGCACTGTTGGCTCTGTAGACAGTAGTCAGAATCAGAGCAATTTCAGTGGTTTCTGAGAAGAATTTCAAGGGCCCAAAAGCTACGTAAAGGAAAGTTCCACCTTTCAAGGAATGTGCAGGTTTAAGATGTTTTTTGGAGTTCTCTGTGAGGAATAAGAAAAAAAGACATTAGCCATTTTGTTTTTTTTAATTCAATTAGATAATTCTTTCACTGTTTGGTCTGAAACTCTTCCTGAAGTACAATCAATTTTCCACTAGGCAACACAGGCTAGTTCAGTTGGTCAATTAATTTGTCTTTTGTGTAATAATACAATTATGTCCAATTTAATCCTTTTACTTTACGTGTATTCTCTGCCACCCACCTTAGGACAACTTATGGCCAGATTATGTCTTTGAATAAATGGGGTAGAAAATATCAAAGGATTCACATTTTATTCAAGATGACTTTGGAGATGGTTAGGAAGTTCTTATGAATAAATGAACTTAATTTCTGGTCTGAAAGTTGGTTTTCTGGTGTCATCTGGAGCTGTCTGCATAGGATTTTCCCCAGATGTGTTTATCCATGGAAATTTGCAGGTTCAAAGCATTTGAGCTTTAACATGCTCAATATGTGTCCAGTAGCAAAATAACTAATGATGGAATAGATGTGATTTATTTGTGATATAATATGGTTATCATATTACAGTAGTTATCAAATTGGCAAATCTATCAGTAATCATCAGCCTCAAATAAATAAAGAATTGTTTTTCCAGGACTGATTCCTTTGGCCCTATAATTCCACTTCTGAGAATAATTCTTATGGGATTATTTTTCAAATGTGAAGATACATGAAGTTGTTAATAAAACTTGCCGGTGAAAAATAGAAACAAAAGAGGAATAATCAAATAGCTTTTGGTTCATCTACTTGGAGAAATATTGTACAAACACAAAATTTATTATTTATTAAAGTATATGATAATTTGAAAAATAACATCATAGAAAACATCTTTTGCATAGTTTTAAAATATGTGTTCACTCAAAAAGCAATATTTCTGTATACAGTTTTCTTTTTTAGGAAAACATATAACAAAAATACACCAAAAAGCAAACATTAGTGATCTCTGGATCATATAAGTGTATTATTTTCTCTCCTTATTTAAGTCAGCTTCCATGTTCTGCAAACATTCCATCAAAGGTACTTTTTAAAGTTCATTAAAACAACTGACTTTTATATAAAATGTCAATATATTAGAACTTACCTTGAGTTTGAACAATGAGCCAGAGTATAGAAAGCAGGACCAATGACATGGTGGCTACTGGCAGGGGCTGAGATGTCTCAGGCAGAATGAAGATGTGGTCTCCACGAAGACCTGGTTTTATCCTCCCCTACTTCTCTTTTGAAATTGAAATAAATAAAAAAATAAATAAAGTAAAGCCTCAAACTTGCATCATGAGATAAGAGGGGTGGTTCCTAATTTGCCAAGAAATTGCAGCATCAGGATCATGAGAATGTTCCACATTTATGAGAGATGTTTATGTCTGTGGTTACAGCTCATTAAGGAGCTGTTTGCTCAGGGTTCTCCTGCTCTGGTGAGAATGTAGAATGTAGGAACCGAGGCTGAAAAGCCCTTGTGCATATTTGTCTACTCGCCAAACAAAAGCATCATTATTGCTGTTCAGTATCCTTATAGAAATTCATCTAAAAATTTAGAAAATATATCAGAATATCCTGTACTTATTTTTTACTAAATTTGATACATTTATTAAAAATATAGACTAACGGTGCTGTGTTTAAATGTCATTGTTGTGTGGTTATGTGCTGATTTCCAAAAAACAAAACTATTTGTAAGGGATTGTTTACAAATACACTCCTGATGGAAGTAAAAAGGCTAGCAGAAATGACTGTCAAGAAGCGCCATTTCGGGCATAATTCCCAAATTATTAATAGTTGCTAGAAAATGGAGTTTGACATTATTTTCAAATATACCAAAATTTAGGGAGTCTGAATATCACAGGCATAAGGGTGCCCTGTGACCACAAGAAGTCTTTCCATACTTCCTAAATAGTTTTATATTTTAGCTACAAAGGCCAGTCACTAGCCCCACTTTTGTTCTTAACTAGCAGAATTTTTATGTCCATCCATACAACTTCCTGGGTCTGTTCATTTTCAGATGGGAGCAGAAACCATAACCATGTACTTCATATTAGGCATTCCCATGTGATGGCGAATCATCATATGCTGTCCAATTTCTTTAAGATAAATGGAGTGATTTGCAGCAAGGCCACGTAGATGAGGAAGTCCTGTTTGGAGGTGAGCACTTCCTCACATATCTGCTTCATTTCCTTAGGTCCAGCTTCAGCATGAGCCCCTCAATCAGGAATATTGAGGTCTCCCCAACTTCCAGCTGCTGCACTCTGCTCCCTGTACATGTTCTGAGAAACTGGCATGGAGAGCATAGAATCTGTATTATGTATACAACAAGCACCAGACAAAGTCTTAGCCAGGATATTGCAAATCACTCTGACCCTCAGTCTCCTTATCTATGAAAAATATGATGATGACAATAACTACCTGAAACTTGTTTTAAAATTTGTGTGTGTACGTGTGTGTGTGTGTGTGTATGTGTGTGTGTGTGCATGAGACTGCTTGGGAAATTATAAAGAAATGTGCAAATGGAGGTTCTCTTGACAGTGTTCATCTCAAACAAATTGTACTGGCTATGAAGTATGTTTGAAGCATAGTATGTGTTCTACTTCAGAAAAATAGCATTAGTATTTTTCTGTTTACAAATATAGCACATTTTGTTGGGCATAAATATGATATTTTCTATGCCCTAATAAAAGAAAATTAAATTTTATGAACATTGGATCTTAGTGTATATAGGGTTTTGGAAACCTGATTTTTTTTACATAGCATTATAACATAGCATTTTTAGTCTATTGAATATTAAGACAATATTATTGAAGACATTAGAATATTGCACTGAGTGTGTATGTTATGTATGTTTTCATGAGTGCATATTTCTTCAATTGCATTTCTGATTGCTTCTTTAGGATAAATTCCTAGAAGTGGTATTATTTGGTTAATAAATACACATTGGTATACGTTGACCCAATTATTTTCAAAAAGTTAATACCGAATTACATTTCCATTTATGTTGTTTTCCCAATCTAAAAATCTATGCCTTTTAACTGCTTAGTTTACTGTAATTTACTGGTAAATTTGGGGTTTTTCTTAACATCTGATTGTAATTTATAATTGCTTCTCTTTGTCTATGCTTCTTTGCTTTCTTCAACTTTCCTCTGAGTTAACCGAGTTTTTTTTCTCTAATTTTATACTTCCTTTTAGTATAGAAGATAAATATTCTACTTATTTCCCTTACTGGTTACCATTAAAATTTTAACAAAATGTAATGTTAACTTCTCTATCATCAAACAATGCAGGAACCCTGGAATGGTTTAAATGTCAGTGTCCCAACCCTTGCCACCTGTTGTCAAGTGTTTTAGTTCTACCGTGATTTTGACACACACATCCCCAAATTGGTTGCTACTATTTTTTTTTTAATGTTTTGTATATGATGAGTTTGGAATTACTTAAAGGTTGTTTTTAGCATCAGTCCTTTTTAGATTCAGTTTTGTTCTTCATGAAACATATTCTGTAATAAGTATTTCATTAAAGGTCTCTTAGAGTTAGTACTTTCATGCTTTGTTTCTTTTTAAATTTTTCTAAGGTTATGTATTTAGCCCTTACTGTTTATTTTGCTGGGAGTAGTTTTAGGATGGAAGCTAATGTCTCTCAGCACTTTGAAGATATTATTTTACTGTCTTTAAAAATTTTTTTTGTTATGAAATATAACATATACACAGAAAAGTGATAACTTTCAAAGTATGACTTAACAAGTAGTTAGCAAATTTCAAAGAATGTTATGGGTTACCATTTCACAATTTCAGTTTTTCCTTTATTGTGAGGTATAACATATATACAGAAAGGTGATAACTTTCAAAGTACAATTTAGCAAGTAGTTATAGAGCAAATTTCAAAGAATGTTTTGGGTTACCGTTTCACAATTTCAGTTATTTTCTTATTGCGGAATATAACGTATATACAGAAATGTGATAATTTTCAATATATTATTTAATAAGTAGCTATAGAACAAATTTCAAAGCATGTTATATGTTACAGTTCCACCATGTCAGATATTTCCTTCTAGCTATTCTACTACTTGAGAAACTAAAAAAAAAATACTTCTATAAAGATTCAGTATTTGTAATCCTTCGTTAAATCCTATCTTGTCAGTTGCTACTGCTCTCTCTTTTGATCGCTGTCTCAATCTTCAGGGATATTTGGGCAGTGACCAACCTAATTTGTTCATATGGAAAGGGGGTGTCGACATTATGGGGAAGGGGGATGCACCTGGTTGATTTTCTTATTTTACTGTCTTTTGACAACTGTGGTTGCTGTTGGGAATTCTGATTTCAGTCTATATTTTGAAAATTAATTCTTATTAATTATGCAAATGGTGTTTATTGTGTTCATACCACATTTGAGTTTATACTAAATTCATACTGGATTCATACAAATTTTCTGAGAATTCCAAGATGACCTTGATACTTTCTTGCCATTGAGATAATCCAGTAATAAAGTCTAATAATGGAGACATATCCACAGATAAATACTGTACAAATTGGAAACATTGTTATTGAGATTTGTGCATTGTATTCAGGCAGATTTTAGAATGGGTACTTCACCTGGTAGACTGAGATAATCACATAGCAATAGCTGGAAAAAGAATAGGAAAATTGGGTACTGGTCAAAGCAAACTTTATAAGCAAAAGCTTGTATATGTAGAAAATCATACTATGTTTGTTGAACTGCAATATGCTCCCATGACTTGAACAAAACATACGCAAAATAAAGCATGACAGACGAAGGGACAAAGTTATGGAGGGACATATGCTAAAGGCCTTAAAAGAAGAAGGTAGACATTTGAGAAATATTTAGCTCATAAAGTTGTCAGGCTTGCTGATAGATTGGATGTAGCAGCCAAGGTAGAAAGGAATTGGACATGTGTTCTAGGCTTCAGCTTGAGCAAGAGATGAATCTTATAGACGACACCTTCCCGATGTGGTTGGTCATTGGGAATTGCAGGTTACCAAAAGGCAGGAGATACATTCTCTGGTGTACCCGTCAGAGCACAGCACCTTGAATATAACAGAAGTTCAAAAATGTTTGTTGACCACATCACCATGAAACTGTCTAGTTTACTGGCACTGTTTATTAGAAGGTTGAATAAAAGCCACAAGTGTGGAAATAACAGTGAGACAATTGTTTACTTGCTGCATCTGGAGAGAATGAGCCATGGCATATATAATAAGCCTTATGAATACAATATCCAAGGATTAGCTAAACATAGGACTTAATTTACAATCATAAAAGAAAGAAATTTATAACCAACATCCTGACTACAGAGAATTTTGTCTCCATAAAATTTGCAACTTCATGTTCTTGAATGTTCCATAGAAAAGTATATTTGAGGACAAGGAGCAGATGTTTAAATATTGTCTAACTGGAAATTAAAATACAATAGCAACATGCACAAAAATTGTAATAATCCCCATCTCTTACAAATCCCTTTACAGTTTTTGAAAGACTTTCATATGCATTATTTTATTTGATCATTATAACAATAGAGTTAAGTAGATGGTTCCATATTACTATTCCCATTTTATAGATGACTCAAAGAGGCTCAGAGATTTACTTCAGATCACCCAGAGGGTCTGTAATACAAGGCTCCTAAGTCACTAAGGTAGGAGAAGATGTGATAGATATAAAATTACAGTATTTAGAATATTTTATCAAAAGAGATCTTCTATGATGGCTTTGATTGCTTCAAAAAAAGAAGCTCATTCCAAGAATACAGAAGATTAGTCAGTGGGTTGGGTGAAAGATTTGAGATGTTGAGAGGTTTGGGATAATCCTTGAGATTCAGTGAAGGAATTGACTAAGCAGAGCTTGAAAAGATTATAAATTTAGAGATGATGAACCAAACAAGATTATAATTCACAGAACAATTAGATGTATAAGAGTTTGATATTAGAGATTGGGCTAGGTACCTAAGTTTTCTGAAATTATGATAAGACCTGTGGCCAGTGGAAGTAAAGTTGCTTTGTGATAAGGTCCAAGAACTATAATGCTAGTATATTTGGGGGTCCTTAAATCCTACAATTCCAGAATTATAGCAAAATTTATCAGTATGGACTTGTAACATGGTGCACTATCAAAGGTCACTATAGGGGCAGAAACAGATAACCCTCAAGCCTCTGTGGCTATACATATAACATAGTTTATTTCTTGCCCATTTAAAGTCCAACCAGTAGCAAGGGGCTCTGCTCCACAGAGTCATTCAGAGGCTCTGCTATCTTTAACATGTAACTTGCAGGGTTGCCCTGGCAGTTAATATCCACTTACTAGATGGAGAAAGAGGAAATATGGAGGATTTATGGGGCCAGGCATGGGAAATGATGACATAACATCCCTGGAACTCTATGGTCCAGAACGCAGTCAAATAGTCACATTTAACTCTCAAGGAAGCTTGGGACATAATCTAGCTATCTGACCCAAAGTAAAGGGAAATGGGTGTTGTGAACAGCAATGCCATACAGCTTTAATGTGTGTTTGGAAAATATCATAAAGTTGTTAGATAACAAAGATGAGTAGGAGTAGAGGGTGATACTGAGCAACATGAAATTCAAAGGAAATGGAAGTAGAAAAGCAATAGTATGGACACATCTTTGGTGATCTAGTAAATAGCTTTTGTGCCAGTTTGTATATTTATGTCCCCCAGAAAAAGCCATGTTCTTTGATGCAATCTTGTGGGGGCAGACATATTAGTGGGGATTAAGTTGGAATGTTTGGATTAGGTTGTTTCCATGGAAATGTGCCCCACCCAAATGTGGGTGATGACTCTGATTGGATAGTTTCCATTGAGGTGTGACCCCATCCATTCAGCATGGGCCTTGATGAGTTTACTGGAGCACTATAGAAGCTCAGACAGAAGGAGCGAACTTGCTACAGCCAAGAGGAACACTTTGAAGAACGCACAGAAACTGAGAGAAGAACTTCAGCTTACAGAGACATTTTGGAGACAGCCTTTGAAAGCAGACTTTTGCTCTGGAGAAACTAAGAGAGGACAAATGTCCCAAGAGCAAATAAGAGTGACATTTTTGAGGAGCTGAAGCCTAGAGAGAAAGCCATTTTGAAACCAGAACTTGGAGGAGATGCCAGTCACGCACCTGCCCAGCTAACAGATGTTTTCCGGATGCCATTGGCCATTCTCCCATGAAGGTACCCGATTGTTAATGTGTTACTTTGGACATTTATGGCCTTAAGACTAGTAACCGTGTAATCACATAAACCCCCTTTATAAAAGCCAGTCCATTTCTGGTGTTTTGCATTCTGGCAGCATTAGCAAACTAGAACAGCTTTCCAATTTATGACCTTGCTATATGTGTAGTATGTGAGAAGCATCTCTAAACATGAATGCAAGGCAACAAGGACATGGCACGGAAAATAAGATTTCAGTTATGATTGGTGGTAAAAAGGCTGAAGAAGGAAGGGAAATTTGTAGTAAATAAACGTTTCCAGATATTTTAATAGAAGGGGTGAGAGAGGGTTCAGTGGGATTCACTAATTCTTTCAATAGATATTTAGATTTGCCTATGTTTCAGATTCTGCACAAGGTTTCTGGGCTGCAAGACTAAACAGCAGAAGTGTAAAGGAGATCCTCTTGAACAGTAAGTGGAACAATGAATGAGATTAAAAGGGAATACGTAGTAGGCTAAGAGGGGGTATGTTAAGTATTGGCCAAGGAATACTTGTTAAGAGGCATGGGTGATCTCTTGTCGGAACACTTGCACTTACTGTGCTTGAAGAGAAGCCCAATACATTTGCTTATGCATGATAGCAACTTTATTGGTTCATATAACTGAGAAGTCCAAGGTGCAACTTATTTTAATTTTGGTTCGATCCAGATGCTTATCCTCTCCCTTTTTCTATTTCTTTATATGCCTGATTTCTTATACCTACCTTATACAGTATCTGTATTTCTGTCACATTTTCATTTTTAAAATTAGACTCAATTTATGTAGCTCAAAACAATCACTGACAGCCTGAGCTTTAAATTTATATATTGTCTATCCCAAGGAAAGAAAATCATTTTCTCTGCAAGAGAAGGTATATGAATTCTAATAGGAGCTCATTGCCCTTTCTTAATTTCACTTTTGTTATCCCCTTTGGATCAATCATTATAGCAGTGGCATGAGATACTATGATTGGCCAGGAATAGAGAGGCACATGATTAATATTTTTACCGGGTCCCTTGCAATAGGGAAATAGCAACATCCTCCTGGAAAGAAGCCTGCTGGGCAGAAAAAAACAATTTATAACCACTATAGATGGAACTGAGTGATTTCAAATGTTTCAACTTTAGGACATTTGCTTGGTGCTGAGAGTTCCAACTGGTATCAGGCCAGTCATCACCTAAAGGTCTCTCACTGTATATAAGGCAGTGTGCTATAGACCCTGGTTTAAACAAAGTCTGTCTCAGTGCAATATTTACATGACTATGAGTTTACAAGAGTACTAAAGGTTCTGTACAATTGTTAGCATATACTACTTTGAAAAAGAAATTAACTAAATTGGGTATAATTGGAGCATAGATAAAAACATGAAAAAATCATGAGAAATTTGATTTCTTTTTGTAAATGTAATACAGAGTTCTCATACCACCCTATTTTTAACACCTTGAATCTGAGAGTTACATTCATTCTAATTCAGGAAAGAACATTTTTATAATTGTACTATTAACTATAGTCCATCATTTACCATAAGGTTCATTGTGTTGTACAGTCCTATATTTTTTCTTTAAATTTTCATTCTAGTAACATATATAAAACCTAAAATTTCCCCCTTTAACCACATTCACCTATATAATTCAGTGCTGGTTAATTACATTCCCAATGTTCTGCTACCATCACCACCATCCATTACCAAAACTTTACAATCAACCCCAAAATAAATTGGGTACAACTTAAGCATTAAATCCCCAGTCTCTACCTCCAACCTAACCCCTGGTAACCTATATTCTACATTCTGACTCTATGAGTTTGCATATTCTAATTATTTCTTATCAGTGAGATCATACACTATTTGTCCTTTTGTGTCTGACTTATTTCACTCACACAATGTCTTCAAGGTTCATACGTGTTGTCATATGTATCAGAACTTCATTCCTTTTTAATGGTGAATAATATTCCATTGTATGCATATACCTAGTTTTTGTTTATCCATTCATCAATTGATGGACTCTTGGGTTTCTTCCATCTTTTGGAAATTGTGAATAATATCACTATGAACATCGGTGTGCAAATATCTGTTTGAGTCTCTGCTTTCAATTCTTTTGGGTTTATACTTAGCAGTGGGATTCCCAGGTCATATGGTAATTCTATTTTTTAGCTTCCTGAGACACTGTAAAGCTGTCTTTCACAGTGGCTCCACCATTTCACATTCCTACCAGCAATGAATGAGTATTCCTATTTCTCTATATCCTTGCCAACACTTGCAATTTTATTTTTTAAAAAATTAGCCATTCTAGTGGGTGTGAAATGGTATCTCATTTTGGCTTTGATTTACATTTACCCAATAGCTAGTGCTGTTGGGCATTTTTCATGTGTTTTCTAGCCATTTGTATATCCTCTTTGGAGAAATGTCTGTTCAAGTCTTTTGCCCATTTTTTAAATTGAGCTTTTTGTCTTTTTATTGTTGAATTGTAGGATTTATTTCTATGTTCTGGATATTAAACACTTACCGTATGTGTAGTTTTCTCCCATAGAGTAGTTTTTCTTTTCTCTTTTGTGGCAAATTCTTTTGATGCATGAAAATTTTTAATTTTGAGGAGATCCAATTTATCTGTTTTTTTTCTTCTGTTGCTTGTGCTTTGGGTGCATAGTAATCTTTCTTAGATGGTTTCTTACCATTACCTAACACAAGATCATGAAGAAGCTTTCCAACATTCTAGGAATTTTATATTCTTGCTTTTTATATTTAAGCCTTTGATCCATTTTTTTGTTTTGTTTTTGTTTTTTTAATTCAATTTTATTGAGATATATATTCACAAACCATACAATCATCCACACTGTACAGTTTTTCATAGTAAATTATATCATTGTACATTCATCACCACAATTTTTGAACATTTTCATTACCACACACAAAATAAGAATAAGAATAAAAATCAAAGTAAAAAGGAACACCCAAAACATTCCATATACCCCATCCCTCCCTATTATTCATTTACTTCTTGTTCCCATTTTTTCACTCATCTGTCCATACACTGGATAAAGGGAGTGGAAGCCACAAGGTTTTCACAATCACATGGAAACACAGTGTAAGCTATATAGTTATACAATCATATTCTAGAATCAAGGCTACTGGGGTGTAGTTCAACAGATTCAGGTATTTCCTTCTAGCTGTTCCAATACACTAAAAACTAAAAAGGATATCTATGTAATGCATAAGAATAGCCCCCAGAATGATCTCTCAACTCTATTTGAAATCTCTCAACCACTGAAACTTTATTTTGTTTAATTTCTCTTTCCCCTTTTGATACAAGAAGGCTTTCTCAATCCCATGATGCCAGGGCCAAGATCATTCCCATGAGTCATGTCCCACATTGCCAGGGAGATTTTCACCCCTGGGAGTCATGTCCCAGGTAGGGGGGAGAGCAGTGAGTTTACATGCAGAGTTGGCTTGGAGAAAGAGGCATCTGAGCAACAAAAGATGTTCTCTAGGGGTGACTCTTAAGCATAATTTAAGTAGGCTTAGTCTCTCCTTTGCTGTAACAAACTTCATAAGGGAAAGCCCCAAGTCTCTGATCCATTTTGAGTTAATTTTGTACATGGTGTAAGATAGGTGTCCACCTTCATTCCTTCCATATGGATATCCATTTCTCCCAGCACAGTTTGTTGAAGATACTATTCTTTCCCACTTGAGTGGACTGGGCAGCCTTTTAAACAACCAGTTGGCCATGGATGTGAGGGTCTATATCTGAACTCTCAATTCTATTCCATTGGTCTGTGCATCTATCCTGTGCCGTCACCATGCTGTTTTAACTACTGTAGATTTATAATAAGTTTTAAAGTCAGGAAGTGTGAGTCTTCCAACTTTTCTTTTTCAAGAAGGTTTTGGGTATTCATAGTACCTTACCTTTCATAGAAAGTTGATGATTGCCTTTTCCATTTCTGCACATTAAGCTGTTGGAATTTTGATTGGGACTGCATTGAATCTATAAATCATTTTGGGTAGAACTGACATCTTGACAATATTTAGACTTCCAATCCATGGAGCATAGAATGACTTTCCATTTACTTAGATCTTTGATTTCTTTTAGCAGAGTTTTATAGTTTTCCCTATGTAAGTCCTTTACATCTTTGGTTAAATTTTTTCTGATATTTGATTCCTCTAGTTGCTTTTGTAAATGGAATTTTTTTTTCTTGATTTCCTCCTTAGATTGCTCACTACTAGTACATGGAACCCTACTGATTTGTGCATGTTGATCTTGAGCTTGTACCCTCCATTTTGCTGAATTAATTTATTAGCTCCAGTATGATTGTTGTAGATTTTTCAGGACTTTTTGTGTACAGGATCATGTCATCAGCAAATAGTGAAAGTTTTATTTCTCTTCCAATTTAGATGCCTTTTATTTCTTTTCATTGCTTAATTGTTTTGTCAAGAACTTCCAGTACAATGATGAATAAAATGCATGACAGTGGGTGTCCTTGTCTTGTTCCACATCTTACAAGGAAAGCTTTCAGTCTTCACCATTGAGTATGGTGCTAGCAGTGGATGTTTCATCTATGCTCTTTATCATGTTAAGGAAGTTTTCCTCTATCCCTATTTTTCTAAATAGTTTTATCAAGAAAGTATGCTGAATGTGTTCAAATGATTTTTCTACACTGGTTGAGATGATCGTGTGGTTTTTCCCTTTGTTTTTTAATGTGGTATATTACATTAATTGATTTTCTTATGTTGAACCACCATTGTGTGTCAGGGATAAATCCCATTTGATCATGGGATTAATGTTGCATACATACTATATATGTATATACATATATTATATAATTGGAATAATCTAGTATGCAACCTTTTTGGATTGGCTTTTTTCACTCAGCATAATTTTTTGGAGATTCATCCAGGTATTTGTGTATATCAATAGTTCATGCCATTTTATTCCTGAGTGGTACTACGTGGTATGGATGTGCTGCAGTTTACTTAATTCATCCATTGAAGGGTATCTGGGCTGTTCCAGGTCTGAGGTTATTATTAATAAAGCTTTTATAAACATTCTGGTAAGATATTTGTGTGGCATAAGTTTTGTTTTTCTGGGATAAATGTCCGGATGTGAAATCACTTAGTCACATGGTAGATGCATGTTTCGTTTTTTCAAGAATCTGCCAAACTGTTCCAGAGTGGCTGTACCATTTTTACATACCCACCAAGTATGAATGATCCAGTTGTTCCACATTCTTGCCACAATTTTCTGTTGTCAGTATTTTCTTTTTTATTTAATTTTAGCCATCCTTGTAGGTATGTAATAATATCTCACTGTGGTTTTAATTTGCATTTCCCTAATGGCTTATGATGCTCAACATTTTTCATGTGCTTATTTATCTTATTTATCCTCTTTGATGAAATGTTTCTTCATGTGTCTTTTGCCCAAGTTCAAATTAGATGGTTCATTTTGTTTGTGGTAAAGTTTTGAGTGTCCATATATAGTAGATACTAGTCCTTTGTCAGGGATGTGGTTTGCAAATATTTTCTCCCAGTCTGTAGCTTGTATTTTCATCCTCTTAAAAGGGTTTTCTTGCAGAGAAAATTTTCAGATTTGATGAATTCCAACTTATCAATTTTCCCTTGAATGGAACATACTTTTAGTGTCAAGGGCTTTTTGCCTACGCTTAGACTCTAAAGACTTTCTCTTATGTATTTTTCTCAAAGTTTTATAGTTTTATGGCTTACATTTAAATTTATGATCAATTTTCAGTTAATGTTTCTATAAGACATGAAGTTTAAGTTGGAGTTCTGGTTTTTATTTTGTTTTATTTATTTGTTGTTTTTTTATGGTGTCCTGTGTTGCTACAGCACGGTTTACTAAAGAGGCTCTCTTTCCTCTATTGAATTGCTGTACCCTTTTGTCAAAATCAGTTCAGCATGTTTGTGTGCACCTACTTCTAGGTTTTCTATTACATTCCATTCATATACATGTTTATACCTCTGCCAATATATCACAGTCTATATTGCTGTAGCTATATAATATCTTGAAATAGGGTAGACTGATTTCTCCACTTTATTCTTGTTCATAATTATTTTAACTATACCTTTCTAGATAAATCTTTGATCAATCTTTTGTGTATCAACAAAAACATTTATGGAATTTTGATAGGAATTGTGTTATACCTGTACGGCAATTTGTGCAGAATTGACATCTTTACTAGGTAGAGTCTTCCTATCCATAAACATGGTATGTCTCTCCATTTACTTAAAACTTTAAAAAAAATTCTCTCATTAGCATTTATTTTAGTTTTCAGCATACAAGTCCTGGACATGTTTTCTAAGATGTCCCAAGGATTTCAGTGTTTTGTACAATTGAAAATGATGTTGAATTTTTAATTTTGGTTTCCATGTATTTATTGATAATATAGAGAAATACAATTGATTTTGCATATTTATCTTGTATCCTGCAAATTTGAACTCATTCAATATAGGAAAAATCATTCGTTATAGTTTGTAAATTTCCTGAACTTTTCTATACAGACCATCATGCCATCTGCAAATAGGAAGAGTTATATTTTATACTTTCTGATCTGTTTACCTTTTATTTTCTAGTCTTATTGCACTGGCTGGAAATTCCAGCACATTGTTGAATAAAAGTGGTGAGAACAGACATCGATGCCTTATTCCCAATTTTAGTAAGAACGCCCTCAGTCTTTGACATTAAATATAATTTTAGCTATAGGTTTTAGGTAGATGATCTTTTTAAGTTGAAGAAGTTCCCATCTATTCACATTTTGAATGTTGTTATCATGAATGCGTTTGAATTATGTCAACTTCTTTTTCTGAATTGACTAATATGATCATTTGGTTTTTCGTCTTTAGTCTATTAATATGATGTATTGCATTTATTGATTTTTGAATATTGACCCAAACTTGGATCCCTAAAACAAACCCTGATGAGTTCTATTTGCTATTACTTTGTTAGGGATTTTTGTATCTGATATTAGTCTTTGGTTTTGGTTTCAAGGTAATACTAGCTTCATAAAATAAATCTGGAACAGTTCCCTCTTTTTCTACTCAAGAGATTGTATAGAATTTGTGTTAATTGTTCTTTAAAAGGCTTGGTAAAGTTCTCCAGTGAAACATTCTGGACCTGGGGATTTCTTTTGTGAGACTTACTAATTGTGGATTTGATTTCCTTAATAATTATAAGGTTATCCAAATTTTTATTTAATACGGGTGAATTGTATTATTTTGTATCTTTCAAGGAATTGGTCTATTTCATCTACATTGTCAAATTTATATGATTGTGTAAAGTTGTTTGTAATTTTTCCTTATTATCGTTTTGATGTCTCCAGAGTCTTGTGGTGATACCTCATTTCATTCCTGATATTGTGAATTTATGTCTACCTATTTTTTTTTAATCTTCATTTTATTGAGATATATTCATATACCACGCAGTCATACAAAACAAATCGTATTTTCGATTGTTCACAGTACCATTACATAGTTGTACATTCATCACCCAAATCAATCCTGACACCTTCATTAGCACACACACAAGAATAACAAGAATAATAATTAGAGTGAAAAAGAGCAATTGAAGTAAAAAAGAACACTGGGTACCTTTGTCTGTTTGTTTCCTTCCCCTATTTTTCTACTCATCCATCCATAAACTAGACAAAGTGGAGTGTGGTCCTTATGGCTTTCCCAATCCCATTGTCACCCCTCATAAGCTACATTTTTATACAACTGTCTTCGAGATTCATGGGTTCTGGGTTGTAGTTTGATAGTTTCAGGTATCCACCACCAGCTACCCCAGTTCTTTAGAACCTAAAAAGGGTTGTCTAAAGTGTGCGTAAGAGTGCCCACCAGAGTGACCTCTCGGCTCCTTTTGGATTCTCTCTGCCACTGAAGCTTATTTCATTTCCTTTCACATCCCCCTTTTGGTCAAGAAGATGTTCTCCGTCCCACGATGCCAGGTCTACATTCTCCCCGGGAGTCATATTCCATGTTGCCAGGGAGATTCACTCCCCTGGGTGTCTGATCCCACGTAGGGGGGAGGGCAGTGATTTCACCTTTCAAGTTGGCTTAGCTAGAGAGACAGGGCCACATCTGAGCAACAAAGAGGCATTCGGGAGGAGGCTCTTAGGCACAACCATAGGGAGGCCTAGCCTCTCCTTTGCAGCAACCATCTTCCCAAGGGTAAAACCTGTGGTAGAGGGCTCAACCCATCAAACCACCAGTCCCCTATGTCTGTGGTCATGTTAGCAACCATGGAGGTGGGGTAGGCGAATACCCCTGCATTCTCCACAGGCTCCTCAAGGGGGCACTACATCTTTTTTTTTTTTCCTTGTTTTTTTTTTTGTTTTTTTTTTTTTAACTTTCCCTTCTTTTTTAAATCAACTGTATGAAAAAAAAGTTAAAAAGAAAACAAACATACAATAAAAGAACATTTTAAAGAGACCATAACAAGGGAGTAAGAAAAAGACAACTAACCTAAGATAACTACTTAACTTCCAACATGTTCCTACTTTACCCCAAGAAAGTTACCTAATATAGCAACATTTCTGTGAACTTGCTCCTACTATATCCATCAGAAATTAACAGACCACAGTCATTCCTGGGCATCCCCAGAACGTTAAATAGCTTATCTGTTCTTCTTGGATTATTGTTCCCCCTTCCTTAATTGCTCTCTATTGCTAGTTCCCCTACATTCTACATTATAAGCCATTTGTTTTATATTTTTCAAAGTTCACATTAGTGGTAGCATATAATATTTTTCTTTTTGTGCCTGGCTTATTTCACTTAGCATTATGTCTTCAAGGTTCATCCATGTTGTCATATGTTTCACGAAATCGTTCCTTCTTACTGCCGCGTAGTATTCCATCGTGTGTATATACCACATTTTATTTATCCACTCATCTGTTGAAGGACATTTGGGTTGTTTCCATCTTTTGGCAATTGTGAATAATGCTGCTATGAACATTGGCGTGCAGATATCTGTTCGTGTCACTGCTTTCCGATCTTCCGGGTATATACCGAGAAGTGCAATCGCTGGGTCGAATGGTAACTCTATATCTAGTTTTCTAAGGAACTGCCAGACTGACTTCCAGAGTGGCTGAACCATTATACAGTCCCACCAACAGTGAATAAGAGTTCCAATTTCTCCACATCCCCTCCAGCATTTGTAGTTTCCTGTTTGTTTAATGGCAGCCATTCTAACCGGTGTTAGATGGTATCTCATTGTGGTCTTAATTTGCATCTCTCTAATAGCTAGTGAAGCTGAACATTTTTTCATGTGTTTCTTGGCCATTTGTATTTCCTCTTCAGAGAACTGTCTTTTCATATCTTTTGCCCATTTTATAATTGGGCCGACTGTACTATTGTCATTGAGTTGTAGGATTTTTTTATATATGCAAGATATCAGTCTTTTGTCAGATACATGGTTTCCAAAAATTTTTTCCCATTGAGTTGGCTGCCTCTTTACCTTTTTGAGAAATTCCTTTGAGGTGCAGAAACTTCTAAGCTTGAGGAGTTCCCATTTATCTGTTTTCTCTTTTGTTGCTTGTGCTTTGGGTGTAAAGTCTAGGAAGTGGCCGCCTAATACAAGGTCTTGAAGATGTTTTCCTACATTATCTTCTAGGAGTTTTATGGTACTTTCTTTTATATTGAGATCTTTGGTCCATTTTGAGTTAATTTTTGTGTAGGGGGTGAGGTAGGGGTCCTCTTTCATTCTTTTGGATATGGATATCCAACTCTCCCAGACCCATTTGTTGAAAAGACCATTATGACTCAGTTCAGTGACTTTGGGGGCCTTATCAAAGATCAGTCGGCCATAGATCTGAGGGTCTATCTCCGAATTCTCAATTCAATTCCATTGATCTATATGTCTATCTTTGTGCCAGTACCATGCTGTTTTGGCAACTGTGGCTTTATAATAAGCTTCAAAGTCAGGGAGTGTAAGTCCTCCCACTTCGTTTTTCTTTTTTAGAGTGTCTTTAGCAATTCGAGGCATCTTCCCTTTCCAAATAAATTTGATAACTAGCTTTCCCAAGTCTGCAAAGTAGGTTGTTGGAATTTTGATTGGGATTGCATTGAATCTGTAGATGAGTTTGGGTAGAATTAACATCTTAATGACATTTAGTCTTCCTATCCATGAACATGGAATATTTTTCCATCTTTTAAGGTCCCCTTCTATTTCTTTTAGTAGAGTTATGTAGTTTTCTTTGTATAGGTCTTTTACGTCTTTGGTTAAGTTTATTCCTAGGTACTTGATTTTTTTAGTTGCTATTGAAAATGGTATCTTTTTCTTGAGTGTCTCTTCAGTTTGTTCATTTCTAGCATATAGAAACATTACTGACTTATGTGCATTAACCTTGTATCCCGCTACTTTGCTAAATTTGTTTATTAGCTCTAGTAGCTGTATCGTCGATTTCTCAGGGTTTTCTAGATATAAGATCATATCATCTGCAAACAATGACAGTTTTACTTCTTCTTTTCCAATTTGGATGCCTTTTATTTCTTTGTCTTGCCGGATTGCCCTGGCTAGCACTTCCAGCACAATGTTGAATAACAGTGGTGATAGTGGGCATCCTTGTCTTGTTCCTAATCTTAGAGGGAAGGCTTTCAGTCTCTCTCCATTGAGTACTATGCTGGCTGTGGGTTTTTCATATATGCTCTTTATCATGTTGAGGAAGTTTCCTTCAATTCCTACCTTTTGAAGTGTTTTTATCAAAAAGGGATGTTGGGTTTTGTCAAATGCTTTTTCAGCATCTATTGAGATGATCAATTGATTTTTCCCTTTTGACTTGTTAATGTGTTGTAATACATTGATTGATTTTCTTATGTTGAACCATCCTTGCATGCCTGGAATAAACCCCACTTGGTCATGGTGTATGATTTTTTTAATGTGTCTTTGGATTCGATTTGCAAGTATTTTGTTGAGGATTTTTGCATCTATATTCATTAGGGAGATTGGCCGGTAGTTTTCCTTTTTTGTAACATCTTTGCCTGGTTTTGGTATTAGATTGATGTTTGCTTCATAAAATGAGTTAGGTAGTGTTCCATTTTCTTCAATGTTTTGAAAGAGTTTGAGTAAGATTGGTGTCAGTTCTTTCTGGAAAGTTTGGTAGAATTCCCCTGTGAAGCCATCTGGCCCTGGGCATTTATTTGTGGGAAGATTTTTGATGACTGATTGGATCTCTTTGCTTATGATGGGTTGGTTGAGGTCTTCTATTTCTTCTCTGGTCAGTCTAGGTTGTTCATATGTTTCCAGGAAATTGTCCATTTCCTCTACATTCTCCAGTTTGTTGCCATACAGTTGTTCATAGTATCCTCTTATAATTGTTTTAATTTCTTCAGGATCTGCAGTTATGTCACCTTTTTCATTCATTATTTTGTTTATATGGGTCTTCTCTCTTTTTGATTTTGTCAGTCTAGCTAGGGGCTTGTCAATCTTGTTGATCTTCTCAAAGAACCAACTTTTGGTGATATTTATCTTCTCTATTGTTTTTTTGTTCTCTATGTCATTTATTTCTGCTTTAATCCTTGTTATTTCTTTTCTTCTACTTGGTTTAGGATTGGTTTGCTGTTCATTTTCTAGCTTCTTCAGTTGATCCATTAGTTCTTTGATTTTGGCTCTTTCTTCCTTTTTAATATATGCGTTTAGTGCGATAAATTTCCCCCTTAGCACTGCTTTTGCTGCATCCCATAGGTTCTGGTATGTTGTGTTCTCATTTTCATTCGTCTCTATATATTAAGCAATTTCTCTTGCTATTTCTTCTTTAACCCACTGATTGTTTACGAGTGTGTTGTTTAACCTCCAGGTATTTGTGAATTTTCTAAGTCTCTGATGGTTATTCACTTCTAATTGTATTCCATTGTGGTCAGAGAATGTGCTTTGAATAATTTCAATCTTTTTAAATTTATTGAGGCTTGTTTTATGTCCCAGCATATGATCTATTCTGGAGAAAGTTCCATGAGCACTAGAAAAGTATGTGTATCCTGGTGATTTGGGATGTAATGTCCTGTATATGTCTGTTAAATCTAATTCATTTATCAGATTGTTTAGGTTTTCAATTTCCTTATTGGTCTTCTGTCTGGTTGATCTATCTAAGGAGAGAGTGATGTGTTGAAGTCTCCCACAATTATTGTGGAAACATCAATTGCTTCCTTTAGTTTTGCCAGTGTTTCTCTCATGTATTTTGTGGCACCTTGGTTGGGTGCATAGACATTTACGATTGTTATTTCTTCTTGCTGAATTGCCCCTTTTATTAGTATGTAGTGGCCTTCTTTGTCTCTCAAAACATCCCTGCATTTGAAGTCTATTTTATCTGAGATTAATATTGCTACATCTGCTTTCTTTTGGCTGTAGCTTGCATGAAATATTTTTTTCCATCCTTTCACTTTCAGTTTCTTTGTGTCCCTGTGTCTAAGATGAGTCTCTTGTATGCAACATATTGATGGTTCATTTTTTTTGATCCATTCTGCGAATCTATATCTTTTAATTGGGGAGTTTAATCCATTTACATTCAACGTTATAACCTTGAAGGCATTTCTTGAATCAGCCATCTTATCCTTTGGTTTATGTTTGTCATATTTTTCCCCTCTATTAATATCCTTTATTGTACCCATACCGAATCTCTTTAGTACTGAACCTTTCTCCAAGTCTCTGTGTCCTTTCTTTGTTTCTCTGTCTGTAGGGCTCCCTTTAGTATCTCCAGTAGGGCAGGTCTCTTGTTAGCAAATTCTCTCAGCATTTGTTTGTCTGTGAAAAATTTAAGCTCTCCCTCAAATTTGAAGGAGAGCTTTGCTGGATAAAGTATTCTTGGCTGGAAATTTTTCTCACTCAGAATTTTAAATATATCGTGCCACTGCCTTCTCGCCTCCATGGTGGCTGCTGAGTAGTCACTACTTAGTCTTATGCTGTTTCCTTTGTATGTGGTGAATTGCTTTTCTCTTGCTGCTTTCAGAACTTGCTCCTTCTCTTCTGTGTTTGATAGTGTGATCAGTATATGTCTCGGAGTGGGTTTATTTGGATTTATTCTATTTGGAGTTCACTGAGCATTTATGATTTGTGTATCTATGTTGTTTAGAAGATTTGGGAAGTTTTCCCCAACAATTTCTTTGAATACTCTTCCTAGACCTTTACCCTTTTCTTCCCCTTCTGGGACACCAATGAGTCTTATATTTGGACGTTTCATATTATCTATCATATCCCTGAGGTCCATTTTGATTTTTTCAATTTTTTTCCCATTCTTTCTTTTATGCTTTCATTTTCCATTCTGTCATCTTCAAGGTCACTGATTCGTTGTTCAACTTCCTCTAGTCTTGTACTATGAGTGTCCAGAATCTTTTTAATTTGGTCAACAGTTTCTTTAATTTCCATAAGATCATCCATTTTTTTATTTAGTCTTGCAATGTCTTCTTTATGCTCTTCTAGGGTCTTCTTGATTTCCTTTATCTCCCGTACTATGGTCTCATTGTTCATCTTTAGTTCTTTGAGTAGCTGCTCTAGGTGCTGTGTCTCCTCTGGTCTTTTGATTTGGGTGCTTGGGCTTGGGTTATCCATATCATCTGGTTTTTTCATATGCTTTATAATTTTCTGTTGTTTTTGGCCTCATGGCATTTGCTGAACTTGATAGGGTTCTTTTAGGATTTGTAGACCAGTTGAAGTCCTTATCTCTAATTTATCAGATCTACAGCTTCGTGGAGTACACTTTCTCTAACTAACCAGCAGGTGGCGTCCACGAGCCACCTGTTCTCCACAAGCCAGTTCTCCCCTGCTTATCCTTTTTGGTGAGTTGGGGAGTGAGTCTTGTGGGGTCCAATTGGTGTACCAAGCTTGCGTATGTAGTTGGTGTTGCCTGCCCTGTATATGGGGCGTGTTTCTGGGCAGTCAGGGAGGGGGGGGGTGGCTCTAACAATCAAATCTTCCTGGTGATCCTAGAGTTTTAAAGCTGCTGCAATAGTCTAATCCTTCAGTTCAGTCCTGCCACAGTTTGTCTCTGCCACTGACCCACAAGTCCTTGGTATTGGCTTATGGCTCCTGAGACTTGCAAGTGGGCCCCTCTTCCAGGCCGTGCACCCCGGGTCCTCTGTTGAGGGATGACTGTGCTATGTCACAGGTGAGTGCCATCCCCCCAGGGCAGTTCTGGGCTGCTGGGCTGTGTAGGGAGGCTCCCAGTCTGCTGAAATGATGGCTGAATGGGGCTTTGTTAATTCACACTGCTCTACCTTCCCAACTCTGGGACAATCAGCTGAGGTTGCAGGGAAGGCTAATGTCCACGCCCAGTTTTGTGGTGTGTGCCTGTTATTTGAAGCACTTCCGTCACACTGGGTTGTCTGGGGCAGTTCTGGGCTATGGGGCTGGCGATGGGCAGGAGTGTTTCCTGTCCACCAGGATGATGGCTGTGAGCGGACACCCCCCTTTTCTTGGGAAGTTGTGGTGTTTAGTGAATTTTCTCAGCCAGTGGATTATTGCGTTTTGTCTCAGAGCTCTCCTAGTTCTGCTCTTGACTTGACCTGCCCAAATAGCAAGTCTTTGAAGCTTTCTGTATTGGGCTTCTTAGAGTAATTGTTTTAGAAAAAGAAAAAAGGATTAAAAAAAAAACAAAAAAACAAACAAACAAAAAAAAACGGGCCCTCCTCAGAGATCTAATGGGTTATTGAAATGCTAAGAGACAAAGCAACCAGGGCCATTAAGGAAAGGTCCACAGGGCAGAGAGATCAGCTTTTCTTCGGGAGTTGCATATGCGCCTCAGGGCCCTTCCCTTTTCTATGTTCACCAGAACTCCAAAAATCCTCCACTTTTATTTTGGAGTTTTTCGTGTTGTTTTTTTTCTATGCCTGTCTCCTCTCTGCTGGGCTGGCTGCTCTCAGATTCTCTGGTGTCTGGTCTCAGTCTATCTATGGTTGGAGTTTGAATCAGTAGAATAAGTTTCCAATAAGGGCTGCCACTGCAGTTCTCCCTTCTCCTTCCCGGAGCTGACAGCCCCTCCTCCCCCGGGACTGAGCCTGGCAGGGAGGGGCGCGGGTCCCCTGGCCGCAAAAACTTACAGATTTCGCTGATCTCAGCAGTTCCACGTTTTCATGAGTGTTGTATGAAGTATGCCCAAAGTCAGATTGCTCTGTGGTGTCCAGTCCATGCAGTTCCTGGCTTTCTACCTACTTTCCTGGAGGAGTAACTAAAACATACAGCTCACCAGTCTGCCATCTTGCCCTGCCTCCACACTATACCTTTTACAGTGGACCTATGTCTACCTTTTAAAAGTGTTTTTTGTCTTGCTTGCTAGGGGTATCTCAATTATTTTAACTTTTTCAAAGAAACTCCTCTTACATTGTTCTTTTTTTTTTTCTATTCCAATTCCATTGATTTTTACTCCTATGCTTATCACAAACTTCCCTCTGATGCTCAGAGTTTATTTTGTTCTTTTTCTAAATACCTGGTATGACTCAAATTATTTATCTGTGGCTTTTCTTCTTTTTAAATGTATGCATTTAGTGTTATAGATTTCCTTCGCAACACTGATTTAGCTGTGTCCCATAAATTTTGATATGTTGTCTTTTCCTTTTCATTCATTTAATTGTATTTTTTAATTTCCCTTGAGATTTCCTCTTTGACCCATAGATTATTTAAAACTATGTTGTTTAGTTTCTAAATGTTTAGAGATTTTCTTGTTATTTTTCTGTTGTTGATTTCTAATTTGATTCTATAGGGATCAGAGAACACACTCTACATGATTTCAATTCTTTAAAATTAGTTGCATTTTGTTTTGTGGCCCACAATGTGGTCTATCTTGGCATACATTCTGTGTGCACTTGAAAATAATTCATATTTTGCTGTTGGTGCATGGAGAGTTCTATTGATATCAATAAGATGCTGTTGGTTGAGGTTGTCATTGAGTTCTTTAATATTCCTGCTGATTTTCTCTCTGGTTGTTCTATCATTTGTCAAGAGATGGAATTGAAATCTCCAAATAAAATCATGTATTTGTCTATCAGTTTTTGCCTCACATACTGTGCAGCTCTGCTTTTTTGTTGCATACACATTTGGGGTTGCCATGTCTTCTTGATGAATTGATGGTTTTATCATTATATAAAGTCCCTCTCTATCTGGTCATTTTTTTTGCTTTCAAATGTACTTTATTTCATATTAATATAGTCATTCTTGCTTTTAAAAATTAATCTTTGCATGATATATATGTTTTCAGCTTTTAACTTTCAACCTGCTCATATATATATTTATTGCAGAAGTTGCAGGTTTACAGAAAAATCATGCATAAAATATAGAGCTCCCATACACAACCCTGTTATTAACACCTTGCATTACTGTAGTATATTTGTTACAATTTATGAAAGAACATCTTTATAACTGTGTTGTTGACTATATTCCATCATTTACAATAGGGTTCACAGTTTGCCTCCTTGTGGGTTACTTCAATGTTTTTTAGAATTGCATTTTGATTTATCTAAAGTGTTTTGAGTGAATCTCTTTGTATAGCTTTCATAGTGAATTCTTTAGGTATTATGTTGCATGTATACAACCTATCACAGTCTATACTATATATGCATAAAATATCAAAGATTACTTCCCAGTTCTCTTTACTCTCTCCTGTTTATAATAGTTAGCTTAAGAATTCCCTCTACATACACTTAGAACCTCATCAGTGTTATTTGTGCCTCAACCGTCAGCTATTACTTTAAGAAAACTCAAGAGGAGAGTCAGTTATATTTATTCATGGTTTTGTTTTTTGTATTCTTTGTGATCTTTCAATAGTCTTTCTTTTACTGTTCCCTTTCTGTTTGGAGAACTTCCTTTAAGCATTATTTCTAGGTAGGTCTGCTGGTGACAGAATCTCTTAATCTTCTTTCATCTGCGAATGTTTTGATTTTCCCCTTCATTCCTGATTGATATTTTCACTGTGAGTCTCATGTCAATCCTGCTTACTACTTTAGTTACTTTTTTCTTTCTTGTTATAAAATTTAGAGTACAACTTGAGCTCATACTTATCAAGCATGGACTGTATGTTTTATATTTCACTGGGCTCATCTGAACAGTGGTCTTAAATTTTTCATAACTTTTTTGCTTTCTTGTCTTCTAATTCTCTGAACTGTTTATTTTTCTTTTGTTGTATATTTTTCAAAACCTCACTTTGCATATGCAAAAACAGGTATGTATTTTTAATGAAGGATAGTATATATATGTGTGTGTGTGTGTGTATGCATAAAGAGACTCAAAAAGAAATGCATGTAAAGCACTGGTTCAATCTAGCCTTGATGAACTGCTTGCAGTTCCCTCAACATCCCATACTCTTTCTGGAATCATGACTTCATGCATGCTGTTGTTTAACTCTGTTGTCTCCTTTGAATAGCCATTTCATTTTTCTCCTTCTGATAAACTGTCTATCATTTAAGATTTAGACGGCACTCCCTCTGACAATCCTCTCATGCCATCCTCTGACAAACATTTCCTCTGTGCTCCATTGTACTTGTACTATCTCTGTATGAGCCAATATTTTATTTCTGTATTTAGTTATATCAGTCATTAGAACTAGGCTGTGAGTCTCTGGACAGCAGGGAGAGGCTAACCTTTCTAATCTGTGTCAACAAAGTCAACTGGAATTTTGTAAATGTTTGAATTAAACAACAAAAGAAAAAAATCAGGTAAGAGTGAATTGTTAAAAGCATGGATCCAGAATCTTGATGGGAGGTATTTGTTAAACAAAGATTTATTGAGTACTTAGCACTTTCCAGGTTCTGTGATAACTACTAGTCATAAGAATAAGGAAGAATATACTTGAAAAATGATTTTCAGGAGTGGACAAAGAGAGGCATAAGATTTGGCTCTAGCATCAGATAAATTATCACTGGAAATAGTGTAGAAAACAAATTGTAGTTGGTGATAAAATAATCCACTTACTTTCAGTTCTTAATATTATAGTATTAAATATGCCTTTTTGCTTACAAAAAAATAGTTTTGCTGCAGGCAGTATGGTTGCATGGAAGGAGTTAAAAACTTGGATTCAGAATAATTGGGTTTGAGTCCCTGTTCCAACACTTACAACCTGTGTGAGCAAGAGAAAAATCATATGTTCTCATCTTTATCTCAGTTTTCTCATCTGTAAAGTAAGGGCAGTGATTCTTACTTCATATATGATTGTTACAAGGATTAAATGAAGTTGCATACACACGAATCTATTAATCATAACGCACTCTACAAATGTGAACTCTTGTTGTTGCCCTAAGATGTCTGATTTTATTTTCTAATCTTCAAATTTGCAACTGTTTGGAATTTCTTTTTTTTTTTTTTCTAATAGCTTGGTGAAGTCAGTCCTTCTTTGTTTCCCCCCAAAATATAAATTCAAGGTCATTGCACATGGCAGCTTCAAATCCGGGACAGTCTTTGACTTTTTAACCCAGAAGTTCTGGCTGAAATTAAGACAATGTAGAGAAGGGAATTTAATGGGACTATGGAGGTGAATTCTAAAAACACATTGGAGGGGGATAAAAGATAATAAGAAAAATAGAGACTCACCAACGAAATATTTACAAATAATAAGTAAACCTTTCCCAAAATTCTACTTCTGACTCAAAGACATGTGACACCCACACAAAGACAGTAGCCTGCACAGAGAGGGACTCACCACTGAAGTGAGAGACTACTAAGTCTTTGAAAATTCACATCTACCTTTTTAAACCATGGGCATCTCTTTAGCTTTCTCTTTTACTCTTTATATTTTCATGCGGCATTTACACATTTCTTAGAAAACCCTCTTTGGAAAGTGGCAGATCGTGTAATGTTAATTCCATTTTATAAATGAGGAAATTAAAGGATCCCCCAATTTTTAAAATTATCTACTTATGGCTAACAAGCTAGTTATTGGCAGAGCCAGGGGATTGTCTCTGTTTTCATCTTTCATCTTTATGCATTGTCTGTCTTCCCGTACCATAATTTTATGTTTTTAAGTTCTTAGTCTCTCCTCTGTCTCTATTAAATTTTCTCTTGACTTTCCCTTGCTCCCTATCTGAGATATCAGCTTTCCATGTGGCACTAAAGGAGTCTCTCCCGGAATCAACTAGAGTAACAACATGCCCCAAAGGATAGAGCTATTTCACAGCACTAAAGAGTTTAGAAGGCAAAATTAATCACATACATTGACTTACAAGGAAAAAGTGCTATCTTCTGAGTCATAACACTTGGTCTGTGAATCAGAGGCCTTCTCTATGAGAAATGCAACAAATTTTGCAGTTCAGTGGCTGAGACCTTCTTCCTCAAAAGTTATTGCAAAATCCAGATTAGACAGTTAGCTACCATCATGTTATCATCACCTTGCTCTGCACTTAAAATTCTGAACTTCCTTAACTAATTATTCCCATCAGAGTCACATACAGGATTTCAACATTGAACTGATAAAGATGTTTGATAGTCCTGAGAAAGCACCTTTGAACATAGTTCTTACTAAGAAGAAATGGCACTAACTCTGACTTAAAGATATTATTCTGTAATACTAGGAGTGGAATGAATAAAATTATCAATTTAAATATATATTTGCTATCAAAGGAATACAAATTATAATGAAAAGTAAATAGCATTACATTGGCTGTAAAATGAGTAAGCATAAAAACAATGCTAATGTGAGTGTGGATGTGACATCTCAGAAATTACCTCCAGCTGTTTCAAGCAGAAAATAAGTATAATAGAGGGATCTTAAGTAGCTGAAGGACTCAGCCAGAGTGCTAGAGAGCCAGGTGCAGTGGCTGTGCGAGCAGGAATTCCAGCCCATGTGCAGAAAATTGACAAACACAGAACACCTGTCTCACTCCCACGATTGCTATTAACTAATCCTACTGACACCTTTGGTGCTGAATCAGCCTTGAACCAGTAGCTGGCCCTACTGCCATGGCTTCCTGAGGAACTCAACCTTATTGCAGTTTCCTCCATCTCCAAAGAGAGTCTCCATGTTTCCTGCTTCTTTATATTACAAACTATTGATTCTAATTTTGGGGAAGATGTTTCTGAAAGGCAGAGTCTTGGCCACAGCTATGTCACAACTGCAAAAGGGGCTTGGAAGAGCATATCATATATTTTTAATTGCTAGAACTCTAAGGGAGCTCTATCTCCAGCACATTTACAATGTGAGAATTTTCCAAGCATGGAATAGTGTTCAGATACTAGGTAGGCAATGACAATGAGAAACATCTATGCAGGGAAGCTTTCAGACATTACTAATGGGAATTAAAATTCACATAAAATTTCTAGAGAAAAAATTGGCAATGTGTAGGGAAAAGCTTGAAAACTTTTAAGACAGCCATTGACAACAGGAAATACTATACAAAGGAAATAAGTAGATCTGATGGCCCATGAGTTGGGCCAGTGCTGCCAAATGAAAGCATTCAGTCTTTTGAAAATGCTTCCACTGAGTAAAGTTATCTTGCTCACACTCATACCACAGCCCTTTCCAGAGCAGCCCTCATGCCATGTCTGCTTGATGTAAGGGAATAAAGTCTTAGCCCTTTTGCCCCAACACGATACCACCTGAAGGATAATGCCAGGTTCAGAGCTGGGGTGGAGTCAGCTAAGGCCTTCATTGTGCATTATCACAGCCCAACTTCTCCCCCAACCAATCTTGCTTCCTTCTATTCCATTATGCAGATGTTGGCCCTGAAAGCACTCCATAAGAAGCTTTCAGTGTGCTGAAATCCGTCTCAGAATTTACTTTCCCAGGAACCTAAGTTGCAACAGAGAACTGCTCAAAGATGTATGTACATGAATGTTCAATGCTGCATTATTTTTAGTAGTAAAACAATGTGAAAAAGGCTTCCATGTTAAATGATGAAGTATGAATATATTCATAAGGTATTATGCACAATCATTAAAATTACCTCATAGATTTGTGATATATTTCTAAATAAAATTTGAAATAATAATAAAATAGTGTGAATTAAAAATTAATATTTAATTTATATACCACAAATAAAAAGGAAGAGAAAGAATAAATTCAGGAAAGCCATATTCCTAGATGTTAATATTAATTATATTTGCTGGGTAGGATTATAGAAAATTTTTCTTATCTTAGTTTTCCAAATTTCCTTCAATATGTACATTGTTTTATATAGAACATTAAATAAATGTTGCATATTTGTTATTTGTCTAAATTTTAAAATAATATTGATTTTGACAAATTATTTAAAGTAACAATTAGTTTTATCTTTTTGTGAGGGAAGAGAAATGGCCAAGCTATTTCCCTTTTACACTCAGAGAGCTCATGTCCCAAAGCTTTCTACTTAAGCTTAAAAGATGGATTCTAAAAGCAAAGATATAAAAGACAATAATGTTACTGATCAGGGTAGAGTTTTTATAACACTAGGATGAGCCCAACTGGCAAACAGTAACATCACACCTATGAAATAATGTGTTTGAAAAAGAAAGGGAGCATAGTACACAAGTGGCTGAGGAAGGACATACATTTGAAAGGTAGTCACTATAAGATTTAGTAGTAAAATATTACACAGAATATACTTTTAATTTCAATTTTATAAATGAGATTCTGGAAACAAACAACAAAAACAGTTAAGAAGTCAGCCTTTATAAAATTAAAGTGAGATAAAAAAGAGACTATTATTAAGCAAATATGAGAAATAATTACAAAATGTCTTAAAATTAATAAAGAGCAGGATCAACAGTATAGAACATAAAATTAAAAATTCACAGGACAAACTTGTGGAATTTTCTAAAAATGTCAAGGGAAAGACAAAGAAATAAAAGTGAGAGAGAACATGATAGATGAGAAGACTGGCTATCAGAGATTTTGAGCAAATAATTGGTGCACCTAAAGAAGAAAGAACAAATGAAAGAGAATATATATGGAGAGAAAAAGTAGAAAAGTTTTGAGATCTTGAAAGACCTGTGAAATATAGTGGTTAATTCTTTCTAAACCTATCTGAAATATTTGATCCTTCCCTCCTTGTGTTAGTTATCAATGACTGCATAACATATTGCCCCAAAACATAGTAGCTTAGAAGAATATACATTTTTTTGTGGTGGTTTGGAACTTGTACTCAAGAAAATCATGTTCTTCAAATTAATCCATTCTTGTGGATGTGGACCCATTGAAATTAGGACTTTTGATGAGGCTATTTCATTTAAGGTGTGACCCACCTCATTCAGGATGGATCTTAATGCTCTTACTGGAGTTTGTTTTAAGAGAATGAAATGCAGATATATATAGAGAAAGCCAGAGAAGCAAGAAGCTGAAAACAAAGAATCCCAGAAGAGAAGGGAGAGACCAGCAGATGCCACCATTTCATGGTATCTGCTTTAAGGAACTGCTAGGAAACCAAAACACTTATTATCTCACAGTTACTGTGGGTGTGGAATCTGGGAAAAACTTAGCTGGGGACTCTGCTTCAGAGTCTCTTACAAGGCTGCAGTCCAGATTCAACTGGAATAGGATCTGTTTCCAAGCTCACTCAGTGATTTTTGCAGAATTCAGTTCCTCCATGATTGTTGGACTGAGAGCCTCAGTTCCTTTCTGGCTGTTGACCAAATGATGCCCTCAGTTCCCTACTACATGAGTGTCATTATTACCAATTTGAATGTACATAGATTCGCCCTTTGTATATTCTCTGATCGAAACTGACTAAAAATTGTGGGAATTCTGTAGATAAAGTATTGTAAACTAGAATGTCTCACTTTGCTATGCTATGTTCTTGCACATAGTCTATTCCACTCCCAAGGCCAGGCTTATCTGTTGTCTCCTTGCCTGTCGATCTTTGTGTCATAAAGGTCAAAACGTCCTGCCTCCCCTCCTGCCTCCCTAAACAGCCTTGAGTGCCAGCACGTCTCCCTACCCCGAAAATCTGAATAAAAACTGAAATGAAAACTGCTTGGGAGGACACTCACCCTTAAGTTGTTCTCACTCTCGCCTCTCTTGACTTTTGTCTTGAGTAATTCATTGTGTCACTGTGGTTACTGCTGGACAGAAAACCACAAAAAATTGCTTTCTTTTTCATGCACACTTTATTATTTTGTGCAAAATTAAAAGCATTTCCAAAACTCAGGAAAACAAAAAAGGCAGTAACTTGGTGAGATGCTAAATAGTATTTAGGGAAACCCTACGGTGTCTCAGCCATTGAGTACCTGGATAAGACCATAATTTAATCTGCTAAAAAATGTAGAGAGAGGACAAAGAACTAATGATAAAAAATAGGCTCAGTGGCATTCCTAAGGTGGTTACACGTCAAATTAGTGGAATTCCCTTAAAGTCCATGTATCAGCCATTTTTCTCCAGAGATGCAGAGGTATATGCATATACATATACACATACACATGCACACACACACATAACACACACGAAAATTTTCAATTTAAGGAATTGGGTCATGTTATTGTAGGGGCTGGTAAGCTGTCTGAAATCTTTAGGGCAGGCCAGCAGGCTGGAAACTCAGGCAAGAGTTGATGCTACAATCAGCAGAACTTCTCCAGGAAACCTGTTCTTTTGGTTCTTAAGGCCTTCAGTTGATTGGATGAGGCCCACCTACATTATTAAGTGCAATTTCCATTACTTAAAGTCAGTTGATTGTAAATGTTAACCGCTTCTACATAATACCATTGCAGCAACACTTAGATTAGTTTTCAATTAAATAACAGTATTATAGCCTAGCAAAGTTGACACAAAACTGAACATCACATTTAGTATATTGCAGCTTGAAAGCAGGACTAGAAAGTCAAAAGCCTTTCCTTTAAATCGTCTAAGCTGTTCTGCAATACTGTCCAGCTCAACAGGAAACTTGGTAGCATTGGTTCGAAGTCTTACATTGTCCTCTACTTATATGTCTCCACATCAAGGACCTGTAATGTCTCCACATCAAGGACTCAGCGCCATCATTTTGGAACATGCAGGAAAGTTTCAGATGCCACTCCCTGAGAGTATATGGTTTATTTCTAGCCTGGGTCGTGGTAGGTGGCTAGTTCAGGATTCAAGATTTCCATATGTTTTCATATATTCCAAGATTTCCATGTATTTCTATAAATATTTTTTAAATGAGGTGAATTTATTGATGGGGATATAGAAATTAAAACAAAACAAACAAACAAACAAAGAAAACCAGCAGAGTCTCATGGGTTGGTTATGAGTAGATTACAGTCTTATATGAAATAGGAATTCATTTCTGAATCAGAGAGAGTCTTCTGGAACCTCACACTTCAGATTAAACTATAGTTTTAGGGGTGCTTTTCAGCAAACTCTCACATGGAAAGAAAGGCTCCTACAATGGTGGAAATTGTGATTTGATAGGTGGACTCTCGGCTGGATGGGAACTGAGTTCCTTTTTGAGGCCAGAGTGAACTTATCCAGAACCTCATAGTGCAAGGGCAGATGAACTTCTTGTGGAGAAAGTACCCCATGGAGAGAAGGGCCTTTGGGGGCCAGATAAGTGATGGAAATGTGTGATGCACATTTGGCTGTGATGATAAAATGGAAAGCAGGTGCCCTGATAAGGGGAGCAGCTTCTTTATTAGTTAGGATGACTTCTTTGGCAAGAAAGAGAAAACCCAACTCAAAATTGCTTAAACAATATGGGAAATTTATTGCTCACATAATGAGAAACCCCAACAAAGTGCAGGATGATTCCAGTGTTCATTAATCCAGCAATTCAATGGCATTATTAAAGGACCATGTTTTATTCATTTCAATCTTTCTCCTCTACCTTATTCAGTATATCCACCTTGCCTTTATAATCACAATATGGCTGCCACAGTATGAGGTGAGATATCTATATGCCAACATCTAGAAGAAGGGATGAGGAAATCTCAGAAACTCCCCAACAGAACTCCTCCTTCATGCCAATGGCAAGCAAGAAAAAGGGGGTTGCATGCTCATCCCCAAATCAACCAAGGGAATTTATATTATTTTGATTGATTTAGAGTGATGGGGATTTATTCCTGAGGTGGGATTAGAATCACCTTTCCTAAATAGTGGATACCCAAATAAAACTGGGATTCTGAAAGTGAAGAAGAGCGATATTTGGTAGGCAACCAACAGCATTTGTGTTGCCATTACTCAACTAAGCTGATTGTTGCTGTTGGGAAATTTATTTCATTGTTGAAAGACGATCTGATTACTTTAAGAAAGCTGGGAATCTGGATGTTTATTCAAGAACTCTCAATTTCTAAATATTGGCAATAAATTCAAAATATTTACAAATACTATGTGGTCAACATCATTCAGGCCACATAAAATACATCTGCAGGGTAAACATGGCCTACCAGCCACCAGTTTTTAAACTTAGGATTTATACTATTAGTTTATTTAACTAAAACTTTTTCTATATGGAAAGTGAAGTTCACTTTAACCTTGCCAGCAATTAAATTACGCAATACCTATGATGATAAAACAGTTTTTAATTAATAAGATTTTACTCAGTTGTAGAAAAACTTGAATGACATAGCTAATAAAGACTTCACAAGACAATGTAGGAGGGAGACATCTTATGTGACACAGAGAGCATTTACAGTTTACATAATTTTCTTCTTAATTGAGTGTTCTAATTTGACAAGATAATGGTTAAAACAACCAAGAGGCTGCTACTCATCTAGTGATAAATGTACAATTTTTCTCCCAACCTATCTGGTTTCCTATGATTTTTTTGTTTGCTTTTCATTATAGGGTGAATTAATTTCTACCCAAAAAAGCAAATCAAGGTGTTTAAAATGATTGGACAAATAGTTGTTAGTACCACAATAAACAAAAGGGTGGGGGAGGTGAGCCTAGGAAAGTTACCTTATTAGTGATTAAACTTCATAGCTGTCTCTTCAGAGTCATCTTCCTTCACATGAGTATGGAGAATAGAAATTGTAAATTCATACAAAGATTCTCAAGGTAAGTCTTTCTTGAAGAATCTTGTCTAATCTCTTCGAAATATTACATGAATCAAGAAATGTTAACCATTTGGGGTATCAGAAAGCAAATGGTATTACAAAGTAAGTGTATTTCTCCTCAATCCAGAATGTCTAGTCTTCAAAGTTGACTAACCAACCAATCTTTGCTTGGTTGTTGCTTCAGACTTTTGGATTTGAGCCCTAAAAAGAAAAAAACTCTTAAATGATGTTTTTCTTAAAAACTTGGATTTCTTTATTAAATAAATATGAACTATTGTGAAATTGAAATAAATTCCCTGCAGTCATACTTCCTATTTTATACTCTGGCTGATATATCACCAGTGAAGGGGTGGAAGCATGGAAGGGCAGGGAAGGAAGGTGAGAAAAACACCACAGAGCGATCCAAAAGTGGGCAAGAGAGCAGGAGAAGAGTCATGGAATACTGGATGATATGCTGTGGGAGATCATCTCCATTCTTAATATACCATTGGATAGATTTCTGAGAAAATGAAGAATTTGAGGGTCATCATAATTTTCTAGCTAAGAGCTTTCAATCTCCCTCCTCTTAGTTATTGGACAAACTAAGAAACATTCATGTTCACACCCATCCCAGACTCATGCACTGTTCATAGTGAACATATAGCAAGGCATAGGTGGAACTTCTTTCCTTGTTACTAGGAGTGCTACAAGATTAGGATAGTTTGGGTATGGATTTCTTACCTTTGGTGTAGACATTGACTTATCCTTGAAAACAGTAGAAGGCAGTGCATTTGTGCCTTTATGCTGTATTAGAGACAACAATAATGTTAGGTCTCAGAAATGCTATGGTCTTCCCACCTTAGCTCAGATTTATATCTTTTTTGAAATCATTCCTCATCTCCTCCTCACCTATTTAAATTCTACCCAACCATCAGGGTCCAGCTCAAATTTCAACTACTCGATCACTGGGAATTCTTCCCGCATTAGCCACTCCAACTCCATTCATTTTCACCTCACCATATTCTTATTGTATTAGGCCTTGTTTTCTCAGATATCCCTAGTACAAATGTGCTATGATATCTTAGGTTAGCCATAGGATAAGAACCCATGGATTTAAATACACTATTCTCATTGGGCACCAAATACATTGAAAAACACCCAGTGACCAGAATCTGATACTT
The DNA here is from genome assembly GCF_015220235.1 of Choloepus didactylus. Classification (NCBI taxonomy): domain Eukaryota; kingdom Metazoa; phylum Chordata; class Mammalia; order Pilosa; family Megalonychidae; genus Choloepus; species Choloepus didactylus. The sequence continues at coordinate 29,231,930 of NC_051326.1, read as the reverse complement.
ACAAGGAAAGAGGAAGATGATATATATGTAGGAATCGGCGGTGGTGGAAAATCTGGCTTTGTAATTAGCTAATAAGAAGACAAAGATTTTTAATTCAAGGATGGGGCCTTGAAAATGGATATGCTCAATGAAAAGAATTAAATCATTTTCATAAATAGAAAATTTATGGCCGTACCCATCAGCAGGTTCTAAACCTGGATGTTTGATTGATTTAATTTAGGTGCACACATATGATTCAGAATTAAGGTCAATAACAATTGGCACATGATGGTAACTGTGAAGCAGATTGGTACTCTGCCAGTAATGAGTTATCAGCTTCCCAGCCTGGGCATTCAGGTTTAGGAGAAACATAGGGAAACAATGGAGAACTATACATTCTCCCATTTTATATTTTCAAAACTTTGCAGATGAATCTAATTTTATATTAATATTCACACAGATTTCAATATTTTTGTGAAGAATACTTAGGCACTGGGGGTTATATCTTTCACTAATATTTTCTTGAAGGTGTGATATTTAAGAGTAGTTGCTACACTCACAAAAGAAGCTGGGGGTTCAGTGCCTTCAACAGGTAGTTCATACACATGGAGCTTCATCTGACTCATCTAAAAAGAAGAAATAATATTTTTCAACGAAATAATCAGTTTCCTAAGTTCAACTTCCAATAAACAGTCCTTCCAAGGCATGGGCACTAAGGTGACACCAAGAGACTAGACTTCATTGACCAACTTCAGCTAAATTCTGTAAGCTTACCGGACACAACCAGGGAAGTAAGGGTTAACACACATATTGTTGTCTCTATTGGAAAATTTGCAAAAGGAATCAACCTAGAGTAAGAGAAAGAATAACATCCAGCATTGTCCTCTCCATGTTCTCTTTATTCTCTTTGCATTTTGTGAACCCCAGCAAAGTATCCTCTGCATTTTAGGGAGAGTCTTTCTTTCACATTTATCAAAGGGCAAAGGAGAACTTTCTGAATGCTTAGTTTCAGAGCCCACAATCTTTTTTGTATGTTAACTGATGAGGTGGATTTGTAAAACACTTTTGGGTAGAAATGACAGATAGTCAGAATAAGAGTAACAGAGTCACAAACCAGAGCTCATGACAAACAGCAAAAAAATTAAGTTTACCTCTTGGGGTTGAACAGCTTTTACTGACTGGAGTTTCCTCTTATGTTTGTGTGGCCTGGTGACAGTAGCAGACTGTGGCCTGTAAGTGAAAAACATTTCAAATTAAGTGACTTAGCAATTCCTTCAACATGATTGAGAAGGTCAGTAGAATTTCATCAACTTCCTTTGCACATTGTATCATCGTTGTTATTGACTTGGTTTTCATATGCTTCCTAGAAAATTGTTCAGCTTTTAGTACCTTATTTTAGCTGCCTTCCTTGCCCTGTATTTCATTCACTGCCAGTGGTTTTCTTTTTGGCTCTCTGATCAAATAATAATCCATAATAACCCATAATGGAGCCCTGATCCATAATAATGATGGTGTTGAAATCCAGTTTTTCTAAATTATGTAATTTCATTAATGAGCTATTCTATTAATTTGATATTTTTAAAAACTCATTATGGGTAAATACGTTAATCTTTAAAAAGTGCTAGACAGATACTATAGTGTCAATACCATGTTTTAAGGACAGCATGATCTGGATGCAATTCACGGTTCTATCACTTAAACTTTGTAAAATATTAAACAAGTTTGTGAACCTCTGGGGGCAAAATACGATGCACCTAACATTATTGTAAGGATTAAAACATAACAATTTTTGGATCTGTAAAATGGAAATAATAGCTATCTCATGAAGTTGTTGGAATAATGAGATAATGTATGTAAAAAGGCTTTGTCATAATCAGTGATTAATAAATATTACATATCAATTTCTTATAATCAATGTAAAATCTTTAATGAGAGCTATTACCATTGCTATTATTAATTACAAATACAGAGACCAACAGAAGAAAAGACAAATTTCTTGTTTCAGAGGATTTCCTAGTAGAATGGATCCCCAGTCTCTGGTTCAAGAATAAAAGTAATTGCACATATTTCTAAGTATTTGAAGTGAACCAAAATTAAATTTGAGAATCTGGGTCATACCCTTGAAGTGAAGGTAAAATGGAGGTCAAAAAGTTCCCAAAGCAAGATAAAGGCTTACCTCTGGACCTTCTTCTGCTTTCCCCTGGTGCTTTGGTGCCGGATTACTATAGCAACCACCACAAATATGACTGCCACTGGGAACAGCACCCCAACCACAATGGAGAAGTCTGAAACAAAGATCAGGAGCCCAGTGAGGGACAGGAGAAGCTCACATCTACATACCACACTAGTCCGTATTACTTTATTGAGCACAAATTCCATCTACCATTTCTCCAATTAAAGGAATTCCCTGGAAAATCTCTCATAACCAGTGAAACAAAAAAATATTTTAATCATATTTATTGCAACAATATTTAGATATTGAAGTGTTTATGAGGCATTTACTATGAGGTAGACAAAGCATCACATTACTAAGAGTTTTCAGTAATGTGATACTTGATCTCATATTAAATGTGGAGAGATGATGTTTGAGATAATCAGAAAATGAAGGTCTTGAGGATGTGAAGAGAAAATGGAGTAAGAAGGATGACAGACAAGGGAGAAACATTTTTAAAATGCAGCCTTAGAAAGAAACCAAAAAAATTAAATTGAAGTCTTAAAATTATATTTTTGTCAGTAGAAGAAAAGGAGCTGAGAAGTGACTAAGGGACTTGATAGAGTTGTAAGCAAGTATTGATCTGATGGTTGTTCTATATAGGAATTATTATGAGAAGAAAAGATGTGACCCTGTGAATTGAGGAATGATTTGAACAAATATTCCTGGGTCTATACAATGTTTTGTTTTCTATTTTACTTACTAATCTAAGTAATGAATGAAACTTCTAATTTTTTGCTAACTCAAGTATTCATTTCTCCAAAAATCTGAAATAAAAATGAGAGCAGGAGGTATAACTTTGAAGAGCAATGCAAACAGTCATAGCTCTCTTATTATAGGTGTCAACATATCAATACTGAAGTTAAATTTTGTATAAATGCAAGAAAAAATTATCAACTATAAGCACACACATGCAGACAAATGTAGATAGAGCAGAAGCAGAATTCTAGGTAAGGCAATGACTTCAGTTCAAATATCCTAATACCCTCCACCCTCCAAAAAAAAAAATCCTATCCATACAGATCAGAGGAAAATAAAGCTTGGAGGCATTCCTGTTAAATATAGATATCTTCAGAATTAAAAAAAAAAATACACTGAAGTCAGAATTAAATCTCTTCATTCAGAGAAGCAACATGATATCAAAGGAAATAAAGGGGAATCTTGGCAATACTTCACAAACACCCCTAATTTAAAGGGACATGGTCTGGAGGCCAAGTCGGGTCATAGGAGAGATGGGGAGTGTTATAACTGGAAGCAGGATTGCAGTTGAAGATGCAAATAATTGAAGAATAAGCATAATCTCTTCAGTTTCTGGTAATGGCAATCTAGGAAATTTGGACCAACCCTCTCACTTAAAACAACTAAAAAAATAAAAATTGCCACAATAAAAAATAACTTCCTAAAAGCCTGAAAGCACTACAAAAAATAGTTCCACAGTAAAAAATGTTAAAAAAAATAGTGAGAAATTACTTTACAGAGATTAAGACAAGTCAGAAAAAATTCAATATCTACAAGACAGGAATTGCAGGCGGAGAAGAGAAAGGCAATGGAATCTTGCATAATTTAAAATAAAAATTTGGAAGATCAGAGCGATTTTCTCAGGCTAGATGTGTAATGTTACCTACAGAAGACTGTTGTGGAGTCATCACAATTGGGAGGGGCCCATCCTTCTTTACACTGACACTGGAGCTTGTGATCACAAACCTAGAGGAGCAATGATTCTGTTAGTTTCCCCCACTAAAATACCATAAACCCCAAGACTTTTTTGTCAACAATACACACCATTCTGAAAGAGAATAACCCCTGCTCTGCAAGTAGCCGTTCATCTATTTACATAATTTATGAACTGTTAAAAATAATTTCAGTAACTGGTTCTTAGAATAATTTCTCATTGACCAGCCTACTGCGGGGTTAGACGAACTTAATAATGCTAATCATTTAATGCTAAAAACATAACTTTAGCTTCATCACAACTGATAAATATTACCTAAGACTCAGGAGGGTTAGGGAATCATATTCTCAAACTTACAGCATGTCCTTTGCACTTAGATGAGCAATTGGTTGACTTGTAGGCTTCCTCTATATCAACACATTCTGCATTAATGCAAACCTGAAAGCAATGTGAAAAACACAAAGTTGATGTTAACATCCATCCAATGGCTTCAGCTCTGCAAACTGTTGATTCTTTGGAATTTAGTCTTTTATTTATTAGTTACCATTATTGTTCTCAAACTCACCTTTTTATTAGGGAAATCATGGCATCCTTTTAGAAAAGGGATGTAGATAATTTTTATAAGACATTTAGGATGTCCTCTTTAAATAAGATTTCCTTACTTTATTTCTTTCTTCATTGGTTGTTTCCTTAATTCATAGCTTCAATTCAGCTCTTAAGACTGTGATATTTAGCACTTAGCACTGAACTAAGCATTGCACATGATATACCAGGCGCCCATTCCAAGCGAAAACTTATGGAAAATATGGTTAACATCACATTATGTGCAATATTTAAAAACCCATTTATATAAAATTAAATAGTATTCATATTCTTCTCTTTATTGTTATAAGAGTGGCTACCATTTATTGAGCACCTACCAACTTTGGGGCACTAAAATTTACTAAGTTTGACCACCTAGTGTGAAACACATTTTAAGTACTTATTAAATATATTATTGAAGGAATGAATACATGCATGCATAAATGAATGGCATAAGCATTGACCCCTGCCCAGGGCTGCTCTGCTTTTATTTTGTATATTTGGGCTTAGTCATATGATTTTTTTTCAATAAAATGTTTTACTGGTAAAAATAAGTTTAAAGTTTCTGTTCTTAATTCAAGTTGTTTTACACACGTGGCAGATGGCACTGTTTGCCACAGGTCTCTGCTTTATTCAGATGTTGGACACTCATGTGCTTCAGGGGTGTCTGAGACCTTCCCTAACCCTAGGGGTGATTTTAACAAACCTAGGCCCACCATGGTAATGCCTACTTCCCCAGAAGGTCATGGTTTAGGAGTGGGTGAGTGATACACTTCTAGCAGGGCAATAAAAACTGATGCCAAAACTACTGGGAGGATGCTTTTGAGAAAGATTTCTTCACTATAAGGAAAAGATATGTGAAAAAAAAACCTCTCTTTTTCTGCCTCTGCTATTATTATCTGTATGCATAGCCTGGAAAAAGGGGCAGCAATTTTGGACCATGAGCGAGGCAGCCTGAGTGGACATACCAATACTCTGGAGACGGCAGAAAGCAAAGATAGAAGGAAACTGGGTCCTTGATGATGACACTGTACCACTGAACTCTTGACATACACAAAATGAATGTCCTAATTGTTTGACGTCAATTATCATTGGTTTTCTGTTCCCTGCAGTCAAAAGCAACCTGATACAACATGCAAACTGGTATCAAAGCAGGGCAGGAGTCTTAAGAAACTGAATATTAAATTAAAATGAATTATTTACTGTGATAATGATTAAGAGGCAGAAAAACGAGAATTTGGAATTGAGAAGTAAAAAAGGAAATTGAGTGGTTGAAAAATTGGTTTGCAATGAAGCCTTAAATAAAGGAAAAAAATGCAGGTCTTAGATTGCATCGACTGCATGTGAGAAATTTAAGATGTATGATACGAGGCCAGCAGATTCTGGTTAAAGTGTGCAAAGGTGTACCATTATCATAAGAAGATCGAAAGACACGTCCTCCCCTTTATTGTGTATATGTAGAGGGGGAAGGGAATTGAAGATGGACTCTGGAGATAATGATATTTATTCTCATTAGTGAAGCCAACCCAAGAAGATTGATAAATTCTATCTAAACATCTTCCTATAATAAATACTGAACCCTTCTATACCTCAGAAGCAATGACCACTCAGGAAGCTAAGAGATGAACAATGAGCACAAGGATGATGCTAACAGGGGACTCAGGAATACTCAGTTCCACCTTGGTCCAAGTGACTCTCCTCCCCATAAAGTCCCATGGAAATAAATGCCCAAGTACTGCAACACTTGTGCCAGGTCATGAAAGACCTAGCTCTAGAAGAGAGAGAATGGGAACATATGCCTTGTGATGATGATTGAATGCCTTTGAAAGCTTTGCCATAGAAAACACGACGGAATTAGTATCTGGAAACTGGAAAATCCCTTTAAGGGCTTCTCCTACTTAATATGAAATTTCTTATCCTTGATCCTAACATAAAGCATAGCAGAAAGGAAGAAGGTAAATACTGTGAGTACTCCTAGAGGCAAGAATGAACATTTTAATTTCAAATTCGGAAGCATTATAGACTTTTCTAACTTTGAATCTGTAGGTCCCATGAGTCAGATACCACATCAAGCCCATTCACTTCTTTATCTGTGCAACCTGTCACACTGCTTGGTACACACTAGGCAGTCAACAAATATGTATAGAATTAAATTACATTCTCTATAATACTTTCTGAAGTATTTTATAAGAATTTCCCATACTGAACTGCAGAGTTCAAAATGTGGCCTCATCAGTTGAATGGAATGAATTTATATTTAAGTAGCCAAAATAGGTTAAGTAAACATCATAACATTTTCAGGGTTGGCTGTACCACAGTGAAAAATCAGGGCAGCTCCAGGGTGGTGTAGACATCTTAATGCAATAAATAGGATAGGGTGATGGGCCTCTCAATTATCAAAGCTAACATGTCAGCCCTGGCTAATAGTTTCAGTGCCTGAGACTGTGAGCTCATTATATTTTCAATGGTTGTACACATTTATTAACTGAACCCCAGATATCCCTTACTCTGGACGTGCAGTAGGTTTCCAGGTCTCCTCTAGGAAAGAAAACATATGCAGTTACATGCTATCAGCACGACACAAAGTCATACTCTTCTTACAGTCATGTCTGTGTGAGTCAATTATTTCTAACCTCTGTGGTACTGTTTGAACAAGAATACTAATGACAGTGCTTATTCTTGTTATTAACCATGCTCTCCACCACCCTTATGTCTTAATTCTCTCATAGTGCTACTAACTCAAATTCCTACCTATTGCATCAAGGCATGGTGAACCTAATAAATTAAGAAACAAGCAACTTATAAATAACTGAGAACCAAAAGGAAGAAAAATGCTTCAAGTTAGAGTCGTAACTTCAATTTACCTTCTTATTTCCACATTTGGTTCCATTGGCCACCATGCCTATTTCTTGACTGGTGTCTTCAGGATCAAATGTTTTACATGTCTGGAAAGTTACTATACGTCCTTTCCAGGGCAAATTATCTGACCCACCTTGACAGAACAACTTCCCACACATGGCATCACTGAGGAAAAGTAAAAAAAAAAAAAAAAAAAAAAAAAAATCACAGTTGAAATTCCAGGATCCCAAATACAGTTTTATACAAATGTAAATCAGTTCCATGACTATCAATGTTTAATTAATACTAATTCTCCCTGTAATAGAGGCTTTTAAATCCATTCTCCCCTTTGTCCTCAGTAACAGAACTCCTAAATATTTATTAGCAGCATACATGGCTGCTCAAAAGCCCAGCATTTTCCAGATACCTTTACAGCTAATTCTAGCCAATTTCCCAATTTCTGATGAATGGGAAGAAAGAAAAATATTAAATACAAATTCTAGGAGATGCCCTTAAATGAGTAGGAGAAAATATATCCTATTCCTCAACTTTTTCCTCCTTTTTGCTGATTGGAATGTGATAGCTAGAGCTGGAGAATCCATCAAAGATCAAGAGATACATTTGGGAATGGAACTTATATGTATGATGGAGCTGGAAGACATAAGTAGGCTGGATTCCTAACATCATGAAAGTACCTAAGAAGTAATTGTCTATCTTGTTTAAGGTAAGGCCGCTTATTTGTTTTTGTGACTTGCGGCAGAATAATTTGAACAGATACAATCCCTGATTCTCAGTTATAGTTTTGTCAAGACAAACTGAGCCTTTCTGATACTCCAAGGCTTCATGTGGGGTTCCTGAAAGAGCTATCTCCTTGTAGATACAGATGAAACTGCTTAGTAGTCAATAAAACTATTCAATTATCCTCAAGATGAATAAAGTCAAAGCCAATAAAATTGGAGTAAATTGCTTTATGCAGAATTCAAAGCAGGGCTGAAAGTGGTGAAATCAGATTCAAGTGATGTCTGCTGGGAGCTGTAGAAAATATAGCTGAGGAATGGAGGAAGAGAGGCATTTTCCTGAGACTTGAGAAAATGTATTTCTTGAATCATTTAAGTAAAGCCGCATAAGGAATTCTGTAGGGCACAAGGAATTCCAGGCTTATTCTCTGTTATGGCTGATAACTATTAAAACATGACTAGGGGGGTGGTCTTTGAGAATAATGAGGACTTGAGCCTCTAGTTGCAGAGATTATCCGATGTTCATACAAACAGCTATACAGACCAAAAGTGTGTGTGTGTGTGTGTGTGTGTGTACACACACACTGAAGAGGAAGGATGAAACTACCCTTTTCTTTTTCCTCATTCACCACCTCTCAAGCTACATATTGCCCTTTTCCTCACACATATTGCCTTTTACATAAATTTTTTGTCCCCTTTTTGAATCTGCCCTATTTCCTATAAAAGAAATACTGTGGTATATGATTGTCCTTTTGTCCAGACTCCCCAATATATCACCTTATGTCCAAAATATAGTTTTTTTGGTAATAGCTATCATTATGCAAAATTAGTATTCAATAGCAAAATTGGGGGAAATGCTAATCTTGTTTGATCTCTTATAATAAATTACTTGTATAGTTAAAATTTCAGACAGGTACGAAATATGTAATCTACTATAATTTGAATTTTAGAACTCATCTTAAAATTGCAGAACAACAACAAAAGTACCTACAGAAGCACCTCAAGTTCATTTAGTGTGATATTTTATTTTTTCCTGAACACACAAATATTCAAAATAAAACAAACTCTTCAGGTAGGTTGTCAGTCTTTTTTCTTTCTGTTTCTTTTCCTTATGCAATTTCAAAATAAGTTTAAATAAAGCTAAGCACGCATGGTACTGATTATCCTTTTGAGAAGATAAATATTTCTACCCCTAGAATAATAACAACAAAAAAAAAACAGATTGAATAAGTACCTAAAGTATATTGGAAAATCCATGGACAGATTTCCAACCAAGCCCATCACACTCTCATATTCCATCTCAAACATTCATGCTGCTTAATGGTGACTGGACCTCATGCTATTTGAAGCACCCACCAAAAAAAGATCACTTGAAGAAAAAGATCATTTTTTATTTGACTTATTATTCCCAGCATCTAGCCCGAAATGTGACAATAATAGTCACTTGATGAATGTTTATTAAATGAATGATGCCCAAATTAACTTTCTCTTTATAGGGAATAAGTCAGAATTTGTATCTGAGAGTATGCCTCTGCCCTGCTGTGTGAGAAGGATGATTCAAACAAGAAAGTCACTTACACTGCTTTACAGGGTATGAGGGTGTCCTCCACTTTGTGACAGTACCCATACTTTGATCCCGCTTCATTCCTGCTGAAACATGATTTATCTGCAACCTCAGTTGCTGGGACCAGGCACGGTCAGTAGGGATATATTTGAAAAGAAAACAGATAAGAAATTCAATGCTGCAAAGGATTAATAAAATATAAAACCAGCATGGAAGTTACCATGTTAGCATAATCCCATTGACTATTAACTGAATTACAGACTGCAGTAGTTTGATATCAAAAGGGTTGGCTAAGATTCAAAATAGTCTTTTAAATATTATGTTATTGGATACTAGCTATCTAAATATCTGTAAGCATCTGGATGACTTACTGAAGGCTAAAAATTCATCAAAATAAAAAGGAAGCCAGGACAGCTACAGTCATGTTAAGAGCCAGATATTTGAATACCATCCTCCCGGTATGTACTTCTGTGACAACACCTGCTACGATTAATCAAGTTCCTAGTATATGCCAGGTGCAGTAATAAGCATCATATATGTTACCTTATTTAATTTCTCATGTAATCCTCCCCAGAAACCAGTCAGATGGGCAATAGAACACAGTGTTTAAGAGCGTAAGCATTAGGCAAGGCTGAGCAGTTTTGAGACATCAGGCAACTGACTTAATCTCTTTGTGGCTGGGTTTGCTCATCTGTAAAATGAGGATGTATGGTAGCACTTACCTCATAGGGTTGTTGTCAAGATTAAAGGAGCTAATATATGTGAACCACTGAGTTCAATGTCTAGTCAATACTAACTGGTTGATGGATATTAGTCATTCTTTTGCCATTCCCATTTCATCAATAAGAAAATTGATGATCTTATTAAGTCACAGAGAGAATGAAAAACCAGACTTCACACCTAGTTGTGTCTCAGCCCTATGTCCCTTCTGCTGTGCTAGGCTGCCCCTACTGAACGTCAGTAGATAACCCCCTCTTAGACACACGGAAAAATTTTAATCCAGTCTCAAAAAAAAAAAAAACCTAGATTAAAAAAAGCCATAAAACCTATGAAAGTATTGCATTGGTTTCAAGAAAAATTATTTAAACTATTATAGTGATTTGTAAACACCAACTGTTTTACACATGATGCATTGATTATAATGATGTGTAAGTTCTTAAATAACTTAAGCCATTTTAAATGAATTTCATCTTTGAATTCTCAAGACATTTTGATTTGTATTAACATTTTTTCTTGATTACTTTGTCTTAGTAACATTTAATGGACCCTTTTTATTATAGTGATAAAATATTGACACTGAAAAAAAGCATATTCTTAACCTCCAAATTTAGAGTTATTGCTGCTAATATTGCAGGAAGTGTCATTCATGCACCAGGTATCAGTAACTCCTTAACACCTTACATTTCCTAGTTAGCAGGATGCCATTTCCATTCCCCAAGCATTAAGTATTTTACTACATTATAGGTACAAGAATTCTGTCACATGGATACACTATACTTTATTGGACATATGTAAACTAAAGAAGAAAAAAAAGTTATTGTTAATCTGAAATTCTAATTTTACTGTGCCATCTTGTATTTTTATTTGCTAAATCCAGAAACCCTAAACCTAAAACTAACTTTAAGTCCTAAAATGCACTTATTCATGATTTTTAGCAGTGGCACAGTTTTTAAGAAGAATGGGACAGAATGTTCCTTTGGCCATGATTCAACACTGTCACTTGTAAAATGATTTTTCTTTGCATGCGTGCAGGGAGGAAGCAGGAATGGCAGCAACGCTGGAGTTTCTCCCCCTACCTGGTCCCCACATCTCAGTGCACTGCTCCTTCAGCGTGGGGCACGTTCCCATCAAGCAGTAGCCCTTTCCGTTTTGGCATGGGAAGCCATTGACTCGGAATCTATCTTCAGGGCAATTACCAGATCTACCATCACACATTTCGGGCAGGTCACACTCATCCTTTGCTGGCCTGCACACAGCACCACCCATTTTAAACTGCAGGAAAACAAATATGGAAAGAAGGCATTTTCTACCTGATTCTCCCTAATGCCTCAAATCAGCATAAGTAACATTTTCCATTTGGCCTTCTTTGGCAAGTTACTTATAGCCATCACCCTATTTCAGTTGACATTTTCCCTGTATAAGTTAAAGCCATCTACTATTATATCACTTATGTTGACTTTGGCCAATGTCCTAAGCCTTTAAGCAATCAATATTTCTGAGTTTGTAGTACAAACACTTTAGAAATATAAACTAGAAAAATACAGAAAGAACCAAGAAGGAAGATCAAAGAATGAAGTTTTTTCTCCCTTTGTTGAATGCTTCTTTGTCAGGACTTTCATGGAGACTTAAATCTACAACTTCAGTGATTTATTGGTGAAGTTCATCTTCAGTATTAAGCATCAGATGGGCATGCCCTGAGATTTTCCCAGGCATCAAGTTCCCTAATCCTTAATTCTTATCATTGAATTTTCAGATATTTATTTTCTGCTAATCTTATTCTTATCTCCTCAGAGAAACTTTAGTGAAATGAATTCTGCCATTCATACAAATGTCAGGAGGCTTACATGCACATTGGAAGCATATCTTCCCCTAGCTGAAGTGAGAAAGCATGCTCTCATTGCATCAAAAAACTTTTAATACTTTTACACCAGAATTTCCATTAGAGCATATAAGATCCTCCAAAATCACTGCTCTAGTCAAACAGCTTTCTTACCCGCTGTCACACAAACCTCCTGTAATGTCTGTATTTTCTCTCTGTCTCTTCATTTGGGTATCCTTCCTCTTTCTTTCTGCTTATTTGAAATCTATTCATATTTTCCAGGCCAGTTGAAAGCCTCATTTATCATTAAAATTCTTCTGTGCAACTTGTCCTATTTTCTACATGTGGTGGTGGAAGAAGCTCTGAATTTGGATTTAGAAGACCCCCCATGGATTTGAATATTGGCTCCACCAGTAGTTACATGTGTAACCTTAGAAAATTGATTCAATCACTCTGAAAATCAGTCCCCTTATCCAACAACTACTATGGAGGATCACTGTTGTGCCAGTTTGAATATATTGTGTCCCCCAAACGCCATTATCTTTGATGTAATCTTGTGTGGGCAGACATTATCAGTATTGATTAGACTTCTTTGAGTGTTTCTTTGGAATGTGCCCCACCCAGCTGTGGGTAATGACTCTGATTGGATAATTTCCATGGAGTGTTGGCCCGCCCATTGGGTGGGCCTCGATCAGTGGAGCCATATAAATGAGCTGATGGGCAGAGGGAACTCAGTGCAGCTGTGAGTGACATTTTGAAGAGGAGCTACAGCCAAGAGGGACACTTTGAAGAATGCACAGGAACTGAAAGAGGAGCTGCAGATGATGGGACAGTTTGAAGATAGCTGTTGAAAGCAGACTTTTGCTCCGGAGAAGCTGTGAGAGGAAAAACGCCCCAAGAGCAACCAAGAGTGACATTTTTGGGGAACTGCAGCCTAGAGAGGAATGTCCTGGGAGAAAGCCATTTTAAAACCAGAACTTTGGAGCAGACGCCAGCCACGTGCCTTCCCAGCTAACAGAGGTTTTCCGGACGCCACTGGCCATCCTCCAGTGAAGGTACCCAATTGCTAATGTGTTACCTTGGACACTTTATGGCCTTAAGACTGTAACTGTGTAACCAAATAAACCACCTTTTATAAAAGCCAATCCATTTCTGGTGTTTTGCATTCTGGCAGCATTAGCAAACTAGAACAATTGTGAAAATGAAGTGAGAATATATGTGGAAAGCATTATACAAATAGAATGTCTCATTGTAGCATTTTTTTCTGGACACCTAGCCACATATTATATTTTCATCTGTTTCAATGGATATATACATAATTGTCCCAGACACACAGTATGTTATTTGGTGTCAGAGATTGACTTTTTTTTTATATCTCCCATAATATCTAGTATGTAGTACTTAATGAACACTGTTGAGTGCTACTTAAGTTCTTAAATTTGCTTCCTTTTGGCCTCTTTCATTTCTTTCTTCTCCCATTGACATTAAAAAATCAAACTCTATCCCCAAATTTCCCATAAGCTTGGTAGGGCATCTACACATTCATTCTGCAATGAATTATCAAGCACTTAAACTGTATCAAATTCTGTGCCAAACAAAGATGAATCAGACAGTCTCCTGCCCTCAGGAGTCAATCTAACTAAGGAAACAAACACATAAACAAATTATGACAATATAGACGAATTATAGGCAATAACAGGAGGTAAATGCTACCTTGAGGGGGAAGTTAAAGAAGCTCCAAAAGTGACGTGCTATCCTCACCGTATGTCTTATTTTTAAGAATTTCATACTGAAGTGACTTCAAAAGCTGAAGACAGTGGTGCTCCCACACTATTCAAAATTAAAGCTCTTCTAGCAAACACTTTGTTAAAAGCATTCGTGATCAATTGTACAAGGCCTGGCCCAAGAAGTCCATGTGGCCCCAGAGGAAGCAACACATAGAAGTAATGATTAGTGGCACTGGAGTGGGTCAGATTTGGAGTTTGCCATTTAGAGAACATATTATTTTGTACACTGTCTGATTCAAACTTCTGTTTCCTCAAAAGCAAAATGAGATGATAATACCTACCTCAAATGATGGAAGATTAAACTGACTGTGTTATGTAAATCACTTTGTGAGTGCTTGATAAATGGAAGTGGTACCATTTTATAGAAAGAAATAAAATATTGCTTTACCTGTTTCATTAGGTGTATTTTCTAAGATGTTAATAGAGAAAAAATTTAGATATCACCATAATTACTGAAATAGAATAAAAATAATAATCTTACTTGACATTTTTCACAGCATTCTCCTAAGGCACATTGAAAACTTGCTTTGATTTTACATGTTTTAGCATCACAGCAAATGTTGGTGCATTCCTAGGAAATATCAGATGAAAATGAAAAATTATTTTTGGTTCCATTTCTGCACAATTCGTAATGTAATCAATTCATCATAGTGATCTTACTTTGGAAGATATTGAAAATGATTTTCAATTAAATAAGAGATAAAACAAACCTTAGCATTAGAAAAATTGTGATTTTGGAGCAACTGATGCTTTGTTTATCTAAATCCTACTTATATCTTTTCTTTAAACTTGTATATCTTTCATATTTCCTCCTGTATCTCATAGTAATTCTGAAAATGGCCTAGTGGTTTTGTTAGAAGTTGAGAGAAAACAAAAGTAAAAGGATGATTGCTTTAGAAAAGTCATCTAAATAGTTGTAGACAACATCATTAGTTCAACTCATCAGCTATTCATCTATCCAGCAGAGAAGAGCATGTGCTGAAAATCTGGAGATACAGTTCATTCACCTTTGACGTGTAGTTCAACTCTGAGTAAGGCAACATACTTTTTTTTTCCTTTTTCTCTGAGAAATCAGCTGCCTGCAAAAAGCATTGGGGAAACTCCTATCTCAGAGACTTTCTAAATTCCCAAGAGTTACAAGGTTTGTAATTTGCATTTTCTTAAATTACTGTAAAGCCAGCCCCCTGAGTCCTTGGCATATTACTCATCCTAATATGTTAATGAGATGGGTGTAAAGGTTCCATTCAGAACCTTGTCTCCATGAGAATAGGGGCAGGTAAGACCAGGCATTTCTGACAGTAACTTGGGCTCAGAGGCAGTAAGACATGCACTAGATCCCTATGCCGTCTGATGTAGGAATTCTGGAAACAACACACCTGGAGATCTTGGCTCCTCCATTTACCAGCTACGTGACGAAGGGCAAGTAATTTGCTCTCTCTCAGCACAATCCCAGTGCTGTGTCTAAGTTAACTCCACAGTAAGTGGAAGTCATATAAGAAACCTGGAGTATTTCAGTAAGAAAGGGAGGAATAAGGACACAAAGCACAAAGTTGGCAAGTGGTACTTAAAAAGGGGGGTGGGGGGTGGGCAGGAAGGGAACCCTGAGAAGGAAACTGGAAGGTTTATAAAACAATGATGGTTGTTGTCAGAAGGGATGGCCTGACAAATATCAGCAAATGAAAGTATCCAAAATTACAAGAAACATGCAATCTTATACCGGGCAGACATTCTTTCTTTCATAGTTGATCTTCTTAACAATTGAAAAACAAGTTAGATCGTTTTATAAAGTGCTCTGTAGTACCTCAGGATCCCCACAATCACAGTCCTCTCCCATTTCGACCAGCTGGTTCCCACAGGTTGGGGTTGATATGATGTCTGTAGGCAATGGAGCATTCAAGAGGCAATTTGATAATTTATCTTCAAAGAACTTGTCATAGCTGACACGGCTGCAGGAACTGAATTCTCTGGGTATAAAGAAGCTGTAATGATAAGGGAAATGAAAAAGGAATAGAGTCTTACTTGGAAAATAGGAAGTCATATCTCACACAGTCGGTATGATTACACCCACCCTCTACCCCCAGAGGCCCAAGTCCAATCCACTGACCAACTGCTAAATCATGAGCTCCTTTGTGTGGTTGAGTTAACCCAACTGGGTGGACACAAACACCTCCAGCTCAATGAGCAAATACAGTCATATCTCAAAAGGTAACACCTAGTCTGCTGTTTAGTCAAATAAAAATGCTTCTGACTTATCTAGATAATCTTATTCAGCCTTGGGTCATTTTGGCTCTGCAGTAAAATCTAATTTATTTACATGTTTGGGAATTCATTTTATTTCAGAGGAATTTCTATAGACATAATCTCTCCATTCCACAAATAAAAATGAGATTTAAAAGTGCAGTAATATCTGAGAGAGATAAGATAACATACAGATATGCAACTGGTAGGAAGTCATAATTTATTTTGGTGAGGGACATGGCAGAATAGCCCTATTGTAAGTGTATTGGAGGAAGGGGCTAGAAAAGAGGAAATGAATACATAAAAGGGATCTTGAGATTTTTAAAGATAAAATTCCATGGCAATTTTGCCTAAGACAAACCAGGAATGTGTAGTCTCCTTTCACAGACTCTCTCTATAGCTTCCTGTTTCTCCTTTAACTCGATTTTTCTCATAGAACCCTCTCCCTACCACTACCCACTCTGAACTCTTTGAAAACTTGATAAATACTGATGGTTTCTGAAACTTGAATAGATAAGATGAGAATAAAATGACAAATCACTTCAACAGCAGAGGCAATATATTTCAACAGTGTTTTAGTTAATGAAAAATGATTCATGTAGATGTGGTTTAGAACTGGCAAACATTCATACCTACATCCTGACACCGCTGTTTAATAATTCAAAAACTTGAGCATGTTGCTGAAGATGACCCAAAGCACAGTACAGTCCAGAGTGAAGCAAAAACAGAAAGCCTCACCTTAGTGCTCTGTCCATCACACATATTGTAGAAGGGCACTTGCAAACATAGGAGTCATGAAACATTCCAAAGTTGTGGCCCATTTCATGGGCCATTGTCCCTGCGACTCTAAGCAGGTTGTCACTGTGGTCCTAAGGGTGAGAACGGGGAAAGAGAGTCTCTGGTTTGCAAACTGAACTTTCACTCAGAGAACGAACGTGTTTTTCATAATTAAACAATTTTTCTGTTGCCAAGTAGACAGACTGATTTTAGCCTTATCAATCTACCCACAATCTCTCTCTCTCTCCTTCTCTCTCCCTCTCTCTCTCTCTCTCTCTCTCTCTCTCTCACACACACACACACACACACACACACACACCACATACACATCACACACCCTTGATACTGAATACTTTTTCACAGCATATACAGCCTGCCCTTTGCTCTGGTGTGTGGGACTCTGTTATGAGGGAAATTGTTTTGATTTCTCACTTTGAAAGATAAGGTGAACTTTCTTCAACAGTGATAAGGAATAAGATTTTTTTCTCTATGATCATTCTCCCTCATCCGTGGCTTGCCTTTTAATACCTTTTAAATTAATTGGCAGTCTCTGAGGTGGTTGGCTAACAGGGATCTAAAATTGTTTGTTGACCTAGCACTTTAACATCATTGGTATCTTTTCAGTTCTCTTACTGCCTAGACAAGACGTCAGTCAATTCCAGTAGCCAACTTCATCTCAGATTGTTTCTGATTAGAGGTGCTTGTGTAAGAAAGGACTAAGTTTCGTTTTCACATAGAGACAGCATGGAATAAGGGAAATGGAGGCAAAACCAGTTTAAACAAGCCCCAGACAAAGAGAAGAGAGAATCTGCCTGCTCCTTATATGGAAAAGTAACCATAGTTACTGGAATGTAAAGAGATATGAGGTAAAATCAGAGGCGGGAACTCACAGCAAAAAAAAAATAAAAATTTGGGGGGATAGGCTGATCAGTTCAAAATCTCAATAATGAGCTAGTTGGCTCTCTGGGATTGGCTGATCAGTTCAAAATCTCAATAATGAGCTAGTTGGCTCTCTGGGATTGGCTGTACAAATTAAAATCTCAAAAGATGAATTAGTTAGTGTTCTCGGATAGGCTGTAACCTCTGCAGTACCCAGTCAATGGGGAAACAGGGGAGGGACTTGCGAATTAGGAGTAGGAGATTTAAAGATCGCCATTCTCTTCCTCTGGTGCGCCAGCCTGCCATGTGTTTGGCTGGACGCCCTATCTTGCAAGATCGTAAATAAATTCTTTTCTCCTCCAGAACCGAGTGAGCGTTTATTCCCTTACAGGTACCGCTTTATTTCCGACACTTGGACAAGGAAATGAATCACTATCTGCTCAGGTTATCGAGGAACAATACAACAATACTAGAGAATCACTGCTAGTTGTAATTTCCTAGTGAGGAGACAGGAGTCTATCAGTAACCCCTACCCACAGAGACCTAATTCTCTTATCTAGTTGCATTTCAAAGAATCAAATACAGAGATCCATGAGGAAAAGCATGAGAGTGGCAAAAAGGAACATGTTTATAAGGTAGGAAGTTAATACCTACCATTTATGATACTGTTTTATCCTATTATGATGCACCTGGTAAATCCTGCTACCTAGTAAATATGGAGTTTAACAAAAGAAGGAAAACATCAAATCACAACGTTTAAAGAGTGTGGAAAAGAGTTTAGATAGAGACCTCCTCCAGGAGCTCACAACAGATTTTGGGAGCAGAGTAGTAGATCAGAAAGAGCCAGTACTTGCTGATGCAGGTCTGGAGGGGCAAAGTGACAGCTGCTGCCGCTGCTGCGAAAAGCATGAAGCCATATCCAGACTGGCCTCTCCTAAGGAACGAAATCTTGACGCTTTAATCCTTAAGCCACTGGAGGAGGAACAGCAATTCTTGACAACCTAGGGCTCAGCTGGAAGCCCACTGTGGCTGGAAAATGTGTTAAAAGAACAACAGGAAACACATCCTCTTCCTATTACCCCCCATGGAGGGGCAGACAACAGTCATGAGCCCAGGAATCTACATTAGTATCAGCTGAGGTCTCCACTTGCTGGGGAGGAGTAGGAAGCCCTCACCCACAGAAGACCCATGGAAGATAGCAGAATGTGGCTACCATGGGAATGATGGGCAGGATCCACTAAGAAAGGCTCACGCTTGAGACCCAGGCACACAGGACCTGCCCAAGACTAAAGTTGAACAGAGTAAAAGAGAACCACCCCCTCTCACTGTTCCCCAACACCAGAATGCAGAAAGCTGGAAAGAGCATAACTTCCAAATGTGCAATTAATAAAACACTTGACAATAGGAAAATTCACAATTTACTTGAATTCATCCTCGAACTGAGGTTGCAGGACAACAAACAAACCTGAATCTAAGGAAAGACAGGCCTGGAAATGTAAATAGTTGCTTACCTGATACAGATACTAACTGATACAAATAAGAACTCAGCTAATTTTTTTTTTTTTTAATTGCTAAAGGTGGTTCAGCAAGGGAATATACAGCATCTAGGGGCTGCAGACATTAGAAGTCCCACCCACCCAGAGGGTCTTCTCCACTGACATTACCAAGTCAAAGTCCCCACACAGTCTCCCTCATAGTGCAGGCCTGGGGGAGGGAAACAGTGTCAGAAAAGGCATGAACCACAGCCCCCACCCCCCACCGAACTCCCAGGATCCCTCTCTCCTCTCTCTCCTATGAAATAAAACAGGGCCAGGACTAGGATGAGGCAATTGAGGGACTCACCTCAAGTGCAAAATGTAAGGAGGCACCCAAAACCTCAGTAATTCTAACTAAAATTTTAATACAATAGTTTAAAAAATAAAAATTAATGCAAAAAAAAAATCCATGATGAATAAAACATCAAAATTTTAAGGCCTTGCTCATCCTAGCCCTGGCCCTAAACTAAAGTCTTTCAACTGCTGGGGGAACAGCAACAAATCCTCTCACCCCTAGGGCACTGGTAAAAACCCAATGCAGCTTTGAGGAAGAAACAGGAAAAACAAAACAAAAAGCAAAAAACCATCTACCCATGGGAAAGGAGCAGGGATATATAAGGGCCAGGCCAAGAGAGGTCTCCTCCAGCTGGTAGTGAGGCAGGGATGCTAGATGGACGCCTCCAAGATCTAAGGGGCACAGGACCAGCCAAAGGCTAAGTCTTAATGAGCAAACAATGTCTCCCTCCTTCTCTCACCAAAGGGCTGACAAGCATCCAAGTAAGAAAAAGTGCCAGGCTGCTACTGGGAAGGGTGGCAAGATCACCTGGAGACCCTCAGGGAGGTACAGTTCCAAGGGAAAACCTCAGGCTTAGTGTGGAGCAGACTTTGAGAAAAACTCTCCGGCAAACCAGCATCTACCCTAAACTCAGAGCAATTCTAGAGGAATTTGAAGTCTGTGGTGTGCTGATGATAAGTTTTCACGAATAAAGAGGGAAATGACATCATGATAAAGGGTCAATTTTCTAAGAAGTTATTACGCCCTCAAATGTGTATGTACCTAAATAGAGCTTCAAAATGCATGAAACAAAAATGTCTAGATTTGAGACATGTAGACAAATCCAAAATCATACATGGATTACTTAACCACTCTCCCTCCAGAAGTAGTTAAAAGACCTGAACATCACTGTAAACCAAGTTGATATAATTGACAATTATAGAATACTTCACTCAACAACAACAGAACAAACTTTTTTTCAAGTTCATATGGAACATTCACCAAAAACAAATGTCAAAAAACTTAAAAATGTTGAAATTCTACAAAATATGGCCTCAGATCAAAACAGAATTAAACAAAAAACCAGTAAGAAATTATTACAACGCAATAATTCACAAGTCAAAGAAAAAATCAGAAGAGTATTAGAAATTATTGTGAGTTGAATTAAAATAAAAACACATATACCCGTGAATACAGCTAAAGCAATGTTTAGTGGAAAACTGATACTGTTAAAAGCTTAAATTAGAAAAGAAGTAATCTTGAATAAATGATATAAAATTCCAACTGAAAAAAAACAAGGAAAAAAAAGAATGAATTCACTGCGAATTATGCAGAAGGAAGCAAATAATAAAGGCAGGAGAGGAAGTCAATGAAATTGAGAAGAGTAAGAGCTTCAGTGAAACCAAAACCTGGTTCTTTGAGAACATCAATAATATTGATAAACCTTTAGCCAGAGTGGCCATAAAAAAGTCACAACTTGCCAAAATTATAAATGAGAGAGGGGGCATCAATACAAATTCTACAGATATTAAAAGCATAATAAAAGAATATTATAAAACATTCATGCCAACTTAAATGAAATTAACAAGTCTCATGAAAGGCCCAAACTACCAAGGCTTACTCAAGAAGAGAAAGATTGCCTGAATAGCTCTGTATCTATTGAAGAAATTGAATTTATAGCTAAAAGCCTGCCCAAAACGAAAGCTCCAGGCCTAGATGGTTTTACTAGTAAACTGTATCAGATATTTTAGGAAGAAATTATAATAATTCTGCTCAAATAATTCCAGAAAATGAAAGAGTTGGGAAATACTCCAATTCATCTTATGAGGCTGGCTTTCCCCGATAGAAAAATTATTTTCTGGTAAAAAAAGAATATTACAAGAAAAGAAAACTACAGACTTCCCTTATGAAGATAGATTCAAAATCCTCAAGATATATTAGCAAATTGAATCAAGCAAAACATTAAAAAGATAATTATGACCATGTTGGGTTTTTTCTGGGAATGCCAGATTGGTTCAACATTTGAAATTCAATATCACTTACCACGTCAACATATTATAGAAGAAAAATTATATGATTCATAAAAACAAGCATTTGATAAATTTCAGTATCCACTCATGACAAAAACTCTCAACAGACCAGGAATAGAAGTGATATTTTTTCCTCAACCTCAATATCAGGATGCAAATATATACAAAAATATAAATAAATCTCAAATTTGTTGTGAGAAGTGGAAGATGCCAGACTCAAAAAGTTACCTTCTGTATGATTCCATTTATGTGACATTCTGGGGTCGGTAAATCTAAAGGGACAGAAATAGATCTAAGGTTGCCAGGGGATGGAAGAGGAGGGAGAGGTTGACTGCACAATGGTAAAGGGGAAATTTTTAGAGTGGTGAAAATGTTCTCAATCTTCACAGAACTGGAGGTTACATATTTGCAAGTGTTTCAAAGATTCATAGAACTATACACTAAAAAGATGAATTTTATGGTATATAAATACGTCAATAATCCTGACTTTGAAAATACAAATGTATTAAGACCTGAAATAATTTCAGCAGCTTTACATTGTCATTTCATGAGTTCCTGATTGAATTATTGTGTTCTCTTCCCTCCTCCCATGCTCTGTACATTAAAAAATATGAAGTATCACCATCTATGTGATTAAAGTTCTCCTTCATTCTCACTAAAACTTGCTTGCAGCCTGAGGTCTTAAATTTTTAAAACTCAGTTGCCAAACTCCCCTCATTTCTCTCTGCCCTCTTTTCCAGATAAGCATGACTCCTGTATCTGCAGAAAATCTTAGGTCTCTCTTCTCTCATTGGCATATTCCAACACATTTCACCCTTTCTCTTTTATATATCTTTAACGAACTCTTCTTCCAGGTACTTTTATCAAGTAACTCTACCTTAAGATATTAAACTTTTCTGTAGATGTCATATGGTTAGCTCCCCATGTGTTCTAGAAGTGAAATAATGAGGTCATATTTTTATACCCCTGACACACCAAAGAATAGCACTCAAAAAATATTCTTTTACATGTTTGCCAGAAGCCAACTGTAAGAGACAGTTTACTCACCATTTCAGATAATTGAAGGGAGAGTTTTCACCTCCACTTCAAGTCAAGCCAGGCTTCCTCCATGTCAGACACAAACCCACTTTCACACATCTGCTAGACATTCTCCCCATCCAACATGCCAAGCAGCCTACACAAACTATGCCCTTTCTCCAAAGGCCAGGTAAGATTCAACTGTCCCTACAGCTCTTTACCATCTCCTCAGACTTTTATCAAATTTTTCCTTCTCCAAACACTTTGTGCAATTATAACACATTATCATAGTGGTAAAATATATTAGCTTTATTTGGTCTGTAAATCTAGGGTATTTAGAAACTTTTATATTTATTCATGATCATAGAGATTTCTTATTTTAAAGAAAGTAATATGATCGGTAAAACCAATGGTTGGTCATCAAACAAACCTGAACAATGCCAACAGAATGATAAGGAGAGCACATTGTGGACATGAAAGCAAGGCCCACAGTTGTTCCAGAAAGTTCTGTTGCCCTGCAAGAAAGGAAGAAGTTGATATAACAACTTATGATTCCAAGCTATATTTTCCATGGAGAATTCATCCAGGACTCTACGTAATTAGCAGAAAAACTCAAATTTTGAACTATGACTCTTAAATTTTCCCTTCAGCTTTTGAATTTGCATGAGGCATTTTTTTCTATATAATGTTTCTCATATCACTTGAAATCCAAGTAATAACTTTTAATATTTAACATCTCTTACTCATGACTATTACATTTTTGTTGTGAAATACATCCATCAAGAAAAAAAGAAGTATGTTTTACTTGGTTCTAATAAATGTCTCTCTCTTTCTCTAGATATAAAATATCTTATTTTGATATCAGTGTTGCCACACTTGCTTTGTTTTTATATTTTTCTGATATACCTTTTTATATCGATTTGCTTCTGTTTTCCTTTAGCACAGTTTTAGCTACAGTAGGATTTGGGGCTTTGACTCATTCTGAAAGTATTTGTGTTACATGAAACATTCATGTTACTGAAATATTTTTCCTACTAAAGAAGGGCTTGAATCATTCACATTTACTTATATAAATAATGTTTGGTTTTATGTAATTTAATTTTTAGTTTTGTTTCATTTTGTTTTCCTTTCAATTTGTAATGATTTCATGCTATTTCCTTTATTTTTGTTCTTTCGCTTTCTGTAGAAAATTCTTGTCTGATTCTTCTAGTAGATGCATTTACATTAAAAAATTGAACCTATATGCTGCCATTTATCAACATTAAGAGTGGAGAATCCTGACTCCCCTATGCAAAATGAGGAAGTTAGGAAACTTTCTCCCTTTTTCCATACCCTACCAAGAGCTTTATCTCTTTATTTCATCTGAGATTTCAGATTATTTGTTATTTTGAAATTATATTCTATATTACATGTCATATTTTAAAGATTAACGACAAATTTGTTCTTTTTTGAAACTATGTTAAAAAGTTATTTATAGTTAATTCTATATTTGTGTGATTTCAATTCTCACCACTAGCTCATTTATAGAAAATAAAACCTTTCCCTATTCTAGAGTTATTTTATTTTTGGTTCCTCTTCTTAGTGGGTAAATTATATGTATAGTCTATGATTCTAACCTGGTTATGTCTAGGTATGGGTATTTTTCATTAAATTTTCTAATAAATAGTAAGAGCCTTAATTCACAAATGGAAAGAGAAAACTTTGGTTAGTGCTTTTATTCTGTGCTTTTCTGGTATCTTCAAGAAATATATTCTTGGTATTAGAAATAGTCATTTTTTTACCTATGTATCTAATATTGTGTCTACACTTTTTCCCTTTCTACCCTTTTCCTCTACAATATGGGAGTATATGGAAGTTTGCAATTTGAGCACAGCTTCTGGGGCCTGGGTGGTAGGAGTTTAAGTTCCTTACTACTTACTAGTTATGAGATGTTGAAAAATCACTAAACCTCTCCATAAAGAATGAGGTCTGTCAGCTGCTGTGCCCTTGAGTCTAGAACTTGCCTTTCCAAATTAATGAATTGTGGAAGATACTCTTCAGAGATGACCCTCCAATGGGCCAGTCTTGCAGTATTCTGCCCTTGTGCAGTGCCCTTCTCTTGAATCCTGGCTGGCCCTATGACTTGCTCTTGACCACGAGAATGCACCAGTACTGACACTACATGATTTCTGAGGTTAGGTGGTAAGAAACCTTAAAACTTTATCCTGGATCTCTTGGAATACTTATTCAGGAGAAGATAGTCACCAAGTGAGAAGTCCATCTACCCTGAGTCTGTTATGTTGAAGGAAGTTCAAGCTAGCCACATGCAGAACTGTGTATATAGAGAGAGAGCAAAACTGTCCATGCTATTTCAACCATAACAGTCCTGACACCAAACCTACAAGTAAAGAAGCCTTGTTTTAAGCCAGTAAGTTTTAGGCTGATTTTTTTTATATAGCAATAGATAACCAGAATGGAAATATTAATTAATTCTGACAGGACTTAGTCCAGTGATTTCCTATAACACTGCTTTCTTAGGAAGAGGAACTGACCAATAACTTCATCACTCCTTCCTGCATCCTTCTGATTCTAACTGCAAACTATGCAGTAGAATTGTATTGATTTTTTTTTTCAGTATTCTTGCGCAATTTACAATCATTAATTTCCCCTAATTTTTTTTAATTGGTCATTTCAGCAAGATGATGTAGGTAAGGGATTAGAAGATAATATTCAATTTTCCTTCTATCCTAGAAGTTTCTCCTTACTGGGGCTTAACACCTAAGAATTCTTTTTAAACATTGAATATAAATCCCTCTTCCCATTATCTAAATCTGTTTTTCCTTTCTGTATACCCAATAAAACAGAAAACTTTTTATGGATCATTGTTGTTCTTGGTTTATCCATTTAAAAAATGAAAATCCTTGCATCAAAATAAAGGCATACTTAAGCCACAAATGAGTACTTTATAACCTTTTAATGCTGTATGTGTAAAACCAACAATGAAGTACATTCTTCTCACCCTATACCTTCAGATATCACTTGCTTTGCCAAGACTTTGAAAAGCTTCTATGCTGAATACCATGTATTTTGCAAAGGAGAAAATCTATACATACGTGATTAACTGAGCAATATCATGACGCTTTCTTCTTAGGAGGACATTTCCCCTCCATTTAGAAAAATTTTCCAAGGTGAAGCTTGCATTTGGGGTTATCGCTATCTTATCCTTGTCCGTCCATATTTCCATACCAACTAAGGCCACATGAGTATTGAGCGTTTTATAAAGCTGCCAAAGAGAATAAATGGCAAAATAATGACTTATAATAATATAGTGATAATATCTTTTAATATTTCCAATGTACTTTATATTTTCAAAGTTATAACAGCATTATAAAAACCTTTTTCATTATAAAAAGCATTATAAAAAGTTACCATCTCTTTTTGCAGACACTACCATCCCCATTCTAAGGCAAGATGCCCTTAGACACTTTGGGACTGTAAACTCCTTTTTTGGGTCAAAGATCCCATAGAAAGAAACTTTTTCTGCTTTGAAACTCAATAAATTGTAATTTGGGGTTAATAGTTATTTATTATGTCTTCATTTTAAGTATATTTACTCATGTTATTTTGAATGTTCTCAAAGTCATAATATTTCAGAATTAGCAAAGTTGGCTCAGTGATGATTTGAGCATTAAAGAAGGACCACACTACTACCGTATCTGTGAATAACAATAAGATAAGTGGCCCTCTAATTCTTCAACCTGGACTGAAACAGATATACCACAATGCATGTGGAACAAACCATAGAAAGCAAGAGTTAATTTTCTGAGACAATTAAAGATAAAAAGCTTAAATGGCTAGCAGGGTTTATAAGATTGTGCAGTGACAGGCCTTTTTATGGGTAACTTTCTGCTGAGAAAACTGAAGACAATTTAAAAAATAGTTTGGAAAACAAAACATTGAGGATTGCAATGATCACAAAAGAGAAATACAAATCCAGCCAGATTATAATCCTTCCCTTGATAATTCCCTTAACTTTCTTGTTTCTATCGTACTTTATTTTAGTCACCTGATAAAACCTCAACCCTGGTTAAAACCAGCTCTCCACTACTTGTCTCCCCAGTTATGCCCCTGAAGATAGATGGGAAAACACACAACCAGGCTGACTATTAACCTCAAGTGACTCTTATGCTCTCCAGCAAACCTGCTGCATTTCCAAAATCCATTCACTCTCACAGTCTTCTGCACATTTTTTCACACCCATTCCTCTCTCTTAGAAAATTTAATAACTCCTTTTATATCCTCAATTAAAACAGATGCCCTTGCTTCCAAATTCACTGAGATTATAGAAATAATCAGAAGACAGCTTCCTCAAGCTCCCACCTCCACATCTGCACTTAACCTACACTTGTCCACCCTGTGCCTCCCCTTTGATGTGAGCCCAAGGGCAACTTCACTCCTGTATCAGATCTCATATCTTTCCCCAATCATGGATGGTTTTCCAACAATTCTCACCTCTTTCCTGCAAAATCAACACTTAGCCTTCCTTCAAATCATTCCCATCAGCATAAAAAGGGACTGTAATTTGATCCATTTTAGGGAGCAAAAATAAAATCTCTCGTAATATCACACCCCTCTCTAACTCATGCCCCATTTCTTTGTGCCCCTTTATAGCAAAACTCTTGAACGCTTTCCAGTCACGCTTCTGCTCTGATGGTCTACAGCAATTGGGTTTGTCAATGAACCAATAAATCCAATGACCAATTCTCAGTCTTCAGAAAAATTTGACATCATTGATCATCCCCATCCCTTGATACATTTTTGTCTCAATTATCTTTCAGAACAACACTCTCCCCTGGTTTTCCTCCTACCTGACCATCTATTCCTTCTTAGTCTCTTTGGCAGTTCCTTCTCCACTCTGACCTCTAATCAAAGAAGTTTTCCAGAGCTCAGTCCTTGGGTCTCTTTTCTACTTATGTACACCCACTCCCTTGATGATCTTATACCAGGGGTCAGCAAACATTTTCTGTAAAGGACCAGATAGTAAATATTTTAGGCTTGGTGGGCTGGAGGATCTCTGTTGCAAGTACTCACCCTTGGGTTATAGTGGGAAAGCAGCCACAGATAATACGTAAACAAATGGGCATGGCTGTGTCTCAGTAAAGTTTTATTTAAACATACAGGATTTGGCCTACAGACTGCAGTTTGTTGACATCGGTCTTATGTCATTTATATAATCTGAAGCTTTAGAGTTTTATATCTCTACCCAGAATTTCACCCCTGGACTCCACTCTTCTGTATCCAACCACCTACTCAGCATGTTCACTTAGATCCCTCAAATGTAATGTGTCCCAATCTTCCACCTGACTCATGTTCCTCTACCATTCTTCCCCATTCTTGAAGTTGCTAAGGTCAGAATCTCAATGTCACTTTGACTCTTTTATTCTCATTCCTTATCCTCCCCAGCCCCCATAAACCCTGTTGACTCTATCAAGAGCTCAGCTATTCTCATCAAACCACTATTACCACTTTTGTGTAAGCCACCATAATTTCTTGCCCTGAGTTATGGCACCATTCTCCCAACCAGACTTCTTGCTTCTGCCCTCGCTTTTCTTTAGGGTAACATAATCTTTAAAGAACACCTTTACAAGTATTTCTTTGTGATAATCGAATCATGTTACCTCTCAGCTCAGGCTCTCTAATTTCCTGTTTCATGAGAACAACAAAGTCCTGACACAGCCCACAGAGGCCCCATGGGCCTTCACGGTGGCTATCGCTACCTTGCAGATACCATCTCCTCCCACCCTTGCCCTGGCTCCCTCCATTCCAGCCACACAAGCCTCCTTGCTGTTGTTCAAACATGACAAAGTACTGCCTTCAGAGCTCTTGCTTCTTGCTCTTTCTCTGCCTTAAATCCTCTTCCCTGCAGATCCGACACTCCTCTCCCTTCCCATATAACATAACACCCATGAGGCATCATCTCTTCTTTTATCCTGCTTTGTTTTTCTCTATAGCACTTACCACCTTCTGATATCTACATATTTTATTTTCTGTATTTTCAGTTTGTTTCCCTGAACAAGAATGTAAACTCCTTGAAGGAAGGGACATTTGTCTGTTTTGTTCACCACTTTATCCCATAATCTAGAAAAGTACCTGGCACAAAGTAGATGCTCAATAAATATGACCAATTCTTGGCATTTCTTAAAAAACCAGTGTAATCTTTATGGTAAAGGAAAAGATATAACTTTGCTCATTGAATCCACCTTCATTTTCCTTATATCCTTAGAGAATTTACAAGATTCCACAAAAAAAACTCATCCAATTAAAATGAAGCATGTCAACTATCTGTTCAACTAATAAGAAACTAACAATTAAGATTTAATTGTAAGGGATATAAAATCCCTTAAAAATATTTTGAAAACTAAGATGATAAAATCATGTTTAAAGAACACATAATCACAGTTTTATGACTGAACAGGGCTTTGGAATTTAACAGATCTAAGAGGAACAAATCAGCAGCATCAGTCTCAGGGGTCTTGACTTACCATCCCTGCTCTTCATGAGCATTTTTTTTTAACTGTAAGAGTTGACAACTTTATTTTTATGTTTCACAATACAAATGAAAATTACTTTTTTTTTTTTGTCCCACTACCCCCATTCAAAGTTATGCTCTCTTTGGTAGGAAGTGGAAGCAAGTCTTCCTTGTCATGCTGTTAGAAAACATCCAGAGTCACAGCACCATATCTCCTAATGAAGTAGGACAGGTAATAAAAAACTAATTCAAAGAGGCTCCCCTTATCTGTCTGGTCAGGTCATTCCTGGCCGAGTGGGTACCATCATGGGACAGGCAGGAGGTCTCATCACTGGGGCTCCAGGCCTCACTGGCATGTGACCTCCCATGGGCGGTCTCGTTCCAGGAGCAGATCCCACCAGCATCATCCCAGAAGGAGGAGGGCCCATCATCAGCATCACGGGAGGCCCCCCATATGGGGTGCTGGCATCATACCAGGGCGAGGAGGGCCCGGGAGACTGGAGGGAGGTGGGATCATCGCAGAAAATGGAGTAGGACGTATCTTTCCCTGTTAAAATGCAGCCGTTGTTTTGTCTATCAGGTCCTGAGCCTGATCTTCCATCCATTTCTGATAGTAGTCTTTCACATTCTCTTTGTGTTTCCCACTACTGCAGTGTGTCTTTCTCACAGATGGAGAGTCATGGAGGGGTTGGTTATGTATCACAGTAGTCACAGTAAAACTTGGGCATGTTGCTCTGCCTTTTCATGAGCATTTATAGAAAACTCCCAATGACAACTCCCAGAAAACTGTTCAAGTTAAATTTAATTAATATATCCTACCATGTTGACGTAATTGGCCATCTCAAAAACCCTCTTTCTTATCTCCTCTGGATTTTGATTATATTTTTTAAACTAAAAACAAGACAGAATATGGTCATTAATAGAAATTAATTTAATTGGAAGGTTTAAAAGACAACCTCAGCTTATGACTCATTATCACTTATAAATAAGGATCAATTATAAAAGTTAGCACTTGTAAGTTACAAACAAATTGCTTTCTTATTTTTCCAACTAGATTAAAGCACTTTGGGAGAAAATATGATGTTCCGTCACTTGTTCAGTTTAAAGCTCTAAGGAATGCCTCCAAACATATTTTCAGTTATATATCATAGTTTCTGCCCTGCGCAGAATCAGTGCAAGGGATAGCTTATGCATTTTAAAAATATGAACAAAAATGCATTTAATATAATAAGAGAGAAAAAAACTTTAGGGCCTGAACTAGCTAATTTACTCATAGGTTTGTGTCATGAGATTTTTCTTTTTGAACTCACACAGGTGGACCTCATTTTTAGATCACCTAATATATGAAAATGCATTCTTAGACAAGAGTGAAATTACCAGATTCGTCTTTTTCAGAGAATTCCATTCAACAATATTTTTATATTTATGACTCCCTGATGAGCATAATATCTAATTAAAAAAAAACTACTTGACAGAAGATAAAGTGTGGAAGAATTTAACTGGAAGCTATGTTATAGCTCTTCAAACAATAAGAAAAAAGCATTATAGTGTAAAAATTCATTTTATACATATTACATCAAATGTACATTTATGAAAGGAGAAATCCTATCAGCTTAATTACAAATGTCAAAGTACATAGGTTGAAAGCAATTTGTAACCATAGTTCCTATTCATGATGTCTTAAACTGATTCAGAACACTTAATATCTCACATAAATAAATTTATGTACAGGGAGGTTTATCTACATTTATCTGATATAATTACCTCACCATTATCCAGGACCAAATAATATTCTACGTATTTCTTTTTTTCCCGAACTTTCTGTCCTTCCAATTTCTGAAACATAAGGGGGACAATTACTAAGGTGATAACTTTCTTGCAGGAGTCACTCTTTTATTTAAAATGTATCATTTTTATAAGAAGTTAATTGATACCTGAGGGTGAGGGAAGACAATATTACCATTTTTACTCCAGATCAGCAGCCAGGATTACCTGTAGACTAGACTCAGACTAGAGTTAGAAGAGACATCGGTAATATTCATCTGACCCCTTAGTTTCACCAGGGTTTAAATGGCTACACAGCTGACTGGTAGGAGAGCTGGAACTAAAACCAAAATCTTCTGATTGTTTGAACATATACTTTCCTGGTCATCCTGCCGGAAATAGAGAAACTTTGACTTCAGCATTCTCCTAATATCTTTTTGCAGTGGCCTTTTGTTTCTATCTTGGTGGCATGCCCTCTTTTATGATGGTGCAATGCCCCGAGCTGCCAGGGCCCCCAGTCTGCTTTTGTAGCATCAGGCAGCCTTGGATCATGAAGCCCATATTCCAAGCTTCCTTATTTTCTCTTCCTTTCTCTTTCTAAAAAAAAAAAGCTTTTCATAGTGGATTATCCCACTGACAGTAGCAGACACATTATTCATGCTAAAAAGCCATCAAAGTGTATATGTTTTTGTGTACATGGTGTACAAGTATCCATGCTGCATTTTTGGCAGTTCTTGCTTTTTAACAAGTAAAAAAGCTTCCTTTACCAAGAACCAATTACTGAAGGAAGACTTTCAGGTATTATCCAGTGAGATAAGTACTGACACCCCGACCCCACCCTCCCAACCAGCAGCCTATATATTTGCACCCACTGTGCCTTAACCCTGCTCTGGGTGCTGGGGATACAGCAGTGAAACAGACATAGTCCACGTGCTTAAGGCTCTCACAACAGACAAACAAATACAGGCATATCAGAGGGTTAAATGGGGTGATATGATATTGAGTGACTGGGTAGTTATTGCAGAATAGATGGTTAAGGAACAGTTCTCTAAAGAGCTGGCCCTTAAGCAAACATATTAATGAAAATGAGAAGCCAAAAATGGGAAGAGAAATTGAAAGATAACTCTAAGCAGAGGAAAAACTAGCAAAAAGACTACAAGGTAACCTGATATTGGTATGTTTGAAGCATAGGGAAAAAACAGAGGAGGTCAGGAGTGGCTATGGAGTAAAAGGTAAGAGGAGATTAGAGAGGCAGGCGGGGCACTAATCACATAGGAATTTGTAATCCATAGTCAGGTGTTTGAATTTTGTATTAAATGCAATGGGAAGCCAGTAGAGGGCTTTAAGCAGAAAAGCAATATGTGATTTGCAATTAAAAAAAACAGAAAGAAAGAAAGAAAAAGCACTCCACCTATTATGCAGAGAGTGCCTTCTACTGTGGTAGGAGGGGAGTGGGAAGGTCAGGCAGAGGTTGTTGCCATAGTTCTTGTGAGATGGATGGTAACTAGTGGTAGTCATGAAGAGGGAGCCAAGTGAAAGACCTGGAAAATGTGTGGAGACACGTAACTGCAGACTTTACATGAGGGGGGATGAGGGAAAGCAGGACGAAGGATAACTTCCTGATTGGGCTTGAGCAAATGGTGAATGGCGGTACTGTTAACTGAGATGGGGGAGAAAGAGAAAGCAGCGGGCTTTGTGTGGGCTTTGGAAATCAGTAGTTCTATTTTGAACATAGGAAGTTTATGATGTTAGACATTCAAATGGATACATCAAGTAAGCAGTTAATTCTAACAGTCTAGCCTTTAGGG
This sequence comes from Choloepus didactylus, assembly GCF_015220235.1. NCBI lineage: Eukaryota > Metazoa > Chordata > Mammalia > Pilosa > Megalonychidae > Choloepus > Choloepus didactylus. Next base: position 29,199,190 of record NC_051326.1, on the reverse strand, counting down.
AAGAAACCAAAATTGGAGACATACATTAATTAATACATAATTTCTATTTAAATAAGGCAGAGGACAGACCGATTACCTAGGAAGAATGTGTGTATAGAGCAAAGAAAGGAATCTAGGATTAAGCTTTGTGAAGTCCTCTAATATTCAGTGTTCAACCTCAGGAGGAGTGAAAAGGAGAGGCATCAGTGAAGTAGGAGGAAAACCAAAACAATATGGCGTCACGTAAGGCAAGACTGTTTCCACGTGGGTTCAGAGGGATTGAGACAGAGGGAACAAAGGCCTGTAACCAGCTATACCAGGAGGTCAACATTCGTGGGAGCATGTAAAGACTACAGCTAGGAGTGGTACTGGGTTCTCAGCTATCAATGGTCGAGTTTAAACCCACAGTAAACCGAAGCAGAAAGACCAATTCTGTCCAGTGCTTCTGGATTCTGAGGTCATTTAGAAGAGATTGAATTTGAAGGGGATCCTGAAAGACTTGAAATTAATAATGACTAAAATATTTTGAAATGCACTTCAAAATAATATTCATTTTCTTCTGTGACTAGAAGCAGAATTCCACAAACAAAAAACTATCCTAAGATCCTGTGGGCAGCTAATATGTCCATTTTGCTCATTGCTACATCTCCTCTACGTATGGTAATACTTTAGGAGAGATTTGTTGAATGAGTTCATGAAGACAGCAGGATATTTTATCTTAAAATCGTAAAATAATAATTTACACCTTTGTAGTTTGTTGTTGGTTACAGAGAGTACTGTGAAATTTGCCTGTTCAAAGAGGACAAGTTACCATATCTTACAATGCTGGTTAAGGTTAACCCTTGCATATTGACAATAATAGTTGAGCCATAAGTACTTGTTAAATGAAACATCAACATGCAGCAAGATTTTATGATTAGTGTCTCTAAAAGCCTATCATTTTCAACAATGACTGTAAACTTTCAGTCAATTGCAGCTGCTAAGACTGGAACATTCTGAAGAGCACTACACAGAAAAATTAAAGTTAAACATACAATCAGAGTGTTGGCAGGTGGGGCCACATTCTTCCGAGATCCATGTGCCCATAACACATCATCTATCCCACAGGTGCTGTTAGCATTTTTTCCATCAGGGTCATGCTTGAAGAGTGCATGCTCTTGTCCATCCTCATTTGTGGGGCTTAAAGGTTCAATGTAGTACCTTTGATCTCCCTGACTGAAGTATCCCCTGAAAAAACATGAGAAGTTGGGCTTTTTAACAAAATATTCCTGCATTTGGGTTTACAGGCTTATGGACTTCCAAAAGAGACCTTATGAAATTCCTAGTCAGTGACAAAGCAGTTCAAGTTCATGGCAATGGAATGTAGTGAAATGTTATAGCTGAAGATACCCTTAGAGATACCTAAAATTATTTTTTTCTATGAAGAAATGGGACCTGTTAGGGAGAAGTGACTACTGCAATGTCGTACAGCTAATCCATGTCAGTGCCAGCACTAGAATGGAAATGTCCCTACTCTCACTCCAGTGTTCTTTCAATTTCCATGTTGTGTCTGCACTAAGGATGCACTAGAAATAACAGGGACTGTGGAGGCTTACCTTAGGTCTTTTATTAGCTGTGGTTCAAACCCTGGGTCTCACTTACTAGCTGTGACACCATGGGAAAATTACATAAACTCACATAGCCTTGGTTTCTCCATCTATAAAACAGGAATAATATCTACTTGAAAGATGGTTGCAAGTATTAAAGGAGATAACATGTTAAGCATGTAATCCATAAATGTTATCAATTTCTTCTCAATTCTCTCTACTGAGGCCCTGAGCAAAGATTTGCTCAACAAATATTTATGGAGCACTCGTCATTCATTGGACACTGGACTAAAGGGCATTGTTTAAAAAAGAGACATGGTCTGTCCCTCATGAGATTAAATTCAAATGAAGAAAATGAAGAAAAATTGGAGTTCTTCAAGAACATATAATAAAGAGACTGGATTAAGTGTACATAAAATTAGAAGTGGATGTAGGGAGATGAGTTAGGTGGTACACTGCAATGGCCTGCATAAAGGATAGTGGTAGTTTGGACTAGAATATGACAGTTTATCAGGAAATATTTAGAATATATAATCAATAGGGCTTAGTAATGGACTGAAAATGGGAAGTTGAGAGGTGAGAAGTCAAAAAGGAGCCTAGGTTACTGGATTGGGCAAACTGTTGGTTGATAGTACCATTCATTGAGCTAGGAACACTGGGAAAATACCAAACTTGAGATAAAAACTACTAATTTTCTTTAGAACAGATTGAGATTAAAATTTCTTTAATGTATCTAGCTGGGATATGGAAAAGGAGATTAGATCATCAAGTAGGGACATCAGAAGGGAAGTCTTAATGTAGACATATACAGAAAGAAATGGATGTCACAGGCATGGATAAGAAGCTACAACAGGAGTTTAGATAAGGAGAGAAGGTGGAGTGGAACCCCAATCCCTAAAGATTCTGACTCCAAGATAGGGACTCAAAAACCTGTAATTTAAAAACAAGCAAAAACAACTCTGCAAGTAATTCAGATGTGTAATTTATATACCACAATCAAGATAAGGAGTATTTCCTTCAACTTTCAAAAATTTTTAGGCCTTAGGATACATACTCAACTGTAGTAAAATTAATTATATTTGAGATTCTTCAAGTTTATTGAAACAACACACCACAATCACAGGTAAATAAATAAAAAACTACATCCACAATTCTTACCGTAGACCCCTACATGTGCTGATGCTCGCATCAGAAACCTTTTCATTAAGGATGTGTCCTTGGTAATAACAGTCATCCTAAAGAAAAGGAAAACGGAGTTTTGTAAAGGAACATGTGTGTGGTTTTTAGCCCTACTGCTATATTTGAACTTAAATTTTTGAAACTGGATCTACAATGCTTTTAAATCATTTTCTGCTGAACAACAGTCAACTTAGAGATGTAAAAGGAACAAAAAAAGCCTGTTGATGCTAAAATTTTTAAGTTTTAGTCAATTATTCCAAAACACTTAGAGGGTATTAAATAAATGTTGGTGTTACTGAACAAAGATAATAGAGCTGAATACTCTTGGTAAGAAACTAGCTTACATATGTAAATTTAAACACTGTGCCCCTAAAACATCAGACATTCATTCTTCCCCTTGGCTGATTGGTAACTAAGTTTTTCTAGAAGACCTACAAGCTCCTCCAATGTTTGTTCGTTTGTGTTTATCCAAAGAGTTCCACCATGTCAGCGGATCAGCACAGTAATTCATGCTTCCTTTTGGAGCAAAAGGTCCATCCTAACACTTTTTCTTGTTGACTTTCTACTCTGAGAGAGAAGAGGAGTTGCTCCATGTAAACCTTAGAATCAATGATAAAGAAGAGAATTCTTAAAGGGCTTCTAGTAGAGAAGGGAACTCAAGAAAGAAGACAATGATAAACTCTCACACTGATATATACTGTCATCTGCTCAGTCTGAGCAAAGAGGGGCTCTGAAAAAAGAGTCAAGTTTGGAAATCATTTAAGGAAAAAAATAGAATTCTACAATTCTACCATTGAGGGAATAATCTTGAATTTGAGAAATGACATAATCTGAGGAGTTGATTGGCATTGACTAAGATCACCAGACGTGTTCAACTCTTCACTCCTCTAGCTAAAAGAACAAACTCCTTCTGCCCACTGTCCTATGAGAACTCTTGAAGTCAGGAAAGGGTTACTATAGTTGTCAAGGAATGCCTTTGTTCTTGTAAAAAAGTAGGAGGGTCAAGGAAGTAATGACTACTGCTGAACAAGCACGAATGCTACAAATGCCCTTTTACTTCTACTATTTGCCCGGCAAAACTACACTGCCTTTGGGTCAGTAGATCACATCCCAATTAACAGTGAATCTAGGAGAATGTTATACCATGATCTGCGGGCTCGTAGTGACCTCCTTCCCAGTTGAATTATAATGTGTTTCCGTGTAGCCTGGTGCAAGAAGATCCCTGGAGAACAACAACAAAATATCATGGTTACTCATGTTAGTAACAAAGCCCAGCGATCAAAGTAAAAGCTTTCACTGGATGTGCATGAAAGTTTTAAATCCTTAACTCTTCTTCCTTGCACCTCAAGAATAGTACATGAATGAAAAGGATGCTTAAAGTAGAAAGACAGAGAGGCAGGGGCATTCCTGAGGAATGTGGAAGGACATCTCCCGGCTGGTAGTACTATGCATATTTGCTTGAGAAGAGACTTTAGGAAGAAACAGAGTGGAGAAGACAAAGTCAATTAAAATGAATGAAATTGGCAACCCTCCTCGCCAGTTTGGGATGACTGCATTTTGCACCTGTCATTTTCAGTTACCAGTGATTGTTAACAACTGTGGCAGAGGGAAGTTTATTGGAAATTGACTTGAATATGGTAGTTAGAGTCCATCCAGAATTTTCACTGAGATTCTTAAAATTTGTCACTCACCAGAAAACCAGAATTTGAAAATATTTTTAAAAAAACTGGAGGTAAGGAGAGAAGGAAGTAACTAATGGGTATTGAATGCCATCTTTGTATCAGGCACTGTGTTGGTATGTTATATGGATTGTTTAATTCTTTCAGCAATTCTATGAGATACATATCATTCTTCCTATTTCCCAGATGAACTCCATAACTCAAGTGGCAAAGAATCATATCCATGTTTGCCTGAAAGCAAAACCTTTACCTGTATTTCCACTATACCACACTGTTTCCAAACTATAGTCAGTGGTGGTTTTGCAAAAGGTAATTGTCGATTTGTAGGAGGGAGGAATTGGAAGAGGTTGAAAACACAGAATTAGGAAAAACCGCTTTTGAAATAGCATGGGTATAGGATGATCAGCATGTGGGTGAGAGCTGTTTCAGGGGAAATTGAAACGAAGTGTTAAATTTAGCAGCACTTATGATGGGCTGAATGAGCAGAATGATAGAATAAGAAAACAAATGTAATATATAAGAAAAAAGGAAGTGTTAGTGGAGAGCTGACTAGAAAGAGCTCCAGTGTTGAAATCAGAAGAGCCCAATTCTCATTTTACCACTAACTTATTCTTTGGATCTAGAGTTTTATTTAACATATATGTGTCTTGTTTTTCCCTAGTTGCAAATTTTTTTAACAGTTTTATTCATCCAAAGTTTACAATCAATGGCTCTTGGTATAACCACAGACTTATGTATCCACCGCCACAATCAATTTGAGAACATTCTCATTGCTCCAGAAAAAAAAAAAAATCCCATACTGCTTAAACCCTCCTATTATTGATGCTCAGCTTTGGTATAGTACCTTTGTTACAACTGATGAAAGAATATTACAGTGTTACTGTTAACTATAGCCTATCTTCTGAAAATGGTTTTAATATATAATCTTTCAGAACTGGAAGAATAGAATGTAATAATATAAATGGAAAATTAAAAATTATTGTAAGGTTGGAACCTCTTTATCTGCTTCTTCATAGACTTTGATGAAATATATGTCTGCTTGTACTTCATTCATTTGGTTTTATCATTAAAGTACCATAACACTAGTAAACTGTTGTTTTACCCTATGAGTTTCTGTCATGCCCCCTTGGGCCAGTTGACAGCAAAAGCTGATTAGTCAAGGCTTATGAGAGCAATAAGTAGTAGCAGATTCAATTAGTACATTTTCCACATGCTAACTTTCTGTCGGTGAAGAAAATACCAGAAGTAAAGACACTTACTTGCTTTTTTTCAAATAAAGCACTGCAATTTTTCCATTAACTGTCATTTTATATTTCAATTCACTTTCAAACTTTTCCTGCAAAAATACAAAAAATATTTATGGGTAATTAAAAAACACATCCAAATATTCATTTGGCTATTATGTCAATGTGTTTAATCATTTATTTAGCAGCAGCCAGTATAATGCTGGATATCTGTCTCTGTCCCTAACACATCAAACAACTCTGCCAACTAAACAGACAAATTATCTGGCATCATCAATCTGTCTATTTTCCACCCATCCATCCATCCATTCATTCTACAAATGTTGTTTGAGTGCTGATTATGTTTAAGACACTGTGTTCAGTGCTAGAAATCCAACTCTAGGCAAGAATAATTGATATCTGCTCTCAGAGTTTCTAATCTTGTGGAAAGACAAACCATATCTCTCTTGCATGCTAAGAAATATAAACATGGAGGCAACGTAGGCTGTTCAGTCTCTTAAGGTCAGGGAAGTCTTCCATGAGGAAGTGGCATTTAAGCTGATACATTAGTTAGCCAGGTGAGGCCCAAAACCTCTGTTGCCACCCCCTGATGATTGTGGTCTTGAGGTCTTCTCAAAGCTAAATGGAACTCAGAACATGGGGAAAAGAACAGCGATCTATACCCTAATGTGGGGCAGAATCACCAGGAAGGAAACATAGTTTCAGGAGTGCAGAAAGATGAAATATTACCTCAAGCAAGCCATGTGGAAAAGCAGAACCTCAGTTTTAAGTTTATATTTACATGTTCAAGAGGATATATAGAGGAAAATATAGAATTAGTTTTAAAAACATGTCATTCGGTACTGAATTCTGATGCCTATCTACAAAATAGACTTATTAGCAATGGACATACCAATATCTAAAAATTCACCCAGGTGCTAGGAAACTGTCATTAAAAACATTTAAGAATGACAGACCAAATGTTGTCAAGAGCCACTTATTATGGACTGGATCATGTTTCACTTGCTTTATTAAATCAAAAGCCAAGCTTCCAAGCCCTCGATCTTTGGACTTGTGCTTATGAAGCTTGTTGCTGCAAAGAAGAGGCTAAGCCTACTTATAATTGTGCCTAAGAGACACCCCCAGCGAACCTCTTATGTTGCTCAAATATGGCCTCTCTCTCTAAGCCAACTCAGCAAGTGGACTCACTGCCCTCCCCCCATGTGGGAAATGACTCCCAGGGATGTAAATCTCCCTGGAAACATGGGATATGACTCTGGGGAATGTGCTTGGACCCAGTTGTTGGATTGAGAAAGCCTTCTTGACCAAAAAGGGGAGATAAATGAAACAAAATAAAGTTTCAGTGGCTAGGAGATTTCAAATGGAATAAAGAGATCATTCTGGAGGTTATACTTATATATTATATAGATACCCCTTTTTAGTCTTTAGCGTCTTAAAATATCCAGAAGGAAATACATCAAACTGTTGAACTGTAATCCAGTAGCCTCAATTCTTGAAGACAATTGTATAACTATATAACTTAGATGGTGTGACCGTATGATTGTGAAAACCTTGTGGCTCATATTTCCTTTATCTATTGTATGAACAGATGAGTAGGAAAATGGGGACAAAAAGTAAACGAATAATAGGAGAGGATGGGTGGTATGGGATGTTTTTGGTGTTCCTTTTTCCTTTTATTTTTATTTATTTATTTATTTATTTTGGTGTGATGAATATGTTCAAGGGCTGACTGTAGTGTTGAATGCACAACCGTATGATACTACTGTGAACAACTGATTGAAAACTGTGGTTGATTGTATGGTATATGAATATATCTCAATAAAATTGCTGGTGGGGGAGGGGGGCAAGCCTTTCTTCTCTCCTCTCTTTTTGGCCAGGACTATACCTGAGCTCACTGAGAGACAGCGGTGGGTCAGATCCATGAGTCAGGGGTACTATGCAAGGATTTGACCATCTCCAAGGTCAAGTATTACAGTCCAAACTTTCCTTAAATCATCAGTTATTAGGGTATGAATGACTGTGAAAAATTCCAGACTATAAATATCCAATACTGTGAGTCTAGATTAGGAGAAGCTGATGGAATTCAGTTCATTTTCAGGGATATCAGGAGCTGGGAAAAAGTCATGGAATTGAAAATAAAAGACATGGGGATATATCATAGTCATTCATTGTTCAAGTTTAAGAAAGGTCAAACAGAATGAAGATAGAAGGGTACCAGATTTGGTATTCTACACAGAAGAGCCTTCCAGGGTATGTGTTTTATCTGTTTCCTGACAACAATGGCTTTTTAGTGGATCCTCACATAAACATTATTTGAAGGTTATTTTAGACAAAGACACGTTTCGGAATTGGAGTTGTTTTTGAGGTAGCAGACACTGGGGAAGAGATTATGGATGAAAGGAAACAATAAGAAAGGAAAGCAGAAGCTCCATGAAGAAGGGTGTTAGGGGTTTAATTATAAACTGTTATGGGGTCAATTGTATCCCACAAAAAGATATGTGGAAACCCTAACTCTCAATATACTGTAGAGTATGATCTTATTTGGAAATAGAGTCATTGCAGATGGAAATTTAAGTTAAGATGCAGTCATACTGGAGTAGAGTAAGCCCTTAGTCCAATATGACTGGTGTCCTTGTAAGGCAGAGCGAGAGGAAACACAGACACATAGTGGGGAAAGATATGTGACAAAGGAGAGAGAAACTGAAGTGCTGAAGCTGCAAACCAAGGAGAGCCAAGCATCGCCAACCTCCAGAAGTGGGGAAGAGGCAAGGAAATGTTCTCCCCTACAAGTTTCAGAGAATGAAACTTAATTTTGGATTCTACCCCATAAGTGAGGCAATATATTTCTATTGTTTTGAGCCACCAAGCTTGTGGTGCTTTGTTATGGCAACCCAAGGCATCAAATACAGATGTGATAACTGTACTTCTGAAGCACATGTCTGTGAAAGAGATCAATGCCTGCTGATGAGAAGTATGTCCTATTTGCATACTATCTCAGTTCTGCTCTACAGGTTAGGAGAGAAAAGATGTCACTTAATTTGGAGAACATCCACTAAGGCCCTCAAATAGAATGAAATTAATTTGGACCCAGGGATATGGAGATCAAAATTTCCTTCAGGAAAACTGCCAAGGGTCAAATTCAGAGGGTCGATTGGGAAGGCTATATCGTGGATGATCCTGGGATGGGAGCCAAACTGTAAAGATGATGTCCACGGATGCATAGGAAGTTGCAAGCAAAGGAAACCCTAGAATTCCCAGAGATGTTCTTAATTCTAGTAGTACAACTGCTACCATTACATATAGTGAATGTGAGGCCTCTAGAAACCCTGGTAGAACTAGCTAGGCATCTGAAATTGTTCTCAATGTGTAAGAGGCATTGTGCTGTTGGATATTCTATCTTATGACATAGATCAACAGCAAGAATGGCTTTCACCTCCAAGGAATTGTGCATTCTGGAGAAAAGTGACAAACATCAAATATAAGTTCCTAATATCAGGAACCCTGATTAAGTATTTTTTTTGGCATATATATCCATATAAGTATGTCCCTGGGCAATGTACTCCAGTCATAGTCATTCATTTATTTGTTCATTTACTTCTTCATTTATTCATGTACTTATTTATTCAACAAATACTTAGCTCTCACTTTAGTCATTCAAATAAGATAAAAATCACGACTAAAACATTAACATTTTACCCTCATATTTAGCACTCTTACAGAAATTCATTACAACTGGTTATTTCATTACAACTCAATCCATAAGCAAGATTGCCATATGTCATAAAGTCAGAAAAGATGGCACCATGCCTTTAGCAAAGCTGACAGGTAGTGCCAATGGTTAGATTCTCTGGTCCATTAGAGAGAGGGCACTATTAATAGCAATTAGTACAGGGTCATCCTTCTCTTCACTACTTTGAAAAATGATTAGTGTAAAGAGAAATGCAGGCAGCATCTACGGGATACAGAAATCCCCTTGTCATGTGGACGGTCAACTGCATTGGATTATGGAATTTTTAAATAATTGCTAATCAAACCTTCATACAAGGCAGACCTATAGTCTTAACACAGAAACCAGAAGGATAATTCCCAAGAATTTGGCTTGTACCAGTAGGACAATGTTCATATTAATCCTAAACTATGCCTGAGTGAAAAAAAAAAAAGAAAAAAAAGATTATATATTAGTGCTTCTTTAGTCTATCTATGCCTGTAAGACAAGTATGACTTGGAAGAACCCAGTAACCTTGACAAGAGAGGGTTGAAGTACCAGTAATCCAGCAGAATGGGAGCCTTTTATTTGTAGGTAGGACAAAAGCTGGAATAATGGACAGACTTCTAGGGTTTAGTTCTGGATATTCACAGAAAGAAAATGAAAGCCATGTGGGATGGGCTGCCCAATAAAATACAATACACTGATTAAATTTAAATTTTGGATAAACAGTGAATAAGTTTTAGAATAAGTATGTCCCACACAATATTTGAGTCATACCTACACTAAAAAGTAGTTGTTGTTGATCCAAAAATTCAAATATAACTTGGCATCCTATACTTTCATTTGCTAAATCTGGCAACCCTACACATGTGGCAGTTCACAAGATATGAAAAATAATGGAATCTAGAGATCAGTGATTAGAGAAAAGAGATGAGATTCTGAGAAACCCAAGCACAGGGACCACTATCTGGAAAAATCAGATTAATTCTGCTGGGATATTTCTTTAGCCAGGAGTTGCATTTAATGCATCAGCCACCTACTTGGCATCACCCAACACCTGAGAACATCAGTGTCATCTAGATATTAAGGAGTAAACATGAGAGAGTTAGGTGTATTTGTGGGACAGAGTGGAAGCATTCAGTGCTCTCCTATTATATTCATCATGTCTTTATAGTTAAAGGGAGCAGGAGGAAACTTGGAAACGTTCTAGGTGAAACTACAAAAATAAAAATAAGTAAGATTCACCAAATAAGAAAACATTAAAATGTTCAAATTATCTGTGCACCTTTTTTCAATTCTCTAGGTTACTTGTTTTATTGTTCTTATTTCCTTTAAAAGATAGAATTGATGTACTTTCTAAAGATTTATTTGTATCAGCAAGTATTTGTTAAACACTTTCATGTTCTAGGGCAGGGGAGGGGAGGCAGGGTGAATGGACAGGGCAGGGACTTGTCAAAGACATAGAAGACACTTTAAAAAATTACAATGGCAGTTTCAAACCAGATGGGAAGGCTGTACACATTGTCATAGACACACACACACACACACACACACACACACACACACACACATACACACACACTCACATAGCAGAACTACAAACATAAAATCAATATTTAAAAAGAATTAAGTCCTAAATGTTGCAACATGGACCACCATCAAAGTAAGATTTCAGGAAGGGTATGTAATAGCATATACAAGAGTATTCAGTGCTGGCTTCACAAAGAATATGAAATAAGCTGGACTTTAAATATAGAAAGAACATTTTAAGCAGCAAGAAAACCATAAGCAAGGGCATGGAGATAGAAAAAAGCTTATTATTTAAAAAGGCCTTGATAATTCTAAGGCTAACTACAACGGACTTTATATTGAGAAGCAGAAAGAAAAAAGGCTTAATAAACTGGATCATGAAGCCAGAGAGGCTTGAAAGTTAGTCATAAGAACTGGAATATAAGTGGCTAAGACAGGACCGTGTTATGGCGTATCTTGAGCAGGGAGTTAACACACATTCTGCCTCACTTTTCACACAAATAATCTCAATATAGCCATATCATCTAAGAATTATTATTATTATTTCCACTGCAAGGCAAGGAATTCGAAGTTTGCATGTGCCCAAATTTACACAAGGAGAATTGATAAAACTAAGACATGAATACAAGACCTATTTCAGATCCTATACCCCTTCACTGTGATCAGGAAAATATAAGCCTCATTCAGTCATTTAACCTAGCAACAAACTAGATAATTAACATATTTATATCAAACACATTATATCAACCACATCCATCTATTCAATCATTTCAAAACTTAATAATTGAGTACCTAATATGTGCCAGGAATTAGTCTATAGTTTCTCATCAAAATAAATTGTTCAAAAGCTTAAAATTATTTTTAAAGTTATGAGGAAATCATTTTACAGCCATGATTAAAAACATTTCTCCTGTATTCAAATTTTCTCAATCTTTTCAGTGAAAAATGGTATCTGGTGTGCAAAAAGTGTCAGAAAAAAGCCATATTGAAGGTGAATCCAATGCATATGGGTCCCTTTAAATTTAGTGGAAAAATTTTGTTGAATTGTAATTATTTTGGAACCCAGAGTCTACTACAGGTTCTGCTGTCATCAGTTTGCAGGTTTTGGAAGAAATAATACAGATAAACCTTGTTCAGTGGGGGAATACATGTTCCTGGCAAGTTGCTATAAGTCCTTCTTTATGTCTCATTTATTTGTATTTTCCTGGCTCCCAGAAGAAAACTTCAGAGTGTAGGTAATTAGAAAAATGCTAATTACTGTCGAATGAATCATCATGTTTTAGCCTTCCTATTGCAAACAATAAATGTTTGTTGAGTGAATGTTGACTGAAAAAATGTTGTTTCATTAGTTAGTAAGAATTATACAAACTTATAATAGCTGCCTGTTTAGAAAAGATAGAGGTAAATTCCATGTTCAATTATAGTAATTCACTGTTCTTTTATATACATACATACATCTTCAATATTTTATTTTCTACTTGTTTTGCTAGTCATGATTTTGCTTGTGTTTGTGTGTAAATAGATAGGAATAGATATAAAATAATTTGTATCCAATTTTTATTGGAAGGACACAAGATAAGTTATAAGTTACCAACATAAGTTAAAGCTTACTATTTATGTGATCTTGAACACTTTATTTCACCTCTCAGAATCTTAATTTGAGAAATAAGGAAGACAGAACTTTTGATTATACTGAAGATTAAAGAGATAGCTCATAAAACAAACACAAATGTAGACATAATTGTTTTTAACTCCAGGTCTTTATACCTCAGAACTTCACAAAGTCCATCTGATACACGTACACATACATCGAGAGTCTTAGATAAGATTGTACCTGTTGTTCTGGCTCCTTAATATTTTTGGCCTCTCTTTTATGTAGTGGATGAATTCTTCTGGGATAAACCACTTCATACATCTTTACCCCAGGGAGTTCTTTTATACCACTTACTGAGGAAAAAAGAAAAAAGAAAAGAGAAGACTCAGCTTGGTAGTGCTGAAATAGACCAACTAGTCAGGGTCATCTGTATTGCATTCTCAGTGAATGACGCGATACATAGAGACCTCAACAGGGTTATGTCAGAGGCTTACAAAAGAGCAGATATCAGAAAAGATGGACAAAACCAGAAGCCCACTCTTTCTCCCAAATCTTTATTTACAATGTATCTTCAATATTCACCCACTAAATTTTTTTTTTTTTATCATCATTTTATTGAGATATATTCACATACCACGCAGTCATACAAAACAAATTGTACTTTCGATTGTTTACAGTACCATTACATAGTTGTACATTCATCACCTAAATCAATCCCTGACACCTTCATTAGCACACACACAAAAATAACAAGAATAATAATTAGAGTGAAAAAGAGCAATTGAAGTAAAAAAGAACACTGGGTACCTTTGTCTGTTTGTTTCCTTCCCCTACTTTTCTACACATCCATCCATAAACTAGACAAAGTGGTGTTTGGTCCTTATGGCTTTCCCAATCCCATTGTCACCCCTCATAAGTTACATTTTTATACAACTGTCTTCGAGATTCATGGGTTCTGGGTTGTAGTTTGATAGTTTCAGGTATCCACCACCAGCTACCCCAATTCTTTAGAACCTAAAAAGGGTTGTCTAAAGTGTGCATAAGAGTGCCCACCAGAGTGACCTCTCGGCTCCTTTTGGAATCTCTCTGCCACTGAAGCTTATTTCATTTCCTTTCACATCCCCCTTTTGGTCAAGAAGATGTTCTCCGTCCCACGGTGCCAGGTCTACATTCCTCCCTGGGAGTCATATTCCACGTTGCCAGGGAGATTCACTTCCCTGGGTGTCTGATCCCACGTAGGGGGGAGGGCAGTGATTTCACCTTTCAAGTTGGCTTAGCCAGAGAGAGAGGGCCACATCTGAGCAACAAAGAGGCATTCAGGAGGAGACTCTTAGGCACAAATACAGGGAGGCCTAGCCTCTCCTTTGCAGCAACCGTCTTCCCAAGGGTAAAACTTATGGTAGAGGGCTCAACCCATCAAACCACCAGTCCCCTATGTCTGTGGTCATGTTAGCAACCATGGAGGTGGGGTAGGCGAATACCCCTGCATTCTCCACAGGCTCCTCAAGGGGGCACTACATCTTTTTTTTTTTTTTTTTTTTTTTTCCCTTGTTTGTCTTTTTTCTTTTTTTTTTTTTTTTTTTTTTTTTTAACTTTCCCCTCTTTTTTCAAATCACCTGTATGAAAAAAAAAGTTAAAAAGAAAACAAACATACAATAAAAGAGCATTTCAAAGAGACCATAGCAAGGGAGTAAGAAAAAGACAACTAACCTAAGATAACTGCTTAACTTCCAACATGTTCCTACTTTACCCCAAGAAAGTTACATAATATAGCAACATTTCAGTGAACTTGTTCCTACTACAACCATCAGAAATTAACAGACCATAGTCATTTCTGGGCATCCCCAGAACGTTAAATAGCTTATCTGTTCTTCCTGGATTATTGTTCCCCCTTCCTTAATTGCTCTCTACTGCTAGTTCCCCTACATTCTACATTATAAACCATTTGTTTTACATTTTTCAAAGTTCACATTAGTGGTAGCATATAATATTTCTCTTTTTGTGCCTGGCTTATTTCGCTCAGCATTATGTCTTCAAGGTTCATCCATGTTGTCATATGTTTCACCAGATCGTTCCTTCTTACTGCCGCGTAGTATTCCATCGTGTGTATATACCACATTTTATTTATCCACTCATCTGTTGAAGGACATTTGGGTTGTTTCCATCTCTTGGCAATTGTGAATAATGCTGCTATGAACATTGGCGTGCAGATATCTGTTCGTGTCACTGCTTTCCGATCTTCCGGGTATATACCGAGGAGTGCAATCGCTGGATCGAATGGTAGCTCTATATCTAGTTTTCTAAGGAACTGCCAGACTGACTTCCAGAGTGGCTGAACCATTATACAGTCCCACCAACAATGAATAAGAGTTCCAATTTCTCCACATCCCCTCCAGCATTTGTAGTTTCCTGTTTGTTTAATGGCAGCCATTCTAACCGGTGTTAGATGGTATCTCATTGTGGTCTTAATTTGCATCTCTCTAATAGCTAGTGAAGCTGAACATTTTTTCATGTGTTTCTTGGTCATTTGTATTTCCTCTTCAGAGAACTGTCTTTTCATATCCTTTTCCCATTTTATAATTGGGCTGTCTGTACTACTGTCATTGAGTTGTAGGATTTCTTTGTATATGCAAGATATCAGTCTTTTGTCAGATACATGGTTTCCAAAAATTTTTTCCCATTGAGTTGGCTGCCTCTTTACCTTTTTGAGAAATTCCTTTGAGGTGCAGAAACTTCTAAGCTTGAGGAGTTCCCATTTATCTATTTTCTCTTTTGTTGCTTGTGCTTTGGGTGTAAAGTCTAGGAAGTGGCCGCCTAATACAAGGTCTTGAAGATGTTTTCCTACATTATCTTCTAGGAGTTTTATGGTACTTTCTTTTATATTGAGATCTTTGGTCCATTTTGAGTTAATTTTTGTGTAGGGGGTGAGGTAGGGGTCCTCTTTCATTCTTTTGGATATGGATATCCAACTCTCCCAGCCCCATTTGTTGAAAAGACCATTATGGCTCAGTTCGGTGACTTTGGGGGCCTTATCAAAGATCAGTCGGCCATAGATCTGAGGGTCTATCTCTGAATTCTCAATTCGATTCCATTGATCTATATGTCTATCTTTGTGCCAGTACCATGCTGTCTTGGCAACTGTGGCTTTATAATAAGCTTCAAAGTCAGGGAGTGTAAGTCCTCCCACTTCGTTTTTCTTTTTTAGAGTGTCTTTAGCAATTCGAGGCATCTTCCCTTTCCAAATAAATTTGATAACTAGCTTTTCCAAGTCTGCAAAGTAGGTTGTTGGAATTTTGATTGGGATTGCATTGAATCTGTAGATGAGTTTGGGTAGAATTGACATCTTAATGACATTTAGCCTTCCTATCCATGAACATGGAATATTTTTCCATCTTTTAAGGTCCCCTTCTATTTCTTTTAGTAGAGTTATGTAGTTTTCTTTGTATAGGTCTTTTACATCTTTGGTTAAGTTGATTCCTAGGTACTTGATTTTTTTAGTTGCTATTGAAAATGGTATCTTTTTCTTGAGTGTCTCTTCAGTTTGTTCATTTCTAGCATATAGAAACATTACTGACTTATGTGCATTAATCTTGTATCCCGCTACTTTGCTAAATTTGTTTATTAGCTCTAGTAGGTGTATCGTTGATTTCTCAGGGTTTTCTAGATATAAGATCATATCATCTGCAAACAATGACAGTTTTACTTCTTCTTTTCCAATTTGGATGCCTTTTATTTCTTTGTCTTGCCAGATTGCCCTGGCTAGCACTTCCAGCACAATGTTGAATAACAGTGGTGACAGCGGGCATCCTTGTCTTGTTCCTGACCTTAGAGGGAAGGCTTTCAGTCTCTCACCATTGAGTACTATGCTGGCTGTGGGTTTTTCATATATGCTCTTTATCATGTTGAGGAAGTTTCCTTCAATTCCTACCTTTTGAAGTGTTTTTATCAAAAAGGGATGTTGGATTTTGTCAAATGCTTTTTCAGCATCTATTGAGATGATCAATTGATTTTTCCCTTTCGAGTTTTTAATGTGTTGTAATACATTGATTGTTTTTCTGATGTTGAACCATCCTTGCATGCCTGGAATGAACCCCACTTGGTCATGGTGTATGATTTTTTTAATGTGTCTTTGGATTCGATTTGCAAGTATTTTGTTGAGGATTTTTGCATCTATATTCATTAGGGAGATTGGCCGGTAGTTTTCCTTTTTTGTAGCATCTTTGCCTGGTTTTGGTATTAGATTGATGTTAGCTTCATAAAATGAGTTAGGTAGTGTTCCATTTTTTTCAATGTTTTGAAAGAGTTTGAGTAAGATTGGTGTCAGTTCTTTCTGGAAAGTTTGGTAGAATTCCCCTGTGAAGCCATCTGGCCCTGGGCATTTATTTGTGGGAAGATTTTTGATGACTGATTGGATCTCTTTGCTTGTGATGGGTTGGTTGAGGTCTTCTATTTCTTCTCTGGTCAGTCTAGGTTGTTCATATGTTTCCAGGAAATTGTCCATTTCTTCTACATTATCCAGTTTGTTGCCATACAGTTGTTCATAATATCCTCTTATAATTTTTTTAATTTCTTCAGGATCTGCAGTTATGTCACCTTTTTCATTCATTATTTTGTTTATATGGGTCTTCTCTCTTTTTGATTTTGTCAGTCTAGCTAGGGGCTTGTCAATCTTGTTGATCTTCTCAAAGAACCAACTTTTGGTGATATTTATCCTTTCTATTGTTTTTTTGTTCTCTATGTCATTTATTTCTGCTTTAATCCTTGTTATTTCTTTTCTTCTACTTGGTTTAGGATTGGTTTGCTGTTCATTTTCTAGCTTCTTCAGTTGATCCATTAGTTCTTTGATTTTGGCTCTTTCTTCCTTTTTAATATATGCGTTTAGTGCTATAAATTTCCCCCTTAGCACTGCTTTTGCTGCATCCCATAGGTTTTGGTATGTTGTGTTCTCATTTTCATTCGTCTCTATATATTTAGCAATTTCTCTTGCTATTTCTTCTTTAACCCACTGATTGTTTAGGAGTGTGTTGTTTAACCTCCAGGTATTTGTGAATTTTCTAAGTCTCTGATGGTTATTGACTTCTAATTGTATTCCATTGTGGTCAGAGAATGTGCTTTGAATAATTTCAATCTTTTTAAATTTATTGAGGCTTGTTTTATGTCCCAGGATATGATCTATTCTGGAGAAAGTTCCGTGAGCACTAGAAAAGTATGTGTATCCTGGTGATTTGGGATGTAATGTCCTGTAGATGTCTGTTAAATCTAATTCATTTATCAGATTGTTTAGGTTTTCAATTTCCTTATTGGTCTTCTGTCTGGTTGATCTATCTATAGGAGAGAGTGATGTGTTGAAGTCTCCCACAATTATTGTGGAAACATCAATTGCTTCCTTTAGTTTTGCCAATGTTTCTCTCATGTATTTTGTGGCACCTTGATTGGGTGCATAGACATTTACGATTGTTATTTCTTCTTGCTGAATTGCCCCTTTTATTAGTATGTAGTGGCCTTCTTTGTCTCTCAAAACATCCCTGCATTTGAAGTCTATTTTATCTGAGATTAATATTGCTACACCTGCTTTCTTTTGGCTGTAGCTTGCATGAAATATTTTTTTCCATCTTTTCACTTTCAATTTCTTTGTGTCCCTGTGTCTAAGATGAGTCTCTTGTATGCAACATATTGATGGTTCATTTTTTTTGATCCATTCTGCGAATCTATATCTTTTAATTGGGGAGTTTAATCCATTTACATTCAACGTTAAAACCGTGAAGGCATTTCTTGAATCGGCCATCTTATCCTTTGGATTATGTTTGCCATATTTTTCCCTCTCTCTATTAATATCCTTTATTGTACCCATACCGAATCTCTTTAGTACTGAACCTTTCTCCAAGTCTCTCTGTCCTGTCTTTGTTTCTCTGTCTGTAGGGCTCCCTTTAGTATCTCCAGTAGGGCAGGTCTCTCGTTAGCAAATTCTCTCAGCATTTCTTTGTCTGTGAAAAATTTAAGCTCTCCCTCAAATTTGAAGGAGAGCTTTGCTGGATAAAGTATTCTTGGCTGGAAATTCCTCTCTCTCAGAATTTTAAATATATCGTGCCATTGCCTTCTCGCCTCCATGGTGGCTGCTGAGTAGTCACTACTTAGTCTTATGCTGTTTCCTTTGTATGTGGTGAATTGCTTTTCTCTTGCTGCTTTCAGAACTTGCTCCTTCTCTTCTATGTTTGACAGTGTGATCAGTATATGTCTCGGAGTGGGTTTTTTTTGGATTTATTCTATTTGGAGTTCGCTGAGCATTTATGATTTGTGTATTTATGTTGTTTAGAAGATTTGGGAAGTTTTCCCCAACAATTTCTTTGAATACTCTTCCTAGACCTTTACCCTTTTCTTCCCCTTCTGGGACACCAATGAGTCTTATATTCGGACGTTTCATATTATCTATCATATCCCTGAGGTCCATTTCGAGTTTTTCAATTTTTTTCCCCATTCTTTCTTTTATGCTTTCATTTTCCATTCTGTCATCTTCCAGGTCACTGATTCGTTGTTCAACTTCCTCTAGTCTTGTACTATGAGTGTCCAGAATCTTTTTAATTTGGTCAACAGTTTCTTTAATTTCCATAAGATCATCCATTTTTTTATTTAGTCTTGCAATGTCTTCTTTATGCTCTTCTAGGGTCTTCTTGATTTCCTTCATATCCCGTACTAGGGTCTCATTGTTCATCTTTAGTTCTTTGAGTAGCTGCTCTAGGTGTGTCTCTTCTGGTCTTTTGATTTGGGTGCTTGGGCTTGGGTTATCCATATCGTCTGGTTTTTTTCATATGCTTTATAATTTTCTGTTGTTTTTGGCCTCGTGGCATTTGCTGTCCTTGATAGGGTTCTTTTAGGGTTTGTAGACCAGTTGAAGTCCTTATCTCTAATTTATCAGATCTACAGCTTCGTGGAGTACACTTTCTCTAACTAACCAGCAGGTGGCGTCCACGAGCCACCTGTTCTCCACAAGCCAGATCTCCCCTGCTTAGCCTTTTTGGTGAGTGGGGGAGTGAGTCTTGTGGGGCCCAATTGGTGTCCCAAGCTTGCGTGTGTAGTTGGTGTTGCCTGCCCTGTATGTGGGGCGTGTTTCTGGGCAGTCGGGGAGGGGGGGTGGCCCTAACAATCAAATCTCCCTGATGATCCTAGAGTTTTAAAGCTACTGCAATAGTCTAATCCTTCAGTTCAGTCCTGCCACAGTTTGTCTCTGCCACTGACCCACAAGTCTTTGGTATTGGCGTATGGCTCCTGAGACTTGCAAGTGGGCCCCTCTTCCAGGCTGTGCACCCCGGGTCCTCTGTTGAGGGATGACTGTGCTATGTCACAGGTGAGTGCCGTCCCCCCAGGGCAGTTCTGGGCTGCTGGGCTGTGTTGGGAGGCTCCCAGTCTGCTCAAATGATGGCTGAATGGGGCTCTGTTAATTCACACTGCTCCCTCTTCCCCACTCTGGGACATTCAGCTGAGGTTGCAGGGAAGGCTAATGTCCACGCCCAGTTTTGTGGTGTGTGCCTGTTATTTGAAGCACTTCCGTCACACTGGGTTGTCTGGGGCAGCTCTGGGCTATGGGGCTGGCGATGGGCAGGAGTGTTTCCTGTCCACCAGGATGGTGGCTGTGAGCGGACACCCCCCTTTTCTTGGGAAGTTGTGTTGTTTAGTGAATTTTCTCAGCCACTGGATTATTGCCTTTTGTCTCAGAGCTCTCTTAGTTCTGCTCTTGACTTGACGTGCCCAAATTTCAATTCTTTGAAGCTTTCTGTATTGAGCTTCTTAGAGTAATTGTTTTAGAAAAAGCAAAAAGGATTTAAAAAAAAAAAAAAAAAAGAAAAGAAAAAAAACGGCCCTCCTCAGAGATCTAATGGGTTATTGAAATGCTAATAGACAAAGCAACCAGGGCCATTAAGGAAAGGTGCCCTGGGCAGAGAGATCAGCCTTGCTTCGGGATTTGCATATGCGCCTCAAGGCCTGATCTCCGCCCTTCCCCTTTCTGTGTTCACCAGAACTCCAAAAATCCTCTGCTTTTACTTTGGAGCTTCTCGTGTTGTTTTCCTTCTATGCCCGTCTCCTCTCTGCTGGGCTGGCTGCTCTCAGAGTCTCTGGTGTCTGGCCTCAGTCTATCTATGGTTGGAGTTTGAATCAGTAGAATGAGTTTCCGATGAGAGCAGCCACTGCAATTCTCCCTTCTCCTTCCTGGAGCTGACAGCCCCTCCTCCCCCGGGACTGAGCCTGGCAGGGAGGGGCGCGGGTCCCCTGGCCGCAAAAACTTACAGATTTCGCTGATCTCAGCAGTTCCACGTTTTCATGAGTGTTGTATGAAGTATGTCCAAAGACAGATTGCTCTGTGGTGTCCAGTCTACGCAGTTCCTGGCTTTTTACCTACTTTCCTGGAGGAGTAACTAAAACATACAGCTCACCAGTCTGCCATCTTGCCCCGCCTCCTGGACTGGCTTTTATAAAGGTGGTTTATTTGGTTACAAAGTTACAGTCTTAAAGCCATAAATTGTCCAAGGCAACAGGGTATCTCCACTGAGGGATGTCTGATGGCATCCATAAACTTCTGTTAGCTGGGAATGCACATGGCTGGCATCTGCTGGCTCCCAGGTTGCATTTCAAAATGGTGTTCTCCAGAATGTCAGTGTCAGCTTCCAACGTCTGTCTTCAAAATGTGTCTCTCGGCTCCTGTGTGTTCTTCAAAGTGTCCCTCTTGGCTGTAGCAAGCTTGCTCCTTCTGTCTGAGCTTATATCATGCTTACACCCACTAAATTTTAATGAATGTTTCTTTATTTAGCAAAATTATTTCTTTTGAATTTCCCCATTTCTCTTTGCTATCTTGGATTCCTTGTGGAGGGTCCCTGCACAGGTACCATCAAATATAGCTCTGCATCCAACACCACAATTAATTTTTTATTCAGTTTTTGGAACATTTTCATTACTCCAGAAAAGAAATAAAGACAAAAAAAAAAAAAAAAAAAAAAAAAAAAGGAAATTCAAATCCTCCCATACCCCTAACAACCCCCCTCTCCATTATTGATTCATAGTATTGGTATAGTACATTTGTTACTCTTGACGAAAGAATGTTAAAATACTACTAACTATAGTATTTAGTTGGCAATAGGTATATTTTTTCCTATATGCCCCTCTATTATTAACTTATAGTTACAGTGTCATACATTTGTTCTAGTTTGTGAGAGAGATTTCTAATATTTGTACAGATAATCATGGACATTGCCCACCACAAGATTCACAGTCTCATACATTCCCATTCTTTAACCTGCAACTTTCTGTCTGGTGAAACACGTGACTCTGAGCTTCCCCTTTTCACCACATTCACAGACCATTCAGTTTGGTTAGTTATTCTCACAACATGCTGCCATCACCTCTGTCCATTTCCAAATGTTTAAGTTCACCCTAGTTGAACATTCTGCTGACACTAAGCAACCGCTCCCCGTTCTTTAGCTTTGTTGTATATCTTGGTAACTTATATTTCATGTCTATGAATTTACATATTATAATTAGTTCATATCAGTGAGACCCTGCAATATTTGTCCTTATGTGTCTGTCTTACTTCACTCAACATACTGCCCTTGAGGTTTCTTCATCTACCAATTTTTTAAGACGGTTTTTTTCACACACCATACATTCTATCATAAGTAAACAATTGATGGTTCCCTGTATAGTCACGTATTTATGTATTCACCACCATCACCGCTATTTATATAAAGACATCTCTATTTCTTCCACAAACAATGAGGAAGAGTCAAAGAAGGTAGAGAGACAAAAGAAAAAGGAAAGAGAGAAAAAAACATGACAGCTAGGAAGCAACAAAAGGAAAGACAGCATTAAACTAAAGTAGAATAAAGAGTCAAACAACATCACCAACGCCAAGAAGTCCCATATCCCTCCCTTATGTCTCCCTCTTATATGCCTTTAGCATTGGCATATCACCTTTGTAACAGTAAAGGACAAATAATATAATGTTTCTGTTAATTATAATCTCTAGTTTGCACTGATTGCATTCCTCTTTCACCCATACTCACAGTCATCTTTGTTCAGTGTACTTACATTGCTGGGCTACTATCACCCAAAATTGTGTTCCAAACCTTTTACTCCTGTCTTTTCTGATCTGTCTGTAGTGCTCCCTTTAGTATTTCCTATAGAGCAGGTATCTTTTACACAAACTGTCACTGTCTGTTTGTCAGAGAATATTTTAAGCTCTCCCTTATATTTGAAGGACAGTTTCACCACATATAGGATTCTTGATTGGAGTTTTTTCTCTTTCAGTATCTTAAATATATCACCCCACTTCCTTCTTACCTCTATGGTTTCTACTGAGAAATCTGCACATAGTTTTTTCAAGCTTCCTTTGTATGTGATGGAATGTTTTCTCTTGCTGCTTTCAGGATTCTCTCTTTATCTTTGATGTTTGATAATCTGATTATTAAGTGTCTTGGTGTAGGCCTATTCAGATCTATTCTGTTTGGGGTATGCTGTACTTCTTGGAACTGTAATTTTATGTCTTTCATAAGAGATGGAAAATTTTCATTGGTTATTTCCTCTATTATTGCTTCTGTCCCTTTTCCCTTCTCTTTTCCTTCTGGGACACCTATGACATGTGCATTCATGCATTTCATGTTGCCATTCAGTTCCCTGAGATGTTGCTCATATTCTTCCATTCTTTTCCCTATCTCTTTTGTGTGTAGGCTTTCAGGTATCTTGTTCTCCAGTTCCTGAGTGCTTTCTTCTGCCTCTTGAGATCTGCTGTTGTATATCTCCATTGTGTCTTTCATCTCTTGTGTTGTGCCTTTCATTTCCATAGATTCTGCCAGTTGTTTTTTTGAACTTTCAATTTCTACCTTCTGTACACCCAGTGTTTTCATTATACATTTCATCTCTTTTCTAATCTTTTGAATAGATTTAGCATTATCTGTTTCAATTTCTTTATCTCAGTTGAAGTGTAAGTTTTTCCTTTTTCTGGGCCATAATTTTGTTTTTCTTAGTGTTGTAGTTTCTGTTCTCTAGGCATCTGCTTTCCTTGGTTACCCCAATCAGGTTTTCACAGACTAGAACAGGCTCAGGACTTAGCAGGAGGCAATAGTATCCAATTTCCCTGAGGGTGTGTCTTAGAGGTTTGGCACACCCTGTGAGGCCTCAAGCCCCTGTGCTTTCTGCCCAGCAGGTGACACCTGTCAGCCTGTCACTCCCAACTAGTATATGGAGGTGTGGCCCATAGCTGTTTTCCCCCAGGCTCTGGGGTCTGGTTCTGAATGGAAGGCAGGTAGTAGAGCTTGGCACCGCCTTTTTCCTCTTAGGGAAGATACACCTCCTAGGGAGAGGTCATTTGCATTTGAATAGTCTCTCTGACTCTGCTATCTCCATCCTTGTCTGGGTCAGAGCCAATAAACGGACAGAAAGTCCCCCTTCAGGGCCAGTCTGTGGCTCCCCTCAGTTTCAGCAATCGGCCAGAGAAAGCCCCTGGTCCTATGGGCTCCCCCTCCCTCCCAGAGAGGTCCTCCAGCTCTCCAAGAGCAGTCATCACTAAAAGCCTCTGTCTGCTTGTTGGGGATTCATAGCTTGTATTGAGAAGTCCATGTTTGTTAATTAAAACCTCAGTTGGAGCTGGGCTGAAGTACATTTGCTTGTTCAGAGAGTGCTGCTCTCTATCACAGCAAGGCCTTGCAGTTCAAGCTGTGGAGGGAGGGGCTCCAGGCTCAGATTCACAGTTTTTATTTACTGATTTTATGTTGCAATCTCAGGATTTCTCCCAATCCAGGCTGGTGTATAATGTGTCGACAGTCACGATTGTCCCCCAGCAGTTATTCCGGATTATTTACTAGTTGTTCCTGGTTGTTTATTAGTTGTTCCAGGGGGACTAACTAACTTCCACTTCTCTCTATGCCACCATCTTCTTCTGTCTCAATGGTTTTTAAAAAAATTATTTTAGAAAGAAATTCAGAGTTTTCACAAAGTTAACCCTGGGTTTTTTATTTCCTTTTATATTTGCCCACATAGTCTAGCCTCTGCTCTATGTAGAAGTGTCTGAGGAAATGTAAATTGACCTCCTTTTGGCTGCTGAAGGTGGCTACAGGGACGCCCAGAGCAGAGAGCAGAGAGCAGGCCAATTGAACAACTTAATAACACTCTGAATGCAAAGGCTGTAGTTCTCTTCTCTGCATGATGAGTGAGAGGGTTCTAAAGGTCATCTAGCTCATTAAAGTAGTCAAATATAAACTCTAAGTTAAAATAAATTTGTTACTGTGGTTCACATTTTAATAAACCACTAAACTGAGGTACTTAAACAAGTATTCTTGGTGAGTTGCTTGGAAGACTGTTCCCTTACCCCAATAATGAAAGCATTTATTTTTCAAATTTTCTTCAGAAACTAAAAGAAACTTTCAAGAATTCCTAGTTTTTCCCATTTTTATCATTTATGATGACTATACTTCATGTGGTCACTCAAAAGCCATTTGCATTTAACATTGGAGAATAGAAAAAGTGATTAAATTGACTAATAATGCTTTGAGTTAAAAACAAGGTGTTAAAGCAATGAAACAGCTTTTCTTTCAGTGGCTTGAGATTTACTCCAAACAGAATTTCAAAAACACTTAAAGCCACAGCACCAACACAAAAAGTCTTAATTTTTGGTTTTGTTTGAGTTTTTTAATTCTTTGAAAAGAGAAGACAGAATACATGGTCTCTAAAGCCAATCTGAGCAGGCTATACTTTGATGAAAATACTGAAGCTCCTATAACTTCTTTGAAGGTGCAACAATCATTTGAATGATCAAGCTCTAGCTTGTTGTGATAAAATAAGCCACATTATTTTATAGACACATATCAAAAACCATACCACAAGGTCCTTCAGTTCCTTGGTTTTTACTGTCTTGGAGGTAATCACTAAGCATCTTTTATTTCTATTTAAGTTATGTGGTAAGGGAAAACAATAGCATTAGTTTTTAAAAATTTCATAAATTTTTTAGGTTAAAAACAATTGTTAGGTTAAAAAGCCTAACAGTACCTAGTTATATATTTGAATGTGGTTAAAAGGGGAAATTTTAGGTGGTATATATACTACTAGAGTAAAAAATTAAAAAAAAATCCATAAGACCATACAACACAAATAACAAGCCCTAATATAAACTATGGACTATAGTTAATAGTATGATGATAATAATATTCTGTCATCCATTATAACAATATTACCACACTAATGCGAGGTATTAATAATGTGGGTGGGTGGTGACTGTATTTTCTGCCTGATTTTTCTGTAAACCAATAACTTCTCTAATAAAAAATCAAATCATTTTATTTTGAGTTAAACGATCATGATTATCCTAATTTTTTCAGAACTATAGGACAACAAGAGATAAAAAAAATTCTCTGGCCAAAAATTAACTGATGGCCTTAACTTAATTCCCTGTTGCCTCCTTTACCTCCATGACAGAAGACTAGCATACCATAAGCACAAACATGCTTTCTTGTGTATTGCGTCTAATCAATGCAATTAGTCTTGCTAATACAGAATTAATGAGGTCATATATTCACCAATGTTGCAGCCAGAGTCACTCTTCTAAAAATGCTTTTATTAGTGGTTTTCATCAATAATGAACATGAAGCTGACCAAAAATATTAGTCCAAGCTGCGTTCAAGTCATGAAACAATAATGCCCAACTGATTTTTGTATGAAAGCAGAAAGTGATACACACACTCCCCATTTATAAGTGGTGAGAAGGGAACAGATCAATCCAGTGAACACAAGTTTTGTCTGATAGGCACACTGATCTCCATGTCTGTAGTTGGTATCTGAATGCCAGTGTTTCATGAAATCAGAAATTACCAACTGGATCTTAAATATGGAGTTAAGTATCTAAATTTGTTGAGAATTTCTGTTACCAACTCTTTGTTTGATAGCCAAGCACTTCCAACAACACCACCACATAATATTTCTTTTGAAAGCCTCCGGCATCCTCTCACGCTTTTTGGTTTGAAGTGATCAGATTCCAGCTCTTCCTGAATCCTTGTAACACAGTATGTTCTCTTAAAAACAACACAATTTCCCTCTAAGAAGGCCCCTGAATCAAATGAGATCAGAGATATAACAAATTACACAGCCGTTATGAGGATGAAACAGACCTAAATATTGTTTGGCTCAGTCATCCTTTAGTTGTACGGTGATTCAGCTGAATATCATCTCCCAGCTGAATAACATCAGGTTAATTATTTTGAAGCCTGTGGAACAAGCACATCTAACTGCCCTCCAGGGATTACACAAATCCAAGGTGTAACACAATCTGTTTCTACTAATTCATTTTAATACTTGCTTTCCCTCCCTCACAAGCTCTCCCACAGAACTCACATGCTGGATTAGTTTTAACCAGGAAAACTGGATCAAGAAAAAGAAAACTGTTATTTTGGTTCGGTTAGATAATTATTTTTACTGTTTATTCATTTCTGAAAAGCCTAAGCTCATTAACAAAATTCATATAACAGACCATAGTCAGGGCTGCTAATTTATTATTTTTAAAAGAAATATTTGATGCCATTTTGGAGTTTAGCACATTTGTACATAATATTGGCATTTTCATTTTGCACAAAACTGCTTAAAGAAATGTCTTTCTATACTGAAGACATGGCCTTAACTTCTCTATCAGAGTTTATGCAATGGCATTAACTGAAGATCTAGGATACTATGCATCCCCTCAAACCATCTTGTGATTTTAAAATTCATGAACTAAAAGTGAGAACAAAAATTGAGGAAGTAAACACATCCTGACTAAATCTTATGGCTGTTAGGGTTAAATTGCATTTAATCTTGCGGGTCTTCTAGATAACTTTACGAAGGCAAGAAATAGCTCCTAACTTGAAATAAAATAATTTGAAAAAGTACTGTACTCCCTTGATATTCTAGTGGAATATAATAAAGATCATTCTCCTTTGGTCAGTATACTTACTTCCTCACTCCCTAACATCTCTCATATCCTTTATAAATATCTGTGTTTTTTCTTTTCCTATAATGAAATCCCTCAGGTCACTTTTCTCATGGGGTTGTGACACTCATTACACACAGCTGCCTTACTTTACCTTAATCCTTTAATTCAAGCATATGGGAGCTGGTCAGAGGGGCATATATTTACTGTTTTGATGATGGGGGCAGAGAGAGAGAGTAAAAAAGAAGAGTTGGGAAAAGGAAAATCTCTTTACTTCCTACATTCTGGCTGGGAAATAAACTCAAATGGGAATAATAGCAGGGATATTTCTGGACACACTCTTGAAAATACAAGATGAAAGGTAAAAGAGCTTTTCTGTCTGTCCCACACTTCTCACAAGAACAGTTTCAGAACCTCTGTCCCCACCACCAAGGACTTAGGGTGAGGTCACTCCCCTAGGCAGGACTTTTTGTGTTGCGCCTGGTGCCATGTTGTGAACATAGAGTCCAGGGAAGCAAAATCAGTGGGACTGTCCAATTTCACCAAAAAAAAAATTAAAATTAAAAAAAAAAAATTTAAAACCTGTATTCTGTGTGTTCCCTTATGTTAGCCATAGGGTTTTGTTAATGGATCCAGTTTGATCTTTAGGCTTTTGTGAAAAAAAAAAAAAACTAGTACCCAAGTGGTTCTTATGTTTCAGCTAAAAGAGGGGTCCATCAAAGTCCCTAGTGGTAGCATTTCTGGAGAATGTAGAGAAAGAATTCTGTTATGTTTGACTCAAAAAGTAGGAATTTTAAGTCAATAACTCACCTAGAATCAGTTCTCTATTTAAAGACATTAATAAAACTCTCACAAGTCTGGAAAACAAATCAGAAGGGGTGGAGAAAGTTATTTTTTAGTGATAAAATACTCAATGGGTGCATGGGAGAAGAGAATCTTTTTCACCCCCCTACTTGCTGATAGTCTGTTCCCCGTTCCCATTCCCAAGTAATGGCAGGCATTTTGAGACCCAATAAAAGGTTTACCAGGGAAGGATTCCTGGTCACTGCAGCCAAATGTTGACCTAGATAAGCTCTATACAAATAAATAAGTAGAGGAAATGCATTATCCAATCTAAATTAGTCAAAATCTAATTGGAGAATTTTTACTAGAAATGAAAAGACATGCTAGAAATGATTTATCAATTAGAAGTAGTATTCCTCAACCTTTGAATTCTTAAATATTTAATATAACCAGCAAAATGGATGTTAATTACTTACTTAAGCTTAGCAAAATTGTTTTTGGTCAAGTAAATTACAAATATGAAATTGATTAACTGTTGATTTCCAAAATATGTGCACTCAAAAGCAACAGAATCAGACAAACTGTCCCCAGTAATAATAGCGGTTATTTCCTGAGAACCATCTGCACACCTAGAACCAGTCCAATTGGCTGCTTCTTTGCTGCTCTATAAAAGAGTAGATTTCTACAATTCCATTTTTTGACCCAAAAAGAACACTAGCTATTTAAGGTATGCAGATTTTGAGATTGTGAAATCTCTCCTTTTATTTCTATATATTCTCAGAACAGACATGTGAGTATTAGTTCAAGATCTCTCATTGCCCCCCACCCCTTTACATCCAGTCTTTAAGCCAGTCACAACCCCTAAAACAACAGACTAAAACCAGTCCTACCTGGTTAGTAAAACCGATTGAGGAGAAAAAGCCCAACCAGTTGAAATAGTCTACAAAGTGAAACTATTGGGAGAAGACAAAAAGTGAGCAGTTTGCTGACGTATTTAACAGAATCTGAAAAGCAGGAAAACACCTACTTGGGTCTGGAGAAATGAGGAAAGTAGCCATCAGAAGCAGCCCTTGTAACATGCTGGGTGATTCCAGAAGGGTAGTGTCTGCCCTTCTTGCTCAAACAAAGGTGCCTGCTTGGTCTGTGTCTGCCTCCTCTCAAGTCAGAATGAAACACCTGGGTTCATTCTTGTCTCTGCTTAACCAAGTGTTTACTAAAGGTGTTGCACAACCTCAAAGCTGTGGACCTGAACAATGGCATGGCAGGCGGAAATTCTGGCTGCTTCAGAGCTCTAAGATCCATCTACCATGAAATATTTCTTCTCTCTCCTCCTCCATACTCCCCACTCAAAAACAGTACATTTCTAGTATTTTATTATAGCCCAATAAGCCACAATGAGGTAACTCTTTTGCTGTATCTTGGAATTTGCGCCAGTCCCACAATCTAGATTAGAGAAAGAATATGTGCACATTTAAATATTTATGTGTAGATATAGATATATATTTGTTTCTATCACTATATATATATTTTTGCTATATTGGCAAAAAGTGATTGAGGATCCTATTCTTCCCTCACATTCACATATGGTTCAGTGGAGCAATTTCTACTCAAATCCTACTGGTATGTTAAATTCTCTTTTTCTAATTATCTTGTGCTCTATTTTATACAGTTGTGCTCTCAGGGAGCTTGATTTATCTTGAAATAAGCACAAGAACACAAGCACAAGGTTTTTAACCTCCCCTGGGGTATTTTTATTATAACTGACTACTTGGAGAGGGAAAAACAGTGAGATTTCCAGTGAAATTTTAGGAACTGTAACTGCTGGTGGTGAGACTAAATGGGCATGTCCAAGAAATCACACTATATAATCAATAAAAATAGCTCATATCAATTGAGCTGCTTAGTAAGTTCCAGGCATTCTCCTAAATCTTTTATACTACACTCCTGTGATAAATACCATTTTACAGAAGAAAAAATGTGGGGTTAAAAAGAGAAATGAATTAAAAAGATTAAACCTGTTTTCCTCATTTTTTAGAGTAAGATTAATTAGCTTGCCTAAAGTCACTTATCTAGTAAGTGGCAGAGTTGGAATTTGGACTAGGTTTGGTCTGAGGGCTTAGTCACAAACTCTAATGCTTCCCACTTGCATAGCTGACTTATACACACAGGTTTTCTCCTTTTTACACACACACACACACACACACACACACAATTCGTTTGGAGTAGAAATAATCAATGAACATGGACAAGTTTTTTACTATAAAACCTATTCCTGGTCCACTAAAATTACACATTTTTTTTATGGATTATGGAGCACATTCTCATAATACAGTGATTTCATTGAATTGGGATTTCTCTAAAGGATCATAATGGTATCAACTAACACCACAGGGGAATTTTTAAATCTAGTTATTGAGCATGTTCAGCCATCTGGAATGGGAATTTCACAGGTCTCTTGCTTCTTGAACCCAGGTCTCCTGCTTTGTCTCTTAACGAGAGCTAAAAAGATACATCCACTTTTTAGTTCATGTTGAATACATGTTTCTGTACTAATTCAATATGCATTCATTAGTTCCTATTATGTGTCATACACCGGGATCACTGTGGAAAAACACAATTGCTTCCTTTGGAATGCTGACAGTCTGGTGAGGGAGACAGACTAGAACAGTTACCATGGAATTGAGCGAAGTTGAGTCGGTGCCTGTATATCATCAAAATACATTTGGGATAGTTTATGCACAAAGTTCAGGTCCTACCACCAACAGGGGAGGGAAGGCTTCCTGGAGGCAGGAACAATTTGGTCAAGAAAGAATGGGAGGAGGATATAGTATAGCATGTTAGTTTATTGCAGGTAATATTTCGTATTGCTGGAACAAAAAGTACCTGGGGAGAAGGAAGAAATGCTATAACAAAGTTACATGTTTGACATTGACCCTGTAGGGAATGGGCATCACTGATGGGTTCTAATGCGTGCATTAACTTACGTACTTGTCTGTTTAGGTAGGGAGTGTATTAGAAATGAAGAATAATAGCAGTCTTCCTGTGTTATTCCCTGAATATTTATTTCATTCAAGAACTTCAAAATGTCTCCTAAGTGATTAGGATGTGCTTTATATTGGCATGTAGCCATCATCACCACAATCCTGAGAAAGAACTCTGAGTATCATGGAAATATGAAAGACAGGGTCTTTTCTGAAGATAGACGACAAATTCAGGGACCACTGAGTCTATGATCCTCAATATACATTTTTATGTAATTAAAACAGATTAGTTTCTAAACAGCTATGCTCTTAAATTGTTTCTGGAATGAATGGAAGAGATGACACTCCTTCAACCAAAGGGTACACTATAAGGTCACAGATTACTGAGGCACTGTGTTCTGTGTTTGACAGGTATCTACAGTTGACCTACAGATAGTTGGCACTGAGTAAATTCTTCTTGCGATGCTAGGAAGGGACATATTGTGGAATTTATGGATTGCAGGTTTTTACCTGGTTGATCACATTCATTCTCTTTGCTCCACACACATACTAGTACTTGTTGAGAAATGTATCTGATCACATCTGTAGCTCTACTTAGGGTAACAGAACAACCAAAAGTACAAACACAGAGTTTGAAAGTAACTTCTGAGAGAACACAGTCTGGATAGTGCCCAAATTCAAGATTTCAATATGCAGCAAGACCCTTAAATGTTTTCTTATATTTTAAACAAATAATTCAACTATTGAGGATCTACCCTAAAGAAATTGTCTGAAATATAGAATGGGCTGTATACATCTAAGATGTCAATTCCCTTTTTTTTTTTTAAATAAAGCCTTAATAATTAAAATAAATATTCAAAAATAGGAATATGAGTATGTAAATCATTGCATGCCTACTGAATGAACTATTAAACCATAATTTAAAATAGCTTTTAGGATGAGTTTTAATATTATCAGAAATACTTCTGTTACAGTATTAGGGGAAAATGAGGCAATAAAGTTACATACAAAATAACCAAAATTAAATAAAGTTCCGAATTCCTATTCAGAGGGGAAAATAAAATATTTAAAGAGGCTTTCTTTGTGTGGTGGAAGATGATTTTTTTTTCCACTCTTTTTTAATGTATTTCTAATTTTTAAGTAATGATAATGTATTACTTTTATAATTGAACAATTATGTAAAATTAAGCACAAAAATCAAGATATTTCACAAAATTATTTAGCTAGAATTTCACTCCCATAGACTGAGAGTTCCTCTGGCTACACAGTGGTCATTGTTGAAGCCCCTGCTTAAAAAATAGTAACTACTGAATAAATTTAGGCATTGAATGAATGATTGTGGAAGGATCACTTTTGAGAAACAAGCAGAGCCTCTGATTGCTCCCAATCGTCATGGAGAAGACACTGAGTAAATAAACCACAAGTCATGAGCAGCTGAGTCTTAGAAGAAAAGGAAGAAAAAGAGCTGTCTTCTAACACCAAAAACAATTTAAAGACTTAGGGTTTCTTATTCTTATTTATCGTGTAGATAATGTGACACAAAGGAAAGAAAAGCTATTTGCTTTTAAGCTTAGTGAATACATTTTTACAAAAGAAAACGAAGAGATTTTCTTATCACCTTTCAGGAACTGTATTTACATGAGGTTCTACTTTCGTGCTTAGGTTTTAATTTTACAGTCAATAACCCCTCTATCCCTATTCTACTAGCTATGTATTTAAGACTTGCTTTATTCCAATAGGACCTTTGAATTACTGACATGAAGTAGCCTTTCTTCTTATTATACAATACCTAAACTAAAAAGCAGTAAGTGATGACCATATTGCGTGTATGGTCAGGCTAATACAGTATTTGCATAATCTGATGCACTTAACAAACAGATGTGGTTTGGTCTTCCAGGTAGAATGAGGATACAAACTGCCCATCTTTGACTCTGTGATTCTTCTTTTTTTCCTGGGCTCCACTGCCGACCTACACCTCACTCACTACCAAAAGACACACACCTCCAAGTAACGATCACATGTTCCAAACCTTCGAAAGCGTTCCATAATTTTCTTTGATTCATTATGTTTTGTTTTGTTTTGGTTTTTTACTTCCATGTATATTTCTTTAGAACAAAGATATTCACTAATGCAACCCTATTTAAGTACAATTATGAAGTTCAATAAATTTAACAATGATGTAAAGCACACAGTCTATATTTCATTTTTTCATTGTCCCAATAATATACTTTGGGAATTTCCTCCTCCATTATATTGCATTAAATTGTCATTGTCTCTTTAGTCCTTCCTTCTTTTTCTTAATTGGGGAAACATATATACAACATAAAATTTCCCATCTCAACCAATCTCAAGCACACAATTTATAGAATTGATAATATTCAAAATATTGTTATCTTCACAACCATCCATTACAAAAACTTCCCATCATTGGAAATAGAGACCCTACACCCATTATGCATCATTCCTCATTTCCCCATCTGCCTGCTCCTGCTAACCTGTACTCCACTTTTTGTCTCCATGAGTTTGTATATTCCAATTTTTTCATGTAAGTGGAATAAGACAATATCTGTCCTTTTGTGTCTGACTGATTTTGCCTAATATGATGTGTTCATGGTTATCCATGTTGTAGCTGAATAATATTACACTGTTTTTATGTACTACGTTTTGTTTATCCATTCATCCATTGGTGGACATGGGATTGTTTCCACCTTTTTTGCTATTGTGCATAATACTGATATGAACATTGGTGTACAAGGATCTGCTTGAGTCCCTCTTTTCAATTCTTTCATGTATTTAAATAGGAGTAGAATTGTTTGGTTATATAGCAGTTCTATGTTTAACTTTTTGAGAAACCACCAAACTGTTTTGCACATCAGCTGCACCATTTTACTTTCCCACCAAAAATGTCCTAGGGTTCCTATTTCTCTGCATCCTCACACTTGTTATTTTCTGTATTTTTTTAAATAATAGCCATTCTAGTGCATTGTGATGCTATCTCATAGTGGCATTGATTTGATTTTCCCTGATGACTAATGATGTTGAGCAT
Source organism: Choloepus didactylus (assembly GCF_015220235.1). Taxonomy (NCBI): domain Eukaryota; kingdom Metazoa; phylum Chordata; class Mammalia; order Pilosa; family Megalonychidae; genus Choloepus; species Choloepus didactylus. The sequence continues at coordinate 29,164,945 of NC_051326.1, read as the reverse complement.
CTTTTCATGTGCTTATTGGCCATTTGTATACCTTCTTTCATTTATTTATTTAAGTTCTTTAAGTCCTTTTCCCATTTTTTACAAAATAGAATAATTTTTCTTTTTGTTATTGAGTTTTAGGAGTTATTTATATATTCTGGATATTAAGCCCTTGTTGGATATATGCTTTCCAACTATTTTCTCTCTTTCTACAGACTTGTCTTTTCATTTAGTTGATAATGTCCTCTGATGCACAAAGTTTTTAATTTTGATGAAGTCCAATTTACCTATTTTTGTTGTTGTTCATGCTTTTGGTATAAAGACTAATAATCTGTTGCCTAATACAAGGTCCTGAAGAATTTCCCTATGTTTTCTTCTAAGAATTTTCTAGTTTAATTGCTTATATTTAGATCCTTGATCCATTTAGAGTTAATTTTTCTATATGGGGTGAGGAAGGGTTCCAGTTTCTTTTTTTTTTTTTTTTTTTTTTGCATGTGGATATCAAGTTTTCACAGCACCACTTGTTGAAGAGACTAATTTTTCTCCCTTGAGTGGGACTTGGCACTCTTGTCAAAAATCAATTGGCCATAGATGTATGGGTTTATTTCTGAACTCTCAATTCTATTTTCTTGGTCTATATATCATTCCTTGCTCCACTTCTACACTGTTCTGCAACTACCACTGGGATAAGTTTTGAAATTGGGAAGTATGAGTCTTTCAACTTTGTTGTTCTGATTTTTCAAGGTCGTTTTGACCATTCAGGGTTGCTCACCCATCCCTATGAATTTGATGACTGGCTTTTCTTTTTCAAAAAAGAATGCTGATGTAATTTTGATTGGGATTGCATTACATCTGTAAATTGCTTTAGATAGTGTTGACATCTTAATGATATTAAACCTTCTAACCCATGAACACAGAATCCCTTTCCATTTATTTTGATCTTTAATTTCTTTCAGTATTAATTTGTAGCTTTCCATTTATAAGTCCTTTGCTTCCTTGATTAAGTTCATTCCTATATATTTTATGCTTTATGTTGCTATTTTATATGGAATTGTTTTCTTGATTTCTTTTTCAGATTATTCTTTGCTGATGTACAGAAAAACCAGGGATTTTTGCATGTTGATCTTATATCCAGCCACTTTGCTGAATTCATTTATTGTCTTTAGTAGCTATCTTGTACTTTCATCAGGATTATATATATATAGGATCCTGTCATCTGTGAATAAGGGTAGTTTTACTTCTTCCTTTCCAATATGGATGCCTTTTTTGCCTAACTGCTCTGGTTAGCACTTTCAGTACAGTAGTGAAAGAAGGCATCCCTGTCTTGCTCCTGATATAACTGGGAAAGGATTTAATCTTTCACCATTGAGTACAATATTATCCATGGGGTTTTTATATATGCCCTTTATCATATTGCTATTTTTAGTTTTCTGAGTGTTTTATCAAGAAAGTGTACTGGATTTTGTCAGATGCCCTTTATGCATCAATTCAGATATTTTGTGTCCTTTTTCCTTTATTCTATCAATGTGGTATATTTATGTTTTTCTTATATTGAATTTCCCTTAGATTCCTGAGGTAAATCTTAAATAAAACTTAATTATATTCTGTAATCCTTTAATGTGCTGTTGGATTCAACTTGCTGGTATTTTGTTGAGGATTTTTGCATTTCTATTCATAAGTTATATTAGTCTGTAATTTTCTTTTCTTATGATATCTTTAACTGCCTTTTATATTTGCATGATGCTGGCCTCATAGTATGACTTTGGAAGTGTTCTCTCCTCTTCAAATTTTTGGAAAACTTTGTGCAGGACTTGTGTTAATTCTTTCTGGGATGCTTGGTAAAATTCCCCTGTGAAGCCAGCTGGTCCTGGGCTTTTCTTTATTGGGAGGTTTTTGATTATAGCTTCAATCTCTTTACAAGTTATTCATTTGTTGGGATGTTCTATTTCTTCTTGAGTCAGTGTAGTTTGTGTGTTTCTAGGAATTTTTCCATTTCACCTAGTCATTTAATTTGTTGGTGTATAATTGTTCTTAGTATCCTCTTATAGTCCTTTTTATTTCAGTGGAGTCAGTAGTATGTCCCCCACTTCACTTCTTATTTCCATTATTTGTATACTCTCTCACTGTTTCTTTGTCTGTCTAGCTAAGGGTTTGCCAATTTTATTGATCTTTTCAGAGATCCGATTTTTGGTTTGTGATTCTACTGTTTTTTCTTAAATTCTCTGTATCATTTATCTTTGCTCAAATCTTTATTTCCTCCCTTATGCTCACTTTGGGTTTGGTTTGCTCTTCTCTTACTAGATTTTCCAATTGTGAGGTTATATATCTGATTTGAAATCTTTCTTCCTTTTTTTATTTGCACAATATTAGTATGCTTATTTGAGAAGACGTAGAATTTTTCAGTACAGTGACAATGCTAGGAGCAAATATGGAATCATGTACTCATGCAGTAATTCTAAAGGACCCATGGATTTCTTGGCATCAGGCTAGAGATTGCTGGGATAGTGAATTCTTGCTGGATGATGTCCTGATTCCCATATGCAAGAATTATTCTCATAAGGAAGAAAACCTAAACATACATTGAAAACAGGTAAAGAAACAAGAATGGAATACTGTGAGTCAGATGGCACTTCTAATTTTCACATATGAAAGGCTAGCCCAGATCAGATCAATTTTTAGGAGTGTGGAAGATTCTAATGAGAACAATGTGAGCAATTTTAAATGGTTTAAAATTTTAAATAGTTTACCCAATAAATTCCAAAGAGAATTTGGCAATTCTTTTGGTGCTTCTGGAAGATTAGATATCTCTGTAACTGCAGCAGGTTTGCTTTAGCCCCATATACTCTAAAGCATCACTGCTTCCCTAGTTTCTGAGCTGGCCTAAACTCTATAGCATATTTAATTTTACAGATAACCTAAAGAAGCTCTTGGGTCCTAAGACTAAGATGACTATAAACTTTATCCCCAAATAGGGAAATCTTTGAGAAATAGAGGGCTGGTATTAATAATTATATAGGATAACCAGAGTAAACCAGGTATATTCTGTGCAAACCAGGACCTAAAAACTCCCTAATTATGACAGTTTCTCAAGGTGTTGTGAGAGGAATCACTGCATCAGAATCTCCAATGGGGCTCATAAAATCAGATTTGTGGTTCCTAACTTATAGAAACTAATTAAGAATCTCTGAAAACTGGGCCCAGGAATATGACCTTTAACAAGCCTCTTGACTCATGCGTTTCTTATGCAAGATAAAATTTTCATGGATGTAGGGAACAAAATCAACTGAGAAAGGATTGAAATGAGCCTGTCTCATCTAGTTGAAATGTGCAGAAGTATTTGCAAATGGGTTTTGACCAGCATAACAGGTGGCTTTTGTATTCTTTGAAAAGTTTCCTCCTTCCATTGCTCTCTTTGATTCTTAAATTTTGTACAATAGACTGCTATCTTGATTGTTACAGGGCTAGAATAATGATTTCATATATCTTTTGAATTTTGCCATATTTTGCATTTTCCATGTGGGATCTTAGAAGTTTTGGATGGAGTGATATTAATGTATTCCTTTAAGTTTTCAAAAAGGGTTACCCTGTACTGTGATCTCAGTCTTCCTAATCTAATATTAGTCTTATTTATGAAATGCTCAGGGTAAATCATCTTTCAGGTATAAGGCATTTTGTCTGACTTGCAGATGGAAAACAATATTCTTAAAATATAAAACAATAATCAATGAGAAAAATCCCTGTCTAAATGTGTCTATTAATTCATGGCACATATATTCACTCTCAGTTCACAGTTTGGAACTTTAAGGAGTTGTGCAAATTTATAGTCACTGTTTTGTTCAGGGGCCACATAGGCTCTCTTGCATTTGTTCTAGCAGAGATAGAAGGATAGAAATTTTATTGTTGTAACAGTGAAGAATCTGTCTATGTATTTGACATTTGTTCGATGCCTACTTTAACTCAAGGGGTAAAATCAATCTCCCCACTCAGAATCAAATCTCAGCAAGTATTTAAGTGAGAACAAAGTCACTAGATGTCATGGCCCAAGGGGGCTTTTGCAGCTGAAGGACTAAAGAAGGCACCAGGCAAGGTTTGAGACATGAGCTTTTATTCAGGGCTTACTTACAAGGAACTGGAAGTCAGTTACACTGCTCTGAATGAAGTCAGGAACTGCTCTGAATGTTGACAAGCTCAGAGCTCAGTTTGAAGGTACTCTGCACTTTGGGGGGGGGAGTGCTGATCAAGCTGGTTATAAGGGCTTGAGACAAAGACATTCCAATGGGTATGAGAGCATAAGCATGGGGAACGGGGAGTGGGGGAGTTTTTCTTGTGACACAGGGAAGGATAGATTATAGTCAACAGGGAAGAAGGGAGGATTTTAGGTTATCTTGCAGATAATAGTATCTCAGGGAGTTTCAGGAAGGAGGCAAGCTATAGATTACATTTAGTACCTGATGCCTGATTTTACAAGGAGAGTAGGTCAAACCTTAACTGACCTAGGTCACATAAGCTGCTATGTCCACACGTTTCAAGGCCGTTATGGAAGGCCCTGGGCTCGGGGCTCCCACAATCCACCCGCACACAGCAATTTGCATTGACCATAGAACAGACATTGCTTCCATAATCCACAACAACACAGTAAACATCAGGGTACAAGTAAACCAGAACATATAGAGAGTAATCCTATTAATAAGTGGTGCCATGGCCAAGTTAAAGAATTAAACCATTTGGGACAAAGGATCATCAGATAAATGTTCACTATTTTGTAGATAGACTCATTAAATTTTACCTAACTTTGACCACAGAAATAAATTTCCTTTTAATAAAAACATGTGCTGGTTTGGATGTATTATGTCCCCCAAAATGACATGTTCTTTGGTGCAATCTTGTGGGGGCAGATGTATTAGTGTTGATTAGGTTGGGATCTTTGGATTAGGTTGTTTCCGTGAAGGTGTGACACACCCAACTCTGGGTAATAACTTTGATTAGACTATTTCCATAGAGATGTGGCCCCATTCAGTATAAGTCTTCATTTAATCACTAGAGTCCTATAAAAGAGCTCACAAACAGGACCTGAGAGCTGCTGCAGCCAAGGGGGACATTTTGCAGACAACCATTGAAAGTTGACTTTTGCTAGTCCAGAGTTTGCCTGGGAGAAACTAAGAGAACACACCAAGATGCCTACAGAGAAATATCCTGGGAGAAAGACATTTTGAACCCAGAACCCTGGAGCAGATGCCAGCCACATGCCTGTGCCTTCCCAGATGACAGAGGTCTCCCAGATGGCATCAGTGTTCTTCAGTGAAGTTACCCTATTATTGATGCCTTTGTTTGGACACTTAAACACCTTAGGACATAACTTTGCAACCAAATAAACCCCCTTTATAAAAGCCAATCCATTTCTGGTGTTTTGCAAAAAGGCAGCCTTAGCAAACAGGAACAGAACGCATCCTTTATACCTTTAAAATTAAACTTGTTAGAGTAATGCTAAATACTCAAAACATTTAGTTAATGCACTATTGAAACAGCAATATACAATTTTTAACAAGAATTAATGGCATATGCAGGTATTAAACTGGATGGCTGGGTGGTTTAACAATATATAAGCTAAGTTTTATTAGTAGCTAGAAGAGTTCTAGGTGAGAGGGTTTAAATACTATATTTTCTCCCCCTGCAATGGCAGGAAGTCCTTCAGGGTCAAGAATGCAGTCAGTTTGGGCCATAAAGAGGGTTTACAAAGTTATGCATACAGTTCCCTGGGGGTAGGGGTCCCAGGTTTGTAACACAAATAACTTTTGGCATTTTATGTAATTCTAATACCCCATGGGCTTGGGATTATCAACCAGGGTGGCCGCATGGGCCAGAACCAGAGCCAAATGACTTTATTTTCCCCAATTTCTAGTGCTTGTGGCACAGGCAAGAGTAAATTGTTATTACCTAGCTGCAATTGTAAGGTTGCCGGTCCCTATATCTGAATCTGCAAAGCTTGCATGGGCCCAGTGGTTACCATCTTGATGGGAGCAGAGGCAGCCACCACAGGCCTGGAATCAATACTGATTAGTGTTGAATACAGTCATCAAGTCCACTACTATAGGGAATTTTTATCATCTTTCCAATGTACTTTTAAAAGACCATGCATTCTCTCAATCAACCCTGCCATAGTGGGGTTGTAGGGCAGGTGGAATGTCCAGAGGACATCATGTTCAGCAACCCAGGCTTGGGTTAGCTGCCCAGTAATGGGGTCCCTCTATCACTGTCCACAGGCATGGGGACCCTGAAGAAGGCACTTAATTTTTGTAGGCTACATCTTGTAGCCTGTTAGTTGGCCTTGCCCATTGGTAAGACCAGCAGCAGTCGTGTAGCCGTATCTACATCAGTGAAGGCATATTTTACCCCTTTGAACAGAGGAAGGGGGCCAATATAGTCTACTTGCCACCAGGTGACAGGGATCTGGTCTCAGCAGATATGCACAAGTTGGTGAGGAAGCATTCTGGGCCATAGCAGTGAGCAGGCAAACATCAGGTTATGGGTTATTGAAGCTGCTGTGCCAGCATCCACAGGGTCTGATGTTCTCTGTGCCACATTTTTCAATGCAGCCATTCAGCAGCTTTGTGTGTTGTTGGTGCTAGACTGCAGATCTTTGCCAAGGTGTCTGCTTCTATGTTACCTAGTAATGAATTAGTGTTATGGGCAGAGACATGAAAAATGGTTACCTTATGTTTGTGGACAATGACCATCCATACAGCACACAGCTCAAACCACTGGCTGCTTTGCAAAGTCCTAGTCTCCCACCAGATGGTGTCAGTACTGTGTTGGACAGCCACAGCCACCCAGGTAGCAGGCTGCCCATGTGCCAATCTGTCAGTATACCATGCAGAGTCAAGTAAATTTCCTTGTCCATCAATGGTGGGCATGGGAGGAGCCACCTCAGGAGGATCAATAGGAAGTGAGGCATGCTCCTCTTTCACATAGGGCCAGTCCTAAAATTTCATGCATCTCTGCACTCAAAGGGCTGTTGTTAAAAATGCTGTGTTGTAGGAGGTAGGCTTTCCATTTTGTCAGCCTGCTCAGCTGGGTATGGCCATCTGTAAGGTCACTGGGCACCTCTGAGTTAGCCCTTTGACTTGTAACAGAGCATTATAAGCTGCACACAATTGCTTTTCCAAAGGCTATATCTGAGTTCTGTGCCCTTCCATAGTTGGGACCAGAATCCAATAGGTACACATTTATCTGCTGCCTTTGCCATGAACTCTACCCAAAGGCACTATCAGCACTGGACACATCCAATTCACAGGGTATATTGGAGTCCATCCCTCCGTAGAGTCTGTGCTTTTTAAAACACAGCCTGCCGAGGAAAATCCCATTCCCATCCTTTTCCCTTTGTAATTAGGGTGTACAAACATTTTAGAATTTGAGCTAAATAGAGTATAGTTACCAATAACCTAATAAGCCAAGAAAAGCTATTAATTGTTTAGAAGTATACAGTGTGGGATAACTTTGTATTTTATCAGCAACAGCTGAAGGAATAGCTTTAGTTTTATGCAACCAGGCAATACCCAAGAACTTGACAGAATGTCCAGGCCCTTGTAATTTGTTTTGATTTATTGCCCATCCTCAACTTTCAAGGTGTGTCACCACTGTGCTAGTGGTGATATCTAGTTCTGGAAAAGAGTTACTGGTTAGCATGATATCATCAATATAGTGAAACCTAGTGACATTTTTAGGGGGTGTCCATTTCCTTAAATCTTGTACTACCAGTCCATGGCAGATGGTGGGAATGTGGAGGTATTCTTGTGTAAGCACAGCAAATGTCTACTGTTGTTTTTTCCCATGTGAAGGTGGACACCAGCTGGCCGGAGGGTCTTTCTTCCTTTGAATCTAAGCATTTAGAGCTATACATTTCCCTCTCAGCACTGGCTTGGATGCATCCCATACATTTTGGTATGTTGTGTTTTCATTTTCATTTATCTCAAGATATTTCTTAGTTTCCTTTGTGATTTCTTCTTTGATTTCTTGGTTGTTTGAATGTATTGTTTAATTTCCACCTAATAATAGTAATCCCTCTATTATTGATTTCTAGCTTCGTCCTATTTTTTTTTTTTTGGAGAAGCTTTTAGTATGATTTCAATCTTTTTATATTTATTCAGACTTGATTCATGACCTAATATATGGTATATCATAGAGAATGAGCCATGTACACTTGAGAAGAATGTGTATTCTGTTGTTGGATGAAGTGTCATATGTGGTATATTTGGTTTATAGTATTGTACATGTCTCTATTTCCTTATTGATCTTAAGTCCAGATGATCTATTCATTTGTGAAGAGTGTATTTAGTTTCCTTCTGTTAATCTGGAATCATCTTTTCTCTCTCAAATCTATTAGTGTTTGCTTCATGCATTTTGGGACTCTGTTGTTGGTGTATATGTGTTTGCAATTGTTTTATCTTGTTGATCAATTGATACTTTCATCAATATAGGTTCCTTCTTTGTTCCTTGCAACAGTTTTTGACTGAAAGTCTATTTTGTCTGATGTTAGAATTGACACCTCCTCTGTCTTTTGACTAATATTTGCATGGAATATCTTTTTCATCCTTTCACTTTCAAGTTACTTGTGTCTTTAAATTGAAGGTGAGTCTCTTATAAACAGCCTATAGCTGGATCATGCTTCTTTATCCATTCTGCCAGTATCTGCCTTTTGACTAGAGTTTAGCCAATTTACATTTACATTAACTATTGATGATGCATGAGTTACTTCTGCCATTTGGTTTTTGAGTTTGTGAGTTTTATGCCTCTTTGTGTGGCTTCAATTCTTCCATTACTGTCTATTTCTGTACTTAGCTGATCACTTTTAGTCAACCCTTTACAATCCCTTCTCATTTCCTCCTGTGTGTATTTTTCAGACACTATCTTTGTAGTTACCACGGGGCTTAAATGTAACATCCTAACATCCTAAACCTATAACTATATTGTTTAATTTGATTCCAACTTTAATAACTTTACTTCAACAGCAGACACAAACTATGTTCCTATGCCCCTCCATTCTACTCACCATTTTATTGCTGTTTTCACAAATTGCGTATTTGTACATTTTGAGTCCAAATCATAGATTTTTCATTACTTTTTATGCATTTGCATTTTAGATAGTGTAAGAAGTAAAATGTGGAGTTAGAAACTGAAAATACAATAGTATTGACATTTATAGTTACCCATGTAGCTAACTTTACCGGATATCTTTATTTCTTCATTTGGTTTTGACCTATTGTCTGGTGTCCATTCCTTTCAACCTGAAGAATTCCCTTTAGATTTCTTATAGGGCTGGTCTAGCAATGATGAACTCTCTCAGCTTTTGTTTATTGGGGAATATTTTAATTTCTCCCTCTTTTATAAAAGACATTTTGCTGGATACAGAATTCTTGCTTGGCATTTTTTCTTTTCAGGATTTTAAATATGTCATCCAACTGCCTTCTTATCTCTATGGTTTCTGTTGAGAAATCAGCATTTTACCATAATGAGCCTCCCTTGTACACGATGTGTTGCTTCTCTCTTGTGGCTTTCAGGATCTCTCTTTGTCTTTGGGATTCAACAGTTCATTGAATCAACTGATTCCTGGGTATTATACTGTATGTCCCACAGCTGGCAATCCTTTGCTCCAAAACTGTGATTTGACTGTTCTCCTACAGCTTTTTAACTGCCCTGTGAGCTGCGTTTATACTTTTTTCTATGTGTAGGGCAAATTTGCATGAATGTAGACAAGTAAATTATGTAAATTGCCATGAGAAACTTAGAGAAACCAGACACTGTATCCCAGGCCTGCCATTCTTAGAAGGCAGTAGAATGAGGACCGTCTACTAAAAGGATACAGGTGTGTGTTATCTTTGCTATGGCCAGTCAAATGAGGTAAAATGAATTTAAAGGCAATGAAGATCATGTAAACAATAAGGTAGTCACTCCAGAAGGCAAAATGGAAAATCTGGAGGAGAGATCAATGCTGGGGTGATAAATTGACACAAAGAAATTTTGAGATAAGAGCAAAGTTGTATCCATTTGTAAAGATGACCAAGGATAACAGGACTCTTGGGGGGAAAAGGTACAGTTCTAAGGGAAAATACTTGGAAGAATAAGAACAATGCAGAAATGGGAGAGGGTTTTCACAGACAAATATTATCCTGAACTGTTTTCTCTATGAAAATCACAGAACATTTCAGAAGAACTCTCAAATATCCACAGCATGCCATGTCTCCTAATGAACCACTGACCAGAGATGCTTGACATACCATACCTGTTGTATGCATACCTTAGAATGTGATTACTGCAGGAAAGGTTTTCATGTGAACAAGGCCAGAACAGCAGGATAAATACAATGAAACATGAATCACAGACTGCAAGGAGCTACATAAGACTTCTATATTATTATTGCTTGTTCCTAGGAAATAGGCTGGATGGCAAGGATAAGAACATTTATAGCAGAAAAACTGATTAGAGAAGCACTGGCCAGGAGACGAAACCTGGTCATGAAATTGCTGATCCAGAGACCTAGAGAAATACATCAATGTACCTGTCACATTCTGTAAAGGGTCCCAGAAAACTGTTATTCATACCCTTGGCCCCTTTAATTGATAATCCTCTATTTTTTCATAGCTAGAACCTTAATAAAGTGAGTGTAAGTGGGGGTAAATTTTTACCCATTATTAAACGCAATCATGAAGCTACAATATTAAAATTATTGTACAAACATAGCAATAGATAGATAGGTGAAACAGAATAGAAAATCTGGAAATGGACCAGAGTATATCTAAGAATTTAGTGTGTAACAAGATTATAATTTCATATCAAAAGGAAAAACCTAATCTACCCAGTAGATTAGTTCTACTGGGAAAATACATGGAAAAGTAAAGCATAAACTTACAATTCCTTTTCAACACATGAATTCCATATTGCTTAAAGATGCAAACATAAAATATGAATATATATACATAACATATATTTTTCACCTATCAAATTGAAAAATATTTAAATATAAAAATACCTAATATTGCCATGGGCATCACTGCTGAAGGAAGGGTAAATTGGTGCAAAATTCTGCACATGGTCAATACATTGTTAATCATTTCCTTGAATTACATTCCAAAATATTAAAATGTTCTTATGCAAAGAACATGATTATATCCCTCTTGAAAGTATTTTTCCTTATAATAAAATTAATTCATATGATACATAGGAAAAAAGTACTAGCAAGCAAAAAGGAAAAAAAAAAAGATTTTAAATATTATTCTTCCAAAATAAGATTACTGTATTCATATGTTTATAATAGTCCTTTTGATTTTTAAGTTAATAAATATGGTTCTGCAGCATTTGTATTAAACCATAGCTCTTCATTTTATGAAACAATCTCATGCCCTTTTGTTGAGATTGCTTCCAACTTTTCACTATCACGAGCAATGCTACAAAGAATACCCTTGTGCAAGCATATGCACACTTACAATACAGAGATAGACACACAATTTTAAAAATTGGCTGCTGGTGTCTAGAACATCCTTCAGTATATCAGCCAGTTTCTATTTTATGGTCACACATTGGGTTGCAATCTGGTTTAGCTGGACTGTTTAGCAGGATATATACTATTCAGTATAGTGAACTATAAATTAGTCCCACTCTTGCCAAAGTGGGCTTCAGCTTTTATTGAAAACAAAAATGTTCTTGTTGGAAAACATAACTCTGTTGAGTGTAGCATGCTCTTATACTCCCCATCAACTGATAATTGGTAACCACAGTCGTCTGAAAATTTGAATCAAGTAAATAGTTACCATGGTGACATTTTCCAGAAAACATCACTTATTTTTCTTTCATGTAAAAACCTTAAATATATCTTCTAAGAAAATGTGAGATTTGGAAAATTCCAAGACAAGTCTGAAGAATGGGAGCTCTGAAAAATCTTGTTGAATTTTTTAAAACATTGCTCTTCTTAGATAAGTATAAAAGTAAATTAGTAGATGAATGTTTCTCTGTTCTATGTATTAATAGAAAATGACACTCTCAATACCCCATTGACATTCATTTCTTTTAATCATTTCCATTCATTCACTCCATAAATTATTATTCATTAGCTTTTATATATCAGCACCGTACTAGCCATTCCAGAGAGAGGTGGCAATAAAAACCCATGTACAAAACACACACACACACACACACACACAAATACCCACATATCAGATGTTAAAGAAACCACTTTAAAGAAACTCACATGAGGTCCTAATGTGTGAAGTTTTGAAAATAACAGAGCAGGATTAGAAAGCAGCTTATTTACTTCAGGACAGCACCCCGAGATCATGGAACTAGTACCGTTAATGAGAATTCCCACCAGTCACACAGGAGTCCCTTGCCAAATGTCACACAGCAAGTAACAGAATAAGCATGAAAATTCAGTCTGCCCATGTCCATAAACAAAACTAAAACCTAATATAAAAGATCAGATAACACACTAATTGAAGAAGATGGCAGAGGAGAGTCAGTGTCTTCATTGATTAGGTTTTATTTAGTCTTCTGTCCAGGCAAAAAGACGTTATGTAAGAATAAACTATGCTTAGAGAGAAAGAAGCATGTGGAAGATATGAAAGGAGCAGTTCTAGTGATTTCTAATGACTTGGATGCAAGTTTGGAGGCTGAGAGGGAGGAGCCAATGAGGAAATAAGGAGAGGGCATTTGGAAATTAGAATTAATGAAAGACAGAAGAGACAGGAAGCCAGGGATGTTATTTGATGCAGAATTAACTGACAGTGTGTGTGGTGAAAAGATAATTTGAAATAGATGGAGGAAAGGGAGAAGACAAAACCAAGGAAGGGGAAGATTGATGCTATGAATATCAAACATGCTTTCCAAAATACACTGTAACCCATCAGAGATGAGGCTGAAAGTGTCAGGCACCTCAGCTACAGAATAAGTAATTAGGTGGAAAGAACCCTTAAAGGTCCTTCTAGCTAAACCCACTTATTTTCCTAATCAGAAAGATGAGATCATGTAGGCCACAGTGCTTAAAAAAGAAATCACACTACCTGTTAATTCCAAAGCAGGAAATAAACTCAGTTCTCCTATATCTCAACCAAGTGCTTTTTCTGCTGCAAACTTCTACTCTAGTTATTTAATTTCTCATTTTTTAATTTAGGCAGAAACGGACCAGGGCCTGGGAGATTTGTCAGTGTAGACCAAAGGAAGACAGAGGGATCTCCCAAAGATGTGATAAGTAGGGATTTGAGAACTTTGTGTTTGGAGCAAAGGCTCATGCAAAAAGAAAAAATCACACTAGCACATTCAGAAATTCATCTTATAAAAACAAATTTTTCCAAAGCCATTTTATTCCCACCATTCCTGGAAGAGAAAGAGGGACACAGCTTGTCCTGTTTACACAGAAAAGGAAGTGGTTTGTACCAGATTACCAAGTGAGTCATGATTAGCTTACAGTTCTCTTTATTATTTCTCAGCTGTGCCTGATTTCAAAGCTGATTATGTATTGCTCACTGTCTTCTCCAAAAGCTCTACGTGCATATTAATTACAGGTCTATGCTCTTTGCTGTTGCTTTAGTTTCATTTCAGCCTGTCAGTGTTTACTTCAGGTGAACTTCTGAGGGCACTTTGAGCAAACATCAGAAGCAGATACTCAGGAGGCTCCCAAGCAGATAACGTGAACCCAGCCTTTCCTGGGTCCTGAGTTTTACTCCGTTCCATCCTAATCTGTATTGTCACCACTGGGTTCTGTCTAGTTTAGCTCAAGCCCATTTTTAAAATGAAGGTTTTTCCTGGTCCAGATATAACCTTTAATGGCTTCCTCATTTAAAGAGTTTGTTTTAATAGATTAGTTTCTGTATTTAACACTTTTGTAATCATAATATATTTGGACCTGTTCCTGCATGCTTTATGTTTTCTATTTACCATGTTGTCTCTTCTCATTGCTGAGTTTTCTTTGTTTCCACTGGGAAGAAGTACATTCTATCTTCATTATTTTAACGGCTATACTTAAAATTTAAACAGAAGTAAATAAATGCAGATTGTTCTAACATAGCTCAATACTAATTCTTAAAATAAGAAAAGTACATAAAGCAACATGATAGTCTTCCATGAACTCAGATTTAACACATTTGCACAGGTATGTTTTTATGATAAAGAAATGACACATTAGAAGCACAACTAAGCAATGTACTTTCCCATGATTTTCTCCTAAAGTTTGTGTATTATTCCATACATGTCTTTGAACTTTTGTGGCATATGCATGTATGTTTAGGATTCACCCCCTGAGAGAGTTAATTGGTCTCCTTTTTTCACAAATACTTACAGTATTTTAAGAAGCATCATTTTTTATGGCTCCCTGAATACATTTACCAGAAATTCTCTGGGTAATCTACATAGAAAGTAAATTGCTCGGTTATGGTGTATAAAGATCTTTACTTTAATTGGTAAAAAGTAATCTTCAAAACAGTTGCTCTCCAGTAGCCTTGATTCTTGAAGATGAGTGTATATATACCTTACATGGTGTGACTGTGTTATTGTGAAACCTTGTGGCTCACACTCCCTTTATCCAGTGTGTGGACAGACGAGTAGAAAAATGTGGACAGAAAAATAAATGAATAATGGGGGGGATGGGGGATGGGATGTTTTGGGTGTTCTTTTTTACTTTAATTTTTATTTTTATGCCTACTTTTATTTTTATTACTTTTTTTTGAGAAATAAAAATATTCAAAAATTGATTGTGGTGATGAATGCAAAACTATATGATCATACTATGAACAACTGATTGTATACTTTGGATGACTGTATGGTATGTGACTATATCTCAATAAAATTTCAGGGAAAAAAACAAAAAATGAAAGGACAAATATTGTAAGACCTCACTAATATAAACTAACTACAATGAGCAAATGCTGAGAATTGAATCCACAACTATATGATGGCACTGTGAGATAATGATTGTATGCTTTGGATGGATTATATGGTGTGTCAATATAGCTTAATAAAATTGTTTAAAAAAAAAAAAAAGTTGCTCCATTTTAAATCCCACCAGCATTTTAGAGTTCAATTTTCCCCATACCAATCATCAATATTATTTATTCCATTTTTATTTCAGTTTCTTCAATTTGATGGGCATTTATAGTTTAACATTTTTGGTCTTACTCTGTAGTCCCTTACTTGTTACTTAGGTTAAACATCATTTATTATGTTTTGTGGCCATTTGTATATAGTTGGTTGTTTTTGTTTTCTTAACTTATTGGTTTTTGTTACTTAATATATATTTAATATATTCTTATAATTGTGTTGAAAATGCCTTCTCCAAATCTGTGACTTGTCTTTTCACTTCATTAATTATATCTTTCAGCATAGAGATGTTTTACATTTTAATGCATTTAGATTTATCATTTTTATTTATGATTTTTATTGATTTGATCAAGATTGTTTCCACCTTAAAATCTATTTATGTTCACCATGAATAGAATTGTCATTCAGCTATAATTTATTTTTGAGTATGGTATGAGCTAAGGACCTGATTTTGCCTTTTGCTATACAAATAACCATTTGTCCAAGCATCATCTATGGAATACTCTATCTTTTCTAGGTTGTATAGTGAGGAGAGTTTTCATTTATCTTAGTACAGCATCTTGCCAGAACTATAGCTCTGTGAATTATCTTTCATGGTGAGGAATTACTTCTGATGCTTCCTAATTCTCATAATTTATATATGTCCTCACCACCACCACCACAATCCATGTAAGCACTGGTATGTGACAGCTTCTTCATGCGGGAGTTTTCCTAATGCCTGTGTCATGTAAGGTGCGTAGATTCAAATGACAATAGTTACAGGAAGCTCAGCTTAGAGCTCTCACCATACAGAAATTCTGGGCCTAGTACCTATAAGGTACAGGCAATTAACTCTTTCTGCCCCATTCACTGGCAAGCAGCTCACTTCCACCTTGACCCTAGGTGGGTTAACAGATTTATTCATGGCTGAGCAACGTAGTCCCACTTCCTGTCAGTATCCTAGAAGCTTGGTTCTCATCTACTATAACACAACTGGCATGGCTTTCACCCCTCTCCCAAATGAAGGATTGGGGATCTAGCCCTGGTGAAGTTTCCCTGTTTTCTCCTCCTTCTTCCTGATTCTCCCCTCCCCTCCCCTCCCCTCCTCTCTCTCAACCAATCCATTTTTTTTAATCCCTAAAGGTTTTTCTTCTTGTTTTGAAGTGTGCCTAAGTATAGAAATGGACTCATCATAATCCTTGGTACATTACATATTCTTATCATGCATGATCCACTTTTATGTATTCATTTATTTATTTAATTGACTTAAAATAGAAAATTATTGTTAAAATAATTTAATGGATTTAATGAATTCCCATAAAGCTACCACCCCAAATAGATGACAAGATCTTGACCATAGCCTACATCCAATCGTATGGCTCCTCCAATCCCTTCTTTCTGCCTTCCCTCCCATGTTATTCTCCTGTTTTCCTCTTTTATATGATGTTATCACATCTATATATTTCCCCAAAAGTATACATATATTTGTTTTTGTCACCTTTGCTTTTATAAAAAAATATAATTGTACTATTAACTGTACTACACAGTTTACATTAGGGTTCAGTGTTTGAGTTGTACAGTCTTTTGTTTTATTTTTATTTTAGTAACATATATACAACCTAAAATGGCCACATTCAAATTTACACTTTCAGTGCATTATGTTCACAGTGTTGCACTGCCATCACCACCATCCACTACCAAAACTTTTTCATAACTCCAAGTAGAAACTGTACCAGTTAAGCATTAACTCCCCCTTCCCTACCCCCACCTCAGACCCTGGTAAACTGCATTCTAGTTTCTGACTCTTAAGAATTTGCTTATTTTAATTATTTCTTATCAATGAGATCATACAATATTTGTCCTTTTGTGTCTGGCTTATTTTATTCAACGTGATGTCTTTAAGGCTTATTGATGTTTGTTGCATGTATCAGAACTTCATTCCTCTTTATGACTGAATAATTTCCTATTAGTATATATACCATATTTTGTTTATTGTTCACCTATTGATGGTCAGTTGAGTTTCCTCTATCTTTTGGCAATTGTGAATAATGTGATCATGCACATCAATGTGCCAACATCTGTTTGAGTCCGTGCTTTCAATTTTTTGGGTATACACCTAGAAGAGGAATTTCCAGGTGTTTCAATTTGCTTAAGCTGCTGGAATGCAAAATACCAGAAATGGATTGGCTTTATAAAAGGAGTTTGTTACATTTCAAATTTACAGTTCTAAGGCCATAAAAGTGTCCAAACTAAGGCATCAACAAAAGGATACCTTCACTGAAGAAAGGCTGATGACATCTGGGTTTTCTGTCACATGGGAAGGCATATAGCCAGAGTCTGCTGGGCCTCTCCCAAGGTTAGCTTCTGGGTTCCATTGCTTTCTCCAAAATGCCACTGGGCTTCTGTCTTAGCTTCTCTTTCTCAGCTCCTGAGTGTCCTTGCTTGTATCTCCCAGGGTGTTTCTCTCTAAGCATCTGGAGGTCCTCTCTTAGCTTCTCCAGCAAACTCTGGTTTCATCTGTTAGCTTCTCTCCTGATTCTGGTTTCAACAGCTGTCTCCAAAATTTCTCTGGGCATTTTCTCTCTGCCTGTCTCTGAGCTCCCTCCAAAATGTCTCTCTCAGCTTCTCTGAGTTCTCTCTCTCTCATGAACTCTCTTAAGGACTCCAGAAAACTAATTAAGACCCACCTTGAGTGGGCGGGGTCACATCTCCATGGAAACAACCTAATCAAAAGATCCTACCCACAAAAGGTCTGCTCCCACAAGATTGAATTAAAAGAACATGGCTTTTGAGAGGTAAATAATAATTCAAACCAGCACGCTAGGTCATATAGTAATTCTATACATAACTTTCAGAGAAAACACCAATCTGTTTTCCAAAGCAACTACCTCATTTTACAGTCTCACTAACAATGAATGAGTGTTCCTGTTTTCCACATCCTGTTCAATACTTAATTTCCATTTTTTTAATAGTAGCCATTTAGTGGTTTGAAATGGAATCTCATTATGGTTTTCATTTGCATTTCCCTAATGGCTAATGATGTTAAGCATCTTTTCACATGCTTATTGACCACCTGTACATCTTCTCTGGAAAAGTATCTATTCACGTCTTTTGCCCATTTTTTAATTGGGTTGTTTGTTTTCTTTTGTTGAATTATAGGGTTTCTTTATATATACTGGATATTAAACATTTCGTGGATATGTGATTTGCAAATATTTTCTCCCATTCTTTTGGTTGTCTTTTTACTTTCTGGACAAAGTCCTTGGATGCACAAAAGATTTTAATTTTGATAAAGGCCCATTTATCTATTTTTTCTTTTGTTGCTCAAGCTTTGGGTGTAAAGTCTAAGAAACTATTGCCTAACACAAGGTCCTGAATGCTTCCCTATGTTTTTGTCTAGGAGTTCCATAGTTTTGGTTCTTATATTTGATCCATTTTGAGTTAATTATGTACATGGTATAAGATAGGGGTCCACTTACATTTTTTTTTTTTAATTATGGATATCCAGTTTTCCCAGCACCATTTGTGTTAGAAACTGTTCTTTCCCCATTGAGTGGATTTGGCACCCTTGTTGAAAACAAGTTGGCCATAGATATGAGGGTTAATTTCTGGACTCTTAATTTGGTTCTATTGTCTATATGTCAGTCTTTGGGCCAGTACATTGCTGGTTAGATTACTGTTCCTTTGTAATAAGTTTTAAAATCAGTAAGTGTGAGTCCTCCAACTTTGTTCTTCTTTTCCAAGATTTGCATTTTAAAAAGCATAAGTGGTATGCCATATTTTGAACAACATATTTTATTTAATCCATTTTTGATTTAATATTATTTTGTTGAGATTCATCCATGAAATTCACAGATATGAGTCACTATATTTCTTTCATTTTGGCTGTTGTTTTATATTCCATTATGTGACTATATCTTTTATTTAATCATTCTATCATTGTTGGGCATCTATGTTGGTTTTGCTATTGTGAACAGGGCTTCTGTGAACATTCTTCTAAATATATTATGTTGGATATGTGCAATAGGTTCTCTGTGTTTATACCTATAAATAGTATGGTTAGGACTTAGAGTATATGAATGGTAAACTTTAGAAAATAATGACTTTTTTTTTCCAAAATGATTACAGTGATTTACAATTTCACCAACAATATATGCGATTATGTGAATATATAATCCCTCCAATATTTGACATTCTCAGTTCTTAATTTTTGCCAACCCAGTAAGCGCAAAATGGTTTCCTAAAATAGTTTTCATTTCCCTGATTACCAATGATGTTAAACATCATTTGTATGTTTATTCACTATGCATGCTTCCTCTTCTGTAAAATATCTATACACAGTTCTTGACCATATTTCTGTGCAATGGTCATTATACTACTCACTAAATCTCTCTACCTTGCAGACACATGGCACCAAATATCAAGGAATTTTGGCACCTCTATTGATTTCAGGAAAACATCTTAAAACCTAAAATCTCTTGAGTAAATTTCATGCAGAGCATCAAGAAAATCTCTGTTCTAATTTAGGGATTTTATTTCAGAATAATAGCAAAACAAGGATGGTTTCCACCCTCAGGAGGAGGCATTCAGTAGTATAAGAGTAATTCACCCGTTTCTCATCAATTGTATCCAGCAGCATTGTTATTTACAACTTTAATTTCCTAGTCTAAAACTCATGACAAGTAATGGTTTGTGTTTTCACAGTTGTTCTAAGATGCAGATTCTGACTACCATTTTAGGTGCAGTGTTAGTTTTTTAAATTTCAAAAGAAATGCATGGATCAAATTGAAACATATATATCTCCCCTGAATGATAATGAAAGCCATTGTATAAAGGATTCATAATCAGAGCACAGCACACACACACAACAATCAAAATAGAAGGGAACAAAATACTTGGCCTCAGATGCCAAGCCAATATACATATTTCAGATATGAAATGGGAAACCAAATGAATAAGGATTCAAAACAAAGCAAAGCATGTATATTATTTTCTAGAATACCATGACTCTTGAATACCTACAAGATTTGGTTCATTCCATTTATCTCAGGATTCAGAACAAAGTTTGTCACTTGCCTACTGATGTGAGCCTTGGAAACCACTTACCCTTTTTACCATTTTCAAGCCTGATTTATCATCAGTAAAGCATCTATCTCAGATTTCAAGACAAGGTATTGATTTGGTCACAAGTGTTTAATTCCCCCTCTGAAATTCTGATGGATATGAAAAACACAAGTATTAAAAAGGCATCAGCATTCCATCAAGCCTCCAAATCTGTGTTTTAATACCATAGTCAAACATTTTTTTCCTTTCTAGCTCTATACTTATTTTTCATTTTATTTTTATAACTTCTTGGAGTTACTTTGCCCTCACTAAGTTCTGACTATCCCTGCTCTTCTGGTCTCCATGAGGAGAGATTTTTCTCAAACATTCCTTGCCTCTTGTCCCACTGTCTTATACCTCCCTGAGGGAGAGGAATGGGCTTATATGATTGGTGGGTTTGGAGTAAGGAGATGTGCATGCATAGTTCAGGGTCTTCCACGTTCCACCCCTCGTTGGAATCTCTGTCTGCTGCAAGCAGCATGCATTCTGGTCTGCTCTTTTAAGCTGTTAAGTTTTATAGGCTCTGGTACAGCTGGGGAGAGGGGAGGGCTGAGGTGCTGAATACAGTAAATTTAATTCCAGGATATTTGGTGATTGGTCAGGGAGCACTGAATAATGAAATTTTGGGAGCTAAATCAATACTCAGAAATTGAGGCCCTCGTTTTGGCTTTGGTAGTTTGCAAGGGTTTATGTTGTGCAAGGCAATTAAATTTTACAATTTTGAATTCACTTTTTTTTTCTTTTTTCTTTATCTTTATTATTATTATTATTATTATTATTATTATTATTATTTGTTTTCTTCTTTGTTTATTGAATTCACTTTTAATTAGTACAGCCTGAGAGGGCAGCTTTAGGCCTTGGACTTTAGCTGACACACAATGTAAGTTTTTCACTCTGGCAGGTAGTTATTGAATATACAGTGAACAGATAAGTGGCTTTTTTATCTAGTTGTACAGATGTTTTCATGGAAGAGGGCATTACTGCAAGTTAAGCCATTAGTGGTGGGCTACACATGGCCTTTATTAAATATAAACTCCTTATGAACTTCTATGTGCAGGTTGCTCAGGTTGAAGTGCAGGTTGAGTTTCGTATGCAGTAGCTTTAATCCTTGTTGCACGTTGCAAGAGGATCTCAACAGACACCTGCAGGCCAGGATGGCCTTGGGAAGCAAACCTAGCTGAGGCATGGATTTGACTACAGGGAAAATAGTCTTTCAATTTCAAAGCCATTTAGCATTAAGTGGGAGGACAATTTTTGATTCTGAACTCCAGGGCTTTATACTGCAACTAAGTTCCATAGGAGCATAAAAGCACTCACTAGTGTGTGAAATTTTACCTTTGATTTATTATTTCCAAACCTAGAGAGGCAATATACATAGGTTGCTCCAAATTGCATTTCTTTTCATGTTGTTTTAAACTGTACTTATGGTTAAAGGAGGATATTGTGGACAGATAACCTGGGTTAATAATATAATAATTCATCATTTAAATGAGGACATTTTTATGGTAAAGGTATGGACATTGATATTTATTCCAGCTCAACAGAAATTAGCCAAGACTGTCCAGGGCAAAACCCAGTGATATGGTTACAAAAGGTTTTTCTCTTTTATTTATGTGACTTATCACATAGCCTCACACTATAATTGAGATTTGTTAATTACAAAATTTTTGTTCATTGCTTTAGAGCATGGACCAGCAAACTTTTTCTGTAAAGTGTCAGATGGTAAATATTTTGGGTTTTGTAGGCCCGATGATCTCTATCGCCACTAGTCAACTCTGCTGCTGTAGAATGAAAGCATCCATAGACCATAGAATATAAAGAAATGAATGAGTGTGTCTGTGTTCCAATAAAGCTTCCAATAAAACTTCTGTGGGTCATAGCATCCTGACCCAAGTTTTAGACTTTTGGGTCACAAAATGTGGTTTTAAACCACAGATGGATGGTAGATTATGTTAATGAGCAAAGTGAAACAAGACAAAACAAAAAGGAATGTGATACTTATTATAAAGGCCACATGATATTTTTCTGGGACAAAGTTGTAAAAAACTCAACAAAATTGTTGAAGACTGAAAGATATTTAATGGCACCTGTGCATTGAACATTCCATTTCTAGGATCATATTTACTTAGGAAATGAAAAAGAAAACATATTCTTTATTATCAGACATGAGCAATGGAAGAATGGGAGTAAAATAAGACATGGCTTATCTACTAGGGGAAGAGGGAGATTATTGTTGGGAAGAAGGTTGGAATCTTAGGGGGCAGAACAGATAGCTATGAAGAGAAAAATGAGATAAAGAAAGCAAAGGCAAACTAAAATAAAAGGAGAAGGGAGATACAGCCACATCAAATAACCAAAAAATAGTAGTAAGAAAAATGTGAAATACTTTTTGTTACTAAGTCAGAAATGGTATCTGGGGCCCAAAGAAACCTAACGGAGGAAAAAATACAAAATTGCAGAGGTAAAAAATAGAGGCATAATTTAAGAATGAACCAGAATTCAGTAAATTATAAAGTTTCCTCTTAAAACTACAGTTAGAAAGTCCATTTTGAGAACAACTGGCAAGCAATCTGAATTTGGGCAACCATATCAAGCTTTTTGAAAAAAAAAAATGGAGATATTTTTCAAGGAAGATAAAGAAAATCAATGTGAAATATTTTTTACAGTTTAAAATGTGAAAACTTTGTCTAGTAATACAACTGACTAGATACCCTGAATGAGCCTTTTGCGAAAAACAACTAAAGCTAGATAAGTATACACACACATGCCCACACGCACACATGTATACACATAAATAGGTTGCTGAACTAGTAAGAATTTAAGAAACCATCCATGAATTAGAGTTGAGAGTCCAAAAACGAACCCTCATACCTTATAGTCAGTTGATTTTCAATAAGGATCACAATACTATTAAATTTGGAAAGAATAGTTTTTCAACAAATGTTGCTGTGACAACTGAATATGCACATACAAAAGAATGGACGTGGACTCCTTTTTCACATCAAATGCAAAAATTAACTCAAAATGGATAATAGACCAAATAGAACTAAAAGTTCTAGAAAAATAATATAGCAGTAAATCTTCTGACCTTGGGTTACCCAGTCTTCTTAGACATGACACCAAATGCACAAGTGACAAAAGAAAAAGTAAATGTTAGACTTCATCAAAATTAACAACTGTTTGCTTCAAAGGACACTATCAAGATAAGGAAAACACAACACACCAGTATATGCAAAACATATATCTGATAAAGGATTTATACCTAGAATATATAAAGAACTGTTAGATATCAATAATACAAAGACAAATAATCCAATTTAAAAATGGGGAAATGATTTGCATAGACATTTCACCAAAGTTATACAGAATGATCAACAAGCACATGAAAAGATGTTGAAATCATTATCCATCATGGAAATGCAAATCGAAACCACAGTGGGATACCACCGCACATACACTAGGATGGCTGTAATGAAAATGATGTAACAACAAGAGTCGGCAAGCATATGGAGAAATTGGAAACCTCATATACTGCTGATGGGAATGAAAAATGGTGCAGCCACTTTGTAAAACAGTCCAGTAGTTTCTCAAAAGGTTAAACATGGAGTTACAATATGACCCAGCAATTCTACTCTGAGATATGTACCAAAAGAAATAAAAAGATATGTCCACACAAAAGTCTAGTACACAAATATTCATAATAGCCAAAAAGCATACACAACCAAAATGCCCATCAATTGATGAATGGATAAATAAAATATGGTATATTCATACAATGAATATTATTTGGCAGTAAAAGGAAATGAATTACTTATACAAACTGCCACATGGATAAACCTTTAAAACAGTATGCTAAGTGAGAAAATCCAATCAGAAAAGACCACATATATAATTATATGATTCAATTAATGTCCATAATAGGCAAATCTATAGAAGCAAAAGATAGATCAGTGGTTACCTAGGGTTGGGAGAGTTAGGGAGAAATGGGAAGTGACTGTTAATGAGTGTGGGGTTTGGGGGATGTAATACAAATGTTCTAAAATTGATCGTGGTGATGGTTTTACAACTTTATGAATATACTAAAAGCCATCAAATGTTACACTTTAAATGGTATATTTAAAGTTATATCTCAAATATTTTATTTAAAAAGCAACCAAGAAATACTGAAGATTAATGAACTAAATACTTCAATAAAAGTTGAAGAAAGTTATTCCCTTTCTAAATAAAATGTAGTAGGTCACACTTAGTCAACACCCCCACTGCAACAATACATAAAGCTGGATAATTTACAAAATCACATTTTTATATGCAATAGGGAGTGTGAAGAAAGTGAGGACTGTATGAAACAGAACTCCAAATAGGGAAACCCTTCCACAGTGACTTGATAATTGCCTGCCATTCTCTCATCCATCCTGTACTTTATGAGAGTGAATTGAGATTCGGTTTGGCCCTGAGAGAAGACTTTGGCAAGGCTTTTGCAATCCCATGAGGCTGCAGTAACAAATTGGAAATATGAGAGCTCTCAAATGGCCAGTTCCCTTATAAGGCATCTGCTGCATTTGGAGAGTGGACAGGAAGCTGGGGAGCTTGGCCAAAAGCTTCTAAGAGCTTTGGTTCTTAAGGGGAAAACCAACCCAATGAAAGAGGGAAGAGGCTTCAAATACACAGCCAGTCTTCCCGTAAAACATTTGCCAGATGTGAAGCTGAGCAGTGCCAGAGGCTGAAGAGGTTTCCTGATTCATTCACCATCCCTCCCCACTTTATTCCGGGGTATAAGTCATTGGGTCCCTGTCAACTCTAGAGTGATAAAATATTTTTTGTGAGCCAACTGTAGTCCAAGGAAGAATTTCGAAGAGAGAGAATACTACCCTTGGCACCCTTCAGTGCCAATTCCTTACTGCCTGGATTTGAAAGTCCCTACCCAAGTGCTTCTCTTGTGCTGTAATTTTGCACGCATTTCTCTCAGAGCAATAGACTGTTGGCTGAATATTCAGATTAACACCAGCCCCTAGAGAGTTGTGATTTACCAATAAATTTCAAAACGTCACCTGGGTATGATTACATCCAGTTAGCCTCTCTTTATACCCATGGCTTTGGTTAAATGAATATGTAGTCTTTGTATCTCAATATCTTGTCCATGAATCATCATTTTAGCTCTCTCCACCTCTATTACTGATCAAAAGATAATGGGAAAAATGCAAAGTGATATCTTATCAAGAAAGAGAGTAATACAGGGTACTAGTTAGTAAACCTTTATACTTCATCACATACATTCTACTAAGAATCCCTTGAGGACCTCAACGCTTTCCAGAAAGAAATGGAGTCATAATGGTTACAAACAGTAAGAAGGAGCCTTTTGTGGCCATCTGTGAAGTCACAAGAAATAAGTACCTTGAAGAGAAAGTGGTATAATCTGTGACCAAACAATTCTGTGGGCCTCTTTTTCTTTCACCATTTATTGTCATCCAGAATTCTGATGAGTTAATGCATTAACAATATAATATAATGTAAGAAATTCATGTTTTATTCTAATTTACAATTATGATGCTTAGCAACATGAAACACAAGAGTTTTTATTTAATTCTTCCAATTTATTGAGCAACAATTATCCGTCCATTCTATTGTTTTGTGGGAAACAAGAGGGAAATGAAACATTTGAGGCAAGAATTTAACCTCAAACCCCCTACCTCTCACCACCCCCATATTCAAGCCAGCTGTGTTAGCTTGGTGGTTTCAGTGATCAATCACAACCACATCCTAAGTCTGCTTCCAGTCTGGGGAGGAAAGATCAAGGACACAAAGAATCCTATATGCTTCAGACTGAAAGGAAGCACACTGGGGTCATCTAGTCACATCACCACCCTAGAGAAGGAAGCATATGTAAAGCATTTCTAAAAGGGGATAATCCAACTACTACTGGAACACTCCAGGGCCATGAAGTTCATTATTTCATCAGCTATTAGGAACTTTAATTCTTTTTTTTTTATATTAAATTCAGTTTTATTGAAATACATTCACACACCATACAATCATCCATGGTATACAATCCACTGTCCACAGTATGATAACATAGTTATGTGTTCATCACCACAATCTATCTCTGAACATTTTCCTTACATCAGAAAGAACCAGAACAAGAATAAAAAATAAAAGTGAAAAAAGAACACCCAAATCATCCCCCCCCATCCCACCCCATTTGTCCTTTAGTTTTTATCCCCATTCTTCTACTCATCCATACACTAGATAAAGGGGGTATGATCCACAAGGTCTTCACAATCACACTGTCACCCCCTGTAATCTACATTATTATATAATTGTCTTCAGGAGTCCAGACTGCTGGGTTGGAGTTTGGTAGTTTCAGGTATTTACTTCTAGCTATTCCAATACATTAAAGCCTAAGGGGTGTTATCTATATAGTGCATAAGAATGTCCACCAGAGTGACCTCTCGACTCCATTTGAAATCTCTCAGCCACTGAAACTATTTTGTCTCATTCTGCATCCCCCTTTTGGTCAAGAAGATACTCTCAGTCCCACGATGCCGGGTCCACATTCATCCCCGGGAGTCATATTCTGCATTGCCAGGGAGATTTACACCCCTGGGAGTCGGGTCCCACATAGCGGGGAGGGCAGCGAGAGGAACTTTAATTCTTAACATGAGCCTCCTTTATCAGGACTGAGTTATCTCTTCCTCTGCATAACAGTCCTGTATTTGACTACACCACATAAATTCAATGCCTTTTCTGTAAGACAAACTATCAAGTAGTTACAGGCAATTCCTGTTTCCTTTTTTTTTTTTCCTAAACATCTCCAGTTCCTTCACTTTCCTTTCATATGACCATATTTTTGGAGTCTAGAGCCTAGACTCTTCATTAGGCTGGCCAGTCACTCTGGAATCTACCTTAGTTTGTCAGTGTCTCACCATACAGTAAGTTGGAGCTGGTAACTCACTATGTACTCAGAGATCAAACTACATTAATGTTCCTGGTAATTTTAGCAGTGAGGTTACACTATTGGTAAATTTTGAGCTGGTGGGACTCAAAAGCCACTCTGTTTCACTATCTAAGCCCGCCAGTGCTGTCCTAGATGTACAGTTCTTTTTTTTTTTTTTTTTTTTAATATTTGGAGAATACAGAGGAAGTAAAAAAAAAAAAAAAAATTAAGTAACACTCTGTATGCTTATCACCCATATTGCCATTACCCAGAATTAACAATTATTTTGATGTAATTGCTTCCAGTCTTTTAGATCTTTTAGAAGTTATGCAACTAGTATATGAATATATTCTCCTAAAAAAAAAAAACAGAAACTCACAGAGATATCTAAATTCTGTCTCCAGAGTTAACTGTTATCAATTAGGTGTTTATCATACTAGACCAAATTTTACAATTTAAGTACATATATAGGATATTATAGGATATTATATATATATATTTATATTTTTATCATACTCAGTGTCATTCTTCAGCTTGCTTTTTTCACTCAATATGTTTTTGAAATATATTCAAGCTGATTGATAAAGATACAGCATAATATTCCATCATATGGATATGACATATTTAATATATCTATTCCTGAATTAACAGCATTTACCTTTCTTCCTAAATATGGGAGAGTATTTCTATAAAGTAAATGCCTAAACATGAAAACTGTATTAACAGTTTGAAACTGCTAAATTGCCCTCCACATTGGTCTGACAAATTTATACTCCCACCAATGTCATGTAAGAGTATAGTGACCCCATCTCCTAGCAACCTATTACCAAATATTTCATTATTTAACACTATGAAAGTTATAAAAGGATATCTATTAGTTTTTTTTTTTTTTTTTTTTGATTTCTAGTTAGTTTGAGCATCTTTTTGCACCATGTATTATTTCTTCTTCTGTGAATCAGCTATAACTATATTTTGCTATTTTCTACATGGTTATTTTTTTCCTAATTAATTGCAAGAGCTCTTTATTTCCATATTTTTATAATCTTCATTTGTTTTCTTGTTTTTCCATAATATTCATTTATTACAGTTGAAAATATTATCTTCCAAACTTTCAAATCTTTTAACCTTATTTAGTTTTGTCTCTTTTATCCAGAAGTTTTACATTTTGATGTAACCATATTATTAATTTTTTCCTTTATAATAGGGCCTTTTCTACTCCACAGTCTTAAAGATAATCTTATGTAATTTCTAATAATAAATTTCAAGATTGGATTTTAATACATCTAGAATTTATTTTTGTTCATGGTGTGAGGTATGGGTTGAATTTATTAATTTATTCAATACAGGAAAATAATCATCCCAACCAGCATTTGTAGAAGAGTCCCTATTTGTCAAAGAGGATTTTTCAATGTGAAGATTTTGCTTTCAGGTCTGGAAATTTTTCTATCATTTCTTCAAATATTGACTTTTCTCAATTGTCTCAATTCATTCTTTTTAAAACCCTTATTAAATGTGTAATCTTTAGATCTGTTTTCCATGTTACTTAATTTTCTGCTGTATCTTATATTTCTTCATTTCTTTGTGATTCACTTTGGACGACTTCCTCAATTTGAACTCCCAATTACTTATCCATTCTTATAGTGTTTCCACACTGTTATTTCATCCAGTCTATGGATTTTTAAAATTCATATAATCATATTTATTATTTAATGATTTCAATCAGATTAATTTTCCTATCTCATATTCTTGCCTCAAGAAAGCATGATCTTGTTCATAATCTCATGCTCATGTTTCACAGGTGATATTCCCTCCTTCATTCATCTGAGTATTGTGAACACATTTATTGCATTGAATGAATTTGAATATAAAATATATGCACATTGTATAAAATTCTAAGTTTTAATAGTAAGTCTCCCTCTAACCACAGCCTAAGCTGCTCAGTTTCACTGACAACCACTGTTTCTCATTCCTTTTGTAATCATTTCAGGGATATTCCATATGCAAATAAGCAAAATGAAATGTATTTAAGTTAAATTGTTTTTTTTAATTGCTTTATTGTGTCTGGTCATAGTTCCCCTCAATTTATGTTTGATCCTAAGGACAGAATATCTTTTAATCCATATGAAATTTTTCTGTATTTTTCTTAACCCCGTACTTTAAATTTATCAAGATTATTTCTCAAACTTTTTCTAATGTAGATTTTCAAACATACAAAAAGGTTAAAAGAATTTTACATGCCCATTTCCTAGATTCTACCATTAACATTCCTTTATACTTGCTTTATCATGTATCTGTCCACCTATCCATCCCTCTATCATCAAGATTATTTTAAGCTAAATTCAATTATCCAAACAGATCATCTATGCATAAGCAGTTTTGTATTACATGTAAAAAACATGTTTTTCTCTATCTTTCTTCTTCATAGTAGAGTCTTCTAGTAGATTAGGAGAGATTGACTGCCAAGATGTATAACTCTTTTAACCAGAAAAAAAGGGGGTGGGGGTGGGGTGGGATTCAATCAATGATGAATCTCCCTACCTGTATTATAGCCCAGCTCTCATTTCCCTTCTTTTTCACCAATAAAGTATGAGAGAATATGCCTTGATTTCAGCTAGGAGATTAAAAAACTGGAGAAGACTGTGGTCTTCTGCTCAAGTCCAAGTCGGTGCTCTCCTAAGCCCGTGCCTCTGCTACTCCCTGCCCACCCCACCCTTCTCCCCACAGCTGCTGCTAAACAACTCAGCCGGGTCCTAGACCCTCCTCCAGTGCCCTTATAAAAAGTTCCTACTTTTTGATAGGAAAACTTCTCTGGACTTGGCTTACATCTTTCTGTGTTTTACTCCATCTGTTCCTGAGTCCCTCTGTTCCTAAGTCTTTCTTGGATTGTATCTCAGACAACTTGGCTGGAGCTTCACTTTGCTCCTGCTTCTTTAAACTTCTGCTATTACCCTTCTCTCTGACTCAGATTAGTTCTATAAAACTAGGATGCTCTCAGTGCTGCCTGTCTTCATTTGTCCCTTTAGATCCACCCTAAGTGCTGCTCCATCCTGCTCTGTGCCCCAAGAGCCTGACACTCATGGCCTGGAGCAATGGGCCTCCTTGCCCCTGTTTCCAGTTGGCGTTGACTAAGGGAAGCACTGGCAGGGAATAGGAAGGTGGAGATAGAGTGAGGTTAGGATGTTTTCCCTTGACTCATTACTTACAAGGTCTCCTTTGAACTGGCTGCATTCCTTTACTGAAGGCTCAGCTTCTATCAGAAAGCCTTCTCCAGAGCTCTCCCTTTCCTTTCGGTTCCTTTCATGATTATCTCCCCTTGCCCTTTGAGGCTAAGAATGGTAAAGGTTTCCTACTGTTACCAGCCTCAGGTCATGCCTGCCCTTTATTTATTTCCTTAAACCCTGCTCACACTTTTGTAAATAGTTCATTTATCTGACTATACTATTTTACTTCTCAAATTACCTAGTTTGAGTGTGAAATCTTTCTTGATGGGAATCTAACAAACATATATACTATTTTTCCCCTCCAGATTCTCTTTATTTACCTGGATGTTTCCTATCCTTTAAAACGCAGGCAGGGCTTCTCTCTTCCACATACCAGACCATTAGGCCCTCTCCATGATAGACAACCAAACTGCAATAACATCCACCATCCTACCCCACCTCAAGCAAAAGTGTGCCCTACATCCCTAGCTCCCACAGACAAAGCCCCATGTTTTCTAGAACATTAAATAATAAATAGCAGAAGAGAACTCTATTCCACCTGGACTCATTAAAGATGGCATGAAAGAAAGTATGGCAAGAATCCAAGGAATATTGAGGACATCCTCTCATTACCAAAGTAGGAAGTGGTTATACTCCCTCAAACCTCCAGCTCAACCAGGCAGAAGAGAGTAGATGGATGACTGCCTTATCAGTCATATACATCTCAGGGGGAGTAAAGAGTTTTGAGGCTCCCTCCCCCTTCCTAAAAATGAGTTTTGAGGAAGGAAATTAAGACCAGGGGAACACTGAGTATCTAAAATGGGAGGGGGTGATAGAAATAGAATATTGTTAATGAAGGAAAAATATTGCAGAAAGAAGAGGCTGGAAATACCAAAGATAAAATTTTCAACTTTACAATTTTATGATAAGTTTCACTTCCTTTGAAAAATCTAGGCCAGTGATTATTAACTTCTCTTTGGTTCATAAAACCCATAGAAAACCTGAGAAAAGCTGTGGACTGTACTCTGGAAAATGCAAATAAAGAAAAAAAGAATCTCCATAGATCTCCAGGTGGGAAATGCTCATTTATAGACTCAGTTTCAAAATCAATGTACCAGAACATACACTGACTCCTGGGTAGCAAAAGAAAGATATAATAATGTTGATAAGGAGATCATTCCATCCCTGCTGTAATTGCCACCATCACCCACTCAAACCAACTGTCCAGAAACACAGTGAGTCGCGGCCTCCAGCAAGCCTCCTACATTGATTTTCTTTGTCAAGAAGACTCACTAGGCCAATGAAACGGTCCCCATCCCAGAACATTCCACCCATTTCCTGGCACACTATCTTCCTAAATTGCATTAATTTGGTAATTTTCAAAGCCTGAGAAGCTCACTGGGGGCAGTGAAGAACCTGGGGAAGTGGATTAGACTTTGACTTAGAAGATTTGGGTTCTGGCCTCAGAGCTTTAAGACATTAGCTGTGGACCCCAGGCAGTTCATTTAACCTCCTGACATCTCAGTTTTCACATTAGTAAAATAGTATAGTCAGATAAAATGATTTTAAATTTTCCTTTCTATACTGTGGAGGCCACCAAGAGGAGACTACAGCTTGATCTGGAGGACCTGATAGGGTTAATAAATAGGGAAACAATCCATCCTACATTTTTGGTGAACTTTTACTAAATCTCCAAAGTATATTAGGAACTGGTTTTAAATTTTCCATAAAGAAGCAGACACATGAAGTGAAATTTGTCCAGAGGGTTTGGGTGTGGTATTTTGGAGCATATTACACTTAGAATATGTTATAGGATATAGATTGAAAATAGTTGAGTCACCAAATTGTTTTATTCATCCTACTGCTGTAGAACATACTTTTTTTACAGGTCAATCCACAGAGATTTCTGTTTTGTAGGAATATTCCCAGTATTTCACACTGAAAAATTCTGGGCTTCTGCTTTCTCTTACTTTTCTGAATTTAACTATGTTTCTCCATGAAAAATAGAAACATCCAGTTGTGACTATTAAGGAAATGACAAAATAAACTTTGTTAACATGGTACTACTTATTTGTGAGTTCAATAATATAACTATAAATATGTATATATTAATACATAAATATGAGTACATAAATAAATAACACTTAAAATATGCCAGTAACTGAATAGATACAAAGATAGTCAAAACATCTTTCCTGGCAATGAGAAGCTTACAATCTGTTGTAGTATTCATGTATTTCCAGAACTGGTCCATATTGTCTACTACTAAAAATAATAAAGTAATATAATAAAAATGTCTTCCATATATATAGCCATTTATAATTTTACAAAGTGTTGTTACTAACATTTCTTCATTTACTTTGACAAGTTCATGGAATAAATATTGATAATTAATTCTGAATTTTGTTTTGGCTAGGATAGGCTAAGAGAAACAATGAAAATCCAAGGAAAAATTTTTGTTTGTTTAGCTTATTTCTTCACTGGTAAATCTACTGTATACCATGTTTGAGTCTAAGAAATCAAATAGTAAACTATTAATTAAAAGACTCATCGAAATGTAAATCCTGTCTTCATATTCTAGGGATTCTTAAAATGTGTTTCTGAATATGAATTGCTAGTGGAAGCTACAGCCCACACCAGCACAGTCATTTTTAGCAAATGACCGTATTAAAAATATCCAATGAAATTCCCATTCCGGGAATGAAAAGAGATTATCCATTTAAGCATCTTATGAGGGCCTAACACGTTAGCAATAACAACAAGAGACAGGATTTTTTTGATAGGCCCACATTTTTAGGCATGACAGGTCCATATTTTTAGGCCTGGCTTTAGAGCCAGAGCCAAACTATAGAAAAGACTTGATGAAAACAGCCGTCTTAGTCACACAAAAACAGTTGCTCAATTCTAAGAAATCCAGTTCTAAAATAAAATGGAAAATGCTGGAATTTTATGAAAATTTTCAAAAAAGTAATTCTGAAACATTTTGGGAAGTGTAAAGAGTTGGAAGTTAGTTTCCATAAGGTTTATAATTCTTGGCTCAGACTGCTTTAAAAATGTCTGAACTCTGCTCACTGGCAGATCTTGCACCATATCCAATCATGCTTCAAACAGCAAATGACTCCGTAGAGCTCTGTTGGCCCTGAATCAATGTTTCTCTTTATTAACTAATTATTGTTGTTACCAGTAATAATCATGTAGTAAAACTGCTCGCTTCCTGAGTGAGCTCATCACATGAGATTTCTGGAAGATCTCCCAGAATGAACAGTTAAGCTAAACGTATAGGACTTGCTAATCATAAAGAAAAAAGATGGAATATAAGAAACATACGGTGGGAACACAGGGTAGAACTGTAGTACTGTTGCATGAATTTCCTTATGCCTTGCTGTAGATGCCACAGCTATGTCTGGGCCCAGGCACAAATGTATAAGTAAACAAGGATTGACTTTTGCAACCACTATACTCTGTGATCACCAATCGTTCCTCTGGCCTTTCCATTTTTGGAGTGGCTTTTTCCATTCCGCTTCAAGAACTACATGTCCCTGTGAATTCAGTGACTATTGATTGATTACCTACATTATTAGTGCCCTAGGTCTGCCATAACCAAGTACCACAATCTAAATGACTTAAAGCAACAGAAATTATTCTCTCGCAGTTCTGGAGGCTACAAGTCCAAAATGAAGGTGTATCGGCAGAGCCATGCTCCCTCTGAAACCTGTAGAGGAAAATCCTCCCTTGCCTCTTCCTAGCTTCTGGTGGTGTGTTGGAAATCCTTGGTGTTCCTTGGCTTCCAGGTGCAGCACTTCAATCTCTTCATCATTCTCCCCAGCGCGTCTGTGTCTTTTCTCTTCTTGTGACATCAGCCGTATCAGATTAGGGCCCACTCTTTAATTCAGAATGACCTTAATTTGATTACATCTACAAAGACCCAATTTTAAAATAGAGCCACATTTGCAGGTCTAGGTCTTAAGACTTCAACTTTTTTTAGAGAGAGACAAAATTCAATCTGTAATAACTACTATGTATGGCCGAGGAGTTAGGGACTTCGCATAAAACAGAGATAAATGGGACATAGTCCTTGCTGTCAAGTAACATTACAGCCTAGAATGTAAAATAAAGTAAGTTTGCAAATTACAATAAAGTCAGAATGTAATATTTATTCTAAGAGACATCCATGCCACCACTAGATATTTGTTTTGTTTAGTCTTGAACAACAGTTGCATGTCAGATTACTATAAATCAATTCCCTTCTATAAATACAATGCCAATATATAGTCAATTGGGACTATTACTAGCAACCTATTCCATATTATTAATATTTTTTAAATATTCATATTAGTCACAAAAATAAACATCACTAAAGGAAAATATATGTGTGCATGTTGAAGAAATTTTTTGCATGAACTAGACTCGTTAAATACTTAAAAAATAAGAATAAAATTAAATTTGGACTTAAAGTGCCTGAGTAGTAGTTGAATGAGACTGAAGTGTCCAATATTAAGTACTTGATAATGCCATTAATGGAAATAAGAAGTACTGAAAAAAATGGATTTAAGGCAAATATGAACTTGGTGGGAGTGACCATCAAGCAGTTGAAAAATGTAAGACTAGCGATCAAGAGACTAGAATTAAATATATAAATTTGGGAGTTATGAACATATTGGAAGTTGTGGGAGTGGATAAGCTTAAGGGAGAATAAGTAAAGAGAAAAGATGGCCATGGAATGTTCTTGGAGATCTAGAGAGAAAAAGTAGTCAGTGAAAGAATGATCCAAGATAGACGTAAGACAAGAATAAAGGCATACATTGTCACAGAAGCCAAAGAAAGTGCAAGAAACATAAAGCTAGGAATGGTGAATTGTAGCAAAGGCAGCCAAAAGGCCACAGAAAATAGTTTTAGAAATGAAGTATAGGAAAAGGGAGTGAAGTGAGATAATAAGGAGTAAGACTTGAAAGGGTGACAAGGATATGAGGTAGCTCATTGAAGAGATTTGGGGTCACAGGAAGTAGGAGATAACATGGCAGAAGCAGGGAGATGGAGAGTTTATATTAGTATGAGGCAACCTCAATATGCCTGAAGACAAAGAGTCAATGAATATGAGTGAGTGAAGAGACTGGGCAGAAAGGGGATAACGGTGTAGTAGATTTCATAGAATCTGGAGAAAATGAAATTCAGTCAAGTTAACCTTTAGAAGAAATTTTGGCAGGAGCAAAGAGGCATGGGGAAGATGAAAATACAGTGAAATAACAAGGAGGCATACAGAAGAGATAACAGGAACTTTCCTTCAATGAACCAATAATTTTTATTAATAAAGGAGAGAAGGCCATCTATTTCCAGGGGTTGAAATGGAGGTGAAATGATTCAAGGAAAGAGGAAAAGGTATGAAACAGACACTTTAGAGAATGCAACAAGACCACAAAAGTTAAATCAAAGAATTATGGTACAGCAATGAGTACAGGCCGGCATTCAATAGCTCCTGTACGATCAGCCTATTTTCAACATTTCCCACGCTAATATATGGCAATAGAAACAAAGAAAGTAAACAATGCTAATTTTCCTACCTAAAGCTTTAGTAAGGCTGAACAGCTAAACTTTACAGTACATTCTCCTAAAACTAACCTATTTTTTGGACTAATAAAAACCAAGGGGCAAGTAATATTCTATTTTACAGATAAAAATACTGAGATTGACAAAGCTTACAGTAGTATTAACAGAACAGCAAGACATTAATAGGATTTTTTTAACATTTTTTTTATTAAGAGAAGTTGTAGATTTACAGAACAATCATGCAGAAAATACAGACTTCCCATACACCCACCCTCACAGTTTTCCCAATTATTAACACTTTGCATAAATACAATAGCTTTGTTAAAACTGACAAAACAATATTAATATAATTATACTATTAATTAAGTCCACAGTTTACATAAGGGTTCACTGTTTGTGGTGACAGTCCTGTTTTTTGTTGTTTTTTTTTTTTAATTGTTCTAGTAATATATATACAACCTAAAATTTTCCTTTTAATCATATTCAAATATATATTATAGTGGAGTGATTTATATTCACAGTGTTGTGCTACTGTCATCACCATCCATTACCAAAACTTTTCCACCAACATAAACAAAAATTCAGTACTAATTAAGCACTAACTCCCCATTCTCTACCCCACCCACAGCCTCTAGTAACCTGTATTCTAGTTTCTATCTTTATAAATTTTCTGATTAGAATTATTTCATATCAGTGAGTTCATACAATATTTGCCCTTTTGTTTCTCACTCATTTCATTCAACATGTCTTCCAGTTTCCTCCATGTATCAAAATTTTATCCCTTTTAATAGCTGAATAATATTCCATCATATTACATACCATATTTTCTTTATCCGTTAATCTGTTAATGGATACTTAAGCTGATTCCATATTTTGGCAATTGTGAATAATGCTGCTATGAACGTTTGTGTGCAAATGTCTGTTTGAGTCCCTTCTTTCAATTGTTGGAGGTATATACCTAGAAATGTAATTCTATACTTAACATTCTGAGGAGCAACCAAAGATTTTTTCCACAGTGGCCACAACATTTTACATTTCAACCAACAAGGATGAGTGTTCCTATTTCTCTATATACTTCTATCATGGTGCCTCAATGGGTTTTGACTTGCATTTCCCTAATGCCTAACGATGTTGAGCATCTTTTCATGTGCTTATTGGCCATCTGTACATCTTCTTTGGAGAAGTGTCTATTCAAGTCTTTTTGCCCATTTTTAAATTGGGTTGTTTGTCTTTTTGTTGATGAGTTGTAGGATTCCTTTATATATGCTGGATATGAAACCTGCATCATATGTGTGGTTTCCAAATATTTTCTCTTATTCTGTAGGTTGTTTTTTTCCTTTCAAGACAAAGTCCTTTGAAGCACAAAAGATTTAAATGTGGTGAAGTTCCATTTATCTACTTTTTTCTGTTGTTCATGCTTTGGGCATAATGTATAAGAATCCATTGGCTTATACATGTTCTGAAGATGCTTCCCTTTTTCTTCTAAGACTTTTTAAGCTTTTGTTCTTATATTTAGATCTTTGATAAATTTTGAGACATCCAGTTTTAGAAGCAACATTTGTTGAAACAACTATTCTTTCCCAATAAGTAGACTCAGCATGCTTACAAAATTCAGCTGGCCATAGATGTGATTATTTCTGAACCCTCAATTCAATTCCATTGGTCTGTATGTCTGTCTTTATGCCAGTACCATGCTGCTGTTGTTTTTTTTTCTGTTAATTATAGTGTCTAGTTTGCATTAATTGTATTTTTCTCCCAATCCCAGCCTATTTTTAACACCTTGTAATGTTGACATTCATTTGTTCTCCCTCATGAAAAAACATATTCGTACATTTTATCACAATTGTTGAGCACCCTAGGTTTCACTGAGTTATACAGTGCCAGTCTTTATCTTTCCTCTTTCCTTCTGGTGTCCCATATGCTCCTAACATTCCTCTTTCAACCATACTCACAAACATCTTTGTTCAGTGTACTTATATTGCTGTGCTACTATCTCCCAAAAGTGTATGCCAGACCTCTCACTCCTCTCTTTTCCTATCTGTCTGTAGTGCTCCCTTTAGAGTTTCCTGTACAGCAGATATCTTGCTCACAAACTCTGTCATTGTCTGTTTGTCAGAGAATATTTTAAGCTCTCCCTCATATTTGAAGGACAGTTTTGCCAGATATAGGATTCTTGGTTGGTGGTTTTTCTCTTTCAGTATCTTAAATACATCACCCCACTTCCTTCTTGCCTCCATGGTTTCTATTGAGAACTCCACACATAGTCTTCTTATTAAGCTCCCATTGTATGTGATGGATTGCTTTTCTCTTGCTGCTTTCAGGATTCTATCTTTGTCTTTGACGTTTGATAATCTGATTATTAAGTGTCTTGGTGTAGGCCTATACAGAACTATTCTGTTTGGGGTACACTGCACTTCTTGGATATGTAATTTTATGCCTTTCATAAGAGATGGGAAATTTTCATTGATTATTTCCTCTATTATTGCTTCTGCCCCTTTTCCTTTCTTTTCTTCTTCTGGGACACCCATGATATATACATTCCTGCATTTCATGTTGTCATTCAATTTCCAGAGACATTGCTCATATTTTTCCATTCTTTTCTCTATCTGTTCTTTTGTGTGTAGGCTTTCCGGTGTCTTGTTCTCCAGTTCCTATTTTCTTCTGCCTGTTGAGATCTGCTGTTGTATGTCTCCATTGTGTCTTTAATCTCTTGTGTTGTGCCTTTCATTTCCATCAATTATGCCAGTTGTTTTTTTGAACTTTTGATTTCTACCTTATGTGCGTGCAGTGTTTTCATTATACACTTCATCTCTTTTGCCATATCTTCCCTAAACTGTTTGAATTGATTTAGCAATAGTTGTTTCAATTCCTGTATCTCAGTTGAAGTGTAAGTTTGTTCCTTAGACTGGGCCATAACTTCGTTTTTCTTCATGTAGGTTGTAGTTTTCTGTTGTCTAGGCATCTGGTTTCCTTGGTTACCCCAATCAGGTTTTCCCAGACCAGAACAGGCTCAGGTCTCAGAAGGAGGCAATAGTATCAGGTTTCCCTGAGGGTGTGTCTTAGAAGTTTGACACACCCTGTGAGGCCTCAAGCCACTGTGCTTTTCTGCCCAGCAGGTGGCACCTGTCAGCCTGTCACTCCCAACTGGTGTAAGGAGATGTGGCCCGTGGCTGTTTTCCCCCAGGCTCTGGGATCTGGTTCTGAATGGAAGGCGGGTAGTAGAGCTGGGCACTACCTCTTTCCTCTTAGGGAAGATAAACTCCATAGGGAGAGGTCATTTGCATTTGAATAGTCTCTCTGACTCTGCTGTATCCTCCCTTGTCTGGGTCAGAGTGCTGGGAACAGAAAATGGCTGAGGCTTTCTCCACTGTGCCAAAAAAGGGACAGAAAGCCCCTCTTCAAGGCCAGTCTATGGCCACCTTCCATTACACCCATCGGCCAGAGATAGCACCTGGCCCTCTGAACTCCCCCTCCCTCCCAGAGAGGTCGTCCGGCTCTCCAAGTTCAGTTGTGACTAAAAGCCTCTGTCTGCTTGTTGGGGGTTCATAGCTTGTATTGAACAGTCAACATTTGTTAATTAAAACCTCAGTTGGAGCTGGGCTGAGGTATATTCGCTTGTTCAGGGAGTGCTGCTCTCTATCACAGCAAGACTTTGCAGTTCAGTGGAGGTAGGGGGCTCTTGGCTTGGGCTCGCAGTTTTTACTTACAGATTTTATGCTGTGATCTCCAGCATTCCTCCCAATCCAGGTTGGTGTATGATGTGTGGACAGTCATGGTTGTCCCCCAGCAGTTATTCCAGATTATTTACTCATTGTTCCTGGTTGTTTATCAGTTGTTCCAGGGGGACTAACTAACTTCCACTCCTCTCTGTGCCACCATCTTCTTCCTTCCTCTGTAAGCTTTTAAAAACACCTGAACCTGTTACTCTCAAAGCCAGAACCTCATTTGCAGACACTTCAGATCCCTGGCCCCTCTCAGTCTTATCATCCTTTACTGCTGAGGTCCTTGGCCTGCGTGGCCACCACAGCAACACCAATTCAACAGTTTCACCATCAACATGCTGTTTTGATTACTGTAGCTTTGTAATAAGTCTTAAAATCAGGAAGTGCAAGTCCTCCAACTCCATCCTTCTTTTTCAAGGTATTTTTGGCTATTTGGGCCCCCTTGCCCTTCTATATAAATTTGATGATTGGCTATCCATTTATTCAAGGAAAGCTTTTGTAATTTTAGTTCAGATTGTGTTGAATAGGTAAATCACTTTGGGTAGAATTGACATCTTAATGTTATTTAATCTTCCAACCCATGGAAATAGAAGTACATCCATTTATAGATGCCATCTTTGATTTCATTTAGTAATGTTTTGTAGTTTTCTGTGTACAAATCCTTTACATCGTTGGTAAAATTTATTCCTAGATAATTGATTCTTTTATTTGCTATTGTAAAAAGACGTTTTTCTTGATTTCCCCTTCAGACTGACCATTATTAATGTTTAAAAACACTACTGATTATTGCATGTTGATTTTGTACCCCATCACTTTATTTATTTTATTAGCTCTAGTATATCTGTTATGGATTTTTCAAGATGTTCTTTTTATAGCATTATGTTTTCTGTAAATAGGGTAAGTTTCTCATCTTCCCTTCCAGTTTGGATGCCTTCTATTTCTTTTTCTTGCCTAATTGCTTTGGTCATAACTGTCAGTACAATGTTGAATAACAATGGTGACAGTGGGCATTCTTGTCTTGCTCTTGATCTTAGAGGGAAAGCTTTCAGTCTTTCACCATTGAGAATGATGTTAGCAGCAGGTTTTTCATATATGCCCTTTATCATGTCAAGGAATTTTCCCTCTATATCTAGTTTCTAAATATTTTTATCAAGGATGGGTGCTGGATATTTCTGAATGCCATTTCTGCATCAATTGAGATAATCGTGTGTTTTTTTTCCTTTGTTCTATTAATGTGATGTATTACATTAATTGATTTTCTTATTTTGAGCCACCCTACCACAACTGGGATAAATCCCACTTATCATGATGTATAAATCTTTAACAGGCTGTTTGATTCAGTTTGCTAGTATTTTGATAAGGATTATACATTCATAATCATAAGGAATACTGGCCTTCTTTTCTTTTTTGTTATTTTTATCTGGCTTTGGTATTAGGGTGAGATTAGCTTCATAGAATGAGTTAGGAATATTCCCTTTATCTTCAATTTTTAGAATTTGATAGGTGTTAATTTTTCTTGGAATATTTGGTAAAATTCACCAGGGAAGCCATCTGGTCTTGGGCTTTTTGTTGTCGTTGGAGGTTTTGGATAATTGATTCAATCCATTTACTTGTTATTGGTCTGTTGAGATCTTCTATTTCTTCTTGAGTCAGGGTAGTTAGTTTGTGTGTTTCTAGGAATTTGTCCATTTCATCTAGGTTATATAATCTATTGGTATATAGTTGTTCACAGTATACTTATTTAATCTTTTCTATTACTGTGTGGTCAGTAGTAATGTTCCACTTTCATTTCTGATTTCAGTTATTTGTATCTTCTCTCTTTTCCTTTGTCAGTCTACTAAAGGCTAGTTGATTTTATTTCTCTTTAAAAGAACCTACTTTTGGATTCATTGACTCCCTCTATTGTTTTCTTATTCTCTATTTCATTTCTGTCCACTCTAATCTTTGTTATGTCCTTCCTTCTGCTCACTCAGGCTTATCTTCTTTTTCTAGATGCTCCAGTTGTGAGGTTAGGTCTCTGATTTTAGGACTTTCTTCTGTTTTAATGTAAGTATTTAGAGCTACAAAATCTCTTTTCAGTACTGCCTTTGCAGCAGCTTCAAAATTTTGATATGTTATGCTTTCATCTTCATTTGCCTCAAGATATTTCCTAATTTCCCTTATGATCTCTTCTTGGACCTATTGGCTGTTTAAGAGTGTGTTGTTTAATATTCACAAATGTGTGAATTTTCCAATTCTCCCTCTGTTACTGATTTCTAGCTTCATTCCATTGTGGTCATGAAAAATGCATTAAATGACTTTAATATTTTTAAATTTCTGGAGACTTGTTTTGTGACCTTAAATAAGGTTATCCAAGAGAATGACCTATGGGCACTAGAGAATAATTTGTTCTATATATGTCTGTTAGGTCTCCTTGGTTTATAGTATTTTTGGCATCTTCTTTTTCTCTCTTGAGCTTCTGTCTATATTTTTATCCATTATTGAATTGTTTTATTGAAAACTTCTACTTTTAATGTAGGATCATCTATTTCTCCCTTCAAATCTCATTAATTTTGGACCTCTGCCGTTAGGTGATATGCATTTATAATTGTTTTGTGTTCCTGTTGAATTGACACGTTTATCAGTAAATGGTGGCCTATTTTGTCAATTCTACTCAAAGCAATTTACAAATTCATCCCAATCTCAATCAAAATCCCAACAACTTTTTGGCAGAAATGGAAAAGTCAGTTATCAAACTCAAATGGAAGGGTAAGTTGCTCCAAATAGCCAAAGCTATCTTGAAAAGAATGAATTTAGAGGACTCACACTTCCTCACCTTAAATCTTATTACAAAGCCAAGGTATTTCTTTTTGACAGAAAGAAAGATATATAGACAAATAGAATTGAATTGAGAATTCAGAAATAAACCCTCACATCTATGGCCAGCTGAATTTTGACAAGGTGCCAAGTCCACTTACTGGGAAATCATAGTCTCTTCAACAAATGGTGCTGGTAAAACTGGATGTCTTTATACAAAAGAAATAAAGTGGACCCCTACCTCATACCTTATACAAAAATCAACTCAAAGTTTACCAGAGATTTAAATATAAGAACCAGAACTATAAAACTCATGGAAGAAAACATAGGGAAGCGTCTTCTGGTACTTGTGCTAGGCAATAGTTTCTTTGACTTTATACCAAATGCATAATCAACAATAAAAAAATAGATAAATGGAGCCTCATCAAAATTAAAAATGTTCATGCATCAAAAGACTTTCAGTTTTAATGTATTGGAATAGCTAGAAGGAAACACCTGAAACTATTGAACTGCAACCAGGAAGCCTTGATTCTTAAAGATGATTGTTTAGCCATATAGATTACATGGTGTGACTGTGTGATTGTGAAAACCCTGTGGCTCACATTCCCTTTATCCAGTGTATGGACTGAGTAGAAAATTAGGGACAAAAATTAAATGAATAATAGGGGTGGATGGGATGTTTTGGGTGTCCATTTTACTTTTATTTTTATTCTTATTCTTATTTTTTTTTGGAGTAATGAAGATGTTCAAAATTGATTGTGGTGATGAATACACAACTATATGATGGTATTGTGGACAATTGATTGTACACTGTGGATGAGTGTATGCCATGTGAATATATCTCAATAAAACTGAATTTTAAAAAGAAATCTTATCATGAATGTAAAAAAAAAAGCCTATATAATGGGAGAAAATATTTGGAAACCACATATCCAGTAAGGTTTTAATATCCAGATTATATAAAGAAATCTTACAATTAAATAACAAAAAAGACAGAGAACCCAATTTAAAAATGGACAAAAGACTTGTATAGTCATTTCTCCAAAGAAGATATACAAATGGCAAAAATGCACATGTAAAGATGCGTAACACCTTTAGCCATTATGGAAATGCAAATCAAAACCACAATGAAATACAATTTCATACCCGGTAGAATCACTACTGTTTAAAAAAAAAACAGAAAGTTACATGTGTTGGAGAGGATGTGGAGAAATAGAAATACTCATTCATTGTTGGTGGAAATATACAATGTTGCAGCCACTGTGGAAAACAGTTTGGTGCTTCCTCAGAAAGTTATGTATAGAATTACCATATGATCCAGCAGTTCCACTTCTAGGTATATACTCAAAAGAATTGAAAAGAGAGACTCCAACAGTTATATACACACTGATGCTCATAGAGCCATTATTCATAATTGCCAAAAAAATGGAAGTAACCCAGATGTCCATCAACTGAAGAATGGATAAGCAAAATGTAGTACATCCATATGATGGAATATTATTCAACTGTAAAAAGGAATGAAGTTCTGAAACATGCAAAAACAGGGATGAACCTTTAAGTA
This sequence comes from Choloepus didactylus, assembly GCF_015220235.1. Taxonomy (NCBI): domain Eukaryota; kingdom Metazoa; phylum Chordata; class Mammalia; order Pilosa; family Megalonychidae; genus Choloepus; species Choloepus didactylus. Next base: position 29,121,052 of record NC_051326.1, on the reverse strand, counting down.
TCATATTGAGTAAAATAAGCAGACATAAAAGGACAAATATTGTACAATCTTACTCAAAAGAAATAATTAGAATAAACAAATTCATAGAGCCAGAAACTTGAATATAGGTTACCAGGGTCAGGATGGGAGTAGGGAATGGGGAGTTAGTGCTTAAATTGTGCAGAGGTTCTATTTGGGGTAATGGAAAAGTTTTGGTAATGAATGGTGGTGATGATAGTACAACACTATGAACATAATCAACAGCAATGACATATATATTTGAATGTGGTTAAAAGGAAAAATTTTAGGTTGTATATATGCTACTAGAATTAAGAAAAAACAACCATAGGACTGTATAACACAAAACACAAACCCTAATATAAACCAAGGAGTATAGTTAACAATACAATTCTAATAATATTCTTTCACTGTAACAAATGTACCATAATAATGCCTGGTGTTAATAATAGGGGGGTATATGGGAACTCTGTATTTCCTGAATGATTTTTTGTAAACCTACAACATCTCTAACAATAAAAAAAAAAGAAGTCATGGATGGAAGATTATGCAGCATACAACATATGGACTGGAGGCTTTTAAGTAGTGAGGTTCCACTGCATTAAATTATACCAATTTTCTGAAAATAACCCTAAAACCTTTCTTGTAGCTCAAGTATCTCCAGCAGCAAATGGTGTGATTAGCCAAACCATTCAGGAGAGGCAATTTAGTACTAAAAACATGCCTGCCAGAAGTTAGAGGCTTCACAGGTTTGGAAACAACTCCTTCCTTAAGGCATAGATTTTATGGGGGAAAAATTAAGAAAATGTTACAAATTTGAAAAGATTAACCTCTTCTTTTTTTAAGCCACCAGAATAAGCCTACTGATATAATGTAAAGTCCAGTCCAAATTGATGGGATCTATACGCTAGGTCAGCCATCCAAAGTTAGGACCAGGCAGTGAGGACCTTGCTAGAAGTGCAGGAGGACATATAGATACAAATTAGGCTGGACCCAGAAAGAACTCAGGAGCCCACAATGTGTCTTGAATCTCTTTAAGCAGATATGGCAGGACCCATAATTGTAAGCCAGCTATTCACCAGAAATCCCCAGAGCCACAGCTTCTTAAACTTGAATGATCATCAGACTCTTCTAGGATACTTTTCAAAAATACAGATTCTTCAGACCTGATCTGGCAAATTTTGACTGAGTAGGTCTGTGGTGGGGTTATGGAATCTATATATTTATAAATTTCTACAGGTGATACGATGACCAGCCAGGATTGAGAACATACTGCCTTATGCTATTCTACCCCAGATTTATTCTTTGGACTTAAATATTTTTGGTTTCCTCTCTCCTGATGCCTGGCAGACCTCCATAAGCATACATTTTCCTGGAAGTTTCCATCCCAAACTCTATTTTTCAGGCCTTGAACAAGGCCAAGGGGCACCGGCTTTCATTTTTTCCTATGTCCCAAGAAGGAGCATGAGCTGTAACTAGGTGGACTATCTAGAAAGCTGTCGTGAAACAAAGCTAAACCAAGAGCTATAGGAAGAGTGGATGAGATTTCAGGTAGCCAAGCAGGAACAAAAAAGTCACGCCTACTTGAAGGAAGAGGTACAGCACTCAATCCCCAGGAAGGCAGAAATGAGTTCTACAGAGAATGAAGAAAATAAACAAACAATAAATAAAAGCAGAGCCATGCAGCTGCAGAAAATGGGATTAAGATACAAAGAAGATTTTGAATAGCTAAATCAGCTTTTTGGTTCTCAATCAAAAGAGTTTAATTTAAAAGAATCAAACCCTTCTGATTTGCTCAGGCAGCTCCTCCTACCCTCCTGTTCTCCTACCCTGCTACTGGCCAACTCTCATGGCATTGAACTCTTCACCCAGCTGCCTCAAGAGCATGCTGGTACAACCTCCTGAGTGCCAAAGAGTGTGAGGCAGGCAGGCTCTCTCTTCCACCCTGACTCCTTATATTCCATACACAGCTTTGTGAATACATCAGATTTTATTGAAGGGTTGGAGAAATTAAAGGGAATTACAAGATATAGGAGAAAAACAGTCAAAACTATATTTTTCTCTTAGACTAAGGCAAAGCAACAAAAATATATAACCCTGCATTGAGTAGGCTCTGTAGGTGTTCACCCCACTGCCTAAGCTTGATCTACAGTTAGTATGAAAGAGGGCATTATTAATAAGGCTCTGGATAACAGGTGTAAATAGGAAATCTCCTGAGCACCTGGCGTATATGGCCACCGTATTAATTTTCCTTATGTTCGTGTTTGTCTATCAAATTGACTATTTCTTCTAAATTCTGCTATTGCCTCTCCACCTACATTTTGGGAATCCCATCTCAACTATAACACATGTTCCTCCTTGAAGAAGTAATTCTTCCCAGCCTTAATTATACTTGGATATTCTTGGGTGGTAAATCAGGGATAAAGTGGTGGTCTGGATCTCCAACTCATCCTATATAAGGGTTCAGGGAATGGAGTCACATTCCCAATCCAATTCCTTTCAAAATCTTCTCACCCAGAAATTTACAGATATATCCCTTTTTTTCTCCTGATTATTCAGCAGATAACTGTTCACTCAAACACACACACACACACACACACACACACACACACACACACACACACACAACCCTCCTGAAGAACAAACATCAAATATCACAGACTATGGAAACTAAACCCATATGAAAGGAAAAATGATAACTGTTTTTACACAATGATGATTTAGAGCAGGGTTTATCTACCTCAACACTATTGACATTTTGGGTTGGATGATTCTTTGCCTTCAGGGGCTGTACTGAGTAGAACGTTTAGCAGCATTTCTGGCCTGTACCTACCGGACGCCAGTACCACTGCCCCTCTCCAGTTGTGACAACCAAAAATGCCACCAGACATTGTTAAATGTCCTCTGGTGGGAAAAATTGCCCCGAGTTGAAAGCTACTGCTCTATAGAATTAAGACCTTACATTAATATGAATAATAGTTTTAATTATTTTCCTTCATTCCCTGGTTTTCACAATTTTCCCCCTCAGGCTTGAAAATAAGAAATAAAACTAATAAAGAGCCATAAGTCTGCTAATGGATATTCTCTTAGTTGCACAAAGGCACATTGAAACTATTGAAATCACCGCTTGTAAGGACTTCAGTAAATTCTTAGCCAGTGGCTGTCCTCCTTCCTGGTCTGTCTGGGTGGAAGACATTAGAGGATGGTTTCATTCTTTCTGTTACCTGTTCTCCTTGCAGAGGCAGTATATAACTTCAGCATGACCATATCAGGTTGAGAAAGTTATTAGGGACTAAGATGGATGGAAGGAATTTTCTGGAAGGTAAATTTTAGCACCATGTCCTACCAGAACTCAGATAGGTGAAACTCCAGTGTCTGGTGGGGCCACACTGCCTATTCAGGTAGTTCATGAGAGAAAAGAAAATTCTTTCTCTACTAGGTGCTTTACCTCTGCTAGAGGGATGGCCTCTGGTTGACTTAAAACCAATCAGAAAATCATATCTCCTGCTGTCTAGGGTTTGTTTGAGGAATAGTCATAATATCCAACAGACTAAAGAAAAGGATGAATCCCAGGATTTGCTTGGGATATGCCATAGAAGACCCCTCTCTTCCCTTGGATAGTGTATGAAGCTTTGCATCTGGAACTACTGCAGCTGCCTGGTTACCATGGGATGAGGCATTAGCACAGATACATGGAGCCTGAGGAGGGTAAAGGTAGGGTAAAGAAGGAGTAAACAGGTCTTCAGTACATGGTTTGAGTATCCAGATTAAGTCTTTCTGAAATCAGACCCACACTGTACTTTTCAGTTAGATACTAATGCATTACCTTTAATGCATAAGTCTGGGTGAGCTGGATTTTCTGTTACTTGTGACCAAAAAAGTTCTAACTTAAAGTCAAGGTAAAATAAATTCTATCTCTAAGCCCTGCAATTTTATTTGTAAGGGATATTCCCTGCCAGCACAATTTGAACAATTTTCCTCAAAATTATAAAGTAAGAGAGATCGCCTTTTATTAAAGACCTCTTACTAAACTTTATTTTCAGGAGAGTACCCATTATGTTTCTCTTGAGGTAAAATGATCAAGGTAGACAAGAAAGAACAGTGAACTTTCAGTCAAACTATTTGGAATTTAATTTTGACAACAATTTAGTTCTCATGTAGTTTCTTTAATTACCACCTTAATTATCTGTAACACATATAAAATCTATAGAGCAATGCCCATGTCATACACTCACAAAGATAGGAAATGTATGCAAATTCTTTGAAAATTAAGAATAAGATACAAATAGGCAGGTGTCCAGTGGGTTTTAAGAATAAGAAACAACTTGGTTCAAAAGCTTAGGCAAGAGAAAATAACTTTCATATATTGGATTTCTGTGGCCATTGTACATAATCCATTTGAAGGTAAGGCCAGTGCTGAAGTCCTTTTCACTCAATCATTCACTCATCAACTGAATGAGGAATGGTACTAACCCAGAGCTATAGCAGAGATTAAAAATCCTCACAAGGAACTCAAGATACAAGTACAGAAAGAGATAGGTAAACATAGGGTACGCTTTTGAAGTACATTGTTTATTCAGTAATATTTTACACTAAAAATGTTTGAAATTCCCAAATGACATGCTAAGAATCCTGTTGGGGTGGTTAAGGAAGGAAGCTGTGGCTTTGCTTCATTATCACCAGCTGTAAAATACATTCTTGGTGGGAATTAAGAATTCAGACCAACACCAGCAACTGGAAGCCAACAAGCCTTCCTTGTGTCCTCATCAGAAGAGCCAACACTGAGAGAGGAACGCAGCTCTGCAGTGCCCTTCCTTATATATTGCTGCCACCTAGTGACCAAATATTTCTGTGAAACACCCAAGAAAAGGCTCTATGCACCCCCAACTTGTTTAATACGAATGTGTGTTGTATCCACCAAGCAAGGAAGCATAGAAATGCCCAATAAGAATTTGATGAATTAATAAAGTTTATTGAACAATTGTTTCATACTCATTATATGTCTGGGTGCTATGGAAGTCGCAAAAACCCTATTTCTAAAGAAGCATGAAATCTATTCAAGGGAAAAGTGTATCACAAAATTAAAAATAGTACATTATAGTATGAGTGAGGCAAAGAATTCGTATACTTCTGCTCCTGCTTTGGTACTTTCGATATCAGCACAAACAGGAACAGCTGCCATTTGGGGGGTGTCTTTATTGTGCCAGGCACTGAACTTGAGAGTTTAAATAAATTGCATCTATAATCCTCACACCCTACCTTTAATAAAGACATTATTATAAACATTTAACTATGATGAAACTGAGTCTTAGTGAAGTTAAGAATTTTGCTCAAAATCTCACAATTAGTGAATTATATAGACATGAAGTGAACCCAAGCTGCTGACCCCAAATTCAGTATTTTTTGTACAGATAAAAAAGGAAATGTTTTTTTTTAAACAACAACAAATAGTTTGCAAACCATATGGGCATTATTGCCTTCAAAATATTCACCACTGAATATTTTGTATACAGCATATAGTTGGGTCATGCTTCTATATCCAGTCTGCCAATGTTTGCCTTTTGACTGGAGTTTAATCCATTATATTTAAAGCCACTCCTGATAATGCCAGACTTTCTTCTGCCATTTTGTGACCTTCTTTTAGTATTCTAAAGATATTCTACCATTGGCCTAGTTAATTTCTAGGAATATTTTGGAATAATTTTTAGAACCAGTTTAGAAGGCAAACCTGTCTCACTACATTTAATGATGTCTACTTGATTTTAATTTTTAAAAATATGCTGAGTTTCATGCACTTTATTTTCCAGAAAAAGAGTATGAATGAGAATGATCGGGACCCAGAAATTGATGCCAAAAATATACCGACAAAATCTTTGACATTTTCAACAAGTTTCTCCCAAACTGCTCCAAAACAACTAAGAAAAACAGAAAACAAAGAGAACCTATCTCTTAGAAATAAAAATGATTGTATCTTAAATAACTTTTAAGACAAAGATGAAATAAAACAAAATTTACATTATCCAAAAAAATAATAATTTGACATTGTTATATATGAAAGCCTAAGGATTACAGCTAAAGTAAAGCCCAGAGGAAAAAAAACTGTAGTCTTATAAGAGAAAAATAAGAATGAAATTAAATGAATTAATCATTCAAAATAAGAAGTACAAAAGGAAAATCAAAATCAATTAAAGGAAAATAAGAAGTGAAATTGATAGATAAAAGCAAAAATAATAAATTAGAAAACAAAGTCAATACATTTAAACAAAGGTAGTTCAATAACAAAAAAAATAACCGTATAAATCTGGTCAAGAAAAAATGTGAGAATGCACAACTACTCAAAACAAGAATTGAAAAGATGGAAAATGACCACAGAAATAGAGAAAATTAAAGATACATGGAAGGCAACTTTAGTTTCTGTACAAATAAATTGAAAAATATGAATGATACAGAAAATATTTTTAAAAGAATAGGAGGATTATGGGAAGATGGCAGAGAAGGAAGCTCCATGAATCAGTCCCTCCACCAGAACAACTATTAAACAGGCAGCAATTGTCTCTATCAACTATTTCCAAACTTCAGAGTCCAGTAGAACACTGTACAGCATCCAGGGAAGAGCAGCAGGAAGAGGCTGGCAAATTATGGTAAAACCAAAAAATTGCTCTTCACCTATGGTAGTTACTTGTACCCATCTCCCAGTCTCATGATGGGCCTCAGTGGGATCCAATCCCTAGCATAGCTTGCTAGTATCAGAAAGGGACATAAAAATCCATATTCCAGGATCCGGGGTGGGCTCAGTTGATCACTGATCTTGGCTTTTGATTGGTGACTTTGGATGGCTGGGGTCCAGTTCCAAGAACATCCATTGGTCCAACCCACACAGGACAAGGGCAGAGGAGGAGATTTAAAGACCCTATGCTTCCTCAGAGCTCCGGAAGGCAGTTGAAGGGCTGCATTTGCTGGGCAGTTCAAGAGAGTGCACTTTGGGGAGCTGTGGAAGAAGACCCTCATATACTTCCTGGCCCCTCCTTCATGCCCTCTTCAGGGGAGTGTGGAGGCAGCCTGCACTCTCTTTGTGGGTCCCTGGCCTTGTTCTGGTTGAGAATGATTAGCTTTGGAAACTCCTTTCCTGCCTGGCCCTCTCCCAGAATTTGCCCTCCAGGCAAAAGCTCCTTGAGATAAGGAAAGTGGTGTAAGAAACAAGTGAGGTGGGTGGCCTGAGGCAAAGGCTTAACAGCTTTAAATCCAGCCCTGGCACCCAGGAGAGGATGATTGTCTGTCTCTTGGGAGGAAGAAGGGGCATTCAAACTTCTGTAAAGAGGGGAAATCCCAAGCAACTAGCAAGTGCAAGGCTAAGACAAGACACAGCCCAGGTAAGACAAGGAGTACCCAGTATTTTGAATTCACTTGGATGGACCTACCTGATAGGAGGGCTGACACTCAAGAAACTCACTCTCATATCACTAGCTGGTTACAAAATTAAGAAACAGAAATATCAGGGAATAATCCCAGTGGTAGCATTTTAAAATATTAAAATGTACTGTGTTCAACAAAAACCTACAAGACAAATAAAGATCCAGGAAATGAAAGCCCATCCAAAGGAAGAGGGAAAAAAATCCAGAAAACACCAGGAAAGAAGACCAGAATGTGGACATACAGGACAAAGACTTAAAAAATGATCTTTAAATGCTCATGGATATGAAGGAAATACAGAGAAAGAACTAAAGGATATCAGGGAGACAGTGAATAGGCAATATGAGGATCTCAGTAAAGAGATAGAAACTTTTAAAAGGAACCAAACAGAATTACTGGAGTGGATGATCACAATGACTGAAATAAAAAATTCCCAGGAGCATTTCAACAGTAGATTGGCATGGGCAGAAGAAAGAATATGCAAACTTGAAGACAAGACAATTGAAATAAATCAGGCAGAGAAGCAGAAAGAAAAGAATTATAAAAAGTGTAAATAGCCTAAATCTCCTCTGAGACATCATCAAGCATAACAATATATGCATTATGGGAGTCCAGAAAGAAAAGAAAGCGAGAAAGGGGAAGAAGGAATATTCAAAGAAATAATGACATAGAATTTGCCACACTTTGCAAGGGATGTGAATATGCACACCCAAGAAGCACAGAAACAGGATAAACATGAAGAAAAATACACCCTGTCATATATTAATCATACTGTCAAATGCAAAGGACAAGGAGAGAGTTCTGAAAGTTGCAAGAGAAAAAACAATGTGTTATGTACATATACATGTCATATTGAGTGGTGATTTCTCATCAGAAAGCATGCAGGCAAGAAGGCAGTGGGTTGAAGTACTTTAAGAACTGAAAGAAAAACTGCCAACCAAGTATTTTATATCTGGCAAGACTTTCTTTCAAAAATGAGGGAGCATTAAGACATCCCCAGATAAACAAAAGTTGATGAAGTTCATCACCACTAAAGGGAGTTCTTCAAACTGAAAGGAAAGGACACTAGACAGAGGTTCAAAATGGCATAAAGAAATAAAGACCAGAGGTAAAGGTAACCATTTGGTAATTATAAATTCCAGGATATTGTAGTGTATTGTTTGGTATGTAACTCCACTTCTTACTTTCTACAGGTGCTAAAATGTAAATACTTAAAGAGTAATGATAAATCTATGATTTTGGACATACAATGTGCAAAGATATACATGGTAACAAGTACAAAAAAAGTGGGGGATGGAGGGATATAGGAAAAGTATATGTGTGTGCTATCAAAATCAAGTTGGTAGCAAACCAAACGTGATTATTATATATTTAAGATGTTAAATTTTAACCACATGGAAACTACCAGGAAAGATATGTGGAAAATATATCCATATAGAAAATAGAAGGCAATTAATATGGTACAACACACATACAAAAAAACAAATAAATATAAAAATAGGCATGTACAGAAGACTTGGGGAACAAAAAATGTAAAAGATTCACAAAGATTAAATGCAAAATGGCAGAAGAAGGTCCTGCATTATCAGGAGTGGCTTTAAATGTAAATGGAGTAAACTCCAGTCAAAAGGCAGAGATTGGCAGACTGGATATAAAAGCATGACCCAACTATATGCTGTTTACGAGAGCCTCACTTTAAATTCAAAGATAAAAGAAGGTTGAAAGTGAAAGGATAGAAAAAATACACCATGGAAGTAGTAAACAAAAGAAAGCTAGGGTAGCTGCACTACTATCAGATAAAATAGACTTTGAGTAAAAAAACAGATATGAGGGACAAAGACAGTCATTATATACTAAGAAATCGGTCAATCCAACAAGAAGATGTAGCAATTATAAATATATTTGTACCTAATAGAGTCCCAAAATATATGAAGCAAATATGAAAGATTTGAAAGGAGAAATTGATGGTTCTCCATTATTAGTAGGAGACTTTCAACAAAGGATAGAACGTCTAGTCAGAAGACCATTTTGGAAATACAAAACTTCAATGATACTCCAAATTAATTAGACCTAACAAAGATATAGAAAACTTCACCCCAAAACAACTGAACACACATTCTTCTCAAGTGCACATGGATAATTCTCCAAGATATGATAATTCACCACATGTAGGTCACAAAACAAATCTCAAAAAATAAAAATAAAAATTGAAATCATACACTGTATATCTTTTCTGCCCACAATGGAATGAATCTAGAAATCAGTAAGAGAGGGTGAAATGGAAAATTCACAAATATGTGGCAATTATTGTACTCTTAAACAACTAATGGGTTAAAAATGAAATCACAAGGGGAATTAGGAAAATCTTGAGGCAAAAGAAAATGAAAATACAACATAGCAACACTTATGGGATCCCGCAACAGCAGTGCTGAGAAGGAAATTTATTGCTGTAAATGCTTACATTAAAAAAAGAAGACAAATTTCAAATCAGAGATCTAATCTCAAAACCGGAAGAACTACAAAAAATGAGATCAAACTAAACCCAAAGCAAGTAGAAGAAAGGAAATAATAAAGGTTTGAGTAGAGATAAATGAAATAGACAATTAAAAAAAACACAACAGAATCAACAAAAATAAAAGTTGCTTCTTTGACAAGATCAATAAAATTGATAAACCATTAGCTAGACTGACAAAAATAAAAAATACAGGGGACACAAACAGTGAAAATCAGAAATGAAAAGGGAGACACAAACGTGACTCCACTGAAATAAAAAGGACTATTAAAGGATATATGAACTATATACCCACAAATTTAAAAACTTAAATGAAATGGGTACCTTCCTAGACACTCACAAACTACCTACATAGCCTCAAGAAGAAATGGAAGATCTCAACAAGCAAATTAGTAAATAGACCAGATTCTTAATCAAAAACCTCCCAACAAAGAATAGCCAGAACCAGATGGCTTCACAGGGAATTTTACTAAATATCTAAAGAAGAATTAAAACTAATCCTGCTCAAACTCTTCCAAAAATTTGAAGAGGAAGGAACACTCCATAATTCATTCTATGAGGCCAAAATCACCCTCACATCAAAGCCGGTTAAAGATACTAAAAAAAGAGAAAAGAAAAAAAAAATTACAGACCATTATCTCTTAAGAATATAGATGGAAAAATCCTCAACAGAATACTAGAAAATTGAATCCACAACACATTAAAAGAATTATACACCAGGATCAATCCCAATTGATCTCAGTAATGCAAGGGTAGTTCAACATAAGAAAATCAATTAATGTAATATACCACATTAACAGAATGAAAAAGCCACATGATCATCTTCTCTGGGACAGAAAAAGGCATTTGAAAAAATCCTGCACCCTTTCTTGATAAGAACACTTAGAAAACTAGAAGTAGAAGGAAAATTCTTCAACATAATAAAGGGCATATGTGAAGAAAACACAGCTAACAACATACATCATAGTAAAAGACTAAAAGCTTTCCCTCTCAAATCAAGAACAAGGCTAGGATGCCCACTGTCACCACTGTCATTCAACATTTTACTGGAAACTCGCCAGAGCAATTAGGCAAGCAAAAGAAATAAAAGGCATCACAATTGGAAAGGAAAAGTAAAATGTTCCCTATTTGCAGATGACATGATCCTACATAAAGAAAAGTCTTGAAAAATCCACAACAAATTTGAATAAATGAATTAAGCAAAGTGACAGGGTACAAGAACAACATACACAGTACTGTTTCTATACATTTGCCATAAATAATCAGAATACAGAATCAAGAAAAAATTCCATTTACAACAGCAACTAAAAGAATAAAATATCTAGGAATAAACCTAACCAAGGGTGTAAAGGACTTACACACAGAAAACTGTATAAATGTTAGGGCATTCTGTGATAATGAATAGGAAGACTAAATATTGTTAAGATGTCAATCCTATCCAAAGTGATTTACAAATTCAGTACAAGCCCAATCAAAATTCCAACAACCTTCTTTGAAGAAATGGAAAAGTCAATCATAGAATTTCTATGGAAGTGTAAGTAGCCCTTAAAAGCCAAAAACATCTTGAAATACAAGAATAAAGTAGGAAGACTCACACTTCCTGGTCTCAAAACTTAGTACAAAACCAGTCATCAAAACAGCATGGTACTGGCACAAGGACCAACATATAGACCAATGGAATCAAATTGAGAGCTCAGAAATCAACCCTTACATTTATGGCCAACTGATTTTCAACAAAGGGGCAAAGACAACTGAATTGGGAAAGAATCATCTCTTCAACAAATGGTGCAGGGAAAACTGGATCTCTATTTGCCAAAAAAAAAAAAAAAAAAAAAAAGGAGAATCCCTTATACACAAAAATCAACCTAAAATGGGTGAAAGACTTAAATATAAGAGCCAGATCTATCAAACTCCTAGAAGAAACATAGGAAGATGGTGGTTTGAAGCTGTATGTACCCCAGAAAAACATGTTCTTAAATCTAATCCATTCCTCGGGTATAATTGCATTGTAATTAGGACCTTTTGGTGAATTTACTTCAGTTAGGGTGTGCCCCACCTCATTTGGGATGGATCTTAATCCTATTCCTGGGATCAATTATAAATGGAATAAATTCAGGCTAAAAGAGAGGAAGCCATAGAAGCAAGATGCTGAAATTAGTAAAACCATAAGAGAAGAGACAAGCAGATGCCACCATGTGCTTTGCCATGTGACAGAGAAGCCAAGGATTGTTTGCAGTCAGTCTTGAGGATGAAAGCACTTCTTTGATGATGCCTTGATCTGGAGATTTTTATGACTTCAAAACAGTAGGCTACTAAATTCCCATTGTGTAAGCCAACCCATTTCACAGTATTTGCTTGGGGGAGCCTAGGAAACTAAAACAGGAAGCATATTCATGGCTTTATGTTAGTCAATGGTTTCTTAGACTACACCTAAAGCACAAGCAATGAAGACTTCAAAAAAATTAAAAACTTTTGTTCCTGAAAGGAATGTCTCATGAAAGTAAAATGAAAACGGCAACCGGCATAATGGTAGAAAATATTTGGAAATCACATGTCCAATAAAGGTTTAATATCCAGAATATATAGAGTAATCCTTCAATTTAACAACAAAAAGACAAAGAATCCAATTAAAATGGGAAAACTTGTTTAGACATCTCTCCAAAGAAGATATACAAATAGCCAAAAAAGCACATAAAAAGGTATTCAATATCACTAGCTATCAGGGAAAAATGCAAATCAAAACCACAATGAGATACCATTTCACATCAATTAGCATGGCTGCTATTTTAAAAAAAAAATGGAAAATTACAAGTGTTGGAGAGGATGCAGAGAAAAATGAACACTCATTCATTACTGGTGGTGATGTAAAATGGTGCTGCCACTGTGGAATCAGTTTGGTGATTCCTTGGAAAGCTAAGTGTAGAACTATGATATGACCTGGCAAACCTACTACTAGGTATATACTCAAAAGAATTGAAAGCAGGGACTCAAACAGATACTTGCACACTGATGTTCATAGTGGCACAATTCATAATTGCCAAAAGATGGAAGCAACTCAAGTGTCCATCAACTGATGAGTGGATAAATAATATGTAGTATGTATACTCAATGGAATACCATTGAGACAAAAAAGGAATGAAGTTCCGATACATATGACAACATGTGTAAATTTGGAAGACATCATGTTGAGTGAAATAAGCCAGAGACAAAAGGACACATATTGTATGATCTCACTGATTTGAAATAATTAGAATAAACAAACTCAATAGAGTCAGAATCTTGAATATAGGTTACCAGGGGATGGGGTGGGGATAGGGAATGGGAAGTTAAGGCTTAAAATATACAGTGTTCCTATCTGGAAAGATGAAATGTTTTGGTAATGGATGGTGGTAATAGTAACATAACATTGTGAACATAATTAACAGCACAGAAATATATATATCTGAATGTGTTTAAAAGGATAAATGTTAGATTGTATATACCAGTATCAGACTAAAATTTTTTTAAAAATCCATGGAACTACACTACACAAACAGTGAACCCTAAGCTAAACCATGGACTATAGTCAATAGCACAGTTAAAAAAATGTGCTATCACCAACTGTAACAAATTTTCCACAGCAGTGTAAGGTTTTAATAATAGGATGGTATATGGGAATCCTGTATGTTATAGATGATTGTTCTGTAAACATACAATGTCTCTAACAAAAAAGGCAGACTTTCAGACTACCAGGCTGGATAAAAATGCAAGAACAACTATATGCTGTCTTCAATAAATTAACTTTAAATATAAATAAAGACAGTTTAAAAGTAAAAGGATGGAAAAATTTGCACCATACAAACAAATGAAAAATTTGGAGTGGCTATTTCAATATCATATAGAATAGAATTCTGAAGGACAAAGACTGCTACCAGATGTACAGAGAGACATTTCATATTTTTCAAAGAGAAACATAACAATTTTGAAATCTACTAATTCAAGGTAGTTTGCAATTACATTAGATTACGTTACATTGTTTTGATGGCACCATATCTTTGTGAAGATCGGGTTTTAGTGGTTTCTACATTAAAAACCATCTGTGAAAATCAGTGTAAAACAGGAAATGATGGTGATGATGTCCCATCTCATTCTAAGTTTTGAGAAGCTGTGCAGTTCCTAACAGGCACACACACCCATTAATAATAATGGCTATTTTTAAATGAAATAAAAATACTATTTTTTTAATTTTTGTGCATTATGCATTTCAAATGGCTATTAAGTTGTTAAATATTTATGTTTTTTGTATCTGACTACTTAATAAGTGAAATATTAAGAGACACTTCTAGCTATTTCTTTGAACTAGTGGGCACCATAAAAATTATTGAGTTACAAAAGATGCAGTGAACCAGAAAGTTTGAGACTTGACTATTCATGCAAAAACTTTATCTATTTGTGATTAATACAATAAAATCTGTAATTCTTTAGAAAAAAGGTCAGAAACTTTTTCTATAAAGGGCCACATAGTAAATATTTTAGTCCTTACTTCTCAATTTGGTTTCTGTCTGACATTGTGCTTTGTTTACTTATTTGTTTTGTTTTTACAACCCTTAAATATCTTAAGCCAATTCTTTGCTCACAGACCATTCAAAAACTAGTCTTTGAGCCAGATTTGGGCTGTAAGCTGCAGTTGCCAGCCCCTGCTCTGGAACATTGAGAAGCACAGACCAATTTATGGCAGTAATTTGGTGCAGATATAGTGATTCAACATAACAAAAATATTGCCATTGGAAATTTCAAAGCACTTTTACAAGTGAGCCCAAAGCAAGCAGAGGGAAGGAAATAATAAAACTAAAGCAAAAATTAGTATTTTAAAGCATAGATAAATAGAGAAAATCAACCCAACCAAAAACTGATTCTTTCAAAAGATTAACAAAATGACAAACCTTTGGCTAGACTGACTACAAAATAAAAAGAGAGCACTCATTGCTAAAAGCAGTAATGAAAGAGACAATTGTCACTACCAACCTTAAATGAAAAGAAGCATAAGGGAATACAATGAACAATTGTATGCCTACAAATTAGATAACTTAGATTAAATGGAAAAATTCCCTGAAAGACACAAACTACTGAAACTGGCTCAAGAAGAAATACAAAATCTGAATAGGCCTATAATAAGCAGAGATAATTAGTTATTATGGAAAAACTTCCCACAAAGAAAAGCCCAGAATGGGATGTCTTCATGGGTGAAATCTAATAAATATTTAAGGAAGAATTAAAATCTATATTGCACAAAATCTTCCAAGAAGTAGTGGGGAAGTAATTCCCAATTCATTCTATGAGGCTAGCATTACCCTGACCCCAAAATCAGATAAAGCCACTCAAAATAAAAGAAAATTTCAGACAAATATCTCTGTACTGGTTTGAATAGCATCCCCCAAAATGCGTATCCACTTAGAACCTGTGAAGGTGACATTATTTGGAAAAAGAGTCATTGTGGATGTAATTAAGTAAACTAGGTGGGAGTGAGGAGGCTAAATCCATAACGACTAGTGCACTTATAAGAAGATGAAAATTTGGACAAAGACACACAAGGGAGAAGCCATGTGAAGAAGTAGGAAAGAATCGGAGTGATACACCTACAAGCCAAGGAACACCAAGGATTTCTAACAACCACCAAAAACTAAAAGAGGCTAGGACGGATTCTTCCCTACAGGATTCAGACGGAGCAGGGCCCTATAAACACTGTGATTTTGGACTTACAGCTTCTAGAACTCTGAAACAATAAACTTCCATTGTTTTAAATCCACCCAGATAGTGGTAATTTGTTTATGGCAGCTCTAGAAAATTAAAGCAATCCCTTATGAATATAGACACAAAAATCCTCAACAAAGTACTAGCAAACCAAATCTAGCAACGTATGGAAAGACTATACACCATGACCAGGTGGGATTCATCCCAGAAATGCAAGATTAGTGTGACCCAGAAAAAATCAATTAATATAATACCCCATTATTATTAGAATAAAGAACAAAATCATATGATCATCTTAATAGATGCAGGAAAAAAATTGTCAAAGTCTAACAACCTTTCTCACTAAAAAATACTGAAAAAAACTAGGGATGGATGGAAATCTTCACAATCAGATAAAAACCATGTTTGAAAAAAGGCACATCTAACATCATACTTAATAGTGAAAAAAATGGTTGCTTTCCCTTTACAATCAGGAACAACATAAGGATGCCCACTCATACTACTTCTATTTAATGTTGCATTAAAGTCTCTAGCCAGGGAAATCAGGCAAGAAAAAGAAATAAATGACATCAAAGTTGGAGACAAAGAAGCAAAACTATCTCTATTTCCAGATGACATGCTCTTATATATAGAAAACCCTAAAGAACCCAAGAAATCTATTAAAATTGATAAATGAGTCCAGCAATGATGCAAGGTCATTATATAAAAATCAATTGTATTTCTCTACACTAGCATTTGAACAATCTGAAAGTGAAATTAAGAAAGCTATTCTATTTATAGTAGCATGAAAAAGAATAAAATACTTAGGAATAAATTTAACAAAACAAATGTAAGACTTGTACACAGAAAACTACTAAACATCATTAAAACATATTGAAGAATATCTAAATAAATGGAAAAGCATCCCACATTCATGAATTGGAACACTTGATACTGTTAAGTAGTCTCCCTAAGTTGAGAAAACAGAGCTGGGAATCTGAGAAGATCAAGACAGCTAGAGTGTGTAGAGCAGAGTATTTATCCTAGAGAAATAAAAAATGTGTCCTACAAAGACCTGGACATAATGCTCATAGCTGTTTTATTTATAATAGCCCCAAACTGGAAACAACCAAATGCCCATCAACAGATGAATGGATAAATATATAGAGTAAATTAATTACTGTCACATGCAATGATATGGATGAATCTCAATTATGCTGAAATTATGCCTTTGGTGTTATGTTTTGGTAATGTTTTGTTCCTTAATTTGGGTGCTGGTAAGAATGCATTCAGTTTGTAAAATTCATTTATTTTTACCCACATGATATGTGTATAATATTTCAATAAAACCATTTTAAAAATCAATAGCTTTTCCATGATAAAAACATTTCAAAGGGTAGAAATCAAAGGAAACTTCCTCAACATGATAAAGAGCATATATGAAAAGCCCACAGCTGACATCACACTCAATAGTGAGAGACTGAAAACTTTCCTTCTAAGATTGGGAACAAGACAAGTATAACCACTGTCACCACTGCTATTCAACATTGTGCTAGAAGTTCTAGCTAGAGCAACTAAGCAAGAAAAAGAAATAAAAGGCATCCAAATTGGAGATGAAGAAGTAAAACTTTCTTTGGCTGGGCCATATCTTCATGTTTCCTGGTATGGCTTATGATTTTTTGCTATCTAGGCATCTGATTTTCTTGATTAGTTTATTCTGGAGGTTGTTTTCTCTTTTACCTTGGGTTTTCTTGTTGGTTTTCATTTATCTCTGTATTTCTTTGTTTCTCTCGCTGGCCAGTTATCAGAATGGCTCTGTCCCCCCAGTCTTCCCCACAAATTAGGCATCTACCATGACCTGCCACAAGGATGGGAGGTAGGCACTGGGCACCCCAGCAAGTTCACTGTGTGTGGTAACATAGATCTGCTGGCTTCCAGTGGTTCTCTGTTTTCTGCTGGTCAGCAAGACCTTGGTTTGTTCTAGAGCCCTGCTTTGAAAGTTAGGTTGTCCATATTTCTCAGCCAAAACCAGGCTGGGTTTCTGTGCAGGGCATGTAGATCAGCTCCTGTGGTCCTAATAAAGTGTCTGGAGCATCTTTTAAAAAGTGTTTCTATTCCCTGGCACTTTCTGGACTGTCCAGCAGATGGTGCTGTTGGTAACATAATTGTCCTCAGAGTCTGCTTTGCCTCCAAATACAGGCTACATCTATACAGGTGAGCTGAAACTGTGGGATTCCTATGCCTTCACTTTGCCAGCCAAAATCGGGCTCGATGTGGGGCTCCACCTATGGCAAAGTACTCCCTTAGTGACTCAACACTCCAGCCATCCCCCAGGAAAGGAAATGGCTGCCAGCTGCTGCTTCTCTCAAAGGTGGGGAAAGGGTTTTCAGACCCAGGGCTGGAAATGCAGTCTCTGTCCACAATTTTTCAGTCTCTTTGTCCCTTACTTACCAGGGCCTTGAAATGACCAACCCTGTCCACTGGGTCTTCAAACAGTGGGGGCATGTCTCAATGTGGTGAGAGATTTTAAAATCTGTGTAGGAGGGGTCCCATCTGCTGATTCTGTGCCTTTCCCATATTGAGCCCAAGTTGAGGGTCCAGGACAGAAGATTCCTACCTGATATTTCTTCTCCTTCTTCAGTTCGGCATTTGTAAGGTCCTTCTCCAGTCTATACTCTCCTCCAGAGTTTCAAACAATTCAAAATTGTCCATTTTTCATTGAATCTCTGGAGAGGAGTTTTCAGGAGCTGTTTACATCACCATGTTGATGACATCACTCTAGTTGGTTTTTGACAAGTCTCCTAAGTCTGCTCAGCTGAGACAGAAGAGTCTCTTGAATAAATAGTGTTGGGAGAAATGGATGTCCATAGCCAAAAGAATGAAAGAGGGTCCCTACTTCACACCCTACTCAAAAATTAACTCAAAATGGATCAAAGACCTAAAATATAAGAACCTGTACTTTAAAACTCCTAGAATAAAATGTAGGGAAACATCTTCAAGATCTAGTGATAGTCAGTAGTTTCTCAGACTTTATACCCAAAGCACAAGCAAAGAAAGAAAAAAAATAGATACATAGGAACTTCTAAAAATTGAATACTTCTGTGATTCAAAGGACTTTGTCAAAAGGGTGAAAGGGCAACCAACTCAATGGGAGAAAATATTTGGAAACCACATATCTCACAAGGGTTTGATATCCAGAATATATAAAGAAATCTTATAACTCAACAATAAAAAGACAACCAACTCAATTAAAAATGGGCAAAAGATATAAATAGGCATTTTTTCAAAAAGGAAATACAGATAGCTAAAAAGCATATGAAAATACGCTCTGCTTCACTAGCTATTAGGGAAATGCAAATCAAAACCACAATGAGATATCATCTCACACCTATCAGAATGACTACTATTAAACAAACAGGAAACTGCAAGTGTCGGAGTGTGGAGAAATTGAAACACTTATTTACTACTGGTGGAAATGTAAAATGGCACAGCAGCTGTGGAGGAAGTTTGGTTGTTCCTCAGGAAGCTAAGTAGAGAGTTGCCTTATGCCCCAGCAATCCTGCTACTAGGTATATACCCAGAAGATCTAAAAGTAGGGACATGAACAGACATTTACACACTGATGTTCATAGCATTATTCAAAATTGCCAAAAGATGGAAGCAACCCAAGTGCCCATCAACAGATGATTGGATAACATAATATATACATACAATGAAATACTATTCAGCAGTAAGAGGGAACGAAGTCCTGAAGACATGACAACATAGATGAACCTTGAGAACATTATGTTAAGTGAAATAACACATGGAAAGACAAATAATGTATGATCTCACTGATATGAACTAATTATAATATGTAAACTCATAGATATGAAGTATAGAATATAGGTTACTGGGATATAGAATGAGGCTAGGAATTGGGGAGTGGCTGCTTAATATGTACAGAATGCCTAATCAGGTTGAACTTAAATGTTTGGAAATGGACAGAGGTGACAGGAGCATGTTATTGTGAGAATAATTAACAGTGCTGAATGGTGTGTGAATGTAGTGGAAGGGGGAAGTTTAGAGTTCATTTATGTCACCAGAAGGAAAGTTGGTGGTTAAAACATGGGAACATATAACACAGTGAATCTTGTGGTGGAAAATGCCCATGATTAACTGTACAAATATAAAAACATTATTTCATTAACTAGAGGAAAAGTACGACGCTATTACAAGGAATTAATAATAGAGAAGTATATGGGAAAAAAATATACCCATTGCAAACTGTGGACTATAGTTAACAGTAAAATTTTGATATTCCTCCACCAACAGTAACAAATGTACCACACCAACACTATGGGTCAATAATAGGGGGGATAAGGGATATTGGAGGATTTGGGTTTTCTTCCTTATTTTTATTTATTTTCTGAAGTAATGAAAATATTTTAAAATTAATCATGAGGATATATGCACAACTATGTGTTGATACCATGAGTCAATGGTTGTATACTTCAAATGGTTTGTATATTGTGTGAATATATCACAATAAAAGTGCATTTAAAAAAAACAATAGCTTTTCTATATACTGTGATAAACAGTTTAAAAATAATGTAAATAAAGATTCCATTCAACATTTTTAAAATCTTAACCTTGTAATAAATTTAGTAAATTTATATTCATGTGAAGACATATATAAATTTTACTATAAAATATAAATGACTATGTGAATAAGTGGAGTTATATTACATTATTGCAAATTAATGAAATAATATTTTAAAGCATTTTTTCTAAAATTGGAGTTTAAATACGCAATAGAGATCATTGGTACAATGATTTTTAAATTGTGTCCAGAGTTCTGAGGTTCTCTAAAAGTATATTAAGGGCTTTTGGGGGGATAAAAAGGAGACTAAATAGGAAAAGTCTGGACCCCTCAATACAGCTTAAACCACAATGGTTCCACTATTATTTGTTTTATATTTTAAGGTTGTGTGGAATATTTCTTCTATACAAAGAGACCCAGAAGATTAATTAATAACATAGAAAACCACTAATTTGGTTCAATACTTCCCTTTAGGAATGAAGAAATTAAGAGACAGCTAGCATAACTAGCTTGTCTGACTTCACCCAGCTAGATAGTGGCAGACTTGAGACAAAATACAGATTCAGCAAACATTTATGAAGTACTAGCTGTCTGCTAAGTACCTCCGCTTACCCTCATACACTTAGTTATAGAAGCATGTGTCAAAAAGACAACTTGTTGAATGATCAGTTATCAAGAAACATATTTATTTTACCCATCCTTTCCTATTCAGAACAGATGCTGATGTTATTTTTAAAATACTGAAAGACTGCTCTGCCATTGTAAGCATGGGAATATTTCTGTTTTAAAAATATTAATCTGAAAGGACTTGTATGATTTAGTTGTATGTCTCTTCCCCCTCTAAACTGGCATGCTAAGGGAATAATTTCTTTGTTGTGAGCTAAGGCTCCACAGCCCAAGCGATTTCTATATAAAGGAAACCACTTGAGGGCACCAAAGGCTTTGCTCTAATGTCTGCATCTGTTTGGAAGAGGTTATGGTTTCCATCTCATTGTAAATTTAGAGGAAGTGGGTGGGGAAGCGCAAGGTCTGGGAAAATGACCATAATAATAGTACCTTGTGTTTATATAGCACCTTTCTTCAATTAGCACAGCATGTTTGGATATGATTATTCAGCTGGGAGCTTCCAGTTGTGGGAAATGAGGTACAAGGCAAACACGTGGCCTAGGTGGGACAGAGGGTAAGACTAATTCTTACTCATTTCAAATCGCCATTCATTATTTTTCCTCTAAGAAGCTAATGTGTAACCTTTCCTGGCCATTTCCTTAGAAACAATAAGCTGAGAATCGCAAACTCAAATATATTAAATGGCAAGACTCATAAGTTCTACTAGGGAAAGAAATCACAACATTCAGAACTAAAGAGGGAACTATGATAGATTTTTTTTTAACCGATAGAATTTATATAATAGAATTTTTTTTAATCTAAAGCTGATTTAGTAGAGAAACATAATGACAGAGCATTTGATTCGATAAAAGAAAACTGATTTGGTGGCTTATTCATAGACTGAGAAGATCATTATAATGAAAGCTTCCACTGAGAGCATTTGTAGCGACAAAAAAATCTTAGCTCATGGCTGTTGTATAAAGGGTCTTTCCAAAGTATAGGGGACTAATGAACTGATATTCTTTTTATGAAAATATATAGTTCAGGAACTCTGCATGTCCTGAAACAGAAAGAAATCAAATTACACTCCTATCCCTCCCCACATTATACTGAATTTGAAAAATGCCAGTGATTTATTGGGTTTTAGGGGAAATATTTGTGTTTATATTACTTATTTAGATATTTACCTCAGGTCTCTACTTTTCTAGGACTGGTGAAGATGGGTCTCTAAAACTGTCTATAACAATTGTACATCAGGCCCACCCTCAAAATATAGAATTTGGTTTTGTGGGTTAAGATTAAAGATGCTAGTCTCTCTGAAAAACTCAAATATACATAAATCTAAAGAAACAAAAGGTAAAGTGGTACTACTTTAAACTCACCCTTATCACCTTCTATTTCAACTCTACCAAACCAATTCAATTTCTCATCATTAACAACAGCTGAAGTTTTAATCTAGTCTGACTTCTTCAGATCCTAAAAATAATCCTCTTCTTTTTCCCCAGAATTCCTCATTCAGGAATTTACAAGATACCTACAATGGTCTAATTTCCAGGGTACCAGAAAAGACCAACAACTAAAAAAGGCCTAAAATTACATGACC
This sequence comes from Choloepus didactylus, assembly GCF_015220235.1. NCBI lineage: Eukaryota > Metazoa > Chordata > Mammalia > Pilosa > Megalonychidae > Choloepus > Choloepus didactylus. The sequence goes on along the minus strand of NC_051326.1, from coordinate 29,098,633 downwards.
ACAGTTGCATTCTTTAGTTTAAGAAATTCCCATTAAAAGTCAAAGCCTTTGAGAAGAATAATTCTTTGAATTATTAATTAAATAAGCAGTTTTGAAATTTAGCATGCCTAATATTTACCTGGGTACTTTGAAAACCTGCAGATCTCCAAACTCTGTCTCCAGATATTCTGAGAGTGTACAGTATGGGAATCAATATTTTTAACAAGCTTCCCAGGTAACTCTGAGGTAGTCTGTCCCGGGACTGCACTATGAGACACAAGCCATAATAGGATTGAAATATGGACCCATTCTTGACAGTTTTGATGGGGATAAAAGCAGAGTGTGCATGGAGCTTCTGGGTTCCGACAGAGAGGAGAGGGGGCAGAATTCATAGCCTGCAGGAATAGATAAGGTAAATTTCACCTAAAAATGGAGACTACGTCAGACTTCCAGTAGCTGACTCCTGGTGCTCTGCTTCTGTCCCTGACACCACATCCTTCTTCTTAAATTTGAAAACCAAGACAGTGAAGTGTCAAACAATCTGGTACCAAAATGTAAAGCTGAGCATATAAAACTGCAGCATTTATAATAGTTTAAATCTGTAAGTTAGAGTTTAGCACCATAATAATAAGAAGAAAAGATTAAAGGTGCTTCTGAACAACTCAAATACATATAAACATAAAAAAACAAAAAGTAAAGTGATACTGCTTTAAAACACTCTTATCACCATCCATTTCCTATTTCAAATCATGGATTTCTTGAATTTTAATACTAGAAAACCAAGCCACAGTGAGGTAAGATTGTTCTTAAACCACCAGTGGCAGATCCAAAGCTCCAATCTAAGTTTCCTAAGTAGCCCTTTTTTTTTTTAAATTGTTTTTATTAATCTCCTTTATATTTCATATAGATTTTTTAACTTCCAGGTAACAACTGGAATGCAAAAATCAAATTTGTTTAATATAGTGAATAAATTAAATTCATTTTATTCCATAAATATTTTGAGGCATTACTGTGTATCATGTTCTGCTCAAAATAGAGATGAATAGAGATAGTTTCCCACCTCCAGGAACTCAGAGCTGTTTCTTGTATTTTTATGTTTTTGAATTAATTTAGAGAAAATAAAGAGCAAGCTGAATTTTAGCATCTGCAATTTAAAATGTCCTGGTTAGAAAGCTTTTCCTAATAAGTTAAATTCCACAAGCAGTATTAAATTTAATATGGCTATCCCTCTTGGAGCTTCCACTACATGATCATTTATCTCCAGGGTTCTTCCATGTAAATATTCAAAAACAAATTTTACCTAAAGGTGATTCAGTAAAAGATTTCATTTAAGATTTTGAGAGCTTGAGTCTCACTTTCCATATTTCTAAACATAATTTCTTAACTTCCAATACTGTCATATTTCAAATTCCTTAGTTATCCTGCTCATTGGAATTGTAATTTCTTTTATCCTGTACTCTATGTATCCATTAAAACATGAACCACATTGTACTGAAACTCTAACTTTTTGCCTTCTAACTAATCTGTGAATTTTCTGAATGTAGGGATTTTATTTTATTCATCCTTATGCTCTTAGTATATGTAAGATTGACAATAAATGCCCAGTGAATGAATAACTAAGACTGGGTATATATATGAATGTCTGAATGTAATGATAGGGCCACTCAAGGGCAGAGAAAAGAGATAAAATGGAAAATGAATAAGTATAGAAATTTAAGGATCAACTACACTTAACATCATTGCAGAAAAGAAAAGAAGTCAGAGAAAAAAAATATGATAAACAATCAGGGGGCTCCGGAGAGAGGTTGTGGGTATTTTGTGTCATGGAAAACAGGGGAAATTTTTAGAAGTTTGTGTTGGCAATAGTGCTAAAGGTTAAAAGAGATAGGAAATGTGGTAGTTATTAGAACTGTCCATAAATACTCCAGCTCGCTTTCCTCCGTGGTACATTAAAGATTGTATTTCCCTGGCTTGCTTTGGCTAACGAAATGTGATTGGAAGTGATGTGTTTATTTTCCATTGAAAACTCTGAGAGTCAGTGAGAACTTCCCAATGTTCCCTTTTGTTTCCTCTGCCATGGTGACTAAAGGTTTAGTTAATGGTTGTTTCAGTAGCCTGGGTTTAATCGTGAGGACATTGTGTGAAGCAGGGCTCCCAGCCAATCCCCAGGGGCATACGGCATGAGTGAGAAATATATCTTAGTTTTTTAAAATCATTGAGGTTGTGGAATTGGTTGTTACTGCACCATAACCCAGTCTAACCTGACTGATACACGAAGTAAGAAGGAGTAATAACTCTGGTTATTAGGCAGGAATTAATTAAAATAACCAGAATTTTTAGTTTTATATTTATAAGCAGGAAATAGATTTAAAGACTTAGCAAATGGGTTATTTATAAGAGTTATTTATAAGCCTTAGTGTCAGAGTGTCAACTATCCATTTACAGTATTTCACATAAAAGGAAGAGAACATATTTCACTCATCCCTATCAAAATTTCTCTTGAAAAACAATCATAAGGAACGTAATAATAGGGGGAAAAAATGAGGGACTTGTTCCATCAACATGCCAACATTTTAAAGATTGTCTGAAATATACCTGCAAGTAGGACAGGACTGGGGAAGTACTGAGTGACCTGCTATTCACCACAAGAGAAAATAGATTTCACTACCTTGCAGAACCGTAATAACATCTCTAGTTCAGAAAATAAGATGCTAGAATTGAAGAAGTTTCTGGGGTAATTGTATAAATCTATTTTCTATCCTACTGACTCCTCGAGGAAGTGGAGACCCTTGGGAATTCACTCCCTTCAATTTCTAAGTTCTGAACAAGCTAAGAAAAATATGGGTAATATTCCAACTGACCAAGAAGTTAGTTAGAGACAGAATGACTGGCTAAGTTATATGTATGCTGCTGTAACAACCATGTAAAAGAAACTTCCTGTTACAGAAGCAAACCTCCTTACAAGGGATATCCCCCTCTATTTTTTCCAAAGATCCTGGATTTATAACCTGGCAAAGTTCAACTCTGATAAATCTAAATTTTTCCCACCTCCTATAGAATATCAAAGATTTCTGGTTTAAAACACCCACTATAACTCCCCCAAATAGCAAAATAAGATCTCTTTTGATAAGGATTAGTAAACAGATACATCATTAGAAATAGACAAAAACTGAATAGCTCAATGTGTCTTATGGAACACAGCTACTGAAGGAAGCAAAAGAAAACTTTAGAAAATCTCTAATTAAACTCTTAAAGAAATGTGAGAGGATGTCGCATCTATGAAATTAGAAGAGGGAAAAACTCAGAAGAAAAAAGTCTTGGAAGTTAGAGGCATGATTGTCAAACAGAAAAAGTACAAGGGAAGCAGTGAACTGCTTAAAATAAAATTTAAAAGTTAGAGGACAATTTTAATAAATTATTTAGGAAAATCAGAGTAAGATAATAAAGACAAAAGTTAAATGAAAAATGACCAGAAATACAGAAAACTGAATAGGGAGGTCAAATGTAATTGTAATAGGAATTTCAAAAGGGAGAACAGAGGAGAAAATATAATAAAGAAAGAGGGAAGAAAATTTATTTAAGATGAAGAAAACTTTAACATTTAAATGCAAAGGTCTCCTAACTAAAAACCAGGTAATAATGAAAAATGTCCACATCCAGGAATATTATGTCACTGGACATACTGTGGGGACATTTTAAAATTTATTTCAAGAATTAAAAAAAATATCCGATAAGAACTGAGTCACAAAATTATATGACATTTATGTAGAAAAATGGAAAATAATATTAAAAGTTAGTTTACGAAAGAAGAAATATAAAAAATTAATAATCCTGTTAATGGATTTAAACAAGAATGACAATTCTTACCGACTACATTGGAGTAAATAAGCCTTGTATTAGAAAAATTACTTGGGAATGTGCATCTAACAATACTTTTGCAAGCATAAAACAGGAAAAACTTTTAGTATGACAATTTGAGAGCATGTAGTTAAAACTTTAGGTAAGCTCTTTGACAAAATTTTTATTTCCTGGAATTTATCCTAAAGGAGAAAAATCACTTTTATGTGCAAGTATCTAGCCAAAAGAATATTTAGCAAAAATGATTATAGCAAGAGAATTTCATCAGAAACAAGTAGAATGTCTAAACTTAAGCATTGGATTAAAGATATTACAATCATGAATAAAATGCTGTAGATGTATATGTTTAAAGGAATAGAAAAGTATTTACAAAATTGAAAATAAACATGATTTAAAATAGTATGAGTAATATATTTTACATTTTTGTTCACATGTGCTTAGAATTAAGAAGTCAGTATGCTCTTAATTGTTTTTTTCTGAGTGGTAAGATTATGGATGATTGCTTTTTGCCTGTTTATGTTGCCAAAATGTTTTACACCCTACATCTATTACTATTGCAATAAAAGAAACTGGAAATGAAAGAAAGAGAAGTTTGTGGTAGTTGAGGAGTTTCAGTATGGATTGAAAAAATAATTTTTCAGGTTTTTTTTTTTTTTTTTTTTTTTTTTTTGGGTTCTGGACATGTTTTTTAGGTTTGAGAGGACAAAAGATTAAAGGTTCAGGTTAAATAGATGATTAATGGAGCAAGATCCTAAAGTGGGGACATGCTGATTGGCTAAGATAGAGCATTGTATCCTATTACAAAGGAGAAAGGGAGGATAGGATGGCTCATGGCCCCACTGTGCCCCTGCTGGACAGTTTGGATTTTAAATAGCAGTTACTTAAGTAGGGTGATGTCATCTGTTGAGATTAAAAATAATAATGAGAATCAGAATTTTAAGGAATGTATCCTTTGGGATATTGTTACCTACAAGTAGCATAATTACCAACTAAAGTTAATTTAAAATCATTTAATTATCACACATAATAAGCAGCCTGGAGGCAGGCAGTTCTAGGATGGGTTCCTGAGTTCAACAAAATCAGGGTATGGGTTTGTCATCTTTGAAAGTTTCTCTACCTTCCCATGAAAGTGGTAGGATGGAAGTTGAAGATCCAAGCATCACATTTTCATATGGCGTCACCAAAAATGCGAGAAAGGAGTTAGACAAGAAATGCATTTTTTCCTGACCCCCTTTTTTTATGGAGGAAATCCTTTTCCAGAAGCCACAGGGCAAATATCCGCTTAATCAAATTGGCCAGAACTGGTAACACAGGCTTGTCTCAAAACCAGTAGCTGGCAAAGGAAATGTAATTAGAATGACTGGTTTAAACCAATCATGATTTATTCTTTGGGACTGAGCATTTTGCAGCCTGAATAAAAGTGAGGTTTTGTAAGCAAATAATTAAGCAGGAATAATTCTAGGATAAGCAATTTACAGAGATTGTCCCAAGGAGTATGGAAATGTTTTGGAATAGCAGCTGGATAATGCTTTAGGAAATCCTCAAGACACAAATGAAAGGATTACTGGGCAGCTGTCAGTGCAACATTGAAGCTGGATAAGCATGCATTTATAGGGAACATGATATCCTAGAGTTGAGACTTTCTTTAGAAACACATGACATTCCAGGAATCAGAAATAAATTAATATGTGGAATACCAAAAAAAACAAGAATGCTAGGATGTTCATGAGAAAGATGTTGAATGGCTGGCTTTGGGATCCAAAACTTCGGAAGGAAATGGAGTTAGCCATGAATTGCAAGAATTAAGAGAAAAAAAAAATGGTGGCTCAGGACTTCTATTAGAGATTAGGATGAAAAAAAATGGAATGAGCAGATGGGATAAGGAAAGTAAAGACGTTTTAGTGTATAGGATTTTATGAATCCAAGTTCATTGGTATTTGGAACACTTTCCCTCAATCTGTAGACATGGCAGAGGGAGTCTGAGAAACATGGGCTATAAAAACAGAAGAGATGCAAACAAATCAAGGAAGGCAGAGAAATGATGATAAAAGAGAGACAATAGTGGGAATAATTTTTCTTTTGCTTACATTTTCTGGTATTCCCAACTAGATTATAGTCTCTTTCAGATCAGGGACTATACCTTACATTTGTTTCTTATCCCAGTCTAGGCTATTAGAGATGATTCCCTAAGATTTTAAGGTTCCACGGTGTGATGGTTAAGTTCATGTGTCAACTTGGCCAGGTGATGGTACCCAGGTGTTTGGTCAAGCAAGCACTGGCCTAGCCATTACTGCAAGGATGTTTGTGGCTGGTTAATAAACCAGAGGGCTGGTTTATTTAATCATCAGTCAATTGGCTGCAGCTGTGACTGATTACATCAACGAAGGGCATGTCTTCCACAATGAGAGAATGCAATCAGCTGGATTTAATCCAATCAGTTGAAGACTTTTAAGTGAAACAGATACCTTCACTTCTTCTGCTGACCAGTGAAGCGTTTCCTGAGGAGTTTATCCAAGTTGCCAGTTTGCTGCCTGAGGAGCTCATTGAATATCTTCATTGGAGTTGCCAGTCTGCTGCCTGCCCTATGGAATTTGGACTTGTGCATCCCCACAGTTGCGAGAGACACTTTTATAAATCTTATATTTACAGATATCTCTTGTTGATTCTGTTTCCCTAGAGAACCTAACTAATACACACAGTACATCAAATACCCATTCATATCTTGTTGGTGCACTTAGATTTTAACTACTTTTGCAAAATCAGGGGATAATTTCATAATCAATTTGGCTAGAGAGACTATATCTGAATGTAGTTCTTTCTCTTACAGCTTCCAATTACACTCTCATCTTATCTACCAATGATGCATTTCCCCCAAACACAATCAATGGCTATGCGTAGAATATACTAGATCCAAGTCATGCCACAGAATGCCAGCTACATATCTGGTACCAAAAAGACATTTATTCTATTTAGGTTAAAAATAGACCTGGAAAAGCTGTCAAACAATAGTCAAGAGTTTGAATAAATTATGATATTATGTACAAAGGAATATTCTATAGCCATATAATAATGTTTTCAAAAACTATTCACATAAGCAGAAGACACAGCACAATTTTCAAATTAATATTTTTATGCATGTGAAATGTGTGCAATGTTTGTTTATAATGAAAATGAGTGATTTTAAATATGATTTTTAAAATTTTATCATTTTTCTAAAATAAAAATTTATTATTTAAGTAATAATCATTGTATAGCAAGTAATAACAACAACAAACCCAAGGCAAATTTTGTCTTTTTAAAAAAATGTGAGGTGAAGGACCTGGAAGAAATAAGAGAATGAGAATTGTCGTGGCTTGTCCTCTCAGACAACAAAAAGCCTTTTCTTGTGCAACTGGAAAGAAGAATTAGGCTACTGATAGAGGCTTTTCCACCCCACACACTAGTCTGAGCTTTTTTCTTCCCTACCTCCCTCCCTCTGCACCCCTTGCCCCCCCACCCCCATCCTGCCAGGTAAAATGGTGAGATTAGCCTCTGATTCACCATAATTTGTCTACATAGCTTCATTTCCTGTTTAGGACTCAGACCAGAAGATCTGAGCACAATCTGATTCAGCCTGTGCTTCATGTAAATATTGCCCACGGCTCTTCCCATGCCCTACAGTGATTTCCCTTTGCCCCTTTGGAGTGTCTGCTTTATCATCCCACTGAGGTCTGTTAGATTGTCTAATTAAAAACACTTGGTCAATGTACTATGGTGGCTCTGCTGGAAAGTCTGGCAAGGAAGCAGAGGGGTCCTTCTCTGACTGATGACTGCACCTCCCCAGAAGAGACATCTGTCCTGCCCTCCCAAGGATTCTCCACTGTTACCTCATTATGGGCTCATTTTAAACAACAGTATGAGTATGTGAATACTCATAAAGCAAACAGGCAAAAGCCAGTAAAGCCTACACTCCGGGGTATTTCCATGGCCTACCTTTCTTCTGGTTTTTCTTGGTATTCCTTTTACTTTCTCAGCTTCATCACAGGCCTTTCTTCCTTTTCAGGGTCAGTGATCCTCAAAGGATCATTTCTCTCTCTCCTATATCCTGGGCCTTCAGAAATACATCCGCTTTTTGTCCTAATTTCTACCAACAGGCTGATGAATTCCAAAGCCAGGTCTCTCTCCAGATACCTCAGTTGTCTGACTAGATCCTATTGCATCTGCTTACCGCGTCTGTGTGCTTTCTTTCCAGAGGCTTGCACCGGCATCCTTCTCCTGAAAACAATTCTTGGTCTATAGGAACCATTTTGCCTGGGCATGCCAAGAACCTGAAGTGACTGAGAGTTTTTCCCTTGGGGTAGACTGTAGCTAATGATGGATGCAAGTCCAGCTCCCTTGCCTTGAGAAGGTACAAGTTCTGTGGTATGATTTGTACTCCAGAGATCCCCTTGGGATTAGGCTGAGGGTGGCACTTCACCTGAAATCACATCCTTACTTGGTTTCTTACCCTTCTTTATTCAGCTTCCTCTGCTCCTAGATGCACTTCTTTAATAAATCACATGCACATGTATCTTTGTCTAAGAATATGCTTCTGGGGAACCTGACCTAAGACACTCTTGAATTTAAATTCATTATACAACTACCTGTTGGCTATAGTGATCCACACACACCATAAACTCAATTTGTATGAAGCTGAACCTATCCTTTTTCTCCTAATCCTGTTCCTCTGTCAATATTCCATAATTTTAAAATGCACCAATTGTCCAAGACAGAAGGAATCATTCTAGACATTTTTCTCTTCAACCCCACATTTACTTAATTACAGCTTCCACCCATTCTAACTTCTCAACAGTTCTTTTTTTAAATACATTTTTTAATTGTTAAATTAACATTTCTTAAAATTTTCTTCTTGTCTCCAATCTGTTCTTTTCCCCCCAAACAGTTTGTCTCAATTATCCTCAATCCTTTTTTCTCTATTGCATTTTGCCCCTCAAGGAAAGTTCTATCCCATTCTGAAACACACACACACTTGCACACACACACACACACACACACAATCACACAAAGCAAGCAAACAAAGCAATCCTCTTGATGCTGCATTGCACTTTAGCTACTGTCCTAGTGCTCTACCCTGTGAATCAATCATCCAGTAATTTAAAAAAGCATCTGCTTTGTTTCCACTAGAAAGGCCTTCACTCTGATTATGCTTTAAAATTATTGTCATGGTTTTATCTTTTGCATTTAAATCTTCGATCCATTGGAATTTGTTTTGTTATAAAGCTATAGGTAGCCATCCATTTTTTAAAACCTAAACGTTTATCAGTTATCCCATAACTATTCATTAAATCTCTTTTCCATATTCATTCAAAATTGTGCCCCAAACCCTCATCTGTAATGGGGATAACAGCACCTACCCAATAAGAGTATTTAAGACTTAAATGAGAGGACCTATAAAGTGCTTAGAAGCATGTCTAGCACATAGTAAGTACCAGTATATTTAGCAATTGTTATCCAAAATATTACTTTTAGTTTATTTCTGGACTCTCTTCATATATATTCATATATCCATTTGAGTTTTACTCCCCACTTTCTAATACTTTTCTAGATATTTCCTGACTGACTATTCTTATATGGTTATTTTCCTATTAAAATAAACTTTCTTGCCAAAAAACAAGCAAAACAAAACATGCAGTCTTTCTAACATCTGAATAACTTTAGGGAGATCTGAGTTTTTCATATGATAAGTCTTCCAATCCAGAAATATTTTAAATGTCATTATTATTAATTCTAAACTTCCATTTAAAAATTGATATATTTCTAGAGTCATTGTTTTTTCCATTGATCTATTTTCTTATTCCTATACCAAAACTATATCATTTAATTGTGATTGACAGCATTTTCTGATATTTGATAGGGAGACTTCCCTTCTATTTACCTTCTTTTTAAAATATCCTGATCATTTTTAAGTATTTCCTCTTCCAAAAAAAACAGTAAACTCAGCTTGTCAAAATCCATTTAAAATCTCTTTGATATTTTAATGGTATTACATTATATTTATAGGGCTGACATCCTAAGAATGTTTTAGTGTTCTTATCTATAAAAATATTACATCACAACATTTTTTCTGACTTTCTTGTATCCTTCAATTATACTTACTGCTTGGTCAGTAGTCTTGTATGTGTCCTATTAAGTTTATTTCCATATACTTAAGAGTTTTTTAAAATTGCCATTAGAAAATGAATATGTTTCTCCTATTACATTCGTAGATTTTACTTTTGCCCTCTAGGATATATAATTAGCAGTTAATTTTATGTTTATTTTATATCCAGCTACCTTACCAAACACTCTTATTTGTTGTAATCATTTTTAATTGATCATAAAAGTGCTTGAAAATAATGTACATTCTTTAATTGTTGGATTCAGTCTTCTACATATTAGATTGAATCATATGAAATTAATTGTCAAATTTTATTTTAGGTCAAAAAATGGAGGGGGGGTGTGTTATGCATGCATTCAAATTTTAATTTTGTGGTTCAAATCTTGTACATTCTTACTAAAATTTTTTTCCCTCTTGGTCAATTTTAGTGAGGTACACTAAAATCTGTCACAGGATGATCTATTTGTATTTTTCTTCCTGTAATTCTATCAATTTTTGTCTTAGAACATTTGAAGTACTATTATTAGTTGTATGCAAATTTAGATCTCCTTGGAAAATTGATCTTTTAATGATTATATAGTAATCATTTTATCTCTGTTTCTGCCTTGTTAAGTTTTTTCCTTGTAGTTAGTTACTACAGTGTCACTAACTTTCTTTTGGTGTTTTGTCTGGCATAACTGTTTAATCTTTTTACTTTCAACCTCTCAGTGCACTTTTGTTTTACATGTGTTTCTGCCACTAGACTTTCTTTCTTTCTTTTTTCTTCTTTCTTTTTCTTTCTTTCTTCTTTCTTCTTTCTTCTCTTTTCTAAATTTAACATTTTAGCTGATTAATTTAGTCTTATCATTGATAGATTTAAATTTATTTTACCATTTCATTTTGTGTTTCTATTTACCATGACATTTCTACAGATTTTTATTTTATTGTCTCTTTTATTCACTGTTTGATATTTATACCTTTTATTTCGGTTGTTAGCTGATTATCCTCAGATTTGTAGGATGTGTATTTCCTAAACAATATCTAAATTTAATCAGTGCCTTCACCCTTCTCCCCAAATTATTCAAGAGCATTAGAATGCTTTAACTTCAACTACCCACATTCAACTTATGTCATATTGTTGGTTGATATGTTAGCTGCACCTTTCTATTTTCTCCATCAAATTACTTTTCATTATTATTACTGTTGTTGTTTTATATAATTTATACTTGTTCATATTTTTCCTCATGTTTACCAATTTATTTGCTTATGTTTTGTGTCATATCTTTCTTTTGGGTTCTACTACTTTTCTTCCAGAAGTATCTTCTTTGGAGGTTCCTGTTAATGGTAAACATGTTCTCTGTGGGAATTTTTTCCCCTCTCTTGCTGTTAAGGAATCTCCTTTTCCACTATGATCTGTTTAACCACATCCAATTTAATACTTCTTCACTAGATTCTGTAGCTTCCTGAATCTGAGCCATTCACATCTTCCTTTAATCCTGAGAAAATTCCACCCGTTACCTGTATCATACTGCTTCTCTCCATTCTGTTTATTCTTTCTTGCTAGAACTCCAATTGGCAACATCACTTGAAGATCTGGGCTAAAGGGGTCCCAGGCTTGGACGCACGGCTTTAGAAGGTCCTATATGTCACAAAACACACACACATATGCACATGCACACACCCATGCTGCAGAATATTTAAGAACTCTTGGCACTTGGGATTCAGCATTCAATATTAGTACTACAGGAAAAATAATGCTAAATATCTGGTCTTATGACGAACACGATTAAGACCCCCAAGAAACTTCTTTTCTGTATACTTGAATAAAAAGCAATTACTTCAGAATGTCATGAAAATCTCTGGGTGTTGTGACTGCCATAGTCAAAGATGGACAGTGCTTCATAGAGCAAAGAGGATTTGAGTCTTTTAAGAAGGTTTAGAGAAAAGACTATTTAACTTGTAAAATTCTTCTTTTTCTGAAGAAATGAATGCAACAGATACTTGCATAATGATATCCTTTCCAAGTAGTAGAAATGCTTCTCTTCTATTCCAATTCATGGCTCCTCTTCATGGTTTGAAACAGCTGCACATAGTGACTGAGGAATATTTTGCAATGTTAAGCAATTCATATTATTCTTAAATTTGTATCCATGTGGGTCTGGAAATACCAATCCCTTACATTACTGTATGGCTCTAGATATCACTTCAAGAGATGGTGAAACTCATTATGTGAGAGTGGTTCATTTGATTTAAATAAAATATTTTACATTTTTTCTGCAACAATAATTTATTATCTGCAGCCTATTAAATGTCTAAACACGATGTGAAATTTTGAGGATGTTTCCACATCTAATAGTTATTCAAAAGGAAATTGACTTTTAAAATAGTATATAAGAACTACTGTACCTCAAGGAGGGCTGTCTAATTTGACATTGCTATCAATAGAAAAAAATTATATAGCAACTCTATTTTTAATACAGTTTTATTAAGATATATTCACATACCCTACAATCATCCACAGTGTACAATCAGTTATTCTCAGTAATATCATATAGTTGTGCATTCATCACCAGAATCAATTTTTGAACATTTTCCTTACTCTAAAACAAATAAAAGTAAAAGTAAAAAAACATTCCATCTCCCTCATCCCACCCTATTTTTCATTTAATTTTTGTCCCCATTTTTCTACTCACCTGTCCATACACTGGATAAATGAAGTGTGAGCCACAGGTTTTCACAATCACACAGTCACACCATGTAAGCTACATAGTTATACTGTTGTCTTTAAGAATCAGGTATTTCCCTCTAGCCCGTCCAACACGCTAAAAACTGAAAAGGGATATCTATATAGTGCATAAGAATACCCTCCAGAGTGATCTCTTCACTCCATTTGAAATCTCTCAGCCACTGAAACCTTATGTTGTTTCATCTCTCCACTTTTGGTCAAGAAGATTTTCTCAGTCCCACAATGCCGGGTCCAGGCTCATCCTGGGGAGTCATGTCCCACATAGGGGGGTGATCAGCGAGTTTACCTGCCAAGTGACAACCCCATTTTTTTAAATTCAGATTCATTGAGCTATATTCACATATCATACAATCATCCATGGTATACAATCAACTGTTCATAGTACCATCATATAGTTGTGCATTCATCACCCCAATCTATTTTTGAACATATTCTTTATACCAGAAAAAGTAAAGATAAGAATGAAAAATAAAAGTAAAAAAGAACACCCAAATCATTCCCCCCAACCCTATTTTTCATTTAGTTTTTGTCCCCATTTTTCTACTCATCCATCCATACACTGGATAAAGGGAGTGTGATCCACAAGGCTTTCACAATCACAGTCACCCCTTGAAAGCTACATTGTTATACAGTCATCTTCAAGAGTCAAGGCAATTGGGTTGGAGTTTGATAGTTTCAGGTATTTATTTCTAGCTATTCCAGTATGTTTTAATAATATAATTAGTGGCTTTTTGAAACAAAGAAAAGAAAAAGTTTTTATGAAATTGTTATATGTTATATATTATTTTGGTATATTACTTATTAAACACCACTGGTCAATCAATAGAAAACTCAGATACACACAATAATAATTTAATTTAGTCATTTTTCATATTTTGCCAATTTTTAGTCATATAAAAGTCATAAATTGCCACATTTTAAAATTGTTATTCTGAAGGCATATTTGTAAAGGAAGGAAGGTAAAATAGAAATTATTTAACAGTTTGTTAATTTGATTTAAAACTTTTAATTATTTAAACATATTATATCGACGTGTGTTTGTACTATTACCCCGACCTCACAAATGTTAGGGGTAAGTCTGCCCAACAGGATAATAATTTGTTATCCATTCAAATTAACATGTTCAACTTCTTTTGTAGACACAGGGGAGAAATCATTTTCTGAATATGTGGTAAACGTCTTTATGCTCTCCTTCATGATTCTTAACCTCTTCATATTTTCCATCTGTTATGTTAATTTCAAGAACTACTTTTATATCCAGAAGTTCTGTTTGATTTCTTTATAACTATGCTGCCTAGTATTCTTTTGATATGGTCTTTGGTTCTGAGTCCTTTGTTAATTTGTTTAATAGCTTTAACCAGACTTCAAGTACCTTTGTGTTGCCTGCATTAATTCTGCATCCCTAATGAAATGGGGAGTTGAGTTTGGTGCTTCTCATAGACTGTAGGTTTTTATGAAATTTACAGTGATTTTTGTATCCAAATTGCTCAGTATTGGTAAGTTGAGGTTTACTATCCCAGCAAAGTGAAAATCCCTGTCTCCTTAGCAATTAATTCAGATTATGATCACAGGAGGTCCCTGATTCCTCCCTGTGGCTCTTCAGGGAGGGGGAGCGAGTGGTAAATGGGTGGGGTGAGGGCGCAGCTTTTTTTTTTTTTTCCAAAATGAGCAGTGAGTTTGTCTTGTTGTTACAAAGTCCCCTACTTTCATGGCAGCCAAAATTTTTCTGAGGCATCATTCCATTTCCTCTGGGAATGTCCCTTGTTAAACTTCTATCCTACTTTTAGAGTTGGTACCTACACAGAAGCCAGAAGGTTGTTGAGTTGAGAATCTGAGTAGATATTCAGCCCAGTTAATTATCTCACCATGTCTACATGGTGGATCCAGCTGCTGGGGTTCTAGCAACATTATATCTTTGAGAAATTCCTTACCATTACTATCTGCTGGTGATCTCCTTTCCACGTCTCCAGCATGCTATCATTTTGTTATTATCTTTAGACATTTTTGGTTATTTCTCTGGAAACATGTGAACTAGGAGAGATCAATGCATGTGTCCAATAGACCACCCTTGAATCAAAAGTCATCCTCTCAATTTTTTCTTCTAAATAATTCTAAAATCTGTCCTCCCCAATCCCTATCATACTATCTATACCTCCCCCAGTCACTTTTCATTTTTTCACCTGAATAACTTCAAATCTTCCTAAATGATTCCCATATCCCATTTTTGTCCTCTCCACTTCAGAATTCTTAGCAGCAGATCCTCCCCTCTCTGTCCTCACCCCACCCCAACTGCACACACACACCAGGAAGGCCTTAAGCACCCTGAAATCCCCTCCTGTTACCTTGATTACAGGATCTTCTCTGTTCCAGTTCCTGTTTATGGTTTGAAACAACTTACTCTACTCTGGTTCCCCTAGCTCCTGGCTTTATAACTGGTTTCAGTAGCCCTACGGATTAAGACCTTGGGCAAATGTGGTGCTGGACTCTATTTCTGGTTCTGCTTCTGCTGCTGCCTTTCAAGTCTCCTACAGCATCACACTCAGCAGTCTGATGTCCTGGAAACAGTTGGTCCATAGTTCTAGGCCCCTCTTGTACTCAAATGGAGTTCTGACATTGTCTTATTCAGAACCATTCTCAACCTGATTCTACAGTAATTGCTCTAAATGGCAACTATTTATTCTACCGATCTATTCAAATCCCCTATAAAAATGAATAAATCCAAACACCATAAAATGTCATTAAAGTCCTCTATCATCTGGCTCCCATCTACCTCTTAATCTTCAGCTTTAGTCATCAACTATTTCACACTTATCCCTCCTGCAGCACCAGATTGCTCAGCTATCACTTCATACACCATGTTGCTTTCCCAATGCTGTATCCTATTCCTGAAATACACCTCTCTCCCTCTACACTCAGCATTTTCCGAGTTAATTTCTACTCATCTCTGTGTCACAGTTAAACTATCGTTTCCTCTAAGAAACATTCTCTGACCTCAAAAGGCATACTAGATGCCCCTCCTCTGTGCCCTCAAAGCACTTATTGTAACTATTTAAAATATCTGATTATGTGACAACTTTTCTACTTTGCTGAAAACTGAATGCCAAGAATATTATTCTATTAACTCTTACCTTCCTAGAATCTATCATAGTGTCCGACACACAGTAGGTGCTCAGTAATATTTATTAAATAAATGAATATACCCATTGAAGAAACTGGGACATCATATCCCAGGGATGGAGAATTGGCAAAAGTGGTGAGGAGGAAGAAATGGATATAAAGGTGTACCCAGCTGCCTAACCACCATCAAACACTGTTGTGAAGGGGTTTGAGTGTGGTTATCCCAAGAAGCAGTGGGCAGTTGTAAAGGGGAAGGGACACACGTGAATGTGTGTGTGTGTTTGTATTTTTAGGAGGTCATTGAAATAGCAGAGCACACACATAAGAAGAACATTTGCAATATGAAATCACATACAAATTCATTGTTTCGGAGTGCGAAAAAGTTATTATCAAAGCCTGGGAGAATTCATGCCTCTCCAAAGATGAGGAATAGTCTCATCAGACATGAAATGGTCTAATAAGAGTTGATTAGCAGTCAACATCATCATCAGAATATAACTGCCATTTTGGGTAGTTTTGTTTTGTTTTTTTTTCCATTGTTGAGTTGACTCAGCTGTTTCAACAATAAACATGCAAATGAGTGGGTGAATGTGCCGTGAAGGCCCTCCACAGATGATTAACACTCTATCAATTATCAGCAGCATTATGCACCTCCCCCACATAAATGCTGTGTGTTATGAATAGTGAGCTAGCACAGTACTGAAGATCCACTGGGGTTATTTTCTTGGGTGGGGTATCCCAGAAAATTGAAAGAATTCTGTGAATCAATATGATTCCTTCCCACAATACTGTTATAATCATGGATACAGCAATGGAAGGACATTTAATTCAAATTGGTGGACCTGAGCCTTCTCTCTTTAGGTTATCTGCTCTCCCTGAGCCCTTGTTGAAAGCAGATGAGGGTAGGGGAAGGAGAGTGTCCCCAATCTTATGCTAGCACCTAGCTTTCCTATATTTTGGACAAAACAGCTTTCTAAAGCCTGACCTGGGAATCAACCATTTCAGATAGAACACCTGGTTATATAAGAGACAGAAAGACAATTACCATAGATGTAAGGGAAAAAAATGTGCAGAAATGTTTTAAGACTACCAGGGGCCTCCATACTCAAACAAAAAGCTAAACAGTCAACCTTGGAAAACAGGAACTAAAGCAGTTCTGAGAACCTTTGGCAGTGAAAACCAGGGATCCAGTGTTATCAGAACTCTGTGTTTCTTCATCTCTCATCTCTGCTTCTCTCTGCCTATTAGTTTTATTATTTTCTATTATGAGCCAGCTTCTTCACTCAGTGGGAAATATTGACTCTAACAGCAGTGAGTTCACAACCTCACAGCTTCAAAACCAGGGTTATTTCCTCATAGTTCCAGTTCAAAATGTTCCTGGAAAAGAATTCAATTAGCCAGCTCACTTGAGCTGCATGCCCACCACTTGGACAAATCACTGTGGCTAGGGGGTGAATTACTATGATTGTCCCAAACTTGAATTATGTCCACTCTTTTGACTAATCACTGAAGCCGAGGTCAAGGAGGTATGGAGACATTCTATGATGGGCAGCCCCCATGAGAACTAAATAGTTGGGGGCAGAGGAGGGGGTACTGTTAACAGCAGACAAAGGGAAAGGGTGCCAGCAGAAAAAAAAAAGTCATTGACCTCAGTAACCATCAGCATAACATTGATTTTGTGGGACGATATGTTCTGAATTCCAACAGTTCTCTTGACAAATGAACTTTGTGAACTTACAAGTTGAAGGCTGCTTATATCTGCATAATGACACAAGGAGGGAAGAAAAAGACAATAGTTATGGGAGAAAGTCCATCATGTCATTCATCATCTGTTTTCCCCTTCAAGAACAGGTGTGGCTTTCCTTTGGCCTTCTGGTTGTTCAAACTGAGGTTGCTTCCTTAGTTGAAGGGCCAAAGCCTTGACCTTTAGGTCAAAGCCCAAAGTCAATCTGATTGTCAGCATTAACAAGGCTGTTTGTAACACATCCTCTTCAATCCTCTAAAGATTGAATGAGGTAATTCTCTAGTTTAATAGCATTTTCAGCATATAGATTCTTATCTTATTCACAGCTCAATTTTTTGTTATATATAATATCAAAGTTTAAATTAAAACTGTACAGATAGTATGCATATAAACTTCATATATTTTACTCAGCTCTAAAATATCTGCCCTAAGTTTCATATTTGAATACTCCCTATGATGAGAAATTACCCTTATATTATATAGACATTTATTAGAAAATTACTACCTAGAAGTAGTTTGGTATTTACTATATTTCTTTTTATATAAATGTCAAAACAATATGTGCTTACCTGGACAGATAGCCCTGCCCTAGGACAGCTGGGTAACTCATCGACTCTGAAGAAAGACCTACAAGAATATGACAGTGGGAAAAATTACTCAGAGGTTTTTGGCAGAGAACTCCGGGAGGATTAAAGAAGAGTTGTTTCATGCAATCATTTTACAAACGTTAGGAAAATAAGGAATCAGAATACTGAAAGTTTCCAAAAAATGCAAAAACCTCATGGTCACAACTGAAATATAGTTCATAACAGCTACCACATCCCCAGCAACTTCTTAAGGAAAAGTTCACAGAAAAAAAGGTAAATTATTTTGTAAAATAAAAATGCCCTTCCCTTATGCTTTTATTTTCCTTCTTTTCCCTCACTGTGGAAGAATGTAAGATTTCATAACAACAGTCATTCAGCTTGGTTTTGACTGAGTCAATTTATACAAATATTTTACTGCACTGGAAAAAGAATCGAGGAAGAGAAAATCACTGTTCCTATTCCCAGCATTCTTTATGCCCTCAATGGAGCATCTGAGGTGACTGCATGATGGTCACCAGACGTTGTCATGTTCTGTCACTTAGCCATCATTATCCACTTCTAGAGCCATCAAGCTAAAGAGTTTTGCATCGGCAACACTTTATTTGCCCAGTATAGAACAGGTCAGACTTCTTCAAGTAACCTTCAGCTTTTACTGGAACTGATTTCAGACTTAGAGCTTAGAGGAAACAGGTCACAAACTGTTGCCCTGTTTGTCTTCAGCCTTTTAAAATGCTTCTGTGGGCCACAAATGTTTTGTTATCTTCTTAACTGGCAGCAAGAAAACCCAAGGAGATTTACATCTGCTTTGTTGCAAATCTAAATTTAGCTTCATTTAGACAGTTTACTTTGGCCCTGAGTCATTTCCTTTTGTCAAATACCTTTAACTGTCCAACTCACCCCATCTGCATGAATGGGGTATTAAATGAAATTAAAAATTTACAAGCTCATGTGACTATCATTTTAGTCCATAGGGAGACTAGACCTCTGAGAACTTAAAATGCCACATTTCATAAACAGAGTCAGAGATAAGTCTACCGTTTGACTTTGAATAATTGTCTCATGTCCTCATATATCTCCTGCCCCCCTTTCAGCCATATCTTTGAAATCCACAGTTTCAGAAATTATGTTAGGGAAACAGTGATAAGGACCAGTACCCAAAGGAATGAGTGTCTTTAAATTCAGTCATTGTGTTGTTTGAATGTGGGGAGGTAGCAATTGAGTGGAATTACTAAATATTAAACAGCTTGGTGTTAGTTTTTCATTTTTTGTTGCTTTTATTTTTTCACAACTAGCTGCTATTGGACAGTATAGTAAAAATGAAAGGACTAGGGGTCAGGACTCTTGGAATCTAGTTCTAGTTATATGTCACCTAGAACAAATGCCTTCAACTTTCTGACATTCAATTCTTTATGTAATATTAATGATAGCTGCTGCAGCAAACAACTACAAAACTTTAAGGGGAAACATAATAAAATATAGTTCCTGGTCACTTAAAGTCCAATGAGGATTTTCTTTGTCAGATGGTTCTTGGGATGGCTCTCTGACAAGAAATAATTCAGGTTCTCAGTCACTTCCATATTGTGGCTCTGTCACCTTGGAGTCCTTCACATTTAGTTCCATGACAGGAGGAGAGAAAGAATGAAAGTCCATGAAGGGTGATTTAGGAACTAGATCAATAAATGATTTGCATAATTTTTGTTCATATTTCACAGAGTGAATAACAATTAAGGAATAATTGCATTCCTTACTTGCAAGGTGAGCTGAGAACACTATATCTCCAAGAAGGAACTAATATCACTTGATGTACATGTAGCACTACCTTTGCCACAATATGGAAAATGAAAGGGATTAAAGGAAATTAAAGAAAAAAACGTAAGGAAGGTGGAATTAAGTCAAAGTTGCAAAGAGCAACATAAAGTATGAGACTGTGAAGTCTTGAAGCATAAGAATCACATATGATGCTTCCCAGAATTTCCCATACTTTTACATGCAACTTAGAGGCATGTTTGCTGTTGATGAGGACTGGGAGCTGATAGACTCGTAGCTGGGATGGAACTGGTAAGTGGAGCACAAAGGAAAGTTGGGTACTATTGAAAGACAACTTTGTAACCTTATTAAGTGATCTTGAGCCAGTCTTGGTACAGACAAATAAAGTTAATATGGAACCAAACAATCAGTCCAGAATAGAGAACCATCTCCTACTTTTTCATGAATCTCTCTATTTCCATTTGAGGGAGGTGGGTCACATTCCCAGTCATGGCAATGAAGTTGTGTTTATCATAAAAGTGAGATGCATTCTAGTGAGAAGAACAGGCCCTCATTTCCTATAAAACTTTTATTTTAGAGTTTCAAATTGGGTTTATTTGTTGTTGATGGTGTCTTGTTTTGTTTTAAAATGAAAAACAAACATTTGTGGATCAAAGACTCTTGTTTATGTGGGACATTTTCCAGAATCCATAAACCATCCATGAAGATAATTCTTCAAACACAATGATTTCAACAAAAAAACAAACCTGTTGGACTTTCGCCTAAGTTGTCAGGGACAAAGGCGTGTCTCCCAGTGAGAAAACCCTTTGCTATAGCTTTGCCTCATAACATGAAATTGCCTGCTGATTTATATCAGTTCTGAGCCTGGTACAATGAGGCACCTTAAAAAATGTACCCATATTCTCACACCAAATAGGGGAACAGATAAACTACTGGGAAATACAAGACTGTGCCAGGCACTGTTCTAAACTGCTTGCATGTACTAACACAATTGATCCTTCCTTAAATGAGGTTATGGTTATTAACCTCATTTCACAGATATAGAAAAAACTAAAGAACAAGATTAATTAACTTTCTCAATACTACACACCTGGAAAATATGTAAAGATGGATTTTAAGTCCCCATATTTTCACTTCAGAGTCATGCTCTTAACAGTAGCCTATACTACCTCTGTAGTCATGAATTACCACCTAAAAACAAACAAACAAAAATAATCTGAACTGAGAGGGAATATTAGAGGAAAAAAAAATGGTGATGCACCCACCCTGGAAATTGAGGAATGAAAAATTACATTCTAATCACCTGCACATCAACATATGTCTTCCAGAATTTCTAATACATAAAGAGCTTGAAAGTTGTCCCTCCCATTGTTACAACAAAAAGTTGACAAACTGAAAATCAAAAATCAAAATCCAAAAACTTTTTTTGGACCCATCAGAGCAACAAGGTTGCAGGGTACACTGTCACCCCAAAATCTGTAGAGACAAGTTAATGCAGACAGTCATAGCCAAGGTCTTCTTAATCTAAGCTTAAGCCTCCGGAGCCATGAACAGGTAGAAAAACTTAAATGTCAATTTTTATGAATTGCTAGAGACTCAATTAGTGGGAGAGAAAGAAACTCCTGGGGACCAGAGTCTTGTGAGAGCCACACAAATTCCTGGGCTTAAATTCTAGGAAACCTACCAAGTCCTCACAATGAAAAACCAAGAAAGATTCCCTCCTGGCTCAGGCAGGGGGAGGGGAAGAGTAATCCTTGTTAAATATGCTCAAAACATTGTCCATAAGAAAAGCTTACTCTTCAAGTGAAAAAACCTTACCAGAGAAGTTTAACAAACACTTTTGAAGGTCAGAGCTCAAGGACACAGATCCACTAAAACTGACATTCAATCATAATTACAGAATGCTTACTTACACAAACACACACACACACACACATACACATATATACACCCATTACCACCACACCAACAGGGCTCCAGGGGATTATAGCTGGATGTTCTGTAAGACATAGACTCTGAGGAGGAAAACTTAGGAAAGTCCAAAGTCAATGGGGGAGGCAAAGCAAGGACACAAGAGGAATTTGAATCTTTTGGCACCTACTAGCTACAGCAAACATCAAACACAACCTAACTGACTAATATATTCCTCATGCAAAAAAGCCTTTTAAACTCAGTTCTTAATACCCAATACACTGTATCTGGCTTTCAACAAAAAAAACTAAAAGGTGTGATACAAGGCAAGAAGAAAAATCAATCTGAAGAGACAAAGCAAGCATCAGAACCAGACTCAGATATGACACCCATGTTGAAATTACCGGACAAGGAATTTAAAATAATTATTTGTAATATGCTATTGGTTTGGATGGATAAAGTAAACAATATGCAAGAACAAGTGGGTAATGTAATCAGAGTTATGGGAACTCTAGGAAAAAATCACAAGTAAATGCTAGAAATAAAAACCACTCTAACATCAATGAAGAATAACTTTGATGACCAAAAAGAATACAATCTTTGATAACAAGAATACAATCTTTGATAATACAAAAAAGAAACATCAGTAGACTACACACAGCTGAAGGCAGAATTAGTGAGCTTTAAGCTAGGTAAATAAAAAGCTTTCCAAACAAAAATGTAAAAACAAAAAATGTGAATTAAAAAAATAACAGAACAGAACATCTAAGAACTATGAGACAATTTCACAAGGTGTAACATGGACTTCTGGCATAACAGCTTAAGAAGTTCTGTGGAACTACTCCACAGCAATACAAGCAAAGGAGGAGAAAACTATTAAACAACTTTTTAAAGAGTCTAAAGACATGCAGCAAATTAAGAGACATTTATTCAAGATCTACTAAAACTTGGTAGGAAGAGCCAGAGTCTGTATCATTTGAGCCATGATCCATTACATCCCTCTCCCTTCCCCAAACTCATCTAGACAGTTGTGGCCAAGAAGACAGGAATCCTTCTCCCCTCAGCTCCCAATCAAAGCTTACCATGTCTCACCAGGAGACACAGGCCATCAGCAATGCTTACATTGTTCTACCACCAAGTTGAATCAACAAAGAGGGTGAGGATCCCTTATCCTACCCAGATCCCATCTGTAGGACAGAAACTACCTCAGTCATGAGAGGCTGAAAATATTTTGGCCCTGAAGACCCTTGTCCCAAGTCACTCAAAGAGCAGATATTCCATAATTGTAGGGGCAAATCAAGAAGACCAGAGGCTTCTTCCCACACACACCTGAGTAATGACCCAGAAAGTATGCCCAGGGAGATAGTCCATAATAAAGACAGCTCAAAGGTTCCCCACAAATGAACTGACTTTATCTGAAACAATATGGGGAAGTACAACCCCAATAGCTTCTCTTCCTTAAGAGCAATAAGATAAACCATAGGCCAACTAGATCACCAGAGAGAACCAGGAAAAGTGACAGATAAGAAGAGACTTGCTAGTATCAGAGCAAACTTCAAAGACTGGCCTCAAAAACAACTGCCAAAATTTAATTGGATCAGACTGCTTTGCAATTTATGACCCAAAGCTATCAGCCAGTATTACTGCAGCCTAACAGGGGGAGTTTAATACAAAAAGAAGCAAGCAGTTTAAAAGAGATAAAGGAAAGAGATGGTCAAAGACAGACCTGCTAAAACCACTGGTCTTACAGCATGACTGCACACATGTCCAAGGCTCTCCCTGGAGGAAGGATACCAAAGTCTTCACACTGCAAGAGAAAAAGACTGCACTAAAAAGCTTAGCCAAGCCACAAAACAAATAAACAAGCAGACAGCAACTAAAACAAGCCTGGAGAGGAGGGAAGGGGAATAAATATCCAAAACTGATACAATATACTACCTAAAATGTCCAGTTTTCAACAAAACATTATGAGACATACAAAAAAAACAGGAAGGTGTGACCCATACACTGGGAAAAAAGCAGGCAGCAGAAACTGCCTGTGAAAGGGACCAGATGCCATATTTAAAAAAAACTTCAAACAGCCATTACACAAAAGAAACTAAAGGAACCACACATACAGAAGAAAAGGAAGGTATAAATATAATGTCTCATTAAATTAGAACATTAATATTATGTAGAAATTATTTTAAACACAAAATTTTGGAGTTGAGATGTACAACTGAAATAAAAAATTAATTAAAGGGGGCTTAAGAGTAAACTTTAACAGGCAGAATAATCAATAAACCTGAAGATAGATCAATAGAAGTTATGCAATCCAAAGAAAAAGAAATGAAGAAAAATGAACAGTGCCTCAGAGAATATACCCAGTGTGGGAGTTGCAGAAGGAGAAGAGAAAGCAAAAGGAGCAAAAAAAAAACAAAAAAACAAAAAACAAGTAATAGCTGAAAACTTCCCCAATTTGATGAAAAACATCAATCTACATACACAACAGGTTCAATGAACTCCAAGTAGAATAAATACAAAGAGACCCACAAACATATTATATTAAATATTAAATATGCTGAAAGACAAAGGTAACTCTCTTGAAAGCAGCAAGAGATAAAAACATCACCTTGTACAAGAGAACCCAATAGGATTAACGGATGACTTCTCATCAGAAACAATGCAGGCTAGAAGACAGTGGAATGACATATTAAAAATACTGAAAGAAAAAAGATGTCAATCTAGAATCTTATATTCAGCAAAACTATCTTTCCAAAATGAAGGCTAAGTAAAGACATTTCTATATAAAAATAAACAGAATTCATTGCTTGAAGACCTGCATTATAAGAAGTACTAAGGAAATTCTTTAGGCTGAAAGCAAGTAAATTAATTTTAAAATTAGACTACACACACACACAAGAGCACTGGTTAGGTAGTTATGTGATTGCGAAAAACAGAAAAAAACATACATTTTTTTCTTCTTTCTTCTCTTAACTGATTTAAAAAGCAATTATGTAAAACTATATAAATGAACTTACTATTGGGCCAATAGTGTATAGAAATGTAATATATTTATAGCAATAACAGCACAAGGAGATGGATGGGAGTAGACTTGTGTTGAAGTATGAAAACTACATCAGATGGTAACTTGAATCTATAAGAACAAATGAAAGGAACCAGAAATGGTAAATAATAAAGTTTAAAATACAAACTCTATAAATACATACTAGTTCTCCTTTCTTTTCTCTGATTCTTTAAGAGACACAAAATTGTATAAAGTAATAATTACAACAACATATTATTGAGTTTTTAGAGTACACAGATGTACTACGTATAACAATAAGCACAGAAAGGGGAAGAGGAAATAGAGCGGTATAAAACTAACATTTTTATATCTAATTGGAATTAAGTTAGCATAAATCTGGAACAGATTCCAATAAATTAAGATGTATATAATAAACCTGAAAGCAACCACTAAGAAAATAACCCAAAGGAATATAGTAAAAAAAATGTTAAAAAGGATTTAATATCACATTGGAAAATATTCACTTAATGCAAAAGAAAAGCTGTAAATGGGGAATAGAGAAACAAAATACACGAGAAACATAGGAAACACAAACTAAAAAGGAGATATGAATACAAGTATGTAAGTAACAACACTAAGTGAATGGATTAAAAATACAATCAGACTTCCAGTAAAATGGAAGACTAGGGAGGGAGCTGCATAACCTATTCCTTTCCCAAAAGCAGTGAGAAGACAGGCAAAAACTGTCTGAATCAACTGTTCTGGGGCTCTGGAGACCTAATACCAAAGCCTGATAAAAATACTACAAGAAAAGAAAATTAAAGATCAATCTCTCTAATGAATACAGACGCAAAAATCCTCAACAAAATACTTGCAAATAGTATCCAACAGCACATTAAAAGAATTATACACCATGATGAAGTGGGTTTTATCCCCAGGATGCGAGGGTGGCTTAACAGAAGAATATCAATTAATGTAATATACCACATTAACAAACCAAAAAAGAAAAACCACATGATCATCTTGATCGATGAAGAAAGGCATCTGGCAAAACCCAGTATCCTTTCTTGATACAGACACTTCTAAAGATAGGAATTGAAGGAAACTTCCTCAACAGGATAAAGGGCACATATGAAAAGCCTACCACTAACATTGTACTCAATGGTGAGAGGCTGAAAGCTTTCCCTCTAAGATCAGGGACAAGACATGGATGCCCGCTGTCACCACTGTTATTCAACATTGTGAGAAAAGTTCTAGCTAGAGCAATTAGGCAAGAAAAAAAAATAAAAATCATCCATATTGGAAAAGAAGAAGTAAAATTTTCACTATGTGCAGATGACTGATCCTATCTATATTTAGAAAGTCCTGAAAAATCTATAGCAAAGCTACTAGAGTTAATAAACGAGCTCCCTGGTGGTTAGAAAATCAACATGCAAAAATCATTCTATACACTAGTAATGAGCTCTATGAGGAAGAAACCAAGAAAAAAAAATCCATTTACAATAGCAACTAAAAAAATCAAATATCTAGGAATAAACTTAACCATGGATGTCAAGGACCTATACTCAGAAAACTACAAAACATTGCTAAAAGAAATCAAAGACCTAATAAATGAAAGGACATTTCTCATTCATGGTTTGGAAGGCTAAATGTCACCAAGATGTTAATTCTACCCAAATTGATCTACAGGTTCAATACAACACCAATCAAAACTCCAAAATACTTTGCAAAAATAGAAAAGACAATTATCAAATTTATTTTGAGTATACCAAAGAGTTTCTCCTGGGTGCCCCTGGCAGACATTAGAGCTATTACTGGTAGGAGTATGAGTCCAATAAGTCACCCCTAAACTGACATTTGATCTCTGTTTGGCAAGTATTCTTTATTTTGATTATCTCCCCCATCTACAAAAACATGTTTTATATGCAATAGGACACATAATACTTTGACACATTAGGCATGCAGCAGATATTTTGGGGCCATCGTATCTAAGCATCTTTTTCAACAGGCCATACTTGGCTTATATTTACACTATGATCTGTGACTCTATTCTCATTTTACTTTCTAAAAGGTGTGCCCCGGAACAGGTATAATCCATAAAATGTAAACTAAAAGACAAAGCCATATTATAATTATTCCAAGTGTCATTGATGTCAGAGCAAGGTGCATCATAAATTTGACTCCAGGCTGAATATTTCTTTAATCCCCTGGAGCTTATCCTGGACCTTCAGATTATATCAAAAGAAGAGATTCTGCCAGCCAACTGTTTCGTGATCAAGGACATCTGTAAATACAGCTAACAGATAGTATCATTCTCTTGTTCTCAGCCTCTCATGAGGCACCAAAGTAATATTAGCCTTTCCTTATTTTGCATTATCTATTTATTAGCTCCATTTCTATCGATACTCACTTCCCCTTCATTCAATTTCTCATTGACTTGTGCTCAGATCCTCCCAGCCGCACCTCTACCCTAGGTAGGCCGTTCAGGTTCGACAGAAGACTGCACCACAGAGGAAGCAACACTGTGAGTCTAGCCAATGCTTCCCCTTTGTCCATTTCAGACAAATACAACAGGGTTAGTTAAGTATAAGCTGTTAGGACTGTGTTATTCACCAGGTAGGAAAGAAGCCTCGACGGAAGAAGAGTAAAAAACAACCTATCATTTTCTTAGGAATTTGGAGAGTAATATTTAGGGATATTGGCATGGTGTCAAGCTTAGTAATGACCCTTTTCATGGGTCTCTTAAATTCAAGCCAGGTCATCGAACTATAGGACCAGGCAGACAAAAAGAAAACATTTTAGAAGTAGGGAAAATGTTTGCACATAAATTCCTCTGTCATTCCCACTCCCTCTTCCCTATCTTCTCCACAATAAATCAACAGTCTCTCCAATGGCACGTATTACATTTTAACATACATTTATTCAATCATGCAAGCCATTCCTTCAGTTCATTATCACTCTCAATTTAGTAAGCAGGTGTTTCAATCGCCCGTTTTGATTTTCAATCAGTCCACTATTTTGTGGGTGGTGAACTTCCTTGTCCATGATGCTTTTTAGCCCAGGATGCAGTGCACCTGAAGTAAAATTGGTTCTTTGATCAGATGATCTACAACCATAATATTTTCTGCTCTAGGCCTCTGATGGTGTTGGGGAAAGTTGCTTCAGTTACTGGATGTACAAATCTAAATCCAGAATGAGTATCTATCCCAGTGAAGACCCATTGGTATTTACCCCAGAGCCGTGAGGAATCCACCTTCCACCACGGAACTGCCTCAATCCTCCTGGTTTGTGGCCCATCGCTCTTTTTAGCCTCTGATGTTCCTATTGATAAATAGCAAATTTTAGTCACGTTTCAAGCTTCTGGGGAAGCTAGCTGGATACATCTCTTCCCTGCCCATGGTTGCATTGCTTGAATACCTATATGACCACTGCTGTCATGTACCTAAAAGCCACCTCCAACCAGCAAATGAGGACATTCACTTGTTGGTTCCAGTCCCCCACACCCCCTCCCAAAATCAGAAGGTTTGGTGATTTTTTATTGTTGTTCTATATAGGTATCAACATGTCGAACTTTGATTTCCTGCCTCCAAGTGCATAAGGTTTTCCATAACATAACATCCCACACTGGCGGTTCCCTTTATCTTCTGGTCATCTAAGACCCACTTTCCAAAACGCATTGCCAGTCCATTAGCTTCTAGTCCAAAATTCCAACTGTTGCCACTGGATGGCAGTATCAGGCTTTTGCCAGAAGTTCCAGTCACCATAACTGCAAGTAGCAGAAACTTCCCAAATCATCATTATTCAGTTCTCTTATCATCTACTGTTAACCTCCAGGATATATCAGCTTTTCTTACAGGCCATACTGGACTCTGAAATAAGGAATTGGTGGCCACTAATACCCCAGAATGTAACATATTCATAATTAAGGCTGAAATTATTTTATGCCCTCGAGGGTATCACATGTTGTTTCACACTGACCACTTCAGTGGGCTCAGGTAATTATAAAAATTCCCATCTAGCATGCCTAATTAAAACAGGGGGAGGAACAGGTCAGCACAACATCCTTTTTCCCCTTGGTCTGGATAAGGGACGAGTTCCCCATTAGGTATCACATCCATTCCAATGATACATTCTGGTAAGGGTGAGGCCACAACCAGGCGTACTTTCCACTCATAAATCCCCATCCTGAGCCATACTTTCTCTTGCAGCCCTTCTACAGTTACATTGCCAAATCCCCCTAACTTAATTACATTGTCCTTTAACACTTCATTTGCAGGTTTAGGTTCCAGTGTCAGCAACCCTAATAAAGGTTCTTCAGGACCCCAGGCCACTTGACCAATGCCAATGCAAATGGCCTCAGTCCCTGGCTGGATTTTTTCTCAAAAGACCCTAGCTCTTCCACTACTCAAAGTCAAAATCTTTGCCTCAGACTGTTTTAAGCAGCATAGGCTCAAAGAGATTTTAGACTCCTCTTTGATGTAATATACAGATTTTCTAATTCGTAGAGGCTGGGATGAATTGAGTGACTTTGTCTAGTTTCTTTTACAGTCTGAGGCATTGCTTTAGCTGCTGGTTCACATAATCTTTTATAATGATTCATTGTAACCTTGTAGTGGCTACTCCAACTATCTCCTTCTTTTCCATAACTCTTCCATAAGATATTTACACCTGACTCAATTGTCCTGAGGATTTTTCATCCCTTTTTTTCTTAATGTTCCATTTCTTCTGAATATTCTTAAATTTCAAAGTTCTATGGGGTTGCTTAGCAAGGAGAACTGCAATAGCTTCTCTGGCATCGTCTTGTCCCCACAATGATCAAGGCACACTTGGGACCCACAAATTTGGAGTTCACTTTATCACAGCATCAGGAGCATTAGGAGAAGCTCTGGCATCACCATACAGCTGATCCAAAGTTACCTGCATTCCCCGTATTTCCATTAGCCTCAGAGCATTTCATTTAATATGAAAGAGAGGAATTGGGCGATTCCCCTTCTAAGGCCTTTGCCACAATCTCCTGGCTTTATGCAGTTTAACAAATCTGAGTTCACCCCTCTCTTCACATATCCATAAAAGCTGCAGCCTATTTCTGATCCTAAGACCTTACACTCTTCTGCATTAGATTATATTCAACAGGGAAAACAGGGAAATAACCCCCTGATCTGCCAAACTCAATTTCCATTTTAAAAGCAATTGTGAAAAGAGCTGCAAAACAGA
This sequence comes from Choloepus didactylus, assembly GCF_015220235.1. Taxonomy (NCBI): domain Eukaryota; kingdom Metazoa; phylum Chordata; class Mammalia; order Pilosa; family Megalonychidae; genus Choloepus; species Choloepus didactylus. The sequence continues at coordinate 29,068,588 of NC_051326.1, read as the reverse complement.
CCTAAAAGGTAGCTTAACTCTTTGCCCAAATCCCCCTTGGGCATTCCATTTCTCCCCCTTACAAACCGTCCAGGCCCTAAGACCAGAGCTCTGGCAGCTCCCATCTGCCTCACTGCGATCTGCACTTTAGCTGGAGCAGATAGAAGCAGCCAGAGCACCTACCCTTGGCAGACTTCCCATCAGGTTGAATTTCTTTTGTTAACCATTTAGCTACCTCCCTGGGCCCTGGATCAACAAATGCTTTTCTGTCAGTGGACACAATATTTTGGGGACCTCAGTCTAGGAAAGGCCAGACAGAAGCCCTCCTGGAAATGATGTTTTCACACACACACCCACACCCACACCTCACACTGCCCCCCTGACCTCATCTTTCTTTTTCCCAAACAATGCCACAGGCGTTATTAACTAAATTACAGACTAAGGTTGAGGAGGGGTCATTTCAAATGTACTATCTACGTCACCAATTGTAAGGTGTTCCCCAGTTTTGATATTTGAAAGGACTCACCAGACTCCACAAAGTGTACTCATTTGAGGCTTTTACTTAAAAGCAAAGGCTGCCATGCAGCAAGAGAAAGAGATGCAGGCAAGCAGCAGCAGAGATTCCAGAGACAACTGTAGCCCAAATTCCTGTATCTGTGCACGGGGGATGGCCTGAACCTCTGCCTTGAACCAGATCTCTGCAAGCAATCTTGGGGAGAGAAACCCAAAAAGCTCTCAGTGGCTCTTGAAGTAGTTAAGCCAGTCTTCCCAAACTGGTTAGGCCAGTTGCAAACCATCAGTAAGGAAATGACTGGGGTCACCAGGAAAGTTTAGGACCTTAAGCAGTGTATCATAAATACCAATGTCTTGCCCAAAAGTGAAAAAACAGACTTCCAGGGGACCCCAAAGATAAAGATCCAGTCTAGCTGTAAATCAGTTCTTTCTCCACACATCATATCCCCAAAACATCAGAGCCTGTATAATTATTCAATTACTCACCATAATGAAATAGTAACTAAATATTAATATCTAAAATATGAATAATAAATAAAATAGTAAGTAAAAATTTTGAAGTTACATGTGAATATGTTTTAGCTCCAGCCATAACATAAGCCTCTTGATGAGTGAGTCCATTTATTATTGTTAAATAAACATTTATTGAATAAAAAGAATGAAAAAATTAAATAATTAATTTTAAAGAGATACAAAAAGGGATACTGTAACCACCATGAAAGAGATCCTGCCAGCCAGGTGTGTCTGGAAAATCAAGTGTCTCAAAATTTCTACTTTGGTTTCATGTCACTTAAATATGACCCTATAAAACTCAAATCATTATCACCAGTTCTAATCAATATCATACTCTAGGTCCTATTCAGCAAAATAAGCAAGAAAGAAAGAGTAATTGAAAAGGTAGAAGCAATGTTTTTGTTATGAACAATTTGGTCTACATAGAAAATCCAGGAGAATCTCACATGGGGAGCTTCTGGAATGCTGAGAATACATTTTTTTAACCTGGTTACCCAGCTATTTTTTTTACTGGACATTGTACAGGACACTTATGCTCCATTCGCTTTCCAGAATATGTGTTATATTTCACAAATTTGAAAAATTTGAACAATTTTGACAATATATTTTTAAACTCTGTGAGAATTGAAGGACTATTCAAAATAAAATATTTCAAAAGGATCAATAGACTAAACCCAATAATGTTCATATATAGCTGCAATAACCCAGGAGATGAAAGTAAGAGAGATAAAGTGAATCATAATTTGTAAGAAGTCTCTCGGGGATGATCTGGGAGGTCTGGAATGGATGGCTCCGTAAGTGTCAAGACAGCACATTCAGGGACAATATGCTGTCTCAATTTAGTAAAGACAAACCAGATATTGATCAAATAATTGGCAGGCATTTCTACTCCTGTTTTAACTATGAACATGAGAAATCATCTGAGGCATATCTCCACAAGCACTTCTTACTCCTGCTATGATGGCTAGACTTCCTCTCCTTCAAAATACTGCTGGCTGCTGTAGGAAAATCTCCTTTCCTTACATCACCCAGCTTCATTGTTTAAATGGCCCATATTTTATTGAAACTTCCACTCTTCTCTGTACAAATAATAGTAAAAAAAAAAAATAGATTTGTTTAAATACATCGTCTCTCCCTAGCCTTCTAAACAGCCTCACTAAGAGACATACACAATAGAGCCATCTTTTCTTTTATTTTCTGTTTTTATTCTTTTTGATCAAGACATCAAGTCTTGGCCTAATTGCCTAATTTGAAGTTTAATTAAATATGCTAGTCCAATTTGACTAAATGTGGTAGTGAAAGTATAAAGTCATGTAAAAATATCCTTTATGAGAAAGAAACCAGACTATATTGTGTAAACCGGGGTTCCTCTGGATGCTGACATTCACTTTCCATTGGGAATTATATTTATTTGCACACATGAACTCTTCTATTAGGCCCCTTGATCTTCAAGGACAGGGATTCTACCAAAGTAATCTTTGGAGCTCTTACACATCTAACCAATATTTTGACCATTCTACATATTAAATAAATGTTTGATAAATTTATTTTTTAGTGTTAGCATTTAATTATTCATTTATTAAAAAATAAACATAGACAATATGAAATAAGTAATAGAGATATTTGGTTCTGTTTTTTCCCTCCCCACATTTTCCAAAATGGCTAAGTAATCTATAAGCACAGTACGCTATGTTACTAACATTTTTGTGGGTAGAAACAAGACTTGATTTCCTTTTGCCTTTATGCCTCTGAGTCACCTCTGTAAAGTGAAAAATAAGTAATGCAACTATTTGGTTGAACAAGGCCAGGAGGGTAGTTCAAATTGTTTGTTTTTTAAATTCAATTTTATTGAGATATATTCACATACCGTACAATCATCCAAAGTGTACAATCAATTGTTCACAGTATCATCATATAGTTGTGCATTCATCACCCCAATCTATTTTCTGAACGTTTTCCTTATACCAGAAAAAGTGAAAATAAAAATAAAAAAATAAAAGTAAAGAAGAACACCCAAATCATTCCCCCCTTCCCATCCTATTTTTCATTTAGGTTTTAGTCCCCGTTTTTCTACTCATCCATCCATACACTGGATAAATGGAGTGTGATCCGTAAGGCTTTCACAATCACACTGTCACCTCTTGTAAGCCACATTGCTACACAGTCATCTTTAGGAGTCAAGGCTACTAGGTTGGAGTTTGGTAGTTTCAGGTATTTACTTCTAGCTATTCCAATACGATAAAACCTAAAAAGTGTTATCTACATCGTGCATAAGAATGTCCACCAGAGTGACCTCTCAACTTTGACTCCATTTGAAATCTCTCAGCCACTGAAGCTTTATTTCGTTTCATTTCGCATCCCCCTTTTGGTCAAGAAAATGTTCTCAATTCTATAATGCCGGGTCCAGATTCATCTGCAGGAGTCATATCCCACGTTGCCAAGGAGATTTACACCCCTGGGTGTAAAAATATATATTTTTATCCCACGTAGGGGGAGGGCAGTGAGCTCACCTGCCGAGTTGGCTTAGCTAGAGACAGGGCCACATCTGAGCAACAAAGAGTTACTCAGGGGGAGACTCTTAGGCACAATTATAAGCAGGTTTAGCCTGTCCATTACAATAATGAGCTTCGTAAGGGCAAGTCCCTGAGAGAAGGCTTGACACATCAAACCACCAGACCTCAGTGTTTGTGAGTACATAAGCAACAATTCAGGTGAGGAAGCTCAACACCTTTGCATTTCCCCCTAGCTCCTCAGTGGGTCCCTGAATATATATTTTTATTCTCTGTCCAAATTACTTTGGGATGTGTCTCTATTTCACACTAACCTATGCAAACCTACCAGGTTCAAATTGGTTTTCAACTAAAATGTATCCAATAATGTTGACACCATCATACATTTGTATAGCACTTTGAAGTTACCAAAGTTCTTTCACATTTCATCTTCATACCAACCCTTCAAGACAGGTAGTCATAGGAGGTATTAACCTCATTTCACAGATAAGGAAGCAGTTCTCAGTAATATTGTTATTAGTGCAAGACACACTGCCAGAAGCAGTGAAGTCAAGTTTGTATCCAGGACTTTGGAGTCGTCTTGGTGTTTTTTCCACTGCAAGACACTGACATACAGAGTCTTAGGAGAGCATAAGAAAGAAGTAATATACAGAAATATTTTGTTTCAAAATGCAAAGCAGCTAATTTGTTTTGAATAATGAACTCTAAATCAAATATCAAATTTTAGCTTTAAGAAGAAGAAATGGAAATGGAAGTGTAAACAAAATACTTTTTGTCTAATAAAGTTATTTTGATGTTTCCTTCTAATACATGGCTTATTCACAGCTAAGTTAATCAAAGAAGGCTTTTAGATTTATTATTTTAATACACTTTGTCAATTCAAAATCCAGTAAGACTAAAAATCTATAGTTATGAAAGTGTTTTACAACATTATTTTCTTTAATCCTAATAATGATTCTGTGATAGTGGTAAATATTATTACCTTTCTTCTGCAGATGAGAAATCTGAGGCTCAAAGAGCTTAAAAACTTTTCTAAAGACCCATGAGCAGAAAATGTCAGACCTAAGAGGGAGGAACTGGAAGGAGCCTTAGAAATTATTGGCCATGTGATTTCCATTCTTGTATCAGTCAAGGTTCAGTCAGATCAGTTCCACTAGGAGACAGACGGACAGAGAGACATATAGATAGAGGAAGAGCTAGAGATTGACATAGACATAGACATAGAAATAGAAATAGAGATGGATGATGTAGCTAAAGGTAGAGGTGGAGACAGATGGATTTAATCTTATGCAATTCTGGGTATGGTTCAGCAGTCTGTGAAACTGTTTTCTTTGAGTCTCATACTGGAGTTTGAAGTTCACAGGACGGGTACTTAGGAAGGGAAGATGGATGTAATGTGAAAAAGAGTAAGAACAAGCCGGACCCATAAACACAAGTTGGAGCCCTAAGAGGACAGTCTGCAACCTGCATCAGTTCTTGTTGCCTCTGACCTTGGCAATAACTGTATCCTTCAGAAGCTGAGGCCCTTTGTCACAGAGCTAAACACATACACCTGACTCAGGACCTGGAGAAACTGAAGGAAGATCTGGAGCAAGGTAGAACAGTTGCAGACCCATCTGCTGCCTCATGCCAGCAAGGCAAGTCCACAGATCATTGACAACGTGTGTGATCTACAAAATGGTGGCTGCTTCACTTCCGCCCTCCAAATCTCCCACAAGAATCTTGTTAGCCACCCTAACTAGAAACATACAGGAAAGGAAATTCTGCGAAATGTGGCTCAGTCTAGCCAAACTGTCACATTACAAAGCCACCACAATTCCCTTGTTTTACAGATGTGAAAAATAGGTCTTACACAGGTTATATGATATGCCTAAGTTCTCTAAAAAATTGAGAGTAAAGTCTCCTGTTAATTTCCTGTGCATTCTCCTTTTCCCTATAAGCAGTATGGCACTTAAGTTTTGTTTCACTTGCCAAACGTGTAGATTGGTAGTGACTGCCTGAAACACCAGGTTGTGATGGATTCCAAAGCAAGAGTTTCTTTATCAATTAGTAATGTCTGCCATGAGTACAAGAGAAGGGAGCTGTGACACATGTGCCACAAACATGCCACCCTATCCTGTATTAGTCTGCTTCTCTTCAGAAAGGAAGGGTGCGAAGGGTGTGGATAAATAAATCAGTGACTGAAATGCAAAATTTTATTAAAAGGATTTAAAATTGGGGACAAGAAACTAAATTTATAAAATGGATATCAAGAAGATACTCAATCATGTGTTCTCACAAACTATTCCTGGGGAATTTAATACACAGGCCTTAAAGGTCATTTCTAATACTCACTATAAACACAGGACTGAATGGACTTTTCTAATATTCAGTTTCTTATTAACACATTGATTAGAACTGAATATAAATCTGTACTCACAGGAATTCTTCTTAACATGGAAATTATGAACATAAAGCAGCTGATGTTCCATGATCAAATATTTATATTAAGCGAATTAATCACATTTTATTGCTGAGTATGTGAAAGATGGGTTTTCCTTTGCAGGAGACCAGGGCCATGAAAAATTGAGGAAATGCTCTTCCATATGGATGTTGGAATATTCTGACAAGCATACATAGAACTTTCTGATCTATAATCAACAAACGTTTATTTTTTTCTATGCATGTGCATCATCTCATTTGCTCCCCTCAGTAATACTTTGAAGCAGGTATAATTCCTGTTTTCACAGATGAAATAATTCAGATTCACAGATGTGAAACTGCTTGGCCACCTAACTGGTGAATGACAATGTAATTATTCTAACCCAGGTTTACTGACTGCAAAGCCTGCTGATTCTTTCCTGATGGCTATTTCAAATATACAATTTGACTCCAGCCTGGAGGAAATATTTTTATTCCCGGGCATACTCAGGAAGCATGCACAGGAACTCTACTTCTTATACTGGGGTCTCCATTCATTGACTGTTTTGCCATTCACATTTATACATTTCTGTTTGAAGCACTTAAGATAGTCCCCTTCCTTGATGGTAAAAGGTTTGATTTGTCTTTAGATATCTTTCCCTTTCCAATCTTCTTTCATACACACACACACACACACACACATGCACACAAATACACACACAAGGAAGATAAGAAAGAAAGAGTATAGTAGGAGATGCTAGACCTTTTCAAAGTTTCTGACAAATTTCCAACCTCATGTATGTGCATCTATATCAGTATTTGCCTTAGCTTCTATAGAATAGATGCCCCAATAAAGTAGAAGTTATAAACAAGGGCCTTTCTAGGCTTAATATATAGTGCCTTGACAATTATCAATGTGTTAGATAAGAAATGTTCCTCACAGAGAAATCAAAGAAAAGAGAATCACAGGAAGTTGCAAAAGGAATTAGCATTTCCAATGATTGCTTTTCACTTTGAATCTCATTGAATCTTTGCCACCATGCTCTGAGACAGAGCTCATCATTCTTTTTTTTTTTATTAAGATTTATTCACATACCATACAATCATCCAAAGTATATAATCCATTTATCACATTACCATCATATAGTTGTTCATTCATCACCCCGATCTATTTTTTTTAACATTTTCCTTGTACCAGAAAAAGTGAAAGCGAGAATAAAAAAAACAAGAGTAAAAACAGAACACCCAAATTGTCCCCCCCATTCTTCCTTTAGTTTGTTGCTGTTGTTGTTGTTGTTGTTTTGCCCCCGTTTTTCTTGTCACCTTCCATACGCTAGACAAAGGGGAGTGTGATCCATATGGCTTTCCCAATCACGTTGTCACCCCTCACAAGCTACATTGTTATACAATCATCTTCAAGATTCAAGGGTTCTGGGTTGTAGTTTGATAGTTTCAGGTATTTACTGCTAGCTATTCCAATTCATCAAAACCTAAAAAGGGTTATTTATCTATATTATGCATAAGAGTGCCCACCAGAGTGACCTCTCGCCTCCTTTTGGAATCTCTCAGCCACTGAAGCTTATTTCATTTCATTTCACATCCCCCTTTTGGTCAAGATGTTCATCACACAATGCTGAGTCTAGATTCCTCCCTGGGAGTCATATTCCACATTGCCAGGGAGATTTACATCCCTGGGTGTCAGATCCCACGTGGCAGAGCGGGGTAGTGATTTCATCTGCCAAGTTGGCTTAGCTAGAGAGAGAGGGCCACATCTGAGCAACAAAGAGGCATTCTGGAGGAGACTCTTAGGCACAATTATAAGCTGGCCTAGCCCCTCCTTTGCAATGACAGTCTTCCCAAGGGCAATTCCAGTGATAGAGGGCTTGGCACATCAAACCGCCAGTCCCCAATGTTTGGGAGCACATCAGCAACCATCGAGGTAGGGAAGCCCAATGCTCCTGCATTCTCCCCCAGCTCCTCAGGGGGGCTCTGCATATTTTTTTCCATTGTTTTTTTTTAATTAACTATTAACTATATAAAAATTTTTTTTAAAAAACATACAATAAAAAAACATTTCAAACAAACCAAAACAAGGGAATAAGAAAAAGACAACTAACCTAAAATAACTACTTTAATTCCAACATGTTCCTACTCTACCCCAAGAAAATATACAGACTATAACCCAGCAAAGGAATAAGAAAGACAGATAACCTAAGATAGCAACATTTCTGTGAACTTGCTCCTACCATACCCACCAGAAATTAACAAACCATAGTCATTTCTGGGCATTCCCAGAACGTTAAATTTATTCACGATAACTTATCTGTTCTTATTAGGTTATCGTTCCCCCTTCACTAATTGCTCTCTATTGCTAGGTCCCCTACATTCTACATTATAAACCATTTATTTTACATTTTTCAATGTTCACATTAGTGGTAGCATGTAATATTTCTTTTTTTGTGCCTGGCTTATTTCGCTCGGCATTATGTCTTTAAGGTTCATCCATGTTGTCATATGTTTCACGACATCATTCCTTCTTACTGCAGCATAGTATTCCATCGTGGATATATAACACATTTCATTTATCCACTCATCTGTTGAAGGACATTTGGGTTGTTTCCATCTCTTCGTAATTGTGAAAAATGCTGCTATGAATATTGGCATGCAGATATCTGTTCATGTCACTGCTTTCAGATCTTCCGGGTATATACCAAGAAGTGCAATTGCTGGATCGAAGGGTAACTCTATATCTAGTTTTCTAAGGAACTATCAGATTGTCTTCCAGAGTGGCTGAACCATTATACAGTCCCAAGTACAACAGAGCTCATCATTCTTATTTTATGAAGAAGCTGAGGTTCAGAAAGCTTGCAGGATCTTGAGGTTCCAGAGCTCTCAAGAATTAATTATTCTCACCAAGTTCTTTCTTATTGTGAAGAAAAATATTTCTTCTTGTTCCTTCTTTTGGGATCACAAAGAAGTCTAAATTTTTGTGCAACTAATAAATGTTTAAGGACAGATAATGAATCCAACCTAAAAAGGTAGAAATTACTCTTTAGGATTATTAGTTACAACCAAGCTATGAACAGAGATTATGGATTTGAATAGACTTTCTATACAATAGACCCGTTTCTCCAGGGCCATCCCATTTCCCTCTCCAGTGACAACATTCCTATTAACAATAGCTGCTACTAACCGGGTCCTTCACAACATGCATAGGAGGTATGTATTTTCCCTTGAAATTGTGTATCTGAGAAGAGTGGGTGAGTACATTTCCTAAACATACAACTCATAGGGGTGCAGTCTGGATTTGAACACATTCAGTCTGACACCAACATGCCACTCTAAAGCACTACTTTCTATAGTCTACTGGTATACAAGATTCAGGTATAAAAGAAGAAGAAAGAAAAGGAGGAGGAGATGAAAAAAACAAAGGTTTCACCAAAACTCAACAATATTTTAAGCATTTTTCCTTTCAAATAATTATGTACATCTACCCTACAAACTAGACAAGGGCATAATTGACAAAAGAGTGATGCTCTTTTAATATTGGTTAACCAGACCTGGACTGAGAATAGCAAGAATAATTGTTTATGACAGAAATTGCTCATAAAAGGGTCAGAGATTTCAGGAAATGTATTGCATCTTATCTATTAATGGTACTGCTCAAGATTGATGGATTTGCAGAGTTGCCTTTCTGCTTTTCTTTTTTTTTGGTGGAGGGGGGCACTGTATTTGTTTAGTTTAAGTTTCTCAGGCTTGATTGTGCACGTGAATGTACTCACTACCAGTGTAGTGAGTAATTTGCTCACAAGGCCCAAAATGCCAGGCTTTAGCAATGGATGATTAAAAATGTACAACATTGCCACATATTAGATTAATGAACATACGTAATTCTATTAAACTGTAAGAACTAGATCAAGGCAAGCAGTGAATCGGGGCAAAGAAACTCTTAAATACTTAGGTACAACATGCTCCTATTCTAATTAATTTTTAAATGTCATAATCTCTAACCCCACCCCCTCTATTTTCAGCTTCCAAGAAACTCATTAACTCTTCTATCAGCACAATTGTTTCAGTGTCAAAACACAGCTCCCTGGCTCCATGGCTTCCCCACAGAGTTAGCGTCACAGCTTTGAACTATGTAAATATCCACTGTTCCTTTTTTATAGTTTTATTTAGACATTTTGTTTTGTTGTTATGGTTGTTGTTAAAAATGAGGTTCCAGGTTTCAGTAAATTGTAAAAGGCTTTGTAAGAAAACTGTAAAATCATGTAGCCATACTGGACTCCTTTCAGTCACCGAAATATGCCCCACATGCTCACCCCTCAGGCTTCTGCTGCTCTCTCTGCTTGGAATTTTGTTCCAGATACCTATAAAAATCACGTCCTCACCTTACTCAGACTTCTAGTCAAATGTCTCCTCCCCGGAGAGATCTTCTCTGACCAAACTCTAATATAGAAGCTGTGGTCACTTTCTATTTCCTTAGATTGTGTGATTTTAAGTCATAGAAACTGGTCACATTATTTAAAACATTAATTGTGTATTTGGAGATTGTCTGTCTACCCCACCGGAAAGGGCTCTTGGTATTTCTTCTGTAGTGGTGTATTCCCATTGGCTAGAATGTGCTGACAAAGAGAAGATGCTCAGGAACCTTTGCAGAATGAATGGAGGGCCCTTCCAACCACTGTTTTCTTCTAGTACATCCCATTATCTTTCTACTTTTGTGAATCCTAGTTTACATGATGCATTGGGCTCCAGAAGTCAGCAAAACAAAAGCTTGCCTGTTCTTTTATTCTTAGTTCAACACTTCGTTATTGGGGTGCCCTGGAGTTCAGTCTTAGCCAAATCTGCTGTATGGCTTAGGATTTCCTCTTTGGAAAGTTACAAGTTTACTCCAGAGTTATTACTGTTATTTCTGAATTTGTGCACAATTGATGATTGTGTGAGTACATTGATAGGTCATTATCTCTAATCAGAGTATCAACATCAGTAAAGTGAATATACGTGTCATTCAAATTTATAGTTGCCATCTAAACATTAATGAGGAAATATCGGTAAACATTCTAGAAATAACTTGGAGTGAAACTCTCCTTATAATGCTTTATATTTTAAAATTCCAACAGTTAGTGGAAATACAAATATGTGTATTTTTTTATTGCAAAAAGGAAATGCTACTGTAATTAATGGTGGTTGTGAAAGTTGTTAACTTTATGCACAAAAACAATTATTAAAAATATCAAGTAGTTGAAAAGAGTAATATATTAACTTTTCTTGAAATAGAGTTTACAAACAGATTATGCAGAAGTCTCTAATTTGATGGAAGATATTACAGTCTTATTATGAAGCAATAATATTTAGTAAAAAAAAAATCTAAACTATAGTTATTGGCAGAATAGAGATAAGTTGTTACCATAATTCTAATAATTTGATGTACTAGCATCCCTAACATTATGTGAAACAATCCTGAAGTATTATATTTTATCTTTAATTACTTAATTCCATTTAGGCCCTGAAGCTTATTTTAAAACATCCTATTCATGAATTTTCACATCTATGAGGATAGACAAAAAGCCAAAATTTCATAGGGAGGAAAATTTCCAAAATAGTATATAAAGTATTCATGGTAAATTACTTTGATCCAAAGCAGTAAAGAAGATAAGGAGTATGAAGAAAAAATATTAAAAGAAAATAAGGATAATCAAAACACTTAATTTTTCATTAGTCAAATTTCAAAACAACAAATTTCATGAAATTGCTAATAAGATATTGTATTATTGTTCTGATTCTAGGAAAGTCAAAAATTAATAAAAGGGTTTTCAGCAGGACTGATATAACTTTCCAAGCACTTTTGAATTTTAAAAATTTGACAGCTTATTAGAGTATGATGAATTCCACTGTGCTTCTGCTTTACTTGTTTGCTGAGAGAATTTTGGGTCCCACATAGCTAACAGCAGAGTGAATCTAGTTGGAAAAAAAAAGTATTTATAGAATAGAAAATAAGTTTTAAGTCAATGTCATGCAATTCACACTGGCAAAAAAAAAAAGTGACAAAGGCTATATGTAATTCAGAAATCATTGGCATGCATTGCTTCATTCACATCCATCAGTTGTGTATTCAGAAAGCAATTATGGGACTGCATAAAGTAAAAAAAAATCTCTGGTTTTAAGCAGGAATATACTGAGTGTATTTACCACATTTTTTCCAGCCAAAGATAAACTACATGACATATAAGTGATTTGGAACCTGCCTTATTATATACCCATGCAAGATATTAAAACAAGAAGAAATAGCAGCTATTGCATGTTCAAAAGACTTCTTGAATAAAAGAAAGGCTTATAATCTGCTTACAGGTAACTATAACAACGAGGCAGGACCTATTCAAACAATGGTTCCTTACAGGACACCTAATGAGTTTGATGGAAATTGCTAAAGAAGTAACAAAAACATAAGTGTCTTGAATATTTATGCACTTCTTACATTCTATCTGCTGCAAAGATCCTCTCATCCTTCTACTCAAGTAAAATGCTAAAATTAATATTGTTAAGTGGAAGCTGAGATTCAGATAATATGTCAAAGAAAATTGTGTTATTTCGAAAACCAATTATTACATTGATTTCATTTCTTCATTTCTGGATCTATGATTTAAGAGCAATTTTTTCCAATGATTACATGAAACAGCAGGTGAATACAAAATATTAAAAATAAAATAATATTGATGAGGGCAAGAGTCTTAAGCCTGCTTCTGAATATATTCAGAGAACATTTTCTTCAAGTACTTCATAAAGTTTAGTTTATGAGATCACATAATTGCATTCAAACCAAGTTCAAGAGTTAAATTCAGGAGATAAGTCTTAACTTTAAAAAATTAGAAGCTTATTAAATTGGTGGCAGCATCACTATCAATTGGACACTCTACTTGCAGAATGAGTAAGTAATGGTCTTGCTCATCCACCAGTCCAAAATGAAATTATATATCTATTTAGCAAAGCGAATGTGAAGGAAATTGACAGGGGCAATTTTGTAGCTTAAGTTACTGATAAATTATTGTTCTTGTATTCCAATAACAGTAATATGTTTATTGATAAAATATCAAACAGGATCAAATCCCTATATCGTGATGTTCATTTTATGAAATTAATTTGTCTTTGCCTAAATATTGATTTTTAGCACTGACCTATTGAGTCAAAGGATATGTTCTAAAGTCCTGTCATCTGTCATGTGTCAGGTTTTCTAAAAACAATAAAAACAGGAGAGTGTCTACATCCTTAGAATGCTTACATTCCAGTGAGACGTAGGGAATAAACAAAGACATGATATATGTCAAAAGTGCCATGAAGAAAAGTAAGTCAGGGCAAAGAATGGGGCAGGAGAGAATGTTATTTTAGCCATCTAAAGTAATGTAAGTAACCTGGAAAAGGGCATTCCTGAGGGAGGAGCCATTGCAAAGATCTTCAATCAACGACATAATTGGCATATGTAAAGAAAGCAAGTAACACCAGAAGCAAGAAAAGGGGAAAAGTGATTGGAGACAAACATGGAGAGAAAATGGTAAAGACTTTCAAACTTTTACAAAGTGTGATGAGAAACTTGTGGAGGAATTTAGCACTGTAAATAAAATTATTTGACTTGCATTTTTTAAAGAAAACATCACTCTGTCATATAGAGAGTAAGCATTACAGGGATGGGGTATTGGAGATGCAGAAAGAGCACAGAGAAGACTACTGGAGTTGTTCAACTGAAAGAACATGCGGCTGCAGTCTAGATTGGTAGAGGGGGTGGCGAAAAGTGGTGAAACTCTGATAGATTTTAAAATTTCTATTATGGTAACAAATATACAACCTCAAATTTCCAATTTCAATCACTTTCAGATATACAATTCAGTGAGATACAATAAAAAGTAACTCATTTACTCTCCCATCATTCATTTAAAATGCATGAAAACTTGGGCATTCCCATGATTTTCCCATGATCTATCCCTTTTTTTTTTTTTTTTTTTTGGTGATCTCTATCGCCTTAGGGTCTTAGCATATCCTTTGGTTATTACTGTTCTGTTACATGGAGGTAGAACAGAGGGAGCTTGTTTATTGATTTAATATGGTATGGAAGTTGGAGTACAAATAAAGACATGGATCCTAGGTATTTTTAGCTTTACAATAGTGAAAACATTGGCAAAAATGGAAAAGACTTTCCTGTACCTTATGCAAAAGTATTCACTACCTTCTCATTGCTCTCTATCATATCGCCTTCCTTTGTTTCTCTGAAGCACTTATAGGTAACTGAGAAATTATTTGGGAAGAAAACACTGTTTTGCTAACCTATTGTCTGTATTTAACATAAGCACTCTTTAGGCTACGACCTTGTTTGTGTTCTTCACAGCTATATGCCCGGCACCTAGAAAAGTGCCTAAAACAAAGGAAGGGGCCCCATAAATATTCATAGAATGCATGACTAGATTAGTGAGTACATAATGAATGAAAAAAAAAAAAAGACGGTGTTAAGTCACAGAGGTGAAATTCAAAAGAGAGGGAAATCAGAACATATTTCCATTTTATTTCACTGGAAAATTTCTATCTGTTCTAGTAAAAAGTTATTCCAATGTACTATGGTTCTCAAAGTAGAAGCAAGTATAGGTTTTGATTTAGTTATAACAATCAAAGGGCTAAACTGATCTCATTTAATTTAACCCATAATTTGCCCTTGTTCATGAGTTAAATGCTAAGGGAAGGTCAATATCAGATACCATTTGCCTTGTGTGTGTCACAGGATTTCTTCACAAGGTAATAGAAGTTATAACACTGATCATTCAAGGAATAGCCAGTCTACGAATTACACTCACAATTTATTTAAAATATAACAAGTGTTACTTTTAGATTGTCTCAGAGATATCTCTTCTCTAATTTGTAGGAAATAAAGCTTCTATTTTAAAAAAAAAAATGAGATAAGCTATATTTTCAATTCAACCAAACAAAATTCTTCCTGTTTAAGTTTCCTGGCTGCTAAAACAAATACAACAGGAATTTATTCATTTCTTTATTTATTTATTGGCTCATGGTTTCAGAGGCCTGCTTCTTCCCAGGGTTGGTAACTTCCAGTAGGCTGGCAATCTTTTGGGTTTCTCTTGCAGTGTCATCTCCTTTCTTCTGGGTTCCCTTGACTTCCAGCTTCTGGCTGCTCTCCATGGCTTCCTCTTCTGTGTCCAATTTTCTTTGCTCTGTAAGGACTTCAGCCATATTGGATTAAGGCTCACCCTCATTCAGTTTGGGCTCACTTTAACTACTAACACCTTTAAAGGTCCTATTTACAAATGGGTTCACACCACAGGACCGAGGGTTGGGACCTGAGCATGTCTTTTGTGTGGGACAAGATTCAATGCCCAATATTTCCTAAACAAATTGCTGAGAATCAACATTCACTCTTCACAGAGATCCTTGAATAATTCTCAAGGTCTGAACACCACAATGTTTATACCTCGGAATACAATAAGGGATTGTTATCAGGATCCAGTCAGAGAGTAGCCTGGAAACTTCAATACTCATAGGTGAATGTCAATTCAAAAAGCTTGGAAAAATAAGCCTTCCAGAAGAACTTGGTATCTGAAATTCTACAAGACACTCACAAATTTTATATTTCGAATATGTCAAAGGCTGCTCTGATGACACGTTTTGGTGATGAAACCCAGTTCCTCAACTTCAATTTACTATCTTTCAGGATCTCTGAATCAGTAAGAAGTCTACAGAGAATTAAACTTATAAAATATGCTATGTGCCTTCTTTTGATTTTTGAATACCCTGTATCACCTCACTTATTTTGACTGGTTTTTGCTATGGTCTTTTAGTTTTTAATTTGTGTTACATGACAGTCTTTTTCAAACTGGGGAGTGGTAGGGAAAATTAAATGACATAAAATTAATTAACATAAAATTAAATTAAATGTTATTATATTTTACATTTAGTGAAACAAACCATGCATGGGAACAGTTTTAAAGAATCAACAATTTATTATTAAGAAGTAATATCACACACACATATACATATATATAAATTAGAGGAGTCAGTATTCAAACATTCATCCAGGACATGAAAGAGATTTACATGGCCAAATTAAATTGCAATTCCCTACTATCCCAAGTTTCAAAAACAAAAAACAAAAAACAAACCAAAAGTGCATCATTTGCTATACTATGTCCTCTTTCTCAAAATATTTTTAAATTTTTTAATTTCAAAATTCAAATCAAATGTGGGTTTGATCATTTGGGGTACTGATGAAGGCTGAAAAATGAAATATTTTTATAATTATGACCAAATTTGGGAAAGGAAAAACCTTCCTCACTGTTCCATCTCATGACTGCATCCCTTTCAGATTGTCCACCACATGTTTATTTAGTCAGCAAGCTTTCTGGATATATATTCATGCAGCGATTCACTTTAATACAAAAGCTATTTGTCCTCTCTTTTTTTAAAGACTGCATTCCTTTTAGCAAAATACCAAGGTTACACTAAAAATAATCCTGTCCACCAGTTTTAGATTAAGATCATTACAAGCAACACTGTGGAGAATTACTGTAAATGTGTATATAATGATTCCTCTAAGTTTTACCAGTAAATTACCATGGACAGAATTTGAAGTATTATAGTTAAGTGAAAAAATAAGTTGCTTTTGAATGCAAAAACAGTGGTATTTACCTCCAAAAAAAGAAACAAAATTGAGGAAATCATCTGGATAATTTAAGACTAAATTTCCAAATGATCAGGCCTTGCATGATCAGATTGTTCTTTCTCTCTTTCCCCAGTTACCAATCCATTAATGGTTTCAGCTAGAATAGTTAAAAGTTCATGTGTTTCCTGAGTCTTGGCATTTCACAAGTGAGAATACACAATGAGAATGCTTCCGCCCCCAGTAGCATAGGATGTTTAACAGAATTTAATCACATCCATAAAACTCTCCCTTAAAACAAAAACGTATTGCTTATGAATGACGTCTATTGCTGTCTGAAGTTTCTTTCAGGTGGTGAACTTGTGGATGAAAAATGACTAATGCACAATATCCAAAATAAATTCTATCTCCTCTATCCCCATTTTCCACAAGCTGCTTCCCACACACACTTGTTTTAAGTGAATGGAAATAAAGCCAAAACAAATTAGATTGCCAAATTCCATTGTGTATATAGTAGTCAATTTGAACCCACGGATGACATCCCAACCTCTTTGCCTCGTTTATGCCCCTGCCCTTTTAATTACAAAAAGCATTCTTCTTGGACTCAGGCCCCAAAGAACTCAGAAGCACTTTTAAGTAGTCCTTTCACTGCCAATATTTTCTAGCTAAAGTACAGATTATGGAAAGTGAACACTGCACCAGTGGATATTTTCCTCTACCTGAGTCTTCTCTGAGCAGAAAGATGAACTGACTCATATGATGTGAAGCTGTAAAGAACCTAAGAGACTACCTAGTCAACTTTCCCTGTGTTAAGAGACCAGGCAAGAGACACTGACAAGGCAGTGACTCGTTATACCGTCATGGAAGATAGAAATAAAACAACTACTAAGTGTTAGTCCCAGGTATCTATTAGTCAAATGTCATTTCCACTCTGCCAATGTATCAAGCCCCTGTTCTTGTACACCATTAGAGTCAGAGAGGGTACCCCAAAGTGCCTTGGTTGTTTGCATCTTAAGCTAAATATTTTAGACAGGAGGAACCAACTACTGACTCAATTGAGAGTTTCAGGAATCAGGAAAGTAAACACGGAGAAAAAAGTAATGAGCTTGAATTTTGTTTCCTCTCATGTCACCTTTATTTTCTTTCCAGAAGATATTAATGAAAAACCAAGGGCTAATAGAGGACAAAGGAATAAATGGAGAAGCAAAGTTGGGGATGACTCCAAAAGATGAATAATGCACTGACTGTATCCATTCCATGGATTCTATTAAAGTTGATATACTAAGGGTATATCATGTATACCTGTTTATAGCATCAAACAATTTTTTTGAATTGGATACAATGAAAATAAAGGATAAAAGAAAATCGGACTAAGATCTCTGGTATACCTATTTCAAGATGCCTCTTGTCAGATGGAGCAACACTCATCTTTGTGAGTCTTATAAAGTACTCTATTTTCCTCTTTGATTTAATTGCTAAGAAGCTGAGAGCCAAATTTATGACCTCTCTCTAACAACAATATAGCACCTACTGCATATATTTTTATTCTAATCTTAACCCTCGCACCAATTTATTTTTCTCTTTTCATTTTCCCTTATTTGTAAGTTACTTCAAACACTTTTTGGAATGAGGTATAATAGAAATCAGTCACACAATCCATGAACCATACATTTCCCATTTCTTTCCTTGAAAAACAATAAAATGTTTATGGTCAGAAGCTGAAAAGAAACATCAAGGGAAAAAATGTATTCTTCTGTAACGGTGAAGCTTAACTGAGAAATAATGTTCTTCTTTATTCCCTGGAAATAGGTAACTCCATTAAGACTTGAAATAAGTTGCATGATAATAAGCAGAAATAAATAGGACCACCATCAGGGGAGCAGAACCTGGCAAAGCAATAGTGTTCCCTCCCACAAACACAAAATTAGTTTCCAGCCACATCTCATTAAAATGATCACAAGCACAGCCTTTGAGGCCAGGAAAATGTGTTGGGAAATATAACAGAACTTTTAGTCTCAGGGCAACATTGCAGGGGGTTGGGGCAGGAGGGCTGTGTGTGTGTGTGTGTGTGTGTGTGTGTGTGTGTATGTGTGTTTAACTGCCCATCTGTCTAGCCAAATCCTTCTAGTCCAGAAATTAGACTCCATAAAATCATGGGACAAAATCCCTGTGATCAAAGAAGGCATATAGTCTTGGGGCCACTCTGTTCAACAGTTTTCAAATAAATATCCATTGGTTTTTGAAACAGGATTTCCAGAGAACTGATCTGTATTCTAGTCATTACGTTAAGCAGGAGAAAGAGTACTGAATAAAGGTTGAGTAGATTTGCAAGTGTTTCATCAGAGAAAACAATCCTCCATAGGTAGTCTGATTTGAACTCTACAATAAACAACATGCAAATAAGACCTATATTCTCCTAAGCCCCCATGCCTTGCCACAGACCCTCAAGCCACCGAGACTGACAATATGTAAGGACAGATCTGGCTGGTTGTCATGACTGCTGAAATTTCTTCTGCAACAACAATAGGTGGCAGCAAATAAAACTGTAAATGGCCTTGTCTATTTAAAGACAAGGGAGAAGTTCTAATTCATCCTTTGTGCTCTTTTCTCCCCCAAAGCATTTTGCATTTGATAAAACCCAAAACACATTTAGACCTGAGCAACATGCCCTCCCCCATTTTTTTAAACATGAGTGTGTCTCAAGAGAATGAATCCATATGTTTCTGATTCATTTACTATTAATTCATCAAAATGTTGTTTTGATGTCCAAGAAGCTTTATTGAGGCCCTCTCATGAATCTTTTTTCTTAGAAACAGGAAATCATGCCTTGCCAAGAGCCAAACTCAAAACACACCAAAGGGTTTTGAGCTGAGTTTGAAACATTGGAACCTCAACAGCTAAGCACTGCCAAACTTGGATGGGAATATCTCTTCGTCTCTACATGCAAGCCAAACTCAGATTTTATGTCAGATTAAACTCTGACTCTTAAGATGCCCAAAATGACATGAAACTTTTTGTTCAAGCACCATAAGTTTCCAGGTGAACTGCAAAGTAATATGAGGATCAGAAGGAAGACCAACATATTTTTTAAAGGTTTACAAAAGCTAGAGAGACACAGTGGGCTTTAAAAATGCCTGTCAATACCACATCTAAGGATAAGTCTCTGAACAGTCTCCTTTTATCCAGTTCTGCCCGGTTTCTTGTTTACAAAGGATCTCAATTGGATGACTTAGCACGAGGTGATCCCCAGCTGTTCTTTACTCACACACTGCCCCCCACATATGCAACTTCCCTGTTGTAAAGATCAATACCATTCAGTCTTCAGTGCTCCAAGCATTACCATTTCAACTCTCTCTAGGATTCTGGTCCTCTTCCACCTGAACTCCTGCAGATACACATCTTGCATCAATCTCCTCAAATGCTCCAATCTAGCCAAACAAGTCACCTTTCTTCAAATACCACCTTAGGTTTTCAGACCTTCAAGCCTTTGCTCATACCATTCCATGCATTTCTACCCCTCTGAAACTCATTGTCCTTCTACCTGCTTGAATCTCATTTCTTCCCTAAGTTCATATAGGTCAATCTTAGCCTGACATTTGTCCTCCTTCTGAATGCCTGTAGCAATTATTTTCATTATACTTGGTAATCAGCCATGTACTATTAGGTAACATCTCTTTTATTATTATCTTGCATTATTAAAAGATGAATTAACTTGAACTAAAGTGTTTTCAACTATTATATTGCTTCCTTAACTAGCTGCTAGAGAGCAAATAATGGATGAAGGCTT
Organism: Choloepus didactylus; assembly: GCF_015220235.1. Classification (NCBI taxonomy): domain Eukaryota; kingdom Metazoa; phylum Chordata; class Mammalia; order Pilosa; family Megalonychidae; genus Choloepus; species Choloepus didactylus. The sequence continues at coordinate 29,048,232 of NC_051326.1, read as the reverse complement.
TAAAAATGAAATAAAACTGACTGCATTTGGAGAATCTGACAAATTATAGGATCCGGTGGCCTAATGTGATAAGAGATAAAGAAAATGTTTAAATGTATGGCCCTTGTTCTGTAATTATGGAAGCTGTAGGTGATAATGTCATATGAACTCTTAGGGAAAGTTTTTAAATGATATGACTATTATAGAGAAGAGGGATCAACTCAAAGTCCAATTCTGCTAAAATCAGATATATCAAATATATTTTTGAGTTGCCTTCAATTTAATTATAATTCACAGAAGGAAAGAAAACAAAAGAATAAAATATTTCTTTCATCTTAATTCAGACCAAAGAAGAATAAATGGTTAATGATATGAGGGTAAGAAGAAGCTAGGGATAAAGTGACAATGTTAACCAAGAACTTATGATAATGAAAGGAAAAATTATAAAGACAGAGGGGATAAAAGGAAGTATTTTTTAAAATGGAATTTTAAGAAGGTTTATGATAAACAGATTTTTGAAAGAGCATAGAGGAAGGAAAATGACCAGAATAGCAACATAAGATGCTCCAGGGTGACTTTCCCCCAAGAATCTTTGCACAACTAGCAAAAATTGGCAGAACCATCTTCCTTAAAACTCCAGAAAACAGTTAAATGGCTGCAGTAACTGGGCAAGTACTGAATGAAGAAAAGGCAGTTTTAAAAATGACAGGAGAAGTTTGTGGTGCCCTGCAGGGCAGTTTGGAGCCAGTCTGCAATAACATTGTGGGTTCCTGGACATATTCTGTCGGGTGTAGACTTACCCTACATGCATTCTGGGACGCCCATATATCAATGCCAATCTATCAGGTGGCAGCCTGAAAGACTGAACTAGGTAACTCATCTCTGGTTCACCCTCCCAAAACTTGCCCTGCAGGCAGAAGAAGCTTGCAGTGTAAGAAACAATTAAGACAAAGCAGCCTGGGGCAAAGGATTACCTGTTTTAAGAAATACAATAAAGCACCTGGAAGAGGGGAAGTCTATTTTTTATGAAGTATTGGCATTCAAAATTCCTGTAACTGGAGGAATACCTAAGGCCGGGATCCAGCAGATGCCCAGGACAAGATTCAAACCCTGAAAAGATGGAAAAACACTGCACTTCCTGTTCACCTTGGGCGGATGTCTTGATCGGAGGACTAAACACTGAAAGAAAGCAGGAGCCAAAGCAAAGTCAATTAGCCAAGACTGTGAAAGGATATTTTGCCTTGGTATCTTTGTTTTTGTTTGCTCTTGGCATTCAAGGAAATCTCTGTCATATCACTAGCTGGATACAAACTTAAGAAACAGAGAATACAGAGACTAAATCCCAAAGTTAACACTTTAAAATATTAATATGTATAGTGTGCAACAGCAGATTACAAGACAAACAAAGAAACAGGAAATTATGGCCCATCCAAAGGAATAAGATAAATATCCAAAGCCATCAATGAAGGAGACTAGACTTGGGACATATCGAACAAAGACTTCAAAAAACTGTTTGTCAGTGTGCTCTAGGAGATAAAAGAAAACATGGAGAAAGAATGAAAGGATATCAGGAAAATGATAAACAACAATATGAGAATCTCGATAAAGAAACAGAAATTTTTAAACAGAACCAAACAAAAATACTGGATTGAAGACCACAATTACTGTGGTGAAAAATTTGCTAGGGGGTTTCAACAGCAGATTGGAGCTGGCAGAAAAAAAGAATTAATGAATATATAAATATGTAAAGAAATCCTACAACTCAACAACAAAAAGACAAACAACGCAATTAAAAAATGGCCAAAGATATAGAAATGGTCAATAAGCACATGCAAACATGCTCAAAATCATTACCTATTAGGGAAATGTAAATCAAAACCATGATGAGATACCATTTCACACCCACTAGAATGGCTACTATTTAAGAAATGGAAGATTACAAGTGTTGGAGAGTATGTAGAGAAATGGGAACACTCGTCCATTTTTTCTGGATATGTAAAATGGTGCAGCTGCTGTGGAAAACAGTTTGATGGTTCCTCAAGAAGTTAAGTATAGAATTAGCACATGACCCAGCAATCCCACTTCTAGGTCTATATCCAAAAGAATTGAAAGCAAGGACTCAAACAGATATTTCACACAAATGATCATCGCGGCATTATTCACAATGCCAAAAGGCAGAAGCAACGCAAGGGTCCATCAACTGATGAATGGATAAACAAAATGTGGCAAACCCATAAAATAGAATATTATTCAGCATTAAAAAAGAATGAAATTTTGACTCATACAGCAACACGAATGAACCTTGAAGACATCATGTTGAGTGAAACAGGACAGACACAAAAGCACAAATATTGCATGATCTCACCATCTCACCAATAGAAAGAATAAGCAAATCAAAAGAGTCAGAAAGTAGGATACAGGTTACCAGGGACTGGGGGTAGGGGTTAGGAATGAAGAGTTAATACTTAATTGGCATTGAGTTTCTGTTTTGGTTGATGGAAAGTTTTTGTAGTGGATGGTGGTAATGGTAACAACATTGTGATTGTAATTAACTCCAGTGAATTATTGGGTAAAGGGGAGACATTTTAGGTGGTATATCTATTTCTAAAATAAATTTTTTTAACAAAATAGGGTTATACAACACAAACAATGAACCTTAATGTAAGTTATGGACTATAGTCAATAGTCTAATTATAATAATATTTTTCATCAATTTTAATGAAGGTACCACGCTAATGCAAAGTGTTAATAAAAGGGAAAATTGTGCAAGTGAGGGGGTATATGGGATCTCTGTATTTTCTGCAGGATTTTTCTGTAAACCTATAACTGCTCTAATTAAAAAAAAATTAAGCAATCCAATTTTTAAAAAATTAAGGACATAGAAAGGAGCTGTAAACGTGAAGGGAGATATTTTTCTGCCTACCTCAAACCTGTCTCATGTGCACCATCATCACCACCATCTCCTCCCCTGACAGCTCCAGGTTATGAAATAGTACAAGGATTACAGTGGAGTAATCCCTTTTGAGAACAAATGTGTTACTTTTCAAAGGCCAGACTGAAGATGGTCCAGGCTCTCCTTTGAGAATCTGTCTTCCCTGAGATGCAGAAAAAGACAAGCTGATTTGTAGGGCTTAACCAATGGGAGATATAAGTTGAGAATAAGGGAGTGCTTGGAAGACAATTACAGAAGCCTAGAAGAACAGTGTGTTGTCCCTTTCTCTTCCTCTTGCTCCATTGGGGGAAGGGAATGGGGGGATAGGTCCTAGACACATGTACCCTAATGGAAGGAGAAAATATTTGACAGATTCCCAAGGATGGTCTATGCCAGGCAAACATTAACAGACCCTAGAACACAAATATTGTAAGACTAGGAAGAATATTATGGGGGTCATCCCTCTCCCAGGTGTTCCCGGCCCTCACCTTCATAAGGCACAGAAGAGGATCCCGGTGATTCTCATGACCACATACAGTATTAGCAGAGGGGGTCAGAATTGAGAAGGTAGGCATTACTTGGCCACATACAATCTGCAGAAAGAATGGAATGAAGTACACATGCCATTGGAGGGGCAGAATGGAAATGAGCCTGCTGTTTCAGGATTCTTTAGTGAGGAAAGCACTGCCTTTGAAAACCTCAAAACCACTTAAACTATCCTACTGAAATCTGATGGAAGTGATCATGTTCAGGGGTACTTCTCCACTGTCAACATCCTGCCAGTCACAAGAGCAAAATGCCCCCATAGTGGTTATGTTCCTGTGTTAACTTGTCCAGGGTATGGTGTCCAGAATGTGGTCAAGCAAGCAAAGGACTGATTGTTACTGTGAGGGTATTTCATGGATCTAAATCGTGTCAGTTGATTGCATCAATGGCTGATCATGTCCACGATCAACAAGAGACTGCCATCAGCAATGACAGAGGTCTCATACAATCAGTAGAAGACCTAAAAGGGAGAACTGATGATTTCAGGAGTCAGAAAGAATTTCCATCTCTACTTCAGCCAGCCAGCTTCTCCTGGGGAATTCATCGTAATCCTTTACCGGAGTTCCCAGCTTGCAGCCTGCCCTATGGAATTCAGGCTTGTCAATTTCCACAGCGGCATAAGCCAATTCCTACAATAAATCTCATTATATTTACATTATTTATATACATATCTTGTCAGTTCTGTTCCCCTGGAGAACCCTGACTCATATAACCCCCTACCTAGGGTCCCTGCTGCTTACAAACAGGAGATAAGGAGAAGCTCAAGAACCTGGAAACAGAGGAGCTTGCTTTTCTCCCTGCGAAGTGTGAAACTAAGGCAAAATTCAATCTCAAAATAACTGAAAGAAATTGTTGATCAATAGGAAACAGCATATTTTCACTAAGGCCAAGTCATACTAAGTTAAGCTGAATTCTATAAAGCAATAGGGTTCCAGTTTGGGTTAGAAGAGGGCAAGATATCTAAGAATATCTATGATAACTTTTTGAAGGAGTTGTACATATTCAGCCTCCATTTCTCATTTGTCAGTAGAATTATGAATGTATGGTTCTAAAAAACAGGTATTTGGTATATAGATGAAATATTAAGAGAATTTGGCTGACCATTCTTATGATGCCAAATTTAAAATTATACTTGGAGAGATAAATTGAGAAATAGAATAACTGATATTTTAAGTTTTGAAAAAGTTAACATACCAATTAAAGTTTTAAGAGACTGTTAGAGAAAGTTTAATCTATTAATTATAAATATTACTTAAGTATTTCTGAAGATTTATAATAACTAAAGTCCTTAGAAAATAAACTAAATATATTAAAATGATAAATGCAGTTTAAATATTTTTAGACCTTTAACTAAGTTTACAGGGAGTACGAAAATTCTCAAATGCTTCCTAAAAGATAATTGCTAGAATTTGCTCAACTTATAAATAGCAAAATAAGATTTGTAAGCTAAATTTAAAAGCTTAAGGAAGGATTAGTTGTGGGGATATTTAACTTTAATAATTCAAATACTAGTTTAAATAATAGTGAACCTGTGAATGTTCTTCTTGGTGCCCAAAAACCACCCAGAAGGACAATAAAGAAACTCACATTTAACATTTATATTCCATTCACTCGGATGCCACCCAATTCAAACTGGTTTCCTCCCATCACTGTGCTAAAGCAGATCTCAACAAGATCACTGGTGACCTCAGTGTCATGAAATCTAAAAGTCAATGCTCAGTCCTTATCTTCCTTGATGCTTCAGCATCATTTGCTACTCTTTGCCACTCCCTACTTCTTGAAACCTCTGAAGTTTTTCTCTTGCCCCCCCTGGCTTCTCCTTCCTTCTTTTGGAAGACCATCTTCCTCTACAGGGTCACTGAATGTTGTCATTCCTCAAGGCTCAATCACAGACTTCCTTCTCTCTCACTCTATCAATAGGGATCTTACTAGAACCAATGGCTTCAAGTGTCCCTTTGTGCAAATGTCTTACAAATTATATGTCCAACTAGATGACTCTTCTGAACACCAAGGGCTTAAATTGAACTGCCTATCTGATAGCTCCATTGGGAAGTCTCAAGGACACTTCAGACTCAACATAATAACTGACACTTCACAAAAACATAATATGTGCCAATATAATGAGTTCCAAGAAAGATGAATTAGAGGCTGCTACAGAAGAACACTGCAGAGGTTCCAGAGCTCTAATTTAGTCTGACAGGTAGAGAAGAACTCCTAGGAAGAGTGAAACATAAACTGTGACCTGAAGGATGAGCAGAGTCAACCAAGTAAATCTATGGGAGTGGGCAAAATGTCTCATCAACTAGCACAGCACATCCAGAGGTTTACAGTTAAGAGCTTAAGATCAATGCATGCAATTCTTAGATACAGACAAACTAACCAACCTTCCCTGCTTCTTCTCTGTCCAACTGCTACTCTAATTCCTTCCTTTTCTTTACCACCCACCTTCAAAAAGCACACACTATATTTCTGTCTCTACTTTTCCATTCCTTAGTCATTACAATTTGACTTGCCAAGTTGTGAAAATGTTCTTCTTAAGGTCCTCGGATCTTATAGACTCATTGTAATGGACCTCTATGCACCTGACCATGCTGATCATCCACATCTTCACAGAATGTCTATTCAACCAACTTGTCATTCATGACATTGTTATGTCTTTACTTATCTTCTTGCTTCTCTGAGTGTCCCTCACAGCCTTTTACACTGGCTCCACTTCCTTGCCTTTCCCTAAGTATTGGTTTTCATTAGAGTTCTCTCCTAGAACATCATTTCCCACTTTACACACGGTCTCAGGGAATCTCATCCCTGCCTGTCGTTTTATCACATGTAATCAACTGTTTCAAATTTCATTCAAATACGTATCTCCAAATTCATTGTTCTCCTGCGTCTCAGACCTTTAAGCTCCCAAACTCTACTGTTTTTTTTTTATTCTCACTGATATTCTACAGTAAAGAGTAAACACAAATTGCCCCAAACTCAACTCATTGTACCCATGAAACGTGTTCCTCTTTCTTATCTAAGGTAATAATAACACTATCTCCACATATGTTCAAAAGAGAAACTTAAGAGTCAACCACTGCCACTTCTTTTCCTTACTCATAAATCTCAATTTATCACCAAATCTCTGTTACTTCTTAACATTTCTTGAATTTTTCAACTTTTATCAACCTTGACTTCCTTTACCTTGGATCAAATATTCATTGTTTTGGCTTCAGAAGTTTTATAAATCTCCTGTAATATTATGTAAAATGTTTAAATATGTATCTTTCTCTCCTCTTAATTTATCATGTTGTATTTTAATAACATATAAAAATGAATACAATGTGCAATATTTGGCAAAGGATCTCAGGGACCTTGTCAGATTCTAAAGGGGATCATTGATGTCAAACAAGGTAAGAAGCACCCATTTAGATGTATCCTATCTCCAAACTTTTTTTCACACAACTGTCAACAATAAATATTCAAGTGTACACTCCACTATATGTCTACTTACTCATAAAAGATGCATATGCACTATGTACAATCTGTATATTAAATATTACAAATGTTTAATTTCTTAATTTTAAAACAAAACATTAATATAAAAAGAAATTCTAATATTTTCTTCTTTCATTCTAGTAGACCAGGTTTGGGCATCCTATTTTGGAGAGCCTGACCTAGATAAAACATTCAAATTTAACCTTCTCACTTCTAGTTATCTTTTTGCTCCTACCACTTCTTGCTTAAATTCTTAATGGCTTCCTATCACCAGAAAGATAAATTAAAACTCCTTAGTTATGACATATAAGACAATTATAACTGTCTCCAAACCAGCTTCTTAATCTTACCCCCTCCCATTTTCCCTTTGTACTTCTTCTTTTATTAACTGTTTGTTGTATATTGAAATGAATTTAATGATCTCAAAATCCCAAAAATGTTGTAAACATGTCGATCACAATTAGAATATAAACAAACTGAGAAAAACATGTTTTGTTCTTCCATTTTTTCAGGTCTTGTTCAATTTCTTTTAGCAGTTTCTTATAGTTTTCTATGTAAAGGTCTTTTGTGTCCTTGGTTAAGTTTATTCCTAAATACTTGATTCTTTTGGTTGCTATTGTAAATGGGACTTTTTTCTTGATTTCCTCCTCTTGTTGCACATTACTTGTGTATAGGAAACTACAGATTTTTGCATGTTGATCTTGTAGCCTGCTACTTTGCTGTATTCATTGACTATTTCTAGTAGCTTTGCTGTAGATTTTTCTGGATTTCCTACATATAGAATCATGTCATCTGCAAATAGTGAAAGTTTCACTTCTTCCTCTCCAATTTGGATGCCTTTTATTTCTTTTTCTCACCTAATTGCTCTAGCTAGAACTTCCAGCACAATGTTGAATAACAATGGTGATAGTGGGCATCCCTGTCTTGTTCCTGATCTTAGAGGAAAAGCTTTCAGTCTCTCCCCATTGAGTGTGATGTTAGCTGTGGGTTTTTCATATATTGCTTTCATCATATTGAAAAAGTTCCCTCCGAAAAACATGCTTTGTAACAAGTGATAACCAGACATTCACGTGAAGATATGACATGGATTGGACTGACACCTGCTAGAGGGACACTCCCTCGATAAGAATATCGATGACCAGACTTCTGAGACATAAAAATAGTGCAGACGCCACTCCGATGAATGTCTGGTAGGGGAAGATTGATACCTGGACACTCTGACTCCTGGCTCCAGGGCTCATGCTGTGCTGTAAGACTTGCTGCCATCCTCCCTGCACCCCAACCAGCATCTCCTGCTGACAATTTTGTAACCGCAAATGACCCTGCACCTAAATGGTTCCCAAGAACTCTCATTAAAGATACTCACCTGCCTTGTGTTGGCCTTTGGGCCAATGGATTTTAGAGACTTTGGTATCCTCCACTTTTAAGTATGTTGTGTACCCTTGACCTGGTTATTGTATATTGGCTATTTTGGAAGCTTCTGATTAGGCAAGCAAGTAAATTGCATTGAGCATCCAAACTATAGTTGTGTGGAATCTGCTTTCAGTTTGTGATCATTTCTCAGATCATTTTACAATTTTATGACAATTATATGACACTGTTCCCTAAGTACACTGAGCATTCTTACTCAGCTCTAGTTTTGTGCATGTTGCTCTCTCTGGTATAAGCCTTTCCTGCTTTCTCAAAGTGGCCATGATATTACGTGTTCAGGCACACAAAGACTGGAAGTAAACCACAGAAATTCTAAACCCACTTTTACCAATTGCTAGCTGTTTTAGTGTCCTAGGCTGCTTAAAACAAATGCCATAAAAAGACCAACTGTTTAGATCCTTGACTCCTCTGTCACGTGGTAAGGCACATGACGATGTCTGCTAGTCTTTCCTTTTTCTTCCTGGTTTCATTGATTCCAGCTTTTTGCTTCTGCGGCTTTCTCTCTCACTCTGTCTGAATTTCATTCTCTTATAAAGGACTCCAGTAATAGGATTAAGATCCATCCTGATTGAGTTGGGGCACACCTGAATTAAAATAACCTCATCAAAAGGTCCTACTTAACAATGGGTTCATACCCACAGGAATGGTTTAAATTTGTGAACATGTATTTCTGGGGTACACACAGCTTCAAACCACCAGACTAGCTATGTGACCTTGGGCAAGTTTCTACCCTCTTGTTGGTTCAGTTACCTTATGTGGCACACCAGTACCCATGCTGACTCTCAAAAAATTTGGCTTAAATAAAATTGTTTTAGAAATCATTCCTTAAAAATATTGTTTCTAGTAATTAGCTACCCCACAAGGGCATTGTCAGGTCATAAGTAACTTCCAACACTAATTTCAGAAGGGTTGACAAGGGGAAAGTGTTTCAGTGTCACCCAATCTCTATTTGGAAGGTAGCTTCCTGGGTCTTGGACAAGTTTGCATTTTCTGAACTGAATAAGACCCAGGGATATCAAAAGATGCTGAGCTATAGATTTTATGAGCAGATGTTTTGACCTCTATTAAGTGAATGCTGTCAAAATCCACAGTTTCATTTTTGGAGACTCTGGGGATTTAAAGTATAGTGATATAGTTCCTCCTTTTATGTAATTTTTGAGACAAAAAAAAAACCTTGTCCAAGTAAACAGTTACTCTTATGAAATGATGAAAGTAAAGAATGCCTAATATCTAAAATAATAACAAAAAGACATTAAATATTGGTGGAAGGCTATTAGAAGGTTACAGCCAGGCTGTGACAGTAAGAAGGCAAATACACCAACCAGCCTCTGTCATTTTGACATCAATTGACTAATTTGTTCCAGGTTTTCTTGAGGTTTCTTTCCGTATATTTATAACCACAAGAGCATTTATTTTGGTCCTGAGATGAAAAGCCTTTTATGCAATGGTACATATTTCTAAGGTAACAGTGTTTTCATTGTCAAAACCACCATCAAGGGTGGGGTGGGAATAAGGGAATACTACCTTCCCAATTTATTTTCTTGGGAATTAGCTTTACCAGAGTACTGGTTTGGAACTTAACCTAATTTCTATCACACAGCTGCTAGCTGAAAGAGGAAAAATGTTCTTCAAATGATTTCATCTTTTCTGATATCATGAGGAAGGAAAATATCTCAGACACCAATGTCCTAGGACATTTTATTCTCTAACCTGGTACCCATAACTCGTGCATACTGGGTTAGACAAAAGGGAAGTGGCAGATGTCCAAAGGATAAATGAATCCAGATGTTTTTCTGCTTTTCATTAATACTGTGCTCCAGCTGTTACTTCTTTATACTGGTAAAGTCTTGAACAGCACAAAGTGGGGAAAAAGCAGAAGGTAGAGGTACTCTGGAGTATTAACGGCCTAATTGGTATTTTTCTACAAATTTAAAGGCAACACCCAAACACCGGGAGCAAAAATTTCCACAATTGACAGTTTTCTGAAAGCAGCAGTTGCCGAGCCTTACCCTCCTACTGGAAAACAAGACAATGGTCTCATGACTCTACTGGCCAATGGACAGATCTTCAATGGTCTTCAATCAAGAGTGTCCCCAAGAAAATACCAAAGGATGGAGTGCAAACATTGATTTTTTTTATGCCTCTGTCTCACACACAAAGTAGACCACAAAAATGAACAAAGTTTAACAACAGCAAAACAAATTAAAAGTAGTAACAGCCTTTACTTAGCTGGAAGCTATATCCAGCTCAATGATGACAAGCAAGATGTTCATTCTTAGCCTAAAAAATGTTTTCTTAGGACAGCTGGAGGGTATGGCTCAGTGATCTGAACATCTGGTTTGATGTACCTAGACTCCTTGGAGCCATGGGTTGAAATCCTGGTGTGATTTGCCTAATTCTTTATCTGTAGCAGAACTAAACAGAATCTCCAACTCTTTAATGTGTGGTTCTCAGGAACTTTTGGGAAAAATATACGCACTGTAGCTCTGCTTGGAGATAAAAGAATTTGCAGGATTAAACTTGACTCTTTGGTCCCAAGTTGGTTTCTTTCAATTGTTTACGGGCACTGGAATACTATATTTGTTGTCTATGTTGGGTCTTTCATTTAGACATTTCAAAGAACTCACTGATGTGGTCTGATGGCAGAAATGAGTAATGTTCATGTTTTAAGAATGACAAAAACGAGACATCAGTAAATCAAAGGAAAGGTGATAATGAAATTCAACTTTTACATTAGAATGTGAGTCATTTTATCCAACAGAGTTTTCTGGGGGAGGACAAAGGACGAGCCAGTGTGCACCTCAGACATTAACTAAGGAATTTAGTAAAAGTGTTATTTCCTGTAAAGATACTGATCAATCTGAAAAAAAGGGTTTAAGTAAATAGACCCTGAGCCTTTGTTGTATCTCTAAACTGATGGAAATAATGCTCACCTTCCAGGTCCTTGAGTATCAATTGAGATAACTTCAGAGAATGTTCTTAGTGCATAATAGGTGATCCAGAAATGTTACTCTCTCTCTTTCAAGAATGGCATTACATAGTAAGCCTCTAAGAACTTTCTTTCCCCAAAACAAGAAGTGTGGAAGACAGTACATTTGAGAGTCAGTATATTCCAACCAAATGATATGGAAATGGCAAGCCAGTGGAACTTCCTTTGGTAACATCGTTCTCATTAACACAGCCCACCCTCCCTTCACTTATCCATTTCTTTATACATTCAATACACACTGAAGTGCTTGTTATGTGATAAGCACTAGGGATACCAAAAGCAATCAGACAGACCCTCACAAGTGGCGTAAGAGTCTAGTGGAGAGAGACTTTGTATATAAATAACTACAATTCAGAGGGATGAATGACACAACAAACTATTTGAAGAGCAAGTGTATGATATATTTCCTTTTATTCTCCCAAATGTCTCTCAAGATGTTTTTCTACAGTCAGATATTGTTAATGATGACTGTTAGTACATAGTCTCCCCTGCCTGCTACACAATTGTTATCATCATTCATCACAAAGGGTTGCTAAGAGGATTTAGAGAATCATTTCATAGGAAGCACTTCATACATGCTGGTACATGGTCAGTTTTCAATAATGTTGTTCTTATCATTATCATGACAATATTATAATTAGATCACCACTATTAAGTCAGCATTAAGGATGGGACCATGATATGTCCCAACAACCACAAAATAGGCAAAAGCATTGGAGAATAGGGGTCCAGTCTTATATGTATGGCGAAAGAGTCCTCGGATAACCCAGAGATGGTAGATTTACTCAATACCACTTCAGATCAATAGCACGAGAGTCTTCTGAACTAGACCTGCTCTAAAAGGTAAATGAAATAATCAGTCACCTTAAAAGCATTTCAAAGGGCATCCTGATACCTCCTCATTATACCTATTGCAGGTTCCTACAATTCCTTTTTCAGGAAGCTCAGCTTGATAATGATAAATAACCTTGGGGAAATCATACATTTCTCTACAGCAGTTGTCTTCAGCTAGGGGGACATTTTGCTTCCGCAACCCCAGGGGACATTTACCAATGTCTGGAAGCATTTTTGATTGCCACAACTGGGTGAGGGAGAATGGAGAGGGTATAAGTGCTGTTGGCATCTAGTGAGTAGAGGCCAAAGATACTGCTAAACATCCTACTATGCAAGGGCAGACCCTGACAACAGAATTATCTAATCCAAAATGTCAGGAGTGCCAAAGGTGAAAAAACTTGTACTAAAATAATGCATACTTATTTAGAATTACTCAGTTAGATATTTCCATTCATTATCCTTTTCACCTAATTTCACACTATGATGTAAATGATTGAGCTAAATTTCCTGAAACAAGGATCAATGAGGGGTTGGAGAAAGGGTAATGAGCAACAGAGCACTTACTCTGTAAGGAAGCAGAAGAAAGGAAACTAAGAGAAGTAAAAATTGTTCTATTTCACAGTTTACCTAAGGACAATCTTAATGCCTTTCCTTGTAGCAAATTTTTTTTTAAATGGTATGGAATGCACACATGTAATGTGATCCATAAATTCCCACTGTAAGATTCATCTCAATTGTAAATCCAGGTTGCATTTTGTGATGCCCCTGAGAAAGATCAGGCTAGATTTCTGAAGATTCAAGAGTTTAGCAAATCCATTTATTAAAAATTTTTGTTAGTACTTATTGTCAGACACTGTTCTATATTCTTGGGATATATCAATAAACAAAGCAAAATTACCCATGTAGAGTTCATAGTCAATCAACTTTTGAATAAAGTTCAAGAAATTCTTACACTTGAATGCTTCTACATATTATATTTTTAACTGATTTATCTCTCTTGATTCAAAAAGAGAAATTGCCTTTGAGAGCTTTTACCTACATTAGAAATAATCAATTTCCAAGACAACAAAGCAAAACAGATTACAGTAGCAAACCAATCTTTTGCAGATTGCTGGTAAAGAAATCAAGGTTTGCAGTGTGTAAGAAACTAATACGAGGATCACATGCAAGCATGAGTTAGTTTCTTGGTACAGGAAAAATATGGAGCAGGAAGACTGAAAGATTTATTCTACCACTTGCCATGTCTTTGAAGGAAGCCTTCCACAACAACACAGCTGATAGCTTTTGAAATAGCCTGCCATGAGTGTGTTAATAATAAAAGTCATTTAGATATTTAGTTTTGGTCTGCATTACACAGCCCTGCATTAGCACAGGACTATTTACCCTGAATTCTCTCTGACTAGCTTCAGCAACAGCATTTCATCACTCTTTCTATAGCACCTGTCTTAGAAGACTAATGACAACTTGGACTTTTCCCATTCCTGCCCTTTGAATCCCTGGAAAATATGCAGGCAAATAAATGTTACCTGTTTCTCAGCTCTACTAAAGATCTGGCCCCAAAGAGGTAGAAACGTATCTGGGGAGTTTTGTCGGGTCTCTCTTTCCCTATATTTTTCTTATAGGTTATTCTCTCATTTAAACACTACCTTGAATTACACAGTTATCTTCATGTCTTCTAGTTTTTTCATTACTTATAGGAAGAGTCTGTGTTCAAGTCCTCTTTCCTGGGTAGCACCTAGCACAATGTCTGCCACACAAATATATTAGGCAAGTACAGCTATTCAATAAATTAATAAAATACATGGATGGAGTGATGAGATGGAAGCTCAGGAAATCTTCAGAACTAAAGGAAAGTAGAAACAGAGCATTCGTAAGCTTTTTCCGATATTTACTTTAGGCAGAAATCTAGGGAAAGCTTCTTTCAGTGCACACCTTACCTTCCTTATCCAGTTAAGCATTAGCATCCAGGCCTTTTCCCCTTCCTCTGCTTCTAAAAGCTAAATGCTTGTTATATTTATGAATACATATTTATTTGTTGAACTCATAAGATAGATGGAGTTCCACGAGGAGAAGCAAAAAAGAGTCACACTGGAGTCTGATGATAAGACCCTCGTCACTGAAGCAGAGGGTTTCTTGATTCCCTTTCTTGGCTTCAGACAGAGCTGCAACAAACCAGCAGCCCCGAGACACCTGCTGCCCCTAGAATTTCACAGCTCTGGAGGGGGGCCTTTCAGTTTCTCTTGGTCCTAGAGCTTGGTCTGGGGCCCAACCTGAGCAAAGAATGCCACACATTGATACTAATATTTACGCAGGACTATTTCTTCCTTACAATTTGCCTCTGTAATTAATCATTACACTCACATTGCAAGTAATTATTATACTCGCATCGCAAAATGAAGGAACAGAATAGTGAGGCTGGTGTCTAAGACTGCTTGCTAATAAATCATTAAAAAAAAGAGGAGATGGGATAATTCTTGAGCTTTCTACCTCATAGTAAGCTTCAAAGTTCAATCCATGATTTCTGAGGTTTGTGCTCAGGGGCTCTGAACACCCATGGGGCCATAACTTATTCCACACAAGTTATTTGTTTCTATTCCACTTAAGGCCTGCCTACCAATGCAGAACATTCATCAAACATTGTCAAATTTAAATTCCACTGTGTCCTCAAGCAAGGGATCAGAGTATGCTATATGTTTTAAGACCATGACATGAGGAATCCTCAAAGCTAAACCAAATCAAATGCCTATGGTTTTTATTAAGATTTAATATATGGCTCAGAGAGGTCAAGTCCAAATTTTAATGTTTCCTTAGGGAAGTCCAGGATTTAACTTCTACCAAATATACCCATGAAGTCAAGAGCCTTTAATGAGCATAGGAACTTGGAAGGAAATAGTAGATAGATCAGTTAGAACTTGAAATTAAGAGTATAGTGTGAGGTCAGAGAAAGTTAGAGAAATCATTAAAAAGATTGGGTGAGGGTAGAGGTTGAACATTTTCCTTGTTCATTTCCCTGGTTTAGGGCAGTGGTTGTTGGATGGCAAGTCATCATATAAGTGAACATGAAAATGATCTAGTGGAACACCAACCAGCATTTTGCTAATGAAATAGAAAACTGAAATGTTATGCATGTGTGTGGGAAGAATACTGGATCATAATATAAAATGTGTTTCTATAAAAAGTTTGAAGTCCATTAAATTTGATGCATATTATAAAGTTGGAGAGGCTTTTTAAACTTTTATTCACTTTTTTCTGGAACAATTGAATATTAACATTACCTGACTTGAATTAGTTCAGCACTTCTTCTCTCCAAAGGAGCAAAATAGATAATCATATTCACTATATTACAGGACCAGGGTTGGTATAGGCAATATGGGTTTAGCAAGTAGCTTAACCTTCCTGAGCATCAATTTCTTTATCCATAAAATTGTGTACACCATCACCTACTTCACAGAGTGTCAAGGTAATAATCAAAAACAAATGAAAGCATTTAACACAGTTGCTGATACAGAGTAAGAGCAGAATAAATGTTTCCTTTCCTCCCAGCATTTGTTCAGGGAAAAAAACCCCTTCTCCAATTCCCAATTGCACTCTACAGAGGCAGGGTCACCTCTCACATCCTGTCAGAGTTGGAAT
This sequence comes from Choloepus didactylus, assembly GCF_015220235.1. Classification (NCBI taxonomy): domain Eukaryota; kingdom Metazoa; phylum Chordata; class Mammalia; order Pilosa; family Megalonychidae; genus Choloepus; species Choloepus didactylus. The sequence goes on along the minus strand of NC_051326.1, from coordinate 29,032,411 downwards.
GATTTTACATTTCCAAGTGCTTTTCTCCTGTCTAGTTAATGAAGAATTGCAGGTGCCCCGTCTCCCTGGTCGGCACAGCTTGCTTATGGAAAAATCAGAAATGTCTAAGAGCACTAACTGAGAATCTGCACTGTACAAAAGCAATTTTCCTTAGCTTTATGAGGGCGGGCAGCTATAAATCACTCAACATATTTGCATTTATACTGCTTTTAAAAGGGGGTGGTGATGGGGAGACGGGAGGGGTATCTACTCAATGAGAAACATCACCTCAGGACAGAAGACAAAGTGTTTCCTAAAACAACCTTGTATTTGGTCTGTGACAGTCTCTTTGTGGCAGGAGAGTAAGGGAGAGGGGTAATAAGAGGTTACATCAAACTCTTTCTCATGGAGGGGCCTCAAAATCTGAATACCTGTCTGTTAGAATTAATCTCTAATCACTAGCTTTACTTGATTTTTTTTTTTGGTAATTGGAGAAAAAAAAGTTTAAAATAGCTTAATTGTTTTGCAATGCTTGATGCATAAAAGCAAATAGAACACTCTCAAGTGTTCCTGATGGGACTCTTGGCTTTTACCATCTCAATGACATTTATTCTATCCCTGAGCAACTCTGATAAGCTAAGCCTGCAGCTGGGGAGACCCCAGCTGTGTCTAAGCCTGATGTCCTTGCTTCATCTAAGAGAAAGCCCATGGGGCAGAATCCAAGCATCAAACAGAGAGAAAACATTTTCCACTACCAAGGACAGATAATCTGAGCTATGTTGAACCCAGATCTCTTTGTGGAATTCTAACTTGAATATTTCTCACTTAAAAGTAAACTGAGGTCACTCTGAGACTGTCATAGGAAATGTACCGAGAACAGTCTTACATTTTCATTAATTATTTCACTCTAGTAAGATGTGTATGCAGTCAATAGGCAATGGGGGCCTGTGAGAGCAGCTTGGCTTGTGCCACTGGTCAGTAGCACCACATGACTAGACTCTGTGCCCCAGTCAGGAATATTTCCCAGCTACTAGGATTCATACCCCTTCCTGTAAAACATGGGAGACCATTAGGAATACTATAAAAAAGTAAAATCATATTTTAAATTTATGTTAAGAGAAGGAACAGTGGGTTGGAAAAGGAGTTCGAGTCCAATGTCAGATCTCCTTATATTCTCAGATTTATCTTCTACCCAGTGTGGGAAATAGGATGGTTGTAGCCTTTTCACCATTTCTGTGTGAGGGTTATTTTCCAACTACCAATCTAGACCTCTCTTTTCTTTAAAACAAGCACCTCAAATGAGCATTCTATAGTCTTCATGTCCATTGTTTTCTTTGAGTCACTAATTACTTCTTCTTGGTCAAGTTCAATCCCCAACCCCCTCTCCCTCACCATCATCTATCTAGCTTTATAATTCTGCATCAACACTTTCTTTTTGATGTCTCAAAACTCTTTATGCTTCTCTTGGCTTCTTATTTATATGATTTTGGCTTATTGTTGTATACTTTTACCATTTCTGACAATTTCCTCAACCTGTAAAATGATGTTATGAAACATTATGTTTATGGTTCTTCTTCTAATTCTCAAACCACCCCATTTTTCCTCATTAGGTAAATCCTTATTTTCAATATGTCCATTTTCTTCATTCTTCATAGCCAAAAATAAATGTATTGACAATTATTCTCCTAAAATTTCTCCAAATGCCATTCCTTCTATCTGGAATAGCCTCTTCTTTCCCCATTCACTTTGAAAGTAGAATTCAAACTCATGCTGAAAACTTCAGTTCAAGGATTCTGACATTTAAAAACTATAAACAGAAAAGTTTGATCTTTTGCCATGTGAGGGAAAAAGATATTTTTAGATATGGAAAATTTCAAAAGAATATAATCTAAATACATTCTTAGAAAAATCCTTGAAGAAGTATATCAAATAAGCAAAGCTGAGCCTGAGATACCTCAAGCAAAATACCTCAAGAAGGGAGAATACATGATATACAAGAACTAGGGCTAAGTTGCAAACAGAGAAAATTAGAATAAATCTAAACAACTGCTGATAATGTCTGTGGAATGAGCTGTTATTATTAGGAAAAATGATGCAAATATGAGTGACAAATATAAAACACATAAAATAGTTGTTTTAGTAATAATAGCAATCCAAAACAAAAATTTCATATTATTTCAGCAAAATTATGAGTAGTGCATTGAGAAAAGGCTGGATGACAAATGAGGGAGGGAAGGCCGAGATCTTATCTTGTTCATAAAGGGAGGATTAATAATACTGTAATTCTTCAGCTGGATAGACATTTCAAATGTGTCTGTTAAAAATATAAGCATAACCATTACCAGAATATACACAATATATTTAAGTTCCAAACCACTTCAGGAATAAAATGAAACAAAGAAAACTGAATTAACTCAACAATTAAGGAAAGGGAGAGTGGAATAGGAAATTCACTTTGAAAAGCACAATATGCAGAAATAAAAATAAATAAAGTAAAATCAAAGAATATGACCGGAAGAGGACTAAATTGATGAGAAAGTATAATGGATATAACTGTTTAGTATATCTTCTAAAATAAAAAATACTATATTAGGTTGTAAAACAGCTCTTTATTATTTCCAAAGGAAACATATAAAACAAAATGAATCAGTAAGGTTAAAAATGAAATTGGACAAAAATATATCAGTAAAATTAAGTAAAAAAAATCAGAAATGGTAATATATTAATACCAGCTCAATAAAAGTATGGGTAAAAAACATTTTACCATTTCTGACAATTTCCTCAACCTGTAAAATGATGTTATGAAACATTATGTTTATGGTTCTTCTTCTAATTCTCAAACAAGCAATGTATAAAGAAATGCAAAGGGCAACAAACTTGAAAATATTCTTGGCCTCTCATATTTTTAGAAATAAAACATAAAGTGATAACGAAATGCAATTTTCCACATATTAGATTGGTGAAGATTTAAGTGTTTGAGAATAGGGAAACAGGCCCACTCAAACATTGCTTAGCGAGTATTAACTGAAACAAAAATTTGGAGGGCCATTTGGCAGTAGTTTCAAAAGATTGTATCCATATACTTTGATCTAGCTGTTTTATTTCTAGGAATTTATCCTACATATAAAATTACCCAATGGTTCAAAGATATATTTGCAAGGATAGTCTTTGCTGCATTTTTGTAAAAGCAAAACTCTAGAAAGAATCCATATATTTATCACTAGGAGAGAAAATAGATACATTTTTGTGTCCCTGTAATAAGATCTTAGAAAATATTCACAAAAATGGATAATGTCTATGTGTACTAATATAGAAAAATGACTAAGGCATCTATTGAGTGAAAACAGTTAAACTACATAGCAATATGCTTACTGTGATTCCATTTGCTATTTTAAGGGGAAAATAGAGATTTTGTCTATTTCACCTTGGTGAATATCTTCATCAATTAGAGAAACAGGTGTAGTCATATCTGATTTATTTTTCCAGTCATCAAAAGCCAAATAACCTACCAGTTGAAAACCAAGTATTTTCTTGAGACCTCTCACCTTCTTAGCTTTAAATTGTAATAGAATCTGGAGGGTCTTGCTCAGACTAAGAGTTCAAGCCTACTTCCAATTACCAGGCAGAGTAAGAAAAATGGATCAACTCACCAGCACCATCACTTTAGTCCCTGCCACAGGGTATTGCTCTTAAATACTGATCCCTACATGGTCACTTGTTACTGCTATATTTATGCTCGTGATGGTTCACATGTCCCCATGCTGCAGTGGTGCTCTGCCTGTCCTCCACTGTTACAGAGCTTTTAGTGCACACTTGCATGCTCAGCTCTCAGCCCCAAGTCACGACACCTTGCCAAAGTGGCAGCGTTTGAAGGGGGTTCCAGCCTCAGACACAGTTGGTGCCAGAAAGAGCTCCCATCTCTTATGTCTTATGACAATTCAGACTGTGGTGCAGAACTCTGGCTGTCAATCCGGAGAACCCCTTCAAGCTATTACCTTTAAGTTTCTTGGTGTCTTTCGATTCCAGTAGATCTGAATGGGACAATCCAAAGACATCTGAGAGATTTTAACAACATGGAACAACAAAAAGGAAGGGGTTGGAGTCCTCAAGGCCTATCCTCCCTTATATTCATTTACCAGTCGGTACACTAGCACCTTTGCATACCCTTTCCCCAGGGCCATGGATAGCTGACATTTCAAAACTAATGTAACCCACTTAACTGATGTTTCCCTTAATACAAAAATAATCTTCTTCAAAATGCTATAGTGTCCTTAACTCTAATCACAGAAGCAGCTAGCATACATGCACATATACACACACATATATCTTTGTCATAAACATAGATCTATTTCTGGACTATTTAGTTCTGTTGATCTATTGATTTATTACTCTGACAGTAACACATTGCTTTAATTACTGTAGCTGTATAATTATACTGTATACTGTATAATATACATTTCCACTTTTAATCATATTCAGATATATAAGCACCAGATCAAACAGGCTGTCAGGAAGCTCTATGACATTGACGTGGCCAAGGCCAACACCCTGATCAGGCCTCATGGAGAGAAGAAGGCATATGTTCCACTGGCTCCTAACTATGGTGCTTTGGATGTTGCCAGTGTTCATCCTTATTTTGATGTTTTCTTCAAATATTCTTTCCTATTTTGTCCATTTTACCTTTTCATGGAAATTTAAAAACTACTTATAATCCTTTTCACAAAGATGGCATGGAAAGCGAAGAAGGAAGCCCCTGCCCCTTCCAAAACTGAAGCCAAAGCCAAGGCTTTGAAAGTCAAGAAGGCAGTACTGAGAGGCATCCACAGTCACAAAAAAAGAGAAGATTTCAGTGGCCCAAGACACTGCGTCTCAGAAGACAGCCCAAATATCCTCACAAGAGCACCCCCAGGAGAAACAAGCTTGACCACTAAGCAATCATCAAGTCCCCCTGACCACTGAATCAGCCATGAAGAAGACTGAAGACAACAACACACTTGTGTTCACTGTGGATGTTAAAGCCAACAAGCATCAGATCAAACAGGTTGTGAAGAAGTTCTACGACATTGACGTGGCAAAGGTCAACACCCTGATCAGGAGTGATGGAGAGAAGAAGGCATATGTTCAGCTGGCTCCTGACTATCATGCCCTGGATGTTGCCAAAGAAATTGGGATCATCTAAACTGAGTCCAGCTGGCAAATACTAAATATGTTTTTTGACCATAAAAAAACAAACACTTATGACGTTGAATAAAATATCCTGTTGGGGAATTCAACTTGGTGTTCAACTGAATTGTTAAAATATTTTTGCAATAATTGGCATCTTTACACTATTGAGCCATTTTATCCAAGACCATGGTATGTCTCTCACTTTGCCTTTATTCTGTCCTTTGCTACAGTTTTACTATTGTCTTCATATATATCTTGCATGTTTCCTGATAACTTATTTTATGGTTTTGCTACTATTGTGAATGAGACCATTTACTCCATTATATTTTCTAATTGATAGTGAATATTGTCTTACAGAAGTTGTTGATCTTTGTATTTTGATATTATAATCAGTCACTTTATTATTCTTTCAAATTCTAATAGTTTTAATTTGACTTTTTAGATTTTCTAGGTAGACGTATTGTCTGTTAATGGTGGAATTTGCCTCATTGTCATTGCCTATAGCTTTTTTGGTTAATATTATTTTTCTTTACTAGAGAAGTTGTGGGTTCACAGAACAATCATGCAAAAAAGGATTCCCATACACTACTCCACCACCAACACCTTGCATTGGTGTGGAACATTTGTTACAGTTGAGATAGCACATACTTCTATTTGTACTATTAACTAAAGTCCATGGTTTAACCCAGAGTTCACTGTGTAATGTAATTCCATGGATTTTTTTTTAAATTTTTATTCTGTCATAATATATAAATCTAACATTTCCCCTTTTATTCATATTCAGATATTTGTTGGTTACATTCAAAATATTGTGTTACCATCACCACCATCCATTACCAAAATATTTCCATCATTCCAAATAGAAATCCTGTACATTTTAAGCCTTAACTTCCCACAGTGTAAAGTCTTAGAAACCATTGCCTGGTACAAGGTCCTAAAGATCCTTCTCTACATTTTCTTCTAGGAGTTTGATAGTTCTAGCCCCTATATTTAGGTCTTTGATTCATTCTGAGTTGCTTTTTGTATATGGTATGAGGTAGGTGTCCTCCTTCTTTGCCTTTAGCTTATCTAATTTTTCTCATCTTACTATACCACTTAGTGGTATTGGTTATACTGGACATTCAGTATAATTCATTGTCTTACTTCTAGCTGTTTCAGTTAGAAATGTGTTCAGCTAGTAATAATTCAGTTAGTTTTTTTCCCCCCACTTTCCTCCCTCCATACCATACTCATGAGTCTTCAGTTGCTGGTCTTACTAAAACTGCTCAAGAAAAGTTTAAGAATGAGCTAGGCTCTTTATATCTTCCTCTGCATCACCCTTAGTATGTTGGCTTTTTCCGTCAGGCTCTTTACTTCTTCCTTGCAAAATGACTTCTTCTCAAAACAAGGCAAAAAGATGAGGGACAAGTAGGCAGTCTGGTGCTGCCTTACACCAGTAAAGCAAAAGCTTTCTCAGAAACCACAGTGGACTCCCATAAACAACTGAGTGTACAGAACTCCATCCTATGACCACCCAACATCAAGAGAGACTGGAAAAATATATATCTAACTAGGCACCTTGACCCCAAAAAGGACATTAATGTTTCATTAGCAAAGAAGAAATGGGAACTGGATAATAGTAGCAACAAACAGTATCTGCCACACTGACTTTCTAGGGGATGCATCTAATATTTCAGTAATTATTAGGAAATATGCTATAATTTTCTGATACAGACTTTTATCAGCCTGAGGAAACTGTTTTTCTTCTTAGTCAGTGAGCCTTTTAAAAATCAGCAATGAATGTTAAATGTTATCAAAACTCTAGTGGCATCTATTGAGAAGATAATATAATGTATTTGTTTTTTCAATTAATATGTTAATTTAGAGTAATGAATTCCAATTGTTGAATCATTCTTGCACTCCTGGGATAACCCAGGCTTGATATGTGGTTATTTTGTCAACCCATTTCTATGCTTAATTTGAAAATACCATACTCAAAATTTTTGCATTGATGCTCACAAGTGAATTTGTTTTATGGTTTTCTTTTATGATATCTTGTCCAGTTATTTTCCTCAGGGTCCTGTTAGCCACATAGAATGAGTTAGGGAACTTCACATATTTTTTCTACCTATTTAAACAGCTCAAATAATGTCAGAATTACCTCCTTTTGAAGATTTGATAGCACTCTTCTTTTTAACAACCTAGGCCTGTTGTCATATTAAGGTGATAGATCTTTGACATATGGTTTCTCTTTTCCATTGATTATTAGTATCTTCAGGTTTTCTACCCCTTATTGAAACTATAGTCATTTTTCAAGCTTCTTGAGTGACATACTTTGTTTATCTTAAAATTTCTTTTCCTGATACATGCATTTTGTTAAAAACTTGACTCTAACTATTACTTTGGCAAGTTTAATGTTTTGCTCTCATTTTCATTCCTTTCCAAATAGAATATCATTTCAATGTTGATTTCTTCTTTGAGTTTCTTAAAATATTTTTTTTAGAAAATATTCATGTGAGTAGTAGGGGAGGATTTCTTTTTATTTTCCTTCTGTTTCTGTGGCTGTCATTCCCAATAGTGGACATTTGTTGTTTAGTGCTGCCTAGCATTCCACCACCCTGGCCTCTGTTGTGTGGGTGTCACTGGAATGTCCCTGTTTTCCCCTCTCTTCACCTCATGATAGTCAGGAAGCAGGCATATGACCCAGACTTAGCCAATCTAAAATTCTGAATATTGAGGAAAGTTTGCCAAAACATAGGGAGAGTTGAAGGAGTATTTATAATGGTGGGGGCAATGGTGGGGAGTCTAGCTGAGAAAGCAAGTGTCTGATGACAGCAGTGGGTAAGATGACACCCCAACTAGACCTTGGCCATGTTTCTTGATGCCTAGCCTGTCCTTTCCTGGTTCTTACCTGGTTCCCCATCCTGCAGCCAACTCTGTAAGCTCTGTTATCTTTTCAGTGGATTGTTTCACTGCTTGAAAGCACCATAATGACTTCTGTTGCTTGCAACCAAGAAGTATAACACATACTCTTTATAATTTCTTGCTTTAGAGTTAGAAAATGTCGTCAATAAAATTTTTGCTTTTATGGAAATTTTTGGAATTTTTCTTTGGGGCCTAGCATTCAAATTTTGTTCATAGTCAATTTTTGCTTATTAATTAGTGAATTGGATATAGTATTTGATGTATCAAATTTGTTTCTTACCTAATTCAAGTCTTCTTTTTTTTTCTATTTGGTTTGCTAGTTATGAGATAAGTGGGTTTAAGTTCCTGACTATTTCACTGGTACACTGCCAGTATCTGCAGGCATTTCTCTTGGGCTAGTTTCTCCAGAGAAGAATCTTCTAGCCATCATGCTAGCTGAAGAGTATCAAAAGAGGGCCAAGAATATCCCATTGGATAAATATTTTCTCTCAGACTCCCTACTTTTTATACAATGCTTAACATCTGGCCAAAGATAGTGTTTTCCTACCTCTCTATAGGGAAAATCCTCCAGTTTTCTTCAGCACTGGGGCAGGTAGACTTGTAGCTGTTTAGGAGTAGGGGAAGGGAGCTGGGGGTTTAACTGGTCATAACACAGACTTTTAACACCATGATTTTAATCATGTCCCTTGTTCCTTCCTGCCAAAGTAATGGGTATCTTCAATTCTATAACCTTTCCAAGGATCTGTGATCCAAATAGCCTTGTTTCTCAGTCACATTTCCTCTGCAGGCCCTTGGGTTTCAGCTTTCATAATATATTTATATATATTATGACATATATATATCATATATATAAAATGATTATTTTAAGTAGTTTTTTATTTGGGGATGGAGATGTTTCTTTGATTTTTTTTCTCCTTTATTGTCATCTTTCGTAGTGATAGAAGTAGTTTTATTTTATTTTTATTCTTTTCTAATTTACATAACTATTTCCCTGAAGTCCAGGGCATGGAATAGAGTGAAAAGAGAGAAGTCTGGGGGTGGCAAAATTTATGAAAGCACTTACTCTCAAGTGCTGACTCTGCACCTGCATGACCCTGAGAGTGAGAGCCTCCTCAGGTTTCTCCCTAAATGCCTTTCTTGTCTTACCCTAGTCTCAGCTCTGCTGAAGACATTCCCAGTTTGCACTGCACTCAGAGGATAGAATTCAAATAGAAAAATCACAGAATTATCAGCCTGGAGAGTCAGACTATGGAATTTGGGTTTGCAGAAGTGGCTAGAAATTAAGAAAGGAACTCGTAGAAAGGAAGTAGTCACAGAGGAAGAGCTATAAAATCTATGTACAAACATTCCTCAAATTCTTTGCTGACCCCTGAACCATGTATGCATGGGATAAATCTCCAAGGAACCCAGTACAAACCTTGACACCACTCAGAGGATAACAGAATCTAAAGTCACCACAACACGTAACCTACAATGTCCAATATAAAATCAGTATTTTCAGATTTACGAAGAAGCATAAAAACATGGCCCATAATAAAGGTAAAAAATAGTTAACAGGAACAGAACTCCAAAAGTTCCCAATATCCCAGATAGAATTAACAGGCAAAGACTTCATAATAGCTATGATAAATATGTTTAAAAATCTATAGAAAAAGATGGAATTTATGAATAAAAATACGGGGAATTTCAGGAGAAATAAAGAATTAATTTTAAGTGATATATTGAAACTATAAAAAGAATCTAATGGAAATCTTCAAACTATAAAAAATATAACTAAATTCAAATATTTGTTGGATGGTATTGTCAGCATACTGGATGCAACAGGAGAAAAGATCAGTGATCTTGAAGACGATTGACTAGAAAACTGAAACGTAAGCACAATAAAAAAATTTTTTAAAAAGAATGAAGAGCACCTCAGTGACAAGTGGGAGAGTAGCAAGCAAATACATGTGTAATTGGAATCCCAGAAGCAGAAGGGAAAGGTAATGAGGAATAAAAAATCTTTAAGAAATGTTAGCTGAAATTTTCCCAAAATTGTTCGTAAACAATAATCTAGGAAACTCTGTGAACCCTAAGCAAGATAGACACAAAGGAAAACATACTTAGGCACCTTACAGTCAACTATAAAAATAAATAAATAAATAAATAAATACATAAACAAACAAACAAATACAAAATCTTAAAAGAAGCCAGAGGAGGGAGGACACATTACATGCAGGGAAACAATGATAACAACAAAAGCTAACGTCTCCTCAGATTCAGTGGAGGCTATGAGACAATGGAACAACATTTTTAAAGTGCTAAAAGAAGAAAACTGCCCAATGGAAAAACAGAATTCAAAAATGAAGGCAAAATAAAATTGTTTTCATATTAACAAAAGATGAGAGAATTTGTATCCTGCAACTCTGCTCTATTAAAAAAAAACATGTTAAAGAAGTTATTCAGACTAATGTGAAATTCTATCAGAGGGGAATTTAAATCTGCAGGAAGAAATAAAGACCAGTAGAAATGATAAATATGTGAGGAAACAGAGAAGACTAGCTTTTTCTTCTTTTTGCAAATCCTTTCAAAGTCAATTGACTCTTTAAAACAAAAAGTGCTAATAACATAAGATTGATAACATAAAGCAGTAAAATATATGATAATAATAACACAATGATGGGAGAGGTATAAATGGAAATACACTGCTGAATGACATATTCTAAGTGAAATGATGTGATATTTATTCAAGGTTGACAGTGATAATTAGGGATAGATATCATCATCTCTAGAGCAATCACTAAAAATCAACCACAAAAGATATACCAGGACACTTCCCTAGCATTGGGCAAATCTGTAGAGATCTTGAGGAGATGAGGAAACCATCCTGGAACCCAGGGTGTCAGTTAGCAATGCTCTGAACAGCAACAGTGACCTCCCAGGCCACTAGCCCCGGTCCTCCCAACAAAGCAGCAGGTCATGGCCTAAGCCTTCCGCCCCACGTTAGAGAGAGTCCAGACCAAGGTGTCTATTTGCAAAGAGGTAGAGGCATATGAAGCATAGAGGTAACTATTTTTTTTCAGTCATTCTGAGAATGCTATCTAGCATGGCCCTCTGTGATCTGCGTAATTGTGGTACTCTGGTGGGTCTGTAATTTCTGGAGGCAACTGGAACAGAGATATTTTGGACACTGCTGCAGCGTTATAGATGAACTGTTTGGGTCTACTCAGAACAACTGTGATAAATGGGACCAGCCCACACCTCTTGGCTGTTAACCAGCTATTTTCAGCCACATGCATGGGAGCTGTATCTAGTCCCATTCTATACTCAAGTTCTGTGCACCAATACACAGAAATAAGGTATTACTTGGTCCCTTCTAACATGACTTAGCCAACTGGCTCCCAAAGAAAAAGGACCAGGAAGGTAAGTAAACACAGTTTTTAACTTAGGGACTCATGTTCCTAAAGAGAGGTTACAGAGGAAGCCATGATCTAGGAAAAATAAGTTCTTTGTTGCAGAATGGAGTGGCACCAAAAAGAGTTGCAGGTACCTTGAGATAACGTGAGCTATCAGAGATCAGTGAATTAAGAAATACTACTCAGAAGCCTTAATAATTGCAGTATCTTTATGTTTTGGTTCTGTATCAGTCCATGGTTATGATTACAATATGTGTGGATTAAAAATGTAAAATGATCGTTCAAGAAGAGAAAACAAAAGAACACTTTATCAATTTTGAAATTGTATCCATGGTGATTAAAACCAGCAAAGGAAAGTGAATGTCTCTTTTTATTCTCTCTCTCTCCCACCTACAAAGCATTGTCTGGGCACTGCTTCCAGGACAAATGGCTCCTGCTTTCCCATTTTGGGTTAAAGTAAATATGGGGATGCTGGCCATTTTTAGTTATCATTGATAGTTACCATCCTAAAAACCAAACCATTTCCAAAATTGCATTCCCTAATCGGGGGTTCTAATTTAGGCCTTATCAACAACAGCACTAGTTCCTTTGTCAACCAGAAACCTAACCTGAATTCAAATATCATCTACCTTGAGAAATTTTTTTTAATCTCCTTTTATATGTGATAGAGTCATCAGTGTATCTTAGAGCACTAAAATGAGAAACAAAGTCTGAGAATATGTATTATAATCTGGCTCTACCCCTCTGCCTCTACCTATGTGAGACCAAGCAATTCCTTCTATTTTCCTGAACATCAGTTTTCTTATCCATGATATGAGGAATTTCCATTTAAGGAGTGACCCTTAAACCCTTTTAGGTCATAGAGTCCTTTGAGGATTTTATAAAACTGATAGATAGACTTCTCAACAGAATAGTGCACAAAGCTAGATAAATTTTTCTGCTCTCGTGTTTTCTCTCCATTTCCTAGAATCTAGCACTTTCCAAAACCAAGTTAACAGAAAAAGAGGTATTTTTATAATTTAATCCCCTGGCTGATAAGAAAATTCCATCACTGATTGTTTTTAGATATTTCACCCAGAGTCCAGCCTCTTAATGACTTCCTTTCCGCACTCCTCTACCCAGAGGAACTGAAGAGTCTCCCTCCCTCTCTAGAAGAGAACCAGACAGAGCAAAGAATAACTGAACTAGAGGAAATGCCAAAATTCATGAGGAGGATAGGACTTTGGGGAAGAGAATGGGTTAAAGGACCAAGAGACTGTGGAAAAGAGGAATGAGAACAGAAGTAGGAGGGATCACTCTTGGCAGAGATGTGCCCACATGGGGCACCCCAAATATCTAAGAGGGAAGCCCTTCCCTTCTGAATAGGAAACAGATTCATCAACCATCTTTCCTGACTGCTCACCACTCTCGCACTCTGTATGTATGGATTGGATTAAATCACTTGAACCTGAAAGAAAGACTTATTCTTCAAGGCTCCAGAGGAGTGTGTGTGTGCGTGCGTGTGCATGTGTGTGTGTGTGTGTGTGTGTGTGTGTGTGTGTGTGTGTAGAGAAGGAGAGAGAGAGAGCCTACTGCACCCTTCTTCTAAGTAGATAACTAGATTCTTTTGTGGAAGACGGGGATTCAAAGAGAGCTATCTGTGGGACAAACCAACCAACCGAATGCTTTTTCTGGATTTTCCACCTCCTCCCTTTGCAGGGCACCCATCCACAAAACTTTACACATAAATTTTACAGACCCCTAATATCCATCCATAGCCCACAGGATAAGAATCTTTGAAATAGACCATTACTAAGTCCTTCCCGTTCAAATATCTGGAGTCTATGCCTATCTTTGCTTGCACCTTTATGAAGTAGAGAAATTGTTTCATATATGGAGAAAATGAACACTTAAAGATAACTCTACTCAATCACCCTTACAACCAGTGGAGAACCATTCCTAGTGGCAGAGCTCCCTCAGGCTCATTAGAGAATTTTGCTTACCTTCACTATTTAAAATAACTTTGCTATTTCTCGGGAGAGAATGAAGAAAAGAAAGAGGGGTTCATATTGGGAAGAATTTACCCAAACCAGAATTCAACCAGAGAGAGTGATAGACCTGAGTATTCAATAAAAGCCCCAGATGACAATCAAAATTTTATCCAAGAAAATCATCAACTCCAGTCACCAGAGCTCTGCCCTAGAGGACCCAGGCTTTCTCCCTACATGACCCTGCACATTTAATCACCACCCATGTGTTCCAAGGTCAATACTTTTCTCAGGGACTGACTAAATTTCATTCTGAAGGATTTCAAATGCAACAAAAGTTGATCCATTGCAAAGATGAAAGAGAGGCTTAATAGCTGAGATAAAGGAAATTAAAATAATTGGACACTATTTCTACTGGGAATTGAACTATTTTCACTAAGACCCACACATACCAGTATGCTGGAAGAGCTGACAACAAATAAATTGAAATGAATGATGACAAAGCAAATCCACTCTTACATTTGGAACTTATAAAAAAATACTTTCAGAAACAAGCTAATCTTAAGTTTTGAATATTTTACTTCCTTCTTGAAGGAAATCCATTGTCCTAAACAATCCTCAGTGAAATTTTTTTCTTTGGCATAGAAACACAGTCTTTAACATTAGTAATAACAATTCTTATAAGTCTATCAGAAATTTTTTCATACAGCCAAGTGTCAAAAATGTTGTAGAACAACTAATTGGGCATCATCGCTCTTTTGACCAGAGTATATTTATCAGGCAGCGTCTTGGTCAACCAAATGGGGTAATTGAGAAGAGTTTAATAACGGGGCTATTTTCAAAGTATGTACTGGTTTAAGAAAACCAACCATCCCTAACCAGGGACTAGGAATGGTCAAGAGCCATTATGACCCCTGAGCCTGGAGGGGCAAAAGGAGGTTGTCTCTGGCATATCACAAAGAGTGTAGGGGCTGCCCTGGGGCTGAAGCCTTTGACAGGGAAGGAGCAGGAGTATAAACATCCCTGGAGATCAGCCTGCTCCATCACAGACCACGATGAAAAAGAGTGAATAGTGAACATGAATGAGCAAAAGAAAACTAACTAGTATAGCATTATCTTTAAAATCAGGAAGCTTTGAAAGTTATAAAATCATGGCCTAAAGCTATAGCCATCATGCATGCTAAAATCCACTTGGTAGCCTTATGGCATGTTAATTATATCTCAATAAATACATTATTTAAAACTATACAGGTACTGAGGCCCCACTCTATACCTACCAAATAAATCCTGAGGCCTGGTGTCAGGCATGAATATATTTTTAAATTCCCACAGGTAGTTTTTTCACACACCCCTGATTTAAGGACACTTCCTTGAAGGATGATCATTTTCAATTAGTTATTTAGGGATCATGTCCTTGTTTCTAATATAACCTATAAAACATTATTATTTCAAAGATAGTGTTTGTATGATGCTAAAAACTACTCTTTTATTTTCACTGAGGGGACAGAATTCATCATTGATTTGTAATCCACTCTGTACACTCAGATCTCATTATATCAGCCTAAAACACTTGAAAATAGAAATAGCTAATCCACATACTTTCTCCATTGTAACCATGCTCCCAGAAGAAGAGAAAAGAACTTCCCTCGATTAGGAATTGAGGCTTTGAAAATAATTAACATATTCAGGGAAAATTTCTCAACCTCATCATTTTACCTAAGTCTTTTTTAGCCTGAAATAATGCCCTCTGTCAATTAGTTCTTTCCTCGCTCCTATTTTCTTTACGAAATCTTTCTAAGCCTGAAATTTCATATTAGACCTTCTAAAAAATGGAGACACTTTGAGAACACAGTCTGCACACACACATGAAAATAGAGTCATAATTGTAGGATAAATAGAACACTACATTTAATACGTAGACACGGAGCTGGATGCTTGCTGTCCAAATGTATTATCCCATAAGTCCTTGCAATGATTCTATCTCATAGGCATAATTATGTTGTTTTTAAGGTGAAAACTTTGGGATTCAGAGAGATTAAGTAATTTGCCTGAGGTCACACAGTTATTGAGTAGCCAGAACTATGGCTTTGGTTACTCTGTAGACTGCGGCTATTTGGTTAATCTATACCACTGGTTATTAAGTTAGAAGGCTGAAAAGAATGCTTGGTCAGCCACTGAGTTGCCTTTGGGATCTGGGAGCCCCTTTTCAAAAGCGTCATAACAATTAGATTTGCTTTACAATATCTGTAAGGGGTGACAGACAGGAAGGCTCTGTGTGGGTGGCAGAGTTGATTTCAAAATGAGTTTTGTGACTTACACTGAGGACCACAGGGGCCTGGTACAGCAAACTCGCTCTGCTAGGATTATACTTCAGTGCCACTCTCCAGATGATGAGGTCAAGGAGATCCCACTGCAACACAAACAGCAGGTCATGTGGGGGAATCTGTGCAACGTGACAGGGTCAACAGCTGACAGAAAATGGTGAAGGAGAAAATGAGCAGAGTACATTAGCTCAGAGCAAGTATGTCAATGTCTACATAATGCAAACAATTATTTTAAACCTATGGCCATTTGTCATGTTTACCATTACCAAGAAATACCTGAGCAGTTTGGAGAACACATATATCATTGCCTCTTTGTAATCCTACAGCACATGCAATGAGAATACCAAATACAGGTTCATAATGCTTATTATCTTGAGAAATAGTAAATGGTACTAGAAATGATCTATCTAGAGGCAGACAAATTGGGTCTGAATCTTGGTGCTCCCATTTGTTTGCTTTATAATTTTAACAAATTATTTGATCTCTTTTAGCTTTAGTTTCTTCATCTGAAAGATGGTTATTGCTACGTAAGTAACACTTACATAAAGTTTATTATGTGCCAGGAGTTCTTTTAGGTTCTTTACTGGATTACTTCATTTAATGCTCACAGTGAACTATAAGGCATAAGTAGCAGATCCAGGATTTAAATCTAAGCAGTCTCCTCCAAAGCCTAGCTCCTTTTTTTTTAAGCAAGATTATTATTTTTTTTTTAATTTTAGGGAACTAGGATTAATTTGGGTACTATATATAAATATATATATGTTTATTTAACAGCATTAATTATATGTTAATACAAAAAAGCGCCAAGTTGAATATCATATATATTTTTAAACATAACTTTTCACATTTTTAATACAAAAGTATAATCTCACAATCTGGATAACTCCTAAAATTAAAAAGATGCAATATATGCATGTATTTTCAAAAATTTGGTATATGACAAAGTGAAAAGCACCATCCATTGAAAATGCCTAGAAACAATGACCCACTGTTCTAGTTTGCTAACGCTGCAGAATGCAAAACACCAGAGATGGATAGGCTTTTATAAAATGGGGGTTTATTTCGCTACACAGTTACAGTCTTAAGGCCACAAAGCGTCCAAGGTAACACACCAGCAATCAGGTACCTTCACCGGAGGATGGCCAATGGCGTCCAGAAAACCTCTGCTAGCTAGGAAAGCAGCTGGCATCTGCTGCAAAGCTCCGGCCTCAAAACGGCTTTCTCCCAGGATGTTCCTCTCTAGCAAGCTTGCTCCTCTTCAAAACATCACTCCCAGCTGCACTCAGTGAGTTTCCTCTCTCTGAGTCAGCTCATTTATATAGCTCCACTGATCAAGGCCCACCCCGAATGGGTGGGGCCATGCCTCCATGGGAACATCTCATCTAAATCATCACCCACAGCTGGGTGGGGCACACTCCAGGCAAATCTAACCAGCACCAAAAGTTCTGCCCCACAAAACTACAAAGATAATGGCATTTGGGGGACACAATACATTCAAATCAGCACACCCACCCAGAAGAAACAAGCACCCCTCAGGCATGACTATCAAATCCCACTAAAAGGAATCAGAACTCGTTGGAGAAATACAAAGCCCAGCTCTTAACTGTTATCCTATACTGACTGTCTAAATACCTATACTATTAGGTCTTAATAATTATTAAATAAGAAAATTAAAATGTCTGTCAGTGATCAAACCTCTCCTGATTTCATACACTAACACCTAGGAGGATACAGATAGTTGAAAAGGTGCAACATCAAAAGAGAAGGTTAAAGATCCTAATTGGAAGCAGTAAAATTTAATGCTGTAGAAAAATTGAATCCATGATATGGAGTCTAATTTGTAAAACTCTCCAAGAAAGCTGAGACATCAAAAGATAAAGGCCAGAGAAAAGGGTAGAAATACAGGAAGCATTTGGTGGTCCAAAATATCAACATCCCTGAAGGATATATGAGAATATATGGAACCTAAGTAACTTTCAAGATGTAATAGAATGAAATTTATTCAAGAAGAACACTTCCGTGTGAAATTAAGAAAGCTCATCACATCCCAAGTGAAATTAAAAGAGACTGACTATGCAACATCCTGGTAAAATATTTGAGCTGTAAGGATATAAATATCATCCAAACAGAAATAAAAATAGATTAGCTATAAATAAACAAAACACACAAAAAAAGAAAAATATCCCCAATAGAATAATGGGCAAAGGACATAAACAGAGTGTTCACAAGAAAAAAATGAGGTAGCTAATGAGCATAAAATGATTAAAATTCAATAATAATCAGAGAATGCAAATGTGTTGTCTACCAAGTTAAAAATTTTACATTAATATCAAATGTTAGCAAAGGCTGTGGGGAAATAAGCATTCCAATAATCTTTCAGTTGGCATGTCAAAATAAGAACAACATTTTTTGTAGGCAATTTAAGGAAATGAACCAAAATACTTTAAAACCAAAACCCTTGACCAAACGACATTTCTTGCGGTAATGGAACCATGAATGAGCGTAAATATTTATCTACAAAGTTACTCACCACATCGTTTACAATAATGAAAAATTATAAATTCTGTTCATTCCCAACAATGAATTAGAGTACATAATAAGTTGGAATATTACTCAACCATGAAAATAATATTGTGCTGAATTCATTAAAAAATATATCCTAAATGCAAATATACTGAAATTAATACACAGGAAAAACATGAATACAGATATATACACCACGAACATATGTACCAGTATAACCCAACTTATGTATGAATATAAATATTGCTTCATATAATGTATGTATGCAACAAGTATACATATCAAAATCTTAACAGTGATTTTCTCCAAAAGTTGGGCAAAACATGATTTTTATTTTCTTCTTAGTGCTTTTCTGTAGCTTCCAAGTGTTCTAAAGTGAATGTGTATTAATTTATAAATCAAAGGAAAAATTTATCTTAAAAAGAGGATCACTAATAAACAAAAATAATATGTATATTTTAAGGAAAGATGGTCTGGCGTGATATGCTTCAAACTTTATCCTCTTGCCTAAGGGTGTCAGTTGCATTTTTATTTCTTCTTTCAATCTCCCTGTGTGCTTTTAAGAATAGTACCAATCTTAACTCTCTTGAGAGGGAGCTTAAATGCTGAACCATTCTCAACCCAGGCAGGTTTGCCAATGCTCCTCAGAAAATGGTCCTACCAGCAATATTAATGTGTTTACACTTCTCAAGTCTCCTGCCATTCTCATTTGATTTTAAGACTACAAGTAAATTTCACATTGTGAAATTATAATTGATGGGAATAAGCCACAGCCTGTAGCATCTACAAACATTGTCAAACACACCATACGAAGGTTGTATTCAAGTCTGTGTGGGAGTGGGGCAGGATGGTGTATCCGTGGTGAAGACTGGGGAGAGGTTACATTAGGGAAAGGAGGAGGGTGTACAAATGGCATCCTTGATAGGAAGGATGGAAGGTAGTTTCATGCTCATTGGATTTAAATTCACACACAGGTACATCGTTACATGTCACTGAGAAAGATGTTTTGAGTAATTGGTAATAATCTCTTCAAAGAGAATTAATTAAACAATGAAAAGGAAAAAAAAAGAACTAGAATTCCCAATCCACAACCATAGGCAACCAGAAGTGTGTGTGTGTGTGTTGTGTGTGTGTGTGTGTGTGTGTGTGTTATACCTTAATTTTCCTATAAGAGAGCAAAACAAACTACAGAAGTATAGCCGGGGACATGTCCCTAAGAAGTCAAAAGTGGTACAAGTCAGCTCTATTTCTGCTGGAAGAGCAAAGAAAGAAGGGCTTAATGGCCAGGGAAATAGGCCAGACTGTGAATATTAAACCCAAAAAAAGCACAAACACATCACTCTGAAAATAGCCCTGGCTGGACAAATGGTGGACTGGAAGAGTCTACTGAGAAGGAAATCTCGGAGAACATCTTAATTCTCTTCAACCATTTGACTTCTGCCACGATTGTAAAAAAGACAACAGAGGGAGAACAGTTTACTCGCTGTTGGAGAGAACCTGTGCTGAGACAGTCACTTCCTGTTTGAAGGTTGTGCCACTGAATGTACAGCCGACTTTAGTCCATTGTCCTTCCTTAGCCCTAAC
Source organism: Choloepus didactylus (assembly GCF_015220235.1). Taxonomy (NCBI): domain Eukaryota; kingdom Metazoa; phylum Chordata; class Mammalia; order Pilosa; family Megalonychidae; genus Choloepus; species Choloepus didactylus. Next base: position 29,012,569 of record NC_051326.1, on the reverse strand, counting down.
AGAGGTGCCCCTACTGCATTATTCTACAGTTCAAGATTTGTGTAACAGAAAGACACCTTGGATGGTTCAGTTGTGAAAATAAGGAGATGCCCCTGTCTACTTCCAAGCAAGCAATATATCTGCATTAACTAATCCAGTGACATAGAAATCTAAACTATCCCTAGATTGTGATTCAGGAGGTCATGGACTGTGACCCAGGCAGCCACTTGGTTCTGATGACTAGTTCCACTTTCAACAGTTCTCTAAGCCTATTTAATTCAGTATGATGCCGCCCCTCTCTCTTCTCTTGCCTCTCCTGCAAGTTAATTACCTGTGACACAGAAACCTTGAAAAGCTATGGGCTTGGCAGGAAGGGGACAGACAACATGTGCCCCAAGCCTCCTAAAAGAAAGTCCTCGACCAGTTGGTTCCTGACAAATGTTTATCAATAATATTTAATGTGAGGAGGAGAGATGTACCCATTTCCTATCAGGTTTATATTAGGGCATGATGTGCTTACCAAGAAGACATGAAGCTTTTAATTCAAAGTGAACGAAGACTCCCCTAAATCAGTGGAGAAAGAGAGATTAATAAAGTACAAATGTCCTTGATCACTCTAGACTTTTAGCCTAATATTTTCATTCTTAGAGCAAATACCCACAAGTCAAATTTTCACATGAGGAAAGGGTAGAGTACATAGTGAAGTAATCCTATTTAAGGATGTGCCCGTTCAAATGTATTGTGTGCCCCAAATGCCATTATCTTTGTGGTCTTGTGGGACAGACGTTTTGGTGCTGGTTAGATTTGCTTGGAATGTGCCCCACCCAGCTGTGGGTGATGATTCTGATGAGATGTTCCCATGGAGGCATGGCCCCACCCATTCAGGGTGGGTCTTGATCAGTGGAGCCATATAAAACATGCTGACTCAAAGAGACTGAACGCAGTGCAGCTGTGAGTGACGTTTTGAAGAAGAGCAAGCTTGCTAGAGAAGAATGTCCTGGGAGAAAGCCATTTTGAAACCAGAACTTTGGAGCAGACGCCAGCCACGTGCCTTCCCAGCTAACAGAGGTTTTCCGGACGCCATTTGCCATCCTCCAGTGAAGGTACCCGATTACTGATGTGTTACCTTGGACACTTTATGCCCTTAAGACTGTAACTGTGTAGCTAAATAAACCCCCTTTTTATAAAAGCCAATCCATCTCTGGTGTTTTGCATTCTGCAGCATTAGCAGACTAGAACAAAGGATATACATTTCATTTGTTGGTAATCATACAGCATTACAAAGATAAATAATGCATTCACCAGTAAGAGAAAATGCATCAGGGGAACAAAGTAGAACTAGCCATTCTACAATGGGGTTATTCAGAGTATACCTTAAGCTTCTGTGAGCCAGAGTGGGGGCTGCTATTTGAAGGCATGTCATATCCATCATGGAAACAGGCAGGGAAGTATAGTTCTATATAGGTATTCCACCAAAATATTAGAATATATATTTTCGTTCTGAAATTTCTTCTTCTATTCATTGCTCTAGCAGTTAGGCTAGAAAGTTGCAATTTAGTCTTCCATGATTTTTCATTACAATTATAAGCGTTATATTCTCACAAGGGATATTGGATTAAACAATTTGTATTTAAATCCCAAATCACCTTTGTATTTTCATAGCACACAACATATACATGGATGTGGAGTGGCATCCTCAACAACACTTCCATGGCTAGGTTAACTCTTCTTTATTGGCATGCTTACCACACTGCCCTCAAATTCTTAGAAATTGCATATTAAGCAATTTTCAGAATATTGATTTTTCCCAACCAACTTTGGGGAAAGTATATATTGCTGTCAAGTTCTTGCCTTACCCTTTCCCAGATATGCCATTGCCCGGGCAGTCATCACCCTCATGGCTGATTTATTACCACAAATTTCTCTCTGCTTTCTCTTTCCCAGCCAACATTAATATGACTGCCCATCTGGGGGGCACCATGCATGAGGATGAGTTGTATGTTTGGAGAGTGCAATTCTCTCCATGGATTTTCACTGTTGAGTCACACATTATCATGATTCGCTGATTAACATATTCCTGACAATAATAATTGTGAGATATTACATTGAGAAATAGGGAATGATTAGGGAGAGAGAGTTATAAAAAGGGGAAAGACTATATACCTATCCCCTCTTATACTACAGTTGTGTTCACTTGATAATTTTCTTTGAAACTATTATGTGTTGATTTCTAGACAACAGCCTATTTAGCACTTTAAGCTCCAGCCCAAATGCCTTTTTTTAAAAGCCTTTCTCTGATGCATTAATATAAATAAACATTTAACACAGCTTTTTACTTTTATATTTATTTGTGTGAAGATTTGTTGGTTGAATCTCTCCCCTTTTGAATGATGTTCTAGGAGTCAGGGACCATGCTTATTTTGATACCCACTTTACCCCAAGGCTGGCACATAGTAGGTGCTCAAGTTACTGTTTTAAAACATCTTCCATAGGCAGGCAATTCATTAAGGAAGCATAAAAATCAATAGACCATAAGGAACTAGCCCATGGACCATGTGTGGAGCGCTTGCTGGCAAAAAGCCCTTGGAAAAGGACTCTTCTCACCCAGCCTTCCAAACTCCACAAGTCCAGGACATAGCAGGATTCTTGCTGACTTAGACAAACTCGGTTCAGGAGCTCCAGACCTTCTTCTGCCCTTGGCTCAGCCCTCAAATAATATGAACATTTTCTTATTAAAAAGGAAAAGAGCATCTAAGGTATTTTATTCTGAGTATTTGTTCAGTGAAGAGAAGTTTACACAGCTTGTGGAGAATTATTCAGCAGGAAATTAAACCTCCGTAATTCTGAATTTTCACTTCGTTTTCAACTGGCAAAGCTTCCTGGCAAGCCACTCTCCCCTCAAGAACATTTGTAATACCACATCCGCCACCAAAATGTGCCTTCTGAGCCAAATCACAAAACAGGTTAGACCACACAACTCTCCAACGGTCTGAGATGCTAAGTCTTAGATAGGCTATGAACACAGGAGGACTTTCAGATCCTGCCATACCTAGGTTTTGCACAGTAATTCAAAGCTAACAGACTTCTCAAATGAGATAATGGATTAACAACAACAACAAAAATTGTCTTGCATTATCAATGTGAATATATGTTATCTAATTTGAGTCTCCCAGCTATTTTATGTGACTGTTCTTGTAACTGTTATTTTCCCAGTGAGGCAATTGAACAGTGTACAGAGGATTAAATGATTTGCCTAAGTCACACAACTAGTGTCCCAAATGAAAACCCAAAATCAGAGCTTTTGACAAATTGTTTTCTATTATCCCATGCTGCTTCTCTTCAACAAGAATCTGATTATTTGGCTAATTCATTTAAGGAAGATAATTGACTTCACCTAGAAACAAATAGCTGCAATAGCCAATGGGCTTGCATGTTAAACAAACAAATAATTTGATCCTTTGAATAGTAAGGAGAGGCAAGTCGATTTTTATCATTTTACTTTGCTCCACTTAACATGGAAAAGGAAACTATTTTTATCTCACCTGGACATAGAAGGCTTTAGATGGCTTTTTGTACAGGGAATATGAGAATATTGGACAATATTTCCCTATTTCATTAAATCTAAGACACCATAGATTGTTATACTCACAATTATTTTATACATTTAGAAAGAATAGTCAATGATCTTCCAATTAAGCCAAGACACACCAATGATAAGATGTATCCCAATTTCAAAGATATTAAAAATTTTTTAATGTGCATTTTAGAATCTATGAAATATATATAACTCAAATCTGTATGATAGGGAAGGTATTGTCCGTAAGAAATCTCTTTAGAAATTCATTCCTCCTTTCAGTTCCTTCTGCTGAAATCTTAATTTAAGACCTTGACATCTCTGAGCTATTAATATGCAAAACCAACTATTGTTCTTATCGCCATTTTCTCCCCCCTCCCTATCTCAGTCTGATCCATCTTCAGTATTATTACTAGAGTAATCTTTCTAAAATATAGCTCTGGCAATGATTTTCACAGATTAAAATATTCCTACCTACAGGATTAAATTCTAACTCCTTAAATTGGCAGTCAAGGCACTTTAAAATCAGCCCCAAACCAACCCATAGCTTCACTCCTCTCCAGGCCTCATAGTGGACCTTACCCACGGACCACATTTAGCTTCTCACCATTCTCCAAGCATAAGTATCCCATCACACCTTAACATATAGATGTCAACATTCTAGTTTCTCTCTCAGAAAAGCCGTTTTCCCCTTCTTTGCTGGTAGACTTATATATCCTTCAAGACTCAGATCAACAGAATATCCTTTTTGAGGCATTTCCCCTCAAAAGGCAGCACTTTCTTTCTCCTTCTCCCCTTTCTTTTTATTTGTCACACATTTTCTAGGTCTCCTCTAAATTTGTACTCACCTTCCTCTTCCCCTCTTCCCCAGAGACTACCATGTGCCCACAACATGGTCACTCAATAAGTATTATTCCAGTTAAATAATGAAGAGTGAACCTTGTCTATCTATCTTATGAATTCAGTAGATAAGAATTTTATTTTCTAAAGCAGCAAATGCTCCATCCATATCCCACACCATTGTGGTAAGATGCTCTCCATCATTCTCCAGCTAAAATAGCTAAAATACCATTTCATAGACTATGAGAGCTGGAAGAGAGAATCAGCCACTCAGCCCAAATCATTCCTTTCACAGATGTGGGAAATGAGGCCCAAAGAAGTGAAGTATATTGCCCAACATTATACAGCAACTGAATCACAAAATTGGGACAAGAATCCATGGTTTCCCACTCCCATTTCACATTATCCTGCCTTTACATAAAAATGAATGGAAAGAATAGTATATAGAGGAAAGGTAAAACCTAAGACCACCTACAGTCAGCCCTCCTCCACAGTTCACCTTCAGCAGGTCTAACTGGGACTACCTAAATCACTGTGCTGGTCTGAAGCTGTTGCGTACCCCAGAAAAGGCCATGTTCTTTTAATCCATTCTTGTGGGTGCGAACAACCCTTTGATTAGGTTGTTTCAATTGAGATGTGACCCACCCAGTTCAAGGTGTGTCTTAATTCTCTCACTTGGAATTCTTTAAAGGAGATTAAATTAAGAGAAGCTCATAGAGAGAAGCCCCAGAGAAGTGGAGAGACAAAGACACACCCACAGAAGCTGAGAGAGGAAGCCACTGAAGCCAGAAGCTGAAATCAATGAAACCCAGGAGCGAAGGACCAGCAGATGCCAGCCATGTGCCTTGCTATCTGACAGAGGAAGCCCAGATACTAGTGGCTTTTCTTCAGAGAAGGCATGGTCCTGTTGATGCCTTAATTGGGACATTTTCATGGGCTTAGTACTGTAAATTTGTTAATTTTAAATCCCCATTGTTAAAAGCCAGTTTGTTCCTGGTATATTGCATTTCAGTAGCATTAGCAAACCTAAACAACTATCAAGAAGCAAAACAATGTTCTGAGAAGTCAGTCACAAGTGGATTCAAATCCCTGTGCCCACAGGCTACTTCATCCCTTGGAATAATAATGCCTATTTCACAAAACATTGTAAAGATTGGATGAAATTTGTATATTTCAATATTGCCTAGCACAGTGCCTAGCATAATTAAGGATCAATAAATGTTAGCTCCTTTACCCATTTCCTACTAGGTGAGGACTAAATATGGTTCTTTTTAGATTGCAACCATTGTTAAACCGCCATTGTGGTTAAGGAGTATTTTGTTTAATACATCTGAAAAAACACACAGCTTTGGTAAAAATCTCCCAGTGAGGGTAATACCACCCTGTTGATATAATACACATGTGTTTGCTTTAAGAATGGGTGGGTGGCACTGTCACCAAATGTCATAGCTTTTGGGTATTGACCCCAGCTGGAAAATGGATCAACTGGGCAAAGAGAAGGAAGCAAACAAATCTACAACTATAAATGTCAACACGCACACACCCTGCAATAGATCAAAGGCTGACTATAGCTACCCAGGAGAGAGAGAGCAAGAAAATCTGAGTTGGGGCAGCAAGATCAAGGTACCCAGAAGACCTTTTTGGGACTTCCAACTGTATCTGGAGAGGACTCAAAGGCTGAATCCTTGGCTATTGCATTTCAAAATAAATAAAGAGCCCTCTACTTCCTTCACAAAAGATCAGCCAAGCTAAATTTATGCTGTAGAATATTGCCTGGGGAGCTGTCCCTGGAAGAAATAATTTTAACCCTAATACTCCTCTTTGTTTTGAATCCAAGGAGTCTGCCTCTGCCCACACAACCATTAGCAGACATATTAGAAAATCACCCAATCAAAAAAATATGTATTAAGTAAAATGGTGCAAAGTGCTGTGCAAAGGCTAGTCCCAGCTCCCAGCAGGTATGGAAACATGTCTCTTAAAGTGTTCTAAATGTAATCTATTATTAATTCCTTCTTAAGGATTAAGCATTACCTTCTTCTGAAGGTCCACCTTAAAGTGTCAAAATCTTTGGTGTGAGGATAACACAGTAGGCTAACAACACCTTTCAGGAGGGGAAGAACTTTCAGTAGTGAAGGCTGGAAGGAGGTCATGAAACATATTAAGAAAGAAGAGAAAAGAAAGTGTAGAAAGAAAACCAAGAAACAAGACTTCCTACTTCAGTGTAGTTGGAGATTACGTGGTATAGAGCTAAGGTGAAAATAGATTTAATTTAAATCCCAACTTCTGTTAATTGGTAATGGCTTTAAGGACCTCTGTGCTAATGATTATGAGCCCATTTTAGGACATGGGAAGAGAGATGGAGTGGTGGCACACGTACTACATATTTTCTAACTTTGCTATATAGTAAGAACACAGCATTTGGAGCTAGAGTATCTAGATTTTAATCTGGCTCTGTCACCTCCAAGCTCTGTGATCTTACAATCACTTCTCCTCTATGTCCTTTTGTTTCATCAACAGCAAGATTATTATTATTAATTAGAGCATGGTTGCAAACAACAGAAAACCTCTGGGTAAATTAAGTAGAAATAATTTATTATAAGATATTATGTGGCTTACAAAATCATAGGAAGGGCTGACAAGGCTGACTTCTTGGAACACTTCCCAGTTCCAGCATCACATTGCCTCTGCCATGATCACAGGATAGTTGTCAGCATGAGTGTAAAAAGGTGCCAGATCAGGAAGCCACTAACTGAAAAATCATGCTGCCTGTGACATAGCCTTCCTCCACAAAATGAATGTCTCCTGTCTGCACTTCCCCCTACTTAACTCATTTCTGAAGCAAAACCTCCCAAGATTACTTCTGATTTCTAGAACCTAAATCACATGCAACCTTCTAGCTGCAAGGGAGTCTAACACTGAGATTTTAGGTTTCCAGCGTGTCTAGTATAAGGGCACTACAGAGGATGCGTGGTGAGCTGTCTAGATAGCACAGCTATCCTACCTTTAGGACTAAATGCCTCATTACTCCAGCTGCTGGGAATGTTGACAGCTGACACCTCTCAGCCAAGTGCTTCTCTGAGAACTGCCATCAGTTGAAGAGAAATACCTCCAGATTGAGCCCACGCACCAGGGTCACACTGTATCCAACGAATGGTCCATGTGAAGGTATAAAGGACCTTCTCCAATAACTTCTACATTCAAATCTCATCCCAGAATCTGTTTCTTGAGGAACCTGACCTAAGACAGACACCTTAGAAGTAGATTGGAAAAGAGATTGAGCAAACCAAGCCTCAATATTCACTACAACTGTTTACAAGAACTAAAGGGTATAATATTCATATGTTAGTATCCCTAGAATCTAGCACAGTGCATGGTCCGTGTTGAGCCCATAGATTTTGCTGAATTATAAAAAATAATGATACTACTAATAATAATATGGCTAACATTTTATTGAACACTTACTATGTTTCTAGATACTGTTCTAAGTGCTTTGTATAAACTAACTCATTTAATCATCTTAACAGCCCATGAGTGGTTACTATCATTATCCATTTTACAAATAAGGAACATAACTTACAAAGAGGTTAATTTCCCAAGTTATACAGCCTGTAAGTAGAAGAGCCAGGCTTTTAACCTACACAGACTAATTCTTCAGCTTATGGTGTTAATCATTCTTCTGCCTCAATGTTAAATTTGCAGTTGATAAAACGCCCTTATGCACATACAAAAAGTCTCTATGTTGGTGTTTTGAAAATGTGATGAGATTAGGAAAAGAGAACTACAGGACTTTTATTAGAGCCTGTGGTAGGTTGAATAATGGCCCCCAAAATGCTCACATCCTAATCCCTGGAATCTGTGAAGTTGTTACCTTATATGGCAAAAGGAACTTTGCCAAAGTGATTAAATTAGGAATTGTGAGATGGGGAGACTGTCCTAGATTATCCCGATGGGCCCTAAATGTAATTTCAAGTGTCCTTATAAGAGTGAGGCAGAGGGAGTTTCTATAACAGAAGACAAAAAGATCATGGAAGCAGAGATTAGAGGGAGTCAGCTGTAAGCCAAGGGATGCCAGCAGCCACTAGAAACTAGAAGAAGAAAAAAGAAATCTCCCCTGGAGCCTCCAGAAGGAGCCAGTCCTTTGGATACCTTAATTTTAGCCCATAAGATTCATTTCAGACTTCCAGCCTCCAGAATTGTAAGAGAATAAATTTCTTTTGTTTTAAGCCAGTAAGTTTGTGGTAGTTTGTTTTGGCAGCAACAGGAAACTAATACAGGGCCATATAAAATTAAAGTATTTGTAGTATGATGCGGAAACATCTACTGGAGGATCAGGAGGTAGTTGTGCCTTGTCATTTCAGGAGAGAGTCTAACAAACTCTGGAAATACTGGCCTTGGGCTTGGACTCTCCACCATCTTCTACTTCTCACATTGGACTGTCCCCAGGAAAGTAAGAGATTCGGATACATAATAAATGTGTACTCTGTCATTATTATTGATAAGTAGAGTTTCTCTTCTAAAAATTTAATTTCTGGAAGTTATAAGTTATATGTAGGCCTAGTAAATAATATATAATAAGATTCAAACTTAAATTTCTGAGTAGCTTTCTCTGTGTTCCACCTGACCTGTGACTTTGCACTTTGTCAAAACAAGAGCTAGAGGCCCACATGGTCCCAAACATGAGACAGACAAGACCAGTTCCCATCAGTTAATCATCCTTTGGGTGGGAGGAGGAAAGGAAGGAAGGCACCCCATCCAAAGTACATTGAAACCTTACTTTGAAAACAGAAAATGTCTTCTAAATTTAGAGAGTGTTGCGCCATCTCAACATTCTTGACCCCTGAGCCAGCCTCCTTAAACCCTTTCTGGAACAAAGGAGACATACAGACATAAATGTAAGATATGTAAGATATGGATCTCTAATCTTACCTGTCTAATTATAAATACAAACAGCCTTGGCAACAGCTATGGTGTGAGTCAGGAAGTGAGGGAAATGGCCACTTTCTGTGCAATCTTAAATCCCCATCTCAAGGAAGATTGTAAATAAAGAAGGGTTACCTATAGGGTGATCTACTTCAATGTTTCTCAAACTACCTTTGATGAAAGAACATTTCTTTTTTTTTTTTTTTATTTCTCAATCCATTATGGTCATTACTCTTGTAAAATAAAAATGAATTACTGGAAAAATGAAATGGAAAGAAAAAACGTACAAAATGCAAGTACATTTTTTACTAATTAGATTCAACACTCTCAAAGTGCGATTAAACTTTCTGAAATCTTACTTTTAATTTCTGTACTTATTTCTTTACCAGCTAGTTACAAACAGTTCACACATGGGCGCTAGTCCAAAGAGCACACTTTGAGTAGCACTCGTCTGTGCCACCTACCTCTGGGTTGAAAGTTTAAAGTTACCTCTAGAAGCAACATGTAATATGCCATTATCTAGTGTCATTTATGTTTCTAGATAGCTTTAGTCAAGTTTTTTCTCTTTTACTCACACTGCTATCCCTGAGGAATCTCTAAAGACTTGGACATCATATTTTTTATACCAAAACATTTCCAAACACTCTAAATAAGGATGCTTACTATTTGCAAAATTTTTAAATTACATGACTTTATTCTTGAGTTTTCAGAGCATCTTGACCTCCTTGGAATATACGAATGGTGGAAAACTGAAATAGTGATGATGGAAACAGTTCAGAGCTGTAGGCCAAAAGGGAAATTATGCAAAAAAATAAGCAGAACTGAATTCCTCAAAGACTTCTTCACCAATAAAATTTCCATTCTCCAGTCATTTCACAAAATATAAAGAAAATGTGTATGAGATTCACCTGGGTGCTTGTTTGAAAGGCATATTTCAGGGGGCCCTGGGAGTGAAACCTAGGAATTTACATTTTGTTAAGCGAGCCAATTAATTTTTAGACACACAGAAGACTGAGAACCAGTGCCTTAGCTAAAAAAAAAAGAAAGAAAAAAGGTGACATTTGTGTCACAAAGTTATTCTCTTACTTCCAAATAAAATGCAATGAATCAAATTATCTTTTTTTTTTCTATGTCTTTTAGAGCTTTATAACTATAAGTTAGTATTAGTATGTACTTAGGTCTGATGTGTTTACATCTCATCTTCTTTCAATAAAGTAGCTTCTAATATTTTGAAAGTAAACATTTTTGCTTTTTTGTTTTTTGTAAACTTTATTACAGAAATTGCTTGTCAGGGATATGTAGGACACACATCAGGGGAAGAGGTGTCATGACTGGCTTTAAGGAAAATGGCACTTGTCCTGAAATAGCTAGAAATCACTTGGGATTCATTTTATTCTGGAATAATGAGAGAACTGATCAAATGAATCTAGAATCTGAGTTATCAGCACCAAGCATCTGCAGAGTGACTGGTGCTGAAAATTCAGTCTGACAGGGAGCATGAGTCAGTGTAATTTCACCCTACCTTTCTGAAACCCCTTGATCCAAAAAGGCATATCTCTATATTGACATCCCAAACTCTCAATTCTCTTGAGGCTCTTGTGAGATAAGGTTTTTGTTTTGTTTTGTTCTATTTTTGTTTTTGTTTTAAACCCTTCCTTGTTTCAAAACTAAATGATTACATAAGAATTGTACCTGTGGGGACTAGATGGCATGATTTTCAGGGAAGGAACAGGACCAAAAGAGTATAATTAAAGCATTCATTTATTTGAATGGCTATTGTGTTGTGTCAAATATTTTATATACATTATTTTGTTAAATCCTCACAACCCTGTAAAGAAGATATTAGGATGCATGTTTTATAAACAAGGAAATTGAAGATTAGTGAGGGTAAGTAACAAATCTGAAAGCCCACAATAAATTAGTGACAGAACCTAATTGGAATGTAGCTCCTTCTTACACCAAAGCCTGTGCTGGATCCATTACAATGAGACTTCTTAAAACCAAGATGTGTTTTACTAGTCCATGAGCCTCAGGCAAGTATACCTTTACCTCAGCAGTGCTTATCCATATGGAGATTTGGGAGTCTACTGTTTGCTAGCATAAATATCCCATCCAGAATCATACTGGCTTCAAATAAAAGAGCTTGGACATGGTTTCACAATTTCACAGCAGTGGGTTATGAATCAGCCTGATTCCACAGTGATAATTCCCTGTGGCCCCTACTCATTGAAAGAACCCTGGGAAAAAGAAGGTTCAATAAGTCCATGAGGTTGAATTTCTGGATTTGCCCAGTCAAATCCTCTATATCATCAGGCCATACAAATCCAGAGGTAGAGCAGGTGAGTAGAATTACCCTAAATCATTGATAAGATCTCAGATATGCCAAACCCAAACTGCCTTTTAAACTCTACTCTGTCTTGGAATCCTGCATTGACTAGCCCACAAAGATATGCTTCCTGTAGCTCAGGGAACCAAATAAGAGAAACGGAATGGGCCAGCGCAATCTTGGCAAGATCTTGGCAATAAATCCATCTTTAGGACACAGGTAATCCTAAACATTTTACTACCAAAGATCTTGTTTCCCCCTGGACCCCAATGTCAACCAAATTGTGTCTAATAAATCTTTTTAAATTCTTTACAAATAAGGTAGGACAGCCAATCAGAATTTCTGAACAGAATGCAGGGGAAATCTAGCACTAGAGGATGGATGGTTATGTCCCCCATCATCTTCCTCTCTTTTTCTTGGTCAATAGAAAGTTCTTTTTATGCTCAAATTCTATAGTTCTCCTCAATTATGTTATTACTGTTTTCAATGAGTGTTGGAGGTTTTTGCTCTTTAAAAAGTAACACACTAAATGCAATGTGGTTTACTGGCTGGGATCCTGGAACAGAATAAGGACATTAGTTGAGAAACTGGTGAAATCTGAATAGAATCTGTAGTTTAATTAATAGTAATGTACAAATGTTAATATCTTAGTTTTGACAAATGTACCAGGGTTATGCAATATGTTAACATTAAGAGAAACTCAGTGAAGGGTATATGAGAACACTCTGTACTATCTTTGCAACTTTTCTGTAAGTCTAAAATTATTCCAAACTAAAATGTTGATTTGAAAAAAAATAATACATATTTGTTATAGAAAATTTAGAAAATAAAGATAAGCAAAAAGCATGAAGATGGCTTACTAAAATTTTGGTACTTCCAGATTTTTTATGAAAAGATACCTTTAATTCATGCTGCACATATTGTTTTTGAATACGTTTTTTCACTTCATAGTATGCGGTGAGTATATCTGCATGTCAAATATTAATTGAGAACATATATCCTTTCAACATTAAATCACATTCCCTGAGTGTTTCCTACAAAATGTTTGCACGGAGTTGCATTGCCTGGTTCTACCATAATTTTTTGGAACATTCAACAACTGTAGAATTTTACATTATACTATTTTAATTTTTTTAAACCCTATAAAAATATATCAGGAACCAAATATTTCCTCACTGCCATAATTATTACCATAAAAATTCCCATAAAATTATTGTGTGGGTTAAACTGTATACACACTTTGAAAGTATATGAGAATACCCATTTTGCTATATTCTTTCCCAGATCAGGTTTCATTATTTTAATCTGATATTATTTAAAACTGTTTTCCAACTCAACAGGCAAAAAATGGTATATCATACATTTAACTTAAATTTCTTGAAAATATACTGAGGTCGGACATTTATCATTATTTTATTATCCATCTGCGTTTCTTCCTCTGGATTTTCTGGTTTATCCTTTGCACGTTATACTACTGGGATGTTTATCATTTTGCTTATTGATTTATAAGACTATACATATATGCATACATATAGCACTTAATCCTTTGTCTAATACATATATGACAAATGCTTCACACAAGGTCTTATTTGCATTTTTATTTTACTTATGGTTGGGTTTGACATGTATAAGTTGTTTCTGCCTTAGCAAGTTTATTTTCTCCTTTATGTTTCTGCCTTTGTTATCATTCTTAAAAATTCCTTATCCACATCAAAAATAAACTCACACATATATACATAGGCTCCATTTTTTTCTGGTTGTGATTTGTGGGGATTTTTCTTGCATATATAACTTTAGTTCTTCCATCTGGAATTCATCCATATGTATAAGGACAGGACATCCCAAAGGGTTAGGAATAATCCAGCACTAATTTGAAATATAATCTTTCTATAACACTAAATTCTTATGTATACTCACACATGTTTCTGGACTCTCTATTGTTTCTCCAATCAAATATCTGTTGAAACAATTATTGAGGATTGATAGAAATGTTTGAATGCCTTCTAGCACTACTTTCTTTATTTCATTCTTTATCAAAAATGTGACTATTTTCATTTTTTTAGGCTTCTAGATGAATATTAGAAGTTTCAACAAAACCTTATGGAACTGTGATGAGAATTTAGTTAAATGAATACATTAATAAGGCAGAAAGGACATCTTTATGATTTGAATCTTCCTTTCTAAGAAGACAATATGAATATCGACTCCATTTTTCAGATCTTTATTAATGTCCTCAGTAAAATTACATATTTTTCTCCAAATAATTTCCACTCAATTTTAAAAAGCTTTTCTTATTGGTGTGAATTGGATTTTTGCCTATTATACTAATAACTGTTTTTATTCTTATTCCATAGAGTCTTCTCTTAGCGTAGTAAGAAGAGTGATCCTTTAGAAAGGAAAATAGTTCTATTGCTTGGAACAGTCTTGCTCAACCTTTGCTGCACACTGGAATCACTAGAAGAGCTTTAAATCCCAATTTTCAGGCCTCACCTCAAACCATTTAAATCAGAATCTTTGTGCGTGTGACCAGGGCATCAGTATTTTTAAAAGCTCCCCTTGTTATTCCAATGTGCAGCCAAACACTGTCCAGAATTAATTTTTACAATGGTGCTTCTTAAACTTTAATATGTCTGGGAATTGCCTGGGAACCTTGTTAAAATGTATTTTCTGAATCAATAGGTCTGGGGTGAGCCCTGAGACTCTGCAACTCTAACCTGCTGCCCATGGATGCTGTGCTGATGGACCTGGGATCGCGCTTTGGCCAGAGAACCACTAGTGTTCTGGTTCCATTACTTCTCTGACTTCTCCCACTGCTCTCTCTTTTGCTTACTCCTCTTCAGCAGCCCCCTCACCATTCCACAAGCAAGCCAGCTACCGTGCTATTTTCAGCATTTGTACTGATTGTTCCTCCTACCTAAAATTCTCTTTCTCCACATCTGTATATGCCCATTCCCACATCGCTGTTGAGTCTGCTCATCTAGCACCTTCTCAATGAGTCTTATCCTGATTATCTTATTTAATATTGTGCACCCTGACACTCCATTGTCCTTACCCTACTCCACTTTTTTATTTTCCCTATAATATTACTAGAGATTTTCTTTATTTCAACTGTTTATTTATCCCCGCCCCCCAAAATGTAAGCTGCACAAGGGCAGGTGTATTTTCTATTTGTTTAATTATGTCAGGCATTGCTTTGAGTATATAAAAAAGTTGACTTTTTCAGATTGTTTCTGTATATCTGAACAACTTGCTGAACTGTTTTTCAGAGTTTTCCTAGATTTTCCTAATACATAGTTCTATCATCTGCAAATACTGGTATTAATTTAATTCAATCCATTTTATAAAAATATTTACACTTATTTTTTACATTATTGCAGTTGCTACACTCTACAGGACAATGTTAAATAATAGTGTTGGTAGCAGGCATGATTTCTTTTACATCAATTTAATGAAAATGAAAAACCCATGAAGGGTTTTTCCAGCTATTATATGAAGTAATATATACTTTTTAATAGTAAGGAAGTAGTCTTCCATTTATAATTTTCCAGGGATTTTTTAAGAAACTATTTATTTATAATAAGTACATGTCTCAAAATGTTTATAGAGTTTTTATTCTATAATTTATTAATGGGACTCACTAATTTCTTAAAACATATTTCCATATCTGGAATTAAACCACTGGGTTATCAAATATTTTCCTTTCAGTATTTTCTTGGATTTGATTTGAAAGTATTTTACTTACAATGTTTCCATTATTGGTTAATTCTCAATTCATCAAGGTAAAAATGATGGGAAGTAGATCTTAATAACCACATAAGTACAAGGCTATATTATTCAGAGGCAGATTAATCTTTGTGAAGGTGTATCCATCTATTTAACAAATATTTATTGAACACATATTATGCACCCAAGCAAGGAAATGGAGACACAAAGATCAGCAAAATCATTGTGCTTGCTTTTGAGGAGTTGTAGTCTGGTCTGATGTGTTAGCCACTACTCTTCAAACAGTTACAGAAATCAGGAAAAGTCTCCCAAAGGAGGAGATATTTGAGTTGGGACCTGAAAGGTGAGGAGGAATTAACCAGGCAAGATGGAGGTGGGGTCAGTAGGGGGAAGCATTTTGGTCAAAGGAACCAGCTTGTGCAAATTACCTATGGCACGAGGAAGCAATCATATTTGAAGAACAGAAGACCAATGAGGAAGAAGATGAGGCTGTTGGGCAAGGCCTAACAGCATCTGAATCTCAGATCTGTACTGGGAAAACATTCCTGAAGGTACAATGTGAAGAATGGATAGGATGGGGGACAGGAACAGGAACAGATGTGGAAATGCCAGCTCTGGGGCTAGTTCAGTACTCCTGGCAAAAGGTGATAAAAGCTTAGCAGTGTCCTATTTAGAAGCATCTTCTTAATATACAGTGCTAAAATGTATATTTTGTGTGCCTGTTGTATTTTAAACAATTGAGTTAGGGCAACAGAGAATAAATGGACCAGTAAATTTCTTTTCCTCTTGGACTGTGCATTTTGATAAAATGACCAAACCAAACTTCTTACTTGTGAATTTTAAGCATAAGCATAAATTCTTGCAAGCGCTCTCTAACCTTGAGCACAGGAAAGCAATTAACTTTCATTTGAGTCTAATTGGTGGTTAAAACCATGAGTAGGTTACCCTAACCCTAAATGCTGCTTATTTGTCTAACTTGACTGAGAGATCAGGTTCCCATAAGTCATGCATATTTGTCTGTGAGCAGTGAAAATTCAGAGATAGGTTTCGTGCATGTATAACCATAGTGAATCTCCCTGGAAGCCTGCATCAAGAAAGAATTTAGGAATTCTCATCCCCCAAGGTCTATACACTCTACACTGACCCTAACTCTATCCTGTGTGCCAACTGGGGAGGCATTTTCTTTCTCCACAAAAAGATCTGTAAACATTGAGTCATCTGTATGGATAACTTCCCTTACATGTTGTTTTATTATTTTAACTAGGAAAAAAGTAAAACTACAGTTTCAACCAGTAGCAGCAGCCTAGAATTTATGAATAGCTAAAGAAGAAAAAATTAGGGTATGAGAAAACCTGCATTGACAAATCACCCCACACAGAGTAGAGATTGAAGGAAAAAGGATGTTATGAGGAATCGCAAACACAGAGGAAAGCACTATTTTAAAAGAATTTTATGAAACACCTTATAATTCGCTTAAATTGCCTCTAATTTTAGATAAGAAGTCAATATGAGATCCACGGCATTTAGGTCAGAAAATTAAATCCTATGAATCTGGACATTTTCTGTCCAGATTTTGGAAATGGCTGAAGAGGTAGACACCCACACACACATTTGATCATATGATTGCCATTGTAGGATACCAGAACCAGAAAAATAAAAGCAATTATTCTGGTCCAGTGGGATTTTGGAGGATAGGCATACATAACATATGTCACAGGGACCAATGGCTCAGGGAAGAAATAGAAAGTAGTTAAGAAAGTGTTTCCACGTGCTGGCAATTACAGAGATAGAGATCAGTGTTGATTTGCAATTCATGCCCTTAACAACATACTGAGATATGTCAGTCTCTTTCTATTCCACAGAACTTTTCATATTTTTTCAACTACCCTTGATATATATTTTCTTTAATGGCACATGAATACATTATGTTGCAGCTTATGAACTTGTTCTTGAAAGTCAACTGTTTTTGACCTTCACACAATTTCATAAGGTTCAGCCTAGTAAATTGGGGTAGAGGAAGGTGAGAGTGGAACTCAGAATGATTTTTTTTTTTTATCTCCTCCCATCCCCATCCCAAAGAAACCATGTAGTACACCAAAGCTGTTCAGGCCATGTCAACACCCCTCCACTCCCTGCAGAAAACAGAACTCAAGCAACAGTAGGAATTTTATTATTGCAAGTTCCAATTTGATAATGTAGGAACTAGTCTAATATCACAATAATGTAATGAAAGCCAGTCTTAAGCAAAATTTTGATGTGAAGAAAAAAAAGTTACATGCAATCATAGCTATGGAAGAATTGGATAAACCTAGATTGAATTCTGCCAAAATTATTGTCACATACTAGCTTTGAGACCTTGGAAAAGTTATTTAATCTTCTGAGACTCTTATAAAAATTGATATTTTGATATCTATCTGGTAGGATTACTAAGATTAAAATAGAAAATGCACATAAAAGCCATATGGTAAGACAAACACATCCTACATCCACAGCAAATATCAGTCTTTAATTTTTCAGGCCATATCCACAACCCCTCGGAGAGCCTGTCTACCCATGTTAAAATGACCTAGAGAAAACCCTTATGGTCTCCCCACTCTTTTATTCATTAGTCCTAGCTCTTGAGTTGCCATGTCAGGATCAAATCAAAAAAACTTTACTAAATTATAAATGATTAATAGGCTTATTTTCCTTGAAAAAAATCTGCATTTTAATAAACAATAACCCTTCTATCCAAAATAGAAAAGTCTAATGGTTGAATTCCAAGCATTTGTGAAATTCTACTAAGATTTTGGAGGCTCAGATTGACCCTCTAATTAAGAAGTCAGCAAAATTTTCTGTAAAGGGCCAGATAGTAAGTATTTTAGGCTGTGCAGGCACAGGGTCTCTGTTGCAACTACTCTACTCGGCTCTTGTAGCTGGACAGAAGCCAGAGACAGTGTTTAAGTAAATGAGTGTGGCTGTGTTCCAGTAAACTTTATTTATGGACACTAAATTTAAATTTCATATAATCTTTATGTCATAAAATATTATTCTTTTTTAACCATTAAAAATGTAAAACTATTCTTATCTCATGGGCCATACCAAAACAGGAGACAGGCAAGTTTTTACCCAAGAGTATATAGTATGCTGACCCTTGCTCTAGTACTCAAAATTTATCACATTAACAACTACCATCTGACTAAGCCAAATGCAGACTTTCCTTATAATTTTTCAGATGAAAGCAAAAGAAAAAAAAAAGGGGGAGAGAAATGGAAAGAAGGGAGGGAGAGAAAAAGATAAGGGAAAGGGGGAAAGGAAAGGTAAGGTAAAAGGAGTGGAGGGGAGGTGAGGAGAGGAATGGAGAGGGGAGGGGAGAAGAAGAAAAAGATAAAAAATAATAGCAGGGTTGGGAAGAAGGTGGTAGCATAGAGAAGAGTGGAAGCTAGTTACTCCCCTGAAACAACTAATAAACAACCAGGAACAACTAGCAAATAATCTGGAATAACTGCTGGGGGACAAACCTGACTGTCCACACATCTTACACCAACCTGGATTGGGAGGAATGCCCGACATCACAGGATAAAATCTGTAAGTAAAAACTGTAGACCCATGCTGAAAGCCCCTCCCTCATGGCAGCCCAAACTGCAAAGCCTTGCTGTGGTAGAGAGCAGCACTCTCTGAACAAGCAAATATACCTCAGCCCAGCTCCAATTGAGGTTTTAATTAACAAATGTTGAGTGCTCAAAACAAGCTCTGAACCCCCAACAAGCAGACAGAGACTTTTGGTGATGACTTACCTTGGAGAGCCAGAGGACCTCTCTGGGAAGGAGGGGGAGCCCGGAAGACCAGGTGATATTTCTGGCTGACAGGTGAAACTGAGGGGGGCCATGGACTGTCCCTGAAGGGGTGCTTTCTGTCCCTTTTTCAGCTCAGTGGAGAAAGCCTCAGCCATTTTCAGTTCCCAGCACTCTGGCCCACAGAAGGGTGGAGATAGCAGAGTCAGAGAGATAATTCAAATGCAAATGATAGCTCCTTAGGGGGTATATCTTTATCTCCTTAGGGGGTATATCTTCCCTAAGAGGAGAGGTGGTGCTGAGCTCTACTACCCACCTTCCATTCAGAACCAGACCCCAGAGCCTGGGGGAAAACAGCCATGGGCCACACCTCCTTACACTAGTCTGGAGTGACAGGCTGACAGATGCCACCTGCTGGGCAAAAAGGAACAGTGGCATGAGGCCTCACAGGGTGTTTCAATCTTCTAAGACCTGATACTATTGCCTCCTTCTGAGACCTGAGCCTGTTCTGGTCTGGGAAAACCTGATTGGCGTAACCAAGGAAACCGGATGCCTAGACAACAGAAAACTACAACCTACACTAAGAAAAATGAAGTTACGGCCTAGACAAAGGAACAAACTTACACTTCAACTGAGAAACAGGAATTTAAACAACTAATGCTAAATCAATTCAAAAAGTTTAGGGAAGATATGGCAAAAGAGATGAAGCATATAATGAAAACACTGGGCGTACATAAGGTAGAAATCGAAACTTCAAAAAAACAACTGGCAGAATCTATGGAAATGAAAGGCACAACACAAGAGATGAAAGACGTAATGGGGACATACAACAGCAGATCTCAAGAGGCAGAAGAAAACACTCAGGAACTGGAGAACAAGATACCTGAAAGCCTACACACCAAAGAACAGATAGAAAAAAGAATGGAAAAATATGAGCAACTCTGGGAATTGAATGACAACATGAAAGGCATGAATGTATGTGCCATGGGTGTCCCAGAATGAGAAGAGAAGGGAAAAGGGGCAGAGCAATAATAGAGGAAATAATCAATGAAAATTTCCCATCTCTTATGAAAGACATAAAATTACAGATCCAAGAAGTACAGCATACCCCAAACAGAATAGATCTGAATAGGCCTATGCCAAGACACTTAATAATAAAATTATCAAACGTCAACAATAAAGAGAGAATCCTGAAAGCAGCAAAAGAAAAGCAATCCATCACATACAAAGGAAGCTTGATAAGACTACCTGCGGATTTCTCAATAGAAACCATGGAGGCAAGAAGGAAGTAGATATTGAAAGAGAAAAACCACCAACCAACAATCTTATATCTGGCAAAACTGTCCTTCAAATATAAGGAGAGCTTAAAATATTCTCTGACAAACAGACAATGACAGATTTTGTGAACAAGATACCTGCTCTACAGGAAACACTAAAGGGAGCACTACAGGTAGAGAGGAAAAGAGAGGAGTGAGAGGTTTGGAACACAATTTTGGGAGATAGTAGCACAGCAATGTAAGTACACTGAACAAAGATGACTGTGAGTATGGTTGAAAGAGGAAGGTTAGGAGCATGTGGGACACCAGAAGGAAAGAGGAAAGACAGAGACTGGGACTGTGTAACTCATTGAAACCAAGGGTGCTCAATGATTGTGATAAAAGATACAAATATGTTTTTTCATGAGAGAGAACAAATTAATGTCAATCTTGCAAGGTGTTAAAAATAGGGTGGGATTGGGGAAGAGATACAGTCAATGCAAACTAGAGACTATAATTAACAGAAACATTGTATTATGCTTCCTTTAATGTAACAAAGGCAATATACCAAAGATGAATGCATATGGGGGGGGCATAGAGGAGGGGTATGGGACTGCTGGCATTGGTGATGCTGTTTGACTCTTTATTCTATTTTAGTTTAATGCTATCTTTCCTTTTGTTGCTTCCTAACTGTAATTTGTTTTTTTTTTCTTTTTCTCTTTCTTTAATCTTTTTCTTTTGTCTCTCTGCCTTCTTTGACTCTTCCTCCTGCTTTGTGGAAGAAATGGAGATGTCCTTATATAGATATGGGTGATGGTGGTGAATACATAAATGTGTGACTATATAGTGAACCATCAATTGTTTACTTAGGATGGAATGTATTGTGTGTGAATAAAACCTTCTTAAAAAAAATGGGTTGATGAAGAAACTTGAGGGCACTATACTGAGTGAAATAAGACAGACACAGAAGGACAAATATTGCAGGGTCTCACTGATATGAACTAATTATAATATGTAAACTCCTAGACATGAAATATAAGTTACCAGGATATAGAATAAGGCTAAAGAATGGGGAGCGGTTGCTTATTATGAGCAGAATGTTCAACTAAGGTGAACTTAAGCATTTGGAAATGGAGAGAGGTGATGGTAGCTGTGATGGTTGGGTTCATGTGTCAACTTGGCTAGGTGGCCTAGCTGTCTGGTCAAGCGGGCACTGGCCTGACGATTCCTGTGAGGCTATTTGAGGCTGGTGGGTTTGTCGGATCATCAGTCAATTGACTGCAGCTGACTGATGACTCATCAAGGGGTGTGCTTCCACAGTGAGAGAATGCAATTGGCTGGATTTGGTCCGGGTGATCAGTTGGAGGCTTATAAGCCGGACGGTTAGAGAACCTTCACTTCTTCTTCAGCTGCTCAGTGAAGCTTTTCCTGGGGAGCTCGTCGAAGTTGCCAGTTCGTTTCCTGAGGAGTTCGTCAAAGTTGTCGGTTCGTTTCCTGAGGAGTTCTTCAAAGTTGCCGGTTCGTTTCCTGAGGAGTTCGTCAAAGTTGTCGGTTCGTTTCCCGAGGAGTTCGTCGGACGTGTTCCTTGGAGTTGACAGCTTGTTGACGGCTCTGCAGAATTTGGACTCGTGCGCTCCCACAGTTGCGTGAGTCACTTTTACAATTTGATAATAAGAGACATCTCTCATTGATTCTGTTTCCAAGGAGAACCCTAACTAATACAGTAGCACACTGTGAGAATAACTAACAGTGCTGAATGGTCTGTGAATGTGGTGGAAAGGGTAAGCTCCGAGTCACGTATGTCACCAGAAGGAAAGTTGGAGGTTAAAAGATGGGAATGTAGAAAATATTGAATCTTGTGGTGGACAATGTCCATGATTAACTGTACAAATATTAGAAATCTCTCTCATGAACTAGAGAAAATATATGACACTATAACCAGAAGTTAATAGAGGGGCATATAAGAAAAACCATATACCTTTTGCAAACTATATACTATAGTTAGTAGTGTTTTAACATTCTTTCATTAACAGTAAAAAATGTACTATACCAATACTATGAATCAATAATAGAGGGGGTGTGGTTAGGGTTATGGGAGGATTTGAGTTTTCTTTTTTTGGTCTTTATTTCTTTTCTGGAGTAAATGTTCTAACAGTGAAAAAAGTTGTGGTGATGGATGCACAGCTGTATGATGGTACTGTGAGCAATTGACTGTACACTTTAGATCTTTGGATAATTGTATGGTGTTCTAGTTTGTTAATGTTGCAGGGATGCAAAACACCAGAAATGGATTTGCTTTTTTAAAGGGGGTTTATTTGGTTACACAGTTACAGTCTTAAGGCCATAAAGTGTCCAAGGTAATGCATGAACAATCAGGTACCTTCACTGGAGGATGGCCAATGGCATCTGGAAATCCTGTTAGCTGGGAAGGCACATGGCTGGCATCTGCTCCAAGTTCTGGATTCTTAATGGCTTTCTCCCAGGATGTTCCTCTCTAGGCTGTAGCTCCTCTTCAAAATATCACTCACAGTTGCTCTTGGGGCATTTGTCCTCTCTTAACTACTCTGGAGCAAGAGTCTGCTTTCAACAGCCATCTTCAAACTGTCTCTCATCTACAGCTCCTCCCTCAGCTCCTGTGCATTCTTCAAAGTGTCCCTCTTGGCTTTAGCAAGCTCGCTCCTTCTGTCTGAGCTTATACAGTGCTCCAGTAAACTAATCAAGGCCAACTCTGAATGGGTGGGGCCACACCTCCATGGAAACTATCCAATCAGAGTCATCATCCATAGTTGGGTGGGGCGCATCTCCATGGAAACACTTGAAGAATTACAATCTAACCACACTGATACATCTGCCCACACAAGATTATATCAAAAATAATGGTGTTTTGGGGAACATAATACATTCAAACCAGCACATATGGTATGTCAACAATCTCAAAAATTAAAAAAAAAATAATAGAAAGAAAGTTGCTCATGTTTCTCCTCAGCCAAAAAACATAAAGTCATAATCTAAATGCCATTGGGACTCTCTCCTGGCTTGGTCACAGCTGTGTTTCTTCTGATACACTGATAGATGAATCTAATATACTATTTTTTCCAAGTTTTTGTCAAAAATTGCACTTGTATCTTATATTTGCTTTTCTAAAACCCTCAGCATTTAATGCTTAGCCCAAGTGAAACACTCACTGTCCACTGAAAGCTATTGGCTCTTTGAGAAGTGAAGTGATCTGAGATAATGCTGATATGGCATTATACCTACATTCAAGTGTTAGATCTGCTGGCTAATAGTCATGTTATCTTGAGCAAAGTAATTAATCTCTAGACAGTGTTCTCATCATTAAAATGGGAATAGTAATGATCAAAACTACTCATCTGGTCATACCAAGATGGGTCTGATAAATTTCATCCCTACTAATTCCCTAACTCATAAAATTGTAGTGAAATTTAAAGTATAGGCCTATATAAGTAAAACCCCAAGAATAATAGAGCTGCTAAATAAACTAGGACTCTCTTTATAATCTGGGTGCTGTAATTGTCTCATGAAATTATCAGACTTCAAAATCTGATATTCCACAAGCAAAGGTATGAAAGAAGTGTAATTACTATAACCAAAAAGTTATAGTACTGAATTTCATCCAGAGCAACTGCTGCTAAGCTAGCTGATAAGCAGGAGGAACTCATATTCTTAAGCAGAACTAATGTTGCTAATAGGGCTTCCAGAGATAAGGAAGTAAATTACGGGGAGACATATTGGTGGGTCATTTTTCATGAGACCTGCAGAGGAGGGAGGAAATATTGATGCCTGCCAATAGCTTTGGATTTTTATCAGAATTGGCAAGGAATTCTTCTTTGAAAAGAAAGAATAACATCAAGTAAATTTGTGGATTTAAGAGAGCAAATAAGAGCAAAGACAATCTTTTTCATTTTCTTGGAAGCTTAATAACTAATTTGGCTCTTGGTTTATATTAGAAAAAAGTGCTAGTTAAACACAAGGTAGTTCATGTCCATGAGTCATAGGAAGTTCTGTAGTACAGGGAAATTATATCATGTAATTTTATGAACTGCTGGACAGTGCTTTCATTTAATAAAGACACAGATGCATGTTTTGCCACATAGAGAAAAGTTTTCAAGAGTTCCCATCATAACTTTAATCAGTTTTTATATTTTAGTTCTTCTGGCTTATTTCTCCTTTACTGTTACAGCAAATTTAACTTTTATAGGATTCAAAAAAATAAACTCTATGGAAAAGCCACTTTACTTAGTTACCCAACATTTGCAGCCACTTCCCAGAGCTACAATCCAAGCCAGAAAAGCAAATCAGTTGCAGGATAACGGTTTATAACAACTTGGAAAACATCTTGGATCTAAGTACTTCAGTTCAAAGAAAGGTGATACTAAGCACTCCATTCAGGAAATAAAATGGTATCTTTTCATTAAAATCATAAAACCAAGTAAAACATCTAGTAAAAAAAAAAAGTATTCTATACTGTGACTCTAATTCCTTAGGATATATAATACATTTCTAAAGGACTAAAACACTTTTTTCTCAGCATTACTTTGTACCATCAAAAGCATTAAAAACACAAGTAATTAAATCTATATAATCATAACTTCTAGTTTCATTTATGACATGTAAAGAACTTAGACATCCTCACTCCTATCCTTACTACAAGTAAATGGTGAGCACACTGAAAACCAATGACTTTTCTTGAACCCATAGGGAATTGAATTTTACAGGGCAAACTGCCACCACAAAATCTGGAGAGACAGATGATTCCAGATAGAAACACTCAAGATCTTTAAACTAGTAAAAGTACTTAAATGGTAACGTTGATGAATTGTTGAAGGTTGAGTATAGACCAGCATAAAAGAGAGAAATCCTTAGGGGCCACAGACTTTGTGGGGAGAAGTGGGGGCAGTCACCACATTTTCCTGAGTTTTATCTCCAGGAAACACACTAGGTTCTCATAGTGAAGATATAAGCAAGCCAGATGGTTCTCTCAGGATCCTGGGAAGAATAATCCTTGAGAAATGTACCTAGGTCCTTCTCCATAACAAATATCTATTCTTGAGAGGAAAAGACTTTACCAGAGCCTTATCTCACCTGGAGGAAATTCATTTCTCTTACTCAAGCTCCCTCTAGCCTTCCTGTTCAACCTAAAGCATGGAGGGGATGCTACGAAACACTTGTGAAGGTCACAGCCCAAGAAGACAGGCCTACCAAGAGACAAGATTTAATCATTAGATTATAGAACATTTCCCCTCCCCCACAACTTACAGAAGGCCAAGAAGTCTCCAGCATAATAACATGAATGACAGCTCAAAGAGCAAGAAGACACAAATGCTTTCTAAAAAAGAGTTCTCAGGGAAGCCCAAGAAATCCAGGGAAGACAAAAACAAGGACACTAGAGGAATTTGAAGCCTCTAGCACCTGCAGCTACAGAAAACATTGAACCCAACCCAACTCAACCAGATTAACATAAAAATTCACACTGTAGTCCCATTTACTTCATTTCCTATTACTGGATATATTATGCCTGGTTTCAATAAACAAATTAGAAGGCATATTAAAAGGTAATAAAAAGCACAGAGTGAAGAGACAAAGCAAGTATCAGAACCAGATTTAGATATGATGCAGATTTTGTAATTATCACATAGAGAATTTAAAATAACTACGATTAATATGTTAAAGGCTACAATACAAAAAATGGGCAACATGCAAGTACAGATGGGTAATGTAAGCAGTGAGATGAAAACCCTCAGAAAGAATCGAATGAAATGCCAGATGTCAAGAATATTGTAAAAGTAATGAATAATGCTTTTGATAGGCTGGCTCATCAGTAGACTGGACACAGAAGAGGAAAGAATCAATTAGCTGAAGACAGGTAAACAGAAATTTCTCAAATGGAAAAGAAAAAAAAAACTAAAAAAAAATGAATATAGCACCCAAGAACTATGGGTCAATTTCAAAAGGTGTAACAGATATGTAATTAGATAACAGAAGGAGAAGAAAGAGGGAATGGAGCAGAAGAAATATTTAAAGTAATAATTTTCCATAATTAATGACAGACATCCAACAGATTCAGGAAGATTAAAGAAAACCAAACAGACTACATCTAGCTATATCACATTTAAATTGCAAAGGAAAGGAAGGAAGGAAGGAAGGAAGGAAGGAAGGAAGGAAGGAAGAAAGGAAGGAAGGGAGGGAGGAAGGAAAAGAAAAAATCTGGAAAGCAAAATGGGATAAAAACTACCTTGCCATAGAGGAACAAGAATAAGAATTACAGTGGCACAAAGAGAGTGAAATCAAATGTTTAAAGTATTGAGAAAAGAAACAACCCACTAGAATTCTATGTCTAGCAAAATTTTACTTTAAAGGTGAAGGAAAAATAAGACTCAAACAAACAAACAAAAACCGGAGGATTCATTGCCAATAGACCTTCTCTGCAAGAAATGCTAATAGAAGTTTATCAGGGAAAAGGAAAACAAGATGTCAGAAACTCATCATTTACATGAAGAAAGGAATACCATAGAAAAAAGAATAGAGTTAAAATAAAATTCTTCCATTTTTCTTATCATTAATTTATTCAAAATATAACTGTTTAGAGTAACAGTAATAGCAATGTATTCAGTGACAATAGCCTACAGATAAGTAAAATGATGACAGCAATGTCATAGAGGACATGGGGAGGAATTGAGAATACTCTGTTATAAGGAACTTAGTATATACATAAAGTGGTATAATGTTATTTGAAAGTGGACTTATATTAGTTAAAAATTTACATTGCAAACTCTGGGCACCCATTAAATTTTTTTAAAGGAAGTATAAATGATATGCGAATAGAAGAAACAACATGGAATCGTGTAAAATGTTCAGTTAAAACCAGAGAATGCAGAAAAATGGGAGAAAAAAGATTAAAAGAACAAGTGCAATAAAAGAAAACAGTTCTAAACATGGTAGATATTAATCTAACTACATCAAAAATCGCTTAAATATAAATGATCTACATATATCAATCAAAAGGCAGAGATTATCAGAACAGGTAGAAAAACAAGACCGAATTATATATGGACTACAAGAAACTGACTTCAAATAGAACACAAATAGGTTAAAAATATAGGGAATGAGAAAGATATACCACTCTAACCCTAACGAAACGAAAGCTGAAGAGGCTATATTAATTTCAGACAAAACAGACTATGGAATGAGGTGGGTTATCAAGGATCATCGGATGAATGACATAATGATAAAGGGGTGGGTCATTTTCCAAGAAGTTATAAAAATCAAATTCCTGTATGCATCTGAGTGCAAAACATATCAGTAAATGATGGTGATGTTTGAACAACATATGAATGTAATTAACACTGCTGAATTATATATCTGAATGTGGTTAGAGGAGAAATTTTTAGGTTGTATATATGTTACTAAAATTAAAAACTATAAAAAAGTAAGGCAAACAAATTGTGGAATTCTAGAAGGAGCCTGCACTCATATTGCTTCATCGATACTTTTAACTACTAATTCCACTTCAAAAGGAATAAAACTGGGCATCGGAGATGGTGCTTCTACCGATGTAATTGATGCAAGAAAGTCAATGAGGAACTCCAATCAATGGCCTTACTTAAAGATAGGGCTCCACCTCTACAGGAAAACATTGGTGAATAGTGTAAATTTAGGTGTTAAAAGTCGTAATAAAATATTTAAGGTTTGAAAAACTACAGCAGTCAAAAACTGATAGAACTGAAAGGAGAAATAGACAAATCCACTACTATTGTTGAGGCCTTCAATACCCCTCTTTTAGAACTAATAAATCAAGCAGACAGAAAATCAGCAAGCATATAGTTGACCTGAATAGCACCATCAATCAAGTTGCACTAACTGATATTTATAGAATACTCCATCCAAAAGAGCAGAATATGCATTCTTCTCAAGCTTGCATGGAACATTCACTGAGATAGACCACATTCTGGGCCATGAAGCACCACAAAAATACAACTCATTAAAATGTGTGGCATCCAGCTAAAGCAGTATTCAGACAGAAATTTATAGCACCAAACAAATAAATTAGAAAAGAAGAAAGATCTAAAATCAGTAATCTAAGCTTCACTTTAGGAACCTAGTGAAAAATGAGCAACCCTAAAGCAAGCAGAAGAAAAGAAAAAAATACATATTAGAGTAGAAATCCATGAAATTGAAAACAGAAAAATAAGAAAATCAATGGGGGAAAAAAGCTAGTTCTTTGAAAAGATCAATAAAATTAACAAAATTCTGGCCAAGCTAACCAAGAAAAAGAGGGAGAAGACACAAAATGCCAATATCAAAAGTGATATAGAGATCATCACTACTTAATGAAAGGTCATTAAAAGGATAATAAAGAAATACTGCAAACATCTCTATGCCCACAAATTTAGTAACTTAGATGAAAGGAAAAATTTTTTGAAAGACCCAAAAAACTAAAACTCACACAAGAAAAATTAGATGACAAGAATATCCCTAAAGAAATTGAATCATGAATTAATAGTCTTAAAAAAAAAAAAAAAAAAGTAAAGAGAAGAACAGAAAGCACAAGGCCTAGATGATTTCACTAGTGAATTCTACCTAGCACTCTAACATTTCAGGAAGGAATAAAACCAACTGTCTACAATATCATCCAGAAAACAGAATGATTCCTAACTCATTCTATGAGGCTAGCATTATCCTAATATTAAGACCAGATAAGAATGCTGTAAGAATGGAAAAATTATAGACAAATATCTCTCATGAACATAGATGTAAAAATCCTCAAAAATATTAGCAAATTAAATTCAACAATGTATTGAAAAGCATTAAGATTATGATCAAATGGCATTTATCCCCAATATGTAAGTCTGGTTCAACATTCAAATATCAATTAATGTAATCTAACACATCAACAGGCTAAAGAAGAAAAAATATGATCATATGAATTGGCACAGAAAGATAATTTAAGAAAATCCTGCACTCATTCATGATAAAAATTCTCAGCAAACTAGGAAGATTGAGTAACTTCCTCAACTTGGAAAGGATATCTCAAAAATTCTTACACCTAACATTTTACTTATGGTGAGAGACTGAACACTTCCCCCTAATAACAGGAACAAGTCAAGATGTTCTCTCTCACCCCTCAAATTCAACATTGTACTGGAAATCCTTGCTAGGGCAATAAGACAAGAAAAATAAATAAAAGGTATACAGATTGAAAAAGAAGAACTGAAACTGTTTTAAATCACAATGGAATGATTTTGTATATGGAACATCCCAATGAATCTAAAAAATAACTCTTGGAATTAATGAGTGAGAATAATTAGTAAGGACACAGTATCAAGATACAAAAGTCATGATTAAAATGGAGAACTTTATGTTATGTATGTAGCCACAAAAAAATTCCAATTGTGGAACATTCTACAAAAATACCTAAGATATACTATATAATAACTGCCAAGTCACTGAAAACAAGGAAAGTCTGAGAAACAGTCACAGCTAAGAGGCTCCTAGGGAGACAGGATGACTAAATGCAATGTGGCATTCTGGATGGGATTCTGAAATAGAAAAACAACATTAGGCAAAAACTAAGGAAACCTGAAAAAAAAATGGAATTTAGTTGATAACAATGTAGCAACATTCATTCATTAATTATGACAAATGTTAGTAATAAGGAAACGGTATGTGTGTATATGAGCATTCTCTATACTATCTTCACAGCTTTTCTTATAAGGCTAAAACTGCTCTAAAAATTAAGCATATTTTTTAAAAATACATTCACATATATTCTGTATAACAGAACAGAAATTATAAAGAAAGAACAATTTCATTTGGTAGCTAAGGTAACAGTGTTTAAACTGCCATATATACTTTAATCCATATTTTCTAGATATACATACAATATGAACATTTTCCCATTTAGTATCTCATTTTTGTGCATGCATTAATTCAACAAATGTCTATTGAATCAACCACATGTCCAGGGTTAGCAATACTGCACAGACCTAATTGCTCTGTTCATTGTTACTCTGCATGTTAAGAAGTACTCAAAGGCTTTTTACTTGAAAGCAAAGTCATAAAACATAGAAAATATTAAAGCATAACTCAAAGTTTTAAAAAAAAGCAATGTTAGTGTGTCATTGGCAAGGAAAAAAACTGACTGTTTTTCTAAAGGTTTCAGAAGGTATTCCATAATCTGCTGATTTTAAAAGATTCAGTTTTTTACATCAGCCTAAATTCAGAGGATTATTTATTTGCTGACATCCTGAGTGGTGCCCAGAATAAGACAAGGCTCTGCAACATGTCCAGGCTGTCACTCAAGCTGCTCTGTCAGTCAAGCTGTATGACCCAGCAGATCTTATGGTGCTCAATGTGTCTAAGGCAGAAAAGTATGCTGCATAGAGCCTTTGACAGGAACCTTTTAAGTAGATCACAGTACAGATCTGTATGATTTGGGAACAAAGCTATGCCATCTGTTGCCTATATTTTTTTTTCCTTTTTATAGAAACAGCTTCAAACTTACTACTGGATCCTGAAAGACAATAAGTGATTAACCTTTGGTCATTAAGTTACCATATGACTTGAGCTGCCTATCATAAATTGGAGGTTTTCTGACCTATAAAGTAAATAAGTTAGGTCTACACAATAGCACTCTAATATCAAACAGAAGTGGCATAAAAAAGGAAATTTGAGTAGATCCTTAAGGCATAAAGAGAGATGGTCAGATGTATCAGATTCATAGAGAGTGACTAATGATTTAGCTGGACTGTCAAGAACTTGGAAGGAATAAAATTGGAAAATTGGCCAAAAGGAGGTCTTGGGAAGGGATATTTGGATAGAACACCTAAAATGGGCAGAATCTGAAGATATTTTTGTTCCATATGAATGCTCACCAATATGTGCCCTCAGTAGAGGAGGAACTTAATAATCAGATGGATAAAATTATCCTTTTTATGGACACTGATCTGCCTCTTTTCCCTACAACTGCTATCCTTGCTCATTGGACTGATAAAAAAGTATCTATGGCAACATTATGGAGATCACACATGTACCTAGCAACATGGACTTCCACTTACCAAAGCTGATTCAGTGACAGTGCCCAATCTTTCACAGCAGAGACCAAAAATGAGCCCCCATAAGGCATTCCCAGTGGATTATCCAGCTAGCATATTGATTATATTGAGGCACTTCTGAAGTTGCATTCAAATTCCTTCTCTGACCTCTGAAATCCTCAATTCAGGCTTTAAGACCTGCAACTTATTGGATGTGGAGGAAATTCCCCACATTACCGAGAGCAATCTTCTTTGCTGGTTGTAGATACAATGAACTAGTTGTAGATGCAAATCCCATCTTGAAATACCCTCACATTAACAAGCAAGCCAGTGACTGATCAAACAACTGGATACCATAACCTAGCCAAGTAGATGCATGTATTAACCATCACAGAAGGGTAATACTTTGTTCTCATTGGGAAATAAGATGCTTATTCTGGATATGGATTTGCCTTCCAGGCTGCAATGTTTCTGCAAAAACCACCAACTGTGAACTTATAAAATGCCTTATTTACTCTCATGAGCAAAGAAATCATTTTATGGTAAATAAACCATGGAATTCACCAGATGTACCATGTTTCAATCACCCTGGAGTCAGATAGAATGGTAGAGATTGTGAAGACAGTCATGGTGCCAGTCTGGTGGCAACACCTTGTAGGGCTGGGATAATATCACTGGGTTGTGATAAGTGTTTTAAATCAGTGGAAAATATATGGTTCTACTTCTCCTATTGCCAAGATTCATGGATCTGGAAATGACAATATGATGGCTCCTCCAACTATTACCTTTAAAGTTCTAGGAATAAAATATTTGCTGCCCATCCCTGCAACACTGAGTTCTCCTATACTAGAAGTCTTCATTCCAAAGAAGGAATGTTCCCACCAGGAGAGAGAGCAATAATTTTGTTAAACATAAAATTGAAGCAGCCACCTGGCCACTCTGGGATCCCCATTCTAGTAAATCAACAGGCAAAGAAAGAGGTTACTATACTGACTGAAGTGACAGAATTACCTCAAGGGGAAATCAAGTTGCTACCGCACAATGGCAATACTGAAGAGTATGTCTGCAATGTTGGTGATCTCCTAGGGATCACACATGCTACAATAACATTCAATGGAAAATTGCAACAATCTAATAGAAGCAAGACTGCTGACCCAGATACGTCAACAATAAAGGTGAGAGTAACCCTACCAGGTGAAGAACCACTACCAGCTGAGTTGCTTGCTGAAGGAAGAGAGAGTATGAATGGATAGTGAAGAAAGTTAAGAATGCCAGCTACAACTACATGATGGATTGCAGAAACAAGATCTGCAAAAACTGAATATTTCTTTCTTATTTGAATTTCAATATATTTGTACATAGACATATATTAGTCATTCCTTTTTTCTTCCTTTTCTCCATTTCCCTACCATAAGATGTGTTAATCTATGTCTCAGTATGAAAGCCGTAAGGTGTCAAAGGGAGAGTGGGACTAAACCAGAAAAGGTATGAAATTCACCCAAAAGTGGATAAAAGAATTTTGTTTCCTTTTTTGGAGAAAGGATTAGTGTGTCTTCAGTTGTACATGGGATAGCTGCATCATTTTATGCGAAAGCATGATTTTGCTATTGTCTTTATTTGAAAGTTAGATATGGTTAAAAGAATTGTGTGTGGTTACCAAGTTGGTAAATGGTGGACTGTAGTGGTTTTGTACTGCATCAACTTAGCTAAACTAGAACATTTCCCAGAAATCTTTCCTTATTTGGCTCTGAGTGAGAGTTGGTAAATAGAGATTTGCACAAGATTTGGAAAATGGAGCCTCAACCATTTTGTTACTCTCTGAAGATCAGCACTGCTGCAGCTCATATACATTATCCTTGATATTCCAGATCACCATATCAGTGTGAGGCAGATCCTTAATTCACAGCAAATCCTGAGCCTGCCAGATATTCTCCTTTTTCTCTGAGTCTTGTATCAGGGGCATACACAGCTCCATGTGCCTGCCAGCTTTTCCTGCAGATCACCCATGAGAACTGTTCAACATAATGAGATGAGACTTGGACTTCAGTTTGTTATTATGGGTTCCAGTTGTCCTCAGGGTTTTAGTTCATCCTTTCCTTTCAATTTCAGTTCTTCCTTGCTCCTCCATGTCCAGCTCTTCTTCCTTCCTCTCAGTTTGGCTGACCAATAATTGCTTCAGGTTCAATATCAGACCCAAATACACAAGCATTGCATAGATTCCTCTACCAATTAGCTCCCCAAATTGCATGAAGTCTAAAACTTATAATTAGTCTTTTATTTTTTTATCACTCATATTTGTTCTACTTTTCTAAATGAACCCTGATACATTATTTCTTACTCTTCAGCCTGAAAGGAAAAAGGCAATAATCTAATACAAAAATAAATCATATGCATAGGATGAACATGATTTTAACTGCTATAAAATGGCATGTTCATCCTTCCTTTTTCATAGCCTAAAATAAAATTTCAATTCTTTTTTTTTTCCTTAACACTGCTCTTGTTAAATCCACATCACATGCTGGGAGCGTCCAGCCAGGAGGAAAAAGCAAGCTGGGACTGGTTTTGGGTGAAACCAGGACACATTTAAGAGGAAAGAAGGATTGTCCCCATCCAGGAAAAGATCATCAGTCCAAATCAAGCAAACGTGAATCTGATCTGGAATAAGTACCTATTGGGCTCATTGAAGGGATTGGTTGAGGATTAGGCAACCAAGTCTGCTGGTCATCTGGCAACTGAGACAGCTGCTATGATTACAGATTAAGAAGGCCCATCTGGTCTAGACATGCAGAAGAATCAAACCCTTTTGTGCCTATTGGTTGCAGGACTTCAATAATGGCAATATCTTACTTATCTTTTCATGCTGGAGTCTAGCCCTGTGCCTACAATGTAGTAGGTACTGAGTAATATTGTGGAATGCAAAAATAAATGAATGATCCCCACCAGGCAGACTTGGGTTAGACAAAAATCGACAACATTCAAGGTTGCTGCGAAAATACCAGCTACTGAGTAGGATGACTTCAAATGTGTTTCTTAAATAGTGTATATGATATAATTTTCTCCATTTCTCTCCCCATATATATGTATATGTATATACACATGCATATATATAGTTTAAATATATATTAATAGATATATATCTATATGGGTATGTGCATATATATAAACTTTCATAGATACATATGAAACTTTTATATATGAAACTAATAGATTTCGCTAGGGTCTCTTCTAGCTCTAGGTATCTATGATCTAGATATATTTGTATGTGTGTGTATGTGTGTGTGTATACAAAGAGAGAGAAAGAGATCCTAGGTCATAAACATTTATACTAATATCCATTATAGTTCAACTCTTCTGTAGAATAGAAAAAAGAACTTTTACTTTTCACAGCAAATTGTTACTAGCAAAATGTAATCCAAGCAAAAAATAGAGAATATAAAGGTTGCAAAGATAATGAAGATGAGGAAAATTATATGCTCAGCAAGGACTTTATTGTTTTTCTTTTGATATGAGCACCAAGAGTCAACTTCTAGCTGCACCACCTCCTCATTTGCAGGCTCAGACTTGGTTAGTTTCTAAGCCTAACTCGATTTGGAAACACTATATTAGCAGTTAGCCACTGGAAGTAGTGTCACTCTCATAAAATGGCATCTAATATGCCTAAGAGAGTTATGTTCATATTTATGCCTAGCCTCCTTCCCCCTGCACACACATAAACAGGCTTCCCTTAACTCCCACTGTGCTAGTCCAATCCAAGTGATTGGGTGTTTTGCTGCAGGCTCCCGGACTCCAGCTTACCTAGTCTTGAACCTTTGCAAGCCTCCTTGAGGGGCTGGTCTTTCTCCCCACACTTTCAGTTGCTGGTCATCTGACTTCAGATGTCCCCTGTCCCCTGGACTTCAGTGCTAGAGTAAGCCTTCTCAAATAATGGTTGCCTAACAATACTATGCAGACTTTGCCTGCCCACATAGCATTGGATTTCCTGACTGCCCACATGGTACCAGCACCACAGTTTGGTCCACCCTTCCTAATCCATTTATTTTTTCATTGATTGTACAACTCCCAGCATGCATTCCATCTGAACCTGACATGAGAAATGACACAAACAAGATACTTTTCTGGAAGGTTATTAAAGAACAAATACCAGGGTGGATGGATAGTATATGTTATTCACTGCAGCAATTCATGTATTCTTTTGGTGATTTTTAATTCAAATGTTACTGTTCTACACCCTATAAAAACTTGAACTTGACCTTTTACTCCCAAATATATATTGTGCTAGAGTTCCAAAGAAAGCTGCAAACATAAGCATGTTGCTATTTTCCTCCAT
The DNA here is from genome assembly GCF_015220235.1 of Choloepus didactylus. Lineage (NCBI taxonomy): Eukaryota > Metazoa > Chordata > Mammalia > Pilosa > Megalonychidae > Choloepus > Choloepus didactylus. Next base: position 28,976,800 of record NC_051326.1, on the reverse strand, counting down.
GAGAAAATATTCTCAAATATCCTAATGCCCTCATAAGAAGTATGAGACTGATACAATTGGCTTTCTCTTTATTGTGCCTCAGAAGGAGTAAAGTGAGAAGAAAAGGGAAGAAAGGGGGAAAGAAGGAAAAGGTATCACACCAGTTCATAAGCTTACAAAAGAAAGAAACTTGTCTGATGGCATTTCTGAAATTATTCGGGGATACTTTCTTGTAAGTCAGTATCTGTTTATTTTAAATGACTAGAAATTAAAGAAAGAAAAATCACGTTCATAAAAGGACATATTTCTCCATGTGCTCTTCATGACACAAAGTGTTAAAAATGACAATTGGTCCTCTGAGGCTAAAGGATAATTGGAAATTTTTTTCCAATTACCCAATAAGTAGAAGTTCAAAATTTACGTTAAGAAAGTATTACTTCTAAAACATATTTAGAAATGACGTCATCAACATGGTTATGTAAACGGCTACTGAAAACTTCTCCCCAGAGACTCAATGAAGAAAAAGGACAATTCTGAATTGTTTGAAACTCTGGAGGAGGATATAGGCCGAAGAAAGACCCTACAACTGCCAAACTGAAGAAACAGAAGAAATATCAGGTAGGAATCTTCTGTCCTGGACCAGCCAGTCCTCTCCCCTCCCCTTACTCAGTCTCAATGTGGGAAAGGCATAGAATCAGCAGGCAGGACCCCTGCCACAGGGACACAGACTGTAAAATCTCTCACAACAGTGATACATACCCCCACCATTTGAAGACCTGGGGGACAGGGGAGGACATTTCAAGGCCCAGCTCAGTGAGGGACAAAGAGACTGAGAAAACGTGGACAGAGACTGTGTTTCCAGTCCTGGAAACAGTTATAGTTACTTATTTACATGTCTATTTTCCCAAACAGAAATTAGATTCATGAAGGCATTAGAAACGTCATAATCATCCCTATATTCTCAGCACTTAGTCCAGTGTCTACCATTTAACAGGCACTCAGTAAATGTCAGTGGACTGAACAAAGTGTTTATTTGATGTCGTAGCGGAAATGTCACATAATACATAACCCCAGAAGGTTTAAAACTTGCTTAGAATTGCTGGTTCTACTTTCCCCTTAAGGTGGGGACTCTCCCAACCTCTTCCTTTTCAAAACTCATCTAGGAAAAATGAAAGCCAAAAGCATCAAAACTGTGAACTAGAAAAAGGTATAATCCACATTTACAAATATAAAAGAAGTCCAACTGATAGAGTTGGAACCAGACTGAAAACAAAAGCCCAATCACAATTTTGTTCTCTCTTCCCATTAAGGAAATCTTGAGAGGTAGCTTCCCAGACTTATTAACTGCTCTCATGCCCATGTGCAACTCCACATTACCATGTCAGCTTGGCTTGTCTTATTGCCATTCTCTTTGATTTCTACCAATTGTCACAATTTTATTATAATTCTGAAATTGCAAGGTCTGAACTGTCCAAAACCCTCTCATCCTCCTTCCTTCTCAGCCCAAAGCTAAATTTTGACAAGAAAAATCTCCTTTAGAAAATCAAGAAGAATATAACAGCATGTTTCACTTAATAAGCATCCATTAATATGAAAAGGAAATGGTAGCTATCAAGAATAGTATCAATAAGATGAGCTTTAAGATGGACTAGTGGAAAGAAGTCAGAGGTGGGAACAAGGCAGACAAATTTCCACTGACATTTAAAAATGCTGATACACCCAGAGGAAATAATGTTCAAAGATTCAGAAAATTTATTTTAACAAATGCTTACTATTGTGAATACTGACTCCCAAAGTCTCAAGTGTTTCTGTGGATATATTAGGTGTAAAATGTACATAAAAATGCAAAGGAGTAAAAACTATTTTTAAAAAGTTATTATGCATTTCCATGGAATCCTGGTAGAAAGAGAATGTGGATACTTTTGAGACCTGATAACTACAATGAACATAAGGGGGCTGACTATTGCTGCCAGTCATGATGGACTATGTGCTGGTCTGAAGCTGCTATGTACCACAGAAAAAGCCATGTTCTTTTAATCCATTCCTGTGGGTGTGGACCTATTGTGGATGGGATCTTTTGATTAGGTTGTTTCAATTGAGATGTGACCCACCCAATTCAAAGTGGGTCTTAATACTTTACTAGGGTTCTTTGTGAGAAGATAAAGGACAGAAAAAAAGCCAGAGAGCTGAAAGAAACACCCAGAGGCTAAGAGAGCTCAGAGAGAGAAAGCCCCTGGGGTTGCTGAGAGAGCCACTGAAGCCAGAAGCTGAAAGCAATGGAACCCAGAGAGAAGGACCAGCAGATGTTGGCCACGTGCCTTCCCATGTGACAGAGGTGTCCCAGATGCCAGCAGCCGTTCTTCAGAGAAGGTATCCTCCTATTGAGGCCTTAATTTGGACATATTCATAGTCTAAGAACTGTAAATTATAACTTAATAAATCCCCATTGTAAAATCCAATCCATTCTGGTATACTGCATTTCAGCAGCTTTACCAAACTGAAACAGAGTATTAGGGACTAGATTTATACACCTTCCCTAAACAACATAAAAATAATAGAAAAAATATAGGAAACAGTAGTTTTCAGATATTGGACAACAGGCAAAGCATGAGCAGTCCCTAAGAGAAAGAAAAAACTAATTATAGTAGCTCTATGATTACCCCAGTTTACTACCTGGAGAGAGTTTGCAGTGGAAAGAAAACGAACCCAAACAGGAACTGGCAGTCTCCCTAAATTGAAGAGGCAGAGGTCAGAGTTCCTCAAGATGTAAAGTTAATTAATGGTGCCAGTTTGGATATATTATGTCCCCCACAAAAAGCCATGATCTTTAATCCAATCTTGAGGGATACTGGGATTAGGTTGTTTCTGTGGAGATGTGACTCACCCAACTATAGGTGAAACTTTTGATTAGATTACTTCCATGGAGGCGTGACTCCACCCATTCAATTGATTAGTTTACTGGAGTCCTTTAAAAATGCTGGCTGAGCTTGGAGTTGCAGATCCCTGATGTTGGCTGATGCTGACATTCTGGAGAACGCCAATTTGAAAGGCAACCTGGGAGCAAGCAAACACCAACCACGTGCCTCCCCAGCTAGCAGAGGTTTTCCAGATGCCAATGACCTTTCTCCAGTGAAGGTATATTGATGTTTATACTTGGTTTGGACACTTTTATGGCCTTAGGACTGTACATTTGTGAGCAAATAAACCCCCTTTATAAAAGCCAATCCTTTTCTGGTATTTTGCATTCCAGCAGCATTAGCAAACCAGAACATTAAGAACTTTCTTTTCTTTAAATATAGATGTTCATAGCTATAATTTTCCCTCTGAGTACTGCCTTTGTTATATCCCATAACTTTTGATATGTTGTGTCTTTCTTTTCATTCGTCCACCCTCTGCCTTCTGGCTTCCATGGAGTCTATTGAGAAATAGGATGTTAAACTTAAGGATCCCTTATTTGTGACATATTGCTTCTCTCTTTCTGTTTTTAGTATTCTGTCTTTGTCCTTGGCATTGGACAGTTTGATCAAAATGTGCATCAGTGCACACATGTTTGGGTTCATCCTGTTTGGAATTCATTGGGCATCTTGGATTTGTATATCCATATCTTTCATCAGATTTGTGAAGTTTTCTGGCATTATTTCTTCAAATGTTTTTTTCTGGCTCTTTATCCCGTCTTCTAAGGCTCCTATTATGCATATATTGGTATGCTCAATGGTATCCCACAGGTTCCTCAGGTTCTGTTCCTTTTTTTTATTATTATTAGAGAAGTTATGGGCCTACAGAACAATCATACATAAAATATAGGATTCCCATACACTACCCCACCACCAACACCATGCAACTGGTGTAAAATATTTGTTACATTGATGATAGCACTTTTTTATAATGTTCTTTTTTTAAACAAGTTACCTTTGTTACAATTGATGAAACATTTATAAAACAGTGCTATTGAATAGCACCCATAGTTTATATTATGTGCATTTTTCCCATATACCATCCTATTATCAACACCTTGTATTAATGTTGAATTTTATTATAATCTATGAAAGAAAATTCTTAATTACACTTGTACTATTAACTATAACCCACCGTCTATAATAGGGTTCACTGTGTTATTCAATCATGTTTAATCTTTTAATTTTTACCCTAGTAACATATACAACCTAAAGTTTCCCCTTTAAAACACACTCACCTATATAATTCAATGCTGTTAATTAACACTCACAATATTGTGCTATGATCATCAATATCCATTTCCAAACTTTTACAATCAACCCAAACAGAAATTCTGTACAAATCAAGCATTGACTCCCCATTCTCCAAACCCAATCTACCCCCTGGTAAACTATAATCTAGATTCTAGCTCTATAAATTTACTTATTATAATAAGTTCATATCTGTGAGATGATACAATATTTGTCCCTCTGTCTGACTTATTTCACTTAGCATAATCTCCTAAAAGTTAATCCATGTTGTCATATGCATCAGGACTTCATTCCTTTTTATGACAGAATAATATGCTATTGAATGAATATACCACATTGTATGTTTAGCCATTCATTGATGAACACTTGAGTTGCTTCCATCTTTTGGCAATTGTAAATAATGCCACTATGAGCATCAGTGTGGAGTTTGAGTCCCTATTTTCAGTTCTTCAGAGTGTATACCTAGTAGTGGGATTGCCAGATCATATGGCAATTCTATATTTAGCTTCCTGAGGAACTGCCAAACTGTCTTCCACAGCAGCTGCACTGTGTTACATTCCCACCAGAAATTAATGACATTCCTATTTCTCCACATCCTTTCCAACACTTTGTTTGGGATTGCATTGAATCTGTAAATCATTTTGGGTAGGACTGACATATTAACAGGATTTAGCCTTTGAATCCATGAACATAGAATGTTATTCCATTTATGTAGGTTTCTTTGATTTCTTTTAGCAATATTTTAGTTTTCTGTGTACAAGTCCTTTAAATCCTTGGTTAACTTTATTCCTAGATATTTGATTCCTTTAGCTGTGATTGTAAATTGATATTTTTTCCTTATCTCCTCCTCAGATTTCTCTTTACTAGTGTGTAGAAACATTACTGGTTTTTGCATGTTGATCTTGTACCCCGTCACATTGCTGAACTCATTTATTAGCTCAATTAGCTTTATTGTTCAGCAATGTGACGGGGTACAAGATCAACCTGTGCACAGGTTGTGGATTTTTCAGGACTTTCTATGTATAGGATCATGTCATATGCAAATAGTAAAAGTTTTACTTCCTCCTTTCCAATTTGGGTGCCTTTTATTTTTCTTGCTAACTGCTCTGGTTAGAACTTCCAGCACAATGTTGAATAACATTGGTGACAGTGGGCCTACTTGTCTTCTTTCAGATCTTAGATGGAAAGCTTTCAGTCTCTCATCATTAAGTATGATGTTAGCTGTAAGTTTTCATATATATGCCCTTTATCACGTTGAGGAAGTCTCCTTGTGTTCCTATTTTTCTAAATGTTTTATCAAGAAAGGATGCTGGATTTTGTCAAATACCTTTTCTGAATCAATGGAGATGATCATGTGTTTTTCCCCTTTGTTTTGTTAATGTTGAGTACTATATTCATTGATTTTCTTGTGCTGAACCACCCTTGCATACCTAGAATAAAATCCACTTGATCATGATATATAATTCTTTCAATGTGCTGTTGGACTTGATTTGCAAATATCTCATTGAGGATTTTTGCATCTATATTCATAAGAGAAATTGGCCTGTAATTTTCTTTTCTTATAGTATCTTTATCTGGCTTTGGTAGGGTGATGTTGGCCTCATAGAATGGGATAGAGGGTGTTCTCTCCTCTTCAATTTTTTGGAAGAGTTTGAGCAGGATTGGTACTAATTCATCTTGGAATGATTGGTAGCATTCACCTGTGAAGCCATCTGGTCCTGGGCTTTTCTTTGTTCTGTTGAAGTCTTATATTTCTTCTAGAGTCACTCTAGGTTGTTCGTGTGTTTCCAGGAATTTGTCCATTTCATCTAGGTTGTCTCATTTGTTAGCATGTAGTTGTTCATTGTATCCTCTTATGATCCTTTTTATTTCTGTGGGGTCAGTAATAATGTACACCCTCTCACTTACAATTTACTTATTTGCTTCTCTCTTTTTCCTTTGTCAGTCTAGCTAAGGGTTTGTCAACTTTTCTGATCTTTTCAAAGAACCAACATTTAGTTTTTAAAATTCTTTCTTCTTTTTTAATGTAAGCATTAAGGGCTATAAATTTCCCCCTCAGGACAGCCTCTGCTGTATCTGATGTTTTGATATGTTTTGTTCATCTCAAGATATTTACTGATTTTCCTTGCATTTTCTTCTTTGACCCACTGATTGTTTAAAAGAGTGTTATTTAACATCCATATACTTATGGATGTTCCATTTCTCTATCTATTATTCATTTCCAGCTTTATTCCATTATGGTCAGAGAAGATACGTTGTATAATTTCAATCTTTATCTCTTTATTGACACTTGTTTTGTGACCTAACATGTGGTCTATCCCAGAGAATGATCCATACACACTTAAGAGAATGTATATGTATATGTCTGTTTGCTCTAGTTCATTTATCATAGTATTCAAGTTCTCTGTTTCCTTATTGATATATTAATGTTCTATCTATTGGTGAGGGTGGTGTATTGAAGTCTAAAACTGTTACTGTATGTCTCCCTTCAGTTTTACCACTGTTTGCATCATGCATTTTGGAGCGCCATGGTTAGGTGCATAAATATTTATTTCTTCTTGGTGGGTTGTCCTTTTTATTAATATATAGTGCTCCTTTTTTTCTCTTACAACAGTTTTGCATTTAAAGTCTATTTTTGCCTGATATTAGCATAGCTACATGCCTGTCTTTTTGGTTACTATTTGCATGGAATATCTTTTTCCATCCTTTCAGTTTCCATCTATTTGTATCTTTGGGTCTAAGGTGAATCTCTTATAAACAACATATAGTTTGATCATTTTTTTTAATCCATTCTGCCAACATTGTCTTTTGATTAAGGGATTTAATCCATTAACATTTAGTGTTATTACTGTAAAGGCAGTACTTACTTCAGCTATTTTGTCCTTCAATATTTATATGTCATATCTTTTTTTTACCTTTGTTGTGACATCCTTTTCTGTATAACTGATCATTTGTGATGTATCTGACTAATCCCTTTCTCATTTCTGTTTCTGTATATTTTTAAAATACTTTCCGTGTGGTTACCATGGGGTTTATATTGCACTACCTACATCTAGAACCTACTTAATGTGAAAGATACCAACTTAGCTTTAATTGTGTACATATTCTCTGAAACTTCATTTCTTCACACCACTCTAAACCACTCTCTCCTGTCTTTTCCTTTCAACCTGCAGAACTCCCTTTAGTAATTCTTGTAAGGCAGGCCTTTTGCTGACAAACTCTCTCAGTTTCAGTTTATCTGTGAATATTTTAAACTCCCTCTCATTTCTGAGGGACAGCTTTGCTGGATAAAGAATTTGAGGCTGGCAGTTTTTGTCTTTCATTAGCTTAAATACATCATATTACTGCCTTCTCACCTCCATGGTTTCTGATAAGAAATTGGTGCTTAGTCTTATTGAGCATCCCTTGTATGTGACAAACCACTTTTCTCTTGCTGCATTCGGTATTCTCTCTTTAACTTTGGCATTCTGATTAGTATGCGCCTCAGAGTAGGTCTATTAGGATTTATTCTGTTTGGAGTATGTTGTGCTTCTTGGACATGTATATTTATGTCTTTCATAGAAGTTGGGAAATTTAGGGCCATTTTTTCCTCAAATACTCTTTCTGCCCCTTTTTCCTTCATGTCTCCTTCTGGGATACCCAAGATGGGTATATTTGTGCACCTTGTTCTATACTCAAATTCCTGTTCAAGTTTTTCTATTCTTTTCTCTCTCTGTTCACCTGACTGTATGATTGTGATGCCCTGTCTTCTACTTAACTGATTCTTTCTTCTGCCTGTTCAAATCAGCTGTTGTATGCCTCTAGTGTATTTTTAATCTCTAATATTGTGCCTTTCCTTTCATCTCCATAATTTCTGTTATATTTCTTTTTATAATTTCAAATTCTTTAAGCTCACATATTGTCTTCTTAATATCCTTTACCTCTTTAAACATATTTTCCTTCATCTCCTTGAATTATTTTGGAGAATTGTTTGAACTTCTTTGATTAGTTGTTCCAAATTCTGTGTCTCCTCTGAATTGCTTATTTGTCCCCTTGACACAGCCATATCTTCCTGTTTCTTAGTATGACTTGTAATGTTTTGCTGATTTCTAGGCATCTGATTATCTTGATGCATTAATTCAGAAGTTCAATTTCTTCCTCTTGTCTAGAGTGTTATTGCTGATTCACTTTGTGGCAAGGCTCTTCTTTGATGCTTGGTCCCACTTATTCTGGACCTTTAGAATAGCCTGAGTTTAACTGATCAGAATTTCTCAGCTCTTCTTCATCTGATTCTTGCCCTGGATATGTGGTACAATTTTTAAGATTATCCTTTTTGTGTGATCGTTTTGCCTCCAGAAGAAATCTTCCTTTCCTCTGCTTCTTCTCTGGGATCTTAATGTGTTCTGTTTTTCTGCAGAATTTTCTCCCCAGCTCCTATGATTTGTTTATATTCTCTCCTTCACTCAGTGCCCCCTTTTCCTTATACTTTTCAGTTCTAGGACCCACCAGCCTTATAGCAGTTCAGTTTAAATCCACCACCACCACCCCTTTTTTTTAGTTTATTTTTTCTCTGTGTGGATTTTTGCCTCTGGCATCTTCCCCTTTAGGGGACCCCACCCCAGGTAGCCAGATAGGTTCAATCCAGAAAAGTGGGTCACTCCAGAAAAGTCAATTTTGCATTTAGGGAATCCCACTTACAGTAACTGGCCTGGGTGTGTGCAGCACTTGCCTGCCACCATTCTTTGGCAGTTTCTCTCTCCTCCCTCTGCCTGGGGCCCTTTTAGTACGCAACTTTCCTCGGGGACTAGTGTTCTGCCTGGGGCCTCTTCAGACTTGTGTCCCTGTGCCTAGATATGCATGGGGTTCTAACTTGCTGCTGAGTTCCTCTATAATCTGTGTCCTTGGTGGGAGGGACCCAGGCCACTGCTTCTGGAGAACCCCAGGTGCACAGGACCAATTGAATTTCTTCAATTCAGCATTTGTGGACTCTTTCTCCAGTCTCTACTGTCCTGCAGCATTCTAAGCAAATGTAATTTGCCCTTATATTTGCTGAAATTCAGGAAGGTTTTTTTTGGGAGTGTCTTTCATCACCATGTTGATAATGCCCTTTTCTTTTTTTACATTCTTTTTCTTTTCTGTTCCTCAACCTGGTCAATTTCAATTGTTTTTCTTTGAGGTTGCTGATCCTTTCTTCTGCCTCCTTCAATTGGCTCTCAAATCTCTCTATTAAATTTTTCACTTCAGTTACAGTACTTTTGATTTCCAGAATTTCCACTTGGTTTTTGTTTATAATTTCTATCTCATTATTGAAATTCTCATTTTATTCATATATTGTTTCTCTGAATTTGCCCATGTCTCCTATAGTTCATTGATCCTATTTATAAGAGCTGTTTTATAGTTTTGATTAGGAATTCCAGAGACTGTGTTTCCTCTGGATTGTTTCCCATTGAATTATTTTTTTCCCGTGACTGGCTCATACTTTCCTCTCTCTGTGCATGTTTTGTAATTTTTGTGTGTGAGGACTGGACATTCTGAGTATCATGCTGTAGTCACTCTGGAAATCTAGTTTTCCTACTCTTTAGTCTGCCACACTAAGAACAAGAAGAAATAAATAGGAAAAAAAAAAAAGGGAAGCAAAAGAAAGACAGATGGAAGAAAAAAATACTAGCAAACAGATAAAACACTCACAGAAAAACAAGAAAAAAATAAATAAACAAGAATAAAATAAAAATAAAAAATAAATAAAAAAATAAAAAAACAAAACAAAAAAAAAAAAAATGAAGTGTGCTGCCTCTCCAAGTTTGTTGTTATTTGGTTGTGAGAAGCCAGAACCTGTGGTTTTTGAGGTGGAAACCTAGGCCGGGGTCCCTGCTCACCCCTCTGAGACCCACCAGGCCCAAAAATACAAAACAAAAAGAAAAAAAAAAAAACACTCAAAAAAAAAAAAAAAGAGAGAGAGAGAGAGAGAAAAGAAAAATGAAAAAGAGGTACACTGGCTCTCCATGTCCAGTGCTGGTGTAAGACCAGAAGATGCAGCTTCTGAGAGAAACTGAGGCCAGTGTCTATGCTGGGCCCTCAAGGAATCCACCAGACTAAGCAACACAAAAAAACAGAAAGAAGAAATTCAACCAGTGGAAAAGTGCACTGGGTCTTTAAGTCCTGGTAGTGAGTCCTGGTAGTGAGTCCTGGTGTGAGGCAGAGAGGGCTGAAACCAAACCCACACCCTATTCTATGCCCTCTGTGATCTGCTCAACCAGAAAATGTGACCACATCTCAGGGAAAAAGAACAGCTAGAGAAGGTGCACTAGCTCTTTACATCCAGGTGGATTCTGGTGAGAGGCTGGAAGCATTGCTTCCCAGAGGGCCAAAACTGAGGCCAGCTTCCTTGTTGGTCTCTCAGGAAACCCCTGGTCTGACCTCAGCCTGCAACTCCAACTTTTAGAGGAGGTTCCCTCTGCCAGCCCTGGCCCCAGCCAGCTGCTCTCAGAATCCAGGCCGCAATGCCACAGCTGCTTCCCCAGGCTGAGCAGTGAGGGCTTTCACTCACAAAAGCTGAACTCTCGGCAGCCTTTTGCTTCCTCTGGCAGTCCTGTGGTTATTCTAAATGTTCATTCTGGCTCCAGGGTTACCACCTAGTTACTCCAAGTCTTTTTCTAGCTCTTATTTTTGTAGTGAGGGAGTATAACATAAAACTTCCTAATCCACCATTTTGTGCTTGTGTTCTCCTATCAACATTTTTCACAATGGTGCCAGGCAATTCAAAGGGAAAAGAATAATCATGTAAAAAAATAGTTCTGCAACAATTGGATATCCATATGTAAAATGATGAATCTGGACCCATTTTACCTCATGCCAATAATTAACCTGAAATGGATCACAGATCTAAATGTAAGGGCTATTAAAACTTATAATAAATAATAAATAAGAAGAAGTTATAAAACTTCTACAAGAAAACATTGGAGAAAAACCTATGCAACTTTAGATTATGAAAAGATTTCTTAGGAGAAAATACATTAAAGCATGAGCCATAAAAGAAAAATTGATATATTGGACTTTATCAAAATTAAAACATCCGCTCTTTAATACATATTATTAAGAAAATGAAAAGTTAAGCCACAGAGTAGGAGAAAATATTGGCATAATTATATATTCTGAATATATATTATGTATCCAGAATATATAAAGAACTCTTAGAACTCAACAATAAGTAGACAGGCATCCCAATTAAAACAAGCAAACAAAAAACACATAGCCAAAAGATTTAACAGACACTTTATGAAAGATAATATACTGATAGCAAGTAAACATGAAAAAAATGTTCAATACCATCAATCATCAGAAAAAATGAAAATTAAAACCAAATGACATACCATTAAACACCTATTTGAATTGCTAAGATTAAAAAAACTGACCATACCAAATGATTATGAGGATGTGGAGTAACTAGAAATTTCATATACTGCTAGTGGGAATGTAAAACAGTACAACCATTTTGTAAAATAGTCTGGCAGAATCTCACAAAATTATACATACAACTACCCTAAGAAGTGGCATTTTTACTTCTAGGTATTTACCTAGAGAACTTAAAACTTACTTCCACACAAAGGCTTGTTTGTACATGAATGCTCATGGGAATTTTATTTGTATTAGACGAAGGCTAGAACCATCCAGTTGTACAACAAAAAGTGAATCAATAAACTGTGATATAATCATACAATGGAATACTACTTAGTAATAAAAAAGAACAAGCTACTGACATATGCAAAACATGAGAGATTTTCAAAATAAATATGCTAAGTGAAAGGAGTCAGACCCCTTTTCTCCATAAAACTGTACATATATAATGTATAGTCCATCTTTGCAAAATTCTACAAAATGCAAATTATCCTATAATGACAAAAAGCACACCAGTGATTGTTTGGGGCTGAGGGTGGTTGAAGAGTTGGGCTACAGAGGTGCCCTAGGGAACTTTAGGGATTTGTGGAGATGCTTGTTATTGTTGACTGTGGGTGATAGTTTTACATATGTTGAAATTTATCAGGTTGTATCCTTACAATATGTACAGTTCATTAAAGCTATAAAATGTACATAAGGGATAAATGTACGTAAGGGATAAGGAAACCAAAATGAGTAAAAGCCCATTTTTAAAGTTTTAAATTCTCTTTCAGGGAATTTAGATAGAAAGACAATATGGTAAAGAGAATATGATAAACCTATGGCTCTGCTGTTTGCCATTGCCTCCTAGTTCTTCAGGGTATTAATATTAGTTGGAAGCAAGATTCTTAAAGCTGCTACAAGTAGCTTCATCCCATCAAAAAAAGTACCCACGTTGCTCCATATTTGTCAATAAAACTGAGAAAAAAGACATTTTTTCCCCTAAGGATCCTCATTCACCCTTCCACAGACCCCTGTCCAGCCTAACCTGAGTCATAGCCTCTGACTGGGATCCAATATTCCATGTAATGGAGTTCAATACCATAACCCTCATTCTTGGGAATAATTTACTGAAGTACTATAACAATTGACTGAAATCCATCTGAATTCTAAATTCATATGCTGCTACACAAAAAGTTCATGTTCTGCCATACAGATAAGGCTTCTAGGCCTAATGCCAATTGCATACATTGCTATTATAGGGACAGTTGCCAATAATTTGTTGTATGTTTGTGAAATCAGTAAAATATACACAGGTAGAGAAATAGATAAATGTACAAAACATGTACATGAAACTACAGCTTCCTAGATTGGAGATAATTTGAAGGCAAAAAAAAAAAATTAGTTTCTTAAATCTCTATTCCAGAGGTAGTTAAAAACATGTCAACTAAATGTTAATGAAATTTATCACTCTTTTCCAAGCAACAGAAACTAGGCTAAATATTTCAATAGAGGAGTTTTCATTGATTCTACGGGTTGGAAGGCTGAATGAACAAAAAAGAACCTTGGCAGAAACCTAGAGATAATAACCTCAGGAATAAACTACTATCCCTAGGGCTGGGGGAGCAAAGGGAAGGGGGTGGGGCTACTAGAATCCAGACACTCAGAACACAGAGGCCCTCTGAGATGGTGCCCAGACGTTTGGGACCAGGAGAGATGCAGCTGAGCTGATGATGATGCCTCTGAAGAGTTTCATTGAGACTGAGTCTAGAAGCTCCAAAAGGTGCCAAAGGTTAGAGCCCATGGGGAGCCCTGGGGAGATCTGCTGCTGTTATGGCTATATTAATAAAGATGGCAAGAACATAGAAAGATAAGCCATTCTCCCCTTGTCCTGCCAAAAATCATCCTCTAGTGCTTCTTATTGGTAGAAGCTAATGGGAAGTTGGCTAGAAAAGGAATCAGGGAATTGTAGTTTGCAGAGACACAATACCAAATAGAAAAGGATGGATTGGGGCTGAAAAGTAGTAGGTAAAAAGTCAGAACAGAAATATTAAGTATGAACAGTCAGTATTAAATGAGGAACATTGATAATGGGAAGTTCACACTAAAATTTGAAGGCATTTCAGAATTGATTAGCAGTATGCTATCCTAGACTACTCTTAAAAGCACTTGATTATTTGGGGGCAGTCCTGAGTCCTTCGGTACATCTTTGCACAGACCTGTTCATCTATGATAGTGATTCTCAAACTATGACCTCTGGATCACTGGTGGACTATTACAGACAATCTGGAGGATTGCAAACTAATACAGAAGTGCAAGTTCTTTTCTGGACCTTATAGGGAATGATTTACAATGCCCTTTGATTTCTACACAAAATCAAGGACCACTTACATAATCTATTAATTGAATTATTAAGGATGACCAAAAGTGGAATTCATACAATAAAATTCAAGTATTCAAGTACAAGTTTTACTGAAAATTCAAAATGCATATTCTATTGAGTCTGGATAACAAAAAATCTACTGGGCATGTGCACATGCAGATATCAGCAACTCCTGCTTAAAGAGTTCCCTATCATTACTGTCATTCAATTCTTTACTCATTTAGAAAGTGGGAATTGGAGGTAAGTAGGAGACAGTGGTATGGGATCTTTAAGAATAAAGTTTGAAAATCACCACTAACGAGTTCTAAAACTTTTCACAAACACTCCTCTTTCAGGCCTGGGAGTATTTTAGCAGCTTCAGCCTTCAGCAGCAAAGTGGAATTTAAAAATTAGTTGTGCTAAAATAATTAGCTGTGCTACTAATATATTGGATAGTTTTCACAGGCAGTTGAAGTTTCTTCTACTTCCTGCCATGGTAGTTCAATCCATCTGACTGGATTTCTGATTTAGAGTCCCTACTTGGCTGTTAAGATCCCTGATGGACTTAGAGACTTGTCCTCATTTCTAGGTTGGTTGACTACTGCTTAGACTCCCCACTAAGCTCTTTTATTAGTGTCTTCCTCCAGAAGGCTGGCACCTGCTTCCTAAGCTTTTAGCTGTCCCCTAATGTTGCTCCAAGCATTCAAAGTGCTTTAACCCAATGCTTCCACCTACCCAATTAAAAATACTACTAATACCAGAAACTTGATGTCATATCTCTCAGGTTAGATTATACTATCTTAGATGTCTTCCCAAGCCAGAATAAAATCACATATTCATCATGTTTCTTTGAAGACTCTGGAGCAGACAAGGGTCAATAAACTTTAGGGGCCATTCCTATACCCTTGCAAATTTCTCCATTCCCTACCTAATCCCCTTTAATTTTCCTCCATTGGTCAATATCAGGGTTCCAGTATGGTTTGAGGTGGCTTATCTAGATATGGAATAATCCACTGGTCTTTCCTTGCTCTGATTCTCGATATTCACCAACTGTCTTCTGGCCTGATTAGAGGTTTACAAGTCTGATTGTAATGGGAAAATATTTCCTGACTATAAAGCAGCCATGTAGCTTCCTGCTAGGAAAAAAATGTGTTTCAGAGGGGATTAAGGTTCCAAATTTTAGGAACTTTAAAACCAAATATTACTACAGTTCAGAGTCCATTTATAAAGATCTAATCTATACTATAACCCTTTATAGTCCCACACAGTTCTGGCATATTATCCTAATATTGAGAGAACCATTTCTCTAAGCAGGGGGGAAAATACAATCCAAGGTAAAGATGCTAGCATATTGATTGAGTTCCTTTGTGACCCCACTATAAGACACTCCAAATTACTGCCTGGAGGTGAAGAACCTCTGATAGACTTTGAGAACAGAGTCACTAGTGTTAGACATTTTCCCTTACATTCTTTGCTCTTTATATGGGTAACATTATGCATTTCAGTATAGTTTGTCACTTTCTTCCAGTGTAAAGACACAGGTGCAAATAGTAATCTAGGGATTTTCATTCCATCAACACAATGTTAAGCATCCTGTCAAAAATTGTTCCCCACTCAAAGAAAGCCTGCCTTATTGGATCAGCAATGGGGAGAAACAATATATCCAGGAAAATAAATATTTTGACAACTGTGACAGTCAGTCTTCAAATTATATGATGTGACTATAAAGAAATAGGCAAACTGACAGGAAAACCTCAAGATTGCCATAATTTCTTCACTCTTCAAACTTTAAAATTCTGCAGTGCAAGTCTTAGCATATCCATGAAGAGGTCAGGCCACATGGGATATTGGCCATAGACTAACCTATAGCTTTGTTCATTGCAAAGTTTTATTCTAAAGACAACTCAGGTTCATCTCTCAATACTGAATTTTCAGGGTGGACAGAGAACTCGGAATTCTTGACTTCAAATCCCCAGCAAATGTTAATCTTAACTATAGTCAACAAGATAACCTCATCAATGAGTTTAAACATTATGTTTTACTAAACTGAACACTTGAGGAGACTGGCACTTTCCCAGTCCAACACACGTAAAGTGTTTGATCCTGGGGCTAGTAACACAGCAACAGCTCACAAAGCAAAAATGTTACTTGGCATGTTATTAAAAGAAAACTAGTTCCAGGCATCAATGACCATGAGATAGTGACTGCGCTGGATTTTTTTGTTCTAAGAATGCTGGTTACATAAGAAATCTCATATCTAAAATGACTAGAGCATAAAAGAAACTGCTATTTCACCATATTTTCTCATGTTACTTTCACATAGCACTTGTTGAAGTAAAGAGTCTTTGTTATCAGCTGGGCTTTTGTCATCCACAAAACGGGGGCAATGGTATCACCTATACTTGTTCTAAGAATAAAGTATGTAAAATATATAATTCACAAACATTCCTGCAACTGCATCTGGCATAGATTGTACAATAAATGTTAACTTCCTTTCCTTGCAAATTGGGAGTTAGAGAGACTCAGTTGATTTCAATGAATGCAGTACTTTCATCTTATTGTTATCCCAGTTTTCCACTGCTGTGTTTGCCTTAAGACTTAGCTTTGTCCTATGTCCCAGAGTGCCCCCAGGTTTCTCCTCCCATTCCAGCATCATTGAAGGCTCCAGTTTACTCAACTGAGTTTTGTCTTACCTCCCATTACAAGTCCCTGTCCTATCTATCCAGCCCTCTCCTGTTTAAGGACCATGGCTCTTTCTTGTCCCTTCTAGATTCTGTTTCTACAGCTTTGGGAATTTAAGTTCCCAAAATGCCAGTCTGGTATCTGAAGTCCAGCCTATCCAGGACTTACAACAACAAAACAACACCCTCTCCATCTGCCTATTTGATAAAAATTTTTATAAAAGTCAAATAGGAGAAAAAAGGACACCTTAAAAATTCCTGGCCCAGACCAAGAAGGACTACTTTTCTTCTATCCCCTTATTCAGTCCCATTGATGCTGAAGTTGACTCCTGATAACCTAAGTCTGGGGCAAAGGAGAAATGAGCCTGGATTTGGGACTGGCTGGGAGTCATATTGAAAGGGAACAGATATTTAAGACTATTCCCCCATGGAGGAGGGGAATTCCACAGATGGAAGGCTTCCTTTCTAAGAGAAAGGCAGCACTCTTGGTGAATTTCAGGTGGAGACCAAAGGCCTCCAAGCCTGTTGATGAGGAGTAGATGGGAAGAGCTGAATGGGGTAGAAGAAAACCAGTTCCCCAACCAAAGTGGACACTATATGGCTTGCCAAAGATAAACTGAGCTAGAAAAAACAATGGTTTGGGTATCCATTCTGAATTCTATGCAGAAATGGATTTAACTTGAAGCTGATGGGAAAAAAAAAAAAACCTCACTTACACATTCCTTTCCAAGGCTTGGCTTGTTCCCTTCCATGGACAGGAGGAGGAAGTAGCAGCTAGCTGCCTCACAGAATAGGCTGCCCTGATAGTGTTCCTGGCTGCCAGGACTATCTCTACATCCCTGTACTTCTACCAACAACCTGCCTCTGGTTGACTTCTACAATTGACAAAATATTTCTTTTTACCTCAAGAAAAAAATTGCTGAAGGAGTCGCTGCTCTGTTCCTTGCTAGGGATCACTAAATTGAAGCTTCATACCACCTTGACCAATAGAACAGAATCTGGAGCTAGAGGTGGGGGTGGAGAGGAAAGAGATTAGAAGGTGTAACCTGGCCAAATGTGGGCCAGTTTCTGTGGCAGAGAAAATGCCAGGAATCACAGCCAGGGATATAAAAAACACTGAAGCACTATATCTGAGCAAGAGGCATCATCTGAATAAGAAACTGTGAGGGAAGCTGCAGAGGAGGTATTGCATTTCAGTTGTAAAGCTGAAATAAACTTTTCTAAATTACCATATGTAAGAAATGAATTCTGACCAACCATGCTAGAGGAAAGACTAAATTATCTTTCTATTTTCTCTATAGAAACTATATATTAAAAAACCATTTTCTAATAGTCAATGGTAATTACAGATATGATTGAAGAGGCACATAGTTGAGTACAATGCTGCCAAAAAAAAATAATTCTACTAACCCTGTGGGAATTAACAAATCATAAATCAGTGTCAATTTAGAGTTCTTATAATCTTCCTTACCAAAAGTGTCAAAAAATTTTCACTCAAAATTAAGAGGGAAAGAATAGGGAAAGGCATGGGGGGGGGAGGGAGAGAGAGGAAACATAATTAGAATGGAATGGATTTAGAGTTAGTAACCTAAGTCCTAGTTCCTCTACAAGCTATGTGACCTCACTGAGACCCAGTTTTAACAACTACAAAATGAGATAACAGTCTTCTCTCATCCAGCTTGTCATCCAAATATGGCCATTCTCACTCTGGTACTGCCCATGTGAGACATTAAACAAAACAATGTTTTGCCCAATTTGCTTGCTCACATGAACTGTGTACAAGGCCATCCATGTCTAAAAGAAAGGCTTATACATTGGCATTTTGGCACACTGCCCCTCCCAGAAAAATCTCAGCTCTGTTAGCAAGGATGAAGGGAGAATTGATATTAGGTTAGGAACTAGTAGTCTGTGTCTCATATCCAGACTGAAGAAAGTAAAAAAACAAATAAGTCAGTTTTGTTGTTTATTGGAACTACCACAATAATACTTATGAAGCAAATGCATTTTACCATATTTTTAGCCATTAAACTATATGCAAGCAAATTTACATAAGCAGATGTGAAGGTAACACAATATAGTATAGAAAAATATTTGACTAGAACCTTGCTATCTGGAAATCTGCCAATTATTAACTGTGTTGCCTTGAACAAGTCATTTAACTTCTGACCTATTGTTTTCTTTTCTGTAAAATGCTAGTAGGCTCATCAACCACATCAACTTTACAAAGTTGTCATTAAATGAGACCAAGTATGCAAAAATGTTTTGTAAACTGTGATGTTTTTTACTTGTAGATTCATGCAGAGGAGAAAGGGAGCACATTTCCCATCCTCTAATTCTCAGAGAAATAACAGTTTTCAAGGGCACCATATTAGTATTTAGCACCATGGACAGCACACATGCTTGGACACCCCCCCTACCAAAAATTATGGTCATTCTAAAAAAACTATTGAACTATTTTACTGTTGGAACTTTAATTCCTAGTTATAAAGTTAACATATATGTCTTTGTTCCTTCTTGGGGATTTCTTCTATATGTGGTACATTTATATATCTACACACACACATTTATTCAACAAATATTTTTAGGGCAACCTCCATGAACCAGGCATTGTGCTGAGGATACATGAGTAAACAAGACATGCTGCTACTGCTCTTACAGACTTTGCAGACTAACTGGAAAGGCACACAATTAAACAACTAATTACAATAAAATGCAATAAGCATCAGAACAGAAGAAACTCATGGTGCTATGGGGACAAACAGCAGGAGAATTCTTATTGTTCTATGGAGGGACATAAAAAGATCTCCCTGAAGTCATAAAGTCTATGCATGTTCCTGAAGTTATTCAGATAAGAATACAGAGTGAGCATTTTTCTGACAGAGAAAATAGCATGTGTGAGGGTATGGTCTTGAGTAAGAAAGCAAGGCATGTGGCAACAAGTGAAGGGAGAAAGAGAGGTAGAAGAGAGGAAAACCATAGAATCTCCTCAGGCACATTAAGAACCACTGAAGAGTTTTAAGAAGAATAATGATATAATTAGATTTGCAATTATGATCACTCTGACTGATGGTTCCTTCCCTTTTCAAATATCAAATGGTTTACAGATTAGATTGCAGTTCCACCTGTCCCACCCTCCTGAACAAAACTTTAAGTATCTCCCCACTGCGCATTGAATAAAACCCAATGATTCATGGTTTTTCACTAGCTGGCCTCAAAAACCTTTATAGATACCTCCCTCTACAATTCTTCATGCATTATATAACCCAACCAATCATTCCAAAGCTCATCCTGTGCTTTCCAATTTTTGTCTTTGATCTTAATATTCACTGACACCAGGGGATTCTTCCTCTTATTTTCACTTGCTTAGATCATTTCGGGCCTCATTAAAATGTTTTCTGTTCCCAAAATCCTTACTTGATTTCCTGAGTTGGCATTACTCCCTTTCAACAGAAATTTTTCAATATTTCTTTAAAGTATTTTATCCCTTTCTACTGAATACTTGATTATATAAATTTTAAATATCATATAAATTTTAATCTCAAATATAAGGTACTTGTTTATAAAACATAAACTTTATTTTCATATCTATCACAGCCAGATGCCCTGTTCTTGGACTAAGATAGAAGCACAATTAATTAATGGATGAATGGATGAATAATAGCTTTACTAACCAAAGAAGGGGAGGTGTCTCTGTTTCAAAGCCATAAATGGCATAGTAATTTATAGTTTCACTTTCTCAGAACATTGTAACTGAGATCCTATTTTATGGATTGTCACAAAATGCATGAATTTATGTGCATTTTTAGAATATTTATGAGTTGATAAGATAATAAAGGAAGAGCAAGCCTCGAATTATGGCTTACTGTGAGAATCAAATGAAAAAAAAAACTGAAGCACTTTAAAAAGTACTAAGGGCTATATAAATATAAACATTTGGCATAAATTTTTAAATATTGCAACATCATTTTCTGCATTAAATATTGGCTACATGGTAATGATGACTATAAATAGATTTGCAATAGGTCTGTTCCAGATAAATCATGGGTACATCTTCCTCTTACTAACTATTTAACTTACAAATTGAGCCTTAGTATAATGAAAGGATTGTGGAACCTTGAGTTAGTAGAATTGGTTTGAATCATGAATCTACCAATTCTTTCTGTGAGATGTTGGGCAGTTATTAAACTCTATGAGCATCTGTTTTCTCATTATGTGAATGATAATCCCACTACCTAACAGTGTTGTTTTAAGAACCAAATGAGACAATGGATATAACATTGTTTTCATAAACAGCAGCACTCCTTGCAAATGTTGGCTATTAGTTCTACTGACCTATTGAAGGTCACAATATAAATAACTTACATTAAAAATCCTGTTGTTTTTTTTTTTAAGTTGAAAATACACACACTTATCTATTCTGTAAAAAAAGATTTTCTTTCTATCCTGGCTTTGCTTTTGAAAGGCCTTTCTGGCAAGCTTGGAATGACTTTCAAGGGATGGGCCCAACATGAGGTGTGTAATAGACTGAAATGTTTCATGATAAGAAGGGTAGAAAGTTTACTTAGACCAGGACACCAAATAAATATCATATTGGGGTTTAATCTAACCATAAAATCCCCCCCAATATTATATCCTAGTCAAAGCTTTTTTGCATATTCCAACTTATGGATAATATTCTGAGGCAATTACAAGGCTTTTAGGGAGACAAAGT
Source organism: Choloepus didactylus (assembly GCF_015220235.1). Lineage (NCBI taxonomy): Eukaryota > Metazoa > Chordata > Mammalia > Pilosa > Megalonychidae > Choloepus > Choloepus didactylus. The sequence continues at coordinate 28,955,509 of NC_051326.1, read as the reverse complement.
AAGCAAATTTAGATGTGATACATTTATTTATTCTACAGATATTTTGTGAATGTCAACTTGGGCCCCCTCATCATCCTAGATACTTAAGAAACAGTGATAAGTGGTATTTACTCTTAAGAATCTCATAAATTCAAAAATATTTAGTACATTTTTCACAAGGTGTCAAAATAAAGGTCTTCATGGAGTGGTATAAGAATATGAAGAAAAACCAACTATACAAAATATGACAAAACATTTGCATGTCTTGTTAAGGAATAAATAGGAATTTTCTAAGCAAGTAGGCAACAGGTAGATGGAAAGAGATTCAAGGCTAAGGAAATAGCATGTACTATTAAATCTCAACATATCTGAGCAGATGGAAATCCTTCTTAGCTATCTTTTTCTCTAACAGGAGTAAGACTTTACTAGGGGGTGATCATGGCATGGACAGACATAGTTCCCTTCAATTTATTTCAATTCCAGATTTGAAATCTTCCCACCATCCTTAATAGGGAGAATAACTCACAACAACAAAATTGATGCTGACACATTTGCTTTGCTTTAATAAGTTAATTACTACATACTCTTAATAAATAACCACATTTCATGTAAATTTTACATGTTCAACAGAAGGTCAAATGGGTGTTTTCCATCATGTTAATTTTGGCTAGTGTCCCAAACCTGAAACCAAAGGGTGGCAAGTAACAAAAATTCTAAAGAGAGATGCCAGATCATCTAAAAAGGTGGTCCAGCAAAAGGCATAGCAAATTTGGATCATCTCGAGGGTATAACCGATGGAGATCCTTGATGATTGGTGTGGGGCTGTTGGAGAGTCAACATTTCTTTAGTGAGAGCCCTTTGAAATGCTATATTTTCTGTCTCCTACCCCCATCCAAATAAAGTGGGCTTTAGAAATCGTGGCAGTTGTCCTCTGAAGTTTGGGGGACATAGAACCCGCTACTTGGTCATGCTCCCCCTAAAAAACATCTATAGGCAAGAAGCTGCTTATAGCAGTCTGAGATGACAGAAAAGGGATAGGGTTACATGAGAACACATTGCACTTCAAGAAATTCTAGAGTTTCAGGGGGGATGCGTAGAAAAGAGGTAGACTATGGGGAAAGGAGACAGACATGAGTCAACTTGAAAGAGATCCTATGCAAAAGGTACACTTGGAGGGGCACTGCATCCCCACAAAAGTTGTATGATGGGGTCTGATGGGGCTCCTAAGCATGAAGACATCATCCCCACTGGGGAATAGCAGGTAGAGAGTCCCAGGAGCAGACTCCTCTAGGAAATGAAAAAAGAGCCCAAGAGAGATATGACCAGTATTTTCCTTGGCACATAAGAAAGGCACCAGCACCAGGTAAAAACTCTGCTACCAAGGAAAAACTTTTCTGTCCTTTACTCTCTTCCTTTTCCAAGGCTCAACCAAGAGCAGAGGCAGCATGGTGAATGAGGGAGGAGCAGAAAAAGAGCAACATGTGACAATATTGAGGAAGTTCACCACTATCTCCTTATCGTGGCTTTCCCAACGTGAGACAATCACAAGCTGGGCACAGGAAAAGGCTCAGAATTAAATGAGGGCTCTTTTCCAGCTGGAACCATGGAGGGTGTCAAAGAGAAGAAGGTTCCGGCTGTGCCAGAAACCCGTAAGAAAAAGCGAAGAAATTTTTGCCGAACTGAAAATCAAGCACTTGAGAAAGAAGTTTGCCCAAAAGATGCTTCAAAAGGCAAGGAGGAAGCTTAGCTATGAAAAAACCAAGCACTATCACAAGGAATATAGGCAAATGTACATAACTGAGATTCAAATGGCTAGAAGAGCAAGAAAAGCTGGCAACTTCTATGTACCTGCGGGACCCAAATTGGCATTTGTCATCAGAATCAGAGGTATCAACAGCGTGAGCCCAAAGTTTCGAAAAGTGTTGCAACTTCTTCACCTTGGCCAAATCTTCAATGGCACCTTCATTAAGTTCAACAAGGCCTCAATTAACATGCTGAGAATTGTGGAACCATATATTGCATGGGAGTACCCAAACCTGAAGTCAGTGAACGAACTGATTTATAAGTGTGTTTATGGCAAAATCAATAAGAAGCAGATTGCCTTGACAGATAACTCACTGATTGCACAATCTCTTGGTAAATATGGCATCATCTGCATGGAGGACCTGATTTATGAGATCTATACTGTTGGGAAATGCTTCAAGGAAGCAAACAACTTCCTGTGGCCCTTCAAATTATCTTCTCCCAGAGGGCGGATGAAGAAAAAGACCACCCATTTTGTAGAAGGGGGAGATGCTGACAACAGGGAAGACCAAATCAATAGGCTTATTAGAAGGATGAACTAAGGTGTCTACTATGATTACTTTTATAATCTGGTTGGTTAATAAACAGTGATTGCTTTCAAATTGAAAAAAAAAAAGAATTAAATGAGAATCTAAAGTTTTGAAATTAGAATGGATGAGGGTTTTTTTTTTTACTTAGAGCAGCTGTAGGTTTCCAAAAAAATCATGCAGAAAGTTCAGAGTTCCCATTTATCACCCTTTCACACACACAAATTTCCCTATTATTAACATTGTGCATCAGTATGGTAATTTTATTACAATTGATAAGAACATATGATTACAATTATGCTATTAATTTTAGCCCACTGTTTACATTAGGGTTAATTCTTTGTATTGTACACTTCTATGTTGGTATTTTTTGCATGTATGGAAACACATACAACTTAAATTTTCCCTTTTTAACCTTTTTCAAATACATAATTCAGTGGTGTTAATTATATTCACAAAGTTGTGCCTCATTCACCATCTTCTATCGCAAAAACTTCTCATCACCCCAATAGAAATTCCTATCAAATACACATTAACTCCCCATTCCTCTCCTCCAACCAGCTCCTGGTAACATGTATTCTAGCTTCTGATTTTATTAATTTGCATACTCTGTTATTTTATATAAGGGAGATCATACAGTATTTGTCCTTGTTTCAGTTTGCTAGGGCTGATGGGATGCAATATACCAGAAATGGTCTGGCTTTTACAATAGGAATTCCTTAACTTACAATTTAGTTCTCAGGCCGTGAAAATGTCCTGATTAAGGAATCAGCAGGACGATTCCTGAACTCTGAAGACAGGCAGCTGGCATCCAGAACACCTCTGTCGCATGGGAAGGCACATGGCTGGCATCTACTGGTCCTTTGCTCCCAGGTCTCATTGCTTTCAGATTCTGGTTCTAATGGCTTCCTCTTTGGGTCCTCTCTTAGCTCCCCTCGGGCTTTTCTCTCTGTGAGCTCTCTGGACTGTTTCTGTGTCCCTTATCCTCTCATAAAGGACTCCAGTAAAAGGATTAAGACCCACCTTGAATGGAGTGGGTCACATCTCAATCGAAATAACCTAACCAAAAAGTCCCACCTACAACAGGTCTGCACCCAAAGGAATGGATTAAAAGAACATGGCCTTTTCTGGGGTACATGACAGCTTCAAACCACCACAGTCCTTTTGTGTCTAGCTATCACACTCAACGTGAGGTCTTCAATCAAGTTTCATCCATGTCATAGCATAAACCAGAACTTCGTTCCTTTTTATGGCTGAATAATATTCCATTGTATTATGTACATTTTCTCTATCCATTCATCTATTGATGAGTGCTTGGGTTGCTTCCTCCTTTTGACAATTGTGAATAATGATACAATGAACAGCAGTGTGTAAATACCTGTTTGAGTCCATGCTTTCAATTCTTTGGGGTATATACCAAGAAGTAGAATTGCTGGGTAATATGGTAATTCTATACTTAACTTTTGAGGAATCGCCAAACTGTTTTCCACATGGGCCACACCATTTTATATTACACTTTCTCCACTTCCCCTCTAAACTTGCTATTTTCCATTTTTGTAATAGTCATTCTAGTGGGTGTGAGATGGTGTCTCATTGTAGTTTCTTTGTTTTTATTTTATTTATTTTCTTATTAGAGAAGTTGCAGATTTACAGAAAAATCATGCAGAAAATAGAGTTCCCATACCCCTCCACTATTATTAACACCTTGCATTAGTGTGGTGCATTTGTTACAACTGATGAAACAATATCATTATAATTGTACTATTAACTACAGTCATGCTTTAATTTAGGGTTCACTATTTGTGTTGTACAGTCTTACAGTTTTTTTTTTTTAATTTTTACTCCACTAAGATATAAACAACCTAAAAGTTCCTCTTCTAACCACATTCAAATATATAAATTCAGTGTTGTTAATTACGTTCACAATGTTGTGCTACCAACATCACCATCCATTACCAAAACTTTTCCATCATCCCAAATAGAAATTCTGTACAATTTAAGACTTTCTAAGACTATACATTAACACCTAGGAGTAATAAGGAAACCTAAGGTTATATGCTTATGATTTCACCCAGAGAAAGGAAGGAGTTAACAGAGCAACATTAAAGAAACAGTAGGAAAACAAAAAATGAATTAAGTTATTTTCTGCTTGCAAGCTGCAGACTCCACAAATGTTCAAAAACCAATTACACATAAGGTATCTCCTGTAATTGTCACATGGTTTATGTATTATTCTGATTTCACAGATAATTAAACTGAATCTTGCATAGATAAGGTAAATCATACAGAATTACCACCAGCAAGTATGAATTTAAACACAGTTTTGCTTAACTCCAAATCTGGCACTCAAGAGCTAAGATATTCTGCCTTCCCACTACATATATTATAAACTTAAGGTCCTTAAACCTTTAAGCAGACCTTTCTGTGAAGGTTCTTAATATCTTACTTAAATTTTACTTAATATTTAGTTTAAACCTACATTCCAGAAAAGGAGATGATAGAGGCATGAGAAAAAAAAGACTAGGAATAATTAAGGGGCAAGTTAAAACTCTTAATTCTTAGGCCAGCAGCACCTCCACAAACCCCTCTTACACGTTCCTATTGGTTTAACTAATATTTATTGAGCTCCTACTATGTGCCAGGCACTATGTGTGTCAACACAGACACAAAATGAGGATGGCGTCACTCTCATTGGGATACAGAGACAGTGAGGGTTTCAGACAACTAATAACAAGTCAGTCTGTTATGTTTGATCACGTAAGTGTACACACACATAAGAGGGGATCTGACCTTGACTTGATGGTCAGAGAAAGCTTCCTGGAGGAAGTGACATGCAAACTGAGACCTGAAGGATGAGTGAGGAAAGCAGAGCGAAGAGGTTGTGGAATTATTTTCCTCACAGGATGCAGAAGAAGATATGATAGGCTCAAAGAACTGAAAGAAGATGAGAGGTACAGAGTCATGGAGGGTGAAGGGAAGATGGTGAGATGAGGCTGGGAAGGGAAGCAAGATATTATGGACCATGTTATAAGGATATGGACTTCATTCTAAAAAGTGTGAAGAAAACAGGCTGCAAAACAACTCATGGGTTTACACACATTCCTGAAACATACAAACATTTCAACTTCTGAAAAACCTCTCCCTCTGAACTTAATCCAAACCACAACTCTGATCCCAAAAAATGGGGAAAATGGGAGGACTGCAATGAACCAAATTTAATTACCAGTTTCATAAAAGCTGTTCTCTTTCCCTAGTCTGCACCTTATGCTTGCATGTGCACAGGAAAAGCACCAAGCTGCACTTGATGCACATATTTAGGCATCTAGAGAGATAGAGATCCCCCACAACAAAAACACCCAACCACCAGAAAATCCGGTAGTTAAAATTTCTAAAATTATTGAAATTGAAATTGAGGTGCTCTTTCCATTTTGAAACATAGATAGATATATGGTATTTTGATTGGCTGATTATAATGCAAACTTTATTAGTTACTTTGCATGGCTACTAAATTGTTTTGCTTTGTTTTTGCTTTGCTGTGTGTAGAAACAGAAAATTGCTGGACAAACCAAAGTCCAGAATTCTTTTCTTTATCTTTAGTCTAAAGCTAAAACATCTAGTCTCTCTGCTCTTATTCCTAAACTGCTTCCTTTCACTTCCTTTCACTTACTTACTTTTCTTGGGCATTAAGGGGAAAGAGATGGACAAAGGGAACTAATATTTATTAAGCAAATATTGACAGAAACAATAAAAACTGTCATTTATTGTAAAAATCCTATAAGAGGTGCTGTCTTAGTTTGCCAGAACTGCTAAGACAAACAGCACACAGTGGGCTGGCTTAAACAACAGGAATTTATTGGCTCACAATTTGGAAGGCTAGAAGTCCAAAATCAAGGTCTTGACAGGCCGTGCCTTGCCCCTGAATCTGTAGCATTCTGGTGATCCTCTGTCACATGCCATCTCTTTCTCCTTGGGTCTTCTCCTCTGATTTCCACTGACTCCTCGCTTCTTCTGACTGGGTTCGAAATTCCTTTATTTTAACATCTCTAATCATACGGATTAAGGCACACCCTGATTCAATTTGACCTCATCAAAAAAGGATCTTTGAAGATCATATTCTCATATGAGTTCACATTTTAACTAATAATATTTCAAAGATCCTATCAACAAATGGGTTCATAACCAACGGAAAGCAGATTAAGACTTGAACATGACTTTTGTGGTGTACATAATTTAATTCCCAACAGATACAATGCTGACTAAGGCTAAGAAAGACTTACTTTGAGGTCCCTTTTATACCACAGGCATTACATTTCCTTACTCACTCTAGTGTAGCTAGAAATACTCTTCAGCTCTTTCTCAGTTTTACCCCTGGCCAGACTTGGATATGTTGGACAGGAATGAAATAAGGGTACTCTTGTTCAAGACACGGAATGTGTTAACTCCAGAGATCAGTAATATTTAAGAAAAGCATGCAAAACTACAGCCTCACTCTTTATTCATATCCTTAATTTTGATAAAGGAGAAAATAAAATTTTCCTCCACTCCACAAATCTATTTTTCATTAAAAGCAGACACTCTCTCAAGCAATATTAAGCATTGGGCAGGCAACCAAAATACATTGCCAAATTCCTTCTTAATTTGGTAGTGTGAAGCTCTTTCTAATTTTCTCTGACAGCAAGTTTTCCAGGCTGACAATTACTCAGCAAATTTGAATTATAATACATTCTCCAATCTTAAGGTCTTATGAAATAGCAAAATTTGAAATTTTAAAGCTATTTCCTTATGCAAGGTTTCATTTTAAGTTGATATGCATGCAAAGAACAACTAGAAAGTCTGACACATAGTAAACACTCCATAACACATGTGTTTCTAGTGATGATTACCAAGTATTCTGGTTTTACTTAAGAGAGTTTCCATGTCTATAATGGTTCAGGACAGAGAACTTTTCACAGTACCTACACCAATTTGCAAGTAAAAAGCAGGTAGATGTAGGTGAACTGAAATCCATTGCCTTGTGAATTATCGTCTCTTAATTAAATTGATTGGCTGCTTTTTAATCTCCAATTTTTTAAATAAATTGAAAATATGATATTCATCAAGTAACTCACAATATTGAACTGCTTCCCTAGCTTGGAATTTGGATTGCCTAGTGTGCCAGTTTAAATGTATTATGTCCCCCAAAATGCCATTATCTTTGATGTAATCTTGTGTGGGCAGACCTATCAGTGTTCATTTAGATTGTAATTCTTTGAGTGTGTCCATGGAGATGTGCCCCACCCAACTGTGAGTGATGGCTCTGATTGGATAATTTCCGTGGAGGTGTTGGCCCGCCCATTCAGGGTGGGTCTGAATTAAATTACTGGAGCACTACATAAGATCAGACAGAAGGAGCAAGCTGCTACAGCCAAGAGGGACACTTCGGCGAATGCACAGAAGCTGAGAGAGTAGCTGCGGATGAGAGTCAGTTTGAGGACAGCCATTAAAACCAGACTCTTTGCTCCAGAGAAGCTGAGAGAGGACAAAACACCCCAAGACCAACTAAGAGTGACATGTTTGAGAACTGCAGCCTGGAGAGGAACATCCTGGGAGAAAGCCATTTTGAAACCAGAACTTTGGAGCAAACGCCAGCCACGTGCCTTCTCAGCTAACAGAGATTTTCCAGACACCACTGACCATCCTCCAGTGAAGGTACCCTTTGCTGATAGATACTTTATGGCCTTAAGACTGTAACTTTGTAAACAAATAAACCCCCTTTTATAAAAGCCAATCCATTTCTGGTGTTTTGCATTCCAGCAGCATTAGCAAACTAGAACACCTAGTTATGAAAAAAATAAACTTTTATTCAAGTTAATCTCTCACACAAGGCTTCCTGAGAGGCCCCAATCCTAGAATTTAGTTTAGAAATGAAAAAAGAGAAAAGAGATTTAAGGATCAAGATGGAAATATAGCACAGAGGATTAAAAACCACCCTTCATTCTGCCTGCTTCTAAATGTACACTAGATTAGAGAACTGGAAATAAAGGGAAATCTACGTAACTGCAGAAAATGAGATATAGACTAAATAAAAGCAGAGAGATGGAGAGTTGGCCAATCCCAGATTCAACATGTGTGGGGCTAAACGTCCACTGGAAAAATAAATTCAATAACCACCAGCATAACTTTTTGCTACCCTAAACTTACAGTGATATTTCAGGGCAAACGTTGGTACTTCTAATGTTTTAAAGAAATGTTAGAGAAACTAGAGTCTTCATAAAGCAAAATTCTGATTCCAGGGTCTACTTCTAGCTAACCCCAGACATGGATGGGTACTTGCTAGGATGATGGGGTCTGTCATGGCTAGCTCATAACAAGGCAGTTCTGGCATGTAAAGAAGGTTGCCACAATAAAAACATTAATGAAATACTTTGCCCTAATGGCAAATAATCCTACTTTAGATATTGCTAATTTTAGCTCCTCTCTACTCTTAATCAGAGCTCTACCTGTTCTACTCCATAATCAGATTTGGGCCTATGTTCCAAAGGAGTAAAGACAAAGTTTACACCTGACAGATTGCAATAATGAGTCATAATCTCTGGCAGAACCCTCTCAATAAACAATTAGACAAATCCCCTTTGTCAGGACAACTCAATCATAAGAAGGAATGTTGCATTTGCAACTAAGGAATTACTTGGAAAAAATAGAACTGTTGTTTCTTTAATTAACCAGTTTCAAAAAGAGACCATGTAGAACATCTTTAATTTATATTTTTAATGAAATTCAAGAACATATAAAATTCTAAGCAGAAGGAGACATCAATTTAATTAAAAAAGTATGTGATCAAAAAAGATTTATTTCTGGAAATTCAACAAATTCACGACCACAAAATTTTGAAGTTATAATCGGGGCAACTAAAGGCTAATTAATTATTACAGAAATATTATTTATGAATTAAAAGTTAAACTTGAGGGGTTCTCTTAGAAATCATAGGGAAAAGATAAAGATGAAAACTATGAGTCATTCAGAAAGAGAAGCCCCTCATACCCCTCCGCAGCCTGTCTAAGCTCCAGGAGCATTTGCTTCCAAAAAAAGTGTAATAAAAGCCTACAAGTCATCACTTCTGTATTTACAGCAAGAAAATATTGGACAAAATTAGAATCAATGACTTTTTGATTTTAGAAAACTGAGGTTCTGGGGCAAACCGCCACCCTGAAACCTGGAGAGGCAGGCAACTCCAGAGTGCCACATTTGCGTTCTGCTTATCTGTAGCCAACCATGCTGATACCATAAACCAGTAGGAACACTTAAATGGTAATATTGACGTAACTGATGGAGCCTGAGTATAAACTGGCAGGAGAGTAGAAACTACCGGGGAATTCGGTTTAAAGGAGCTCCCACACTTCCATGGGCTTTATTTCCAGGGACCCCACCAGGAAGATCCCACTGTGGCTCTGAGAGGGTGAAAGGAAGAGTAATCATTGCAAAATAAGCCCAGACCCTCCTCGATGACAAAGTTCTATTCTCCAGTGGACAGACTTCGCGAGAGCCTTATCCCAGTTGGAGGATGGGAATTCCTCCTGCACCAGGGCTCTCTAAACCAACAAGGATCACAGTGTCAAAGAAATAGATTGGGAGCCCTGCAGGCAGGGAAGGGAGTGGGGGGAGGGGGGTAAAAGATGTATCACTGCTGAAACACTTGTGAAGGTCATAAGTGTTCCAAGATTTCATCAGAAGACTCTAGAATGCTTCCTCTCCCCCTACCCTTAACACCATAATAATAGTGGATGACAGCCTAAAGAGCAGCAAGACACAGCCTGTATATAAGAGCCCTTATGGATTCACAAAGTGAGAAGGAGAGACGAAAAGGGTTCTAGAGGAATTTGAATCCTATGGCACTTTAGCTATAGCAAGCACTAAACACAATCCAACTCCTAGCCAGATTAATTTAAATCTTCACACTAAAGTCCTATTTACTTCAACTCCTATTATCCAATATAATGCTTGGCTTTCAATGAAAAATTTTATAAGCTAGCCAAAACCAAGAAAAAACACAATCCTGAAGAGATACAGCAAGGATATGAACAAGTCCCAGCTATGACACACATGTTGAAATTAGCAGACAGGGAATTTAAAATAATTATGATTGGGAAAAGCACACAACATGCAAGAAGACGTGGGTAATGTGAAAAGAGAGATGGAAACTCTAAGAAAGAACTGCAAGGAAATGCTGAATATCCATCAAGGGTAGAAAGTATTTTAAAATTATGGTTTATTCATTCTACATAGCATAATGAAATACTGCATAGCAATAAAAGAGAACAACTACTAATCTAAGTGCTACATGGATGAATCTTACAGAACTAATACTGAGAGAGGAAAGCCAGGTGCAAAAAATAACATACAGTATAATTCCTTAAATACAAAGTTCAAGACATGAAAACTAATCTATGTTTATAGAAGTCATAATAGCAGTTACCTGTGTGAGAAGTAGGTTTAAGAGGAGGATATTAACTCAAAAGGTACATGAATGAGCTCTCTGGGCTCTTGGAATGTTTCTTTTGTACGTTAACCTGGAGGATGGTTATGTAGTATATAAAAATTTAAAAATTCATCAATTGGTGCACCTAAGATTTGTGAACTTTATGCACTTTATTGTATATATTTTAGACCCCAATAAAAAGAAAAACAAAAATAAAAACATAATGCTGCTTATCACTTTAAAATGTGCATAATGTAATATTTTTTAAATCAGAAAAAATATTTTTTTAAATGGACTGCAGTTATAGGAAGCAGCGGATATTATAGAAAGAACAAAGTGTTTGTGGTCTAAAGATCTAGACTCTAGAGCTAATCATTGCTAGGCAAGTGACTTTGAGAAAGCTATTCACCTCTCGGTCTCAATTTCTGTATCTGTGCAATGAGGTAATAAATCCTACAATGACATTATTCAAATCAGACAGGATAATGGATGTGACAGTGTTTTGTATGCTGTAAAACCTTTTAACACATATTTTGTTGCTCATAGTTTTTTGAAGTTCATCACTAACAAAGCAAGTAGAACTGTAAAACAGATTCTCATTTTACTCAAAAAATATTATCTTGATCTTTCTTTAAATGAGTTATGACAGTTAATTTCTAATACTTCCCTGTATTTAAATGTTATAAAGTAGAAAATGATTGATCCCATAGAAAGTTATAAGTAGTTGTCATAAGTTCCATCATTATCCCATGCATCACAGTGTGAGGTATTTGAGGAAAGGAAATGAAATTTACTAATATTAGATTCCCATGCAGTATCTAGCTCAGTGCTTGGAATGTAGTCAGGCCTTCATTACTGCTTTCTGATGAATTAAAAAATGAAAAAATAAATGAACTGCTTCCAATCTGCCTTTGACTTGCTGGATTAATCTACATGTTCTTATCTCTCTCTTAACTCCACCATACTTTTTTTTATTGTTGTTACTCTTTACTCCATCTCCCTTTTTCTTTTAAATCACTCTTTCCCGTTCCGTTTTCTCATTTAACTTAAATTAGTTTACACCATTTAGGCTACTCCTCTGATTTTTCTTAAAACTGCTTAGTAATATCCCTAAGAACTCATGAGTCTCTTTCAAAATATCTCCAAGAGAATATTGGATTAGAAACTGGATATCAATTTAAAAGAAAGCAAACTTTTGCCATAAAATTATACTTTATGCAATGAAGCCCAACATTGATCCTAGGAACAATGGCGTCTCGTGACTTGCTTTAAGTCCCAGGCAGGTATTGAATAGAGGTTTCCTGGCCTGGTATGCTGAGTTCAGCAAAGTGAACACCTGAGATTTACTTGGAAACCCAAAGCTTGCATATCTCTTAAAGTAATCACCTATTTTAACAAAAGCACTTATTAATGATAAGCTGGCTTCCTTCAAAGTAATCTTGTAACAAATTTTATATCTTCCATTTCTCCTACATTCTCCCCACTCCCAGACCCTTCCAGCCACCTTCCCATGCCATGCCTCTAAATCCTGGTGAGTACAAGGTGGATGAAGTCTTCATGACTTTTCTGCTGCCTTCTCATTCATTTTTGTTATTTAAAATATATTGTCCTTAATTTAAAATTCCTACAGCTCTGTTGTACATATTTATTTTGAGATGAAAACCTTTGTGATGGATGAAAGCCTTTGTTAATCCCTAATGACAAGGATCCTACTAACAAGGAGGTGGATATTTTCAAATCCAGTCTTATTTGTGTATTGGCAGAATCCATACACATTTGAGCTTGGAACTTCATGGACACCTATTTATAAATTTGTTTAGAAATAAGAAATGAAAGTTGCATTTAAATAGTATCACATCTTAAATGAGAGGCTTGGAATACATGATCTCTAAGCAACAACCCAGCTTCAATAATGTAAAAACCTAGACAACATAGCTCTGGACCGATGACTTATTTTATTCTGGGAGAGGAGAGAATGGAAGGGAAGGAAATGTTTATTGATGCAAGCAGGTCTTTTTACAAGCCACGGCAATGGAAAAACCAAAGATTGTGCATGTTAGATGTTGTGCCAACTCATTTAAAAAAAAAAAAAAAAAAACTTTTCATTGGTGTAAAAAAGATACTTATTTTATAATGATAGAAAAAGGCCTTTGAAGTTATAATCCTTTCTTTTTTAGTATAAAATTAGAAATAATTTTTCCATGGTATCAAAATTTAGCTGATTCATTCATTTAAGTAACTCAAGATTCATTGTGTTACAAATGAGTAACAGAAAATATGTGCAAAACAACATTTTCTAAGGACATTTGTAGCTTTTTATTTGTTTTTAAGAAAGGCGAGAGTTATACTTTAAAAAAAAAGCACATCATATACTTTCCAAATTAACTGCATCTATAGTTACTTTATCCCACTAATAGTAAACATCCATTATAAAATAAATCAAAAGATGCTTTTGAACATTAAATCTGTTCTAATGATAATACATATCACAAAGATAGTTAAACTTACAAAAAAAAAAAAAAAAAACTTCTAAAAACTTCCTAAAAATTAATGGGAAATTGCGATCCACTTTGTTTTCCTACTTTTGCCCTGGGCAAAATTAAATTCATAAGAGAGTTGAGGATCCCTTTAAATTCCAGCTAGTTATTTTCTAGGAAGGGATACGGAAGCTTGATTTTTCCCTGCTAGAGTCTTTGCGGTGTTCCCAGCGATAAAGGTTCAGGCGTTCTCAGGCTATTTCTTGCTACACCTCCCCCATGCATTTGGCTTTGTTTGTGCCTTTTGCTCCTTGCTATTTCCCTGTGTGTTTAGCCCTCTTGGAGCAGCAGTTTCCTTAGCAACAGGCTTGCCCTTTTAGAGGCTCAAACTATGACAGCAGCTTAGGAACATGCTTCTCCCAAACCTCTTTGCTGCATCACTCCTTTATCTACCCCAAAGGCTCAAAGGTCAAAAAGTATAGTCCACACTGTGTCACTATTTTCAAATAAAAGGCAGAAGGCTGTAACAGTTTGGGGAAACACATTTTAACTGGAATATCTCACATAAAAGTCATAAGCCAAAGTTTACATATAAAAGGAGAGGTAGAAGCAGAAATGACAAAGGTTGGAATCTGGAGAGCTGGTGACATGAAAAAACAAAGAGTAGAAACAGAGGATGAGCTTGTAGGAAAATAACATAATCTATTTTCCCCTTTTACTAGAATCTTGGAATCTCAGGATTGGAAGGGATGTTGTAGGGCCCTCCTGGCCAGTTAAAGACCTGGTGCAAGAATCAACTCTACAACTTAGGGTCTGTGTTTTAGGTTCTGAAACTTTTAATTTAAAATTAACCTTTTAAATATTAATTTTAGACATTCAAAATTATAATAAAAGAAATACTTGAGTCATTTACTGAATTTTATTAACATTAAAAACCATTATAATCACATTATGCAGTTAAAAATATTCTTTTTTTATATAAAATTTCTAATTCATTCATTCAGTCATCAAATATTTGTTAAGGGCCTACTATGTACCAGTCAGTCTTCCAAGTGTTTGGGTACTAATTGAACAAAACAGATTTTTCAAAAATTTCTTTCCCTTAAGGAAATATTTAAATTTAAATTTTTACAAATTTGCCATTTATTAAAAAGACTGTAGCTTTGCACTTGTCTTTCAAATATTCACAAGTAAAATTGCTCATGTGGGAACACTACTGCTCTACCTGTGCATGATAACCAATCAAACAGTGGCAAGGCTTAGTTCCATTCGTTCCACATTTTCTCCTGTCCACCACAGTGGATGTAATCTGATAATGCAATAACAAAAATCTCCACTGTTTCCATGATATCCCTTTCCATTTATAAACTGCTGACTCCCAAATCTATGCCTAAATCCTTGAGTTCTAGATCTATGAACTCTAGTCTTTAGCAGACATCTCCACTTAAATGTCCCCTAGGCATCTTGGATTTAACATGCCCCAAACTGAATTTAGCACCTTCTCTCCCAAATTTGTTCGTTCTCCTGGAGTCATCACCTCAGTTAACTGCATCTTTATTCACCATTTTCCCAACACTGAAACCCAAAATCAACCTGGCCTCTTCCTTCTCCCTCATCTCCTATATATCACCAGGTCCTGGAGTTTCTACCTCCTTAAACTCTCTTGGATCTGTCTACTTCTCTTCACTTGTCAAAGCCACAACCTCAGTTTAGATGACTTTCATGTCTCTCATGGATTACTGAAAGCACCTCTTACCTGGTCTTCCTGCTTCTCTTCTTGGCTTCCTTTCTCAATCCATCCTTAATCTGGCAGCCAGATGAGCCTTATAAAAAGCAAATCTGATTGTGTCATCGCCTATTGTTATAACCTTTCATTTGTTTCCCACTGCTTTTACAACTAATACTTTAATTTGACTTAGAAGGCTTCACATCTTCCTTCCAGCCTCATGGTCCTCTGCCTTCAAGCCATATTCACTACTTAAAGTTCTCTCAAAGTTCCGTGGGCTTCTCACTGGGGCCTTTGTAGATGCTGCTTCTTTGGCTTGGACTATATATACCCCACCCTTCATTACTGCATCCTTCGCATTTCCAGTTGGGCGTCTTCTGAGACTTATTCCCTAACCTACTAAAATTAGATGAAGTGTGTTTCCCATGTGTGTTAAATGACAACCTCTAATTACCGCCATCACATGGTTAATGGACTATTCTCCTCTCAGACTGAGAATTTCTTGGAGGCAGGGACTATATATATCTTGTTCACTGTTGTATCCCTAGCACCTAGCTAATATTTTTAGCATAGTAATCTTGCATAAGAATTTTATTGAATGAATTTATGCAATCTAGGCATCTAACTAAAGTTGTTTCATTTGGGGGCATTCATGTCATTTGGGGGGATTTTGCAGATCAATCCTAACAACTAAGAATACCCAAAACAAGTCTTTTTTTTTTTTTTTTTTTTTTTTTTTTTTTTTTTTTTTTTTAAGGAAACAGAAAGAATAGGTGGTTTTTAGGCACCTACAGGCAAAGGCTTAAATATTTAGATACCAGGTAATTTAGAGCCAAATATGTTTCCCTTTTGTGTTAAAGAACATATTGAGCACATGTTTTTAATATCCTGAAAACAAAATTCACTCTAATCAATCTGCAGAAACTATAATTAGATTGGTAAACATTTTAAATTAAATTCAAGAAAATACTTATCACTTGGGTGTCTTGGACCCTATTAATAGGACTTATGTACAATGTCTTCAGGCAGCTTTTTCAAAAGATATGTAAACCATTCAATAAAATGTTTTTCTATTGACCCTCAATAAATGCCAAGAGCACAAAATTACACTTTAATGGAAATCTTGGGTAACTTGAATAAAGAAAGGTGATTCAAATCTGCAATAGAACAGAATAGGATGACAATAAATAATGCTAACTCACCCTTTGAGGGAAAAAATTAGGTTAGCTGTCTATCACAATCAGAATAACATAACACATTCCAGATGTATAAAATGTTAAGCTATAACATAAATTAATTAAGCCTTGGAAAAATATAAGTGAATATATATTCTCCATGCTTTCTGGATTTGATTACACAAAATTATTTTTAAATTCTGGACAATAAAATGTGGGAAAGGAATGAGAAGTCAACATTTTGAGAAAAATATTTGCAACATACATAATGGACAAAAGAGTAATATCAGGATATCAATATATAAAAACTATAGGATATCCAATGAGACAACTTTGAAAAACCAGAAATGAAAATAAGACAAACCATATCAGAAATCTTGAATCCATTCTAAATAGGCTTTTATCACCCAATCAATACTGAAACAGGTAACTATTCATGGCTTTAACTTCTACCCTGGTCCAATAGGGCAAATAGAAGCCACTCTAGATATTTCAAACAGAGGGCACTTAATGCAGGGAAGTTGTTGCACCGTGATGGAAGCACTGAAAGGCCAGATGAGAGATGGTGAAGCAACCCAAACATTTAGTCCTAGCTAGAAATTATGACCACCCCTAGGGACAAGAGGGACACAGGGCAGAGAAAGAATCAGAGCCCGTAAGCTAGGGGAAGCTGGAGAAGCTGGTACCACAGCAAGGGTGGCCTGATAGGAGCTCGGACCACAGAACGAGAAAGGGCCATTCTCTCCCTCATGCTGCTTTTATTTCAAGTCCTCAGACATGCTATAGTCTCCCTGCTCTGAAATATTTTCTCTGCCTAGAACACTCTTCTCCCTTCTGACTAATATCTACCAAATCTTCAGGAGCCTACCCAAAGTTGATTTTTTCTGAGACACTCTCCTTTATTCTCTGGCATAAATAAAATCTCTCTCTATTACCCTGTATTATTCCTCTGTTAAAATACTCATCCAATATTACTGTAAATATAGTTGAATTGTCTGCCTTCCTGAACAGACCATAAGTGCAAAAAGTTCTTAGGGACTATGATTGGTTCCCTGCTGTATGCTTTGTGCATAAAGCAGTCTGACACACAGCATGAGGATCAATAAATAAAGATTGATGGATGAATTTCCAATAATAGAGATTTGGTTGACTAAATAATGGTACATCCTAAAATTTCCTTTGAAAACCCACCCCACTCATGGATCATTTAGGACTAATTCCATCACCTCCTAGTCCCCACCTTTGAAGGATTAGGTATATTTTAAAGGTAAGGTCAATCAATTCCATTCCCCAACCCCAATGATTGACTTATAAATGGTTAGATGACCTATATTGGTCAAATGGACTCAATTTCAGGAAGTTCTCCTAGAGTTGATACTTAAAAGGCATTCTTCTTTGGCTAGGATTGCTGAGCTGAACAACATAAGCCTGGCACTGCTGGAAACCATTTTGCCACCAAGAGGGTAGAGCCTGCCCCAAATAGGAAACAGAGCTTTGATGTAGAATGAGACAGGTGAGTGACTGAGTTTTGAGGGATGACATCCTTTGAGCCTGTGAATGAATTCATGCTTAAGCCAAATATGCACCTGAAATCTTTCAGCTACATGATTCAACAAATTCTCCTTTTCTTGATTAAGCCTTTTTGGTTTCTGTCAGCTGCAACTGAAGTGCCCTCACTAATTTCTTAATCCAAAACCACTAATATCTCCAAACCTCCTCTCATGTATCTTGATCTTATTCCTCCGCCTCTACTCAGACCCAGGCTCTGCTTCATCTTCCTTATGACCTAAGTACTATGATAAAGTATCTAATTTCTTCAATATTTATTGGCACAGTACAATATTAGACTCTGTTGATGCACAGGGACGAAGACATTACTGACTAATACAGTGGTCTAACGTGCAGGGCACAAGCAGCATCTGGAGAGCTAGCTAAAAATGCTATTCCATTTTCCCTACTTCAAGAGATTCTGATACAGCAGTTCTGGGGATGGGGCTCAAGAATCCACTTCTTTACAAAAATCACAAACGATCTTGCTTCAGGCTATATGTAGACCATACCTAACAAAACATCGGAAGGGAAAATAGATACTGAAGTACTGATTACAAAGAAAACATTAGTGTTTTATGGGAGCATATCACAGGAAGGCATCCCAAACAAACTTAATATGCCTACTCCAGCTTCCCTATCTCAGCGAAGGACATCGCCATCAACCTGGCTGCTTAAACTAAACATCTAAGTTATCCTTATGTCCTCCATTTCTTTTATTCTCTTATTCATTCATGCCCCATGGATTCTATTGCTAGATTTTTTTTCAAATATAAAACCTATTCATTTATTTCCATCCTCATTACCACCACCTTAATTCACCCTTACCCCATGCTAATTCATTCAGCCCACAACATCCAGAATGATCTGTTAAAAATGTAAATCACAGTATGTCATTCCCTTGCCTAAAATTCTTCAATGGGTTCCCCTTGCTCTTGGAATAACTTCCAAATCCTGCTTCTCTGACCTCTAAAGCCTGACCTGATCTGGATCCTCATGCCTAGTTCATCACATACAACTTTTCCCCTCACTCGCAATACTCAGCCACACTGGCCTATTTTTCAGTCTCAAACACATCAGTCCTTCCTACCTCTAGACCTTTCCACTTGCAGTTCTCTCCACAGGAATGTACCATTTCTGGCTCTTCATGTGGCAGTATCATTCTCATTTTTCAGATCTCTACTAGAAGTTTTTTGGCAGACGTTACGATTCCCCAACTGTATCTCCTCATCCTTAGCATTTCAGTGCACCCAGACCTGACTCCCAACGGCTAGCATCTGCGTTTTTTTCGCTGAGAAAACAGCCACTGGATCCCTCCCACTCTGCCACATGTGCAAGAGGCTGGAAATGACAGGGAATTAAGCTACCGCCTCTAGCCACCCTCAACCAATAACTAATAGGAGTTATTTTATAAATTCCCTAGCTCCCACTCCCCTCAGGTGGGATAACTGGGAGCCCCGTGTTCAATACCACTTCCAAGTTCCATAGGGGAATTGAGCTGCAGTTGGGAAACATGGTTGATACAGCACCCCTGACTGGCTTTTCCCTTCCTTGTCTCACTTAACAATTTCCCTTCGGTGATTCCTGGGATCACTGCCCAAATAATCTACTTATTCTCAAATTCTTATCTCAAAGTCTATTTTTGGAGGAAACCAAACTAAGACAGTCCTTTCTTGGCCATACTCTGCAAGGCTGCCCCAACTTACTCAAATTTATTACCTAGTTTGTTTCCTCCATACAGCTTACTACACTACCTAAAGACTGAGTTCTACCATGTAAATAATTTCGTTATTTTGGAATCAAAGCCAAAAAGCTAAAGACTTGAACTTTGGAGATTGCATTTAAATTTATTTTTTGGCAAAACTTTCATCTCTAACATAAATTATTATACTTACAGCAAAAGTGAGCTGTAATGCATTTGTTATTTTATTATTCCCTTTTCCTAGGACTTTATCTTCTTAATTATTATATCTCCCTTACCTAGTCCAATGCCTGGCAGATAATAGACAATAAATATTTCTTAAATGAATAAATAAATGATTGAACTAGGCTCACTACTACTTGTCTGCCATTCTATGATTGTGAAGTAATTATAATTTTATTAATTTTATAAAAGACAAGTTTTATGCTATTTCCAGCTATATAAGGTAATCTGAACACAGACATATTCTGAAATATTCTTATAGTATTAGAGAACAAGAGACAGAGAGGGGCTGCATTCCAAGTTTTCTAAATCCAAGGCTTGTGGGATTCCTACTACACTTCACTATTAACAGTTTTATAGAATATGGACTCAGTTTTTCTTTTCAGATACTGAGATGGATCTGCATCAAAACATGACTCCCCTTGTGTCAAATATTATGCAACAGTTAAATTCTTGTCAGGGGTACAGCTGTGGCTAAAAAACAAAGCATTTGTTATGAACAGCAAACTGGCCTGCATGAAAATTGAATCCTTGACCATAGCTTTGTTAACACATCCTCCATATGATCTATGGTGAGCTACAGCAAATGAGTGGGCTGCAACCAAAATCTGCAATCCCTAAATTTTTCTTTTCCCCTTTAATTTTGCTCAAAAAAAAAATGCTTTGTATTTCTATCCTGAAAATACCTTCACAGAATATTTTGCCCATCTTATGGCTGATAGGTTTATTTCCTTTCACAGTCAAATTCGTATATTTATCTCTAGTACTCACAACCCATTACAATCTAGCTAAAAATTTTCTCTTCATATTACAGAAATGACTCTCCTGAAAGTCACCATTGATCTCCAAATTATTATCTTGCCAAAACAAATTATTTGGCTACCCTTATATTCCTGATATTTTTCTTTTTTCTGTAATATTACCAAAGCATGGTAGGTACTAAATATGTACATGTAGACTAGCTACAATAATGCTTCTACCTCTGAGGCCGCCTTCTGTGTCCCCTTCACTCTGTCATCAATCTTATATAAGCATTTTCCAAGGTTCTGTCCTTGGTCTTCAAAGCTCAAAATGTGACCAAGGAATCATCCATAGATAGTTTGGCTATAACCTGTGCTATATGACGAGAAATCATAGGAGATTTGGATGAAATGGCTGATGAAGTAATGGAAAGCCTGAAATATTAGGCCAGTAAATGCCGTCTTGATTATACAAGAGGAGCCACTAATGGTTCTCCATGTATATAACACTAGTGAATACTATAGAGGCTTAAAAATAGATATAAACTGTGTTTCATACCCATGCATGCCTATGCCATCACAATCATGCGCTCTATCTAGTAGAAGAATATTTATTATATAGTCTTTTCATTTTGTAAATTCTTGTATTAAATCCTCACTACAAATGTGGAAAATAATGTGGAAAAATCTAATCATATAGGTGGGGGAAAATGAATATCTACTCTTTCCTTATGTAGATTTTATTTATAATTACATTAATTTCTGTGTAGTCACCACCATACTATTTGGTAGACATCAGCAATTATTTTTAAATCACCCAGTGTTTTGAATTCTGGATGAGATGATTATATCTGCTTAGTTATTCTTTACATTACTGAAAGTGGGATATTGAAATCTCTAAGTATTATTGTTAAGTTGTCTATGTCTCCCTTCAATTTTGTCAGTTTTTGTTTCCTGTATTTTGGGGCTCTGTTATTAGGTGCATATGTTTATAATTGTTACATCTTCCTGATGGACTTATACTCTTATCATGGCAGAATGCCTGTCTTTGCCTCTAGGAAAATTTTTGTCTTAAAGTCTATTTTGTCTGATATTACTATAGCCACTTCAGCTATTCCTTGGGTACTATTTGTATGTATGTCTTTTTCCATCCTTTTACTTTCACCTATTTGTATCTTTGAATATAAAGTGTGTTGCTTGTAGACAGCATATAGTTGGACAATGTTTTTGTTTTTGTAATCCATTTTGCTAATCTCTGCCTTTGATCAGTGTATTTAATCTGTTTACATTTAGTATAATTACTGATAAGGTGGGATTTATGTCTTCCATTTTAGCTATCTAGTAAGCCCAGTGTGTGAGATCCCTCAGGGACTCTTTCTATTGATTGCATTTTTCCTGTATATGTGGCATATTTTTTTGTTTCTTTGCATGCCTCTAAATTTTGTTATAAAACTGGATTTTTATAACAACTGTGATATCAGATTCCTCAAACCCCTAGGGTTTGTTGTTGTTGCAGGGTTTTGTTGTGGTTTTTCTTGTTGCTGCTGATTTGTTTAATTACTTTCCTAGACTAATTCTATAAATTCTGCATTCTCTGCAATCTCTGGCCAGTTGAGTTCTATGCTAACTTCTTTTAAGTTCTTGTTTTTATTTTTAAACTTGGCTCTCTAGTAGTTATACCTGGGTCAGAATGATTTAGTAGGCAGCTAATGACTGGTCAGAATATTTCCTCAAATGTCTTGCCTTTAAATCTCCCACCTTTTGCCAAGATTATCAATGTGAAAAGGCAAGCCTTCAAACTTCAGGCAGTTTAGAAGACAGCCTTAACTTTTATTTCTTACTTGAGTAGGGCCTCAAGGTCAGTCAGAGTAGAATGAGTTCTCCTTTCCCACGTCTTTCCTGGACATTTGCCTAGCCTCATGCTTGTGCAGCCTTTTACATCCTCAAGAATATATTGGAGATTTTCAAAGTTCCCTCCCTATTGTTGTCTAGTTCACCAGGATTTCCTTTTAAATTCCCAGCCAGGCTCTTGTTTGCCCAACTGAAATCACAGCCTCAGGCAGCTGAGACATTACCTGCAGTTTGCTATTGTTTCAGTAATGCCCTAAGGTAGGCTCCTCCTCCTACACACACACACACACACACACACACACACACACACACACACACACACCACCTCACACAGAGCTGAGTTTTGAGTCAAATCCTAACATAGAGATTTCTCACGGTGCCATAGGTTTGGGCAAAATATTGACTGTGTTCTGTTGGTGTTTATAACAAAGCTCCAAAAGCAGTCAGATCTCACTATCGTCTGCAAGGCTGCTTACTTTTGGCTACCACACCACTGAGTTGGGTAGGGAGAGGTGAAGGGAATAAATCCAAGTTAAAATGCCACAGACCCCACTGTTTGGTAAGCTTTAGTAGTTTCCCTTGGATAGATGACTTTCAGTTCATTGTATGTCTTTGGTTACTTGCCAGAGTTCTGAAATGTTTGGTTTTTGTTATTTTCCCCACAGTTTTATTGTTTTAGAGGGAGAGCAAGTTCACTGAGGTCTTCATTCCACCATTCCAGAAGTCCACTCTCTAGTTCACTTTTCTTTCTAGAAAACGTCCGTCTTCTTGTTCTATTCTTTGACCAACTATAACAGATATTCTCTCTGAGCTGTTATTTTCACCCAATGCACAGGCCTATCACATGCCACCCATTATCAGAGGTCACTGTAGAGGAGAGTATAGATGTGTCTAGAAAATTGTACCAGGCATGTGTGTTTATTTATATGTATATAAATATGTACCTATATATGTAGGTAGATAAGGAGGTAGATATGCTTTCCTTATTCAAAAATAATTTAAAAGAATGGTAGGCTGTTTTACCACAAGGACTCTGGGTGACAAAATTGGCTCAAGTAAATAGGCAGTTGACAGCAAATGTAGGCCAACATGTTAAATGATTCTTTGAGGACAAAGAACTCATGAGGATAATCATAAAAGCAATAATTTTTGTCTCCCATTGTCCCTTTAAAGGTGTTCAGTGATTGAATGAAAATTCAGTTAGCCCTGCCCTGCATGACTCCTCTAGAACTTTTAGGTAATAAAAAGTCTATCATCAGTTTGAGTTGCAAAAACACTCTCAATTCAATAACTTATTTAGCCTAAGCACCTATTTTGTTCAAAAGCAAGACTTACCCCTACCCTGTTTCCAAGCTCTGCCTCATTGAAGACAGGACATCTGCCTTTAAGAAAGGGAGTGCCGATAATTTTTCTCTTTCTCCGTCATTTTCATCCCTCACACACCAGCTGCTATTTCTGATCCCTTCCTCTGCAGCTGCAGGAAGGGATGAGAAAAGAAGTAAACGAGACGGGTTGGGGGGGGGGGTGTTGTTACTTGACAGAAGCCATCATAATCTGCCTTCTGGCCAACAGTTAAATATGAGTCTGTCTCCTGGGATGCTTCCATGATTGGTTTAGTTTATTTGTTTGTTTATTTGAGATACTCCCATTCCAATGCTGATAGTCAATCACTAGCTGTTCCCAGGACATTTTGCTAAAAACCCCAGCCTTGAAAGATGCTATCTGAGAGGCCACCTTGCTTTTGCATCATTCCAAAGGCCCCCATTTGCCTAACCTTGCAGACATTGCCCTTTGGGGTTCACACTACTCAACATTCCTTTCTTTTTATGGATTCATTGATTTACCTTTGTACTCTTTTAGCCATCCTGAACTATTAATTTGTTCTCAGTGAGAAAAATGTACCATCTTCCCCCTGCCTTCTACCACACCCTTTGTAAACACTTATTTCAGGGCTGTATAGGGCCTTTGGAAGAGTCAAGAACTGCAGACAACCTTAACTCCTACAGCAGAGAAACTGAGAGGCAGACAAATTAGACACCCTTCAGTCCAAAGGATAGAACAATTGAAGAGAGAAGGAGAGTCTGGGCTTGGTGGAATCGATCGGGGGAGAAGAGTACCCAGAACTAACCAACTCTCTGAGTAAGAGTTTGGGTTAGACTATGAAATGCTGGAAAGTTCATTTGACAGCTGATGGGGTGGATGGGGAGGAAACTGCAATCTATAGAGTGAAGACCGATTTTGCATAGGCTGGAAGTGTAGCCTTTATCCTGGGTGCCATGGGCCCAGCCAAAAGTCAGCAGTTTGTTACTATGAGAGACAGAGAGAGGTGGGGGTGGGGTGAGGGGGCAGGGAGAAGAACTATTACAGATAATAATCTTAACCTTGTGTTACTGTCTTACATTGTTATTTTAGCTATTCAGGTATCATTCCTTGACCTGTAAATTGGATCATTATGTTCTCAGAGTCAGGAATGATGTCCATGCTCTTTATAATCTTGCATCATCTTTACTCTCATAAACATTCGAATATATATCAAAAACCAGCTGTAATGATAACTTATAGTAGCTAACACTTATTGAGTACTTACTGGGTATTGCCCAAGCATATAATTATTGTCTTTGCATACAATTATGAATATATATATATATATATATCACTTTATGGGGTAGGTAAAGCAAACCCATGGAGTAGATATTCTATCCATTTTATATATGAGGAAGATGAGTTCCAGAGATGTTAAGCAACTTATTCAATGGCACATAACTAGCATGGCAGAACCATGGTTTAGCTCAAATAGTCCAGCTCTAGACTGTAAATACCTATAACCGTTCATATTTTGTCTGTCTGGTGTCCTAATTCTGACACTTATTTTTAATGTGCTCTTGAACAAATCATCTCACCTTTCTCACCCTTGATTTTTCCCTCAATAAAAGGAGAGAGGTTGGATTCACCTACTGTGTGAGTCTACCTTTCAATGAAGACACCTCTGATACTATGCTCTCCGTGACGCTAAGTCCCTTCAAACTGTCACACACTAATTGGCTTGAACAATGATAGTAAAATCAATCCTCCAAAGTACATAAAGTGTCTCTAGATCCATTATCTCACTTCATCTTTGCAGCATTTTTAGGCAATTCCTGAAATAGAGCCTCAGAAACAGATGCAAACAAAGCAAAACAAAACTCTGTACTCTGACTCTTAAAAACTTGAACATTTTAGTGTTTCCTTGACCCTGAGATACCAGAAATAATCACATGAACTTATCTGACCTAGCAAACCTAACAGTGGGACCATAATAAACAGAAAAAAAAATGTATGATTCAATTGTCTGCTAACTCTTATAAAAGAAAATTCCTCCTTATCAGTTTCTGCTGGACAAAATTTTCTCATGGTCTTTCCCTTATTCTTCATCCTGCTCTCTCCTCCCTAGTTTTCCACGTCTCTCCTTTCTTGATAAGTAAGCATATTTGTATTAGGCTTAAAAACACAAATCCCATTGCACCAGTCTAAACTTGACACTAAAACCCTTGTTTGTGTGCTGTCAAAAGAGGACCAGTGGAGGGCTTGTCATTAAATAACAGAAGTCCAGTATGTGCAGGATTGATTTTCATGTAAGGTATCCAGAATACAGGTGACATAAAAATTTCTCAGGGGTACCAGTGCAGGCTTTTTTTTCTTGAAAACATAATTTAATCTCACCAAATTTTTACTTGACAGTAGGTTATAAATCAAATGTGGGGAAACTGGGAAGCAGCCTGGATCTACTATCATCTTCAAAGTTGGCATTTAGCCTAGAAATGAAATGCAGCACGTAGTCAGTTCTATCGTTCACCATCATTTGCAGACCAATAAATGGGTCTGTATCTTGCATCCATCTCAGCAGTTTCTGGCATGGGTACCTATAACAAGGTGATATGCAACAAGACAAACAACAGCTGGTGGAGGTTTAGAGATAGCAAGAACAATACACAACAAGCACAATAACAAGTAACATGGGTCCACATGGGCCAGAGAGTTTTACTCAGCTGCAGAGATCCAGACCATATCTTGACCAGCTATGCCTGTGTACTATTAGCACTGAAGAGCAGGGGCAAAACAACACACAATCTATTGTGAGCAAATAGTATTTGGTTTTTTTAAATGATAAGAAAGAGAAGTTTGATTTAAAGTCAAACTCAGTGAGTAACTCATTACTAACAGAGGGCATGGATGGTATGGCTAATCCAAATATCAGTTTAATTTGGTTTTGGATTATATCCCTTTGAAAATGGATAAAGCAAATTGACCTAATATGTACATGGTCACACAGCTAGTCAGTGATGGCCCGGGTACAAACCCAGGTCTTCGAATGCCTATTGATATTTTTGTCATTTTCAATCAGGTCATTTTCCAACTCGTCAGCAAATTCCAGCATCTGACAGAACGAGAAATAAAATAGATATGGTTTAAAAGAGAGGTGGAAGATATAGACCTAGAGTTCCTAGAAAAGTTAGATCTTGAAAACAATACTGGAGTAGAACAAGAAGATTGGCTAGAATGCTCCATGCAGAAGGACAAAGCACATCTACTAATTAAGTATTTATTTAGCTATTATAACCTATTTAACTTTAGTCACATACTGACATGATTGCAGAATTTGGCAAATCAGTTTATTAATTTCTTAAAATTCTGTAAGTCAGTGTGCCTTATAAATGCCATTCTTTTTTATCATCTCCAAAGCAACTTAGTCCTGAAGGTGAAATTCCATTCCATCACATTACACCAGACCTTCAACCTGTTCAGCTGTGCCTCTTGAAACAAACTCCTCTGGCTGAGTTGAAGTGGCTATTTTGTCTCTAGCACTTCATGAAAGACTTCAAGTTCAGCAGAAATCCTTATCACTATTCTACCCTTTTAGAGATTTCTACACTCATAAAAATAATAAAGGCCAGAATAATTGGATCATATCTAATAGTAATGCATGCTTTAGAAACCCAGCATAGTGAAACTTCAAAAAGAAAAGTTGCTCATATTCATACTGTAATGATTATAAAACACCCCCCTACCACCACCACCAGCTTTAGGAGCCTTTCCTCACTTATCTATTGGTTGCACAATCTTTGATAAGTGCTGCTTTTAAAAGAAAAAAGAAAAACTGACTGCTTCCTAAAGTCTGGTAGCTTATAAACATCAACAAATTATATACCTAGTATTATTATTATATCTCACAAAAGAATTAAATTCAATATTGGATTTATTAACTCAGTAGTTCAAAAACATTACTAAGGACTCAGGTGCCTCCCATCTTTCAACATTACCACTTCAATGTGTTTTCTTTCATCCTTAGGCTTGCTTCGCCTCATGACAAGATGCTTGCAGCACTGCAATATATCGCAAGTCACAAAAACATTGAATAATAGAGGTAAAGAGAAATAGTTCCTTTGGTGGGAATATTTATCAATGAGAAAAAGCTTTCCAAGAATTCAACAGACCTTGCCTCATATCCCATTAGGAAAATTTCATTAAATGTCAATGCTTAAACCATTCACTGTCAATGGCAATGAAACCATTTATCATTGGGTAAAACTAATCAAGATCCATCCTCACCTTGCTGAAATATAGCTAACCATGCAATCCTGCCTACAAGGGGCAACCCACAGTGTCAGTTCATTTGATGAAGGTAGGATAAAAATTCCAAACATAGCTAGACAAGAAGGAAATCCAAGAGGTTTGAAACCACAAAAAAATTGAATTTGATTGACATATGGGCTCGGAGCTAGAGTGGCAAAGCATGGAACAATTAAAACCAACAGCTGCAGCAGGTTTTCGTATTTTATAAGGAACATAGACATGGCATAGCCCAAGAGCAGATACTATTGACAATTTCTTGGCATGGAAATGTCTCAATGTGACTGTTTAAAATAAATTAGCAACCCGAATAGCAATCATTCACCATCTTAAAAATCACTTTCTTAAAAAAAGAAAGATTCAAACTACATTTGTCATATGCCACCACTTCTAAAAACATTAAACCACAGTAGTGCCAAAATTTCATCATTATGAGATGATCTCATTTTGAAAACGGTTTATTGAGTAAAATCAATGTACACTTAAGTGAACACCAACTGTCACAGGGGCTCTGAACCATGGACAGGACATTTAACTTAGATTGAAAAAGAAAGAAAGAAAAATAATAAGAAAGAAAATTAAAACCAGTAAAAAAAACATTAAGACCACTGGGAAGACATTTGTGAACATATAAAAAATAGGCTTATAGGCATAGGTACTATGAGCATCTAGTGTAGGCTTTGGAAAATGAATATTTGTTAAACAGAGGGTGCTCATGATAGTTGAAAGAAATTTAGTTTTGAAGTCAGACAGACATAAGCTTAATTCCTGGATTTACTGTTCACTAATTGACTCAGGCTGCTATGACAAATACCATATAATGTATTGGCTTAAAGAATGGGAATTAATTGGCTCAGTTTCAAAGGCTAGAAAGTTTGCTTCCTTCTGGGATTGGTGGCATACTAGGACAGGCTGGCAACCCTTGGGTTCTTTGGCTTTCCTGTCACATGGCAATGTTCTCTCTTTTCTCTTCTGGGTTCCACTGACTACCATTTTCCAGTTCCTCCCTGTGCCTTTTCCTTATATGGTCTCCAATAATAAAATTAAGACTCATCGTCAATCAGTTGGCCACATCTTAACCAAAAATAACATCTCCAAAAGTTCTTATTTGCAATAGGTTTGCAACCAGAGGAGTAGAATTAAGAATATGTTTTTCCTGGGATACATAATTTAATTCACCACATTAAACTTTAGCAAGTTACTTGATTTTTGTGAGATCAGTGTACTCGTGTAGCATGAGGATAATAATGTGGGATTTGTGAAAGATGGGAAACAACGTAAAACAGTGCCTAGCACAGTGCTGAACATAGTAGGCAATAGTGATAGCAGTAATGGAAATGGAAGTGGTGCTGGTAAGAGCAGTGGCTGTGGCAGTGGCTCTGGTAGGGGTGTGGTGGTGGGAGTGAAAGTCCCAATGCCATGTTACCAATAGCACAGAAAGTTTGTTTATGTATTGTTAAAGATACAGAGATAATATATTGTTCATTGAAGAATAATCTCTATGCATGAATGAGAATTATTTTTTTGATAAAATGGTCCCATTGAGAAATACTATGGAATAGTGAAGGAAGAGTGGAATACCTGCACAATCACTCAGATGATTCCATCAAAGAATTCATACCCCACCTCACATGCAGTTTCAAACAACTGCTGTGGAGAGAGGTCACTGAATGGGTTACTGAGGTGTAAATTAAAGTTTTAGAAGTGCACAGTTGGCGATGTGAGAGATGATTTATAGATATAATTGAAGGACAGTAATTCTTACTAATATGTGAAGCCAGGGAACTGAGAGAAGAGAAAAAACTAAGAAACATTTGTTCTTCCTTTTCAAGTAATTTTTTCTCAAGACTAAAAATGATAGTCTCTGCTAGAATCATTATTACTTTCCACAACCCTTATTAAATTCTCTGCCTCCCAGCTCCTGCCTTCCCCCACTTCAGTAATTCATTAACTAGCACAGTTATTATAAACCAAGTTTATGAAATTAGAGCTGTTTTTGGAAAGCTGTGTAGCAAATAACTGTTATCTAGAAGAGTGAGAGGGAATAATATTACCATTTAAAAGGACAAAGCTATAGAAATAAAATTCAAAAATAATGATAGTGCTCTGCAAGAAATATTGTGCTTTATGTTACAAAATTATTATGCCAATCTCTTCAACTTTATATTCTACTATTGGAAACTTGAAGTCTTTATACTAGTCAAGCTCATTTTCACCTGACCAGTTCAACCATATTCCAGAGTTCACCATCTTGTTGATACTTATTCAATTTATGAAATCCTTTTTTTCCTAAACCTTTCTTTTGAGTACCATAACCTTGATGAAGGCTTTCCTGACCACCTTAAGCAATGCTAAACTCTCCTCAGTTCATTTAGTAGCTAGTATATGTTCTGATCATTAGGCTTTTAATGTATATATTTCCTGCCCCCATTATATTATCTTCCAATTAAACATGCTCCATATTCTCAAGTAAGTCCCTGAAGACTGGGTCTATGTTGTCCATCCCTGGTGTCAAGCAGAGTGTGCCTTTCCAAATGGTGTGATGGAAATGACATTGAACCACATAATAAATCTTGATTTAAACTTTTTTTTGTAAGTCAAAGGACAGAATGAAGAAAATGGAAATATATGTTCCAAGGGTCTTAAATGACACAGGAAATGGTAGATTATGCTAAATTAAATATTCATATTGTAAACTCTAGAAAAATCACCAAAAGTAAAACTAAGAGGTAGCATTAAAAAACTAATGGTGGAATAAAATGCAATCATATGAAATAAATAATCCAAAATAAGAATGAAAAAGGCAAACCTAACAAAGAAGAGATGGATCAACTAGACAACAAGTAGTAATATGTTAGATACACACCAATCCATATCAACAATCACTTTACTATAAATGTTCTAAATACTCCAATTAAAAGGAGTGATTATGATGTTATTAAGAATAATGTCATCAACATGGTGATGTAAGACATCCCCAGGAAAACTCTGCCCTATAATTGACTAATAAAAGGACAAATCTCACTTGCTTGGAACTCTGGAGGACAATAGAGACTAGAGAATGACTGCACAAATGCTGAAGAAAAGAACAAGAAAAATAATCTCCAAGATCATGTAGGAGATTACCATCCCAGGCCCCTCTCCCTCACTGGATCCCATGCAGCTTGGGATTCTCACAGGGTTAGCATGGCCTGGTTCCCTCCTGCCATGAATGCAGACTTTACAACCATTCACAGCAGTGAATTAGAATGCCAAGAATATCCAGGCACAGGGACGCAAGTCCACAGAGACCCAGGGCAGAACGCAAGCAGCTAAGGCAAGAGGTGTACACATTCAGTTCAGCCTCTGTTTGCTGGAAGAGTTAAACATAAAATGAAGCTTTCTAGATTGACCCATGTGGGTCCCCAGGGCAGGATACTCTAATGGGAAAAAAAAGCTGGAGGCAGAAAAGCCTAATGGAAAAACAAAAGGGGAAGAAGGGATCTGAACTGCTGGAAGACAGAACAGGTCCCAGAACTGAAAAGTGTAAGGAAAAGGGGCTATGTGTGAGGGAGACAATTTAAACAAACTATAAGCACTGGGGAGAAAATGCAGCACAAAAGCAAACAGAACAGATCAAGATTCCCAGAGAAGAAACAGAGGAAAGGAAGCTTTCTCCTAGAGGTGAAACAATTGTACAAAAGTGCAATCTTAAGAAATGTAAAACATATCAAGGGCAAGAATCACATAAAGAAGAGCTGAGAAAATCTGAACAGTTAAATACAGCCTACTCTACAGCTTCAGGGTAAATTGAACCAAGCATCAAAGAAGAGACTTAACACAAAGCCAATCAACAATAAACCCCAGACAAAAATGGGAAACTGACCTTTGGACTGAACACATCAAAATAAACAGGTGCCCAGGCATCAGCAGAAAATCACAAGCCATACTAAGAAACAGAAATATATGGCTCAGTCATCTGCAGAGGAGATACAGAATTTAATAAAACTAATTAGAATAAAGTCCAAACATATTTCTACAATCGATTCAAGGAGATGAAGGAAAATATGCATAAAGAGGCAAAGGATATTAATAAGACAATGTGTGAACATAAAGAAGAATTTGAAAGTTTAAAAAGAAACATAAATTATGGGGATGAAAGGCAAAATAAAGGAGATTAAAAATAATCTAGAGGCATTCAATAGCAGATTTTAACAGGCAGAAGAAAGAATCAGTGACCTAGAGGACAGAACAATTCAAATCTTACAGTCAGAAGAACAGATAAAGAAAATAAAAGAAAAAATGAGCAGCATCTCAGGGATTTGAGTGACAGCATGAAACATGCAAACATACACATAGTGGGTGTCCCAGAAAGGGAAGAGAAGGGAAAAGGGGCGGAAACAATATATGAGGAAATAATTGCCAAAAGCTTCCAACTCTTATGAAAGACATAAATATACATGTTCAAGAACTTCATCATACTCCAAACAGGATAAATATTAAAAGAACTACTGCAAGACATGTACTAATCAGAATGTCAAATGCCAAAGATAAGGAGACAATTTTGAAAGCAGCAAGAGAAAAGTGATTCATCACATACAATGGATCCTCAATAAGAATAAGTGCTGATTTCTCTTCAGAAGCCATGTAGATGAGAAGGCACTAGTATGATCTCTTTAAAGTACAGAAAGAGAAAAACTGCCAGCCCCAAATTCTTTATCTGGCAAAACAATCCTTCAAAAATGAGGAAAAGTTTAAAATATTCACAGATAGAAACAAACAGAGGGTCCTTCAACAAATGATCTGCCCTACGAGAATTACTAAAGGGAGTTCTGCCGGTTGAAAAGAAAAGACAAGAGAGAATGGCTTGAAGTACTGTGATGAAATGAAAATCTTTAGTAAAGGTAACTAAAAGGGTAAATGCAAAACCCAGTAGTACTATATCCTCAATATACAACTCTACTCTTTAATTCCTATATGAGTCAGAAAACAATTGAACAAGAAAAAGCATATTTCCCAATAATAGACCTACAAAATATAAAGAGGTAATGTGGTACAAAAACAACATAAAGAGGGGAAACACAGGGACATGAAACCAGAGAACATGTATGTTAGTGAACTAAGTTGCTATCTTTCAAATTACGAGGTCATAGATATAGACTGTGTAATACAAAACCCCAGTGTAACCACAAAGAAAGTATGTTAAAAATATACAGAAACAGAAATGAGAAAGGGATCACTCAGATACATCATGAAAGATCAAGGAGGTTGCAATAAAGGAAAAGAGAGACCAAAAAAAAAGATATCACATATAAAAACCAAAGAACAAAATGGCTAATCTAAGTACTGCCTTTACAGTAGTAATAACACTGAATGTTAATGGATTAAATCCCCAAATCAAAAGACACAGATTAGCAGAATGGATAAAAAAGCATGATCCAACTATATGTTGTTTACAAGAGACCCACCTTAGACCCAAAGACAAAAGAGGTTCAAAGTGAAAGAATGGAAAAAGATATTCCATACAAATAGTAACCAAAAAGAGATGGAGTAGCTATACTAATATCAGACAAAATGGACATTAAGTCAAAAGCTGTTATAAGAGATAAAGAAGGACACTATATATTAAATTTATAAATTAAAAAGGGTGAGTCCACTAAGAAGAAATAACAATCATAAATATTTATGCACCTAACCAGAGCCCTAAAATACATGAAGCAAACACTGACAAAACTGAAAGGAGAAATAAACACCTCTACAATATTAGTTGAAGGCTTCAATATATCATTCTCATCAATAGATAGAACATCTAGACAGAATATCAATAAGGAGACTGAGAACTTGAATAATATGATAAATGAACTAGACCTAACAGAAATATATAGAAAAATCCCCAAAACAGCTGGATATACTTTCTTCTCAAGTGTAAGTGGATTGTTTTCCAGTATAGAGCACATGTAGGGTCACAAAACAAGTCTCATTACATTTAAAAGAGTGAAATTATACAGAGCATCTTCTCTGACCATAATGGAATGAAGCTGGGAATCAATAACAGTCAGAGAACTGGAAAATTCACAAATATATGGAAGTTAAATAACACACTCTTAAATAATCCTTAGGTAAAAGAAGAAATTACAAGGGAAATCAGTAAATATCTGAGATGAATGAAAATGAGAACACAACATATCAAAATTTATGGTATGCTGCAAAAGCAGTACTGACAGGAAAATTTACAGCCTTAGACACTTACATTAAATAAAAAGAAAGAGCTAAAATTAAAGACCTAACAGAACACATGTCGGGGGTGGGCACTGGAAAAAGAAAAGCAAACTAAATCCAAAGCAAGCAGAATAAAATAAATAACAAAGATTAGAGCAGAAATAAATGAAATAGAGAATAAAAAAAAAAAACAGAAAGCATTAACAAAAGCAAAAGCTGGGTCTGTGAAAAGAGCAATAAAATTGGCAAACACTTAGCTAGACTGACAAAGAAAAAAGAGAGACGACACAAATAACTAAAATCAGAAATGAGAGGAGATAGATTACTACTGATCCCATGGTAATAAAGAAGACAAAATGAAGAACTCTTTGCCAACAAATAAGACAAAAGTAGTGGTTTAGAACTGCATGTAAGCTAATCCTTTCCTGTGGGTATGAACCTATTGTATGTAGGACCTTTTGATTAGGTTACTTCAGTTAAGGTGTGGCCCAGGTCTTAATCCTCTTACTGCAGTCCTTTATAAACAGGATGAATATGGAGAGAGAGAGAGAGAGAGAGAGAGAGAGAGAGAGAGAGAGAGAGAGCAAGAGAGCCATGGAAGCAAGAAGCTGAAAGCAGTGAAACCCAGAAGAGGAGGGAGTGACTAGCAGTCGCCACAATGTTTTGTTTTTCAGAAAGAGCTCTACCTCCCCAGTGTTCACAGAAGTTGGAGCCTATTCTCTGGAGATGGCAGAGTCTGGCCACCATCCCAGTTTTCTAAGAGGGTAGAGCCATTCCCCAGGGATTGCAGAGAGTTGGGCAGTCACCCCAGTGTTCTCAAAAGGTAAAGACTTTACTCCAGTGTTCAGGGAGAACATGGCCACCATGCAAGCACTTGGAAAGGGTGGGGCTGCTGCTCCATCAGGACTGGGGGACAAAATATAATTCCATAGATGACTCTGAGAACTTGAAATGTAATGAAATATGCCTAGCAGGGTTTTAGAATTGTTTGGCACCCGTTACCCCTATTTTCCTTCCAATTTCTCCCTATAAGAATGGAATGTTTATCCTATGCCTGTCCCTCCTTTGTATATTGGAAATAGATAATTTGTTCTCTAGTTTTCACAAGTCCACAAATGGAGGAGAATTGAGTCCCAGGACAGACCATACCTATAACTGATTTTGATGAGACTTAGTACTAAGCATTGTTTCTGAAATGACTTAGGGTTTTGGGGATATATGATGGAATGAATATATTTTCATGTAGAAAGAACATGTCTTTTTGAAACCCAGAGGGTGGAGTATGATGGTTTGAAGCTGTATGTACCCCTGAAAAACATGCTATTAAATCTAATCCATTCTTGTGGATTTAAACCCATTGTAAGTAGACCTTTTGATGAGATGACTTTAGTTAAGGTGTAATCCACCTCATTCAAGATGGGTCTTGGTTCTAGTTTGCTAATGCTGCCAGAATGCAAAACACCAGAGACGGATTGGCTTTTATAAAAGGGGAGTTATTTGGTTACACAGTTACAGTCTTAAGGCCATAAACTGTCCAAGGTAACACGTCAGCAATCGGGTACCTTCGCTAGAGAATGGTCAATGGCATCTGAAAAACCTCTGTTAGCTGGGAAGGCACGTAGCTGGCATCTGCTCCAAAGTTCTGGTTTCAAAATGGCTTTCTCCCAGGATGTTCCTCTCTAGGCTGCAGTTCCTCAAAAATGTCACTCTCAGTTGCACTTGGGGTATCTGTCCTCTCTTAGCTTCTCTGGAGCAAGAGTCTGCTTTCAACAGCCATCTTCAAACTGTCTCTGAAGCTCCTCTCTCAGCTCCTGGGTATTCTTCAAAGTGTCCCTCTTGGCTGTAGCTCCTCTTCAAAATGTCACTCTCAGCTGTACTGAGTTCCTTCTGTTTGTCAGCTCATTTATATGGCTCCACTGATCAACTTAGACCCACCCCGAATGAGCAGAGCAACACCTCCATGGAAATTATCCAATCAGAGTCATCACCCACAGTTGGGTGGGGCACATCTCCATGGAAACACTCAAAGAATTCCAATCTAATCAGCACTAAAATGTCTGCCCCACAAGATTGCATCAAAGAATATGGCTTTTTCTGGGGGACATAATACATTCAAACCGGCACAGTCTTAATCCAATTACTGGGGTCCTTTAATGACATAAAAGAGAGAGAAAGCCACAGCAGCAAAGAAGCTGAAATCAACGAAACCTAGAAGAAAAGGATGAATATGGAACCAGCAGACACTGCCATGTGCCTTGCCAAGTGATAGAGGAGCCAAGGATAGCTGGCAGCCAGTTTTTGGGGTCAAAGCATCAACTTGATGATGACTTGATTTGGACATTTTCCTGTACTCTAAATGTAAGCAAATAAATTCCCATTGCCTAAGCTGAACCATTTCATGGTATTGCTTTAAGCAGTCTAGGAAAATAAATCAACATACAATGGAATATTCAACCATAAAAAGGAATGAAGTTCTGGCTCATGCAACAACATGGATGGACCTTGAGGACATTATGTTGAATGAAATGAGCCAGACACCAAAAGACAAATATTGTTTGATCCCACTGATGTGTAATAATTAGAATAAGCAAACTTGTAGAATTAGAATCTAGAATATAGGTTGGCAGGGGCTGGATTGGGGTAGGAAATGGGGAGTTAATTATTAGTTTGTACAGAATTTCTATTTAGGTTGATTTTAAAGCTTTGGAAATGGATGGTGGTGATGGTAGCACAACATTGTGAGTGTAATTAACAGCACTGAATTCTGTATGTGAATGTGGATAAAAGAGGAAATTTTAGGTCATATATACATTGCTGGAATAAAAATTAAAAGATAAAACATAGGACTATACAGTGCAGTGAACCCTATTGTAAACAATGAACTACAGTTAATAGCAGATGTATTAAAATATTCTTTCATAAATTATAAGAAATGTACCACACTAATGCAACATGTTAATAATAGGGTGGTATATAAGAAAAATACTCCCTACTGTAAACTATGGACTAGTTAATACAACAATTATAATATTCTTCCATCAATTGTAGCAAAGGTAGCAAAGTAATGCAAAGTGTTATTAATAGAGGGGATATACGGGAACACTGTATTTTTTACATGTTTTTGCTGTAAACTTACGACTTCTCTAATTAAAAAAAATTTTTAAGACTGATTTTCAGACAGGATCAAAAAGCAAGACCCAACTATATGTTGTGTACAAGAAGCTCACTTTAAATATAAAAGCATAGGTAGATTAAAAGTAAAAGAAGAAAATAAGTATGCAAATGTAATTTTTAAAAAGCTAAAGTTGCTATATTAATGTAGAAAAGTAACCTTTGAACTATTACTATGGACAGAGAAGGACATTTGATAATAAAAAACCAATTCATTTAAAAATACATAAGAATCCTAAACATGTATAAACCTAATAACAGAAACTTAAATTACATTGAGTACTGAATGGAGAAATAGACAAAACCACAAGTTACAGTGGAAATTTCAATATCCTTCTCTCAGGAATTGACAGAACCTAGATCAGCAAGGAAATAAAAGGCCTGAACATCCCTAACAATCATCTGGTTGCCATTGACATCTTTTAAATTTTCTAAACTTTCTTTTCAAGTCTGCATGGAACATTCACCAAGATGTGCCAAACCATAAAAAGAGTATAAAGAAATGAAAGAAGACTCAATTACTTGGAAATTAAGGACACTTGTAAATAACCCATGGGTCAAAGAAGAAATCACAAAGGATGTGAAAACACAACTTAACTCTATTTAAGGAATGCAACTAAAGTTTTAATGATTATGTTAACAAGAAGAAAGTTCTAAAATTGGTGATCTAAGTTTCTATGTCAAGAAGCTAGAAGAAGGAAGGAATTTTTTTAAAAGAAAAGTAAAAGTAAATAAATAGAAGAAAGGGTATAAAAATTATAAGAGCAGAAATCAAATAGAAAACATACAAACAATAGAGAATATCAAAGAAATCAAAAGATTATTTTTTAAAAAAATCAATAAAAGTGACAAACTTTCAGCTAGATTGAGCAAGAAAAAAAAGCACAAATTATCAATATAGGAAATGAAAGGAGCATCATCACTATAGGTCCTGCTGACATTAAAAGGTTAAAAAGGTAATATTATGAAGAACTTCATGCCAATTATTTCGACAATAATAGACAAATGGACAAACTCCTTAAAGAAAAACTACCAAATCTCACTCAAGAAGTAGAAAATATTATATTCTATATTTATTAAAGAAACTTAAATTGTAATTAAAAATAATCCTAAAAATAAATACTAGATCCAGATGGTTTCTCTAATGAATGTGCTCAAATACTTAGGTAATGACCCCAGTCCTACACAAACTCATCCAGAAGCTAGAGGAAAACGCAACACTTTGCAACTTATTTTATGAAGTCTCAATCACCCTAATATGCAAACTAGACATAAATATCACAAAGAGGAAACCTACAGAATAATGTCTCTTATGAATATAAAAACAAAAATCTTTAACAAAATATTAGCATATCAAATCCAGCTATACGTAAAAAGAACAATACACTATGACCAACTGGGTTTACCCAGGAATTCAAGGTGAGATTAACATTTGAAAATAAATAAATTTAATTTATAATATTAAAAGAAAATAAGAGAAAACAATATAGACATCTCAAAAGATGCGGAGAAAGCATTTGACAAAATTGAACACCCATTAATGACCAAAAAAAAAGTTCAAGCAAACTCAAAATAGAAGGGAACTTTTACAACCTGAAAAAAAGCTATCTATTAAATGACTGTATCTAACAAAACACTTAAGGTGAGACATAATGCTTTCTCCCTAAGTTCACGAGCAAGGCAAGGATGACAATTCTTACCAGTTTATTCAACACTGGCATTGGAGGTTTTAATCAGTGCAACAACAAAAGAAAAAGAAACAAATGACACAAAAATTGGTAAGAAAGAAGTAATCCATTGACATGAATGTATATGTAGAAAATTTTAAGGAATCTGAAAACATGCTGCTAAAACTAATAAGAGTGTAGAAAACTGTAGGGTTCAAGGTCAACATATAAAAGCAATTGTATTTCTACATACTAGCAACAAACTACTGAAAATTAAATTTTCTTAAAAATGTATGATTTATAATAGCATCCAAAAATATAAGTTACTTACAGATACACTGAACAAAATACATACAAGACCATTACACTGAAAACTACAAAACATTAAGGAGAAATTACAAAGCATCTAAATAAATGGAGAGATGTATTATGTTCTTGGGTTGGAAGATTCAATACTGCTAAAATGTCAAGTCTCACAAAATGATCTCTAGATTTAATATTTCCTAAGCAAAATATCAGCAGGTTTTCTTTGTCAAAATTGACAGCTGATTCTAAATTTTATATGGAAATTGCCAATTTTTGAGGGAAGGATTAGCCTTACACTGGAGGAGAAATATGTCTTCCCCTAAAACAAAAAGTGGAGGTTAGAAAAGATATAGAGAAAATACACTTAGGCACATGAAAAAATAAACAGAAATCCCACTTAATGACTATAGCTCTCTGTTAAATAGGCAGTGAGGTGATGAGTTGAATGAGTGGCCCAACAGTTGCCTGTAAAGCTTAAAGATGGTGTTAATATTTTGGAATGTGCCCTGAGTGTAATAAATTATGAGCAGACTAGGGACAAAAAAGGGGTTTGGAGAGGAGGGTTGAGAGCTGAGGTTAGATTAGAAAGTGTGTATTTGTAGAGGCACCAGCACCATTTTCATACTCATCTTCAATCATTCTCAAAGGCTGGGATATTGGATGGTTTAGATGACGGCAAAATTGGGGGAGGACTGCCTGCTCCAAGGCCCCAAGGGACATGCTAGGGTCATCAAGAAGTCGGCAGATGATGACAGCAAAGACAAAAGTAAACAAGGTATAGCTGAATAAGATGGGCTGTGCCTCCAAAGAATTTTCTTTTCATAAGTGTGTCATAGACAGGAAAATGCTAACTCCTGTATGTGGATCGTTCTATCTATCTATCTATCATCTATCTTTATCTCTCTCATACAACACCGCATGCACACACAGACATACACCCATACATGTATATACTCACTTGAGACAAAGAGTAGTTAGAGCTAAGGAACCTTACTTTGGGATGGAATCAGTCATTCTTACAAATGGCAGTAGAAATAAATGAGATCTTGGAGTCTGTTCCAGTTTGCTAATTCTGCCGTGTCACAAAACACCAGAAATGGATTGGCTTTTATAAAGGGGTTTATTTGGTTACAAAGTTACAGTCTTAAGGCCATAAAGTGTCTTAGGTAAGGCATCAACAATAGGGTGCCTTCACTGAATGATGGCTGAAGGCGTCCGGAAAACCTGTTAAGTGGAAGACATGTGGCTGGTGTCTGCTCTGGAGTTCTGGTTTCAAAATGGCTTTCTCCCAGGACGTTTCTCTCTAGGCATCTGGGGGTGTTCTCTTAGTTTCTCCCGGGCAAACTCTGGACTAGCAGAAGTCTAATTTCAATGGCCATCTTCAAAATGTCTGTCTCAGCTTCAGCAGCAAGTTCCTTCTGTCTGAGCTTTTATAGGGCTCCAGTTAACTACTCAAGGCCCACGCTGAATGGGTGGGGCCACACCTCCATGGAAATTATCTAATCAGAGTTATCACCTACAGTTGGTGGGTCACATCTCCATGGAAACAACCTAATCCAAAGGTTCCAAACTAATCAACACTAATACGTCTGCCCTCAAAGATTTCATCAAAGAACATGACTTTTTCTGGGGGACATAACATATACAAACCAGCACAGGGTCCATGTAATTTAGCCCTCCATGTTTACAGACAAGAAAATTACATTTGAGAAAATTTCCTATGGGAGGAAACTGATTTCAGAATCATTTGGATCTATTCAAAACCATAACTTATACTTGGGTTTTAATACATGAGCAAATAAAATTCCAGCTTGGGATGAGTTTCAGCTAGAGATATGAAAGCAGCAAAGAGCATTGCTTTTACCCTTACAATAACAACAAAAGCCAAACAAATAGCAAATTCACAACTTTTCTTGAACCCATCAGAGGGCTGAGTTTTCA
This sequence comes from Choloepus didactylus, assembly GCF_015220235.1. Classification (NCBI taxonomy): domain Eukaryota; kingdom Metazoa; phylum Chordata; class Mammalia; order Pilosa; family Megalonychidae; genus Choloepus; species Choloepus didactylus. Next base: position 28,914,414 of record NC_051326.1, on the reverse strand, counting down.
GGGCAACTGACTGACAGTCTAAGGAAAGACAGGTGCCTGCCAGACAATTTGCAAGAAGAGACAGCATGCAACTTGGTGGTAGATGCAACCAGACAGGCTTAAAAGTAACTCAGTTAAAGTTATCAGTGAATTGGGAGAGGCTTAGCATGGGCTAGCAAAAGAATATCAAAGCCTTAAAAGTGAAAGATATAACCCTTATGAGATTTGCATTTAGTTCCAGGCCCTTCTCTATTGCAAAAGAAATGAAAACTTATATTGACCCCAAACCTGTCTGCTAATGTTTATTCATAATCACCAAAAAGTGGAAACAATGGGATGTCCTTTAATCAGAGAAGGGATAAACATGCTATGGTACATCCATACAATGGAACACTATTTAGCAATATAAAGAAACAAAGTATTGATACACACAACATGGATGAATCTCAAATGCTTTTTGCTAAGTGAAAGAGTGAGCATAAATCAAGAGGCTATAATACTGCATAATACCATTTATAGGACATTTTGGAAAATTTAATCTATAGGAACAGAGAAGACCTCAATGGTTGTAGGGGCCTAGAGGTGGGGATAGGAGCCAACTACAAAGATGAAGAGTTGGAGCTGCTCTTGCTTGACCTTTTACATATGATACCCATTTCATTCCAAAGAACTCACGTTCCTTGGAAACATTTTGGGAAATGCTGGTATAAGAGAAAAAGAATTGGCTTTGAGGGTCCACGAGCCCAAAGTTAGAATCTCTAGTTCTTTCAGAAACATAAACTTGAATGAGTTATTGAACATTTCTGAGTCTCAGTTTCCTCATCCGTTCAAAAAGGGTTGTTGTCAGGATTAACTGAAAAATGAATGTAAAACACTTAAAAGAATATTGATTCCTTTCCTTTCCTTTCCTTCCCTTGCTTGTTTTGAAAGGTTGTTCTTTAACATCAGTAAAGCCTGGCATTATCAGCTCTCCTCTCTGCTTCCAGAAATCTAATTTGCTATTTCTTTTGTGGTGTGCAAAGCCAGGTAATGATACTCCAGAGAATGCACCTATTGTTAGGTTTTTTGACCGGGAAGAAAAGAGATCAAAGCTCAGTTGGAGAAAGCTTTATTGTAGCCATGCGCAGGCAGGCTGAAGCCTAAGAGTGGCAACAGCCCCGAACAAAGGTTGGGAGTACAGTTTTATAGCTTTTGGGGAGGGGGGTTGGGGAATAATTGTTGGTGGGTAAGATAGAGAAGTAAGGAGTTGAGTCAGGGGATTGGTTTACTCAGGGTAAGAGAAGGAGTTGACGTCAGGGTAAAATAGGGAGTTGACGTCGGGGAGGTTATTACGTTAAGGAAAATTTTTGTTTATGTTCTTGCTCAGACTGCTACATTAGCTAAGAGTGGGCTTTATGTAAACAGTCATGTCTGTTGTGGGAGAGCTTCTAAAGGTGTGTTGTGTGTGTGTTGGGGGTGGGAAGTTTTGCCTAACACCTATGTTGTGACTAAAGATCTGAGGGTCTCTCCTATGAATCCATTATGCATTCTTTTGTGGGAGCCATCAATGGATTTAGCTGTGAAAAGCTTCTGAAGCAAGGAGGAGGGGAAGGGAGCAGGAACTGAAATATCTTGGATATTAAAAATAATCCCCCAGAAGGCAAAATGACCTCCGTTTGTTTATGCTCTCAAGCCCACGCTGAACAAGCTGCCACAATGAGTCTTATTATACAACTGCAGTGCAAGATGATTTTCCCACATATTTAGCACTTATTTGGGGATTTTAAAATGAGAAAGAAAAAGCTAAGGGCAATTTCTCACAGTCTCCTCATCTCTCATACACAGAGAAGTGAGAGATAGTGAGGGGCCACAAAGGAGGGCGTGAGCAACACAGGTTAGGTTATATCTGAGAGGAACCACCTAGTGTTTTACACTCATTAATCATGCCCTCATCTTGAACCTGTGCATGTGAATGTTCACAGTGTGACCAGAAGGATAGTGGTGCCATGAACAGTAATAGTGAAGCTGGGAGGAAGAGTAGGATTATGGGAGCAAATGGAAGAGTTTGGTTTGGGCAGGTTAAGTCTAAGGTATCAGTGGGATGTCCATGTGCAGATTCCAGAAGATACACAGAAATAGAGATTTGGTACACTGATGAAGGTCTGTGCTTGAGAGAGAAGTTTGGGAGGAATTTCGTTTGTAATACTAGTCGAAGCCATCATAGACGTGGTTGACATCACCAAGGCAGAGAGAATAGAGTGAGAGTAAACAAGAGACAGAGACCTATATCAAGAACTCAGGAACAAGAATAGAAGTTTGCAAAAGATAGAAAGATTGGTCAGGGTGGAAGCCAAGAGAAGTTTAAAGAAAGGGGTATTCGACAGAACTAAATACTGTAATATGGCCAGGAGGTGAGGGTAAACCAGCACTTTAGTTTGCTAAAGCTGATGAAATGCAATATACTGGAAATGGGTTGGCTTTTACAATGAGGATTTATTAACTTACAATTTACAGTCCTGAGATCATGAAAATGTTGGAGTCAAAGCATCAACAAGACAATACCTTCTCCCTGAAGACCGGCTACCAGCAGTCCCAACTCCTCTGTCACATGGCCAGGCATGTGGCGATGTCTGCTGGTGTCTCCCTTATCTCCAGGGTTTCACTGCTTTCAGCTTCTGGCTTCAGTGGCATCCTCTCTGAGCTTCTGTGTGTGTCCTTGTCTCTGAGCTTTTCTGGCTTTTCTCTCTTTTAACTTCTCTGTGTGCTCCTCTGAATTTCATCTATTAGCTTCTCTGGGGCTTTTTTCTGTGTCTTTTCTCTGTCTTCCATTCTCTTATAAAGGATTCTATTAAGAGGATTAAGATCCTCCCTGAATGAGTTGGGTCACATCTCAACGTAAGATCCTACTCACCAAAAGATCCTATTAACACTGGGTCCAAACCAACAGGAATAGATTAGCTTTAAGAACATGCATACAGCTTTAAACCATCAACCAAGAAAGGGTGCTACTGTCTCCAGTTCTATATAAAATACAGAGACTGAAGAAGGCACTAAAAGATTGCTATCCATGATTCCCTGTCATTGTGATCATTCACTCTAGCACATTAAGCAGTGGGTGCAGAAATCCCCATACTCTAACTTGGGTCTCAGGCAGAATAGCAAGGTCAATATTACAGCTGTTCAGTTTAAGTAAAAAAGGAAAATGGAGTCAGGTTAAGAAGAGACAAGGAATATGTGCTTCTAAGATCATTTTATTTCACCCTGAGAGTCTGCTATCACCTCTTGGATAGATGAGGAAAAAAGACTCAGATATTATTAACTTGAGTCAACAAATATTTACTGATTACCCACTAAATATAAGTCTCCATGCTAGGAACCTAACACACAAGTTCTCAAACTTTAGCCTGCCTCACAATCACTTGCACAACTTGTTAAAATGCAGATTTCTAGGCTCCACTTGTAGGTTCAGGGACCACACTTGGAAAATGACCTAATAGTCATCATCAGAGAAGAAAAAATGAGATGGGATTATTTAACTCAGAAAGAAAAACAGAGGACAGAATTCTATAATGTATTGTACTCATGAGAGGCATCATTTCCAACTTAGTAAAGTCGATATTCTTGAATTCAAAATAAAAATCATCTTTCCACCATCAGAGGCCACATACTTCTCACCTTAAGGAGCAAGACTGGGACAAAATACACTCATATCAGCTATATATTATAAAATAATAAATCACCTAAGTCTCCTCATCTAATATTTCGTGTCGGGACCTTCAGAAAAAAATAAAAAAAGCATGTCTACTTTGTTGGTTCATTCTTTCTCTTCCGATCCAATATAACAAGACGTCATTCATGGAACCTACCCCTCACAGGTGTACCTAGCTCCTTGGAGCTTTGGATAGTGAACTCCTTGAGGACAAAGACCTCTTTCATTTAACTATATTCCCAGTGCCAGGCACAGAACCTGGCATATAATATGAATTATTTAATGGAGGAAGGAAAAAAAGAAGGAAAGAAGGGAGGAGGGGAGGGAGGGAGAGAAGCAGGAGAAAGACAAGGGAGAGGACAAGGAGAAGATGGGAAGAGATGAAGGAAGGCAGGAAGGAATCTGGTTTAATTCCTGGATGCTCTATTTCAATGACACACCTGATAAGGCAGCTCTTCCTTTGCACTGTTCCCTTTCTGGCCCTCAGACCTTGCTACTGAGCACTTCTCCCTCCAGGCTGGTCAGTTTTCATCCTGCAACTTATACTGGACTCTCCCTAATCCTCCTTCCTCCAATATGGGGGAGGGCTCCTTTTCCAGCCATGGATTCTCTCCAAGCACCCCCTCCACTGGGTCTAGTCATTTCACAGTCCCAGTCAGCACTAGTTTCATATTTTGAACTGCCCATCACTCTCCTCATCACCCAGACCCAAATCCTAGTTGTATTTAAGTTCTCCATCTCCTTTATGGCATCTTTCCAGGCAGTCCTCATGTCCTCTTAAACCTTCCTTCATAGGATTTCTCAGGGGCTCCTTCTTTTCCAGCTTCACTATCACTATCCTTATGCCAGATTGTTAAAACACCTTTGTAATTTGGCTCCCTGTTCCACTATTTCCCCTCCTCCAACTAATCACACACACAATGGCCACAACAATCATCCTTAAACACCACTATCATTATCATATAGCAGTTACTGTTTTTTTCAGTGTTTAATTTGTGTCTGACATAATTCTAAGCATTTTATATGCATTATGTCATCTCATTCTCACCCTATGAGATACATACTATTATCCCCATTTTAGCCATGAGGTGACTAAGGCTTACACATCTGTAAAGAATCACTGAAAGCACTGTGTTCTCCTTGTCCTCTGCAACTGAACCTGCATTCCTAATACTTTCTCTCATTCTCCTTTTCAAAACCTCTGTTCCCAACTGCTCTGCTCACACCTCCAGATGTGCCTGCACCTTCCCACCTACCTGTATTGTCAAGTGCTTCTCTCACAGCCAACACAGATCCCCATCCAGACAAGTGCAGGATCCACTGAAGAGCTTGCAGGCCCAATTCCACTGTGTAAAGTAATGCTTCCAAGAAAACCATGAGCGCAGCTTGACCCGTGGACCTTAACCATGGTATCCATTCAACCCACTCCAGCTCAGACCCATTTATAATTTTCTCCTATTACTTGCCTGCAGAAACTGCTCAGTCCCTAGTTCTGCTTCAGATCATTCCTGACCCTCTGGAGTGTGATCCAATAAATCCTAGGAGTACACCTGTGCTGAATAGCCACCTAGGTCCCCAGACACTCAAACGAGCATAAAGTCTGCAAAGCATAGCAGATTTCAGCAACTTCTCAGTACTTGTAAGTGACAATAGCAGTAGCTGTCTCTCTGGCTAGGCCTTAATTTGTAGGCTCTGGCATCACTAACTGAAGACAATCTGCATCTAGGGGGCTTGTTGTCCTACAAATAAAAGGTCTAGAGGTGAGAGAGAAAATTCTAGATATAAATCAAGGACTTGAAACATATTGCAAGGTCTACATAAGCACTTGTTACTTGTTTTAGCTGGAAAGCCATACACAGACGGTGGAGTTTAGTTTATGGAATGTTCTTTCCTTAGGTTCTCTTGGCTTACTCCCTAACATCATTCAGATCTCTGCTAACAAGTTGTCTTCAGAAAGACCTTCCCTATTCCAGCTAAAATGCAACCCCACTTCCCTTCATCCTGCTTCATTTATCTTCATAGACCTTATTGCCACCAGATACTCTATTACATAACATTTGTCTCACTAGAATGTAAGCTCTATGAATTCAGGTACTTTTCCTATCTGTTCCCTGTAATCTCAGAATCTAAAACAATTACTGGCACTTAAAAGGCCCTCAATAAATATTTGTAAAGAAAATGAACATTTGGGAGATGACTATAAAGTAAAGAGAAGGTATAAAGTCTCTTGTGAAACCTGTCTTATTTTAATTCAACGCAGAGCAGTATCAAATTTTTATTTATATGGAAATAAATCAGCCCAATGAGAAGTGCATTCCTGCAATTTCCAATTTTCCAATCAGCATGCAGTTTAATCTGTTTCCAGCTCCACTGTGTACCCGGTGACATATAATTAAAGGAAGGTATAATATCTTGTAAGCATGAAATGCCTTGCCTTTTGAAATCCACTTAAAAAATGGAATCACTGTCCTACTTGCCTGGACTGTAGACAAGGATGGATGTCCAGGAATTAAATGATGGTGACCAAACATATGCCAGTCCTATTTTATGCCTGATGACAGGAGACATTGTCAAGTGGAATTATAAAAGGAAACAGAAAACTGGATGGGAAAAAATAGAAACTGAGAAGCAAGCACAAATGATTCAGATTTTCTCAGAAAACAATGCAGCTTTCTTAAAGATCTGCCCAACTCCAAGATAAAATTGAGTTTTACATGTCACCCTCTCCCCAGGCCATAACCACCAGTATATTCCCATACTTGCTTTTTATGGCCATGTGGCAAAAAATTTACCATTTCAAGACATAATGAAGACAAAAGAATTGGTGATGATGCACCCCACTCAGAATGTAGGACAGCTGAGCAAACCTTCAGACAGATCCAAGAAGTTGCCAGGCTCAGAGCAAACCAGGAACTCTTAGATCAACCCCAGGAAGCCAACACTACTCCCACCCCCCATCTTTAACATCACATTCCCAGGAAAGCCACAGATATATTCATTACAGGAATATTCTAGTCAAGATACATTCTGGATAATGGAGAAGAGGAATAGAAAGCCCCGATGAAAGAGCAATGGGGGGCTGGCTGCCAAATGTAACTGTACACTGCCCTTTCTCAAAGGGTGCTTGTGCAGGTGTGGCACCAGCCAATTCTGAAAGGGGACCTTCTCTTTGGCTTGCCCTGGACCCATACAATTATGACAGACCAGATCTTAGTCAAAGCCAGGCACGGCAGAGAGACTACTTCTTTACTTTGAAAATTAATCCCTCTATATTTTGCTGTTTTGTGGTTTTTGTTTTTTTTTTTAACTTTTTAATACTTAAGAATAAACCCCAAGTATTTTTTGTTTTGTTTTGTTTTTCTCTTACCTTTGTTTTAATAGATGAAGTCTTTGAAAATCACCAGGCAACAAAAATACAAACAAATGCAGAATAGTGGGTTGTGACATTAAAATAGGTAAGATCAATTATCCCTTGAGCACCTCCTATATTCAAGAAACATAGCAAATGGCCACTTACAATGATGGAGCAAAGAACTGTATAAATTAGGACCTTTTATCCATGACATATTTTTGATTTCTAATTTATTCCACCATCTAGAAACAAAAGTGACAATTAAAAATTTCAAAAGGACATTCCTTCTTTAAATTTAACATTCCAATAGAAATTAGACTAAAGATGTTCCAGGAAAAAAAAGATTCCATATAGTATATATACCTCTTCTGTTTGTCCCCTCTAGATCTACTTTCTATCCTTTTCCACCCAGCTCTGTGCCTAGGAGGCTGATTCCTATGAGTTATAATTATACCAAGGAATCCTTTGTGCTTTGGCTTCTGGTTGTGTTTGGCCAATGGGGAGGCTCTGGCAGGAAACTGGAGGGAGATGAGTGAGGTTCGGTGTTTATTTCTTGGGAAACTTCCTACGGGGTCAACTCAGGCTAGCACTGTTCCTTGACCAACTCTTCTCAAGTTGATTCTACCCACATGACTCTCCTTCTGGGCTCCATTAACTGTTCCCACCCCTTGCCTCTCAGCCCTGCATGTCTGCTATATGTGTAGTTTCCTTACACCATGCTCATAGCTTTCTTTTATTAATACTATTTTTGTTAAGCTCTCTTCCAATTATCCTAATTTGAGTATACCATCTGTTTCCTGATCGTACCCTGACAGCTGCATATCTAAAGTCTATTAGTTGAGAATATGGACCAGCATGGGAAGAAAGATCCAGTAGAGATGGGGAGACAGCAAGTATAGGAGAAAAAAGCAAAAATGCATGATATGGTCTTTATCTTGGGCCAGATGGGAAATTATAAGATACGGAGTCCAGACATAAGGTTTAGTCTTGAAAAAAAGTCACCTTCTTGTACTGCAGGAAAAGAGACCAAAGTGTTTACAGATATAGGCCCATTTGTCAGTGTATGAGCATGAAATTAAGGTATTTTACACCTCATAGAATTTATTTTCTTAGTGAGGCTGGAGTGAAAGTCATTTGCTAAGAGAGAACAAAGAGGAAGTGACATAGAGTACTTAAGGATTGTGCAGAAAGTTTAACGCATAGCCAAAGTTTAAAGCTACTGCAGGAAGGGAGCTCTCTGACAAGATTCAAGGCAAAGTCCAGGTGATTCTGGAGACCCTGATTCTGTAGTGGCAACAATCTACCAGGCAGTGGGACTTTTCTCTAGCAGACCTTAGAAGCCCTGATTTAAGACTGGAAAAACAGATGACTAAAATGATCCAAGAGGTAATTGCATGGTGGGTAAGACGAAACAACTGAGGTGTTAAAACAATGATTTAAAAGAGTAGACAGATTTCTGGAGCTAGACCAAAACTCAGTGCAACTCAGTGCCTTGAGGCAAGGTATTTGATCTTTCTCAGCCATAGTTTCTTCACCTGTAAATTGGAGATAATAGCAGCAACCAATCATAAAGCCTTTTTTAAGAATTAAATATGTTTATCCATATAAAGCATTTAGTTACATATCTAATACCTAGAACATTCTTAATAAATATTATCTTTCATGACTACCAATAAAATGTTGAAGGTGGTAGGAAAAAATGAGGAAAAATGATGCAATGGAGGTCTGAGCTAGATGTGGAAGAGGTGAAGCCATAAAAGAGACTTGTGTACTAGGGAAAAGTGAAGGAAATGAGATATTGGAGATGATAGTGTGGTCCTAACTCAGGGTACTTTGGGCAAGAGAAAGGACTGAAGGAATAGAGAGTTGTGGCTAGAGAATAGTTCTTGGAGTTTATTATTTCAGAGATGATGCAGAACTGGTCCATGTCAGTGACAACAAGCATACGGAGTACCACAGTCCCCTCCACAGCCTGGAAGACAGCACACGTACATCGTAGCATAGTCATGTTGAAGATGGAAGAGGTCTACCAGCCAGGTGACACTGCCCTCAACTAATAAGGGAGAAAGCCTGAAATTCAGATGATAATAATGGCTAGATTGGCAAAGGGAAGGGATAAATTGCTGATGGCGTATTCTTGCCCTGTGAGATGTGGAAATAACTTCTCTATCCAAGAGGGCTGCAAGGAAATGGCTTCTTCAGAAGAGCTCAATATCAGTTAAAATGGAAAACATAATCCCAAACACCAGGCCACAAACTGCTTTTTTTGATGGGGTAATATTTATTAAGATCACAAATTAGTTTCTAAGATATATGTGCTTCAACTTGTCATTTCTGCAGCAGTCCATTAATAAATCTTGCTTATAAACATAAATTATTTAAAATACTATAAATTAAAAGCATGCCTCACTGGTTAAATGGGAAAAGTTGAAATATAGATGTAAAATAAAATGTTGAAAGACGTATATATATATTAATAAATGTAATGTTTCTATTTGAATCATATTTATAATACAAACTTCAAGAGTATACTGAAACTAAACCATTTTTCTTGAAAGCCCTTCTTTTATCATATACCACTCAAAAATAAATGAGTGAAATTTAAATTCCAAAGAAAGGTCAAAAGAATTATGCAATCTTGCAGAAGGGGCTCATGAGTTAAGAAGTATAGACAAGTTAAGCTAAGTTAAAGAAAGGTGTTAGAGAATTCTGGAAAGAGACTAAAAATAAGGAAAACCTGATTTGCAACGTAGTAATATTTCTAACAAAGATAGTGAGGAATAGGCAGCCATGAAACAAGAAACGGAGACGCTGGTAGTGAGAGAAGAGCAGGAAGTGGGAAGATGGGGACTGCAGAGGCTGCATCATAAGTGATGTGGGTGACAAGGATTAGAAGCATGGTTGGGGCAGGCTAGCCTCAAGATGTCATTGGTCAGAGGGAGAGTCTTCTAGAGGCCCAGAAGCACAATGAACTTAGAATGTGGCCTGACTCCAGGATCCAACAGAACTCTATTGGAGTGCTATTTTGGTGACCCTTAAGAGAGGCACCAGAGGTTTGCTGTAGGGGTGTTACCACCATGCCTGAAAACAGACTGAACAGACAGTTGAGATAGTTTCAGAGACGATCATCTTCAGGTGATGTGGAGTCAGATTTCACATAATGGCCCTGGAGAGTGTCTGAGAAGGCCAGGAGCCACTAGGTTCTGAAGGGGATGCTGGTGGCCACTGATTAAATACAGAAGACTAAATACGAAGGTTGACTTTTAAGGCCTCTCAAAACTTCAAAAAAAAGAAGCAAGGTAAAGAGATTTTTTTAACACATAAATCTATAAGGACAAAGAAATTAGGAAATCTCCTTCCCTCCACCCTGCCCAGGAGAACACCAGATGTTCACTGATAGTCTAGTAAGGATGAATTAAAGTGACACTTGGCGAACACCAGGCACAGCTGAGAACCAGATCCTGTACACAGGGATGACAGGGAAGTTTATATACTGAACAGTGACACCCACAGCTCCCATTTTCGAATTGACTCCTAGAATAAAAACAGTTAGGCCTCTACTTTCCAGGCAGAAGATTAAAAGACCCCTTTCTGGATAAACTGGCCAGCCCAGTGAAAGCAGCTCACCCACTCATTCTACAGTGAAACCCACCAACTGACAAGCCTTATACAGAGGTTGCAGTCCCTTTTTCAGAATTTCATTCTCAAAAATTAAATGCTGCCATGGATCATCAGATATTTGAAGGCAGCCTGGGAAATGAAGGACAGAGACCAAAACAAATAGAAAAAAAAAAGACTCAGAGGAAAGAGACAATTCAAAGAAAGAAAAAATTTTAATTGGCATTAATATCCTCTTAGAGATAAGAAAAGATATTGAATCCAAGAAACAGAATGTGATGTTATTTTTAAAAAGGAACTTTTCAAGACCAAAAACAAAATTCCTAGAAATTAAAAATATGAGAGCAGACATAAAATACTCAATTTAAAAGTGCTGGAAAATAAAGTATTTTAAAGAGTAAAAATAGAAGCTAAGAGACTATGAAATTTGGAGAACAAGGCTAGTAAGTTCAATATCTAAATATTCTGATACCCAGAAAGAAGAATTAATTAATATATTATTAGTACAAAAGATTTCCCAAAACTACAGATCATGAGTTTTCAGACTGAAACTGCCCTACCAAGGATCCAACATAATAAATATATTTTTTAAAGATTCATACCTTAGCATATTGTGATGCTTTAGAACTGTATGTATCCCAGAAAAACGCCTTCTTAAGGTTAATCCATTTCTGTGGGTGTGAACCCATTATAAGTAGGACTTTTTGATGAAGCTACTTCAGTTAAGGTGTGGCCCACCTCGATCAGGATGGGTCTTAATCCTATTACTGGAGTCCTTTACAGGCAAAATGAAATTCAGACAAAGCAGTAGAAGCTGAACAACAGCAGAACCAAGAGACGCCACCACGTGCCTTGCCATGTGACAAACCAAGGACCAATGATAGCTGGCAGCCAGCCCTAGAAGCGACAGTCTTCAGGGAGAAAGCATCACCTTGATGACAACTTGATTTGGACTTTTTCCCAGCCTGAAACCCTAAGCTAACAAATTCCCATTGTTTAAGCCAAACGACTTCATCATATTTGCTTAAGCAGCCTAGGAAATTAAAACACATATCATTATGAAATTTCAGAACTCATAGGATAAAAAGAAAAACAAAACACTTTCCAAGAGAAAAGGCAAATCACATTAAGGGACAGAAATCAGAATGGCACTGGCCTTCTCAGTGACAACTCTGGATGTTATGAGGCAATGAATCCTTCAGAATTCTGAGATAAAATTAATTTTTACTTGGAATTCTATACCTAGATTTAATCTCAAATGAGAAAGTAAAATAAAGATTTTTTTCAGTCATAATGTTTCAAAAAATTTACTTCCTGAGCTACTGGGCTATATTCGCCACCAAATCAAAGCCATAGACCAAGAAAGAGAAAACTCAGGATTCAGAAATTTTGATAGCATCATGGACAAAGAGAAGATCCTAAAACTCTCTAAAGAGGTAAAATACAAAAACTCAAGAATGAAAAATAGATCAACCTTTTAAATATCCATACTGCATACTATAAAAAAATGGACTAAGGCCTTCAAAATTCTTAAGGAAAATATGTTTTAACCTAGAATTATTTAATAACCAAGAATTGGATCAATCAAGGGTTGGATAAACAAAGACTGGTTTGTGCCTATGCTATGTAGGGTTAGGTATTAGGACTATGGCCTCTTCCTCATCTTTGAGGCTACGGGGAAGCTAGCTATTTCTGCCATAAGGCAATAGCCCAGGCATCACCTCTACCTGCTACAACATTTGTAAGCAGGGCTACCATAGGTAACACAGGCTGTGCACTGCACAACTTAGGGAGGCATGAGGTGGGGTTGACATAAAGAATGATGTCAGTGGTGCCCATTAAAGCTGTTTGGTTTTGGAAGTAGTCACACTCATAGTAGCCATGAAGAGAGAAGCTTCCAATCACAAACCTGTAAAATGACATTCATTATCATATGTTTGGGAAAGAGCCAGACACCAAATCTGCCACTTAATAAGTTCAACTATCATGCAAATAACGAGATGGAGCTGTGTCTGATAAAATTGCAACATACATGCAATAATCACATTTTACCATTTTACCATTTACCAATACTAAATAAATGTGAAAGAGTATAACAGAGGTTCTGAGATGCTTCCCAGAATTACTCATTCTGGATTATAAACCATTACCAAGCCTATTATCTATAATTCATTAGTAAAAGCACATGCTATGATCTCTTTGGGTAGGCAGGGATAAAAGAATGAAGCACAATGTGGGAGTTAACTAGATCACATTTCAGAGGAAAGCTCCTCCAGGCTTGATGTCAGAGTCAGCCAATCTGAGATTTAAAACAACAAAGCAAAGCACACACCAATTAAATTTCAAAAGGAAAGCAAATAAAAAATATTTCACCAGAAAATTTCAAAACCTGAAAAAAATATGGCAAACTAAATATTGGGATAAGGACCCCAAATTGGGTAAAAATATAGAATACAAAAGGTATTTTAAACAGCATTCAAGTGCCACTGCATTTATGCATTTCTAAATTATTAAGATATCTTAAATATAATACATATAGTTTTCCTTTTGCACCCTTGAGCAAACCTTATCCTACCCCTGTGTCTTACCTACTATCCAAACACTATCAAATCTTCATAGTGAAGCAAAAACTTTGTCTCCTCCTAAGCCTAACCTTAACTCCTCCACCCATAATTTTTGTTCTCATCTGCTGTCCCATAGCACCATATAATTTGGCACTGAGATATATCTAATCAAGTAGCAGATCTCATTTCTACAATTAAATTATAAACTTCTTGAAAGCAAAAACTTTGCCTTGGACTCCACCTAATCAGCAGCACCTAGCAGAGTGCTGGAACATGGTAGCCTCTCTGCTGATACTCATCAATCCTTTTTCTATGTAAACCACAGTAAAGGAATATATCTTTCCTTGCATCAGGGTAAAAGTGTTTCTTTAATTAGGAGCATGACCAATGATCACAGATTCAAATCTTAGCTAAAGTAGCTGTTGCCTAAAAAGAATGTGAAAACACTGTAACCACATTTTTGCATACGTTTACATGGTTTTACACTACATATAAGATTGTATTACAATATAAAAAGTGCCTAAACCAAGGATCCTACATGATACAGAAGCAGCATTTGAAATTCTAGATCATGATGCCCTTCTTGCTTTCCATGACATAACACTCTCCAAGCTTTTCTCCTACCCCTCTAGTTATTTCTCTTCTGTTTTACTTAGGGGTTCATTTTCTACTTGATCTTGGTATGAGGGAGCTCTTCAAGGCTTATCACTAGTTTACTTCATACTCTGCACTCTCTTATAGGTCATCTTATCATCTAAGCCCATGGCCTTAAATATCCGAACAGTATTAGAATTTACACCTCCAGTCCAGACATCATCTCTGAGCTCTAATATACATTCAACTGTCTTCTCTGAATGTCTCAAAAGCACCTCAAATTCAACTTGCCTGCAGTTGAACTGAAGATCAATTTTCCTTTCAGTAAATGGCCTCCCCACCCACTCAGTGCTGCAAGTGAGGAATTCTTTGATTATACTTAAGTCTCTCTTATCATTCAATCTCCTCAACTAATTCATTGTCAGCCCCCCTTTCCCATATTTGATCTATTGTCACTTGAAATATATATATATATATATGTGTGTATTTATATATATTTTTCCCCATCTCCACTACCACCACTTCAGTCTAATCCATTATCTGTTGTCTGAGTTACTGCCACAGACATCTAACTGGTCTGTCCTGCCAATGTTGCTACCCTTCCAATCCATCCTCCATGCAACAGCCAATACAATCTTTTAAACACAAAACTACAACATTACTCCCAGGCTAAAAACATTCCATTTGGTTTCGTCCCAATCTTAGAATAATTTCTATAATGGATACCATAGCATGCCACCCAGATCCTCTTCTTCAAGACCAACACGTGTTCCCCCAGCTGCTGGGAGCATAGCAGCTAACAGCTAACAGTTTTCACCTGAGACCCTCTCCAGAACTTGCCCTCAGGTGAAGAGAGCCACCTCATCCAAGGTTACATCCCCTTCCTGGGGGCAGCCCTCATTCAACCACTGGTCACTGGTAAATGCAAGATTGTAAAGGCCCAGCCCCCTCCTCTAAATCTGAGACAACTCTGCAGGGCCCTTCCAGCTCCCTTGTAGGGTGGGTTGATTTGTTTCTACAGGTTGCATCATGTTTCAACTTGTAGCTCTGCCCAGTTTTACTTCCTTCATTCCCCTATAGATTTTGATCCCTAGAGAACATACCAGTAAACTTCCTGCACACTAATCTGCATCTCAAAGTCTGCTTCCTGGGTAACATGATGATAACATCCTTAACATGACCCTGAAAGCCATATACCATCTGACCTCTGCCAACCTCTATAACATGCTCCCTCAGTCTCTATTCTCCTGCCACCCTGGCCTTCTTTCCATTCCTTGACTATGGTATGTTTCTTCCTGCCTCAAGATCCTCACATGCCTTAGACTCTACCTGGGACACTCAATGTTCTCTGTAGCTCACTTCCACTCACTTCTTTATCACTGTCACTTCACCTCTTTGCCTAATTAATTCCTACTTTTCATTCAAATCTCAACTCCAGCTAAAGAAAGTCTTTCCTGGCCCCCACACTAGCCAGTTCCCCTTTTATCAGCACTCACAGCCCATTATATTTCTCTTTCAAGGCACTTTAAAAGAACTATAATGAAATATTTATGTAGTAAATTGTGAAATAACTCTCTCTTTATATAACATCAGATCCACATCTCTCTTGTTCACTACTATAGTTACAGCACAGAGCTTTGACTGCACACAAAAGTATTAATGCATCACATGACCAGGCATATAGCTGGAGTTATATAGCCCAATCCCCTTATGGCAGAGTAAATAAATAAAAGGAGATAAAGTATTCAGGAAAGTCATATTAACATATCTACATAAGAAAGATATGCTTATAGCTTAACCCAAACCCTGTTCTTCCTGATAATAAAAGAACCCATCTCTCCCAGCCTTTCAACAATGAAAGAATTCCAGAGGTTACGTAAGAAACTACTAAGCAAAATTGCCAAACACCATGAACAAGGAGGACAAGAAAAAGAAACCTTTGTAGAAATGTGTTTAGGGCAAAAAGAGGAGGGTATGGGATTCAGTATGGGTAAGTAAGGGTACTGACTGGCAAAGAACTTGAATAGCAGGGAAAGTTCCAGGTTGAGAAGAATGACGAGGAAAACCAGGGCTAGAAATGCCTAGGTGTGTTGGGGTAATGTGGAAGGAAACAATGTGGGCATATATAATCTAATTTCTGTTTCTATAATACTGTGGGTGGTCAGTTTGAATGTGGCTCTTCCCTCTATATCCGGAAGGTAGACACATAAGACAATAATAAAGCAGTTAACTCTAGCAAGTCTAATCTTTTAAGTCTTGGAATCATCAAACATGTCAAGATTTTCAGATTCTTCTAAAATACAGTTTTGCATATTGCTGTTGAAGGGAGAGTTGGTATACACAGACAACACTTAGCAAGGCCTTCACAACTGCACAACTCTAGGTGGCACTGTTCTCTTTGCAGTCTGTGTGAATGGTGCCCTCCTCCCCCCCAGAATTGTGCACTGTGGCATCCCTAGCCTTAGTCCTTGATGGGTCCGTTCCAATGGAAGTCATCATGGTTATATCTTTGGACTCTTGGGATTTCTATTGGTAACTTTCAGCACCTGCCCTGCAGTCAAGTTTCTCCTTCTTAAGAAGAACAGCTGGTGTCAGGAACGAACTTAGGGTAGCAGACCAGGGAAGATTTCTGAATCAACCAAGAATAAAACTGGGACAGTATCTGCAAAGCAAGTATGAAGTGATACATCAGTATTCAGGATGGAAAAAAAGTAGAGTTACCAGAGGGGTTTTAAATGTAGCTATAAGGTCAGTACCAAGGGATGGAAGAAGAGAAATGCATAAAACCAGAAGCTTGAAAGTCAAGGACAGAAATCAGGGATGAGTTGTAGATAATTCCAGAGCAAAACTCAGAGTCATGGGGAAACTTCAGGCAGCAGTTACGGGTGAGAGGAGCAATTTTACTAATGCTGGTACTAGAAGCCAGTGAATTTGGGGGAGGTAAAGACTCAGGAGGGTTGCTTTGGAAGCACTGCCTGGGGTACTCCTGGAACTGCCTTTCCAGCCCTTTAAAGTGTTGGGCTTCCTCTATGCCAGAGAACAATGTTGGCGACTGTTAAAAGCAAATATATGTCTTGTGCATCTATTACACTCATTCACTGAAACAGACATCCTGGCTCCTTCACAACCAAAATCACCTTCTTCTTTGACAGGGACTTTTTCAACACAAATTATCTAAATAATGGCCTCAACTACGCCCTCCCTTTGTGCCAAAGGCAGACTGAATGCAAACAAGGCATCTGTGACTAATCAAAATAGGTTCACCACCACCCCCAATCCTCCTGGCACAAACACTTAACTGGAAGGTTCCTTGGCTGTGATGGAGCCTAAATCTCATAACAGGGGTTTTATCAAGGCCTACAAGAACAGGAAAATGACCCATAGCCATTTCAAGAGCATATAAATGAACACATGGTAACCTCAAAATAAACAGTACCTTTTCAAAGCATTCATCATTCATGTGTCCAAGTACAGCTATGAAAATGTTGAGAAGTTGTTTGCTGAGTACCCATACCATTTGGAGACTTAAATCCCCACTGCCTTTATTTTAAACTTAATAAAGTAAGAGTGTGCCATACAGTGATAAGAATGAAAATGAGAAATAAGCTAGGGGTTGAAAGGAGAGACGAGGCAATGGGAAAATAAGGAAAAGGAGCAATGATCCATCTCATTCCAAAGCCAAAGCCCTACAGACTGTCATAGAATGTTCTTTATGCTTCTTGCATCTTTTGCAGAATGCCAAGCCGAGTTGACTCTCCTGGCCATCCAATTTGAAAGGCTGCATCTGAAAGCCAAGCTTCCCCCTCAGTGACTATGCCACAAGGATAGGAAGGATACCAGCTGCAGCAAGTTCTTGGCTCCACGCCAGCTGCTTTATTACTTATTAACTTATTTTATATAGCCTTCAGCATGGCAAGAAAAGCGTACTTTAATTATAAACAGGAATGAAGAAGCCACAAGGGGAAATCAGAGCCAGAGAACTGTGGCTGTGGTGATTACACCCCAGCTCTTATCAAGCCTGCCACAGGGTTCGGGCTGTGCAGATATTATGCTGCAAGCTGCGGGCAGTGCGTGGGAGGGAACCTGGAAGGCACCACTCAGGGCCGGGTAATTCTGCTGGAATGAATTCTCAACAAGGAGGATTATTTTTTCCTCTTTCCTCTTCTTCCACTTCAGGAAAGTTGAACGTCAAAGTTTCCAAAGACAAAACACACAGACAAGGTGCAACCTTTATATGCAGGTGTCATCTTGGCAGAGCAGGGTGGGGGTAGTGAGGTGGTGATAAGGATAGAGAGAAGCTATCGGTAAACAGAGGCACTGAGGCTAAAAGGCAGGCTCAGCCTTTCCATAAGGCTAAAAATTACTATCAAGACCAGTCTTATGAGCAAGCAGCGTCCCGGTGGGCAGGAGGATGCCGGGAAACCCTGCCCCCGCCCAAACATTTCTCCCCCTTCCGGGTCTATGGTGTCTATGAAGTGACCATTCCAGGATCAGGTCGAGTGCTGCCCTGTCCCTAAAGTTACTAGCACCTTGTTGTGACTGTTTGTCTCAGGGTTTACCCACAAAAACACCTGGAGGAGAAAAGTAGAAGGAGACACAAAAGAATCCTGAAAAAAAGATACTAGTAGTAACAAACCACTAACCTCCAAGACACCTGAAATTTCCAGAATGTAGTATGTATGGGATCTTTTTATTTTGTCCAAGAATATTATTCTCTTTGGGAGAAAGTACACACTCCATACCCTCAGTTAACCTCCAAGGAGAAAATACAGTGTGATGCAAAGCAATAGCAGCAGACTTGTATCGGCAAATACAGGGAGATGTGGAGGAGGGCCTAATTTAATGGGCTTCGGTGGAAAGAAATTCAGTTGTCCTGATTTTAGGAAGCCGTGACACACATGAAAATGACACTGGGACCTAAAGACTCCTCACCATGCCAAACTGAGATGCTACAGTGGTAGATAAAGCCCTCTACTAAATTGTCAAGAGGCCCAGATTCATGCTTACCTCAGCTGCCAGCTCTCGTTTGACTTAAAACAGAAAATCCAACTTTCTGTGCCTCCATTTCTGTTTCTGTAGAATGTGGCTGCTACTGTCCACCTAGATGGAAGCCTAGATGGTGCAAAGAATGTTGCATGCATCAGAGCATTAGTGCGTCATCCTGGAGCAAGAAAATAGTGTCTGCCTGAAGCACACTTGTAGAAAACAGGTGCACTATAAATGTTTGGCAGTGAAAACTTTAGGACATCATTTAGGACATCAGTGAACTGGACATCATTTTATGATAGAGCAAGTTTGTGGAATGGTGTTAAAAGAAAATGACAGGATGTAGGCGGTGGATAGCATTTCATTATCTCCAGCGGAAATCAGGACAAATACTAAAACAGCTAAGCACCTGTGGAAGAGACAACTATGAGAGGAGAGTATATTAAGGAAAAGAGAGAAAGAAATAAAAGAAAAATACAATTTCAGTTTTTTAATTTTTATAAGAAGCTAAAATGCAATTGTAAAATTTTGACCTGCTTAACAGGAAAATAACTATAAATTTGTTTAGCATGCAAGTAGATTCATAATAAGAAACATCTGTAAGATAAGTACATTGAAGCACTTTAAAAAAATAATGTTATACATAAGGTATTATGAATACAACTGACTTGTCCCCAGTTTCCCCCTTTTCTAAGACTTGTCTCCCACAGATTTTCTTTCTTTAGTTCTTTCTATTTGGGCTTTCCATTTTCAAACATGTTCTGGACTTCCCTATCTTAAAAATCATCCCTCCACCTACCCAAAAGGAAAAGCCTTATTTTTATGCCTTTCCCTTTTCCAACCCCATTTCATCTTTTACTCTCCTATAGTTCCAAAAAAAAAAGCTTTCTTTGTACACATGATTTTCACTTGCCGTCTTCAGTTTCTATACAATCCGGCCCCCCTTCTGTTTCTCACCTCTTAATTCCTAGCAATCAGGCTTCCACCTCCTCCATTCTACTAAAATGCATTATACTTCCATGGCATAATAGCCTCCTTCCAACCCCACCAAACCTTTTATACATCATCTTTTTAGTTTCTCTGCCTCTTTTTAAATTGTTGAAAACCTCCATCACTCTTAACTGTCCCTCAACTTTTTCTTGGATTCTTCCCTTCCTCCTTTGTTGTCATTTCCCAATCCAACCCCCAGAGGGTCAATATTCTCTATGCAGAGCTGTCCCAACAGTATAAGAAACCAAGGCAAGCAGAGCCCTGCACTTTTGAGACACATTTCACAATGTTTCTGGTCCAGGCAAAACATGCAAGGGCATGGATCTTGGCAGTGTCTGGGGAAGCCCCTACATTTTTACATTGTTGTTGTTCTTAATTTACTTAGGAGAGATATAGAGAACAATATCCCAGAAGATGCCACTGACTGAGTATTCTGATCAGCCCTGACTATTTATCATCTCAACTTTGTCTCCCTAAATGGTGTGTCTTTGTAGATAATATAGCAGACAGCAGGGAAGGAGACACGGGACTGGATTTTATTGTCTCACCTCTTTTCCCTGATTTTTGCAAAATAACAAGCTCTGAGTTCTAGTCACCATCATCAGTATCAAATATATGATAGACTTCCGAAAGTATACAAAACAAAATGAAACAAACAAGCACTAAGAAAACTTTTTACAGTGAATGCCCCTGGGAGAACTGGAGACTGGTTGAAAGGGTGGGAGATGGATTTACTTTTCATTGAAGATTTTGTACCTTTTGACCTGTATGCTGTGTGCATGTATGATATATTCAAAAATTAACTTTTAAATAGAAAATGCATAAAATGCCATGCTAGCCACTGTTCATCTTAAAAATAGAGTTAAAGTCCCTGCCTTTAAAGAGCTTACAATATTAGTAGGGACACACATTATTTTTTAAGGAAATATTAACACTTCATACTGGCCCGTCCAATAATTCACTGCCTAATATCAGTTATTTAACTAATCTTGACTTCAGTTTCTTTACATGTAATGGGAAGACAGAATGAAATAAGCACCTATCTCATTTCATTCATTCATTCATTCATTTCTTTATTTAGTCAACACATCTTTATTGAGCAATATATTAGTCAGCTTTTGCTGCATAACAAACCACCCCAAAACTTGTGGCTTAAAACAACCACCACTTTATTTAGCTCACAATACAGCAGCGCGGCTATTTGGGCTGAACTCTGCTGGGTGGTTCTTCTGCTAGTCTCAGTTGGGCTCACTTATATGTCTACAGTCAATGTCAGGCCACTAAGGTGTCTCTGCTTCTGACGCTTGACTGGCTCTCGGCTGGAACAATGGAGACAACTGGGTCGCAGGCTTCTCATGTGGTCAGCAAGCCCAGGCTTGGTCACATGGCAGCTTGAGATTGCAAGAGCAGCAAGATGGCAATGTTCAACGTTTCAAGTCTCTGCTTGCATCACATTAATGCCCAGTTAATGAGAAGAGCTATAAAGTCACATTGCAAAGGGGTGTGGAAAAGGGAGAAGAATAATTTGTGGTCATTTTTGCAATCTACCACAAGCACCTTTTGTGCCAAATCCTTACCTTCATGGAGCTTACATTTTATTCTTTCAGTCATGAGTTTCTACCGCTAGCAAATGACAATTACAGAAATCTGGGGTGAGATATGTGTCAGGCAATTCACAGAAGAAAAGTGTTTAGGTGTACAGAATTCTAATGACTAAGTAAACAAAACTTCCTTAGACTATTCTGGTAAAACTTTCCAAAATGTTTATTAAGTTTTTTGTTCAATTTTTGCCTGAAAAAAATCTCTTTACAAACCCAGATGGCCTCATTATGTTTGGGGGCCCCTTAAGAATTGAGGAAAGCAGTGACAGATAATTGATTTCCCTTACTGGTGCTTACGGATTTTTGTTTTTTAAACCAGAGCTTGTGGAGCAATAAAGTATGTTTCCCTGACCATTGGGAATGGCAGAAATCTATCAAATAGCAGTGGGCTCTAAACAAATACATTTTTCCTAGCACTGGCCAAACACTGCAGGGATAAATGAAGCAAATTGTCATCTCTTCCATCCAGAAGTTAGAAACACATAGCATATTCAAAGAATGATGACTAACAATACCAGGTAACAAACTAAATGAGGATGGTTAGTTCACAGTTCCCTCCAAGTAAAAAGTTTCTCCAGGTGTCCCAGCTGGGACTTTCTATACTATCTTCTCCCCATTTTCTGCTGTGTCAAGCATCCCACAGTAAATCACCACATGGTGAGGAACTGTTCCTCAGCCTGGCATCTCTGTGTTCCATCATGCCCTCTCACACACATACTCGAAACCTCACATCCCTCCCACACTTGGCATCACCCACACAAAAAAAGCCCCCTCCTCTAACATACACATCAGCCTAATCCATTTAGATAAGACATCCCCTCCCAAACATGCAAACCCAGAATGAGGGGGAAATGTCACTTAAAAAAAAAACAAATAGTGGAAAACATGTAGTGGCAAACATTTCTACTTTTCTTCCCCCAAAGTAACTCTAAAGAGAAACCAAAGTCCACATAGATAATAATCCAAAGTGGAGAAGAACCTTGAGAACTGTGTAGTGGAGAAAGTATTTTCCTGGGGGTCAGAAGACCTGACTCCTAAAGATGATTTTGATGTTTTCTTATTATGTAATCTGGGGCATGATCACTCTGAGTTTGGGTTATCTTATCTTCCAAATTAAAGTAATGAATGTTACCTCTATCCCATCTACCCTGTAGGGTTGGTTTAGTTTCCAAATGTGTTATAATTTTCCAATATAAAACCATTCTATAAAAAGTAAGTTACTGTATGCATGGGTGAACAGCTTTATCTAAAACCAGAGGGATACTCAAAATTTTATTGCCTAATGTGGCTTTGGCACAAACTAATCAAAATGAACAACTAGCCAGTCAAAATAAACACTGACCAGCAGTATAGGTGTTTACCAATAGAATGCCAGCCCTGTCTCCATGTGTCTACATATAATACAGTAGGGAAAGTGGTATAACCAGAAAAATGGGTACATGGACAAGGCCCCCTGTGGGATCTGCCCCAGTCCAAAAATGAAGTACTTGCCATGCCATACATAGATGTTAATATCATTAATAATTAATAATGTTAATATCATTTTTAAATCCTTTTTTAAACTTTCAAATTTAAAATTTAAAGAAATCCTGAGCATAAGAAAAATGAAAAAGATGAATTTGAAAATTAATAAAATGTGATTTTCATACTTAAATTTCAACAAAACCTTAAAGGCATTGTTCACTGCATAAAAGTGTGATGGCTGTCTTGATGATTTCTGCATGCTTTCATCTATATACCAACTAAATATCAAATGGCTATCAACTGCCATGTAAGTGTCTTGTCTTTGGAAAACTAAGTTTTGTTTCTTTTCAGAAAAGATACCAACACATAAGCAAGATAATATTTTTTGGCATGTTATAATAAATCAGATATGTGACACTCTAAATCAGTGTGATTTCAGCATAACTAATACATGAAAAGCATTCTTGTTAAAAATAGAAAAAAATATGAATTTAGATCCCATAAATGCCTGTAAATCCCACTGGTAAGACTGACGCAAATCTAGACATGTCTGGCAAACTAATGTGTTAGACTTGCCAAATGTCTATTTGACTGAGGGATGAAGACTCCCAGGGTTTCATTCCAAGGGAAGAGAAGGTCAAACAGATAAGCATGGCCAGTAGGGTCAAGGAAGGGACAATTCTAAGTTCAGCATTAGTGTTTGTCACCAGAATTTGAGTTTGTGGATATAGTGAGGATAGGTAGGTATGGGAGAGAGCATTTGGAGTTTTCAACTGTAAAATTTGGAAGCATAAGTTGCACTCTGTTGCTAGCCCTCTACACTTCCCACTACCACCACTTCTGGTATCCCAAGTATCCACCATGTCAGCGGCTTTGCAGGAGACAGCACCATGGCACCCAGTGGTTGCTGCTGTATCCAGTACAAGCCCCATGTGTGCCCAGCAGATGGCAGTGGTGCCTGGCTGAGGTAACAGAATCTGTGAATGTAGCCCACACCAGAAGAAAAGAGCTCAGTGCCCAGCAGACACCACATGGTAGTTGACAGGGCTTGTTTACAAGGACATTTGAGATTCCTTTGAGAACTCCAGAGCCAGCACTGGAGGTGGGATGTGGGGAAGGGAAACCCAAGAGTCTGGAAGACATAGTTGATTATTGAGAATGTTGGAGTGCCCCCAAGGTAAAGGGCACAAGCCTGGGATCATGTCTCTTCTTTTCTAGACATTCTCATCAAGTCTCATGGTTTTAAACATCATCACTGTGCCAATGACTTCAATTTTTTACCTCCAACCCAAACCTTTCTTCTGCAATCCAAACTCATATATCTAACAGGCTACCAGTTCTCCCACTTGAATGCCTAAAAGGCACCTCATATTTAGAAAGTCCAAAATTGAACTCATAATCTTCCCACCTTAAAAAGCATCTTCAACCTGCACCATTCTTTGACTCTATTAGGTCCCCACAGAAGCCATGTTTTTTAATGCAATCTTGTGGGGGCAGACTTATTAGTCTTTTGATTAGGGTGGAAACTTTTGATTAGGTTGTTCCCAACTGTAGGTGAGACCTTTTGATTAGACCATTTCCATGGAGGTCTGACCCCACCCATTCTGGGTGGGTCTTAATTATATCATTGCAGTCCTTTAAGAGAGACATTTTGCAAAGAAGCAAAGAGCTGAGGCAGACACTTGGAGACACTGGGAGATGCAGACAGAAGGATTTTTGGAGATGCTAAGCTAAGAGATGAAGTCCAGAGTTTGCCCTGGAGAAGCTAAGCGAGGACCCCCACACATTTAGAGAGGAATGCCCAGGGAGAACAAGCAAAGAGGCACAGGAGCTGAGAGAGAGAAGCTAAGAGAGACAGGAGCCCAGAGACATTTTGGAGAAAGCCATTTTGAAACCAGAACCCAGAAGCAAAGGACCAACAGACACCAGCCATGTGCCTTCCCAGCTAATAGAGGTGTTCCAGATGCCATTGGCCTTTCTTCAATGAAGGTATCCTCTTGTTGATGCCTTAGTTTGGACACTTTATGGCCTTTGAAATGTAAATTTGTAACCTAATAAATCCCCTTTATAAAAGCCAATCCATTTCTAGTATTTTGCATAAATGGCAACATTAGCAAATCAGAATAATTCCCTATTTTAGTTGATGGGAACATCCTCCTTTCAGGTGCTCATGTAAAAAATATTGAAATAATTTTTTTAATATAATTTTATTGAGATATATTCACATACCATAAAATCATCCTGCAATCATTTTTAACTCTTTTCTTTCTCTCACATTCCACATCCAATTCATCAGTAAAGACTAAAATCCAGTAACTTCTTACTATCTCCACATCTTCTCCCTTGGTCCAAGCCACCACCATTTATGGCCTGGATCACTTTAATAGCTACCTAAGTGGTCTCCTTGCTTCTTTGCTTTTCCCTCTTCAGTCTAATTTCAACTCAACTATGTGATCCTTTTAAAATATAAGTTAAACCAACAACTGCTCTCTATTTCACTTAGCGTAAAACTTAAAGTCCTTATGGTGACTCACAAGGTTCTAGATGATCTGGCCCCTGTCATCTCTCTGGCCCCTCCCCTTATCCCTCTCCCTTTACTCACTCTGCTCCAGCCACACTGGCTGCCTTGATGTTTCACAAATATGCCAGGAACACTCTGGCTTTGAGATCGTCACACTGATTGTCTTCTCCTGCCTAGAATGCTCTTCATTCTTGCTGGCCCCTCCCTACCCCTTCCCAGGTGCAGTGTGATGCCAGCCTGTACTCCCATTGTGAGTCTCTGGCCCTTTTCTTGAGGGAGCAGAGTAACCCCTACGCACATACTGGGGTGGCTATATGTCGGTGCCAATCTATCTGGTGACAGCCTGAAAGACTGAGTCAAGAAACTCCTCTCTGACTTGCCATTGCAGAACTTGCCCTCCAGGCAACAGCAGCTTGCAGATAGAGGAAGCAGTGTAATAAACATTTAAGTGGTCAGGGGCAAAGGATCATCTGTATTAAAACATACAATAAAGCACCCAGGAGGGGGGTAAATTCAATTTCATGGGGAATAGAAGAGACATGCTGATTACTGTAAATGGAGAATTCCAAAGCCAGGAGGGACAGGGAAAGACACAGGAAAAGACACAGGCTCAGAAAAGATGGAGAGGACCCTGTACATCACTTTCATCTCAGGCTGATCTTCCAGACAGGAGAGCTGAACTATGAAGGAGAGCACCAGCCAACAAAAAGCCAATTTGCAATGACTGTGAAAGGACTTTTTTTGCATTGGTTCGTTTGTTTATGTTAGCTTCTGGCACTCAAGGAAATCTCAGTCACATCACTAGCTGGATACAAACTTAAGCAGCAGAAATCTCAGGGAATAAATCCTAGAGTTAACACATTAAAATGTTAAAATGTACACTGTGCGAAAAAAATTACAAGACAAACAAACAAACAGGAAATTATGGCCCATCCAAAGGAACAACATAAAAATTCAGAGGCCATGAACAGAAAAGAGCTGACTTTGGACATACTGGAAAAAAACTTTAAAAAATGATCTTCAATATAATCAGGGAGAGGAAGAAAAACATGGAGACAGAACTAAAGGACATCAAGAAAATGACGGAACAATTGAGGGTCTCAATTTTAAAACAAAAATTAAGAAATTTGAGAAACTAAGATGGTGGCTAGGTGAGACAGGGCAAAAAAACACCTCCGTGAAAAACACTAGATAAAAACCAGAGAGTGACCCAGAATACTGGTTATAGCGATACGCCAGCTGGATGAGTTCTGCTCGTTCCACAGGGGCCATATACTTGGTGAAACCAGGAGTCTGCATTCTGAAACGAGTGAGTAAGCTGGCTGGAAGACCCGCAGCCACGCAGCATTGTGGGGAAGTCAGGGCTTGGCGTTTGGAAACCGACTGGCTCTTTTTTAAAAAAAAAAAAAAGGGAAAAACCCAGGAGCGGCTGCAGTTGCGGGAGTGGGAACCACACAGTAAAACACAACAAGAGGGGGCTGGGCCGGCCTCTCGGTGTCTGGCCCGGAGGATAGTCTGCTGCAGATACCCTCGGAGCCGGGGGAACAGAGGGGAGAGCCGGAAGCTGAAAGAAACCCCGCGGCTTGCAGCTGGCTCCCCGGAGGGCTGGATAAACTCCTGCCTGGGGCCGTGCCCACAGCCCACAGCCCTGCCAGTTGTCCCGGAGCTGGGAAGGAGGAACTGTGCGAGGAGGGGAGAGTTGAGACACCCCATTTGGCCATCTTTGCTTCAGGCTGAGAGCGCCACTGCACAGCCCGGTGGCCCGGGGCTTCCCTTGAGGGACGGCGCACACTGGTGACGTAGCATGGCATTCCCTCAGCTGAGCTCCTGGAGGATCGCGGCTGGGAGGGGGGACCCGCTCAGAGAACCCAGGGACACTACGCCAAGTCTGGTGGTTTGTGGGACAGCGAGGGAGAGGGTCTGGGGCTAAACTGAAATGAAGGCTTAGACTCCTGCGGCAGCCTTGAATCTCTGGGAACCTGGGGGATTTGAATATTAAAGCTGCCCTTCCTCCCTGGCCACCCATACACACGCCCCACATTCAGGGCGGACGGCTCCAGCAACACACCCAAACTGAGTTCTCCAACTGAACCCCACAAGAATCATTTCCCCACACACTGCGGGGACAAGGTGGACAACTGACTTGAGGGGTATAGGTGACTCACAGACACCATCTGCTGGTTAGTTAGAGAAAGTGTATGTCACCAAACAGTGTTTCTGATAAATTAGATTGATATCCTTTTTTTTTACAACTTGAAAGAACCCTATCAAGCAAAACAAATGCCAAGGGGCCAAAAACAACAGAAAACCTTAATGCACATGATAAAACCAGACGATATGGAGAATCCAACTCCAAATACACAAATCAAGATATCGGAAGAGACTCAGTACTTGGCAGAATTAATCAAAGAACTACAATCGAGGAATGAAAACATGGCAAAGGATTTAAAGGACATCAAGAAGACCATGGCCCAGGATATAAGCGACATAAAGAAGACCCTAGAAGAGCATAAAGAAGACATTGCAAGAGTAAATAAAAAAATAGAAAATCTGATGGAAATAAAAGAAACTGTTGGCCAAATTAAAAAGACTCTGGATATTCACAATACAAGATTAGAGGAAGCTGAACAACGTCTCAGTGTCCTAGAAGTCCACAGAACAGAAAATGAAAGAACAAAAGAAAGAATGGAGAAAAAAATCGAAAAAATCTAAATGGGTCTCAGGGATACGATAGATAAAATAAAACGTTCAGACTTAAAACTCATTGGTGTCCCAGAAGGGGAAGAGAAGGGTAAAGGTCTAGAAAGAGTATTCAATGAAATTGTTGGGGAAAACTTCCCCAACCTTATACACAATATAAATACACAAAGCATAAATGCCCAGTGAACTCCAAATAGAATAAATCCAGATATACCTTCTCTGAGACATATTCTGAACAGACTCTCAAATACTGAAGAGAAGGAGCAAGTTCTGAAAGCAGCAAGAGAAAAGCAATTCACCACATATAAAGGAAACAACATAAGACTAAGTAGTGACTACTCAGCAGCCACCATGGAGGCGAGAAGGCAGTGGCATGACATATTTAAAATTCTGAGAGAGAAAAATTTCCAACCAAGAATACTTAACCAGCAAAACTCTCCTTCAAATTTGAAAGAGAGCTTAAATTTTTCACAGACAAACAAATGCTGAGAGAGTTTGCCAATAAAAGACCCACCCTACTTCAGATTCTAAAGGGAGCCCTACCAACAGAGAAACAAAGAAAGGAGAAAGAGATATAGAGAATTTTAACAGACATATATAGTACCTTACATTCCAAATCACCAGGACACTCATTTTTCTCTAGTGATCACAGATCTTTCTCCAGAAGGGAACATAAGCTGGGACATAAAACAAGCCTCAATAAATTAAAAAAAAAAATTGAATATTCTCAAAGCACATTCTCCAAACACAATGGAATACAAATAGAAGTCAATAATTTTTGAACTGTAACTCCACTATTTACTTCCTACATGATATAAAATATACAAACTCTAAGGACAAATCGGTGGTTTTGAACTCAACATAAAATATGTAATTTTAGACAACTATATAAAGGTGGGGGAATGGAGGAGTATAGGAACATAGTTTATGTGTCCTATTGAAATGAAGGTGGTATCAAAGAAAAACAAGATTGTTATGGATTTAAGAGGTTAATTTTAAGCCCCACAGTAAACACAAAGAAATTATCAGAGAATATAACCATAGAGATGAAAAGTAGAGTATGGGTTAAGAGAAATGGGGGAAGGGGCAATGGGGAGTTAAGAAATGAATGTAGGGTTGCTGTTTGAGGTGAAGGGAAATTTCTAGTAATGGATGGTGGAAAAGAGCATTACAACATTCTAAATGTGATTAATCCCACTAATGGAAGGCTAGGGGAGGGGGTGGAATGGGAAGATTTAGGCTGTATATATGTTTCCACAATTGAAAAAAAAAAAAAAGTCTAAATAGATGACAATTGAATGCCAAGGATGACCCTAGATGGGATCTGAGGATGGAGGACAGGAGGCTCAAAGGGTCACAGTTGAGACATAAGGAAAAGGAAATATAGAATGTAAGCTTTGTATCATTGTTGAATCTCTTGTACTTCTTAGCTGCGCTTAATGGGACTGCATAAAAGAATGCTCTTATTCATGGGAAGTGTATATGTGAATTATAGTGTTTGTTCAAAGGTGTGAGCAGCTAGCTCTCATATGTTCAGAAGACAGAGCAATAGATGACGGATGATACATAGAGAGGGAAAGAAATAGCGATGTGACAGCATGTTAAAGTTGGTGGATTGGGCTATCGGGGGAGAGGGGTCAGGGTATGATGAAATTCTGTGTATGGGGTTAGTATTGTTTTTGCAACTGTTCCCATAACTTTGAATTTATTTAAAAATAAAAATAATTAAGAAATTTTAAAACAAAAATGCTAGAGTTGAAGACAACAATAAATGAAATAAAAATTCCCTAGGGGGTTTTAACAGCATGTTGGAGCTGGAAAAAGAAAGAATTTGTGAACTTGAAGGCAAGATCATTGAAATGATTCAAGCTGAGGAGCATAAACAAAAAGAAAAAAGTGAAAAAAGTAAGCAAAGCCTAAGAGACCTGAGGGACACCGTCAGACATATTGATTATTGCATAAAGGGAATCCCAGAAGGAAAAGAAAGAGAGGGGAGGAGAATATCCAAGGATATAATGGTAGAAAATTTCCCAAATTTAACAGAAGATATGAATATGTACATTCAAGAAGCCCAATGAACTGCAAGGGGAGAAACTCGAAGAGAACTATGCCCAGACACATAATAGTCAATCTGTCAAAAGATATTGACAAGGAAATAATTCTGCTACAAGAGTAAAGCAACATGTTATATATAAGGGAAGCCAAATAAGATTCTGATTTCTCATCAGAAACCATGGAGAGAAGGAGACACTGGGTTTAAATATTTAAAGTGTGAAAAAAAAAAATTGCCAACCAAGAATTTTCTATCCAGTGGGACTGTCTTTCAAAAATGAGGGCAAGATTAACATATTCCAAGGCAAACAAAAGCTGAGGGAGTTTGTCACCATTAGGTCTGCCCTACAAGCAATGCTAAGGTGATATCTTCGGATTGAAAAAAAAAAGACACTAGACAGTGGATGAAAGAGGCATAAAGAAATAAAGACCTCTGGTACAGGTAACCATCTGGGTAATTATAAATGCCAATACTGCTGTATTGTATTTTTAGTACGTTATTCAACTTCTTACTTCCTACAGGTTCTAAAATGCAAATGCATAAAAAGTTATGATAAATCTGTGGTTTCAGACATACAATGTATGAAGATAAACTACTACCAGATAAAATAAACTTTAAGTTAAAAACTGTTACAAGGAACAAAACAGGTCACTGCATACTGATAAAGGGGGCAAATAAACAAGATGTAACAATTGTAAATATATATTCGCCTCAATAACAATTGTAAATATATATTCACCTAATGGTAAAGCCCCAAAATATACCAAGCAGATATTGACAGATTTGAAGGGAGGAATGGACAGTTTTGCATTAATAATAGGAGACTTCAAGGTTTGAAAGATACTAAAATTAACTAGACCTATTTTAAAAACCTAGTAACAGAACACTTCATCCAACAGCAGCAGAATACATGTTCTTCTCTTGTGCTCATGGGTCATTCTCTAGGATCAACCCTATGTTAGGTCACAAAATGTCTCAATAAATTAAAAATATTGAAATCATATGATGTGCACTCTCCAACAATGTTGGAATGAAGCTAGAAATCCAACAGAGGGAGAGTTGGAAAATTAACAAATATGTGGGAATCAAACAATATGTTTAAACAACCAATGAATCAAAGAAGAAATCACAAGAGCAATTAGGAAATATATTGGAGTGAATGAAAATATAGATCCAACATACCTAAAATTTTGGGACATAGCAAAGGCAATACTGAAAAGGAATATCATAGCTCTAATGATTACATTAAAAAAGAAGAAATAACTCATATCAGAGACCCAACTCACAACTGGGGGATCTAGAAAAAGAAGAGCAAATTAAACCCAAAGTGAGCAGGAGGGAGAAAATAATAGAGAGTACAGCAGGCAGATGTGGCCCTCTCTCTCTAGCTAAGCCAACTTGGCAGATGAAATCACTGCCCTCTCCTCTACATGGGATCTGACACCCAGGGGAGTAAATCTCCCTGGCAACGTGGAATATGACTCCTGGGGAGGAATCTAGACCCAGCATCATGGGATGGAGAACATCTTCTTGACCAAAAGGGAGATGTGAAAGGAAATGAAATAAGCTTCGGTGGCAGAGAGATTCCAAAAGGAGCCGAGAAGTCACTCTGGTGGGAACTCTTACACACAATATAGACAACCCTTTTTAGGTTCTAATGAATTGGAATAGCTAGCAGTAAATACCTGAAACTATCAAACTACAACCAAGAACCCTTGCATCTTGAAGACAATTGTAGAAAATGTAGCTTATGAGGGGTGACAATGTGATTGGGAAAACCACACGGATCACACTCCCCTTTGTCTAGTTTATGGATGGATGAGTAGAAAAATGGGGGGGGCACCCAGTTTTGTTTTTTACTTAAATTGTTCTTTTTCACTTTAATTTTTATTCTTATTATTTGTGTGTGTGGTAATGAAAATGGTCAAAAATTAATTTTGGTGATGAATGCACAACTATGTAATGGTTCTATGAACAACTGAATGCACGCTTTGTATGACTGCATAGTATGTGAATACATCTCAATAAAAATGAATTAAAAAAAGAAAACAAATGTGCTCAATATGATTGCTCAATAGATATGAACTTAAACCTGGTTTTGGATAACTGTGTTTAGTGGGATGCAGTTAGGCAAGGATTTCAGCTCAAGACTACAGTTCGCATCAAGGGAAAATTATGGTGTATGGATTCCAGGATGTAATCAATTTATTAGAGGTGGGGCTGAGCCAAAATTCAGGACTACATTTGGGTTCAAAATGCATGAATAGGATTTAAAACAAAGACACAAACCATGGAGGAAGATTGATTGAAAACAAACCCTCTGTTGGATGTTTTAAATGTACTATCATAGAAATCCTGTAAAAAATTATTTTACCTTTTTATAAATAAATACAGCAGAAGGATTCAAAAAGAAAAAAGAGTACAGCAGGAATAATGAAATAGAGAATAAAAATACAATAGAGAGAAGCAAAAAAATCAAAAGTTGGTTCTTTGAAAAGATGAATAAAATCAACAAACTTTTAGCTAGCTTGACAAAGAGAGAGGCTGCACATAATTAAAATCATACATAAAATGGGAGACATTACTACTGACATCACAGAAAAGACATTGTATGAGGATATAATGAACAATTGTATGCCAACAAATTACATAACCTAGAAGAAATGGACAAAGTCCAAGAAACATGCAAACTACCAGCACTGACTCAAGAAGAAATACAAGATCTCAAAAGAACAATAACAAGGAAAGAGATTAAATCAGTCATTAAAAGCCTCATAAAAAGAAAAGCCCAGAACCACATGGCTTCAATGGTGAATTTTACCAAACATTTCAAGAAGAACTAAGAGCTATCCTGCTCAAACTCTTAACAAAAATTTGAAGGGTAAGGAACACTTCCTAACTCATTCTCTGAAGTCAACATAACACTCATATCAAAGCCAGATAAGGAGAACACAAGAAAAGAAAATTACTGATCAACATGTCTTATGAACATAGATACCAAAATCCTCACCAAATACTAGCAAAGCTATTCCAAAAGCACATTAAAAGAATTATGAACCATGAACTAGTGGGATTTATTCCAAGTATGCAAGGGTGGTACAACATAAGAAAATCAATTATGTCATGAATCCCATTAATAGAACAAAAGAAGAAAACACAACATATTCTCAACTGATGTGTAAAAGGCATTTGACAAAATACAGCACCACTTCTTGACAAAAACACACGGAAAACCAGGAATAGAAGGAAACTCCTTCTACATGATAAGCGACTATATAAGAAAATCCCATGGCTAACTTCATACACTATCTTGAAAGACTGAAAGCTTTCCCCTGAAGAACAAGAAGAAGAAAAGGATGCCCACTGTCTTATTCAATACTGTACTGGAAGTTATAGCCAGAGCTATTAGGCCAGAGAAAGAAATAAAAGGCATCCAGATTGGAAAGGAAGAAGTATATCTTTCCCTATTTGCAGATGACATGATGCTATAGACAGAAAACCCTGAAAAATCCACAAAAAAAGCTACTAGAGCTAATAAATGAATTTAGCAAAATGGCAGGGTACATGATCAACATCCAAAAATCAGTAGTGTTTCTACACACTAGTAATGAAGAATCTGAAGAAGAAATCAAGAAAAATAATTCCATTTACAATAACAACTATAAGAGTCAAATATCTAGGAATAAATCTAAACAAGGTTATAAGTGATTCGCACACAGAAAACCACAAAACACTGCTAAAAGAAACCAAAGAAGTACTAAATAAATGGAAGGTTATTCTCTATTCATAGACTGGAAGACTAAATACCGTTAAGATGTCAGTTCTCCCCAAAGTGATTTACAGATTCAACTCAATTCCAATAAAAATTCTGACAGCCTCTTTTGCAGAAATGGAAAATCCAATCATCAAATTTATATTGGAGGGTAATGGATCCCAAATAGCCAAGGGCATCTTGAAAAAGAAGAACAAAGTTGGAGGACTCATATTCCCTGATCTTAAAACTTATTACAAAGCCACAGTAATCAAAAGAGCATGGTATTGGCACAAAGACTGGCATATACACCAATGGAATCAAATTAAGAGTTCAGAAATAAACCCTCACATACATGGTCAACTAATTTTTGATAAGGAGGCAAAGACCACTCAGTCGGGAAAGAATAGTCTCTTCAACAGAGAAGAGAAAGCTGGATGCCCACATGCAAAAAAATGAAGGTAGACTCTTACCTCACACCATATACAAAAATCAACTCAAAATGGATCAAAAACCTAAATGTAAGAGCCAGAACTATAAAACTCTTAAGAGAAATCATAGGGAAGCATCTCTAGGACCTTGTGTTAGCCAATGATTTCTTAGGCTTTATACCCAAACCATGAGCAACAGAAGAATAATAGATAAATGGTACCTCATCAAAATTAAAAACTGGGGGGCATCAAAGGGCTTTGTCATTAATGTAAAATGACAGACTACACAATGGGAGAAAAGATTTGGAAACCACATATCTGATAAGTGTTTAATATCCAGAATATATAAAGAACTCTTACAACTCAACAACAAAAAGACAGCCCAAAAGAAAAACTGGCAAAAGACTTGAATAGACATTTTTCCAAAGAAGATATACAATTGCCAATAAGCACATGAAAACATGCTCAACATTATTAGCTATTAGGAAAATGCAAATCAAAACCCCAGTGAGACATCATTTCATACCCACTAAAATGGCTACTAATTAAAAATGAAAATAAATGTTGGAGAAGATGTGGAGAAATAGGAACTTCATTCGTTGTTTATTGGAATGTAAAAATACGTGGCTGCTGTGGAAAACAGCTTGGGACTCTTCAAAAAGTTAAGTGTAGACTTATATGACCCAGTAATCCCACTTCTAGGTATACACCCAAAAGAACTGAAAGCTGGGACTCAGATATTTTCACATTGATGTTTATAGCAGCATTATTCACAATTGTGAAAAGATGGAAGCAATCCAAGTGTTCATCAGATGAAAGAAGAAACAAAATGTGGTATGTACGCACAATGGAATATTATTCTGTTGTAAAAAGGAATGAACTTCTAATACATGGGCCAACATGGATGAACCTTGAAGACATCAAGATGAATGAAAAAAGATGGGCACAAAAATACAAATATTATATGATCTCACTTATATGAAATAACTAAAATAAGCAAATTCATAGAGTCAGAAACTAGAATACAGGTTACGAGGAGCTGGGTAGGGATAGGGAATGGGGAATTAATGCCTCGTTGGTGCAAAGTTTCTGTTTGGGGTGATGGAGAAATTTTGGTAATGGATGGTGGTGATTGTAGCACAACATTGTGGATGTGATTAATACCACTGAATTGTATATATGAATGTGGTTATTACGGGAAATTTTAGGTTGTATATATGTTACTAGAATAAAAAATGTTTAATCTATATGTCATGGTTAGGTTCATGTGTCAACTTGGCCAGGTAATGGTGCCCAGTTGTCTGTTCAAACAAGTACTGGCCTAACCATTACTGCAAGAACATTTCGTGGCTGGTTTATTAAATCATCAGCCAATTGATTGCATCTAGGGCTGATTACATCTATGATCAAC
The DNA here is from genome assembly GCF_015220235.1 of Choloepus didactylus. Lineage (NCBI taxonomy): Eukaryota > Metazoa > Chordata > Mammalia > Pilosa > Megalonychidae > Choloepus > Choloepus didactylus. The sequence goes on along the minus strand of NC_051326.1, from coordinate 28,878,711 downwards.
TAAGGGAGTGCCTTCCACAATGAGAGAATCCAATCAGTTAGATTCAATCAAATCAGTTGAAGACTTTTAAGGGAGAAGAGGGAACTGTCATTTCTTCTTCAACCAGCAAGCCTCTCCTGGAGAGCTCATCAAGGACCTTCATCGGAGTTGCCAGCTCATGGCCTGCCCTATGGAATTTGGACTCGTGCATCCCCACAGTTGCATGAGACACTTTTATAAAATCTTATATTTACAGATATCTCCTGTTGGTTATTACCCTAAAGAATCCTACTAATACACCATACTACTGTACAACATAAACAGTGAGCCCTAATATAAAATATGGACTATAGTTAATATATAATTACAGTAATATTGTTTCATCAGGTGCAACAAAGGTACCACACCAATGCAAAATGTTAATAGGAAAACTGTTGGGGGCCAGAGGGTAAATTGGAACTCTATTCCCTGCATGATTTTTTTCTAAGCCTACAGCTTCTCTAATAAACACGTATTGCTTTTGAATCAGGGATACAGGAATTGAAAATGGAGATCAAGTCCAACTTCTTGCAATACTATCGGGAAAGTCATATAACCTCATTGAACTTTATTTTCCTTACAATAAAAAAATAGTAATTTCTAGCTTTACTTCTTTAAGGATAGTCAGGGTAATCAACTGAGATCATACATGTGAAAATGCTTTATAAACTATTATGCACTATAAACTTAAAGTATTTTTTTCATATAATAATATAGCTACACTCATAACTTAAGATTGAGGATTGAGAGTGTAACTGCAATTATTTAAGTTTTTTTAACTTTTCCTCATTAGCTAGAGATATTTCACAAAAGTCTCAAAAAGTTCATTCCACTTTGCATTGACCTTTTAATTGTTTTCAGTTTTTTGATATTTAATTATCACATATGATAAAATGCATATGTCTTAAAAATTCAGAGTTTTGACAACTGTATATACTTATGTTACCAGCCAAAACAAGATATAAGACATTATTTCCCTCAGAAGGCTCTCTCATACTTTTTTCTAAATATTCTTTTTTCTTTCCTTCCCCTCCCCAACACAGTCCCCAACCTCTATCTGGTTTCTGTCAACATAAATTAGTTTTGCCTGAATTTAGATTTCAAAAGAGTGAACTTGTAAACCATGTAGTCTTCTGCCTGGTTCCTCTCATTAACATAATATTTCCTCGATCCATCCATATTGTTGCATATCTGTAGTTTATACTTTTTATTGGTTAATAATATTCCTTTGTATGAATATACCACAATTTGTTTGTTTAGGTTATTTCCAGTTTGGGAGTATAATGATTAAGGTTGCTATATAAATTTTTATAAAAGTATTTTGGTGAACATGTGCTCTTACTTCTTTTGGGTAAATACTTAGGAATGGAATTGTTTTGCTGAATCACAGGAAAATTTATATCTAATTTTAGGAGAATCTGCCAAACAGTTGTCTAAAGAGCAATGGATGGAAAAAGTTTTCACTCCTACCTGCAATGTATGGAAAAAGTTATAGTTGCTCCATATCATCACCAGCTTTTGGTGTAATAAATTTTTTTTATTTAGCTAATCTAGTCGATGTGAAAGGCATCTCATTAAAGTTTTCATTTCCCAGATGACCAAATGAGGTTGAACACTTTTCTATGTGCCTAATGGCTCTTTATATATGCCCTTTTGTGTTTGGCCCACTATTGTCATTTTATTGTTGCTTTGAAAAAATTCTTCATATATTCTGGCTACAAGGCCTTTGTCCAACATATATGTGCTGCAAATATACTTTCCTTGTCTGTGTTTTGTTTGTCCTTTTCTTTAAGGGTGATTTTGATGCACAGCTAGTTTCAATTTTGATGAAGTTCAAATTATTGTGGGTTTCTTTTTTTTTTTCTTTTATGGTCTGTTTTCTAACTAAGAAATCTTTGCCTCCTCTGAGGTCACAAGGATAGTCTTCTATGTTTTATTCCAGAAGCTTTATGGTTCTGGGTTTTATATTTTGGTCTTCAAGCATCTCTAATTAACTTTTGTGAATGGGGTGAAATACAGGTAAAAATTCATTTTTTATATGAATATCCAATTGTTCTAGCACCAACTGTTGAAAATAATATCCTTTCCCTATTGAACTGACTTTGCACTTTTGCAACAATTGACTATATACAAATGGGTCATTTGTACTCTTTATTCTATCTTGATTACTATAGCTTCATAGCAGGTCTTGAAATCACATAGAGTAACACCTCTAATTTTTTTCTTCTTTTTCAAGATTGTTTTAACTATTTTAAATGTTTTTCATTTAAATTAGATGCAAAAATGTAAAATAACTTTTAGAATGAGCTTGCCTATTTTATCAAAAACAGCATGCTGGAATTTTGATGGCGATTGCATTGAATCTATGTATCAATTTAAAAAGAACGAATATCTTAACAAAATTGAGGCTTCCAATCTGGAACATGGTATTTATCTCCATTTATTTAGGTCTTCTTTAATTCTCTCTGCAATGTTTTGTAGTTCTAATGTAGAGATGAAACATATTTTATTAAATATATTTTTATTCATTTTATGGTTTTGATGCTATTGTACATGGAATCAATTTTTAAATGTATCCAATTATACATTGTTAGTATTTTAAAATAAAAGCGAGTTTTGAGTATTTGTATCTTGTGAGCTTTCTAAATTATCTTTTTACTTCTAACAGTTTATAAATCTCTTTGAATTTTCCATATATACAATCAGCTTGTCTACAAATTAAGATAGATCTATTCTGATCTCTACGTGTTTTATTTCTTTTCCTTGCCTGACTACACTGGCTAGAACCTCAAGTACAGTGTTGAATAAAAGGGGTGAAACCAAACATCACTTATCATCCTTAAGTGTAATGATGAGAGGTTTCATCACCAAGTATAATGTTACATGCAGATTTTATGTAGACACCCTTCCACATTAAAGGAATTCTCTTATATTTCAAGTTTGCAAAAACTTATTATTATGAAGTACTGTGATGGTTAGGTTCATGTGTCAACTTGGCAAGGTGATGGTACCCAGCTGTCTGGTCAAGCAAGCACTGGCCTAACCATTGCTGAGAGGACATTTGTGGCTGGTTAATAAACCAACAGGATGGTTTATTAAATCTATCAGTCAATTGGCTGCAGCTGTGACTGATGACTCAACAAAGGGCATGTCTTCCACAATGAGAGAATGCAGTTGGCTGGATTTAATCCAATCAATCCGTTGAAGACTTTTAAGCAAGACAGATAGAGGACCTTTCCTTCTTCAGCTGACCAGTGAGGCATTTCCTGAAGAGTTCGTCAAAGCTGCCAGTTCGTTTCCTGAGTTCATTGAACATCTTCGTTGGACTTGCCAGTTTGCTGCCTGCCCTACAGAATTTGGACTCATGTATACCCACAGTTGCGTGAGACACTTTTATAAATCTTATATTCATAGATATCTCTCACTGATTCTGTTTCCCTAGAGAATCCTAACTAATACAAGTACCGTAGGACTTTTTCAAATGCTTTTTCTACACTTAGGTTAATAGCATTTTTTTTTTTTTCATTTTTTTCTGACAATGTGGTATACTGTACTCCTGGGATAAAAGCACTTAGTTATAATGTGATATCGTTTTTTACACATTCCTGATTCAGTCTGCTAATATTTTGTAAAGCGGTTTTGCATCTATGTTTAAGAGAAATTTGGTCTATAATTTATTTTCTTGTAGTATCTTTGACAGCTTTTGGTATCAGAGTAATGTTGGCCTTATAAAATGAATTCGGAAGTGCTCCCTCCTCCCCTATTTTCTAGAAGAGTTTGCATACAATTTAAATATTTGATAGAATTCTATTCATTGACTTGTATCAGCCTAGTTTTCTCATCTGTAAAATGAGGGTATTACTTCTATTTTCTTCTTTTGTCACATTTCAAAAATATATGTGATATTGAAAGCATGTGAAGTTTTCAAAATTATCAGTATTAGAGAAACTCATCAACAACACTAATGAAAAAATGGTAGTTATGGGTTTTTACACTGCTCCTTCCTGAGCTGGCTTTAGAGCATACAGACTGGATTTCCTGAGTAAAATGAAATTCTAGTAGATTTGTAGAGAAAAGAATCTCAACATTCTGTCTAAGCCGGATGCTAATTTGAATTTCAAATATGCAGCAGATTTGTACACATCTCTAGGAATTTTCTGATTATAAAGGTAACTTATGTTAATTGCAAAAATCAGAAAATACAAAAAATTTCAAAAAGAAAATACAGATCATCCACAGTCCTTTCACTCAGACAAAAGCATGGTTAGCTTGGTGGCTTACAATCTTCTTTTAAATACACATCACATGTAAGTGTATGTGTGTATATGTATAGATATATGTATAGGTATAAATTCTTTTTTAATGGGATCATATGCATACATTTTGTATTGTTAGGTGAAATAAGGAGCTTCTGATTGAAGGCTCAGGACCCCGTGTCCAGTCTGTGCATCATTTTTTTCAGAGACCGTAGCTCATTAGAGAAGACAGGCTTGCAGTGGGTGGAGAGTCCATCTGGCCCAGCAGCCAGCCTCCAGAGAGGCTTGCAGCTGGATAACTCCTCCTGAGCCTGCCCAGAATTTTCTAAATGTGGGAAATGGACAAGGACCTTTTGAGTGTTGCATTCAAGACTTGTAAAATATTGCAGTAAATTTAGATATCAGTATGTGTAAGCCTCTCTCTTCTGGCCAATTATTTGGCTCCCTGTGTGAACAAATCATTCTCAGCAGCACCTGGCATGGAAATGCTTGCCTTTTATGCCATAATTACCTGCCTGTGAAGGTCAGCTTGAAGTTGTATATTTCTAAACCTGCCATTGAAACTCAGTGTCATTCTGAATCTGTGTACTGAGAATTGCATTTTAAGACAAAACAACTACAGTGCACGCCAATAAGATGAATTTCTATGGGCAAATTTATTCAAGGTCATTATTTTATCTGTTTCCTTTGGTTAATATTTTCACAGAACTTCAAGTTTATGATTATATTTCCATAGACTTTCAGGTTCCATATTATATTTCCAATTTTCTCCACTCTCAATATGAAATCCTTTTTTTTTTTTTTTTTTGCAGAGAAACACTAGTTTTTTTTTTAATCTTCAAGTAACACCCCCCTCCAAAACAAATATTGTCCCTCTTGAATAGAACACAGATCCCAAGAATGATGAAGTAGGAAGAGTTCTTTCTGGGCAATATGAAGATAGGGGCCTTGATAACAAAGGGAGGGGAGGAAAGACAAGGAAAAAAGAAAGAAGAAATGGATTCCAAGGGAATTCAGCAAAAGAAGCCTGTGATTCAGCAAAAGAAAGCCATGAACAATTATGTTTAGCTCACAGACACATATATAACTGCAGCTGGGGAAAGACTGCTCTCTAAACGCAACCTTCTCAGCCAGCCAAGAAGCATTATTCATAAACTATTCTTTCTTTCTTTTTACGAAATCCAGCTCCAAGGGAAGATCCCATGCTGTCTAAAGGAAGCTACCTATGAAGAAAAATGAGAACAATTAAGCCCTAAATCTGTACAAGAAACTTTAACAGCTGAGACTCTAAAACGAAAATGGAGATAATGCTAATGATCATGTTTTATAGTCTCAACATGCTTTGCATCTGGAAAGATTCCAAAGCCTTCAGCATGTTGCCACATTGATGGAAGGGGCCCCTGCTGAGATGCAGCTGCTTCTGGGGAAGAGCCGGCAACTGTAGAACAGCTGCATATTAGTCTCCAGCAACATGCAGGGCAGAAAGTCAAGAGAAACTGCCTGCAAGGGCACCCTTCAACCTGGAGCCTCCCTTCTTGCCCCAAACACTCAGCGAGGCTGAGGCATCACATTTGCGGACTAACTGAAATATAATAAAGCCTGAACTGTCTGTAATCTTTAGGGAAGGAGAGGATCTGGACAGCCAAGCTTTCTAGTTAGCCAAAGATTTTTGACACGTTTAAGCACAAACTTTCATTTAACCATTACAGATGAAAACTTTTCTAAAATGTATCTCGAGTCTCTGACTTTCCAAAGTCAAATTAACCATATATTCCTAGTGTTATATCTTCAATTCATCCATCAACATGAACAGATTTATGGTGATGGGCTTTCTTAATACAGATATCCCCCTCCCCGTCTCTATCTTTCCTTCCCTCTCTCTTCCCCTCCCCCTTCCCCTTTCCCTTCCCTCCCCCTCCCTCTCCCTCTCTCTCTCTCTCACACACACACACACACACACACACACACACACAGGCTTAAGGAAAGACAAGGATGGGAGGCAGAGAGGGGCAGAGAACACTATAACAAAAATTAGCAGACTACATCACTAGTTCTACCCCTTCCATTAACTGGCAGTGTAATCTGGAATGATGGGTCACAACTTTCTTGTAAAAGGAAGGGAGGTCACTAAATATTCTTTAAGTTTTAATCAAATTTTAATCATGGTAGTTCTTTAAGAATTACAATTTCCAAATTCCTTCCTTCTCTCTCTCCCTTCCTCCCCTTTCAGGGCTTGATGCTGTGCCCTCTAGAATCCCTATTCTGTGGGATAATTTTTCTCCCAACCCTATTCTGCCATCACCTTGGATAATTTAAACATCGATATGAATGATGACACATCCAAACATCAAATCAAGGGTTGCAAACTGCAGTGTCTACAAGGGCAAGTCAGAGAGCACAAATGAATAAAGCAAGTCAATCTAAGAAAGTAAACAAAGGAGTAAATAGTGACAGCATTGGTATTAATTTGGTATTAACCCAAAGTGAAACTGGAAAGAAACTGGAAAGCAAACACTGTCCCAGGTAGGCTGCTCCAACTCAGCACAAACAGGATATGCCACATGGGAATGCAAATTTATAAAGAAACTAGAAATCCAGGATTTTTAAATGTTGGTGACTATTTATTTAAAAAAAAAAAAAAAAAAAAGAATTCAGCCCAAATAAGCCGATGGATGGGCCAGATTCTCTTCCTGAGCAGCCAGTTTAAAAATAATGCCTCTGATCTCTGCTCCCTGGACATCATTTTGCCCACTACATCTCAGTGCCTCTCTCCTAAACTCATTTTCAGCTGGTTAATTCTCACGCATCCTTCAGATCTCATCTTCAGCTCTACCCTCTGGCTCCACAGTTCTATTATCTTGCCTTGGACTCTCTCCCCCTCTCCCTCTCCACCACCCCCCCCACCCCCCCGCCATATCACTCACTCTGAGGGGAGCCATGTTGTGAGCAATCCTTGGAGAAGCCCACATGGTGAGGAACTGAGGCCTCCTGCCAACAGCCACAGGACTAAGCTCGAGAATGGATCCTCCAGACCCAGTCAAATGTTTAGATAACAGCCACTGCTGACAGCTTCACTGAAACTTCATGAGATACCCTGAGCCAGAACCACCAAGCTAAGCCATTGATTTCTGTCTCTGAAAAACTGTGTGATACAATGTTTGTTGTCTTAAACCACTAAATTTTGGGATAATTTGTTATGCAGCAAGTGATAACTAATAAAATATCCCCAAACTGAATCTTTTATTCTCCCCTCTCCCCCATCTCTAAAGCTAATCCTCCTCTGAAGTCTCTTAGTTCTATTAATGGCTTGATCCTTTCAAGTCACCAAGGCTTACCAACTCAGGGTCCTCTTTGAATATCCTTCCCTGTAGGTTGGGAAGGTTCCCTTGCAATCTACTTTTAATTAGCTATCAAACCCTGTGTATAGTACTTCTGGAGTATACTTTGCTAATTCCTTTCTCTCTGTTTCCATTGCCATTTCCCTATTTTAAGCCCTCCTTGCTCCTTTCCTAGGCTTCCTAATTGATTTACCTGTGTCCAAATTTTCCTGCTCTGATGCATGAGGCAGGCACCTATGTTAAGTTTTACTCAAGCAGGTAATTCTCCTAATCAGGAACTTTAAGAGTTTTCCATTGTCAGTGGAATAAAGTCCAAATGTCTTAGAATGTTACAGACTGGTCTGAATTATCTTTCTAACTTCACTCTCTACTATTAGTTTCATATATTCTAAGCTGATGGAGCGAACACTTTTAAGAATAGTGTTATGGCCTTGTGGTACTTGTTCCAGTTAACTAGCACAGCTTTTAAAAACTACCCCCAAATCTTACTGATTTAACCACTTTTGATTGATCATGATTTAATGAGTCCAATAGGGAGTTTTCCAACAGTAAAAGTTCCAAGGGACTCAGGTTGACACTTCAAGGCTTGTTAATGACATGGTCTTGGCAATCATGCAGCATCGCTTATGCCACATTCTGTTGGCCAAGAATGAGTTTCAGCCCCATTCTGGATTCAAGAAAAGGGAAAGCTATGGGGATGTGATTTGGGGGAGGGGTAATTCTTTAGGGGGTTCTCTTTGAAGACTAGCTATCCCAATATTCTTTACACCTGGGAACAGCCTTAAGATAAGTTGAAATATTGGAAAGCGGGTTCTAGGAAGAAAGAAAATGGACAGTTATTAACAGGCAAATAAACCTTTCACTCCCTTAGAGCACAGGAATGAGAAGTAGTAGAAATGCACACACACAAAAAGACACCTCTTGTTTTTATTAGAGGGCAAGAAAGAAGCACAAGAAATGGAACTGGGTTTTAGGAAAACAAATTGGGAACAGAAATGTAGATAATTCATTCAAGGTGCCCATCTAACCCACCCCAGCCCCAAACCATCTCTCTACTAACTGAAATTTCATTTTGGATAATAACCCATCAAACCCAATCCACTTATACTCCTGATAGAAATGGACCAATTCTTCCTACCTATTTCTAAGCCATGCCTAACCACTCTTTAATGTTCAAATGAATCCCTTCTAATCCATCAAGTCTTCCATGGACATCCCAGCTCACTAGGATTATTTATTTTCTGGAACACATACTGTCCAGGTGTCTTTCTCACACTAGGCTATAAATTGCTTAGCATTGTCGTCTTGTGTTTTAATGGACTCAGAAAAAAAGAGAGCTATAAGGGCAATGAGCAGTCATTGGGGCCAGTTCTTTTATTTCCAGATGAGGACATGAAGGGTGCAGGAGGTTGAGTGACCTGAGCAAGTTTAAACCACCAGCAAAGCATAGAGCTGATCACCAAGCTCCTTTCTAATGCTCTTTCTCCCCACATGTGCATCAGTCTTGTCTCTCTAGGGAAGGTAAACAACTCTTCAAGAGTCAGAAGATGCTTTCTCTTTCTGCCTTTTATATAGTATCTAGCTGGGTTCACAATAATAGTTCAACGTGTAGTATACTTTGTAATTGTTCATTTAGTCTAGCTAAAAAATTGGTTAAAGAAGATGATGCTAGAGTTAAACCATGTTTCTAGCATTCTCCAAGACAGCTAAGGGAGGATAAGGATTGTTAAGAATTGAATAAAATAGACTCCAAGCAGCAAAAGACTTTGTGAACAGACCACACATTAGATGAATGGTCCATTGCAGGTGAAGGGAGAGTAGCAGCTCCTCTTGGAGACCATAGTGGTGGCAGTTGTGCCAGACACCAAAACATGACTGTGCCAAGCAGATGAGGAGCCTAGTGATGCAGATCCTAGGGAACAGGACACAAACACATGTGGGGAACTAGCAGAAACACCTGGGGAACTCTTGAGGTAGGAGCTAGTTTCCCACACAAATACCATGGATGACTGTTTAACTATAATTTGAGTAACAAAAGGTTTAACTTACATTCAGATGTGGCTTCGTAACCGTGATTCAATTTATCCCTCTTCGACCATTGGTAGCGGAAATGACTTTCAATCCATTTATTCAATACTGAGGGCTGCTGGTCAGCTTGTGCCCACTGGTACAGAAGGACCAGTCATTTAGAGTCAGCACCTTTCTGACTGGCCAGTTGCCTGTGGCTACATATTTTGAATATGATCCCTCTTTAAGATTCTCACCATGTTATGCCTTGTGTTATGGTTACTTGTGTTCTTTTCAAATCCTATGAGACTAAGAGAGTAAGACAGCACAGAATCATTCAGGGTGCCCCGCAGACTGAGGAATTCTCAATAAATCCTTGTCTGGTTGAGGCAGTACAGTGTCTCCTATAGACAGACTTGGATTCAAATCCTGACTCTGACATAAAGTACTGTGTGACTTCGAGCTAGTTACGTAACTTCTATCAGTTCCAGTCTTCTCTTCTGAAACATGAGGCAATAATGTCTCCTTCAAAAGATTCTTTGTGCTGAGTAAGTATGAAAAATGCATGCAAGATACAGTGAATAAAGTACAGAACCCAGTAAATAAACGAAGTGATTATTATTTTGGCCCTGCCATCTATTCACAATGAGCAAGCTCCCTTCAATCCCTCCAAAGGTAAGCCTAATCCTCTTCTTTAAAGACTGAGCACATTCCTGGCTCTCCAACACCATCACTCAGAAATGGCAACCATCAAAAACTTAAAAATCATGTCAGCATTAACCCTTCAATGGCGCACACTATGAAAGACATAGCTCATGGTCCTGACATAAATCCACTACTGTCATGTAATGAAAGAAACCCACTCAAAATGTGTTGCCTACAGGAGCCCACAGGCGGGCTGTAATCTTTCATGGGCTTTGTTACCAAGACAAATTCTGCATTTCCTGCCAAGAAGGAGATCAAGGAACTGAGTCAAAGGAGGGACCTGTTTGATTCTCCATGTCCTGGGCCAGCTTCTTCTGGTTCCAGCAGTTGAGACAGGGAGAGTCTTGAGAATTCAAACTTTCCACCTCCTCCTATCCATGGATTTATTTTTCCCCTTCCCCACTGCATCAAAAAGTCACTGGGCAAGCTTGAGCAAATTAACCTCCTCCTCAGGCTTTTAGAGATTGAAAATGGAAAGGCTCTTCCAGTTAGTTTAGTTTCTCCAATCCTGCTCTCCAATTGCAAACAGCTGACCTCTCCACAGCGGGCACAGCACAACTCAGCAGTACAGGCCACAGGGCTCGCCAGCGATGCCCTCCTTGGTGGCTTCGCTTTCTTAACCGCTGCCACCCTGTAATTTTCCAGATGACTTGAGGTTTTGAAAGCAAATGAAGCAGTGAAACTGCTTCAACTGCTAAATTCTTCCTGGTTTCATTTGGAAATGACAAAAAGCTGCCGTGTAAGGTGATTTGAGTTTTGCGAGCACCTTCCTTTAGTTTTCCATATGAAGTCATTAGCTGATAGCAGTTTCCTTGGAGATGAAGATCATTTATGCACTGAGTATACACAAGTAGATGTGAAGCCCCTTTATATTAGGCCACAACTGATAATAATACTTATGTATACTTCTCAACTTTACAGGGCACTTTCACAGACAGTAAACTCATTTGATCATTGCAACCTGTCTGTCAGGTAGGACAGACATTATTATCCCCATTTATAGATGAGGACACTGAGACTCAACTCCTGCCCAATATAATAGCACTAGTGTGAAACAGAGGTGAGACACAACTCGAATTTTCAGATTTCAAATGCTGTGGTCTTCCCAGTGTAACATAATTGTCCTGTGGTTCAGACTGTATACAGTTGTGACATGCCTGTATACAGTTGTGACAGTTTCATTTATAATTCTTAATTTTCTTATATATAACTCATTCCATTTTCCCCACTGGCCCCAATTTTTGATAATTGGATACCTGGTATTTTGTCCAAATTGATTTCTTAAAGGAGATATTAAGTACAGTGCTCTTTAATCTTAGATATTTTCAGACCCTTTAGCAAGCCTAATAGCACATGAGCCACAATCTTTCCTTTAAGAAAGATTGAGGGCCACAGACTATAAATCCTCTTAGATGGGAAGGGAAATAGTGCCCTGCTTTATCAAAAATAATGCAAAAATGGAAGGCAGCTGACCAAGCAGCATCCAAAACTGACTACAGAAAGAGAACTGATGAGATTGTTGTAGGGACAGAGTCTGTCTCTCCCAGAGGGACCAGAAAAATGAGACTTTCCCATTATTTTAATAAGAGCTGCTCTTCTCTGCCTTGAGATGTTCCCATTGAATCTCTGAAGTCCTACAGGCAACACCTGCCTAAAAAGAGCTCCCACTCTCTCCCCCTCTTCCTGCTTCTCCCTCCCCAGTCACTACACAGGGATGTCTGAGGCCTGGGCAGATGCCACAGGCACCTTCAGCAGCCGGTTTCCTATGAGCCCCAGGAAAGCCCAGAAACATTAATAAGCAAACAAATCACAGCCAAAACATGACTGAAGGTGACTTGAAGATGTTCTACCTCTTAAATGAACTAATAAGCCTAAGGGAAGTTTCTTCCAATTTAAGATTTCAGAGCGATCAAGACTAATTTGCACAGAGATACACAAATGGTCATAACAAGTAAAAAAAATAATAATAATAAGCATAGCTCCCAATTATGGAACACTTACTTTGTCAAGAACTGTTTTATGTACCTTTTCTCTAGTCCTCATAGTAATCCTGAGAAAGAGGACAGGGCTCACCATTTTACAGATGAGCAAACTGAGACCAGAGAGGTTAAGCAACTGACCCTAGGCAATACCTCTGACAACTGGCAGAGACGCTCAGAAGCCTGTCCTTTCACCCAGGCATAACTTCGGCAGGAGGAACGGGTTGATTGTGGCTGCTGTGAAAGTTTAGGTCCGGCTGGCCTGTTCCTCAGTTTGCAGTGTGATGTAGGTGCCCGGGTTGTAAAGCAGGAGCATTGTGGGTGACTGGCCCACTAACAATCCGGGTTCTCTTTGTATACATAAGTGTCACTATCAGTCTTGTATGGAGAGGGTGAGAGGAGAGAATGGGGATCCATCAGGACATATTGCTTTGACTAAGTTAAACTATTTTTCCTTTGCAAATGATATATCCAGTAGCCCCTGTAGACACAGCAAAATGAATAGTTTTTAAATGATATGTTTACCCCTAAATGTGTCACAGAAGGCTATTGGAAGGACATTCGATCCCCACAATAATTTTCAGGCTTCTTTGGAAACATTTTTCCTCTGTGTATGTGAAACCAAGGTCATAAAAGTTCTGAGTGAATGGAGAAACTGAAATACAATCTGCACAATTCACCATCTGGCATCTGCTTAATAATGAGGTTGGGGGGAAAGGAAGAAGAGTAGAATTTTGAAGTTTTTTCCCAGATAAGCCAACTTGATAGAGAAGTCCTTAACCTCTGTGGAATAATGGCCATTCCATCCCTGTCCTACACAGTGGGGTGGTGAGTGGAAGGACCTTTGATTCAATCCTAACTCTAGCCCTGTCCATCTGTGAGACACTGAACAAATCATAAACACACCTCAAACATCTGTATGAATGCAATTTAAAAGTCTGTTACATTTATCTCTTCCAGCATTAAAATTCCAATACTTACAAAGAAAAGTGGAAATCTTCTGGGCTAAAATTCTCATCTATTTACACAACTATTATCCTCTTACTAATCTTTGTAAAGGAGGTACTGTCTATGAATCACTAGACTGAATTAGTAGGTCCATGTGGTTGGCTACTAGAGAGTGTTCTAAGGAAAAAAGACTTTTGTAGAAAGGATGTGGGAAATAGCTCAAGTGAAGGAGAACAGCAGGTAAGAATGGAGATGTAGACAACCCCAGCCAAGGGAGATATCAGTATTGAAGTGGTAAGAACCAGTCACAATTATCTCATTAGAAAATACCAAAGTATAAGGCAAAGAAGAAGTAACTGTGGGGAATTTTGCAATGTTGAATTGTTTCCTGTCCATTTCAATTCTCCCTTTTAGCATTAGCCAGTAGTTTTCAAACATGAGGCGAAACATTGAATACAATTTCTAATAGATTTAAGGGCAAGACAAGGGGATGGGCAAAAAAAAAAAAAAAAAAACGACGACAACAACAAAACAGTGAAATTCTTCTTGCTGGATCTCACTGGCCAGAAGCCATGTAAAGGGCCACAGAGAAAATCAGAGGGGTCCTTTGGGTTTTTACTGCATTTTGTTCATATTTTATAGTATTCCTTAATCACTACCTGTCTTCTCCAATAGACAAAGAACTTAACGGCAGGGGAAATTTCTTATTTGTTTCTGTATCTTAATTGTTTCTGTATTTCTTATTTAGCACAGTATCTGGCATATAGTAAGTACTCAATAAATGCTTGCTAAATAAATGAATTTTCAGTGGAACAGAATCACAAAGCCATGCCTTATTTCACTGATACTTCCGTGTGAACCTGAAATCAATGAATTCTTATTACTTTGATGGCTGGAACTACTCAGATAATCCAGAATCGTTTCCTTTATTTCTTCAGGATGGAAACAAGGAACATGAGTCAATCTATGGGAAACACTTTTCTTGGTGGCAGAGACCAAAAATTCATATGACTCAATTGTGAAAAATGAAAGTAGGATCTTACAATGTTAAAATCAGTTCTTTGGGGCCATTTCCTTTTTTCTTCCCAGATAACTCTATTAAGCGTTACACTCTGTTCCAGGAACTCCACTACAACCTGTTGAATTGTTTGAAATAAAGTTACGTGCTTGATACCAAAGCTCTCTTCCTTTTCTTGAAGGATGTTTGGGTGGGAGGTAGAGGGAGAAGCCATAGACATATCGCTGGGAGGAAAAGCTAGCTTTATTCATGTGAACTGAGCACCACAAAGGCAGAGTTAAATTCAGGAAATACAGTAATTTAATTTATGCCTGTTTCTTCTGCTGCTCACAACCATGAATTTGTGAGAGTTAACAGAGAGGAAAAAAGTTCCAACTGGCACAATTCATCGTTAGAGTACATTCTCTGCTCCTTCTGTGTCTGCCTAAGCTCAACACTGAGCCTTCGCACAACATTGTACACAATCTGGAGGAAAACAACGCAGCTTAATTTACTGATTCACTACAAGCTCAAGTGCTTGGGAATCGGGCCTGCTCTCAAATTCCAGAATGTGGTTCTCTTTAATGAAGCAAGGAACTGGGCCTCAGACCAACAAAGTCAGCAAAATCAGTCTTTAGTTATTCTCCCCTTTACTTCGCACATGTCACCACACCTTTGGTAGACTCCTTCCCCAACTTCCTTCCACACCAATCAACACCATGGTTAGCCCAAGTAATAAACGTCCAGTGACAGTTCAAAACAATGGTTCTCAAGCTTTGGTGTGCCCTGGAATCATCAAGGGAGCTTGATTTTCAATGCATCTTTCTAAGTGCAGGCCCCCAGATATTCTGAGGCAGCAGTCTGTGTTGGGACCTGAGCTTCTGCATTTCCACAATTCCCTAAGTAACTCCATGAACCCCATCTAGTTTTATGGATTTGGGAAGTTAAAGCCTTCCCAGGCATTCCTAAGACCATGATTCCTCAGTCTAGACAAACCCTACTTATTTCACACAATAGCAAATGAGGGGAACTTTAAAAGGAACAGTCACTGAGGAGATATTACTGAAAGTTTCAATTTTAATAGCGTCTTGATCCAGAATTCTCCACGTCAGTTTCCCTTTTAGATAGGTAAGATTTGTTTTAAAGAGATTTTGGAGCATAGAAGCCCCCATGGCTGCAGCCCTTCCTCACAAAATGAAGCTTGGTGAACTTCAAAATTCTTGAAAGTTCAAATCACTTACTATGTGCCCAAATATTGACTGGAACCATCTTTTACATTAATTATCCCATTTAATCCTCACTCAAACACTGAAACAGCAATTCTATAAAGCAGGTGGTGGTGTCTACATTTTAGTAGATAAAGAAACTGAGGTTCAGAGGGGTTAGCTGACTTGCCCAAAGCTAGAGTTGAGAAGTAGTAACATCTATTTTTACACCAAGACTCCTACCTTGAAGTCCACAATTTGTTTTATTATATCACATCACTGACTCTAATCACTTTCCCAAGCATAGCTTGAAGGCAGTGACCTATGTACCAAACCACTGAAGTGAATTATAGTTGAAATTAGACTGCTAGATACCCAATAGGCTAATCCCCAGAGATCATGGCTTATCTTCCAAAGCTTGGCTCCTCAGCACTGCTCCTTTGGCTTCGTTCCCTAAGATATGGGGAGATGATCATCCTCACTACTGCCCTATATATTCCACTCAACCACATGCACACAGATTCACATCATACTCTAATTGCTAAGCAAAGTCTATCAGGTTCTAAAAAAGATGCAATAAGCCCACAAACACTCCTTAACCTATCCCTCAAGGAACATTCCAACAGAATCCTTCAAGGATAGTCTCTCCTTCTCTAACAGCAGCCCTTGAAGTCACTTTAGCTTCCGCCTGTATGAAAGAAAAGAACCAGGGGAGAGCAAGAGCATAAAATGTGGTGTTTCCCTGAACCTAATACCTTCCAGAAATAGCCCTGATCTTGAGCAATAAAAGTAAAGATAACATTTTCAAGGTCCGGGACAGGGAAACAAGCAAAAAATAGAAAGTTTAATCAATGCAAATATTCTTGGAATCTGAAACATCTGGGAGAGCAGGTGGGTGGGGGGTGGGGAGCCAGATAAGGGGGAGTAGGGGTTACAGACTTGACATTCTTATCCAGTGCTTATCTAAGGCAGGAGCTGAATAACCTGCTCTTAACTGCCCCTAGCAAGCCCACATGGTAGATGTTAATTTTTGTTACTAAATAGAGGGATCTCTCTTACTTGGAGAAAATCGAAGACTTGATCATCTAACTTTACCAGATTCATGTAAATTAAGGACTGATTACTTACATATGTTTATGGCTGCCTGAGAACACATAACCCATAGCTGTACTAGTGAATTTAAAATGAGGTTTCTTTTTTCTTTAATTTATATGTTACTTCTTAGGAAAGCAACTACTATGCAAAATAAGGCCCCTTTGCACACTGAAAGTTGAATCCAGGGATAAGGACTTCCCTGAAAGGTAGTGACAGTCCTGTAGGAATATCAGGGCTAATTGAACGGATATCTACAAACGGCCATATTAGTTATTCTCTCCCTCCCTGTTTTACATCAATCATACCAAGGACCCATCTTCATGGTGAATAAAATATATGATAAAACATATAAGCTACCTTAGATGAATTGAATGAAGATAATTCTTCTTATGACTCATAGTTCTCAATCTGCCATCCAATACAAACTTGGCTCCAGGCCACCAAGGCAGAAAGAAGCCAGAACCAACCCCCAGGAAAGCCACATTTTATTGCCATATTTGATACAGCAGATGCAACCTCCATGCTACTGGTGACTGTCTTGTTCTCTGCTCTATCACTGGGCCCTAACACACAGTAGATGATTAATAAATGCATGCAAAGTAAATAGATGAAGAATCATTATCCCATTCCTTTCTCTCTTCCATATATTATCTCTTCCCCATATATTATCTCATGGATCCTCACCTCAATCCTAGGAAGTAGGTACTATAATATGCATTCCAAAATGGAGTGCAAGTCACTTGTCCAGGGTCACACACTAGTTAAGGCACAGAACTGAGATTTATACAATGATTTACTAGTCACACTTCTAGTATTACACCACGATACGTTTCTTTCATCACACAGTCTCTCTCTTTGACCTTCGCACATGAAGCATCTATCTGAAACTCTTATACTTGGTTCTTCCATCTCTAAGCCAACAACTCTTCTCCTGAAACAAGACATCTTCACAATAAAGAAGGAGCAGCAATAACATAGTTGCCATGTTTGCTCTTTTCTATTTCTTTCAATGCCTAGCACAATACCCCACATGGTAAGTGTAGTAAATATTCAACGAATGAATAATAACATAGTTAATGAGAAAGCTACCATTAATATGGAGATAAGGTCAGAGGGACACAAAAGTTAGATAAATTACCCCACATTTTGTCACCACTTTGCTGAAGAGTAGTTCTAACTCTTTATCCTATGGGTCATCACAGCCTCTGCTCAGAAAGAAACCTACCTCTTCTGAGTGCAACTGCCTACTCAGCTAATTGGTTGCTGCTGCCTCAAATTCTCTGCAGCAGACAGAAGGGTGTAGCTCCTGTGTTCTCTTTACTCCACTTACCTAAAAAGAAGAGACTGAGAATAGAGAACTTGGGGGAAGGAAAATCCAGTGTTTTCCTTTCTTTCACTGTAGGCATTCCTTACATTATAGAATAAATACACAGTCACACAAAGAGCTGGGAATTGTATCAATATAAAGTAAATTTTATTTTCTTACTGTTCACATCTCTAAAATGTATTTCTACTCTAAAAGTCTCATGTTAGGCTAACTTGACAACTTTTAATGTGGAAGGGGTGAGAATTCTGCCTATTATATGTAAGTATTTTATGTATGTAATTTAGGTATGTATTACACTAATAGAGCTACTATGGCTAAAACTACAACTTCAGACATTTGTGGAACTTTAATTCCTGTTCATCAGTTAATCTTTCCTTTATTGAATTCCCAACAACTTTCAGCTCTTTCCTGACTCCAGATATCTGCAATTTATCTGCTTTCCCAAATCCTACAGCAAGAGGTTACCTGACTCTACACTCCAAATTCCCAGAATTCAGTTTCCTTCTTTCCCCTGTCTAGATATTTATAATGTTTAACAAAGTTTCAGTTGAGGACCATGTATTCACATTATGCTTAAGTCTTAAGGTCATGTGAAATGAATAATTTACTACTTTGGCAAGACTGACATTTCCTTGGAAAAAGGAATTCCTATAGTGGTGTTCCTATTTTATTTTATTTTTATTTACATTTAAGATCCTCTCTATGCTTAAAGGTGACAAAACATCTAGATTATTTTTCTTATACCACTGATTCAATTAAGTTCTACCAAAAGCCTAATGTGTAGTTCCCAAGAAATGAACTCTCATTCAAATTTGCAAATAAGTAGACCCCAATGTATTCCTGAATCCTGAGAGCACAAAACCATTTTATTACTAATATTAAAGGCTAAAATATGATTCAAGAGGATAACATGACCACTTGGCTCAGGGCCAATCTTCCACGAATAAAAAGTAGGTAGCTAAGATTACAATGGACAAATAAGATGTCACTCCTCCTCCAATTTTGAATAACTCTTTTGATTTTAACTACTTGGCACTATGCTAAGAATCTTATACACATTATCTCATTGAAATACCCAGGCAACTTCATAAGCTCAGTACTAATTACTTGGATGACAGGGTGGCTAGTGATCACATTGAAAGATACAGAAATAATTGTTTGGATTTAGATACATGGCACTGGATTTTCCAACAGGATATTAAAGTAGAAATACACCAATAGAAATATGAACATAACCATTTATTTGTGTGACAATGAGAAAAAAATTGCTCAAAATAAGCAATTTTTGTCCAGAAGAAGCCAGTCAAAAAAAATAATACAAACTGTATGTGTTATGTGTATGAAGTTCAAGGACAGGCAAAACTGATCTATGGTGAAAAAGTCAAAAAAGTGGTTTCTTCTGGGGGATAGCATCGACTGAGAAGGGGCATATGGGGGCCTTCAAGGGTGATGAACATGATTTATATCTTGAAATGGACAGAAGATACACAGGAGTTCACATATATGGAAACCCATCAAGTTATACACTTAAGATTAGTGCCCTTGACACACTCGACTGTATCTATGTAGTAAAGAAGGCCTAAGGTTCAAGTATAAGGAAGAGCCTGGTGATACAGATTTGAGTGTTGTTGGCACAGGGCTAGATGCAATTTCTAAGTTGTAGAACCCATCTCAATTCTGGTATAACCCGGTGTTATATGGTTCACAACCACCACAGCCAAAGGCAATAGCCACGAAAGGGTGTATTTGTTTTCTAGGGCTGCTGTAATAAAATACCACAAATTGGGTGGCTTAAAACAATGGAAATTTATTCTCTTACATACAGGAGTCTAGAAGTCCAAAGTCCAGGTGTTTGCAGTGTTTATTCCTCCTGGAGTCTCTTAGAGAGAATCTCTTCCATGCCTCTCTCCTAGCTTCTGGTAGTTGTTGGTAATTCTTGGCATTCCTTTACCTCTGTCTACACATGGTCTTCTCCCCCATGTGTCTCTGTGTAACCTCACCTCTTCTTATAAGAACACCATTAGTTGGATCTAGGGCCCATCCCAAACTAGAAAAAAATCTTAACTATTTACATCCCCAAAGACCCTATTTTCAAATAATGTCACATTTTGAGGTTTCAGGTAGACATGAATTTTGGGGGACACACTTCAACCCAGGACTGGGATAGTATGTGGAATGAGGAGAATAGGGGGACATTAGCATTTAAAGGACAGGCAGATAAAAAAGGAATCATTGAAAGAGGCCTCTTACTTCAGAACTCCAGTTCATTGGCTACTTAGCATACTAGTACACAACAGATGCCAAACAAATGTTAAGGAATGAATGGATGAATGAAATCCTTTCTGCTTTCACACTTTAGAGAATTAAGGTAGTAAGATCTTTATAAGATACCAACTATATAAAAGCAGCTTTGAAGATGAGAGAGGTTTGGAGAAGGCAGGCCAGGGTGGGTAAGAGAGAAGGAAGCAAGGGGTCCTCATGGCCTGCTAGATGTCTGGGTCATTGAAGGGCAGCAAGTCTTGGAAAGACAAAGCAGGTGAGTGCTAAAGATAAACTCCACTTTCTTCACATTTGTTCGTGAAAATTATCTCAATTTGATGAAAGAAAGAGAAAGAAAGGAAGGAAGGACGGGAGGGAGGGAGGGAGGAAAAAAGAAAAAGACTGCATTGGAAGGAAATTAGACCTCATTGCTGCTTCTGACTCATCTACCACCCTAAGTGACTTCAGCTTAAGGAAAAGAGATCTCAATTAGGCAGTGAGCATGCAATTTGGGGGAAATGGGATATAGCTTCTTAGAATATGACCAAGCAAGGCCCCAGAGCAAAAGTCTGGGGGTGTTTTTCTTTTTTTTTTCCTTAATGGGTCACCTGGTGGTGCTTCACTGCTCCCATTACATCTTTCCCCACGCAGATCTTCTAACTACAGAAAGCGACGTCAGTCCAGGCATGTAATCAGTGCAGCCCCGGGATGGGCACGATCAAATGTTCCTAGGGATGATGTTTGGCTCTCACTAGCTACCTTTCATCTGGAGCCATCTCATAGCACTTTACAGGAGATAATTAATTAAGCTTCCTGAAGCTTCGGGCAGGAACATGCATCACAGACTGCATTTACGTCTGTGACTATGTAAGAAGAAATGCTCATGGACTAATTACTTCGCATTTGTATTTATCATCTCTTTTCACACGGCATCTCAAAGCAAGTTCCCAACATAAGCAGGGGAGTTAATGGTTCTGTTCCTAGGCAGGCTATACCCAATCTGGGGCTAAGAGGGTCTATTCACAAATTACTTCCTGTGCCCAGGTCACTGCTTTGGCACAGGGGTCCTTGAGAGTTGAGGACCCAGAAGAAGGAGGAAAACTAAGAAGTACACAGATGGCCAGTCACAGAATTTTAGTGTTAGAGCTTGGGCCGGCTTTTAGAAATCTCTAGAGCTGCACTGTCTAACACAGCAGTAGCCACTGGCCATGCTGGGGTCACTGAACAATTAAAATGCACTACTCAAATTGAGATGTGCCATAGCATAAACTACACACTGGATTTCAAAGAGTTAACACAAAAAAGAATGTAAAATATCCCAGTAATAATTTTTACATTGATTGTCTGTTGAAATGGTAATATTTTGTGTATATTGGGTTAAAAAGAATATTATAACTTGGTTTCTTTTTACTATTGTTAAATGTGGCTACTAGAAAATTTTAACTCAAATGTTTCTCACATTATATTTTTCCTAGCCAGTGCTGATCTAGACTACTTCCCTCATTTTATGCATAACTAACCTGACATCTAAAGAGGAGAGAAACTAATTTGCCTAAGGTTATGCCTGAGAGCAGAGTGGGGACTGCAACCCAGGTTGCAATCCCTGGGATGGCCTCCCCAGTAGAATGTACACTTCACAAGCAATCCCCCAGCTTCTCCAACTTATCTCTTACAAGTTGGCACAACTGAGCTGCTGATGGGGCTTGAGTGCCCTATCGCAAAATCAGAAACAATATGATCCCAAGAAACCCCAATGAAACACACACAGTAAGTAAAAGCAATATGTCTACTATACCAAACAAATCCTTGGCCCAGCCTAGCACACTCTCCCCTACCTCAACCCATGCTGGCAACCAGGTTGCTGCTCCAAGGCCTCACCAATGTAGAAATTCTGAAGTCAATACCACCTCTTCTGGTGTCCTCTTGCTCAGCCAAGGTTAAAGTCCAGGAGATCACCTGTAGTAGTGAAATCTATCAGACTATCTTAAATGTCAATTACACATCATCTCAGTAATCTAAACTTTCCAGGGTAATGTTATAGGGGAGAAAAGAGTTTCTTTCTCTAAACTTTGCCCATCAGCCTATCATAGGAATTTGCACTGTTGGGCAATTCTCTTTGTCTACTACAGAATCCTCTTCCTCTGGATCATGCGAAAAAGAAAGCATGACGATTGAGCCAGAGACAGCTATTGACCTGGTACTCCCAGATGTTCAAAATTCCACTTAAGTGCTTCAAGATGGATCTCATTTTACTAAGTTCGCCATTGTGACAATTGATCTAGTGCACTATATAGCATTCCAGGTTCCTGGGGAAATGCTCACCGTGCCTAAAAAGAAGCAACATATTCCTCTCTCATCATCAGGTGGACTTTGGCAAGGAATCAGTCTTTACCCTATTTTTCACTTGGAAAAGCTGAAGCATTTGTTTCATTGAGGCAATCAACATCATGCATGGCCATCAAGCCCACCCACTTGATAAAAGGTGAACAGAAAGGAACCTAACACATATTGAAAACGTTACCTCTGACATCCCCACCCCAGGGTCTACCCTTGACAAAATCACCAAGCAGGTGAATGGGTCTTCAATTGTCTTGCTTCACCTTCTGGACCCTTTCTCCCCTTCTGCCACTTCCCACCCCTACCTTTAACTGATCAGTGACAGCAGGTTTTTGTGTTCCAGGTAACATACCTAATGCTTTTGCATACTTTCTCTTATCTATCTTCCCATTAAATACTATATCTGTGTGATAGGCCCACTTTGTAGAAACCTCTTGTTTTAAATCACCCACACCTGCCATCTTGGTCTCCTGACTCTTAAGCCAGTCCAAGTCTCCATCTAAATCACAACAACCTTCCTTGCCCCAACCCAAACCTGTTCTCCAAAAGAGCTTGTGTATCATTAACTGTCACTCTAACTTGAGATATCATGATACATGCACTCCATAAGACAATTGCTTTTGAAGCAGTGTCTCTCAGAGATTTCACCCCCACTAGTAGTACCCAGGAGCATAAGCAGAGCATGAATAAAATGTTTGGTTAGAGGCAGGTGAGCACTGGAATATTTTAATGCGGTCAGCAGTGGGACTTCTGTAGTCAGCAGTGGGGGGTTCCATCCATGAGATGACTTTACTGACCAGGCAAGAACACCTGATCAGGAATAAAGCACTTGCATGCCAGTCTTGGTGAAGTTCTGCAAATGTTGGCCCAAACCCATCATCTCAGGCTGCCAGGAGGCAGAACACTTGAGTGATTGAAGCATGAGTTATTAAGTGCTCATAGTTTTACTTTGTCTCTATTTTCTGTCATGATGAAAACTTGCATCTTCTACGCAATCACAGAATAGATTTGTGAACGATTTATGATATTGAGTTCATGCATTTTTCCTTCTTCTGTCACATTCCCAACAGTTACAAATAGTGTTCTCTGTGAAGTCACAGGCACCTGCGTGCCCTCTTCCCAGTGCCCTTGCTTGGCCTCTTAGATCAGCTTTGGTAACTAAGTCTTCTGCACTGTTCTCTTAGAGAAAGTTTCTGTTTTCCCCCCAGCAACAGTATAATTGCCTGCTTGCAAGTGCTTCCCCTCTCTAGAGAAACAGTTCTGCTTTTTCATTGTCAGTCATTTCCTTTGTCTTCTTTCAGGTCTTAGGTATTAGTACTGGTTGTGCAACAGTTTGAGAACATTAGGAAAGATTTCATCTAACACCTCAGTTTGACTTTGGGGAAATCATTTAATTTGCCCAAGCCTCAATTTTCTCTTCTATAAAATGGAAATAATAACTATTTCATAGGATTATTTTGAGTGTTCAATGAGATAATATGTGTGAAAGTTTCAGGAATTAGTCTTTACATGTAATAAGCTTTCAAGAAATACCAACAGAATCTCAGTGTGAAGGACTGAATCTTTCCAACATAGAGCTGGTTTGTTTTATGTGAGTATGCATGTACCCTTCATTCTGATAAAAGGTTTTTAAAGGATTCTGTTCTTTCAAAGTTTTGTTTGTTATATCTTTCCCTCACTATCAAAAGTTGGTATACATCTTTAGGACCTTTTATTCAGTCTTATAGTATTAAAAATGTTTTCCTAAAACCTGTCATGTTTCATCTATCTTCTAGTGTCATTTTTTGCATTTGTTTTCTTGATTTGACTTTTGTTTAAAAGTAATGAAATAAAATACTAGGACTCATCTCCCAAATACTGAAACACCTCTCTCATTTCTTTCATACATCTGTGCCCTTTCTCTCTCTCTCCTTCTTTATAATGAATCTGTGAAGTGCACTGGTAGCTATGTCTAAGTCAGTAAGTGCTGTGTAAAACAAAAGAAAAAACCTTTTTGCAGCCTACTAATGCCCAAACCTTAGATTTTTTCAGA
Organism: Choloepus didactylus; assembly: GCF_015220235.1. Taxonomy (NCBI): domain Eukaryota; kingdom Metazoa; phylum Chordata; class Mammalia; order Pilosa; family Megalonychidae; genus Choloepus; species Choloepus didactylus. The sequence goes on along the minus strand of NC_051326.1, from coordinate 28,854,208 downwards.
GAAGGGAATCACCCAAGTGTTGGAACACGCAATTACCTCTAGAGCCAAAGGAATCTGTTAAGATAGATAGATTAATTTGTTGGAGATGTGTCAAGTTTGCTCTTCAAAAATAGGCCCATATGCTTTCTTGAATTGTGAAATCCCAACGAACCTTGTGTCAAAACCCAAGGGTCTAAAATTGCTCAAGATGAGACAGACCATACACTGCTAATTTCAGTTAAATGCATGTGTCTGGAGAGGTGGGGCTGGACCATAAACCAAAACGCATGGAAGGAGCAAAGAGAATTTTCCTCCTAAAGACAGGCTGAACTACTGGGGTAAAAGGAATGGGGGAAGAGGATGAAAACAGTGCACATGCTCTGGACTGTTCAGAGTATTGTACAGCTGTCGCTGTAAGACCACGGAGTTGATGGTAGTGCTCCACTGAGAAACCTGGGAATCAGAAAGGGTAGGAGACTTTATCCAGTACTTCTGCATGAAGTGTCAGACACCCAGTATAACCCCCTTTCATCCTGGTGAAAGATCAAGGTCAAAGCCTGGTGTTACAGAATTGCACCTGTTTTCCATCAAAGGAATCAGTTTCCTGAATCCTGAGAGGCACTAAGTGCTAAAGGTAACCAACAGAACTCATGTTTGTGATTCAAAGTAGATTGTTTGCTCTTTTGCTTTTGTTTGAGGGGAAGGTATGGAGAGAGGTGTGGAAGAATTTACCTTCCATATCAAAGGTGGAGACAGAGCCTGCCGCCTCTGGGAGAGACCAGAACAGGGGCACCTGGGACAGAAAGAGAAAAGCCCTGCTGCATAGTATCAGCAGAGGGCCCAGAAACACAGCAGAGAAGTCAAAGGCATCAGCTGAGAGGGAAGCCTGACAGGAAACACTGACAGATGAGAGTGGAATGGAAAAGCCCGGGATGGCAGCAATGCAGAATCTGTCAGCAAGGCCAGCACTGGTGACAGCAGCAGCAGCTTCTCCAGCAGGAGGGGCTCCATCTGACAGACCAATGCCCTGAAGCAAAAAAAGCAGCACAAGGCATAGCACAGATTGAAGAAAAAGGTTCCAGGAGAGTAGGATATATGAAAGACAGCCTGGGTACAGCACTCACTTTGATGGACTGCACAGGATTTTCTGATACTGCTTTTTGCATTTCAGTTAGCTCTTTGTTTTCCTCTTTAAAGCAATTTAAGAGAATAGCTTGGTTTCTTTGCACTCTCCTTCTAGTCTCATGTTTATATTTTGAATTTAGTCATTCTGGCATACAACTACCCTTTCAATATTTCTTCTGTACTGGTACTTAAAGGACCAGTAGGATCAAGCTCTCAAACAAATTGTTCATTTTAGAATCATTGTCTTTTTACTGTCTTTAAATTTAAAATAGATTTTTGCATTATCAATGTTATTTGTTTGGTCAATTAATATTACCATATGTTAGGGAGATTCACTAGCTATAATAAAGTTATAAAGAGAGACCTACCACATGGGTCTGGGTATCTTGGGATTCTTTTATTGCAGTCAACAGAAACAGCCTTTAACTGACATATAGATAGAAAAACCATTTATCACATGAATACAATGGAGGTCCCAGACATGGAAGAAAGACTGAACAACCAGGGTCACAGGCCCAGTCTGCGAGGGTAGGCAGGTAGGTAGGTACTATGATTAACTGATCCACCTGAACACAATAAATGGGGGAGGAAATGTTCCCATAAATGAAAGGGGATGCTGATGTCACAAGAGAGTGGAAATGATGCACCAAAGCAACACAGGACCACAATCCAGTCAAATCGAAACTCTTCCTAATGGGTAGGGACCGCACTCAAAAATATTGTTTTATTTACTCTCCTGCCTAGCTACACTAGAAGACATGGAAGGAAAATTCAAAGGGTCTGTCTCTAATAGCCCAGATTCCAGAGACAAGGCTAAGAAGTCATCTCCCCTTTTCTTCTCCATTGGGCCTTGTCTTACCTGCATTAGTTTTCCAGAAGCACAGAATCCTTTAAAAAGGGGTTAGTGTAAAATCAAAATACTGCTCTCAAAAAGAGAAAATAAAGAAGCAATTTATCTTTCCTTTGACCCTCCCTCCAACTGTCATCTCTCCCCAAAAAGCCGTTAATATCCAACATGGGAAGGGAGGAAAGATCTATCTATCTTATCCTCTAGAATGGAGAATTTTTATACCTCTACTCAATATTTTCTTTCCTATCTTTCTATTGTTCTTTTCTGAGTATGTCTTCAATGTCTCTTATGAAATTTTTCTGAAAAAAATGGGGCAAGAGAATAGATTAGAGGGCAGATCTGACAGTGTATTCATCTCCACTGTCCATTTTTATATTTCAGGACTGGGGGAAGATCAGTATCCAGAGTTGCCACAAGACATTATCTAAAATGTCCAGTTTTAACAAAATTATAAAACTTGCAATGAAACAGGAAAGTGTGTCCTATGCACAGGGAAAAAAAGTAGGCAACAGAAACTGCCTGTGAAGTAGACCAGATGCCAGGTTTAGTAGACAAGACTTAAAAGAAAGTATTACAAATACATTCAAAGGAAGTGATAACTACAAATTAAAGGAAGGTATAATGACAATGTCTCATCAAATAGAGATATCCATAAGGAGATAGAAATATTTTTAAAAAGAAACAAATGAAATTCTGAAATTAAAAAGTATACTAACAAATGAAAAAATTGCTAGAGAGGCTAGGCAGATGTAACTGGCAGAGGGAAAAAACAGAGAACGTGAAAACAGATCAAAGATTATGCAATATGAACAACAAACATGCAAAAAAAAGAATCAAGAAAAATGAACAGAAGTTCAGACAATTGTAGGACAATGTTAAGCACTCAAAAAAACTTGAAACAGGAGTGCTAGAAGGAAAAGAGAGATATAAAAGAGCAGAAAAATTTTTGAGGAAATAATGGCTGAATACTTTGCAAATTTGAAGAAAAACAGTAATCTACACATCCTAGAAACTAAACAAACTCAAAGGAGGATAAACGAAAAGAGATTCACACCAAAACACATCATAATCAAATATTGAAAGACAAATACAGAGAAAACCTTGAAAGCAGCAATAGAAAATTGAATCATTACATAGAAAGAAACACCAATAGGATAATAAGCTCACTTCTCATTAGAAACAATGGAGTCCAGAAGACAGTGGGATGTCTAAAAAAAAAAAAAGCAAAAAATAATACAAAGTGATAATTATAACAATGTATAGTGGGTTTTGTAGCTTATATAGGCAAAAAATGTACAACAATAATAGCACAAAAAGTAGAGGGAGAAATAGAGCTATATATAGGAGTAAAGTTCCTAATCTCACTGGAATTGAGTTAGTATAAATCCGAAGATTCTGATATGTTAAGATATATATTGTAAGCCCTAGAGCAACCTCTAAGAAAATGGTTGAAAAGAATATAAGTCAGTCTTTTAAAAGAACAGATGGTGAAAAGAATGGAAAAATATGAGCAGGGTCTTAGGGAACTGAGTGACAACATGAAGCACACAAATATACATGTTATGCGTATCCCAGAAGGAGAAGAGAAAGGAAAAGGGGGAGAAAGAATAATAGAAGAAATATTCACTGAAAATTTCCCAACTCTTATGAAAGACAGAAAATTACAGATTCAGGAAGTACAGCACACCCCAAACAGAAAAGATCCCAATAGACCTACTCCAAGACACTTACTGGTCAGATTGTCCGATGTCAAAGACAAAGAGAGAATTCTGAAAGCAGCAAAAGAAAATCAATCCATAACATACAAGGGAAGCCCAATAAGGCAATGTGCAGATTTCTCCTCAAAAATCATGGAAGCGAGAATAGGGTGGGATGAGAGGGGGATGATTTGGGTGTTCTTTTTTACTTTTATTTTTTATTCTTATTCTTATTCTTTATGGTATAAGGAAAATGTTCAAAAATAGATTGGAGTGATGAATGCACAACTATATGATGGCACAGTGAACAGGTGATTGTACACCATGGATGATTGTATGGTATGTGAATATATCTCAATAAAACTGAATTTAATTTAAAAAAAAAAGAATATAAGTCAGGGCATGAGATGGCATAGGGAATGAGGAGTTAATGTTTAAATTGTTTGGAGTTTCTCTTTGGGTTGATCATCAAGTTTTGGTAATGGATGGGGGTGATGGTAGCAAAACACTGTGAGTGTAATTAGCACTACTGAATAACATATTTGAATGTAGTTTAAGGGGAAATTTTAAGTCGTAGATATATATATTACTAGAATAAAAATTTTAAAAAATAGACTGCACAACACAGAGAACTTTATTGTAAACTATGGCTATAATTAATAGTAAAATTATAAAAATGTTCTTTCATGAATTATAACAAATATACCACACCAATGCAAGGTGTTAATAATAGGGTGATATACGAGAACTCTATATTTTATGCATAATTTTTCTGTAAACCTGAAACTTCTCTAATAAATAAAAGAATAAAAGTACACCAAAAAAAGTACACCAAAATTATTAAAGGAATATTAAACTAGAAAGCATCCACTCAATGAAAATAAATAAGAAAATGATAAGCAGATGAATTAAAAAGATATGAGATATATAAAAAAACAAAAAGGAAAATGGCAGACACAAATTCAACCATACACATAGTAGCATTAAATGTGTAAGGATTAAACAATTCAATCAAAAGGCTGAGACTGTCAGAATGGATGAAAAAATAAGATTCAACTCTACACAGTTTACAGGAGACATACTTCAAATTCGAAGACATAAATAGGTGAAAGTCAGAATATAAAAAGTTATACCATGCAAAGAGCAACTTTATATAAGAAAGCTGGAGCAGCTATACTAATATGAGACAAAATGGACTTTAAAACAAAACTGCTACTAGAGATAAAGAGGGGCATTGTATAATGATAAAAGAATCAAGTGATCAGGAAGATATAATGATTATAAATATATATGTGCCTAACAACAGACACCAAAAATATATGAAACAAAAACGGACAGAATCAGTTAAAGAAATGGACAATTCAACAATAATTGTTGGAGACCTCAAAGTTCTAGTTTCAAAAATGGAAAAAAAACAACTAGGTAGATCAATGACAATAAAGAAAACATGGAAGACACTATAAATGCAATAGACAAAGATAGTACACTCCACCCCACAACAGCAGAATACACATCTTCTTAGGCACATATGGAACAATCTCTGGAATAGAACATACAATAGGCCATAACGCAGCCTCAATAAACTTAAAAGGACTGAAATCATACAAAGCATTCTCTTCATCCGCAATGAAATGAAATCAGAAAACAGTAACAGAAAAAGTTTGGGGAACTTTACAGATATGTGAAATTAAACAACAAATTCCTAAATAACCAAAGAGTTATAACAAAAATCAAAGAAATAACAACAAAATGAAAATAATTTGAGATGACTGAAAATAAAAAACAACATACCAAAATTGATGGAACGTAACTAAAGCAATGCTTAGAGGAAATGCCTGTATTTGTTTAAAAAAAGAAATCTCAAATCAATAACTCACTGTGCCAGTTTGAATGTATTATGTCCCCCAAAATGCCATTAACTTTGATGTAATTTTGTGGGGGCAGATGTATTAGTGTTAATTGGGTTGGAACTTTTTGATTGGATGTTTCCATGGAGATATGACCCACCCAACTGTGGGTGACGACTTTGGATAATTTCCATGGAGGTGTTACCCCACCCATTCAGGGTGGGTCTGAATTGGATCACTGGAGTCCTATAAAGGAGTTCATAGACAGAGGATATCAGAGCAACTGACAGTGACATTTTGGAGAGCAGCTGCAGCTAAAAGAGGAGAAAACGCCCCAAGAGCAATACTTTGGAGAACACTATTTTGAAACGCAACCTGGGAGCAAACAGGTGCCAGCCATGTGCCTTCCCAGCTAACAGAGGTTTTCCGGATGCCAGTGGCCTTTCTCCTGTGACGATACCCTATGGATGCCTTACTGATACTTTATGGCCTTAAGACTGTAACTCTGTAACCAAATAAACCCCCTTTATAAAAGCCAATCCACGTATGGTGTTTTGCAAAAGGCAGCATTAGCAAACTGGAACACTCACCATTCATGTTAGAAGTTAGAAAAAGAAGAGCAAATTAAACCCAAAGCAAGCAGAATGAAAGAAATAGTAAATATTACAGTGGAAATAAATAAAATAGAGCATAGAAAAACAACAGAGAGAATCAATAGAGCCAAAAGTTGGTTCTTCGAAATTATCAACAAAATTGGCCAACCTTTAGCTAGACCAAACAAGAAAAAAAGAGAGAAGACTTAAATTAATAAAATCAGGAATGAAAGAGGGGTCATCATTATGGACCTTCCAGAAACAAAAAGAATTATAAGGGAATACTATGAACAACTGTATGCCAACAAATTAGAAAACTCAGATGAAATGGAAAAACTCCTAGAAAGACACAGATAACAAGCATTGTCAAGAAAAGAAAATCTGAATGGACCTATAACAGCAACAACAAAAAGACTGAATTAGTAATTTTAAAACTTCCCACAGATCAATAGGGGGTGTGTGATAAGGGGTACAGGATGTTTTGGGTGTTCTCTTTTTTTTTCCTTTTTTTCTCTTTTTCTTTTTTCCTTCTTGACGTAATGAAAATGTTCAAAAACTGATTGTGGTGATGAATGCACAACTAAGTGATGATAGAGTGAGCCATTGATTGTAGACTTTCAATGGACTGTATGATGTGTGAATATAACTCAATAAAATTGCATTTTAAAAAAAAAACTTCTCATAAAGAAAAGCCCAGGAACAAACAGCATCACTGATAAATTCTATCAAACATTTCAAGAAGTCTTAATGCCAATCCTTCACAAACTGACTTCTTAATTCATTCAATGAGGTCAGTATTACCCTTATACCAAAACCAAGGGCAACAAAAAAAGTAAACTAATTTTCAGTATCTCTTATGAAAATAGACGCAAAAGTCTTCAACAAAATACTAGCAAATCAGACCCATCAACATATAAAAAGGATTATACACCATGACCAAGTGGGATTTATCTCAGAAATGTAAGGTTGATTTAACGTCTTAAAATCAAACAAAGCAATGCATCATATTAATAAAATAAAGGACAGAATCACATGATCATCTCAACAGATAAAGAAAAACCATTTAACAAAATCCAGCAATCTTTCATGATAAAAACATTCAACAAACTAGGAATGGAAGAAAACAACCTGATAAAGGCTATCTGTGAATATCTCACAGCTATCTTAATATTTAATAGTAAAAGAACGAATGCTTTCCCCCAAAGATCAAGGACAAGTCACAGATGTCTGCCTACCAGTTTCAGTACATTATAACTTTGTACTGAATACTTTAAACAAGGCTTCTAGGCAAGGAAAAAAAAAAAAAAAAAAGACATCCAGTTTGGAAAAGAGGAAGTAAATCTATATCCACAAATGACATGATCTTGTGTATTAGAAATCCTATGGAATCCACTGAAAACTATTAAAACTAGTAAACAAGTGCAGCAAGGTTGCAGTTTACAAAATCACTATACAAGATTCAATTGTATTTCTTTATACTAACAATGAACAAACCACAAATGAAATTAAGAAAACAATTTCATAGACAATAGAATAAAAAAGTAAAATACTTCGAAACAAATTTAACAAGAAGTGGAAGACTTGTGTACTGAAACTGCAAAACATTGTCAAAAGAAATTAAAGAAGATAAAAATAAATGGAAAGACATCTCATGTTCACAGATTAAAAGACAAGATTAGTAAAATAGCACGATTCTCCAGATTGATCTATAGATTCAATGCAGTCCCTATCAAAATCCCAGCTGGATTCTTTGCAGAAATTGACAAGCGGATCCTTAAATTTATATCAAAATTCCAAGGATCCAGAATAGCCAAAGTTCTTGAAAAAGAACAAATTTGGGGGAATCTCACTTCCTGATTACAAAACTTCCTATAAAACTACAGTAATCAAGACAGTGTGTTATCAGCATAAAGTTATAGATCAATGGAAATGGATTGAGAGTCCCAGAAATAAAGCTTTATATTTATAGTCAATTGATTTTCAACAAGGGGGAACAGTCATTACAACAAATGGTGTTAGGGTAAACAGCTAGCCACAGCAAAGAATGAAGTCGGGCTCCTTCCTAACACCATACACAAAAATTCACTCAAATTGGGTACAGTCCTAAATGTAAGAGGTAAGACTCTAAAACTCTTAGAAAAAAAGCATAGGAGTAAATATTCATGGCAATGGTTTCTTAGATAGGGCACAAAAAGCACAATCAACAAAAGAAACAATAGATAAATGGAACTTCTTCAAAATTAAAAATTTTGGGGCTGCAAATGGTACCATCAAGAACATAAGAAGACACTCAAAAAGAATGGGAGAAAAAATGTGCAAATCATATATTTGATAAGGTATATATACCCATAATATATAAAGAATTCTTACTATTCAGTTATAAAAACACAATGAACCAATTAAAAATGGGCAAAGGATTTGAATAAACATTCTCTGAAGAAAACATACCAATGGGCAATAATTCCATTAAAAGATGTTCCACATTATTAGTCGTTAGGGAAATGGAAATCAAAACCACAGTGAGATAGCATTTCACATCCACTAAGGAGGCTATTTTCAAAAAGACAGAAAATAACAAGTGTGGAGGATATGGAGAAATTGGAACCCTTAAACATTGCTAGTGAATGTAAAATGGTACAACCACTTTGGAAAACAGTTCGGCAGCCCTCAAAATGCTAAACATAGAGTTATCACATGACCCAAAAATTCTACTCCTCAGTATGTACGCAAGAGAAATGAAACCATACATCCACTCAAAACATTTAACAGCATTATTCATAATAGCCAAAAAGTGGAAAAACCCAAATGTCCAACAACTGATAAATGGATAAATAAAATATGGTATACCCATACAATGGAATGTCATTCAGAACCAAAAGAGATGAATTATTGACACATGCTACAACATAGGTGAACCTTAAAAACATTATGCTAAGTGAAAGAAGCCAAACACAAAAGTTCACATATTGTATGATTTCATTTATATGAAATGTCCATAGTTGGCAAATCCATAGAAACAGAAATTAGATTAGTGGTTGTCTAGTCCTCAGAGATAAGAAAAGGGAATGAAGAGGGACTGCTAAGAGTACAGATTTCCTTTTTGGGATGATAAAAACTGTTCTAAAATTAGATTTTAAGTAGTTGTACAACTCTATGAATATACTAAAAACCAGTGAATTGTATGCTTTAAAATGATGAATTTTATGGAATGTGAATTATATCCCAAACTATTTAAAAGAAAAAAAGCAGTATGGGGGCATTTATGGGTTTCAAGCAGGAAAGTGAATGATCCAAACTAAGTTTTATAAAAAAAAGTTGCTCTGGTAGTCACATATAGAAAGAAAGTCCAAGGAGGCTGTAGACAAAATACCCAATAAAGAGATTACTGATATAATCCAGGTCGGATATTCTGGGAGGTCTTAACTAGGCCAGGGCAAGGAAATGAGAAAGAAGAGAGCAGATATGAGTAACTTTGCATAGTTAGATCCAACCCCTACCAGGAAAAAGTTCTAAGGGCAGAGAACTGGTGTGGTATGGAGGATTCTAGAAGGGTTGGGGAATCTTGAAGACCCGGCCAACCCCAATGCCTGAAACCTCCATATTGCTTTGTGTTAAATTGTGTGAAAAGCATTGAATAAAATAAAATCTCAGAAGGAACAGCCCACTAAACCATTACCTTTCACCTACCATATTTAACACAGATGATTCTGAGATATCCGTTAGTCACTTGGCAGGCTCTTGGAGCTGTGATGGTCTTGTAGCTTCTGTTGAAGGATGGACTCAGAACAGGCTGGCCTGTGAGGACACCAGAAGAAAAACTGAGTGGGCAGCTTAGAGAAGTGAATAGAAAAGGACATGGAAACCAGGGAAAGGATTGTATCATATTGGGGTATTGAAACAAGCTTGATTTAACTAGGAAAGAGCTTTCCTCTATTTACTTTCTGTTAGTTCTTGCTTACAACTTGATTTTCTTATGCATTTCACTGCTATGGCAGAATCAAGTACAACCAAGTTGAATAAAAATTTATCTAGGTAGGGTAATGTTCCTCTGTGAATGTGTGTGTGAGTATGCATGTATGCATCTCTCTCTCTCTCTCTCTCTCTCTCTCTCTCTCTCTCTCTCTCTCTCTCTCACACACACACACACACACACACATACACACTCACGTACCTGCTCCAAGAAAAATCAAGAAGCACACTTTGCCTCTGGGTCTCTAGTCTTCCCTTACTGTGCTCTGCTCCCTCCTCTCGTCTACTCTTTCTCCTTCTCACAATGTACATTGTGAACACAATTAACAACACTGAATTATGTATTTGAAAGTAGTTAAAAGGGGAAATATTAGGTTGTGTATCTGCTACTAAAATAAAAATTTTAAAGCAAAACCATAGGACTATACAACACAAACAGGGAACCCGAACGTAAACCATGGACAATAGTTAATAGTACAATTATAATAATGTTCTTTCATTAATTGTAACAAATGTACCACACTAATGCAAGGTGTTAGTAATAGTGGGGGAAGGGTTTACAGGAATTCTATAATTTTGCCTGATTTTTCTGCAAACTTACAACTTCTCTAACAAAGTAAATTATATAGAATAGAAATATTTTTGAAAACAGAAGCATAAAAAATAAAATAAAAATTAGATTATAATCATTTATAGAGTGGATTCAGCCTAGTGTGGTGAAAAAAGAACAAGAGATTTGACATTTGAAGATCTCAGTTTGGTCTGGCAGCTCTACCATTTCCCAGGTATGTACCCTTGGGGAGCTCTCTTATTGTCCCTGATCCTCATTTCCTATGCTATAAAATGAATATGAGAAAACCACCTGCTTCACAGAGTTGTGAAGTTCAAATGAAATAATATATATGAAAGTACATGCAAAGTAAACAAGAGAAATTATTATTACTTCTCCCTAGGGTATTAACACTTTAATACATTTACCATTTTGTTGCCGTGAACAAGAAGGTAGACGAGTATTTGGGGGGAGGGCAGCGAGTCTCCCATATCCCTGCCATCACTGTAGGCAAGCGTCTTCCTTCTATCTACACATGAGACCTTTCCACTAACACACACAGACAGACAGACTCTCAAATAGAGTTTTTAATCACTAAAACCAGTCCATAATTTCTATTCAGGTCTCAAGTGTGCATTTTCACACCATTTTGGCTGAATTCATAACTGAAAAATTCCCAGAAAGTCTTCTCATCAGCTGTCCAATTTTGGGTTTGATAAGCTGGACAGGCCAGTGATAGCGTTTCATTTGTTTTGCACCATCTGGTGGACTGTGCCTGGAGGTACAGGGTCTGCTCTGGAATCACCAAGGAGCTGCAAAACCTGCCAGTCATTGCCCCAAGGCAGAATGGGAGGAGGGAATAAGGCTTGGGTTGGGAGCAGACTATTCAGCATCAGTGAAAAAGGGAGGCTCTGCACAAAGCAACAGAAGGCCCAACTCCTCTTTCTTAAAAAATAAGCGTCAACCTACAAGTAACCCCTTCCCCCAGACCCCACAACATTGACAGTTTCTATACAGATGGTTCAGGGTAAGAGAACTTACCCTGGTTCCTCAGGAGATGGCGCCACTGTAAGCCTCTTGAGGGTAGGGACCACACCTAATCATTGCACTTCCTTCTTCCCCTTCCACTCCTACCTCTACACACACGTGCACGGGCACACACACACACACACACCAAACTGGACTGAGAACATGGCTTTTTAAATGTATACGATTACACTGAATCAAGCAGACAAGAGCCAAGAGTTTGATTTTACAAAAGGCTCTAGAAACTATCTGTGGTTGTGCAACCTTGGATAGTATGAAGTGGTCCCCCTTTCTCTTGTTCCACCCCCAGTGAAATGGTGACACTAACAATGACCAGTGACACAATGAGGTCATGGATGTGCACCTAAGCAACAAGTACCATTCAGAATCCAACTGACTAGTCAGCAGACATTTACCAAGTCCATCCTCTATGCCAAGCATTATACGGGGTGCCGAGGGTGAATGAGTAGGAGAAGAAGGGAGACCAGAGCAATGAAACTATCCTAGTTCATGCCTTCAAAGAGCTCATAGGTCTAACCAGGAGACAAACCATATTCACAATCCATAAGAGCAAGCCAATAACTGCAAATAACAAATGGGCCACTCTACCACAAAAGCCATACCACTCAGAAGAGAGTGGAGAGATCAAGAAAGAATTCATGGAGGGGGTGCTCAAATCTGCTGTCACCATAAAAATTAATTGAAAGATTCTGCTGAGGTTAACACCTTCTTCATGGGACTTGTTAATGCTGTCCCTGGACTAATCTCTTGTTCCTGCTGCACCCTGCTCCTTCCCTTACCTGGTTTCCCCTACATGGTTGCCTTCACCTCTCATCTCTATCTTTTCAAATTCTATTCATTTTTCCAACCCTACATCCCACACCCTAGCAAAGTCTTTCCTAATCACTCAAGGTTCTCCTCTGTAACACATTATAAAGACACAATCATAATCTTCTGTACTCTGATACCTCATATATAGGTGCTTCATCTCCTCAACTAGATCGTTAGTAAAGGAAGACTGAGGCCACCTCCCTCTGTGGCCCCAGAGCCCCTGCAGCAACGCTACACACACTGGATGGACTCATAATGCACGCATTGCTCACCTCTCTGGGGCCTCCAGCACAGAACAAGTGGCTGCTCTCCTAGCTGGGCTGGCTCTCTTAGGTGGGAGCATGCTGAGCTGTGTGCTCAGTCTGATCCAGGAGGTCAGCTCCCGAGATGGGAAGAACCATCCCTTCCTGGAAAGCGAATGCATTCCTACGGATGCACGCGGTCCCTGTCTCCAGGCCAGAACTCTCACCTTCCCCATTAAGACACTCCCCTCTTACCCCCGGCTGTGTGGTTTTAGGACCCCTCCTCTTCCAGGCAAGCCCTTAGATTCACTCTAACTGGCTTTCACCTGGTCACCAACAGAGGCGAGGAGGGAAGATTGCTTGTGGTTTGCTTCAGGTCTAGGAGGCTTATCCTGACACCTAAGGGCTACAAATAAATGCAAAAAGATTGCTGTGGGACTCGATTAAAGGACGCTCTCACAATGTAGGTTCTGTATGTTCCACAAAATGCTGGTCCTGTTGGGATGTTATGACATCAAGAGTAGCCTAAAGTCAAATATGCTTAGAAAACATTGAGTTAAAGGAATTTGAAGAGCATTTCATTTTCTCATTTGTTTCTATGTTTTTTCTAGAAAGTTTCAGAGCCCTTAATGGGCATTACAAGTCTCCAAGAAGGGGCTGGGGTACATCATTCCAGACATATTTCACCACGGAAGAGTGTTCCCAAGACCACCTCCCACAGAACACTTTAGAAAATGCTATTTAGGAGCTTTCTTTCAGTCTCCTTGAAAATTCCCCACTAAGTTGTCAAAGCTGCTTTCCTCAAGGATGTTATTTCTTTAAGATATGATATGCGAATAGGTATAGATATAGAAATACTGATGCATATATATATAAAACAAAATTTTCTCAATACCAAAGTAAGACATTCATGGAAGAAATTTTACATAATGGAGAAATACACAAAGACAATTTTAAACCCCCAAAAATTAACATTTTGGTGAATAGCATTCCAGTCCCCAGAGTATTTTCTACTGAAAGGAGTTAATCTTGCAGAATTTCTGCTATGAGGGACCCATGTGGCCTTTCCAGATAAAATCCTGCTTTTCTGTCCCACAGCTCACAGGTGTGCTTCCCTTCTTCCCTTCTCTATTGAGCCCTGCTGAGCAAAAATCAGTTGCTCCTTATATAGCTTCCAGCATATTCCAGTCCTCACCAAAATTAACACCCTCAGAAATAATAGCAAATACAAAATCTGAACAGGGGCTGTGAGCATGGGGACATCACCAAAGCACCAGAAGAGAGCTGCAAGTGCCATCATGAGGGGTGACATTTCACCAGTTACATCCAAATTATCCAAGTAATAGTTAACGGAGCAGATTCACAGAAACCAAAACACTTCCAGTATTATGAGGAGACCAAGGGGATAGAGAAAGGAAATTCTGAATTTTGGTTTCCTTGTGGGTAAAATGAAGAGGTTGAATTACTTACACAATATATAACATCACTCCCAATGTGAATATTCAGTATAATTATCATTGCTAAATTATTAGGCCAAAACTGTTATCTTGGAAAATGCTCAAGAGAAAGTAGAGCAAAATCTACCACACCTCTCAAAGTGACTAAATACCCTCCCCTTCCCATCCTCTCATATAAGTTACCCAGATGAAATCATACTATCGAGGAAATCATTTAGAGGAAAAAGAATTTGCAAAAGGACCACACCTATGCAGGCTGTGGATTTGTGGGTGGGGAAAACATGGCTGGCCCCACTTTGCTTGGAACCATCCATGCTTCAGCTCAAGCCCCAGTTCTTTTCAATAAACCAAGCTGACTCCAAATTAGTATTTTGGACTTATTATCTAATAACTTTTAGGCCAGCTATGAGTGAAAATATTAAATCAGATATCATGTAAAGTGCTAAAAAAAAGGGGGGGGGTGATACTCAATGAAGTTAGTTATTATTATTTTAAGTCTGAATTTTCAAGAAAGCACAGTATTCTGAGGCCCAGGACTCAAACAAAAGATAAAATGCAGAAATATTGTTTGCCTTTAGTAACATGATGACAAAGGGGTTCATTCTCTATTAGTCACCGGGTAGAGGCTCCCTGCAAAGATCCATGTGAGAAGTCACTCTACAAGGGCAGCAGCCAGGGCTAGAAGATTATACAATTAACAGTGGTTCTATTCAATAACTTGCACTTAAATACTCATCCCCAAGACCAGTCCAGTTTCTTTGGAAACATCTCTTAAATCAGTCCTTTATCTCCCACTCCCACAGTCAACGCAAGCTTGTTCAGCCTGGATAGGTGCATTCTTTATGTCTTCATGGGTCTTCCTGTCATCAGCCTTCTCAAGCCTGCCAGTGCATTAAACTGTCTTAATTGCCCACTTTCATCTTTGATCATCTCGCTCCCCTATTCAAAATCTTTCACAGCTTCCCATTAACTATATTTTTCAACCCAAAGTCTTCAGCCCAGCACATGCAGCTCTCTACAAGCTAATATACCAGTCACTCACACACACACACACACACACACACTTCTATAGTTAGTTTTTCCTTTCGGTGTTCACATGATGTCTTTGCCAATTGGTTAGACTCTACCAAAAGCCAGGGGCAAGGCAGCCCCTTGATGCAGCCAGGCCACCAGCCTTGTGTAGACAGGACAGACTGGAAGGACAGGGAGGGACCCCAGTGGGCAAGCCGAGAACAACCAGCACAGCCACTACTGAAGCTTTTAAAAAGTTCTCTCTTTAAATGTAGAGAATTGGACCAAAAAGTACCTGAAAATAATAGAATTTAATATCTGTATAGTTTTGGGGTAGGCTTTTCTAAGCATGATAAAAAAAAAAAAAACAGAGCTTACACTAGAATCCAGACAGTTTGTCTCCACAGCTCATTCTTTATATACTTGAACATATAAAAATTGGGCTTTATATTATTGGGTTAAAAAATTAGTAAGTACAAATCCAGTAATAATCAAAGAAATTTAAATAAATACATGACACTCTAACTATATTAAATCGGAAAAAAAATTTAATGATTTATCACCTACTACTGTCCCAGATATGATTCAGTGGGCAAAGATATACATTGGTACAACTCTCTTGGGGGCAATTTGGCAATAAATGTCAAATATCTTCATTTTTTAACACATTTGGACTCTGCGGTCGCAGTTGATTTATCTGGGGGGGGGGCGGCCGGTTGCTGAACCCTCGGCTCTCGGCGTTGCTCGGAGGGTACCGGCGGCGGGGGCTCTTTCCCGGAGGCGAGGGCGAGGCGGGGGACTGGGCCCGGTCCCCGGCGGAGGCGTGCAAGGTGTGGAGGGCGGCGAGAAGGAACAGGCAGGACACGGTTCTTTGAGGGTGAAGAAGCCAAGAGAGTTTATTAGGGGTGAGCACAGGTTATATAGGCTGGCATAGAGGGCGGGGGTTGTTACAAGTCAATGCTGAGGGGATAAAGGCTAGGATTGGTTCTGAGAGGGTGCGGAGGTTAGGATTGGTTCTAAGAGAGCACGGAGGTTGTTTGAAAAGGGGCGGGAGTTGCTCTGGCAACGGTGTCTGGCAACAATGTATGCGCACTGGTGGTGATGGGAGTTGCACTGGCAACGGGGAGTGTCCGGGCAAGATAAGGGGGTGGGGAAAAGGCGGTTCCCTCCAGCAAGCCTCCCCTAACGGTGGTATTTTGGGTGAGGAAATGGGGCCTGCCTCCGGCCTCACTTTCCCAGGCTTGGGGGGCTGTGGAGGGCGCTGTCGCCCGTGCCCACCACCCTCCCCAGGGGCGGATCCGGTCCCCTGGCCTAGGCCCGCCAAGTTGAAGCACGTAATCAGTGTCCCGCAGGACTCCTTGATCCTGAAGAATAAATTATGAACGTGCCCAAAAGACTTAGCAACAAAGATGTTCAGGTCAAAAGTGTTTTAAAAAAGCAAAACACTGGCTATAAATTAAATGTTCCTTAAAAAAGAATAACTTATTGCATATCTTTGTGACAAAATATTATGCCACCATTAAATATCATATTATGGAAGATTATTGTGACATGGAAAGATATTCAGATATATTGTTGAAAGAAAAAGCAATTCACAATGTCATGTGAATAGTATAATTCTGCTTATACTAAAACGCATTTGGAAAGCATAAAGGATAATGTAAAATGTTATCAGGGGATATCTTTGGGTGACAAGATTCAAGTGTTTTTTATGCAATTATTTTTTGCTTATCTGTACTTTTCAAATTTTATGCATGAAATGCTTTTGTAATAAGAAAAGCACAATAAAAACATAATAAATTAATAGAAATTGCTTCTTTTAATATGCAGAGTGATCTTGTACATGGTCCAGAGGTGCTATATAATGCCACTCAGGCTGTGTGTAGAAATAAGTTCAATCTTTCCAAAAAAGTTTCAAATTATTTCCAAATGAAAAGAAAGACAATAACAATAAGCTACAGTAAATCGAAGATAATTTTTCTAAATGCAAAAAAGGAACAAGAGGGATAAATGACTTCCTCACATTAAAACATGACAACATGAAGCCAAGGACACTGAACTCCTCATTCCCTCTCTGGGCTTCAGGCTTTAAACCACGCTACTTTGTACCAAAACTTCCCATACCTACAAAACCCTTTGTGAATCTATACCACAGTAAGAAAGAACCCTTGTCTGACAGCTAAAGGCAATCTGCCAATTTTTTTCCATCCTTCATCTACTTCTCAGTTGGGCAGCTAAGTGAAAAAGGTAACCAGAGACAGGAGAGAAGATCACTGATAAGAATGACAGATAAATAAATAAAACATTCCTAGGAGCCAGTTCTCTATGTCTCAAACCATTTATGTGACTCTCAGTGAGGGTGGCTGTTTAAAGATTCAATGTTGCATGAGAAAAAATGGACAACAGGACAAAAATAATGATAAAGAACACAGATATACAAAATACAAAACATGGCATATATAAGGAGAATGTACCTACAGAATGGGCTACTCCTTGGCTAGAAATGAATCTTCCAGTCTCTCTAGAAGATAATGTTGTCTTTTACTGTTTGAAAATGTCTCCCCAGTGAAGCAGAGACCACTCTCTGGATGTTGAATGCCTGCATTGTGTTCCTAGTGTGATTCACAGTGACTAATTGATTTATATTTGTTTTATATCAGCAGTTATTCCTGTAATTTCATATACAGTAGGCACTTGAAATACATATGTTAAATTGACTCCTCTCCAAAATGTGAGTAAAGATCTTGTGAGGTAGTTTTTCCTTTTGGTGTTCACATATGTACTCCAGTAGAGGTCAGTCTCTTATAATTGATTTAAGAGAGAAGTCTCCCCACCATTACCTTACATCCCCAAAATCCTACCATGCTAGTTGATGGCAGAGTGGAAAGAACCACACAAATAGAGGCAATAACCTGGCGATTTGTAGCAAGTTACTTAAACTCTCTAAGCTTCAGTTTCCTTATCTTTAAAAAGCTGGGAGGGGAAGAAAAGGAGAAAGAGGTTTCTCAGTAAGGGTATATAAATGAATGTTAGCACAGCGTCTAACACAAAGTATGTACCCATGAATGTAGTTTCCTTGCATTTTTCCTTCTTTCTTAGAATCTCTCTGTCCCACCCTTCCAAGCCTCATTTCCTCCATCAGTAAAATGGGGAAAATAATGACTTTTAGTGAATTATTGAATAGATAGATAAGATAATACATGAAGAACATTTAACATGATGTCTGGCAGTTTAAGTCCTCAAAAAACAGAAATCTCTATTAATTAGCTGTGTGGTCTTATGGAAGTCACTTTCTCTCTGCACATTAGTGTCCTCATCTATAAAATGGGAAGCAGAGAATTAAAAGATAATCTCTAGGGTCCTTCCAGCACTGAACTTGTTCAATTCTCATACACAGGCCCAGCCTCCCTTGAGTCAGCTCTATCCAGGATCCCATCAGCTTGAACTCAAGGATACGGCCCACAGGCCACAGCCCTGAGGTCTGGCAGCTGCTTCCATCATGCAAAGCAACAGGACAATGTGGCAAAAGAATCCGTGAGAGAAAAAGATTCAATCCAGGCCAATTTGAAGGAAAGACTTTGTCAAGATC
Source organism: Choloepus didactylus (assembly GCF_015220235.1). Taxonomy (NCBI): domain Eukaryota; kingdom Metazoa; phylum Chordata; class Mammalia; order Pilosa; family Megalonychidae; genus Choloepus; species Choloepus didactylus. The sequence continues at coordinate 28,835,442 of NC_051326.1, read as the reverse complement.
ATTTTGAAAATGAAACGTGACTTCCTCTTTTTTTGTTTAAGGTCAAGAAAAGAGAAGGGATACCAAGCTGAGCATATTCTCCAGAGGCTTCTGCAGGATCACATGTCTCTTTAGAAATGCCATTTTAACTGATGTAAGTGTGAAAGAGTTGGAACCCCAGGGATTAAATTTCTGCTGAAGTACACATGTTTTTTGAAAGGAAAAAAAAAAAAAAGTGAGCTCTTGACCCAGGGAATGCAGGGCTTTTTGGAAAACTCTTCTAAGCCCGATACCAGAGTATCGGATGCCACTGGCCTTTCAGGGCCCCCATCATGTTGTAGGTTGGCATAGGCCCCACCTGGCCATGCTAGCCTTGGGCTGGGGGTGGGGTGGTGGGTGGGAGTGGGAGACACCTGTCCGAGCTTGTCTCACATATACACACACACATTCCTACGCCTGGGAACTTTTCACCCGACAAAGACATGTTTTATGAGTACGCTTGAATTTTTATGACAAAACAATCCCACATTCATCTGAGAGGAAGTGGGATCTAACTAACCCAGGAGACCAGACACCTGGGCTCTGCCAGACTAGCCCCATCACAGCTGTAGCATGGTCCTGCCATATAGATTCGCTCAGCTGTGAGGGGTAAGTTTCTTCCTTTGCAATGTGGGTCCAGGGGTATATCCCTTTTAGCCCTCCTTTTGTGAAGGAGTGAGCTACAGGGTGTTGCAAAGAGCATTTGACTCTTAGAAGGTCTGGTAGCAGATCCTTCCTGTGGACTAGCCTCTCTTAACCTCAGTGTTTCCAGCTATCAAAAAAAGGTACCACACATCTTCCTCACAGATTGTTGTGAAAATTAAATGAGATAAAGTATGTGAAGTTTTCTTGTAAAATACAAAAGGTTGCATACCTGTTATTAATATCCCCCATTATTAATTATTAATTTATAATCATCTGTCTGCTGGTTTAAGATCATGGGAGGATTTTTGTGAGCAAGTGTGTATGTGCGTGTCTGTGGTGTGTAAGAAGACACTGCACAGAAGAGAGGGATAAGAATAAGTATAATTCAGCATCACCATCCTGAAAGTATCCACAAAAGAAGTAAGCTCCTGAAAATAGAAATAAATCATACTAGAAAGCAGGGTGAGAAAATGTCCCAGGGAAGCACAGGGCCCAGCACCATGGATAATGTTCCAGTTTGCTGATGCTGCCCTTTTGCAAAACACCAGAAATGGATTGGCTTTTATAAAGGGGGTTTATTTGGTTAAAAGGTTACAGTCTTAAGGCCATAAAGCATCCAAGGTAAGGCATCAACAAAGGGTACCTTCACTGGAGAAAGGCCATTGGAATCCAGAAAACCTCTGTTAGCTGGGAAGGCACAGAGCTGGCATCTGCTTGCTCCCAGGTGGCATTTCAAAACGGCGTTCTCCAAAGTGTTGCTCTTGGAGCATTTTGTCCTCACTCAGCTGCAGCTGCTCTGCATCTGGGCCTATGTGGCTCTTTTTAAAGTACTGCAGTGATCCAATTCAGACCCACCCTGAATGGGTGGGGCAACACCTCCATGGAAATTATCCAATGAAAGGTCTCGCCCACAGCTGATTGAGTCACATCTCCATGGAAACACTGAACCAATAGGTTCCCACCTAATCAACACTAATACATCTGCCCCCACAAGACTGCATCAAAGAATGTGGCTTTTTCTGGGGGGCATAATATATACAAACTGGCACAGATTGTAAGTACTAGAATGAAAGAGGGAATTGTGAACTGGGATAGTTAGGAAGGCCTTGTGGAGGACATGATTCCTCAAGGACTCAGTCTCAGCTCCATCAAGCTCCTCCTTCAAGGTTCTGGGTTCTAATTATCAAAACTCCCTCCCTTGGGTGCCCTAGGTGTGGTGGCTGCTTCCTGCAGCTACTATCTTTGTTTTGGCTCAGTCCCCTGTTTACTTCTTCAGGTCTCCAACAACCATTTATCCTTCCTTGTATAAAATTCTCTCTTTAAATATACAGCGAGAGGAACTTCTGGGTAAGATGGAGAAGTAGGGAGCTCCAGGACTCAGTCCTTCCACCAAAACAGCTATTAAACAGGAAGAAAGTGTCTAAAACAATTGTTCTGGGGCTCCAGAGGCCTGAAGAACACTGTACAGCATCCAGGGAAGAGTGAGAGGAAGAGGCTGATAAACTATGGTAAAGAACTGTGAGTTGCTCTCTCCATGCAGCAGCTGCCAGTACCCATTACCCACTATCATGGCAGACCACCTGAGAGTCCAATCCCTGGCTAGCTTGTGAAGGTCAGAAAGGGACATTAAAATCCTCTTCCCCAATAGGGGTGGGCACGGTGGGTCACTGTTCATGGTTTTTGACTAGCAAATTCAGATCGCTGGGTCCCGGCTCTGAGCTAGTGTTTCAACCCACCCTAAACAAAGATGGCAGCAGACATTGTTTCACACCTGCCTTCATCAGGGATGGAACTGGTGGAGATTTAAAGATGTAGTGCTTCCTCAGGGCTCCCAGAGATGATGAGTTGAAGAGCTGCATTTGCTAGGCAGGCCAGAAAAGCAAAGATTTGGGGAACTGTCAATAAATTTTTTGGTGCCTTTCCTGATCCCTTCCCCAGGGCACTTTGGAGGCACTCTGTGCCACCTTCATGGGTCCTTGACCCTATTTGGGCTGGGAAATACTGAGTTGGATAAGTCCTGTCTGGGGTGACCCTTCTCCCAGAATTTGTCCTCCAGGCAAAAGAAACTAGAGACAATGAAATGAGTGTAAAAACCAGAGAGGCAAAATGTAAACAAATAGAACAGATCAAGAACCCTGGAAAAGGAACAGAGGGAAAAGGTTTCTCCTGGAGGTGAAACAATTGCACAAAAAGTGTAATCTTAAAAATTGTACTGCATATCCAGGGCAAGAATCAGATGAAGAAGAGCTGAAAAAATCTGATCAGTTAAACATGGGCTAATCTAATGGCCTAGAATAAGGAGGATTATACATCAAAGAAGAGCCTTAACATAAAGTCAATCAACAATAAAATATAGGCGAGAGAGAAACCGACCATCAGAGTAAGCTCATCAAGAAAATCAGATGCCTAGACATCAACAAACCATACTAAAAAATCAGAAGTTATGGTCCAGTCAGGGGAACAAATTAAAACTAAAGAGGAGACATAGAATTAGGAACCATTATGAACAACTAATCAAAGATGTTCAACAAATCTCCTAAATCAATTAAAGGAGATAAAGAAAAATATGCATAAAGAGATAAAGGATAATAAGACTGTGTGAGCATAAAAAAGAATTTGGAAGTATAAAAAGAAACATATCAGAAATTATGGGAATGAAATGCATAATAGAAGAGATTAAAAACACACTAGAGGCATACAACAACAGATTTGAACAGGCAAAAGAAAGAATTAGAGAACTAGAAGACAGGACAATTGAAATCTTACAGACAGAAGAACAGATAGAGAAAAGAATGAAAAACTTGAGCAGTGTCTCAGGGAATGACAGCATGAAGTGTACAAATGTACATGTCATGGGAGTCACAGAAGGAAAAGAGAAAAGGGGAAGAAAGGATATTTGAGGAAATAATGGTAGAAAAATTCCCAACTCTTATGAAAGACATAAATATACATGTTGAAGAAGTGCAAAGTACTCCAAACAGAATAAATCCTAACAGACCTACTCTGAGACACATACTAATCAGAATCTCAAATGCCAAAGAAAAAGAATTCTGAAAGCAGCAAAAGAAAAGTGCTCTCTCACATACAAGGGATCTGCAATAAGACTAAGTGCCAATTTCCCATCAGAAAGTATGAGGCAAGAAGGAAGTGATAAGATATATTTAAGGTATGAAAGAAAAAAATTTCCAGCCCCAAATTCTTTATTCAGTAAAGCTTTAGCCTTCAAAAATGAGGGAAAGTTTAAAATATTCACAGGTAAACAGAAGATAAGAGAGTTTATCAACATGAGATCTGCCCTACAAGAAATACTAAAGGGAGACCTGCAGGGTGAAAGGAAAAGACAGAAGAGAGTGGCTTGGAGTAGTGTGAAGAAGTGAAGATTACTGGAAAGGGCAAATAAAAGGGTAAAAAGAGAGACAAGAATAAGACATGACCTATAAAAACGAAAGGATAAAATGGCTGAAATAAGTACTCCCTTTAGAGTAAGAACATTGAATGTTAATGGATTAAACTTCCCAATTAAAAAAAGACACAGGTTGGCAGAATGGATTAAAAAAGCATGATCCAACTATATGCTGTTTTCAAGAGACTCATCTTAGACCCAAAGACACAAACAGGTTGAAAGTGAAAGTTTCAAAAAGATATTCCATGCAAATAATAACCAAAAAAGAGCTGGGTAGCTATATAATATCAGGCAAAATAGACTTTAAATGCAAAACTGTTATTAGACAAAGAAGGTAACTATCTATTAATGAAAAGGGCAATCCACCAAGAAGACCTAACAATCATAAATATTTATGCACCTAACTATGGTGCCACAAAATACATGAGGCAAACACTGGCAAAACTGAAGGGAGAAACAGACATCTCAACAATAATAGAGTTGGAGATGTCAATACACCACTCTCATCAATAGATAGAATATCTAGACATAGGATCAATATGGAAACAGAGGTCTTGAATAATATGATAAATGAATTAGACTTCACAGACATATAAAGAACACTGTATCCCCAAACAGCAGGATATATATTCTTCTCAAGTGCTCATGGATCATTCTACAGGATAAACCATATATTGAGTCACAAAATTGGTCTCAATAAATTTAAAAAGATTGAAATCACACAAAGCACTTTCATTGACCATAATGGAATGAAGCTGGAAATCAATAACAAGCAGAGAATTGGAAAATTCCCAGATACATGGAAGTTAAACAACGCACTCTTAAGCAGTGGGTCAAAGAAGAAATTGCCGAGGAAATCAGTAAATATCTCAAGATGAATGAAAATGAGAACACAACATAGCAAAACTTATGAGATGCAGTGAAGGCAGTGCTGAGAGGGAAATTTATAGCCCTAAATGATTACATTAAAAAAGAAGAAAGAGCTAAGATCAAAGACCTAACTGCATACCTGGAGGAACCAGAAAAAGAACAAAGCAAAGCAGAAGCAAGCAGAAGGAAATAACTAACAAGTTTCAAGCATAAAGGTCAAGAACAAGGCAAGAATGCCCACTGTCACCACTATTATTCAACATTGTACTGGACGTTCTAGCCAGAGCAGTTAGGCAAGAAAAGGCAATCAAAGGTATTCAAATTAGAAAGGAAGAAGTAAAACTTTCATTATTTGCAGATGACATGATTCTATGTACAGGAAGTCCTGAAAAAATCTAAACAAAGATACTAGAGCTTATAAGTGGGTTCAATAAAATGATGGGATACAAGATCAACACCCAAAAATCAGTAGTGTTCCTACACACTAGTATTGAGAATCTGAGGAGGGAATCAAGAAAAAAAAATTCCATTTACAATAGCAAGTACCTAGCAATAAATTTAATCAAGGATGTAAAGAACCTGTACACAAAGAACTACAAAACATTGCTAAAAGAAATCAAAGAAGACCAAACAAATGGAAGGACATTCCATGCTCATGGCCTGGAAGACTAAATGTCATTAAGATGTCAACCCATATTGATTTACAGATTCAATGCAAGGGTTGCATACCTGGGAAAAATCCCACTTAGTTATGGTTCATAATTCTTTTAATGTGCTTTTGGAATTGATTTGCTAGTATTTGGTAAGGATTTTGGCATCTATATTCATAAGGGATATTGGTTTGTAATTTTCTTGTTGTATGTTTATCTGGCTTTAGTGTTAGGGTAATATTAACCTCATAAAATGACTTAGGAAGTGTTCCCACCTCTTCAAAATTTTGGAAGAATTTGAGCAAGATTGGTGTTACTACCTCTTCAAATGTTTGGTAAAATTCACCAGAGAAGCCCTCTAGTCCTAGGCTTTTCTTTGTTGGGAGGTTTTTGATGACTGACTCAATCTTTTCACTTGTCATTGGTCTACTGAGATCTTCCAGTTCTTCTTGGATTAGTGTAGGTAGTTTGTGTGATTCCAGGACTTTGTCCATTTCATCCAGGTTATAAAATTTGTTAGCATACAGTTGTTCATAGTATCCTCTTAAAATCCTTTTTATTCCTGTGGGATTGGTAGTAAGGTCCAACCCTTCCTTTTTTATTTTATTTGCATCCTCTCTTTTTTTGTTGTCAGCCTAGCTAAAGGTTTGTTGATTTTATTGATCTTTCCAATGAACCAATTTTTGTTTTGGTTGATTCAATTTTTTACTTCTCTATTTCATTTACCTCCACTCCTAATATTTATTATTTCCTTCCTTCTGCTCATTAGGGATTTAGTTTGCTTCTCTTTTAATAGATCCCTATTTGTAAAGTTAAGTCTCTCATTTAAGATCTTTCTTCATTTTTAATATAAGCATTTAAAGCTATCAATTTCCCACTTACTACTCAATTTTCTGCATCCCATAAGTTCTGGAATGTTTTGTTTTCATTTTCATTTGCCTCAAGATATTTCCTAATTTCCTTTGTGATTTCTTCTTTGACCCATTGGTTGTTTAAGACTGCATTGTTTCATTTCCACATATTTGTGAATTTTCCATTTCTCTCTCTGTTATTGATTTCTAGTTTCATTCCATTTTGGTCAGAGAAGATATATTGTATGATTTCAACATTTTTTAATTTATTGAGACTTGTTTTGTGACCTAACATATGGTCTATCCTGGAGACTGATCCATGTGCACTCAAGAAGAATGTGTATTCTGTTTTTGTTGGATTCATTGTTCTACATATGTTCATTAGATCTAATTGGTTTAGAGCATCTTTCAAGTCTTCTATTTCCTTATCGATCTTCTGTCTACATGCTGTCCATTATTGAAAATGGTGTATTGACGTTCCCTATTAAAGTAGAACCATCCATTTCTCCCTTCAAATCTGTCTATATTTGCTTCATATATTTTTTAGCTCTGCTGTTAGGTGCATATGTATTTATAATTGCTATGTCTTCTTGTTGAATTGGTCCCTTCATCAGTATATAGTGACCTTCTTTGTCCATAGTAACAGTTTTGACTTACAGTCTAGCTTATCTGACATTAGTAGAGCTACTCCACCTCTCTTTTGCTTGCTATTTGCAATGTATATTTTATTTTATCCTTTCACTTTCAACCTACTTGTGTCTTGGAATTTAAGGTGGGTCTCTTGTACAAAGCATATATTTGGGTCACGCTTTTTTTATCTATTCTACCAATCTCTGCCTTTTGACTAGCGATCAATCCATTTACAGTTAAAGTAACTACTGATGATGCAGGACTTTCTTCTACCATTTTCCTATTTGGGCTTTGTATGTCTTACACCTTTTTTTATTCCTTAATTCTTCCATTAATGCCTACTTTCACATTTTTTTTAGTTTCTTTTTTTTTTTTTTTTTTTTTTTTTATTGTACTGTTCTGAGCTTCTTGATTTTTTTCTGGATATATTTTCTTCGTGGTTACCATAGGACTAAAATTTAATCACCCAAATCTATAACAGTCACATTTGACTTGATACCAACTTGATTTCAATAGCATATACTTAGACTGTTCCTATACCCCTCCTCCCCAGACTTTTTTATTGTACTTGTTACATATTATATCTTTATATAGTTTATGTCCAAAACCATACTTTTATCATTATTTTCTTATGCATTTGCCTTAGAAACTGTAGAAAGTAAAACACCATATTACATGCTGCTTTAGTTTCCTGGGCTGCTCAAAGCAAATACCATGAAGTGGGTCAGGTTAAATAATGGGAATTTATTTAATGGTTTTGAGGCTGGGAAAATGTCCAAAATAAGGCTTCATCAAGGTGATGCTTTCTTCCTGAAGACCAGTTGCTGGTGATCCTTGGCTCTTCTGTCACATGGCAAAGCATATGGCAGCATCTGCTGGTCTCTCCTTACTTGTCCAGGTTTCATCGATCTCAGCTTCTTGCTTCCATGACTTTCTCTATATATATCTGAATTTCATTCTCTCATAAAAGACTCCAATAATAGGATTAAGACCCATCCTGATTGAGATGAGTCGCACCTTAACTGAAGTAACTTCCTCCAAAGCTCCTACTTACAATGGGTTTACCCCACAGGAATGGATTAGATTTAAGAATATGTTTTTCTCAGATACATACAGACTCATAACACTATACATGACAAAAAAATGCAATAGAATAATACTGGCATTTATAATTACCCATATGGCTACCTTTACCAGAGGTCTTTATTCCTTTAGATCACTTTGATCCACTATCTGGTGTCCTTTTCTTTCATTCTGAAGAACTCCCTTTAGCACTGTACACAGGGCAGAGCAAGTGGTAACAAACTCCCTCAGCTTCTGCTTATCTAGGAACTCTTAATCTGTTCCTCAGGTGAAAGAGTCTCACTGATTACAGAATTCTTGGTTGGCAACTGTTTTCTTTCAGCATTTTAAATATTTTGTCCCACTGACTTCTTGCCTCCATGCTTTCTGATGAGAAGTTGACACTTGATATTGAGATTTCCTGTACATAACACGTTGCTTTTCTTTTGCAGCTTTCGGAACTCTCTCCTTGTCCTTGCTATTTGATAGTTTAAAAATTCTATTCTGGCCATGGTTCTCTTCAATTTTATCTTGTTTGGGTTTTGTTGGGCTTCTTGAATGTTCATAAGCATGTCTGTCATGGCCCAAGAGGGCTTTTGTAGCCAAAGGACTAAAGAAATCACCGGACATGTTCTGAGACATGAGATTTTACTATAGGGCTTACCTATAGGGTGGGAAAGTCGAGACACGTTGCCCTGAAATCAGGAGCTTCTCTGAATGGACTCAGGGGCTGCTCTGAATGGCGGCCAGTTCAGAGCACAATGTGGAAATAGTCTGCACTTCAGGGGGGGGCTGCCTAAGCTGCTTATAAGGGCTAGACATTCCAATGGGTATGAGAGCATAAGGCAGGGAGTGGGGTTCTGCGAAGCAGGGAGGGGTTGATTGTCAACAGGGAGGAGAAGAGGATTATAGAGATAACAGTATCTCAGGGAATCTCAGGGAGGAGGTAGTTTCAGTATAGATTACAGTTAGCCTCTGGAATATTACAAGGAGAATAGGTCAAACCTCAACTGACCTAGGTCACGCAAGCTGCTATGTGCAAATCTTCAAGGCCCTTGGTTAATGTTCTGTGCCTGGGGTTCCCACAATGTCTTTCATTAAATCTGGGGAGTTTTCTGCCATTACATTTTTAAGTATTCCTTCTCCCCCTTTCTCTGTTTCTTCTCCATCTGGGACTACCACAATGCCTATATTGTATGCTTGATGGTGTCCCACCAATCTCTTAGGCGCTCTTCACTTTTTTTTTTCATTCTTTTTTTTATTTTGCTCCTCAGCTTGAATCATTTCAATTATTTTGTTTTCAGGTTAACTGATTCTTTCTTCTGCCAGCTTCAATCTGCTATTGAAACCCTCAGGCTTTGGTTCCTTTTTAAAATTTCTATTTCTTCATTGAGATTGTCATATTGCTCATTCATTGTTTTCTTGATATCCTTAGTTCTTTCTCTGCATTGTCCAGTGTCTACTTTAACATATTGAGGATAATTTTTTTTAAATCTTTCCTAGTATGTCCTAGGTCTGGTCTTCCTTTATGGTTTTGGAATTTTATCGTATTACTTTGGATGGGCCATAATTTCCTGTTTCTTTGTCTTTTAATCTTTATTTGCACACTGTACATTTTGTTATTCTAAATTGTTAACCTTGGTTTTAGACCCTAAGCTGTCTATTACTTAGGTTTCTATCAGGTAGTTATATGACAGAGATTTTCTTGAGTGGCAGGAACTAACAAAAATAAACAAAGCAAAGCAAAAATAGCTTTCACAGACTTTGCAAATTAGCTCTGCTTTGGGTGTTGCTCTCCTTCAGAGTTTAGTCCTCCCATCAAGATCAGCCTGAAGTGAATGGGAAGTGCAAGGTCCTCTCTGTCATTTCTGAGCCTGCATTTTGACCTTGGCTTGTCCTTGCTCCTGCCCTTAGGAATTTCCCCTGTTAATAGGAATTTGAATGCTGCCTCTATTCTCTATGAAATAGACTTTCTCCACCTGAGTGGAGAAAGTGAGTAGTGACTTAAAGCAGGTAATCCTTTGCCCCAGGCCACTTTGACTTAATTGTTTATGTTGCTTCAGCTGTCCACAAGCTGCTTCTGCCAGCAAGTTCTGGGACACGGAGCCTGAGACCAGTCTTCTGGTCAGTCTTTAACGTTGTTGCAGGATAGATTGGCAGGGACATACAGACACCCCACTATGCTCATAGAGTTTACTCTGCTTCCTCAGCAAAGGACCAGGAACTTACAATGGGAACTCAAGCTGGCTCCACACAGCACCAGGGAAAGGCTGGGTGTGGGCCAGGAAGTGCACCATCATCTTCTCCTTGCCAGGTGCATTTACTTGATTCTGCCCTTACCCAGGTACTGTAACCCTTTAACTGTTTTCTGGAGTTTTGAGGAAGATAGATCTGCCAGTTTTTGCTAGTTGTTTAAAGATTCTGGCGGGGAACAACAGCTTGGAGCATCTTATGCCATGATATTGGTGGACTGGAAACTCCAACGCCCATTTATCTTACCAACATTTATTAAAATATACTATGTGCAAAATACAATGTGATGCATGGAAGTGTGGGTGAGGGGGAAATTGGGCAGCTACAAACATGAATAAGGCATGAACACTGCCCTCACTAAGCTTAATCATGTAGTAGAGAGAAAGGGGATAAGAAGAATAAAAATCAGGGAGTTGAAGAGTTAAGAGAAGTCATTTATTATGGTCCCTTCTATGTGCTAGGCTCTGTAAGACCATCCAAGCATTACTGCCTCCACTTCTCACAATAACCCTGCCAGACAGGTATTCATTTTAGATAGAGATATTGAGCCTCAGTGAGATTAAATAATTTCCCCAAGGTCACACTGTTGGGACTATCTGCTTCCAAAGCCTGTGCTCTGTGCATTATCTACATTGTGCTGGATATAATAGGTGGCCACACAGAGATCATGAGCTAAAGAATCTAAAGGAGGCAAAGACTCTTTATGCCTAAAAGGAATTTAAAAAAAAAAAATAAAGCTTCATGGAAGTTTTGGCTCTTGAGATTCATGAATATTGAAAGCATACGGACAAAATTCAGAAGCAACAATACCACTATTGGCTTCCTTGATTTTTACTACTTGGTAATAAAAGCCTCTTAAATGCCAAAGACCAACCTGCCAGATGAATATTATTTCCTAATATCCATTTTAAATAGGAGGAAGCTGAGACTCTGAGCCATCAAGTAATTTATCCAAGCAGTAAAATCAGTTCTTGAGCTCAGGTCTTTAGCTACCAAGTCCTCTGGTCCTTCTGTCTCTTTAGGTAATTAATAAACACGTGCCAAATTGAACTGAACTGAAGATAAATTTGCAGTCAATAACTGATCTATGGTTAAGAGAGAAAGAGCCTAGGACAATGCTAACAGCAGCAGAAAAAAGAAAAAAAAAAAAAAATATATATATATATATATATATATATACATATAGTAGGGTCCCAGAGAATTCACAGGATAAAATGATGAAAGTTGACTATATTGCCATAGCTTCTCACTTACCCAAGCTCTCATGAAATCTGGAGCTACAAACCGACAAAAAAGCATTTCAAGGCAAGCAAAGCCCAGCTGGGAGCAGGACAGTCTGGCTACAAGCATTGAACCAAAGCCAAATGAGAACAGAAAATGTCTCTGTCAGACAATCTACCCATTTAAACTTGATGTGCCAAACCAGGCCTCCTTCTCTCCAGTTCCAATTAACAGCTACCCTCCCAGCAACCGACACACTGAATCGCCCTGCAGTGCCACCGCCAATGGCTCATAAAGCTTTGTGCTCATCTAATCCTTTAATAGCCCAGGGCTGTATTAGTGTCACAGAGCAAACTCTCTCCCAAACTGGAACTTTATTATTTTACTGTACGAAAGTCAGCAGGGTTCTTGCAGGGACTGCTACCCATCTGTTAACCCTTTCCAATCTCATCTCCCACAACTTCTATCAGGAAATACAACTTCACATCAAGAAAGTGCCTCTTGATCATCTCCCAGAAGTATCCTATGCTGATGGGAGTACTTAATCAAGGTAAAAGGTCAGTTGTCTGGCAGGTATGATGCGTGGGACAGCCAAATCCCCCTGAAAAGGTAAGCTTAATATCCTAGCTCCACCACTTGCTAACTAGGTAACCTCAGAAAAGTCCTTGCAACTCTCTGAGTCTATAGTCTATCACCTGTAAATAGTCAAATCACATGCTCCACCGCCCCCCCACAAGAGTTAATCCATAAGAAAATCATGTCAGAGAGCACACCCAGCTCTTTGCTTGCCACATAGGAGGCACTCAATAGATAGCTGATTCCTTCCTTCCTTGGTTCACTTTCTTTTTCAGACAAAGCATTGCTATTTCCTTTAGTTTTTTGAGTAAAATTTTCCTGAAAAAGAAGGTAAACCTGTTAACTCCTGAGTAAAAATGAACCTCTCTCCTTGATCAGAAAATGATACATTTGAAGGACTTGAACGTCCTTGAAAATACCTGCCAAACCAAATTTGTGTGATTTTAATGATGTTCAGATATTGGAACCTGTGGAGAAGATTTGCAGAAAAAGATAGGAAAACTCAGACAAAGGATATGAGAAAGGATAAATCCAAGCTTTATCATATCCATAATTTTGCCTGGATTCAGCTAGTTGCAAAAACACTACAGCGAGTAGTTAAAAGTCTATTAAGTCAATGGAGAGAATTGGCTTAAATTTTCAAATGAAGAGTTGTTTGGGACAGTGCAAACGTAGGCTGCTCATAGTTTGGGGCAACAAGGAAACGGACTACTTCATCCAAAAGGGAGTTTGTGATGGTGCCAAGTGGGGGAAATAAAACAAAAAACCAGAGTCAATGGTTTTTGTAGATTGTGTGGCCCTGGAGGAGAGGTGATAGAGAAAGGGATCTTTTCCATCTCTTACTCGACCTGGAAGATGTCTTCTTCCTACCAAAAATAAGAACAAGAAAATTCTCCTGCTGAGAATACAGATAAGTCTCTCCTGGTTCATAGGCAGCTGCATCAACACTTTGACAGATCCAAGAGAAGAAGGAATATCCCGGAGCCGAGCACGGCACAGAGCAGCGCAATTGCCTCACAGCAACTGCAGAGTCGAGAAGTGTTTTATGTATTACCATTTAAAGTGAAGCCTTGTTGAAATCATCCTGAATGTTAAATATGTGGCTATCTCATTTATTCCTCGCCACTATCTTATCAGTTTGGTACTATTCTTACATCTATTTCAGAAATGAGGATACTGAGGTCCACAGAAGTTAAGAAACATGTCCAGCATCATGGAGTCTGTGAAGGACGGAGCCCAAAATTCAAATCCAGTTTGCCTGACTTTAAAGCCTCAGTTTCAGTGACCATTGGGCTTAAAGTCTGAAATTAGAACAATTGCATAACAAGAGGTGATTGAAACAAAAGCTCTAATTTAAAGCGACAAACATCTGAATCCCATACGTGGGACCCAGAATATCATAAGCTCTAGAAAAGGAAAGGTAAATGTTGCAGAATTAAAGAAAGAAAAAAGAGGGTACAGGCAGGACCAGGACAGAGACGTTTGTCTCTGGCCCCCTTACCAAGGAGTTTTTTCATCCTCATGCAGGAAGACTGGTGTTCATAATAGAATCACATGACATTATTTGTGGTTATATCCACATATATTTATGCTAAGTTAACTGTATTTTTAATGTAGGTTTGGTCAGTTTCAATAAGCCCTTTAATGATGTCATTATAAAGCCACAAGTTAAGAAGTAAAAATCATTCAGATATCATTATGAGTATTATTATTAAACAATATCAGATCAATGTTTCTGACTAAGAGTCGTCATCAAAATTCTGCTGTACAGAGGCTGCAGGCCATGTGAACATCCTCCCTTTTCCTAACAGGTGGGCAGCTCTCCACAGAAACACATCCAGTAAATAACACATGCTTTCCCTCTCAGGACACATTATTTATCTACCCAAACAAACCACTAGGTTTTGCTTTCCAACATTCTGTCTTGGATCATGTCCCCAATCAACTTTTGGTTAGTGGATGAGGTGAGGGTGCCTGGGGAAAAATATGGCCACTGCCTCTCAGGCCCAGGGATGAATGAAGTATTGTTGGACGGGTACTATAAAATATGTCCAGGGATCATGGGATTTGTATTTTTCCTCAGCTTGAATCCCCATGAGGACGTTATTCTTCCAATCAAAGACAATGAAATGAAAGGAGTGGAGAAGAACATGAGTGCACACACAAATGCAAAGCATGGAAGATGGGGTGTCAAGCTTATTAGAAAGAAATGTGGGGTGACACAAGCAGAGAGAGGAGGCTTTCCCAGAGTAATGAACAAGTAACCACAGGTGTATGGAGAGAGCGTTCTTGAAGGAGATGATTAGAAAGGCCTGGCAGTGAAAATGAACCTTGATTAACTGTACAAGTTGGTTATTGATGGTTTCCCTTACATTAATGAGAACTATCAAAATCATGGCAAAACAAGAAGAGATACCGGATAGAGCTGAAATAGACTTATTTTCTTAGCTATTTATGCTTAAAAGTTTCCTAAATGAAAAGAAATTAGACGGCTATATAACAGCTTCATTCTGTTCAATGTTATTCATATACTGTTACACCTGTCAATTGTATACCAAAATATTAATGATTATAACTTCATAGTGTGGCTTGAATCATCTGTATTAATCACATTGCTTCCTTCAAAATTACCCAAGTGAAAGGATTATAGATACAGATATAAATTAAAAATAGGTATATAGATATATGATTTAGATGGTAATGATATAAATTAGGTAAAAATAGACATATAGCTACAGATTATACATATACAAATACACACACTCATAAACATACACATACACATGCCTATACACACAAATATCTTACCAACATACTGCAGGTAAAATTCTAGTGCTGAAAGTGGTAAAAACTAGGAAAGCAGAGCACATTGTACAATATTGAATTTATAAGGGTTACTAGGGTCTGGATGTGTTCCAGGTTACACAGGTACTGAAACCAATAAATCTCCGTTACCTAATACAGGGCTAACAGATAGGAATAGAAATCCACAATCCCATAATCATCCCAGACAGATCCCACAACAACCCTTCCTTCCTCTACCCATTATTATTTATCCCCAAATACACGTAAATTCTCAAAAAAAAAAAAAAAAAAAAAAAAAACACATGCACTCTTGGACCCAGAATGTTGAGAAACTCTAGATTATTTTTCTCCATCCATTGTTACAGCATATTACTCTCCCTTACATTCCCTAAAACAGCATACCCAAATTAAACAATGCCAGCATTAAAATTACTTCACTTAAGTCTTAAAGAATCTGTATTCATCACCTTACCCAGGCTCTTTCCTAAGCTAATGGACAATCAGAGAAAAAGAACAGGAATTCAGCAAATGTTAACCTTGTAAAACTCAGCTAAGAATAAATAACTTTGGATAGGTTCCATATAGCCTTCTTACCTATTGCAAATGCAGCTCCAACCCAAGTCTACACTACAAAGAGAACAAAATAATTTATTCACTTATTCTTTCATCATCATTAACAAAAGCATCATCATCATTGTTCGTCATCATTGTTCATCATCATTAACAAAAGCAGCTTAGATGCCAAATTGAAAATAATTTGGTATGTATGGAAAAAATGCAATGTTTTTAGAATTATGACCCATAGAGCACTAGTTCAGAAAAGTGTTCTACATGGAGTTCAGTTTCTTCATGTTTTACCATGAATATTAGTATAGTAAAGGCTCTAAGATATCAAAAGGAAATGGAGAGTTCTTAATTTTGCTCAGCCCAGTGATTCCCAGTTTCATTTGATGATAGAACACCATTTTTAAATTTTTTTGTTTATTTGCTTATTGCATGATCTCTCTTCTCTAGGACTATCATTCTAAACAATAATCTTTGAAAAATTCTGATATACTGACAAATTTTGCAAGCCACTGAAATATTGATAATGTTAACAAAGAAGGGTACAAATTGCATGTGCTTTGTAACTACAGTAATATGGAAAATATACACATGTAAAAGGAAAAAGAAAGGGAATATCTGAAAAGGGGGGAATTAATTGTGACATAAATTGACTTTTTTACTTTTTCTCCAATTTTTGTAAAATATAGTAATAAAATTTCATTTCATAACTTAAATGTATTTTTAAATGTATTTTTATGATGTAGAAAGTGATAGTTGCCAGAGATTTTGTAGTTCTGCCCTTGAGGAGCACCATCTAATTTAAAGACGTAGCTGCAACACACATATCTATAATACACATATCTGTGTAGCCTGAAGGAAGGGGTATGTAATACTTCCAATCCTCATGAGGCAGCACTGACTTCGACAGAGGGACAGTTCTCTTTCTTCCATTTGGTTGGGTAGAGGTAAGTCCCTTAACTTATCCCTGGAGTAAGTCTACTCACCAGGGAAATAACGGGGGAAATAGAAAAATAATTGGAGAGTTTTTATCACAAATGCTCTGATCTCTTATCAGAAAAAACACCTGAAGATACATCAGCTTTCTTAGTATTTTTTTTTCAATTTCAAACATAGACTAAAAATTAAAGGTATAAGGAATTATAAAATTTTCCAGGATGATCCTCTATAATTACAAGAATTTGTTGCCATAAGGCCAAGGAATAAAACAGAATCTGAAGAGTTTATTAAGTGCAAAACATAATGCAACATTCACCCTTGCTTCTATCCCCAGTGTCCCCCTAGAACAAACCTAAACAAAAGACTTGAAAACCAAGTATAGTTTTAAGGTCAAGGCTGATTTGCATGTGAGAAGAATACATGTGCAAAATCCAGCTAACAATGTGAGGCCATTCAAATCAAAGAGTCAAACTGTTTATCTTTAACACCCTGAAATCTAGAGAGATAGGTGAATTCAGGGACTCAGAGCCAAGATCTGCTTACCTAGATCAGAAACCTCTAGAGCCATAAAGTGGTGGAACACTTACCTGGTAATTTTGATGAATTGCTACAGGCTGAATGTGGACTAGCTTGAGAATGAGAAATTCCCAGGAGCTTCAGTCCTAAAGGGATCTCCCATTTTCATGGGTTTAACCTCCAGGAAACCTACCAGGTTCTCATGGTGAAAAGCCAAGAAAGATCCTCTCTTGGCTCTGGCAGAGTAAAAGAAAAAGTAACCATTATGAAATATGCCCAGAGGATTGTCCATGATGAAGTAGTCTCCACCACAAAAGACTTTATCAGAGTCTTATCCTTCCTTGGGAAACCACATTTATTCTCAACTCTAGCCCCCCTCTAGCCTTCTTGTCTCACCTAAAGGGAAACAAGTTAAGAAGACTTGTGAAGTCACAGCCCAGGGACACAGACCCACTTAAAAGACTGAGATTTAATCATAAGATTATAGAATGTTTCTCCCACCCCACACCGGGCCACCACACTAATAGGACTCCAAAATAATAACAGTGGATTATAGTATAGCCAGAGGTCCTGCGAGTTGGAGACTCTATCTAAGGAGGGGTTCTTAGGGAAGCCAATGACATCAAGGAAGTCATAAACAGGACATTAAAGGAACTGAAAGCCTATTCCACCTATATCTACAACAAACATTAAATACAGCCCAGCTCCTAGCCAGATTAACATAAAAGTTCATACTCAAGGCCTCATCTATCTCAGTTTCTATTTCCCAATACATCAAGTCCAGCTTCCAACAAAAAAATTAGAAGGCACGCAGAAAAGCAAGAAAAACCGTACTCTGAAGAGACAAAGCATGCATCAGAATCAGACTCAGATATGACATCAATTTTGGAATTACCATGTAGGGAATTTAAAACAACTATGATTAATATTTTCAGGGCACTGGTGAAAAAGTAGAAAAGATGGAAGAACCAAAGGCAATGAAAGCAGAGAGATGGAAACTCTAAGAAAGAATCAAAAGGATATTCTGTAAACCCACAACTTTTTTACAAAAAAACAAACAAACAAAAAGAATCCAAGGGGAGGAAAATCGAAAGAAAATACTAGAAATAAAAAATATTGTAACAGAAATGAAAAATGCCTTCAATGAATTTATCAGTATCCTGGATATGGCCAAGGAAAGAATCAATGAGTTTGAAGACAGACCAATAGAAACTTTCCAAACTGAATGCAAAGAGAAAAATGATTGAATAAAACACAGAACATCGCATAACTGTGGAACAATTTTTAAAAGGTATAATACACAGGTAATTGGAATACCAGAAGAAGTCTTGACAATGGAGCAGAAGAAATATCTGAAGTAGTAATGTCTGAGAATTTTTTAAAATTAATGACAGACCTCACACCACAGACCCAAGAAGCTCAGAGAACATTAAGCAGGATAAATACCAAAAATATCTATACCTAGACATATCAAATACAAACTGCAGAAAACCAAATACAAAGAAAAATTTGAAACAAGCCAGAGGGGAGGAAAACACCTCACATATAGAGGAACACGGATAAGAGTTACAGTGAACTTCTCATCAGAAATTATTCAAGCAAGAAAAGGGTAGAACGAAATATTTAAAGTGTTGAAAGAAAAAATGAAAACCCACTACTCTATTATACTATACCCGACAAAATTACCCTTCAAAAGTGAAAAAATAAAAACTTTCTCAGACTAACAAAAATGGAGGGAATCCATCACTAGAAGACCTGCCTTGTGTGAAATGTTAGAAGAAGGTTTTCAAAGTGAAGGAAAATGATAAAAGTCACAAACTCAAATCCACATAATGAAAGAGTGTCAGAAAAGGAATAAATGAGGTGGCCCATCCCTAGTTGGAAAATCTTTCAACACCACATAACTTGGATCTCTATGCCATAGCACAGCTGTAATAGCCATTACACTTAGGAGAGTGTCTCTCTATAAGTATTTAAATATGCAGCTCTTATTTTAGGTGGTCCCAATGGAGGTTTTACCGTCTCTTTTCATATAATGCAACCTATACCTAAAAGGAAAATAGAGAAATAATTTTCTGATAAAGAAAGAAAAATGGACAATGAGAGATCTTGGGTCTTACTAAACTTAATAACTATTGGATGAACTTACAATGAGCAATGTCATTTAAAACCTATATGCTCAGGAATAAAAGCTGATATCTGTGGGGGAAAAAAAATGAGAAAAGACCAGAGAGGTTGACTTGTGCAAGGTCATGTGCTGGTAAATAGCAAAATTGCAATTCAAATCCAAATCTAATGCCACATAGCATTAAATTACAAATAAATTATCATCCAGATTTTTCCCAAGGCCAAAATTAATAAGGGTAACTTTTTATAAAGTATAAGAAGTAGATAACAGAATGGTGTTTTTGTGGCTCTAAAGAATTTCTGCAGCTTCCCAAAGTGCTAATACACACCCAGGAGAAGTTCCCAAAAAGCAGGACAATCTTTGGCAATTGTGTCAAGCTGCTGGTCATGGAATTATAGTAAAGAGTCTACTTGCCAACACTTTTCTACAAAAAAGGAAGCCAGAGAGGATCATTTTCCTTAGAGTCAGTTTCCTTACTCCCAGGAATGGCTCAGTGGTCTGCTAAAGGCCTCAGAAAACAGACCCAGCCACCATCCCCCAGGACATCCTTATAGTGATTAATCACAACAGCTGGACTACACCAGCTGGAACTCATCCCTCTGTCCTCTGAACTGGCCTAGTACTTAATGTCTGTACCAATCATCTGATATTTAACATACACCGCATTATATTGGTTACGATATTTTCGAGTGAATTATTCTTGTTTTCCTATCAAAATTCTAAGCTATTTGAGGGCAAGGACCTACACATTTTATCTTCTACAGCACCCAGCAATATGCAGGGTGCCCAGTAGATGCTCCACAACAGTGACTGAATATCATTGATTGTCTACTGATGAAAAGAAAGTTGTCCAAATATTCGGGGGTGAAGTTGGTCTAGAGTTGGGAGTTTGAAGGCAAACTTAGCGAGCTATAATGAGGACGTGAGGCTCAGATTACAAGAAACAGAAGTAAGCATGGTCATTCGGGGCACAACTGTCTCTGCAAGAGATCATTCATTCCTCTACTTGACAAACATGTCTGCACCAGAGACAGCACTTAGCAGTGGATTCACATTTGGAAGAATGTGCCATTAAAAACACCACAGCATTAATCATTCTTTCTGGTGGGCTTCCACTTAATTTTTTCATATTAATATAGCACCACCACTTTATCTAGTTATCTGTGTGTTGGTCAATCTAGACTAGAAACTTTCTAATAGCAGAAGCTATTCATCCTTGACCTGTATATTTCTCTTCAGAGTATATATGGTTTAAAATACATATATTTTCTCTTCAAAATATATAGCTTACATTTAAATTTTGTCCATTTCTATTTCACAATTAGTGGGTGCTATCTCTTATCTTCCAAAAGAAGCCTTGCCTTTAGTGCTCCTCTAAGATGCCTAGCCATTTCTCAGGGGTGCAGAAACCCATCCAAGAAAATTCTTTGAGCTATGATATCTCAACCTTGGTGTTCACATTTTATCTGACATATTCTCTTAGTTTGATTTTGGCACTGAGTTGCTAACTCATCCAGTATCTAACTCCTGGCCATGCTTCATTATTGCCATCCAAGAAGGCTTTGGCATTTTAGAGTCTTTTTCCAACATCCTGATTTTTTAACCCACCAGTTGATTTTTGGTTCTATCTTTGACATACTGAGATTAGACTGGTGATGATATTTCTAAGTGCATTATTATACCCATAAGCCCTACCTTCCTGACACAGCCCTGACAGGATGAGTATTTACTCCATTCTAAGCACTGTGAAAATCCTAGTGACACAAAGATGAACAAGTCTTTGCTTTCAGGGAATACAGTCAACGCTATCCACAGAACTTTGGACAGGTCCTATATCTATGCTGCCCAACATGGAAGCCACTAGCCACATGTGGATATTGAATCTCTGAAATGTCTAGTCAACTGATGGACTGAATGTTTTATTTTATTCAATTATAATTAATTTTAATTTAAGTAGCCACAAGTAACCAGTGGCATCTGTATTGGACAGTGCTAGGGAGAGACAAACATCTTACAACCAGAAAACAGACAACTTGGTCGGCACTATATTAATAGCATGAACAAAACACTATATAAGCACACAGTAAGGAGCAATTAATTTTGCTTCAAACCTTAGCAAAATAGATGTCCTCAACAAGGTGACAGAAGACATCCCCTGGAAAAGTATCCCCTCAGGAACAACTAATGAAAGCACTAGTCTCACTTGCTTGGAAATTGGGAGAACGATAAGAGACTGGAGAAGGACTCCACAAATGCTGAATTGAAGAAAAAGAAGAAAGAAAAAAATAACACCAAAAAAGAGGTAGAATATCTATGACCCTGTAGACGTCCAGACTCCTACCCCTTACTCGGTCCCACGCCAGTTAAGAGTCAGAGACGCAGCACGGCCCAGCTACCTCCTGCCGTGGATGCGGACCACAGAGCTACGCGCAGCGCGAGTTGGAACCCCACGCATCTCCAGGCATAGGAACCCAAGGCCGCGGGGACCCAGGGCAGAACCCGAGCGTCTGGCGAGCGTGTGCCTACAAAACGGACCCCAGGAAACAAGGGAGACCACGGCAGAACTGCTGGCAAGAGGTGCACACACCCAACCCGGTTTCTAATTGCTAGAGCAGCAAATCGAAAGAAAACCAGGACTTTTTAAAAGTTGTCCTCATCTGGCTCCATGGAGAGGGATACCCTACTGGGGAAATTGTCAGAGGCAGAAAAACCTTATAGGAAGAAAAAAGGAAAACTGAACTACTCTGAGGCAGGATGGGTCCCAGGACTGAAAAGTGTAATGTAAAAGTATAATGAATAGGTGTATTAGATGAAGAGCAGTTAGACAAATCATAGGAGCTGGGGAGAAAATTCTGCACAAAAACAAAGAGAACAGGATTCACAGAGAAGAAACAGAAGAAACTTTCTGCTGGAGGTGAAACAATTGCACATTAAAAGCAATCTTAAAAGTTCTACCTCATGTCCAGGGCAAGAAACAGGTAGAGAAGACTGAGAAAATCTGAGCAGTGAAACATGGGCTACTCTCAAGATTCAGTACAAGCTGGACCAAGCATAAAAGAAGAGCCTTAACACTTAGCCAGTCTTTAATAAAACCCTAGGCAAGAGGGAGAAAGTGACCTTCAGAGTTAGCACATCATAATAATCAGATGCCCAGATATCAGCAAAAAATTGAAAACCATATTAAGAAACAGGAAGATATGGTTCAGTCAAGGGAACACCATGTGGGCCTTCTGGTGGGATGCAGTAACTATACACAACATCACTTTTTTGTTATTGTTGCCATAATTGTTTGATATGAATGTAATCATGAGGAAACTATCAAACCAGTCTTAGACCCTTCAAGATGTCCAGTGTCATGAAGAACAGAGAAAGACATGGGGTTTTGTGGTGGCTTGGAGTTATGTACCCCAGAAAAGTAGGTTCTTGATTTAATCCATTCCTATGGCTGTAAACCCATAGTAAGTAGGGCCTGTTGAAGATGCTATCATCAGTTAAGGTGTGGCCAACTGAATCAGGATGAGTCTTAATCTTATTAGTGGAGGCCTTATAGAGAAGGCCAGACAGAGACAGCCAAGAGAAGCTAGAAGCCAAAAGTCAATAGAACCCAGAAAAGGAAGGAGAGAACGTCTTCATGTCATGGAAAAACAAACAAACCCCAACGATCACCTGTAGCCACAGTCTTCAAGGAGAAAGCATCACCTTGCTGACACTTCAATTTTGGACTTATCCTTGCCTCAAAACTGAGCGAATAAATTCCTGTTGTTAAGTCAACCCATTATGGGGTATTTGTTTTAGCAGCTGTAAAACTAAAACAGGATTGTTCTAGATTGAAGGAAAATACCAAGACATATTAAATCATGCAACAGCAAAAAGTTAGGGGATGTTGTTGGGACAACTGGGAATATTTGAGTATGGACTGTTAATTAAAGATATGTAATTATTGTTAATTACCTTAGGTTTGCTAATGGTGTGGTTGCGTGTGTGAATCCTTTTTTACTTGGGAGACACATGCTGAAGTACTTAGGAGTGAAGTGTCATGATGCTTGCAGACTACTTACAAATGGTTTGGCACAAAGGCAATATGTGAATTTATAGAAAGTGAGATGGGATGTGGTGTGGCAAGATGATAGCTGTTGGAAAATCTAGGTAAGACATACATAATACTTTATTTTGTATTTTGCAATAGTTTATTTTTTTGTAAGGTATTTTGTAATACTTTATTTTTTAAATTTATGTGGGCTTCAAACTTTCCTAAATAAAAAAATAATTTACTTGCTAAAAAAGAGGTTTGCCAAGCCTCCACCCCGGGCTTTCCAGGACATCCCAGGACTCACTCGCAACAGGCAGAATTCCATTGCCAAAACCTGAGTGAGCTTTAGGGAAGGAATCATGGAGGCCACGCTCATCAAACATCCCCCAGAATGGATTCTCGGAGCTTCTTGCAGTAAACTCTAATTTCTATAAAATGTGTATGCTGGAGTGTATATCCTTGTCAAGCTTCTTACTCAATCTTTTGCATATACAAGGATGTTTTGCAATAAACCCCGTTAACTAGATCATCCAGGGCATTGATTTTTCAGGCAATTAAAGTTAACCCCCAAAAGCATGTTAGCAACATTTCCTCCCCATTTTTCAGTGCTGATGCAATTCTTTCTGGGTTTACTGTCTTGCCTTGGCAAAATCAGGCTAAATGTGTCCAGGAAAAAGAGGCTCTTACAAGGCCCATGGAGCATTTACACCATTTGCCCTATCCCAGGCTCTTTCAGTACCTGCAGGGGGTTTAGGAATCTGAACTGACCCTTGTAAGTGCCCTGGAAGTTTTTTTCACAGTTAAATCCCTTACATGAATTTATTTTCCTTGCCATTTCCATCTTCTCTGTTAGATAAGATTACAGGGCTCATAATTAGCCAGGGAACTAGTTAATCGAAGTTTCAGTTTCTTTAATAAAACACTCATGAGGAGGGTTTTAGAATCTGTTTTTTGTTTTGTTTTGTTTTCAGTTCTCTAGAAATACACAGCCATTTTCTGGAACCAGGTCCATATTTGCTAATAAACTTGGAATTCAGATTGCCTTATAAATTTTTCATATTTTAAGTATGTATGCAGATGATTTGATTAGATAATAGGTTTGGGAAATATTTTTGTCTTAGCTATCTCCTGTTATTTTAATGTTGTCTTGTCAACGCCATAACATTTTTTTTTTAAGTCTTCAGGGACTTCTGTTTCTGAGATGGGTTCACTTTTCTTCTTCTTACTTTATTTTACACTCTTCGGCAAGATATTGATCCCCAAACTCAGCAGAGGCCATGGCAGAAAGAAAAGAACACAAGTACTGCCATCTACAAGTGAAGAATGTGTTACATGTATTACCACAACCCAAGGATTCTCAACCTCAGCAGTATTGTTGGTTTAGGCTGCATGATTCTTTCTCAAGAGGGCTGTTCTATGTGTTGTAGTCTAGTTAGCAACATCTGTCTACCCATTAGATGCCTTCCTCCTAAGCCACGATGACATTCAAAAATGTCCCCAGACATTGCCAGATGTTCCCGGGGGGATGTTCTCATTCCAGGATGAGAAGCTCTGCTGTCACCCAAATAAGAAACGGAATCAGAAACAATTAAATAAGATTAAAACCCTCACCTTTTCCAGTTCTAACATTACAGCCCCCATAATTACATAGAAAGGCAGCAAGGTATCACTGAATGATGGGTTAGACATTAGCGACATGGAATCTAATCCTCACTCTGACACTTTCTTGTGATGTTGGACTTCATAACCTCCCTGAGCTTAGATTTCCCAATCCATAAAATGAGAATCAAGCCAACACTTCCTAATCCCAGGATTGGGGGTTATATAAATAAGGTATCATCATTTGTGAATGCTTTAAACAGTAAAGTGTTCTAAGATTATAAGGGAACTAACATTTATTGAATGCTAAACAAACTGTGCCAAGCAATTTAAAATTTCACTTCATTCTCACAATTCTGCAATAATTTCCCCCTGATTTTGCAGAGTAGGAAACTGAGGGCAAAGGAAGCAATATGCCCAAACTGACATTGCTGGTAAGTGGTGGTGCTTGGTTTGAAACCTTAGCCTCAGCCCACTCTCTTATCCAATACTCCATGCTTCCTCCTATGAGTTATTATCATTAGATACCTATTGCTTTAACATGGCTCTTTGTTATAAACTGCTGTAAATTCTGCTTTATTACCTTATATTTCTGTGGTGGTTTGGAGCTATACACTGACAGAGAAACATGTTCTTCAACTTAATCCATTCCTGTGGGTGTGAACAATTCTAAGTAGGACCTTTTGATGAGGTTACTTCTGTTAAGATGTGGCCCACCTCATTCAGGGTGGGGTCTAAATCCTATTGCTGGAGTCCTTTAGAAGCAGAATGAAATTCAGACAGAGAGAGAAAGCCACTGGAATCAAGAAACTGAAATTCAACAGAACCTGGAAGAGAAGAGAGAGGCCGCCAAGTGCATTGCCATGTGATAGAGGATCCCAGGACCAAGGATCACCAGCAGCCAGCCCCAGAACGCCACAGTCTTCTAGGAGAAAGTGTCACCTTGATGATGCCTTGATTCTGGATTTCTCCTCACCTCAAAACCATGAGCTATAAATTACCATTGTTTAAGCCAACCCATTGCATGGGATTTGCTTTGGCAGCCAGAAAAGTAAAACAATTTATAATATGTATAAATTGTATATGTTTGTTCATGTATGTGTTAGATACAGTAAATATTTTTATTTAGAAAAAAATGAGGAGTCAATCATCCTGTCTTGATAAATTATAATGTTTTCCCCCTTCTTGTACCCACTACCATCCTTGATTCGTTTCTAGAATTGTTTACGATGCAATATAGTAAGGATCAGTTGTAATATACCCATGGAAAAAAGTGATAGATACTATATTTTTAAACACAGAAATATTAGTTTTCAGCCACAACTCTGGGATTTTTTTACATAAAGATTCACTAGCTTTAAAACAATAATCTAGAAGACTCTGGGATCTGGGGCCTCCAGAACCCAAACAGACCCATGCTCAGAGCCCACATCAACATTTTTGGACTTTATTACTTTAGCATGTTGACATCTGGAGATTAAAATGCACACCCACATACACACACACACACACAGGCACACAGCTGTGCCCTGGAGCTAATATTTCTGCACATAGATCCAAAAACCAACCAGGAACTAAAACAAAATAGGCTCACAATGCAGAATGCTTGTCAAATGCAAGGGGGGCAGTACTTACTTTTGTTTGTTTGTTTTTCTTTTTGAACCTTCTTCAGGAAAGAAGGGTGAGATGATACCAGGTGCCCAGAGAGTGATAGTTTTGGGCTGGTTCTTGGGCCTCAGCATTCTCACAAGCACCTGTGGGTTCCAGGCTGAACTAGAGGCTGGTAAACAGGAAGCCATTACTCCACTGGGCAAAGTAAGCACCAGGCTTCCCATGCCAGTTGTGTGTCCTGGGCAAGTCACTTCACTTCCCCCTGTCTTCTGAAAAATGGCAGTAAGTCCTCTTTCTGGTTTCACATGTGAGCACAGTATGGATTCACAGCCCATCTCCATGAGCTAAGGAAATGTTC
Source organism: Choloepus didactylus (assembly GCF_015220235.1). Classification (NCBI taxonomy): domain Eukaryota; kingdom Metazoa; phylum Chordata; class Mammalia; order Pilosa; family Megalonychidae; genus Choloepus; species Choloepus didactylus. The sequence goes on along the minus strand of NC_051326.1, from coordinate 28,808,713 downwards.
AGAAACGAAAGAGCCAAGGACACACACAAACACACACACCCGACACACACAATTTCACTGACCCAACACCTAGAACTAGCAAGTGGTCATGCTCATGGTATGCATAAGAAGAGAATGGACGACTCTCCTTTCCCCCAGATATATCTGTACTAAATGCCTGAAAGTCTTCCTGTAAGACTCTTCCTATAACCTTCTATTAAATGCTCTATCCTGGGAGAGGTTACAAAGGAGATCATTGACACCTTAAAATGAGTGTGCTTATCTGATTGCTGGAGAGACCCTGAGCATCAAAGCATGGATCATCAATAAAAGGGATTGAGAAAGGATTGCATACAGGACAGAGGAGGAGATGGGGTCTTTACCAGCATAGTCCTGTGTCCAAACAAATTGCTCATTCCTTCCTGAAGATGCAAGGTAGTGTTATGGGGGAAGACAAGAACTATAGCACTGAGAACAGCAAAATTAGCATCCTAGATCCATGGCACTGCTAATCTAGCACTATGACCTCAAGCAAGTCACTTCATTTCTAGGATGAAGATCCTTCATCTTTAAAATAAATGTTTAGAACGACCTAAAATCTAATGTACCTTCAAGCTTGAACAGTCTACAATATTTTTTATCCTGCTCTTCTAACTGCCCTACAATCAACACAGAATTGTTTCCTCCCTCCTCACCTCTGCAGGCTGTTGTGGTATGGTAGCATGAACAGTGGATTGTTTCATGTGTTTTAATCAATGTTCATCTCTCTCTACAAGCTGTGAACTCCTTGAAAGCAAGAACCTTGCTTTATTCCTTTGTGCCCTCAGCACATTGCCTAGCAAACATAAAGTATGCCATCAATGATTGTTGAAAAGACATTTTAAAGTATAAAACTCTATACAAGCATAAGATTTTATTTTTATCTTTATTACCCTAAATAGCCATGGGCTGCCTTTGCCAAGGCCTTTCATAGATAGTGTGAGAAACTGCAGAACTGAAAATTCAGCCCTTGCAAAACCTGTTTTATTGTTTTCTCTTTTAAAAGAACATATTGCCTTTATTTATTTATTTTTCAGCCAAGAATGAAATAAAAGCTCTTTCTCAAGTCCCAACTAGAAGTTAGTGTAGAGGGGACAACATTAGTTTGAAACATACTAAAATCAAACCACCAAACCAAAGCAACATCAGTGATGAGGGGAAAGAGGTATGTATCCTATTAACAGCTATTCTAGCCAGCCCCTGCCCAGACCACACCCATCCATGTGCTTTCTGGACCAAAGTTCTCATGAGGCTTTTGTGGCTCAGACTGTAATATAAACAATTGTTAAGGAAACCTGCTTTAGGTGAATTGCATCTGAGTTTTTGCAAAGCCAAGAGTTTTGGGCCCTGGTCCAGGGAAGGCTGAGCTGAAAGCTATCAACCTTCTTCAGTTCACCCATCATCAACCAGCCTCTGCCAAGCAGCTGGCTTTAAACAATCCAGGGAATCTGTTCAAGGTCATTTCTCAGGCAAAATGAAAACAGCCAGGTGACTGGCCAGCAGTGAAGAGGAGTCATAATTAACAATAGCAGAGTCTTCAAGCAAGAAGGTTTGGATTCAGTTCAGATAATCACCCAAAGGTCAAAAGTCATTCTCAAAACCTTGTGGGGTTCCAAATTTAGACTGCTACTTGGCTGAGAATAAGTTTAATGATACTTCCTTGGATGGAAGTCATGATTCTTACTCCACGTTGGACCAAAGACCAGAAAAAAAGATAAAGGATACACTCTAGGAGGTAGGATTAAATGGTAGGGTTAAACAGATTTTGGATAGATAGCTGGATGGATAGACAGGCAGATGGGTGGATGGGTAGATAGACAGATGCAGATATAACAAATACATATCTTTAAATAAATATATCTTTATCCATTCTGGAGCATTCCTATTTCATGATGAGCAAACCTAGCTTCGGTAGCAAAAAGAGGAATGTGGATTGATGATCAAGAATGTCTACTAAGGTGAACAATGAAAAATCATCCCATAGCCAACAGGCACTGCTCATTCCTGGAGGGTTGAATAACAGTCCTCTTAAAAACAGAGGGACCAATCAAATGACCTATGAGGGTCAGTAATAATTCAAGATCTGGTTGTTGACCATGTCCTTCCTGTTCCTGTAGTGCTAATGCAATTACCCTAGAGCAGCATATCCCTAAAGGAGGACTGGAAGCTGCTCTAAGTCTAGAGAATGTGCCTGGCAATCCAACACTGGGGGGAACACATACTTAGAGCTGCATTTTTTTTTCAATTAAAAGATAGGTTGTAAAATCATTATAATAATCCCTTGTATTTTATAGTATTTTATAATAAAGCACCTTAATATAGGTTATCTTTCTTACCCAGTCACCCTATGAAGTAAGAAAAGAAGGTTTCTGTTGATGTTTGGTTGCTTGTTTCAGGAGTTTATTTCCCATTAAAAAGAAAACTGAGTCCTAGGGAAAATAAGTGATTTGAATAGGATCACACAACTAGTTAGGGGTGGTTGGGACCAGAACCCAGATTTTCTGTCTCAGTGAAGCTCTATTTCTTGATCTATAACACCCTGTGTATATCATCAGATGCTCAAAGAAATCCACAGAAGGCTACATTTAGAAATTTCTGACCTGGAAGTAACACATAGGAAGATTATTTATAAACATGCTTAAAGATATTCCTGTTAGTTTGCTTGTTTGTTTTTTATTGGCCATGTAATCTTGCCCCAATCAATTCCTTTGCTCTGAATTTTAGGCTTCTCTTTCAGTTACTTCCTCAGGGCTAATATAATGACAGGACACTGCAAGTATGAAACAAGATACATATTCTGCCTTCAGATTCAAATTCAAAATCAACTCACGTCTAGTATCAACTGCATGCCAGTTATTAGTAGACATCTTTTGTTATTTGGTCCCTACAATGACCCTGGAATGTTGGTATTATTTTCCCCATTTTACAGATGAGGAAATTGAGATACAAAGTGGTTAAATAATTTGCTCAAGGCAGCACAGGCACTAAGTCTCTTGTATTGTTAAATACAAGGGTCAAATGAATGGAAAAGGTAACAAATTCTAAAGAAATTCAGAGGAATATGAAATCATTTCCACTTGGAGTATTTCAGAAAGTGTGTGCTCAGGACAGGACAACAGAGGGAGGTGTCTCCTAAGAACTTGGAAATAAGTGTGACAAGGATTATGTCTCAGCTTCTGGTCTTTGGGGGATAGTATGGCATGTCCCAGGCTGCCACTGGGGCTTTTTGTGCAAATGAGGAAAAAGTGGACAGTGATACAGAGGTGAAGAAGCCAGAGATACCAAATTGTTTTATACTGGACATGGTCAAGGTAGAAAAGATGAGAATGGAAGAGGAGAGTGTGGGAGAGCAAATAACCAGCTTGGGCTGATTTTAAGAAGACGTTTTGGGAAATTGTGAGAAAGTAAAACATAAGATTTACGAGCTGCTCTGCTCTGTGAGACAATGGAAATCATGAGCAAGTTGTTTAACCTCTCTCATTCTTGGCTTCATGATCTGTAAATAAGGAATAATAATAAAAGAAACCTGGTAAAAATAAAGTGAGACAATCTGTGTAAAGTGCCTGGCACTTAAGAACTTAATTGGTATAGGACCTGCTACTCGATGAGTAAATATAATTAAAAGCAAATCTTCTCCCAGCCCAGAAAACCTCTCCATAAAGATAGAGGAAAAAGAAAACCTTTTTATTAGTAAGCCAGAATGTGTTACATCACAGGCAATCTAAAGAGATTGCAAGGCCAGAAAGAAAGCTCACCCTTTTCCTGCAGCTAAATGGATACAACCCACAACATACACGTTCTTAAGGTATTCTCATCTTTATGATCATGTCTATTAATTAGACATTTCTCTTTTCTACAACATCCCTCTATCACTTTCAGAGTAGCCATAGTCTCAATATGTAATTGTTTCCTTAAATATAAACAATCCTGTAATTCTAAATAATGATGATATCTTGGAGTTGCTTTATAGCTAATTGCTACTGGGCTATTCAAGTGAGTGCCCCTGAGACCTTTGTGGTGATTTTCTTTTCCTGTATTAAACTATTTCAAACAGTCCAATTCCAAATTCTTCCCCATTTGCATTGTAATGGAGCTGCCACAGCAATATCTTGTTTGGTGGTGTGATCCCACCCAGTTTGCAATTGTATTATGTGTTTTTATAATGGTCCCAAAGCACCTAAGCTTATTTCCAGATCTTAATTTCAAGAGTTAGCCGTACCTGTGCCTATTGCTATGCTTCCAAAGATTGCATTCAAAAAATCCCTTCTTGTCCTTGAATGGCCCCCAGACTCTTCCCTTATCAAACAGCTTCCATAATGGGTAGGCCTAAGGGACACAAGTCTGGTTGTGAAGACTGATAATGATCTCAGGTATATTAAGAGAAACCATGCATCACACAATCTTGCTACTATTAAAATAGGCACAGGGAATTGCTGAGTTCTAAATTTAGTAGGGGATCTCTTTTAACCTGTCTTTCAAGGAGTCTGTTGAAAGAATCCCCACTGTTTTGAGTGTAATTTACCACTACTATTTTTACAACTATCAGTAACCAAATTCCCACCAGATGAGAGAGCCATTTGCTAGTGGCATTACTTCTACACCTCTCTTGATTGTAGTATAATGAAAGGACACTTTGTTTCTATAAAGATCCTTCCAACGTTTGTGTTAAATTTAGCTCCTGAGTATCTGGATGCATGTTAATTTCCTTTGTTGTGGTATAATCAAAAATTAATAATTCAGATGATTTCCCTTGTACTCTGCCAATAATCAGATTGACTCATAAGTCCAGACCACGTCTATACTGGGAACACAATTCAGAGCTAATGGGAAATAGGTAGTTGTGGGAACCATTACTGGGAGTGCAGAAATAAAAGGCAGTGTAACAAACATGTTGGTTCTCTAATAATGTTTAATCTCTAATTAAAGTAATTGCAGCATTACCATGAATAGGACAGCAAGGCAGTCTAAGGGAATAGTAATAAGTTCTCTAGAATACCTCCTTTCAGTTGAGTTCAGGATCAATTACAGTTACAGTGGAAAACTTAAGTTCTAAGTCCTTTTTGTGAACAACAGTCCAGTCCTCCTGCAGAACTGGCTTCACATGGGAAGTATGAGTCCAGTCGAGTTTTTCTTTCACTTTGATAGCAGTATGGGTGATCCGCAGCACTTGAAAGAGTCCTTCCCAAGGCGGTGACAGCCTGTCTTTAGTCTGAACACCTTTATGTCAACAGAATCTCACAGTCGATAGCGGTGGCAGACTTCCTCCAGCAGGGCTGCCCAGGCTTCTGCACTAAATCAGAATTTCTTCTGCAGGCATTGAGCCTATGAAATCCCATGGCTGCCAGGTTCCTGGGAGAGTTAATCAAGGAAAATTTGGGAGTGACCTGTAAAGCATTCTGTTGGCAATTAGCACATCTTTTTTAACATGTTTTAGGTAGTTTCTCATTTTTGGTAGGCATGGTAAGAGTTCAGTGCCTTTAAAATTCCTCTCTTACTCAGATGATTTTGTTGGTAATATAGCAAGATTAAGCAAATAAGGGCTGTGGCAGGAATTATTTTGTTAGGTAATTTCCATAGTCCAGTTAAATTTCTTTTAGCCCTTTTTCGATCCATTTGCCCATTTTCTTCTGTGAAATATATTTTTTAAAATGAACAAAATTTTTTATTGTATTCAAATGGGGCTTCTAAATTTGGTGTCTGTTATGTTGTAGGAGAGACTTTTGAAGCTCTGTCAAGCTCTAAAGCCATGTGTGAGTTCTAAAATGGATTACTAGTTCTTTAATAACCAGTGTATTTCTTTCTAATTGAGCTCTTGACAAGTGATATTATTTTACACCTGGCTTATTCTTTTGGTAATCTATTTTTATAGTTCTAGACCACAAATGAAACCAGTACCATGATTCCCACGGGCTCAAAACGATTCACTGATATGATTCTACTCAGGGTGCTTTTTCTAGCACAGTTTGAGAATGCTGCTCTCTGTCATACCCCTTTTCTTTTAGAAGGCACAGAGTAACCAACTTGGATGCCTTTCTTTCTTAAGGAGCATCACAGGCACCACATCAGGAGTACAGAAAATGGTAGCCTTTAAGTTCATAGTAGGTCTCTCCCCAGTAGGTTTATAGGAAAATCAGTAAAAAAAAAAAAAAGTTCCTCAGTCTGAGGACCTATCTGTATAGGATTCAGCAAGGAAAAGAAATAAGTAGGAAAAGGAGCAAGGCTGACCCAAAATACTATCATCCTGTATCGCTCTATCATCAGTTGCAAAGTGAGAAATTTCTGAGGAAATTTGTAGAGTAAGTACTAACAGTATCACCTGTTCCTACCTCTGAGATTTCCTACTTCTGTCAATTTTACTCCCTAGCTTTCTGGACTCTCCTGATTCGCTTGTTCCTACAAATCAATCTGCTGGAGTCTTTTTCTACAATCCCTCTTCAAATGTCCTGTCTTCTAGCAATAATAACATAGAGTTTTCCCTTTTTTTTTCTGTCTTCATAAATTGGTCAGGGTAGGGATTATTCCCTTTGGTAAAGAGTTCTATTCTAACACAGTAGTTTTTAATTTCTTCTCTTCTTTGTCTTTCTCTAGATTGTTCCAAAACTGAGTAGCTACTGCTGAGATTTGAGTAATAGTCTATCCTTGCCATCTGTAATGGTTTATTTCATGTGTCAACTCGACTAGGTTATACTGTCTAATTGTTTGGTCAGGCAAGTATTGGCCTGTTACTATGAGAATATTTTGTAGATGTTTTAAATCATTAGTCAGTTGATTGCATCTATGGCTGATTATACCTGTAATAAACAAAGGATTTTGCCTTCAGCAATGAGAAGAGTTTCTTCATCCAATCAGTTGGATGCCTTAAAGGGAGAACTGAGGATTCAACAGTCAGGAAAGAAGAATTTCTGTCTCTATTTAAGCCAGCCTGCTTCTCCTGGGGAATTGAACTTCACTCTCATCACGTTTCCAATTTATGACCTACCCAACAGAATTTGGACTTGCCAATACCTACAGTTGTGCCAGCAAATTCCTATAATAAATTTCTCAATATTTATAATGTCAGTTCTGTTTCTTCTCTGGAGCACCCTAATACACCATCCTACCACCTTTTCCCTAACTTGGATTTGGAAAGTTTGTAAGACAAACATTAAGACTAGAGAGTGATCTTGATCTGCCTCCCAGATCTATCTATGCCAGTGAAGTTTGAGAAAGCCTCAAGTGATGAGAATCCACGGGAACTCACCTGTCTTCTGGGCACACCACTACTGCAACTTCTCCCAGATCACCTTTAGCACAATGGCTTCAAGTACAGCATCAGCAACCCCTCCTGATGGTCCTCTAGGGCTCTTAGTTCTTTCTTAGATGTAGAAGGTGATGAATATTCAACTTTCTTCGGCCAGGGTACCCCTTTATGTGGCAGGTCATCTTTCTACCAGTGAGCTTGCTCCATCAAAGAAGTGAAGTTGACAGGTTGTGGAATTCCCTGATGCAGCCAATGCACATCCCCATGTGTGGGGCTATAAAATGAAAGCATGCCAAGGCATATTTCTGCCAAGTTCTGTGGGTCTTCCCAGGAAACAGGAAAAGAAGTCTTTGGAATAGTTAAAAACGCATGTGTATTCTTACTGTTTCATTTGCCCCGGGTGAGGAGAGGAAGGCCTGGTAGCTTCCCAATGGTTTAGCTTTGCTGACCTCCTAAATAGGAAAAGCTAGATTTCCTCATATTAAGAGAGGAAAAAGGTAGATTTATATAGCATGTTGGTCTCCTTTCTGATATTGGTATTCACCAGCTTAACATTTTGTTTGTCTTTTCCCAAGTGACTAGTGCAGCTACTCTCCATCTGTTGCCAAGTTCTCAATTATTTCCTGATCATGTCTCTTTATCACGCCTGCTTTCCTAGCTATGTGGTGTGTGGATGATAAGGGACTCTTGTAAGTAGAATCTGGGTTAAGGCATAACATGGATTCAGAACAAGGGCATGAGGCCCACAAGCCTGGGTCAAAACAGAGCAGATAATTCATTACGGATTAAAGAAGTTGTGCTCTCATCTCTCTTTTCAGGGAAATTCAGTCATGAAGGGAACTCATCTAAAGGATCATCACCTTCCCCTTCCCAGGAGTCGGCTTGAGACAAGGAGGGATAAAGAAAGGAAGGGTAAACAGAGGGAGCAGGAACAGCAGAGAACGGAGGAGGAGGGTTCCATGAAAGAGAAAGTACCTTTAATTCTCACATTCTCGCTTCTGTTTTTCTCAGTCTTTCCTTCTGGCTATCAACATCATCTTTCTACTTTCATCTTAGAATCACTTTCATCCCATAAATATCAGTAATTTATTTGCTAAAAACTCCAGCAAATACGTTACCTTATCCAAATCAAACGAATGACCTTCAGGCAATTGCAAGACTAGATTGTCATGCACCCACTCCAAATATAACATAGATATTAGCCCTTTAAGATAAAGAGCCATAGGCAACATTCCTGGCTTCCCATATTTTCCAACCATATGATCCTGAGAGGACATTAGCGCCCATATTACCCATGCTTATTCAATAGTAAAATCCTGAATTTGGAGCAGGTGGCTCATCTGCCTGGCATTCCAAAAGAATCGAGTAATTCGGGGTCTCTTACCTGACCATTGTGTGTCCACTGATCCTCAGCTAATTCACACTATTCAGAAACTGCCAGACAATCAGCAGCTTTCCCTAACAATTGCCAAAATTGTTGTGGAAGTATAATTAAAAACAAAATGTTCTCCCAACCCAGAAAACCTCTCCGCAAAAAGACAAGAGAAAGAAAAACTGTTTTATTATTATTAAACCAGAATGTGATGCATCACAGGCAGTCCACTAAAGAGATTTCAAAGACAGGAAGAAAGCTTGCCCTTTTTCTGTAGCTAAGTGGATACAACCCACAGCACTTGTTCTCAAGATATTTCTCATGTCTTTATGATCAGAGGTAGGTTTGCAATTTGGAGTCAGATGACTTCTGAAGTTAGGTCCATCTTCCCCAGGAAAGTGGAAGATAGAGCATTCTCTTCCTTGCTAATTGCATTTCAAAGCTCAGGTCCTTGAAGAAACATTCCTAAGTTGTCAGACTGGCAGGGGACTAATTTAGCACCTTTGGAAGCTGTTTGAGAGAATTTAGCAAAGATTTAGACTATGCTTCAATGCTTTCTGGATTTTGGACTGATGTTTCCTCAGAATGTGTCATCACTGTTGACAGGGGCAGACAAGGAGTTGCTCTTTCAAATAGAATGGTCTAAGAAGGGCAAAATTAAACAAAGACATGAAGGAGTTGAAGAAGAAAGTCATGTCAATAGCTTGGGAACAGTGTATCAAGTAGATGGAACATCAAGTTCAAAGGCCCCTAGACATGTTCAAGGAACAACCAGAAGTCAGCATTGGTAGAGAAGTGGGCAAGGGGATGAGTGGTGGGAGTGAGGTGGGAGCAATGGCCAACCGCCAGATCAGGGAACACCTTGCAAGTCTTGGTCAGAACTTTGATATCATTTTAAGTGCAATGGGAAGACAGACATTGGAGGGTTTGAGCAAGAAGACAGCACTTATTTTACCTTTAAAAAGCTCATTCTGGCACCAGTGCACAAAATAGATGACTGGAGGAACAGCATGGAAGCCATTTACCAGCCAGGAGACTGTGGGGACCGTTAGGGAAGGGAGGTAGTAGCTTGGATCTAGCTGTAGCTGTGGAATTGAAGAGGTGCTTTCAGAGTTGGCATCAATTTTAAAGCAAAACCAACAGAATTTTTTGATGGATTAGATGTGGAATATAGAGGAAAAAGAAGTAAAGGATGACTTTAAAGACTTGGGCCTAAGAAATTAACTGGGTAATATTATCTTTGTGATTTATATAATCATCCCTCTATGCTGAACATTCAAATTATTTCCATAATATTTGCTGTAATAGACAATGCTGCAATAAACATCCTTGCACATTTGTCCTTAAAAGCTAGTAACTATTTATGAGAAATTCCTAGAATCTCTACTTTCTGGATCAACAAGTAGGCACAATTTACATTTTTAAGATATATTGCCAAATTATTTTTAGAGAGTTTGTAATAATTTACACTCCCAACAACTGTGTATGAGAATATCAGTTTCTCCATTTCCTGTCAGCAAAGGACATTTTAAAGGTTTAAATAACTCTTTCATTTTTGCCAATCTGATATGTAAAATACGGTATTTCAGTATTGTTTTGTTTTTCCTTGATTCCTAGTAAAGGGTATGTATCTGTTTGTATACTATTAACAACTTGTATCTCATCTATTGTTTATTCATATCCTCTTCCTACTTTATTCAGTATTTTTCTTATTAATCTGTAAAAGCTTTTGACATATGAAGAACATTAATCTTTTTTTGCACATATTTCCTCATTTATCATTTTCCTTTGACCTTTAGTAGTATCTTTTGCCATTATAAAGTTTTTAAGTTTTATGTAATCAAATCCCTCAATTGTTTCCCTTATGATTTCTGGGTTTCCTGGAAAAAAAGAATATAGTAAAATTACTCATACAGTGCCATTTTCTTAGAAGTAGTTCTGTAAAGACTTTTTTTTTTCAATATTTTAATTGCTACTCTTGGGGATTGAATTATGTCCCCCACAAAAGGCATGTTGAGGTTGCAACCCTTGGTCCTGTGTGTATGAACTCATTTGTAATTAGGACCTTTGAAGATGTTATCAGTTAAAGTGTGCCCAAACTGAATGAGCATGGGACTTAACCAATATTGCTGAAGTCCTTAAAACCAAAGGAAACTGAACAAAAAAAGAGAAGTCACCGGGAGCACCCAGAAGCTGGAAGTCAATGGAAGCCAGAAGAGAAAGGAGAAAACACTTCCATGTGTATTGCCATGTGACGGAAAAGCCAAGGAATCCCAAATATCGCCAGCCAGGCAGAAGATATTGTCCCCAAAAGGAAGCAAGCCTTCTAGACTCTGAAATCATGAACCAGCAAATTCCTGTGGTAAAGCCAACACACTGTATAATATTTATTTTAGCAGCTAGGAAATTAAAATGGCTACTGTCTTCTTTCAGTTTCACACTTCTTTTGGAATCAATTTGGTAGTTTATATTTAGGAGATAATCTTTCATTTATGTAATACTTTCAGAACTACTAGCATCAAGTTGTCCATAATATATTTTACCCTTTACATCAGCTCTTTCTCTAAGAGATATACCCTTTCTTATTTCTAATATTGAATATTTGCATTTTCACTACCTTTGTAATTTATGTTTGCCAGAGTTTGGCCTATTTTATTATATTAAAAGAAAAACCTATTGGATTTATTAATCCATTACATTACTTTTACATATTCTTATTTAATAATATCAACTTTCAAAAATGTCATCTTGCTTTCCTCAGGTGTATTTTTTTCCTACTACTTTTATTGATTGATTCAGTTCTTTTCCATTTTTGTTGTTTATTTCTGAAAATATTCTAAAGCAATGAAATTTCCCTTGAGTACAACTTTAGCAAGGCCATAAGTTGTAATATGTAGTGTTCTCATTGTTGGTTATTTTCTAAGTAGTTAAATACTGCAGTTCTGATTTTCTGTTAAGGTTATTTTTAAAATTTAAGACCTTTACTGTTAATTTCAAGTTTTACTGCATTATGGTTCAGGAAGCTCCTCCTCTGGATAAGTGGAAAGGACATTAAAAGAAACCAAATACGTGAACAGCTGCAGGTAAGTCATATTGAAATAAACGTGTTGATCCACCTATTACAATCCTGTATCACTACAGCAATTGCTACCAGATGCACAGCTGCTGTCTTGCAGTAAGCACAGGAAAAACTGTGTAGGTACTCTTTAAAAGGAACAATTTGGGAAAGATCTCTGAAACCTCCCTCTGTTCATTTTTGAAGCATCCATATGGATTTGGGAGTAGTCTCTTTCTGATCATGCAGGGAAGGAAACTGAGTGTGGACTCTACGCTCTAGTGACCCCTTCTGAGGTTTAGAAGATCAGCTGCCAGCCTACTCCACTGCTGTCAGCCTAAGAGGGGGTGGTATTCAGAGCAAGTAGTAGTTACCTACAACACAACCAGGATTTAAATTCTCCAAATGACTGGTGGCCTATGGTAGCTGCTACCTGTATGTAACCAGATAGAGGACAGGGGAGAGAACAGCAGTGGCCCAAGTCCCTAAAGTTAGCTTCATGACCGGTCATGATGGACTCTGCACAGATTCCTAGATAAGGAGACCCAGAGGGGCCTTCTGGTACCAGCAGGTTTCCCCTTGAAATTTTGCCATATACCTTTTTAGGAAAACAAAAGATCCTGACAGGATATAATTTTAAAAACATTATTTTGTTGCAGGCTCAACATGAGTATAATCCAGAGGTCAGCTTAGGGACCTTCTGCTCCTCGCATTCTAGATTTACTTTCTCTGATTTACTATCCCCATCACACATTGCATCAGCTCTCAATTTCAGTGGTCTGGGGAAGTTCAAAGCGTGTTTCCACCATCCTCCTTCCCCGTGTTTCTGTGAACTTACAGAGATTTGCAGCCCCTAGATCTGTCTTCCGATGCATCAACTGACAGAATCAGCCTTTCACAGAATCAGTATCCATAGGAGATTCAATCACAGCAGGTTTCTCAAATTACATGGGGAGTAAGACAGTGGTGATAACAGAAAGGGCACAGGATTCTGTCATCATGCTCACCATTGCCTTCTGTGTCCTTCTCTCCCTCTCACCATTCTCTACCACCTTCCTCCTGAATCCACCTTCCCTTCCCCAGCTCCAAATTCTTTTCCATCTGTTATACAAACCATCTTTCTCCTTCAGGAACCTTGGCACCAACAGACATCCAGGCCCTGGAGGCTCAATTTATACCCCAAGTGGGCTCACAAGGCATTTTCCTGGGAAAGGAGGTGAGACATTGCTTCAGAGGAATTCTTATAGCTGCTGCTAAAGGTGAACCATCTTTTTGTTAAAAGAGGAACGCCAGGTTCAAGAAGCAGGAATCAAGCAACTATATGTTGAGTTCTTAATAGATGCAATGTATGTTGGTGCGCTGGGGCAGTATAAGGCTTGCCTGCCTGTGAGATGCATAAAATCTAGGTGGGCAGCACAGGAAAGAAAGGGTCAAAGGAGGAAAAGTCACTTCCAGTTGTGAGCTTCAGTACAGAAAGGATGTATGATGATTATAAATGCGCCTGAATAAGGAGCCAAGGCCCAGGTAAAAGTTCAAAGCCAGGTAGCATCCAGCTCTTCTCAAATCAGCACACAACTTCATGTAGAGGTAAGCAGGCAATATTTGTTTCCTGAATCTTTCCTTCTGCGAAACAAAATAGGAGTGAGCTTGGAAGTCAGAGGATGAGAGACATCCAAAGCTTAAAAACAATAGCAAGAGGTCAAAGAAAATGGTAATTAAGGGTCTGTACAGAAACTAACCCTGCCTCCCCAGAAGGAAAAGACCAGTAGATGGGAGACTCCTGGGTGATTAAAGACCTGTAATGTTGGCCATTTTCGTTTTAGAGTCTGTTTGGATGAGTACAACGGGGGGGTGGGGGGGTGGGGGGGGTGGCTGTGGTAATCAGATACTGTCCCTCTCACACCCATATCTTAAAGTAGCAGAGATGAGAGTTCTTAGTTACTACAATGGTTCAATGACTTTGTGTGTGTCATTTAATTTTCACCATCTGGAAGGCAGAAATTATTGTTCTCAACTTACAGGTGAAAAACAAATGAGGTTCAGAGTGATGATATGACTTGCCCAAGATCATAGGGCTTGCAAGTGACTGAGCTGGATTTCAGCAGTAAAGCTGCTACCTCAAGTGCCCCAGAGCCTTATAATCTGGTAGGAGAGGAAGACACATATATGAATAACTCAAAATCAAAGCTGACCATGGTAAGTGTATCACAAACAAAAAGACAACGTGCATGAGGACTGTCGGGAGGGGAATGTTAATCTTGTTCTTTTCCCTGCCTCATTAAAATGTGCACCGACTATGTCACAGGCAATATTAACAGAGAAGACCCACAGCCAGGAAGAAGAACTGGACTTCATCTGCCCATCAAGAACAAAGAGCATATGGATGGAGACCTGAGACCGTCCAGTTCAAAACAGTGGTGACCCCTGTCTCCCTCATACATTCCTCCAGGCAAAAAGTCATCCTCCAACGCAACAAAATATAATGAGGTGGTACTGAACCAGGAGGGGAGTCAAGAGAAATGTTTCCAAGTTTCAACTTTTCCATCAACTTGCAGTGTAGCCTGGAGCAAGTTATTTAAGACATCGAATCTCTGGGCCACAGTGACTTTGCCTTAAAATGAGGGAGACAGACTGGACGGTTTTCTAGTCTCCTTGCCAGCTCTGAGCTTCCAGGATTTTAGCATGATGCACAGAGCAGGAGACTGCCCCTGAGCATGGGTCCAGATAGAGGACCATGCAGAGCTAACTAAGTCTCTTGAATTTTTTCCACTTGACCACATCCTAATCTGCAGGGTAGCACTACTGTCAGGCTGCCCATCAGATTGAACATTCCACCTCACAGGTGGATGCATTTCAGTGGGTCGCCAATAACCTGCAAAGAAACCCCTGCTTCTAGGATCAGATAGTCTGTAATGGCAGAAGTATTAACAGACTTCATTTTCAATGCAGCTCCCCTGTAGAACCAAAAGCAAGCAAGTATACCCTGGCATGTTCCAAGTTTGGAATTTAAACTTTAGGATCCTCTGTGGCCTGAGAAAAGGTAATTATATCTAAGTTTTCCCTTACAGGACTTAATTATCATTCACTCAGTGATAGCAATAATAATTCCAATAATAAGTTCTTACGTCAGGACTTTTTAGCTTTTTAAATGGCTTTGACATGCTTTATCTCACTTGAACTTAATAATAAGCATGCAGCATAAATAGGGAAAGTATTATTATCTCTATTAATTCTAATAATAGCTAACATTTAGGTAGCCTGTTGCATTTATAAAGAGCTTTCATACATATTTTCTCATTGTACTAGAGGTTGAGTTCCTGAAGACAAAGACTGGGTCTTATTCATCGCTGTCCCCTGTGGTGCTTAGCACAGAGCCAGACACATACGAGTGTGTATGTAATTAGAAATTAATTTGGTCCTCATGAAAACCCCATCAAGTTGATAAGGCAGATATTTTTATTCCTAGTTCTCAGATAGAGAAATTGAGGCTCAGAGAATTTTCATGACATGACCAAAGTTGCACTGGAGTGTCAAGACATAGGAAACAATCGTTTCTAAATAACATCAAAATTTTGTGCTTTTTCCTCTATACCAGGGCTCATCAAACTTTAATGCATAAATAGATATCCAGCAATCTTATTAAAATGCAGATTCTGATGCAGCAAGTCTGAGGCAGGACATAAGACTCTAGATTCTTTAACTAGCTCTCAGGTAATGCAAATGCTGCTGGCTCAAGGACTACTTTTTGAGGGGCAAGAGTCTAAAGTACAGTGAAGACAAGGAAACCAAGAACAATTAAGTTATTTTCCCAAAGTCACCCCCTGAGTTAAAAGCAGAATTAGAATTGAGTCATTCCACTGACTTCCATTCTACCCTGGACTTGTGTTTAGACATTTGCCCTCATGATACAATAAAATGGCACACAGCATATAGTTTCCTCACATACTCCCATCCCCCTCGTATTCGGGTAAAGTTTCTGAACCTTTCACACTTAAAAAAATTGAATCCTAGAATCAGAAAGAACAGTTTATTGTTTAAGAAGCAAAGCTGCATCAAAAACTGCACTTCAGGAGCCATATAAATGAGCTGACTCAAAGAGAAGGAACTCAGTGCAGCTGTGAGTGACATTTTGAAGAGGAGCTGTAGCCAAGAGGGACACTTTGAAGAATGCACAGAAGCTGAGAGAGTAGCTGCAGATGAGAAACAGTTTGAAGATGGCCATTGAAAGCAGACTTTTGCTCTGGAGAAGCTAAGAGAGGACAAATGCCACAAGAGCAACTGAGAGTGACGTTTTTGAGGAACTGCAGCCTAGAGAGGAACGTCCTGGAAAAAAGCCATTTTGAACCCAGAACTTTGGAGCAGACGCCAGCCACGTGCCTTCCCAGCTAACAGAGACTTTCCGGATGCCATCGGCCATCCTCCAGTGAAGGTACCTAATTGCTGATGTGTTACCTTGGACACTTTATGGCCTTAAGACTGTAACTGTGTAGCCAAATAAACCCCCTTTTTATGAAAGCCAAAAAAAAAAAAACTGCACTTCAGACAACCTGATTGGATTCTGTTCCTGTTATGCCATGACGTTGTCCTGGCTCCCTGCAAATCCTAGTATTCTGCTGATTTTATGCTTACATGCTGCCTTTAGGCCCATTAGGCAGATATACCACTTCCCCTTTAGTCAGGCAGGCTCCAGTTTTCCCTAATGGTCTAGAAAGTCCCTCTGGGAAACATAAGCAGAGCAGGACGTGGCCCCAAGTCAAGCCAGGCTTAAGTATCAGAAACTCCGATTCTGCCAAACTGGAAACATGAGACAGGAGTCTGGAACCAGGCACCAGCAAGGGCCACACATGCTGGCAGAATAACTTTTCTGTGAACATTTCGTCTTTCTCCACTGGCACCAGCCAATCACCAGATCACAGGCAATGCCAACCTGTGACCTAGAGACCGGGCACCAACCACATCCGTATGCACTTCAGTTTCAGAGACAGAGCATTAAAGCCCAGCAGACCCTGAAACTTGCAACAACGAGCTTTCTGTTTTGTAGAATCCCCTCTTTGCTGAAAAAATTCTCTCCATGTGACTCTCTAGCTGCAGCCTGTGGGCCAGCCTGGCTACCAGTTCTCAAGGCATATTCGGAAGATCCTGGCTCTGAGAGGCCCCTTGCCAGCAGGGAGGTGGGGCAGAACGGAACACTATGAAGGCTGTTTTCATTTTAGCATCCTCCCTGTGGTGTCCATTAGCACATTCAAAAGGAAGAGCTCTAGCCTGACCTGTAAGTCATTCTTTTCCCTGAATACAAGACCTTTATTCCTAAACTCAGCACTCCCCCTCCATAGCTCAGAAAGGAGGGACGGTTTCTCAAAACTCAAATCAGCATTAAAAATGAATAATACAAAGAGCAGGTACATCCTTAGGTCAGGGGAATCCCCTAAGTGGTTAAAGGCCATAATTTGGCCAGTCCCCCAGAGTCAATGAAATCATTTGCTGACAACTATGCTCCAAGAAGACTCCTCAGCTATGGGCCTCTCTAATCTGCACTGTTGTCAAGCAGAGGACCTCGGAAAAGAATTGCCAAGTTACTTGTGTCCAAAAGGGGACAACAGAAGTCTAAGAAAATAAAGTGTGTGGGCTAATGGGTAAAAGGAAAAAAAGAAAAAAGTATTGTGTCAAGTCACAAGAAAGTGGAAAAGGTAATACTCACTGGATAGAAGAAAGGGTGGCATGTGTATTCTGCTTACTAACCCTTTTCCTGGTTTAATCCAGACACAGGCTTGTAGGAATCCCAACTACGACCACTGTGTGTGGTCATCCAAGTTGCACACTGTACAGTCATTTGTGGCATTCAAAAAGTATACCCATTATTTGCCAAGCATGGCACTAGTTACTAGAAAATATACAAAATACATATTAATATGTTCCATTTGCAAAAAGCTGTATCATTTTTCATATGTATGATCCCATTTAATCCCTACAACTGATTTCTGAGTTATATGTTGTAATCCCCATTTATAAATGAGGTGACTGAGACTAAGGAGGGTTAAGTACTTTATCAGAGATTTGTGAATAGACTAGAACAGAGATGGTATAACTAAAACAAGTCAACATATAACTGCACTAAGCAGATGTCTATCATGGTGATCTTAGAAAGCCACAGAGGAGTATCTAAAGTGACTGAATGAAACCATCCTGGAGTCTTCAGCCTCCATCTCCATGATGTCTTACCCCAAACCATCAAGTATCCAGGACCCTGATGGTCCACCCCCATTCCCTCCCCATCATCCACCAAAGTCCATTCTCAGACAAAGCTCTGGTATTCATTATGGTACTGGTCAGTGTGACTGACTGAAACCTCTTACATGTGTTACTGTACTGTGAAAACTGTACATTTTCTTTCCAATAGCAAAATGAAGGTAACTGTCCCCCACTAATGGAAAAAATGTTCTGCCATCAATTACCAAAAATTTAGAGGTGACTTGGAAATGGTACATAGGAAATCAGGAACATCTCTCCTCACACAGACTTCTACCCCAGGCACAAATCAAAACTCTAAAAAAAGGCATAGTCAGCTATTTTGACTAGCACTCATTCTTCATTTATTCATTCAGCATACATTTATCACCTATAATGCACAAGGGACTAAGGATTCAGAGATGAATAAAACCCAAGTGGGCCTGATGTCCTACTGGAGGTGGGGGAGAGAGGGCAAGACAAAGAAGTACACAATCACAATTCAAGTGCCACGACACAATTATGTGCAGAGTATTGCAGAGAGCTGGGGACCCTGACTCACACAGCCTAAGTGAAAAAGCTGCTCAAAAACGTGAAATTTGAGCTGAACCTTGAGGAATAAAGTGGAGTTTTCTAGACAAAGAAAAAGACAAAGTAAGGGAGGTTACTGAGCAAAGGCATGGAGGTATGAAGGGCATGGAATGTGAGTGGCTAGAACATAGGATATATGGGTGGAATCATGAAATTTATAGCTGGAGAATAAGTTTTAACTTAATCCAAGAGCAAAAGGAAATCAGGAGAGGTTTTTAAGGAGAGAAGCACCATGCTCAGCACCCAAAGTACTTAGCATATAATAGGTGCTCAGTTATGGGTTGAATAAATAAATAATAGATTTGGTTTTCAAAAATATTACTAGTATCTTGTACAGTTTAGATGGGCAGGGGAGGGGGATAAGAAGGAAGCAGGCAAGAATTCTCTTATCAAGAATGAAGAGCAGAGGAAAAGCTACATGCCTCAGTCCAACGTGAAAAGGTATTTCTTATGAGATGGCCTACATCAAAAGTCCTTAAATAATTTGATGGAGTATGGACTTTTAATGGAAATGAGGCTCTTTCTCCTACCAAAATTTTTCTTATCTTCTCTGGGTCTAAAATCTTCAGAAAATGTATTTTCTCAATAAATTATGGCTATCCTCTTGGTCCAAAGAAATCACAGAATTGTCTGCTGGGCAAACATGACATGCTACAAAGCTATAACAGAATTTTATAGCAATTTCCTGGAGTGCAGGCAGACAAATCCTGAACCTGAGCTTCTTCATGCTCACTACAGTCCATGGCCAGGCTCAGACAGGATAAAAGGTCATCTGTGGTTAAAGTTTGGTGGTAGGAGATTGCAGCAAAGTGTAACACCCCTTTCCATACTCTCTATATTATGGCTTGGTTAATGGAGGGCATTCTTTGCACAAGGCACTGTGGGGCACACTAAAAGTCTTTAACTCTGAGATGTAAATGGATGGAATATTAAATAGTAAAGGATGAGCAAACAATGCCTCAAAAGACAATCATACCAGGAATAATTTCAAGGCAGTAAATGGCAATTTACTAATGGGTGATATGGACAATAAGTGCTAGGAGGTCATTGCCCTTGTTCATATTGAATTCGTACCAAGACACTGCCATTTCCTCCTAACAGAAAGTGTGTGACAAACTATACACTTTAACATGTAGCTATGGGTCCAGGAGACCCAAGATTAAGTTGCATAACCCAGGTGACATTTCCTCAGTCATCAATTGGCAAATCATGTATGATGCCTCCATGTGCTGAGTACGCCAGTTGACACCACGGGTTAGGCAGAATGTGTAAAAGGCTTGATCCCTTCTCTCCAGGAGACTACAGTTGAATTTATACACGTATTTGAATCGATATTGGAGAATAGGTCATTGTAATATAATGCTGACTAGAGAAACAAGCGGAGTTGAGAGACAGAAAAAGTCAGAAGCGATTGCTGGAGGAAGTGGAACTTGCACTGTGTTTTGAAGGAGTGGAGGGATTTCAAGAAAAGACAGAAGGACTATCAGTCAGAGAAGTCTGTTTGAACTTGACTCTGTGGACAATGGGGAGTCACTATAAGAGCTTCTCAAATTCAGGAGTAACCTGACGGCATGGCTTGGGGAGGATGGATGAATTATTACCAAAGAAAGGGTGAGATGGCACTTGCCTAGATGGCCTATGGAATAACGTATCTTCTTTATAGTTCGGAAAGGAAACCAGGAATCAGCCTTATCCCCACAACCTCCTCTGCCTGGTACCTTGACTTCCCAGGGACTGCTCAGCCTGCTTGGAGAAGATATTTTGATCTTATTTGAAAGAACATTAAAAAGAAAGCACTGAGTAAACCAAAAGTGGACTCAGATCTTCTGCCTCAACAGGAAATCTTCCTTGTCTTCCTAAATCCATTTTTCTGGAGTTTTGTACCAGCTATTCCACTTCTTGCATTTGACAGAACAGTCTCAAGGTTGACCCTGAGAATCCACCTCTTTCAAACTCACCTCTGGTCTGTAGTAAACAACCTGGCAAAATATTTCACATCAAATTCATGCAATGAGGGCTGTGTTTTGTTTTGGTTTGGTTCAAAGAATTCTGAACCGGCTTTCAAAACTTCATTTAGCTTATAATTCACTGAGGTTTGACATATCTTGTGTGGGGGAGAAGGATGACTTTCATTTAATATTAACCAAGCAACTCTCCACTACTTCCTCTTTCCCATTGTTTCACTTTAGTAAACAATGGATTTAGCAAGTTGTTTAAAGTCGGCTGGGCTCTGGGGCATTCTTCTAAGGACTGCCTCACACATGACCTTCTGATGATTTTATTCATCTGTTTAGAAAAATACACACACATTCCATGCACACAAGACCTAAACAAACTATTGTATTGTTTCTAAGTAATGGTCATAACGTACTTGATATTTCTTGAAAGAGAAGTACTAAAGGAAAAAAAAAGTGTTTTCCCCTAAATTATTCATGCTGAACAGGAAAAAAAAAAAAATTGAAGTCAGAAACATTAACCCATGGCGAGTAACTCCCTTTCTAGCTGGGGAAGGATCAGTGATTGAAAACAACCCTTACAACTTCCTGGTTCCTGTCTTTATCACATTCACTAGGGTGCAGAGGAATATGAAGACTTACTATACCAAAAACTATGGCTTAGAGACCATGTAATGTCAGACCGTATTAGTAATTTCCACTGAGGAGAGCTGCATTGAGAAACACCAAATCAGCTTTCTCCTTAGTGAGGTCTCAAAACCAGGCTTCACTTGAAACAAGAAGGAAAAGATATCGTACGGATATAAATGGGCTGGAAGAAAGGAGGCAGTGTACCCTCCAGGAGAGACAAAAGCACTGTGGGCCTGGGAAAGACAAAAGAAACACTAGGAGCAGTGCATACTGGGAAGTACCAAATATCCTCCATAAATACTGGGTACAAACCTAAAACAAAATGACCCAGAAAGTTCTAAAATAAAAGAACCAGCAAAGATATGCCAGGTAAGTGGCAACAAATAAAGCAAGGATAGCTATATTTATAGCAGACAAATTAGAAATCATAGCCAAAAGCATAAAATGTTCCAGAAAGGGTTTTGTTATGGGGCTAATGGGTAGCATTCACAACAAAGAAGTACTTGTGATTGTTAGGGGTATATATTCAACTGAAGAGTAAAATATTTTAGGTTCCTGACTGTACATTAAATAGAAAGCCCACTAGATGCATAAATGCCCATTCCTTTGATCTCCTAAGACAGTATTCCAGACTGTGTACTGAGGTGCTCTGAGAAAGGACCTCAATGTTTCTAATCATTTGGAATCAGGAATTAGGGACAAAATTGCTGTTCTAAGACTACCACAACCATGCTTCCAGTGATTCTACCTTTGAAAGCTTGGATTTATCTAAAGATGAAGGTCAAGCACTTTTTGTTCTGGAGGCATCTCTAGGTGAGTCTTCTTCATCCTGCAGATGAACTTTATTAAAATATCTATTATTTAACCATGGAGGCTGCAGCTATGGTGAATTTTCCCAATTCAAATTCTGCAGAGTGTTAAATTTCGCTATAATGCTACTTTACAAACCAGCTAAACTGATAAAATCAACAGATTTGTTGGTGAATGTTACATTAGCCTCTGACGCTGCTTAAGAACACACTGGCATTTTACAAGGACTGTCCAGAAATAATGCTCTACTCCTTCATTTCTCAAACTTGAATAATACCAAGTCCCTTTGAAAGCTCTGGAGAAAGAGAGTACCATCTCAAGCAGTGGGAGACCATGGTGTAGGCTGGTGATCAGTGGCAGCAAGCAAGAGGTATGGCCCACAAGCACCTGGAGAAAAGCTTTGTATCCAGCACTGAAGCAAGAGTGACCCCATCCCTTCAGGCTCATGAGTTATTCCAGGTCCTTGCACCTTCTGCTTAGCACCCACTATATTGTCAGGCTTGAAGACATAAAAGTGTGACCATAACAGTAGCAGCAGCATGAGAAAGTTTATGTCAGTGATATCATCAGCATCAGGGAGAAAGAACTTGTCCCTGGAGCAACATTGCCAGAGTTAAGCACCCTTAGTGCTTACAGGGAGTATCTGTGATCTTCCTTTTTTTTTCCTGCACAGTGGATGTGTGGGTACAGAGAGTTCCAAAAAGGTTCTTCCCACAAAAGTGGGAGCTGAAATGCCAGTCCTTTTTCTTATTTCCAGGAATGCTGGCATCCAGCCTCTGACCTGCCCTGAGGAAAAATGAAGGTATAGGATGTTATTGTGAGAATAATTAACAGTACTGAATGGTGTGTGAATGTGGTGGAAAGGGAAGTTTAGAGTCATGTGTTTTGGTTTGCTAATGCTGCCAGAATGCAATATACCAGAAATGGGTTGGCTTTTAACAATGGGGATTTATTAAGTTACAAGTTACAATTCTAAGACCGTGAAAGTGTCCAAATCAAGGCATCAGCAAGAGGATACCTTCTCTGAAGAAAGGCTGCTGGCATCTGAGATTCCTCTGTCAGATAGCAGGGTACATGGCCTGTGTCTGCTGTTCCTTCACTCCCAGGTTTCACTGCTTTCACCTTCTGATTCAAGTCGCTTTTTCTCTGAGTATCTGAGGGTTCTCTCTTAGCATCTCCAGGGTGTTTCTCTCTCTCTGCTCTCTTGAAATGTTTATGCCTTTATCCTCTCATAAAGGACTCCAGTAAAGAATTAAGACCCACCTAGATGTGGGATGGGTCACATCTCAATTGAAGCAACCTAATCAAAATGTCCCACCCACAATAGGTATTTTAATCCACAAAAATGGATTAAAAGAACATTGTCTTTTCTGGAGTTAACGTAGCATCTCCAAACCAGCACAGTCATGTATTCACCAGAAGGAAAGTTTGGAGGTCAAAACATGGGAATGTTTAACACAATGAATCTTGTGGTGGACAATATCTGTGATTAACTGTACAAATATAAAAAAGTTCTTTCATGAACTAGAACAAATGTATGACACTATTACAAGGAATTAATAATAGAGGGATATATGGGGAAAATGTACCTACTGCAAAGTACCAAATGTACCACACCAACACTATGGGTCAAAAATAGGGGGTGATAAGGAGTATGAGAGAATTGGTTTTCGTTTTTCTTTTTATTTATTTTCTAGAGTGATAAAAAGGCTCTAAAATTGATCACAGGGTTGTATGCACAACTATGTGATGATACTGTGAGACAGTAACTGTATACTTTGGATGGCTTGTATGGTGTGTGAATATATCTGTGAGGACTCAGGGCCCAGGACCCCACCCCCTCTTCCATTATGAGATACACACAGCCACCTACATGACCAGGCAACAGGCCCCTCCCCCCAGGGGGGGAAGCATTAAAACTTCCCTCTCATAATCACTGCTGGTAACCAAATTTCATAAAACCTTGTTGTAATCAAATCTCACAAGATCCTGTTGTAACCAACCTCATGAGAAACTCCAATGTCACAAACCTTTATAAGCACCCCACCCCCAACCTTGGCAGTCCTCTCTCTCTGTGCAGAACGCTGACTTCACTATTCCCGAACTGCCACAATCAGGAAGATTCATCTCCTGTGTGTAAGTCCCTAAGTAACACATGGATAACTCTGTGCCGGGCATGTTCTTCGGTCTTGGGGCTAATCTGGGTTGGAACAATATCTCAATAAAATTGCATTTAAAAAAAGAAGTGATCTGGGATTTTTTCTCCCAATTAAATTGCACTTCATAAACTCATTAAAAGTTGCTATTCTAAGGATTTGGAGAGACCAAGAGGGATTTTTTTTTTCCTTTGGTTGCATGCCAACTTTTTTCTAAATTCAGCAAAACTTTTTTTAGAAAGTACATTTTAATACATTTCTCTTGGATTTGTTCTGCAGTTTATTAGGAAAAAAAAAAAAAAAAGGTGTGGGTAACTCAAGAGGCCAGACCCTAAGAAGATGGGAATTCAGGTGCCAGAGCTGCCATATCTGCTACCAAGTTGGTCACAGAAGATCCAGAGAGTCATGGATCCAAATTCCATAAAAGAGTGAGAAAAAGAGGGTGAGGGCCATGATGGCTGTTTCCCAGAAATCCAGATGTAGTTATTATGGGATGGAAGAAATGCACTGGCCATTCAGGATGTTTCTGGTGATCACATTGCTGATAGCCTTTGATCATCATCCTAGGGCACTAAATGACTGTTCAGGTAACTGGAGTTCCAAAAAATGGGTTCTTAGCTGGAGTACAGTTCAGGGAAAACCATCCAGAAAGACAAGTTGAAATTCCTGGCAGGGTCAGGCCAAATGACAGCAATCTCATAAACTGAGAAGAGTGAAGTAAAAAGCATCCACAATCTCCGACTGCCTCAAGAGTTAATAGGGGATTGGTATTATTTATTCAGTTTTCAAGGTGGAGGTATCACTATTGTGATAACTATCACTTATTATTGTTTTGTGACTTTTCAAAATTTTGAAAATGGGATATTGTTAGATTAAAAGAATAACTTCTGTACAATTGCAGGCAGTTGTTAAAATTTGGTGGAAAATGAGGAATAGAGGCCTACATATCCCATCCAAAGGCTTTCACATGCAAAAACAACAACCAATGGAGGAATGACCTCCATTAAAAATAGCACAACACAGATAAACAAAATGTGGTATATACATATGATGGCGTATTATTCAGCTATAAAAGGAATGACGTCCTGATGCATGCAACAACATGGATAAACCTTGAGGACATTATGTTGAGTTAAGTAAGCCAGGCATAAAAGAACAAATATTGTATGGTCTCACTAATATTAACTAATTATAATAAGCAAATTCATAGAGTTAGAATTTAGAATATAGGTTACCAGGAGATAGAATGAGGGTGGAGAATAGGGAGCTGATGCTTAATTTGAACAGAATTTCTAATTAGATTGATCGTAAATGTTCGGAAATGGATAGAGGTGATGGTAGCACATTATTGTGAGTGTAATTAAAAGTGCTAACTTGTATGTGAATGTGTTTGAAAGAGGAAGTTTAGGATCATGTATGCCACTAGAAGGAAAGCTAGAGGATAAAACATGGGATTGCATAACACAGTGAACCCTGTTGTGGACAATGACTGTGATTAGTGTTACAAATATAAGAATGTTCTTTCATGAACTATAACAAATTTATGTCACTATTATAAGGTGTTAATAGAAGGGTGGAATATGGGAAAAATACAACTAAGGCAAACTATGGACTATAGTTGACAATACTTTAATATTCTTTCATCAGTTGTAACAAGGGTACCACACCAATGCTAAGTGTCAACAATGGGGTGAGGGGTATTAGGGTTATGGAGTTTTTCTTTGGGGAGTAATGAAAATGTTCTAAATTGTGGTGAAGCATACACAACTCTGTGATCATACTGAGAGCCATTGATTGTACACTTTGGATGGATTGTATGGAATATGAATATATCTCAATAAAAATGCTTTAAAAATAGCACAACAGACATGCTTAGACATAAATTTAACTAGAAATGTTCTACTGAAACAAGCAAAAGAATACTTAAGAAAATAAAATGACGATTGTAATCTTGAGAGTAACATTATAAAGATATCAATGATCTTTAAGTTCATTTGCAAATTCAATGTAGCAATGAGGCTTTTCAACTATACAAATTGATTCTAAAATTATATAGAAAAATGAACAAGAAGAGCCAGTACACTTGTGAAAAAGATTAATAAAGAAGAAATAGTTTTATCATATTTTGCAATGTATTATAAGGTTATAACAATTATACAGTGATATATTAGTATATGAACAGACTGATCAATAAACAGATTAGAAAATCCAGAAATATACTCAAACAAGAGTTAAAATATAGTAAATTACATGATGCATTTTAAGTCAGTGGTTAAAAAGTAAGGATTTTATTAAGAATAGTTTTGTGACTACCAAGTAACCATCTTGAGTTATAAATAAAATTGGCTCCATATTCCATAACCTACATCAAAATAAATTTTATATGGATCAGATTAAAATCTTTAAAAAGTGAAAACATAAATAGCACTAGAAAAAATCATGGGAGGATTTCTTTTTATAATCTCAGAATGAAGACAGTGTTTTCTAAGTATAACACAAAAGTGAGAAGCCATAAATAAAGAGACTGACAGAATTTCTGCTTCTGGCCATGATGGAATTACTAGTACTATATAAGCCTTTCCATCATAAACAACTAGACAACTGGACAAAATATGTGAAGCAATTCTTAAAGCATTGGATAACAGGAAGGATAAGCCTGACATTTCTGGGAGAAGGGAAACAGGAGGTGAGCAGAGCTCAGGAGTCCCGCTGAGCTGAGGCGATGGAAGGTAGAGTGTGGAACAGCTGAAATGATGGATTCTATAGGGCAAGGCACAAAAGAGAAAGAAGATGTGCAGAGATGGGGAGGGCAGAAACCATAAGTCAATAGCTGAGGGGTGAGTTTTACCTGTTCGGGACAATTCCATTCAAAGCTTAGCAGATAGCAACCATTACCAAGATTCTGGAAGCTGAGCTGCGCTGAAGGGAGAGTAGTACCAGGGAGCTCTGGTCCTGCCAGAGTGAAGAGACCTAATTAATACCCCAACATTGGTCTGAACTACCAGAAAAGCTTTCCTTAGGAGTAAGAATCATACCCTAGAGCAAGATTTATTCTAGATCTGCTCCCAACAAAACCTAAAACTATGCCCTGTCAAGATCCTTAGGGGCTGGAAAACATCCTAGGTTTTCTACATATCCACCAAAACAAAACATAAAATCAAGCCTACACAAATTCAAAATCATAAGCCAATAATTTCACAGCCTGCTAAAACATGTCTCAATATTCTTCAGAGAAAGATAACAGAATCCAGAGTCTCTACAATGTATTATTCCAAATGTCCACTACTCAATTAAAAACCACTATACATCCAAAGAAACAAGAAAATGTAACTCATCATCAAGGAAAAAAGTAATCAATAGGAACCAAACCCAAGATAGCCCAGTGGTATATTTAGCAAACAAAGATGGTAAAGAAGCTGTGGCAAATTGTACTTTCAAAAGAGAACTACAATAATGTCTTCCATCCCACATGCTCTTTTTAAGAGTGACTCTGCCATTCTCCCATCAAGGGGTGCAGTCTAATTCCCACCCTGGGGAATCTGGGCTGGCCTTAGAACTTTTTGACCAACAGGATGAAATAGAAATGACACTCTGGGACTTCTGAGGCTAGGTCATAAGAACTCCTATGGCTCCATCTGTGTCTCTTGAAATGCTCTCTTGATAAGCATCCTCTGAGAAGTCCAATGCCATGGTATGAGAGCTCAAGCTACATGGAGAGGCCACATGAAGGTGCTATGGTTGATAACCCCAACTTAGCCTCCACCTGACAGCTAGCATCACCTTTCAACCATGCGAGTGGGTCTTCTTGGATATCTAGCCCAATCACCCTTCAGATGATGACAAATCCAGTCGACACCTAATTGCATCCACATGAGACATTCCAAATGAGAACTGCTCAAATCCACACATAGAATTATGAGAGATAATTCACTAAGTTTGGGGGTGATTAATTCTGCACTATTATTACTTTTAGCTGTTATATAAATACAGTCTACATACAAAAATATAATCACCAAAATAAAGAAAATTCACTGGATAGGCATGATGTTATATTAAAGATGGCAGAAAATGTCAGCAAACTTGACGACAGCGTAATGGAAATTATTCAAGCAATGGGACATAGAGAAAAAAAATTGAAGAAAAATGAACAAATCCTTAGGGATCTGTGGGAAAATATCAAATGGTCTTACATATGTGTAATAATCTCAGGAGGAGAGAGACAGTGAGATGGGGCAGAAAAAGTATTTGAAAAAATAATGGCTGAAATGTTCTCAAATTTGACCAAAAATACCGACTTACAGATACAAGAGTCTCAGTGAACCCTAAGCAGAATAAGTATAAAGAGAGCTACACTTAGGAATATCATCATAAAACAACATCAAAGATAAAGTCTTAAGATCAGCCAGAGGTCAAAAAGCACATTATAAGTAAGAGAACATAGATAAAGGCTACTAACTTATCATCAAAACATAATGGCAGCCAGAATTTAATGTAATGGCATCTTTAAAGTTCTGAAAGAAAAAAAAAAAAGTACCTAGTATTTTATATCCAGTAAAAATGCCCTTCAAATATGAGGGTGAAATGAAGACATTACAAGAGAACAAAACCTAAGAAAATTACTTGACTGCAAAACTGTATTACAAATAACGCTAAAGGATAGTCCTCAGTCTGAAGGAAAATGATACCAGATGGAAACTAGGATCTACAGGAAGAAATGAAGACAGCCAAAAATGGTAAATAGTGGGTAAATATAAGATAGTATGTTTTCTCTTTCCCTAATATACTTAAAAGATAATTGATGGCTGCAAGCAAAATTATTGACACTGTAGGGTGGGGTTTAAAATGTATAGAAGAAAAAATATGACAACTATCTCAGAATTCATAGGGAACAGGTAAATGGAATTAATTTTATTGTATATAAATTATACCTCAATAAATTTAATTGGAAGAAGGTTGAATATCTGACCACATAAAAATTTTAAATTTGTAAACATATGCAAGATAAAACCTAGTCTAATCAGAAATCAAAAGACAAACTCAGGGAAATACAGTTGCAATTCATATTATAAAGGATAATATTCTGAATATATAAAAGCACTCCTGCAGATCAAGTAAAGAACAATAACTCAATAGAAAAAAAAAATAGACAAAGGAATGAGCATATAGTTCACATAAGTGAAAATACCAATATTTCTTAAATACAATAAAATATGCTCATCCTCACTCAAAATGAAAGAAATGAAAAATTTTTAAAAATACACCCTATTTAAACTATAGACTATAGTTAATAGTACAATTATAATATTCTTTCATCAACTGTAACAAAGGTACCACACTAATGCAAAGTGTTAATAATGGGGCAGGATATATGGGAACACTGTATTTTTTTACATGATTTTTCTGTAAACCTACAACTTCTCTAATTTAAAAAAATTCAAAAAAATTTAATAGAAGTACACTAGCATGTCATTCTTTACCCATCATACTTGTAAATGCAGATAATTTGTCACAAATTTGAAGACAAAGGCACTCATATTACTGGTAAGGCATAAATTAATACAACTTCTATGGCCAGTAATTTAGGCAAAAATCTGTCAAAATTTTGAAGATACATACATTTTGACCCACCAATTCCACTACCAGAAATTTTCCCTATTCTAAACATTTACCCTAAATATATAGTCACAAGCATAAAATAAAATCTATATAAAGGCATTCATTGCTGCATTGTGTTAGGAGCAGTGAGTTGGGAAGCACATAAATGTCTTAAAAAGTTAGGGTACATTTGTACTATAATAGAGGGACACTATTTAAAGTCACCAAAAAGAAGTGGCTATGTGCGTACTGATATGAATTGTTCTCCAAGATATCCAAGATGTTAAATGAAAAACAAAACAAACATGAAACTGTATATAATACGCTACCATTTGCGGAAGGGGGTTCCTAACCAGGAGAGGGGTATGTCTTCGGAAGGATACACAAGAAATTGATTACAACAGTTACTTCCAGGAAGGAAATGGAGAGCTAGAATTAGGATGAAAGGGAAACTTCACCAAAAAACCATTTGTGCCTTTTAAATTTTGAATCATGTCAATGTTTTACCTTTTCAAAAATAAATTTAAGTTAAATAAAAATAAATCAAAACAAAAAAAAAATCTCTACCTAAACAAATTCCAGTAAAATCCCAGATCTCTAAAAATAAACAGAAAAACCAAAATCATCCAGAAAATTAAAAAGTAGCTAACATTCAATGGAATGCATTAAATTCAATGGAATGGAGTAGCTTGCATTAAATGGAATTGTGTTCGATGGAATGTAAATCAAATTGGCATCAGATTTCTTAACTGCAACACAAGATGCTAAAAGGTAGTGGAAAAATACTTCCATGATCTTATGAAATTATATAGAACATAAAGTTCTATGTCTAACCAAACTATAATTAAATGAGTTGAAAATAAACATGTTTTCAATACGTAGAACTCAGAAAGTCTAGCAGACACCCTTCTGAGAGAGTGACTTAAGGGTACATTCCATCAAAACAAACAAGAAAAAAAAATTTGCCTTAAAAGAGGAAAATATGGAATACCTAAATAGTGGTCACTAAAGAATCCAATAAAAACTTATAGTTAAGGCCAAATAATTACAAATGTATAACTTTAAAACATTAGTATGATTCTGTATCTAAAATCCCAGATAACAATTTGGGTGTTGGTAAGAGTGGAAAAGGGGAAAGTCATAGCATGCTAAAATATTCTTGAGGAAGAATGAAAATACTAACTAATGCTAGCACTCCCTAGAAAAAAATATAAGTCCAAATATGTCAAACTATTAGTGATACATTAGGAAACTGCAATTATGATATATAACATCTAAGCCATTGGGGAAGGAGAAACGGAATAAGAAATACCTCCTTCACTTCAACATAAGGCAGGAAGGAAAGAGCAATAAGCAGACATTAGAAACTAATAAACAAGATTCAAAAAATAAGTGAGACATATCAGGAATCACAACATACATAAATGTTGTAAATCCCCCATTTGAAGATAGATTCACTTGTATTGGGTTAAAAATATCTATACATACTATTTAGTAGAGACATCTAAAACAAGGTTTCACAGGATATTTGAAAATAAAAGGAAATAAAGTTACATATTACTCAATTGCAATTGAAAAGAATACGAGTGGAGCTGACAAAATAGATTTCATGATGAAAAGCATTAAATGGGACATAGAGGAATAGTTTATATTGTTAAAATGTATAATTCACATACAAGGTACATATTCGCAAGTCTTTTTGTTCCCAGTGACATAGTTTCCAAATACACGAAGCTTCCTGGAATCTCCCATCCTTTACTGGTTATCCTCCCACCTCACTGACCTCTAATTCAAACTCTTTTATGGGATCTTCCTCCCTTCCCTGACCCCTAAAAGAGGTTTGCCTTAGGGGAACCTAGATGATTTCATCCAGTCTCTAGGCTTTAAATATCATTTGATGACTTCCAATTTCATTTTGAGAGTCTAAACCTCTCTCCTGAACTCTAGACTTGTACAGACAACTGCTCACCCCATTTTCTGCTTCAGTATATATTGTCACACCAATTTATGTATAAAATCTTTTATTCCCCTTCCCCCAAACCTAGAATTGCCCCTTTAAAAAATTACTTATCTAAAAAGGAAATCCAAAATGAAATTACAAATTACTGAGAAAAATTGATAAATAAGAGTACCACTTAAAAAAATCTTTGCAATGTGGCCAAAATAGCTTTCAGGGAAAATGTATATACTTAACACATTATAGAACAAAAAACAAGTTTTAATAAATTAACTCACATTCCAATCCAAAAGACTATAAAATTAACAGCAAAATAAACATGTAAAAACTAGAAAGAATAAATAAAGATAAAAATGGGAGTTAATAACTGGACTCAAAAAAGAACCATCAACCTCTCCATCTCCCCCATTTCATGCACTCCCACATTCAGGGCTGCTTAAATGAGCAGGCATCTTATACATATACTACGTAGACTATGCTTTGTGATCCCTGGAGTTGTGCAACACAGCCACCCTGCTCCCACTGTTGTCTAACTACATTTCTCAGTTATTCATCAGACTTCAGCTTAAACACTTCCTCCTCTAGGGAACCTTCTCTGACCAAGCCAGGTTACATCTGATTGTTGTCTTAAATTTTTGAGTTACAACACTCAGCACCCTCATGGCTATTTGTTCAAAGTTAGCTTGTAATTTCCACTAGCCAAACTAATTAAATTAATAGAGATCTGAACATAATGCTATACATTAGAATATGGTTGAACTTCTCCCTTGGAATGTGTCAAGTGCCCTAAGTAATATTTAACAACCTGTATTTTCTCCCTATCCCTGCTGATGATGTTAGCTTACAAATAGTGTGAAAGAAAAGAAAAGTAATATGATAACGCTTTTCATTTCAATAATTTGGCTTTTTCAGTTTATTTGTCATTTCACAGAGCTATGAAGCCTAGAGAATGTACGTGTGTCAATGTCTGCACCAGCCCCCCAAAAATTAGGCGTAGGAAGGCTATCAACACAGAAAGGCTTATAGACCAGACCTTACTAATGAGGAACCTTACTAATGGGGAATCAAATATTTGGATGGCACACAAAGGCCCTTCTTTGAAAAGGGGTGCTTTAAAAATTAGATTCTGCAACCTTTACCAGACGTGCCCCCAAGGAGAAAGAGATAAGCTTAGAGTTTTCCCAGCAGTTATAAGGAACAAGGAATTGGGATCCTTCAAATGAACAGTAGTAATAGCTGTAACTCTAAAGATCCTCTCTTTATGCAAAGAGAAAGCCAAGAAAACACTGCACTCACATAGACTCATCGAAGCAGTTATTGCGCCCCCACTTCTGTTTTTTCAAGAAAATAGCCCACAACCAGAAAGTGGGCCAGTCGCTGAGAGGCAAAAGCCATTTCAACGGGACGATGAAGGAAACAGAGAGAAGGGCAACCCAGGTGGTTTTGTTTTGCTGCAGTGTTTTGGGTCGCCAGGAGCAAGCTCAGCAGCAATTACTAGAAGGAGCAAAGTAAGGAGACAGCCAATGGGGAACTGTGCCCAGCAGAGAGGCACCAAATGAAGCAGTACTCCTAAGCCTCTGGGTGCAGCCTGGCCTGACAATCTGGCATCATCGGTAGCAGCAGAGACAAACTGCCATGCTGGAGAAGAAATACCCTTCAGGAGTGACCAAGTTACTTCCCACTTACTCTTCCAACAGGTAGTTTGGAAGAGGTTTGTTCAGTGGAAGATAGCATTTTCAGGGATGTAAAGAGAAACACATCCTTTCTGTTACCCTTACTAAAGTAATACAAAGAGGACTTCTATGTACAGAAATGGCAGTGGAATGAAAATGGGTTATTGTCATGTCCTGGACATAAATATAATTATTTCTGCATAAAGTGTATCAATTTGCTTTTATAAGCAATACCAGTAGTTAAAATCCTGGGATGTCAGACAGCCTCAATGTTGAATCCAGACTCTACTTCTTATTGACTGTGCTTCCTTGAACCTCACTCTTTGTAGATACTACATGCATACTAATACCTGTATATTACACTGCTGTTATGAAGATCCAATGAGTTATGTCAGGCACCTAAAGCCCTGTAGGCATGTGAGTAAAGGTAGGTCTAATTGGGAGTATGGCTGTAAGGAAAGGAGCCTGGGAAAGCAGGGACAAAAGCTGGTCCAATGCAGAACAAAAGCAAATCCAGAGGATTTACATGGGAGCTAATAGGCTTTAAACTAGCATTTCCCAAAGTCAGCTCTAAGGAACACTAGTTCTGCAGGACACTAAGAGGTGTTACTCATAAAATAGGGTTCTGAGTCAAAACAAATTTAGAAAACCTTGGTTTAAAAAAAAATTATAAAGCTCTCTTACTGTAGGATTCCTGGAGAACCCATGGTGAACCTCACCCCTAAAACAGTTTTGAGCATGAGGTCCTTTTTCCTTAGTGCATTTCAGAGAACTAGTGCCTCTTGGAAAATCCTCTGGGATATGTTGATCTGAATGAACAGATCTCTAGGTCATGTCTCATAACTGCTGCTTGAACCTAAAACTCAGAGCCATGTTATTCATTCATGCCTATATGAGCTTTTCAAGGGCTTAACAGTGATTGAGAACAGGGGAAAAAGTTGACTGACTCCAACAACAACAAAAAAAACCCTGCAAATTCAAAAACAATGTTTAAGTAAATATCTACAAAACATGACATTATGTCATCTAGTGAGCTGCCATTTAACACATTATATATAGTTAGATAAAAATATACTTATCATGGTGTGTGGATGCATTTTCTCCTTTTTATTTTTATTCTTTTTGTATATTTTTTATTTTTTATTATTTTTCTTTTTTTAAATGTCTTTTTTTTTTTTTGGAGGGAGGGGTGTATTTTAACATGTTTGCTATGCTGTGATTCAGAGGTTCCAATAGAACAAGAGCCTAAAGTTTATAAAGCCCTTTGGTTACCTTGCAAAGGCCATACCTTTATGTCCACTTGCATTATGTGTGCACTCGCATGATACACACACACACACACACAAACACACACACACACAACATACCCTGGAACTGGAGAAGTTCTGGCCAACAAGGAACCATAATTATAAACCAAGCCACAGGCATGAGAGTAGCAGCTTGATACAGTTACTTAATCTAATGGTGGAGTAGAGGGGCTTCTCCACCCCCACCCTCCACAAGCCCTTGGTGCCCACCAACTCAGCAGATTTTAGATTCTTAACTATGTAGCAAGTTCTTTTTGGCAATAGCCAGAGGATCCTGCAACAAAGCCGGGCTCTTTTTCAGCAAATCTACCCCTCCCTGTGAAAAGCCATTCACAGGACCTGTTTTACAGCTGATGTCTTCGCATTCACTGCTTCTAAAAGGAGCCCAGGGCTTTCAGTGGTTCTTTCCAATTCATGGCAAAAGGCAACATTTTCTGGGGGCTGAGAGGGACTGAAAGAAAATCTCACACTTTCTAAAGGTCTTCTATAGACACAATTTGTTTGAAAGGAGACATGCAAGGATTAGTTGGAGGAATAGATTAGCAGAGCCTCGCTTACTGTGGACGTGAGGCAGCTCCTCACGTCCTCCTCAGCTTCAGCCTGGGATGGGATAAGGAGCTTGTGTTTTAGGGCAAGACACGGGTCTTTAGAGAAATGACTTCATTTCCAGGCACCTCTTTCAATGATCTGGAAAGACATCTGGGCTCATGGAATTAGTCTAGGCTGTCAGTCCGATTCTCTGCCTTTTGGAGAAAAAAATGAGAAGGCATGACTTAAAAGGCCCGAAACATTGATCCTTCCTTCAAATCAATCTAATTTTCAATGTCTGTTTTAATATCATCTCAGGATACACTGTTTTTATGCTTCTAGTGTTTGAATTTAAGAATATGGCTCATTTCTCATTGCTTTCCATATTCCAAAGTCTTTGTGAGTGACATAAACACCTAATGAAGAAAGGGATAAAGCCCTCTCCCTGACACACACACAGAAAACTGCACTTCATTTGTTAATATAACAAGAGAAACAGTAAAACCAATCAATTACAACTATGTTGAAGAAATTATAAGCACAAATATGAGAAAGAGCAATGAAAATATAATTAAAATTTGCTGTATGTAAAGATAATATTCCACTACCCCATGCTATTTTTAGCGAAATTTCCCTGTCTTAGTGTCAGTGACTACACTGATGATGTTGCTTGCGTTCAGGATTTCCCACTTCCTCCAAAGCTGTAACATTTTCTCTCTCTTCCTCTCCCTTCCTATTATTGTCACAAGGGAGTACAGAATGACATGTTTAAGAAAACGTTTGCCTTGAGGCCAGAGTGTGTTTCCTCTGCACTTGCATTTCCATTTACTCCACTAAATTTACTTACAATTAATTTTTAAAAGGGCTGAGAGAGTTCATTTCCCAAACAGCTGACAAGAACCGTGATCCAGGAAAGCAAATGAACTGGCTCTTGGTGGCCATTTTTGCTACCAATATAAAAACCCTTACAGTATAAATTCTGACTCTGCATTCTGTTCTTTATTACTCTGATACAATAATCGGAATATATTGATATTCCCATGATAGCCATCCAGAGCCAGGAAAGAGTTTATCTTAATTGCACTTTTAGCCTTAAGCATATCAAATGCAACTTGATTATAAAATGCATCTGAATTGCCATAATAAATTTCTTGGCAAGATTTCTAAACATCAAGTAAGGAAATCTATAATCAACTAGTCTGGCTCTTTTGCTGGCTTACCAGGTAACTTTGTATAAAGGCTGTTCCCTCTCCATACCTCCTTTTCTCAGCCAATAAACTAGTAATAATAGATTTGTCTAGCACTCAAGAATGGCTGCAAGACACTTCTTTATACTTGGACAGCATTTTGCAAATGACAAGCTGGCTTTAGGCTAAATATGTCAGAATGGTGCTTCAGCATGTGTTGTTGGAGTGAGTTATTTTCTTAATTTCTAT
Source organism: Choloepus didactylus (assembly GCF_015220235.1). Lineage (NCBI taxonomy): Eukaryota > Metazoa > Chordata > Mammalia > Pilosa > Megalonychidae > Choloepus > Choloepus didactylus. Next base: position 28,772,165 of record NC_051326.1, on the reverse strand, counting down.
TTTGCAAACTCATTGCCATCATCAATCAGTCCTATTTTTCATAGCCCACAGTTTAACACTGTACATATGCCACCTTGTGTTCCACTCATGCATCCATCTCCTGCCCGACAACTTGATGGTCTACACTTTTCACAATACTTACGCCATTCCAGGCACAGAGACTTAATGAATGCTCACTGATGGATGAATTAATTGTCTGAAGTAGTAAGCCTGACCCTATGACTATTAATTGCAGCAGGTTTGCACTGACCACTGTGTACGAGGCCTTCCTTCTCATACCATGTGCATTATGACAAGCCTGCCCAACCCCTTGTGTGTTCCAAACCCACCCCATCATCTAGCAGAGTGCAAACCCCTTCTTTTGTAAAAGGGTTATGCAAGGCCCAAGAAACAGGAGAGCACTCATGCACAGGTTTGCTTCCAAGTCTGCCTCCAGGATAACACTGAAAGATTTCCAAGCAGCAGGATAGGCACAAAAAGTATCAGAACCAGAGTGAAATGTTATTCAGCCTTGAACTCTGTGCAGAAATGGAAGAGAGAATGCTAAGTAGAAAAATGGATGAAAGAAGTTTCTTTTTTCTTCAGTAATGAAGAACAATGCTCATTACCTGCTTGAAAAGGAATCCCTTTTCCAAACCATTCAAACCAAGGAGCTCACAGTGACATGTGTGTTATTTGATTTACCCTCTCATCTGCCCTGAACAATTAGAGTACAGATATTTTCCTTCCCCTCAGCACTGAGCAGAATAGCTAAGAAACTTTGTCTGCAACCCACTTCCTTATTAGCCAGTAATAGAAGGAGGTACATCGAGAAATGTAGTACTTTGGCAAAACTTCCAAATACATAAAACCATACCAATCCGCAAGCTCACCTACTATGACAACAAACATACATTATACCCCTAAAACAAATCTTGATGGCCTGAAACATGGGCCAATTTAAAATAGCCAGGATTCACAACTTTTTTTTTTTTTTCCTTTAATTTGAAGGAAACATTTCCTCGGTGTTGGTTGGTTCGAGCGCCCTCATGTGTCTCAACAGAGTAATTTCGTTTTAGGTCTTCCAAAGGGCGATTTTTAACGACAGAATCCATGACAGACAAATCCTTTTCATACTTGCTCCAGGAGCCTCACAGGACACTCTGAAGACTTCAAGGCAGCAATAGCACTGCGAATCCATCCTCTGTGACCTAAAGTGATATCATAACTTACGCCTGAAGGAATGAGAAGTAGATGTTAACAGGACTGGAGGCTCATTTCAGCTTCCCGGTTCTGGTTTAAACGTGTTAGGCCATCTTTCCTATTTCTTTATCTCCCACATGCAGCCCACCTCCACCACAGTGATGGTCACACAACCGAAGAACCCTGAGCTACTTCTATCATGAGCAAAACTCCAGAGACCAGCTCCACCATCCACTCTTTGACTGTGGGTAAGCCATTCCCACTGGGTCTCAGTTTCCTCCTATAGATAAAACACATTTTTTTCCACAGGTAAGGGATAAGAAAACATCCACAGCAATGCATGCCAGAGAGTAAATAGGCACCTAGTAAATGTTAATTTAATCCAAACCTGTAAACTCAATGCCAACCTACTTGCTGTATTATGTTTCCAGAAAGCAGATATTCTTCCTCAAAAAAAACATTCATTCTTTAAGAACTAACTTGTGAATTCATGGAGCACATGAAAAAACTCACCATTTCTCTGCATTTCCCACAGCATCTAACCTCGTGCCAGGCACGTAGTAACCCTCGATAAACCAGCAGGGGGTGGTGTGCCCTCCTCATATATTTTCTGGCTTTCTTTCTTTGGTAGAGTTTAAAGCAGTCAAAGACAAAGGGGCACAGATTCACTCAAGAATTCGGGACCATCCACACAGCAAAACTGGTATCCTTGAATAAGGATGAAAGAATTTCTTTTCTTCTCTTTTCCCTTGCAGGGTCACAGTCAGGGCATCATCATCCAACGTTAGGTTCTGGCAGCTTCCCTCACACACTTTCCAGCACTTTCCCTTGTCTGGGGCAAAGACGACCCTCCCCTCCCATCCCTCCCTACCCCACCCCCACCCCTACCCACTGGATCTAGAGGCATCTCCAACTCACAGGGCCAGACTTGAGAACGTTCCAGACTTGGAAAGGTTCCTCATCTACCTGAGGTATAGTCAAGTCCTCCTGTTAGATCATTCTACTACCATAAGGAACTCCAGAAAGTGCCAGCCTAATAGAGGTGTTATCTAGTTCTGTCAACTAAAAATTGTAACTTATAAATGGGGAGGGAAGAGCCCTGATGTACACTGTCTCCATTATCATTAAATCGGAAGAAGAGTTTTTGTTCAATAAAGTTCTTAGGTTAATTGACAATTTCCATTTTATTCGAAATAGCTCTCATACATATCTCTTTTCCTTCCCTACTGGCACCATCTCTGCCCAAGACTACATCACCACAAACTGGTAATAATAACTGGTGTTAGAGCCAACCTTCTTTTCTTCCTCCAAACCATCATGAGTATGATCAAAACTGAAAATGCTAATTTCAACACATAGTTCAATAATTCCTACTCAAAATTATTACTGACTCCCTATTGCTGGGAGGATAAAATCCGAATTCCAGAGTCTAATGTTCAAACGCCCCTATATTCTCCCATATCCCCAAGAGAGGTTACAAAGGAATCAGACATCTTGTCCAGAGTTCCCAAGACTCTTATACTGATGTTATATCAAAGTCCAAGGCAAAAGCACAATGACTATGGACAATCAGATATCCTCCACCATGGACACCTGCAAAGAAGCCCTGACAATGGATATTTCCCCTTAGACTTTCAGCTCCTCCCTTTATATTTTCCAATGCATTGACAGTCACACTAACGTTGTCAGATCAATGTGGCTGGCCACCACTGGATTTCTTAAAATGGCAGTTTGCCTGTCATTGTGAGACACTTTGCACACCTAACAATGCACCTCCAGGCACAGGACAGTAAATCAGCAAAATAATGAGGAACAATAAATCAGCATCAGAAAAACACACAAGACACATCATAACACTTGTAGGATTTCGTGTTCTGGTGGAAACACCAGAGTTGGCCAAAGGGTGTAGATGTTGGGAGGTAAGTCATCCCCCAAGGGCCAGTAGATTAGTGCGAGGTTAGTACAAGGAAAGCAAACACCTCTGCCTTTAGCAATGGGAAATGCCTAAGGACATAGAGAATATTATAGATCAGAAATCAAGGTCCTCAGCAAGAATATGCATCTGTCCTCTTCCTTCCCTCCTGAAAGAGAAGACTGAACTACCATATTTCTTTGCCATATATCAATTGCTCCTGTTGAAAGCAATAAAAAACCTCCAAGATTCTTCAGAATCTACAAACTTTTTAAACATGAAATATTGTAACTTTTCTCTAAATTCTTAAAAAGCAATAACAGCAACTCATGTCTTTTTCCCACTGATACTTCTTTGAAGATCTCTCTTGAAGTCTTCGCCACACCTCTAGCCAATACTGACCATCGCCATGTCTTAACCATTCAAGGTCCTGACATCCTGAACCCTAAGGAAGTATGACTGAGGTTGGCCATTTCCCACCTTTACTGCAAGTTCTGTGAAGACAAAAATCTTTACTTTTTCTTCTTCCACATCTCTTCCTTTTTACCATCTCCCACTTGTTTCCTCGCACACAGCACAGAAGAGGCCACAAACCAGTTACTCAACAAATACTGACACTTGGTCTCAATTGAAAAGAAGGTGTTATCTGACGGAAATCTGAAAATTCCCTTTCTTTCCTTTACTGGCCTCTCTTCTAGCAAAGCAAAGGTTCATGTTTTCTAAACCACTCTTTTTTTGCAAGGGGAACTATAATCACCCAGCCAGCCCACTCTCTCACCATACAGAGTTGATTACTGGTTTGGTTTGTAGTTAATAGAGTTGGCACTCTTTCTTCAATTTTTGTGTGAAGGTTTTAGGATTTCAGCTGAAGCCGCTGGCTCATTCCTTTGCAAGATGATGCTGCCCCTGACTATTCAAATCACCAGTGGCCCTTTCTCATTTACCTCCAGAAAAGTTTTAAAGGTTTTATTCCTTAATCCTTTAACCTCCTCCCCAGCCTTAGTGATTACCTGAGAAGATCTCTCTTGGTTCTTTAGCCATCTTCACAAGTTAGAGACACTGATACTTATAGCCTCCTTGCTAGAAAACACTAGGTATAACTTGTGATTCCATTGTAATTTTCCCATTGTTTAATAAATTGAGTCTAGAACTTATCAGTATTCTCTCCTACACATTCTGATCTTTCCCTACCCCTTCTTCCAGTCCTGTCCATCCCTTCCCTTCCAAGAAATGAACAGGTTTACTCAGCAGGTTTAGTCTTGCTTTGGCCAGTTTATTGTTTCAACATGATTATGAAGTTGCTGGACTTGAATATACAGTTTATTAATTTTCAGACATTCATGATGTCTGCCTGTTGAGTGCAATGTGTTTACGTGTGCATGTGTGTACACATGTGCATGTATATGTGCCTATGATAACTGACACTCCTGGGGTATGGCATTCTGCCAGTGACCCAAGAGACAGAGTCAAGGTTAATTTGTGTTACTAGAGAATCCATAGTTTCAGAGGTGTGAGGAAGGCTGAAGCCCAACTTTGGCAATTTACAGATTAGAAAACAGCTACTAATCAATAGAATAATTGGGGTCACAGTTCAGAGCCATCATATCTCAGGCCCTTCCACTCATCTACATGCTTCCTGAAAAGCTCAGATATGTGAGAACTCAAGATGCCCACGGACAGCAAAAATACATCATAGATCTGTGAACATGTACATGCAGAGAAGATGGGGCGGCATTATGTATGTATGTAGCCTACAACACAGAGAATGTGCTGTTAAAATTACAGTAAAACTGCTGTGATTGGGTTAAATTAGAATCCAAAGAGATCACCCCTCCCCATTTTGCCCATGATACCCATTTCCCCCAACTAGCTCATTAAAAAGATGCACATATTTTAAAAAGCACCCTGGAGAGATTTTCATATGATTTTCCTTCAGTTTGATCAATACAAAGTTATCCCTTAATTCCGTGAAAACAGCGTTTCATACATCTATGCACACACATTCACACACACAGACATAAAACATTGGCAGCAGGTACTTTTAATTTGCTGGAAAATATTTCTAAGAAGTCAAAAAGCTCCAGCTGAATGAGAGTGCCCTCCTATTGGTTAGCCAGACTAGTTAAGGGACCTGATTGGTCCCTGATCCAGAGGACCGATAAGAACGGCTATAAAATCCCTGGGTGCAGCTCTTGGGCCCCCAGTTTGCAAAAGCCAGAGGTGCAAGAAGCAGAGACTGCAGCAGCAGCAGCAACAGCAGAAGCGTCAGCAGGAGCAGCAGCAACAAAAAAAAAATCCTCATCAAATCCTCACCTAAGTCTCCAGTGTATCCAGATCCACATCTTCACTCAAGCCGGGAGAGGGAAAGAGGAAAGGGGGGGAGGAAAAAAAAAAACCCAACAACTTAGCGGAAACTTCTCAGAGAATGCTCCAAAACTCAGCAGTGCTTCTGGTGCTGGTGATCAGTGCTTCTGCAACGCTTGAGGCGGAGCAGAATGACTCTGTGAGCCCCAGGAAATCCCGGGTGGCAGCTCAGAACTCAGGTAAGCAGCAAACCCAGGACCGGTTTCTCCCCTCAAAGAGCTGTCCTCATTTGCCTCTAGTTTTTGCAACTGTGTCTGTGACGGCTGATCTTGATAATAAATGTGCTTCATGCCTGATGGCAATAAACTGCCAGTGTAATCTAATAGCCTTAGGAAGTGGAGCTCCTTTGTTTAATAAATTGCATGCAACTAACGAAGAAGCCGGGTGCTCTGCTGAGGGTATTTCATTGCATAAGCCTAGCCTGATTGCCTGAAATCTGGCACGTACCCTTCTGCAGGGGGAGGGGGCGGGGGAAAGGCTTGAATGTTGGCATGCTTCAAGGCGCTCTCTATACTTTCCAAAAGCTGATCTTAAGGTGAGGCATGGCTCAGCTGATGCTGCCCCTCTTCCATCCCCCTTAAGACCCTTTAACTTGACATCTCTGCCTCTTCAGACAACCCGCAGAAAAGCTCCATTTGCAGACCGACTTACAGAACCATAACCTTCCAGTCTGATAAATCCAGGGTGGATTCAGAGAAAACTCTACACATCTACCACCCACCCACCCACCCCCACCCCACCCCCACCACCACTGCTTTTTCTCTCACTGCCTGCATTCAGGCTCATTCAATCGCTGATGCAGCCACTGGTCAGACAGCCCCCTTGGAAAAGAGTATTTGTGAAATGTAGCAGCTGTTTTCCGAGGGAGAGGTCTCACTTTAGTCCTGTCTCCTGGAGCAGCTAATTGTGTATTATCTTGGCCTGTAAAGGAAAAGAGGCACTAAGAGGCCAGTGTTGACCCCTCTGCCTTTTGACTTCTCTTGCCCCACTTGCTCCTTTTCCATTACTGCCCTCTCTCCCACAACTGTCAGCAAAGATGGGATCGCAGGTGTCAAAATGCTGCAGACGACAACGCTCCCCTTGGAAGAGCGCAGGTCCCTGCTGAGAGGAGGGCATTTGCTTCACTTCCTTTTGTACTTAGTTGCTATAGAGATGCAGTGATTCACAATTCGAGCTTGCCTAAAACAATAGCAACCCTAATGCATATTAAAACTGCTTAAAGCAAAGTTATAATTTGAACCCGTGGAAATATATAATTAGGGAAATGACTTGTAACATCCCAGAGGCTGCGGGTGGCGGGAGGGGGTGGGGGAGCCTAACTGAACCACGCGCTTGATCTCAGAGGAGAATCCTATGGTTTGAAGGTTGTGGATCATTTGTTGCCTGAGTTGCCTGCCAGAACACCCCCCCTACTGTAGGAGAGAAATTACTTTTACAGGAGATCGTATCCAAAATATAGAAAGCCTTATCCAAGTTCTTTGTGGTTTTCTGCCAGTCTTGCACAAGGGGTGCCTTGGCCCTTTTACTCCACACCTGTGTTTCTCTTAAAAAAAAAAAAAAAAAAAAAAAGGCTTTGAATATGAGAGATTATACATACCTCTAAGCACTGTCCTATAATGGGGGGTTGGGTTGAAACCTGAGCAGATCAGATTCCTTTCTGCCCATATGAAAGTAAGTTAAATGCCCAAAATCAGAAGGGTCTCCAAGTGGACTCCTGGCAAATTCTTCTCAGCCATTAAGACTAAAATTCCATCCTCCTTTCTCTAGAGCACATTTTCGGAAGGCAGATGTTTTCCCTGGCCCTCCCACCTCCCTAAACCTGACCATCAGCCTTTGCTTTCTGTTTTCCCATGCTTCCCTTTCAAGGGATGACTTCTGATTCTATAGAGCTGCTTTTTAAATGCATCATGCATTCCATGAAGTCTAGCCTTTCCTCTCCAGCCTCCAAAATTGCGTGTAATGGTGAGATGGAGGGAATGTGTCTCAAAGGGAAAACTTATTCCCTCTCCTTCATGCGCTCTGGCTCTTAAAAGCAAAAGGGGCCTGTTTGTCCCCTCTCTTTCTCACCCCCATGCTCCATGTTGAGTGGGCTCATCTACTAGCCCCATCATAGACTTCTAAGTAAGTTCTTCTGACCCCTGCCCTTGAATTTTGCATCTGCACCTACTTGATCCCACTGAATTGCACCCACTATTTGACCTAGATTGAATGGATTTCTCTCTTCCAGCTGAAGTGGTTCGCTGCCTCAACAGTGCTCTGCAGGTTGGCTGTGGGGCTTTTGCATGCCTGGAAAACTCCACCTGTGACACAGATGGGATGTACGACATCTGTAAATCCTTCTTGTACAGCGCTGCTAAATTTGACACTCAGGTAATAAGACCTTGACCTCTGCCCCTGCTTGCTGCTTGCCTTTAACCCTGTATTAGACTATTGTTCTTATGAATCAGTCTTGTAAGAAACCAGTTCTGCTTCTCAGCCTCCCCACTCTAAATTCCCATCTCCAACATACGAGCCCCCGTAAGTTCCCCATTTTTGTATGCCCTGTCCTCTCTTGTCAGGTCACGCTAAAGCTTTTCCTCCTATCCTGTCTCCTTGGCAGGGAAAAGCATTTGTCAAAGAGAGCTTAAAGTGCATCGCCAATGGGGTGACCGCCAAGGTCTTCCTCGCCATTCGGAGGTGCTCCACTTTTCAGAGGATGATTGCTGAGGTGCAGGAAGAGTGCTACAGAAAGCTCAACATGTGCAGCATTGCTAAGCGGAACCCCGAAGCCATCACGGAAGTCGTCCAGCTTCCCAATCATTTCTCCAACAGGTACAAAATGAGTCCACTTTTTTGCAGTTAGGGGATGGAGGGGATTGGCTGGCAGAGTCAGACAGGGAAGAGGGATTAAATTGCCACAGTCATGCTCTTATTTTAGCTTACAGTCTTCCCAGTTTTTGCAGAAAAAATATGTTTGTGACTGGTTGTGACAGCTTAAGCAGCCTGGATTTTTTTTTCACTATTATAGAAAAAGTCTCTCCATGCATCTAACAGAAAACTTCATCGGCAGCCTCACTAGGGGTATTTCATTGTCTATTTCTTGCCATAAGCCTGAAGGAAATTGTGAAGTTTCAAGCTTTTGAGACATCAAATTTGGCTGAAATCATGCCTATGCAGCAATGCAATTGGCCATTACAAAAACTCTGGTCAAAATGTCATAATGCAGACTTTAAAATCTGCATGGATTTAGAATCAGTCCCTGGCTCAGTCAGGCATTTCAATGGATAACCCGGAGCAAGCCGTCTCACTTCCCTGGGACTCAGATTTCCTGTGTGAAAAGTAAAATGACAGGACTAGATGATTCCCATGTTTCCTTCCAGGCCTTATGTTATCCCATTCCTCTATTCTAAGATTTTCTGAAATGATTTCCGGTGACAGTCCATATCAGCCCCTCATCTTGGAATTCTAAGTTTTACTGCCCTAGTAGCATCTGATCATCCTGCTTCTGTCAGCATCTGGGCCACTGTCCTGACCAGCCAGGACTGAATCCCTCCCACAAGAGAGGGCTGGTAATCCTCACCCCATGCACATGGTTGGAAAGGTTCTCTTCAAGAGTTAGGCTTCCCCATCTGTGATTAAGTTGAGAGATCCTGACTGGGTGGGAGCATGGCAGGGGCAGTGCAGGCTGGTCACGTTTGGCCTTCCCAAGCCTACCGTGGTGTCCCACAGCCTAAAACTTGAATCCCAGCTCTGAAGTTCTATGATTCTCTGACTCTCCAGCCATATCTGTACAAAGTCAGGAGGACTGGCTTTATACACATTACTCTGACCACCTGAGCATTACCACAGGCTTAGTGACTCAATTCCTAGCCAGCTGCTGCCACCTCCTACAGATAGTGCTGACAGCCAGGTCCCTCTGGAGCGTATAGGTGACTTAGCCACGTACATACATACTGCTGGAAGATGGCAAAAGTAGCTCCTTAGGGAAAGAGTAAGGCCCCTAACATAAAATCTTTGTAAAATTTCCAATTCATTCTTAACCACCCTTAACTGAAATTCAGTGTTCTTCAGAACTGCATGCCAGTTTGTAAAACTCATTTGTCCAGTCTTGGAAGTGACTCTATCATAGGGTTCTAACCAATGCTCAGAACAGTAAAGGCAAATCCATCATTTCTCTCAAATGACCTCTTTATTTTGACCTTGGTTTTAAAATTCTGCTAGGAAGATTCTTGCAGCATTTGAAAGAAAAAGAGAGGTGTGCCAAATTTTTAAAGACTGCCTTCATCATAAGGAAAAGAAATAAAGAACCCTTTTGGTCAGACAGGGCTTAAGAGCAAGTACGTGTTTGTATGCAGTAGTTGGGGTGTGGGTGGGGTTGTTAGCAAAGCCATTATTCCACATTTAGATCTTGAAGGATCTTTGATAATTCATGATCTATGATATGACATGTAAGCAATTTTCACCTGTTTCAACTGAATTAGCACCATCCATTATGAAGGGAAAGGTCTTATAAAAAGGATGACACAGATTCCAGACTGCTGACCCCAACATATATAAGAAAAAACTAGTAAAAGAATTGTTAACCAGGCCATTTTTCCTTTTAATGGGTGCCTGCATTCACCATCTTTAGCAAATGGTCACAAAGAAAGTCTTGCTATTTCCCTCTTTCATCTTAGTGGACTCACACTTATTAGAAAGGTCAGTGGAAAAAAAAAAAAAAAAAAGATTGGCCCTTGAAGGCCAGAATCTTCCATGCAATCCTTACCCTTCTCCAATTATTTCACTTCAGCTGGCTAATACTATTCCTATTCAGAACTGTAGAGATTTCCGGTTCCACGCTGGGCTTGATTTGCTCTATTTAAGCTCCTCACCCTTTTGAAACATCCTGCTTTCCCAGCCTCTGTCCCACCATAGACACACGCTAAGTTGGTGCCAGTTGGCACAGAATTGTGAAAGGAAGTAGTTACAGGTTCATTCCACCTTCCTGTGACTTATCTAACGTGAGATTTGGGGCTGGGAGAATCTAAAATCCTGTGACCGAACCAGGAGCCAAAACAGGGAAGTTTTCCATGAGAGAAATGCAGCTAGAAGAGAAAGGATGGCTCCACTGTCCCTCTGGCTGAATTTGCAAACTATACCTTCAACCATAAGGGAGGCAGGCACAATTGATCAGACAGGCAGGGTAGTGTGAGGGTTGGGAAGCAATTAGACCAATCCAGATTCAGAGTAGGAAAACTGACAAAGCTTCCAACTCTCTGGGGCATGGATTGGGAACAGGAAACAGAAGAATAATATTGATCAAGGGAAACAAAGGACTATTTATAAACCCTCACACAGAATGTTCCTAGGCAGTGTATTTGGGTAAGCATGGCTGAAACAGTAGCTATGGAGAATATCTGATCTTATTCTTTACCAAGAAAAAAAATCAGAGATGGAATTTTCAAAGTGGGAAGAAAGAAACATGCCTAAAAAGGTCCTCTGAGGCTGGAGGATCAGAACATAGTCCACCCAGGCTTTGCAACACATCCCCTCCTCTCTGACCCCCATAAAGATGAAGCATCTTCTTAAATAGTTCTAACCCTTCCTGAAAAGGATGAACCTTAATCAAATCCACACTATTGTTTGTTAAATTGAGAAGGAACATATGTATTGAATTCCTAGAAACATGGAAAGTCACAACTGCAGATGGCCACAGAAGTCATCTACTAATTGTCTCATTTTAATGATTAAAGAATGGAGGCCCAAAGATGGGGAGGAACCTGCTGAAAGATACACAGTTAGGGAATGGCAGAGTTGGGCCTAGAACTCATGTGACCTTGAGCCAATCTATTCAGTTACTACTTCAAATATAGCCATCCACAGAACTTGCAGGATATATCCACAATCCAAAAACAGAATGCCAAGTACAAGTGAATATATGTGTACCATGGTGATCAACAATTAAATTAATTTTCATTCCCTCCTAAAAGAGAAGACACATCTTACCAATAGCTATAGTGACAACAGGACTTGGAACAAAAAGTGCACAATAAATAGGTGACAATTGCTAAGTCAATTTTTGCTAGAGACACAATTCCTTAAATAATCGATCTCACTTAGTGACTTATATCAAAGATCTATGTCATCAACCAATACACTTCCAGAGGTAAATGCCACATCCCAACCCTGAATGGAGAGGCATGGGATTAACCTATTGCTCTCTCTGGAAAACTGCATTGATATTACACAGCAGCCTGACAAGTTTTCCAGGTTTTGAGGAGCTACTAATGAAGCCATGGACTTTTCTCCTATTCCAAAGAGCACTCTTAGCCTGCCTTTCTTGACTTAACAAAGTTCAGTGAGGGAAACAGGTAAGGGTAGATTTGGGGAGGTCACTAAGAACAGTCAGGCTGACAAGGGTCACCATCAACAAACACCAAGATTAGGTGTCATATCTGGGCCAGCAGGAGTAATGGTAAAGACAGGGACATTCAAAGAGAAAAAGCAGGCACTTTGACAGAGTGGAACCAGAGTGAAACTTCTAGCCTGAAAGAGGCAAGATAAACTACAGAAGCTCAGTTTCCTTAATGGAATTAGACTTCATCCAGACAAGAGCTTTCAATGTTGGTATCTGAGGAGAGACTGTATTTTCTAGCCCATTTGGAGGCTCAGCCAGTGCACAGTTCTTTCTGGAAGTGGAAGGGTTAATTTCCTAGTTATAAAGTCCTTATGAGGGAGAAGGGTCGTCATAAACCTTATCTTCTCAGTTCTAATCATCTTCCGAAAGAGACGCAGAGATCAGTGGAACCCAAGTCCTAGCAGAGCCCAAGACAGGGGATGCCTGAGGATCTATGTGGGTGTATAAGTGGCTACAGCTATTGCTACCAAGTAATTTATTCTCAGTTTTTCCAAAACCAGTTTTCTCCCCATTTCCCCATCCAAGTGAGATCTGCTTTGACTCATGTACTTTGTAATTCCAAAGGGTTGGAAAATGTCCTTCTCTGCCAGAGAATCCCAATTTTAACAACAACTGGATATAATCCACCCTTGAGCAACCCAGACCCAGCACTTCTCTTTCCATCCCCAACTTCATTCTGCTCACCCACGGAAAGGTCATCATTTTGCTTCATTACTCACGTTCCATTCTATTTACCATACATCCTTGAAAGGACCTCTCTTGGGGATTAAATTATTCTGGAAAGATGTTTGACTCTGTGCTCTTTGAGGTAAGTTAAAAATAAACAGGGTTCTTTTCACGGAAGATCCTGTGGCCACAAAGATCCTCAGTCTCCTCCGAGGAAAGGGTCTCTCCCCATAAATACTTCAGGTCACTGTCATCAGGAAAGTCTCTTATTAGTGAATACAGAACTAATGAGTTTTGACAACTGCCACCTCAAAATGGAGCAAAAGCATCCCTACCCAAACTGGAAAGCATCTGAACTGTCTTCCCAAAGAACAGGACAAGCAACTCATATTCTATAAATATTAGACAGTTCAATCATTTCTGAGCCAAAACATGTCACTGCATTGTTCGGGATATTTAAAGAATTTGCATCAAAAACGAAGGTAACTTACACCAACACAAAGTTTTGGAGGGTTTTGTTTTGTTTTTGTTAAAATTCATTATACCTACAGATAATCTTGCTTCTGGGAATTGTGACTTACTGGAGAGAATTATATTCTAAAAAATCCATTCCCTCAGTGGCCATAATGTAAATCAACAAAAATGTAGTGCTATGACACTGTGCCATGAGGGATACAAGGAAATAAGGATGCAAATCCTACCTTCAAGGAGTTTATAGCCCAATTAGGGAAACACAACTAACCTCATAGGCCAATTACTAGACTATCAAATGCTAAACTGTGCGATGCTAACCAAATGTCGATAAGAAGTCCAAAAAAGGAGAAGTTAGCAAAAGCTAGAGCAGTGAGAGAGGGCTTCATGGAGTTACTGAATCTGAACCCTTAGGAACACCAATATTTCAATTTAATTGCCCCCATTGCCTGGCATTTGGCCTTCTTACTACAATGTAACTTGGGAGGAAGACTGAAAATGTGGCCAGTCAATAGCATTTATCAAGGCTGGCTGAGTGTATGGTACAGAATTTAGATTTAGTAAGAAAATGCGTAAGACCCAGGAGACAGGGGCCCACTTTTGAAAACGAAGTTAAGGCAGAATCAGCACTCATATGCACATGCATCTGCATGCACAAAGCCAAGATAAAGGAACATTAAAAAGAGGCATCAAAATAACTGCAAATTTGTGTGCAAAGACTATCAATACAAGTGTTGAGTGTTTGGCTTACTTCATTATATTTGGCTGAGTCCTGCTTCTACGACCAACCCAGAGTATGATCTTGGGCAAGTCACTTCATCCCTACCACCTTGGTTTCTTCTCTATAAAATAAGAGAGCTGATCTCTGCCATCCCTTCTTCCTCTGAGAGTGTACCCTTCTACAAATTTTAAACATCGCAGTTTGCCTACTATTCAAATTGTTTGCTAAATCTCTGGAGCTCTAAACATGATGACAGGCCTATCTTGTATTGTAAATTCAGGGAATAGAGGTGCACACAAGCTAAAATGATACTGTATAAGGGTTAAGAACCAAACTTCAGCTTCATCTGAGAAACTATTTATCTTTACATGCTCTGGTCACTCAGGAATGCAAGTCTTGCCTTGCTCTCAGTGAATGACGACAGCACCTGCTCTCTTCTCTCCCGATGCAGATACTATAACAGACTTGTCCGAAGCCTACTGGAATGTGATGAAGACACAGTCAGCACAATCAGAGACAGCCTGATGGAGAAAATTGGGCCCAACATGGCCAGCCTCTTCCACATCTTGCAGGCAGACCACTGCGCCCAAATCCACACCAGAGCCGAATTCAACAGGAGGCGCCCCACCGAGCCCCAGAAGCTGAAAGTCCTCCTCAGGAACCTCCGAGGTGAGGGGACCTCTCCCTCCCGCATAAAACGCACCTCAGATGAGAATGTGTAAGAAGGGAGAGGCAGTCACAGCCTCACCGAACTAGTATCATGTTAGGGGTGTTATCACACCAACTTTGAGTGTACTGTGCCTGGTTCGTTTTCCTTTTTTTTTTTTAAGTAGTTCCTGTTTTCTTTCCCCCCCTTTAAAGAAAATTGCATGAAACTAGGCTTCTGTAATCGAAATCCCAACATTCTGCAATGGCAGCAATCCCACAAAGAGATTATGTGTGATCTTCCTGCCTCTCCTCAGGAGAAAGTACCCTCTTCTGTCACCTTCCTCTACTGTGTCCATCCCCACTTCCCCTCAAACTACCCTCAAACCCAAAGCATTTATGTAATTCCCAAGTCATTGTAATTTGAAGATGTGGAGCCCTTTAGAATGGTTGCCCTAATAGAATTAGCTGATAAGAAACAACTTAATTTAAATGCATGTCTTAAATGCTCATAAAGATGTTCAATGGAATTCGTGTTATGAATCTGTGCTGGCCATGGACGAATATGAATGTCATGTTTGAATTCTTGGTCTCTAATGAGCTAGTGTCTTATGGTCCTGATCCTCCAGTGTCGAATTTCCTTTCCAAGTCATTTACCAAATTGCTCAAGCCTGGCTCTTCAACCAGACTTGGAGCTTGCATCTTCTTGCATCTAATGAAAAACAAAAAGCTAACATCTTTATGTACTGTAACTGCTCAGAGCTTTAAAAATATCTTTAACAATTGTCTTAAAACCAGAGAATCTTAAGGTCTAACTGTGGAGTATACATAGCTGAAAACTAATGTACTGTACATAAATTCCAGAGGACTCTGCTTAAACAAAGCAGTATATAATAACTTTATTGCATATAGATTTAGTTTTGTAACTTAGCTTTATTTTTCTTTTCCTGGGAATGGAATAACTATCTCACTTCCAGATTTCCACATAAATGCTCTTTGTGGCCTTTTTTTATAACTAAGGGGGTAGAATTAGTTTTACTTAACATCAAAACTTAAGATGGGCCTTATGAGATAGAAAAACCAACAGGTTTATCTGAAGGACCCCAGGTAAGATGTTCATCTCCCAGCCCACCTCAACCCAGAGGCTACTCTTGGCTTAGACCTATCCTGAAACAGCTCTGTCACATCCGTCTGGGAATTACAGGAATCAAGAGCATCCCTTTGGGCTTGGACCACTTACAGTGTAATAAGGTCTATACCTTGAGAAGTGGCAGTTCTTGACCCGTGACATTTCATCAGTGCCTAGTACTCTGGCAAAACAATGGCGGAGCAGGAAACTTCCCATTAATTCAATCAGGAATGAGTCATGCAGCCTTTGGGTCTTTAGCTGGGGGGGCTTGGGATAGAGGAGGTATAAATAACCCTGGGCTGTCCAGCCTTAATAGACTCCTCTTACATTTTTGTCCTGTAACATGCTGCCTGCCAAAGTAGTCCTGGCAGCTGGACCATCTCTGCAAAAAACAGAAAGAGGGAAAAAAAAGAGCTGGTGGTTTGATCATTTCAGCCGCGATGTTTACAAGATGGCAACCACCAAAGCAAAATGACTAACCTGTCTATGAACAACAGTAGTTTCTCAGGGTCACTGTCCTTGAACCCAACAGTCCCTTATGAGCTCACTGCCCACCAAAGGTCAATGTTGAGGGAGGAAGAGAGAGAAGTAGAACTGCAGGGGCCACTCAAACACACTGAGGTAGAAACTATTGGTGCTTGACTCTCACTAGGCTAAACTCAAGATTTAACCAAATCTAGTGATATGGATCCTGGTGGGAGGAAGGAGGGCACATCTCCAGAAAAATGAAAAAGCAATACAACTTTACCATAAAGCCTTTAAAACCAGAAACACGCTGCTTAAGGACCAAGAAAAATTGCAGCAGACCCAGCAGCAGCCGCAAATGTGGCTGCCTTTGTTCCCACACAGCCTCTAAGTGTGCTGACATCAGATTGTTAAGGGTATTTTTATACTCAGAACTGTCCACCCTAAACATATGGCCACTGCCTTAGCCTCTTGGAAATCAGGTAGACCCTATTCTAAGTTGACTCTCTCCCTCCTCTACCCGCCCCCCCACCCCCAGGCAAGGCTGACTTCTCCAAACCAGAAAAACTACTAAAGTTTGTGTGTTGTGTCCATTTCACAAATCCACTAAGCAAGGACCCCAATGCGACAAGAAGTTCATGAATATTCCTAGCACAATTCTCTCTTACTTTAGTCCAGGAGATTCTCTTTTTTGCTGTGACTTCTTCAAATCATGGTACCCCCCCCCTTTTCTTCCCACGACAATATTTATATATGTATCTGTAATACATATATCTACACATATGGAAAGAAGCAGTTCTCACAATGTTGCTAGTTTTTTGCTTCTCTTTCCCCAAACCCACTTCCTCCAACTCCCCCTCAAACTTCCAAAGCTTTGTCATGTGTTTGCTGCACAGAGTGATTTGGGGGCTGACCTAGACCAGTTTGCATGATTCTTCTATTGTGATTTGGTTGCACTTTAGACATTTTTGTGCCATTATATTTGCATTATGTATTTATAATTTAAATGATATTTAGGGTTTGTTTGGTTTTTTTTTTTTTTTTTTGGCTGAGTACTGGAATAAACAGTGAGCATATCTGGTATATGTCATTATTTATTGTTAAATTACGTTTTTAAGCTCCATGTGCATATAAAGGTTATGAAACATATCATGGTAATGACAGATGCAAGTTATTTTATTTGCTTATTTTTATAATTAAAGATGCCATAGCATAATATGAAGCCTTTGGTGAATTCCTTCTAAGATAAATAATAAAGTGTTAAGTTTTATGTTTTCTTCCCCAATGTCTTTCATTGTTCTTTAAAAATTTCTTGAATGAGAATTTCAGAACACAAAGATGCCGGTTGATTCGTTTCTTTAAGGTCACAACTTAGGTGTCAATATGTAAATGAACATAGTTTAAGTCAATATTTTCCAAATTTCCTTAAAACCTTTTAGTGGCTCCCATTACCCTCATACACACACAAACACACACACGCCAAACTCCTTCAAGCTTGGAAGAACCTTTATCGTCTGGACTTGCCTCTGCTTTCCAGCTTCAAGGCTCATCCTTCCTTCTGTTGAATTAACCCTACCCTTCCACCAAACAGACACTCTCTCCCTTCCAGGCCTTTGTTTATGCTGTTCCCACTTTATGGAAGACCTTTCCCTCCATCCTTGGTCTAGGCTGGAAGTTTCACGTTGCTGACGGGGTATTCTCATTTACCTGTCCCCAGCACTAAAGCAGTGCCCAGCTCACAGGACACCCTCAATATTTTGAAGGAATGATTTAGAAAGAGTGAGAAGAGGGAAGAAAAGACAATTAAATCAATATGACAAGGGAGGTAGATAGCTTTGTGATCCATCCTTGGGGTCAGACTTCTGGGACTTGAATTCTGGCTCTGTCACATATTAACTTCGTGATGTTCAGGCAAGTTACTTAGTCATCCAATACCTTGGTTTCTTCCTGTATAAAATGGGGATAATAATCACTATCGCACAGGATTGTCATAAGGAGATAAAATAAATGAAGTGCTTACAACATGCCCAATACACTGAAGCTCCATAAATGGTGGATATTATCATCTCAAGTAGAGGGGATGAGAGCAAAAGAAGGGGACCCTTCATCCCAAAAAAATGGGGGAAGGATTTGTGGCAGAACAACATCTAGCCGGGTCTTAAAAAGTGGTTACAAGTTCAGTCAGAGAAAAAGATGGCCTTCTGTAGTTTAGTTTTTCAAGGAGAGGGCTTATATAGTTTGTTTCTAAATTAGTGACTGTTTTCCCCCATTTTAAGTTCAAATGGGGACATTTTTCTTAATATCATCCTTTTCTAGCTCTAAATTTTATTTTCCCAAATCCAGATGTGCACAGGGCAGCCAACAAATAGCACAAGGGCTGTCACTCCAGGGCAAAAAATGTATTGCATTTGCTTTACTCTGAAGTGGAAAGAGTGCATTTATTTCATGATTATGCTTCATTCTCAATCTCCTTCTACCAATATCTATTTATGAAGAGAGGCTGTAAACTACACCGTAGAATGGTGTTTAAAAACTTTGATCCAGGATTTCTGTGAACTGAGTTCAAATCCTCGTTCCTCAACTATCTTGATGGGCTTGGACCAAGTGCCTTTCATCTCTGAACCTTAGTTTACGCCTCTGTGAAAGGGGGATAAATAATAGGCCCTAATTCCCAGAGGAACTGTGCAAGTTAAATGAGTTTTATACAAAGCACTTTAAACAATGTCTAGCACATAGCAAGTACCCCCCAAAACAGTATGTATTGAGCACTCAACAAATGTAACTATTCTCATTTACAGTAATGCTATCACCTTCATTTAGATTCTATCCCCCACCCCAACATGACTCTGAAGGTGGTTTTTCCTGCTCTTTGTCCTCTTGTATGATTACTGTTTGATCAAGGTTTTATGAATTTGAATTACAAAATATTGCAACATACAAACAAATGGCAAATTACAATATAATGAACACCTGGATCCATCGTCACACTTAAGAAATAAAATGGCATAGATAAAATAGTCTCCTGTGTATGCTTCCCTGAACCCATTCGCATGTTAGTGATCCATGACTTTAAAATGTTTGAAAAGTCATGGCTTAAAAGGATAGAATTGCTCAAATTATTGAAATATAATTAAAATATTTTCACTCTCCATCAGCTTTTCAGAAATGAATTAAAACTATTATGGAATGGTATTGCCTGTGGCTGTGAGTCTGTGGTATAACTGAAGATGAAAAGGTCAGGTCAGCCCTCCTATGGAGTCTACATGAAAGCCCATAAGAGTCGTCATCATAGCTCTCCTAAAGCAGTGCTTGTCAGACTTTAATGTGCATACAAATCATTTATTATAAGTTCTTGCTAAAATGATTCAGTAGGCCTAGGTGGGGGCCAAGAATCTGCATTTCTAACCTGCATCTAACCTGGTGATGCTGCTGCTGCTGCTCCAAGAAGGATGCATTGAGTAGCAAGTTCAGCTCCTGTAACATTTCTGCATCAGTCCCTCAACTCTGGAGCCCTCCACACAGCCCCGTTCAGGGATGTCGCCAAAACACGATGATAACTTCCCTTCCCAGCCTTGGTAGCTCCTCATTGCCTAGGAGATACACGTCAAGCACCTTGACTCCAAATCTAAATCCCTCAAAATCTGGGCCCTTCTTTCTAGCATGCTCCCTACATTCTGCTAATGTTAACTTCTCCCAAAGACATTGTAAACGTCCTCCCTCATTACCTTCAGACATAACATAAATATCATTCCTTCCAATGAATATTTTTCTCCCCAAACTCCTTTTCATTCATGAAAGCTCATGTCATCTTCTGTGAAGACTTCTCCAGCTTAACCAAATATATAGCAAATTATTCTGCTGACCACTTGCAGGGACAGAGTAACTTAGTCATCTTTGTATTCCCAGAACTTAACACAAAGCTGGCATGAAGTAAACATTTATGAGTGAAGAATGAATAACTGAATGAATGAATGAATTATTTCCACCACCACCAACTAATCCATGGCTTCCTCCAGTAGGATGTCGGGGCCATAGGAGCAATAGCAGTGTAAACTGGGAAATGGAGGGCATGCTGCCGTGGTGAGTAGAGAAACTAACTCCATTTGCCATTTTGGGTTTGGGTATCCTTAAGTCTTCCAACTTATAACAACACCACATCACTATATTTCTTTCCAGGCGCTAGCCCTGATAAATGTGTACTCTTACTGTTACTTTGTCCTGGGAACCTGTACAACAAAAGACTCATCAACAAATATGTATTAGACATTTGCTAATTCTGTGCAAATCATACAAGAGAGCCGGGATACACAGAATGTATATGACCACCTGCAAGTCAAACTGCATCATGTTTCCTTGTATCCATAGTTGTTTTGTCAGGTAATGATTCTAGTAATGCCCCTCACCTTGCCAGTTCTTTCCTACGCCCAACTCTGCCATGAATTGCATTCTCCAAGGCCCTGATGAACGTTTTAGACCAAGGAAGAACTTGAAGGCCAGGAGGAGATATCAGCTAAGCCCACCCCACTGCTCTACTCCAAAATCTGAAGAACAATGCACATGGTTCCATTTTGCAAATAACTAATTGAAGCCCAATTAATGCATAATTATCCATTGAGTATCTATGTGCCACTCACAGCAGCAGTGGTGGAGCCCCAGACAGAAACAATTTCCCCCTCCATGGGCAGCTCCAGAAGGTGGGTGACCAGCAGAATTTGCCCTGTAGTGTGACCCCAGCCCCTCCCTCTGACTACAACCAGGGCCAGCAAGGGGCCACTGTATTTGGAGGCAGCATGTGGCATGCCAAGCTAGGAACTCAACTAATTCAGACCCCCACCTGCCAATTAAAAGCACCCCTGGTATACTAAGGGATTTGGAGCTTCCAGTTAAGGACAGAATTCTATTCCCACTCTACTGCAATTAAGTCACACTGCAGGTGTACTCTGCCGTAGAAAAACCAGATATAGCACATGTCCCACAGAGACCACAGTCGTTTCCAACATTTAGTCAAAGTCCTGGAACCAATTCCAGTGATGGCCTGTTCACCGGTCCTGGGATTTCATGGAAGCACAATCACTCCAGGCCATGGCTCGCTACTTCCACACTGGCCTGAGCTCCAATCCTTCCATTCCCTATCCTTCAGGAGACTGCTAGGACTGATTATCTGGAAAACTTGCAGCCCGCTAACCCCTTCAAGCCCTAGGTCCTGGTTATTCAAAGTCACTACTCACAATGTATGACTGCCCTCACCACCACCATCCACACATTCCCATAATGCTTTATGTTCTCCCTCCTTGAATCAATCTCCCAGTACTCTCCTCAGTCCAAACTCTGCCCATTCCAGGATAAACAAATTCTACTACATCTTCAACCTCTTCTTTTAATGTCCTCTCCAGTTCCTTGCCTTAACCAAAAGCTGATTACTCAAAACACATTGCCCCATGCAATCCTCCCATATGGTTGCTTATTCTTTCCAATCTTGAGGTTGGCAAGTGAGGTCTGTATGCCTCTTTTCCCCAGTGTTACTCCAGGCTATGATTCTGCCATTATCTTAAAGACTTCTGACTGGCTGGGACTTGGGCCTCCTGCTACACCACTTTCCTCCTCTCTTTATCACTGCTATCCAGTCCAAAATTATGTTGGAAAGGTATTGCCAGGAATAACTTCTCATTGATTGACGATATTGGAGCCAGGCTCACGATTTTCCTTTTCACTCCCAAGTCAAATCATCATTCTGGGTGAATTCAACATCCCTAGGAATGAGGTATCCAGTGGCCAAAGTCTTAATCCTTCCTCAACTCCAACACATCCACCCCGGGCCCACATCTTGGAATCAGGAGTTAAACACCAGTGTGGCTGTACTGGTTGTTTACAGCTGGCCTCAATTCTTATTGGTCATTGCCCATTTCATATCAGTTGCTAAATTTATTCAACGTTACTCTTTTGTGAAACTGTCACTATTCTGAAATCTTAAATTCAAAGTCTCTCTCTCTCTGACTTCAACTTCCATTCCTTGAAGCTCTCCCACACATTTATTTTTTCTATGCTTGTTCTTTAACTTTATCCAGACGTCCAGTCCCTTGATCCTTTTACTTTTTCCTGATCTTTCAACTTGCCTCCCTTTTATCAATTCCTCCCAGTCCAGCCTTGAACCCATGATTAGTCACTTTACCCATGTGGTAGTACTGCCCTCAAATGGCTTGCCCCATCAACCTTTTGTCACACCCAACTGGAAAAATCCCAACCCCAGAGCCTGCCTTCACAGCTCCTACACCTGGACTGCTGGAGGAAAAAAAAAAAATCATAAACACACACAGATTTGGTGTCACTGAAAATCTGTCAGCTTCAAGCTCAAAAGGCCCTCAGTGCTTCATGGAAATCTTCTTATCCATCCCTGCTCAGCTCCCTTTTCCACTCTCCATAGCAACTATTAAAACTTCTCCAATCCATTCAAACCTCCCACCCAACCCCCTCCCTTCTAATGCCCAGCATAAAAATCTTGCCTCCTATTTCACAGACAAAATAGAAACCATCACATGGCAAATCCCTTAATTCCCTGCCATCATACCCATCCACACCCTTTGTTATTTTTCCTCGGTCACAAAAGACACAGAACTACTTTCCTGTCTCGGGCTAATGAGTCCACCTGTATTTTAGAGCCCCTGATGCCCCCTCTGCAGGACTTCTGGCCTTCAGCTGTCCCTTTCTCTCCTACATCAGCAACCTCTCCCTCTCTGCTTTCCCTGAGAACACTCTCCTTTCAGCTACCACCTTATCTCTCTCATCCCTTCACAATCTTCTTTAAAGAGATTTCTACATTTAGCTTCTTCATTTGGTTTCCTCACCTCCCATTCACTCTTTAACCCTCTAAATCTGGAATCCACCTCCATTAACCCTGAAACACCTCTAGACAAAGTAAAAAATACCCTTGTTGCTAGATCCAAAGGAAGCTTTTTATCCCACATCTTATTTGATTAATCTGCACCATTTGGCATTTGATAAACATTTTGTCATCTTTAAAAGGTCTTCCATACCAACACATTTTCTTTCCCTAAATTCTGTATCTCATTCTCTAACTTTCTCATCCCAGCTCTTATACATTAAATTTCCCAGCTTTCTGTCCTGGCCTGTGGTAGATTGAAGCATTTACCCCAACAAAAGGTATGCTTAATCTCAATCTGTTTGCCAGTGGGTGTGAACCTATTTGAAAATAGGACCCTTTGAAGATGTATTATCAGTTAAGTTGTGTACTCATTTGTGAATAGGATCTTCTAAAATCCTATTTAGGTGTGGCAAAACTGAATCAGGGTGGGCTTTAATCTGTATAAATCTTTTAAAGAGAAGCCAGAAGTCAGAGAAAACCATTAGGAGGAGACTAAAGATATCACCATGTGACACAGGATTGCCATCACCAAACTGCTATCAACCCTGGCAAAAAGCATGGCCTTGCCAACATCTTGGTTTTGGACTTCTAGACTCCCAAGTCATAAACCAATAAATTCCTGTTG
The DNA here is from genome assembly GCF_015220235.1 of Choloepus didactylus. NCBI lineage: Eukaryota > Metazoa > Chordata > Mammalia > Pilosa > Megalonychidae > Choloepus > Choloepus didactylus. The sequence continues at coordinate 28,748,729 of NC_051326.1, read as the reverse complement.
TTAAGGTAACCCACTGTGTGGTATTTGTCATAGCAGCTCTGGCAAAATAAGACATGGCCCCTCTTTTCTTCTCGTATATACTCTCTTTTTGGTACTATCATCTACTCCCAACTACCGCTTATGTGTTAACTCCAAAACTCTATATCTTCCTTAAGAACTTCTCTTTTGAGCTTCAGATCTATGTATTCAACTGGATAACTCCTATGTATCACAACCACCTTAAACTTAACATATCCAAAACCGAACTCTCCAAACCTCCCTAACCCCCAAAGAGACCTGTTCCTCCTCTTTGTTCCCAAACTCATGAAAGGCATCAACACCCACCTGAAATATGGGTACCATATTTGACTCCTCTATCCTTACTCACTCAATGAATAAGTGATACTCATTGACTCTTCCTCCTAGTTATCTCTCAAATCTGTCCACTTACCCATTTTCACATTGCTACTACTTTGATTTAGGCCCCATCCTCCAGAGCCTCCTAAATTATCTCCCAGTTTCCAAAAATTCCCTGCCCCCACCCCTCCCAATCCGTTCCCTACCTTGGTCCCAGAGGATTCTTTCCAGAAAGCAAATCTAATCCTGTCATGCCACTACTTGAAAACCATCAGTGGCAACTATAAGAGCCACATTACTTAGTACGTAATATAAAATGCTATATAATCTGGCTCCTCACTTCTCAGCCTTATCTCTTACTAATCCTCCCCACCTTCAACTGTACATCTCTCTGCAAGCTATAGCCATGTATATAATATATGCAAATCCATGCAATTACCTCTCCTTGCCTTCTGTTAATACTATTTTATTAACAGTACAACAATACTTTGTTAATATTATTTCATCTTACTGGGACCACACACATATACACACAAACATTTCCATGTTTGGCTAATAGCCAACATCCTCTAGAACTCAACAAACTCATCCTTTCTTCCAAGAAGCCTTCCATGACTACCCAAGAAAGGTTAGATGCCTATTCTACCTGCTTCAAAAGCATCCAGTATTTGCCTTTCCATTGGAGGAATTAAAATTGCCTTTTGGCCACTTTTCCTTCCCTTACTAGACTATATATTCTTTGAAAGCCAGCTCAATGTCTTTCTTTTTCAAAATTGTATGCCCAGTATTTAGTATTGTGCCTGGCACATAATAGGTGTTCAATAGGTATTTGTTGAATTTAATTTACAGAAGACACATTTACAGAGACACATAAAGAGTCCTAACCATCTATGAGTATAAACACTCTGGTAGGAAAAGTGGCAAAGGAAATGAATGTAAATTAAAAAAAAAAAAAATACAGTTGAAAGAACATTACAGATGAAAAAAGTTCAAGTATGTGCATTAAAATAACGCGATACAATTTTCACCCTTCTAATTAGCAAAGCTTTTTTCTAAGTAATCATTGGCAGTGTTACCATTTTCACCTAATTAGCAAAGCTTTTTTCCCAGATAATCATTTCCAGTGTTGATCAGTATTTGAAGAAAACAAAACTTTCAAACACTTCTGATGGGAATGCAAAACAGAGTAACTTTCCAGGGGATATTCTATTAATATCTGTAAAATGATTAAAATTTTTCAAAGACATTGACCCAGAAATTCCACTTCTAAAAATATAGTATAAGAAAATTAACATATGCAACAGTTTACTATGGAGTTATCTATTGCAAAAGCTTTCCTGTTATGAAACAAACAAACAAAAATAGTCTATATATACAACATATTGATTAAATAAATTGTGATGAAATATCTAGCCTTTTAAATGAAGAATATTTACAGAGAGAGGAACAGGTTCAATATATAAAGTGAAAAAAGGAGTTAACAAAATGTATCTGTAATATGATCTTATGCTTGTAAAAACATATGCATATCTGTATATGTACTCCTCTGACTTCTTATACAAATGGCCAGAAAGTTATATAATAAAAGTCTGATAGTGAGTGTCTTTCTTTCATAGAGGTATTTGCTATTTGGGGTGTGTGTGTGTGTGTGTGTGTGTGTTTATTTTCAGTATTTTTATAATGAAGTACTTTTCTAATAAGAAAAAAATAAAATTTAAAGAAAAATAATCAAAAAGCAGGCCTTCCAGTATAAAATGGTGCAGCTGCCGTGGAAGAGCAGCTTGGCAGTTCCTCAGAGAGCTGAGCATAGAACTAAATGCCATATGACCTGGCAATCCCACTACTAGGTATATACCCAGTGCAAAGAAAGCAGGAGCTCAAGCAGATATTTGTACACTGATGTTTACAGTGGCATTGTTCACAGTTGCCAAAAGATGGAGGCAACCCAAGTGTCCGTCATCCAATGAATGGATAAATAAAATGTGGTATGTGCATACAAGGGAATATTATTCAGCTACAAAAAGGAATTAAGCCCTGATACATAAGACAACTTGGATAAACCTTGAAGACATCATGTTGAGTGAAATAAGCCAGACACAAAAGGCAAATGTTGTATGATCTCACTGATTTGAAACAATTAGAATAAACAAACTCATACAGACAGAATCTGAAATACAGGAGATGGCGTGGGAATAAGGAATGGGAAGTTAAGGCTTAAAACGTACAGAGTTCCTATCTGGAATGATGGAAATGTTTTGGTAATGGATGCTGGTGATGGTAGCACAACTCATGAACGCAATTAACAGAACTGAAATATAAATCTGAATATGATTAAAAAGGGAAATGTTAGATTATGAATAGCATAACAGAATAAATTTTTTTAAAAAATCCTTGGAACTACACTAAACAAACAGTGAACCCTAAGTTAAACCATGGACTTCAGTTAATACAATTATAAAGATGTGCTATCATCAGCTGTAACAGATGTCCCACACCAATGCAAGGTGAGATGGTGTATGGGAATCCTGTATTTCATGCACAATTGTTTGGTAAACCCACAACTTCTCTAATAAAAAAATAACATTTTTTTTAAAAAGCAGTCCTTCAACAAGTTAGTCACTTATTGCCAAAAACTACTCTAGTCTGACACCTCTCTTCTCCATAGAAAACAACAGCAAGCCACAAGAGGGATCCAGAAAATTCATAACATGTTCTCACCATATATACAGTTTAAAAAAATAGGCCTCTTGAAAGTAGCACACTCCCTTGTCATATTTGATTACCAGCTGTTCATATATACATCCCATGAGAAATCCGTGTCTATTCCAAGAAAATCGCTGAATGCCACAAGTTAAGGTCGAGGCAATTCACACATGCAATGCCATTATCCAGTTCCTGCTAAACACCATGCCGTGTACCAATCATAGACCAGGACTAATAACCACCTTCAACCATGAAAAATGAGTACAGTTCATAATTCTTTAATTTTTAGTGAGTGAAAAGCCCTCCTTCTCAGGGTATTAATTTGCTATTCCTTTCTGTAGGATAATGAAACCATCAGGAGTGCACAACTTTGAGCTGTTTTCTCTGAGAAGGAACTAGATTCATGCATGATCTCCATCCCCTCCCCACTTTCTCTTTGGCCTCACAGCCAAAGGCCGCCATTTGCAAGGCAACTTGCAACCCATTGGATGGGTTCTGCCTGTGCTCAAGGACCAGAGCAAAACCCACTGTCTCACTTGTGATCAAACCCATTCCTCAGCCCTCGTTAGCACCCTCTTTTAATGCATTAAAATCACTTGCCTTGTTAGACTTCAAGGAGAAGTAGCAGACCTGGAAGTGCAGACTAAAACAGAACCCAAAGCCACTCTGTGACACACCACTGGAGAAACTTCAACCAAGCCTAATCACATTTTCCAATCATGACATGTGGTTTGACAAATGGGTTATAAAGTCAATGAAAAAGGACCTTGGGGAGCTGCACTATCTTATCCAATCCAGGCTGGAAAGTCACAACACCCAAAAGAAGTACTCCTACACCACCCCCAAGGAAACCAGTTTTCATCTATCTTTTAGGAATATTCAATGTCTAACAACAAAAAATAAAATGGTTAACCCAGGGCTCAGTACAAAGAATGGAATTAACAATGATGTCTTACTGCATAAAACCCACATTTCCAGCTCTGCCTCACCTGGCCTTTCCTGCAAGAGCCCAATTCTGCCAGCACATGCCCTTGGCCTTGGGCTCAATGGCTGTGGCCTGTAATGCACATAATCCTCAACCTAATTTCTCTAGAACCCTCTGGCCTCTCTCAACAAGTCCTTCTTGGCTCCAAAGGGGGCCAATTGTGATCATCTCCACCTTCTACCCTATCCTCCAACCTACCACCACCATCCCATGTTCTTCTGGAAAAGCAGCGCGTTTATAAAGCCTAACTGGGTTTCTGACTCTTGTCTGAACAATAGCAGACACAGTATACTCAGACAGTGAAAATGAGCTCCCTGTAGAATAAAAAATCCATGGTCCCACTTAACAGAGTAGCTGCGGGGGCCTGGCAGACAGCCAGCATCCCCTGCTGCCAAACCCCAGTTTTCCTTTATCTTTCCTTTCATGCCACTTTCTTTTTATTTAAGTTTAATGTTCCTGGGCTTTTTGAAACAGGTGACTCTAGCCATGTTAATAAAGCAAGGTGTGATAGCATCTTCCATGACTTCAGATGTCAAACACTGAGGAGAAGAGGGAAAAGTACTTTCAAATGCCCACATTCTCTTAATAACATTCCACAGGAGAGATTGCTTATCTTGATTTTAATTTTTCAGGCTCCTTTCATCTCTTCCTCTGAAAATACAGCTCAGAGAAAGATCACCCATGAAGCAATTATCGGAAAGACATTACTAACATTTAGCGAGAGCTGTCTGGAATATGGGGCAGATAAAGGGCAAAGGTTGGAGGGAAGAAAAGTGGCAACAGTACCTGAAGAAAATTCAGTTTATACTTTGAAAATCCAGGCACAATTCATAAACACAGACTTGAACAAATTTGAAATCTGAAGTCATTTGAACAAAGCCTGGCCTGAAGTTCACCTCTAAATTTCTTCTGAAGGGGGAATTAATTAAGCAAATGCTTAGGGACAGAAAGTTTAGCTGACTTAGGAAATTAAATTGTTTTCAGGCCCCAAAGAAGCTCTTGTTTAAAACAAATCATTCTTACCTGGTCTTCAACTCTGTGGCTTTAAATCTCTATTGGCCACATATCCTTCTTTATATGATAATATCCTTCTTTATATGGAAGTCAAACTTCCAGAAACTTTAGTACCAGCCAGTGTTCCTCAGAATACATGAACCACCTGTATCAGAAGCATCAGGTTCTAGGCTCTACTTCCCCTCAGCTCTCTTTCACTTCACCTTCTCCAGCAAATGTTCAGAATCAGAATCTCTGCTGAGATTTATGAGTTTGGAGTCTAGAAGCAATTCCAGCAAGGCATCTCTGGCAGACTGGAGGGATATAGGTGAACAGGCAGAGCATGACCTCTAAAAGACCTGGATCCAGGGACTCAGCTAAACAGAGCACTGAAGGAGCCTAGATATCCAGTGTCAGAGACCCAAGTGTTGATACCTGGGCTCCAGAGAAGTATGAAATTAAAGACCAGGGACAATAACTGCATCTTGTTAATGAGGGTTCAAGTCCAAAGATGGAAATCCTGGGGAAAAGATCAGAACCCAAATGCAGAAAATTTTATCAATAAATATAGAAAGAGCTGCAGTTGGCAGCAAGATGGACATGATGGGGTGCTAAGGTCTCCTGAGGAAAGGGCTAGTGACAAGTCACCCTGGCCCTTGAGTTGGGACAGGACATGGGCAGATAGAGCCAACCTGTCCTCAAAAGCACACAAGCACACCTGATTAAAGAGAGCAAATGAGTACTAATTAAGAGCCCAGGTTGTTCCCAACATCAGGATCTTCCTGAATCCAATGTAAGACAGGAGTTTCCCTGACAATGCCTTGTGTTAAATGTGGCCGCTGGCTGGGGTTCATCACCACATGGCAGGAGGATGAGGGTCACTGGGCCTGTGGGAGAGGGGGAATCTGACATCACTTTACATCCCCAGGCTGAGTTTTAACAAGGGCAAGATAACACATCCTTAGCACAGTGTGCATGCTCCAGTCATCAAGACACTGGAGCCCCAGGCCTGGGGGAACAAGCACATCTGTGGAGGAAGCGTTCCCATTGTTCAGCATTGAGCAGTTGGCTAGGAAAAGGTAGGAGCAGAAACTGGTACTTTTCTCATCTCTCTGGCTCTTTCTCCTGCCTACCAAGGACACTAGCATTGCATGGACAGGCCTCCTCCGCCAGGCAGAGGCATCCATGGCTCCGGGTGGTGGTGCTCCTCACCCTGACCTTTCTCCACTTCCTGCCACCACATCCCTGAAGTAAATGTCCCTACAGAATAGAAGAGGTCCAGAAAACTCCCCACAAGAGCAGTCATTCCTGTAGCCAGGGCAGCTTCCACTCTGTCCCCCAGGCACACCATGACATAAAATCAACCTTTATGGAACACGTGCTGGAGGCACCATGCTAGCTGCCTTCCCATGCACTATTCAACAGCCCCAACAACACTGACAAGTGAGTTGTGTTATCCCCATTCCACAGATGAGGAAGCCAAGGTCCAGGGAGTTACAAAACCTGCCCAATGTCTTACGCTTGTCAGTACTAGGACCCACTCGCACTTTGAACCCAATTCTGTCCAATTCCAAAACCATACCCTTTCTAGAAAAATCAAGCCGCACTGCCTCAGTCCTGTTCCTTCTGCTAAGGCATCCTTCCCAACTCTTTCTGCATGTTGAGATGTTACCCATTCTTCAGGGCCCAGTTCAAACCGCACCTCCCTAGGAAACCTTACCCTCTTTCTCCTTATTGTGAAGCAGGAAGGGACAAAGGTAAACTGTGTGTACCTAGACAAGTGTTTGAGACCAAAATTAGAAATGGTACAGGGTGAGGCTGCCAGGAGAGTAGAGATAGGCAATGAAAATGCAGTTAAAGCAGCCAAAGTAGTGTCAAGGTTGGTCTGAGTCCAATTAGCAGGTAAGGCAAGAAAACTTTGCAGAAACAGAGCTTTGCAGAAAACTTTTAAGAGGAAAAGTTCATGGGTAATTCCAGGGTTTGACATGGCCAGAGCTTTCAGGGAAACAAAGCATGGGAGCAGGGGTGTCACATAATCATTCTGGAGTCAATCCCGAGGCTGCCTGTGATAACTGGAGCTCTTCTGCCATGAGGGGGTGGGGAATGATGGTGGGGGTGTGGGAGACAGGGAGAGTTGTGCCCATGCTAACAGCAAGGCATTCACATCCCGCAGGCTGAAAGGCTGCCACCTTTACAATATGATTTCAGGAACACAGGGAATGTTCTTGCCAGTCCATAAAACATCCACCTCATCAACTCCAAAAATGCTTTTGGTTGTGAAATTGAACTTAATGGCTTCTATTATGGATGAACCTTAAAGAGCTACCAACAGAGAGAGAGAGGAATATAGGGCTCCTTTTCTAGGAAGGAGAGTGTGGCTCTAAGAAGAGTGTGGCTCCAGAAAGGCTGGGAAACATGGACATCAGGAGGGCAAAGGTGTGTGGAAGATGGCATAGAGGAAAATTGGATATTTCAACAACTCCATTTTACCTTCATCAGCACCGCTCCAGATGCTCCCTTCCTTCTCACCCAATCAAAGCCTGCATGGGGAAGGGGAGAAAGGAAAGGTTAGTGGTTAAAAGTTGGCATAAGGCCTTATGCATGCTCTGGGTGTTACTACAGAGGATCTAAGATAACTCAACTGTGGGAGAAAATACGTGAAGAGAAACACCGGGCACTAAGTCAATGTATAGCCAGACAGCTCTGCGATGGAGCCTGGGGATGGCAAACTGATTCCTGGCTGTCACTGATTTTTCTCTCTGATGTTGGATAAGTGCCTAAATTTCTCTGTACAATTTCTCTATACTTTCATTAATTCACAAGCAATATGTCTAATCCCTGTCTCATAAGAATGTTGTGAAAATTAACGAGACTATAAAAAAACTAAACAAAACTGATGCAAAAGTTCTTCGTATCCCCCAGGGATGCTATAAACACCAGGTGATCTAATTTAAAACACAGATGAGTGTTTCCACTTATGTGAGCCAATATAAGAACACTGAATGTTAAAAAGCAATGGCTATTTGATTTTAAAATTAATGTTCAGTGCTCTGAATGAGATTTAAATATCAATAAGCTTTGTTGAGGACTTAATATCTGCTAGGCGCCTTGCTAAGCATGCATTATCTCATTTAATCCTTACAGTAACCCATTAAGGTGTGTATTTTTATCCCCCATCTTGCAAATAAGAAAACAGAAGTTGCAAAAAATTAAATAACCAGACAGAGGTTACATTCTTAATCCATAGTGGAGTCAAGATTTAAATCCCAGTACTGCCTAGCTTCTGACCCCTTTCTCTCTCCCATTAAACCACACTGCCTCCCCCTCCCCCCCACAAACCATAAATATGGAGACTCCATAGAACATGTAGATTCCACAGAATATTTAAAATTTGTGCTGTGTTAAATGACAAAGAAAAAACAAAACTTGGCAGAGAAGGCTGAAAGAGAAGGTTTTGAAATGTAAATGTTTTTAATTCATTTAACACTACAGACAATAACTAAGACAAAGTATCTCTAAAATTAACATGTCAGCAGGAAATTAACATGAGATGCGTGAAGTTTGTATTTACATTTGTCCTTCCACCCAGTTTATTTTTAAAATAATTATTTATCATCAAGGTTCTCAAGAGCACAGAATTAAATAGTGCCCTGAAGAGCAGAGCATCTCCAGCAGGGAAACCAGCCGTCAACCCCAACATACTGCGTGAACTTGGGCAAGTCACTTCCCTTCTCTATAAAATCCAGTATGACACAATAACCACTTGTGGGGTGCCAATCAAGCACAGGAACTGGACCAGATGGTCTCTTCCAGCAGTAAGTTCTATGGCTCTCTGAAAGCACCTCCAAAGTGTAAAGTATGGTATCATCTGCCTGGTGTAATATAATGTGTAATTCTTTTCAATGTCTTACTTATTACTGAGGAAGAGAACTGAAAGCAACTATCCTCATCTCAAACCTAACAAGTCTTGACTCTGACTTTCCACTCTCTGCGCCTGACATCTCAGCGATCTGATGATTAACACGCCGTTCTCCAAAGGGAGCAATTGCCTCCCAGCCCCAGGTTGGGTTGGTGACCCCAGCTTCCTCCAGCCCACATGTGTCCACCTGTTTCCTTTCTGTCAGCCATGCAGTTCTCAAGACACTGCCTAAAGCCCAGAAGCAGAGAGGACCGCAACCCACAGCCCTAATCCCTAAAAGGGAAGTTGAGTTTAGTAAGCCATTCAGGACAGAACTGGAATCTTCCCTTTCCAGCCCGGAGAGCCAAGCCTGAGTCCACTGGGGCCCCTCCAAGCCACCTGCAGACTCCGTTTGCATGTTTCAGTCAGGAAGTACACAGTGTGGTGGGAGGGTGGGGGTGCATACCATTCTTCCTAGAAAGGAATTGTGGACGAGGTGAGAAAACCAAAACGTGAGCATGCATGAAGCCAAACTTACCATATAAATCTATCTGAAGCCAGGCTCAAGCTTATGGAAAATAGAAGTGCCCCCACCCCACCCCATCCTGACCTTAATGAAAAAACACTTCCTTCTCAACAAACTTGATAATGCCTAAATCCCTGGCTGCCAACTCCAGTCCCTTGACTTACAGCTTTGGTTTCCATGTTGCATGATCCTTCTGCACAGGCTGAAGTTGAGCCCCGTGGAGCTGCTGGACCAGGCTGAGGTGCTGTCCTGGGGGCTGGAGCTGCTGGTGAAGTGGTCACTAAACAGCAGAGCAGGTCCAGGAGTGAGGGGCCAAAGCATGGCTGGGGAGGGGCCACCCATCCTGTGCCTCTGCACCCAGCCATCTCTCCCAAATACCCCAGGGCTCAAACCCCCAAAATAAAAAGCTTCAGGCATTCCAGCTGCACTGACTATGTTTGTCTTAGATTTTCTTGTTCTGTCTTTTCCCTTGTTTTGTGTTGTGTTTGTTTTGTTTCGTTTTGTTTCTCCCTGGCTGCTCATTTCAATGCCCACTCAACTTCTAATGCTTTAACTTTTTTCTTTTATTTCTGGTCTTATCCTTGCCACCTTGGGCTAGACCCTGGGGCTCTGCATCATGGGATGAGGGCCTGGAAATATCACACACAAGCTTTGCAATGAGATAGATGAGAGTTGAATCCAAGCTCTGCCATTTATTAGCTGCGTGACCTCGAGCAAGTTATTTTAAACTCTCCAATCTTCAGTTTCCTTGTCTATAAACTGAGGTCATAGCACCTACCACATAGGGTGATTGTGAGGATTAAATGAGATAGGGGATGGAGAGTCCAGAGACTGGTAGGACTTGGAAATAGCCACACTCACCCTAACTCTTCCCAAATCCAGCTGTTTTAAGAAGCTGCCCCAGGACAAGTCAACCCAGCCCAGCCCACCTTCCCAACCGGTCTCATCCTGACACGGCTGGGGAGGACAGGGAGAGCAGCCAGGGAGCACCAGAGAAGAGGTAAATGTTGTCATCAGATCCAGTGGAAATAGAAGCACCCAAGAGGGAGGCAAAGCGAAGGCCAGTCCCAGGGGAGGGATTTGACTTGGGCTGAGAATGAAGTGAGGGCGTATGGAGCTTGTACATCTGCTATGTAGTGCTGACTATGTGGTTCTCAGATAGGACAGAAGAGTTCAAAATGAAACGTTGGAAGGAACATACTTGTAATAGCATCCAAACAAACATACATCACTATTACAAGGTGTTAATAATAAGGTATTATATGGGAAAAAAACACAGTTAATGTAAACTTAGGTCTATAGTTAAAGGTAACATTGTAATATTCTTTCATTAATTGTAACACAGGCACTAGACTGAAGCTAAATGTCAATAACAGGAGGATATAATGGGTGTGGGATTTTTTTCTTTAGAAGAAATGAATATGTTCTCATATTGACTATAGTGGTGAATGCATAACTATGTGATTACACCATGAGTCATTGGTTGTACACTTAGGATGGATTATATGGTGTATGAATAAAACTGTCAAAAAAAAATGAGAGCTTAAGACATTCATGGAAAAACAAAAACTTTAAGAGTTCATTACCAAGAACCTGGCCTACAAGAAATGCTAAATGAATTCTTCAAGTAGAAAGGAAAGGACAGGAAATCACAGCTTTGATAAGTATGAAGAAGTGAGGATCTCCAGTAAAGATGATTACACAGGTAAATGCAAAACCCAGTAGTATCCTCAGTGTGTAACTCTATTCTTTATTTCCTATGATATTTAAAATAGAATTGAATAAGAAATAACCATATTTCCATGTTATGGGAATGAAAAATATAAAATATAAAGAGATGGTATGTGACAAAATAACATAGAAGGGGAAATGGGGTAAAAGAGCAGAGACTGAATGCTATTGAAGTTAAGTAGCTCTCTTTTCAAATCAATAGGTTGTTTAATACAAATCCCAAGGTAACCACGAAGAAATTATTTAAAATACATATTAGATACCAGAGAGATATAATTTTTACTTTTTATTTTATCTTTTTTTCTGTAAATATTCAGTTTTGCTGATATGGTAAAGAATTTAGCCATCTTGGAGATGAGTCATAAATGTCAAAACTGTGATCTATTCATGGATATTAATTCTTTATCCATATACTAGTCATCCCAGGCAGACAAAAGACCTATAAATAATGTTCAATCTTTCCCTCCATTTACTCTTTCACATAAAGAGGATAATAATAATAAGCACCCTCGTGAGAAATAGGAAGGCTTATCTATGTTCATAGACTGGAGATTAAATACCATCAGGATGTAAGTTCTACCCAAAGTGATATACAGATTCAGCACAATTCAACCAAAATTCCAACACTTCTTCACAATTCATAAGGCTTCATATGGAAGGGTAAGCAGCCCTGAATAGCCAAAAACATTTTGAAAAAGAAGAAAAATGTTGGAGGACTCACACTTCCTGATTTTAAAACTTATTACAAAGCTACAGTAATCTGAACAGTGTGGTACTGGCACAGGAACCGATACATAGACTAATGGAATAGAATTGAGAGTTCCGAAATAGACCCTCACATCTATGGCCAACTGATCTTTGACAATGGTACCAAGTCTTCTCAGTGGGGAAGGAATAGTATTGAAGATACTATTAGTATTGAAGATACTATTAGTATTGAAGATGCAAATGGAGCTGGAAGTGCTGGATAACCATATGCAAAAGAAAGAAGGTGGACCCCTACCTCATACCAGATCCAAAAATTAACTCAAAATGGATGAAAGATCTAAATATAAGAACTAAAACTATAAACTCCTAGAATAAAACATAGGGGAAAATAATCAGGACCTTGTTTTAGGCAGTGGTTTCTTGAACTTTACATCCAAAGCAAGAGCAACAAAAGAAAAACTACATAAAACAGGACTTTATCAAAATTAAAAACTTTTGTACATCAAAGGAAAGGACTTTGTCAGGAAAGTAAAAAGACAACCTACAGAACAGGAAAAAATATTTGGAAACCACATATCTGACAAGGGTTTAATATCCACAATATATAAAGAACTCCTACAACTCAACAACAAAAAGGCAAACAATCCAATTAGAAAATGGGCAAAGGACTTGAATAGACATTTCTCCAAAGAAGAAATATAAATTTCTTTACATAAATCATACAAATGGCTAATAAATGCGTGAAAAGATGCCCAACATCATTAGCCATCAGGGAAATGCAAATGAAAACCACAATGAGATACCACTTCACACCCACTAGAATGCCTACTAAAAAAAAAAACAGACAATTACAAGTGTTGGAAAGGATGTGGAGAAATAGGATCACTCATATATTGCTGGCGACAATGTAAAATGGTACAGCCAGAATGCAAAGCAGTTTGGGGATTCCTCAGAAATTTAAGTATAGAATTACCATGCAACTTCACAGGTGCAGCTATTGTATATACGCCAAAGAACTGAAAGCAGAGACTCGAACAGATATTTGCACACTGACATTCATAGCGGCATTATTCACAATTGCTGAAAGGTGAAAGCTATCCAAGTGTCCATCAACCAATGAATCTGTGAACAAAATACATACACACACAATGAAAGATTACTTGGTTGTAAAAAGGAATCATATTCTGACACATGCTACAACATGGATGAACCCTGAATAACAACATTTTGAGTAAAATCAGTGAGACACAAAAGGACAAACATTGTATGATCTCATTTATAAGTACAATATGCAAATTCATAAAGTCAGAAACTGAATACAGGCCAGCAAGGGCCAGGTTGAGGAAAGGAATGGGAAGTTCATGCTTAATTGGTAAGGAGTTTCTATTTGGGGTGATGGAAAGTTTTGGCAATGGATGATGGCAATGGAGGCACAACTTTGTGAACATAATCAACATCACTGAATTGTATATTTGAAAAGGGATGAAAAAAGGAAAATTCCAGGTTGTATTTAAGTGACCACACATAGACACACAAACCCATAGAACTGTACAACACAAAGAGTGAACTCTAATGTAAACAAGAGGCTAAATTTAATAGCGTAATTATAATAATTTTTCATCCATTGTAACAAAAGTACCACACACCAATACAAAATATTAATAATAGGGAAAACTGTGTGAGAAAGAGGGTGGTATATGGGAACATTATATTTCTCCATGATTTTCTGTAAACCTACAACTGATGCAATAAAAAAAAAAGACTGAGGTTTCCTCAGGTGTGACACAAATCCACTGTGTGTGCAGCATCAACCTAGGCCACTGCACGTTGCCCCTGTAGGATTTGGGGGGCAAGAGGAATGAATAGAACATGACGCTCATGCTGCTTGCTATGCCATGAATAATAAAAGTTGTCTCTAAAAAAAATAATAATAACATCCAAAAAGTTTACTTTCTTATGCCCCCTCAGTTAGATGCATCTCAGTCTGAAAGGGTTTCCCTTCCTTTCCTGAGAGCAGAGTTTTTGACAGAGGAGAAGTAAGCATAAGGACACTGGACCCTGGAGGAGAGAAAGGAGAAAGGCATCACGGAGCAGGAAGTACTCCAAAAGGAAAGGGTATAGCCCTAGGATAATCTGACAAATTCTCAGTTTCCCCTGAGGTAGGCCTGGTTTCTACTGCTTTAGAAAGAACTGTAATAGTCCCCATCACCAGGAAGTAGATGCATCTTGCATTCCCAATAGAGGGCCTAAATGATGAAAAAATAAATGTCAGGCAGGTTGCTTTTAGACTCTTAAGAGAGTCTGTCCACCCTATTGCTGGCCCTTTAAATCTGGCCAGCATCACAAGCAGCAGTATTTGATCAAGGTATTTGCCAGCCTCTACCACACCAGTCCACTTAAACCACCCACTTAAACCTATTCTTCCTTGCCTTTTCATTCCCTGGAGCCACAATCCACTTCTTAAGAGGCAGCATGGCGTCACAGTTAGAAGTGAAGCTGCTAGAGCCACACCATGACTGTTCAAATCCTAGTTCTCTTAATTGTACAAACCTGGGTGATTTATGTAATCCCTCAAGTTGTTCATCTGTAAAATGGGAGATGGTAGTTCCTACCACATAAAATTGTTGGAAAGATTAAATAACTTAATACACGGAAAGAACCTATGCGATAGTAAATTCTTGATAACCTATTAACATCTGCTTTCAACTCCTCTCCTTGGTCTAACGACCCATTTTAGACTCCTTGTTCCGGGTTTCTGAACTCATCTCCCCAGTAGATTGTTTAGTTTACACATCACTTCAATGTAAGCATCATGCATAGCTTTAGATAAGAGTTGTTACCTCCACCAGTTCCCTGCTCCACCACACAAAGAGCCTCCACCAACCAGGCAAGCTCCACAGGTCCCCTGCAGGAAAAAGGATGCAGACAACCAATCAATATAGAGCCACAGAACACCGTAAGGATGCCTTCAATATATCATTTGAGGAAACTTAATTCTTTGGACCACAGGCAACCGACACTACCTAGGAACTATTATATGCAGAGCACTTATGCTCAACCTCATTGGCTATAGTTTCTTCATCTGTAAAATGAAAGAATTGGAGCAGACCAGTGAGTCTCAACCTTTTCTGCACTGTGCATCTCTTTGATAATTTCATGAAAGCTATGAACTCCCCTTTAGTCTATAGTACTGACCCTAGGATAAGAACCCTTGGATTAGATGATTTATGAAATAAATTTTTAGATTATGTAAAAAAAATATGCATTAAAAGCGGATGTCTCAGTTTGCCAGGCAGCTATGACAAACACCTCACAATAGGTTGGCTTAAGCAATGGAAATTTATTGGCTTATGGTTTTGCGCCTAGGAGAAGTCTAAAGTCAAGATACAGGCAAGTCTTGCTTTCTCCCAGAGTCTGTAACATTCTGGTGCTGGCTGCCAGCAACCCCTGGGACTCCTTGGCCTCTGTCTCTGCCTCCTGTCATATGGTGATGTCCTCTCCTTTCTGGGTTCTGTCTGTGACTGCCAAGTTCTCTTTAAAAAGCCTCAGATAATATGGATTAAGGCCCACCCTGATTCAGTTAGCCACACCTAACTAGGACCTTCAAAGATCCTGTTCACAAATGAGTCCACACCCTGCCTTGCCTTACCATACTCAAAGATACTATTTACAATGGGTTCACACCCACAAGGACACAGATTAAGATTAAGTACATGTGTTTGTTGGAGTAAATAATTCAATCTGCCAAAGCAGGTTAACTATATAAAGCAACAAATGGAGAAATGACCTTCATCCAGATGGAACTGTTACGTCTGTGCCAGTTGTTAAAACCGACCACCCACCTCCATTCCGGGTAGTCAATGGAATCTGTCCAGCAGCCCTCCCAACTCAGTGCCCCCTAATGCCCTGGCTACTCTGGCCCCTCCTACAGCCACCAAAGACTCCCCTCACCGTTAACAATTAGAGGGGAATGTCTGACTCAAAGGGAGGCTCCGGACCCTGTGCTAACACTGTAGCTACCAACAGCTACAGTGCCCAGTGTTTTTAATATCATCCCTAGCATGATCTTAAGAGACGAAAATGGCCTAGGAGATCAGAGGATGTCAGAAAAAGGGAAGGTGAAATCTGAGCCGGGCCTTGAGATTAGGGAAGATGCCCATAGTGCTGAGGGAGGAGTCCATCCCAGAGGAGGGACAGACCAGAGGAGGAAGGACAGGAGGCATGTTCAGTGGACAGCAGGGACCAGCCTGGGTGAGCAGATGACACACATTAGGAATAAAGGCAGAAAAGTAGGCAGACCCAGCCTGTGAAGGACCTTAAATGCCAAGCTAAGGAGTTTGGACTTTACCCTACAATGGAGAAACAGTCCTATACTAAACAGAATAAAAGAGCCAGAACCTTTTTTTAAGCAGTTTTATTGAGATATATTCACATAGCATGTAATCCATCCAAAGGGTACAATCAATAGCTTTTAGTATAATCACAGGGTTGTGCTTTCATCACCACAATTAATTTGAGAACATTTTCATTACTCCAAAAAGAAAAACCCCATACCCCTTAGCAATCACCATTCAATCCCTCTATCCTTCCCTATCCCTACATAACCACTAATCTATTTCCCTATATATAGATTTATTTATATTTACATTTTATGTAAATGAAATCAAACAATATATAGTACTTTGTGTGTGGTTTCTTTTACTTAGCATAATGTTTTTAAATTAATATTATTTTTTATTAGAAAAGTTCTAGGTTTACAGAAAAGTTATGTAAAAAGTATACTGTTCCCATATATCCCACTATTGTTGATGCTTTACAGTAGTGTGGCACCTTGTACCTTTAATACAACTGATGAAGGAATATTGGAACAGTACTATTACTATAGTCAATAGTTTACATTAGGTGTATTTTTCCCATATACCACCCTATTATTAAGACCTTGCATTAGTGCCAAACATTTTTATAATTCATGAAAGAATATCCTTATACTTGTACTATTAAACACCATCCACAACAGGGTTCACTGTGTTTTATAGTCCCAGGTTTTATCCTCCAACTTTCACTCTAGTAACAAGAACAACTCAAAACTGCCCCTTTCAACCACATTCGCATACATAATTCAGTGCTATTAATTACACTCAGAATAATGTGCTACCATCGCCACCATCCTTTTCCAAACCTTTACAATAAACCTAAATAGAAATTCTGTATAAATTAAGCATCAGCTCCCCATTCTCTATCCCCATTCTATCCCCTGGTAACCCATATTCTAAATTCTAACTCTATGAGTTTGTGTATTATAATTCGTTCATATCAGTGAGATTATACAATATTTGTCCTTGTGTCTGACTTATTTCACTCAGCATAATATCCTCAAGGTTCATCTATGTTGTTGCATGTATCAAGACATCAACCCCCTTTACAGCTGAATAATATTCTGTTGTAGGTGTATACCACATTTTGCTTATCCATTCATCAGCTGATGGACACTTGGGTTGCTTCCATCTTTCGGCAATTGTGAATAATGCCACTATGAACATTGGTGTGCAAATATCTGAGTCCCTGCTTTCAATTCTTCTTGGTATATATCTTGTAGCAAGATTGCCAGGTCACATGGTAATTCTATACTTAGCTCCCTGAGTTGCTGCCAAACTGTCTTCTACAATGGCTGCACCATTTTGCATTCACAGCAACAACAAATGAGTGTTCCTATTTCTTCACATCCTCTTCAACACTTGTGGTTTTCTGGTTTTTTAATAATAGCTACTCTAGTGGGTATGAAATGATATCTCATTGTGATTTTGATTTGCATTCCCCTAATCACTAGTGATGTTGAGCAAATTTTCATGTGCTTTCTAGCCATTCATATATCCTCTTCGAAGAAATGTCTATTCAAGTATTGTCCATTTCTTAACTGGGTTGTTGTCCTTTTATTGCTGAGTAGTAGGATTTCTTTGTATATTCTATATTAAATTCTTATCAGATATGCGGTTTCCAAATATTTTCCAAATATTACTCATTGAATAGGTAATCTTTTCACTTTTGCAACAAAGTCTTTTGATGCACAAAAGTTTTTAATTCTGAGGCAGTCCCATTTACCTACTTTTTCTTTCATTGCTTGTGCTTTGGGTATAAATTCTAAGAAGCCATTGCCTAACACAAGATGCTGAAGATGCTTCCCTACATTTTCTTCTCGGAGTTTTATACTCCTGGCTCTCATATTTAGGTGTTGACCCATTTTGAGTTGATTTTTGTATATGATGTGAGATCTGGTGTTCTCTTTCATTCTTTTGCAAATAGATATCCAATTCTCCCAGCACCATTGGTTGAAGAGACTTTCTTTTCCAAATGAATGGACTTGACAGTCCTGTCAAAAATCAATTGGCCATGCATGTGAGGCTCTATTCTGAACTCTCCATTCAATTCCATTGGCCAACATATCTATCCTTGTGCCAGTACCACACTGTTTTGACCACTGTAGCTTTGTAATATGCTTTAAAATCAGGAAGTGTGAGTCCTCCAAATTTGTTCTTTTTCCAGAGGATTTTGGCTATTTGGGGCCACTTACCCTTCCAAATAATTTTGGCAATTGGCTTTTCCATATCTGCAAAGTAGGCTGTTGGAATTTTGATTGGGATTGCATTGAATCTGTAAGTCATTTTGGGTAGGATTGACATCTTAACGATATTTAGTCTTCCAATCCATGAACACAGAATATCCTTCCATTTATTTAGGTCTTCATCAATTTCTTTTAGCAACATTTTGTAGTTTTCTGTGTACAAGTCCTTTACAATCTTGGTTAAATTTACTCTTGGTTAAATTTATTCCTAGACATTTGATTCTTTTAGTTGTTATTCTAAATGGAATTTTTTTTCTTGATTTCCTCCTCAGCTTGCTCATTACTAGTGCATATAAACACTACTGATTGTTGCATGTTGATCTTGTACACTGCCACTTTGCTGAATTCATTTATTACCTCTAAGTAGCTTTGTTGTACATTTTTTGGGACTTTTTTATATAGGATCATGTCATCTGCAAATAGTGCAAGTTTGTCTTCCTTTCCAATTTGGATGCCTTTCATTTCTTTTTCTTGCCTAATTGCTCTGGCTAGAGATTTCAGTACAATGTTTAATACAATGGTGATAGTGGGCATCATTGTCGTGTTCCATATCTTAAAGGCAAAGCTTTCAGTCTTTCACCATATAGTATATTAGCTGTAGGTTTTTCACAAATGCCCTTTATCATGTTAAGGAAGTTTCCTTCTATTCCTGTTTTTCTAAGTGTTTTTATCAAGAAAGGATGTTGAATTATGTCAAATGCCTTTTCTGTGAAACTGAGATGATCATGTGGTTTTCCCCCTTCATTTTGTTGATGTGATGTATTACATTAATTGATTTTCTTATGTTGAACCACCCTTGCATAATTGGGATAAAACCTACTTGATCATGGTGTATAGTTCTTTTGATGTGCTGTTGGATTTAATTTGCAAGTATTTTGTTGAGGATGTTTGTCTCTATATTCATAAAAGAAACTGTTCTGTAATTTTCTTTTCTTGTAGTATCCTTATCTGGTTTTGGTATTAGGGTGATATTGGCCTCATTGGATAAGTTAGGTTGTACTCCTTCCTCTTCAAATTTTTGGAAGAGTTCAAGCAGGATTGGTATTAATTCTTGAAATGTTTGGTAGAATTCTCCTGAGAAGCCATCTGATCCTTGACTTTTCTTTTTTGGGAGGTTTTTGATGCCTGAATCAATCTCTTTGCTTGTAATTTGTCTGTTGAGATCTATTTCTTGTATTCAATGTAAGTTGTTTGTGTTTCTAGGAATTTGTCCATTTCATCTAAGTTGTCTACTTTGTTGGCATACAGTTGTGTGTAGTATTCTCTTATGATCCTTTTTACTTCTGTGTGTCAGTAGTAATATCTTCCCTCTCATATCTGATTTTATTTATTTGCATCTTCTCTCTTTTTTTCTTTGCCAATCTAGCAAAGTATTGGTTGATTTCATTGATCTTTTCAAAGAACCAACTTTTGGTTTTGTTAATTCTTCTTTTTTTAATTCTCTATTTCATTTCTTTCTGCTCTAATCTTTGTTATTTCTTTCCTCCTGCTTGTTTTGGGGTTAGTTTGCCCTTCTTTTTCTAGTTCCTTCAGGTGTGCAGTTAGGTCATAGACCTTAGCTCTTTCTTCTTATTTAATGTAAGTGTTTAAGGCTATAAATTTCCCTCTCAGCATTGCCTCCACTGCATCCCATAAGTTTTGATATGTTGTGTTCTCATTTTTGTTCACCTCAAGATATTTACTGCTTTCCCTTGCAATGTCTTCTTTGACCCACCGATTGTTTAAGATAGTGTTCTTTAACTTCCATATATTTGTGGATTTTCCAGTTCTCCACCTGTTACTGATTTCCAGCTTCATTCCCTTATGGTCAGAGAACATGCTCTGTATGCTTTCAACCTTTCTAAATTTATCGAGACTTGTTATGTGGTCTATATTGGAGGATGATCCATGTGCACTTGAGAAGAATATATATCCTGCTGTTTTGAGGTGAAATGTTCTATATATGTCTGCTAGATCTAGTTCATTTATCATATTATTCAAGTTTTCTGCTTCCTTATTTATCTTCCATCTAGATGTTCTATCTATTGATTAGAATGATGTGTTGAAGTCTCCAACTATTATTGTAGAAGTGTCTATTTCTCCCTTCACTTTTGCCAGTGTTTGCCTCATGAATTTTGGGGCACCATGGTTAGCTGCATACATACTTATGATTGTTATTTCTTCTTAGCGGATTGCTCCTTTTGTTAATATATAGTTTTCTTCTTCGTCTCTTATAACAGCTTTGGACTTAAAGTCTATTTTGTCCAATATTAGTATAGCTAACCAGCTCTTTTCTGGTTACTACTTTCACAGAATATTTTTCCATCCTTTCACTTTCAACCTATTTGTATCTTTCGGTTTAATCTCTTGTAAACAACATATTGTTGGATCACGCTTTTTTATCCATTCTGCCAACCTGTGTCTTTTGATTGGGAAAACCAATCCATTAACATTCAGTGTTGTTACTGTAAAGACAGTACTTACTTCAGCGATTTTGTCCTTAGGTTTTTATGTCATATCTTTTTCTTGTCTCTCTTTTTCATTGTTACAGACTTCTTTTCTGTATAACTGATCATTTGTGATGTATATGATTGATCTCTTTCATTAGTTCTATATATTTTTTAAATCTTTTCTTTGTGGTTACCCTGGGGTTTATATTATACAACCTTCATCTATAACCTACTAATTTGAAAAGATACCAACTTAGTTTCAATAGCACACATGTTCTCTGCTTCCATATCTCTCTGCTTCCCCTCTTTATGTTGTTTTTGTTCCACTTTACCACTTTACATTTTGAGTATACAATACTATTAGGTTTTCCATTTACCTTTTTATTTATACTTACTGATGATCTTCATTTCTTCACACTACTCCAAGTCACTCTCCCATCTTGTATTTTCAACCTGCAGAACTCCCTTTAGTAATTCTTGCAGGGTAGGTCTCTTGTTGATGAACTCTCTCAGTTTCTGTTTATCTGTGAATATTTTAAACTCTCCCTCTGTTTTGAAGGACAGTTTTGCCAGATACAGAATTTTTAGCTGGCAGTTTTTCTAATTCAGTAACTTAAATATATGATACCACTGCCTTCTCACCTCCATGATTTCTGATGAGAAATCGGCACTTAGTCTTATTAAGGATCACTTGTACATGATGAATCACTTTTCTCTTGCTGCTTTCAGAATTCTCTCTTTGCCTTCGGCGTTTGACATTCTGATTTATATGTGTCTCAGAGTAGGTCTACTAAGATTTATTCTGTTTGGAGTATGATGAGCTTCTTGGACATGTATATTTATGTCTTTCATACAAGTTGGGTAGTTTGGGGCCATTATTTCCTCAAATATTCTTTCTATTTCTTTTCCCTTCTCTTCTCTTTCTGGGACAGAAAGACATTTGTGTGCTTTGTGCCATCACTCAGATCCCTGAGTTACTGCTCAATTTTTTCTATTCTTTTCTCCATCTATTCCTCTGACTGTATGATTTGCATTGTCCTGTCTTCTAGTTTGCTGATTCTTCTGCCTGTTCAAATCTGCTGTTGTATGCCTCTAGTGTGTTTTTAATCTGTTCTATTATGCATTTCATCCCCATAATTTCTGTTATGTTTCTTTTTATACTTTCAATTTCTTCTTTATGCTCATACATTATCTTCTTAATATCCTTTATCTCTTTATGCATGTTTTTGTTCATCTCTTTTTATTGATTTAAGAGATTTGTTTGAACATCTTTGATTAGTTAGTTGTTCCAACCTCTGAGTCTCCTCTGAAGTTTTAGCTTTTCTTCTTGGTTGAGCTGCATCTTCCTGTTTCTTTGTATCACTTGAACTTTTTGCTGATGTCTAGGCATCTGATTATCTTGATGAGTTAAATCTGAAGTTCTATTTCTCTCTCTTGTTTAGGATTTTATTGTTAATCAACCTTGTGTTATGGCTCTTCTTTGATGTTTGGTCCAACTTATTCTAGACCTTTAGAATAGCCCTTGTTCAACTATTCAGATTTTCTCAGCTCTTCTTCATCTGATTCTTGCCCTGAATATGGGGTACAGTTTTTAAGATTGCACTTTTTGTGCAATTGTTTCACATCCAGGAAAGAGCTTCCTTTCCTATACTCCTTCCTCAGGAATCTTAATCTGTTCTGGTTGTTTTTGTGCAGACTTTCATCCCTAGTTCCTATGATTTGTCTAAATTCTCTTCCTCACTCAGTGCCCCCTTTTCGTTATACTTTTCAGTTCCACAAGCCATCCTAGCTTTACAGCAGTTCAGTTTCACCACCTGTCTTTTTTCTTTATTTTTTTCCATGAGGCTTTTCTGCCTCTAGTTTCTTCCTCATTAGGATATCCCACCCTGAGGAGCCAGATGGGGTCAATCCAGAAAGGTGAGTTCACTTCATAAGAGCTTGTTTGCCTTTAGATGTCCAGCCAACTGAACCTGAATGGAGTGAGGGCACAAAAGACTTGTTCCAGCCTTTCTTTTGCTGTCTTCCACTCCTACTCCCACACACCCCTCCCACTCCCAGGAGCCCTTTTGTATGTGGCCCTTTGTAGCTGCTTGTGCTCCACTTTGGGTCTCTGTGGGGTCCTGTGCCTGGATATTCATGGAGTTCTAACTTGCTGCTGTGAGTCTACTGTCTCAGTCCATGATGGGGGGAGGGGGGAGTTGGGCCACGCCTCCTCTGTGTAACTCCCAGGAGGGCAGGACCAAGCGAGGGGGAGGGGTACAGTGACAGACTGGCATTCTGGATGGATTTTCCTGTTTCTTAGATTCAGTGTTTGTGGAGTCCTTCACCAGTCTCTGCCATCCTTCAGAATTCTAAGCAAGTGTATTTTGTCCTTTTATTCCCTAAATGTCTGGGCCGGCTTTTTCAGAGGATGTCTTACATTCACTATGTTAACAATATCACTCAAGAGCTAAAAAAACACTCTTAGTTAAGGTATTTTCATCAATCAAACCCATCATAATACTCTGAAACTTTTCAACCGCACAGAGTGAAATGAGAAATTCAGAAAATAAAGGAAGTATATGGTGACAGGCAGATCATCACACCAGCACCCAAAGGCCTTGAGTTTGTCAAAGTCTCTGAAGCTGGAGCTCAGACAAGATGGCAGGAACAGGAAGAACCAGAGTGTGAGGGCAAGTAAAGGTGCATCTGGAGAATGACAGCAGTGTAACCAGAGAACCTGAAATCTGTCCTTATGGAGCCAGATAAGGAAGATAAATCCAAGATCTAAGAGGAAAAGAAGAGCAGTGACAGGATGAAAAGCAAGAAAAAAAGTGAAGGGAGCTTGATTGAAAGAACTGCCTTTAACCGAGCTGTGATACCAAGGCTTATTTTAATTCAGTTTCAACTATGTTGTGGAGAGTAGGAAGGGAGGCCTGGCTTAAACTCACAGGTTTATGCACATGTTAAGCACATTCATCTCTTCCTCCCTTACCAGGAAAGTGAACACATGCACAAGTTCTGGTCCCCATTGCTAAGAGTCTGTGTCCACACAAATACACACACACACACACACACACACACACACACACACACAAACACTTTGAACCTTGGCGCTTGTACTTTAGCAGATTGTTTCCTCATCCAGGGAAGCCTATGGGCTAGACATAGGAGGGGAAAAAGTAGACTCTAGGCCTTGGTTTCATACTAATGCACTTGGGGACTTTAAGAAGAATCCCTTTTCCCTAGCCCTTGGTTTTTTCCACTGGCAAACTGTGGCTAATGTGAGCTAAACTTTTGGTGGTTTGGAGGATAAAGTAAGAGAATGGATTGTGAAAGCACTTTGGAAAAGCAAATGTGCTATATCAATGTAAGAGATCATATTATTAAAACAGCTTTATGGGCTACTTAGTTTTCAGTTCTTTCTTTCAAATCCAGACTAATCCCAAGAACCTAAGCCAATGGCAAACACATTTATGATTATAGTCAAAACATGACTTTTGATTCCTAGAGCAGCTCACTCTGACTTGCTCTGGGTCCTTCTCCCATCTTCATTAAGTAGTTTCATCCAGAGATTCCCAGAGAAAACACATGACACAGTTAAATTTGAGTTTAAGAAAAACAACAAAAAATACTATAGTATATTGTGTGTGTGTGTGTGTGTGTGTTTGTGTGTGTGTGTGTGTATCCCAAATATTGCATGAGGCATACTTATACTAAAAAGTATTCACTGTTTGTCTGTCTGCAATTCAAATTTAAATGAGTGTCCTGGATTTTTATTTGCTAAATCTGGCAACCCTATTTTATCCACACACTGACCTCTTGGTTCCTCCTAAACCCAACTATTTTCAATATAGTACTGCTCCTGGCCATCTTTAGAACAGAAAGGGAGGCCCCAGCTGCCAATTTCATTCATCATGAAAACATAGAGTATCTTTTTATTGATGTATTTACTTAAGTGGAATTTCAAATTTTTCCTCATAACAAGAACCTAAAAGCGAAAATCTCAGAAATTAGAAAGTCTACCTCCCTTTCTTCTCTTCATACCCATGTGCCAATCCAGCCTCCCTAAGTAACAAACACTAATCTCAAAACAAAAAGAAAACAGAGAACCCTCCCCTGCCCTCAGCACCCAGCTTTAATCCTGGCTTCCCATTAGATCAGTGGTTATCAACCCCCAGATGTACATTAGAATCGTGAGAGCATTAAAAACTTCAGAAACTCAGGTCACACCCCAAACTAGTTAAATCACAGACATCCATCTTTTTTAAAGCTTCTCATGTGATTCTAATGTGCATCAGAGGTTGAAAACCACTGCCTTAGCCCTCACATCTCATTTTTATACTCAGTCCAAGCCCTTTAAGAAGATTTAGGAAGATTTAAGAATCAGGTAAAGGGGTATGGATGCGTAAAGAGGAAAAGGCAGCAGAAAATTCTAGTTCTGAATCTGTTTGGTGTTTCTTCACCTTCACTTTGGTCACAGCTACCTTTGCCATGGAGCAAATATATCATCCAAAGGTTGTCATCAAATTTCCCCAATATTAGCAAACATAAAATATGAATAATAAACTAGCACTTTTAGAATTAATAACAGGTTTTATCCTTACAACCACACCCGTTTGGTAGTCATTATCATGCCCACTGGATAAACAAGGAAACTGAGGGTCATGAAGCATAAGTGACTTGGCCAAGGTCACACAGGATGTAAGTAGTGAATAAGAGCTAAAGTCAAGTGCTTTCTGTAACACAAAGCACCACCACATGCAACTGCTTAAGTCATATACTCTCTAGTTCTCCCTAGTTCTAAGGGGCACCATTCACCGTGCTTTGATGTGAATGGTCACTCTAGCACAGAGCCATATGCATTCAGCACAACGTATCAGGGCAGTCCTGCATCTCTCAAATTATGAGAGACTGCTGACAAAAGCACCAATCATCAGAGTTCTGTGAATGGGAACTTGATTTTGAGACAAAGTCTCCATGAAACAGGTAGTAGATTCTCATGTTTTCTTTTCCCACCACCAGGGCAGGTGTGACTTCAAAAGGGATGAATGAGGGAGGTAGGGGAAGTGAAAGCAAGGGTCACAGACAGGTCCTGACAGAGAGCATCCTCTCAAAGCCATCTCAAGAACCATTCCTCCCCTGTAGCAGCTTGTAGCAGTCCATCCTAGCATTTTTCATGGGGCAATTCTAGCCAAAAGCCTTGGACTTATTTTATATCCACACCCACTGCCTCAATCCTTCAAGATGTTCTGACATTTCACATCCTAATAATTCTCCTGCCTCTCCCTGAATGTCCATCCATAACTCCATCATCATAGCTCAGGCCCCACAATGTCTTCCCTAAGCTAATGTAATGACCTCCTAACTGGACTCCCTGAACTCCATCTTTGCTTCTCTACTCCCCTCTCTACACTGCCACTGGAGTGATCTCTCAAAAATACTAACATGCTCATATCACTGCCCTGCTAAAAACCCTGCAGTGGTTCTCCACTGCTTACAAGATAAAGTCTAAATGCTTCAGTATGATGTAAAAGGCTTTCCAACAGCTGGCTGCCTATTTCTCCAGTCTCACCCTGCTTCTTGTTTGTTTGCAGTGTATCCTTTTAAATTCTGTATTAGGTGCCAACATTCAACAAATGAAAAAAATGATGTTCCACTTCTAGGCAAGATCTCACAGCAGGCTTTACTCTCCTGCCTGAAATAACCAACAAAACAAAAGAATAACAAAAAAAGGTCAAAATATATGAAACAATTGTTTTCAAGAAACAGGCATTGGAGGACAGTGATTCCTGAGAGACGGGAAACAAACAAGGTGAGTGCCACCATTGCCCTAATGCATTGCCTTGAGGAAGTTTCCAGGTCTGGCATATGGAGAGGAAGTCCAGGCAGAGTCCAGCTGACTGACCAGTTGAGAAGACAAAGCTGAGAGACCAAGATGAAAGGAGAGAGCTGCACAGGAAAAGAAGGAAAATCTGCAGAGGGTCCCTATTAAGTATTCAGCAGAATACTGATCAGCACATGCCTGGGAGAAAATTACCTGAGGCCTGTGAAAGGATTACGGGGAAAAATGTCCATCACTCACAAAGAACCAAGTTCGCAACTGTTTCCAACAGCCAGACTGGAAGACCTCATAACTCACAGGGCATCAGATAGATATGCAGAAGGGTCTTACCTCAGCAGTGTGGAAGAATCAGCCCTAGATCAACTATGGCTCTAGTCCCACTTAACAAATCTTAAAAGCAAAGCATCAAATGGATCAAAATATTCCCATATATCTTAGCTGTGTGCCAGAACAAAGGTTAAGAATTTTTATAGGTATACAAAAATATCTGGCATTACACACATAAAATCCACAGTGTCTGGCATCCAATCAAAAATTACCAGGGCTTTTAAAAAATAAAAAGTAATAAAAAATTAAAAATGACCAGGTATGCAAAGAAGCAAAAAATATGACCCATTATGAGGAGAAAAACCAATAAGTAGAAACCAATCCAGAACTGACACAGATGTTAAAATTATCAGACAAGGACATTAAAATAAACAAAATATAACAGTATTCTTTATGTTCCAAAAGTGCAGTAGAGACATAGAAGCTACAAAAAGATACACATTTAATATTCAGATGTTAAAGCTAACAATGTCAGAGATTAAAACAATAAACTACATAGGATTAATGGCATATCAGCTATTGCAAAAGAGAACTTTTTGTCTCAAAATAAAAAGTTTAAAAAAAAGGCAGAATGCCAATAAATCAATACTGAAGGGGAAATTTATATCACTAAAGGTATATTAGAAAAGAAAAAAGGTCTCAAATCAATGACCTTCCACCTTAAGAAACTAAAAATGATTAAATTAAATCCAAATTATGCAGAAGAAAGGGAATAACAAAGATTAAAACAGAAAACAATGAAACAGAACACATAACAATTCAATAAAAACAAAAGCTGATTCTTTGAGATCAATACAATTCAACAGTCTAGACAGACTGATCAGGAAAAAATAGAGAAAATACAAAATTACAGATATCATATTTGAGAGAATTGATTCTACATGTATTAAATATAACAACTTAGATGAATGGTACAAATTCCTTGAAAGACAAAAACTATCAAACCTTACCCAAGAAGAAGTAATTAACCTGAATAGCCTATATTTCATGAAGAAATTTAATTTATAATTAAAAACCTTCTCGAAAAGAAAACTCCAGGCCCAAATGGCTACACTGGCTAATTCTACCAATAATTTTAAGGAAAAAATAATACAAATTCTACACAAACTCTTCCAGAAAATTGAAAAGTTGGAAATACTTCCTAAGGCATTCTATGAGGCCGCATTACCCTGACACCAAAGCCAGACAAGAACATTACAAGAAAAGAAATCTACAGAACAATATTCCTTATGAACACAGATGTAAAAACTCTAATCAAAACAAACTGTGGTACATCATACAAAGGAAATATTATTCATCAATAAAAGGAAATTAAGCTTCAAAAAGACAGATGAATCTCAAATGCATATTGTAAAGTGAAATACGCCATTGTGAAAATGTTATATACTATATAATTCCAGCTATAAGACATTCTGCAAAAGGCAAAACTTAACAGATGACAAATAAGCACAAGAAAAGATGCCCAATATCATTAAAATCTTGATGGTTGCCAGGAGTTCAGAAGGAGAAGAAGGTTGAACAGGTGGTGCCCATGGAATCTTTTAGGGAGATAAAGTTATCCTGTATGATTCTGTAATGGTGAATACATGGCATTAAATATTTCTCAAAACTGTCATAAATTTATAGCACAAAGAGTAAAACTTAAGGCACACAAATTTTTAAAAGATCATTTAAGAGGTTGGAGCATTCTAGGATGAAATATAGAATGTGACAAAACAATTTAACTGTATTACAAATTCAATATCACTGAAGGTAGTGGGGTAAAAGTGCTGGCCTAACCAACTTCAGAAATGCGTGGAATCTGTAAGACTAAAAGCAAAAGAAACTGTACCAAAGCACTGTACTATAGTTGACAGTCATGTCTCCACAGGGCACAGATTAACAATTCTGATGCTGCTATACATATATACTGGAATTAAACAATTAAGTAAATTGTGGAAGTTTGGAGCCAGATTCTCAATGTTAGAGTGAGAGGTTACTGACAAGAAAAGAAAAGAAGCTAGAATAAGCCACATGGTAATGGATTAGACTGGAAACATCCATCTGAAGTCATGTTAAGCTCAGTATAGATGGTTACATACATAAATATTTATAGATTTTTGTATATACATAGGTTAGAATACATACATATATCTCTTTGCTCTGTCAGCTGAAAGGACCTGGAAGTAATGACACCCGGTAGCATTGAACAGATCGGGCACCCAGATCGTGATTTGAAATACCATTCTCCAATAAAAGGAACCAGGGCTTCTGAGAGAAAGGTTTGATTCTAGCACTGAGACAAAAAATGATGAGCCTGGGTGATCCTGTAGTGCCAGAAAGTAAGGTAGTGCTAAAGAAAAAAGAAAAGAAAAAAACCTTCAATGATGGAACCATGTCTAGGAGACACCTGAGCCTCCTGAAAGAACCATATTGGCTAAATCTGGAACAATTTAAGCAATAAAATAGAGTTGGATTATAACCCAAAATATAAAAGAAATATCCATGAGTCCATACTGAGATCAATAAATCATTGAATAAATGAATAAATGGGGAGAGTAGACAAACTGTCCATGCAGACAAATTCCACATAATTTATGTAGGCTGTCCACTCTCAAGGAAGTGGGCCATAACTCCCCACGTCTGAAGGATGAGCTGTGCATAGTGACTTCCATCCAAAGCGTACAATATTGACGGTGGGGAGGCCAGGTGATTAACGTTAACATCAACAATGATAAGTATGTGTAGTAGGTTGAATTATATACCTCAGAAGACATAGTCTTAATCTTAATCCATTCTTGTTAAGTGTGAATCCATTGTAAATAAGACCTTTGGAAGAAGTTATTTTTAGTGAAGGTGTGGCCAACTAAATCAGGCTGGGCTCTAATCTGGATTACTAGAATCCCTTATAAGCAGAATGACATTCAAACATAGAGAAATGAAGCTACAGGAAGAATCTGGAAGCGAACAGAACCCAGAAGAGAAAGAAGACATCACCATGTGCATTGCCATGGGTCAGAACCACCAAGGAAGGATCACAGGCAGCCAGTCCCAGAACACCACAGTTTTTGGGAAGAAAGCATTGCCTTACTAATTGTTCTAGTTTGCTAATGCTGCCAGAATGATGCAAAACACCAAAGACATTGGCTTTTATAAAAGGGGGTTTATTTGGTTACACAGTTAAAGTCTTAAGGCCATAAAGTGTCCAAGGTAACACATCAGCAATCAGGTACCTTCACTGGAGGATGGCCAATGGTGTCTGGAAAACCTCTGGTAGCTGGGAAGGCACGTGGCTGGTGTCTGCTCCAAAGTTCTGGTTTCAAAATGGCTTTCTCCCAGGACTTTCCTCTCCAGGCTGCAGTTCCTCAAAAATGTCACTCTTAGTTGCACTTGGGATATTTGTCCTCTTTCAGCTTCTCCGGAGCAAGAGTCTGCTTTCAACGGCCGTTTTCAAACTGTCTCTCATCTGCAGCTCCTGTGCTTTCTTCAAAGTGTCCCCCTTGGCTGTAGCTCCTCTTTAAAACATCACTCTCAGCTGCACTGAGTTCCCTCTGCCCGTCAGCTCATTTATATGGCTCCACTGATCAAGGCCCACCCTGAATGCATGGGGCCATGCCTCCGTGGAAATATCTCATCAGAGTTATCACCTACAGTTGGGTGGGGCGCATTTCCATGCAAATCTAATCAGCACCAAAACATCTGTCCCACAAGACTGCATCAAAGAATATGGCTTTTTCTGGGGGACATAATACATTCAAATCGGTACACTAATGCCTTGATTTGAACCCTTCCTAGCCTCAAAACTCTGAGCCAATAAATTCCCATTGTTTAAGCCAATCTATTTATTGTGTGGTATTTGTTTTAGCAGCTAGGAAACTAAGACAGTATGTATCCTTGATATTACATGATAAAAGTGACACTTTAACTCTGAGGTCACCCTCTCAAGAACACAGAACTCCAGTCTAATCATGAGGAAAATATCAGACAAATACCAACTGAGGGACATTCAACAAAATACCAGACCGGTAGTCCTCAAAACTGTCAAGGTCATAAACAACCAGGGAGTCTAAGAAACCATCACAGCCAAAAAGGAACCTAAGGAAATACGATGAATAAATATAATGTGGTATCCTAGATGAGATCCTGGACCTGAAGAAGGACATCAGATAAAAACTAAAGAAATGTGAATGTCATTAACTTTATGTGAATATCATGTAACTTAATGTTACATGTTAACATTAGAGGAAACTGGACATGGGGTATATAAGAACTCACTCTACTATCTTTTCAACTTTTCTATAAATCTAAAACTATTCTAAAATTAAAAGTTTATTTATAAAACAATGTTCACACAACAAAATATTTATGAGAAACTACTAGTTTATAGCATATCATGGATCTAATTCAAGTATGAGAAGTAGGCCAAAGTTTGCTGAAAATGATTTTGCTGGGAATCTCAGACACACACATATAAAAATAGACAATGATATAATACATAAATGCTAACTGGCTATCCAATTCCTGCTATAGGTATTCAGAGAAATACAAATTTCTGGACTTTTTTGATAAGGCTGCCCAGAGTGAGTGATTCTTAGAGTTAAGTTTGAGATTGTGTAGAGAATGTGCATGAATTTAAGCAGAAGGGACTTATCATTTTTGATGAAAACAAGTTTTCTGACTTGCATTACATTTAATCCCAAATAATTTAGTCAAATGAAGTGCCTTTGTTTATAAATAGGAAACAAGAGGGATGCATCCCTGTTTGTCGTAGTCCATTCTCATTACTCCAATCTTTCTTTCCCAACTATTTTTTGCGCTCCCCAAGTCTTTTTAGTTATCCCAAACCTCCAAACTACAGACTTATGGAAACCACAGCATGCATTATAAAAGTTCAAATCCAGAGCCCCAAACCCTCATGGAACAAGAGCTGTGGATGGACCCATGCAACTGTTGAACACCCTTGACAGGGCAGCTGATGCAAAATGGAACTTCTGCAATTCCCCAGTAAAACACCAGTAGTAACATCAAAAACAAACAAAAACAAAATAGGTAGAAATTCACGTCAAAATCTATCAGAAAGTAAATGCCCAGACATGATAGAAATATTCAAAATCATAAGGAACATAGAGAAGCACTGAGAAAATTGAAATAGACTTCATCTGGAAACATGTTGGGAAATATCTCCCTCATGATTTGTGCCCTGACTTAGAAGCCTAAACCTTGAACCAAGAAACCAGGTAGCCATCTTTCTACCTTGTGCCGGCTTATCACTATTTCCCCAGAATATTTTGCACCCTTCCTCATTTCTGGAAGTTATCTCCTGATTGAGTACCCACATACCAGAAAACAGCCATAGACTAAATAAAGAGTGATGGGTCACTAGAACTCTGCATGGAATTAAATACAAAGACTAAGAAAGAATACTCATATCAGTGCATGCTGGGAACGCATGCAGTGCTTGCAGTGCATGCAGTGCTTATCGGCTCATAAGATCAGAGAACTACAAAGTGCACAAAGTGGTGCTAAGAGAGAAAAAAGCATCTAAGTAAACTTCCTAGAAATTAGGAACTGGCAAGGATGCACTACCCATTGACTAACCATGGACCTGAAGAGGAATCAGACATTTGTCAAAGTTTTACAGTTAGAAACTGTGCATGTTGGTGCATGTAAATGTCACCTCCAAAGCAAAAGAACTAAAACAGTATAATCAAGCAAAGGATGGAAAATGAGTGAAGACATCAGTGAAACAAAAATGGTAGTGTTGGGTGGGGGGAGGAGGGCTCTGGGGTTTTTGCAGTCACACGGTCATGCCATGTAGGCTATGTAATTGTACAGTTGTCTTCAAGAATCAAGGCTACTGTAACATGGACATTATTGTAATAGTCCCTAGATTGTAAGCTCTTACAGCAGTCAACTCTGTTCCTGAATTGTAATGCCTATCTCTAAACTCTGAGATGCTGATCCCTTAGTGTATAACCTGATTGGTCTATGGAACAATGTGTATCTCTGAGACACCTGAAACTCAGAGCTAGAGCTTGGCAGATATGAATGTCAGTATTAGTGCATACAGCAACTGTTAAAAAAAAAAAAGCTGAAAAAGAGCCCAGACTTCAATTAGTGATATGAATGAAGCAGATGTGATTAAGACTAGGGCAAACCAGGCCAAGGGTAAAGGTCGAAACTGACTGTGTTTTAAAACTTCAACTTCCATGTGAGACCAAGGGAAGATATGTCTATTTGGTACAGGATCTATATTTTCTAGACAGTATAACTCTACAGTCGGTTTGTTCAAACACCACAATTACATGGAACTTTGAATAGGAAGTGAGATATGGTAGGTTAGTATAGGTTAAAGTGAAATAGTGACACATCCC
The DNA here is from genome assembly GCF_015220235.1 of Choloepus didactylus. NCBI lineage: Eukaryota > Metazoa > Chordata > Mammalia > Pilosa > Megalonychidae > Choloepus > Choloepus didactylus. The sequence goes on along the minus strand of NC_051326.1, from coordinate 28,715,297 downwards.
AAGTAATTTGGGCAGAGAATAAAAAATATATTTACAGCCTCCCCCACCTCCCCACCACAAGGAGCTGGGGGAAGGTGCAGAAGTGTTGGACTTCCTCACCTGGACTGGTGTTGATGTTGTCACAAACATTGGGACTGGCAGTTTGATGTGCTGAGCCCTCGATCATGGGACTTGCCCTTATGAAGCTCGTTACTGCAAAGGAGAGGCTATATAATTGTGCCTAAGAGTCTCCCCGAGTACCTCTTTGTTGCTCAGATGTGGCCCTCTCTAACTGAGCCACCTCGGCAGGTGAACTTACTGCCCTCCCCACTATGTGGGACCCGACTCCCAGAGGTGTAAATCTCCCTAGCAATGCAGGATATGACTCCCGGGGATGAATCTTGACCCAGCATCGTGGGATTGAGAATATCTTGACCAAAAGGGGGATGCAAAATGAGACGAAATACTTTCAGTGGCTGAGAGATTTCAAATGGAGTCGAGAAGTCACTCTGGTGGACATTCTTATGCACTATATAGATAACACCTCTTAGGTTTTAATGTATTGGAATAGCTAGAAGTAAATACCTGAAACTACCAAACTCCAACCCAGTAGTCTGGACTCCTGAAGACAATTATATAATAATGTAGATTACAAGGGGTGACAGTGTGATTGTGAAAAGCTTGTGGATCACACTCCCTTTATCTAGTGTATGGATGGATGAGTAGAAAAATGGGGATAAAAACTAAATGAAAAATAGGGTGGGATGGGGGGATGGTTTGGGTGTTCTTTTTTTACTTTTATTTTTTATTCTTATTCTGATTATTTCTGATGTAAGGAAAATGTTCAGAAATAGATTGTGGTGATGGATGCATAACTATATGATCGTACTGTGAACAGTTGATTGTATATCATGGATGACTGTATGGTATGTGAATATATTTCAATAAAACTGAATTTAAAAAAATAATAAAATTAAAAAAAAGAATCAAGGCTACTGGGCTACCAATTTAGAAGGCCGAGACCTTGATCTGGAAGCTTACCCTTAGGAAGGTAAGCCCTTCCCCCTATGTGGGACCTGACTCCCAGGGGTGTAAATCTCCCTGGCAATGCAGGATATGACTCCCTGGGATGAATCTGGACCCAGCATCATGGGATGTTTGTTACTGCAAAGGAGAGGCTAAACCTACTTAAAATTGTGCCTAAGAATCACCACCAGAGAACCTCTTTTGTTGCTCAGATGTGGCCACTCTCTTGAAGCCAATTCTGCAAGTAAACTCACTGCCCTCTCCTCTACATGGAATGTGACTTCTGGGGGTATGAATCTCCCTGGCAATGTGGGACATGACCTGCAGGGATGAGCTTGGCCCTGGCATTGTGGGATTGAGAAAGCCTTCCTGGACAAAAAGGGGGAAGAGAAAGGAAACAAAATAAAGTTTCAGTGGCTGAGAGATCTCAAATAGAGTCAAGAGGTCATTCTGGAGGTTATTCTTATGCATTATATAGATAGCCCTTTTTAGTTTTTTGTGTATTGGAATAGCTAGAAGGAAATACCTGAAACTGTTGAACTGCAGCCCAGTAGCCTTTGTTCTTGGTGACAATTGTATGACTATATGGCTTATGCTGTGTGATTGGATGGTTGTGAAGGCTTCATTGCCCCCACTCCTTTTGTACAGTGTATGGACAGGTGAATGGAGGGATGGGAATGAGAAGTAAATGAATGATGGGGAGAGATGGGGATGTGGGATGTTTGGGGTGTTTTTTACTTTAACTTTTATTCTTATTCTTTTTCGTGTGCAGTAATGAAAATGTTCAAAAATTGATTGTAGTGATGAATGCACAACTATATAATGGTACTGTGAGCAACTGATTGTACACCATGGATGATTGTATGGTATGTATATATATCTCAATAAAATTGAATTTTAAAAAAAGGAAAAAAATGGTAGTGTTGAACATTGTGCAAGTAGGGAGGTAGGTACATGCTGATTCATTATACTATTCTGATTATTTTGTGTATGTTTGAAATTTTCCATAGTAAAAAAATTTTAAAAGAATAAATCACAGTTTGAAAACATTCATTTGAGTCATAGCCAGTTCAAAGACACCTCTAAAATGACTGTTTAAGATCCTCTCCTTTCCTCTTAAACCTACTATACCTCACTGTTGCCATCCAATAGGAGTCATCCCTAACTCCTTATGCCCAGCTCCCTATTCAAGCCACCAGCAAATTCCACCTCAAAAATATGTGCCAATTGGTGTTTATGGAGGCAGTATTCATGATTTGTAGTGGGTGGAGGTGGCCTAAGGATACACTGACTGAGGAACAGAATGGTGAACTATGGTGTATGCATATAATGGAATATTGAGCAACTATGAGAAGGAGTGAAGCTATGAGACATGCAACAAGGTGAATGGATTCTGTAGACAGCATTTTGAGTGAAGTATGCCAGAAACAAAGGCAAACATTACAATGCCTCACCAATATGGACTAACTACAATGTGTAAACTCAGAATTGAATCTTAGAGCACAGCCTAACAGGGGAATGATTATTGTAATGGTCCCTAGATTGTAAACTTTTACAGCAGTCAAATCTATTCCTGAACTGTAATGGCTATCTCCAAACTCTGAGATGTTGATCCCTTTGTGTATAACCTGACTGATCCTCTGGAACACTGGGTATCTGTGTGACACCTGAAACTCAGAGCCAGAGCTCAGCAGACATGAATGTCAGTATTAACGCATACAGCAACTATTAAAAAAAAAAAAAAAAAGCTGAAAACAATCCAGACTTCAATTAGAGATATGAATGAAGCAGATCTGGTTAGACTAGGGCAAATTGGGCCAAAGAGTAAAGGTTGAAACTGACTGTGTTAAAACTTCAACTTCCATGTGAGACGAAGGGAAGAGATGTTTATTTGGTGTAGGATCTATATTTTCTAAACAATATAACTCCTACAGTCAGTTTGTTCAAACACCATAATAACGTAGAACTTTGATTAAGAAGTGACATATAGTAGATCTGTATAGGTTAGAGTGAAATAGCAACACATCCCATAGCAATTTGGGTGGAGAATAAAAATATATATTTGGGTCCCTCTTGAAGAGCTGGGGGAGGATGCAGAGGTGTTGGACTTCCTTACCTGGATTGTTGCTGATGTTCTCACAAACATTGGGGACTGACGGCTTGATACGCTGAGCCCTCTATCTTGGGGCTGGCCCCTATGAAGATCATTACTGCAAAGGAGAGACTAAACCTGCTTATAATTGTGCCTAAGTGTCTCCCCCTGAGTGCCTCTTTGTTGCTCAGACGTGGCCCTCTCTCTCTAGCTAACCCACCTTGGCAGGTGAACTCACTGCCCTACCCCCTACATGGGACCTGACTCCCAGGGGTGTAAATCTCCCTGGCAATGCAGGATATGACTCCTAGGGATGAATCTAGACCCGACATCATGGGATTGAGAACATCTTCTTGACCAAAGGGGGATGCGAAATGAAATGAAATAAAACTTCAGTGGCTAAGAGATTTCAAATAGAGTCGAGAGGTCACTCTGGTGGGCATTCTTACACACTACACAGATAACACTTTTTAGGTTTTAATGTATTGGAATAGCTAGAAGTAAATATCTGAAACTACCAAACTCCAACCCAATAGCCTTGACTCTTGAAGACGATTGCATAACAATGTAGGTTACAAGGGGTGACAATGTGATTGTGAAAACCTTGTGGATTGCACTCCCTTTATCCATTGTATGGATGGATGAGTAGAAAAATGGGGACAAAAACTAAATGAAAAATAGGGTGGGATGGGGGGGGATGATTTGGTTCTTTTTTACTTTTATTTTTATTCTTATTCTGTTTCTTTCCGGTGAAAGGAAAATGTTCAAAAATAGATTGGGGTGATAAATGCACAACTATAGGATGGTACTGTGAACAGTTGATTGTAGACCATGGATGACTGTATGGTATGTGACTATATCTCAATAAAACTGAATTTAAAAATAAATATGTGCCAAAAATGTCCACTTTTCTCCATCTCCACTGCCACCATCCTGGTTAATCTGTCATCAGTTGCCCAGTAGATACCAATGACAGTCTCTTAATTGGAATCTCCATCTCTGTTTTTGCTACCATTCAACTCATTCTTCACAGATTAGGCAGTGAGTTTTTCAAATGCAAATTTTATCAAATAATGCTCCTCATTTGGCCCTTCCATGGCTTCCAATTGCACATATAATTAAAATCCAGAGTTTTCACCTCAACTTGCAGTGTTATCTATCTGGTCCCTGCTCATCCCTTCCACCCAGTCTAGCACCATAAGTACCTCTTCCCTTTGCTCATGTAACTGCAGACACACTGCTGTCTCGGTTTACTCAAGTCATCTCCAACACATGATGACCTTTTCACTAGCAGCTTCCTCCACCCGGAAAGCTCTATCTGCTGCTCTTCTTATAGCTGGCTCCTTCTTCTTTCAAACCTCAGCTTAAATGTCACCCCCTTAGAAAAGTTTTATGTGACCACTCAATCATAATCCAGCCTCTATCCATCTCAGCATTCTGTCTTAATTATCTAGATATTCTAATTACTACCTAATTTCCTTCTTACTTTGTGTTTGTACTGTTTTCTTCCTCCCACTAAAATAAAAGCTCTATGAAAGCAAGAGTTTTGTCTGCCTTGCTCATGTTCACAGCTGTATCCCCAGGACCTAGGACGGAAGCCTAGTGATGGAACCCTCGTGGTGTTTTGTTTTGTTTTGTTTTAATTAGCTGCCAAGATTTAAAATGGAAAAAAAGTTATTAAAATCCATACATCCGGTTTCCTTTCAGAAATTCTGAAACCTATTGTCATTGGGCCCATGTTCTAACAAGCTGGAGTTTGTTGGAGGGGGTTTGTGCTCCACAGCTCTCACAATCCCCTACTTTGTTTCATCAGTTCCACATCACTTATTCAGACTGCTAAAGGCATCTGATTATGGGAACAAAGAGTTGGTCTCTCTGAGCAACACATACGACTTTTCTGCTGAAAAATAACAAATCTGGATAGATTTCACATATTTTATAAAGGAAAAGGGAAAAAAAAGCCTTATGTAAAAAATAAAAATACTGTATAACAAGGATAAGGAAACAGGATCAATAAGACCCACAAAATGTGCATACCTATGAATATAAATCTGCTGTGAAAATTATCTCCCTATAAAATTATCTATTACAAGGCCAAAAGGAAACTTTCAGGAAAATATATGGCACCCTCATCAAAATTCAAGATATGGCTACTATAAAAATGAAGTCCAAACCATAAGAAGAAAGAGCTGAAGTATTAAAAAAAAGACGAAAAAAGGAAAAGAAGCAAGAAAAATAAAATGCAGCAACAGAATTTCTGCCTCCACATTCTCAAATATTTAAGAAAAACCATCACTGAAAGCAGAATTAATACCAAGGGAAACATGCTTAGTAGACTAAACTAAAGAGTATTTTAAAATAAGTGTAACTAGTATCTTCAGAGTGTGAAAGAGAATGTTGGATCAAAAAGATCTCCTAATAATCTTAAATATTAACAGTTTTGATTGTTAAACTAAAAAAAATCCTCAACTGATAGACTTAGAGGGTCGCAGCTAAAGAGCAAATTTGAGCCTGGGAAGATAGACCAGAGGGACTCTCCCAAGTACATGACAAAAGGACATAGATATAAAGTATGAGGAATAAAGCTAAGATAAATAGAAAACATGCACAGAAAGCCCACAGGAAAACCCCAGGACCAGAAACATTTCTCCTTTTTATGTTGAAATAATTTTAGAGTCAAAGAGGTCACAAAAATAATTCAGAGATTTCTTGTGTACTTGTCAGCTTCATCCAATGATAACATCTTAACGTAATCATAGCAGATTATCAAAACCAGGAAACTGACATTAGTACAATGTTATCAATTAAACTACAGACCTCATTTGGAATTCACCAGTTTTTACATCCTTTTTTTTTTTTTTTGGTGTATGATTCTTTGAAATGTTATCACATGTATAGATTTGTATATCCACCACTGCAATTAGGATACAAAACTATTGCATCACCACACAAAAAACAACCTACCTCATTCTACTCCTTTATAGTTACACTCTCCCCCAAATTCGAACCCCTGGCAACCACTGATCTGTTACTCATCACTATAATTTTGCCATTTCAAGAATATTCTATCAATGAAATTACGCAGTTTGAAAACTTTTGAGATTGGCTTTTCTTACTCAGTATAATCAGGACCAATAGTTTTTAAGATTATTTCTAATAAACCTTCAAGGTACTGGCCTTCCAGAAAATAAAAATAAAAGACAAAACCCTCTCCCAAATCATTCATCGGGCTAATAAACCATGATACCAAAACAAGACAAGCACAGTATAAATAAAGAATTACATCATCTATGAACAAAAATGCAAAAATCCTGAACAAAATATTAGTAAATTGAATTCAGCTACGTATAGAGATCACCAAGACCAAATTGTATTTATCACCAGAACATCAGGTTGGGCCAACATTAGAAAGCTTATTAATGTATTTTACCACATTAATAGAATAAACATAAATCATGTGATCATACCAATAAATGCAGAAAAGGCATTTGATAAAATTCAACACACTTCCACAATTTTACAAAAAAAAAAAAAAAAAAACTCTTTAAAAACTAGAAATAGAAACTCTTTTAACCAGATGAAAAATATTTACTACAAATCTATAACCAACATTCATAATCAGGGTTGGTATTCAATTGATATTCAGCCAGCACACTCAGTGGAATGGCATCTTGGCCAAAGTCTATTCTTATTGGTCAGACATGCATTTTCATTTGTAGGCGTCCATACTTTAGTGATGCTGAATATTCTGAATCTCTGATTAGAGTTTTGAGGTGATCGGCAACTTTGAGAAAGTTGTTTCATTAGAGTGGTGGGGATAAGCCTTAGGTTGGTTCTCTTGTGAAGAGATTCTGGGATAGACATTGTATGCAGGATGCTTATTAAGGAAACAACAACTATAAGGAAATGAGAGAAGGATTGCATGGAAAGAAAAGTTAAACTGCAAAGCAGTTGTAATAAAAGACTCACTTCATCCCAAGCTGAGCGCTGAAGCTTGGATGACCCTACAGTGTTCTGAATGAATCCGTGACCATATCCCATGAAACAATCATTGGATAGGGGCTGTCCCTGAGAAGGGGGTTAACCTTAGATGAGACAACTCCTTTCATCGTAGGGCAATTCCTGGAGAGCCCTCAGCAGCCGGCACTCTGAAAGCTGGGAATATAAGTGCGTCTAGGCAGGGCGTCACAGCATCGACTTCTGGATGAAAGGCTGATTAGAATAGGATCAAGAAAGAGTGGGAGGAGAGAGTACAGAGATGAGGAATTTGCTTTGAAAAGGAGTAGAAATATGGGACAGGAGCTGAAGTAAGATGTAGGGTCAAAGTAGAATTTAAGGTGGGGATATCATGACAAGTTTGAATGCTGATGGGAATGATCTAGTGTACATGAAAAAAAATGGATTATACAAGTGAGAAAAGACAATAGATAGAACCATATTTTTAAGTAGGCAAAAGGCAATGGAACCCAGAGCACAAGAGGAGCAGTTAACCTTAGATAGGGAGAAGGGCAGTTCTTCCTGGGCTACAGAGACTTCAGTATGGGCAGGTGCATGATTATAACGGTGGACCATAAAATTTCAGCAGGGTAGTGAGGCAAGTGAGGACAATTGGAGGGTTAATACCTGAGAACTGCTGAAAAAGTGGTAGACTTAATGGATTGTGGGTCACAATTTTTGTTGAAATTATTGATAGAAGTACTAGAAGGCATGAGCTGGAAATACAGGAGAATGTGCTCAATAAATCAACTGTTTGACATTAAGATTATGGAAGGGGTACAGATATTGTAACCACAAGCTTTAGGGTCTGATAATGAAAGTCAATACCTAAAGTTAGATGAGAGGCAAAATCATTGGAGGAGAGGAGACAAGGAACTGAGAGTCCGAGATATTAATAGGCACACATATAAAGATACAGAAACTACCTGGAATAATGATGGACATATTATTGGAGTGAGTGATAACATACAAGGTGCTAAAATCCACAAAGATTGAGATCAACCAGTTTGGGGTCTGTAAATGATGTCAACAAAGAGGAGTAGTGCATGGACCATCTGCTGTCATGAGCTTCCGACTGGGAGTTTGGGGGATGCTAGAGGGGCAATTGTCAAATGATTATAATCATATAATCAAAAGTCATAATCAAACGATTATGACTACTGCTGTAAGAGGCCTTTGTAGAAGGGCCTTGGAACTCACTTGGCATCAGTAATCATGTTCCAAATCCCTGAGCTACAATTGAGTGTGGCTGATTCCTAAGCTGATGACAGGTATACATTTGCCCTGGCCATCTTCAGAACTTCTTGACTAAGCCCTCAACTTCCCTCCTCTGACCTGCTCTCCTACAAATCCCATCACCAAAACCTATAGAAAAACCATGACCCAGTATTAGACAAAAAGACAAAGTAAGAGAGTTTTGCCTTGGTCTTCTACCCACCCTATCACCTTTGCCACATATCACTGCCTTCCAGGTGCAGCACTTTCAAGACTCTAATGTCCTTCGTCCTTCTCCCTCGCCCTCCTCTCCTGCTTCTCCTCCTTTTCCCTCTTCTCTCCTCACTCTCTATCCTTTACCTCCTTCTCCATCCTCCTGTTTTTTATATAAAAATCCATTCCTCTCTCTTGATGGCCCCTTCCTACCTCCCTCGGGCCCTCCATTTCTTGCTCCTTAACAGTACCCTTGAGATCATCTATTTAAGTTTCTTCAGTTTTTGGATAAGAAAATGAAAGCCCAAAGATGTGGCATGAGTTTTCCAAGGTCACACGGCCAATTAATAGTAAGACTTTAGTGGGAACTCCTTGTTATTATTCCAAGGTTTTCATTTGCAGGTTAATTCCCAAACTGTGGGGTGCACATTTATTTTATTTTGCAAACAAAGAGAGCTTTTTAAAAAAAAAATTAGAGAAATTTGTGGGTTTACAGAACAATCATGCATAAAATACAGGATTCCCATATACCACTCCACCATCAACACCTTGCATTGGTATGGAACATTTATTACTATTGAGGAAAGCACTTTTTTGTAATTGTACTATTTTTTTAACAGTAGTTACCTTTGTTACAATTGATGAAAGATTTTTAAAACAGTACTATTAACTGTCATCCATACTTTACTTTAGGTATATTTTTCCATATACCACCCTATTATTAACACCAAGTATTAGTGACATACATTTGTTACAATTCCATTGTTTATATATACCACATTTTGTTTATCCATTCATCAGTTGATAGACACTTGGGTTGCTTCCATCTTTTGGCAATTGAGAATAATGCCACTATGAACACCAGTATGCAAGTATCTGTTTGAGTCCTTGCTTTCAAATCCTCTGGGTATATACCTAGTAGTGGGATTGCCAGGTCACATGGAAGTTCTATACTTAGCTTCCCGATGAACTGCCAAATTGTCTTCCACAGCAGCTGCACCATTTCACATTCCCATCAGCAATGAATGAGTGTTCCTATTTCTTCACATCCTCTCCAACACTTGTAGTTTTCTGGTTTTTTTAATAGCAGCCATTCTAGAGGGTGTGAAAGAATATCTCATTGTAGTTTTGATTTGCATTTCCCTTAATAGCTAGTGACACTGAGCATCTTTTCATGTGCTTTCCTGCCATTCTGGTATCTTCTTTGGAGAAATGTTTATGCAAGTCTTTTGTCCATTTTGTCAAATATAGTTGTATTGAGATATATTCACACACCATACAATCCATCCAAAGTATAAAATCAGTGGTTCATAGTATCATCACACAGCTGTACATTCATCACCATGATCATTTTTAGAACACCTGCATTACTCCATAAAAAGAAATAAAAAGAAACAAGAACCCCACACATCCCACATCCCTTCCCCCCACCACCCCCTTACTGACCACTAGTATTGCCCTCTATTCAATTTTAAGGCTTACAACAGAGGTAGGTTAACTATTTTCAGAGATAAATATATAGATCAGTAAAACAAACCAATACATCCAGAAGCAGAGCCATACAAACAAAGGCAACTGATTTTTCTTTTTTGCTGTATAGTTATACAATCATTATCAAAGATCAGGGCTACTGGTTTACAGTTCAACTTCAGTCATTTCCTTCTGTCTACTATATAAGCCTAGACACTAAAAAGAAATATCTATATAATGAGTCAGTAGTCACAGTCATTTGTTAAATCCTAATTTCTCAGTTAGACCTTGTTCTGGTTTGCTAATGCTGCCATTATGCAAAATACCAGAAATGGATTGGCTTTTATAAAGGGGGTTTATTTGGTTACAAAGCTACACTCTGAAGGCCATGAAAGTGTCCAAATTAAGGCATCATCACAAGTATACCTTCACCAAAGGAAGGCTAATGGCACCCAGAAAACCTCTATTAGATGGGAAGGCACATGGCTGGCATCTGCTGATCCTGGGTTGTGTTCCAGCTCCTCTCTCAGCTCCTGTGCATTCTTCAAAATGTTGTTTTTGGGGTGTTTTGTCCTGTCTTAGCTTCTCCGGAGCAAACTCCGGGCTAGCATAAGTCTGCTTTCAATGGCCATCTCCACGATGTCTCTCTCAGTTGCTCTCCAAATTATCACTCATAGCTGCTCTCAGGTCCTTCTATTTGTGAGCTTTTATAGGACTCTAGTTATTAAATCAAGACCCACCCTGAATGGGCAGGACCCGTATCTCCATGGATATAATCCAATCAAATGTTTCACTCATGGTTGATTGAATCACATCTCCACAGAAACACTCAATCAAAAGATTCCAAACCTAATCAACACTAATATGTCTGCTCCCACAAGATTGCATTAAAGAACACGGCATTTTGGGGGACATAATACATCCAAACTGGCACAAACCTCCTCCCTCTCATTTGATCAGTCTCTCAATCTTCAGGAATATCCGGGCATTGACCATTTTAACTTCTTCATGCTGGAAAGGGGTGTTGACCTTATGCAGTAGAGGAATGAAACTGGTTGATGTTCTTGGAGAGACTGGTACCTCTGTTTTTCCCATTTTTTAATTGGGTTGCCTTTTTATTGTTGAGTTGTAGGATTTTTTTATATATTCTGGATATTAAATCTTTATTGGATATATGGTTTCCAAGTATTTTGTCCCATTGAGTAGATTGTCTTTTCACTTTAATGACAAAGTCTTTTGATGCCAAAAAGTTTTTAATTTTGATGAGGTCCCATTTATCCATTTTTTCTTTCATTGTTTGTGCTTTGGGTGTAAAGTCTAAGAAACCATTGCCTATCACAAGATCCTGAAGATTCCTCCCTACAGTTTCTTCTAGGAGTTTTATAGTCCTGGCTCTTACATTTAGTCTTTGATCCATTTCCAATTATTTTTTTGTATATGGTGTGAGATAGGGGTCCTCTTTCATTGTTTTGCATATGGATAGCCAATTCTCCCAGCACCATTTGTTAAAGAGACAATTCTTTCCCAGTTGAGTGGACCTGGTAGCCTTCTCAAAAATCAGTTGGCTCATAGTACCATCATACAGTTGTGTATTCATCACCACAATCAATTTTAAAGCATTTTCATAACTCCAAAATAAAGAAAAAATAAAAATAAAAAAGAACACCCAAAACATCCCATACCCATTATCCCCCCTATTATTTATATATTTTTTCTCTTTATTTTATTACTTGTCTGCCCATACACTGGATAAAGGGAGTGTCAGTCACAAGGTTTTCACAATCATGTGGTCACACTATAAATGCTATGTAGTTATACAGTCATCATCAAGAGTCAAGGGTACTGGATTACAGTTCAGCAAATTCAGATATTTCCTTCTAGCTATTCTAATACCCTAGAAACAAAAAAAGGAATTTCTATATAATGCATAAGAATAAACTCCATAATGACCTCTTGATTCTATCTGAAATCTCATAGCTACTGAAATTTTATTTCTTTTCCCCCTTTTGGTCAAGAAGGCATTTTCAATCCCACAATGCCAGGGCCAGGCTCATCCCTGGGAGTCATTTCCCACATTGCCAGGGAGACTTACATGGCCCACAATGGAGGAGGGTAGTAAGTTTATTTGCAGATTCGCTGAGAGAAAGAGGCCACATCTGAGCAACAAAAGAGGTTCTCTGGCATACATATAAGTAGACTTAGTTTCTCCTTTTCAGGAATAAGCTTCATAAGGGAAAGCCCCAAGATTGACTTGACTTATTAAACTGGGAGTTCCCAATGCCTGCAAGAATATCAGGAATTCCCCAGGTGCTGATGTTTAATATTTCCACATTTTACCCCAGTACCTCAAGGAGACTTTGCAAATATTTTTTTATTTTCTGCCCAAAATACCTGGGGATGTATCAGGGTATTACATTAACCTGTACAGAATAACAAGATCTCATTCCCTATTCTGGGTTCCAAGTAATTAAGTTGTTTAAATAAACTGATCACACACATTACATTAATGTGCTACAGAGAATATAAATTTTGTACCAAATAAACATATCTTAAATAACAGTTAAAACTCAGGAGCTTACCACCTAGAACCTTTAAATAAGCCTTGTGGAACATTCTGTACTCCTGCATCGTCAATTGCCCAATCTCTGCCTGTGATCTATCCACTGATAACCTATGCTCTCAAATTCAATTCTCAGAATTTGCTCATTATGGTTAGTTTATATTAGTGAGGCCTTACAATATTTGTCCTTTTGTTTCTGGCTTATTTCACTCAAGATAATGTCCTCAAGGTTCATTCACCTAGTTGCATGCCTCACGACTTCATTCCTTCTTGCAGCCACTCAATATTCTGTTGTATGCAATACCATGATGCTTAACCACTGTACCTTTGTAATATATTTTAAAGTCAGGAAGTGTGAATGCTCCAACTGTGTCCTTCTTTTTCAAGATGTTTTTGGCTATTTGGGGCCCCTTATCCTTCCAAATAAATTTGATAATTGGCTTTTCCATAAGAAGAGATCATTTGCCCAGTTCTTCCTCCCAAACATTCCCCAGCACCCTTCTTGAGGGCTATGAGGGAGAACTGGAGATAAATGTGCTCCAGTTCCTTTTTGTATTCATTTTAATAAAAACTGCTTCTCTTATAGATCTCACAAGGTTTTCTTTGACAGGTGTTACATTTTCTTATAAGCATGAATGTTCTTTCAAAGAACAAAATTGATTTGCATTTCTTAACATTAAACTCTTAAAAACAAGCAAACAGAATAGAGGACATTTCAACTTGGCCCCAAATCAAAGAAACTGATAGACTGATGCGCTTATCTACTTTTTTTGCGTTTCATTATATAACAAGGAAAAAATCGTCTCAAATTTTCCTAGCCCTCACCCTTCCTGCTTCTCTTTGCTTTCTTTATAGTTAAGTAAAGATAGTCAAAAAATTGGCTCTTAAAAATGTCTTTAGAAAAATAGCCTGGTTTTGAAGTTGGTAATGCACTCTGCTTCCTGCTTTCTCTGAAGCTTTCCAGATATTAAAACTGAAATTTCATACAAATGGGCATTGTCTTAATCATTCCCCTTTGTTTTGCTTGATTAGAAGTAATTATAGTCATTCACAATTACCCATAAATCACCATTTTCCAATGGCACTATCATCCTCTCTATTCTACATGTTCACAATGTAACCTGAGAATAATGTTCTTTCCCCAAGTTCTTGCATCAACTGGGGCCCTATTTTATCCCATCTTATTCCCCACTCATCTTCAGCATACCCTCCAATTCCTCCAAACTAAATCTCAATACCTCTCAATATCTCTCTCACCCTCTGTCTCTTTCTCTCCTCTCTCTCTCTCTCTTTCTCTCTCTCTCTCTGTTTCCCTCTCTCTGTCTGTCTCACACATGCACACATAAACATGTGTACACATACATATACCTTTGTTCCTTGATGCTTCCAACACTCTGGAATGCAAAACCTACCCATCACACAGGCCTTGCACAAGTTTCACCTTTTCCAAAAACACTCCCTAATTTGCAAGGTACTCTGCTAGGCAACATTAAAAGAAGGAAAGATTAATTCTACATGACCTCTACTCCCAATGAAGTAGTCATGTTCATTGATCCCTTCTCAAAGATTCTAGGACATTTCATCTCCACACAAGCATGTGATTATGTAGAAAATATACTGTGTTATTCTCTACCTCAACAATGGATTGTTAGACTATAAATTATGCATTACCCTTCTGTAATCTTTGCCTCCCTATTCCAATTTAGAGGAGGGATGGATAGGGGAAGGAAGATGAAAAAACAATCAAGTACCTAGGTGACAATCTCAACAGCTTTCAACTCTAGGCCTAGGCTACTAGTATAACCAGTGTTCTAAGTCTTCAAAGTTAAGGGTCTAGGGCAGGAATACAAATGAAGGGTAATTTATCATAAATTTAAATATTTAAAAATTATACTTCAAGCCAACCAACTGTTAAATACAATATGCTGTCTCCTTTTATCTTGATGAGTATACCCTTATAACAACAAAAGCGAAAAGTGTGGGTAAAGCTACATTTAAAATGGGTTTTAAATGACTGAAAGTCATCAAAATATCAACAATCACTGAATAAAATGACTACTGACCTTTTCTGGGTGTTCTGTTCCTGGGCTAGCAATGTTTAGATAAGTAATAGTCATACATGATTCATAGTTATTACTTATTTAATCCACAAATTTTATGTTCCTTGTCTTTATTTCAACTAAACCACTGTTGTTATAATCAAGATTTTCACCTGTTGGATTCTATTGACAGTATGAGATTAAAAAATAAAATATAATTGTATTAAAGTTAACAAATTTGAATATATTTTCAACAAAAATAGGAATTAAAATAAATGTCAAAAATATATCTTATTTTCATATAGGTTTCAAAATTTATCTCTTCTAAAGCACTCAAATGATGTATTAAAATGAAAAGACAGAAATTAAATTATAATTAAAAATATCAAAGTTTAAAACAAAACTATTTAAGTAAAGCTGAATTTAATTTTTTAGTGTAATTAAATCTGGTTGTGTCTTTTATAAAAATAAGCCTTATTCTCAATTCAGTGTCCATCCAGGTGCCAATAAATAATTTTATCATATTTCACAATGTTATGCCCAGACCTACATAAACACAAATTTAAGAGTATTTTTGTTTAAAATTGCAAAACATCTTCAGCTGCCATAAGCAACTATTGCAAATATTATGCTAATTGGTGAAAAACTCTGAAACCACAATTTAAACCTGAAGAGAAGCAAAAAATGGATACTGGGTACTATTGGAAAATGATACTTCATTATGCAAGAATCAATTGCATTCATGTTGAGAACAGGATTTGAAAGTTAATTTAAAAAAATTTTTTCCATATTTACATAAGCACTGCCACGCAGTGTCCTTCCCTAATATCGGCAGTGGCACAATTTTCACAGCATTTAAAGATAATTACCTTCATTATCAGCCTTAGTGCAGGAGAGATGGAGAAATATTTCCCTGGTATTAGTGCTGGTGCTGAGTTCCAAATCCCAAGGGACAGAGGCATTCATGTGTTCTTTAACAATTTTCTTTTTCTTTGTTTGCATGTCTTGCCCAGGACTAAGGTGACTCTTTTATGATTGGTATCCTTCAAATAATATGAAGAAATACTGGGTCCATAAAGCAAGAACAAGATGTTATAAAAAGGGGAACATCTAGAATGTAAGAAAGAGAAATTAAAAGAGAAAATTTTAAATGTGATAGCAAAAATTTTTAATTCAATAAAAGTGTTGCAAAATAATGCTGAGGAAATATCCAAGAAAGTTGAATAAAGAGAGAGAATTGATGAGGTATGTAAGGAAATTAGAAGTTCAATAGAAGATAGACAATTCCAACTAATAGGAGCTCTAGAAAAAGAAAATAGTGAAAGTAGAGAGAAACAATCAAATAATAACAAACAACAACAACAATAAATTCCAGAACTGACAAATGTGAGTTTCCAGATTGAAAGGGGCCACTGAATAAGCAGTACAATGAATAAAAAATATCCCACACCAAAGTATGTCACTGTGACATTTCCGAATACCAGTGACAAATATAAGAGGGAGTAAAAAAATGTTCACATACAAAAGATGTATCAACATCATTAAAATTCATATTTTCAACACAGGTTGCTAGAAAGAAATGCAGTAATACCACCAAAATGGTGAGAAAGACTTAATGCAATCTAAAATTCTGTGTCCTGCCAAACTATCATTCAAGGATGTGGATAAAATTAATAAATTTAGAAATCCAATGTACTCAAGAAATTGTCTTCCCACCTACCTCTCCCAGGAAGCTAATGGAGGATCCACTCCTCCACAATATATAGTCAAGCAAGAAAGGAAAAGACATGGGATCCAGGTAGCACAGGATAGAGGTGAAGAACACCCCAGGATGAGAGCCAGTAGCATCCCAGGACCTCAGCTCTGCAACAGGCTGTAGAGGAACCTGCCCAACTGAGCAGGTAAGGGAGGTTCCCAGAAAGAGGTCATCAAGCAGAATATGAAAGTGACAGAACGCCTGATATGTGTAAACATGTTCAGAGATTTTCTGATCAGTTCCAGAGGAAAGTTTGGAAGATCTTGTGATTGGTACAAAAACACTTAGCAAATAAAAAAGTGCCAATCATTAATTCCAAGGAAAGAAAATTAAACGCTATTTTTTAAAAAGAAGAGAAATGGTATCGCAGCCTACAACATAGCTAAGCTGTGACTATTAGTTACATAGTGATAATAATGCAAATACTTAAGAATTATTTAACCAAAAATATTGGGAAAGCCATTATTTGTTTTAATTTCCTGGCTGCTAAAACAAATACCATACAATGGGTTGGCTTAAACAATGGGAATTTATTGGCTTAGAGTTTTGAGGCTACGAGAAGTCTGAAGTTAAGGCGCCAGCAAGTTGATGCTTTCTCCCTCAAGACTGCGGCATTCTGGGGCTGGCTGCCTGCAATCTTTGGTCCTTAGCTTTTCTGTCACATGGCAGTGCACGTGGTGGTGTCTTTTCCTTTCTCTTCCAGGTTCTGTTGACTTTCAGCTTCTGGCTACTACCCATGGCTTCTCTCTCTGTCTGACTTTCACTCTGCTTATAAAGAAATCCATTTTATCAGGACTAAAAACACCTGATTCAGTTGGGTCACACCTTAACTGAAGGAAGGTTTTGAAGAGATCTTATTTACAAAGGGTCCATACCCACCAGAATGCCAACGAAGACTAAGAACATGACTACGTCCAAACTGGGATATACAAGTCAACCCACCATGACCATATTATAAAAAGAGAATAATGGGAGGGGAAGTGTGTGTGTGTATGTGTGTGTGTGTGTGTGTATGTGTGTGTGTGTGTGTGTGTGTGTGTGTGTAAAAAAGCAATATGTCATTGAAAAAAATAAGAAATCATAGTATAATCATGGTATTTGGAGAAAGGCAAAGAAACAGGTAAAGAAATTAAAAGTATTGCCTTGAGAATGTGAGAATTAGAAGTCGAGGGAAATTTGGCAAAGGCGTGCTGATTTTTCATTATATACCTAATATTGCTTATTGACTTTAAAACTATGTACATGTTTTACTTTAATAAAACTCAATTAGAAAGTTAAGTTGTGTGGGAGGAGTTTGTGGGATGAGAAACTGGAGATACAGTTTGGTGACAGATTGTGAAGCAATTCTAGAAGACTGGGAAAGTGAATTGACCAGGGGCGATGAGTAAGATTGCCTGTCAGCATTAAAAAGCCCACTTTAGATTCAGGGTCATGATTTTGAAGTGAGACTAGCCAGTGGGTAATCTGTTTTCCTCCAACTACATTCAGTTGCACAGGAACAGGTGCTCAGCAGACAGAGTTGGATTTAATCGAGGTTGCCATTCTGTCAAGTGAATACGATAAAGCGAGAGAGAGAAAAGAGAATCAAAGGTATAAGCAAGGATCGTAATAATTGAACATGGAATTTAAGATAGGTAAAGACGGGAATGAGGGTATGAAGAGGACACACAGCTGGGGAAATATGGTAGCATCAATAGATTGAAGGTTCTGAAGGGATAGAAAGATTGTTGGGTTGGGATTGTAGAAGGAATGAAATAGTAAAATAAGTGACGTTGACCAGACAGTGAGAAGCATAAGATTGAGGTTATGGTGGTGTTGCAGTACTGATGAGGTGAGGGTGAGGAAATAACGAGGGAAGGAGTGGCTGAGAATAGGTGGAGGACACAAGAACAGGAAGAAGAGCTCAAGGGAGCATGGGGACAAGACTAATTTTGGAGAAAATGACCACTTTGGAGAAAGTAATAAAGGAAAAGTGAAATATGATGCCATCCTCATATTTCATGTCTGTTACCTTTAGGTCCCTGGGTTTATAAACTCAGGATGAAAAGAGATCTTCTACCTGGTCTACAGTAAACCCTTTACACATCTGGAGGTGGAGGGGAGGGAGGAAGGGTAGAGGTGGGATATATTTCACAAATTTCCTGGCAGATGAAGACAACAACTACAATGTCTTCAATTCATATTTCCTTTGACGATTTTTAGTTTTCTAAATAATAATGTATGGGTTGTTGCCTTTTGTTATTTCAGGGGACATTTATTAAACCTCACTGTGTGCTAATTCCACCCTGAATGGTTTGAGCCCACCCAACAAACACTGATGTGAGTAGATGAAAGCCTAGGGCTATGCCCTGTCCTCCGCACTAGTTCAGACTCCACCTGGGTCCTCGCTCCTCTTCCTTAGCTCCCCAATCCCTTGTCTCTATGCTTCAGATCCTAATTGCCATTTCAGTCTCCCTTTATAGGCCATCATCCTGTAATTCTTCAATGCATTTCATCAGTTATATTGTTTTTGAAACTGTACTACCCGCCACCCCTATTTTGGAATGTCTTCAAGCATCAAAAAATAAATTCTCACTGCCCATGCAAGTTCCTCAGGGACCCAGGCAGGTGGGCTAGGCCCTTGGCATATGAGTCTGGGGGAGGGGAGTGCACACCCTGTACTAGGCACTCATCTGTTCTTCACAATCTCACTAAACAAAGGAGAAGTGTTGAATAAAATAAAAACACCAATGGGGCATGTGACGACAACTCCACTGGATTTGAGTTCTGTGGCAGCAACTTGTCTTCTGGGGATGGAGAGGAAGATGAATGATGAAAAACTCTTGCCCCCAGGATATGTACCATGCTCCATGGGCTCTGGCCCTAAGACAGGCCAGTGCCTTTCACCAAACGTATATCAAGCATCCAGCATGAACCCAGCACTGTGCGAAGAAGTAGGGTTTCAAAAATAAACTGGGCAGAGTCTTGTACCAGTGAGCTTTCCACTAATCCTTTAGATAGTCAAGAAAAAAAAAAAAAAAAGATTACAAATGACTAAAAGATTACAAATGACTATTAGTACAGATTTCTTCGCTTTTGGAATGCAAGGCTTTGTCTACTAAAACAAAGGATTATTCTCTACTCTTCACTCTGATCTGACTGCAGTAATAAAAAATGTCAATCCAGTCAAAACTTTATTGCCAGTTATCTCGAAATCTTGCTATAAATTTACAACTAGCTAAGGAGTTTACACAGCCTAAAAATAAAAGTTAAGTAGCTTTTTAAATATTGCATTTACAATTTTTCGCATTGTTATTTCAAGGGTATTGTGACTTTTCTCATTTTTTTTTATTTCCCCAGCTAGGAAAGGAACCATTTCTTATACTTTCCTCATATTATTCATAACCCCCAACATCATACTGGACACATAGTGTGACCTTATTACATGTGTGTTTATTTTATTCAAGGTCATTCATCCTTCAAGAAAGACACAGGGAACATATTTATTTTCTTAAAAAGCTTTATGCAGTCTCAATGTTACTGCCTCCATTTAAAATCAACCTCTAGTAACTGCACTATAGTTATATAAGAGAATATACTTGCTCTTAGAAAACACACACTGAAGTATTTAGGAGTAAGAGGGTACAACATCTCCAATTTATACTCAAATGGTTCAGAAAAAATAATTTTATATATACACAGAGGTGGGGGGAGAGAAAGGAAGAAAAAAGTTATAAAGCAAATCAGGGAAAATGTTGGCAAATCTGGTAAAGGATGTATAAAACTCCCTGTACTATTCTTGCAACTTCCCTGTAAATTTGAAATTATATCAAAACAAAAAGTTACCCCCCAAAAAAGTAAATCTCTAGAAAGAAGTACACCCTAGAGTGAAAGGTCTATTCTGTGATGCATTAGAAACAGGGAGGAAAAAAATTTTGAGTGCTGAGTTCCAAATGATGGATGAGGTGGTGAGCGAACAGTTGCTTCAGGAGGGGAACGGCCCCGATGATAAATGAATTTTCACTTTTGTTAGGCTGGGTTTGGCTCTTCAACAACTCATCCATCAGACTTTAAGGAGGAGCTCTGGGAAAATCCAAGTGCATGGGTAAGAGCTCTCTGTAGGACTGCTTCTGGAAGCTCTGCCCTGAGACAAGTCCGCCCTTGAGACACTGTCCTATGGAAAAGGAAGTCACTGGAACAATGAGTTATAATTACAAGGGAGACTAGATGGCTGAGAGGCTGGGAAACAACTGACATCTCCTTGTTTCTGAAAGCAATTCAAGGTTAGCTCCTAAAGTGAGGCTGCCTTCTGAAACCTCAAACACTGCCTACTCTCCCCCAAAAAGTCATCATCAATTGCCAAAATATATTGATTCTTTTATATTAACGGAAATTTACAACTTCAAGTCCAGCATCTGGGCACCTTCTGCAAAGTGTCCTGTCACATCAGCTCCCTCCTGGTGCCTGTGGTCCTACTCGGGCCCTTTGCAGTGACCTCTGAAGCCCAGGTGGGATTACAGTGCTCGAGTTTACTATAAACTGGCAAAGAATTAAGACAAGATGCTTCCAGGGAATGAATAGATGCTCAGAGAAAACATGGGAATGCTGAGGCCCAACCACACTGAAAATGTCTGAGTCAAAAAAAAAAGAAGTCATTCACATCCCAAGGGCTATTTCCTCCACCTCACCCCCACCCTGCTATGCTGGAAGTCAATTCTCCACAGTCCATGGTGAGTCAGGCGTGAGTGCTTTGATTGCGGCTCAGCTGATGTCATTCAAGAAAGCAGGGGGGTCACCCACTGCATCAGAGGAAAAGACATTTGACTGAGACAGGCCCACCCTTCAGCCCTCTGGGGAGCCTGACATTTCCAGGACACAGAAAACAAACTTCCTCTTTAGAGGGAATAGGCTTTCAGTGTGGGAAAAAAAGAGAGAGAGAGAATCAGAGAGGGTCAATACGTGCTCACCCTTTGGCTGAAAGCCCACAATCAGGGAAATTTCTGTCCTTTCAGAAAAGGTAAAAGCATCAAAATGTCCTCTGGTTGGATGGCAGATCCAAATCACTGCACGTAGGCAGTGAAAAACAGTCTTGACTTAACAGAGCCTGTGTGCCAAGTAAACTTCTAACTTCTTTTCAGCTCTGCTCTTTTTTTCTCTGAAGAGTTAACACTTCATTCATTTAACAAGCAGCTTTTGAGAGGCTACCCTGTGTCTGGCACTAGAGCAAACTTTGTGGTGGGGAGAGGGAATTCAAATCCAACAATGCCAATAGCATTATCTATTTTGTTGTTGTTGTTATTATAGCTAATAGTTGACTTCTTACTATGTTCTGGCCTTGCAAGAATCACTTTACATGGCTTATCTTTATGAACTTCAACAATCCTGTTGAGGTAGCTACTATTATTATCTCTATTTTATAAATGAGGAAACTGAGACCCAAAGACTAAGTGGTTTAGCCAAGATCACACAGCAAGTGATTGCAGAAGCCAGAATTTGAACCAACACAGTCCAGACCAGTGATGTCCAACAGAACTTTGTGTAATGACAGAAATATTCTATAGCTTCACTGTCCGATATGGTTACAACTAGCCATTTGAAATGTGAAATATAGATGCATTCATCTAAAAGACTGAATTTTTAAATATCCTTTAATTGTAATTAATTTGAATAGCCACATGTTGTCAGTGGCTACCATATTAGGCAGCACAGATCTAGACTGACTCAGCCAATGTACTTAACCATGTGCTAAGTGGCAAATGACAATATATAGGGTCCCACCTTTACCTTGTTCTAATCAATGAGAAATCAAGTTAAAATAAGCATCAATGTCATCCAGGAAGGGAAAAGAACAGTGAGAGGATTGTCATGTACCTATAGGGAGGGAGTGAAAGAAAGGCATGGGTTACAGTTGCCAGGAAGAGAATGCAAGCCCTCCCCATGCTCTCCTCCAGGCACTGAAGGCATGTCTCTTTGGACTGCAGGTCCATCTCTCACCTTCTTTATCATCTCCACCTGCCACCCCTGCACCCAGCCATCCAACAGCCACCCTACAGCCTTATACCTGGTCCTGTAGCTGGGCCCTGCAGCAAGCCCTGAGACCATGGGCCCCAGGCCACTCCTCCCTCCTGACTGAACCCTAGGAATGCCTCTGATGGGCTCCGTTCAACACCAAGGAAGATGAAAGATAAATATTTGCTCCTGCTTCCTACCCTCTAGTAGCTCCCACTCCAAAAGACAAAGACTTAACAAACTTTAGCTGGCCAAGGCACAATGCAAGATAATATGCGAGTCAGGCATGGTGGACTTCAGACATCACAACAAAGATTGCAGGGTGGGAAATGAGGACGATAAACTGGGACTATATGAACAGTTAGGGACAGAGAAAAGGGATTTGAGCAGGGCCTCAAAGGATAGGTGAGCTGAGAAAGTCTGAGAGAAATGGGGAGGGCATCTGAGGTGAGGAGGAAAGCCAAAACACAGAGAACAGGGAGTGAGCACAGATGTAGCAGGGACCATGAGAAGGCAGGCCCAAAGCGAGCAGCAGTGTGGGATAAATTTGCACAGATGGAGTGGTAGTAAACTGTTTTTTAACTAGTCCATCCCCACCTTTACTTTGCTAGCTCTGTTAGTAACAGCCTTGCTACCAAAGAGCCAGAAGAGAAACTGAGAGGTTATTTAAGCCATTCGCTAAGCCACAAACTTGAGGAATCTATTTAAATGTAAAGATTTCAGAGCCCACTTCTAAGGATTCTGTGGGACTAGGTTGTGGACCAGGGAGTCAGTTTTGTTTTTGTTTGTTTTTTTTTTTTTTAATTTTTGTTAACCAGTGGATGGGGACATTCTGAGGCTTCTGAAGCCCCCATGAGTGTTTGAGAACCACAGATTTCAGCTCTCCCTACTCTATGCAAGGACCTTCTCAACTTTCAGAAGTGAAGCAGGATTTACCCCATTTTCAAAGCTGTCCAAGAAGAATTACTCAGACTCCCTTGGGAAGCTATTATAAGAGCTAATAAGCTTACCTCAAGAGGAGAATTGTTGGAGGGGTTTGGGTGGGGGAAAGGGTTGTCTGTCAAAAACCATGGAAACTTCAAGTGGCCACATTGGAATTAAAGACTTCTTTGCATGAAATGTAAAATAGTTCCTACAATTCCTTCATTTTATAGCTAAGGAAGCCGAGACTTAGAACGGTGGACTTAGCCTTGTTCATACAGCTATAAAGTCATAACCCACAAATTAAAACAGATAGCCAGATTCCTGGCTCAGTGATCCTTTGACTCTGCTCTACTGCCTCTCATTTGTCCCCCAACCCCAGCCCACCTCCAGTACAAAATAAAACTCAAAACCCTTCCTTCAGATCCTTTCATATTACTTTCATTACACTATTTTACTTGACAGCAGTTCTTTATTAAAGAGCCAGCACTTATCTTTTGAGGGCCGTGTCCTTCATTGTACTATCTCAATATTTTCCAAGAGCCCAAGGAGATCCAGGGGAAGATAAACCTCTGCCAACAAGATAAGTGTTCGTTTTTATTAAGGAAAAAAAAAATTAAGTCCTTCTATGTTTGCTACCCCTGTGGGAAGAGAGTAATACTAAGTCTTGTTTTCACTCTGAATTTCCTCCCGGTGAACACAGGTCTTTTTTGTTTTAGGTCTCGCAGCCAAGGCAACACATTTTCCTTCCTCTCTTTTTAAACAATACATACTCCCAATGGCACCTTTCACCCACATGGCTCTAGTGGTCCACTATGTCACGCTCAGAGACAGATGCAAAAGCAGCAGCCCCCTTTCTCCTTTCAGTCAGCGCCATCTTGTGCATGACAGCAAGCCAGGCTCCCGGGTAGGAGGCCAAGCACCTGTAGAGGATAGAAAAGGCAGGTCCCAAACATCTGTATGCATTATAATGAGGTTTTCTACTCTACTGGAAGGAGCCTCATGTTTATTCCTCTAGAAGGGCCTCCAATCTCATCACGCACGCATCCCCACCTGTCTTGGAATCATGTTCGACTGGAAAAAACCTTGGAGGGTTAGAATTTTAAAGGGTATTCGTCTAACCCAGTCATTGTGTAAATGAGGAAAATTGAGATTCAAGCATTTTAAGTGAGCTGCCAAAGATCACACCTCTATTTAGTGGCAGATAAGAAATAGATCACAGGTCTCCTGATGTTCAACCAGGGCTCTTTGTTTCCGCTTTGGAACACTGCATTGGATTTGGGTTCTGATTTTGCAACTGAATCCCTGTATTCCTGAGACTCTATGAGTCAGCTCCTTTGTCTGGAAAATCAGAATTAAAATGTCTCCTCAACACACCTCACAGAGATGTTAGGAAAATCAAACAGCATGGTGAAAATGAAAGTGTTCTGAAAAGTGGAAAGCATTATTTTTTAATTATTATGACACCTTTCCCTATCTCAGAATTATCTTCTAACAAACTCCAAGAAAGGGTAGTGATTTTTTATCTAGTTCAAAAAAAAAAAAAAGCTTCCAGAAAGAAATCAAGGCAAAAAGACTCACACAAGGCTCATTTCACAAGTAGGTTTGTTTTTAATCTAATCTGATGGAAATGCCCAGGTTGTGAATATTCTTGACAAGCTGTTTCACAGAATGGAGGATATTGCTGGGGAGTGGGTAGAGGGATAGGCCCATGTGGATCATTAGAGACAACTGGGTCATTCCTATTAAAAAAAAAAAAAAAAAAAAAAAAAACACACATAGAAAACCATCCCACATACAAGAGGAATGGAAAGCTCACGCCTCATTTTTGAGCTGCTTTTAAGTTTGTGGTGGAATATGGCAGAACCAAAGGAAAGTGCTCTGCCAGTGAGTCTCCACTCCAGAAATTGAGGCCTGGGGTATTTCTGATGATGTTTTGTTTTCTTCCTCCCATTTCGGCATGTAGTAAATAGCTAAAGTCAAAAGTAAGAATTCCAAGGAGTCATTCTGCTGGGCATGTGGGGCCAGGGCAGTGCTAGGGGATAAAGAGAACAGGCTGTTCCAAATGACATGTGGGGTCCACTGAGCTGTCGGTCCCAAGCTCTGCATTCCTGCCCCATGCCCAGGCCAATAGCAGCCTCCCTGTGGTACAGGGGTTGATGTTTTTTAATAAATAAATGTTTTTCTAGGCATTTAGTAGAGCCAGGGTATGCAATCCACTTATTGGAACTAGGGTTTTATGTAGTGCTTTATTTTTCTTCCCTTGTAAGCTTTGTTTTTTTTTCCCCCCTCAAAGAAGTGTACTCATTAATTTCAACCAGAACCCTGGTATTTTGAAATCTTCTACTCATACTGACCGTCACTAAGTTCAAACACCAGTCTTTTTCTAAAAGCAAATATTTGTGAGGACTAAAATTGAACTGGCCCCTTCGTGAGACCCACTACAACACAATCCTAGAGACTCCAGGCACTTGAGTGAAGATGTCACACAATGAGGTTGGAACTTGGAGCCCTGATGGAGTTCCTGTCAGTATGGTTCTGAGAGGGACCACACTTCCCATGCCTGTAGACTGGGATTTGTCTTACAGGGTTATGTCTCTATCTGCTGGGTTACTACCTTATAATATATGACAACTACCTTGAGGACAGGCTTCAGATCAACTGGCCTATATTTCATCTGGAAACCCTAGTACGGTGCCTTTACATGGTGCATATGTTCAGTAAATAATACTAGCTAACATACATTGAAAGCTTACTATGCACTAGGACCTGTGATAGGACTTTCCATATGTTATCTCTTCAAATCCTCACAACAAAGTGACGAGAGAGATATTATTGTTATCCCCATTTTATAGATTAGAAATCGAGGCATGGAAAGTTTAAGTAGATTGCTCAACATCATATAGCCGGTAAGTGTTGGGTCTGAGATACAAACACAAGAAGCCAGGTTCCCTAGTCTGTGGAAAGCAAAGTTTGCCTCAAAACTTCTACACTATACTGCTTCCCTGTCAATAAAAGTCATGACCCATTGGGAGAGATGCTATACTATCTTCAAAGAGACAGTTTTTCTGGGACAGCTTTGCAAAGTTACTTTGTGGATAATTCAGGATAAGTTGTTATGCTGCTGTAAGGAAAATACCTCCAAAATTTTAGTGGTTTAACACATAAAAGTTTACTTTTTGTTTACATTCTTGTTCATCTCTGCCAGGACTCCACTGGCCAGATCTAGTCATGTAACCCCAATCTGATCCAAGAAAGACTGGGAAATGTAGGGAAGCACCTGGAATATTTGCTGAGCAATGATTATGACTGCCCCAGGGAATATCCTTCTTCAGTCTCTAGGGAATTAGTTTCAAGAGTACAACTCTGAAGGATGAGGCGCCAATCCCAGATCTGCCATCAAAACACATGTGACTTGGGCACATAAGCTGCAGTTCCCTCATTTCCAAAATGATGCAATTATACGACTCTCCTTCAAGGTGCACGCCAACTTATTTTATGAATCTGCAAATGAAATGCCACTCATAAAAGACATATGCCAAGACTACATTGGAACTCTCAGGAGGATATGGAAAAATCTCTAAACGCGAGGCCAGGCTGTTCATGGCACAAGCTGTGTTAATCGTTTTGCTTGGACGGCGGGCTTGGGGAGGCTGGTTGCCAGCTTAACAGAATGGGGTCAACGGTTCATGGCAACTCCCAGGCCTCTGGAGATGGTGGGAGATTTTTGTTGGTTTTTACACCTAATGAAAAGCAATTTCCTCTTTTCAAAAGGCACATTTTACTCTGTTGCAGAAGACTAGCATTTTTGTTTTTTGTTTGGTCTTTTGTTTTTAAAATTTAAAAGACACCATCTTTTTAGGGTGAAGATATGGGGAGCAGAAAAGATAGGTAGATTATCCCAGATTAAGCAGCAACACAAGAGCAGAGCAAGGACCAAAACCCACTGCCCCTGGATGGGTCCTCTCCTTATGCAGGAAATTATTCTTGGATAACAGTCTTGACAAATAGTCCATGATGAATGGGTGCTGAATTTTATATCCTTTTGAGCACACGAAGGAAAGAGGACTCGGTAGTGTCGATTTTGGCCCTATCCAGCACATGAAAACGTGCCAATAGATACACAGCCCTGAACCAACCCCGGAGGACGACTGCTCTCTGGCACTTTCTGGGAGTACAGCAATTTACCTTTTCTGGAATTGGGATTAAGTGTAGGTATGAGAAGTGAGAAGTAACTTCATTGTCCAGCTCCCCTCCTTAAAAGCTGGTCTCAGGCTTCCTCTAGACTGGAACATGAACAGCTGATGCACTACACTGTGTTCTCAACACCAGCCCATCCCACTGGCTCCACAAGAAACACCTGCACACCAGTGAGACCAGCCTGGAAAGGAAAAAAGGAAATCAGCAGCAGTCCAACCCCCTTGACTGGCAAAGGCAATAATTCCTAGGGGTGTTTAATGGCCAAGCTGGTTAATCCACTTCCTTCTCTTTTACCCCAGGTAACTGCTTGCCTTCCCAGTAGAGTGTAATACCCAGAGGTTCTAGGGACAGCCCTACAGGCTCTGACAGTATCTCAGAAGTTTCAAAAAAGGGGTATGTAAGGGACCAGCACTCCTCTTTTCCCCCAAATTCTCCCCTTATACTGCAGTAAGTAAAAGAATCACTTACATGAATACCACTCTTGACTATTTAAAATGTGCTTCCTTAAATATTGTTTCCTTTGATTTTTACAACAAACTTTGGGGGGTGGGTATCATCCCCATTTTAAGATAAGGAAAATGCAGCTCATAAAGTTTTAAGTGGTTTGCTGGCCTTGCCCTCTGCTCACAGGTAGTGAATGTTGCAGCTAGAACTTGTACTAGTTCTAAACCAAGTACCTCTACCATCTGTTTAGCATTCATATGGATCCTTGGTTGGGTGTCATAATCTGACTTTTCCCTGGTGAATGCTCTAGAACCCCATGATCAAACTTTGCCCACTAGCTCCATAAACTGAAGCCAACATTTCTCACATCTGGGAGAGGCCTGTCAGGAAATGATTAGGAGAGGAGAGGAAACTAAAGTGGGAACAATCCTGACCGCTGGTCACCTCTAACCCTTTGAACAGAGGGCGCTCTGACTGCTCCATGACTCAGCCTGAGAGGCAGGCTGGATTGTCCAGGTGCTAAGGGACTATTTCACTGGAGAAACTTAGTCTTCTGGTCACTGGTCAGATGCTCCAGGCCTCTCATGTCAACAGTCTGTTTTCCAGGTCTCCAAGCTACCAAAACCCAGGGAGCATCAATCACAGGATTGCACTGGTGACTGTTACCCAAGAAGCCTCGGCAGACCTTGGAGCTTGGATGTCTGTGAGACATCCCAGGAACTCCCCTCCTCCATGAAGGTCCATCGACCTCAATAGGAAATAGTCAGAGAGCTCGAATAAAGCACGCAGACACCCACTTCAACCACTCTTACATGGAAGGAAAGACCCACTTGAAGAAAAGTAGGCAATTTGGCCAACTGAAAGTTAATTATTCCTTGGACTCTGATTATCTTAAAAGCACATAGAAAGTATCAAAAAGCAAGCTGAAACAGAACACAAATAATGCCTTCCTTTTGCACGAAGCTTTAATGTTCACAAGGACACACACAGCCATCATTTCACTTGATCCCACAACCACCTTCAGGGTTAGGAAATGTTATCGCCATTTTAGAAGCAAGGAAATGAGTCCCAGAAAGATAGCTTTGTCCTTGTTTCCACAGCTGGCTAGTAGTAGAACTAGAACTTAATTCTCTTAACTTTCCCTTTGGAGTCCCTTTCCTTTTTTCATTCATTCATCATTCATTTATTCATTCAACACAGAGATACTGAGATCCATCAAAGAATTCTTCATCAGTACAAATACTTCCCAAGGGGCTTGGTTTCCCAGGGAAAGCAGACTGCAGTTATCTACTTTGCAGTTAGCTGTGGATTAAGAACGTTTAGTTTTACTGCTTCTATGAAATAACATGTTTTCCTTCCACCTCTGCTCTCCTCCTCCATTCAACCATTTTCTGAAAAAAGTCTGCAATTCAGGAAATCTACCAAGATAAAAACAGGAACTATTGGCCAAGGGATAGGTGTAATACAGAACTATGACTTCTATTTTTTTCTGGCCTTGTTGTATGGTTTGAAATACATAATTTAGTCTCCCCATTGTCTCCTTTTGGTTAGGAAATGAGGGAAACTTATCACCAAAAACTAAACAGCAATGAGGTTCTCATACCCAGTATGTCCTTTCCCTTATGGTTGTACTAGCTATTAAAATATTTAAATAGTTACCTAACAGATAGTAAAAAGTCCTAGGATAAAAGTCACCTCTCTGAGTCCACTCCCTAACTACTCTGGCCATTAAAGTCATCCACACTTCCCCCATGATCCAGCATCTAAAGGGTTGGCACCTGGACCAAGAGGAAGCCTCTGAAATCTGCTCCAACACCAAGGCCACATCCTTCCTGATTGGCCAATGCCTGGACCTAAGGAGGATCATCATCCATCATCACCTGGTAAACCCAACAAATAAGATGTTAGAGGAAGAAGCAGCTCTGAGCACCAAATTGCAGCTCCTCAGTGCTCAGCAAGGTAATTTGTAATTATTGAACTGCACTGAAATCCTGGGTCATAAACTAATTTCCACTAAAACACAAAAACCCTTCTTTAAACGTCACTTCTTCATTCAGAAACATTCAACGACTCCCTATTTCTTGTTTTGTTTTGTGTTTAGCTTTTCTGCTTACCTTTTAGGAGCCCTTCAGCCTGTGCCCCACTCATCCCAGATAGATTGCTCCACTGTTAGCCCATCCCTGAGCCTTGCTTGTGTTCTTCCTATGTCTGCAATGCTTTCCCTTTTCTTCTCGGAAATCCCTCAAGGTGAAGTTCATATCCATCTTCTCCAAGAAGCTTTACCTTGCCACTCCAGTGCTCATTGGTTTCTCTCTCATTTGAATTCCTATAGCACCTACAGTTTGAATAGTATAGTCTTACACTGCCTTGTATGGTTTTACTCTCATTTCATGCATGTGACGGTTAATTTCATGTGTCAGCTTGGCTAGCTGATGATATCCAGTTGTTTGGTCAAGCAAATAAGAGGCCAGACCATGGCCTGATTGTTACTGTAAGAGTATTTTGTAGATGGATTTAAATCATTAGTCAGTTGATTGCCTCTATGGCTGATTTCATCTACAATCAACAAAAGAGATTGCCTTCAGCAATGAGAGAACTCTCCTTATCCAATGAATTGGAGGCCTCAAAGGAAGAACTGAGGATTTCAGCAGTCAGTGAGAAGAATTTCTAACTCTACTTCAGCCAGCCATTTTCTCCTGGGGAACACAGCTTCACCTTCATCGAGTCTCTAACTTGCAGCTTGTCCTATAGAATTCAGATTTACCAAATCCCACAGTCAAGTGAGCCAATTCCTACAGTAAATCTCTTCATATTTACATACACATGTGTATACATATTAATATATGACGATGTTTGTATATTATTTGCAAATATTAATGTATTAATGTGTGTGTGTATATATATACATATATGTATGTATATACATATATACTGTCAGTTCTATTTCTCTGGAAAACCCTGACTAATACAATACATGGTGATCATTTCTCCTCAGTCATACCAAAAGGTCAAGAACTTATCCTTACCTGTCTCCTGGACCCCCAGAGCACCTGGTATAAAGCTGACAATTAGGAAATGGCATGGTAAATACCTGTCAATTAAAAGAGTGGTCACTTATAGCATCATCAATCTGCATGGGACCTTGTCTGAAAAACTTCCACAAGCCTATTTGGGACACATTTTAAAAGACACAGCAGGCACTTTCCACATACAAGAGCATACTCAAACATAGCTGATGCCATTCCAATCCCACAAACTGGTAGAAGATTCTAAAGCATGTTTTTAAAATGTACATTAGCCAGAGATTACAGAGACCACTGGTGCTATAGATGGTCTTTCCATGAAGTAGAACAAACATATGTATAAACTCTTTGACCACGTAATTGGCCTCGGAGAGAAAAATTCAGACCTGCCTTTTCTGTTGCTGATGAAGTAACTAATACTCCTTCCCACTTTCCCACCAAGGGGGTGGGGGGCAGCAAGGGAGGATGAAGGGGGAAAGAGGCAACTTTTCTTCTATGTTTTTAACCTGCAGAGTCTCACAAAGTGACAACGTCTCCTCTGCAGATAAGCAAATGAGACCAAAGACTCTGTCCATGTGTGCTACCTTTGGAAAAAGTCTGGGTTTACTCTCAACAATCCTGATTGTACATCAGAGACCATCAAAAGGATGATTGACCAGATTAAGTTTAAATTGATGGTCTCAAAATGTCAAACAATAGGAGGGGCAAGAAGGCTGCATAGAGAGGAGTGGAATTTAGTTAGTCCCCTGGAGCAACTAATAAACAACCAGGACCAACTAATAAATAATCTGGAACAACTGCTGGGGGACAACTGTGACTGTCCACACATCATACACCAAACTGGACTGGGTAGAATGGCTGAGATCGCAGTAAAATCTGCATGTAAAAACTGTGGAACCACACAGGGAGTCCCGTCCCCCCATGGCAGGCTGAGCTGCAAGCCCTCACTGTAGGAGAAACCAGCATTCCCAGAACCAGCAAATATAGCTCAGCCCAGCTCCAACTGGGGTTTTAATTAACAAATGTGGACTGCTGAATACAAGCTGCAAACATAGACAAAACCCCTAACAAGCAGACAGAGACTTTTAGAGATGACTGACCTTAAAGAACCAGAAAGACCAGGGGTTCTCTCTGACCGATGGATGAAACTGGGGGACCATGGATTGGCTCTGAAATGGGGCTTTCTTTCCCTTTCTCTCTTTCTCAACCTGAGTGGTTCAGTGGAGAGAGCCTCAGCCATTTTCAGTTAACAGTGCTCTGACCCAGACAGGGGTGGAGATAAGAGAAGCAGCAATTCAAATGCAGAAGATAACTCCCTAGGGGTTATATCTTCCCTAAGAGGAAGGAGGTGGGGTCCAGCTCCAGGGCCTGCCTTCCCTTCAGAACTCAGACCCCAGACCCCGGGGGAAAACAGCCAAAACAGAAACTAAAGGGGCCACACCTCCTTACACCAGTCAGAAGTGACAGGCTGATGGGCACCACCTGCTGGACAGATTAGGAAAAGCACTGCGACTAGAGGCCTCACAGGAAAGCCTGACATTCTTCTAAGATATACCCTGAATAGAACTCCATTCTGAGACCTGAATCCATTCCGGTCTGGGAAAATCTGATTGGGGTAACCAAGGAAACCAGATGCCTAGAAAACAGAAAACTACAAAGTACAATAGGAAAAACAAAGATATGGCCCAGTCAAAGGAACAAACTTACACCTCAATTAAGATACAACTGAGATACTGTTTCACTTTAATGAAACAATCAATTAAAGATTTTCAAAGAAATATACTAAATCAAATCAAAACCCAAACAACAAGTTCAGGAAAGACATGGCAAAAGAGATGAAGGATATAAAGAAAACACTGAGTGAACATAAGGTAGAAATCAAAAGTTCGAAAAAACTACTGGCAGAATCTATGGAAATGAAAGGCACAATACAAGAGATGAAAAACACAATGAAGACATACAACAGCAGAGGCAGAAGAAAACACTCAGGAACTGGAGAACAAGACATCTAAAATCCTACACACAAAAGAACAGATAGGGAAAAGAATGGAAAAATATGAGCAACATCTTAGGGAATTGAATGACAACATGAAACACATGAATGTATGTGTAATGGGTATCCCAGAAGGAGAAGAGAAGGGAAAAGTGGAAGAAGCAATAATAGAAATAACCACTAAAAATTTCCCCTCTCTTATGAAACACATAAAATTACAGATCCAAGAAGCACGGCATACCCCAAACAGAATAGATCTGAACAGACCTATGCCAAGACACTTAATAATCAGATTATCAAATGTCAAAGACAAAGAGAGACTCCTAAAAGCAGCAAGAGAAAAACAATCCATCACATACAAAGGTAGCTTGATAAGACTATGTGCGGATTTCTCAGTAGAAACCATGGAGGAAAGAAGGAAGTGGTATGATATATTTAAGATACTGAAAGAGAAAAACCACCAACCAAGAATGTTATATCCGGCAAAACTGTCCTTCAAAAATGAGGGAGAGTTTAAAATATTCTCTGACAAACAGACAATGAGAGAGTTTGTGAACAAGACACCTGTTCTACAGGAAATACTAGAGGGAACACTACAGACAGAAAGGAAAAGACAGGAGTGAGAGGCTTGGAACAAAATTTTGGGTGATGGTAGCACAACAATGCAAGTACACTGAACAAAGATGACTGTGAGTATAGTTGAAAGAGGAAGGTTAGGAGCATGCAGGACACCAGAAGGAAAGAGAAAAAATAAAGACTGGGACTGTATAATTCAGTGAAACCTAGAGTGCTCAACAATTGTGATAAAATGTACAAATATCTTTTTACATGAGGGAGAACATGAACATCAACCTTGCAAGGCGTTAAAAATAGGGTGGTATTGGGGGAAAAATACAATCAGTGCGAACTAGAAACCACAGTCAACAGAAACATAGTATTATGCTTCCTTTAATGTATATACCAAAGCTAAATGCCTATAAGATGGGACATAAGGGAGGGTTACAGGACTCTTGGCATTGGTGATGCTGTCTGACTCTTTTATTGTACTTTAATTTAGTTCTATCTTTCCTTTTGTTGCTTTTTAGCTGTCTTTTTTTTTCCTTTTCTTTCTTTTTCTTTTGTCTCTCTACCTTCTTTGACTCTTCCTCTTTCTTTGTGGAAGAAATGGAGATGTCCTAATATAGACAGTGGTAATGGTGGTTGTTCTAGTTTGCTAATGCTGCTGGGATGCAAAACACCAGAGACGGATTGGCTTTTATAAAAGGGGGGTTATTTGGTTACACAGTTACACTCTTAAGGCCATAAAGTGTCCAAGATAATGCATCAACAATCGGGTACCTTCACTGGAGGATGGCCAATGGCATCTGGAAAACCTCTGTTAGCTGGGAAGGCAAGTGGCTGGCATCTGCTCCGGAGTTCTGGTTTCAAAATGGCTTTCTCCCAGGACGTTCCTCTCTAGGCTTCAGCTTCTCATCAAAATGTCACTCTCAGTTGCTCTTGGGGCGTTTGTCCTCTCTTAGCTTCTCCAGAGCAAAAGTCGGCTTTCAAAGGTCATCTCCAAAATGTCTCTGTAAGCTGAAGCTCCTCTCTCAGTTCCAGTGCATTCTTCAAAGTGTCCCTCTTTGCTATAGCTCCTCTTCAAACATCACTCACAGCTGCACTGAGTTCCTTCTGTTATGTCAGCTCATTTATATGGCTCCACTGATCAACTTAGACCCACCCCGAATGGGCGGAGCAACACCTTCATAGAAATTATCCAATCAGAGTCATCACCCACAGCTGGGTGGGGTGCATTCCAAAGAAACACTCAAAGAATTACAATCCAGCCGACACTGATAACGTCTGCCCACACAAGATTACATCAAAGATAATGGCATTTGGGGGACACAATATATTCAAACTGGCACAGTGGTGAATGCATAAATACAGGATTATACAGGGAACCATTGGTTGCTTACTTAGGATGCAATGTATGGTGGGTGAACAAAACCGTCTTTAAAAAAAAACAGATTGATAAAGAAACCTTGAGGGTACTATATTGAGTTAAATAAGTCAGACACATAAGGACAAATATTGTATGGTCTCACTGATATGAACTAATTATAATATGTGAACTCATAGACATGAAATATAAGTTACCAGGATATAGAACAAGGCTAAAGAATGGGGAGTGGTTGCTTATTAAGAGCAGAATGTTTAACTAGGTTGAACTTAAATGTTTGGAAGTGGACAGAGGTGTCAGTAACATATTACTATAAGAATAACTAACAGTGCTGAATGGTGTATGAGTGTGGTGGAAAGGGGAAGCTTAGAGCCGTGTTTGTCACCAGAAGGAGATTTGGAGATTAAAATATGGGAATGTATAAAATAGTGAATCTTGTGGTGGACAATGTCCATGATTAACTGTACAAATATTAGAAACCTCTTTCATGAACTAGAACAAATGTATGACACTATAACTAGAAGTTAATAATAGAGGGGTATATAGAGAAAAATTATACCTGTCATAAACTATGTACTACAGTTAGTAGTATTTTAACATTCTTTCATCAACAGTAACAAATGTACTATACCAATACTATGAGTCAATAATGGAGGCAAGTGGGTAGGGGTATGGGAGGAATCAAGTTTTCTTTTTTGTCTTTATTTTTTTTCTGGAGTAATGAAAATGTTCTAAAAATTGAAAAAAAAATTAATTGTGGCGATGGATGCACAGCTGTATGGTGGTACCGGGGGCAACTGATTGTGCACTTTGGATCTTTGGATGATTGTATGGTATGTGAACAATCTCAATAAAATTTTTTAAAAAATGTCAAGCAATAAAGGTCTACCTTGAGGATAGTAAATCATAAAATGACAGATGGAAGAGAATTAAGGACAGCTGGGAGGTAATCCTTTAGAACTGGAGAAAGACACTGAGTCAGGTATCTTCCCACTTTAGTTTGCTACATCAGCATAACCCAAGGAGCCTGTTAGAAGGCAGCCACCCAGGCCCCACCCCAGAGATTCTGATTCTACAGCCCTGAAGTTAAGACCCAGAAATCTGCATTTTTAATAAGCTCCCTAGTACACCATCTTTGAAAAATACTATAGTAGAAGAAGGAATAATAAAACATATGGAGACTTCAAGTTCCAAATAGTAGATGAGGAGAATCTAAAGTAGTCAGAGAATTTAGGGATCCAAGTTACCTACTGAGAGGTACTAACAAGATAATTCATATATTAACATAGGTACAGGGCTGGTTTTCAGCTTGAATCAGCCAGCCTAGCCATACTGGTTGCCTATGTCTAATATTTCTTCTGACTGACTGGGGCTGTGCTATACATATTGTTAAATATTGTGAAGTCACCATTGCACAGATACATTAAAAGCAGATGAATTCCAGCCATAACAGATCTTAAAAATATTTCAGGGCCCAAATATGTTGAAAGAGAGAGAGAAATGCAACTAATCAGAGCAGAAGAGTTTATGAAAATTAAATTCTTGTCCAAAGAATATTTTGTTTCTTTTTATTCTTGCTTTAACTGAAATATTTGGTGATTTATAAAAAAAAAGTAAAAGAAAGCAGCATATGTGAAAATTTTTCTATACCAAAATGTGGATAAATCTACTGGCATATTGCTGCTTCCCTCAGCTATCCATGTTTGAAGTAAATCCAACCATTGAGTCAATGCTAATCCACTCAATAAGGAAACAAAAATTTCCCTATGACCTACTCTACAACCTGGACCCTCCCCAGTGAGATGTAGCTGTCCTGGTGCCTGTCCCCCTTCTCACCCTCCTTTACTTGTTTTCTCCCACCCTGCTCTTCTGCTCCTACTTTGATCTGACCCTCTCTTAATCACCACGGGTCTGTTATCTAAATATTATTGGGCTTTAGAGAAATTATACTACAGAAGCCAAATAGATAAATAAACTCTGATCTTAGACCTCAACTAGATCAAGCTTATTAGTCCCATGGGATGTTTATCTTGGAGAAATATAACATTAGATCTGGATTCATTATTTGGGGTGCCTGCCAATTCAGTCCACGGTAAGGTCCATGTTGGAAAAGGCGAGTGGAGACAGTGCTAATCCAAGTGTTTGCGTTTAAGAGGGCCTGATAAACAGCCTCTTTCTTATTTAATGGGCTCTGGTCCAACTGAGAGATGAGTCAAAATATTAGAAATGAGACAAAACCTCTCTTTGATGGGAGACCAAATTATCACCTTTATTACTGATAAATGTGATAGTACAAAATGGATAGCAATATATAGAATAAATGGGCTTCCTAGTTCTGAAACCCAGAATTATCTGATTTGACCATCCTGTCACAGAAAGGGACTGTCCAGTTTTAGCAATGAAAGTCCTACTCCCCCAGGAAACCCCTCAATCCTGAGCAAACCAGGATGACTGTCACCCCAACTGAACCAGGGCCAACTGCCCCCAACAGCATGGGGGAGAAGAGCAGATTGTACTTCCTGTGGACAGATAACTCTCAAGAGAAATGAGATAGGAAGGCCTGGTCTACTGTGGCTAGTTTCTCTTCCAAATTCAACAATCAAATTAAGTTATTAGAGGACAAGATTGTTAAATTGTTGAGGTCTCCATCCACATGGAATGAAATATCACAAATGAGAAAGAAAACATTCTTTTCCAACACCAAATATAATCAACAATAGGGTATCTTCACTGGAGAAAGGCCATTGGCATCCAGAAAACCTCTGTTAATTGTGAAGGCACGTGGCTAGCGTCTGCTTGCTCCCAGGTTGCGTTTCAAAATGGCATTCTCCAAAATGTCAGCATCAACTTTCAACGGCCATCTTCAAAATGTGTCTCCCAGCTGCAGCTTCTCTGAGTCCCTTCTGTCTGTGAACACTTTTATATGGCTCCAGTGATTTAATTAAGACCCACCCTGAATGCGTGGGGTAACACCTCCATGGAAATTATCCAATCACAGGTCTTGCCCACAGTTGATTGAATCACATCTCCATGGAAACATTCAATCAATAGGTTCCAACCTAATCAACACTAATACGTCTGCCCCCCACAAGACTGCATCTGAGAACATGGTGTTTGGGGGGACATAATACATCCAAACTAGCACAAAATGTTACAGACATTCTACCCACCATTCTCTGACTGTGTCTTCTGTGATATGTGTAAGGAGAGAGAGAGAGATGGAAGGAGAGGTTGTTCTGAAAAGCAGAAACTTCAATTATTTGGGCGTTATCCTAGCAGCAGACTATTCAAGAAGGTGGTGACCAGAGTAGTTGCAGAGCCCTCCACAAGGTCCCAGGGCTAGTGGGAGGTAAATTACTGGAGGGGTTCTATTACTGAACAAAAGTTGAGCTCTAAAAGTTGAGAGCAGCTTTTGAGTCCAACAGAAGGTAATAGGGTAGATTACTTACAGAGTAGTTTGTGTAGCAGATTATAGTAAGTCTACCAGAGAAAAGCTGTGTGAGGAATGCCAATTCGTCTTCAGTGAACACTAGCAATTGCTGGTTGGGAGCACAGCTTTTGAATAATGGAGACTAGATGCGAGTTCTAGCTCTACAGCTGATTAGACATGTAACTTTGGCAAATTAGTAAAGGACACTGAGCCTCAGTTTTCTCACCTGCAAAAATAACAGCACCAACCATATGGGCAACTGTGAGAACTGAAAGCAGTAATGCAGGTAAAAAAAAGTTTAGCAGTGTCTGGAACACAGAAAATGTTTAATATACATTAGCTGATGTTACCTATCTTTTTAAAGGCTGTTCCCTAACATAATGTTTAAATACAGATGTTGTTAAACATCATTTGTAAATATAGTTATTGCTATAATGAATATACTTGACTTTTTAAAGTTGTGTTGTGTGTGTGTGTGTTTTTAAAAGAAAATGTAGGTTGCCAGTTTTCTCAAATTCTTCTACATCTATGTTCTCCTGTTTGAATTCCATAGCATCCAAAACTGCAGCTGGTGTCCTCCCTCCCTCCTTTCTTTCCTTCCTTCCTTCCTTCTTTCCTTCTCTCCTTTCTTTTTTTTTTTAATTTTTTTTATCAGAGAAGTTGTAGGCTTACAACTCCAGGTGACTTCCTCACCTGGATTGTTGCTGATGTTCTCGCAAACACTGCGGACCAACGGTTTGGTATGCCAAGCCCTCTATCTTGGGGCTTGCCCTTATGAAGCTTGTTACTGCAAAGGAGAGACTAAACCTGCTTATAATTGTGCCTAAGAGTCTCTCCCTAAGAACTTCTTTGTTGCTCAGATGTGGCCCTCTCTCTCTAGCTAAGCCAACTCGGCAGGTGAACTCAATGCCCTCCCCCCTACGTGGGACCTGACTCCCAGGGGTGTAAATCTCCCTGGCAACACAGGATATGACTCCCGGGGATGAATCTAGACCTGACATCATGGGATTGAGAACATCTTCTTGACCAAAAGGGGGATGTGAAATGAAACAAAATAAAGTTTCACTGGCTGAGAGATTTCAAATGGAGTCAGGAAGTCACTCTGGTGGGCATTCTTATGCACTATACATAGATATCCCTTTTTAAATTTTATTGTACTGGAATAGCTAGAAGTAAATACCTGAAACTATCAAACTCCAACCCAGTAGCCTTGACTCTTGAAGACGATTATATAACTATGTAGCTCACAAGATGTGACAGTATGACTGTGAGAACCTTGTGGATCACACTCCCTTTATCCAGTGTATGGATGGATAAATAGAAAAATGGGGATAAAAACTAAAAGAAAAATAGGGTGGGATGGGGGGGCTGGTTTGGATGTTCTTTTTTACTTTTATTTTTTATTGTTATTCTTGTTCTTTCTGGTGTAAGGAAAATGTTCAAAAATAGATTGGGGTGATGAATGCATAACTGTATGATGGTACTATGAACAGCTGATTGTACACCATGGATGATTGTATGGTATGTGAATATATCTCAATAAAACTGAATTTAATTTAAAAAAAAAAAAAGAAACTAACATTACAGATTAGCCTCCCCTTCAAT
Organism: Choloepus didactylus; assembly: GCF_015220235.1. Lineage (NCBI taxonomy): Eukaryota > Metazoa > Chordata > Mammalia > Pilosa > Megalonychidae > Choloepus > Choloepus didactylus. The sequence continues at coordinate 28,675,405 of NC_051326.1, read as the reverse complement.
ATCAAAACTTTCAAATGCTTCAGGCAGAATTTAACTTTGAGAACCCAAACTGCATTCATACCATTTATTGACCACTCAGGTTACCTGTGCAGATAACCTGACCCCAGAGAAGATGTATGAATATATATACAGCTGATACATATATATCATATGTCAGCTTCCTTTATGATATATAGCTCCCTTTAGCTACTTTACATAGAGTAAATTCAAATGGCTGAAGGATCAAATGTAACCTGGCAGATAAAAGGTCCCATAGGCCAGTTCCATGGGATGGGGTGAGAGAGGAAGAGTGGGCACTCCTGGAGCATGGAGTACTTACTGGGTAATGGGTTGCTAATTTCTGATGGGCAAGCTTGAGCAAGGAGGCTTGCTAGTTAAAGGCACCAAAATGGAGAAGAGGGACAATACGTTGCTGGAGACAAGCTTTCCCACTACATAATTAGACACATAAGGCCATAATCATTCAAGAAAATCCTCCTTGGGGACTTTTCTTCTTCTGTCCTACCTAGAAATTTGTAGATTATCTACAAAGTACTTCAGAGATTCACCACCAGGAAAACCATTATCAGTAGTAGTGGAAGTAGTAGTAGCAATATTTTCATTCAAATACTACGATAACCTAACAGATGACTTTGGTTTGACTCACCAGGTGTGTTCCAGAATTTATGTCCTTAAGAGCCAATCACAGCCTCTGAGCAGCACATAATAGCACTACCACATGGTTAGAAATATTTTATCCAAAAGCAATAACTGTGATGCTTTGTTTAGCTATACGGCCATATCACAGGTAAATTGTGATATCCAGGAGCGAATTTTAAATATTGAAAAGATTTCATGGATCCCTAAGGCATCTCAGAACCCAGGCTAAACACCATTTACTAGTCTAAGTCTGTCATTTTACAGATAAGCAAATTTTGCCCAAAGTCACATAGCCAGTAATAAAGCCAGGTTCCTAGACTCCTAGACTGGTGCTCTTTCTGCTACACATCAGCACAGGAAAGAATAGTCACTCAAATTATAAAACTGAAGAAGGAGGCAATTTCAAACAGGTCCACCTACATCTTCCCTGGAAACATTCTTTGGAAAGCAAAATTCTGGGGACACAGATCTAAGCACACCTCAGTTTCAACTTGCCTGACCCCTTGTCAGGAACAACAGACCCCAGAGCTCAGCTTTGCTGTTATTTGGCTTAACGCAGCATGCTGGCAAGGGCACCTAAAAATGTTTTGACAACTCCCAATCATCTCTATGTTCTCCACACCCTTGCTCTGGCTGTAATCGTCCTCAAAGGACCGATGCTCAGACACCCAGCAAGGCTCCAGAGAACCACTGGCCAAGTGCAAAAAAACATTATAACAGCTCATTAACCCTTCCATATCAGTCCAGGGTAATCTGGACTCACCCGAAATGAGATACAAGGGTGGGCAAGGGAGTAGTCCACATTTCAGCCTTATGACTTTCATCTTTTATGTAAACTTTCAAAGCCTAGCACCCAGTCAGTCTTCTCAGCATAAAGATCACTTTATAAAGAAGATGCAAATTATATATGGGGGGTTCTTTTGTCATGTGCATTGGAGGGGGAGGGTATGCTTTCAGTATTTGAAGATTTTGTTTGGTTTGGTTTGGTTTGGTTGGATGGGAAGGGAGAGATGGGCACAAAGAGGAAATAAGGGAATGGCCTTGAAGGAGCCCAGAAACATAAACATGGAGTTTGTGCCTTAAGATAAACAGGAACTAACTTGTATGATGCTTGTAAACAGGGACCCAAGCAGGGGTCATTCTGTGTCCATGATTATGATTAAATGAGGTGTCGATTTTGGCTTTGCTCCACTTATTGAAAAGCAATTCTGAAATGTGCCACTTTTTTGACCTGAAACAAGTCTGACCAGACATGTTCTGAGATCATGAGAGGGGAAATCAAAACATCCACCATGTTGTCTAGATCAACCATGACTGAGAAATGCAATATTAACTCCTTTCTTCATCTTAAAGCCAACCATCCACTAGGCAGAGAAATGTTGGAATTTCTCATTGCAAGACTGGGAAGGTAGAATTTGAACTCCACTTCATATAAACTCTGAGTTGTAACTTGTATAGCATTTTTATAGTGAGCCAAAAATCACAGTTTACTTTTTAAAACATCACTTCTTTGCTATATTACGAGGGGCTTAGAGAATACCTCTGAGGGCTTTGGAAACATGGTTTTCATCAAGGAAGGATAAAAGTCATATTAAATAGAGAGCTAATAAATTTGACTTTTGAAAATGCCCAATAACCATCACTTAAAATAAAAGAATATGAAAAGTTTCTGGAAAATTGCCACAAATATGTGGCTCTCTTCCTAATAGGCACAAAATTCAACTGAAAATATTGGACCATACTTAGCCTACGCCAGCTGCTTGGGGCTCCATTTTGCAGGGCAAGTTTCAGTCAGTAATAAAACAAGGGAAGTTATCCTTCCACAGGACCACAGTTATAGGCATATGCCATGAGATACATCATTTAGGGGAAAGGCATATGCAAAGGCTCAGACACCAGTTTTAATTTTGGCTTTGGCTCCTGGCATTTAATGCCTAAAACTTGTAATTGTGCCCTTTATAAACCAGTGAACAACATGTTGAATTCTGAGTACCCTCCCCATAATTAGATAGTTTTCTCTTTATGAGCCTCACCTTTCCAAACTAAAGTGGAAAACACTGTATTTCCCAGACTGCCTTGCAGCACAAGGGACAAGCAAGTGACCATCAGACCCACACAAGCCTTGGATCAGAAGGGAGCCACATGCGGCAGTAGCTGAGCCCAGGGAGATGAATTTTGGGACAAGGGTAGTAGTTGAAGTGTCTGGTTCTTCTGGAGCAGCTTCTGGATTCAGTCCCAAATATGACCAGTGCCAGCTGGAGGGCGGAGGTGGCAGTAGTATTTTTGCTAGAAAAGTTCCATGGTGTGGCTAGGTGTGGCTCCGAGCTTCACTGTTTCCGGATACCGTGTTCTTGGTTATGCAGCATCCAGTCTGGTTATCTGGACCACCCAGAGATTCTCTAAGGTACGTAACATCCTTTAATAAATCACTTTTTGCTTCAACCAGCCAGGGTGGATTCTGTTATTTATAATGAAGAGCCTTGACTGGCAGAGATGACAGCTTACCCAAGGCTGGGGCTGGTAGGTACCAAGCATGGGATCCATGAGTGATGATTACTACAATTTCAGGTGCACATGGAAGGATCCATATGTCCCCCAATACTGCCCCTATCTACTTGATACTGTTGCTTAAAGAATGCCCTCAAGAGAGAACAAAATCTTTATTTCCAAAATCAAGAATAAAGACTAGGGTGCAAATATTCTTGGTAGAAACAGCAAACAGCATACAATGAAAATCTCACAAGACATTAAAAAAGTATTGTAATCCTTTCTCTAGAGCACATTTTAAGATGGGTTTGTTGGAGAAAGTATGAAGCAAGTGAATGAAGGATGAGCACAAACAAAGGGAAGAAAGGAGTCAAAAGAGAAGGCAGGTACCAAGCAAACATTTCATCTCTTTCTCAATTTGTCCTAAAATGTGGGAAAAAAATGACTGAAAATAAGTAGGCCAAAATGGTAGTAGTTAGTACCTTAAGTAGGATTATGAGGGATTTTTTTATGTATTCTTTTATTTCCCAAATATTTTATAATGCTACATACTGCTTTTGTAACTAGATTTTAAGTGGTATTTAATACTAGATGGTCTAAGTCTCATTGCAATCCAGGCAATTGGTTTTTAACTATTTAGACTCAGAAGGGAGCTTTGAAATAATGTAGCCTAAGTCTCCACAGAGAGGACCCTAGGCCGGGGCACCCCTGACCTCCAGGACCCTCACTGGGGGGGTCTCTGACCAGCAGCCACCCTTCCTGGTGCCGTGCTTTCTGACACACAAAAGACAAGCTCCAGCTTTCTTTACCTATGATGCTTCCTCACATGTTTGAAAACAGCTTTCATTTGGGCCCTGAGATTTTTCCTGAAGTTAAACATCCTTGGCTTCTCAGTGATTTCTGAAATGGCTTCTTACGACCCTAGTGACTCTCAGGTTTACCAGTAGCCTGGCCCCCAGGCCAGTTACTGGAGCCTCAGCCCCCAGGTCTGCTCTCCTCTCTCTTCCCCTATTAGTAGCATCCCCTTTCTCCAAACACAATAGCCAAGGGACTTCATTTCTTCCCACCTCCCAAATCAAAGCCTGCTCACAATTCCTCTTTATGTGCAGGAGCGTTAAACACTAGTAGCTATTATCTGTCCAGTGAGTTGTGTATAAAAGAGACTGAAATGATAAGCAATACAATTCTAAGTCCATTTTGAATATCAGGCTGAAGTAAGGGAGAATTCTTCAGAAATCACACCACGTTTTTCTACTTTCACTGAAACCCACTTTGCCCAAGTACTTGAAGATTACAGAATTTCAAACAAAGTTGTAAGTTCCAGGAGGGTTGGCTCTCCTGTTCACCTCCTGTAGTCTCAGGACCTAGTACAGTGCCGAGCACTTAGTAGGACCTCAATAAAATGTTTGCTGAAAGAATTAATGAACATCAATAGCCAACTACCCTTTGAAATGTTCTACCTTTTGAAATGGTCTGGTATGGCATTCCAAAGACCCTCTGCATCACGATACTGAAATTCCCAGGAAGGAGAGATCTGAACTAGAAGAAAAACTCATGTTAGTCTATACCCCAAATTTGACTTACACTACTGATAAAAGAAAAAGTTAGAAAACTATCATTAACACAGTCAACATGTATTGAAACCCTGCTATGAGGCAAGCACTGGGAGAGAGACTCAGAATATTAAAATGAGTAAGATACGGTCCCTGCTCTCAAGAAGCTCACAATCTACTCTGAGATATACACATTAACAAATAACTGTATATGTCAAAATTAAGTGGAAACACCCTCCTCCATTTCCATCAAGAGGACATTTAGAATTAAGAAAAATCTAATAAAACCTGTTGTCAGCTGGCCTAGACTTAAGGACATTTGTAGCTAACATGGTGGATTGCTGCTTAATACACTAGCGGTAGGTTTTAGTGTTTTGCAAGAGGCTGGGTCGAATCATGCCTTTATTCAAATAAGTCTCAATTGTATTGCTTGCCTTGGCAAGGTGAGTTTAGTTTAAACTGGTAGGGAGATCACACTGAAATTGGAGTACCTTCTTTCATCCTTATTTTGAGAAGCAGAGCCCATTGCCACACCAACCAGAGACAGCATGAAAAATTGGGAAGCCTCTATCAGCACACAGCCAAAGCAAGAGGGACTCCAAACTTGTAAACCACAAGGGATGGGGTGGAGAGATCTACACTTCCTATGGGAAGGGGTTGGGTTTCCTATAAAAGGGAATGGGAGCATTAGTTCAGGGGACTTTAAGAGGGGCAAAGGAGGAGAAAATAGGTCAGGAGACAGGAAGCAGCTGTATGGAACATCCGCTTTTCAAATGTCTCCATTTGTCCCACCCTTCCCAGGCATGTACAGGAGAACAAGCAAATTAGATGCAGATATAATCTCCATTCAATTTGCCCCGGACTCTTCTTTTGGCATCTATACAACCGCTTAATAAAGACCTCATATTCTTTGATGTGATATAATGTGTTTGGTCTGAAGATTGGGAAAACTGGGAGGATATGGAAAATGCTTCTTAATCATGCTGCAGAGCCAGGACTAGAGGGAAATCCATTACTCACCCCTCAATCCTCACCTGTCCACATGGCAAAGTCACCTTTGGTGAGCAACAGCTGCCTAGATCATCATGTCCAAGAGGCGTAAGACTAAATCCACAGATAATCCTTCATGCATCCATAACAAGGCTAAAAGGGATGAGCTCTGCCACAAATTAACTATATAAAATATTGTAGCAGATGCACTGATGAAGATGGAAGTAATCACTAAAACTACTATATATGAGTGCCTACTATAAGCCCAGCACTACGTGTACATGATTTAAGATAATCCTTCCACTATCCCTATAATTAGATGTTATTATCCCCAATGAACAAATGATAAAACTGAGGCTCAAAATCAAAAGCGCCTTGGCCAAGACCTCAATGCTGCCATTTATATCCAGGTCAGTCTTCCTCAAAAGCCCTTGTTCTTTTTAGCACATCACTCACAAGCACACAGACTTTAGGAACTCTGAGCAGAAGCAATTTGAGGGAAGTCTTCTGGAAAAGGTTTCCTCTGAACTAGGATCTTAATGGATGAATTCAAATTACTCAAGAAGGGGAAGGCAGAGGAAAGAGGCCTTCTTCACCATGGGGACAATCTAAGCAAAAGCCTAATGCCCATGTGGGCAAAGATTCTTGTGGTACCAGTACTGCTAGGGTATAAACATGAGGCAGGAGGGAAGGAAAAAAAAGCAGAGGAGGAGACAGATCTGGAGACGCTAGTTTGTGCCAGGCTTTGCATGTTGTGTTAAGAAGTTTGAACTTTATCATGTAGACATTGTGGTGACATTGGAAGATCTTCAAAGAGGGAGTGACATGGTCAGATTAGAATTTTAAACAGACCATCATGGCAGTTGTGTGAAGGGTGTATCTAACAGTGACAAGATTAGAGGCAGAGATAAGTCTGCAAACTCTTACAATAGTAAGCTAAAAATTAATAAAGACCTGAATTAGGGTATTCAGAATAAGACTGGAGACAAGCTACCAATTTCAATAAATAATTAGAAAGTAAAATTGGCCACCTCCAGGGTCATTTAGATGCGTGAGAGAGAGGTGTAAATGGCATTCAAGTTCCCAGGAATAGAATTGGTTCAAGGAGATGATGAGACAAATGTTGAAGACATTGAGTTGTGGTGTCTGTGGGACCCCAAGATTAAATGCCCAGGAGACAGGTGAATATACAAGGCTGGCACTCCCCAAAGAGACACGGAAGCTGTCTGGATCTAGGAGATAACTGGAGTCATGGCTATGGATAAGCTCTTCCAGGGCAAAGGGCAGAGGGCCAAGGACAGTACCTAAGGGAACCCAAACATTGGAAAGATGGATAGAAGAAGTGTTTCTGAAGGACACAATTAATAAATGGTTGGAAAGATCTAAGAAAAAAATCAGAGCATAGAATTCTGAAAGCCAAAATCATAATATTTTAAGGTAAGAATGTTCAATAGTGTCAGATTCAGAAGAAAGTTATAGAAAACTTGGGACAAAAAAAGTGTCCTTTGGGAATGACAGTTAGGAAGACATTAGAGCCAGCAAAAGAGCAATGCCGGTAGTAGTATGAATAAGAAGGGACATAGCTAGGAGAGTTTGAAGGACAAAGGAGAATTAATCTCAATTTTCTTGATAAAGAAGCAAGACTTCATGAATTTGTAGTGATGTTAATCCACGCAATTGTGTGATTTTTCTCCAACAGTGGTCCACAAGCAGGGATGGGAGCTGGGGGGAAGTGCAATGCAACATCAAATTGTTTGGGGATTTTGATATCAAGGAATGTTGGAAGGATAAAGGTTAAAAGAATTCAAGACTGTGTAGAGAGGTTCAGATGATTGTGGATAAGAAATGAAGATAAATAAAAAGTGATTAACAGACTTGAAAGAAACAGAGGAATCAAAGGCCTGGAAGTTTCCATGAAGACAAAAAGCACTACACTCTGAGAAAATCTGGAAGATACTAAACAGTGGCGTCAAAGGGTAAATTTAACCTCTCATCCTATTAGAATCTCACCTTAAGAAGATAGGTTCCCACCTCATTTTAGTCCTGAATAAAGACAAGATTCTTAGAAAGACTCTATCCTTGAATAAAGTTAAGCTTAATCATGCTAAACAGAAGCTGCTAGCTCTGTGCTATCCATAAAAAAATATTAAACTGGGAGAATTGGTAGGTTTCAGTCTACTTAACAGCACAGGAATCTCCTTCCTCCCTGGTATCTATAGATTTGGTTGGTTAGTTTTCCATTTTGGATGCTCCTGGGGCCCAGATTTAGGCAAAGCACTACACTTTGCCCTTTTCTGCACCTGTTTCTCTTTCAATAAAAGGAAATGTCTGTTTATCAAAGCTTTAAAATCAAACCCTTAGAGCCAATTAATTCCATGCTTCCCATCCTTCTTCTTTACTTTAGCCCAAATGCGTGCCTCTCTATCTCCCTGTTGACTCAACCTCTTACTGCTAACCTTCCTCCCAATACTTTCAAACTATGCCCTCTGGAAACCCCCTTCACATCTTTGAAGGACGCTCCCTCTACCTCCATGCCTCATCTGAAGTTGACCATTTCCCAAGGTCGTCAGTTTCCTTACAGCCCTCTAGAATTTGAAGTGCACCTTTTCTCATGCCCCATACACTATAGCTGGGACACTCTCTCGTCTTTACCTTGTCATTAAGAAAGTCCCTACCCTTTTGACCCTCATACTTTCTGGCTATACCATTGCCAGACTCCTCTCATAGTAGTTATGTCCTGACCTTTTAGTAATTCTCACTACACTCATCAGAATTTGCAACTGGTTCACTAGCTTCTTTTCCATCTTATGCACTATCATCAATTTTGAGAAATTCAAAATTGTGTGTACAGCCCTGCCAACACACTGGCCTCAGAGTTCCAAGGTCCATTGTCTACACTGAAACTGTTCCACTTCCAAAATCTTAATCTTAGACTCAAGGGCCCAACTCTAGTGAACACAACCTATCCTTCCAGTTCTCTTGCTCTTGTTTTTTCTACTCTATCTTCTCTCCAGCTTCCCAGAGTGTTCTAGGCCCTTGAATCCTTTTCTCCAAGTCTGTTCACACTTCTCAGCTTCATCTTCATCCTTGTCTAGACTAGACCCTATGATGCAGAACTTCAACCATCTCTTGTCATCACCCTCAACTCCCTTGCCCCTCTCCTTGTGCTATGGCTCATCTAATATACCCCAGAATCTCAACCACCCGTTCCCCAGTAGTACAGGGATTGCTAGAGAAAAACACAACTGGGAAGATTTGCCACACCAAATGAATAGTTTCTGCTCTCAACTGAATCCTCAAGTCTGCTCAGATATCCTGTTACATGACCCTGGTTAGCTCTCTTTCCCCAATCTCTTTAGTAACTATTCCAATTTTAACATTCTCCTCAAGCTCTCTCAGTAAAAATGTATTTACTCTCAACAAGGTATCTTTCCTCTTACTTCATAAATAAAATAGATGCCTTTGGCATCCCAAATGTAACTGTGTCTATACCTACCCTCCCTTTTCCCAACCTTCTGTCCAAGGTTAATCCATCTACCCTCTTCTACTTTAGATACCATTCCTGTCAATCTCCTCTGGGACAGTCAACCATCAATATTTTTCTGTATTTTCCACTCTCTATCCTTTACCTCGGATTTTAGCTTATCAATGCACTTGACCCTCTCCCATCTTTAGAAAAGAAAAAGTTACTGTGACTCAGGACCCCACTTGTAGATGACAGTCTTCACAGCAAAGCTGTGCAATAAACACTCTACTTCCCATTTATTCATTTTTTAATCAAAGTAATGCACAAGCATAGCTTTTGAAGTTAAACAGTACTATTAAGGTTTAACAAATTTTTAAAATATTTTCTGTTAGCCTCATTTTTCTAAATAGCATTTGTATACTCTATTTTAATGTTTATAGTCAGACATTATCTCTTAACTCTTTGCCAACTCCTCACCGTCCCCCGCCACACACATACATACATATCTTTCCTCTCTTTCCATTCTCCCCATTGAGTTATATTGTTATGAGTGGTTAAATTATTACTCAATATTTATGTTACTATATTTCTATATTTTTCGTATGTTAAGTGTACTATGATTATGCTTTTTTCTTGTACACATTTTGTTTTTACATAGTTGCCTCTTTTTTTTCGATCTGTTCATCTTTCTTTGTACCTATCTCTAATTCACATTTTTCAAAACAACAGTAAAACCCCTCTTAGTACAGTCAAACACATCAGGAAATTTACCACATAATACATTTCTCACATATAATCCCTCCCTTCTCAGTTCCATATGGAAGGGTTGCTCTATAGGTAGACTGCTCAGCTGTCTCCCCATTGCCATCTATGAATTTCCGTGACTTCCCTCAGTCTTAGAGTCCCTGGTGCCTAAATTCTAAGTCTTCCTCTTCCTTGGTTTACTTCATCAACTGAGTGGAGCACATCCTACAGTAGCTTCCTGGAAAGGAGACCTTGCCAGTCTACCTTCACTCTTGACTGATCATATGGTTAGCAATAGGATTCTACACTGGAAATCAGTTGTTGAAGGCACTGCTACACTGTCTTCCAGATACTGAGAAATCCTGTGCCATTCTGATCCCTGATCCTTTGAATGTAACCTGTTCTGTTCCTCTCTGGTAGCTTTTGGAAACGTCTCTTTACCTTTACGGTTCTGAAATTTCACAATAATGTGCCTTGGGTGAGGATTGTTTTTCATTTATTATTCTGGGCACTCACTGGACCCTTTCAGTCTGGAAACTCGAGTCTTCAGAAAATTAGAAATTGTTTTCCCATTTCTTTGACAATTTAAATCCCTCCATTTTCTTTTTTCTCACTTTCTGGAAACCTTAATAGTCTTGATTGATTCTCTAATTTTCTCATCTCTGCCATTTCCATCACTTTATCCTTCAGTTCTACTTCTTTACTTTTTAAATTTTTACTATCATATTTTAATTTCCAAAGTCATTTTCCACTCTCTGAATGTTTCTTTATATAATATCCTGCTCTTATTTCACAGACATAATATTTCTTCTTACCTCTTGGATAGTATAAATGATATATTTAATTTTTATTATGTTCCCTAAATTGTCTTTATTCCTTTTATCTGTTCATTTGTTTGTTGGGATCGCCATAAGTCACATTAGAATCTTTCCTCAAATCTTTGCTGATTCTTAATTCTTCTTTTTATATCTAGTGGTGAGGTCTAAACACTTATTAGAGGTTCTTCATGCATGAGTAGGACTTACTGCTTAGTGAGCGTCACTAGATTTTGAAGTGAAATCCATCTATTCTGTCAAGTCTTTTGTTTAAGGCAGGACATTTTTTCCCAGAATACAATTGCCAATCTCCTCACCTACCTGCCAGTGTGCCTGAGCTGAGCAGCAGAAGGGGCTAAGGGAATCTCATTGTTCATTATGCAAAGTTTCACTTAATGCCCCTGTTTTTAGCATTTTACCTAAGTGCCAGAATTCATCTCCAGTCTTTGCCTTAGGGGATAGGGGAACAGTTGCCTGCTTACCTGAAAATGTGTGAGAGAGATGGGTATCTAACTACTCCTGCAAACCATCCACAAGCCTTTCTGGGTTTTGCCCTTTCTCAGTACCCAGCCTTCAGAGGTACCTGATAGCAGTGATTCCTAAGCTTTTCAGGGTTTGCACAAGAAGAATGATCCCATTCCTTACTGATTTCACCCAACTCCCCCACCCCACTCCTACAGACAGTCAAGTATTAGCTTTCTCTGTAGGAGAAGAAGGGAGGCAGGAAAGAAGGGAGGCAGGAAAGAAGGGAGGCAGTGAAAAAGGGAAGGAGGGAGACGGAAGGAAGGAAGGAAGGAAGGAAGGAAGGAAGGAAGGAAGGAAGGAAGGAAGGAAGGGGAAGAAGGGAAGAAAGAATGGAGGGAGGACGGGAGGAAGGGAGGAAGGAACAATGAAGGAAGAGAGGAGGAAGAAAACAGTTATTGAACATCTATTATGCACCAGACCTGTTGGGCTGGACCTTTTACATAAAGAAACTTATCATAATCCCAATGACAACCCTGTTGGTTGGGTGCTGGTATCATCAGTCACATTTTACAACTGAGAAAACACTGTTCAGAAACATTAGTTAAATTAGTTAAATTGCCCCAGGTCATACAACCAGGAAATGCCTGGATTCAAACTCAGGGCTCTTTGACCCTTAAACTCATGCTCCTTTCCCTACCTCCTGCTGTGGGGCCTTCCTGGCCCTGGGTCTCCTGTCACACAGTGCAGGCGACCTACACGCTACCTTCTGGAAAGGTCCGCCCTGCCTCTGGGATTGGGTCTCGAGGCCCTTCACCCTCTGGGTCTCCCCAAACATTGTAGGGCCTTCTAGGGCAGTGTGTAGAGTATTTTACATTCTCACTGGAAGGGGACCAAGGTGCTGTGTTCTCAGCTGCTTGGGCTGAGATCTGAAGCCCAGACCCAGCCAATGACGTCGCTCAGTGTGCCCTCCACTTCCACCAGGCCGTTTATGCTGGCACACCCGAGAGCAAGGTTGGCGGGAAGAGGATCAGTCCAAACAGTATTAATAAGAGCCACCTGGTCTTTAATAGCCTTCTTGACATTGTAAAGAAACTAAGTCAGATGTTTTTGGAAAAGATTTTTAAATTAATGTGTCCAGCTCCTCATCTCTTTCTTTTGCCGCTTCCCCACTTCCTCCCAAACACACACGTGTGCACATACACGGTCACACAGGCACACCCACATACACATACACACACATATACACATACACACAGGCACACACATGCACTTTAATCAAGGCTTTCTGTTGCTCTTTTCAACATAAATGGATGATAATCTCATTGGCTGGATGACTGACCCTAAGGTCAGGCACTGACCTGTGTGAGTTAGTGTTCCAGGACTAAGTCATGGCTTTATATGACCCAGAGGTCAGGACGAGGACAAAGCAAGAGTTGTGCTTAGGTTGCAACATTTAAGAAGGCACTCACTCTCGGGTTCACCCAAGTAACCCAAGCAACTCATTTGCCTCGCCCTAGTCCTGGCCCTGCTGAGCAGAGTTGGCCAAGTTTGGATGCATAAGGGAGAAGAAGACACCAAATGTGGGCAAGGATTGGCCCTTTTGGGGATTAGTCTAAAAGCCACCTTGGACACTGCAGCAGAGGGATGTGTGTGGCAATAAACGGTAACCGTCAAGGACTGAAAAAAACTAAACTAAGATATACTACACACCCAATACACGCTGTGGATAGCGTTAGGTTCTTCTCACCCACTTTGATTCCTACATTCAGTCAATGCCTGCCCACATTGTCTTCATAAGTTATTGGAATCCTTCTTATCCATAAAAGAAAGTTCTTACCTACCTCCTCTGTGAGGTCTTCTGTGGTCAATTCCTCAGCAATCTCTGGGATCTTTAGTATTTTCTGTTGATTCACTCCACCTTTAATCTTCTTATTTTTGTTGAGTACAATCTGCCATTTATACTAGCCTATGATTCTTAAGGAATGCCCAACAAAGAAAATTTCTTTTAGAATTCAGTGCCAGGGAAAACTCTTACCCATGAAGAACTAGCATTGTCCCTCCTTTTGAATGATGAGATCTTTGTAACTCTCCATGCTTCCCTCTTTGCCCCCAGAGAAGCTCCTGGCACAGGAAAGGTTTAATTCAGACTGGAAGTTCAGGAAAGGCATCTATAAGGAATTGACATTTCAAGACCAAAAGGATGAATAAGAATTAGCCAGACAAATCTCGGAAGGAACACCATTTCATTCTGAAAAAAGTAGCATGGGCTAAGGTCCTGGGGCAGAAAAGAACTGAACATCCAGTGTAGCTGGAGCATGCTGAGAAAAGAAGACAGTGATACCAAAGAAACTGTCTAATGAGCTCTAAACCCCACAGAACTGAGTCAGGTCCTGCAGATGCTGAGGGCCATTTTAGGAAGTCCAGATTACAGTCTCAATGCAACGGGAAGCAATTAAGAAACTTTACATGTGGGCATGATATGAGCCAATTTACATTTTAAGAGGTTTCCTCTAGCAACCCCGTGGAGAATATATTGAAGAGAGACAAAAGCAGGAACAAGAAGACCAGTTAAGAAGTTATTGTAAGTTGTCAAGTAAGAGATGGTGGCAAAAAATAAAAATAAAAAATAAAATAATAAAAAATAAAAGAGATGATGGCAACCACACTTGGATATATATCAGTGAAGATGGAGGGTAGTGGTCAGAATCAAAATCTATTTTGGAGACAGAATCAACAGAACATTTGAATTGCATAAAGCAGTGTAAGGTATGACTTTGGAGCCAGGCACAACTGAAGTTGAGAACTGGCTTTGCGCTTAATGATCACGTGACCCTGGATGTGATACTTACCCTCTCTGAACCACAGAACCCTCACCTGTAAAATGGAAATAGTAACACCTATTTTAAATGACTGGACTGACCATTAAGAAAGATAAAGTGTTAGAAAAGCTGCTGGCATACGACAGACACTCAGTAAATCTGTAGGAAATGTCTGCAGGAAACCCAGGGACAGGACAGGAGGGCAGCCGAGACCTGCCTTTGAGGAAGGAAAGCAGGAGCCGAGGCAGAGCAGCTCCATCAGCCCAAAGGCACTTTTCCTTGCCACCCCTACCCTCCCCTTATCTCAGAAATTCTATTATAGGAACTGATACTTTCAGACCCTGCAGGAGAATAGGTTCTGTCCCCAAAAGAACAGGATATTACTGGCACTTGAGGCAGAAGGAGCAGAGTAACCTCAAGGAGGAAAAAATGTTGCTGCTTTGGGAGAAAGGGGTATCAGAAGTAAAATACACAACTTAACACACACTTTGGAGCACCCTCGTCCTCTCTCCCTTCTCCTTTCCTTTCTCTCCTTTCCTTCTCCTGCCCCTCCCTTGTGTCCCTCTAGATTCTCCCTTCTCCCTTACAGTTATGGTCTCTGGAGACCACCTATTTCTCAGGGTTAGAACTCTGGACCCAGAAAGTCCACCTCTGTCTGTTCTGCATCCCTCTTTCCCCATCAATTGGCCCACAGTCAGTGTCAGTCAATTTGTGATTCCTTGGGGAGAAGAGAGGCTCCTAACACTCCCTCCCCCTCCCCCTCTCCCTCCCCCTCTCCCTCTCCCTCTCTCCCCCTCCACTGGGAACCTAAGAAGCTCAGTTTCACGTCTTTCCCAGCAAATTTTCTACTGGCTTACAGCCATTTGCTATAGGAGGCAGCAGCTTTAGTGCCCCAGACTGAAGCAGTTGCATAATTCCCAGCCGTCTCCCAGAAGCCTCACAAAGCCATGCTTCCAAAATAAGCCCAGTGAATGAGCCCAAATAATACATGAAATTCTATCGGACCTGCCATGCCAAGAAGACTCACACGGAATGGGAGGGGTGCTCACCAGACCAAACTGCAGACACTTGATATCTTCCCACCACCATGGGCAGATTAGAAGGGGATTAAGATTAAGTGGACAGGGGGCAACTGCAGTGCAGAAGGCTACGAGTGTGACCGGGGCAGAGAGGCAAGCCGTGTCGGAAAGCGCTGAACCCTGTGGCTCTCATCATAGCAGCTAACCTGCCATGGCCCAGGATCTGTGCCACACACTTTCCGAGCGTCATCTTCATTTATCCTCACACAACCCTCTGCCACAGGTAGTATGGCCGTTTCTATTGGGCAGATGAAGACATCAAGACTTCAAGTTGCCAAAGAGCCTGCCCAAGTCCCCCAGCTAGTAAGTGGCTGCACTAGGAACTACAGACAGTCGTCTAGGATCCCAAAGCCCCAAAGCCCCAAAGCAGAAGCTCTTGGCCACAAATCACCATTAGCCACAATTAAGTAAACTGTTGTATGTGAAAGCCAGACAGAGCTCCGGGGCTGGATGCCAATGGGGAGACAAGGTGGTGGTATTCTTTGGGAGATTTGCTTAAATTGAAAGCTTCTCTACATTAGTCTCTGTTTCGAGTTTTCCATGGCACTGATTTTTAAATCCTACAATTCTAGTCCCAACCATAATTTAACAGCTCACAGAGCAAGAAAAACAAAGAAGGAGCTAGGAAGAGAGTGGGAGCCCCCTGGGAGCTGCGGAAGGAAATCACACCACCGTGCAGGCTGGTCTCTGATCTCCTGGCAGCTCCTTCCAGCAAAGCCCTGAGGTGCCTGGTCTGCTCTTTTGATGACTCCAAACCTTCACTCTTCTCCTACCAGCTACCCAACCCCACCAGGCCCCCTCTACAACCTCTGCTGAGAAAATTGAGGCTATCGGGTAGGAACTCCTTGGGCCCTTATCTACCTCTTTGCATCTCTTCCCCTTGCTTTCTGGCTGCCAGCTCCAGCAGAACGGATGCCCCTTCCCTGATCCAGGCAAACCCACCAAAATTGTGCCTCTGATCCTTGTCTCCTTTCTCCTCTCTAGTTTTGAATTCCACCCAACCCTCCCAGCCTCTAACTTTGCCCACATTTTATTTTAAATGTCATTTAAGACCCACTCCCCAGAAAGCCTCCCTTAAAGTCCCAGACTTCACAGGAAGCGCCTGTGGGCTCTATCAACAGCTCAGTCATAGCACTTACTGCATTTTATTCAAAATATCCATGATACATCTGTTTTGTTTTGTTTTGTTTTTCCCCAACAGAAAGTGTTAAGATGCAGGCTAGATGTTATCTGCTTTTGAATCCTCGGGGCCTAGCTCACCACCTGTCACATACTAGGTCCAACACACACATGCCTTAAACAAGTGAATGCTGTACCCTATCCCCCTCTTGTCCTCTCTCTTTCTATTTCTTCACTGTGAGGCTCTTCAAAATGTCCACCTATACTTAAGGTCTCCACTTCTTTACTTTCCACCCCCTCTTCACCCATCAACCATTACTCAGACATTGTTCAAGTAATGCTCTAGTAATTTCTCCTCATAAGCTTCTACTCAGGTGACAGCTATTTCAGGATCTTCCATGATCACCCAGTTGTGCTACAAGGTCTTTTCTCTGTGTTTTCAGAGGTCCACCAGCTTACCTGCACTATGGGACTTTCCATACTCTATCAATTATCAATTTATAAAACTCTCCTACTGACTGTGAGATTCTTGAGTGCCAGAAGGGTATCTTACAAATCTCTGTGCCCCAGTACACAGCAAAATGCTTGGCACAAAGTAGATACTCAATAAATGTGTGTTACATGAATTATGGAATCCTGAGCACTTAGACTCTGGTCCCATGTCCCTCTGGTGAAAATCAGAGAGAAAGAGCAAAACAGGCAGAGGGTAAGTATGGTACATGACTCAAGGAGAAAGAAAGAAAGGAAGCAAGGAAACAAGAGAGGGAGGGAAGAAGGAAAATTCAGCAGGAGTGGGAGTTTGTACGGAACTAGCTCTTTGAGGTTTTGCTTCAGTTGACACTAACACAGATCCTTCCAATGCCATCTCCTTCCTCCTGGGGCATCTTGTTCTGACAGTTTGATTCATTCTTTATTTTGGGGAAGCAACCAAATATCCCCCTCCTTCCCTTAGTAGGTAGGGTCTAAGATCAATCTTGTTGCAAGAGAGACACTCAAGAGTTATCTGCACTTGCATTTAACTATCCAATTAAATCTAGGTGCTCAACCATCCTTCCAAATAGTGCCTGAGAGCTGTGATCCACTATACATCTTGTGAGCTTGCAGCAACCAAGACCAGGGACTTGTACAGTGTTTAGTTTAGTTTGGTTAGTTGGAAGAGTAGGTCAGTTTTTGTTTTTAGGAACAGAGAGAAGAGGGGGAAACTGGATAGATGCTGAGTAATCAGAGTGTCCTGGAGGATATTGAGCATCAGGGGGAAATTACCTTCCTGATGACTCAGAAACAGGAAGCAGTGACCCAGAGGCAACGCACAAAGGGGAGGCATACACATATGTGATGACATCACTTCCTATTTTTACGGGAGTGGAAAGGGAGAGAAAACAATCAAAAGGATAGGACGGTGAGTCTTCTGTGTGTCCTTGCTCACATCCCCACAGTCGCAGCCAATATTCCTGCACTTTCTTTACTGAGGCAGCACCTACAACAGCTTTGCCTCTCTCTCCCCTAGCTGAGGAGAAAAAAAGCTAACAGAGCTCATTCTGAGCCATTCTGACCAAGAACAGAAGCTAGATCAGCAGGCAGATATGCTCAGTCCTGCAGAAGCCAAAGTGCTGGTGATGGGAATTTTCTTACAGTCAGCGGAAAGGATAGTCTTGAATCCCCTAACTCCTCACCTGTTCCTGGAACCAAGGTCTCACCCCACAAACCCTACTTCATTAGAAGGTTGAAGCACAGAGCGAAGCCAGCAGCTCACTGCAGAGTAAGGATGGAGAGACCAAAATTTGTGCAACAAAGCATCCAAGACTTCACAGGTCGGGGGTGGAGGAACAGACTGTTGACCTAAGCCTGTGGAACTAGGCAAACCCTGAGACCAACAGACCTTTCTGGATCCTCCTTTCCCAAAGTGAGAACCAAAAATCAGAGTCCTGGACCAGGTGAACAAATGTTCCATCTCTGCCCAGTGAGACAAAGCAAAGGCACATCCCACTTCTCAGTCCTTGCTAGGAACCCTCCTTCCTTGTCTCTGCTATGACAGTGAGCTCCACTGTCCCAAGAATTCCCTAACCCTGTTTAGTAGCTGCTCAGCTCTGCTTGTACAGTCTTATCCCCCAGTACAGGAGCCCCCAGGTGTGGGAGACCCCAGATATGGGAGCCTCAGCAGAAAGCATGTGCACAACTCAGCTGGAAGAAAGTTAGTGGAACATAATCAATATTAAACATGCAACACCCTGCCCCCCACCCCCAACCCATCTGCTCTCTCCATCTGAGTTCAGGAGGAAACATGTGGCCCCAATTCAAAATTTGTAAAAGCTGATAGAGCAAGAGAACATTGTATATCAAGTCCAGCAGCATATTCAGAGGAGCCGGGCTCTGTGTTTGGCCATATTTGTCCTCCTCTCCTCTTTTAGGGGAAACTAAACCACTACAATATTTAGCCAGGCTTCTGTATGAGCAAATTGTGTCAATCAATGAATATGACAATACAGGCAACCTGTAACTATCTCAATCCACAACTAGTTGGCTCCCTGGGATTTCTTCATACAGAAACTAAAGTTTATAATCTAAATGACTGAGACATGTTTGCAAAAAAAAAAAAAAAAAATCATTGCAGAAAGAACTAGAAATGGAAGAGCCAAAGTCCAATCTTATTTTTGGAAAGTATTGATGAAAACTTTAGCCAGTTAGTATTCTGTTTGGGAGTATCCTAGTCCTTGGCTATTACATTTTCATCTCCTAGTACCATCACACTGTCCCCAGCTCCCCAGGTGCCCCCCACCTACCCATGGTGCCTTGGTCTACCCATTCCTCATTCAAGCAGGCTAACTCACTTAGAGCAGAGTTCAGCTGGTAGCTGAGGTGGAGAACAAAGTTGATTCACTGTGCAGTCAAAGGGGTTCAAAAGGACAAGCATTAGGAGAAGAGAAAGGAAATAACTTTGTTGTTACAGTGAGAGGTGCTGCCCCTGTGTTATCTCATTTGGTTCTCACACTAACCGCACAAAGTATTATCACTTAGGAAATGGAGACTTAGAGAGGCTGAGTAACTTGCCTTCAGATTTAGCAATCACCAAAAGCAAGATTTGATCCTTGATTCTACCATGCTCTTTCTCCAATATACCCTGTTGCCTCTAAAGACAAAGTAAAAGAGCTGCGTATATGGGGTGATGAGTGAGGTGCCATAGGAAAACCATCCTCAACAAAAGCTCTCTCTGGCTCCTCTCACAGTGCCTGAAATTGCACCACTAGGCACTCATCCTTGAAGTCTCAATTAGTCAACGCGGAATAATATGGCTTCTGCTACCTGTCAAAAAAAAAAAAAAAAAAAATTCTAAATTGTTGCCTAGCATTGGAGGTTGGGTTGAATGGGGGAATAACTGCTAAAGTTTATAGGGTTTCTTTCTGGAGTAATGAGAATGTTCAAAACCTAGAACATGATGATGTTTGCATAACTCCGTGAATATACCAAAACCCATCAAATTACAAATTTTGAATGGATGAATTTTTATGGTGTGAATTATATCTCAATAAAGATATTTAAAAAATAGAACCTGCCCTTGAGGACTTAAAATGTAACTACAATGAGAAGACATATGCATAAAGACAGTATATGCCAAATAGGGAGAGGCAACAAAGGAGTTCAGAAAGGAGAAGGATCGATTCTAGTTGTGCCAAAGAAGGTAGGAGTGGTTTAATTTTTATATAAAAGAGAAAACTCAAAGGCAGGGGGAGAAATTCCAGGTTGAAGTATCAACCCATGAAATACTGAGCTGCCTAACAAGGTGAGCCGGCTGATGACATGCACACACAAAGATGACTTACAGCATTATATCGCTTATCTACTGCTATGTAACAAAGCCTCCCAGAATTTAGTGTCTTAGGACAGCAGCAAACTTATTTGCTCACAATTCTGCAATCTGGGTTGGACTCAGGAGCGTGGCTTATCTCAGCTCTACAGTTTCACCCTGGCTGGAAAAGCCAGGCTGGCCCCACTCATAGTCTGACACCTCAGTGGGGATGACTGGAACAGCTGGAGGCCAGATAACCCTTTCCCTCTCCTCATGGTTTTTTTTTTTTTATCCTCCAGGGTCTCTCTCTCCCCAAGAACTCACATCCTCCAGGAGACTGGCTCAGCCTTTCTTGCATAGCGTCTCAAACGAGCAAGAGAACAAAAGCAAAAGCTGCAAGGTCTCTTAAAGCCTGGGCCCCCAGAACTTGTACAACATCACTTCCACCACATTTTATTGTCCAAGTAAGTCATAAGACGATTCCAAATTGAATGAGGGATGTCACTACATAGGGGATGAATTCAAAGTACGATTCATTGGGTATGTACCATAATTTCCTAAGAGTAAATCACTACACCAGCCTTGAAAGAACTTACTGGCCAATGATCTGGCTTCCTTGCATAGTATTTGAAGGGAAAATATGTCTATTAATGTAGGGTTGCAAACAACATAGAGAACACTGAATACAAAGCTAAGGAATTTGGATTGCATTCAAGAGTTCTTAAAGTGCAAACACCTGGGACAGGTGATATTTTAGGTCTTTATCAGGCAATTTAGTAGAAGTTGATCATGTGCACAAGTAAGGCATAATAAAACCCTAGATCTATCTAAAAAGTCAGATAAATTTCAAGGACTGTGTGTTCTTATCACCTTAATCAGATATCACCCCCTCTTTGTAGAAAAGTATGGAATAGAAGCTATGTTTGGGTACCTATGTCCCAGGGGTCAGGACACATACCACAGATGGTAAGAAATGCCGCTCATTTATCAGCCTTTTTCAATTTTCCTACCCTTCTTTCCTCAAGAAACTGTTTGCATCTCCAGATCAGTGGGCTCCAAAATAACAAAGCTGGAATCACAGCTTAGGGACTGAGATAAAGGAGAGCAACAACAGCCAGGAGAGAAGGCTTATTTCAGATTTTAATATGGCAATTAACAAAAAAAAGAGAAAACTGAAATTTACTGGTCCAAGTTAACTAATTACTTGGAAAACTACTGTTCCTTTTCCAATGATCCCTCTCCTTACTTCACATCTGACTCCTCCAAAATCCAGGGTAACAGGAAACCTAGGCCTGCCCTGGTGCCACAGTCCCCCTGATGGTCTACTGCCCCAAACGATAAAGTAAAGCCATAAAATATGGCCGATAATACGTAACAAAGTGCACCAAGAGCCACAGCCCATCCTGGGCATTTTCACCAAAGTTTTCTCCTCCGAAGACATTCAAGTTGACCCCACAGTGACTTTCTTAGCATAAAGCAATCGTGGGGAATAAATAAGTTACCTAAAGGTGGTTAGAGTGCACATGTATGTGTATCAGGAACCCCAGTAAAGTATGACAGGCATCTCTACTGAGAGACAGCTCTCAGGGTATCCATGCTGGAGCAAGTCTCCCCTTCAAATAGGAAGCCATCAGTCTTCAGGATCACCTGGCAAAGGGTGTCTTCAGTGCCCTCCCATTTCCCATTTCAGTGCTTCCTCCCACCATGTGGCACCCTCCAGGCTTTCACACACCCCCCTCATGATGCCCATAGTTTCCCACCAGAACAGTTCCATTTAAGTTGTCTGTCCCTCTTCCACCCCAAAAAGGGTCCCTATATTCCTATATCATCATCATGGCCCAACTATTAAAATTCTGATCCCCTTACAGTGATTTCATCAAGCTATGGGCGTGAATATCTGATATATATTTGATAAGAAGGCTCCTGATAACCCAAGGAAATGAATGTCTCCTGGTGGCATTTCAGGCAATATGGAAAGCAGATAAAGGATTCCCAGATATTTTTCTTATCTAAAGAAAAACTGAACCATGGAAAGAAAGTTAAAGAGAAGGGTATGGACTCGGCCTAAATTCTGACATGCTTCTCTTCCACCCCCACCACTAGTCATATTATTGTAAATATCAACCTCAACAACCTATCACTGAAACCATCCCTGCACATAGAATTACTGACCACACCATCATGAGACAGTGAATGAGAGCCATGTGCCATGCACGGAAACAAGTCATCCATCACATTCCTACTATAAACCGTTTTGAAATACCCAGAGGTTAGGATTATTTTCAACAAAAATCCTCTCTGACATCACTCACCACATCTGACAATTGTAATTTTCCATTTAGACAATGGAGGCTAACTTAGGCCTGGGGGCAACAGTGAGATGCCAGCATCTTAAAACGAAAGAAAAGAAAAAAGAAGAAACACTCACACTTGACAAGTAGCACCATCTAGGGGACTTATTAGGTAAAACTTTTCTTCAAACATACAGACCTAGGAGCATTCTCCAACAGCACGATATGAGAACCAAAAGCTAACCTCTGTGTTGGGGTGCATTAAAGGAAGTCTAGATCTAGGGTGTTTGCGATCGCACTGTAACCCTGGCTGGGCAGCCACATGTGAAGCCCTATGCTCAGGTCTAGCCATCGGTCTGACAAAATGAAACATCAGAGTCCAGAAAACTACAAGGCACTGTAGAGGGCATTCTTGCTTGAGAATGGAATGACAATGTCTTTAAAGACACTTCTATGAATCTGGGAAAGCAGAAAATTGAATAATCATGTTTCCAAGTCTTAATAAATGAAGATTTTGGCTTCCAGTCCACCAAGATGGTGATGTAAGGCACTCCAGGGTGTCATTCCCCATAGAATCTTTGAACTACTAGCAAAATCTGGCAGAGCCCTCTTCCTCTGGAAGCACATGGCATCCTTGTGTGGCATCACCTCCTGGAGCAGTATGGACTCAGCTTGCACTCCCCTGTGGATTCCTAGCCCTGTTCCAGAAGGAGCAAAGTAGCCCCTGTATGCATAACGGATTGCCTGTATGCTGGTGTCAGTCTATCAGTGGACAGCCTGAAAGACAGAACTAAAACACTCTACTCTGGCTGGCCCTCCCAGAACTTGCCCTGCAGGGTTTGCAGACAGTTAAAACAGTGTAAGAAACACTTGACTGAAAGCAACCTGTAGCAAAGGATTATCTGTTTTAAGACATACATTTGAGCACTTGGGAGGGGGAGAAACTCTATTTTATAGAGAATACAGGGGGCATTTGAATTCCTGTATACAGTGGAATTTCGAAGGTCACAAACAAGCACAAGATCAGGACAAGACTCAGGCTCAGAAAAGAAGGTGAGGATGCAGCAATTCACTTTTGCCTCAAGGTGATCTTCTTGATAGGAGGGCTAAACTCTGAAGGAGAGCACCAGCCAATGCAAAGACAGTTTCCAAAGACTGTGAAAGGTGTTTTTGACCTTGGTTTGCTTATTTTTTCAGCTCCTGGAACTCAGGGAAATTGGTGTCATATCACCAGCTGTATAAAAATTTAAGGAACAGACAGCCCAGGGACTAAATGCCAGAGATGACACTTTAAAATATTAAAATGGATGGGGTGCAACAAAAGATTACAAGACAAAGAAAAAGGAAATTATGGCCCATCAAAAGGAAAAAGATAAAAATCTGGAAACATCAGTGAAGAAGACCAGATTTTGGACATACCAAAGACTTTAAAAAGGAACCTCGTTATGCTCAAGGAGATAAAGGAAAACAGAGAGAAAGAACTAAAGGATATCAAAAAAATTATGAAAGAACAATATGAAAATCTCAATAATTAATTAGAAATTTTAAAAAGGAACTAAACAGAAATACTGGAGTTGAGGACCACAATAAGTGAAATGAAAAATTCCCTAGAGGTTTTCAACAACACATTGGAGCTGGCAGGAGGAAGAATCAGTGAACTTGAAAACAAGAAAATTGAAATGACTCAGGCTGAGGAGTAGAAAGAAAAAAGAATGGAGTGTATATATTCAAGAAGCCCAGTGACCCCAAACAGGATAAACTCAAAGAGAACCACACCCAGACACATGGTAGTCAATCTATTGAATGAAAAGGACAAAGAGAAAGTTCTGAAAGCTGAAGAGAAAAACAATGTGTTATGTACAAGGGAGTCCCACTTCTCATCAGAAAACATGGACACAAATAAGGGAGAGATAAGACATTCCCAGGTAAGCAAAAGCTAAAGGAGTTTATCACCGTTAGACCTGCCCTACAAGCAATGCTACAGGGAGTTCTTCAGACTGACACTACCCACTGAATTAAAGCAGCATAAAGAAATGGAGACCTCTATTAAAGGTACTGACATGGATAATTATAAATGCCAGTACTATTGTATTGTTTGCTGGTCTGTAACTCCACTTTTTACTTCTTACAGTTCCTAAAATGCAAATACATAAAAAGTAATGATAAATCTGTGGTTTTGGACAATGCATAATGATATAATTTGTAATGACCACAACAAAAAAGGAAGGAGGTTGGAGGGGTATAAAGAGAGTATATATGTATGCTATGGAAGTTAAGTTTGGTATCAAATAAAATGTGATTGTTCTAGATTTAGGATGTTAAATTTAAACCCCATGGTAAGCACAAAGAAAAGTATCTGGAAAATATAGCCAAATAGAAATAAGAAGGGATTAAAATAGTACACTACAAAAAGGCAAATAAATATGAAAGAAGATATTAATGGAGGAATTGCAAGACAAAAAAATTATAAGACTTACAAAGAATAAATAGTGAAATGGGAAAAGAAAGTCCTTCATTATCAGTAGCTACTTTAAAAGTAAATGGATTAAACTCGCCAGACTCTCCCAATGTTGTCAGAATGGATTAAAAAGCATGACCCCACTATATGCTGTTTACAAGAGATGCATCTTAAATTCAAAGACATAAGTTGAAAGTGAAAGGATGGAATAAAATATTCCATGCAAGTAGTAACCAAAAGACAGCTGGGGTAACTATACTAATATCAGATAAAATAGACTTTAAGACAAAACTGTTAAGAGGGACAAAGAAGGTCTCTATATACTGATAAAGAGATCAATTCAACAAGAAGACATAGCAGTTATAAATATATATGCACCTAATGGCAAAGGTCTAAAATATAGGAAGCAAACACTAACAGATTTGAAGAGAGAAATAGCCCTACATTAATGGTAGGAGACTTCAATACACCACTTTCAATAATGGATAGAACATCTAAACAGAAGATCAATAAGGAAATAGAAGACAAACTATGCTAAAAACCAACTAGAACTAGCAGATATATATAGAACACCGAACCCAACAACAGCAGAATATACATTCTTCTCTAGTGCACATGGGTCATTGTGCAGGACAGACTATATGTTAGGTCACAAAACAAGTCCCAATAAATTTTAAAATATTGAAATGTTACAATGTATTTTTCAAACCACAATGCAATGAGGATAGAAATCAATAACAGAAGAAGAACTGGAAAATCCACACATATGTGGAAATTAAACTCCACGCTCAACCAACCAATTGGTCAATGAAGAAATCAGAAGAGAAATTAGGAAATACCCTGAGGTGAATGACATCTCTCATTGGCAATCCCTCCTCACAGGACCTTCTCCCTTCAGGCATAAGCCCTGGCAACCCTAGGTTTTGTCTTCTTCAAGAAGGATGTGATCATTTATAGCTGACTCTGAAGTATGATATGTAGAAGTACTCAAATTCTTTGGGTTCAATGATTCACTATCAGGGGAGGGGGATAAGGAAGGCTGTGAAAGAGCTAGGCACAGGATGCCATTCTCCATGGATTTCCTGATAAGACCCATAGAGACAAGGACCAAGAAGGGCACTGGGTCCCTGGGGAAGGAGCCTTTAGAGGAAGGAAGGGAGGCTGCCCCATAAGACACCATAAGACTAATTTCACCTTCTTTGAATTTTTTTTCAAGAGCCAACTACAACTTGCTGTTATTTCGAGTTTAGAATCCAACAGCTCATTAGAAGTTTATAAGAAACTGGAATCTGTTCTGTAAAATGTGAGGATACCCACTCTATCCCTACACTATCATCTGGGCTAACTAGTCTGAGCTGAATAGGAAAATGTCTGGATTACCATTTACGGTCAGGATATAAGCAGAGCAGGTTCTGCCCCAGCTACAACTGTGAACTGGTTAAAACAGCAGGTAATGGAACATAAAGACACCAAGGAACAAGGCCCTAATTGGTGGAATATCAGGCCCTAAGGCAGATAGGACAGATTTTGAAACGAAGAGAAAGGATCTTCATGTAAGCCAGTGGTTCGCAAACTTTGCACATAAAATCACTTGGGGATCTTCAATAAATGCTAATGCCTGGTTCCAACCCCTAGATATTCAGATTTAATTGGTCTGGGGTGTGACCCAGGCATTGGGACTTTTAAAATCTCCCCAGCACATAAGGTGATTCTTCTGTGCTACAAAGTCTGGCAACCACTGATGTAAGCAGTGATTGTCCCTGGGGCCCCAGTTCAGCCCACGTGAAACTGCTCTCAAAATCCTCCCACCTTTTCCATTCCCAGGCTTCCTCCCTGCTCTGAGCCCCCAGATCCCCCATCACATGGACTCCAAATCCCAAGTATAGACACTTCACTCTGGGTTCCCACAAATGCTATGTGTTCCATACACAATATCCCACCCCTCCTGCCCCAGTAGAATAAATCCCACTCCAACATCTGTGTTTCAAAAAGGGCCCTGTCCATAGATATAAAACATGCAGTAATTATGAAGCCATGAGGAAAAATGAGTTCTGGGCAAGTATTTGAATATTTTTAATATTTTATTGCTCATCAAGGATCTATAGTCATTTTGTCAGCCTGTGAATAAATGAATTTTCTCATAAAATACTCATTGAGGGGAGAGTCTAATTTCTGATGTGAAGACAGGGAAAACAGGAAATCATTTTTATTTTTTTGGGAAATAAAACATAATTTTATTTCTGTGCAGCTTTTAGTGCCTTCATTCCTATATGCCCCCTCCTACTTCCATGGAGTTTTTTTCCAGGTTAAATAGACACTTGCAGAGTCTAAATAAACCCTGCAGAGTTTTCCTGGAGTGACTAGGGTCCATTTACAGCATTGCAGCCTTTGCTTGCCCCATGTAACATTATACTCTCAAACCACCCTCAATTTTTCCATATCATATTTGAAAAATAAAGACCTGTATTTTATTAGGTGCCAGGCACTGAGGCTAGATGCTTATCAGGATCTCATTTGATCCTTACAACCATCCTAAAAGGGAAGGTACTATTATTGTTTCTACTTTAAAGATGAGGAAACTGAGTCTAAGAGACTTGCTTTATCCTGCCCTAGGTGGCAGAGCTAACAAGTAGTAGAGTCAGAGTCTTGGCAAGCCCTCCAGTTCTGGGGTCTGTGTTTGAGTGCCTCTCAGTGAAAATAAAGTAAAAAAGACTGGATTTCTAAATTATTAATTTAGAATCTCCAGGACCTGCTTATGAATGAACTTGAGAGATGAGAGAAAGGGGGAAAGCCCAGGAAACGCCAGGTGGCTCCCATAAAAGGAAAGGCATGCACAGGCTGTTGGCAAGAGAAAATGTGGTTTCAGGACAAAAACTAAATGGAACACGTCACTACCAAATGTCAAAGGAGGACGAGGGGGAGACGTAAAAGAGATTTTCTGGACTAGGAATCAGGGATCAGGGTTCTAGTCTTGGCTCTACTAATATCTAGAATGTTAACCCTGCACAACTGACTTCAGTGACCAGCTCAGTTTACTACCAGCTCAGTTTACTATCTGCGAAAGGATTTGTAGAAGAATACGCGTATGTTATCAACTGCACCGAGTAGGCTTTTGAATAAATACAGATTCCTGGCCCCTATGGCAAACATGCCCAATCAGGGTCTCCGTGTGTGGAGCCCCAGTAATTCGAGGTACGGCCCAGGTTTGCAGGTCGCTCGACTAGGTGACCTCCCAGTCCCTTCCCATCTCTAACGTTAGGTTCTGGGGCTGCTGCCCTCTCCAGGAGCTAGGAGGGACCTCACTTCTGTGGTCTGAAGCAAACCAATCTGGTGCATAATACAACTTTCCCAGCAGAGGGGAGTGTTGGCTCAAAGTTTCCCCATATCTTTGGTCACGAGGATTCCATCTAACCTAATAGCATTTTCTTCTGACTTTTTTTAATTAAAAAAATACAAAAAAATAAAAATGGAACTCCACTAAACAAACAGTGAACCCTAAGTTAACAATGGACTGTAGTTAACAGTACAATTATAAAATGTGCTTCCATCAATTATAACAAATGTTCCACACCAATGCAAGGTGTTAATAATAGAGTGGTATATAGGAATCCTGTATTTTATGCATGATTGTTCTGTAAATCTACCTCTCTAATTATGAAAAAAAAGGTGGACATTTTAATGTGTATTCTCCAAATGAACAATTAAAATCTTCTCTGGGTTGTTAATCTCCAGAACCCCATGAAGGTTTGCTTTATATATACTGACGTCTGCTTGATCACTTGCTTGCCAACAGTTTTCAATACCACGTCTAAAAACAAGGTCTTTTCCTGTGATAGATCAGCTACTTTAAGGAGGTTTCTTATTCCTAAATAATGAACATGGTGCTCTAGAAGGATACCAAGCATATTAAACACTTGGAAGAGTTAATGAAAACACTGTTAAATATTTTTTTTAATAATAAAATAGATTTACCCCTCCCCAAACATACAATTATTTTGTAGCTACAGACTTTAATTCAAAGCCGAAAAGTATTGGGAACACACTCATTGCTGATCTGAATGAACATTCTATGTAGCCTTGCCTCTATTTCTAACAAGAAAATGGCAAAGCCTAAACTCAAAACCACCTGTACACATACACTTACAACAGCAGCAGCAGCAGCCACATGGTCCAATCTGTTTCCACCAGCCAGCAATGGTGAACTTGGTTAGTTTGCTTGAGCATCTCAACACTCTTTCTGGATTCTACATAGTTTCTAAACTATAACATTGCTATTTAGAAAAAAAAAAAAAAAACTGCCTAAAGTGCCCTGTGCTCTGCTCACACTTCATGTTGGATCTTAAAGTGTCAGCATATTAAAATGCAATTCCTGTGCATTATGCAACTGTACCAGCTAAAAGTACAATTATAGTTCCTAGCATTATGTAACTGAGACTCATTCAGTGTACCAAAAATTTACATATTGTTTATGCCCATCACAAAAACTTAGAAAAATTTAAGCATAACTTCACATAAACTTATAAATTCCTATTGTGTGTGTGTGTGTGTGTGCTTAGAGCATTGTCATAGTGTTCCTTGGGAGTCTACCAACATGTTAGACATAATACACGAAATTTAGATAAACAAAATTGTCACTCTAATGTTTCCAAAACAAACACACAATGGACCATATCCAGCTTTAAAAGCATAGTTTTAAAAATCCATTCAGGAACACTCCTAAAATTTTACACGGAAATAAAGTATATTGAATTTGAAAGTAAAGAATATCATAAATCTGAAATGGAATCTAGTTGCTTCCATGCACTGAAATAGGAAAATTGTAAATCTGTTAGAATATATACCCCTGGTAATAAATTGTGACATTCTTATTGTTAAAACCAGGGCGTGCCACAAAGTACTTATACTGTAAACTGTCTCAGTAGCCAAAATAAAACAGAATATTACTAAGAAATTTGGCAGTAAAACCAAAACAACAACTGTTCAAGGGAAAATAACATGATTAAATTGCTCACTTGAAGGTTGTCATGATAAGATATGAATCACACATTCCAGACAAATGTTTTGGCACAGCCATCCTTCTATTAAAGTCTCCTAAAGAACACCCCTTAAGTTGCAAAATCTGAAAAGCTGCCCAAGAGAATGTTATACGCAAACAAAGCTGACTGTGTGCACACTTCTCAGCATAACACCACACTACTTCAATTGGTCAAACTCTTATAAACAGTGTACCCTCTATGAATAATGGTGCTAAGGCACTTTAAAAAACAAAAAAGATACCAAAATAACCCATAATCTCATCACTTGTTGTTCAAATTATATAAAGTACACTCCATCCAGGCAATTCCACCTCCAAAATTTAACCACTGTTAATAATTTCTTTTTTTCCTTCCTAACTCTTCCCTAAGTTTAAACATGCAAATTCATTTGCATACACAAGCACATTTTTCATTTAAAATATATACCATGAACAGCTTGTTTCCAAATCCATACAGATTGATCTACCACATTTTTAAAATGGTTACATGCTATTATGTGGCTGTATCAAATGTATTTTAATTAAAATCTAAGTTATTTCTAATTTTTGCAGTTACAAATACTTCTGCAATAGTACATAGATTTTTATATAATCATGCTGTTATTTCTGTAGAATAGCAACACGGAAGATTAAATCAAAGGATATATTAATTTTCCTTTACTTTTTTATATTTTTGTTTTTATGCTTTATCAAATATTGAATAGTTTTAACATATCTCATGTGCTGTACATAAATATTGTAACAAATGCACATGCACTCACAAGAAAAATTTTTTTAATTTACCATTTATGTTATTGTTATAAGATTATTTTCATTCAGTTACTTTCTCAATTACAATAATTTTGAAGCATGAATTTTCTTGTGATCACTAAACCTCTTCATGGGTACAATATGATATTTTTCTAAAATACATTAAGCATCTATTTCACCATAAAACTAGGTTTGTGTTGCCTTCTGTGTATTAGTAAAGACATAAATAATAAATATTTACATCTCTTACATTCTCTCTATATAAATACAGAACAAAATAGACTGTAATGGCACAGTGGTGTTGGGGTTACACTTGTTAGAAATTGCAAGACAGACAAAGAATTTGTCATGTTTGTTGGCACCAGGCTCTGAGGGATCCTCCAAGCCCCTCTGTTCAGATTGGGAGAAAAGGGTCATTTATTTATACTGCACCTGCTTCTCACGCCACACCAGGAAGCTGTGTTGTTGCCAAATCAGACCCAGGTTCTAGACTACAGGAAGGTTCCAGTTTGAGGCACAAAAAAAAAAAAAAAAAAAAAAAAAAAAAAAAAAAAAAAAAAAACTCCGTATGAGTATCAGTGGGGTGACCCAATGTTAGGAGAGCCATTGGGGGGCGGGGAAAGAGCTCTTCAGAAAGAAAGCTTACTTCTTCAAAAAAGAAAATCACATTTTCTTCCAATACGATGCCACTTTCTCAAGAGCAAGCAAGTAAGAGGCAAAGCAAAGGGAGGTCCAAAGTCCCAGCACAATTTGCACCCAAGAAAGCGGGGGATTTAGCCGTTAAGTCTTCCAAGTCCTCCTTGCCTTCTGAACTCCCAGCACTGGAGGCAGGCATCTTAAAACAAAACACAACTTGGGCGTACAATTTGCAGAGGAACAAAAGCATGAAGAAGTTCTAACAAATACTGTTTTACAACTAAGCAGATTAAAAGTTTTATGGAAATATAAGATGACATTGAGTTTTGCAAAATTCCAAGGTGAACCCAGGCGCGATGCCCACACGGGGTCATTAACGGAACCGCGAGGAAAACTGCCTGCAGCTCGAGGAGGGCTTCCAAGAGCGACCCCGGGCTCCTTCCACACCATTCGCTATTTTAAGCCAGCGTCCATAGACACTTCCTGTGAAGGAGAACTTCCGGTTGGCACAAAGGAGATGACGTCACAACTATGCTGCCACATATCCGTTGATCCATGCTGCCAATGACTGTTCAAAGGGAACAAACGACCATATCAGAAAGACTGTGTGCTTATTATTAATCATGACACTGGTGAATGCATGCTGGAAAAACTCAGTAGCAGCATTCAGGTCAAGAAAACAAGAGCTGAAGGAGCAGTAAAATCCAGGCTGGAATGGAACAGCAGCTCGCTCGTCCCCCACAGCCATCGCAGCCGCCATCACCGCCGCCACCTATGCCAATGAAGCCTCCACTTGGACCCAAAACCTCGCTTGAAAGATAACCCCCACTGAACCTCAGCTGGATGACATCAAAAGAGAGCTGAGGGCCGAAGTTGACCTTACTGAGCAGATGAGTAGCAGCAGTGGGAGCAGCTCCTCAGACTCCCGGAGCGCCTCCGGCAGCAATGACGACAGCTCCAGCAGTGGAGGCGAGGACAGGCCTCTCCTCCACAGCCTTCACACCAGCAGTCCCACACCAGCAGGCCCACCGTCAGCAGCGGAACCAGCCGTGGCAAGGAAGCAACCCGCTTATCAACACCCTCAGAAATGACTTGAAGTTGAGTGAATCAGGCAGTGACAGTGATAAACAGAGCCGAGTCTTTCAAAATCTGCCTTTTTGTGCGAAATACACTGCAAGACCAGGTGACTTTAGCATGGAGTCTGTCATCAACAGGAATATATTGTGGATCAGGGACGGTAGTAGGAGTTTGAGGCTCTGGAGCTCTCATATTCAAATCTTTAACTTGGAGATGATGGGTGACTTTCTCATGTGTTTTTGAACAATCTCATATTTCAAAGTTTAAGTAGATCTATACAAGACCTAACAGGATTCTAGTCCTGTCTGGTTAACATTGTTAATGAAAAACAGACAAATGTACACTGGTCTAGGTTACTCAGAGGCCATGTCTTCACCAAGCTAGTGATTACATTTAAACCTCGGTTTGTCCAAGCGGTCTGTAGGAGTGAAATGAAACAGTCTTTGAGGGATAGAGAGAAGGGAAATCTTAAACTATATCACAGAAAAATGTTAAAACCATTTTAAATTGTTAATACAAAGTGGTAGGGAAGTTTTGTCTGACCCAGCCTGACAAGACTGTATAGAACTACATTTCAAGCTGGCACTTTTTTCAAGAGTCTTCACATGCCAGCTGAGTGGGACCCTAGCTATCTGCTAGTTCAACCCCCTTGCAAACAAGGAAATTAAAGCACACAGCTGTGTTGTAGCAGGCTTCCTGCCTTCAGTCCAGGCTTTACCCACTGTTCTCCCCTTTGAATCTCATATTTTTGAACCAGAGATTCTTAAACATGGGTCTTTAAAGGTACATTGGAATTTTTACTGGATTCCAAAAGACGAAAGTGTTGGGTGCTTCCAGCTCAAATTCAGACCCAGATAGTCAGTCCCTAAGTACTTGAGGCTGGATGAGCAGATTAAACCAGCAGCCACTGTGCTGACACATGTGATTCAATTATATTGGGGCTTGGAGTTCCACATAGATGCATTCTAAGTTTATTCGTTCATTGGGTTTGGAGGGGGTCGAGGTGGGGAATGGAAAAGAGGTGTAGTGAAGATACCTCTCTGAACTAGCAAGCCAGCAGTAAGTTTCCAAAAACTAGACTCTAGATAGGAGCGCTGCAGTGTGAAATGAGCACATTCTTTGGTGAGGTGTTTTGGTTCATGCTTTTGTACCACTGTTTGTGCCTGACTTCCAGATTGATTTGCATTTTTGTATACTACTAGAAGAAAGTCACAAGATCGCCTTCTGCAGTGTGTAATTTTGGAACAAATCTGTTGTTGCAGGTTGCTAGTAAATGTTCCCATATTGAGTGAATGTGTGATAAATTGTCCCATCATTAGTATGGAGTAGCCCGTGTCCGCAGTTTGAATGACTGTGTCCCGAAAGTTTTCCTTCCCCAGGTCCCTCTGCACACATGTCCCCTCCCTGCGCAGCTGGTGGAGGGAAGCATTCTGGACCTAGAAAGGAAATAGATGATCCAAAGTGGGGGCTGTTCTAGTTTGCTAATGCTGCTGGGATGTAAAACACCAAAAATGGATCAGCTTTTATAAAGGGGGTTTATTTGGTTACACAATTGTAGTCTTAAGGCCATAAAGTGTCCAAGGTAACACATCAGCAGTCAGGTACCTTCACTGGAGGATGGCCAATGGTGTCCGGAAAACCTTTGTTAGCTGGGAAGGCACGTGGCTGATGTCTGCTCCAAAGTTCTGGTATCAAAATGGCTTTCTCCCAGTATGTTCCTCTCTAGGCTGCAGTTCCTCAAAAATGTCACTCTCAGTTGCTCTTGGGGCATTTGTCCTCTCTTAGCTTCTCCGGAGCAAGAGTCTGCTTTCAACGGCCATCTTCAAACTGTCTCTGAAGCTCCTCTCTCAGCTCCTGAGCATTCTTTGAAGTGTCCCTCTTGGCTGTAGTTCCTCTTCAAAATGTCACTCTCAGCTGCACTGAGTTCCTTCTGTTTGTCAGCTCATTTACATGGCTCCAGTGATTTAATTTAGACCCAACCTGATTGGGTGGGGTAACACCTCCATGGAAATTATCCAATCAGAGTCATCACCCATAGTTGGGTGGGGCACATCTCCACAGAAACACTCAAAGAATTACAATCTAATCAACACTGATACTTCTGCCCACACAAGATTACGTCAAAGATAATGGCATTTGGGGGACATAATACATTCAAACCGGCACAGGGCTTTGGTTGGAGTTGCCCATATAAAGTCAATCTGTTTCATCCACACGGTGATCCTCACTGGGGATGTGGGCAGGAGGTGGGGGCCCATTGCCCAGCAGTACACTCACACCACTCTACCCAAGTATAGGTCATAGGTATACCCCAGTGCCATGTGTGGGATTCTTAGCCCATCAGGAGGTTTCAGGGGATGTAATGGCATGTAGGAACTTTTATATGTTGAATTAATAATTGATTTATAATTCCTTGGTAATGACATCAGTTCAGGGAAGGTAAAGGTCATGATTGGGAGACATTAATTGTTACTGGATGTGGGAATTGTTTCACTGCTCTTAACTTGCTCAATCTGGGGCAGGTTCTAGGAACTTGAACTAAAAGTATCTATATAAGCCTCTCTTTTATTTTTTTTTCTCCCAAAGTCTTGATTTTGGCATGTCAGGTCAAGATGTTTTCTTGTCTAGGAAGTGCCTTCATGTGGCACTGGGCTTGGTGAGTCAAGCACCAAGCTTCAGACCCTCTCCCCTTTCATCCATCCTACTTGACTCCATGGTTAATCTCAACACAGTTTCAGTTTTGGTCTCTGCACAAATCCTGTAGTGGTACTCTTTTCTCCCATCTGCCCAGCTTTACCCACCAGAATAAGGAATTTTCTCTTCTTGAAAATCAAGAATCTGGCCTCACAGACTACTTCTCATGAGTCCTCTTGAGCCAGTCAAACTGGACATCTTGGCCTTCCTGCATCTGTGCCTTCTTTCAATCTACTTCCTCAGTCCGCAGGGCTCTCCTCCTCCCCCTCCGAATTCCACTCCTGAGGCTCCATAGATGCCATCTTCAGGGGCCCTTCCTCTGTTCATCTCAGTCCATATGGAGTGTCCTGTGTATGGACTGACCTTCCTCTTGCTTGAACTCTGGTTGGTGTGAACCTTCTAAAAGCAGGAATTATCATTCTCACCTCTGTTCCCTCAGGTGTCCACAGGACTAGACATTCAGAGGCTTAAAGCCTAGCAATGAAAGAGACAGAACACCGACCAGTGAAGTCCAGAGGTTAGACACAGACAGAGAAAACATTCCAGGTACTTAGAGACAGCTGAAAACTATCCATGCTGACATTCATGATTTTGAAGTCTAACTGAATTGTTAAAATTACTGTTTATTTGCTCTAACCAGTGTCTACCATACTGTGGATTATTTAGGTGAGGTATGAAGATTTAAGTCCAAAGTGTCCGAGGAGCCATTGCAAGCCACAGTAAAGATGTGATTGGGGGAAATGTAATACAAATAAACTAGAGATTTGTAAAAATACCACTCAATAATTATTTTATTTCTGTAGCAGAATCATTTTTTCTACATGTGGTGTTAATGTATATGTGGTTTGGTGGTAGGGAAACTTGAAAATTCCAATGTCCTTACTTCCCTATTTGAGAGGCTGATTTAGTAGGATGTCTGTATATGTGTGATGTAATTATTGCATTATTTTGAAAGAGAAATAGTCTGTTATGAGGATGTGTATTAGCTACAGCCAAATTGATTGTTTTGATTTGTCAAGGAACGTAGGATTTTCTCAACTCAGGCCTTAATCAGTAGGTTGGAAGACAAGAACAGTTGAAGCGTTATGAAATGTATGTGTTTGTTGCTCCTTTTATTTGTCTTGGGTTCGTTGTTTTGTCCCTTAATGATTTTTAAAATCTTATGCCTAAAAGTTTACTTTGCTTAATTATGAGGTAGACATGCATGTTTACATTTATGTGAAATATTTGCTTTGTAAAGTTTTTTTGTTTTTTTTTTTCTTTAAAAAATATCACTATATTTAAATAAAAAATGAAGGTCAGTAATACAAAAAAAAAAATTGAAAGGCAGCGTGGTTGGTGGCAGGAAGTTTTGCAGGCAGAAGCTGGTTTGCTCTCTTCCTGAAGGTTTGTATTTAAAGTTTTCCTAGAGAGAACCACAACCATTCTCTCCATTATTCAGCTACTTCGCTGCAAGTACTTCCTAACTCATGACTCATCCCCATAGTTCAACCTCAGAGCCATGATGTGACTTCTGTTCGCTAACTGAAAACTAAATCCCTTCCCTACACAATATCATGTAGTTACAAAAGAATAAGGTAAAAAAAAAAAAAAAAAATACAGCAAAGCCCACAAGAATGAGGAGGGAAATTAGATTACACCTTCATGATTTTCATCATCTTGCTATTAAAAAGTTAATTATTTTTGCCTATAAAGATGCCTGCAACTTCATCAAAAGAATAATATGAGATTAAAAACAAAGCTCAAAAGCTGAAGAAGCTACTTGAAGGGGGTAATAAATTGGTCTCTCTGGAGCAAGCAGCAAGGGAGTAGGTAGTGGGACAAAGGTGACTCTGGCAAAACAGCTTGCTAAGTGAGACGCAAGACTGTCCTCCTGAGACAATTACACCAACTGATGTGTGGGAGCTATGTTTATAATGGGGTGAAGGGAGAATCGGTGTTGTTTGATTGACTGAATCTTGAGAAGCAAGATGTCTGTTAGCCAGCAAAAGATGGAAAGGCATGGTCATTGTCCCCACTGGCTGAGCTGACAATTTTTTTAAACAGTCCCATAGACTTCTGCCCAAAAGAAGGCTCAATTTGGATGGTAAAGAGTCAAGATACTTGATTCTCTACAGATAGAAGACATTGTAAGAGCAGTAAGAAGACAATGAGTGTATTTTCTTTATCCAAAATGAATTCATCTGAAGTCAAATGATCCACTCCACTTCATTCTCCAAAACATTTATACACTCGTAGAAGGCAGCATAGTTTTCCTCGTTAAAATAAGAATAAGAAAAAGTTTTTAAGGTACAATCATGGTTTAGGCACATCCTGAGTAAATCTCATGCTTGATGGGAGTGCAGGATCCTGCACCCACACACTTTGCAAGACCTCAACGCAAAGGCACCAGGGCAAATCACACAGTGGTTTGGAGTATTTGATGCTTGAAAAGTGATGAGGGAAAAAGCACCAGTGTGAAATCTGATAGATTTGTGGGATTGTTGGAGGCAAAGAGAATGGGAAGGGAAGAATGAAAAAGGGAAAAGAAGAGAAAACCACTCCTGAAGCATATTCAGAGCATAAGTTTAGCTGATTGTGATTCCTCTACTTCATTCGTCACCAAGAGACCATGATTGTTGCCCCATCCTCACAAGGTGGGCCATGTGAATTATAATAAATTTCTCTTAAACACGTAAACTTACTTCTCTTTAAACAGTAAAATAAAATCTCCATCAGGCCACTCAGCACTTTTTAATGTAGATATTTTTCTTGAATGATGGAAGTTGTCTCCAGGGTGATCAGTCCATGTCTAGGTGAGTTGGCCCCTAGGTTTTTGTTCATCCAGTTTGTTCTCAACAGGATGTCCAGAGTTCTAAATGTGGGCTTGAAGAACATCATCTACAGACCAGTTTATAGTCTTTCTAGAGAATTTGAATCATGTGACCGTTCCTTCATTTTTAAAAAGTAAAATCTTGAGGTCTTCTTAGTA
Source organism: Choloepus didactylus (assembly GCF_015220235.1). NCBI lineage: Eukaryota > Metazoa > Chordata > Mammalia > Pilosa > Megalonychidae > Choloepus > Choloepus didactylus. The sequence goes on along the minus strand of NC_051326.1, from coordinate 28,637,533 downwards.
TATCAAATACAAAATGTTAGAAAGATGTAGGGTTGCAAACAATGAAATGTTATGGAAATTTTAGCATTCTGTATTTTTAAAACAATGAAGAAGGTTTTTAGGTAAACCCTAGTTCTCTTGGCCTTCTCAAGAAAGCAGCATGAAGCTTGGGGCCTGCACTGGTTTGAAGCTGTTATGTACCCCAGAAAAGGAGTAAAATATTCTTTAATGGATTCTTAATCCATTCCTATAGGTGCAGACCTGTTGTGGGTGAGACATTTTGGTTAGGTTATTTCCATTTGGATGTGATCCACCTCATTCAAGGTGGGTCTTAATCCCCTTACTGGAGTCCATTGTGAGAGGATAAAGGACAGAAAAAGCCAGAAAGCTCGGAGAAAAACACCCAATGAAGTTTGGAGAGGAAAAGCCCCCAGAGGAGCTGCAAAAGCCACTGGAGCCAGAAGCTGAAAGCAATGAAACCTGGGAGAGAAGGACCAGCAGACACTGGTCATGTGCCTTTCCATGAAGATAGGACACCAGCAGCCTATCTTCAGAAAAGTTATCCTCCTGTTGATGCCTTAATTTGGAATTTTCATGGCCTTAGAATTATAACTTGTTAGCTAATAGATCCCCATTATTAAAAGGCAGTCTGTTTCTAGTATATTGCATTTCAAAGATATGGCAAACCAAAATAGGGTCATTTCAGGTAACTCTCTGCCAGCTGGGCCTGGTACCCACCAACCATCTGAACCAGGGAATTCTCCTTAATAAGAAGGATCTTAATAAGAATATCTTAATAAGAAGATCTTCACCAACTACTCAACACCATCGACAACAAAAGAAAGAGGTTGGAGGTGTGACTCTCTGGTTTGACTGCACTGACCACTACCAGTACAGAATTGCCTGCCCTAACCAGGCCATCGATGATAATCCTGCCTGATGTTGCTGGTGCAACTTCTACTGGGGGAGAGAGTAGCCTGTGGCTTGAAAAAGTTTAAAGTAGAAGAAAACCAGTTCCTGCATATGCAGGGGCAGAGTTTATACCATATACACTAAAGGTTCCGGGCCTTCTTTAATGACTCTCAATAAAGCTTTATAATTTTTACCCTTAGAGGTCTTGTCCATATTTTGAAAGATATACTCCTAGGTGCTTCATTTTTTGGTGTTGTTATTGAAGTTATATTTTTAAACTGATTTCTGCTTTTTTATTAGTAAATGTCAATGTACGTATTTTTACATTGACTTCACATCCAGCCACCTTGCTGAACTCTTATAATTCTAATAATTTTTCTAAAATCATTTGATTTTTATGTATGCAATCATATCGTCTGTGAATAATGACTATTTATTTCATCTCCAGTCCTTTCCAATGAGTGACAGCAACACATGTCTTTATTTATAATGACAGGGGGCATACATGATAAAGTTTTAAGTCTGTATGTTTCACACTAATACCATTTCTTAAAGGCTTAAGACATGGAAAATAATTTAACAAAAATATCAGAATCAACATCTATGAGTTTTTGTTCATTAGAAAGGAAAGTATTCATACTAGATATCACAAAAGGAAATGAACATAATCTTGCAATTCTAGAACATAAAATTAAACTTCATGAGAAAGGATTCTTAAATTTTCAAAGAGTGGAAAAAGAAAAAAGAAAGTAAAAATTGGGACGCATTTAGGACAGTGTTTCTCTAATTTAGCTCCTTCCACAGACATATTCTTTGGGGGGGGAGATACAGGATTTTTATGATTTGTTCTTTAACACATGAATTTACAAACATGAGAATTTTCTACTTATTGTTTTATTCATTGATTTCTAACTTAACTGTTTTGTGGTCAGAGAACGTTGTCTATATGATACCAATTTCTTTTTTTAACTTTTTATTTTGAAATACTTTCAAACTTACAGGACAGTTGCAAAAATAATATAAAACCCACCCAGCAAACTCCAACATACCCCCTACCCAGATACCCAGATCCACCATCCTTTGCCACATTTGCCATATCATTCTAACTATCTTGTCTATCTATCTATTAATCTGTTTTCTAAACATTTGAGAGTAAGTTGCATACACCATGCTCTTTGAACACTTAATACTTCCATGTTTCCTAAGAACAAGGATACTCACTTATGTAACCACCTTAAGTGTAGTTCTAAAGTTTAAGAAATTTAACATTGAAATAAAACTTACAGTCTATACTCCAATTTTTTCATATGGGCCTTAATGTCCTTTTGGGTCTTTTCTCCTCCATTATTACTTCTAGTCCAGGATTATTATCTGGGCCCAGAGTTCATGCAGATCACAGGCTGGGGCTGCTGCAAGACTGAAAAACACAGCAGGCACAGAAGTAGACATAAATTTTTGGGGACTTTTGAACAGGAGAGTTCTCTGGTGGCAGCCGGTCCAGAGATTTAGAGCTCCACAAGGAACGGGGGTGTGCACGGTATAACATATGATTTTAGAACAAAGACATTCCAGATAGTATGAGGACATTGGGTCTCTAGTATAATCATTAAAGGAGCCTAAGATCTGATGTTTTACTAAAATTAGTTTTTAAGACTAAGATACAATCAATGTCATTTTTACATCCATGACTACATTCTTCCCCCTCCAGGGAGATTGTTTACTTTCTTGACCTTTGTCCTTGGCTAAAGCAGGTTTGTTATGGGTCATTTAGGAGGGAGCTCAGGCCCTGGGGCCACCACAATCGTGTATTCCATTTAATTGTCATTGTCTCTTTAGTTGCTCTTTCTTTTTTTTTAAGTTGTGGAAACATATATACAACATAAACTTTCCCATATCAACCACTCCCAAGCATACTATTCAATGAGATTAATCACATTCACAATACTGTGCTAACCTCAACCCCCTCGATTACCAGAACTTTCCCATCACCCCAAACAGAAACCCTATATCCATTATGCATTAATTTCCCACTCTCCTCACCATCACCACCACCCACCCACCTAACCCCACCCCTGGTAACCTATAATCTACTTTCTATCTCTATGAATTTGCATATTCTAACTATTTAATATAAGTGGAGTCATAATATTTGTCCCTTTGTGCTGACTTATTTCACTCAACATGATGTCTTTAAGGTTCACCCATGTTGTAGCATGTATCAGAACTTCATTCCTTTTTGAGGCTGGATAATATTGCATTATACACACACACACACACGCACACACACACACACACACACACACACACACACCATCCATAAAATGTATGCATTGTTTACACATGAATGCTTATCCATTCATCTGTTCATGGACCTTTGAGTTGCTTCCACCTTTTAGCTTTTGTGAATAATACTGCTACAGACACTGGTGTATGAATATCTGTTCAAGTCCCTGCTTTTAATCTTTTGGGTGTGTATTCAAAAGTGGGATTGATGGGTCAGTCACATGGTAATTCTATACTTAACTTTTTGAGGAACCACCAAACTGTTTTCCCCAGAGTCTACCCCATTTTAATGTTCATTGCTGGAGAAATGCACATCATGGACGGCTTAAGCCCAGCTATGTCTTTTCTTGGCTCCCAGAAATAGATGCAGGTATAATACTGCTGATTCTATTTCTCTAGTGATTTTTCTTCTCTATGATTTTGCATTTTGTTTTAGATTCTGGTTTGCCCACAACTGATAAATTACTCCCCATAAGTGCCAGGAATGTTTGGGAATTTGGTTTTGTGATCTGATCATGTGAGGATCTCTAGATGGATAAGAGATCTACTCTCTTTTGAAGGAGAAACAACAGAGAATCTGATTTATTAATACTTTCTTTGTCTGTTTATTTGTCTACTTTGAGCCCATTGAGAGAGAAAACAGCTCTTTGATATTGAGATAGCATCTGCAATTTTAATTCCCTTTTGCCACATAAAGTAACATATTCATGGGTTCCAGGGATTAGAGTGTAGACATTTGGGGGGAGGTGACATCTTTTGGCCTACCACAATTGCTAAGCATAATTTTAAGTTTATATAATTCTGCTTTTTACTTTTATATGCTATGGAAGGTTATATCTTTAGGTCATGTTAATGAATGTGTTTATTTTTGTCATGTTAAAAAGGTGAAAAGGGGTTTGTGTGGCTATAGAAAGTTGTGAGTGTTTAGGAGTTTTGATAGTCCACAAGTATCCTCATGTGAAACTGTTCTCAATTATCCATCCCTGAACTGTGCATATGCTTTTGTTTTTAAAGGAATAAAAGTAGTTTGTCCTGAAGGAGGAAATCTCAGGCTCTTATTTAGTAGCTGGAGGGGTCTCCAGAACCCTGTACACTCTTGGGACTTATTAAGGACCCAAATAGCTTTTGTTTATGTTGATTGTAATTTTCCATATGAAAAATTAAAATTTATAAAATTTTAAAATATCATTTTCAGGCCTTAAAAAGAGCAGTATTAAGTTCATTTCATGTTAACATAAATAACATCTTTTCTTACCTTACAGAGAGGAGCTAGAGAGCATTAGATTTGTTTGATATGTTGCATTGTAAGAGTTGCATAGCAAGAGTTGTCAAGTCAGAAAAGACACTCAGCCTACTTTAAATTAAATTTATATAGGTAAATTGTTATTTGTATCAGTATCTCAGAATTCCTATTCTTTATTAGAAGTCCCTGGAGATTTGTCAACAATCTCACTTTCCATCATATGTTTCAACCTCAGTGGAAACGCTGATCAAAACTCTTATGAAATAGTTCTGTGGAGTTTTCCTCTATTTATCAGAGTCCTGGCAATGCTTTGCCAGATAATATTAGGCAACAATATAATGTCAACAGTAATCATTTTAATTATTATTTAAAATGTTGATTGACAACAGCTTTACTTTTTTAATTTGAATCTAACATCTTTTAGGCCAGTAGTTCTCTTTGGGGGCTACAAATCAGGCTTATCTATGGAGTTTTATTAAAAATACAGATGCCTAGACTACTCTAGACATATTGAATCTCTTTATTTTATGTTATTGGTACATTATATATATTAAGTCTCAGGATTATGTGTCATATCTCAAGATTACTCTATAAAATTATGTTCCACCCAAAAATTATGTTCATCCATTTATATAAATCAAATATAACATTCACTGTCTTCTTCTAAATGGGCTTAATCATTATCCTTAGAATATTTTTATATGATTTGGGGGGAAATGGCTTCATTCTCTTTGTCTTATATTCCACAAGCAAAATTCCTTGCCAGTTGCATTTTTCTTATTATGAAACATCATCAGTACTTTCAAATTTGAGAGTTATCAATAATAAATGCAGCACAGATATTTTAAATCTCTGTCATCTACATGTGCTTTTTCTTTTGATGTGGTGCTTGCCTGAAAACTCTGCTATAAGCTACAGGCCTGTTCTGTGTCTTCAGCAAAAATGGACATGTTCAGCATCTCATGGAAAAAGACTGTAGCAGGTAATTGACATTTCAAAGAATAAACTCTTGGATACAGTCCTATGAGCTAGCATCACTTAACAACTTTCAGATCATACCAGTGGTCTGACTCAGGATTTCCACAGCTCTTTGTAGTCAAGAAGCATAGAACTTCATGAGACTGGAATCAAAGAGCCAATAGAATAACAATTAATTATAGGGCTAAATGAACTGATGAGGGAAATTTTTTGTGGTTGTTTGTTTGTTCTTGACTTTGTCTTAAAATTCTATTTTCTGTATATATTCAGAAGTCATTTATCTTTCAACTTAAGCTACCTAATCCACAACAGTTACACAAATTCTGCTCTCATAAACTGAAATGAAGTGTTTTAAATGATATCTGATTCTCACTGATTCCCCAGAATTCAGAAATTCCTACTAAGTCTTCTTACTTTTCATGACAATAAAGTTACTTGTATGGGTTCGGTAAGAATCTCTCCTACTTCTTACCAGAATATTAATTGGACAAATCAATTGTACAACCAAAGCGTTGCCTAGAATATCATATTTGAGAATGATTGTCCTTAAGTCAGGTATGGCATGACAAGTTACTTTAAGGAACAAAAGTTAGCTGTACTTATGGACCCAAAGCCTATCAAGTCCATCCAGGAAAACTTGCCTGGTACCTGGTACCTGGCTCACAGGGTCCCAGCATTACAGATGGTAAAAGGGTCACTTTCTGGAAGGCCAGGAACCTCAGCAAATATTGGAAATCTCAAGAGAAAGGGATTCAGGTAGAAATCAGATATGTTTCACTCGATTTATCAGAGTGAAATCTGATAGAGTTTCTTGGATTTGGTTTCTTACTCTCAGGGTAGCAAATAACAGAGTCTTTAAAAGTCCAATCCAAGATTCTTATAAAAAATTCCAGGCAGAAGTTAATCATGTGGGCTTAATGCTTATTCAATATACAATGGCTCTAAATTTGAAAGCAAATTACATGGTGAATTACATGTTACTGCACTTATGTAAATTATCAAGCCAAATCTAAATAGAGAAGCTGTGTTTTGTAATCAAGAATAATCCTTTTTTACTTTTTACTATCACAAGGACAAATACTGTCATAAAGACTTTTAAAAGACTTTGAAATGTGCAAAAAAAAAAAAGATTACTGAGTGACATGTCTAGGGCATCTTTCTGAGTTGTCTTAGGCTTTGAGCTATTTTACAGCTTGGTAAGTTGAAGAAAACTGAAAATAATGCAATTTTTTGCCCACAGAAATGCAAATTAAATATGTCCAGTTGAATGCAATTGATGAGTGACCTGTTTTACATCTATCTACAAATTCATTTTGGCATTTCTTATATGGCTCTGTGTGTGTGTGTATGTGTGTGCATTACTTTGAATTCTCCTTTGAACCATTTGTAAACTTATTTTTGGTTTCCTCTTTAATTAATGGGTTAAATAAAAACTTTGGCAAATGTTCACTTGAAGAAATCAATTACTAAGAGAATATGTTAAAATTTTTCACTCTGAACATGTGTCTTAGAAACATACAAAGTTAGAATATTGTTTCTTCCTAGGGAATTTGATCTTCTATCATTATATAACAACTCCCTTTTTCTCTAATAATGCTTCTTGACTTAAAGTCTATTTTGTGTATATTAATATAGCTTTAAGTTAGTATTTACCCACTTTATCTTTTTCATTCCTTTTAATTTCAAGTGTTTTTGCATGAATGTTTTGCTATGTCTCTTGAAAAAATATACATACATATATATACACTATATATATATATAGTATACAACAAGGTTTTGTTTTTCTTTGAAGTTTGAAAATCTCTCTCCTTTGGAGAAATTAATCCATTTATATTTATTGCAATTACTGGTATTATTTGCATTTACTTTTATGATCTTACTTTATGTTTTCTAATTGTCCTTCCCTCTTTTAATTTTTGCTTTCTTTCTCTCCTTTCTTGTCTTCTTTAATAATGAAGGCATTATTACTATCTCAACTATTTCTATTATTTTATTGGTTACCCAAGAAATTATTATTACATTATTATTTTTAAACAAGATGATTACATGCATGCATGACTTGTCAAAGTTAGTAATCATAATCTTTACCATTTTCTTGAACAACACAATGACTATAGGATATTTTAATTATGGTTACTCTTAAATGCTATTTTTTCTTTATTCTATTTTGTTTCTTTTTCCAATCCAATATGACTATTATTTTTATTATTATTACATACTTTCATGTTTTGCTTAGTTTAAACTACTTATTTACCATTTTTTTAATTTACCTTTCTTTTTTTTGCATCTTAAACTTTCTCTATAGGATTACTTCCCTTATGCCTGAAGTGCATTCATTAAAATTTGTTGGTGACAAGTGCTCTCAGACTTTATTTATCTGATCATGTCTCTGCTGGATATATAGTTCTGAGTTATTGGGTATTCACTAAAGGCACACTGAAGAAATCATTCCATCTTCTTCTGACTTCCACTGATGCTTTTGAGAAGCCAGCCATTAGTCTAATCACTGTTCCTTCTTAGGGGTAATTTGCCTTTCCTCTATGGCTACTTTTAACATCAACTCATGTTTTCATTCTGCAGCTTCCTATGATGCATCTAGATGTGGGTTTCTATTTATAGTTCAAGATTGGGATTTGTTGGGATTCTGAAATCTGAGAATTGATGTCTTTATCATTTCTAGAAAATTGTCTGCCCTTACTTCCTCAAATATTGGCTTAGCCTCATACTTGTTCTCTCCTTTTGAAACTTGTGTAACTTAGATTAGATACATGTTAGACCTTTTGCTCTACCCTGTCTTTCACATTTCCATCTCTTTGTCGTGTGCATAAGTTCTTTAGATATCACTTTAAGGTCATTAATTCTCTTTAGTGTCCAAGCAACTGTTCATTAAGTTTCTAACTTCATGTATCTTTATTTCTAGAAACATTACATGGTTATTTTTAAAATTAGCTTCATTTTTATGTTATAATGTTCTCCAGCCAAAGATCACTGTGAAGATACCTGTGGTTTAACAAGTTGGGTTTACTGCAGATTGCTGTGTGGGAGAATGCACTCATAAGACCGTGTCAATAAGAGGGCAGTAAAAAGGACCTATAGGAACTATTATAGGATTTGGGCTTTGGTTGGGTGATTTGGGAAAGGATATAAGGAAGCAGGACTTTGACCTGCATTGGATGCTGTCAGGAAATAGAGTAATTCTATGACTGGGTATCTTAATAAATTTTATCTAGAAGAAGGGAAGACTATATCAAGACTAAATGCATAATTGTTAAAGAAGCATGTCACTCATAATAGCTAGAATAGGGGGAAGTTTGGAATTTTTGCTATTTGGACTATATTCATATTTTTTCAAACATGATTATAGAGTGATCTTTTCTTGTCTTGATCCAAGATGGTCGTCACAGAGTGGCCATGGCTGATATTAATGTTCTGTGAAATTTTTACATTTAATAGGAGAATACCATGGCCTAACACTGAGTGCCAGGCCAGCTCCTGGGTGTCAGGGGCTGATTTTTCTTTTCAATAGTCTCTTACTCCTTACATAGTCAATCTTTCTTTTACATCTTTATAAACATTAAATGCATTTATTTTATATTCTGTGTTAATTTCAGTATCTGAAATTTTTGTGGATCTCATTTCTCCATCTGTTTTTCCACTGGCTCTGGCTAATGGAGCTTCATTTTTCTGTGGGTGTTTTATGACTTCTACCTGTAATTTTATTTTTCTTGGAATCTTACTTGTGGGAATTTTGGGTCTTAAAGGTGAGTTCCTCCAGGGAATATCTGCATGTGCTTTTGCCAAGAACACTACAAAGCATTTTAAACTAAATTGCCAGCTTGATTTTCAAACAATCCTGACATGCATTTGGTCTGCAGACTTGTGTGACTGCCAGCTTTGAGTTATAAGTTGAGATAATATGGTGGATTGGATTGTGTACCCCACTTTGAATGTGTTTTTTTTTTCTTGATCTGCATTCTGGTGGTTGTGGACCCATTGTAAATAAGATCTCTTCAAGATGTGGCCCAAATGAATCAGTCTGATCTTCAATCCAGATTACTGGAGTCCTGTATAAGCAGAGTGAAAAGTCAGACTGAGAGAGAAGCCACAAGGAGCAGCCAGAAGCTGGAAGTCAACAGAACCCTGAAAAAGAGAAGATGCTGTCATGTGATGGAAAAGCCAAGTGTGATGGTTTGAAGCTGTATGGATCCCAGACATGTATGTTCTTAAAGCTGATCCATTCCTGTGAGTGTAAATCTATTGTAAGTAGGGCCTTGTGATTAGGTTACTTCAGTTAAGGCATGGCCAGGGTGGGTCTTAATCCTCTTACCAGAGTCATTTATAAATGAGATAGAGATGGAGATGGAGATGGAGAAAGATGGAGACGGAGATGGAGATGGAGATAGAGATACAGAGAATGGAGGGAGAGAGAAGAGAGATAAAGCCATGGAAGCAAGAAGCTGAAAGTGACAAAACTCGGAAGAGAAGGGTAGGACCAGCAGACACTGCCATGTGCCTTGCCATGAGACAGAGGAGTCCAGGATCTCCGGCAGCTGGTCTTCAATAAGTAGGTATGTACTGATGATCCCTTGATTTGAACATTTGCATGGCCTCAGAACTGTAAGCTTGTAAGTTAATAAATCCCCATTACCAAAAGCCAACCCATTTTATGATACCTGCTTTTGACAGCCTAGGAAACTAGAACACCAAGGAACTCCAAAGATTGCTGGCCAGCCAGAAGTTACTAACCCTGGGAGGAAGCAAGCCTTCTGCCTCTGAAAGTGTGAGCCAGTAAACTACTGTTGTAAAGCCAACACATTTGATGGTATTTGTTTGAGCAGTGAGGAAACTAAAACAGGTAATATGTTTTTTCTCCTAGGTAGGCAAAATAACCTGCCATGTCTCAAGAGTATGGGTTTTTTTCTACCCCACTCTTATGGAGAATGTCACTGCATAGGGTCCCACCTTTTTGTGAAAAGTCTCCTTTTAGATTCTCCCTGAAAGGGGCTTAAGTTCAATCTCCTGTCTCTGAGGCCATAAAAAAGCTGAAATGCTAGGTCACCAGGATTTAGCAAGGACTTCTGTTTGAAATCTGCTTTCAGTACTTTACTTACCTCTCTGGATTCCTGCTGTAATTTGTTTATATTCTTTTGTTTTATTTACCTCTGAGAATTCTATACTTTCTTAACAGATCACTAGTACATTTAAAAATATTTTTTAAATACTTTATCCATAAATTTTAGTTGTTTTCAGTGAGAATGTGATCAGAGTACCTTTTCCACTCCACCATACTGCCAGAGACATAATTTTGCATCTTTTATTTTTTAAAAACTAGCAAATTACATTCAGAAATGATTTTACAAATTTACATTTCCACACACAGTAAATGAGCACTAAAAAAAAGTATTCTTAGAATTCTCTAAAGTAATATTTAAAACTGTTTCCTCATTACAAAAATCATATATGCTTATAATAGACTGTCTGAGTTTGTCAGGGCTGCTTTAACAAAGTACCACACACTGGTTGGCTGAAAAAAAAAACAGGAATTTATTGTCTTACAATTTTGGAGACCAGGGATTCAAAATCAAGGTGTTGGCAGGATCACATGTTCTCTGAAGTCTGTAGTGTTCTGGTAGTGGGTTGCCAGCATTCCATAACTCAATCTCTGCCCCCATCACATGGCCATCTGTCTGCTTCTGTTTCCTACTCCTGACTGTGTCCAAATTTCCTCTGTTTATGAGAACTCCAATCGTATTGGATTAAGGCCTGCTCTGTTTCAGTTTGGCCTCCCCTTGATAGAATCTTCAAAGATCCCACTTACAAATTAGTTCACATTTACAGGACCAGGGGTTAAGACTTGAACACATCTTTGTAGGGGGCATGATTTAATCCATAGCATAGACTATCATTGAAATGTATAAAGATCACCAATTACCCCATCCCCAGAGATAATGCCTGTTGTTCAGCAGCAGCTGAGGAAAGATTCAATACCGTGAACAATATCACTGAAATTCAAATCACCCGCAGAGTATTAACTTAATGGAAATGTTATTGAAAAGACAAGACACAATTTCCAAGGTCAAATCCCATCTTGGACAGGGACATTATTTTAGCTAGTGACTGCCACGACAGATAAAAATCACAAATCACACCAACAATTTCTAAAAATAATTCAGATAATTTAGAAATTAGAATAATTTGATGAACAACTTATGGGACAACTAATATAAGTTGGTAAGCATTTTTATAACATATGTAGCTGAGATTAATGAGAAAATAAGAGAAGTTATTTCTCACTTATAGTTTACATATTAATGTATATTATCATTCCAGCTGTTCAATATTTTAATTTTTAATTGCCACGTATTGTGTTTACACATACATCTGCCCACATTACACACAAGGTACTTAGCACGTATTACAAATTCAGTTAATATTTTTACTAAGGTACAGTAGGCTAAAGCTGATATATAAATCAAAACATGGTAATAGCCCAAACTTTTTGCTATTTGAAAATACATAGATATATTACATTTGTAGAAAAGCTTTTTAAGTAGGTGCTAACACAGTAAAAAGAGTCATAGTTTTTAAAATAATTATGGAATGAATGAGTAAATAATTGAATAAATGAATATCACAACTGTCTTGCCATTTAAAGATATTCTTCTTCAGGAGAGAAAAACAATAATTTACACACACAAAAAAAAACGCAATTTAGGCAGTTTATATAGCACTGGAGCAAGCTGTTTTCTGTCATATTTCATGTCTGAGTCCAAATCAGGAAGTCCTTTGAGACAAAAGCATCCCAAGTGGGCCTTTCTGCCTTATAGTGACAAAAACATCCTTATGTGCCTGACCACTGAGGTGCCATATAATCTGCCATTAATCAGATGATAGCTGAGTCAAGACTAGAATTTATGCCTCCCTCTTCCAATTCCAAGCTCCTGCCAATCCACCTTGCTGTGACATTAGTGTCCTCACCCTATCTAAAGGTAGACTCAAATAAAACTTGTCTGTTCTGAGTGAGCTGTATGTTACTACAAGAAAAAGTCCACTGAATGGAATAATGATAATCACTTCCAAAAGTGATCTGGTACAAAACCTAATAAAGCATCAGATAAAATGGTCAGTGTGATCTAGAATGCTTTTTCATATTGGGACCCAGAAATAAATGCCTTTCTTAGATTGATGTGAGAGATACAACAATCAACACCCTTAACACACAGGATATCATTTTTCTTTCTAAGCCTTTCCTTAAGAATCTTGACAATTCATAAAAATGAACCAGGATTCCACAGGAGGCTAAGTATAGGGTTGCCATATGATCATGCAATTCCATTATTTTGGTGTATGCTTGGAAGAACTGAAAGCAGGGATAAGAATAGACACTTGCACACTGGTGTTTATGGCAGCAGTATTCATGATTTGCAATGAATGGAGGTGGCCTAAGGGTACATCAATAGATGAACAGAAGGGCAAACTGGTGTATACATACAATGGAATATGAAGTTGTGAATGGAATGAAGTTGTGAGGAATGAACCTTGAGGATATAATGTTGAGTGAAATAAGCCAGAAAGGACAAATATTGTAAGGCCTCACTAATATTATCTAACTCTAATGAGCAAATGCTGAGAGTTAAATTCAAGAGCATAGGTATCAAGGGATAGAATGTGGGCAGTGATTGGGCAATCGACAATGCAGGAGTGCAGAGTGTTCAATGAGTCTTGTTGTAAATGTTTGTAGATTGTAAGCTCTTACAGCAGTCATATCTGTTCCTGAGTTTTGACTGTTATTTAAGAGATGTATATTTGGCATAAAATTTATATCCTATGTAGCACACTTTCTAATATAACCTGTATGGTCAGTATACTTAAACAACATGGTTGTGTGGAATCTAGAATGGGGAATGAGATATTATTATTCTGTATAGGTAAATGTAATACCCCAGTGCACCCCAGAGTATTTTGGGCAGAAAATAAAAAAGTATTTGCAAAGTCCCCTTGAGGGACTGAGGAAAAATGTAGAAATATTAAACTTCCTCACCTGGGGAATTCCTGATATTCCCACAAGCATTAGGGAATCCCAATTTAATAAGTCAAGCCCTCGATCTTGGGTCTTGCATTTATGAAACTTATTCCTGCAAAGGAGAAGCTAAGCCTACTTATAATTATACCTAAGGTTCAATCCCAGAGAACCTCTTTTGTTGCTCAGATGTAGCCTATTTCTCTCAGCCAACTCTACAAATAAACTCACTACTCTCCCTGCTACATGGGACATAACTCCCAGAGGTATAAGTCTCCCTGACAATGAGAGACAGGACTCCCAGGGATGAGCCTGGCCCTGGCATTGTGGGATTGAGAATGCCTTCTTGACCAAAAGAGGAGAAAAGAAACTAAAGAAATAAAGTTTCAGTGGCTGAGAGATCTAAAATAGAGCCAAGTGGTCAATCTGGAGGTTATTCTCATGCATATTCCTTTTTAATTTCTAGTGTATTAGAATACCTAGAAGGAAATACCTGAATCTGTTGAATGGTAATCAGTAGACTTGAATCTTGATGATAATTGTATAACTGTAGCTTTTATAGTGTGACCGTGTGATAGTGAAAACTTGGTGACTGACACTCCCTTTTTCCAGTGTAGGGGCAGAGGAGTAACAAAATAATGGCAAAATATAATAAATTTTAAAAAAAATGAACCAAGTTCCTTAAATCATTTCAGAGAAGAATGTAGCCTTTGCTTTTGAATAAAATAGCTCCATGTGCATGCATGTGTATTTAATTGTCCCTTTGCATGTGTCTGTTAGTCCACATCAATCTACCTCTTAAAAACTTATTGTAAATCCAGGGAGAATAAAATATCAATTCTTTTTATATGATCAGTGCTTTATACCTGAACATGAGCATGTTCACATTTTGTTTCCCATGAGCCTCACATAAACCCAGTGATATGGGTTACTGCACCCATTTTATAGATGAGGAAACTGACATTACATAACTTAGCCAAGTTCATGTAATAAGTGGTATGAGCCAAACTTAGGGCTTGGTCTCCAAGACTCCTGTTATTTGTTATATACCTCACTGCCTCTCTAATCAATTGATAAAGAAAGGGCCTGCCTGACATAGATGTATGTTGATGTGAACTGAGAGGCTTGTTGAAGAGGAACAGCCCCAAATTTCCTCCCTCCCAATACAGTCCCAAAGTCTTAATCCCTTGGATGCTCACTACACTACTCAAAGTGTTGTCTGCGAAACAGCAACCTCAGCATTACCTGGGAGCTTGTAAGAAATGCAGGATTTCAGGCCTCACCCTATTGAATCAGAACCTGCATTTTTACAAGGTCCTGGGTAATTCCTAGGCATATCAAGGCCTGAAAAGCACCCTTATAAACACCCAGCCCTTTGGGATAAGATGGTTTCCAGCCAGAACTGCCCCTCATCAGGTGACCATCCAAAAATGAGAAGCAGATTCAGCCAATCAGCCAATGTCATCTGAATTCCCATTTTAGATTGTTTTGTGAAGGAGCATCTCCAAAAGTGAGATCCTGTACAGGTAAGTCTGCATATGAGAAAATAGCTTGGGCAGGGCAGCTCGAGGGCACACAAAGAGGTGTGGAGATGCTTTTGAATTGAAGGAGGAGTGTAGCCCTAGGGTAGGGGAGAGGCAACACCTAAGAGCAAGGCAGGACAGTAAGCAGACCAAGAACTGCTTCTTAAACTTTTCTACAAAATGCTAGATCTGATCCGTCTTGTGCAAGCAGCTGGCAGGTAGATGATCTCCTGTGTCTCCCATCCTTTCCCATGCTGGTGAAGAAGGAGATGTTCAGTCAGAGCCCCTGGACTAGAACAGGCCGGACGCCGGTGCCGACAATCATCTCAGATCGCTCAGGATCGGATCACAGTGTGGAAGAGCTGAAAGCGAACGACCAGCCTGGGTGGTGTCAGGCGTGCGTTGATACCCCAAGGAAAGGTGCTGACAACTTTAGCGCCTCCTCTCCCTCATCTGTATAATGGGGCTGTTACGGGACATTAAAATAGAAAAAAGTAGTCTCTCCCGGAGTGTGGAGTGAAGATCACAGATGGTGTGAAAGATAGGAGAAGCCGTACATGAACGAACGGTTTTTAAAGTTATGGTTACAATGCAATATGTACATAACATATAACCCTTCAAAGATGTGTTTTAACGGATACTATTGCCTGGAATTCCGTTAAAGTAAATATTTATGTTTTCTAAATCTATTAAATAAATAGTTGTATGAGGAAAAGTAGGATATTGGGGGCAGAGGGCAGTAACCAGGCCAGAGACGAGAGGCCTTGGCAAACGCTGTCATTAAGTGTCCAGGGAGGGGACGCAATAAAATCTAGCTTCTCTCTTTCCTGACTTTGGAAAAATGGGAAAGGACACCTGGTCAATTTAATGATCCCCGCTTGGAGAGACGACATCCAAGAGGCTAGTTTGGGGCGCTGTGTGCCCCGCCTCCACCCCCGCCTCCCCTCAGCGAGTCACGCAGCAGCCGAGGGAGACCCGGACGCGCAGCGCCCGCCATCCCCTCCCTGGAGCCGCTCTCCAGCGTCTCGCCCTGGCGCCAGCGGCTGCGCGCTCCGTCAACAGTGCGAGGTGTCGGGTGGCGACCAGGGTTTGGGCCACAAGGAAAGGCTGTTTGAATGACAATGTCTCCCGGAGGGCTGAAGGAAAATAAACCACCACCCAGAGGCGCGGCGAGGCCGGGGACCCGAGTGAGAAGCGGAGAGGAGGCGGAGGCGCCTGGGACATCGAGTGGAGCGCGGGGACCCGGATCCCGCCAGGAGCCGCCGCGGGGCTCCTGCAGACAGCGATCGCCCCAACCCAGCTGGGAGAATGGGTGAAAAACCAAGCCCAGCCGCCGGGGAAGCGCGCGCCACCGCCTCACTCTTGTAAGAAGATGCCTCCCAAGGAGCCCAAGGTTTCAAATGCCACCGTCACTTAACTTACGCAGCATTCCCGTCAGTATTGATGTTGCTGCTTGCTTAGTCGCACTAACTTCGCTCTCACGTGATCGGCCCCCTGCCCTCTGCAATTCTAAGGCGAAGTCTTAGGCGACCCGCCTAACTGGAAATCTGCCGGGACGCCCACGGAGCCGGGGACTCGGCGGAGAGAAGGGATCCCGGGCAGCGCCTGCCTGGGGCGGGGACAGGAGGACGTTTGTTTGGGCTTCTGTTCAGTTCAAATTCGTCTTTTCTCCAGCAACTTTAGAAAGCAATTAGTGCGGGCCTGGCAGGTCCTCACGCCGGGGTGGGATCGGCGCTACCCGGCCCCGGGCAGGAAAGCTGTGGGTCGGGGGCCTCCAGGACCTCGCAAGCCCAGGTGGGAGAGCCGAAAACAACTGGGTTCGTGGACGGTCCATTCCGGGCGGCTGGAATCTCGGTGGTGCCGCGCGGTGTTGAGAAGTCGGCCTCTGGAACCTACTCCCTGGCTTGCAATCGGCAAGATACTTCAGTTCTCGCGGCCTTAGTTTCTGCCGCTATAACATGGAGACAGTTGTGGTACCCAGCTCACATGACCGCAGCGAGGATTATACTAGCTCATGTCTGTAAACGTCCTAGAACAGTTCCAAGCGCAGCGTCCGCGCTATTACTATCAGGAGTCAAGGCGCAAGGCTTGCTAAGGCTTAGACAGTCGTTATTTTCATGTAGAGTAACTGTGCGTGTTTCAGTGTAAAAAGTCAAGCTGTATATTTCAAAATAGATATTTAAAGGCATGTATATTCTATCACAATAATAATAAAAAGAAACACGTGGTATGTGTACATGCAAAATATAAAGTTGATTTTATGAAAAATTTTTGGCAAGGACAACCACCACTTATTTCTTTTCATATTAAAAATCAAATCTTACAGCAAATACCACCTTGCCCAACAAACCCACCTTCCATGCTTTCGAATTCCCTTGGTTTCCCTAATTTCCCTACAGAATTCTTTCCCTGTGGGTCTGTACATTCCCAGTAAGGTGAGTAAGCAGCTCCCTGTCCTAGCGGGACTCCCTGCCTATTTCTCTGGAAAAGTGGGGAATCTAGTAGAGGCCCCTCTTCAGGGGTCCACCGGGTTAGCTGTCAAAACCAGGCAGGCAACTGACTCTCCCTAACTGGAAATGCACCCCCTTTGGGTTAGGGACTCATCTGAACCGAGATAGGGTTAGGGTTAGGGTTAGGGTTAGGGTTAGGGTTTGCTTTATCTGTTGAGAAAAGCTTTGTAAAGGAAAAAATAAGAAGCAGATATAGACACTATATCATGGGCTATGATTAACTTATTTAACTTACTTAATCAATGGGCTGCTGTCAAAAAATTGAGGCCCTGTTTCTGGCCTAACCTTGATAAGCTCATTGCAGTTAAGTTAAATTGAAGTTCAGTCATCCCTACTACAGAAATAAAGTGGCCCTTAAAGAACTATTGGGAAATATGTGATGCTCACATATTAGGTTGGGGTAGCTCACTTTAAGGTGAAATTGAAAACAACAAAACTCTTTCCACCCTCCACATCTTTCATCAGAAAGGTTGCATCTCACCCCCTTACTCAGATCATCTCCATCACTTTTTTTTTTTTAATTTTAGGAGGAGGGCATAAAGTACAGCAAACATACAGAAAAGTACATAAAGTGTAAACTCTTAACTTAATGAATTGTTGCAAAACAAATAGACAGCAGCTACCCAGGCCAGGACAACCTCCCAGAAGCTTTCATGTGCCTCCTCCTCTCCCCTAGCAGTAATCATCCCCCTGAGTTTTATGGTGTTCATTTATTTGCCTTTTTTTATATATATAGTTTTGTTATCTAAGCATACATCACAAAACAATAAACCATTTAATTTTGCCCATTTTTTAGGACTTGATACAAATGAATCATTTAGTATGTGTTCTATTGTGTTTGGCTTCTTTTGTTCAAGATGATGTCTTTGAGATTCATCCTTGTTGTTATGGGTATCAGTAGTTCATTTATTTTCATTGTTTATAGTACTCCAAAAATGATATGTGACTGTATATACCATATGAATATAACACTATGCATTTTATCCTGTTTTACTGTTGGTCCACATTTGGATGGTTTCATGTTTGGAGCTATTACAAAAAATGCTATGAACATTGATGTACATATCTCTTGATGAACAGAAGCACACACACACTTCAGTAGGGTTTATACATAAAAATGGAATTGCTGGGTCATAGAGTAATTGGACTGCAGCTTTATTACATATTTCCAATTTTCACTCCCACTACCAGTGTATAGACCTTCCCATTACTCCACATCCTCGCCCACACTTAGTGTTGCCAGGCTTGCAAATTTTAGCCTGTTGAGGCTGAACACTTTTTCTTATGTTTATTGGCTGTTTAAATTTCTTTGTGAAAAAAAAAAAGTTGATTACCTGTTTTTCTATTTTTATCGCTGATTTAAACAAGTTCATTCTGGATTCTGGATTGGAGTCCTTTGCCAGGTCTCCCATTCCGTGGCTTGCCTTTTCCACTAGATTAATGTTGGTGTTTGATGAATAAAATTCCCATGTACCAGTCTTTTCCTTTTAGATTGTGCCTTTTGCACCGTGTTTAAGAGATTCCTCCTTGCCTTCTGGGTCATGAAAATATTCTTCTGTGTCATTTTTAGTAGTGTTAACGTTTTGCTTTTTACATTTACGGATAACAGTGGAAGTTTTGAGTCAGTACCTTAAAACTCTTTCTACCTGCTAGAATGCTACACCTTCAGGTTTCCTGTTGTGGCCGCTGTAATCGTTGATTTTTCTTGGTCCCAGGCAGCCAACGACAGTTCACTTTCCGAGCTGCCTATGTGTAACAAACTGAGTTTTGCCTTCAAAGCCAAATTAGGCAGAGAAGCTCGGGGTTTCTCCCTGACGCCCCAGAGCAAATCCCCAAACGCTGGGGAAGCCCTCGGCTCCCATGCGCCGCGCTCCTCACCGCCACCCCAGCTAAGGCTGCGCCCCGAAGTCGCCTGGTGTGAACCCTTCTCCGGCCTCCAGGAGCCATTTCTAAGGAATCCTCTGGGAACCAGGAACGAAGCCCATCCAACCTCCACCCTCCGTTATCACTTCTTTATGCCTTTGTTTCTTTTGGCGGGATGGGGTCACCTCTCTGAGGTCTTCCAGGAGCTTCCGATGGGGCAACTGGGAGGAGGTGCAGGGAAGACGGTGCAGGTTGAGTGGATCCAGCAGGGTGAACGCCCAGCCCCGCGCCCCTCAGGACAGGCCCTTCTGCTAGGGCCCAGGGGAAGCGAGCGGAGGGGCGCGGACTACCGCCAAGGCGGGTCTACCTGAGAACCCCCAAGTAATTTCCATTTTTCTAGCAGGTTCTGCCACCATATGCCACCCTTCGAGAACTGCTGATGCCCACCCCCCACACACACACACACACTCCCCTTATACCAAGGAAACAATCTAAGAAACATCAAAAATATTTATTACAGAAATGTATATAGCAATGTTATTTATAAAGGGGAAAATTTTGAATAAACCTAAATATCCCACAAAAGAAATGTTTTTTAAATATTTTATATATGCATAGGGTATAATGTTATACAGCTACTCCAAATCATGTTTTAGAAGAACATTTGACAAAATGTAAAAATTTTCATAATATACCGTCAAGAAAAAAGCAGGGCAGAAAATCCAATCCCAATTTCTTTAAAAGTATATCTTTAATTATACCTACATAAAGAAGGAAAAACTAGACCAATAAATATCACAATGTTTTCTTTGGTAGGGGGATTAGGAGATTTTCATTTTCTTTGTGCTTTTGTGTATTTTTCTCCTTTTTTTGATGAATATGTGCTACTTTAGGAATCTAGTTACTTTTTTTAAAAAGGAAGAGGGAGAGAAGAAGGGAGAAGAGGGGGAGGGACGGAGAGGGGGCAGGGAAAGGGACAGAGATCCAAGACATTTCCAAGTCTGCTGCTACTTCTTGGATGAGGGCGGAGGATCTGCCGTCAAAGCTGATTTCTATGCAACTGACCTGGAGGAGAGATCTGCATCCCTAGAAAACTAAAAATTGAGGCAATTACTACAGTATTTAAAGGCAGTTTTTTTTAAAAAAAAAAAAAAAAAAAAAAAAAAAAAAAAAAAAAAAAAACTGCTTACTGTTTTAAGAAGACAGGAATTTGCTTTTCTAATCTTAATTGTCCAAATTTTGTCCTGGTGCTGTTGTAAATCCACATTTAATCTGGGCTGTCCCAGAGTGGTCAAAATGAAGTAATAAAATAAATGTGCTCCCTATTATAGTTATTTTGCTTTTCCTCCCCATCCTGCTCCAATACAACACTAAATAAATCCAATAAATCCACTCTCTGCAAAATAAAAATCAACTCCAGTGTTTACTTGTCCTCAAAGGTTGGTTTCAGCAAACCTGTGCTACCATATTGGAGAGCTGAGAGTCCTCTTCCCCAAGTCCCACCCCTGCCCTGGGTGCAGCTTCCCAGTCCACTTACCACCACCCTTCCTGCACAAAGATGATGTAGTGCACACACATTCCTGGCTTTTGAACCCCAATCTCTGAGTCGGCAAGTCCAGAGCCTTCCAGCTTAGCTAGAGACAGCTTTCAAATCTATGGATTTGGCCTGTGAAGGTAACCACTGACCTCCCTGTTGCTAAATCTAATATTCATTTCTCAATCATCTTTCTTGACTACAGTAGCATTTTACATAGTTTTTAATTCTCTCCTCCTTTGCTTGCTTCTTTCAGTTGGCTTTCAAGCCACTGATCTCTCTGGTTTTTCTTCTTCTCCCTGGAGTCTCCTTGACTGGTTCCTCCCCTTCTCCCAACCTTTCTCCCCCCTCTAATGTTTTTATTTTGAAATTTTTTGTACAGAAAATTTGTAAGAATAGTACAATGAAAACCCATATAACCTCCATCTAAAGTTCACCAACTATTAACATTTTGACACATTTCTTCTCTTTCCCCATGCATATTTTGCTGAACCATTGAAAGTTGTGGTCATCATGACTCTTCATTCCTAAGTGAACTTCCAAAAAACCACTCTACTATCATCACATCTAAGAAAATTAACAATAATTCTATTATACCATCTAATATCCACTCAATTCAAATTTCCCTAATTGTCTCTCTCTTTTTTTAGCTTGTTTTTCATCCAGTAACCAGTCCAAGTTCAAAATTATATTTGCTGGTAATATGTCTTGGTTTCTTTTAATCTAGAAGAGCTCAGCATCTCTTTTTAAGAATGACTGCTGAGACCCAGGGCCCGAATTGCCTCTCATATTGAGAGTAAGTCACTGCATGTAGCTGCCTATATGGCTGGGACAGAAGCTAAAGGTCAACAGACTTCCTTAAGGAGGAAAAAATGTACAAATGGTATCATAAACCACTTATCTTATAAAGCATTGAAACTACCCCACCTCAATCACTGTTGATAACAAATCTCTAGCCCTTGTGTCATGAGACCGTGCTGAAATTCTGTTCTCATACCCTAAGAAATATTTTTGTCCTAAACCCTTATAAGCTGCCCCTTGCACTCCCATTTTTGCAGAGCGATGACTTCCAGAACAGCTGCCACCAGGAAAAACCTTCTCCTGTTCATAATTTCTAATAAAACTCATGTTTGACTGTGCCTAGTGTGTTCTTTGGCCTTGGGGCTATGCCCACCAGAGCCCTTTAACAGCTAGATTGGAAAAGTGACATCGACTTTTTTTGGAGAAGTCAGACCAGTTGATTTGCGAATGTTTCATAATCTGTGTCCCTGATTTCTTAAATTTTGGACTGCCTGGGAATTTGGTTTTGGACTTCTTTTCTTCTCTATTTATACCCACTTCCTTGGGATTCTCATCCAGCATGGCAGCTTTAAATATCAGCTATAGGTCTATATGTCAACAACTCTCAAATATACATCCTCAGCCCAGGCTTGTCTCCTAAACTTCTGACTCTGGCTGTCTACTGAAGAGCATTTTGCAGACTTTGAAACTGAACTCCTGATATTTTCTCCAAAACCTCCTATGCCTGTTGTTTTCCCCTTCTCAGTGGATGGTAGCTTCACCTTTTCAGTTGCCTAAGCCAAAAAGCTTAGAACTGTCCTTGTGTCTTATACTCCACATCCAGTCCATCTGAGAATCCTGTTAGCTCAATCTTTAGAACATATTCAGAATCTGACCACTTTCACCACCTCCATTGCTTCCACCCTGGGTCCAGCTATCATCATCTGTGGCCTTGGTTATTGCAGCAATAGCCTCCTAACAAGTCTCCCACCTTCCATCTCTGCTCTCCTGCTATCTATTCTGAACACATAAGCCAGAGAGGTCCTTTACAAACTCAAGTCATATTATATTACTCCTCTGCTCAAAACTTCCCAACATTCTCAGTTTTCCTCAAAACTAAGTGCCAAAGACATTTGATAATCTACTAAGGCCTGCTTGACTGGCCCTCCACCTCTGACCTTATCTCCTACAACCTCCCTCCCCCTCACTCATCCACTCCATCTACACTGATTCTTAAACAAACCCAGCATGATCCTGCTTCACTCTTTCTCCACATGCCCTTTATCCAGACACCCACATGGCTCACAACCTCATTTCCTTCAGGTCCTTGCACAAGTGTCACCTTCTCAAAGAGGACTTCTAACTACTCATCTTAAAATTGTAAGTGAACACTCATGCTCGCGCGCACGCACACACACACACACTACTGATCCCCTGACCCTGTTCTATTTGTTTTCTCCATATCACGTCATCTTCTAACATTCTACATAATTACCTATGTGTTATATTTATTGTTTATTTTCTGTCCCACTCCTGACTAGAATGTAAGTTCTTTAAGAGCAGGAATCAAAGAAGACCTCCTTGAAGTTATTTGAGCAAACACCTGGAGGAGACATGAGGACATCTGAAAAAAGAGTTCAAGTGGTATGGAAGATACATTGTATAATAACATTTAAAAAAAATCTACATAAAGCATAATGTATTGTTTGTAAATACTGAATAAATACTGGCTATTGCTAATATTTAGTTCATATCTTCATTCAAGTTGGGAAAGTAAGGCTGAGAATTTGAATGAATAGTTTATTATTAAACCAACTATATTTATGAAAAGCTACTTGGTAGGGATGCATGGAGGAAGGAGTAGATCCAGTGAAGTATTTGGCATCCCCAGGCTGGGCAGAAGTCCTGCTTCTTTGATTCTAGTAACATGTTCTTTTTTTTTTTTTTTTTTTTTTTTTTTTTTTTAATTATGTAAGCTTTTCTTTTTGTTTAAAAGATTCTGGTAATGTGTTCTTAACCACATCATTTGGTTTCTCTAGTCTCATCTGTAAAATTGAGGACGGACCCTGCCCTGACCAAAATGAAAGAGTCAGATGCTCCTGGGCTCTGCCCTTCCATGGAAACTTTGAACAATGAGCAAGAACTGGCAGAAACATTTTTTCAAAGTTCTGGAAAACAATTAAAGGGTTGTGATAACAAGATGAGTTCTGGATCAAGAAAAAGACCAATTAAAAATCATAGGAAAAACAAAAGAAAACAAAAAGGAAAAGGAAAATCAAAGGAAAATCCTTGTGGTGCCCTTGCTGGTCCCTTCTCCATACCTCACCAGCTCTGCATGGACCCAATACAGGTCCCTGGTTCCAGGCCTGGAGGGAACAGAGTAAAGTTTGTGCACATACTAGGATGCATGTATGTCTGTGCCAATCTGCCTGAGAGCAGCCTGAAGTACTGAATCAGAACATACGTATCAGCCTCATTGTCCCAGAGCTTTCTCTGTGCTGAGAGGCACTCACAGAGCTCTCATACATAATTCTGTAGGAGAACAGTCCAATCACAGCTGTCTGGGGCTTTGGGACATACCTGGGACCAGGAGGAAACTCTGTTTCCTAGGGGAATGAGGACATTCATATCCATGTAAATGGGGAAATTCCTAGGGCCATTAGTATATGCTCAGGACAAGACACATGCACAGAAAAAACTGGGGAGGACCACATAGTTTTGCCTCAGGCTAGTCTCTAAACTCAACATTAAGACAGCTAAGATCTGAATAAGAGCACTCACACAGGCTAATCTGCAAACACTGTGTTTTCTTTCCTGCTTTCTTTGTTTTCTTTTCCTTTTTTGATAGTCTGGTATTCAAGGAAATCTCCATCTTACCACTAGCTGGATACAAGCTTGAGAAAGAGACACCTCAGAGTCTAAATCCTAGAGATAATACATTAAAATATCAAAATTCCTGGGTTGGAACAAAAGATTACAAAACATACAGAGAAGCAATGGGCTATGCAAAGAGAATTAA
Organism: Choloepus didactylus; assembly: GCF_015220235.1. Lineage (NCBI taxonomy): Eukaryota > Metazoa > Chordata > Mammalia > Pilosa > Megalonychidae > Choloepus > Choloepus didactylus. The sequence continues at coordinate 28,612,889 of NC_051326.1, read as the reverse complement.
AGCATTAGAAACCATGAATGTGCAGGACAAGAGCTGGACATACCAAAGACTTTTTTAAAAAGGGTCCTAAATATGCTCAAAGAGCTAAAGTAACATGTGGACAAAGAACTAAAGGATATTAGGATATTGGGAAAAGTATAATAGATGAACACAAAGAGAATGACAATGAAGAGAGAAGAGTCATGAAAAGCAACCAAACAGAACTGGAGATTTAGTAACAGAAATGAAAAATTCCCTAGAGGGGTTCAGCAGCAGATTGGAGCTGGCAGAAGAAAGAATTAGTGAAAGTGAAGATAGGACGATCAAAGTCACTCAGTTTGAGAAGCAGAAAGAAAATGAATGAAGAAAAGTGAACAATCCTGAGAGACCTGTGGGACATCATTAAGCACAACAGTGTACACACTGTGGGAGTGCCAGGAGAAGAAGGAGAGAAAGAGCCAGAGAGACTATTCAAAGAAATATTCAAAAAACTTCCCAAATGTAATGAAAGGCATGTATATATACATCCAAGGAGCTCAATGAACTCCAAACTGGATAAACCCAAATAGACACATACCAAGACATATTATAATCAAACAGTTGAATGCTAAAGAGGATCCTAAAAGCTACAACAGAGAAGCAGCATGTCACATACAAGGGAGCCTCGATAAAATTAAGTGTCAATTTATCATCAGAAACCATGGAAGCAAGAAGACAGTGAGATGACATATTTAAAGTCCTGAAAGGGAAAATAAGGCCAACCAAGAATTCCGTACCCAGCAAAACTGTCTTTCAAATATAAGAGAGAGATTCAGACATTCCCAGATAAACAAGACCAGACTGATCCTACAAGAAATGCTAAAGGGAGTTCTTCAGTTTGAAAGGAAAGGACACCAGAAAATAGATCAAAGACACATGAAGAAATAAAGTAAATTTTTGTATGTAACTCCACCTTTTACCTCCTACAGGATGTAAAAGTAATGACAAATGGATGGTTTGGGGCTCATAATGCATAAATATGTAATTAGCAAGAACTACTTAAAGATGGGGGGAATAAGGAGCATAAGAAAATAGTGTGTATGCTATTGAAGTTAAGTTGGTATGAAAGCAAATGGGATTATTGCAGATTTAGAATGTTATCACACTGAGTGTAGGGTTTCTGTTCGGGTGATGGGAAAGTTCTGGTAATGGATGGTGAGGAGGGTAGTGTAACTATGTGAGTATAATTAATCCCACTGAATACTATGCTTGGGAGTGGTTGAGATGGGAAAGTTTATGTTGTATAGATGTTTCCATATATGCATCTAAAGAACATCTAAAGAGACGACAATTACATGCAATGCATGATCCTAGACTAGACCTATTGGTGGGGAAGAAAAGGTTCAAATGGTCATTATTGGAACATATGGAAAAATTGGAATATAGACTGTAAGATCTATATATCAATGTTAAATTTCTTGAACTTGATAACTGCACTTAAGGTGATTACATAAGTGAATATCCTTGTCCTTAGGAATGTACAGTTAGGTATTATGTATTCAAGGGGTGCAATATCCAAAACCTACTTTAAAATGTTTTGAAAATAGGTAGTTATATAGATAGATAGGTAGAGAGAGAAGGAAAGAATGATATAGCAAATGTGATAAAATGCTGAAATTGTTGGATCTGGGTTTGTGGGTGGATGGGGGATATTGGAATTCTCTCTGGGTTTTGTATTACTTTTTACAACTGTCCTGTAAGTTTGAAATTATTTCAAAATTAAAAATTTAAGAAAAATGAGGGAATGGTAAATGAAAATAATGCCTAGTATTTGGTAAATTATTGGTCAAATGTTACTTTTTGATACAGATATCCCCTGAGGATTAGACAGAAAATAACTATTGGTAGCACTGGCAGCAACCACTCTGTGCATAAACTTGGTTTGACACTCTCATCTGTATATTGTAACAAGCACAATTTCAGCACTTCCTTTCCTGGCTCTGTTTCCTGTCCCCCAGCAAGATCAACAGGAAATGAATTAAAAGTAACAATTTGGGGATTGGAATACTTAACAGTCTGGCTGACTGTTCAGAGTCAAACACTTTATAGCATTTCCTTCTAATCCCTGTTTCTCAGCCTTTCCAAATTGCCAGGAATTGGGAAAGGAGAATGAATCATCATCTTCCTTTGGGGTAAACGTGCCTCCCACCCATCCTTTACCACACCCTAACAAACCCAGGGCCCTCTAACCACAGGTTCACTCCAACCCTACTCCAAGACCTGCAGCTTTCAGGCCCAGAGAGTGGGACAAGAAACCTAAACGACAGCTGAGGCCAGGAGAAGCTTTGCCAGAGGAGCTGGGTGAAGGGCTCTCTGATTCAGTTAAGAGTCTTCTGGGCTTAGACTCCTGCTGAGATACTGATCATTTTTTAAAGTGGACCTGTTTAAAACATGAGACCTTCCCTTGGTTGGCTTTTAAATGAGCTGTCCTACTCACTAATGTGTCTACCCAGCGTCAGACTGTCTGGGGAGGAGGTGAAAGGGGAAAACACACTTGGTTATCAGGATAATTTATCTACATGGCCCCAAATATCAACATGCCGGCTGTGCCTGCATGCTCTGTTTTTATTCATTTGGTTGCCCCATAGCTGCCACGTGTATATGGGGAGTGTCCATAGGGGAAAGAGTAATGAGCTGTGCTCCAGCAGCAACCCAAGCCCTGGGCTCTCCCCCTGCACAGGGAGTCCGATGGAGGCTTGCTAGTCCACATGTCCTTCTCCCCATGTTTTTAGGGAAGCTTCTACAAATTCTCTGGGGGAGAAGAGAGCTCAGAAGGGTCTCCATTCTTTAAAATTTCCACTCTTCTCATCCAGGAAGTAAAGATAGAAATGAAGAAGCATGAAAGCTTTGCCTATATGACAAATGAAATTCTTTGAATGCAAGGCACCTACCAGGAATGGTTGGTCCCACAAGTGGCTGAAGACACTGTTGTTGCCTTGGGGATGACAGACAGACTAAGAATGTCCTAGGCCTCAATTCAGCTGTCTAGAGGCAGGACCTTCTGAACAGTGGCATGGTACTCCATGCAGCCCTCAACTCAGGCAGGATCTTGAGGATCTGGGATGGATGGCAAATATTTAACTACTAGCTCACTTCACAATTACTCCTAACTCTCTTTACAACTCCATCTTGTCCTTACCCACCATAACTTAGCAGGTTTCCAGCTTATCTCAAGGATGTGCTTAAATTGTCTTTAAAAAATTAAGCCCACAAAACACAAAACACTTAACTGTGTTATGCAAAATTTTTTGGAAAAAAAATGCAGAAATCTTGGCTGGCTCCAGTAGGCAATAGAAGGCCCCTGGATTGAGTTCTGGAATAACCATTGCATATTGCAATTTGCAATTATGTTAAAGAAGGAAATTAAAGGGGTTCTGGTTGTTTTGTTAGGCTAACTTTTTGTAGAAAGATTCCCTTTGTAATGTTATCCACTGTGGACACCCTCCTTAGCACCCTGCATCCCACCACAGTAAAGAGGTGGCCTAATTTTCAGTCTATGGACAAGAGATGTTGGCATCTTTAACATTCGTAGAGAATACAATAAGGATAATTGAATCTCTTGCACAGCAATTTTACAGGTTGGTAACCTCTTAAGGAAGGTGCAACTTGGAGCCATGGACTCGGCCTCAAGCACTTGATGCCAGACGTGCTATTGCCCCTCACTGAGCGAATCGCCATAAACAAGTTACAGGACCCCTCCACATCCCATCTTTGGAATAGAGACAATGACATCTGCCCTACTTATCTCAAAGGGACATCAATGAGCTCATGATGCCCCAGCTGAGCAATACACCAGATACCAAAGACAGCCAGCAAAGGGTCTGTCTGACCCCCAAGGTCAGGCAGTGTGTGTGAAATTCCCTGCGGTAGGTGGCGCGCGCACACACACACACACACACACACACACACACACACACACACAGCCTCCTCGCACACAGAGCCTCGCTGGGCCCTGGAGTTTATTTTTCCAGGGGTGGGAAGTCTCCGTCCCGCGGGTTGGTGGCCGGGCGCTATCAGCCCGCGGGGCTGCCGGTGCCCGCCTGTCAGGCGATCAGAGCGCGCCGCGGCCCGCAGGGCGGCTGGAATGTTAATTGAAATGGATGCTGGGGAGCACAGCCCAGATAAGCGTCGCCGACCAGCGCCAGGGCCCGGCCCCCGCCCTGCGGCTGTCCGCGTCATCCCTCGCGCACCGGGAGAGGAAAGGCCCCGCAGAGGGGAGCTGCGGTGGGCTCCCGGCTCCTTGATGATTTTCTTTTACTCTGGAGACCTGGAGCGAGCGCGGAGGCGGCTCAAGGCGTTCGCGCGCGCGGCATCTGAGGATCCGCCGAGGCGTTCAAGCCCGGAGATCTGTCCGCAAGACTAAACAGTCTCCGCCATCCAAAGCCGACAAGGGGGGTTGAGAGGAGATGACCGGTGAGAAACTGAGCGGCACCAAGCCGCAAAATAAGGCCATATTTTTTTTCACTTGCTTAAAAAAAAAAAAAAATTGATAAAAGAAACTTCTCCAGCTCTGCTCTCCAGCTCTGCTCTCCATTCCACCCATGCGTCCCCCCCTCCCAATCCCAAATTTTTGCACTGAAATTCATGGGTTTGCTGAAAGTGACCGAACGCAAACTTTCAAAATGATTCCAGCTTCGCTGTTTGGAAGAAGATAAAACTAGGTCCTTGGTTGACGCCGCAGCATTCGAATAAACGTCAAATAAATCAAGGATCTTAATTCAAACAACCAAGTTATACAGGTTCTAGAAGAAAATATGGGTGAAATCCTCTTTAACCTCGGTGTAGGGAAAGGTTTTCTAACTATGACTCAAAATCTAGAGGCAATTAAAAAAGATTTATAAAAATGACTACGATTATTTAAAACGCATGGTGAAAAGCACCAAACACACACACAAAAGCCAAAAGACAATTGCAACAGGAAGAAAATATTTGCAACATATATCACAGATAAAAGGCTAAACTCACTCATACATAGGGAACTCTTAAAATTGATAGAAAAGTGGTGGAAGATATAGAAAATTTACATGTACATATGTGTACTACATATACATGTATATTCCTTAAACATATAAAAAGATGTTCTAACTCATCAAATAGGAAAGTACAAATTAAAACAATGCTGAGTATCATTTCTCACCTATCAAATTGGTCAGATTTTATAATGTACAGTAACACACTGTCAATCAATCAGGCTATGGGAAGTAGGCATTCTCTCAAACATTGCTGGAGGGAAGCGAACTTGTGTAACCATTCTGGAGAGGAACTTGGCAATGCCTTCTAAAAATTATAAATACACCTAACTTTTGAACCATACTCCCACTTCTAGTAATAAACCCTGAAGATAGGACTCTAACAATACAAAAAGCATAGCAGCATGTCATTCTTTGCAACTTTGTTGTTAAGTGGAAAAAGCAAAATGCAAAAGGATGTCTATAGAAACGAATGGACATTGGGAGCATCTTTACTAGTGAGAAGGTCCTATGTGTGTGAGCCTTGCAGCTGCAGCATAAAGGAGGATGTGTCAGTGATCAACAAGACTGTAGCTCCAGCAGGTTCTTTAACACCTTGAACTGCAGAAACAGATACCATTCGGTTTTTGGTTGGGATGCAGTCTCTTAAATATGATCATCAGATCTGCATCAGAGATTTTGATGATGAAAATGACATTATAAATACAAATGTTCTCCTTCACCAATCTGGTAAAACTTGGCACGTTGGTGTCAGTTCAGTTGGTAAAGCTGTGCTGGTGACCCACAACAATAAAAGTTGATATGTCATCTCCCCTACTGGACTGATACCCCTGTGTCTTCATGCCCCATGTGCCTTGCAAAGTGCCTTATATATAGGGTGAACATATGTCCTGGTTTGCCTGGGACAACTGTGATTTATACTTCAAGTTAGTGCCTCCTTTCCTCTTTAAAGTGACAAAGTTTGGATGACAAATTATATGATTAGCTTTTCTTTATATATCAAGAACTCAGAAAATATTTACTGAATTGAATGAACTAATTTGGAATATGTTAAAGTAATAATCTCAGTAAGATTTAAAAATATATAGTGGATTTTTTCTTAGGAACAAGGACACCAAAATGTCCTGAGCAAAGCAGTAGGGAGAAACATAAATTAAGATGATTACTAAACAACTAAATAATCTGAGTCTGTGTGCTCTAAAGTAAAGAGCGAGAAGTGGAATTAAAGAGACATATAAGACCTGAAACAGATATCTTAACCTTTCTTTGCCTTGGTTTCCTCATTTTTAAACAAGAAATAATAACTACTCATAGAATTATTTTCAGAATTACTGAGATGAAGTGTAAAACAATTAAAAATTACAAAGAAAATGACATATAAAAGGGTCCAGTTGTTTTTGCCAGTTGTTCCCCCTTTATTTTTCACATTTTCATTTCAACTCTTGAAGGAAGTAAAGTAGAAATAGGAGACAGCAGAGGCAAAAAGTGCTGAGTTAGTGACACAAAGGTGTGGTGGAAAGAGCACCAGGATCAGCAGTGAGAAAACTTGAATTCTAATTTTCCTCTATTGTTTGGTAGCTGCGTGTCTTGGACCATAAGTGACCTCTGTGTTCTTCCTCTGTAAAATGGAGATAAGTAAGCTAAAACCATTTTTAAGAGAAAAATTAGAAAAATCACATTTGTTTTGAGAGGATTTACTTTAACTATAATTATATACTCTGTAAAAATAAAGTTTTGAAGATCTATGCAAACAGTAATGAATAATGGGAAATTCTCAGTATCCAGAGTATACCATAGGTATATGTGCGTTCATTTTGTGATTATGGCTCATTTGAGCAAAAGAGACAGGTAGAAGATGCACAGGCATTGTTGTAGCTATGATAATCCTCAGGGCTATAAAGCAGCAGCCATAGAAGCCATCTGGTAACAGATTGCAAAACTCGCCAGTAGCATGACATCAATACAAAAATCTTAATAAATGTCAACTGCTTCACAAACAATATGTAAGAAAGAATGAGTAATTGGAAAATATACATTTACCTGCTCGTTTGTGCAGAAAAAAAAAGGGGGAAGGGGGGGGGATAAACTAATGAAATTCAGAGTGGGTAGGAACCAGGAAGAAAGAATGAGAGAATGACAACAGTAGTGGGATAAAGGGGTCATATCACCTCTTTGCACATACTCTTCTGTATAGTTCTGATTTTTAGAATCATGTTAATGTTTCACATATGCAAAAATAAACAAGCTATACATTTTCTTGACCAAAAGGATGATGCAAAATGAAACGAAACAAAGTTTCAGTGGCTGAGAGATTCCAAATGGAGTCGAGAGGTCACTCTGGTGGACATTCTTATGCACTATATAGGTAATCCTTTTTAGGTTTTAATGCATTGGAATAGCTAGAAATAAATACCTGAAACTATCAAATGACAACCCAGTAGCCTTGTTTCTTGAAGATGATTGTATAGCAATGCACTTTACAAGGGGTGACAGTGTGACTGTGAAAGCCTTGTGGATCACACTTCCTTTATCCAGTGTATGGAAGGATGAGTAGAAAAATGGGGACAAAAAACTAAATGAAAAATAGAGTGAGAGGGGAGGTGATCTGGGTGTTCTTTTCTACTTTTATTTATTTTTTCTTATTTTCATTTTTTCTGGTACAAGGAAAATGTTCAAAAAATAGATTGGGGTGATGAATGCACAACTGTATGATGGTACTGTGAACAATTGTACACTTTGGATGATTTATGGTATGTGAATATTTCTCAATAAAATTGAATTTTTTAAAAAATAAACAAGCTATAGTATTTTTACAAAGTGGTGCCAGCACAAAGGACCGTGGCAGAACAGAAAGCTCCACCTTTCATTTTTCAGAGATCCTGGGGTGGGCGGGACATCCCCTGGCCAGTTCTCAGGGTATCCTAGGGTGGATGTCTGAATCTCCAGCCAAACATGGCAGATGCCCTTATCCAATATGTATTTGTTGGAGACCTGTTATGACCAGGTGCTGGTCTAAGCCTGGGATTACATTTACAGAGACCCAAGCCCTTGTCCAGTCAAATAAGGATCCTGGGCTCACACTCATGTTAAAGAGATCGAGTTCCTGTAAGTCCAGGGGGCCCACTAGCATCAGATTTACCCGGAATCGCCTGCCTTGCGTTGAATTTTAAAGAGAATGCCTTGGATTTAGGACAGTTTGAAGGAAGAAAGAAGCAAGAGGAGAAAAGGACTTTTGGAAGCCACGAATGGGGAAAGGTTCAATAAATGTTGTGTACAAATTCCACATGATTGTGTAAGGTAACACATTGCATGGAGAAAATTTAAAAGTGTCTCCTGTGCAAGAATGTAAGTTCGGATAAAAGGTCCCAGGACTGCTCGTTTCCTTAGTATCCTCAGAGTTTGGGCAATGTCCGGTCCATGGCAGGCGCTCAGAAACACCTGTTTCTGACCATTGGTTTGAACATTTTATTGTGCGACCCGTATGGTGCAAGACAGATACCCACACCCCTGGAACTGCCTCTTGGAGAGCTCATGTTACCTAAAAGTAGTCAGTTTTCATCTCATTTTAAGAACTGAAATAACAACGTCTTCACTCATAAGCAAGGGACATACACACACACACACACATCACACTGTTCGAGGCTGCAGCTACATCTGCAGAAAAGCCTCGGAATTCCCGGACTTTTCTGCTCCGGCAGCCCCGCCTCGCTTACTCCTGGCCTGTCCCCGGCATCAGCGCTTAGGCAAGTGGCCGGATCCCCTGCGCTGCGGTAATGCGAGCGACAGCCTCTAATGAGGCCCCAACTGAGGCGGAGTGGGCGAGATTAGCATTACTGACTCCATTCTCTGGCGCTAAAACGGATGAGGGTGAGGACGCCGGCCGCGGTGGCCTGGCCTGTCTGCCCCAACGCCCCAGCGTCGGAAGGGTTCCGAGGGGCGAGAGCTGCCTCGAGGGGGAGGAGGGGGGTTGTTGGCGGGTGGGGGGTGAGAGCCAGGTGAGAGGAGAGCGCCGGAGACCTGAGACCCGGATACCCGAGACCCGGATCCCCGGTGGCAAACACCCGCCCCGCTACGCGCCGGGGCAGAAAGAGGACCTCTGTTCCAGCTGGGTTGGGGAACGCGATATCGACCCCTCTTCCTGGCTTTGCACCCGGGTGCGCCGGAGAGTGAGCCGAGGCGTCACTTTTCGTCGCGAGGCCTCGCGTTTACACCGCACGCGAGGGGGCTGGAGAGGCTTTTCATGTCCAGGGCCCCGTTTGCTCCTCGCAGCACACCTGGAAAGGAAGGCAAGGCCTGGGACCTGAGGGAAGGATTTGAATTCAGCGCTTTTTTTTTTTTTTTTTTTTTTTCTTTAGTATAAGTTTATTAGAGAATCTTATATTTTCCAGATACACTATAGAATTCATTTTCCTTAAAAAAAAAAAAAAAGAAGAAAAACTGAGCTCACAAAATGCAGAGTAACAAGTATAACACATGAACAAGAGGATTCAGCAGTCAGATTTAAAGGTTATTTTCAAGTGAACGTTTTCCAAAAATATAAGGGTTATAACAAAAGCAAAACTAGTCAAGCACTTAAAAGTTGGTGGGGAGGGAATATGACCAGAAACCAGTAGATTGAGTTACTCAATGAAAAAAACTTCCATCAATGAACATTATTCAGATAATTTTTAAAATGTTCCTGGTTTTTAGTCCAGCAGTGTAAGATGCTACAAGTTTCCCTCACCCCACAGAATCACTGAACAACTAGCAAAATTCCCCGAAACAGATAAAGGGTTGAGGTAACTGCATTTTAAGGAAATGCAGTTTTTTTGTTTTTGTTTTTTTTGTTTTTTTTTTTTTTTTCAGTTCAACTCAATTTTATTCTGATCCAATCCAATCCTGTAAACCTTTGTTAAGTGCCTGTTTTGTGTCAGGTAATATTCTGAGAGCCCTGGGGTACCAAGACAAATAAGAAATAAATTCTACATTCAAGGAGCTATTTTTCTGGTAGGAAAGAGTAAAATGCATAACACAATAGAATGTGATGAGTAAAAATCAAATTTAGACATATGCATTAAAACAAAACAGGTAAAGGAGATGACTGGTGGCATGGCATTGGTAGAACAAATATCAGTTTTGAAATTGTGCAAACCTTGGTTTAAATCTTGCGAGGATTTAGCCATTGTGCTTTGAGGAAAATATTTCAATTGCCCTTAGCCTTGGTTTTATTTATTTATTTTTTTTAATCATCATTTTATTGAGATATATTCACATACCACGCAGTCATACAAAACAAATTGTACTTTCGATTGTTTACAGTACCATTACATAGTTGTACATTCATCACCTAAATCAATCCCTGACACCTTCATTAGCACACACACAAAAATAACAAGAATAATAATTAGAGTGAAAAAGAGCAATTGAAGTAAAAAAGAACACTAGGTACCTTTGTCTGTTTGTTTGCTTCCCCTACTTTTCTACACGTCGATCCATAAACTAGACAAAGTGGAGTTTGGTCCTTATGGCATTCCCAATCCCACTGTCACCCCTCATAAGCTACATTTTTATACAACTGTCTTCGAGATTCATGGGTTCTGGGTTGTAGTTTAATAGTTTCAGGTATCCACCACCAGCTACCCCAATTCTTTAGAACCTAAAAAAGGTTGTCTAAAGTGTGCGTAAGAGTGCCCACCAGAGTGATCTCTCGGCTCGTTTTGGAATCTCTCTGCCACTGAAGCTTATTTCATTTCCTTTCACATCCCCCTTTTGGTCAAGAAGATGTTCTCCATCCCACGATGCCGGGTCTACATTCCTCCCCGGGAGTCATATTCCACGTTGCCAGGGAGATTCACTTCCCTGGGTGTAATTCAGCGCTTTTAATGCCTTCTACAACAGCTCTGCTGTCAGCCTCGAGAATTTCACTGGTTGATAACGCTCTGGCAGGTTTGTGGCTAGATGTTTTTTATCTGAGGGAGTTTCTCTGCCGCCGCCACCCCAACCCACCCACACAGCCCTTTGAAGGCGGGGACTGAGCCCGGCGAGCCTCGGATCTACTGGAGGGGCAGGGGGCGGAGCGACTACCCACAGAAATCTAAACGGAAATATTTTAAATACATTGTCTCTCTGTGGTGTGGGATGGTGGTTGTAAAAATCCGTCTATCAGACAGTCGCCTGCACTTCCGGGAGGAGGATAGATGATGTTATTTTTCGGGGAAGTAGTGCGATAATCGTTTTATGAGATTAAAATATTTGGTTCATTAATGTTTCTTCTAGATGCTTACCCTGAGGAAATAATCCAAAGTGTTGACAAGGATAAAAGCACACAGATGTTCTCTGAAGTTTTATTTACAACGATAAAAAAAGTTATATCTAAAAGTATAAACAGTCTTTCATGGTTCATCCATAATACAAAATATTACATTGCTATTTAAAATTATATTAGTAAAAATTCTTTAATGAACTGGTGGACACCCCTATGATGGAAGTTTTAAAATATACAAACTTGCATATACCCTATGATCTCATAAATGCAAAATTACTCATAGAAGGAAGTGCCCTAAAAAGTTATCTTTGGGTGGATTTTTTTTCCAACTTTTCTTTATTTTCCTTTTTTAAAGATGTGCATGATTGACTTTATAATCAGAGAATAATAATTAAATAAATTATTTCTTTAATATAATCATATGATTTCTAGATCTCTGGGGACAAAGTCATGTCCCTTTCAGAGGAGAAAAAAAGTCTTGCTACCTGGAAGTCACCAACCTTTCTGTTCTTGACTCCTTACTGAAAAAAGAAATCTGGAAACAGAGTATAGCTTAGATGGAAAGATTAAACAATACTATGTATAAAAAAAATCATTACTTGGAATTGATGGGACAAATATGTAGACATTTTGCATGAAAAAAATTATTCTGGAAGGATGAGTTCGTTTTATCTGGATTTCAGGGGAAAAAATGCCAAGACAATTCCTGGAATATTGAATATGCATAAGAAGGTTTATTTTTTAAAAAATTTGGTCTGAAACCCCCAAAAAAGTGCTCTAGTGAAATCCCATTTTTATTTTTAAAGATTGTAAAAGTCCTTGGATGCTGTGCCTAGAGCTGTTGACACTGAATCATATTTTCTTGATCATCGTAGCATGAATAGTACCAGAAGGGAACATTCCTTGATGGTTTCGTACACATTAAATCACTTAATTCTCACAATAATCCTATGATGGATGTATCCATATCTCCATTTTGTGATGAAACCAAACTTAGAGAGGTTAAATACTTTGTCCAAAAGCCCACAGTTGATTATGTTCCAGAACAAGAACTACCTCTGTTGACTCCAACTCCGTGTTTGTAACCACGGCCCCAGCCTGCCTCCTTTTCCTCGGTGCCAGCTGTGTCCAAAGAGCTTTTCTATATATCTAGTGCTCACCTAAATTTCCCACGCCTTTCGAGAGCGCCGCCTTTCTATACACACGCACCCTCAAGGCATGCAGCTTTAGGGAGGAAAAAGAGAAGAAAGAGAAGGAGCTTGGGGGCATGAAGGAGGTGAGCACCACTCTAGGAACTTTGCGCGCGGCTGAGGCTAGTACCTTTCCTCATCTCCAACCGCTCGTAGTGCCGACGCTCCCCAGACCCAGACTCGGCTCTAACCCCTATGATGCTCCAGAGTTTTCCGCCCAATCTAGGCCCTGGCGGCTCAAGACTCGCTCCTCCTCCGCGGTCCAGCCTCTGCGCCCAGGGACAAGCTTCCCACTGCCGGGCTCGAGCCCTGCGCCCAAACCACTGCGCGCCCTTCAAACCCCGCCAGGGCTCAATTTCTCTCTGCAGGAGAGTGGAGAATTGAGCTAAGGCCAGGCCGGATGGCCGGTGTCGTGTTGCACAGCGAAGGCTCCACCCTCAACCTCCCGGCATCCTCTCCCAGGATCGCGTCGGATCACGGGTGGACTTTGAAAGCTCCCGGTTCCCTCAACCAGATGGAGTTACGAGCCGCGCGCAAAATCATCTCTTCACCTTTCCTTGCTTTTGGGAACTGTCAATACTATCTAGGCCTCCCCTGGTGGTAGCTGGGGGGTGGGGAGTTGAGGGCAGTGGGTAGCGGGCTCCGAGGAGGCTCAGAGGAGCGCGGGAAGAAAGCCCTTGGAGAGGAAGGTGTAGTGTTAGCACGTGGTTTCTGCCGGAACCAATGGGGACCGAGGTCTCGCCATTCGACTCTAGTCCTCCGGCCCGCAGAGAACACCAAGAGGAAGGCGCAGCCCCGGGCGCTAAGTGTCTGTGCCAGAGCTTGGGTCTGCGGGGCCTGCAGCAGCAGGACAGGGAGCTCACGGCGCCGCGCGGGGCAGGGACCGAGAACGCCCCGCCTCCGCCCCCTCCGCCTTCGGGATGCTGCTGAGCCCAGTCACCTCTACTCCCTTCTCGGTGAATGACATCCTGCGGCTGCAGTGCGAGCAAAGCCGCCCCGAGGTTTCGCGGCTTAGAGGGGCGCAGAGGAGCCCAGAAAGCTCTGAGTACCTGAGACTGAACCCGGAACCGCGCGGATCCGAGGTTCTCAACGCCGGTGGCGGCGGCAGCGACAAGAGGCAGGACGGATCGGAGCCTCCAGGGGGCCCCTGTGAGGCCACCTCGGAGATGGACGCGAAACCCGTGCGGGAGCCTGGTGAGTACGCGCTCAGGTCTTGGCCCTTAAAAGGGAACTAGTCGGGGGAGATCTCTAGAGATCCGTGCGTGGGTAAACGCATCTGTTAATCTCTCCGGCTCCGAGACAGTTCGTCATTTTCCCTCAGTTCCGGAGTCCAAAAGACAGCTCTCTCTTCTCTCACTACCATCCCCTCCCGACTCCCAGTGTGCTTCACGTACCCCTAACAGTAATGAGATCCTGAATCTCAAGGGTTCACTATTCCCACCGCCTTTCCTCTGATTCCCACAAACCCATCATCCCCACTCGCGCGCCACAGCCCACAGTTGTCAGAACCTCCAGCTTCTCTTTCCCACAGCGAAACCCACTGCAGTATTTCAGCTGTGCCCCCAGACCCCATTATACACACGCAAGAGCCCCTTTCCGACCATCTCCAAGTCTCTCTGTCTCGCCTAAACCATCTGCAAAATAAATATAGTGGTCAAAGCAGCCCGGCCTGGGAGCGGGACCTCGGCGTCATTCGGGCTTTGCCGAGCGGTTTGCGCCAGACCGCATGCTTCTGCCCGGCCTCCCGTCTCAAAGAAGAGAGGTGGGGGGCAGGAAGTGTCTGAGTCCCTCGGAGTGGAAGGCCCAGCGGGCGCTAGCCACAGGTTCTCAGCGTCTGGAAGCATCTTAAGGGCAGCACGGGTTTTAGCTGCCCTAGGAGTCGGCTCCAGCTCAGTCCCGGGCTCCTGGTCTCCGAGGGCGCAAACTGCGTGAGCTGGGGGCTTGGCCCCTGCACCTGCATCGGGCCTGCAGGAAGGGAAGCGGTGGACCGGGAGTTGTGTTGCGGTGGGCTCCTGAGACCCGAGAGTGTTTGGCAAGAGAGGACCGGCATTCCGAGAAATGAAAATGCCACCTTGCCTCTCGCCAAACGTCCGTGCCTCGGTCCACAGTCTCCACGCGGGTCTGGGGGCCTCCCGAGAGGAGTGTGAGAACCTGGCAAGGCAGGCCTCCTCTGCCAGGCTGTGCCAGGACCTCTCCATTCGAGGCGCATTTGTAATCAAATAGAGGCTGTTTCGGAGTTTTTGCAGACTTGCAGGCTGGTTTGGCAGAAGCCTGGGGAGCGTTAAGCTGTGTTCGCGAAGAAGTTGGTGGGGTTTCTGCAGCGGATTCTAAATGCTAAACTCTCTCAGCGCTGCTCAGCCCACTCAATGTTCACTTCAGCTTTGCTGCGAAAGGATCAGGCGCTTCGCACCAGGACTATCGCCTCGCAACGGAAGGCACCGCGGAGAGTTTCTCCTCTGCTGGCGAACCCAGGGCCGAATCTCTTCTGCGGCTGCGGTAAACGCTGAGCAGGGACCAGAGATCTGTTCCCAAAGTTAACCCCGCGGCGCTTTACATCGGAGACAGATCTCCTTGGTGGACTCTGCGCGCTCCACTGTGTTTGGCCGGTCGACTCAGCCTTCCGCGACGCAGACCCGGAGAGGCTCAGGATTGTATACCACGGAGGGCCTGGGTCCGTGGTCCCCAGAGGGAGGCTAAATCTCCGCCAAGCACGCGTGAGGGTTGCTGCGCAGACACTGGGCCTGAGTCTTCAGGGAATTTCGAATGGGACCCTGATCAATTGTTAATTTTCGATTTGCTCAGAAAATGAACCCTCGTCAATATTTTCCGTCTTTGCGAGGGAAGAAGTTCTCAGTTTTTCTGACCCAGGCTTTATGCACAGGCATCTCTGAAGGAAGTTTTTCTTTCTTTAAGTTTTACCAAACACTCCATCCCCACCTAGCCACGAGCTTGCATCCCCTCCACGCTCCTGATTTTCTCTCGGCGAGAGTTTCCATAAGAAACTCAAAGTTTCCCATTTCCTATCTTTGGGTTAAAATAGAGCTTAAGCCAAAACAGGAGAGAGATTTGGAGAAGGGAAGAAAAGGATGCTTTTTGGCGGAATTTTGAGCAACGGATAAAAGACTGGCGTCTCAAGCCCTGGGGGGGGTGGAGGGGTGGAAGGAGGACTTCCCCGACTAAGCCGACGTCCCCGACATATCAGGGAGATCCCAAAGGAGGAAGAAGTCACTTTTTAAAAAGCCAAATGTGGTCTCAACTTCAAAGAAAACAGCTTCCGAGCCAAGAGCCAGAAAATATTTCGTTTTTTTTTTTTTCAATTTTTATTTTGTTAATTTGGATTACAGAACAACACGTCCAAGAAAGAGGGGACGGGTCCCACGTGCCGGAGGAACACCTGATGATCAAAAAAGACAAGGGTGTATGCAAAGGTGGCGTGAAGGCAGGAGACCCCCACTCAGGACTCCAGTTCCTGGGCTGGGAGCCAAGTACCCCGGGGTGAGCGCAGGGACCACCACGGATAACGCAGAGGCAGAGAGGAGCATCCTGCCAAGCCTGTCACCCAGCTTCCGCCTTCTCGCAACCCGTGGAAGGGCCTTGGGTCTCTCTCTCCCTCTTTTTGTCTCCCTCTCTCCCTCCTTTCCAAGAACGATCCAAAGTTATACCCATCAGATAGTCTCCCACACTTGTAATTGATCCTCGCTGCTAAGGCTTCCCCCAAAGTCTGTCACACTTTGGAACCCACCCCTTCCACCCCCACCCCCTCCACACGCATATTCTAAGAAATAAATGGAGCCTCTACGGAGAAGATGAAGTCTACCTTTTGGGAAACGGCATGCACACTGGGAACCGTGGAGTGCCACAATTTGTATATATTTCAGCAGCTAGAAAAGCGACAGAGCTTCGGGAGAAGTAACGTTCAGACCCGCCTGGGGCGACCGTGGGAGGAAGAGAGGAGTGGCAGGATGGAGAAGGGGGGAAGAAAAGAGCACGCTAAGTGAAGCTTCTCGGGTAAGGAGGGGTCTCTTGGAAACGATGTAAGGCGAGCCTTAGGCTGGGCACTGATGAAGTTTCTTCCTGTGTGTTTTAGAGCCTGACATGAACGCCACTTCACCCCTCTGCGGGACCAGGGTGCCGGAGCGCGACGTTGACAACAGCGGCGACGGCGTGCGCGTTGGTGGCGCGGAGCCGCCCCAGGCCCGACCGCGGCGGAAGCCGCGCGTGCTTTTCTCGCAGGCTCAGGTGCTGGAGCTGGAGCGGCGCTTCAAGCAGCAGCGGTACCTGTCTGCGCCTGAGCGCGAGCACCTGGCCAGCGCGCTGCAACTCACGTCCACGCAGGTCAAGATCTGGTTCCAGAACCGGCGCTACAAGTGTAAGAGGCAGCGCCAGGACAAGTCCCTGGAACTGGCGGGCCACCCCCTAGCGCCGCGCAGGGTGGCGGTGCCTGTGCTAGTGCGGGATGGCAAGCCCTGCCTGGGTCCCGGCGCGCCGGCCTTCCCTGGCCCCTACAGCGCGGTCGCCCCGCCATATTCCTGCTACAGCGGCTACGCGAGCGGCCCTTATGGCGCAAGCTATGGCAGCGGCTATGCGGGCGCCTCCTCGACACCGGCGCCACTCGCACCACTGACCAGCGGGGTCTCCGGTGAGGGCAGCCCCGGCACCAGCCCGCAGGGCCATCTTTCCGCCACGCTGCAGGGTGTCAGGGCCTGGTGAGGCGCCTCAGCTGTGCGCATCGGTGCCAGGTTCTCGGTCCACGCTCCTCCGCCCGCGGGTCTGCCGCCCTAGATGGAAGCGGCGTCCGGTCGCGATTTCTCCAGAGAGATCGCTGGGACTGCGGATTGCTTTGCGACGAGCCGTCCAGCTGAAGGACCTGCGGACGTTCTCCATTCTCCACCACAGCCTCCAGGAGAGAACTAACCAGCCGCCTACGAAGTAGCACCCGGAGGGAAGAAAGCCGAGGGTGGCTGGCAGCTTTGGGTGTCGGAGCAGGACCGAGGCTGGTGTTCTTTCGGGAGTCCAGCCGAGGGGCCTGAGAAGCTTTTTACTTTGTGCGGGGGCGCTAGGCCGGAGGGGGGTGGTCCAGAGGAGCTAGATCCCCTTAAAGGCAACAGACAGATGGGGGGAGATTAAGAAGAAAAGAGTGACCGAAGGGGCATGGAGGCAGGAAAAGGGAGGATCCAACATGTTCAGGAAGAAGGGATGCTGCTGCGAGTCAAGCTCTCCTGGCGGGTTTTTAAATCTGCCCAACAGCGGCTCTAATGGAGACTCAGTAATAATCCGCTGGCGTTTTCTTTTCTGGGGCCAAAGGATCGCTGTCCAGGAAGTATCCTCTACATTCTGGTTCTCCCCTCACTGTCACTTGCATTTTAGTTCTTGTATACAACACAGCATCTTCAGTAAATATACTGAATTTGTTTGTGTGGGTGTGGGTGTGAATATGTGTGTTGAGGAGTCATTAGAAGCTGTTCGCCTCTCAATTTTCTCTAAACTTCTAATTAAAAATGAATCCCAGATATGGAGCCCTCAGAGCAGAGGAGACAAATCTATTTCATCCTCGGAAGTAGGTTACCTGGTTTCTTCTTTCATAACCTCTCCCTCTTTTTAGTTTTCTTTCATAATAAATTGGTTTCTAAATTCCATATACGAAAAAATGACTACCTGGGAGGGCATCTCCACGTGTCCATTTGTACTACCCTAAAATGATGGGTGGGAAGCCTGGACTTTAAAGGGAAATATGATCCACTCCCAAATGTGTCTGAAGTTACACAAACTGAAGACTGAAAACAAACTCACTTTATTAATGGGAACATAGAATAAAATAAGAAATGTGTCTTTGGAGGCACCGTAATAGTAAGAATCAGGATCTTACACCCCCACCCCACCCCCACACATCGTATTATATTTTTAAACAATGAAAAGTCTGATTCTTCATCTCCTGGTCCACTGACTTACCAAAGTTAAGTTCTAATATTTAATAAATTCTGTTATTTAATTAAGATGTACTGCCCTTTTATTTCTGAATGTGCTCTGTTTATACTAAAGTGGGAAAACAGGCTGACCCTATGTAAACTATATTTCACTATCGATAGTTTAAATTTTTTGAAGTTTATATGTTTAAGCTAAAAAAACGAGAAAATGTTCACGTTATTGCCTTACTACTGTTTCATTTTTCTCTTTCTTTGTTTTCATTCATTACCTTTTTTATTTCTTTATTTTCACTACTAATAAAAGTGTATTTAGAAATACCCCATGGTGTCTTTCAAGTATAGTTAGTGTTGTTTCCCTGGAATTAAAAGGTGAAGTATGTATGCGCTGAATTTGGAAATCTCAACAAATATTCTTTGGTTAATTAAGCTGAGATAAAATAGAGATTAAAGTTATTTTCTCCATTAAGACAAAATTGTCATATAGTTCATTCTTTTTTCACTTTGGGGTTTATTCCTTACAAGAAGAAAATTATCCCATGAACACTGGCCTTAGATTTGTGACAGCTGAGTTTAAGTTCCAATGTGACCACTGAGTAACAATCTTTCTGGCCCTTGTTTGTTGAATGAGTTGGATTCAATGATTTCTTAGATCAGATCCTAAAATACTATTTGTTAGTTTTTTCTTTTTTTAATACTCCCTACCCTGGAAATGTAGGTCACTGTGGTATGGATCTAGCAAAATCTTATCTCCTTTATCCTTCCACCCCATTCTAGAATAGAAAGGGAACAGAAGAAGGCTTCTTTGGGAATAGACCTTACCTCAGTGAGTTATGACAAGTAAGACTCCCACCACCCTACACCCCTTTATCTACATATGGAAAAGCACACAAAGAAAAGCAATTGCTGTGGAAGAGGCTCAGAGAGAAGGGGGTAAAGAGGTTTAGTTCAGTCATCAGTAAACCAGCTCTCATAGAACAAGAGAAAAATAAGATTTGGCTGCTGCCCTTTAGGAACTCATTATCTAATTGGATAGCAAAGACTAACGTGAGAAAGGTATCTAAAAATACGAGGTGGTATATGCTGCATGTCAGACAAGAATACAGACAATAAGCTCCCTCTGGGGAGAAAGACAATCCCATGCAATCTGGGCTGCTTAGAGAAGGCAGGATAAAGGAGGCGGGTTAAGCCTGGTGATTAGTGCAGGAATGACACCGTTTATTGGGAGAGGCTCTGGAGAGGGTTAGGATTTGGGGATGGAAAAAAGTAAATGGGCACATCCCAAATTTCATAGTAGCTTGAGATAGAATTCATGGCTAGCTTCTGGGAAACCTTAAAGTACATTTAGTTGGCTGAAGCGGTGTGGTCACGATTGGTGACGGGGAAGGAGAGGAGCTGTTTAAATATACACCCACAATCCTTTAGTTGTTACATTAACCTGTGGCATTTGCTGTTATATTCCTTGAATTGCCCTGATATCCATTTCTGCTGATCTTAAAAAAAAAAAGAAACAAAACTTTGTCCATGTGCAATCCATATAGCTTTCTTTTCTCTTCAGACCACAACACAGAATTTTAGATTCATATGATGCCAACAGTTTCTTTCCAAAAGCATAGAGAGAAAAGCCAAGAAAAACTCTCTTCTCCCATCTCCCATCTTTTAAAGTATCAGGAGCATTTAAAATGCATCCCTCTCCCAGCTCATCAAGCCCACCCCCAGCTGCCCATTTTCCAGCGCTGTAATCTCCTTTCCACTGAAAGCTGCCCCTTTTTGTGTGTCTCTTACCGGACAACTGCTTATCCATGGCAGGGCTTTCACCAAGGAGCCGCTCTGTAAGCCATCAGTCTCTTATCTGCATCGTTCAGTCCCATCACTCCAGCCACCTCTTAATGTTCACAAGTTCCCCAAATGGGAAGTAATTGACCTCTAAACAAAACAAAAAAGCTCTCAGAGAGATAGCAGAGGTCCCTTTCCTGACTGTCCCAGGGCTAGGGGTCTCACCTAGGCCAGGTGGATAAGTCAATAAAATTGCAGACTTCCTGGCTCCCTGTCCCTCCTCTCCCCCTCCCAGACAGCCAGCTCCATCCGGATGCCATCTGCAAATCAGATGGAGTGGGAGTCTAACACCAGATCTCAGAGTTGCCACAGATTTCTGGTATTTAATTTTTGTAATTCTTTTGTGATTGTGATGTAAATTGGGGGGGGCATATTTGAATTTTTAAAAAATATCATTTGAAAAGTCTTTACAATCCAACCCTCAGAGTTTATGCCGGCTCTTTATTATACCAGCTCAGTAAGCGGCCCCTTTTCCTTTTCACAAAACAAGGAAATTTCCAGGCCTAGACTTAAAAGCTGTGTTCCTCCCTACCCCTACCCAGCCTCCCCTAGAGATAGATGGAAGGTAGCAGGAGGAACATTGAGTTAGCAGTTGTCAGGCCTGGTTCTAGTCCCAGATGAACTAGCAATAGGCTGTGTGACCTTGAGCCAGCCTCTTAACTTCTTGTGGGTTTTGTCTTCTCAACTGTAACATCGCAGAGGTGGATCCCCGAGATTAACTCTAATTTCGGGTGTCTCCCTGTTGATTTCAGATGGCTTCACTTTTTAAAATTGTGGGATATATTATATATCCAGAGACTCCATACATACAGTTTAAAAAAAAATAGCTATAAATTGAACATGGTTGTAACTCCCACTCAAGGCAAGAAATTGGGGATATCAGTTCCCAGAAATCCTTCTCCCCCTGCCCCTTCCAGACCACAACCCCTTTCCTTCCCGCTCTCCCGACTCCACCTCTCCTCACTCTCCCCATAGAGGTAACCCCTATTTTGGCTTCTGTGATAATAACCTACTTGCTTCTCCTTATGAATTCACCCGTATGGACAAATTCCTTAACAATCTGGTTTAATTTTGCCTGATTTTGAATGCTACATAAATACAATCATACTGCATGTATTCTTTTGACTTGCTTCTTTATTTCACTTTGATGTTTGTGAGATTCTTCCATGCTCTTGTACGTAGCTTTAGTTTTCTAACTTTGTCTGTTACATTGTATCCCACAGGATAAATGTACCTCAATTTATTTATTATTCTATTGTTTATGGAAATGTGGGTCATTTCCATTTAGGGCCTATAGCAAAGAATGCTGGAAGTGGCGGCCTTCCTCCCAGGTACAGCTGTATTCTGGAGCTGGAGTTTTTCCTGGGCTCTCCTGCCCTGTTACATTTCTTGTGGATCCGGACCTCTATGTGACTCTGGACTTTGCAATACCCTTATCCATTTTTATGCACATTTTCTTCTGCACTTTGAAGCCCCGGGGACACTGATTCATGTTTTCAAATGACCAACTCTTGAGAATGGGGAGAATTCAGCTTCTGCACTGTTTTTGTTGGCAGACCCACCTCCCCCAACAGTGGGGAGAGAGCACCGTGGGAGTCACTCTGCCTCCTCCTTGACTCAGTTTGGACTTGTCCAGCGAGGAAGCCCCCACCCACCCGCCCCACCTCGAGAGAAGGATGTGGTCTTAGTGATACAGTCCAGATTCCACTGTAAGAGAAGCAAAGCTACGTGCAGCAAGCCTGACCACACACCTCCGGAGATTCTGGAGCACTTTCTAACTCTGTCTCAGTGGGGCTGTTTTTTTTAAACTGGTCTCAGTCAAACCTGCCTCCTTCTCATCCGTTCCTCAATGAGTTCCGCTCCTCCTGTTACCAGCGCAGCCTAATTGCCTGAAACCCAAAGCTCTGGGAAATTCGAATCCTAAGTGAGGACTTCAGTGGGCCAAAGATGAGCCTTTCCTTTCATAGTTCTTGTCTCCAGTTCTATTCTGAGCCCCCTGGTGCTCCCTGGTGCTCCCCTTGCCCATGGGAGGCCTTTCCTAACACCCTAGATGGGGTCAAGTCCCCCTGGTGTAGGCTGTTCCATCGTAATGGACTAACCCCTTAATAATGCATTTACTCTGGGTGTCTGTTGTCCCTTCCAAAGAGTCAGCCTCATGTCTGTCTTAAACCCCGGGATATTCCCAACATACCCTGTGCCTGCTGTAGAGTAGGGGCTCCATGACCACGAGTGGTGGTTGCTGTTTCACTTCATTGCATGAACTCACATGGTCTGCACTAAAGACCCAGGCCCTGACTTTGCTCCTTGGTAGTCGGAATCCTCTAGGGGGAATCTTTCTCTATGTGGATGGGGACCTGACTCCTGATAACAGAGACCCTGAGAATTTCTGTCAGCCAGGGGCTATGGCTATGGTGAAAAAAGGAAATTTCCCTATTTTATTCATCTGGCCGTTCTCTTGTAAGAAAATTTAACTTTAATTCGCAAGTGTTAATGAACATTAGGCTAAGTACTGTGGGTAAATACATTACATTAAAAACAAAATAAAACAGAATACTAATACTAAGTTTAAAGGCCTCTTTTATGCCTGAGAAAGGGGAGGGGCTGGAGCAAGAGAGACACAAGAATGCCTAAGACAGAGGCCCTGTCCTCAAGATTATAAAATGGCAGATAAGACAAGCATCTACACAGCCAACTATAATACAGGAAAAGCTAGAAAAGGTGTTATTATAAACACAAATAGAAAGCACAGAAAAGGGAACTATTTATTCTAATTGGAACAAATCATTAATTGAACACCTACACATGAGGTTCCTACCCAGAAGATGCTTACAATGGAGAGACATGCGGCAGAGACTTCTACCTATCAACCCATGTCCATTTCCCCCTCTCTTCTTTTATAATAGAACATGAGTTTTCATTAAGCACATGGCCACCCAGCTAAAGACTCTGTTTCTCGCACTCTTTGGCAGTTAGGCCAAGCAACTAAATTCTGTTTAATGAGATGTTAATAGAAATGCATGCAAATTCCAGGACATAACCTTAAATTGAAAGGGCCTTCCCTCACTTTCCTTCTCTCCCTGCTCCCGGCCGGAATGCAGATGAGATGGTGGGGGCAGGTAGCAACTATCTTAGATAGAGCAACAAGGTGGAAGAAACTTAGGTCCCCAACACCATGAAACCAGCCTTGATCTGCTTGCATTCAGACTATTACATGAGAGAAAAGTAAATTCGCCTTATTTAAACCACCTTTATTTGGGCCTTTGATGTAGCAGCTGAATGAGTATCTCAGAAACAATTAGAAGATCAACAGATGCAGTGCAACAGATGTTTAGAAGAGAAATGAATCAAGCCAAAGAGATCCAGGAAAGCCCCACCAAAGAAAAGGGGCTTGAGACAAGCCACTTGGAAGGGTGAATAGAATTTGGATGGCTGGGGAGGAAGGATAGGGAATGGGGTACATAGAGGGATGCAGGCAGAGGGGGACACAGAGAAGAAAGTACTTGGGAACCAAGGACTTTGTGGGAGTTGACATTGAAGGCAGCAGTCTGGCTGCATGGAGGATGTGTCCATGGTCAGTTTTTACTGGTCTGCATTCTCCCCAGATCATGGTCTTATAACTACCAGTTCAATGCAATCAATTCACAAATCCCACAGCTACATCTCCAGCTTGACATTCCAGACCCAAATTGCCAGTTACTTCTGGACATCTCTATTTGAATGTTTCCCAACCTAAACAGAGCCCATCTCTCTCTCCACCTCCCTCCTGTCAAACCTGCTCCACTCTGCATTCCCTCTCTTGTTAATGAAGCACCATCCTGCCTGTAATCCAGGTCTGAAACACCATTGTCCTATTTACCTATCTTCTCTCCCTTATTAACAGCATCTGGTCAAAGGGCAAGTGCTCGTAATTCTACCCCCAGAGTAGCTCTCCTGCCTGCCCACCTGCAGGTTCCTAATGCCACTGTCTTAGTTCTGGTCCTCCTTTCTCACTTGACCATATGCAGTATCCTCCTAACTGGTTTCCTCACCTCCACTCTCTTCTCTGCAGGCCATTTCTCATGTTGCTATAGGATTTCTTTTTAAAAAACAAAACCCAGAGCTTGTATATTCCTTGATGAAGAAATTAAAAAAAAAAACAAACTACATTCTTTAACCAGACTCATAAGAACTTCCATAATCTGGTTTTTACCTGTATTTCTAGCCTCATTTCCTGTTGTGTTCTCCCAATTGCCCTCTGTTGCAGCCAGCAAACTGCACGGTCTTTCCTAAACATGCCAGATATATCTCCCCTTTTTGGTGTCTGAGGCTCAGCCCAAAATCCACCTCTTTAAAGAAGTCTTCCCTGAGCTAGCGGGTTAGGGGTTCTGGTCAGGGCTCTCGGTGCTCCCACAGCTCATGGTTTATCCCGTTATAGCACATATTTCACTCTTGGGTTGTAATTGGTTTTTCTTTGACAGTCTCTCCAATAAGAACATAAAATTCTTGATTAAAGAAATCAATTCTAGTCAGTTTTCTTTAATTATATAAATTTTATTGAAGTATAACATATATGGAGAAAGGTACAAAACTAATATACAAATGGCTAAATGAATTTTCACAAGCAAACTTCTCATATAATCAGCACCCAGATCATGAAACAAAACATTAACATGTCCAGGAAGCCCTCCTGTACCCCCTTTCTGTCATTCTCCCCACAAAGGAATCTATTATCTTGATCTCTAATAACATAAATTAGTTTTTGCCTATTTTTGAACTTTATGTAACTGGAATCATATGGTATATACCCTTTTGTCTGTTTTGTTTTTTTTTTTTTTTTTTTTTTTCATTCAACATTATGTTTGTGAGATTCATCCATGTTGCTGTGGGAAGTTGCAATTCATTCATTTTTTGTACTTTTATTTTTCATGGAGTTAATAGTTGCCTAGTTTCTTCATTTGCTTGGTTTTCCATATATACCAATTGCTAAATCTTTCCTCACCCATTCTGACAGCTCCTCCTTTTTATTATTAATTTTTTATTATGGTAACACATGTAACATAAAATTTCCCATTTTGGCATTATAGTTACTTTTACAATGTTGTGCTACCATCACCATGTCTCAAAACAGAAACTCTGTACCCATTAGTCAATACCTCCCTCATCTCCCTTCTCCCAGCCTCTGTTAACCTCTAATCTACTTTCTGTCTCTATAGATTTGCTTATTCTAGATATTCTATAAAAGTGGAATCACACCGTCTTTGTCCTTTTGCATCTGACTTATTTCACTTAGTGTAAATGTTTTCAAGGTCCATCCATATTGTAGTATGTACCATTTTAATGACTGAATAGTGTCTCATTGTGTGAATATACCACATTTTGTTTATCCATTCATTGGTTGATGGACGCTTGGGTTGTTTCCATCTTTTGTTACCGTGAATAATGCTGCTATGAAAACTTGTGTACAAATATCTGACCAACTCCCTGTTTTCAATTCTTTGGGGTATATCCCTAAGACTAGAATTGCTGGATCATATGGTAATTCTATTTAACTTTCTAAGGAACCATCAAATTGTTCTCCACAGTGGCTTCACCATTTTACATTCCCACCAGCACTGCACAAGAGTTCCAATATCTTCACATCCTCACCAACACATTTTATTTTCTGTTCTTTTAATAATAACCAATCTAGTGGGTGTGAAGTGGTATCTTATTGTGGTTTTCATTTACATTTCTCTAACAGCTAATGATATTGAACATCTTTTCATGTGTTTATTGGCCATTTGTATATTTTCTTTGAAGAAATGTCTATTTGCCCATTCATTCATTCATTCCTTTTGCTGTTTGGTATTCCATTGTATGACTATACCACAATGGATGTATCTATTCTACTGCGAATGGGCATTTGGGCTGTTTCCAGTTTGGGGCTATTATAATTAGTGCTGCTGTGAACACTGTGCATGTTTTTTTTTGGTGAACCTATGAGCACATTTATGTTGGATATGTACTAAGTGTAGAAATTCTGGTTCATAAGGTATGCATAGGGTCAGATTTAGTAGATAGTAGAATCCAGCACAGAACAATATAGGCAGGTAGCAGATGCTTCAGGAATATTTGATTAATGGTATAGATTTTAGTTGAACCATTGGAGGAGCAGGAGGAGCAGTGGGAGATACACCTCATCAGTGGGTAAGGAAAAATAATGAATGTTTATTAAGCCCACACTAAGTGCCAGGGACTGCCCTATGTACTTTGCATAAATATGTCACTTAATCTCCATAATCACTCTCTAAACTTTAGGGTCAAAGGAGTCCAATAAGTGATCATCCCATTTCCCAAATTAGGAAACTAAGATTCTGAGGGACTAAAAATCTTATCCAAAATCACTACCACTAAGGGTAGATGGTAGATGTTGAACCTCCAAAGTCCATTTGCTTTCCATGATGTTCTGTTGCCTTTTTATAATCACTACAGGCTGCTGCTCTTTACTGTTATTTAACCACCCAAATATACAGCCATATTTGCTAGTGATTCAACATCCACCATCTTCTTGTTGACCAATTGTCATGTGTTTTCAACCCCGGTATTTCCGTCCCAGCCTCAGAGAGAGAAATCAGAGGGAACAGGTCTGGTCTAAAGGGCACCATCAGATTTTTAAGATATATAAGACTGCAGAAATTCTCTTAAGGCTTTGCTGTCCACCCAGGATGCCTACATTCAGAATCAGCCCTATAAAAGCATTACATACAATGTCAAGAACATTTGTGTGGCAATAACCAAGCCATTGCTTGCAGGACTTAAACTGCCCACCAGAGGACACCATTGCCTCCAGTTTTCACTGTGGGAAAGGGAATTGCCTAATACACTTGGGACTCTACCCAAAGGCTCTGTGTTTGGCTTTCAGAAATGTTTCACCAGAGGGCTTCATTTTTTCCCCCTTTTTGCCTCCCTGTTTGGATACTGACAGTTGAGAATGAGCCAAAGGAGGCATGGACTCAACAGATTAAGACCCCACTGGACCAGCTGTTAGCCATGGTTTCAGCATGACAAATACTAACGATTCATTGGTAATGCTGGTGGCTACCAGTAATCATGTGATGCTTTACAGTGCACAAATCTCCCTGTAAATACTATCTCATTGAATCACCATATATGAGAGTGTTATTCCCACACAGCTGAAGAAATTGAGGAAACAGAGGGACTTGCCCAGGGTCACACAGCTTGTAAATCACAGACTCAGAATATAAACCCACTAACCCTGTTTCCAAATCCTCTGTTCAGGTTTGAATTTATATATCTCATACATAACTGTCTGGACCTAGAATACCCGCTTGAAGGGTTGGTAAAGCAAATGCTGCTAACAGATTGGCCTGTGACTCTGCCCTCCTCTTCACCTCTCTCCAGGCTCTTGCTCAAATAGCCCAAAGGGAAATAGATCTGATAGGCTCATTCACTTTGAGCAGTTCTTGATGAGAGCAGAGGCTCCTAGCTGTTTCTGAGCTGAAGGAGACTTTGAGAATCAATTTAATTGAATCTATTGGATGCTGACTTAGCTCTGCCACTGACCAGTTTTGTAATGGGGGATGAGTTTTTTCATCTCTCTGGGCTTCAACTTCCATCTTGGATAAAATGAGTTAGTTAAACCAGCCATTATCAATGAGACTCTTTGGCTTGTAAGTGACAAAAACCCAACTCAAACCACCTTGAACAAAAAATTTCAGGTATTTTCTTGGTCTGCATAACCGAATGGCAGAAGGATTGCGGTGGAACCGGCCCACAGGGTGGCTGAGACCAGGTCCTCGAGCCCATCAGTTTGCTCCCCATCCCCCTCTCATCTCTACTTCTCTCTGCCTTGTCTGCTTCATCATCTCAGGCCAAAAGGAACACAGCTCCTGGCAGCTCAGAATCATATCCACACAGCTCCTTAGCCAGAGAGGAAATGGCACTCTTCAGCCAACTCCAGTTTGAAAACCTACGTCAGCTTCTTTTGCCGGCAGTGGGCATCAGGCGAGATAATAAGGATGGGAGTGCTTTTGAGAAATCCACCTCCACTGTAGAATACCTGCTTCTTGAAAGTTTTCCTGCTTCAGGGCAATTCACTTCCAGGATAATTCCCTAAGGCAGTATCTCAACAGTTCCTTATAAGAGTAGGGTTTGCAGTGAGGAAAGGAGGGTGGGGGGCCGGTAGTGTAATATGTTTGCATTCTCTCTTGCTGGGTCTTAGCTCATGGTGCAATCGGATGCCTCCGTGTGCTGACATTCCACACACCTAAAGAAAGTAACTCAGAGATTGATCCTGCAGGGACAATCTCTCCTATAGTTTCAAGCACTGGGATCTCAAACACAGTGCATCATTTCACTCTGCTTCTGAGGGCTGTGTTCTCACCACTGAATGGAAAACGGGGGCAGTGAAGACACTGCGGTTGCATAAGGCTCCCCACTAACGACTTTCCTGTCATGTGGCCTCTATTTGAGAGGCAGAGTTCATCTTCTATCAGCATCCTTATGGACTACTAATCTGTCATCCCTCTGATGAATCCACTAATCAAGATTTTAATAGCAGTATCTCTTAACCTAGGGGTGAGGAAATGAGGTGATGCAACTTTTGGATCTTTGTGTTTTCCCACTCAACAGAGTGAAATCCTCCTGGCCCTCCCAAGATGGGTCAGAGTGTAATGCAGTTGTGGGCTTGCCCCTAGGACAGCAAGCAGGAGAAACTGGGCATTGACTCAGAGGGGCAGGAAGAGGAGAAGAAGGGCCTGGAGATTTAATACCATCTATTCAAAAAGTTGTGAGGATTAAGCAAATTAATGTAAGTAAAGTGCTTTGAACAGCATATTGTAAGTGTTAGGTAAAGGCT
This sequence comes from Choloepus didactylus, assembly GCF_015220235.1. NCBI lineage: Eukaryota > Metazoa > Chordata > Mammalia > Pilosa > Megalonychidae > Choloepus > Choloepus didactylus. Next base: position 28,583,874 of record NC_051326.1, on the reverse strand, counting down.
AACTATTATGGTTTCGTGCCAAGCTGAGGATTTCTGAATTGCTGAATTAGTTTAGAAAGTTATTGCCTGCAGTTCTCATGCAATGCTCGGTCGCCCTAGAGTGGCTGGACACTGAAAGGGCAGCCTCCCCAGCTCAGCCCCGTGCCCTCGCCGGAGGAGGGGATGGGGTGAGGGGGAGTCTGTCTGCCAAGTCCAGGTTCTCACTTAGTCCTCTCCTTTCCACTCCTGCCCATCCAGGGCACTCTTTCCCATACTTGCAGTTTTAAGTTTACTGAAGAAATGGACCAGAAGTACAGAGAATCCGAAAGCCACCACCTGCTCCCCTTCTCGTTTCCCTATTATTAACATCTTGCATTAGTACATTTGCTACATTATTATTACCTAAAGTCTATAGTTCACATTATCATTTACTCTTTGTGTTGTACATTTCTACAGGTTTTGACAAATGCATAATGTTGTGAATCCACCATTACAGTATCATACAGATTAGTTTTACTACCCTAAAATTCCCCTGCGTTCCACCTGTTCATTTCTCCCCACTCTTCTCCACTTACCCCTGACCTCCCAACCACTGGCAACTACTGATCTTTTTACTGTCTCTATAGTTCTGCTTTTTTTGAGAATGTCACACTTCTCTCCCATAGCTTCACTCACTGGGATCGCAAACAGCTTCTGTCCCTGTGCCAGGAGATGGCCCTCATCAATGTGCTGTGCCCACTGTGCCCACGGAGCCTTAAGCCCAGCTCAACAACCCAAAACCACCTGGTTAGACAGGATTCCTCCCTGCCTCCAGCCCACCCCTGCTCTCCCCATGGCTCCTCCAGCTGGGGCTGATTCTGTCCTGAGGTCTCTAGGGGAGAAGCTGTTCCCTGCTGGATCTGGCCTGTGGGTTTTCTAGCCACCAATCAGCTAACTGCTGGGTGTGATATGAAGAGACATGAGCAGGTTTTTGTTTTTCTTTCAAAGGCCTCTGCATTTCCATTGACATGTCACAGAAATAATACATTAGTAAAGGGCCTCACTGTGCCGTATAAATTCATTTCTTTAAAAATAGATACATTAAGCAAATCAAATCATAATGATTATCTTTGTAATTTTGGAACATTTAAAATACTGTATAGCAAAAATATCATTTTAAAAAGAGATAGAAATAAAACTGGCCTCCGCATTGAGAGAACTGGGTTAAAGTTCTTACTTGCTCACTATTGTGTACTTTTAGATGAGTAATTTAGCTTCTCTGAACCTCAGTTTCCCCAAATTTCAAATTGAATCTAATTCTGGGAATTTTTAAGTGAAATACCACAATGCCTCCTCTTTGGGGACATTTTCTTCTCTCCATGATACTCTGTTTCCATGCCTTCTAAGTTATTCTCCATTTCCCCTCTGTCCTCTCCCTGCATCCCTTTGGAGGGACTGGGAACCTGACAAATGTACAAATGGGATGACCGGCTGTGTCCTTGCCAAAGGATGTCAGACCTCAGGGGCTGCGGGGTGGTCTGGAGGGGTCTGCCCTTCCCTCCCCATGTGCCTGGGGCAGCCTTTTCCCCTTAGCTGTAAAAACACCAGGATGGCCTTGCCTGGGAGCCAGGTAGAGACTCTGTCCCCATTTCAAAGTGGAGCTACAGGGGCAAGTCTTGCCTCAAAACATATGGACCCCAGGCTGAGTAACTTACCCTCTGCCCAGTGGTCTGTGGTTGTACAGTCACACAGCCCTATATTCCCCCCAAATTATCAGTAAAGTGTCCATCACAGAAGACCTAGTCAGCAGTTCTGGAAGACAGCAGTTTTCCTCGTGGGACACCTGAGTCCCCAGGCCCCATCTAGTAACAGGGGTCAGTAGAACACTCTGGAGAGCCAAGCAGGGGTCTGCTGCCCCCTCAACCTAGAGATTGGCTCTGCTGCCTTCTCAGAAGATCATCCACGCTGGATACCATAATTTCGGGGCAACAAGAGGCTAAAATAATCTGCTTAGTTTTATGGAGGGCACTGAGAGCTGGAGGGAGGTCTCAAATTGCTTCTGGCGGCCAGAAGTGTGGGAAGGTCAGCGCCTCCTCCCCTAGACAAACAGCCCCCAATGTGTCTCCCAGGTGAGGGTCTCCGCTAAGCTGTTGAGCAGACCAGGCGAGGAAGGACTTGGGCCACCCAGTTAGAGCACAGGGAACACTTCTGCAGGCATAGCCCGGCAGCCTCTGCCTCTCCAGAAATAGACAGCAGTGGACGGGGCAGAGGGCAGGTTCCCAGGGCACCGTTAGCAAAATACTCTTGGGTTCCTATTGCCCAATAAATCTTCCCCGATTGCTTTTCTTGGGTAATAAGCACTGATGAGGGGCATAATGAAGCTGAATTGTCATCTGCTACTGAAGTTTCCCAAAACCCTAATCCCCTTTGCTATATAGAAAGGCCAACAGGGAGGGTGGCATAAACAGTTATGGAGTTGGAGAATCAGGCCATTTTACGGGGTATTGGTGTGGAGGGAGAAGAGGCCATTTGGCAGGTATGGGATTTGAAACACGAATCGGTTTCAGAGTGAGATAAAGGGCACAAGAACCTAACAGGTCTGGAGTCTTCCAAAAAGAAAAAAAGAAATAGATCATATGGGTCTAAAATGACCTCCACCCTCTTTTTGTAGAACCTGCAGCCTCCCTCCTGAGCTGCTCAGAGTCCTCACTTCCCTAGCTCTGGCATCACTTGGGAACTTACTAGAAATGCAGTTTCTTAGGGCCCACCCAGACCTACTGAAGCAGAATCTGCATTTGAATGAGATCCCCAGGCGATTTATAATGAACCTTAAAATCTGAGTCACACTGCTCTGCTGGCCAGAATGAAGCGCCCTGCTCCTCTGATCCTCCTCTCTTACTGTAAGATCTCTTGTGCCCTGTGGTTTTTCACTTTGTCAATCGCCAGTTGGGAAATAAAAGTGGGATGAATTCATGCCATGTATAAGGCTGACAGTAGTCTAATGTATTTTACCAAACTCACACAGCATTTTCACATTAACACATGACAGTAAAGCTTAACTCAACTGCCTCATAGAAAAATATAGGGCACTGAGCTAGATTAGTGGGAGGGATAAAGCCCTTGAATCATTCCAAGGTTGCCTATTGTTCTAGTTTGCTAATGCTGCCAGAATGCAAAACACCAGAAATGAAGTGGCTTTTATAAAGGGGGTTTATTTTGTTAAACAGTTACAGTCTTAAGGCCATGAAGTGTCCAAGTTAATGCATCAAAAAATCGGGTACCTTCACTGGAAGATGGCCAATGGCATCCAGAAACCTCTTTTAGCTGGGAAGGCACATGGCTGGCGTCTGCTCCGGAGTTCTGGTTTCAAAATGGCTTTCTCCCAGAACGTTCCTCTCTAGGCTGCAGTTCCTCAAAAATTTCACTCTTAGTTGCTCTTGGGGCATTTTTCCTCTCTTAGCTTCTCTGGAGCAAAAGTCTGCTTTCAACAGCCATCTTCAAACTGTCTCTCATCTGCAGCTACTCTCTCAGTTCCTGCACTTTCTTCAAAGTGTCCCTCTTGGCTGTAGGAAGCTCGCTCCTTCTGTCTGAGCTTGTATAGTGCTCTAGTAAACTAATGAAGGCCCATGCTGAATGCGTGGGGCCACACCACCATGGAAACTATCCAATCAGAGTCAACACCCACAGTTGGGTGGGGCGCATCTCCGTAGAAACACTCAAAGAATTACAATCTAATTAACACTGATACATCTGCCCACACAAGATTACATCAAAGATAATGGTGTTTGGGGGGACATAACACATTCAAACTGGCACACCTCTGTTCTAGGCTAACCTTGCAGAGGGTGAGTTAATTCATCCCATCATCTCTCTTTTCAATGGCTCAGCCTATCATATTCCCTTTGAGGAAGATAGAGAGAAACAAGAAATAGGACAGGCTGAGCAAAGAACTCTGTAACAAGCAATAAGAGACCACTGCAACCCTACATGACGTGTCAATAGTGCAGTTTGCCCTCCCTGCTCCATGAAACTGGATATATTCTCCCTCTTCTCAGTGTAAGACAAGACTACCAAGCCCCGGCTCTCAAAGAGCCTGATTTATTTTCAAAACCATTTCTGAATAGTCCACTCTCCTTCCCTTCTCCCAACCTCCCATCTCTCTCTCACTGAACAGAGGTTAATGCTCTATTCCTATATATTGCTATGTTTCCCTCCAGATATTTTCTATATGTTAAAATGCTTGAATGTAAAATATATATAGATAATTTGTAACTGTTTTTTACACAACTGGTCACTCTATAACACTTTTTGTGACTTGAATCAGTCTCTGATCATACTGAGCATAGGTTCCCAAGTCAGTATATTGTGTATTTGTATATTTCTAGAATAAATCTCTATGCATGGAATTGCTGTGACAAAGGATATGCCCAGTTTAAATTTTGACAGATATTGTCAAGTTGCCATCCAAATACACAAAACTGATTTATTCTCCCTCCAACTTGGTATGGGAGTAATCAAGTTCTTCCATGCTCCCACCAACGCTGGAAATTTTTCATCTTTTTAAACTTTGCCAATTGATAGGTGAAAAAGAGTATCTCAATGTGGTTTTAATTTGCATTTCTTTAATGATGAGTGAGATCTAACATTTTTTACATGCCTGTTTATGTTTTAAATCCTTGAGTCATCTGGGATTTATTTGTTATAAGAAGAGAACTTGTTTTTTTTTCTCCAAATGACAGTACTAGTTATTAAATAATTTGTATTTTCCCCACTAATTTGAAATGCCACCAAGCTCTAAATTTTAAAAATGAAAAGAAGCCACCTCAACTTAAACCTCACACTACATACAAAAATTAATTCAGAAAGGGTACTGGATTTAAATGTAAAATGTAAAACTATAAAACCTTTAGAAGATAACATGGGAGAGCATCTTCAGAACATAGGACTAGGCAAAGAGTCTTACATATGACACCAAAGGCACAATCCACAAAATAAAAATTAATAATTGGACTTCAACAAAATTAGAAATTTTGTGCTATGAAAGATCCTTACCATTAAAATGATGGGATGACAAACTACAGATTGAGAGAAAATATTTACAAACCATATATCCAACAAAGGCTTTATATTAAGAATATATAAAGAACTTTCAAAATTCAGTAAAAAAGTAAAAAACCAAAATCCAATTATAAAATGGGCAAAAGACATGAATAGATATTTCATCAAAGAGGAGATATAGATGCAAATAAGCACATGAACAGATATTCAACATCAGTAGCCATTTGGGAAATGCAAATTAAAAATTAAAAGCACAATAAGATTTTACTACACACCCATCAAAATGGCTAGAATGAAAAAAATAGCAATAATGTCAAACACCAGCAAAGATGTGGAAAATTGGAATTTTCATCTATTGCTGGTGGAAATGCAAAATGGTACCACAACTCTGGAAAAAAGTTTGGCAGTTTCTTACAAAACTAAACATACATTTATCATATGATCCAGCAATTGCACTTCTGGACATTTATCCCAGAGAAATGAAAACTTGTGTTCACACAAAAACCTGTACACAAATTGTTCACCATAATAGCAAAAAATACGGAAAGAGCACAAATGTCCTTCAGTGGGTGAAAGGTTGAACAAACCATGGCAGATCTATGCAACAGAATACCACTCAGCAATAAAGAACTATTAACACAGGCAGCGACCTGGATGGATCTCAGGGGCATTGTGCTTAGTGAAAAAAGTCAATCCTAAGAGATTATATACTGCATGACTCAATTTATATAGCATTCACTAAATGTCAAAACTATAGAGGCAGAGAACAGATTAATGGTTGCCAAGGGCCAGGGAGGGAAAGGAGGGTTTGGGGGTGGAGACGGGGGTAATGCAAATACAAAGAGGTAGCATAAGAGGCTCTTCTGTGGTGATGGAACAATTCTGAATCTTGATTGTGGTGGCAATGAAATTGCATACACAAATGAATGCCGATTAAAATGATGAAAAGGGAACAAGGCTTGAAGTCTAGTTAACAGTAATATACCAAAGTCAATTTCCTGGTTTTGATATTGTACTACAGTTTATAAGAGGCCACCACTGAGAAATCTGAGGGTACTATTTTTGCAACTTATGGCAAATCTATAATTATTTCAAAATAAAAAGTTAAAAAAAAATGAAGAGGCCTAGAAAGGACGAAAGAATACCATCTTTGCCAAGGGCCTTCCACACAGGGTGGTTCTTTAACCTGGTTTCTTTATCCACGCCTGTTCTCTTCCTGAACCCGCCTCAACATACTATCCTTCTGAAAAGTTTCCATTCTAATGGAAATCTCCTTCCACCAGGACTTACAGAAAAATTTCATAAATAAAAATAATTCAAAAGAACACCAACATACTGTTTTTTCAGATACATTTGTTAATATTTTAACCCATTCACTTTACCATTTGAGATCTACCAAATTATATCATTGTTTCAAATCATTTGAGGAGTTTGTAACATACATCGTGGCCCTTTACCCCTACCAATTTAATGTTTATTTCCTAAGAATATTCTCTTATAAGATCACAGTAGCTGCCAACTTCAGTAAACTTAACATTGAATCAATACTTTATCTATCGTTCCTATTCCACTTTTGTCAATTGACCCAAATTACGTCAAGTACAGAATCCAGCCTAGGGCCGGCATCGTGCACCTACTTGTCACCTCTGAGAGGCTTTGCCACAATCGTCACGGGGCACCCAGAATTCTCATCTCTAAAGTGGGATTATAGTAATTGCACCGCCTATGTCGCGGGCTGTGCGTAAAGGTGCTTTAACAGTCAATGAGAACTTAACCGAGGATCTCACTACTTTTATTCCGGAGAAGCGTCTCAACTTCTTAGGGCGGGGTGAGGCGAGCCAGGGGCAAAGAGAACAGGAATTGGGGAAGGAATCTTCTAGGGAAGAGGACAGCAAGACCCTGAGAGGGGACTCCCCTTTTTTCTATGCCCCCTCACCTGGAGGGTCCGGCGACCAATCCGCCGCGCGGTCCGGCTCCCCGCGGCCAATGGGAAGGCGGCGCGGCGCGCTTCCCCAGGGCTATAAGTGCGCGCCGAGCCCCGGAAAGTGAAAGTGGTGCCGGGCGCGGCTGGCGCAGCCGGGAAGCTGGAATCCGAGCCGAGCCGCTAGGATGCTCCGGGCTCCGAGGCCGCCGCGCGGGGAGGCCGAGATAGCCGGCCGCATTCCCCGGACCACGCCGCCGACTCAGTCCAAGCCGCTCACCTCCTTCCTCATCCAGGACATCCTGTGGGACGGCGCAGACCGGCGCAGCGGCGGCCATGCGGGCAGCCTGGAGCCCGGGTCCCCGCCGCGGGCCCTGCGCGAGCCGGACCTGAGGCGTGACCCCGAAACGGAGCTGGAGGAAGGAGGAAGAGGCCGCGCCGGGGGGCCGGAGGCCGAGCTCAGCGCCCAGCCCCGCGCCGCTCCGGCGGAAGCCGAGAAGCTGGCGGAGACCCAGCCAGGTAAGTCAGCGAGGACAGGGAAGGCCGGAGGGTGGAGTGGGGGCTGCGGAAGGCAGCGGAAGCGTCCGAGAGGCTAGAGGGGCGCTGGGGACCGAGGGAAGGGTGCTCCAAAGCAGACCCCGCCGAGCACGGGATGCGGGATGCGAGGGCGCGCCGCGGGGAAAATTACCCCTGAGCCCCAACATCAGGGCTGCGCACGATTTTGACCTCGTTTTGACTCGCTCGGCGGGCGCCGTGCTCTCTGCTCCGCCGGCTCCTGGCTTTCCTGGACGCCCAAGCCAGCACGCACGCAGCGCTCAACCTGCCGCAAGCTATGTCCTTAGTGGTGGGAGAAGAAAATCCAGATACCACCCTCCGCCAGCTCAGAGCGACCGCGCGACGGCCCTTGATTGGCACCAGCTCCGCGTTACCTCTTGGCGGTTAACTAAAAATAATTGACTAATATTAATAAATTCGGGTTTGATCAGTAGAGATTGCCAATGCTTCCCAAATCCATGGGCAGTAAAACAGTGAATTTGGGAGTTTCCCCGGGTTTCAGTTGTAACGTTTTAGAGTAGATTTGTTTTCTTTCCCATCACTTCTTATGAGGCAATCTAACTCATTTAGAAGACGAGATTAAAGCAAGGGAATAAACTTTCTGCTGAAATAACTCTTGAGCTCTCACTCTCACACGCGGTCTCTGTTGCCCACGGGATGCCTTTTGGTCCAACTGTTTATTCCTCGATGTCTCCCTCGCTCCCCTTCTCCCACCCCTCCTCAACACACAGATTCAGAATCCCTACTGAGTTCAGCCACTAAAGGCCTCACCTCTAACTTTGGATTCTTGCTGATTATTGGAAAATTAATACATAATATACATACTAACTCATTCCCCACTCTGGAGAGTTCCTTAGTCATGTGAAAAAAGTGAAATGTATCCAAGATGACAGTGAGCTGTTTGTTCACTCACTCTAGAGATAAGGGAGGATTGAATTCTGTTCTCTTCCCTGCTAACATGTAACTTCTTGCTTCCCATCCCTCCTTCTCCCCTCAACTTTCCAGATAGGCACTTTGAGACTTACCTGTTGGACTGTGAAAACACTTCAGGCGCCTTACCAAGCCTCCCCCAAGTCCCCAAGCAGCCGCAGAAGCGCTCCCGAGCTGCGTTCTCTCACACGCAGGTCATTGAGCTAGAGAGGAAGTTCAGCCATCAGAAGTACCTGTCAGCCCCTGAGAGGGCACACCTGGCCAAGAACCTCAAGCTCACCGAGACCCAAGTGAAAATATGGTTCCAGAACAGACGCTATAAGACCAAGCGAAAGCAGCTCACCTCTGACCTGAGGGACCTGGAGAAGCACTCCTCCTTGCCGGTCCTGAAGGAGGACGGCTTCTCCCGGGGCTCCCTGATCTCCTTGTATAACAGCTACCCTTACTACCCCTACCTTTGCTGCTTGGGAAGCTGGAGCCCGGCTTTCTGGTAACGCCTGCCCAGATGACAACAGTGTGGGACCAAAAACTGCCTTCACAGGTTCTGTCTTGGAAGCAAAAGGGGCCTGGGTCAGGGAGGACTGGGACCAAGAGGTGTACAGACCAAAGCTTTTGGAGGTTTGCATGGAAATCTTAGATTTTTCACTGGTGGGCCAATGAAAGATCTGGGACCATGAATAAATATTTAAATAAGACTCCCAACATACAATTTAGGTCATTTTTGCTTTTAGCTACCTGTTTGAGGCGGGCAGGAGGCATCAAGTCAAGTGCTATTTCCAGCACTTTGTATGATTTTGTGTGTGAGCTGCCCACTTCACTTCTGGGAATTCTGTTCCTTCAGCTCCATCTTCAGTGTAACTCCAAAAGAGCAACTAGAACAAGACCCACTTGCTGTGGTTTCAAGACAAACTGAACAGAACTCTGCTGCAAGGGGCGGGTCTATTCCAGAAGAGCCCCTGCACGTCCAAGGCAGAGGCCTAAGGAGGGTCTCTTCTCTGCTGCCAGGGACCATTCCTGTTATTATTATTGTTGTTATTATTATTATTATTATTATTATTATTAACAAAAGGTTAAAAAAAAGAAAGCTCTTCTGAACCTTTTTGTTCTGAGCCTCAGAGTCTTCCCGGAATTTTCAGGCTATGATTCATACTACATCATGACATATCACATAATTCTTTACTATAAGGCCCTTCCTTTAATTTTTTTTCTGTTCCACTGCAGTCACCCACTGAAAGGCTTTCCTTTCAGTCCATACTTTTAGTCTGACTACATCTCACATAAGCCTTCCTTATTTAGCCTGAGACCTGGTCTCTTTTTTTTTTTTTTTAAGCCTTTTCTTTCCAAGGTTAAAAAAAAGGGATGGGGGAAGATTTGTAATTGGCTAAAAGATAAGCATTTTTTTTAAACCAGCAATTCTTATTCCTTTCCTTGAAAAATATATGGCATTAAATTCCAAACCCTATTTAAAGACCTGACAGATCTAGAAGGTCACTGCTGCTCTTATAAAACTTGCTGGTGGCTCCTTTGTTACAGTTCAAAGTTTGACAACATTTTCCCCTTGGAATTCCTGTAGAAGGAGGTAAGAGATCTTGGGCTCTCACGCACAAGGAGGAGCACTATGCAGAGTAAAGGGCTGATGTCATTGAGCTGTCTAGTGGAAGCAGAAAGAAAATACCACCTAGACTTCAGAGAGCCTCTTACTGCCCAGTCCACTGAGCGAGCCGAAGGATCTGATAGGATTGCAGGAAGAGGCCACAAAAAAGCATTCAGTTTTCAAAACATGTTATTGTGACTTCCATCACTAAATAAACAAAGAGACTGTCCAGATATTTCAGGAACTGTGTTTAATGCTCATAATGGGTTCTTAAAATGGGTCACCAAGTGACTTCAGAGTGAATGAGCAGAGGGCAAAGGAGAAATGTGGCTTCCCTGCTTCCATCCCATTATCTCAGGTGACCTCACAGAAAAGAGACATCAGAATAAAGCTAATTACTGGTGAGGTACCCTGAGGCCTGGAAGTCTCTTAATCCCATGACTGAATTCTGTTTAGCGAGAAATCTTTCAATTTCCTCCTATTAAAAGGGCTGATTTACTGTTGGTGGTAAAACTGCCAGCATAAGGTGATAGAAAGTTGGCCCGTTTCACCCCATTTTCAATGGTTTGGGATCCATGTAGAAATATCAGAAATATTTAAATGCCATGTGCTACTGAGATCTACTATAATACTAGATAGCACAGCAGGCAGAGCAGCCTAAATTGCTTTCTCCTTTTTACATGTGTTTTAAGGTAAACATTCAGTATTCACTTTCTACTCAGTACTCTTTCCCACCCCCCACTGCATTTAATTCTTTCAACCTGGAATTCTGCAAGTATTAAACATTTTACTGTGATCCATATTGTGTTGCAAAAGAAGTCTTTCTTTAAAAATTTTTTGTTTGTGACTCCATCTTGCTTTCCCGCTGAAGCTAGTCAGTCACCCAAATCTTAAGCGGTAGAAAAAAATTTTGAAGAACTAGTATATTGGTATCTGACTAGTGAATTGGATAGTGCCTTGACCATTTCACCCAGACAGCCTATTTCTGTGCTGTTTAATAAATTAATTTGGATTCTCCATATGCATAATAAACCCTGCTCCAATTTGTAACAAAAAAACCTGTGACTTTATTTTTCTATGTATTTTTTGCAACATATAAGTGTTTTAAAAATAAAGTACTGTGTCTTTATTAGAAATATCTTTGTGTACTTTTCTGTTTCCTAAAGACCTCATGCTATTTAACTTACATATTTCTGGTTACCATATTGTCCTGCTGTCAGCCCACTTGAAATCCTGTGGTCACCAAATAATCAAAAGCAGCAGCTAGCCAGTAGCAGCTAATGGTCATTGTTTTATAAATTCACTGTCCTCAGTTCCTTGCAAATCAGGGGAGGAGAAGACATTCCTGTATTCAGTTTAATAATCAGCTGCTCCATCTAAGTCATACCGTTTGTTAAATAAAGAACACCAGATATTTACTTACATTTTTTGAAGACCTTCAGGGGAATACAAAGAACACAACAATACTTCTTTAAAACTTCCCCTTTTATTTTCCACTAGCTCCTCACACTGCAACTGCTTCCCTGCCCTCTCACCCCTACTTCTCTGTGAAAATTTCACCTTCATCCAGAGCCGATATATCTTTTGCAAGAGACACCTTTCATTCGGAGTCACCGATATTGAAGGTAGGTTTTATTAATGGTTAAAGCAAGAGAAATAAAATGTCCTTTACCCCCTGTACTTAAACTTTCATTAAATCCCACAAGTGGAGTGTCTCACGCACCTGATTACCTGAGAGAATTGATGGTTTCCTTCCCCCCTCTTGCAAGGAAATAGAAGCTTAAAGAGCAAGGTGCTTACTCTAGGTAAAACATATCTTAATTTCAAAGTTTGCTCTAATCCCTTAAGTACATTGTACACACAGGTGGGGCCTCTCGTAGCGTGTTCACATCATGAGATTTAGCTCTGCCCAGATCTATAGCCATCCTCCCCTCCCTGGAAGGCCATGCACTCTCAAATTACAAAGGCTCTTGCAGTGAACTAACAGATGCGGATTTTTTTTTTTTTTTTTAGCATTTTAAAGTAACTAATCCAAGAATTAAAAATCTCTCATCTCTAAAGAAAGTACTCCTCTGCCTTCTCTTCTTATCCCCTTTCCAACTTTCCTTCAGTCTCTGGTAATCTTACGGCTCTCTTCTTCCATCAGCTTTCCTCAGCCTGCCACATGTTTTGAGGTTTTTGAAATTCCTTTTCAATCTATCTCTCAAATTACTTCAGGTGTAAGTTTCTAGAGTTACCATGGCTTTGCCACCGGTGGTCCCAGTGGCTCTCCCCAGGTTTCCTTAGGCAGGTCATAGTGGCCAGAGACTTAACACCTAACAGAAACCCTTTCCTTCTAGCTGCAGAGCAAATAGTTTCTCTGGGGTGAAGTTAATATCACACATCATGAAGCTGAGCTCAGGGGCAGCAATGGCCACGAAGAGACAGTGACTTTTATGAGGTGCCCTGGAAGCAGACAGTGACGGAGAGTTGCACATGGGAAGTTTACTGAGCATGCTCTCGGGAGGCACACCTGTGAGGAGGTGATGAAGGCAGGACTGCGGAGAGTCAGAAGTCATCTCAGGGCCGTGGTCACCACCGTTTTCTTTCCACGAAGAAATCTGAGTCGAGAGGGTCAGGCTCGGCTGAGAGCACTGCATTCTGCACCCAGACGTCCAGACTCTGCTCCCCCTCACTGCCATCACGAATGTGTCACCAGGGCATGTTTTCCGAAGTCAAGGTTATTTACTGCTCAAGAAAAAGGGCAGGAACGATAGGCCTGGGACAAGAAATGCTCCTAGTTTAGCCATAGACTTGGCCTTCACACAGGCTTTCCCAGACAGGCCACCCTGTCAAAAAGGCTTGTCTAAAGTCTGCAAAGGAAAGGCAGAGACTCTCAGTTTCCATAGTGTGTCCTCTGCTCACCTCTGCAAGGCTCCATATGGGGCCTTGACTTATTTTCTGAGCTTGCTCTGGGTCTGATACAGTGTGGCTCATTCAGGACAGACCCCCTGAGTGGCCTCTTCTAACCAGGCAGTCTTCACCTGTGTTCAGCCAGTTCAGTGATGGAGTTAGGCCTTACTGGGGAGGTGATAGAGACAGAGGAAGAGGTGACTCATACAGATAAGTCCCCATTTTCTCATTGTAATGACTGAAGGATACATGTAGTTTTTTTTTTTTAAGCCTAGAAGTCCATGGTGGTGCAGGGGAGAATAAAGGCTAATTTTGCTCTCTTGAAGGTGGAAGCACAGCATTTAGTCTCAAATACCAGTTGTCCCCACATTCTCAGTTGCATTTGAGGATACCCCTTAGTCCAGTGGCCTTTCAGCATTTGCTGCACATTAGAGTCACCTGGATGCATTTAGAAAAACATAGGAGTTCCAGTCCTACTTAATACCAATGACATCATAATCTCTGGAGGTACAGCTCAGACATCAATGTTTTTTAGATACTAATGTCCAAGATTATGAACCACTTGCTTAGTCTCTTTTTAACTGGTTTGCCTAGTCAGCCTCACAGGTGTCAGGACAAGAGAGCTACCCAGAGGAGCCAGCCCAGAAGGGAGGGGTTGGGGTTGGATTTGGGGGGGGGGGGGTTGTTTGGCTTATTCTTTCTTTTACAGTGAACAGATGTCCAATTTTTCTTACTTTCTTCCCGAGCTGCCTCCTCTTAGACTCTCTGATATCATCAAAAGGCCCTCTATAATCTGGGAGAGCCCAGCTCATTCCACTTCATCTCTCACTCAAAGTTTCAGGGACTCAAACTTCTTGGGTATTTTGATAATCACAAGCATTTATTACCCATCTTCAACTCAGGCCCATCCGGGCTGACAACACACTGACTGCTCAGATGGAAGACAGAAAAGAAAATCCTATCCGTGACTATAGCCGAGGAGTTTTCACCTACGCAGGGACTAAAGAAACTTGTTCGTGCATGGCTGGGAACAGCGGGTATCATTTAACATCTGTCAATTGGCGTCATGCTCCCCTGACAACTCATCTATCAGGATTAAATAGTTTCTTAACGCTGACATAATATTTACACTTCCTTCTGCCAAATCAGTTATTTTAAAGTTTTTAAAAAAAAGCGTGTGCAGAAATGGGCAAGGGTGAAGGGTGGCTCTAGAGGGGAAAGAATACATTTTGTGACAACACATTTCTTGACTAAAATTTGCATGCAATAAATGCGGAATTGGCAGCAGAACTTCAGCTCGATGCCAGAAAAGCTTAAACTTGACCTAAACAACATCTGAAAACAAGAGTAATGGGAATGAATTAGCTCTGCTGAGTTATTTTTATGGAAAAGAATTCGGAGAATACTTACGACACAAACTTGAGGGCAGGGAGGAGATGTCATACTTTCATGGAAAAGTTTGGAATCTCTCCCTCCCTCCATGCTGTGAGCTTGTTTATACTTGGATCCTTGATGCTTTTTTCCCCCCTTCATGGAAGATCCAACTCATCAAAAGCTAGTAAGTGTAGATTCCTGTGCTTTGCAAAGACTTGGACGGTGAGTGATTGTGCGAAGTGGGTACAGGGAATTTGTCATGAGCAAAGCAACACTATGAGCTGCTTATTTAGCTTTAGAAGAGCTATAGCTAGGCGGGTCACATCTCTTTCTTGTGAAAAAGAATGATACAATGGAGCTATAAGCACGAGAGACTTTTGAATTGATAGACACTTAAGGACACCAGTTGCTTTCTTGGTGAAATGTACAAATTGGCAAGGCATATTGACAATTGAATATTAGGACAAAGTCCCCAGGGTCCTCAGTGTGACTCAGATAATTGATTTCTTGGATGTTTTAATTTTACTTATCTCAAAAATGGGTAGATGAGACTCCCTGTAAATGTATAAACTGCTTCCAGGAATTTGGGGGGGGGGGGAGCTCTTCAGGGAAAAGAAAGCAAATGGGGTGAGGAGTGATGACATGGGTGGGGAACTACATATTAAAGACTCAAGTAGTGTAGATTTCAGACTTCTGCAGCCTCCTATCTCCAGAATCTTGACTCCAAAAGAAATGTCTTTTAGGTCTTGACTTAAATGGTGTGGCCTGTTACTGGATTGTTTTGCTCTCTCAGGCAGGTCAACGGCGTGGGATTTTATGGTGGAGGAGCAAAGGAGAGGGAGGAGGGACAACAAAGAGTCCAAAGCAAGAGGGAAGGAGCAGGAACTGGACGGGTACTTTTCCATGGCCTGTGGAAACGCTTTGCACATGTGTGAGCTCACGGACCCGCTCGCTGGCTCCTGGTTGTCCAGAACGGAGAGATGGTCCACAATCCTGAGATTCAGTTTTATTGTTTTACAGAGACAGATTGGGGGCATGTCAGCTTTGGCATCAGGAGGGAATAAGAGCTGGACCAGGATGTGAGGAGAAGTGTTTCCATTACAACCAAAATAGGTTTGCAAAAGCCTGTGCAGGCACACACCCCAGAGCAGCAGGACAGGCTGTTGCAGAAATCAGGCCAGGTTTACACACAGAGGAGCAGCCTAGCAAATAAGACACACACTATACCAGGAGGCCATGGGAAAGGACTTAAGAGGGCTACTGGACAAAAAGCCCCTAAAAGCCAGTACTAATCTGATTTTAGGCAGCAACCAAAAGTATATGGTGTCCTGAACAATAGACAATAGAGCTAGGCATCCCTCCCTGCTGCATTGATCAGATAGCTGTTTGACACTGATCAGATAGATGTCTCCTGGGTGAACGAGTGAATCCCTCAATCCATACCTCACCTGGAGTACTAGGTTTGATTCTTAGCACCATATTTTTTGAGGAAAACTGTAGCAAATTTGGAGGCGCATAACTTGGATGGTGTGGGGGTTTTAAACAGTCACATGAAAAAGAGTTGAAGAAACTAGGGATGTCTAACCTGGAAAAGGGAAGTCAGGGCTGGGGGTTGGGGTCAGGGAAGAAGGATTGGACATTTTCTGCGTTGTCCTGGATGGACTCCTCAAGGTGACGTAGAGCTTGGATGATTAGCAATGTCTGAAAAATCTCTGGGCTGTCCCAGATGACGTGGATTCCCTGTCACCAGGGAGGTTCCATGAAACTGACAACTGTTTGGTGAGATCTAAGAAGGATGGACAGGCACAGCACAACTGTAAGATCCTTGACATCCCTCTGGTTCTGTGATTCTAGAGAGAAGCGTTTGGTTTTGACCCATCTACCACCTACTAACTGTGAAATTAGGGCAAATCACCTCAAATCCTCTGAGCCTCAGCTACTCTTCTGTTAAATTCAGAGATATTAATTCTTATGGTGGAGAACGAAATCAAATTAGCTCATCCCTAGAAGTCCCTTCTTTGATTTACAAGTGAAACAAATAAATAATTGTATGATTTCAGGGATAGTAGGCATCTATTGCCCTTAAATTTATTTCCTTTCCAGCTGATGATACCAGAAATTCTATCCCTGATACCAGATTCATTCTTGGGCCTTCAGAATCTATCTCCAGTCAAAATATGAATATTCCTAGGAGAAGTAATGAATTACGCTTAATGATTCAATGATCTCTGAATATGAATAAGTTCATTAGTGTCAACAGAGACAGCATGAGTTACTGGAAATGGAGTGAGAAAGCTCAAAAAAGAATGCCGGAGGCTCTAGAAGAAAAAAAAAATCTGTTTCTATTTCTAAATTTCACTAGGTTTAGCCCTGCCTGTAAGTCACATAGTTTTGATTGTTTTACTGCTTAGTCTTATGTTTTGGGCTTAAACTACCATATTCTTTTTTTGGAAGCCTTTTGACTTTGACCTCAGAACATGTATATTGTTGCCTGGGAAATAGATATCCAGAGAGAGGTAACACCATTGTTCTAGAAACCAACGAAGGACAAGGATGAGTTCTTTCTATTGTATCTCTAATGTGTCCTTTCCACCAACTCAGAAATTAGCAATCTGATGACTAGGGGAAGGGAACAAAAGTATCTTTATATTTATTTTTATTTTTAACCCAAAATGCTATAATTCTAAGTCCTTTACTTAAATCAGTAGTTGCTTGGGTTTCTTTAAATGCAGCATGGAATAATGAAAATAGCATGGATTTTAGCTTTAGGATTGACCTATGGCCCTGGTTGTTCACTGTATTAGCTGTATGACCTAAAATAAGTTATTTGATGTCATGGTATCTCAATTTCTTCATCTTTAATTGAGGGTAATAATGCCTTATTTTCAAGGTTGTTCTAGGGATTAAATGAGATAAATCCAGCATCTATTAGGAGTAATGGGTTGAACTGTGTCCCTAAAAAAGATACGTCCAAGTCCTAACCCCGGTACTTGTGAATGGGACCTTATCTGGAAATAGGGTCTTCGTAGATATAATAAAATTAAGGATTTTGGAAGGAGATCATCCTGGATTGAGGATGGCCCCTGAATCGAATGACTGGTTTCTTTGTAAAAGAAAGGAGAGGGAGATTTGACACACAAGACACAGGAGAGAAGGTCATGTGAAGGTGGAAGCAGAGACTGGACCTGGGTAGTTACAAGCCAAGGAATTGCCTGGAGTCTCCAGCAGCCCGGAGAGAGGCACGAACAGATTCTCCCTCAGAGCCGCCAGAAGAAACCAACTCCTTGATTTCACCTTGATTTCAGACTACAGGTCTATGGAACTGAGAGAATAAATTTCTGTTGTTTTAAGCCACCAAGTTTGTAGTAATTTATTAAGGCAGCCCTAGGAAACTACACATGAGGTGATCAAGAATTGTCAGCCACTTTAAAAAAAAAATGTCTAAACTTTATCCAAATGTACACATAAATTTTACATACTATAATGAAATATATGCATTATCACTTAACATATTTCATATATACTTTCCCATGTATCTAGATAGCTACACCATTATTTGCTATTTCATTTTTTGTGGCTGTTTAATATTCCAGTGAGTTAATACTCCATAATATATAACCACCATATTATTGGACACTGGAGTTGTTGATAGAGCTGAGAGGGGAATAGACCAAGAGGGGGAGAGAGCCAGAGGGAAACAGACCAAGATCTTAGCCGTAGACAGATATCAAATCAGACACAGGGGAAAATGCAGACCAACGTAACCATAAAGGGAACTGAAGATAAGTCTCCAAGATACAGTTATTTATTCTGGGCTGAGCTATAACTCCATGGTATTCCATATGGGGTCCTTCCCCAAGGAGAAGGCACTATATCACCTGTGATTAAATCATTAGAGGTGGAGTCTAGAGACCAGGGCTGCTTGCCTCCGTGCCCAAAACTGGATTGTACAAATACAAAGAAAATAAATCAACAAAAATAGCCAAGAGGCATTTCTAAATATTTCCAGCTGTAAAAATTTATGGCTATTAACTCTTGGAAAAGGATATTTTAGATAAGACAGCTATTTATATAGAAAACAAAAATGAAACACATTGATTGGTTTTCAGTTGACCATCCCCAGGCCTGAGGAGGTGCTAAGTGGAAAAAAAGCCTTCCCAGCCTTCCTGTTCTTTGCCAGTGCCTCATCCACTAAAGTCCCCTAAATCGGACTAGAGGGAGAATTTCAGAAAAAGCTGAAGATCAGAGTTTTATGACCTCGTGGACAAATATTTTCTCCAGCATTCTTTTATAGAGGGAAAAGAATAATCCAAAGGCACAAATATTCTTGAGCTGGAGTCTTTTCTGTGGCCACGTTAGACCTTTGAGTACTATAGAAGAGGTGGCCTGTGGCAGAAATTCTCCTAGCAAGGCAAACAAGATTTTGACTTTGAATTAATCCAATGAATCTACTGCTCAAAGGTTGTGTGATTTTTGCAAAAGTTATTCACTTCTTTATACCTTAGTTTCCTATCTGTAAAGTAGTCTCTAAAGTCTCTTCCAGCTCTACCAGTCAATATTTAATGATTTCTCCTGTCTCTCAAGTTGTCGGATTCTGCTTTGCCGCAAGAGTTTGAATACATTAAAATGTAAAAATAAAGTTTGCAAATAAGACTCCATCCAATCAGATCCCCAGTAATTTGTTACAATGTCCAGACCAATGTAGGCTGAATTAAATTTGCATAGCCTAAAGAAAGGTTTTGCTTCACATGACTATTGAATAGAATCAAAGGAAATAATGCTGTTAGAGTAATCTGAGAACCGTAAAGGAGTCCTTACAGTAATACGCATAATGCAGATAAACACTGATTGCCCATTAAGCTTAGCCTAAACTCCCATTCATGCCCTGTCAAAATCCAAACCTGCAGCAAGATGGTTGCTAATTCCTAGTGGGCTCATTTCATTCTCAGTTTCTACAGGTGCTATCTGTTCTACACTAAGAAAGTGAAACTCACGTTCTTTCTTGAATTCCTAAACCCAAACCAAAACAAAACCCTCACAAAAAGCTTTCATAAGTGGGGTAGACTTTACCGAGAAGGGATTGAGGTGGTGAGGGATAGGAGTGAGGGTTATATTACAGCAACCAGAAGCTTTTCAAATGAAATATCAGATATGCTGAATCTTAAATTGTGGAGCTTCTACTACTTGCTTCATTATATGTGGACTTCAGCCTCATTTCATTTGTGAATTCCTCCAGCCTCCTTTCTTTTTCTTTCCTTCTCTCTCTTCGGTAGCCTCTCTTTTGGAAACAGTCATCTCCTTATTTCAAGCAGGGAAGACTGGCCACCGACTTTAACTGACTTGACCCATGCCTTCATGTGTTGTACTTCTTCCCTAAGCAACTTATCAAGACATACATATATTTTTAATGGCATTTTTTTCCCTAACAAGAAATTCTGGTGCCACGTAGTACTAGTAATAATTTGTTTGCATTACACATAAAATTCAAAATGTAGGTGGACTTTCAGATGGAAAATTTGGGCAACTTTAAAAAAGCAAATCTTTTCAAGCAGTCTTAAAATGGCTTTAGCTGTACCCAGGGGTACGGATACAGTGAACAATTAATTTAGTGTCTATAAATTACTAAAAGTAAGACTTTGAGCTAGATCTTAATGAGTCAAAGAAGCTTAAAACATGATCCGAAGGCAAAATAACCAGAATAGTCAGTAAAAGACTAAGAAGAAGAACAAAGTTGGAGTATTGACACCATTGACCTCAAGACTCACTATAAACCACAGTAATCAAGGCAACGTGGTCTTGGTGAAAGAATAGACACATGGATCAATGGAACGGAAAAGAAAGCCCAGAAGTAGATCCGAATAAAGGCAACTGATTTGTGACAAAGGAGCAAAGGCAATTCAATAGAGAAAGGATAATCTTTTCAACAAATGATGCTACAACAAGTTGGTGTCTATAAGTTTGCAAAATAAAATTCTGACACAGACCTTACCCCTCTCACAAAAATGAACTAAGCTGAACCATAGGCCTAAGTATAAAATATAATACTATAAATGTTCTAGGAGAGAACAGGAGAAAATCTATGTGACCTCGTGTTTGGTGATGAGTTTTTAGATATAGCACCAAAAGAATGACTCATGAAAGAAAAAAAATTGATGTTAGATTTTATTAAAATTAAAAGCTTCTGCTCTGTGAAAGGCACTGTTAGGAGAATGAAAAGGCAAGCCACAGACTGGGAGAATATATTTGCAAATCATATATCTGTTAAAGGACTTTTATCCAAAATTTACTAAGAATTTTAAAAACTGAACAACAAAAAAATCCAATTTTAAAATGGGCAAAATATCTGAACAGACACCTGATCAAAGAAGATATACAGATGGCAAAAAGGCATAGGAAAAGATGCTCAACATCATCTGTCATTAAGGAATGGCAAATTAAAACAATGAGATACCACTATACACCTATTAGAATTGCTAAAATCCAAGACTCTGACAATAGCAAATGATGATGAGGATGTGGTGTCCCGGCCCGCGGGACGATCAACGGAGGCTCCAAGTCCTGCGAGGGAAGAATGGTATGGGACAAGAGACACGAAGAATGACAGCAAGACAGGTTTCTGATCAAGCTGCAAAATTTTATTGAAGAGGCAGGGTATATATACTCTAAGGGTGGAGGGAGTGGCTAGTAACAACAAGTGGCGGTCTGGGATTGGTGGCTGCTGTTGCTGGGGTGGATGGCCAATGGGCGGCTACTGTTTAGGCGCGAACTAGCTACTGCTTAGGCGGGAACTACTGTTACTTCCTTGAGGAAGGCTAATTATAGCTTAGGCTGTTCTTGCATCAGCCCTGGCGGCCATGTTGCATGTTACCGGTATCGCTGAAGGTGAATATTATATATGCTACCTTAATCGTCCCCAACAATGTGGAGCAACAGGAACTTTCATTCTTCGCAGGTGGGAATGCAAAATGGTACAGCCAGTCACTTTGGAAGGCAGTCTGGCAGTTTCTTACAAAGCTAAACCTAGACCATATTACATGATTCTAGATATTTACCCAATTGATTTGAAAACATGTTCACACAAAAACCTGCACGTGAATGTTTATAGCAGTTTTATTCAAAATTGATGAAAAGATGGAAGCAACCAAGACGTCCTTCAATAGATGAATGAAGATGCAACCTGTGATGCAACAATACTATGGAATATTATTCAGTGATAAAAAGTGAGCTATCAAGCCACCAAAAACACATGGAGGAACTTTAAAGGCACATTGCTAAATAATCAAAGCCGATTTGAAAAGCCTACATTCTGTATGCCTCCGATTATGTGACATTTTGGAAAAGGCAAAACTATAGAGACAGTAAAAAGAGTAGTGGTTGCCAAGTGTTCAGGTTTGGAGTTGAATAGGTGAAGCACAGGGATTTTTAGCACAGTAAAACTTTTCTGCATGATGCTGTAATGGTGTTCTGTGACATTATGCATTTACCAAAACTCACAGAACTTTATGACACAAAGAGTGAACCTTAATGTATGCAAACTTAAAACAATCATTTAGCTGTTTCAGAGATCTCAGGAAGGAATGCAGACTATAACAAGAGAATCTAACTGTATTACAAATGTATGAAACAACCCCACTGAAGGGGGTGGGGGTAAAAGGTGCAAACCTCAGTAACTTTGGAAATGAGTGGTGCCTCTAAGACTAAAGCAGAAGGAACTTGCAAGTAAGCAGTGTATACTATTTGATAAAGGTGTTTTCCACAGGGGTATGAGTTAACAATTCTGATACTGTTACACATGTATACTGGGATTGAACAATTAAGTAAATGAATGATAGATGGTGGGAGCCAGGTGTCTCACTGTTGGAGTGAGAATTCCCTACTGATATAGTGGGAATTTGCAGATAAGAAAGGAGGGGAAGAGGCTAGACTGATCCATGAGATAATGGATTAGAGTTGAAGATATCAGTAAGAAATCATGTCTGGTTTACAACAGATACAAGTGGTTACATATAGAAATATATAAAGAGATGTTTATATACATGGGTCAGTATATGCACATACAATTCTTTGCTTTGTCAATTGAGAGAGCCTAGAAGCAATGACACCCTAGTAGCAATGGAGCACATCTAGCACCCAGATCATGGTTTCTAATACCATTCTCCAATAAAAGGAACCAGGGCTCCTTGGGGAAATGGCTGATTCTAGGACTAAGGCAGGAAATGTATATGATGAGCCTGAAGCATTTTGTAGTGTCAGAAAGTAAGG
Organism: Choloepus didactylus; assembly: GCF_015220235.1. Classification (NCBI taxonomy): domain Eukaryota; kingdom Metazoa; phylum Chordata; class Mammalia; order Pilosa; family Megalonychidae; genus Choloepus; species Choloepus didactylus. The sequence continues at coordinate 28,561,330 of NC_051326.1, read as the reverse complement.
ACGTGCTAAAAAGAAAAAAAAATATTGATGAGAGCATGTCAAAGTTAAAAGGACACAAGAACACAAGAGCCAACTGAAAGAGTACCTAATGGCTAAATCTGGAATAATTTAAGCCACAAAATAAACAAAAGAAAGTGTGGGTTTATAACACAAAGTATGAAATAAATATCCATGACTCCATACTGATATCAATAAATGAATGAATAAAGAAATGGGAGAGAAGAAACAAAACTCTCGGGCAGAAGAATAATTGATGTTGATACTTTACCCTCTACTCTTTAAGTGTGGGTTGCACATAGTAACTTCCTTGCAAAGAGTACTTTATGGAAAGTGGGGAAGAAAAGAGATCCTTTATAGTGGAGAAAGTTAAACATTAGTTCAGCCACGTGATAGAGGGCAACATCAACAGTCATAAATCATGTTGATAGTATGTGGCCTTGATACAATGTGATGAAAATGGCACTTTACCTCTATGATCTTCTTCCCCAAAGCCCATGATCCCAGTCTAATCATTAGAAAAAAGTCTACAAATTTCAAGAGAGGGGTATCGTACAATATACCTGTGCAGTACTCCCCCAAATTGTCAATCATCCAAAACTAGGAAAGTCTGAGAAACTATCACTACCTGGAGGAGCCTGAGAAGACATGATGACTAGATGTAACATGGTATCCTGAGGGGCTCCTGGAACATAAAAAGGGCAATAGATAAAAACTAAAAAAATCTGAATAAAATATAGATTTTAGTAAATAATAATACATCAAATATTGGTTCATTAATTGTAGCAAATGTACCACTCTAATGTATGATGTTAATAATAGGCAAATCTGGGTGTGGGTCTATGGGAACATTCTGTACTATTTTCTCAAATTTTCTGTCTATCTAAAACTTTTCTAAAATGTAAAGTCTATTTGAAAATATACAGAATGAAACAGCAAATATTTGTTGAATAAATGAACAGCAGAGTTTTAGACATCAAGGAAATTACTCTCTGTATGGAAAGACAGGACATCACATGTGAAAACAGCAGTAGTATAAGGCTGTGTCTTCTGGGTGTCAAATAATTGGGAATAAATGGTAACATTTATCAAATGCTTACAATGTGTTTAATAATACATTACATATATTTTCTCATTTAATGCTCATAATAGCCTCCTGAGGAGGTGCTATTATTATTGCAATTATAATTATTTCCATTTTACAGATAACATTTACAGATAAGGAACCTGAGGCTCAGAGAGGTCAAGTAGCTTGTCCAAGTCACACAGATAACAAACGTCAGAGCCAGGATTTGAACTCAGTCACTCTAATGATAAAGTTGGGTACTTAATGATTACTTTGTACGATCTCTTAAAGGAGTAGCATAGACAGCTAAAAGCTATCTTCTATGGTCGACTAGCAGTATTTGTGGCAGTATAAGGATTTGAGCTGAACCCTAAAGGTTGAGAAGAATTTAAGAGGAGAGGTGGCAGGAGGACATCTCAAGTAGAGGGAAATCTGCGGGCAGAGTGAGAAGGCTAGTATGATCCAAGCCTATGGAGTCCAGAGCCTGGCTTTACCCTCCGTCTCCTGTAACGCACCTCTCAGCCCTGCTGGGTTTTCTCAAATCCAGAACAGAGGTAGCCTCTGGCACAACTACATCCAGCTGCTTTGGGAGGAATGCACACATCTTTCTATGGTACCAGTGTAAAATCCCTGTGTCCCACCAGCAGACCCACAGATAATTCCAAGAAACCAAGGTAAACAAAATGCAGCGAATGGAATTCCTAAAAAGGTTGCAAGCAAAGGAGGTGACAGGATGAGGACTAGCCGTCCTGGCTGGGGCCCTCTGAGTAGTACATCTGCTAAGCCGAGAGACTCTCACTTCCAGTCCAGTAGATGTGAGCTGCTACTGCCCTTGGATCGGATGGTGTCCTCACCCCCAGCCCTACTAGAACTTGACTCTCTCTAATATAGTGGAGCCTCCAAGTCTTTCCCTCTCTTCAGGCTCTGCCTCTCAGATTCTGATCCTGGAATCTGTTTCTCACCAAAAAAACAATATCCCATGTAGGTCCCAAAGACTGCAAGACTGCTCCCCTGTAATATGGATAATCAAGAATCCTTTTCTATTCATTAAAGCAAAAAATTCTCTGTTTGGTTTGTGCTGCTCGATGAATTAGATTTTTCCGTTAAATCAAATGGCTTTCCTCCACAAGGCATCCAGATTCTACTACACAACAATTACTCTTCCTCAGTTCTGGGTCTAAGCAAAATCAGATAGGTTTGTCTTCACCTCACTAACAGGTTGGGACAGTAGCCCCTGGCTGCCCTGAGACCCCCGGCTGCCCCGAGACCCCTGCCTGCAATGATCTCATGCACAGCCCTACAGGCCAGGCATTCTCGGCCCTCCAACACCTTCAAATTGCTTGTTATAGGCTTTATTCCTGGGGAGGAGGGACTGCTCCTGCTAAATTCTTTCCTAGTTTATAGGATTCGCCACTCAATAGCCTGGGGTCTGGGTAGCTTTTGTAACCAGTGTGGTGTTTGTACAGAGAGACCATTTTGGAAGGGTCATTCTTAGAGAAAAGGTTGCTGAGCACCACTGTTTGAGGTCCAGTTGAGTGCCAGGCAGAGCACTGGGTGCTAGGAAGGATGAAAAGATTAACGTGATGCAATCTTTGCCCTCCAACTGGGAAAGGTTGAATGGTAACTGTGAATAGCAAATGATGCTCTGAATTGTGATTTACCCCAACCAATACCATAAAGGAATGTTGTGGATGGTCTCTAAAATTAATTTTATCATTGCTATTCTATCATTCTATGATGGATTTGCACTCAGTTATTGAGCAGAAATATTAAATACCTCCTATGAGTTCTATACTGTTAGGCACTGTGCCAGTTTGAACGTATTATGTCCCACAGAATGCCATTATCTTTGATGTAATCTTGTATGGGCAGATGTATCAGCATTGACTAGAATGTAATTCTTTGAATGTTTCCATGGAGATGCAACCCACCCAACTGTGGTTGATGACTCTGATTGGATAGTTTCCATTCAGGGTGGGTCTGAATTAGTTCACTGGAGCACAATATAAGCTCAGACAGAAGGAGTGAGCTTGCTACAGGCAAGAGGGACACTTTGAAGAATCACAGAAGCTGAGAGAGTAGCTGCAGATGAGAGACAGTTTGAAGATGGCCGTTGAAAGCAGACTCTTGCTCCGGAGAAGCTAAGAAAGAGAGGGCAAATACCCCAAGAGCAACTGAGAGTGACATTTTGAAGAGGAGCTGTGGCCTAGAGAGGAACGTCCTGGGAGAAAGCCATTTTGAAACCAGAATTTGGAGCAGACGCCAGCCATGTGCCTTCCCAGCTAATAGAGGTTTTCCAGACACCATTGGCCATCCTCCAGTGAAGGTACCCAATTGTTGATGACTTACCTTGGACACTTTATGGCCTTAAGACTATAACTTTGTAACCAAATAATCCCCCTTTATAAAAGCCAATCCATTTCTGGTGTTTTGCATTCCAGCAGCATTAGCAAACTGGAACAGGCACTTATTTACATTAATTTATCCACGGTATTTTTCCATATATGAGGTAGAGTACAGCAAGGAAAAGGACCCACACTTCTGCCTTTGTTAATGGAAGCTTCCCACAAGCTGAGCTAACCAGACAGGGCCAGGAGATTGTGGAAACACTTTTGATACTTTGGAAGGGTCCTCACAGGATCCTGAGTGTCAGAAAAAGAAAACCAAGCCCTCATCTCCATTTTGATCCCTACACCAAACCAAAGCAAAAATAGAACCTAGGATTCTGGTTCAAGCAAATGTTACGTTTATGAGGCCCCACCAATCCCCCACTGACCCAGAGACTGCTGTCCCAGCCATCAGAGTGAAGTGGCAAACTGCAGACAATGCAATCTGTCATCCCTGCCAAAGAACCTGGAGCAGGGATGCGCTCCACTTTCAACACACTTGCCTCCCCTTTTAATAACAGTGCCTGTCAAGAGCTCTCAGCTCCCACACACCCAGGTCCTTACAATGCTGGACTGTTCTCCAGCTTCGCCAGGCAGCAACAGAGTAACAAACGCAACTGCCAACTTCAGCTCCTCAGGCAAGCAAGGGTCCCAGCTGCCCTGAGCAGTCCAGCAATTGTTACTGTTGTTCTTTTCCAAATCAGGGACTACTGCTGTGGGATGAGGGGGTGGGCTCTCTGCCGCCCTCTTCTCCCTCAGAGAGGTAATTTCTCAAGACAGGGAAAGTCTCCCATAAAACTCCCTGCAGCCCTGGAAAGAAGAGTTGTTCACAGGAAGACTTCAAATCTGATTTCTCCTCTTCTATTTCCATCAAAACACAGTACCTGAAAGGGCAAACCAAGTGAATTCTGGCAATGATATTTAATCTCAAATATTTCCATGGCTCCAGAGAGAGGGTGCCTAAGGTTTAAGTTAGATGGGAACCCATGGGTACTCAGATTTGGAATTCTTTTGTAGAAAGGTAAAGGGAGATCAGAAAAACAAAAGTCTTGGAGGCTTGAAGTCTGTTTACTGGAATGTAAATATTCCAAAAACTCTAGCTTTTCCTTCAGTAAAAGCTGCCAACAGGAAAGCCCTCAGATTTACAGCAAGACGGTTGCAAAATCTCAGGCTCTTGGGGGAGAGGCTCCATCTCTGCTCTTGATCAGTGTCTTCTGAGGAAGGTCAGTACAGAGATAAATAATCTTAGAGGTAACCAGCCACAAAGTTGGTCTTCCAAACCACTCTTTATTAGTGTCAGATAGTTATTTATCCATCAAGATTTTAAATGCAGCAGTCAAATTAACATTGCCAACCTGAGTGATCTGTGGAGGTGCTTTATTTTTAATGGGTTGCCACATACTGGGAGTGAAGAATGCATAATCTGAAATTCAGAGGTGAGCTCTATCCTGGAATTTGGGATGCTTGCTTCTGTTCCATACACCCTTCTTAGCCTTATGCTGTTCAGCTAAACCCAGTCACAGCTTAGTCAGATTTCACCCCTAACAAAACATATACTGAACTTTTTCATCTATGCCAACAGAAACTGAATACCTGAGGTCTGCTTTTCTGAATGTTTTAGGAACTAATATAAATATCGAGTGTCTACTCTTTTAAGGCATTAATTCCTGTTATTTGTACTTCAAATAATGCCAAGGTAGTCTCATAAAATATTATTGTTGTTGTTGTTGTTGTTATTATTATTATCTTTTAAACAGAGAAGGAAACTGAGGCTCGGAAGAGCTGTTACTTGGCTAGGCATATACAGCAAGTCAGGGTGAGGCCAGGACTGAAATTTTGGGTTCTTGACTCAGTATAGCAAATAGTTAAATACAGAAAATCCAACATGTATCTCTGTGATAAAAGATACTGAAACTTTATAACACAGTGTCCCTAATCCTTTCCAAAAAGACCTGCTTTTATTTCCAAGGGTGGATTCCAAGCTGATGACTGCCTGCTGAGGATACTGTGGAGAAGATTCCAGAATTGGGCAGAAGACTAGACTGCTTAAACAACTAAGTGTCTTCCAACCCTAGGTTCTACAACACTCTGTAAACTGACATAAGAACCCATTTTCACAAAGGAAAGCAGCAAGCACTCCACATTATTATGGAGACAACAAGTTGCCAGACCAGTGGTTCCAAACTTGTGATTACAGACACTAGGGTGCACAGTATAATTTCAAAATAGTTAAGAATCCTATTGTGAACCAAGCACAGTCTGTACACTGAATAAAAAATGTTTCTTATACATGTAGATGGTACTATAATAAATAAATACAAATTTATGAAACACTTAGTTGCTCTTTACATCACATATTTTCTCAAACAATGGATGCTTAAGTATATTCACTATCATACAAGGGTCAATAAAATTTTTAAGTGTTAAATTTTTTTCTACGCACATAAAATAAAAAAAGATAAATCAGACTTTATCAAATTTAAAACATTTGCTCATCAAAATAATGTATTAAGAAAATGAAAAGGCAAGCTACTGACTGGGAGAAAATAGTTGAAATACATATATCTGACAAAGAACTCATGTCCAAAATATATAAAGAGCCCATAATTCAATAATAAGACAAACGAACCAATTAAAAATGGGCAAAGGATGCTGTATTAGTTTCCTGTGGCATCTGTAACAAATTATTGCAAACTTGGGGGCTTAAAACAACAGAAATGTATTGTTTCACCGTTCTGGGGGTCAGAAGTCCAAAATCAGATTCACTGGGCCAAAATCAATATGTTGACAAAGCCATGCTCCCTCTGGAGGCTCCTCAAGCTTCTGGAGGCTGTAAGCATCCCTTGGCTTGTGGCCACATCACTCCTATCTTCAAGGCCAGCATCTTGAAATCTCTCTCAGTTCCATCTTTACATCCTCTTCTTCTCTGTGTGCCTCAAATTCAGTCCCCCTTTTATAAGGATACATGTGATAGTATTTAGGGCCCATCTGGATAATCAGTATAAAATCTTTAACATAATCACATCTGAAAAGATCCTTTTTCCAAATAAGGTAACATTTAGAGGTTCCAGGGATTAGGACCTAATATCTTCATGGGGCCATTTCTCAGCCTACCACAGATGTTAATAGTTCACAAAAGAAGATATCAGACAGCCAATAAGCATACAAAAAGATTCTCAATATCATTAGCCTTAAAAAAATGCAAATTAAAACCACAATAAGATACCACCGCCTACCCAGTAGTGTTGGCAAAGATGTAGAGGAACTGGAATTCTCATACATTGCTGGTGGAATGTAAAATGGCACAACCACTTTGGAAAATTTGGCAGTTCCCTATAAAGTCAAATATACACTTACCATATGATATAGCATTTCCACTCTTAGGTGTTTATTCCAGAAATGAAAATACATGTTCACACAAATATTTGTATATAAGAATTTAGAGCAGCTTTATTCATTATAGAAAAAAAAAGGGAAAGCACAGAAGTCCATCACTAGGATAAATAAATTGTGGTACATCCATTCAATAGAAAGATACTCAGGAATAAAACAAAACAAGCTGGTGATACATGTACCAACAGGGATGAAGCTCAAAAACATCAAGCTGAGCAAAGTAAGTCAGACACAAAAGAGTATACACTACAAGATTCTAAATCAAGATCTAGAAAAGAGATATCTAATCTATTAAGTGACCGAAGTCAGATTATTAGTTGTCTGGAAAAGAGGTGGAGATGGGATTGACTGGGAAGGGGCACAAGGAAACTTTCTGGGGCGATGGAAATGTTCTATATCTTGACTGTACTGGTGGTTACATGGGTGTATTAATTTCTTAATACTTACCTAAGTACACATTTTAAATGGGAACTTTCTATTTTATATAAAGTATACCCTGACCCAGTTGAAATTTTTTTCAGGCATCTTGGATATGCTGGTTCTTTCTTTTTTTAAATATGTTTTTTATTGTAGAATATAACTTATATGAATAAAAGTGATAGCTTTCCAAGTGCAATTTAACAAATAGTTAGAGAGTAAATTTCAAAGAATATTATAGATTACAATTCCACAGTTTCAGTTATTTCCTTACTATGAAATGTAACATATATACAAAAAAATATCTTTCAAAGTATGATTTAACAAGAAGATATATAGGAAATTTCCAAAGTTTTATGAGTTATAGTACCATCATGTCAGTTATTTCCTTATTGTGAAATATATATACAAAAAGGTATAGCTTTCAAATTATAATTTAACAAGTAGCTATAGAACAAATTTCAAAGGATGCTATGGGTTACAGTTCCACAATTTCAGTCCTTTCCTTCTAACTATTCTAATACCGTAGCAACTAAAAAAAATAAAATTACATAAAGATTCAGTATTCATAATTCTTTGTTAAATTCTGTCTTGTCTGTTGCTACCTCTTCCTAGAGTTTAATCACTCTCCAGATCTTCAGGGACATCTAGGCAGTGACAACCCTAACCTGTTCGTGTTGAAAAGGGAACACAGATGAATTTTAAAAGTGTTTTTCCTACTCAAAAATAATGGCTTCCATTACGCTTGACCAATGAGTTGACAAACTATGGCCCATGGGTCAGATCCAGTTGCCTGTTTATATATATATGTGGTCTGCAAACTAAGAATGTTTTTTACATTTTTAAGTGGTTGAAAAAAAATAAAAGAAGAATAATATTTCATGACACATGAAAATTAGATGAAATTCAAATAATAAAGTTTTATTGGAACACAGTCATACTTGTTCATTTACATGTCATCTATGGCTGCTTTCATCCTACAATGGCAGAGTTGAGTAGTTGCAACAGATTATATGGCCCACAAAGTCTAATTTCTATCTGGTCCTTCGTAGAAAAAGCCTGCTGACTCCTGCTCTAAACAATAATCTCTTCTAACTAACTCATCCCTTTGCAGGCTAAGGGGAAGGGAGGATTAATCATGTTCGTGCTTTTGTAATGAAGAGGCAAACTTAACTATTTAATGAGAAAAGCAACCAAGATAAACTAGCAACAAAATTTATTTGCACAATTTTCCATGATCAAGAAGTTTAACAAGGGTTTGACTATTGAAAATTATGGGTGTCTTTTGGGTTTTTTTCATCTTTGTGAGAAATTGCAGTCAAGCTTTGCGCTGGATTTCATAGACACAGTATTCCCTCTACCCCTGACTACAAAGTCAGCCTGAACTACTGCAGCAGCTTTCTGGGCCTGAAGGGACAAGGCCTCCAAAAGTCAGTACTGTTTCTCTTTAGGCCCCTCATTCCCACCACTCTCCTTTTCCTTTAGACCACTATTCTCTTGGCTCTCAGAGCATGTCAGAAACACACAATCAACCTCAAGACCTCTTAATATAGTTCTCTGTCAACCCCCTACATTTAGAAAAGACTCCATTTATTCCCCTCCACTCTCCTAACCCCAAGGACAGGCAGTAAGATCAGGGCTTCACCTCCCTGTCTCCTTTTCCTGTTATACCAGCCTCAGGGGCTCCCAGGGCCTAAGCCCATCCTAAGAGACTTCAAGGGTCTACAGCAAATCAGGTTAGGTTGCTACTTCATTCATCTCCACAATATTTTTTATACAAGTTCTCAGAGACTTTTAAAGGGGAAAAATAATCAAACCCACAGTCTGGGAGGAGCCTGTGGAGATGAGAAAAGGCAGATCATTGACTTGACCTCATTGATGGTTGTATTCAAATAATTATGAGTTCATGGAGCACCTTGGAGACTGAGATCTTTTTGTTTTTTCCTTTTCTGGTAGTGAACTTCTCACTTCGGCGGCCACCTCTCTGTACCAGGGCCTAGGGAACTAATACGGTTTTTCATTCCTTAGGCATGTGTCTATAAGTCTACCTGCATTACAGTCAAAGAAAAGCTGCCTGCTCCATTCAATGAAGTTGAAACCAGGAACCTCAGCTCAGAAATTTTCTTCCCAAGCAAACAACATATCTCCTCTTGCTAAGAACATTTTGTCTCCCATTCAGTGAGGTGAGGGGATCATTTCCTTTGGCAAAGGAGAAATGACAAAGGCAAAGGTTGATCAACTTTGTATTTATTCTGATGAAAAGGCGACTTACTGCTTTATTTGTCTAATAAAGCCTTTCCCCAGGTGAACACACTGAGATGGAGTGTTTTATTTGCCAGTCAGACCTGGGGCATTGAAAAGCATAAACCACTGCACATATAAACTCCCTTTCAAAGAAACATGGGAGAGGAGGACTTTAAGTAGAAGGAAAACAAGGCCAAACTGCCTGACTTTGAACCCACAAACTGCATAGAAACTTCCTCTTGCTCTTTCTCCAGGGATATATCTCCCTGTGAGTGCTTCTTTTCCAATAAGATAGAATGAAAATGGCACTAGCTATGGTCCTTGGAAAAACTACATAAGTGGGTAGATAATATGAGAGAAGTCCCACCTTCATTTGGTAACTTGAAATCAAGTTTAAACACGCCAATGAAAGATCACATGTGCATATATTATTATACTTCCTGACTTTCTTATAACACTAAAAGACAGGGGTTCAAGCATGCCATGCACGTATCTACCTAGGAATTCGCTCACTTAGAGACTGGCTGCAGCAAATTTTTTAGCTGCTTATCACTTTAGGGTCAAAATCAATTCCAGGCCTTAGGGCCCTAGTTCTGCCATTATCTGGAATGTACTTTGAAGTTCCTGCTAGTTTAAAGGAAGTCAGCATGGTGACACGGAAAGTGCCTTAGCCCAGGAGGCAGAAGACCCAGCCAGTCTGAATTCAGTTTCCTCACTGTGAAATGGGGTAATAATAGGGATCCTACCCATTTCACCTGGACTTGGCAGGACCAGCTGAAAAGGAGGCCAAAAACACTTCATAGATTCTCAAGTAAGAATTAGTATGTGCAAGCCTGGTAGGTGGCCAAATCAGCATTGTGAAGGGGATGGGGTGGATGGTTCTCCCTCCTCTTATTTTGGTTATCTTTATCTCCAAGAACTACCCATATTTGCCCTCCTGAAGTACATGCTTTCCTCTTTTTCCTTCCCTCTTATCCAAGTAGTTTTTAACAAGCATATTCCAACTCCTGGGCTGTTAGCTAAACTCAATTGCACATGAGGTGTGAAGTGCTAAGAGAAGCTAGAGGCTTAATGTGAAATGTCTCCATTTCCCACTACTATCGAGACTGTCACATGATACATTAAAGATTGGCAACTCCCTATCTTAAAGGAGGATGGGGGAATTTCAAGTACCAAGACAAGGCTTTGCAGGAGACATTTGGAAATCACTCAACTCTCGTGGCCCTTAAAAATCATTACATAATTGACTGCCTAACCTGCCCAAATCAAGAGTTATCCTGGAAAAGAAAGAGAGAAACTAGTGTTTCTCGAGGGCTGACTTGATGCCAGGTGCTGTGGTTGGTACCTTCGCAGACTTATACTTCATTTAATCAGTGGCTGGCAGCTCTCATTTAGTCAGAGTGAAAAGTCTGCTGTTAGTAGTGAGAAAGTCTTTAGAAAACACAGTCCATCCCTTATTTTACAAGTCAGGCATTAGCTGTGGCAGAGCTAAGTAGAAGCTGGACTTCAGACACCAGGAGAGCATCATTTCTTCTACAAAAAGTAACCCTTGCACATGCTGTAATTCCCTCCCAAAGCCAAGACTGCACATAGATTACTTCTGAAGACTAGTCAGAAGCCCTGATACGGTTGACTAGACTATGATTTTTATTAAACAGTCCTGTTCACCAAGGGCCCACACCTGTCGACCTCCATGTGGGGATACTCAAAAGTAGTTTCCTTAGTGTATGGGAATCCTGCATTTTATGCATCATTGTTCTGTTAACCCACAACTTCTCTAATAAATAAAGAAATGAAAAAAAAAGAGTAACTTCCCAGCACTAAATGATTCATTAACCACTGATATGCTTCCCTCTCTTTTCTGGAAGCGGGAAATACACACATGCATTGGTGTGACATATTTATGGTGTCTATGTTCAATGAAAGTGTCCACACAGGGTTTGATCTGCTTTTGTGTTTTAACTCTGCTGCATGGGTTCATCGTTTCTATTCACCTTTCCCATTAAACTCCTAAGGCAGATATAAGGAAAAATGACTGGTTGTGTTCATACAGGTGAAAAAATCCAAGCCTGGTGGCATAACCCCCATTCCAGCTTCCCATCTGCAGACCTCACCGACCTCTTTCCAGAACCAGCCTCTTAAAAAACTGGCCAGGAGGAAAAATTTGTCTGTTCTGCCTTGACTGCCTCCCATATCCCCAAACCCCTTTCTCCTTTTCTTTTGCCCTCATATCTGATTCCCATACTGCCCTGGGAAGCTGACTTTTGTGGCCCTGTAAATGCACACATATCATGGTGGTAAGGACTTACCATGTAACCCCACACATTTTTATGGCATTTTTAGGTGCATTTTTAAAAGGATAGCTTGAAGAAGGTAATGCAAGACCAGAGCACTGAATCTTCAGGTATGGAATTTCAGGCGTTAGTATGAACGGAAGAGATATTCTGAGCAGGGTAGGGAAGAACTTTCCTGGTGCCCTTTAAGTCACCCCCAGCTCTACTGAGGAGATAAACTGATAACCTCTGCTGCTTTTCAACTCAGATTCAACCACCGTTTACTGAATGCCTATTATGTGCTAGGTGCTGTAATAAGCACTTTCCAATATCCTACCTAGTTTACTTTGAAATGAACATTTTAATCTAAATTTCACAGACATAGAGGTCAAGTAATTTGCCCAAAGTCATCTACAAAAAAGGGAGGGGGTCCCTGATTGGTCATGAAGTTGGAATACCATTGTATTAATGATATTTCTATTATACTGTGTCTCCAAGATCTGAAACTTCCAAGGACAGAAAATAAATCTGTGTGGAAGTATTAGTTATTGTGGCCACAGTCAAAGACGACCTGGTAGGCCAAGGGGTTTAAAGAGAGAATATCAGTGCTTCTAATACAGAAATTTCTGAGTTGATAGTAACCCCTCAATTAAAAACAATTGACTCAATTCTCATATCTGCAGATCAAAGAGAGCTTTATGCATGGTCTCCAAAATTTGAAAACAGCTCTCACATAGTCTCAAGAAATATTACAAACCCTGATGGGACTCATCATTCCATCAACCAACATATGCTTATTGGCTGATGCTCACCAGAGATCTGGGTACTGCGGGACATAAACCAGCCTAAGACTCAGGTACTGTTTACAGCTTGGTAGGAGATCAATACAGACACTTATAGAGATAACTAAGAGAAGAGGTAGAGTATGGTAGGAACTAAAATTAGTGGAGCAGAAAAGAAGCACTATTGGGGTTCAAAAGAAACATAAATCTCTTGAAGGTGGACCACAGGAAAGTCTTCAGGGAGATATTTTGTGGCTGGATTAGAAGAGGGTTAAAGGGGAAGGAAGTCTCCTAAGAGGCTATTGCATTGATCTCAGCATGAGATAGTAAGAGTGGTTAGTGGGAATGAGATAAAAGATGGAAAGCAGAAATATTACCAGTGAAAAATCTAGGGAACCTAGTAACAGATAGATATAAGCAAGAGGGCAAAAACCTCTAGATGCAACAATAGCACCAGGATTTGTCCTGAAATAAAGGAGAAATTGGGAAGAAGATTTGGAAGTTTTATTTGGGATATATTGAGTTGGAAGTGGTATTGGAATGTCCAAGATGTCTAGTGGATAGTTAGAGCACTCTAGTCCTCTGGAGGAAGGCTGAGCTGAAGTTAACGATCTTGGCATCCTGAGCCTAGAGCCCATGGGAATAGCTGAGGTCACAGAGGAACAACATACAGTAATCTTAGCTATCATTTACAAAGCACATTCTATATTCTAGACATTGCATTTAATACTTTAAAAGAATCATCTGATCTAATCCTCAGACTCCATTAGGTAGTACCCTAGTACCATTATTAATCATATTTCTACAGATAGAGATATTTCATCTTAGAGAGTTTTTATAATTTGCCCAAAGCCACTCTGCAGATAAGCACATGGTGGAGCTAGGAAGAGCAACCAACCTGCCTGACTCCAAACTCATATTGTTAAATATGACATTCTCCTGCATAATAGAAAAGAAGATCGATGGGCTGACTGGTGACTCCCAAGGAAACTTAGGAGGTAGATCAGCCTGTCTGTCCTCAGCTACAGGGAGATTGCCAAGGCTAAAGATGGAGAGAGTGGCAAAGGGCAGAGCCTTTCACCACCTGGTTAGACCTCCCTCCCTAGCTAAGTGCCAGCAAGTAAGTTTTTTTTTTTTTTTTTCTTTTTTTGCTAAGAACACATGCCCAAGCAGGAGGGCTGAACCTGTTGTTTCAATGTCATCTTGATCTCCTTTGTTTATATACTCTCTCAGCCACTTCCTGAGTAAACTCCTTTAGCATACCCATTCCAACACGGTGCACTTTTGAACCAGTCAACCACCCCACCTCCTTTGAATCCCTAGATGATCCCTTCTCCTTTCTCCAATTGGCTCTGCTGATGAACGGGGCTTGTAGTTTCTTTTTTAAACTTCATTGTTTTTCTGTGAGTAAACTAAGGCAGCATAGTATGACCTGGCAGTCAACAAGACAGGTGTCTTGGGCAAGATCCGTGCCAAGTCTAGCAAAATTGTAAGGTGGAGAAAATTTGCCTTTTTTCATTTCCATTTTTGGGCTTTTCTCCCAAGCCCCCTGGTTCATGTTTTGATCCAATTAATTGGAGGGGGGGGGCAGTTTCAGGTTCCTTATGCCTGCTTCCTTCTTTGCAATCCTTTCAACAAAACTCTCCCTCAGGAAAAGATGATAGCTTATTTACTTAGATATATAAATGACTGATAATGGCTTTATATATGAGCCCTACTAGCATTTAACTAAACACAAAGCCATTTGGTTTATGCCAAAGGAATGAAGCTCTAATTTTAAACATCTGGAAGCCAAGTCAAGGAGATCATTAAGGAAAGAAAATAGGACAACTTTCAAGCTGTAGTATTCCTGAATAGAGTTTGTACTTATCAGACCCATCTGAGTAATTTCAAATTTTTGCTTTAGAAAAAAACAACACTGAAACTTAAAAATCTAAATATCCATCACTTCATGTCAACATTCAGTTTTATGATGTAGATAATTTATACCCACTAGAAAATATTAAACAGAGAACTGATTCAGTAAAAGCAGTGTTTCAAGTTTACTCTGGCAGAAAACATGGTCCCTGACTTCAGGTAATTTATCTTCTAGCCGGGAAGAGAAGATTGATATGAAAAGCAATTAGCACATAATACATATTCTAGAGATTTAGAGAATAATAGGTGTTCAAACAAGCCAGAAATCCATAGAGCCTGTAGTGGGACTTCAGCTGGCAGCAGGACTTCGCTGGTCCTATGAGTGAAGATGCATCCCCTGACAGATAACGATCTTCTCTCTGAAGATAACTAAGATAACTAAGAATGCTTGATAAAATATTTTAAAACCTTTTCCTATGACTCTCAGGTGCATTATGCAAAATGAAAGAAGCCAGCTTCTGGAAATAGGGAAACCATAGAGACAAAAAACAGCTCAAGGACTGCTAGGGGCTAGGGGTTGGGGAGGGGTTGATGACAATGGGGCAAGATGAGGGAATTTTGGAAGATGATGGAACTGTTATTTATCTCCATTGCGGTAGTGGATTCTCGATTCTGTGCAGTTGTCAAAACTCATAAAACTATACACCAAAAAGGGTAAATTTTTACAGCATATGAATTATCCCTCAATTAAAATTAAATTGAAAATTAAATTGAAATAAAAAATTTCTTTTCATAAGTGAATTGATGAGTTGTCAGGTTCCTCATGTAAGAATACTCATGTGTCAAAAGCTAAATGAAAGTGGGGATCTAGAGAGGTAAGAGAAGCACAGGGACTTTTCCTTGAAGACATTTTCTAATCCTGGTTTACTTGAGTTTGGATTGTCATGGCTCCAAGCCTTATGGAATACAAGGAACAAAGCCCAAATCTGGGGAGTCTAAAAGGAGAGCCTCTTGCTTAAAAACTAGGACTCCAAGGTTGCACCTTAATTTAAGGGTGAATTAGAAATAAACCTACATTTCCTACTCCTCCCACTCCTACAGGGGTCTGTTGAAAAGTTGTTTGTCTAAAAACTGATGCTGAGTGGAGAAGAGAAAGAAAATTCCCCTTGGCAATTAATAAGCACAAAAAGGATCTTATACATATTTGCAATCTGAATGCATGCTACCTGGAAAACTCATGTATCTCAAACCAATCATTTATTTTAGAGTGTTTATGAGCTGGTAGTGCCCTCCCATCCCCAAATGCCTGGAAGAAACAAATGCAGATACCCTCTTTGAAGGAATTTACCTCAAACGTATTTCTCACAGAATTCCCTTAGATGAAATTCCAATAGGTATGACTTACAGTCAAAATCACAAAACACACAGGAAAAAAAAGGAACCATGAGTGAAATCAAACACAACACACAGCTAAATCAGAACTGCAAGGATTTATCAGATTTGGAAAGGAACTACAAATTTAAGGATGAAAAACCTGATTAAACATTTAAATTTTAAGAATGAGTTTACAGCAGATTAAAAGCAACTGAAGAGCAATTTGGGGAACAAAAATCAGATCTTAAACATTATCCAAATGTAGTACAAGGAATAAAGGGATGGAAATATAAAAGAAATATTAAAAGATATGGAGGATGAGATGAGAAGATCTAACTAACAAATGTTGTTTTAGTTTCCTTGGCTACTCAAGCAAATACATGCAATGGGGTGGCTTAAACTTTGGGAATTTAATGGGTCATGGTTTTTAGGTTAGGAAAATGTCCAATCAAGACATCATCAAGGCAATGCTTACTCCCAGAAGACTGCGGCTTTCTGGGACTGGCTGCTGGTGATCCTTGGTCCTTTGCCTGTCACATGGCAAGGCACACGGCAGTGTCTCCTAGTCTCTCACTTCTCCTCCAGGTTCCGTTGATGTTCAGCTTCTGGCTGCTCCCTCTGTGGTTTTCTCTTTGTCTGAATTTCATTCTGCTTATAAAGGACTCCAATTGTTTTAGTTTCCTAAGCTACTTAAGCAAATACCATGAAGTGGGCTGGGTTAAACAATGGGAATTTGTTTACAGTTTTGAGGTTAAAAAAAAATCCAAATCAGGGCATCATCCAGGCAATGCTTTCTTTCCGAAGACTGTGGCATTCTGGGGCTGGCTGGCTGCAGGCAATCTTTGGCTCCTCTGTCACATGGCAAGGCACATGGCAACATCTCCTGGTCTCTCCCTTCTCTTTTGGGTTCCATCAATGCCCAGCTTCTTGCTTCCTGTGGCTCTCTGTGTGTCTGAATTTCAGTGTTTACAAAGGACTCCAGTACAAGGATTAAGACCCATCCTAATTAGGCTGTGCCACACACACCTTAACCAGCCTAACCTCATCAGAAGGTCCTACTTACAATGGGTCCACACCTACAGGAATGGATTAGATTTAAAAACATGTTTTTCTGGGGTACCACAGATGTATAATCAGAGTTCCACAAGGAGAGAAGATATAAAATTGGGGAGGGACAATATGTGAAGAAATAAAGTCCAAGAATTTTTCAGAGCTTATATAAAGACTCTAATTCAAACAATTCAGCAATTTAATAATGCAGGAAAAATAAACAGAAATATACATTTCCACTCATCATGAAGAAAGTGCAGGACACCAAAGACAATGAGAAGATCATAAAAACAGAAAGAGAAAACATAAAAGCAGATCACCTTCAAAGGAATAATAATAAAATTGACACCTGACTTCTTAACAAACAGAACAGGAGTCATAAAGACAAATAGGTAATATCTTTAATGTGCCACGGGAAAAAAATATGTTCTTAGTAGAGAAAATTCTAAAGGATGTAATTCAGACAAATGTAAGCATTGATTAAAACAATAATAATAATGTCAGGTGGCTGTAAACAAAGTAATAAAATAGAGACAATAATGGCATATAAATCAGGAGGAAAGTTAACTGGAATTTGTGTCCTAAGGTTTTTATATTGACTTGGAGGATGATAAATAATATCTTTAGACTTTGCAAGTCAAATTATAGATCTTAATTTTATAAGATAGTATCTAAAAGAATAGGAATAGTGTATAACTTCCAAATGATGAGAGAAAGAGAGTAAGCAGGAAGGAGAGAGAGAAGAGAGAAACTTAAAATAAGGCAAGGGGAGACAATTCAAAATAAAGCATAGAAGAAGATATAGAAAATGTGAGACACAAAAACACAAAATAAAATGGTAAATTTAAACCTAAACATACTAGTAATTTCAACAAATACAAATGGAATAAATTCTCCAGTTAACACCAGAGCTAACACAAGAATAAACAATTAAAAGACACCTGAAACATACTTAAAAATGCAGAAAATAAAGGAATACAAAAGGATACCTAAAAGTTTTCTGGTATATAAGACAAAATAGGATGTAAGGTGGAAAGCATTGCTAGAGATAAAGAGAGTCACTATATACTGTTAATGGAATTGATTCACTAGGGAGATGGTAATTCTAAACTTCTATGTACCTGATATAACAGTTTCAAAATACATAGCAAAAATGTACAAAACTACAAGGAGTAAAAGTAAATCAACTATCTTGGTGGTGTACATCAGTACATCTCAGCAGATAGATCAAGCAGTAAGGATATTACACACTTGAATAATACAATTAATAAACTTGATCTACTGGACAATAATAGAATCCTGCACCCAACAGCTGCAGAAAATGCATTCATTTCAAGCACACATAGAAAATGTATGAAAATTGAACACATGTAGGCCATAAGGTCTCAACAAATTTCATAAGATTGGTATGAATGACTGTAGTGTAATTAAGTGGGGAAAAGCAATTACAAAAGAAAAAAAGAAATATTTCATAGATTTGAAAATTGGAAAATATACTACTAAATATCTCAGGGATCAAAGAAGAAATGAGCATAGAATTTAGAAAATATTTGAGCTGAATAATAGCAAAATACTTCATATCAAAATATGAGTGTAGCTAAATTAATATTTATAGAGAACTTTATGGCTTTAAAAGCATATATAACATAAGCGGGGGGACAGGTACAGGACTCTTGGCATAGGTAATATTGTCTGACTCTTTATTCAACTTTAGTTTAATGCTATCTTTCCTTTTGTTGCTTCCTAGCTGTCATGTGTGTTTGTTTGTTTGTTTTTCTTTTGTCTGTCTACCTTCTTTGACTTTCCCTCCTGCTTTGTGAAAGAAATGGAGATGTCTTTATATAGACAGTGGTGATGGTGGTGAATACATAAATACGTGGCTATACAGGGAACCATCGATTGTTTTCTTAGGATGGAATGTATGGTGTGTGAACAAAACTGTCTTTAAAGAAATGGGTTGATGAAGAAATCTTGAGGGCACTATACTGAGTGAAATAAGTCAGACACATAAGGACAAATATTGCAGGATCTCACTGACATGAACTAATTATAATATGTAAACTCATAGACATGAAGTATAAGTTACCAGGATATAGAACGAGGCTAAAGAATGGGGAGTAGTTGCTTATTATGAGCAGAATGTTCAACTAGGTTGAACTTAAATGTTTGGAAATGAACAGAGGTGATGGTAGCACATTGTGAGAATAACGAACAGTTCTGAATGGTGCATGAATGTGGTGGAAAGGGGAAGCTCAGAGTCACATATGTTACCAGAAGGAAAGTTAGAGGTTAAAAGATGGGAATGTATAAAACAATGAACCTTGTGGTGGGCAATGTCTGTGATTAACTGTACAAATATTAGAAATCTCTTTCATGAACCAGAACAAATGTATGACACTATAAGTAGAAGTTAATAATAAGGGGCATATATGGAAAAAAACACATACCTATTGGGAACTATATACTATGTTAGTAATATTTTAATGTTCTTTAATCAACAGTAACAAATGTACTATATCAATATTATGAGTCAACAATGGAGGGGGTGGTTAGGGGTATGGGAGGATTTGAGTTTCCTTTTTTTTCTTTATTTCTTTTCTGGAGTAATTAAAATGTTCTAAAAATTGAAAAAAATTAATTGTGGTGATGGATGCACAGCTGTATGATGATACCGGGGGCAAGTGATAGTACACTTTGGATCTTTGGATAATTGTATGGTATGTGAACAATCTCAATTAAAAAAAAAACATATATATAGGAAAGAGCAAAGACTGAAAATCAATGACTGAGACTCTATGTCTAGTCTAAAAGATAGAAAGAGTAAAACAAAATATACTCAAAGGAAGTAGAAATAATAATACTAAAAATTAATGAATATAAGCATATAATAGAGAGATCGGCAATGCTGAAAGTAGGTTCTTTGAAAAAACTAATAAAACTGACAAATCTATGGCAAGATTGATCAGGAAAAAGATGTAAAAGGGAGAAGACACAAATAAACAATATCAGGGAAGAAAAGGGAGGTGTAATTAAGAACCTACAAAGTCTAAATGGGTGAATAAATTTATGCCAATAAATTTGAAAACTTAGATATTACCCATTCTTATAAAAATGTAACTCACAACTCTCTCAAAAAGAAAAGTAAATCCTGAATGCCCTGTAACTAGTCAAAGAATAATCATTGACTAAAAATCTTTACACACAAAAAAAACAAAAACAAAAACAAAAATTTCAGGCCCAGATGGTTCCTTCAAACATTGAAAAGAAAAGTAACTCCAATCATACCCAAAAAATTACAAGATACAGAAAAAGAGAGAATACTCCTCAAATTATATTAAGAGGTTAGCGTAATTACAGTACCAAAACCTGACAAAGACACTGAGAAAGGAAAATCTCAGACAAATCTTATGCACAAGCATAATTGAAAAAAGTCCTATGAAATTAACAAACCAAATTCAGCAATAAATTTTTTGAAAAGATAATGCATCATGACTAACTTGGTTTATCCCCAAAATGCAAGATTAGTTAAACAACAGAAAGTTAACTAACAAAACTCACAATGTTACCAATTTAAGGGACTGGGGAATATCCCATCTTTCCAACTGATGCAAAAAAGATGATAAAATTTACCATCAATTCATAATGAAAGCTCAGCAAACTAGTAACAGAAAGGTTCCTTACTATAATAAAGGATATCTTCAAAAATCTTAGTACAAACATTAAACTTAAAGTGAAACTACAAAATACTTCCCTTTGAGAGCAGGAACAAAACAAGAATGCCCACTACTAGCATCTCTGTTCAACATTGTTTTGTTTTCTTAATCCACACAGGAAGGCAAGAAAGGAAAAAAATATAAGAATGGAAAGAAAGAAAGAAAACTGTTATTCACAGATGATATAATTGTCTACATAGAAAATTCTAATGTACAGATAATTAGAGTAATTGAAAATTTAACAATGCTAAATTTATAAAGCAATTATACTTCCAAAATCTTTGAGTTGAATTCAGACTTCAGGAAACAGATTAATTCTACTTCTAAACATCAGCAGCAAATAAGTAGAACGCATAATTTAAAACAATAGATAAATTTATAATACCCTTTTACATTTATAATAGCCTTAGAATATAAATGTGTACATAAGAATAAATCAACAAATGATGTCTGTTTAAATGATGTCCAATATAAAACTGTATTGAAAGACACTAAGGAAGACCTAGATTAATGGAGAGATATACCATATTTGAGTAGAGAAAGAATTAATAGCATAAATGTGTTAATTATCTTCAAATTTGACAAACTGATTCCATAATTTAAATGGAAGAGCAAGTGACCAATAGCCAACACATTCTTGAAGAACAAAGTAGAAAGACTTGCCTCTATAAATCAAGAATTAATAAAAAGCTATAATAATTAAGACTGTGGGATAGACAAATTGACTAAGGGAACAGAATGATGGAAATTTGATTTATAAAAGAACTAGCACTGCACAACAATGGGGGGTGGATAGTGCTGGGAAAATTGGATACCCATATAGAAAAAAATCAAATTGGACCCATATCTCATGCACTTCACAAAAATCATTCCAGGTAGATTAAAGGCTTAAATATAAAGGGCAAATATTTGAGCAATCAAAACATTGGGAGGTGAGAAAACTGGTACAGCTACTTTGGAAAACAATTTGGCATTATTAGTAAAGCTGAAGATGTGCAAGCCATATGATCCAACAATTTCACCCCTAGGTGTATTCCCTAGAGAAATTCTTGCACATATGCCCAAGGAGAGACATATGAAAGAATGGCCCAGAAGCACTGTTTTTAATAACAATACACTATGAATAACCCAAATATTCACCAACAATATTACTATTAAAACATTATGCTCATTATGCTATTTTCTTATAATGAAATACTCTATAGAAGAGAAGCAAGTGAATTACAGTTACACACTACAATACGGATGAAGTTTAGGAACCTAATGTTAAACAAGAAAGGCAAGTAAAAAAAGAAGACCTAGAGTATCATGCAATTGTCCACAGATATATATAAAATATACATTAAATTACATGTCAGAACAATATATTATTTAGGGATGCTATATCTCTGTCTATATATGTGCTATTAATACATATTAGTGTCTGTTTAATATTCAGTAATAATGACTTTAAAAATAAGCTTTCATTCATCAAACAAATATTTATTGAGTCACTACTATATCTCAGGCATTTTTTATGTGCTTAGGATACTGGTGAATAAAACTGACCAATTTACCTGCTTACCTACTTACCTACTAGCTGGGGGAGTGTTGTGGTAGTACAAATAATAAACAATAAACATAATGAACAGGTAAACCACATAGCATGTGAGAAGATGAGTGCTATGACACAACGAAAATTTCGAGCAGGGCAAATGAGAATGGTGGGGTGTTTGGGCAACTTTGCCAAGAAGATGTCTAAGAGTAATCAGGTAAAAGGAAAATGTCTGGCATGCCAAATGAGCATCGTGGAGGCTGGTGTGGCTGAAATGACATGAGAAAAGGAAGGAAATAGTAAGATGTGATCAGCCACGTACTTCATGGAGGAGGGTACCTACAGATTAAGCAGAGATTTTGCAAAAAAATTAATATAACTGAATATATTTTTAAGAAGAGATTTTGCAAGGGTGAAAACAAGGAAAGCAATTAGGGGGCAATTCCAATCATCCAAGCGAGAGGTGCTAGTGGCTCATACCAGTGTGGTAGCAGTGGATATGGTAAGAAGTGTCAGATACCAGATATATGTCTAACATGGTGCCAACAGAATTTCATGATGGATAGGATGTGGCATGTGAAAGAAAGAGAGGATGACTACTTTATTAGCAACTAGAAAGCTCAAGATGTCATCAGTTTAGATGGGGGAGACCATGAACTTAGCACATTTTTAGGGGGGAAGATCAAGAGTTTGATTTTGTACATTGAGGGAAATTGCAAAAAAAAAAAAAAAAAGCCAAATTTCCTTTCCTCTCTATATACTTACAGATTTAGTTTGCCAGAGCTGCTGTGACAAATATCACTCAATGGGTTGGCTTACACACCTCTATCATCTCATGGTTCTGAAGGCTAGAAGTCCAAAATAAAGATGTCAGGCAACGCCATGTTTCTCCTGGGATCAGTAGAGTTCTGATGATGGCCATCCTCCATCACAGGGCAGGGTCTCTCTTGTCTTGTGTTTGATCTTCTGGCTTCTCCTGACTTTGGGCTTCTACTGATGACCACGTCCAAATTTTCTCTCTTTATAAGGCCTCCAGTCATATGGATTAAGGCCCACCCTGATTCAATTTGGTCACACATTAACCAATCCTAACTTCAAAAGGTCCTATTTACAAATGTTTCACATCCACAGGAATACGGATTAAGTTAAGATTTGAACATGTCTTCTCTGGGGGACATGATTCAATCCCCAACACATGCCTGTTTGCAAGGTGACTGTACCACTCCTGCCATCAAGAGGTGACATTTATTTGCTTACATCTTGAATCTAGAGTGGCCTCATGACTTGCTCTGACCAATAGACTATGTACCATCCAAGCCTAAGTCTCAGGAGGCCTTGCAGCTTCTGATCCCACCCCCTTGGAAAGCTGCCCCAAGACGGCCATTGAAGAAGCTTGGTCTGGCCCACTCAAGGATGAGAGACCAAGTAGAACAGAGATACACCCCAGTGAGGTCCTCCAGATCAACCAGCCAACAGCCAGCACCAAATACCAGATACGTGAATAAGGCCAACTTAGAACGTGCAGCCCAGTTGAATTTCCAGTGGTATCAAATTGTGTATCTCTTTTTGTAACCTCTTCTTTTCTCATTCAATACTATGTGTTTAAGATATATCTTTAAATAAATTAGATCTACTTCATTAATTAACAACTCCGTAGAACTCCATTAAATTGCATATTCATTCCCCTACTAAAGGGATGAACATTTCACATGTGTCTTCTGGTTCATATGTGTGAGCATGACTTAAGATAGATGCCCCAAAACTGGAATTGATCAGCTCCTGTGCAAGAGGGTTTAGTGGTTCCTCAGAAAGCTAAGCATGGGGTTGCCTTACGATCCGGCGATCTTGCTACTTGGTATAAACCCAGAAAAACTGAAAGCAGGGACATGAACAGACATTTGCACATTGATGTTCATAGTGGCCTTATTCACAATTACCAAAAGATGGAAACAATCCAAGTGTCCATCAACCGACGAATGGATAAACAAAATGTGATATATCCTGCGGTAGCAGTTGACTCGTCTGGGGGAGGGTGGCGGCCGGTTGCTAAATCCTAGGCTCTCAGGATTGCTCCGAGGGTACCGGCGGCGGGGGCTCTTTCCCGGAGGCGAGGGCGAGGCGGGGGACTTGGCCAGGTCCCCGGCGGGAGGCGTGCAAAGTATGGAGGGCGGCGAGAAAGGAACAGGCGGGACACGGTTCTTTTAGGGTGAAGAAACCAAGAGAGAGAGCTTTATTAGGGGAGAGTACAAGCTTATATCGGGCGGTTTAGAGGGCGGGGTAGCTGTAGGGGTTAAAGGCTTGGATTGGTTCTGAGAGGGTGCGGAGGTTGATTGAAAAGGGGCGAGAGTTGCTCCGGTAACGGTGTCTGGCAACAATGTATGCGCACTGGTGGTGATGGGAGTTGCACTGGCAACGGGGAGTGTCCGGGCAAGATAAGGGGGTGGGGAAAGGGCGGTTCCCTCCGGCAAGCCTCCCCTAACAGTGGTGTATTTTGGGTGAGGAAATGGGGCCTGCCTCCGGCCTCACTTTCCCAGGCCCGGGGGGCTGTAGAGGGCGCTGTCGCCCGTGCCCACTACCCTCCCCAGGGGTGGATCCGGTCCCCCAGCCCAGGCCCGCCAAGTTGAAGCATGTAATCAGTGTCCCGCATTTCCCCCTTCTTTTCTAATTAAAGGAAGAAGCTTACCGGAGAGGTCCGCTAAGGGATGAGGGAAGGGGGAGGTCGGGGAGGGGAAAAGGGGTTGACGGTGGCTCAGCGAGGCTGGAGCTCGGCGTTGGTGTGGCGCCCGGGCACTCGACAGGGGCCTTGCTGCTTGCGGGATGGACGAGGGTGGGGGGTTTAAAGTTGGAGGTTCAGAGAAGCTGGAGCTCGAGGTTGGTGCGATGTTCAGGCGATCGAGAAGGGCCTCGAGGTCGGCGGGTTGACCGGTGGCGGTGAGGTCGCAGAGGGTTGGTTGTCATCTCGGAGTAGGGAGTGTCAGAGGTGGCGAGTCGCTGGTACTGGACTTGCACGAACGAGGAAAAAATAGCATCCGTTTGTTTCCTTACAAGCTGGACAATTCTGCGGATAATGCAGGGTCCTAAGGTGAGAGCTAGAATAATCATTAGTAGGGGGCCGAGGAGAGGGAGGAGGTATGGGAGGAGGGGGGTAAAGATGTGGGACCAATAGCTGGTGGCTTCACGGTCTTTTTTGCGTTGTTCCAGTCCCTCTCGGACCTTTTTTAGGCTGTCCTCGGCGAGACCTGTGGAATTGGCATATACACAGCACTCTTCTCCTAGGGCGGCGCAGAGGCCTCCTTCTTTGAGGAGGAGAAGGTCGAGACCTCGGCGGTTTTGGAGCACTACCTCAGAAAGGGAATTGACAGAATTTTTAAGATGGGAAATAGCGTCTTGTAGGTGACGAATGTCCTCGTCAACAGCCGCCCGGAGGTGAGTTAGGGCGGAGTCTTGACTGGCTAATGCAGCGATTCCGGTGCCAGCGCCTGCAAGACCTAGGAAGGAGGCAATCGTGAGGACGGTGATGGGCTCTCGCTTTTGCAGTGGGGCAGAAGCTGCAGTTGTTTCCAGGCGGAGGAAGAAGTCTTCCTCGCTGTGGTATAGGACCCTAGGGATAAGGACAATTAGGAGGCAAGTTTCATTAGTTGTATTGAGGGTTTGCACGTTAAGGCAGGGGGTAAGTCCTGTAGAGGAGCAGAGCCATTGGGAGGAGTTATGAGGGATGAGAAATTTTGCAGAGCTGCTGGGAGATGAGTAGTCGGCACAAGCTGTGAGGTTGGGAGAGTTACTTGAGCGAGGGCGGATGCACTTTCCTGTAAAGGAGACTGAATGAAAGGTTAGGGGGACGGCAGAGGTATTCCAATTGCATTCCGAGGGGCTGTCCTCTGTGTTTGCTGAAAAGGAGAGGTTGGAGGCAACTGGCTCATACAGGGGGGAGGAAGTGGAGAGGCAAAGCCAACAAGAGGAGGTAAGATTGGGGTTGGAGGAATTCACTGAGGTGAAGGCCGCTTGGATAAGGCCGAGGAGGGGAGAAGAGTAGCGAGAGGAGTAGCGAGAGGGGGGTAGAGGAGGTCGGGGTGGTGGGGTTGGCGATGCGTTGTTTGCAGCTGAGGTGCGGTTTCCGGGTGTGCTGCTTGTACTCGAGGTGCGGCTGGAGAGCTGTGGAAAAAGGGGGTTAATGACTTGGTTGGGACCTATGCCAGAGGGTGTTCTTAATGCAGTATTTTGGCCTGGTTGGTTTGCAGCCTCTTTTTTTATGAGAATATGCGTGGGAAGGGGCCACTGCTCCACCCATATAGGTTCCTCAGTATCCCACTGCAGAGGAACGGGCGCTGGAGGTGTTAAACGAGCAGTGGCGCACATTATTGGGGGGGCTGCGTGGTAAGCACTGCCCCAGAGGCGGCGAGGATGTCACTGCCCCATAAAATTTGGTCTATGGTGTGTAGAAATAACGGGCGGAAGGTGCCTGAGTGGCCCTCTTCATCCTCCCACTTAATGGGCCCTATGGCCTGAAGAGAGGTGGAGGTACCAGTGGCTCCCACTACCGAGGGACTATCGAGAACCATGCACATGGTGGCATACTGAGCGGGCATGCAAGAGACCTCTGCCCCTGAATCGAGCGTGCCCGTGTACCATTGCCCCTCTATTCTTAACTTACGAGTAGGCTTTTCTGGGGTGATAGGGACTGTCCAGAGAAGCGTTTTACTGCCGGTGAAGTGATTAGTTTTATTAGAACCGGCCAGCACGCTGCCTCTTAGGGGCACTCCTATGATAAACCAAACTTGGTTGTAATTTTTCCCTTTTTATCTTATTTATCATTTCTTTGATTATAAAATTTGATTACATTTCTTGTCTCAGGTTTCGCATCTAGGAAAATGGAAATGGTCACAAATGGATCTCTTTTGTATCTGTGTTTATCACTTCTTAGATAAACAGGCAAAAGAGAAATGTATTTTTAGCTACATAAAAACATGCTAAATAGATAAATAACCAGGGAAAGTAATAAATGAAAACTGCCCCATTCTGCAAATACTATAGGTATAATGGGCTCTCCTGCCTTCTGCCTTCTCATTGATTCAGGCAAGAGATCCAAGGCCACAGTGCCTTTTTCTTTTCTCTTTTAAAATGTATTGCATGTGCAAAGGAGAGGCTAGGCCTCCCTATAATTGTGCCTACGAGCCTCCTCCCGAATGCCTCTTTGTTGCTCAGATGTGGCCCTCTCTCTCTAGCTAAGCCAACTTGAAAGGTGAAATCACTGCCATCCCCCCTACGTGGGATCAGACACCCAGGGGAGTGAATCTCCCTGGCAACGTGGAATATGACTCCCGGGGAGGAATGTAGACCTGGCATCGTGGGACGGAGAACATCTTCTTGACCAAAAGGGGGATGTGAAAGGAAAGGAAATAAGCTTCAGTGGCAGAGAGATTCCAAAAGGAGCTGAGAGGTCACTCTGGTGGGCACTCTTACGCACACTTTAGACAACCCTTTTTAGGTTCTAAAGAATTGGGGTAGCTGGTGGTGGATCCCTGAAACTATCAAACTACAACCCAGAACCCATGAATCTCAAAGACAATTGTATAAAAATGTAGCTTATGAAGGGTGACAATGAGATTGGGAAAGCCATAAGGACCACACTCCACTTTGTCTAGTTTATGGATGGATGAGTAGAAAAATAGGGGAAGGAAACAAACAGACAAAGGTACCCAGTGTTCTTTTTTACTTCAATTGCTCTTTTTCACTTTAATTATTATTCTTGTTATATTTGGGTGTGTGGTAATGAAGGTGTCAGGGATTGATTTAGGTGATGAATGTACAACTATGTAATGGTACTGTGAACAATCGAATGTACGATTTGTTTTGTAGGACTGCGTGGTATGTGAATATATCTCAATAAAATGAAGATTAAAAAAAAAATGTATTGCATGACCATGAACTTTAGGAAGTTTTAATTGATCCCATCTTACATGTTATTGTTCTTTAATATTTTAGTCACTGATTGTTTCTATGGCCCCCAAATATTCACTATTATTTTAATGGCGTCAATTCTTACATATCTACACACATAGCTATTTATTTCTCACCTTTTTTCCTAAAAAACACTCCTTATTTCTCAGTTAAATTTAACTTTCGCTAAAGTACACTCTTTAATAATTCTTTCAAAAGTCTTTGGAAACTCTATTAAGAGATGACAGGTGCTCTCTGGAGACCTTAGAATGGCTGGGTCAGAAAATAAATGTGATTCTAATTAGAAACATCACCACAATGGAGCATGGAAAGTTGGCAGCAACTGTTACCTTCCAGAAGGCATTTTTCTCCTTGCTTCTGTTCTCTTGTACTCTCCACTGGTCCTAAGAGAAATATTATTATTCCGGAAGCTCCCCATGGGGGACAGGAAGGTTTGCTCAATGATTCAGTCACACAAGAGTGGTGTAAGTTCTAAAAGGCCAAGACACATATGACCAGTAACTCTTGGGTGTGGCCCTATGGGAGCTAGAAAAAGGGCCAAGGAAATCCCCTGAGCGGTGGATCAGCCCCCTTTCTTTTGTTTCTGACCTATCCCTGATTACATTATATATCGCACCTATGATTATAATATAGCACCTGCTATATTTTTATAACATACCCTCATTCACACATGTTTGAATCTTTGTATGCTTGTTAAAAGTCTCAATCAGCCTTAGGTGAATCTCAAGAAATATG
Source organism: Choloepus didactylus (assembly GCF_015220235.1). Taxonomy (NCBI): domain Eukaryota; kingdom Metazoa; phylum Chordata; class Mammalia; order Pilosa; family Megalonychidae; genus Choloepus; species Choloepus didactylus. Next base: position 28,532,550 of record NC_051326.1, on the reverse strand, counting down.
ACCTCACCATTGTGGATGGACTATTTGTTAAAGGGGAGGCAGGATGGGGTAGAGAAGTATCACCACCTGGGAGGACAGAGACTTGGGTTCGGGTATAAGCTCTGATGCAAACCCAGACTAATTACTTAACTTCCTAGAACCTCGTCTGTAAATATGAAAACCAAATGGGAAGACTCTTCTAGCTTTTATGTGCTTGACTTCTTAAGTCAGCTCTACTACACTTCATGTTTTGCCTTGTGTTTTGTTTGTGAGCATCTTGATTCCACTAATAGGATGATATCACATTGCAGGCAAAGATTCCAAATTTTATGTTTTTATATACCTGTTGGGGCCTAACCAGAGCTTAGGGTACAACAGGGGGCAAGTAAGTGCTCTCTAGAGCAAATGTGTGAATGAATGGCCTTGAATATGCTTAGATGCTACCTCAAAGCATCTGGGAGTTTCCAGGCAAAAATAAACTATTTTCTCCAACTCTATACAGTCTGGGTAATAATAGAACTCCATGTAAGGAAACCTTATTGCAAAAAACCTAACCAATTTTGACAGCCAACAATGATTCTTTGCTTTGTAAGTGTGTTCTGTGTCAGGCAGGAGCCCAGCAGTGAGCAAAAGGCATGCTCAAAAGGAGGACTAGAGAGTTTAGTAGAGTAACTATTTCCAAAGGTGTGAGCAGGGTCTAGGAGAAGCAGGAAGGGATGATGCAGTAGTAATTCGCAGCATGGAGCAGCAGCTAGGGGGGTCCTTATGGAGGAGATGCCTAAAGGGAAAGTGGAGGGAGCAGGTACCGAAAATGGAGGGGAGAGCTGAATGGACGGGGTGATGTCTGCAGTAGAGGCACGCAGCCAGCTCAAGGAACCTGGCAGCCAGGGAGTCAGGAAAAGCAGCACCCCAACATCGTTTCTCTCTGGCCACCCATGCTTAGACCTTCAAGATGCACAATTATTCCAGAAAAAGTGCTTTCAATAGTGACTCCCTCCCTCCCAAAGCCCCACTGGAAAATCAGAAAATTTATTTTTGAAAGAGTAAAACAGTGACAGTACTGGAAAATAAGAAAAAGTGGGAGGGGGTTTGCATGATCAGAGACAGCAAAGCAAGGAAGTCAGAGACTAAAATACCAGAGGCGAAAGAAGTCCTTTCCAAGAGGATCTCAGAGATGCTCCAGGCTTGGGATCTCCAGTAAGAGGAGAAACCGGGAGCCATGTGGGAAATGATCAGGGTCAAGAATGAAAGTGAATGAGCTATTTTCTTGATTTCGGTAGATGGAAAAAGGCCTGGATTTTGGTTCACAGTTTCCTTGTGATACATTTCTCAATATTTCCATCAATGACATGCATATTACTTACTAGATCTCTGCTCCCTTGTAATAAGCAAATCTTTCTAGTTCTGAAGCTGTTTCTAGAATAACTATCCCAATTAAGCTTTTCCCACGCCCACCCCCATTTCCTCCTGTCTGGGCATCCTTTATATCCTGGATGTGAGAGCATGTAAAACAGTGAACTCGCACACCTGCAGAAGGGGACAGGGAGAGGCATCGGGAGTTGCGGCTCACATTTTGAAGGGACCCAGTCTATATGACCTCACCAGACACAGAGAAAGGAAAGAAAGGAGGGTGGCTCCTTTGAAGAGCAAAATACACAAATGTCCAAAACACCAGAGCACAGCCTTCCCTATTTTGCTTGCCTCTTATCTACACACCCTGAGGAAAAGCCTGACAGCTGACTCATCCCATCCCCAGCGAGAAGCCCAAGAGAAAAACATTTAACTGAAGAGGAATTCCATGCCAACTATTTATACAAATAAAACAAATGGTAACATGCTGTACATACTGTTCTGTACTTTGCTTTTTTATTCTATAGTTTGATCTATTTGGGGAAATTTTTCTGTATCAATTTATAAAGAAGCTCCCTTATTCTTTCTTTTCTTACGGCTCTATATTATTTCTTTACAGCTGTATTGATGTGCCATAATTTTAAAGTCCCTTATTGGTAGATAAATTTAGGCTGTGCTACCAAACTTTCTGATCTTTCCTAATCTTATAAGTGATAAATGGTAATTCAGAGTAGTTTTATTTTGCATTTCTTTTATAATAAGTAAGAGTGACCATCTTTTCCTGTGTTTGACTCTGTTTTCCTTTTGTGAGCAGTCTGTTTACATCTTTCCCTATTTTGCTATTGAGTTGCTGGTCTTTTATTATTGATAGGAATCCACCACCTAAATTTGGGGGGTGAAATAGCAATTGAATTACAATGTTTTAAAGCCCACAACCCATTATTTCTGCACTAAAATGCAGTGAACGAATTAAGTTAATGTAATTAACTTTTACAAAGATTCTCCAAGTTAAAAAGAAAATAGATTATAAATTAGCTCCGCTCTTTTAACATGCAAGTATTTTTCTCTAACTCCATAAATTTAATTTAAAAGAGAAGAAAATACATTGCTAAAGCCAATAAATTTCAAATTATTTGTGTTGCCTCATTTTACAGATACAATCCAGAGAAATCAAGCAAAATTGCCTTGGTTAATAGAACTTCAATCTCCAAACGACTAGCCCAGTGATCTTTGTACTCTATTTTGTTGCTCCTTTTAATCTGCTACTTAGAGAAAACAGAATTTTCTGTCCTTGGCCAAACGTTTCTTTTTCAGGAGATAGGTGAATAGCCAGTACCAAACCCTTCAAAGAAAGTCCAGGATAGCTGACCTCAAAGTTTCGTTGCTGGGTGCTTCTCCTAACTGGGGCCATTGTTCTTCCCAACCTTGACCTTAAGCTCTTATAAGGGAAAGAATTCGGCAACACTGGGTAGACAAATATTTTGGATTTCTCCCCAATGATAGACGGGGCAGAACGAGGCAGCCTGGGCAGAGGCGTGTCTAGGAAATCTTTCAGAGTCTGGCAAAGCACTGAATCCTGTCATGCAAGGTAAACACACAGCTCAGCTAAATCTCAGCTCCTTGGCTACTTACCTTTATGTCTGATCCCCTATAAAAGAGGAGTTAAAATTTGGTGAAAAACAAAGATTTGAGCAAACCAGATAATAACCACATACTGATAATAGACAGAAATTTAATTGTTTATTTAGATCCTAGATTAAGAGATGACACAAACTGTATGCATTGATAGGGAACAGCAGCTTAGCCTCAATGAGAGCTCTTGCTGAGTTTGTGTAGGTGGAAGGGTGAGGAACAAGGGACCAAGCACTCTTCTTTAAGTAAAGAAGGAATCAGTTCATTCCCACGTCATTCTGGCAGACTCAGGAGTAAAACATATTCTTTTGCAAGATGAGAGTTAGAAAGGATGCCTTGATGGGGATGGGTGAGTTGTACCATGAGAAGCAGGGCTATCTTAGCAGTAGGCCAGGAGACAGTTACTTACATGGTCAGGACTTCCCTGTACAGTTGGGTAGTTTGTGCACTGCTCAAAGGCGCTGTCTGAGGGAGTGCAGGGGCTAAAATCCAGCCTGCCCTCCACTAACCAAGCCTTGTGGGGAAACAACTCTTTTTACTTAATACAAACCCACCTGCAGGGCTGCATCTGCCCAGAGAGGGGCACCTTTTTCTGATTCAAACAAAGGTGCCATACTGGCTAGGAGCAGTCTGGAATCTTATTAGAAATGTAGAATCTGAAGCCCTACCCCAGAACTACCAAAACAGATTTTTCCCATTAACATGATTACCCACATGGCTTGCTTGTCCATTAAAGTTTGAGAAGCACTGACCTAAAGCAACAGAATACATTCCACTTGGCAGCTGGGGAAACTAGTACACGAGAAAGTACTTTCCTTAGAGAAGAGGAATGAGTTTGCACTTAGGCCTCCTGAGTTCCAGCCCTTTACTGGTTTTCCAGACTAATAGTAGTTTATTACCTCCGATGCATTTTATCATAGTAGCATAGCACAAGAAAATGTGGCCCAAATCCCTCACTGCTTTTGGAATTTGAAGGCTCCAGGCATCTCAAGACCTGTGACATATTTTTTCAAAACCCCCTGTTTGCTTCTGAATGGGGATCCTTTGGATTATATCTGGCCCAGAGCAATGAAGTGTGCCTCTTCCCTGATCCTGCTCAGTGCTCCACTCCTTAGATCTTAGCAAGACCCCAGATCGAGGAGCAATGGAGAAAACTGGAGCGGGCGTATATTTACGTGGGTCCATCTCGGAGAGAGCACAGACGTGCATAGAGAGTGGGTGTGTAGGGCCGATAAAATCAACTGCATGCAAATCTTGCTCTGTGTCTACATGTCTTTTTATTTAGGGTTTTATCACTCTTCTAAGGGCCAAAGCCACCAGCCTGGCTTTACACACAGTTCCAAAGATCCTGCTCCAAAATTTCTTTGTACTCTTCATGTTTGCAAACAGATTGTACTTTTAAACTTGGAGTGCCTTTCAACTTGAGTTCCATTACTGTTGATAAAATATCTTTCTCTCTCTCTTTTAAATTAAATCATCTTATTGGTCACTGCTAGATGATGCCCAGCCTACAGGAATAAGGAGAAAGTTGGGGGTCAAGAATTATGAAGGAGGGAATTCAGTCAAAAAACTAGTTATCGCACATCCATCTGGAGTAGTTAAGTGTCATCTCTTATTTTAACTATCCACTTCTCAAAGAAAAGCTGTTAAGATTTTCTCCTTAGCATTTATCTCTTTCATTCTTTCTTTTGTTCTTGTGCTCTCTCCCTCACATTCCTAATCCCTGTACCCCCCAGAGCCAACCAAAAAGGATTATTTTTTTTTACCAGAAAATGATTATCCTCCTTTAAAAAAAATCAGCTTTACTGATACATATTCACATACATACAGTCATCCACAGTGTACAATCAATTGTTCACAGTACCATCATATAGTTGTGCATTTATCACCACAATTTCTGAACATTTTCATTGCTCAAAAAAAGATAAAAATAAGAATAAATAAACAAGTATAAAAGAAAACCTAAAACATGCCATCCCCCCATCCCACCCTATTTTTCATTTAATTTTTGTACCCGTTTTCTACTCATCTGTCCACACATTGGTTAAAGGGGGTGTGAGCCATAAGGTTTTCACAATCACAAAGTCACAACTTGTAAGCTACATAGTTACACAACAATCTTCAAGAATCAAGGTTACTGGGTTGCAGTTCAACAGTTTCAGGTATTTCCTTCTAGCTATTCCAATATACTAACGACTAAAAAGAGATATCTATATACATAGCGCATAAGAATACCCTCCAGAGTGACCTCTTGACTCCATTTGAAATCTCTCAGCCACTGAAACTTTATTTTGTTTCATTTTGCTTCCCCCTTTTGGTAAAGAAAATTTTCTCAATTCCACAATGCTAGGTGCAGGCTCATCCCCAGGAGTCATATCCCATGTCTCCAGGGAGATTTACACTCCTGGAGTTATGTCCCACATAGTGGGGAGGCAGCGAGTTCACCTGCTGAGTGGGCTTAGAGAGAGACAGACCACATCTGAACAACAAAAGAGGTTCTCTGGCGGTGACTCTTAGCACACTTATAATTAGGCTCAGCCTCTCCCTTGCAGTAACAGTCCTCATGAGGGAAAGCCCCAAGATTGAAGGCTCAGACTCCTAAACTGGTAGTCCCCAATGCTTGCAAGAACATTAGTAATAACCCAGGTGGGGAAGTTTAAAATTTCCGCCTTTTTTCCAGTTCCTCTGTGGGTCCCTGCAAATACATTTTTATTCAGAAAGGATTGCTTTTACCTTCTCTACTCTGACTATGCTTTCCCCAGTCCTGTACACTCTGCTTTGTGAGTCCCAGTAGAGAGACAAAGGTTGTAGAAACAGGCTTGAAAACAGCAAGCTTTCACAGAATCAGAGCCTCTTCCCAAACTGGGGTTCCCCTGTCTCCCCTCCTTCCCTAGGGTTTCAATAATCCTTCAGGGAGTATGTTTGATAACCTCAGCTGCCCCAGACTCTCCGTGGCTCTCTGGGTCTGGTGAACCTTGGTGTTTGTGTGGAGGAAAGGTGGAGGCTCCCCAGTTGTTGCACACACACTTGGCCATCTGGTCCCTTGTCGGAAAGACATGGATTTCTGTCCCCTCTCACACCCACTCCCTTTCTCCTCCCCTCCCCACTTCTCCTTCTTTGTCCAGCAGGTGGGAGGATGTTGAAGGAGTTTCTCCTGATACTTTTTACTAAAAAAAAAGGAGGAGGATGAGGGAGTAGGTTGTGGGGTCAGAAGTGTAATAAAAGTAGCAGTGTCACATTGTTTTGCTGGAGAAAGAGAGCAAGAAGTGACCAAGGAAACACAGAAGGAGGGTTGGGTGGTTTTGTGATAAATTTCTTTCAGCCCATTTGTGTTGATGGAAAAAGCAGACTTTTGGATTCACACACATCTTTTTCTCTCTCTCTCCTCACACTCGCTTTGCCTTGAGAGTAAGGAAAGTTTTTTTCCCAAGGGACCCTTAGCACATTAATATACCAACAAGTGATGGGAAATGAGGGGAGGAAGGAGAAATTTTCCAATAAAAGGAGGCCTGAACAAGTCCAAGCCAAGTGTCTCATTATTTTGGCACAGTCACTTTACCTCTCCAAATCATAATTCCCTTAGAAAATTACGATAATGACAACTATTCAATCTACTGCACAGGGATATCTAAAGAACCGTATTAGATAATACATAAGAAAATTTTCAGAAAGTATAGAGTAGCTCTAAGAGTAGAAGATGCTACTAATGTGAAATCACTGTTTTAAGTGCTTCATGGGAATAAGTTTAAGAATTCTTTGCTAATCAAAGCATTTACAGTAAATTAGGGAGACAAGACAAACAGCATAAAGTAACAGCTAATAATATGAGACAACATATGGTAAGCACCAGGTGAGTGGTATAGGCACAAATGAATGGCTAGAGACTGACAAGCTCTACAAATGCAGAGAAAAGAGTGATTAGAAAAGTCTTATTGAAGAGATGGGAGCTGAGCTGGGCCTTGCAAGCTGTGCTGGAGTCCCATTGACAGAATAGAGAAAAGAAGATTCTTCACGTGGTGTAAGATCTCAGGGTGTGTAAGAGGTGAACTTTACCTGTCAAGTTAATAATTTCTCAATGTGCTGTAATATACTGGAATAATATCTATGTTCCTTCTGGATAAGATCAAAAATTGCTGTTTTACTACATAGTAATCAGTATTAGCATAGCTTTGCTGCCTAGCATATTTGGTTTGGCTGCATAAACTTTTTAAATTATGACTCTTTGCCTATTATCTATTTATTACCCATAAAGAAACATGCTGACACTGTTTCCAGCTTTTAAAAATCAGCGTTTGGGGCTTTCAAGTTTATTAATATTTAGATCTTAGTGGTAGCCAAATTTCTTGATAATTTTTGAAATACAGCTCTGAGAAGAGCTGTGTGAAATTACCTAATTAAAAACTCCTAAAACTCTGTGAGCCCTGTTTGATACCCCACAGAATTTACTTCAAGGAAATCCTGTTTTCTGAAGAAGCTGTTATGGTCTATTGGACCAGTATGATACCTTGAGAAAGATCTAAGAGCCATATTTACATGTTCAGCTGTCATAGATCCAAAGGAGCCATTAATGACTAGGTAAACAGAACAATTTCAAATGTCCCTAAATACATATTTGCACGACAGTAGGCTGTTGGGTGAGGTGCTTCTCTTTTAAATAAGCCCAGATTTTTTAAAATGAAATTCTGGTTAGGTTACAAGCACCCTGCGTTGCGCAGCCCCCATTTCTACACATATATCATGGTTGTATCTGATAATATCTTAGCATCCTTTGGGCTTTCTAATGACGATGACTTCTAGACTGTGCAGAATTTGTTCAAAGCAAGTCTCAGGATACAAATGAGTATTCTAAGTTTTAGACCAGAGGCTTCTACTTAGTTATTCTTAAAGGTGGTAATGGATATCTACAAGCTATTTTCACAACTTCAGAAAGTATAATGGAAAACACTCATTTGCACTCAATTAACGACGTCTAATTCAAGTGTCAACTATGCATTGTAAAGGTTAAGACTTCAGCATCTCAAGCCAGTCTGCCTGAATCTGAATGCAGAACCATGACTCACTAGATGTGAAAACTTGTCCAACTTACTCAACCCCTCTGAATCTGTTTCCTCATCAGCAAAATAGAAATACTAATATCTACCTTATGTAATGGTTGTGAGGCTTACCTGATTGATTCAGGGAAGACAGGTAGGCAGTGCTTGGCATAGGGTAAGTTCTTGATAAGTCCTGATTGTTATTTTTTGCTTTCTTAAATTATATGACTTCCAACTGGATATTTCCTGGCAATCAGACACTGCATGGGTAGATTCATTTTTGTTAATTATTAAGTATAATTTTTATAGGATATCTCTTAAAAAAACTGGTTTGCAAAAGGGAGAAAAATAAAATGGGTCGTTAGTGGTGAAAATGTTGGGAATCACTGTGTTTATTTCTAAGATTCTCTTGTTTATACCAGTGTTGACACAGCATCCAAGACCATAAAGAGAACACCCATACAGAGAAACCAGTCCTTTTAAGCACTATAGTCTACATAATAATAATGGTTACTTAGCAATAGGATACAATCTCTAATTCCACCTATCTCAATTTCCTGTTAAAATATCCTAGAAGATTCACTAAAAATACAAAAATAAAAACTAATGCTGATGGACAGTCTAATACCAGAATCTGGAAGGCATCTCCACTAGATAAGGCAGATGGAGTTGAATTGAGGGAAAAACCTACCCAGAATCATAAGGAACTTAAAAGGCAAAGTGACAAAATTAAATCCCACATTGGAGGGAGTAAATGCAGATAATAATATCATTTGATACTCAGTATAAGGGTCCCCTCCTTTAGAAAGCTTTCCTCTAACTCCCCAAGCTGAGCCAAGTAGTTCTTTGCCCATTATCTTGAGTTCTCAATGGAGCCTCCGCATTCTTCTATCATATTACTTGCCTCATACTGATATTATCTGTTTATAGGTCTAAGTCTAAATCTAAATTTTAGGTATCATGTACTAAACTGTTTCCATCTCCAGTAACTGGCAGACTGTCTGACCCACAATAGACACTCAATAAATATCAATTGAACTGAACTGTGTGGACTATGCAAATGTTTTGCTGAAAGCCAGCTATACTCTTTGCTGTGCTTTCCTGAACTAGTAGTTTTGTCATCTGTTAAAGAAAGGAATTTGTTAATTCCTCTAGTTAGACATTCACTCACTCATTTAATTAATATCTTCTGAGATTCCAGCACATGCCAAACATTGTACATATGTTCAGTCTGATATGTTTCTTTCTTTGGAACTCAAGCTGAGACCTGGTCTGACTAATTCCTTTTATAAGTTCTCAGAAATTGTTCCTCTAATAATTCATTCAGAAACTTTTCCTAATATCAATGTCAAGGATAATCTAGTCAACATACCTTCTTCTTCATTTCAAACATTAAAACCATATTTATGCCAACTTCTGATACTTCTCTCATTGTCTATGAACCTTCAAATATCACTAGCAACAACAATTGGGCAGTCTCAGCCACAAGTTCTGAGTGGCATAGAATGCAATGCTTTTAGGGCCAGAAGACTTGCAATCATTGAGATGCTATCGTATATTTGTCTAATTTCCATTTTAATTCCTCTTCCCATTTATGTAAGAAGGCCATTCTCCCTGACAAAGAGGATAGAAGGGAAATAGAAACTGGACAGTAATGTTTCTTTTGGCAAACTGTAGGCAATTCACTACTTACCCAAATGAGGCAGTCAAAGCCAGAGTTTAAATTTTCCCCAGTTGAGTATTAACTGCTACAGGAATTTCCCTTCCACCGAAAATAATTATTAAATGGAGAAAAACATATGAAACAACTGTTTTCAGATATTGAACAACAGTCAGCTTAAAACTGGGATCCTTGAAAGAAGTTAGGCAAAGGAAATGAACCCTGCAAATGCCTCAGCTTACTGCCTGTAGACAGTTTCCAGGCTGTAGTAAAAGCGGGGAACCCTAACAGAGCCTGGTTGTCTCACTAAATTGAGAGGTCAGAGTTAGGGTTTGGGAACCTGAGGTGGCCAGAATTTGTGGAGTAGGGTACTGGAGAGAAGGAAGCTGCATAGAGAGAGCTCTGGGGCTATGCAAAGGTATCCACCTGAGTCTTTGGTTGAGTCCTAAACTGCATCTGTGTGGGGTGACACTCCTTAAGTCTAGGGAAGGACCCACCAGAAAGCAGTAGGCCAAACTGTTTCTGGAGCTTCCACAGAGTTAGGAATATTTTGGGTTTTCCCCACCCAGGATGGAGAGACCTCGTAATACCTGGGGCATTGGCAGTGGTGTGCTGGGCCTGGCTTGTACAAGCTTAAGAGAGCTGAAGGCTAAATTTTCAGGGATTTTGAAAGCTGTTTGATGTCATGTTGGTAGCTTGAAATTGGCCATACCAAAGTCAACAAATACCATAAATCAGTGTGTTTTTCTTTTTTCTTGGAGCATCAGTTGTTAAACATTTGCCACTGTCACCGAGTAGAGTTTTGGTAGAAAGAATAAATTAGTCCTAGAACAAAGCTGCTCTGAACCTGCCCTAACAAAGCTTAAAACCAAACCTCAAAAGAATCTACACATAACTTAACCCCAATAAAGGTCCAAACTCTTATTTATTAATTTATTTTTATTAGAGAAGTTGTGGGTTTATTGAAAAATCATGCATCAGGTACAGGGTTTCCATGTTATTAAAATCTTGCATTGGTGTCATACATTAGTTAAATTGATAAAAGCACATTTTAAAAATTATACTATTAACTATAGTCCATGGTCTAGCTTAGAGTTTGCTGTTTGTGTTGCACAGTCCTATGGATTAAAAAAATATATTCTAGTAACATGTATCCAACCTAACATTTCCCCTTTTAACCACATTCAGATAGATAATTCAGTGCTGTTAATTACATTCACAAGGTTGCGCTACCATCACCACTATCCATTACCCAAAATTTCCCGTCATTCCATAAAGAAACCCTGAACACTTTAAGACTTGACTCCCTATTCCTAACCTCAACCCCATTCCATGGTAACCCATAGTTCAGATTCTGAACCTATGAATTTTCCTAATTATTTCATACCAATGAAATCATACAATATTATTCTTTTGTGTCTGGCTTATTTCACTCAACATGAGGTCTTCAAGGTTCATCCATGCTGTCAAATGTATCAGAACTTATTCCTTTTTACAACTGAATAATATTCCATTGTGTATATATATGATATTTTGTTTATCCATTCATTGGTTGATGGACACTTGGGTTGCTTCCACTTTTTGGCAATTGTGAATAATTCTGTTATGAACATCGGTGTGCAAATATTTGTTCAAGTACCTGCTTTTAATTTTTTGGGTATATACCTAGAGGTAGGATTGGTGGCTCATATGGTAATTTTATACTTAACCTTCTGAGAAATGGTGAAACTGTCTTCCACAGCCAGCTGCACCATTTTACGTTCCCACCAGCAATGAATACGTGCTACCATTCATTTTATCCAACATTTGTAATTTTCCATTTTTTAATAGTAGCTATCTTACTGTGTGGGAAATGGTATCACATTGTGCTTTTGATTTGAATTTTCCCTAACGGATAATAATGTTAAACATCTTTTCTGGCTATTCGTAGATCTTCTTTGGAAGAATTTCTATTCAAGTTTTTGCTCATTTTTAAATTGGGTTCTTCATCTTTTTGTTGTTGAGTTGAAAGATTTCTTTATTTAGTCTGTATTTTAAACCCTTATTGGATTTGTGGTTTCCAAATGTTTTCTCCTATTGCATAGGTTGTCATTCTACTTTCATGGCAAAGTCCTTTGATACACAAAAGTTTTTTACTTTTGATGAGGTTTCATTTATCTACTTTCTCTTTTGTTGCTTTTGCTTTCAGTATAAAGGCTAAGAAACCATTGCCTAACAAGATCATGAAGGTGCTTCTCTATGTTTTCTTCTAGGAGTTTTATAGTTCTAGTTCTTATAGTTAGGCCTTTGATCCATTTGGGTAGAATTTTGTATATGGTATGAGGTAGGGTTCCACCTGCATTCTTTTGCAAATGGAGATCCAGTATTTCCAGCACATTTGCTTCCAGCATCAATTGAGTGGTCTTTGCACCCTTGCCAAAAATTAGTTGGCCATAATTGTGAGGGTTGATTTCTGAACTCACAATTTGATTCCATTAGTCTATCCTTGTGCCAATACTATGCTGTTTTGATTACTGTGGCTTTGTAATAAGTTTTAAGATCAGGAAGTGTGAGTCCTCCAACTTCATTCTTCTTTTTCAAGATACCTTTGGCAATTCGGAGCCCCTTACCGTTCCATATAAATTTTATGATTAGCTTTTCCATTTCTGCAAAGCAGGATGTTGGAATTTTGATTGGGGTTGCATTGAATCTGTAGATTAATTTGGGCGTCAAATTGACTTCTTAACATATTTAGTCTTCCAATCCATGAACAGGGAAAGTCCTTCAATTTATTTAGGTCTACTTTGATTTCTTTTAACAATGTTTTACAGTTTTCTTTATACAAGTCCTTTATGTCCTTGGTTAGATTTATCCCTAGATATTTAATTATTTTAGTTGTTGTAAATGAATCTTTCTCTTGATTCCTTCTTCATATTGTTCATTACTAATGTATAGAAACACTACTGAGTTTTTGGGCATTGATCTTGTACCCCACCACTTTGCTGAATTCATTTATTTTCTCAAGGAGATTTGTTGTGAATTTTTCAGAATTTTCTGTTTATGCTCATGTTATCTGCAAATAGTGAAAGTTTTACTTCTTTTCAATTTGGGTGCCTGTTATTTTTTTCTTGCCTAATTGGTTTGGCCAGAATTTCCAGTATGATGTTGAATAATAGGGGTGACAGTGGGCATCTTTTCCTTGTTCCTAATCTTAGAGGGAAAGCTTTCAAATTTTTACCATAAAGTATGATGTTAGCTGTGGGTTTTTCATTATTCCCTAAATCATGTTGAGGAAGTTTCCTTCTATTCTTAGTTTTTTAAGTGTTTTTATCAAGAAGGGTGCTGGATTTCACCAAATGCCTTTTCTGCATCAATTGAGATGATCACGTGTTTTTTTTTGTTTTTGTTTTTTTGTTTGTTTGTTTTTCCTTCATTCTGTTAATGTGGTATATTAGAAGAATTGATTTTCTTATATTGAACCACCTTTGCATACCGGGGAGAAATCCCACTTGACCATGGTGTAGAATTCTTTTAATGTGCTGTTGGATTAGATTTGCTAGTATTTTGTTGAGGGTTTTTGCATTTATGTTCATAAGAGATATTGGTCTGTAATTTCTTTTCCTGTGGTATTTTTATCTGGTTTTGGTATTAGGGTGATGCTGGCCTTATAGAATGAATTAGGAAGTTTCTTCAATTTTATGGAAGAGTTTGAGCAGGATTGGTGTTAATTCTTCTTGGAACATTTGGTAAAATTCCCTTCTAAAGCTATCTGGTCCTGGGTTTTTCTGTTGGGAGGCTGTTTATTGTTTATTTAATCTCTTTAGTAGTTATTGGTTTGTTGAGATTTTCTGTTTCTTCTTGAGTCAGGGTAGGTAGTTTGTGTGTTTTAGGAATTGTCCATTTCATCTAGGTTATCTGATTTGTGAGCAGTTATTCATAACATCTTCTTATAGCCCTTTTTATTTCAGTGAGGTTGGTAGTAATGTCCCCCTTTCCATTTCTGATTTTAGTTATTTGTGTCCTCTCTTTTTCCTTCAATATAATTTGTCAATTTTGTTGATCTTTTCAAAGACCCAACTTTTGATTTTGTCAATTCTCACTATTGTTTTTTATTAATTCCCTATTTCATTTATCTCTGCTCTATCCTTTGTTATATCCTTTCTTTTTTGCTTGCTTTGGGTTTAGTTTGCTCTGCTTTTCCTACTTCTCCACCTTTGACATTAGGTCTCTGATTCAAAATTTTTCCTCTTTTTTAATTTAAGCATTTAGAGCTACAAAATTCTCTCTTAGCATAGCCTTTGCTGCATTCCATAAGTTTTGCAATCTTGTATTTTCATTTTCATTAGCCTCAAGGTGTTTCATAATTCTCCTTGTGATTTCCATTTTAATTCATTGTTGGTTTAAGGATATGTTATTTAATTTCCACATATTTGTGAATGTTCCATTTCTCTGTCTGTTGCTAATTTCTAGCTTCATACCATTGTTGGAGAGGACACATTGTATGATTTCAATATTTTTGAATTTATTTGGACGTTTTCATGACTCATGATACTGTCTATGTTATATAAACCCATGGTGACCCATGATCACTCAAGAAGAATGTGTATTGTGTTGCTGTTGGATGAAGAGTTCTATATATGTCTGCTACATCTAGTTGATTTAGAGTATCATTCAAGTCTTATATTTCCTTATTGATCTTCTTACTAGATGTTTTATCCATTATTGAAAGTGGTGTATTCAAGTCTTCTCCTATTAATATAGCACCATCTATTTCTCCCTTCAAATTTATCCCTATTTGCTTCGTATATTTTGAGGCCCTTTCAGGTTCATATATATTTATAATTGCTATGTGTTCTTGTTGAATTGACCCCTTTATCAGTATATAATGACTGTCTTCATCCCTATAATATTTTTGAAATTAAAGTGTATTTTATCTGATATTAGTATAGCTACCCCAGCTCTCTTTTGGTTCTTACTTGCATGGTATATTTTTTCCATCCTTTCACTTTCAACCTACTTATGTCTTTGAATTTATGGTAAGTCTCTTATAAACAGTATTTTGTTGGGTCTTGCTTTTTTATCCATTCTGTCAATCTCTGCCTTTTGACTTGGGCATTTAACCCATTTACACTTAAAGTAACTATTGATAATGCAGGACTTTCTTCTGCCATTTTGTTACTTAGTCTTTGTAAGTCTTCTAACTTTTTGTCCCTCAATTCTTCCACTAATGTCTACTTAAATATTTATTTTATTTTTTTTTGTAGCAAGTCCCCTCTCATTTCTCTCTTGATATATTTTCATATATTTTCCTTGTGGTTATCATAGGATTAAAATTTAATATTTAAATGTATGACAATCATATTTTATTTGATACCACCTTAACTGCAATAGCATACATATTCACTGTTCCTGTACCACTATGTCCCCCCCACCCAACCTTTTATTTTGTATGTTACAAATTATATCTTTGTACATTTTGTGTTCCAAACCATAGATGTATCATTACTTTTTATGCATTTGCATTTTAGTACCTGTAAGGAGTAAGAAGTAGAGTTATATACCCAAAAGTACAATAAAATAGTACTGGCATTTATAATTAACAAAATAGTTACCTTTACTGGAAGTCTTTCTTTATGCTACTGTGAAGCACTGTCTAGTGTCCTTTCCTTTCAGTCTGAAGTACTCCCTTTAGCATTGCTTGTAGGGTAGGTCTAGTAGTGATGAACTCCCTCAGCTTTTATCTGGGAATGTCTTAATCTCTCATTTTTGAAAGAAAGTCTTGCTAGACATAAAATTCTTGGTTGGCAGTTGTTTTTTCCCAATATTTTAAGTATTTCAACTGCTGCCTTCTTTTCTTCATGTTTTCTGATGAGAAATCAGCACTTAATCTAATTAGGACTCTCTAGTGTATAACAAGCAACACAATTTGTTGCTTTTTTCTTGCAGCTTTCAGAACTGTATCCTTGTCCTTTGCATTCAACAGCCCGATCAGTATGTGATGGGGCACATTTTTCTCTAATTTTTTTCCTGTTTGGTGATCTCTGAGCTTCTTGGATGTGCATATTCACTTCTTTTACTAAGTTGGGATAGTTTTCTCTCATTATTTCTTTGAATATTCCTTCTGTCCCTTTCTCTCTTTCTTCTCTTTCTAGGACTCTCTTAATGCATATATTGTATGTGTGATGGTGTCCCAGTGGTCTCCTAGGCTATTTATAATTTTTATAATTTCTTTTTCTTTCTGCCTCTCAGCCTGCTCTCATTTCAAGTGTCTTGTCTTCAAGTTTGCTGTTTCTTTCTTCTGCCAGCCACAATATGCTGTTGAAACATTCCTGGAAATTTCTGTTATTGTGGTCTTCATCTCCAGTAGTTCTGTTTTATTCCTTTTTAAAATTTCTATCTCTTTGTTGAGATTCTCAAATTGTTCATTCATTGTTTTCCTGGTATCCTTTTAGTTCTTTCTCTTTGTTTTCCTTAATATCCTTAAGTATATTGAAGACCATTTTTTGAAAGTCTTTGTCCTTATGTCCACAGTCTGTTCTTCTTTGTTGATGTTTTCTGGATCTTTATCCCCTCCCTTTGGCTGGACCATCATTTCCTGTTTCCTTGTTTGTCTTGTAATCTTTTGTTGCACACTGTTCATTTTAATATTTTAAATGTTAACCCTGGGATTTATTCCCAGAGATGTCTGTTTTTTCACTTTATAACCAGCTGGTGATATGAGATTTTTCTTGATTGTCAGGAGCAAACAAAACCAAGCAAATATAAACAAAAAACACCATTTACAGTCTTTGTAAATTGCCTTTGTGTTAGCTTGTGCTCTCTGTCAGAGTTCAGCCCTCCTATCAGGAAGGTCAGCCCAAGGAGAATGCAAAGTGCAGGGTCCTCCCTGCCTTTTCTGGCCTGTGTCCTGTCCTGGGCTTGTACTTGTTAGTGACCTTGGGAATTCTCCTGCTTACAGGAGCTTGAATGCCCCCTCTACTTCCCCAAAAAAACACATCTTCTGGCTCTCCTGGGTTTTCCACCATAGAACTTAAAGCAGGCCATCCATCTTAATTGTTTCTTATACTACTTTTGTTTTCTCAAGCTGCTTTTGCCTGAAGGGCAAATTGGGTGGGGGTCATGCCACAGAGGAGTTTCCCAAGTCAGTCTTTCCCACCCTGAACAAGGCCAAGGACTTACAAAGGGAGCATTGGCTGGCTCCAAACAACCCTGAGGAGTGAATGAGGTGGGGAGCAGAAAGGGTACCAGGAGCTTCTTCCAGAGCTTCAGAAAGCTCTGCTTTCTTTACCTGGCCCCTACCCAGCCAGTGCAGCCCTTCCACTGTCCTCTGTAGCACTGAGGAAGCATACCGGCTTTAAGTCTCTTCTGCAGCCTTTGTTGGGGCAGGTTGGAACCATAGCCACCCTCAGAACCGTGCCTATAGCATCCCGAAGTAGCTAATCAAAAGCAGTGATCAGCAATCAGCTTGTGCCTGCTCTTGGAGAAGTGGATTTTCATGTCCTTCTGTGGTGCCAGAAAGCTGTGCCAGGGACCTGACCCCGCTGCTGTCTGCCATGAAAGTGAGGGATGGGCACTAGTAACTGCAGTGTGGAGAGAGCAATTTACTGGTATTTACCATAATTTACCAGCCTCTTCTTCCTGCTCTTCCTGGATGCTATACAGTGTTTCACTGGGCTCTGACGATTTGAAGTAGTTGATTCAGACAGTTCTTGCCTGTTTAATAGTTGTTCTGGTGGAGGGAATGATTCCTGGAGCCTGCTACTCTGCCATCTTCTCACAATTCCCCCAAGACCTATCATTCTTGAAAGGCATACAACAAAAGCCAGCAGTTACCAAGATAACATTCATAATAACCTGTATAGCCTTAAATCTACAAATGAATTGAATTCTTTATCAAAAATCCTTCCACAAACAAAGCTCCAGGTCTAGAGAATTTCACTGGTGAATTCTATAAAACATTTAAAGAAAAAAAATAAAACCAATTCTAAACAAACTCTTCCAGAAAATAGAAGAGGAGGAAATACTTCCTAATTTAAAAAGCTGAGGCCAGCATTATCCTGTTACCAAAACCACACACAGACATTAGAAGAGAAGAAAATCTCAGACCAATATCCCTTATGAACATAGACACAAATCCTCAACGAGGTATTAGCAAATTAAATCCAGCAATATAAGGCTAATAATACATGACCAAGTGTGGTTTATTCCAGGAATGCAATATTGGTTTAGTATTTGAAAATCCATCCATATAATTCACCATATTACCACATTAATGAAATACAGACACAAAACACTCCATATCATATGATTCCATTTACATGAAATTCTAGAAGAGGCAAAACTATAACAATAGCACATCAGTGACTGGGCCTGGGGTAAAGAGAGGAAATTGACTGCAAAATGCCGTGAGGAAACTTTGGGGTATAATGGAAAAGTTACATTTCTTGATTATGGAGGTAGTTACATGACTACATACATTTGTAAAAATTTATCAACTATACATTTAAAATGGGTGAATTTTATTGTATGTAAATTATACCTCAATAAAACTGATTAAAATTTTTTTTTGTCCAATTAAGCAAACACTCTCCTGGCAAAAGCAGTTTCCATAATCCTCTTATTTCTCTAGGTCCCCCTTTTCCCTTCCTTTTAAGTCTAATAATATCTTAGCACAATGTCACTTCTGTGAAGTTTTAAAGAAGATTTAAAAATATATATTTTATCTAGATTTTATAACTGCTTTCAGTAGGATGGTAGTCCAAATTCCTAGCCTACCCTTACCAGAAATTGAAGCCAGTGATTTATTTTCTTAATACAAAGTCTCCAAAAAAAGTTGAAAGCATGTAATTTCAGGTTCTTCAGTAGAGTTTTAGAAGGAGTGGAAAGATGTTTTGGTTGTGATGGCAGGGCTCTTTGCTTTTTTTCCTTCTTTTGTCATGTAACTAAATATTTATCCAATTCATTCATAAGGCTGGGCCTCCTAATATACTTTCTCTAGTTCAATTCAGAAATATTTATTCATTTATCAGTGACAATAAATGTACCAAGAAATGGACGTAGGAGTCAAATGACCAGATTTTTAGAATTGTTCTGTGTGATCTGGAAGAAGTGAATAAATTGGTTAACTTTTCTTGGCTTCAGTATCATTTTCCACAAAATGAAGATCAATAATTTCTAAAGGGCTTCCAATAAAATCTGATTCCTGACTCTTCAGAGGAAAGATATCTACATAACTACTCTCCTCTGACATTACTGCTTAAATTTATCCTTCTATTTTCTATTCATATCTTCAAAAATCATGTCTGTAAAATATTTTAGTGCTCAATTACATTCAGTTTACTGGCTTTAATATACTATAATACCTCATCTATCTAGCACTTGGTTCTCCTGATTTCTCAATTCTCTATCATATAATCAATGATCAGGTAAGAAACTTTAAAACAAGGAGGAGGGGAGGGACTCTGAGCAGCCTATTTACCTAGTTTGAAAATTTTCTTAAAAGGAGAAACCCATAGGCTTACTTAGGATTAATTTGTTGGCTATTTTACACCCAAACCTAGTAAGATTAGTTTATTCTACAGTCCATGATAGATTATAGTCAGCAAATTAAAAGGTACATTGATAAACTAATTATTATAGATTTTAAAATGTCAAATAAAATACAAAGAATTCTAGTGTAGAAAATAAACTGTTTTATACACACACTTCAATAGGTCCTAAGGGAGTTAGTCTACTGGAACAAAGGACAATCAGTGATTTTCATTAATGTTAATATCTTCTGTTTTAGAGGTAACTTCTTAAATGTCCAGAAAACTCATCTCTCCAGAATGAGTCCACGTTTGACCGTTCTGGGGAGCTGATGTTTACTATAGTGTATTTTATTCAGCAGTCATTTCATCGGTGTAAATGCTGTGTTCTGAACTATTCTGAAGCTCCTTGAGGGGAGGAGCCAGGTCATACACTTCTCCTAACTCCTATCCAGCTATCTTCGTCTGTATCACAAGATGAATGAATCCACCCTCATCTGACTGTAGTTGAGAATAGAGTCTGACCCACAGCTAAGATGATTGATGTTGGATGTGTTGTGCAGTACTTGACTTACTGATTTAGGGATCTCATGTCTTCTTCAAAGCTGTGTTTTATGCCTGGAATGCCATCCTTTTCCTCCAACAATTTACTAATCTGTCTCTAGACCTAATTAAAATTAAGCTCTAAAATTCCACAAATTTCCAAAGACTTTCTCGATCGACTTGAAAGGACTGATGGCTTCTCTTAAATCCCATGGCGTCCCTATTCTCTTCTCAAAATGCTCTTACCCTTGCTCCCCACAAAATTTCCATGATCTCTGACTCAAATTTGACATGAATAGTTTACAGATTTGGTTTCATATTTACATTTATTTCTCTCCTTTCTCTTTCCATGTTTACATCCACATGGCTGTCTTAGGTTACATATTTTTCGTGACTTGATGGAACATGTCTTTGCAATTATTTTTTACAGCTTCCTGTGGGCAATTAGGTGCTTAAAAGTACCTTAAGACATGTGAATTAGGAATTCAAGTTTCAATACATCCAAAGGAATATTTTCTTTGGATGTTTTCTGATAAAAAAATTTTAATGGAAAAAATAGAGCATTAATTTGTGTTTGACTCTTGTGTGAAACTCTGGGACAAGTCGGTAAGTTTGATGGGTACTTCCTTTAGTGTTAACTTGGGGCTACATGAGGTAGGGGGTGCCAAAGTGATAGAATTCAACAATACAATTTATCTAAAGTATTTAGCATATTTAGGTTGTCATTATAAATATAAGAATATTTTTATTGGAAAATCAAAAAATAAGAAAACATTGTCCATATTCCCACCATCCTGACAAAACCATTTGTAGATACTTTGGAAGTGCTAATTGTATACAGTTACCTGTGCAGAAAGCATAGCTCCTGACCTGGAGGAGTTTTAAATCTCTGTGTGAGGAGACAAGAGCTGTACACTTGAAGTAGTTAGAAAACAACACGAGATGATGTGTAACCAAGTGCTAAATGGAACTTTTACAAAAGAGAGATAATAGAGCCTAGAGAATGTTTGCCTCCCAAAGGACCTCAAAATACTATACCAAAATATGAGAAAACATCCAAAACACAAAACCTTTATCCAGTGGCATGAGTTGAATGACAACCATTGGGGAAATGTTGTTGGCAACAATAACACTCACTGAGCAGCTGAGACACAAGGATTCTTAACCTCATCAACTGTGATGCAAGTGAACCCTCAAACCCCTAGGATGATGGGAGGTTTCGCAAAGCTTTATTCTTATTACACCCCTGCTTAAATATGGCTTGACACCTTTTAGAGTTATGGCCAAAACAAACTGTTAGGCCAGAATACTTGGACAGACACTAAAACACAACCCAGACTTAAGGACATCAAGTCCTCACTGTTCTCCCTGAACAAACGGCAGCCTGGGAAAAGCAAGCAGTCATGCATATTTGTGATGGGAAATTCTTATGATGTGCATATCATTTGTGCCAATGAAAAGCACTGGGTCCTAGATGCCATGCAGCATTCTCTTTCTATGAGTTGGTTTGAGGGGCTTCTTTTCTTTCCAATTACAAGAATTTGCAATTAGTTCGGATCTTCCAATTTACCCTCGTCTTTCCCAGTTTTGAAAATCAAATTCCATGCAGCTTAAATGTCATTTTCATCAGTCAAAAAAAGTTAAAAATTAATAAACAAGTTAAGAATTTTTCACTCTAATGCTACTAATTCACTGGTCTATTAGTATCGCTATGATTCTTTCCAAATCAGAAATATTATGACTTACTCTGAGACTCTAGAAAATTCAACAAAATGTGAGTCCATGTGATAACGTGGATGAACCCCGAAGACACCATGTTGAGTGCAATAAGATGACACAAAAGGACAAATATTGTATGATCTCATTGACATGAAATAATTAGAATAAGCAAACTCACAGAGGCAGAATCTAGAAGACAGGTTATTAGGGGATGGAGTAAGGAAAGGGAATAGGAGTTAAGGCTTAAAATGTGCAGGGTTTCACTTGGAATGATGGAGATGTTTTGGTAATGGATGGTGGTGATGATACCACAACATCATGAATGTAATTACAGCACTGAATTTATATACCTGAATACGGTTAAAAGGGGGTGTGTTAGGTTATATATATATATATAGAATAATTATTCTTAAATACACGGAACTGCACAACTCAAACAGTGAACTCTAAGTTAATCATGGACTATAGTTAATAGTACAGTTATAAAAATGTGCTTTCATCAATTGTAACAAATGTACTACACTAATGCAAGTTGTTAATAATAGGGTGGTATATGGGGATTCTACGTTTTAGGCATGATTGCTCTGTAAACCCACAACTTCTCTAATAAAAAAAAAGTGATTCTCTCTAAATACCCAAGATAGAATAGAATGATAGAACATCAGAGCTTTACATGAGCCCTGAAGATTATTTAGCTCAATTTCTTCATTTTACATGTGAGATTCTGAGAGATGAAGAGACTATCAAGATAACACAGCTAATCAGTGGAAGAATCCCTGCAGCATGGCTCCTTCTTAGTGTTTAACATTTGTTGAGTATCTTGCCTATGTCAGGTACTTGCATGTTTTTGCCCCTGGTCTTACCAAGATGCAGAAACTTCTTAAGGAGCTTACATTCAAGTAGGTGCAGCTTATTTATAGTTAGCTCTTAGAAAAACATTAAATATATAATATATAATGATTTTTTGTAAAAACTATAACAATAAAAAAAATAAAAACAAATCCCACTTTGTCTTAACCATCTTGATATAAGGAGTATGGCCATAATGTGCTCCAGATCCTAAAACCTAGAAGGAACTACTGGAAGGCATCACAGGTTTTATTCAGTTCACCCACTAGAGGAGAACCTCATTATTCCAACATTCATTATCAACGGATCCAGGCTATGAGGCTGTGTAAGAAAGCAAAAGTGGTTTTAATAAGAAAATGCTTGCTAAATGAATTGTCACTTAAAAATTAGTGGTCCCTCAAACATCCGTCTTTGCTCAGCACTAGTGTTAGGTTCACACTTTAGGTCAAGATTTTTGTTGGTCAGTCTTTTTCTGATCACTATAAACATCAAAAACAATGCCAAATGGTTGCAAAATAAAATTGACAAGCTTACTAAAAGAATTCACAAAGTCAATAAAATTAATGTTGAAGAACTGATCAATCACATACAAAGCCGTTGATAAAAGAAGAACTGCTAGAAATAAAAGAATTGATAGAAGAGAAAATTGCAAGAATGGTGACATGAAATTTCTTCAAAAGTTTGGTCTAAGTCCCTGGATTACAAAAGGCCTTTGTGGACAATACTGACTGTGTTTCAAAACTTCAAATTCCATGTGAGACCAAGGGAAGAGGTGTTTAGTTGGTGCAAGGTCTAATTTCCTAAACAATTTAACTTGCATAGTTTGTTCAAATACCATAATTACATGGAACTTTTAGTAGGAAGTGAGACCTGGTAGGTTTGCATAGGTTAATGTGAAGTAGCAACACATCCCAAAGTAATTTGGACAGAGAATAAAAATATATATGTGCAGGGCCTCCCTGAGGAGCTAGGGGAAAATGCAGAAGTGCTAGGCTTCCTCACCTGGATTGTTGCTGATGTTCTCACAAACATTGAGGACTGGCGGTTTGATGTGCCATGCCCTCTATCATGGGACTTGCCCTTATGAAACTTGTCACTGCAAAGAGAGGCTAAAACTTATAATTGTGCCTAAGAGTCTCCCCCCAAGTGCCTCTTTGTTGCTCAGATGTGGCCCTCTCTCTCTAGCTAAGCCAACTCAGGAGGTGAACTCACTGCCCTCCCCCTACATGGGACCTGACTCCCAGAGGTGTAAATCTCCCTGGCAACACAGGTTATGACTCCGGGGGATGAATCTGGACCTGGCATTGTGGGATTGAGAACATCTTCTTGACCAAAAGGGGGATGGGAAATGAAATGAAATGAAGTTTCAGTGGCTGAGAGATTCCAAATGGAGTCGAGAGGTCACTCTGGTGGGCATTCTTATGCACTATATAGATAACCCTTTTTAGGTTTTAATGCATTGGAATAGCTAGAAATAAATACCTGAAACCATCAAACTGCAACCCAGTAGCCTTGACTCTTAAAGACGATTGTATAGCAACGTAGCTTACAAGAGGTGACAGTGTGATTGTGAAAACCTTTTGGATCACACTCCCTTTATCCAATGTACGGATGGATGAGTAGAAAAATGGGGACCAAAAACTAAATGAAAAATCGGGTGGGAGGGAGGGGTGTTTTAGGTGTTCTTCTTTACTTTTATTTTTTATTCTTGTATTTATTTTTTCTGGTATACGGACAATGTTCAAAAAATAGATTGGAGTGATGAATGCACAACTATACAATGGTACTGTGAACAATTGATTGTATACTTTGGATGACTGTATGGCATGTGAATATATATTAATAAAATTGAATTTAAAAAAAAAGGCCTTTGTGAAAATTGACAAAGTTCTTGAATATTTTTCCAAAAATCATCTTGTTTGTAATTGTATTATGAAACTCAAACAAGAAGTGGAGACCACTGTATTATGCAGCATACACTTTTGCCAGCAAAATCACACACCTCAAAGAAGAATTAATATTTTTGTCATTCTTTGTTCATTCTAAGAATAAAACATAGTTTTAATTTAAATCTATATTTTATGATAAAATAAGATGAACTTATTTTTAAGATTTTTAGTTTGATTCCTCAAGATATAATCCCCATCACTTTTTTTTTTTGTTTGTTTTTTTGTTTTTTTTTTTTTTTTTTTTTTTTTTTTTCTTAATTGCTCTCTACTGCTAGTTCCCCTACATTCTACATTATAAACCATTTGTTTTACATTTTTCAAAGTTCACATTAGTGGTAGCATATAATATTTCTCTTTTTGTGCCTGGCTTATTTCGCTCAGCATTATGTCTTCAAGGTTCATCCATGTTGTCATATGTTTCACCAGATCGTTCCTTCTTACTGCCGCGTAGTATTCCATCGTGTGTATATACCACATTTTATTTATCCACTCATCTGTTGAAGGACATTTGGGTTGTTTCCATCTCTTGGCAATTGTGAATAATGCTGCTATGAACATTGGCGTGCAGATATCTGTTCGTGTCACTGCTTTCCGATCTTCCGGGTATATACCGAGAAGTGCAATCGCTGGATCGAATGGTAGCTCTATATCTAGTTTTCTAAGGAACTGCCAGACTGACTTCCAGAGTGGCTGAACCATTATACAGTCCCACCAACAATGAATAAGAGTTCCAATTTCTCCACATCCCCTCCAGCATTTGTAGTTTCCTGTTTGTTTAATGGCAGCCATTCTAACCGGTGTTAGATGGTATCTCATTGTGGTCTTAATTTGCATCTCTCTAATAGCTAGTGAAGCTGAACATTTTTTCATGTGTTTCTTGGCCATTTGTATTTCCTCTTCAGAGAACTGTCTTTTCATATCTTTTGCCCATTTTATAATTGGGCTGTCTGTACTATTGTCATTGAGTTGTAGGATTTCTTTGTATATGCAAGATATCAGTCTTTTGTCAGATACATGGTTTCCAAAAATTTTTTCCCATTGAGTTGGCTGCCTCTTTACCTTTTTGAGAAATTCCTTTGAGGTGCAGAAACTTCTAAGCTTGAGGAGTTCCCATTTATCTATTTTCTCTTTTGTTGCTTGTGCTTTGGGTGTAAAGTCTAGGAAGTGGCCTCCTAATACAAGGTCTTGAAGATGTTTTCCTACATTATCTTCTAGGAGTTTTATGGTACTTTCTTTTATATTGAGATCTTTGGTCCATTTTGAGTTAATTTTTGTGTAGGGGGTGAGGTAGGGGTCCTCTTTCATTCTTTTGGATATGGATATCCAACTCTCCCAGCCCCATTTGTTGAAAAGACCATTATGGCTCAGTTCGGTGACTTTGGGGGCCTTATCAAAGATCAGTCGGCCATAGATCTGAGGGTCTATCTCTGAATTCTCAATTCGATTCCATTGATCTATATGTCTATCTTTGTGCCAGTACCATGCTGTTTTGGCAACTGTGGCTTTATAATAAGCTTCAAAGTCAGGGAGTGTAAGTCCTCCCACTTCGTTTTCTTTTTTAGAGTGTCTTTAGCAATTCGAGGCATCTTCCCTTTCCAAATAAATTTGATAACTAGCTTTTCCAAGTCTGCAAAGTAGGTTGTTGGAATTTTGATTGGGATTGCATTGAATCTGTAGATGAGTTTGGGTAGAATTGACATCTTAATGACATTTAGCCTTCCTATCCATGAACATGGAATATTTTTCCATCTTTTAAGGTCCCCTTCTATTTCTTTTAGTAGAGTTATGTAGTTTTCTTTGTATAGGTCTTTTACATCTTTGGTTAAGTTGATTCCTAGGTACTTGATTTTTTTAGTTGCTATTGAAAATGGTATCTTTTTCTTGAGTGTCTCTTCAGTTTGTTCATTTCTAGCATATAGAAACATTACTGACTTATGTGCATTAATCTTGTATCCCGCTACTTTGCTAAATTTGTTTATTAGCTCTAGTAGGTGTATCGTTGATTTCTCAGGGTTTTCTAGATATAAGATCATATCATCTGCAAACAATGACAGTTTTACTTCTTCTTTTCCAATTTGGATGCCTTTTATTTCTTTGTCTTGCCGGATTGCCCTGGCTAGCACTTCCAGCACAATGTTGAATAACAGTGGTGACAGCAGGCATCCTTGTCTTGTTCCTGATCTTAGAGGGAAGGCTTTCAGTCTCTCACCATTGAGTACTATGCTGGCTGTGGGTTTTTCATATATGCTCTTTATCATGTTGAGGAAGTTTCCTTCAATTCCTACCTTTTGAAGTGTTTTTATCAAAAAGGGATGTTGGATTTTGTCAAATGCTTTTTCAGCATCTATTGAGATGATCAATTGATTTTTCCCTTTCGAGTTTTTAATGTGTTGTAATACATTGATTGTTTTTCTTATGTTGAACCATCCTTGCATGCCTGGAATGAACCCCACTTGGTCATGGTGTATGATTTTTTTAATGTGTCTTTGGATTCGATTTGCAAGTATTTTGTTGAGGATTTTTGCATCTATATTCATTAGGGAGATTGGCCGGTAGTTTCCTTTTTTGTAGCATCTTTGCCTGGTTTTGGTATTAGATTGATGTTAGCTTCATAAAATGAGTTAGGTAGTGTTCCATTTTTTTCAATGTTTTGAAAGAGTTTGAGTAAGATTGGTGTCAGTTCTTTCTGGAAAGTTTGGTAGAATTCCCCTGTGAAGCCATCTGGCCCTGGGCATTTATTTGTGGGAAGATTTTTGATGACTCATTGGATCTCTTTGCTTGTGATGGGTTGGTTGAGGTCTTCTATTTCTTCTCTGGTCAGTCTAGGTTGTTCATATGTTTCCAGGAAATTGTCCATTTCTTCTACATTATCCAGTTTGTTGCCATACAGTTGTTCATAATATCCTCTTATAATTTTTTTAATTTCTTCAGGATCTGCAGTTATGTCACCTTTTTCATTCATTATTTTGTTTATATGGGTCTTCTCTCTTTTTGATTTTGTCAGTCTAGCTAGGGGCTTGTCAATCTTGTTGATCTTCTCAAAGAACCAACTTTTGGTGATATTTATCCTTTCTATTGTTTTTTTCTTCTCTATGTCATTTATTTCTGCTTTAATCCTTGTTATTTCTTTTCTTGTACTTGGTTTAGGATTGGTTTGCTGTTCATTTTCTAGCTTCTTCAGTTGATCCATTAGTTCTTTGATTTTGGCTCTTTCTTCCTTTTTAATATATGCGTTTAGTGCTATAAATTTCCCCCTTAGTACTGCTTTTGCTGCATCCCATAGGTTTTGGTATGTTGTGTTCTCATTTTCATTCATCTCTATATATTTAGCAATTTCTCTTGCTATTTCTTCTTTAACCCACTGATTGTTTAGGAGTGTGTTGTTTAACCTCCAGGTATTTGTGAATTTTCTAAGTCTCTGATGGTTATTGACTTCTAATTGTATTCCATTGTGGTCAGAGAATGTGCTTTGAATAATTTCAATCTTTTTAAATTTATTGAGGCTTGTTTTATGTCCCAGCATATGATCTATTCTGGAGAAAGTTCCGTGAGCACTAGAAAAGTATGTGTATCCTGGTGATTTGGGATGTAATGTCCTGTAGATGTCTGTTAAATCTAATTCATTTATCAGATTGTTTAGGTTTTCAATTTCCTTATTGGTCTTCTGTCTGGTTGATCTATCTATAGGAGAGAGTGATGTGTTGAAGTCTCCCACAATTATTGTGGAAACATCAATTGCTTCCTTTAGTTTTGCCAATGTTTCTCTCATGTATTTTGTGGCACCTTGATTGGGTGCATAGACATTTACGATTGTTATTTCTTCTTGCTGAATTGCCCCTTTTATTAGTATGTAGTGGCCTTCTTTGTCTCTCAAAACATCCCTGCATTTGAAGTCTATTTTATTTGAGATTAATATTGCTACACCTGCTTTCTTTTGGCTGTAGCTTGCATGAAATATTTTTTTCCATCCTTTCACTTTCAGTTTCTTTGTCTCCCTGTGTCTAAGATGAGTCTCTTGTATGCAACATATTGATGGTTCATTTTTTTTGATCCATTCTGCGAATCTATATCTTTTAATTGGGGAGTTTAATCCATTTACATTCAACGTTAAAACCGTGAAGGCATTTCTTGAATCGGCCATCTTATCCTTTGGATTATGTTTGCCATATTTTTCCCTCTCTCTATTAATATCCTTTATTGTACCCATACTGAATCTCTTTAGTACTGAACCTTTCTCCAAGTCTCTCTGTCCTGTCTTTGTTTCTCTGTCTGTAGGGCTCCCTTTAGTATCTCCAGTAGGGCAGGTCTCTTGTTAGCAAATTCTCTCAGCATTTCTTTGTCTGTGAAAAATTTAAGCTCTCCCTCAAATTTGAAGGAGAGCTTTGCTGGATAAAGTATTCTTGGCTGGAAATTCCTCTCACTCAGAATTTTAAATATATCGTGCCACTGCCTTCTCGCCTCCATGGTGGCTGCTGAGTAGTCACTACTTAGTCTTATGCTGTTTCCTTTGTATGTGGTGAATTGCTTTTCTCTTGCTGCTTTCAGAACTTGCTCCTTCTCTTCTATGTTTGACAGTGTGATCAGTATATGTCTCGGAGTGGGTTTTTTTGGATTTATTCTATTTGGAGTTCGCTGAGCATTTATG
Source organism: Choloepus didactylus (assembly GCF_015220235.1). Lineage (NCBI taxonomy): Eukaryota > Metazoa > Chordata > Mammalia > Pilosa > Megalonychidae > Choloepus > Choloepus didactylus. The sequence goes on along the minus strand of NC_051326.1, from coordinate 28,503,685 downwards.
ATTTGTGTATTTATGTTGTTTAGAAGATTTGGGAAGTTTTCCCCAACAATTTCTTTGAATACTCTTCCTAGACCTTTACCCTTTTCTTCCCCTTCTGGGACACCAATGAGTCTTATATTCGGACGTTTCATATTATCCATCATATCCCTGAGGTCCATTTCGAGTTTTTCAATTTTTTTCCCCATTCTTTCTTTTATGCTTTCATTTTCCATTCTGTCATCTTCCAGGTCACTGATTCGTTGTTCAACTTCCTCTAGTCTTGTACTATGAGTGTCCAGAATATTTTTAATTTGGTGAACAGTTTCTTTAATTTCCATAAGATCATCCATTTTTTTATTTAGTCTTGCAATGTCTTCTTTATGCTCTTCTAGGGTCTTCTTGATTTCCTTCATATCCCGTACTATGGTCTCATTGTTCATCTTTAGTTCTTTGAGTAGCTGCTCTAGGTGTGTCTCTTCTGGTCTTTTGATTTGGGTGCTTGGGCTTGGGTTATCCACATCGTCTGGTTTTTTCATATGCTTTATAATTTTCTGTTGTTTTTGGCCTCGTGGCATTTGCTGAACTTGATAGGGTTCTTTTAGGGTTTGTAGACCAGTTGAAGTCCTTATCTCTAATTTATCAGATCTACAGCTTCGTGGAGTACACTTTCTCTAACTAACCAGCAGGTGGCGTCCACGAGCCACCTGTTCTCAAGCCAGATCTCCCCTGCTTAGCCTTTTTGGTGAGTGGGGGAGTGAGTCTTGTGGGGCCCAATTGGTGTACCAAGCTTGCGTGTGTAGTTGGTGTTGCCTGCCCTGTATGTGGGGCGTGTTTCTGGGCAGTCGGGGAGGGGGGGTGGCCCTAACAATCAAATCTCCCTGATGATCCTAGAGTTTTAAAGCTACTGCAATAGTCTAATCCTTCAGTTCAGTCCTGCCACAGTTTGTCTCTGCCACTGACCCACAAGTCTTTGGTATTGGCGTATGGCTCCTGAGACTTGCAAGTGGGCCCCTCTTCCAGGCTGTGCACCCCGGGTCCTCTGTTGAGGGATGACTGTGCTATGTCACAGGTGAGTGCCGTCCCCCCAGGGCAGTTCTGGGCTGCTGGGCTGTGTTGGGAGGCTCCCAGTCTGCTCAAATGATGGCTGAATGGGGCTCTGTTAATTCACACTGCTCCCCCTTCCCAGCTCTCCCCATCACTTTTTAATTTGGATATTTGTTCCCAATTTTAGGCAGATTTTATACCAATTATTTTCAATAATGAAGACTGCCTGCAATGGTAGAGATAAGAGACTGAGACTCAAAAAGTATAGCGACTTTTCTAAGGTCACACATTTTAGTAGAGGCAGAACCAAGTCACTCGACACTCCCATCACCCAGGCACTGCTAATCTCTGTGCAAGGAAGTAAAGAAGTTGCCTCACACTTACCATGGCTTTCAGTCACGGTAAGAATTTGATGGCAGAGGAAGTAAAAGACATTGAGGAAACATTTTATGGAAGATCAAATAAAATTTGTTTTCCCTTCACTTTAGTTAAAGAAATGACATATCTAAAACTGATCCTAATCCAAAATGTACATTCCAGGGAGAACACTTGCTTGTTTATAGTGTGTTCTGGTACAATTAAGAGATATACTTGAGACAGGGATTAATTTTGATCACCCTGTTGAGGGTTCTTTTTAAAAGAGAAAGTAGATAGAGAAAACTATAACACTCCCCTGTACCACCACCCCTCTGCCCTGCTCTTGAGGCTGATTATAAAGCTGAAAGGAGGTCCAAGGTCTCCAAACCAGGTTTTGGTTCTTAATTGTCTGTTTTCCAGTCAGCAACAATTTCTTCTTATGTAAATATGAAGGATATGCCAGCATCTGGAGCAAAGAGGCTTGACATGTCCTATCTCACTCAGAAGGATTGGGACTAGGTCCACCTCCATATCTTGGAAGGCAAAGCATCCTTTGGGGAAACTCTGGACTAAGTCCTTGACTCTGGAGACCACTACTTATGTTACTTTAGCCTGCACAATAGTCCTTGGACTAACTCAGTGGCAGTCAGTCTAAACAATAAACATGGAGACCTTTGCCCTTTCTGGGGGAACACAGAGATATAATAGCCATGGTTTCACTCTTGATGATTTTAGGAACTAGTTGTGGAGAGGGGAGGGAACTGCAGGCTATCAGTCCTGGCTCAGTCCTCCACAGTGTGTAGGTTTCCAAGTCCACCAGATTTACTTGTTTCTCAGCATGCAACATATGGAAAATCTTACCATCTCTACCCTTGATGAGATATCCTTGTTGACTTTGCTGTGGTGATGGAGGGACCAACCAGAGTGGGTGGATAGAGTGGTGAGTTTCCTCAGCAGTCCCTGTAGGGCTGTGCTCCATGGAGCTATCAGGTGTGGCTCCATCACCTGGCTCTTCTACTCTCCTGTGCATGGCCATCCTCTGCTGCAGTGCCCAAGGGCTGACAGCTACTCCCAGCAATAGGGCCTGTGTTTCTCATCCTCAGGCTTCTGGCCTCTGGAACCACTTCAAGACCCTGGGACTAGAATGCACTGTACTCTCTTATCATGCCTCCAGAAGGTAGCTCCCAGCAGGGCCCCTGTGCAAACTTAATGGCGGCTGTGCTATCAGTCACCTTCTATCTCTGCACAGAAAACCCCACCAGCACCACAAGTTCAGCATGTGTAACAGAAAATTCACCACCTTACCCCCTCCATCAGCCTCAACCATTTTCTCCCTTCAAGGTTTATTGCCTCAATTAATGGCAATCACTTACCTAAGTCAGCCATGAGCTTGGGGCATGTAGGATGGTAGCTGCTACATGGCAGATGAAATTCACTGATATTTACCAAAATTTACCACCTTTTCATCCAACTTTTCCCTGGATCCTGCAAGTGTTACACTAGACTCCAGAGTTCCAAAGTCGTTGATTCAGACAGTCCCTGCCAGTTCATAGTTGTTTTAGTGGAGGGATATGTGGTAGACATCCCCAGCAAAGAAAAATAAACTGTTTTTTAAAACTGGTGAATTTAGAACAAAAAAAAAATAATATCTGAAATGAGGAATTCACTAGATGGGCTCAATAGGAGAATGTGATGACAGAGGAAAGAATCGGTGACCCTAAAGATAGATCAAGAGCAATTTTCCAATCTGAAGAACAGAGAGAAAACAGATCGTAAAAACCAAACAAACAAATAAAAATAAGCAGGGCCTCACAGACTTGTGGGATGATATAAAAAAGTCTGGAATTCATGTCATTGGAGTCCCAGAATGAGAAGAGAGAGATTGCTGCTGAAACAATATTTGAAGAAATAAAGGTGAAAAGTTGTGAAATTTTGTGAAAGACACACATTTACAAATTCAAAATATCAATGAAGCCCAAGCAGAGTAAACTCAACGAAAACCAACAAACCATAATCAATCTGCTGAACTCTAAATATGAAGAAAAAAATCTTGAAAACTAGAGGAAAATGACATACTACATATATGAGAACACCAAATGACTGCAAATTTCTCAGCAGAAACAATGAAGACCAGAAGACAATGGAACAACATCTCTAAAGTGCTAAAAAAGAATTGTCAATCCAGACCTTTATATCCTTGTCATATCCATCTTCAGGAATGAAGGCAAAATAAAGACATTCTCAGATGAAGGAAAACTAAGAATTTGTCACCAGCAGACCTGCTCTAAAAGAAATGCTAAAGGAAATTCTTTAGGCTGAAGGGAAATGATACCAAAGGGAAACCTGGAACTTCAGGAATGAAGGAAGATGAGCACCAGAAATTATAAATATCTGAGTAAAAATAATAGACCTTTTTTCTTGTTTTAAGTTGTTTAAAATATGTATGATTATTGAAAACAAAACTATTTAATGTTCTCTGGTGGGGTTTTTGATGTACATAGATATAATACACAGGACAACTGTACACAAAAGGGAACCAATGGCTGTAAGGTCTACATTTTACCTGAAGTGGTAAAATACTAACTTTAAGTAGATTGTACAAGATTAGGTATCTATATTGTAACCATAAGAGCAATCACTGAAAAAGAAAAATGTGAAGAGCTACAGTCAAAAAGCCAAAGAATAAATTAAAATTGAATATAGAATATTAAATAATCCAAAAGAAGACAGGAAATGGGGAACAGAGGGGAAAAAAAACATACAAGACAAACAGAAAACAAATAATAAAATGGTAGACCAAAATCCATTCAAATCAATAATTATATTATCTATAAATAGTCTAAATACACTAATTAAAAGGCAGATTAGATTAAAAAGGAACTACATACATTACTTCTACAAGAAATCTATTTTAAGCATAATGATATAGATAGGTTAAAAGCAAAAAAAAAGACACACCATGAAAATGTTAATCAAAATAAAGCTGAAGAAGCTATATTAATATCAAAGTAAACTTCAGAACAGGAAAAATTACTAAGGATAAAGAAGGGAATTACTTAATGATAAAAGACTCAATTCACCAAGACAACATCATAATCCTAAATGTGTATGTACCCTCTAAAAGACCTCAAAATACATGAAGCAAAAACTGATTGAACTAAAATGAGAAAAATACAAACACATTATTATACTTGAGACCTCAACACACTTCTCTCAGTTATCAATAGAATGAGAGACAGAAAATCAGTAAGGATATGGAAGACCAAAACTACTGCAACCAAGTTGACCGAATTGGCATTTGTAGAAACTTCCTCTGAATAACCTCAGACCTCAAGTGAACATGGACTATTCCCCAAGAAAGATTATATTCTAAGCCATAAAACAAACCTTAACAAGTTAAAATAATTAAAATCATAGAAGTATTTTCTCTGATCATAATGGAATTAAACTATAAATCAATAACAGAAAGATATCTAGTAAAATAACAAATATTTGGATATTGAGAAACAGACCTCTAAATAATCCATGGGTCAAAGAAAAATCTCAAGAAATTAGTATTTTGAATGGAATGAAAATGAAAATGCCATATATCAAAATTTGTGAGATGCAGCTAAAGCAGTGCTTAGAGGGAAATTTATAGCATTTAATGCTTACATCAGAAAAGAAAAAATATCCCAGAAAAATAACCTAAGCTTCTACCTTAAGAAACTTGAAAAACAAGAGCAAATTAACTCAAAGTAAGCAGAAAGAAAATAATAAAGATAAAAGCAATCAATAAAATGAAACTAGAAAACCATAAGAAAAAAGGCAATGAAACCAAACACTGATTACTTAAAAGATATTTTTAAATTGAGAACTTCTATCTAGACTGACCAAGAGAAACTTAAAGAAGATTCAAATTACCAATATCAGCAATGAAAGAGGGGATATCAGTATAGACAATAAAAATACTAAAAGGATAGTAAGGAAATATTATGAAAAACTCTATGTCAACAAATTTGACAACTTAGATGGAATAGACCAATTCCTTGAAGGGCATAAACTGACAAAACTCACTCAAGAAGAAAAATAGAAAACCTGAATAATATTACAACTTTTAAAGAAATTAAATTTGAAGTGAAAAATCTTCAACAAAGAAAACTCCAGTCCAAATAATTTCACTGGTGAATTCTACCAAACATTTAAGAAAGATATAATACCAATTCTACACAATCTCTTCTAAAAATAGAAGTGGAGGAACTACTACTCAACTCAATTTATGAGGCCTTAACCAGAAACTAAAACCAGACAAAGATATTATGAGAAAGCTATATCTCTCATGAACACAAACACAAAAATCCTCAATAAAATATTAGCAACTTAAATCCAGCTGTATGTAAAAAAGGATAATGCATCATACCTGGGTTGGATTTATTCCAAGAATGCAAGACTACTTCAACATTCCATAATCAGTGTATTTCACCATATTAACAGACTAAAGAAGAAAGACCACATGATCATCTCAATTGATGCAGAAATGCATTTGAAAAAATTCAACATCCTTTCATAATAAAAATTCTCAGAAAACCAGAAATAGAAGGAAACTTCTTTAACCTGATAAAGATAACTACAAGAAAACCCACAACTAATATCAACATTAAGGGTGAAAGACCGATTATATTTCCACTAGTATTAGGAACTAGACAAGGATGTCCACTCTCACCTTTCCCATTCAATATCATACTGTAAACTCTAGCCATTATATTAAGGCAAGTAAAAGAATTCAAACCATATAAATTGAAAAGAAAGAAATAAAACTGTCTCTGTTTGCATACAACATTATTTTCTATGTATAAAATCCCAACCACAACAAAAAAATCTTCTATAACTAATAAGTGAGTTTAGCAAGATCACAGAATACAAGGTCAATATAAAAAAAGCCAATAGTATTTCTATATGCTATACTATACACTAGTATAGAACAATTGAAAATCAGAAAGTTTTAAAGCACCACTTACAATAGCATAAACAAATGAAATACATAAGTATAAATCTAACAAAATATGTGCATGATATGTATGCTTAAAGCTATAAAACACTAATGAAGTAAATCGAGGAAGATCTGAGTTAATGGAGAGATATACCATATTCATGGTCTGGAAGACTCAATATTGTTACAACGTGAATTCTCCCCAAATTGATCTATAGAGTCAATGTAATCTCAACTAAAATCCTAACAGGATTTCTGTGGATATCGAAAAACTGATTCTAATTCTGATATAGTAAGGCAAAGGAACTAAAATGGCCAAGGAGATTCATCTATTTCAAGACTAACTCCAGTAATCAAGGCTGTGTGGTGTTGGTGAAAGGATAGAACAATCAATGGAACAGACTAGAGAATCCAGAAATAGACCCATACAAATAAAGTCAAATGACTTTTTATAAAAGTTCAGAGGCAATTCAATGCAGAAAGGACAATTTTTTCAACAAATGATGATGGAATATTTAGACATTCATATACAAAAAAAAATTAAACCTTGACCCATACCTCACACCTTATGCAAAAATTAACTCAAAATCAATCATATACTCAAATTTAAAGAGTAAAACTGTAAAACTTCTCAAAGAAAAGACAGGAAAAAATAATCTTTGAGATTAAACTCAATCCATAAAAGAAAAATTTATAAATTGGATTTCATCAAAATGAAAAACTTTGGCTCTGTAAAAGACACTGCTAAGAGAAAGAAAACACAAGCCACATCCTGGATAAAATATTTGCAAATGACATATTTGACAAAGGGACTTTATCTAGAATATGTAAAGAATTCTCAAAATTCAACAATAAGATATGAATAAGCCAACTAAAAAATTAGGAAAAGTTTTAAACAAACCCTTCATATATATATACATACTGTACGATTCCATTTATGTTTGTCATATATATATGACAAACAAGCACATGAAAAGTTTGTCAAAATCATCAGTCATGAAGGAAATGCAAATTGAAACAATTAGATACAACTTCATACCTATTAATTGCTAAAATTCAAAATAAAAGCAATAAAACCCACAAAAAAACAAAAACTGATAATACCAAGTGATGAAAAGGATGCAGAACAACTGGAATTCTCATACGTGTCTGGTGGGAAGGTAAAATGTTAGAGCCACTTTAGAAAACTATTTGGAAGTTTTTTATGAAGTTAAATATAGCCTTGCCATATAAATCAGAAATTCACTCCTAGGTATATACACACAAGAAAGGAATACTTTTGTAACATAAAAACCTGTATGCAGATGTTTAAAGCAGCACTATTCATAATTACCCAAACTGGAAACAACTCAAATGCCCTTCAATTAGTGAGTGGGCCCATACACTGTAGTCTATCCATTCGATGGGATGATACCCAGCAATAAAAATGAGCAAACTACTGATACATACAAACAACCTGGATGAATCTCAAATGCATTATGATAAGGAAGGCAGGCTCAAAAGTCTACATACTGTACGATTCCATTTACGTGACATTCTGGAAAAGGCAAAACTATAGGGACAGAGACAAGTTGCCAAGGGTTAGGGGTGGAGGAAGGAGTTGACTACAAAAGAGCAGCCTGAGGTTAATTTTGGGGGTGATGGACTTGTGCTGTGTCTTGTAGTGGTTACATGACTCCTCATTTCTCAAAACTCAGAACTGCACACCCAAAAAGCAAATGATACTGTAAATTTTAAAATAAATTTTAAGAAATTTGGCAATCCATTACTTTTTTCAATTTCATCTGTCCCTTTCCTTAGTCAATGTACACATTTCTAAAAGCTAAATGCAAATTGAGCTCTTGTAAATTTAAATATTTAAAAATTCACCAAGGAAGTTTGCTTTTAAAAGGAATCTTGGTGTGAACTCTTTTGCAAAGTAAACTTGGTTAAGTGGATCTGATACTTTTTATCGTGTATGTAAACCGAGCCTTTGAACTTCATCATCTGTTTGAAGTCAGGTAAATGTGCACCTCTGACGATTTTTCCGGATATTCATTTTTTTTCATAGCACTGACCAGGAGTGAATGGGTTGAGTTAGTTATCCTTACAGTCTTTCCCCATGCCAAAGCCAGAAGGAAAAGGGTACGAGCACTTTCCTGGGCCGTTCACAGGACCTGTCTGTCACTGGAGAAATCCAACATTCCATGATTTACTGAAAAGGAGAAACTGGGAGACAGGGTTTGGGGCTCCTGGGTGTGCCGTGACTTGTCCTTTGTTGGGCTGTGCTCACTGTTGAAGGTGACGGGGTCTGAGCCCCACTGGGCCAGATCACTGCCATTTCCCTCCACTCAACCCTGCCAGCCTCAGAACGCCTTGATGTCAAGTGCAAACAGCTACACCATGAGAAGGAGGAAGTTGCCTTTGTCTCAGCTTGGTGCTTAGTGATGTATGTCAGTGATGACACCTGTTTAATAACCCAGGTAAACTTTACACTCCTTGTTCTTGGCTTCTTTCTAGCCCTGCAGTTAGCTCAGGTGCTCTGCTCACTAGTTTGCACATCCTGGTCACATTTCCTCAGGACTTACTTTCCCAAGCTGTATTTCACGTTCAATAGTCTTTCAAAAAATCACAGACAGCTCTGCCTTTGCCCCCAGTAAGAAGGTGTTCCTCACTTTGTTCAATGACTTCCTGAAAAAACAATGGATGCAAATCTCTTTATCCATCATGACCATAGTAAATGCCAAGGGGAGTTCCCTACTAAAGCAAGCCCAGTGTGGCTTCTTTTATGGATTGAAGTCTCCTTTTGTAAAGGAGCTAATCCCTCCCTCCACCCAAACCACACACACACACACACACACACTCTTGCCAGTTTCTCTAGCCACTAAATCCCTATTAGCATGTGGTATTTTTTGTCTGGTGGGCATTCTACTAGCCACTCTCCTGGGCTCCTTAAAATTATCTATGGGTTAATGCAGTGATTTTGTGAGGTAGAAGCTTTAACTTAGTTGCTGGAAATCAAAACCACTGCTGGGAGCGCCAAGCTCCTGACAGAAGCAGTTTCTCTTCTCTCTATACCACACACTACAGCTTATCTCCTGACCATACAGCAAGCACACTGCAGTGAAGCATCTTTCACAAAAGGAGAATGTGGTGCCATAATTCACCACAAACAGCAACTAACTAGGCATTTAGTAAAGAAGAAGAGAGAGGATGTAATGCAAAAGTCCTCATATTACCAAAACACTACCAGAGTTTAGTTTCTTTTTGGGGGTGGGGAGGGGTGGGGAAGCGGGGTGGGGGGGCTCTTGCCACAACTAGAAGAGGCAGTGAATACTAGTAAATTTTTAAATAAAATTAAGCATAAATCAAATTTATCTTGTGACGTGCCTTATTATTAAGAAGCGAAAAAGTATCCTCTAACGAGACAGAGACCACAGGCCCCTGACCCAAACCATTCATCAGTTTCTACCAGGCTTCCCCTATGCTATCTGATTTGCTACCTGTGAGGGAGAGTAAAGATCAGGAGAACCAACAGATACCCTACCAGGCTCTGCCTCATCTGGATTGCCAAGCCATGGCTCATTCAGTAAGGAGTCTCTGGCCACAGCAGCCGGAGGAGCAGAGCTGTGTTCAGAATTTCATAGGCCTGAGGCTCTCCTACTTTTGGAGTCCTCATTCCACATCAAATCAGAAATTTTAAATGTATCCATGTTCCACATTAAGTATAATGTCTACATAGCTACATAAGAATTAGAAACAGTTAGTTAGTTGATATAATGTTTATAGACATTTAATTAAATGTTTATTAATTTTGATCTTACAGTTTTCTTTTCCTATTTGGAAACCAATAGATTGCTTTTCAGCTGTCCCACATTCCCTCTGTTGTCCCTTGTAAGCTAGCACACTTAAGGCAATAGATAAACAGCACTTAATGGATAAAACAGCCTTACACAGAGGAGCACAGGAGTGGTGCTTCTGGGTCAAATCCCTGGCACATTTAGCTCAAGATGCTTTTACCAACTGTAGCCCAAAATGTTAGAATAGAAAAGGAATTAATAGATCTAATGCCCAATGCCAGTTAGTTTCACTTATATCATTTGCATAATCTTCACAGCAATCTTTTGAGTTTGAAATGATGATCCTCATGGTACAGAGAGGGAAAATAAAGCACAAAAGGTTTTCGTGACTTGCCCAAGGTCCTACAGCTGGAAAGTGGGGATTTTGAACCCAGGTCTCATGACTTCAAAGCCCACAGTTTCCAACTGTGTTGTGTCACCTGCAGGCATAGAGGGAAATCATATTCATCCATGCTGACATTTAAAGTAAGATAAATATTGGCCAATTGCAGTGATTACTTAATGCTCTGTCATTCATAGATCTGTTTATATCATTTAGAAGCTATTTAAATTTTTTTGTCCGTATCTTTTTGCCTAAAATGAACTTGTTCAATTGGCAAAGGATATCCCAACATGTGTTGCTTTTTTTTTTTTTTTAGGGCATGGGTTTCAAACATATACTTTGCCCTCTCTCAGCCTTAGCTATCAGGAGGAATCTCTCCTCTGTAGGCTGAGAGCATTCACCACCTGCAGAACTCATTTGGCACTTGGAACCCAATGGAACTTTTCTGCTCCTGCCTGTCTGGTCTCTCTCATTTTCTACTATACTATATTTTATGACACTTTGACTAAGGATTGGGTCTTATTCCTCTTACTATCTCCATTAGCTGTGTAGTTTAGTGGTGAGTGAGTCCTGGTTTCAAATTTCCACTCTGATGTTAACCAGTTATGTAACCTTGAGCATGTCACCCAACTTCTCATTCTCTTGATTTACAAAATAGAAGCAATACTTACCCTGCTTGCCTCATAGGATTAATATAAAGATGATAAACTAATTCCATGCCTGTGTAAGTATTTTTCCCTCTAGAAAGCACTATGCAAATATAGAGGGTTATTAGCCAAAAGTATTACTGACTGACATTGGCAGGAGTAGCAGGTTCTTGGGGTTTTTGCCATACTGAAAAAGTTCATGAACTAGATAACAGCTTGACCACTACTGCACTGGGCTTCCCAAGACCACAGCAGGTGAATGAACCAAGGGGATAAAGTAAGATGTGTCAGCCGGCTCAGAGGTCAGGGATCCTGGAGAACAAGGAAGAGTTGTCAGAAAGTGGTACTCTTGTGAATCGGCACGTCTCCTGGTCCCCTCAGAAAATGAGGCAGCAACTCAATCCCTGACTAGTCCCTTCTGATCATTGGACACCTAGAATTTGCTGAGAGCTATTGTCAACACTCAAACACACACACACTACACTCAACACTTACCTAAAGAAAACATCACAGGTGCAAACACAGATGTTGGTAATATGGAGAAGGCACTTTGCCAATCCCTTTTCTTAAAGCCCCAAATCATCAGCATGAAAGAATGTAGTACAGGCTGAAGCACAGTGAAAACTCCTGAAGGAAGCTGAGGTTGGAGAGTGGCTAAGAGGGTTGGAGGCTCCAAGCTCAGGATGAAAGGGCAGGTAGGAAAACAATTCTTCAACTAGCAAACCTAGGCTCAACAATTTGCTGTAAAAATGCTTGCTAAGGAAAAGAAATTTCCTCCACGGCATGACTCAAATAGAAGCAAAGCTGTCGCCTGAAATAAAATCCCAAGCAAAGAGAAATACCTGGGTACATGAGACCCAATCCAACCAAGAGCAACCTGTCTCTCCAAATCTAAAACTTATCTCCCTGTAACATCCACTCTAGCCAAGCATGCCTCTACATTCTTTCAGCTCTTCCAAACCCCAAGCTCTTTCTCAGAATGGTCCAGCTCTCCAAGAATGACCTTCCTCTGCCACTCCTCTTTCAAAGCCAATGTGTCTACACTTGGGACATACTGGGTGACTCTCTTCTTCCACACAAAGCCTATTTCACCCACCCCAACACCTTATAACACCCCACTCTGAGCTCACAGAAGAATTAGTGCGTACATGCATATGTGGGGCCACTTTATTGTCTTATAGAACAAGCTTTTCTAGAAACAAGTGAGCAAATGCGTTTTGAGTTCTCCAGAAATCAGAGTCTGAGTTAAGAACTTGAGTGCAGATATTCATTTGGAAGATGATGCCAAAAAGCAGAAGCAAGGCAGTGTGAAGTGTGAGATGGGGAAAGAAGAAAACCCAATCGAGGATTCATTAGAAGCTGGTTATCCTGTTGAGCAACTGGGTCTCAATTCCACTGAGATCCTTTGAGGACCCATGTGGAAAATGACCCAACTAAAGAGGGGAGGCTGAAGAATACAGCTATGGATTCCTAATCACAGGGGCTTTAACATCTCCAACCCCTTTTTTGTACTTTCGGGTCACACCTGACATCTGAGTGGCCTTCATCGGCTTCAGAGAAAGTCCTGTGGCAGTAAAGCTAAGAGGATTTGGCAAAATGCACAAGCATCTGCTACTGTGAACATACATGTGTTTTCCCTTTGCAACCAGACTATCAGCTCCTTAAGTGCAAACATCATAAAAGAAGAAAGAAAACGTGATGCAGATGGTTGCAATTGTATATTAACATGATTTGCTGAAACCTTGAGATAGTTTGCTCTTTCTTATTTTTAATTAATGGCATTTAATCCCTTACTCCTATGCTATCATTGAAAAATAAAACCATCATGCCATTCATTACATGGCTCAAACACCATATAAGGAAATAATATACGAAAACATATTGTCTTCTTTTGTTCACTGTGGTAGCAACTCTATCTATCACTGTCTGTTATGGGTTGAATTGTGATCCCCAAAAGACATGTTACCGTTCTAATCCCTGGTCCTGTGAATGTGGTCTTATTTATAAATAGGGTCTTTGAACCCTATTTGAGCGAACTGGATTAGGATAGACTCTAATCCAATATGAATGGTGTTCTTGCAAGAAGAGGAAATTTGCACAGACAGACACACAGGGAGGAACACCATGTGGCGATGGAGACAAGAAAGAAGGCCTGTGCACATGGAGGCAAAGACTGGGGTGATACATCGAGAAACCAAGGAAGGCCAAGGAGTACTGGTAACCATCAGAACCCAGGAAGAGACAAGGAAGGGTTCTCCTCTGTGGGTTTCAAGGGGATCAGGGCCCTGCCAATCCCTTGATTTCAGACTCCAGCCTCCAGAACTGAGACAAGAAATTCCTGTTGTTTTAAGCCACCCTGTTTGTGGTACCTGGTTATGGCATCCCTAGGAAACTAAGACACCACCTTTGGGCTGGTGTAATACGTACAAAGAAATGAGAAATCCTATTTTTGCTTATTGTATCTTGCTGAGCCTCATTCTGTCTGTCCTTCAATAAACAGCATTGTCCAAAGGGCCTGACTGACATTGCGCAAGTCATTCAACCTCTCTGAGACTCAATTTCCCCATCTTTAAAGCAGAGGTAGTAATTGTGCTGATATCACAGGGTTATTGTAAACATTAAGCTAGTGTATGAAAAGACATTTTGTCAACTGTAAAAGGCCAGTCAAATATCAGCCATTATTATAGCAAGCCTGGCTCAGAGGCTACCTCCACTTTGCAGCAAGCCTTGTGTGCCCAGTCAGATAGATTTCTTCCATCTCTGAAAGATTCTAGCTCATGTTTTGTCCCAACCAAGGGCACACGTCCCATACTGCTTTGTTTTCTTGTTTCTCCAGGCACCTTGTGCCTTTTCTTGAGTTCACCAATGACCACAGTGCCTTGTGCTTTGCATTTTTACAGCCCTATAGAGTGGCTCTCAACTTCTGCCTGGACAAAGTGCAGGCTCCTAGGCACAACACTCAGGGTTCTCTACAGGTGGAGACCTGGCAGTGCTAGCACATGTCTGATTCTCTCCTTCTCATACCTTCTGACCTACTGACACTGCTCCCTGCACACACACACACACACACACATACACACCATACTCCTGCTCATGCTGTTTCTCCAAGTGATAACATCCACCCCCACCTTGACCTTCTCCATCCCACTTGCACCCATCATTTTAGTATCACCTCCATCCCACTCTTCTATGAAACCTTGTTTAGGTCTCTTCATCCATGCATTCCCTAAGGACTTTTTTGAGTATTACTATGCACTAGTACTGTTCAAAGTGCAAGCGGTGCAATGGTGAATCAATCGGAATTATCTCTTCCCTTACAGCTCTAGAGATCTCATTCAAATGGCACTGAGGCAATTTGCCTCGTGTGGTTTCCTTTTCAGTTATTTCATGCATGTACCTTTATTTCATGAAAGCTAGATCCATGAGTACACTTCCTTTGTACCCTTCCACTCACAAGCAAAACAGTGTGTGCCATTTAATAATTATATGTCAAAATAGTACATGCCTCCATTCTTGGCTGAAAGGCAAAAAATACATGGAAAACTTTCCAAAACTATAGTAAGTATTCAACACAATGATCAATTAAAAACATTAAAAATGCACAGGCATGCCTTGATACAGCTACAACTTAACCAGAAGTAAGGCTTATTTCAAGATTTCCAGACAAACAAAAATTAAGGTAATTTCTTTAACACGCATTGTCATTTGAAAAAGAAATTTCTGGTACAATAAGAGTCCAGAAGCTGAAACAGATGTGTTTCTAATGGATGGGTGAGATATGAGGTATATTAATGAAAATCAGATGCCACCTTGTGGCCAACAATAGAAATTCAGCGATTCAGCTGGGCAAAAGAATTGATAGCTCTGGATCTGAATGAAATATCAAGTTGCATTCCACAAGTGACACAGCCCACCCCAGTGGGAACAGTGTATTGCCCCATTAATCCTAAAAACACTTCTTTTCTCTAAACTATCATCTCCTTAGCATCATAAACCATAATTCACATACACACTACAATTTATAAACTCCCTAAATTTCTCCTTTTGTAATCTATGAGGTTGGCTGTCACCTTGCTCTAAATCCAGCCTGGATTAAACCCTGAAAACTCTCAGGGAAATTTTGACCTCTGAAGGATGAAGATGACATCACAGATATTTTCAAGGAAATTAAGTGAAACACAATTTGCTTTCATGAACAAATAAGAAATTCAATGACAAGGGAATGCATCCTTGTAAAAAGTCCTTGGAAGTAATTGTTAACTAATATTTTATAGTTGTGTGTAAGTGACCAATTTTGGTACTAATGGAAAGTTCAGAATTTCCCCCAAAATAAGAGTTATTCAATAGAAAAGATCAATATAAACAGTCATGCCTTATTGCAGATATTATTTAGATCCTTTTAAAAAAGTTGACATAGAGACTCTACAATAAACCATGCCACAGATAAACCACATTGTGTCATCCTGTAGCAATGGACTACATATAAAAATAGGGGTGTTATTGTTATCCCAGTCCCCAAACTGCAGGATCTCAATATAACCTACTTTGTGCCGGGCACTGTACTTGAGGGCCTGGAGTTCAACAGAGTGAGCAGTCCTCACTCACAAAGTTTATATAGATATTAAAAACAAACTGTGCAAATAAATAAACTGTGCACATTGTAAATTGCAATTGCTAGAAAAGTAGCAATTAAAAACGTATTAGAGAGAACTACCTGGGAAGATGGCAGAAAAGGGAGATCCAGTAGTCAAAACAAAGGGAGCTCCTCCTCCAAAACAGCTAATAGATGGGCAGAAACTGTCTGAAACAACTGTTCTGGGTCTTCGGAGGCCAGGGGAGCACTATCCAGCACCCAGAGAAGAGCGAGACAAAGAGGCTGACAAACTGCAGTAAAGAACTGTGAGTAGCTTGCTCTGCAGTGGCTGCTGGTGCCTGACCCCACTCTCAAGGAGGGCCGCCTAGGGGTCTGGACTCTGGCTAACTGCTGTGGATAGAGAAGGCTGTGGAAGTACTCTTCCCCAAGGAAGGGGTGGGGGGCATCGCTGAACACTGATCACGGTTTTGATCAATGAATTTGGTTCACCAGACCCCTACTCTGAGCTGCTATTTCAGCCCACCCCAGACAGGGACCGCTGTGACCACTGTTTCAATCTTACCCACGACGGGGTGGACACGGTGGAGGTTTAAAGATTCAGGGCCTCCTTAGGGCAGCAGTAAACAGTTTGCTGAAGGGCACCATCTGTCACACAGGCCAGGAAAGCACAGCTCTGGGGAGTTGTCAAAAAGGCTTTTGAAACCTTTCCTGCCCCTCTCCACTGGGCTCTTTGGAGCTGGATCCCTGGCCCTGTTCGACCTGGGAGATACTGACTTGGGAAAGTACTCTCCAGGGTGACCATCCTCCCAGAATTTGCCATGAAAAGAGTGTTTAAAAAAAAAAAAACCAACAACAACAACAACAAAAAAAACTATAGAGGTAAAATGAAAACAAACAGAAGAGTTCAAGATTCCTGAAGAAGAAACAGAGGAAAGGACGCTGAAACAGTTGCAAACTAGTACCATATTTTCAGGGCAAGAATCAGATGAAGAAGAGCTGACAAAATCTGATCAATTAAAAACAGGAAATTCTAAAGCTGTAGAATGAGTTGAACCAAGTGTCAAAGAAGAAGCTTAACACAAAGTTAATCAAAAATAAAAAAAATAAAAATAAAAAATAAAAACCAGAAATAAAACCCTACTCAAGAGAGAGAATCTGATCTTCAGAGTAAACTCATCAAGATAACTGGATACCTAGACATCACCAAAAAATTACAAACCGTACTAAGAAACAAGAAGATATGGCCCAGTCAAAGGAACAAATTAAAACTGTGGAGAGACACAGAATCTGGAACAACTAATCAAAGACGTTCAAACAAATCTCTTAAATCAATTCAAGGAGATGAAGGAAAATATACATAAAAGGACAAAGAATATTAAGAAGACACTGGATGAGCATAAATAAGAGTTTGGAAGTATGAAAAGAAACATAACAAATTATGGGACTGAAAGGCACAATAGAAGAGATTTAAAATACACTAGAGGCATACAAGCAGATTTGAACAGGCAGAAGAAAGAATCAGTGAACTAAAAGAATGGGCAAAGAAATCTTACAGACAGAAGAACAGATGGAGAAAAGAATAGAAAAAACTGAGCAGGATCTCAGGGATTTGAATAACAGCATGTAGCACACAAAGATATGCATCATGGTTGTCCCAAGAGAAGAGAAGGGAAAAGGAGCAGAAAGAATATTTGAAGAAATAAAAGCCAAAAATTTCCACACTATTTTGAAAGACATAAATATACATGTCCAAGAAGCACAATATACTCCAAACAGAATAAATCCTAACAGAACTTCTCTGAGACACATACTAATCAGAATGTCAAATGCCCAAGATAAAGAGAGAATCTTGAAAGCAGCAAGAGAAAAGTGATTCATCACATACAAGGGAACTGCAATAAGACTAAGTACTGATTTCACATCAGAAACCATAGAGGTGAGAAGGCAGTGGTATGATATATTTAAGGTATTGAAAGAGAAAACCTGCCAGCCAAGAAGTCTTTATCCAGCAAAACTATCCTTCAAAAACAAGGGGGAGTTTAAAATATTCACAGATAAACAGAACTGAGAGTTTGTCAACAAGAGAACTGCCCTACAAGAAATACAAAAGGGAGTTAGTTCTTCAGGCTGAAAGGAAAAGATAGGAGAGAGAGGCTTAGAGGAGAGTGTAGAAATGAAGATTATTAGTAAGAATAAGTAAAAGAGTAAAAGGAGAGACAAAAATAAGACACAACATATAAAAACCAAAGGATAAAATAGTTGAAGTAAGTACTGCCTTTACAGTAATAACATTGAATGTTAATGAATGAAACTCCCCAATCAAAAGACAGATTGGCAGAATAGATTTTAAAAAGTATGATCCAACTATATGCTGTCTACAAAAGATTCACTTTAGCCCAAAGACACAAATAGGTTGAAAATAAAAGGTTGAAAAAAAGATATTCCATGCACGCTAACCAAAAAAATAGCTGGGGTAGCTGTAGTAATATTGGAAAATAGACTTCAAGTCAAAAGCTGTTATAATAAACAAAGAAGGACATTATCTATTAATAAAAAGGGCAATCCACCAAGAAGACCTAACAATCATAAATATTTATGCACCTCACCAGAGTGCCCCAAAGTAGATGAGGCAAACACTAACTGATAGGAGTAATAGACACCTCTATAATAATAGCTGGAGACTTCAATACACCACTCTAATCAATAGATAGAACATATAGATGGAAGATCAATAAGGAAACAGAGAACTTGAATAATACGATAAATGAACTAGACCTAACCAACACATACAGAACATTGCACCCCCAAACAGCAGGATGTATATTCTTATCAAGTGCTCATGGATCATTCTCCAGGATAGACCACATGTCAGGACACTAAACAAGTCTCAATAAATTTAAAAAGATTGAAATTATACAAAGCACTTCCTCTGATCATAATGGAATAAAGATTGAAACCAATAACAGGCAGAGAATTGGAAAATTCCCAAATATATGGAAATTAAACAACATACTCTTAAGCAATCAGTGGATCAGTGAAGAACTTACAAAAGAAATCAATAAATATCTCAAGAGGAATGAAAATGAGAATGCAACATATCAAAATATATGGGTTGCAAAGGTAGCCCTTGGCCCTAAGTCCCCGGCACCCTTGCTAAGGTCACGGGCAGCAGGCGCAACGAGCAAGCCTTGAGTTCCTGTGCCAGCAGGGCATAGAAGCCGGGAGCTGCCAGCCTTCAGCCCTTCGGGAGATGGGCCCCAGTGCCCACGTGGGCCGGGCCCTGCCCCTGCTCCTTCCCGCTCAGGCCAGCGCTCCACCGCGTTCCCGCCCGTCAGTGGGTCCCGCCTGGCGGCCGCAGACACACACCTGCACGGGCCTCTCCGCCCAGAGGCGTCAGCGCGACTGCCGCTTAGCAGCGGTCCCGGGGGAAAATAGACCACAGCACCGTGTTCTCCCTCAAGCCGCCAGAGCCACGTTCAGATCGTACCTCCTGCCTCCGATAGACTTAATTTGGAACCGAAGATTAAAAAACTGGAGCCAGTCCTTTTGCCAGGAGAAATTGTCATAAATGAAGTCAATTTTGTGAGAAAAGGCATTGCAACAGACACAAGTCAGTACGATTTGTGGGGAAAGCTGATACGCAGTAACTTCAAAATTTCCTTTATTACAGATGATCCAATGCCAATACAGACATTCCATTATAAAAACCTTCTTCTTGGTGAACACGATGTCCCTTTAACATGTATTGAACAAAGTGTCACAGTGAATGACCACAAGAGGAAACAGAAAGTCCTAGATCCCAAACAGAAACTGAAATTTAATCCAACAGTTAATTATTTATTGTAAAGATTTCAGGACTGTCAGATTTCATCAGGTCCTGAATGTGCCAAAAAGATATGCCTTGCGATAGCTCATTATTCCCAGCCAACAGACCTCCAGATACTCTTTGCATTTGAATATGTTGGGAAAAAAATACCACAATTCAGCCAACAACATAAAGGACTACCCTCAGGAGGTGGAGGAGGAGCTGTTGGAGCTGGTGGTGGCAACAGCCAAAAAATTCCTCTGTTCAAAACTTACTCAGATTGAGACAGAAAAATCAAGAGCATGGGAGCTTCCAGGTGGAGAGTTTCTTCCATTAACAGGGTTACATTCTATCCACTTGCCTTCCAGAATGCTTTGTAGTGCCAAGTTCTTTAGCAGACCAAGACCTAAAGATCTTTTCCGATTCTTTTGCTTGAAGAAGGGTGCCACTCTGGTGCTGGAGCCACTGTAACAGCAGTGCCCTGGTGAGAATGGCCTCATAAAAGATGTGTTGCAGCAGAGAAAAATCGATCAAAGGATCTGTAACGCAATAACTAAAAGTCATCCACAGAGAAGTGATGTTTACAAATCTGGTTTGGATAAGACTCTGCCTGATATCTAAGAAATACAGGCAGCATCTGTAAACCTTAAGCAACTGTGTGTTTCCTATTTTTCTGGTTACTTTCTGTTCTAATAGGACTCAACTGATGCAGTTTTGGTGTTCCAAGGCCATAATTTATTATTTTAGATCACCTTGTTTGGGACTTTACATCACTGTTTAAAATCATGAGTTTGCTTTTACTTCATAGGACTAACTTTAAAGTGATATGCACTGTTACCTTTAAAGCATTTGCTGTAGATAAGATAATTAAATTTATAACTGCCTTTGATGTTAATACTAAGGAATAAATAACAGTGGAATATAATTTCAGTTTTCAAAAATAGGTTGTTTAAACCCCCACTGCAAATTAGAAACAGATTTTGCACACTAGGCTTCACGCCAATAGCTGAGGATCCGCAAAGCCACATTTCTCTCCTTTTGAAAGTCACTGAACACACAGAGGGCCAGTGGGTGGGATTCCAGAGACTCCTGGGAGCTGTCCGTCCAGTGGAGCCGCAGCCCAGCTCCCCCAGCTCTGGTGGGTCCATAGTGTGCTGAGCGCCGTTGTCTGCACTGGGAACACCCCACCTGCAAATACTGCACTGGCTCGGATGCATTCAGGCTCTCCTGTCAATATTTACACTCTGGTAAAGTATTGTTGGCACTTGGCCTCAATTATTTCATTGAGGTCACAATGGGTCACTTGCATAGAATTCCCTCTTCTCTCAGTTCTGATTCCTTAATACCAAGGAATCAGAATAGAGATAAGGAGAAACAAAAATGCATGTCTCCAAGTACCGACATTTTTAAATAAAGGGCAAGAAAAGCCCCTCGCCCCCTTCCCAACTTTTGACAGCATTATTTATAGGAGACTGAGATGTGGATGGAAGTATATGCTTAGTCTGAAACACCCTTGTTTTCAAATTGTGTGATGAGAGCCTAGCCAAAGTTGTGAGGGTCAAAGCCAAAGCTCATTACCACTGTGACATTAGCACCTTTCTCCCCCCACCCCATTCCCTGTTTAAAAGGTAGATGTTTTCAAATTCAGTTATACTATTTAGTTTCTGAAATTGCCATCTGAAGATTTTAAACATTTTTAAAGAAAAGTGTCTAGTTAGCTTATTTCCTTTTCTAAAACGAATTTTTACCTCTATGTGTAAAGAAGAGCTGCTTCTATCTGAATTATTTCCCTTTTAAAAATTATGTGATAGGTGGGACAAGACAGCAGCATAGGGAGCTGTGGAATCCAGTCAGTCCCCTAGAGCAACTAGTAAATAGCCAGGAAAAACTAGAAAATAGTCTGGAACAACTGATGAGGGGACATCCGTGACTGAATACACATCGTACACCAGTCTGGAATGGGTGGAATGGCTGAGATCACATCATAGAAATGTAAGTAAAGCTCCCCAAACTGCGGAGCTGGTGCCCCTCCCCCACCAGCATGGCAGGCTTAGTTGGAAAACTTCCCCTTGGGAAAAAGCAGCAGTCCCTGCCAGGAGCAAGGGAATGTAGCTCAACCAATTGCAATTTTAATTAACAAACTTGGACTACTAAATATATGCTGTGGGTACACATAAACCTGGAAAAGGCAGGAAAGGAACCCAGAGCTTTCTCCTGGCAGAGAGGAGGCAGGGCTGATGGAAAAAAATACATAAATAAATAAAACAGAGGCTTTTGGAGTCTGCTGAGCTCAGAATACTAGAAAAGGGCTGTGTCCCAAGAAAAGGGGTACACAGAATCGAGTACCAACTCTGGTTCTTGCCTGATGAACTGGAGGGCTGGGGGCTGGCTCTGAAAAGGGGACTTCTTTTTTCCTTTTTTTTTTTTCTCTCATTCCAAGTATCTCCTTAGAGAAAGCCTCAGCCATTTTCAGTTGTCAGCAATGACCCAGGCAAGGGTGGAGTTAAGATAGCCAGAGAGTCAAAGGAAAAACTCAAGTGTAGAAGATAATTCCCTAAAGGGCTTGTCTTCCCTAAGAAAAGGTGGGGGGGGGGGCGGTGCTCAGCTCAAGTGGCTGCCCTCCCTTAGAGAACTCAGACACCAGGGCCTGGGGGAAGAAAAAAACAGAAACAGCTTAAGCTTGGCTTCTGACACCCTCAGCCCCTGGCCAGGACAGAGTCCATTGAGAATTAAAGGCAACGCATCTCTTTATGCCAGTGGGGAGCTGCAGTCTGACAATCACCACCTGTTGGGCAGGATAGGAAAAGCACAGAGTTTAGAGGCCTCACAGGAGAGCCTAACAACCTCTGGGTCTCACCCTCAGGGAAACTTGATACTGAATACAGCCTCCTCCTGAGACCTGGGCCCATATGTTCTGGGAAAATCTGATTGGGGTAATCAAGGAAAACAGAGGCCTAGACAACAAAAAATTTTGAATCACTCTAGGAAAAATGAAGATATGGCCCAGTCAAAGGAACGAACTTACACTTCAAATGAGATACAGGAGTTGAAACAACTAATTAAAGTTCTTCAAACAAATATGCTAAATCAAATCAATGAGTTGAGGGAAGATATGGCAAAATAGATGAAGGATATAAAGAAGACATTCAGCAAACATGAGAAAGAACTCGAAAGTTCGAAAAAACAATTGGCAGAACTTATGGGAATGAAAGGCACAATACAAGAGAAGAAAAACTCAATGAAGACATATAACAGCAGATTTGAAGAGGCAGAAGAAAGGATTCAGGAGCTAGAGGATACGACATCTGAAATGCTACACACAAAAGGACAAATAGGGAAAAGAATGGAAAACTATGAGCAGGATCTCAGGGAATTGAATGACAACATGAAGCACATGAATAAATGTGTCATGGGTGTCCCAGAAGGAGAAGAGAAGGGAAAAGGGGCAGAAACAATAATGGAGGAAATAATCACTGAAAATTTCCCATCTCTTTTGAAAGACATAAAATTACAGATATAAGAAGCACAATGTACCCCCAAAAGAATAGATCTGAGTAGACCAAGTCCAAGACACTTAATAATCAGATTATCAAATGCCAAAGACAAAGAGAGAATTCTGGAAGCAGCAAGAAAAAAGTGATCCATCACATACAAAGGAAGCTTGATAAGACTATATGCAAATTTCTCAGTAGAAACCATGGAGGTAAGAAGGCAGTAGTATGATATACTTAAGATACTGAAGGAGAAAAATTTCCAACCAAGAATTCTATATCTGGCAAAACTGTCTTTCAAAAATGTTTCAGACAAACAGGCATTGAGAGAGTTTGCAAACAAGATACCTGCTCTACAAGAAATACTAAAGGGAACACTACAGGCAGATAGGAAAAGACAGGAGAGAGAGAGGTTTGGAGAAGAGTGTAGAAATGAAAACCATCAGTAAGGATACTTTATGGTCTTACTAATATGGACTAATATTGAAGAGCAAAATTTGAGAATTGTGGATAGCATAATATTATATGATGGTAATACAATATTATAAGTACTCTGAACAAAGGTGAGTGTGAGTATGGTTGAAAGAGGAAGACTAAGAACATGGATGACACCAGAAGGAAAGATTGGAGATAAGGACTGGGATTGTATATCTTAGCAAAACCTAGAGTGGCCAATGATGGTGATTAGACATATAAATATAAGAACGTTTTTAAATGAAGGAGAACAAATGAACGTCAACATTGGAAGGTGCTGAAAATTGGATGGTATAGTGGAAAAAAATACAATCAAGGCAAATTAGAGTCTATAGTTAATGGTAATATTGTAAGATGCTTGCACTAATTGTAACAAAGCCAATATACCAAAGCTAAATGTCAGTAAGAAGGGGATATATGGGAGACATACGGGATCTTTTTTCTTCTTCTTTTTTTCTTTTTTCTTTTTTCTTCTTTCTTTGCAGAAGAAATGGAAATGTTCTCATATAGATTGTGATGGTGAATGCATAATTATGTGATTATACCAGGAGCCATTGATTGTACACTTAGGATGGATTGTATGGTGTGTGGATAAAACTGTTTAAAAAATAATCAGAAAGATACAAGTGCTAGAGAAGATGTGGAGAGAGAGATATATCTATTCACTCATGGTAGGGAAGTAGAACGGTGCAGCGCCTCTGGAGGACAGTGTGGCAGTTCCACAAGAGGCTAAGTACAGGGTTGCCATATGGTTCTGCAATCCAGTTACTAGGTATATACTCAGAAGAATGGGAAGTAGGGAAACAAAGAGACATTTGCACAATGGTGTTTAAGGCAGCATTATTCACGATTGCCAATGGGTGGAGGCAGCCCAAGGGTACATCGACTGAAGAGTGGAGGGGCAAACTGTGGTGTATACATACAATGGAATATCGTGCAGCTGCAGAAAGGAATGAAGTCGTGGGGGCAGGCAACGAGGTGAATGAACCTTGAGGACATTATATTGAGCAAAATAAGCCAGAAACAAAAGGACAAATATTATATGGCCTCATTAATATAAACTAACTATAATGAGAAAACTCTGAGAACGAAATCTGAGAGCATAGGTTATCAGGAGATAGAGAGTTGGAAGAGATTGGGCAATCAATGATCAAGTAGCATAGAATGTTCAATAAGGCTTAATTGTAAAGTTTCCTTGACTGTAAGCTCTTACGGCAGTCACATTGATTCCCGAGTTTTAACTGTTATCTCTAAATTCTGAGATGCTGAGCTCTTTGTGTATAACCTGGTAGTTCCCTGGAACTTTGGGTGTCTGTGTGACACCTGACACTCAGAGTTATGCAACTCTGAAAGTCAGCATTACTCTGTTCAGCAACTGGTAAAGAAGATGAAAAAGTAATCAGACTTCAATTAGAGATAGGAATGAAGCTAATCTGGTTAGGACTAAGGTAAATCAGAATACAGAGTAAAGGATGATATTGTCTGTATTTTAAAACTTCAACTTCTGTGTGAGACCAAAGGAACAGATGTTTATTTTGTCCAAAATTAACATTTTCTGTACCACACTATCTAACTTAACCTGTCTGGTCAGTTTATTTAAACAATCTAATTACATGGAAACTAGAATAGGGAATGAGATCTTGTTATTCTATACAGGTTATTTTAATACCCTGATACATTCCAGAGAATTTGGGTCAGAAAATAAAAAAAAGTATTTGCAAAGCCCCTTGAGGGACTGGAGATAAAATTTGGAAATATTAAACTTCCCCACTTGCAGAATTCCTGATATTCTCTCAAGCATTAAGGACCCCCAATTTGATAAGCCAAGCCCTCGATCTTGAGGCTTGCCCTTATGAAACTTATTTTTATAATGGCAAAGGTAAGCCTACTTATAATTATGCCTAAGAGTCACTCACAGAGAAC
Source organism: Choloepus didactylus (assembly GCF_015220235.1). Taxonomy (NCBI): domain Eukaryota; kingdom Metazoa; phylum Chordata; class Mammalia; order Pilosa; family Megalonychidae; genus Choloepus; species Choloepus didactylus. The sequence goes on along the minus strand of NC_051326.1, from coordinate 28,478,241 downwards.
CTCTTTTGTTACTCAGATGTGGCCTCTCTAAGCCAAACTCTGCAAATAAACTCATTACCCTCCCCACTATGTGGGACATGACTAACAGGGGTGTAAGTCTCCCTGGCAACATGGAACATGACTCCCAGGGATGAGGCTGGCCCTGGCATCATGGGATTGACAATGCCTTCTTAACCAAAAGAGGGAAGAGAAATGAAACAAAGTTTCAGTTGCTAAGAGATTTCAAATAGAGTCAAGAGGTCATTCTGGAGGTTACTCTTATGCAAGCTTCAGCCAGATATTGCAAATTGTCACAGTATGCCCAGCCCCAACCAACAATATTCCTGAAACACTTTGGAGTCTGTCTAAGACTCTATAAAAGTCTTACCTATTAAGTTTATTTTTTCAGAAACTTAAAGCCTCCAGATGGGCCCTATGCCAAATAAGCCCTGAAACCCAGAGGTACCAGTCTCTCCAAGAACATCAACCAGTTTCATTCCTCTATCCCATAATGTTGACACTCTTTTCAGCATGAAGAAAATAGATTACTGACTCATTATATAGATATTTCTTTTTAGTTTCTAGTGTATTAGAATAGCCAGAAGGAAATACCTGAAATTGTTGTACTATAATCCAGTGGCCTTGATCTTTGATAATGATTGTATAACTATATAGCTTTCATTTTGTGACAGTGTGATTGTAAAAACCTTGTCACTGACACTCCCTTTATCCAGTGTATGGGTAGATAATAAATAAAATAAAGACATGCATGAAAAAAAAATTTTGAACCACAATGAAGTATCATTTCACATCTACTAGAATGGTCATTATTTAAAAAAATAAAACAGAACAGGAATCTACAAGTGTTGGAGAAGATGTGAAGAGATGGGAACACTCATTCACTGTTAGTAGGAATGTAAAATGGTACAGCTGCTGTAGAAGGCAGTTTGGTGGTTCTTCAAGAAACTAAGCATGGGAATTACCTTTTGATCTGGCAATCCTGATACTATGACTATACCCAGGAGAACTGAAAGCAGGGATGTGAACAGACATTTGCACACTGATGTTCATGGCAGCATTATTCACAATTGCCAAAGGATGGAAGCAACCTAAGCGTCCATCCAGCAATGATGGATAAACAAAATGTGGTATATACATATGATGGAATATCATTCGGCCGTGAGAAGGAATGGAGTCCTGATGTATGTAACAACATGAATGAACTTTGAGGACAATATGTTGCATGAAATAAGCCTAACAGAAAAGAACAAATATTATATGATCTCACTGATGTGAACAAATTATAATAAACAAAATCATAGAATTAGAATCTGGAATATAGGATACTAGGTGATAGAATGGGGGTAGAGAAAGGAGACCTGATGCTTAATTTGTGCAGAATTTCTATTTAGGTTGACTGTAAATGTTTGGAAATGGATAGTGGTGATGGTGGCACATTATTGCAAGTATAATTAACAGTACTGAATTATATTTGTGAATGTGGTTGAAAGGAGAAGTTTGGAGTCATGTATGTTACTAGAAGGAAAGTTAGAAGATAAAACATGGGACTGTATAACACAGTGAACTCTGTTGTGGATGATGGACTGTGGTTAGCAGTACAAATATAAGAATGTTCTTTCATGATTTATAACAAATTAAAAAAAAACAAAGGGAAGAATGCAAAACACACTTATATTCATCATTTTCCTATGTCAAATTTGTGGGTTTTTATTTTATTTATAAAGTAGTTTAGGAAGTAGGAAGTGAGAAAGAGTAAGGAAAGATGATAATGAATGATTCTTTATGGTAGGTAGGCTAAAAGATTTTCATTCTAATTTCATATGAAAAGCATGTAATCATACTTTAATTAAAGACTTCCATAGAGACTGGATAGAGTCTGTATTATACAGACATCATTCTAGGATGTTGCAGCTGGAGGAGCTATTACGGGCCCAACACTTTCATTCTGAAGATGACCAACTGTAGACCAGAGAGATGAAATGGTATGACCAAGGTGACCTAAGGTTACCAGAGGTGACCCAAGGTTACCAGAGCAGTTAGTGACCTCCAGGACTAAAGCCCAGGCCTCTGGATATAGCAACCTATCCACTATGCACTCAGTGGTTAAAATGGACCAGAGCAAAAAATTATGTGGTGTACCGATTTGGATGTATTATGTCCCCCAAAATGCCATGTTCTTTAATGCAATCTTGTGGGGGCCAACTTATTAGTGTTGATTAGGTTGGAATCTTTGGATTAGGCTGTTTCCATGGAGATGTGACCCAGCCAACTATGGGTAATACCTTTGATTAGATTATTTACATGGACGTGTGGCCCCACCCATTCAGCATGGATCTTGATTAGTTTACTGGAGCCCTATAATAGCTCACAAACAGAAGGACCTCAGAGCAGCTGGAGCTTAGAGAGACATTTTGAAGATAGCTGTTGAAAGCTGACGCTGACATTCTGGAGAACACCATTTTGAAATGCAACCTGGGAGCAAGCAGACACCAGCCACATGCCTTCCCAGCTAACAGAGGTTTTCCAGATGCCAATGGCCACCCTTCAGTGAAGGTACCCTGCTATTGATGCCTTACCTTGGACACTTTATGGCCTTAAGACTGTAACTTTGTAACCAAATAAACCCCCTTTATAAAAGCCAATCCATTTCTGGTATTTTGCATTCCAGCAGCATTAGCAAACCGGAACACGTGGCTTTACCAACACATAAATACACACAAAAAATTATCTTTGCTTTGGCATTCATTACAAGGTAATTTTATGGTTTTCAAAGTTGGCTTTTAGAAACTTGCTGATCTTAAAAACAAAAGAGGCGTAAAAGCCAAGGTGGAAATTCAAGATAGAGTCAATAAACAAAGATTTTGATCTAAATCAAAATCACCTGAAACAATCTCTTCAAAATAGGAAGCTGAAGCAGATGAAGCATGACAGAAAGAATCTAGGAACATTTGTCGAATGAGTGCTCTTGGCAATCCTAGCTCAGTGGACCACCACGAGGCTTAGAACTGCACGCTCCTTTCTGTGTGAAGGACGTTTTGTTTTTGTTTTTGTTTTACCAGAATAAAAAACTATGCCCAGGGTTCGGTTCACCCATTTCCTCTAGAACACTCTCCTGGCTGCTCTTCCCTGTGTGATTGCCCCCTCAATCCCTTTAATCATGACCCTCTTCATTTGTAATTTACCCAGATTTCACTCATATCATAAATCTGAGGGGAGATATGAGACGGAGCCATACCCTACAATTTGCCCTCAGACATTGGACTGGCTTAAATCTTGTCAACTGAACACTGAGTTTCATTATTAGAGATATAAATTAAACCATGTGTAAGACCACTCCAAGTGCTAGAGAAGCAGCAAGAAGCAAAGGATGCTGCTAGTACTTGGTATTACCAGTTTCCAGGCAGTCACGTTCCACTTTCCACGGTAAGTGAAAAACCATGATGACCACAGGTTAATAAGAACATGAGTGAAGAGCCTCTTAAAGAAGCCATTTCAGCAGGAAACTGGAATTCTAAAGTGTTATCTCATACCCACACCTTCACAGAAGTTCCCCCAAAGTAATATTGCCTTTAGGAAGCAAAGCTAGGCAAATGGGTCAACTTGGACATGTTCTCAAATGTTAAAAATGCATTGGGGAGTACTAAAAGCATGGGCAACAAAAGAAAAAACTAAATGGACTTCATCAAAATTAAAAACTTTTGTTCCTCAAACAACCTTATCAAGAAGGTCAAAAGGCAATCTACAGAATGGGAGAAAACAAAAATCATATATCTGATAAAGCTTCAGTATACAGCATATATACAGAACCCCTACATTCTGTATATATTACATATACTGAACCTGTATATATTCTGTATACTCAACAACAAAAGGACAAACAACCTAATTTAAAAATGGGCAAAGGACTTGAATAGATATTTCTCCAAAGGGATATACGGGGGATCAATACACATGAAAAGATGCTCGACATCATTATTCACTAGAGAAATGCAAATCAAAACCACAATGAAATATCACTTCATACCCACAGAATGACTACTATGTAAAAAACAGAAAATAACAAGTGCTGGTTGGTGAGAATCTAAAACGGTACAGCCATTTGTTGTGAGAATGTAAAATGGTGAGAATTGTTAGTGAGAATGTAAAATGGTACAGCCACTTGTGGAAAACAGTTTGGTGGCTCCTCAGAAAGTTAAACATATGACCCAGAAGCCTACTTCTTGGTATATACCCAAAAGAATTGAAAACAGGGACTCAAAAATATATTTACACACTGATGTTCCTAGAGGCATTATTCAAAATTGCCAAAACGGGGAAGCAACCTGAGTGTCCATCAACAGATGAGTGGATAAACAAAATGTGGTATACACATACAATGGAATATTGGCCTTAAAAAGTAATGAAGTTCTGATACATGCTACAGCATGGATAAACCTCGAAGACATCATATTGAATGAAATGTCAGACACAAAAGGACAAATATTGTATGATTTTCACTTACATGAAAAATGTAGAATAAGCAAATTCACAGAGACAATAGATTACAGGTTGCCACGGACTGGGGGTTTGGGGGTGGGGGAATAGGGAGTTACTGTTTAATGAGTAGTTTCTATCTGGGGTGATGAAAAAGTTTTGATAATGGATGGTGGTGATAATGGTACAAAATTGGGAATGCAATGGATGTCACTAAATTGTACATAAATAAGTGGTTAAAATGGGAAAATATTCATTGTATGTATGTTACCACAATAAAAATCTTTTATTAAAAAAGCATTGGTTCAATCCCAGGTTTCAGCACCAAAAAACAAAAAAAAGCAAACAAACAAAAAACCCCAACCAGTCAAACAAACAAAAAGCATTGGGGAGTTCAGATTTTAAATAATATCTAGCTGGGAACCCCTGATAAAATTTCTTCCTTCCCACTAAAATACCAGCATACCCCAGTATCCAGGTTCTCTATAAAGTGTTCAACTTCTTGATAAATATCTAATTTGTTTCCAGTTTTTCACTTTTATGAACAAGCCTGAGATGTGCATTTTGAGTACTTGTCCAATTATCTCCTTAGGTAGCTATTGGGATATTATGTTAGATATGTTACTAATGGTGCTGGGAGGAAAAGCAGCTGAACTTGGTGAAGATGTGATTTAGAAGGGAATCAGAAAAGGCAAGAGTAAGAGTGGAAAACAAACCAGCGACAAAGAGGACATAAGCAAGGAGAAACCAACTAGGAACTTTTTTTAAGGGTTTTAGTTCATTTTACATCATTCCTAAGCATGCAGATCTGATGACAACCCCTCCTTTCTAAAAACCTCACCTGTTGTCTTCATAATTCTCTGACCTTTCTAGTCTCTTCTGGTCCCCTTCTCTCTCCTGTTAAATATAATCACTCCCCAGAGTTCTTTTTCTCCCATGGGGCTCTCATACATGCCCATGGCTTTAAATCCTTAGTTCCAGTTTCAGCCTTTCTCCTGAGTGCCAATATTGTATTCCCTTCTGGGTGTCTCCAACTTAGAGGTCTCACAGGCATTTCAAACTCAATAGGGCTTCAGTCATTTACTAAATTCATTTGCTGAGGATTGTTGCTGTTATGCAGAACCCAGGAAAAAATGGGCTGGGGGTGGGGCAAGTGGGAAAACGAGAACAAATAAACTGCAGCCTCTGTCCACATGAGGCATGCATTCTGGGCAGATGCCAGCAAAAATGCAAAGGTAGGTCACAGCAGGCTGTAGGACCCGTAGTGACAAAGATGAGGGCGCGATCGCAGCTGACATGGGAATCAGGAGCTATGCAATTGGGCAGGAAATCTCATCTTCAGTGGCCCTGAAAGGAAAGAGAAGACTGATGGGCAGAGAGGAGAGGTGGGGGGAGGAGGGAGAGGAAGGAAGACCTTCCAGCGGGAACAAAGGTCTGGAGAAAGGCAGTGCTACCCTGTTCAGGAGAGTAAGGCCTATGGGTCTCATATGTCCATCCTGCTACCCCTATTGTTTCGATTCCCTCACATAAAACGGAATTGGGTATTGGCACGTGTAAGGGAGTATATACTTAAATTTAGTAAGCAGTGAGGAGCTCATGGAGGTTTTGAGCAAGCGAGTAACATGTAAGCCTCTGACATCAGTCTCTTGGGGTGGAGGTAAGGATTCAGATTGTTAGTCCTCAGTGGTCACTGCAAATTTGGATCTGGAGTTGGGAGAGAAGTCAGGGGTTGCTATATCCCACACATGGGAATGTTCTTCCCAGAGAAGCCAATTAAAGCTGTGAGAGCAGACCAGCACCAAGAGGAGGTGGAGGGAGAAGAGATCCAAAGGCAGAACCTTCCCAAGCAGCCATACGTAGTGGCCTGGAAAGGAACTGAAGCTGACACAGAAGCCAGTGGAGGTAGCTGCAAAGGTGCATGACCTGGAAGAGGGCAGGGAAATGGAAGCCAACCAAGGGGAGGTTCAAGAGGGAACACCTAACGTGTCCTGCTAAGCAAGGACAGTGAGGACTGAGAGGCCAATGGATTGAGGGATGAGGCACCTTCTCTGCCACCACCTGCTATTCCTCTCAGCCAGGTCTTCCTCCTGATAGTGCCACTTCTCTCAAAGTCCATTCTCATCCTACCCTACAATCCCATGTCCCTCAGGCCTCTGCTGAATCCGCTTCTACACTCTCATCAGTTCCACACATTCCGCTCCAGCCTCACTTGCCTTTCCCTTGGTCATCCCTCTTCTCAAAGATTTCAGTGTGACACCAAACCAACCACCTCCTGGGCAGTTCCTACTCCAATCCATCCTGTCGTCTTCTGCTTGAACAACTTTTCCTAAAGCAGAGCTCCAATCATGTTGTTGCCTGCTTTAAGTCCCTAAATGACTCCCCATTACCTGGTGATTAAAGGTCAAATGCTTTGCCATGGGAGTCAGAGCTCTTACAGCCTACCATCAGGGCAACCCCACAATGCCTGTGTGCTGTTCTCCCAATCTGCATTCATTGCTCTTAGGGCACTCACAACACTCTTAGACCAGAGACAACTCTTTATTTAATACCCCACCTCTACTTCCACCCAGTGGCTGTACAATGTTGGGCTTAGTATATTCTTCTCTGAGATGTTTTACCCACCGAGGCCACTCCTGTGGGTAGGAGCAGTCTCTCCGGGCAGGAGTGGCTGATCGATGAGAGGGCCTGGGCACTCCAATGGGAAATCTTAGCCTGGAAAGAGATCATGGCCCAGGAGGAAAGGCAACACCTTCCTTTTACGGCCTTTCTAGGGCTGAAAGAGGAGTGTGAGCAAGCTTGAGAAGGCTCCTGGGCGATGGAGAGATGGTCTCTGCCACCAGAGGCAGGCCAGGAATTGAGAGGCAGCACTAGAGGGGACCCCAGGTTGAAAATGGAAGCTGTATCAGGCGTATCTCTTCTCTCAGCAGACCTTTACTGAACACCTCCCACACACCAAGCACTTTGCCATGTACTGGCCCTGTATGGCAAGCAAGCTCTCCAAAACGAGCAAGCCCTGATTTGCAGTGTTTGCCCATTTCTGTGGTGCAAATATTCCCACCAATGCCGATTTCAGGCTGTCAACAGGACACCACTGAATGCAGGGTTGGGAAGAAATGAGTCAGCTCTAGGAAGCAGGTGCATGTCCAGCTCCAGCACACCACTAGCTGGGGATAAAGCAGTAAGACAGAAAGGGAATCTGTCTCTTGGAGATTAGTCAAATAGACATCACATTACCATTTGACTTCTATGGTAGTCTTTGGTAACATCTTGGAGTGTCTACATTTGATTCTTTAAGGAAAGTCCATGTCCTCCCACATATTCTTTGAGGCTATAAGGCCTGAGAAGCAGGGACCATACTTACATTTCACTCTCCTCCCCAGAGCACTGAGCACAGTGCTGTTCATTGGAGGCACTCCAGATTTGTTCACTGCTTCAGTGGCACAGGGAGAGGAATACTTATTGGATGGTTATTTATGCACAGGAAACAGGCCCTCTCATACCTGCCACCCACCTCAGCGGAGAGGTAAGCACCCACAAGCCACAAGTTGGTTTTTTGAGTAGCACAGGTCTGGTCTTTGGTAAAATTATAAAAAGGAAGCTCTCTCCACCCTCTAATCGGTGTCTCCTTCCACCTTCCGGAACCCTTGTCCATGGCGGGTTCCCAGGCCTGGCCTCAATTCCAACTCTCCACTCTAAGGGCTTCGCAATCCTGTGGAAAGGAAGGGCTCTGCCCCTGGGGCTTGCGGCCTCCAAAATTGTAGGTCAAGAGTTGTCCTTCGCTTTTCACAGGGGCCAGATTCTCACCCCACCCCACCCCCCTACAGAAAAGGTTAAATTCTCTGGCTTAACTGTGACCTTTAAGAAGAATGTACGGATTCTGGTTAACCTCAGGCCCTTCCACTGTCTGACCCTCAGCAAACAGACCAGTGTGTGTATGTTTTGTGTGTGTGTGTGAAAGGAAACAAGTGTGAGCATACAGTATACTAGGGAACCCTTGAGGCCTGTCACATTCACGCCCCCACCATGCAAGAAAAGCCACCACCTGAGGGTCCCAGCCCCTGCCCTGGCACAAAGCTGTGGAAGTCTCCAGGCTGACTGGAGGAGGCAATTTGCTTCCATTTGGATAAAAGAATTGAAAGGGATTTCCAGTAGACTGGAACAGACACAGGGTGAATAAATTAGGTTCCCTCTGTCCATCCACACTGCTCTAATTTCAAAATTCCCAGCAGAGAGTCCACAACACTTCAAAGATCAATGCTTTATTTTCTCTAGCTCCAGTGTTACAACTGTAGCAGCATAACAGAAACAAACTCCACGCACATAAACAGATCTCTCTCTCCTTCCTCAAAGAGATAGCAACATTCCAGACGCAGAAACAATATTTACTCTAGGCATTTAGGGAGTCACACTTGCTCACCCTTATAATATATATTGTGCATGTTGCATATAGGGAGCGGCAGTCCATCTGTATTTCACAGGCACAGTCATCCTTAAATAAAGTTAAATAAAATCTCATTGGCATTACAATGTGTTGGAGATGCAGCCTGAGAACTCTGGAGGACAGCACTTGGAATCAGACACCAGCATTTCAAAGGAAAAAAAAAAAAAAAAGAAAGAACAGACAGATACCACTCATAGGATGAGGTCAGTAAATAGCTAAATTCAATCCAAAACTAAGAAAAAAAAAACCTGAAGGTTTATCTCATTGGAAAAAAAAATCAAAATTTTATTCTAAAATGAAAGTAAAACTCTGATCTTTAGTGGCTGACCTCAAATCGTGGTCTGAGAAGAAGAGCTAACACACACACACACACGCACACATGTGCCTTCTGTATGAGCATTGTACACACATGGCATTGCCTGGTTACTCGAAGACACTAATGTCCAAGTATGTGCTGTGATTATACTAAGTCGGTCATTGTCAGGGAAGGGGAGAGGGAAACCATTTTCCTATTTAGCACCTCACAATCTCAAATTCACAGTCAGCAACTGGACTGCAGTCTGCAAGGGGCAATAATACAAACTTTGGAGCTAAGGGAAAAGGTAAAAAGTTAAATCCCACAAAATTAATGACCACTTACATTTATTTCCACAACTTTCAAAGCATTTTCAGATACATTACTCATTTAACCTCAAAACAAACCAGTGAGGTAGGCAGGACAGGGGGTGCTGCCTGTATTTTACAGACAACCTGTCCATCATAGCACAGTGTGAGGAAAGCCAAGGCCAGACTTTCCAACCCCTAGCCCACAAAACTCTGAAAATCCAATTCCTACCTCTCCTTCTTGCATCTCCCTATTCCAGAGTAGCTTTCCCAGAGAAATGAACATTCTTTTCTGAATACCATCTAAAACAGATTCCTTTGAGAAATAAGGAATATTTTGCAGCAGTGTGACGTATCTTCTTTAAATAGACTAAAAAAATGTAGCTGGACAATAAAAAAAAATTTTTGATCTAGCTTTTTCCTCCATTACCAAGAACTTAACACTAATTTCAAGACACGTTTGGAGAACAGACGTAAACCACTTTCAGTAAACCACTTTCAGCAGCAGCATGGTCTCCGTGGGTTTTTTGCATCCCAGCATGAGACAGAAGTTTGCTACAACTGGTTTCTTTTGGGGATGGCCTTATGGTGGGTGAGGTCAGCACCAGCAGCAGCAAGGCCCTGCTCCTGGAGCATACGTGGGAGGTACGCAACATGGAACTCGCCTGTCCTTGATCTGAAAAAGGAAGCTAATTGTACATTAAACTCCTCATAGCTATTAGGTCAAAAGCAAAACCAAAATCTACCCTGGGAGGCACTGTGTGCATACTCCCAAGATGAAAATTCTCCAAGCATAAACTGAGTCCTTCCCAGGAAGTAACGCCATCCAGAGGGGCCCAGGCCTGAGCCTCAGCAAGATGCTCTGCGTTGACAGTGGCTGCGCCGGAAGGTGGTGGCCAGTCTGAGCTGTCCTGCTCAGGTTCACCAAAATGAAAATACACAAATACTTCTGGCTCCCTTTTAGAGATGGGATCTGTTAAGGGCTCATGAAAGGAAACTGTGAAGCCATTCAGTCTTCCCTTAGACAGTGGTCTGGCAGCAAATCAAATGGCATAGCTAGAGGTTAACAGGCTTGTATTTTCCCTCCGTGATGATCTAACTCAGAGCACACTCGTTTTAGAGAACAAGATTAGGCCTTATGTTCTTAGGTGACACGGATCAAGGAAGGCTAAAGAATAGCTCCAAAGAGACATTTTCTGACTTCTGCATGAGGGTCTAAGCCAGGCTGCAGCAGCGAGGCCCAGACTAAAGGCCCTGGCTCTGTCATGGGGGGATATAATGGCAGGACAGGGCGGGGAGAAGACAAATGCCAGTTATACTTGTTACAGTTTAAAAATCCCTAAACTGCACAGGGAAACAAAGGATGGGATTTAGTCAAAATGCACACAAAGAGGATAGCTGAAGTGCTTTGGTTGAAAAGTTGATGCAGAAATACATCCTAGGAATAAAAACTGGATGAATCCAAATTACCTGCACCACAAGAGGCCAAATGTTTGCATTTCAAGGTCTTAGTAAGTGCGGACCCAGGGAGGCATACATGCATATCACTCAAAACAAAGGGAAGGAAATGGTCTCACACAGGTTTAAGACTAGTAATAATTCCACTGGAGTTCACCGTCTTTAAGTGTTAGAGAGATTCTGCCCTCCAGTAAGTGTGCATGTGTGTATAAAATGTTCCAGGTCTAGATCTTTGATCCTGGAATTTTTAGGAAAAGACACAGGGGAAAGGCACACGAAGGTGACTGATTGATTAAAAGAAAAAGGAAAATAAAGAATTAGCTGGAAGGAATGTATCATTATTTTGATTTTTTTTCAACGTACCTCTTTTTCCCATAAAAAGAGAAATTCAAAATATAAATTTAATGTTTATTATTTTACATTCAAGTGAAACTTCCATCTGGGGGGCTCTACACAATTTCAGGCCACATGCAGCAATTTAATCAAGTCACTGTGGTGCCTTTTGACTTAACCTGGTGGAAGAATTCAGCCCTCTCTCTATATTTTAAAAACAGCTTTATATTCCCAGCTGTAATACTACTTGTACACACGCACAGGCACACACACAAATTCAAAAACTTCTACATAGAAAAATAAAGGATAAACATTATCCATCTATTTTATACTGTGTACTGGAACTTTTATATACATAAAATTTTTCTTTAATGTTTTCAATCACTGCACCTTTTCTTCCCTCCTGTGTAAGCTAAGATTCCAGGCGGAGGGGGACTGACAGCTGCAGTGAAGCAGAAGAGCTACATTCTTTTTAGAGGAAGAGAAAAACGTGGTTCCTCCCTCCCCGTGAAGCCTTTCCCCCTCCACCACCACTTCACATCTCCCTGCGGACGCCCTTTGGGTGAGCCGCTGTTCCGGCCTCCCCCTTCCTCAGGCGTCAGGGAGCGGAAGGCTCACAGTGAGCACCCGGCAAAAATAATCTGGGTGTGAGGACAAGGGAATGGAATCAGGCAGGGAAAGCCTCTTAAAAATAAAAGATTCTGGAATCACTTCCCGCCATCTGTTCCTTTAGTATGGAGTTCGATTCTCCAGCTTGTGCTTCGTGAGGAAGTACTTGAAAAACTCATAGACGGACCAGGAAATGGCGGTGGATGGCATCTGGTAGATGACGCGGGCCTGCACCCCTTTGAAGTAGCCAGGCAGGCCGTTGAGCTGGTACACTGTCCGGAAAGCATTGGCCATGCCCGACAGGCGGCCGCTGACGTTGGCCAGGGAGAGAGCCACGTTCTCCTGAGTGTTGAGCAGGGTCTTACAGACGTCCAGGGGGGTGGTGGCCGCCGCGGCAATGGCCCCAGCCAGGCCGCCCGAGATAATGTGGGACTGTGGGTTGTAGCCCCTATGGGGATTGACCTGCTCTTGCAGGAATTCGTAGGTGATGAAGTGGATGGACTGGAAAGGAATGTTCATGGTCAGCTGTGTGGTGTAACTCCGGTAGAAGGCCCCCAAGCCCTCAGTCCTCCACACTGTCCGGATGCAGCTGAGGGCTGACCGGTGGGGCGAGTTATACATCTGCATGCGCTGCTTCACAACTGGTGTCGGGCACGGGGCAGTCCGAAGAGCAGGGAGTGGTCGGGTGGTTGGGTATGGCCCCACCCCAGGTCGGAGTGAAAAGAGAAGCCAAGTCATAAAGAGAAACGAGCAAGTTAGACATACCGAAACGTCACCAAGAGCTCATTCATACACTGCCCCTATCCGGCCAGCTCCAAGCAACCCCATTTTAAAACGTGTCTGCAAAACCCAGTGTCAGCAAGTGACTTCTCTAAGTTTTTCCTGCTTGTATTTTGGTTAAGGTGGTCTCTAAACCAGAAAAGGCGCTTCCCAACCCGGCCGGTCAGATCCGGGCTGCCCCAGCAGTAGCCCTTTGGCACCCACGACAAATCCAGAGCCTGCTCCTCCGGCCCTCAGCCCCCTCTGGCCCTAACACATTTACTGGACTTGTTTCTCGTCATTTATTTTGAGTGGTCTGTATCTCTGACAGTGTTTTTAGCTCCTATGTCACAGTCCTCTTGGAAGAGACATGAGACTTACGCTTGCCCAAGCATCCAATGGCAAACTCCAATGAAGACACTGGCTTTACTACGAGAGAAACTGGTGGTTCAAAGGACACAAGGAAGTGGGGGCTAATGCTGGTCCTTCAGGCTTAGGGTTTGACTGATTCCATCCCCCACAACCACCACTACGTTGCCAAATACAAACCCTGTGTTTTTCTATACTTTTAAAGAAATCAGGACCTTAAATCAATAATAATGACAGCGAGGAGGGGGCAGAGAGCTAGGCCTCAGGGACTTCTCCTTTAAACAAAAACTAAACAAAACCCACTGCCTGGATGAACTGCCTAAAAAACAAAAAGCCCAGGTTATGCAATCTGTAAGTGCTAAAAGTGTATCTTTGGGGGAATTTTACATTTTTCTCTGAACAACTTCGTAGAGGTGTTTACCTCCCCCTTCCCCTCTCTCTGCCTACCGAGGAATATATCTAATTGGTTAACTTTTTTTAGGATTATCTTTCCAGACCCTAAAGTACACTCTGTCTTGAACACATAATTCCAGGACAAACTGTGAAGACAGGTAAGTTTACTTAAGCATGCCACATCTCTTTAGAAAGATGATGGGTGTAAGATAAAATGGAATACAGGCTTTTTCTAGCTTTCCTTTTTCAAAATAAAAAGGGAAGAAAGTTATCAGTCTCTCCAGCATGCCTCATCCTGCACATAAGAAATCCGAAGGGAAATAACCACATTTTTACCCCTCTACTTCCTGGTAACCCCTCAGCACCACGGAAATAATGACCCCTTCCCCCTCTCAATCTGACACATCACATCCCTGAAGGTCAGAACAAGTCCCTCAACTGCTAGGGCACGGGGAGGCAGCTGGGAGCACATAAGGAATTTTAACCTTGAAAGACAAAAACCCACAAACTTATAACACGAGACTCGTAATGTTGAAAATACTGAAACCTTCTATCTCCAAGTCTCCCTTCTGGCAAAGGACCATTTGCAGATGGAGGGGAAAGGTGGAGGGAGTTACAGATCTTGCCTAAAGCCATCGCCAGACAGATGATAACCCAGCTTAAAACAGGCCCAGGCCCAAGCCCAGGCCCAGAGCCAAAGTTTCCCACTCATCAGACCCAAGTTGGTTAAGGACACTAGCAGATATAGTAATCTGAAGACTCAACCATCCACAGAAAGGACTTACTTTATAATACTCCAGAAATTCAACGAAGAGAAGAAAAGAGAAGAGAAGAGAAGAGAAGAGAAGAGAAGAGAAGAGAAGAGAAGAGAAGAGAAGAGAAGAGAAGGGAAGGGAAGAGAAGGGATGTGAGGGGAGATGGCTAACAACACAATGTCAAAATGTTCTTTGGAAGCAGAGTGACAGATAGATAGATGGGTGTTTATAATACTATTCTCTGCATTTGTATATGCTTGAAATTTTCCATCATTAAGAATTTCAAATTAAAAAAAAAGCCAAATAAACACAAGTCCTAATGATGGCCTTTGATGAGTTTCCCCTAAATTCGTCTAGGGTTGATACAGGTTATTGAGGGCCAGGAATGTGTGTGTTCACATGCACACAGGTTTCTGAGTAGTGGTAAGAGCAGGGAAAAAAATGTCAGGAGGGCTTATTAAAACAGATTCCTGTTCCCCACCCCCAGGGATTCGGATTCCGGAGGCTGGGGCGGGCCCAAGAGTCTGCATTCTAACAAGCTCCCAGGAGACACTGATGCTGCACGTCTGTCACACTTCTAGAGGACAGGAATACCGTAAAGCTCAAATGCTCACGACCCTTCTTGAGGCCTTTAACAATGTGATAAAGAATTCTGCTGGCTCCAGCTGAGGAACAGGAGCTCCCCTTTGCCCCCACCTTGTGTCCCAGCCCCCCTTCTGTCCTGCCCCTTTCCACATCCCCTATGGCCCTTCCCTGGGACCATGAAACATTACCTTCTGCTGGATTCATTACCGCATCGTGGAGCAGGGTGGCCATACTCCCAGCTATCCCTGTAAAACAAACTCCATAAAATTACCCTCTGGAATCAGACGTTTTGAGGAAGTTCCGGGAACCTAAAATTGGACGGAACCCCGGACCCAGCTTTCTAAGACGCAACATTCACCACCAACTCCACCAAGCTGAGAGCTGACTCTTAAAACCCTAAAGCAATAATGAAGAATCTGGATAAAGACAGGAAGTTTGACACAGGCATCATTATCCACATTTTAATCCTGCAGAAACCTTAGCTTCCTTCTTGCAGTCAACCCTGGGAAATGGCTAGACCTGCTAAAATTGGATGGCACCCAGGAACCACGCTTTGTGGCTTTTTCCACTGTCTAGATTTTAATTCTCCTCGTCCCTCACTCTTGTGAACAGAATAACTCACTCTGCCCTCAAGCTGGGACAACCAAAGGGGTACCATGATGTACATGGATGAGAGAGGGAAACATTAGACGGGAACTCTTTAAGAAAAAAACTTCCTCAGTAAAATCCAAGCCTCTTAAGAAGATGGACAAAGGAAAAGGAAGTCAGGAAGATCTGCAAATGGCAGATTTCCAGGGTAAGTTTGCAAATATAATGCCTTGTCTTGGGAGATGGCAGACCCCACCCGAGGGTCTCAGCTGGGCTGGCTTCAAGAACCAAGGATTTTAAAAGTCTGAACCAGGCCTGGAATTTTACTTTCGGCTTTGAGTTTCCTCCCTCTGTGGTGATACTGCCAAGTATTTAAAATTACCACTGGATGGTGGAAGGAATGAAGGACACCAGAATAACTCCTTAAAAATGCATATCCCGCTCCCCCCACCCACACATGTATAATTATCTCCAGGGAAGGCAAAAATGCAGCCACAGCATATGCCAGAAGGCCACAGTGACACTGGGCAGAACTTGGTATAAACTAGGTTCTGTGCAACCCCATTCAAAGGGTCAGTGACCAAGGAGCTACCCCATTACACAAGGCACCAAAAGGAAGGTTCCAATGGCACAGACTTGGGGATAGCATCCGACTGTGGCTCTCCGTGACCATGTCAATAAATGTAACCAATGGCCGAATTTTTAAAAGCAAAACAAAGGCCTGAAAACCAGCCAGGTGTATTTATTACCAAGGTTTGCTGATGGAAGGGACATTTTTCTGTTCTGAATGGAAAAGGAAAAGAGAAAAAAGTGTTGCTGGCTACAGCTACCTCTCTGCTCTTGAAAAATGAGTTTTGTCAAAATAAATACAACTTATGCTGCTATCCGTATTCCCTTTCCATACCCAAATAAACAAACAAGAAAAACCCAAAGCCAAACCCACCCGAGAGGAAAAAGTAAACCTCTCTCTCTGCCTGGCCCTGGTAAAACATGCCAAATATAAGAGCTGCACGCGAACTCCCAACCCCCATCCCGCCTCGCTCCCTCCAAACAACAAAACAAAGCAAAACAATTTCAGCCCTTGCTCGAAGCGAGCTGCAACTCAGACACACGGAAGAGAACGGGGGTAAAATGCCCAAATCCCCAGAAGCTTAAGGTGGGAAAAGTCGTCTGCGCTGGAGTAAATCCTTTGTCAGCCATAAAACTTCTTGACCTTTTAAAGTTTAGTTAGATCTTGACGCTGTAGAGACCTGCTGTACCAGTTTTTAAATTGTCTCAAAGAAGCTGTCCAGATAGCTTTTTTTTTTTCCTGAATCCAGCATTCAAAAGTTTTGTTCTATTCAGGGTTTTTCCTATATCTGATCATTAATTGCTTTTGAATGTTAAAAAACAACAAAACAACAAAAAACCCACACAACGATAAAAACTGAAACACCTCTGTCACCAATTTCCCCAGGCTTCAGAAAACAGAAGAGGGGAACGGAAAAAAAAGTGTGTGCGTGTGTGTGTGTGTCCGGGTGTGAGTACACACACAGCTCTAGAGTTCTGTATGCATAAGCGAGCATGCCGAAGACGAGGGTTAGGGTGCTGGGCCGCAGGACTGGCACCCTGGGGGAGGGTCTGTTGAAGAGGAGAGCTTTCTAACTCCAGACAAACGCTTTCAAAATACCATTGGCTAGGTGGCTGTTTCCTCGGTGGTGGAAAACCTCATTTAAAGTCCTTTTCATGTTTTCATAGCAGGCAAAATACATGGCATGGGCAGGCCCTGCTCCCATGACCATCACGTTGATGCCGCGCAAGGGCCTCCAGGCCCCTTCGGTCCGCACGATTTTCTTGAGCGCTCCATAGACGCTTGTGTACTGGGCTTTGGGATCTGGCTGCAAGCTCTGCATTCGTGTCTGGGTGAGAAGAGAAAACGATAAAACAGGAGTTAATGAGGATGGTATGGAAGGAAAAGAAGGCCGAGAGAGAGAAGGTGAGAGAAAATGGCGCATTTTTTCATAAGCTTTGAGGATTTCCTGGGGAAGAGAACGATTAATTATTCTATCTTTCTTGGAGTACCCCACCCACACAGATGTCATTTCAAGGGCAGAGTGCAAAGGCTGAAGGCAGGATTTAGGGTAGAAACACCTTGCCGTGCCATGTGCAATGCTGTGTGGCTCTGATGAATCCCTAACCTCTCTGGGTCTCAGGAACTTCAACTTAAAGGACAGAGTTGTTGCAAGCACCCAATGAAACAGTGCATGTGAACCCCCCCCCCCCAATAAACTCAGGGTCCCAGATAAATGTCAGAATTACTATCCCACAGTTTCCACTCTGGTTCCAAAGTCTTCTCCATCTTCACCATCTGGAACCTAGTTCAGCCTCTCATGTAGGAATCTCCCCGCTGAAACCCAAGCCCTCACTCCCTGATCTCCTCTACTTTTTACATTTCATCTTTACAGGTTAGGATTTGAATATAAACAAACAGTCTTGTTCTTAATTTCTTCTTATGTATAGTCTTGTCTCCTCCAGGGCAGGGAGCGGCTTTCCTGAGCTCTGGCACCTTCATCTGACCACCCAGGGGTGACAGGCACCGAAGAAATAAATATGAGCCAGGAAAAAACCAGGGCTGGCTCGGCCCTGCTGGACAGCAGCATGCGTGTGCGCGCACACACACACACACACACACACACACACACACACACACACACACACACACACACACACACACACACACACACACACACACACACCCCCCGTCTAGCCCAGCACGCGCACAGCCCGGAGACAGGCACCGAAGAAATAAATATGAGCCAGGAAAAAACCAGGGCTGGCTCGGCCCTGCTGGACAGCAGCATGCGTGTGCGCGCGCACACACACACACACACACACACACACACACACACACACACACACACACACACACACACACACACACACACACACACACACCCCGTCTAGCCCAGCACGCGCACAGCCCGGAGGAGAGGCTGTCCGACTTTGGGCAGGGACACCCTCTCATTTCCAAACAAAATCATGCATAAAACCCAATAGATAAAATGGAACAAGGGCTTCCTTGACTGTGTTTGGGGTAAAGGCACCTGGGGTTCAGAGGAATAATGTGGAAACAATGACCTAAATTAGTGGCCCCATGACAAAGAAACAAGGCACACGGTTGCCAACTTTTTATTCTGCCAAACAAGGACATTAAAACAACAACAAAAATATAAGCAACAATCACCACCGCCCTCTATTAGAATCATCATTTCCCAAAAGGGCATTTTAAATACTTAACAAAAAGACAAGAAAGACTACCTCTGATTATAAAACTGCTTTTTAAATTGAATTTAGTTTTATGGGAAACTCTCTTCTTTCCTGCCACAGACTGGTGAAGACCCAGGGCCCGGGCAGTAATCCTGGGTGAATGCCCGCTGGGGACGTTTTCTAAATTGATTTCTATTCTAATGCTTTTCAGAAAGGACCTGAGGTGGTTTTCCGAGAGAGGATACTTCATAAGCAGACAAAGATATGGAAGGAGAAGGGAGTGCATGCACAGACCACGAGGGCACCTGACTCGCTGTCACGGACCCTCCGCTCTGCCCAAATGCACTGCTCCCGGGCCAAACGAAGAAGGCATCGCCGGCCACACGTTCATTTTGGAGAGGAAGAGGCAAGACCGAGTCTTCAGGAAAGAGCTTTAGAATATCTTTTAGAAGATATTTCAAACTGTTCAAGTTCAGAGCAAATGGAGTTTTGTATTTCACTTGGCTCTGTCTTGTAATTGCCCCTGATAAAAAGCAAGTGTCACCCAGGAAACGGTACCATGTGGTGGTCAAGAATCAGAACTGGGACTGAATTTAGATTCCAATTTTTATGGCATGTCCCTGGGCAAAGCAGTTAACCTCTGCAAGCTTTACTTTCCTCATCAGAGAGGATGGTTGAGAAAATTAAATGAGCTAATACATGTCTATTACTATCATTATTGTTAATAAGTCATCAAGTGATTCAAGAGGCTGAATGAAGGTGATTCATTGAGGGTGTGCCAGTTTGAAACTGTTACGTACCCCAGGTAAGACTTTCTTCTTTAATGCAATCTTGTGGGGACAGACTTATTATAGGTGAGATCTTTTGACTGGGTTGTTTCCATGGAGATGTGACCCACCCAACTGGGGATGAGATCTTTTAATTAGATTATTTCCATGAGGTGTGACCCCACCCATTCAGGGTGAGTCTTGATTAGTTTATTAGAATCCTTAAGAGAGCTCAGGGGCCAACACAGTCCTAGACGCTTGGAGGTTCAGAATGAAAAATGTTTGGAGATGCTAAGAGATGAAGCTCAGAGTTTGCCCGAGAGAAGCTACGAGAGGACCCCCACACGCTTAGAAACACCCTGGAAGAACAAGCACAGATGCACAGCAGCTGAGAGAGAGAGACACAGAAGGCCAGAGATATTTTAGAGAGAGCCATTTTGAAATCAGAAACCAGGAGCAAAGGACCAGCAGACACCAGCCACGTGCCTTCCCAGCTGACAGAGGCATCCTGGACGCTACTGACCTTTCTTCAGTGAAGGTATCCTCTTGTTGATGCCTTAGTTTGGAAACTTTTTTGGCCTTAGAAAAGTAAATTTGTAACCTAGTAAGTCCCCTTTATAAACACCAATCCATCTTGCATAATGGCAGCTTTAGCAAACCAGAACAGAAGGGATAAGTACTGAAATATGGTCTGGATATAAACCCTCCAGTGGTCTAAGCTCCAGATAGACAGGTGTCTGTCTCATTCTCTGCAGTCTCCAATGCCTAGCACAGTGTCTAACACATGGTGGGTGTTCAATAAATATTTGCCAAATGGATATACAAACAAACACAACTT
The DNA here is from genome assembly GCF_015220235.1 of Choloepus didactylus. NCBI lineage: Eukaryota > Metazoa > Chordata > Mammalia > Pilosa > Megalonychidae > Choloepus > Choloepus didactylus. The sequence continues at coordinate 28,458,024 of NC_051326.1, read as the reverse complement.
AGAATTCCAACTGGGGAGAAGGGGTATCATATCTTAAGTCTACCTCCCTAAATTTGAGTCATGCTTTCTTGGACTTACCTGTCCTCATTGCCTTTTACCTAGATCTTTATTGATAAAAAGTCCACACTTAACCACAATCTTGAGCCTGGGGTTTGAACTACTGAACCATAAGCAGAGCAAAGACACCCTGTTCTTGGGGGCCTAACTTAGACCAGTCAACATGGGGTAGCTTGTGCCAGTCACATTCCCCGAAGAGAGGCCACCAAGCCTTAGGAAAAGGGCTGAAGCAGCATTTCTCCAAGGTGGGTGAGACCCCGCCTCACTTCCAGATTCACCTCCTCCTTCCCCAGCTTCCAGCCTGGGACAAGTTGTGATCTCTGTCCTGCCAGGTTCTCTAAGACCAGTCTATGGCCCAAGGCCCTCCACAGAGCCTACTGAACACTAAACCATGTTCCTAAAAGCACATTCAGGTCTCAACCTCTGGTTGTGTGGGCGTGGATCCATTTGTAAATAGGACCTCTGAAGATGTTATTAGTTAAAAGTTGTGCCCAAACTAAACGAAGGTGCGCCTTAATCCAAAATAGTGGCAGTCCTTATAAGCAAAAGAGAAAGAGAAGCCACAGGGAGAAGCCAAAAGTTGGAAGTCGATGGAACTTGGACGAGAAAGGGGGAGACGCAGCCATGCACATCGCCATGTGACAGAAAAGCCATGGACTAAGGATCAGCAGCAGCCAGCCCCAGAATATCAGCGTTTCAGGGAGAAAGCATTGCCTTGCTGGTGCCTCAAAACTGTGAGCCAATAAATTCTTGTTCTTTAAGCCAACCTATGGTATGGTATTTCTTTTAGTTGCTAGGAAATTAAAACAGGGCCTAATGGGTATAAGCAGGACTCTTGTGCAAGTAGGAGTGGCAAAGTGAGACAATACACAGACTGCCAATCTGGGAGTTGAGAAACTGGATTCTGGACCTCACTCTGCCTCCAACTAGAGCCGAGCGGCCGTCGCTAAAGCATCTCATCTCTCTGGTCCTCGTGTCCTCAACTGGGAAAGGAAGGGGAGGATCAGAATCACCTGGGGAATGTTTAAAAATAATTGGCGGGCACCACCCCAACATCCATTAATTCAAATTCCCTCTTCCAATTCCCCAGATGATTCTGATGATCATCTAGGTTGGAGAACCACCGAATGAGAAGAACATTTAAGCCCCTGCCAGCGCTAACACTTTCTAATAAGGTTCTCCATCCAGCCTTGGCAGTAATGGAATCATCTTTGGTTATGTGAGTGGAGAGCGGCTGGGGGAGGGCGGTGGGGGCAGAGGAGAAGTGGGGTAGATGGCACTAAGGTTTCCAAGCCAGCCAAACAGGCGTAAACCTGAATTTCAGCTCTGGAATCTCGAGCAGGCTCTTTAATATTGGGCCTGTGTCCTCTGTAATAATACTGCACAGCACCGTTGGGAAGACTGAGTTAGAGAACCATGTGAAACATCTGGCCCTGGTTGGCAGGCAATCATTACTAATTTCCTTTCCTCCCCTGCCCTTTATATATGTGAAGTCATCCGGAGGCTTTCTCCTTTACAAACCTGTTCACATCAGCCAGCTGGAGGCTGGGTATCACCATTTGGGATTTGTCCACCACCACCACCCCTACCATCACCCCTTTTTTATATTTGGGGCAGGACAGTTGGAGAGGAGTAAATATTACTGAACCAAAACATACCATAGTCTTATGGAAAAGCAAAGGACAACTGAAGTATCTTTGCACCCTCAGTGGATTTCTCTACCCTCAGAGTGGTCTACTCCAGGGCAGGCCACGTTTAATGACACCTGGCCAGGGTCAGAGCTCACGGCTGGGGCAGAGGCAAGTGACGGGTGAGCATGGAGGAGTGACCAGTCAAGCCCCTTCTGGGTCCACCACAGCCACTTTGGTCCAATTTTGGACCAGAGGCTCTTTTGTCACGCTGCAACTTTATCTGTTCAACTGCCTGTGAGGAGCACCCACTGGGTAAGGCCCTGGGGTCAGGCATGGGGGATACAAAGAGGGATAAAAACTGAGAAGCAGACAAGGAATGTGGGTGATGGGTGCAGTAAGGGAAAAGTGGCATGGACCACCCAGGGTGCCAAAAAGGAGTTCAGAGAAGAGACCTAGAATAACTAACCCTGCACCAGGGGTCAGGTTTATTAATTAAGGGCGTGGGAGTTTCCTTAGAAGACAAGCAGAGCGGGACAGAAATGGCCAGAACTGGAGAGACTGTGATCAAATTAATCTCTTTTTCTGGTGACTCTGCCTGAAAAATGTAAACATGAGGGCTGGGCATTTTTATCTACCTTATGCATCAGAGAACGAGAGAAAGTCAGGGGGAGAGAGAGAGGAAAAAGAAAATGAATGAATCAGTACGGACAGAGAAGAGGCAGAGATTTTTTAAAAAAAGAAAGAATTTCAATTTTGCCTGCTCAGGTTTCAGTGGTGCTGTTCAATGCCTAGCTGTATTCCTCCCCCATTTTCTTATAATTAATTACCATTTTTGACATTTTAATTCTTGCCTCTTGGAAATTCATATTGTACATTTGCATGTTAAAGTCTCTGGGAGGCAGTGGTGTAAATCTCCCTGGAAATGTGGGGTATGACTCCCAGGGATGAGCCTGGACCTAGCATTGTGGGATTGAGAAAGTCTTCTTGACCAAAAGGGGGAAGAGAAATGAAACAAAATAAAGTTTCAGTGGCTGAGAGATTTCCAAATGGAGTCGAGAGGTCACTCTGGAGGGCACTGTTATGTGCTATACAGATATCCCTTTTTAGTTTTTAGTGTACTGGAATAGCTAAAAGGAAATACCTGTAACTGTTGAGCTGCAATCGCGTAGCCTTGATTCTTGAAGATGAACGCATAACTATAAAGCTTACACGGTGTGACTGTGTGATTGTGCAAACCTCGTGGTTCACACTCCCTTTATCAAGTGTATGGACAGATGAGTAGAAAAATGGGGACAAAAAACAAATGAAAAATAGGGTGGGATGGGGGGAGGAACAGAATGTTTTGGGTGTTCTTTTTTACTTCTATTTTTATTTTTTGGCAGGGAGTAAGGAAAATATTCAAAAGTTGATTCTGGTGATGGACAACCATATGATGGTACTTGTGAATAGCTGACTGTACACTGTGGATGACTGTAGGGTATGTGAATATATCTCAATAAAACTGTATTTTAAAAAAAGCCTCTGGGAGGACAGAAACCTTTTTAACTTTAAGACACTGCTTAAACTTCTTTAGCAACAGAAGCCTTATTTCATTTAATGAGCAGTTACACCTTAGAACACACTTTAGAAAACACAGCTGTAGCCAGTGGTGAACCCCCAAGGCTCTGGGTGTCACAAAGACTCTTGGAACCTGCACAGAGAATGGTCGGTGGGAGCAGGTCTGGACCCAGAGGCTGTCTTCAGCCCCCCGAAGAGAGAGAGGGCAAGAGCCACAGGAGGAGTGGTGAATTGGCAGGGAAGCCCCCATTGCAGGTGTGCAGGTGTTGCTCCACACCTGTTGTGTAATCACAGATCACTTTCAAAGGGCACGGGGTGGAGGAAAGTATGCTGGGTCCCTGGCCTGGCCCTGCCACCCTGTGACCCTTAGCAAGTTCCCTCTGGCTCTAGAATTACGATCCTGCAGGTGGATTCTCTCAGACAAGGACTGGGCGAGACAGACTTGGGACCTTCATTTAACTGGCTCCGTAAGCTCCCAGCAAGGCTGGAATGGAGTGAGGGGACAGTCCCTTACTCAAATTCTCACCTAGAAAAACACAACAGGAGACGCCTGCTTGTTTACCTATTCTCTCATTGAGGGGAGGGGGAAGGAGACAGTGGAAAATGTGTGTTCTGTCTCAGGTGAGCTTTTCATTCTGACTCAAAGGATCACATAACACAAGCTACAGGGGCCCCCGGGAAAGAGCATGGCTAGCCCAGGCCCTGCCTTTTCAGACGGGAACCAGGATCACACAGATGAGGAGCTACGGAGCCTGGAGAGAAGGGAGAAAGCTGAGCGCTGCAGGGAGACCTCAGACCTCCCCAGGGCTCCTGCTGTACACATCCAGCCTCTGCAGCATCACCCAGCCACTGACTTCCTCCCTGACCTGGAGGCATCTGATAATGCCCAGCCCTCCTTTCACAGTGTCCTTAAAGACTAAAAAAAAAAAAGAAAAAAGTGGAAATATAAAAAATTCCCATATCTGAAGTATGTGTGGCACTTCTAGGGCCAGGAGAAGAAAATGCAAAAATCCATTCATTCATCCACTGGAAAGCATGTGTAGATGCTGGGCAGGGACATGGCCGCCCAGGGTTCATGGTAGAATAAACAAAAATCACTATATAGAGAGCAGTTACAACTCCAATCCAGGAGCCAGGGCTGACCAGGAACCCCTGTTCCAGACTTCCTCCCAGAGGAAAGAAGGTTTGGGCACCTAGAAAGTGCTAGAAAAAAATGCTAAATCATATTAACATCTGTCAACCTACCTGCTTCAGAATTAGAAATCAAATTGGCAAGTTTAACTCAATCCTTTCTGCCAGTTATTCCCAAGTAGCTGTGAAATTCACTGAATCAAACCACACGGGAAACTGCCTAAGCCAAACCACAGGGCCGAGCCCCTGCCCCTTGCTATCTTCCAAGCCCCACGGCTCATTCCAGAGCAAGGCCTTGCCTTTCAGCACCCCAGCTCTCAGGGCACCCACAGCGGTGTGTCGCCAGGGTTCTAGGGTCCACTCACGACTTTCTCAACACATGCGAGGCCAGCTCCATCAATAGCCCTCCATGGCAGAGAGGATCAGGCAGAGGAGGCCGTTCCCACCCACCGTCCTCCCACACCAGATACCAAGGTGCACAGCAAGCACCCGGCCAGGAGGAAGAGGCTGTTTTGGCACAGTGCTCTGTATCTGTGGAAAGGATGGTCTTCCGGAGAGAAGCCACAAACCTCATCTTGGACTTGGAAAGCCCTATCTCACCTTCCAAAATCCTTAGGAGGCACGGTGCACACGGGGACACCCAAACCACATCAAGGAGCACCACGCTCAGGAAGACTCTCAGCACTGCCACTCCTAAACCACCAGTGTCACCTCCTCGGAACCTGCTCCCTTAGTAGACTCCTTGACGGAATGGACTCTCAGCAGCGAATTCAACAGTCGCAGCCTGGCCATTTGGAACCACGTGTAATCATCAAAAAGCATGAGGACACCAGCCAGCACCATCACCACCACACATTAACCAAGAAGGTGCAAGCAGGAAGCCCTTTAGGGGGACGGTGATATTCAGGACACTCTGAAGTACAAATAAGTCTATCAACAAGTTCAAAATTCCAAATCACATCTTTTTTACATCTTCCAAATTGGCAATACACACACACACATATACACACAGAGACATTATACTTTATTATAATGTGTATATATATATATAATATATATACATTTAATCAGAAGGAAAACTTGGTCCTCTTAGAACAAACAAGAGAAAACTGACTCTTCAAAAGTAGTCACTGCCTCCCCACCCCGTCCCCTCAAAAAAGAGGGGATGGGAGGAAATGATTACGTATCTGCTCTGCTGATCAGAATCTGATTGTATGGGTGGAGTGGTGTAAGGGGAGTTCCAGGAGTACATATTTTGAAAAAAAGCTCCCCGGTCATTCTGAAAAAGCCCTTGTTGAGAACCACTGTTTTAAAGCAATCAAAAGGGTCATCTCACTGGAAAATCAGCCCGAAAATTTCTACTGAGACAGTACAAAGTGATCGTGAGACTTGGTGGAAAATACACACCTGGCTAAATCATGTCTACATCAATTTCCCTGCCTCAACTACAGGAAGCCCAAGACGTCCTTCACTGTTCAGGTCGTCCTGATTTTGGGGGTAGGTAGCAAGGAAGTGAGTTCATGCAACTGTGGGGGGGTGCTATCCCCACTTTCCTTCGCCTTCCTGAGCCTGGTTACACACAGCCTCCGAGGCACAGGGCCCAGACTGCAAAGGAGCCAGTCCACCTGCCATTCACACTCTCCACGTGCACAATCCTCAAACGCCCAGCAGGTACTCGGGGCATACTTCGGGGGCACTGCCGCTTCTAGGGACAAATGACCAAATGAAGAGCTTCCATCACACATTCAATAAAAATAAGAACTCCACCAAGAGAAGCATAACCAAGTTCCCCACCCTCTCAGAAAAAGAGCCTCTGGCACAAAACATCACTGCTTGGGACAGGCCAGGGGGAGAGTGCTGCAGTGTAAAGACACAGACCCCAGATTACACTCAAAGGTGAAAGGGGGCTCAGAAGAATGGGCATTTGAGGGGCAATATTTAAAGCTGTCACAACAATCTCTTCTATTCCATTTGACTTTTTAGCCACATACATATATTATACTTTGTTTAAAAAAAAAAAAGGCAAGCAGGGCAGGGAGAGGAAGAGAACCACTCTGGCTGAGGGGGAGGTGAATGTGCAGGCGTTTCTGGGAAACAGAGGACCCTGTGGCTGCAGGGTAAGGTCTACCATAGGAATGCAATAGTAAGACATGGCTGCAAGGCCAGCCCAGGACTTAGGAGAGCAGCTAGAGCATTTGGTGATCAATAAAGGTTTGCTGGAAGAGAGGCAGGTTGGGGCTAGACTATGGGAGGCTCTGAGTATTTTGCTAAGGAGTCTGGAATTTATAGTCAAGTTTCCCACAGTTACCTACTGCACTGGAGGGCAGTGCTATGGGAGCTATGAAGAGCACATGGTAAGCAACACAGACGGAATATCCCACATCTGGAGGGAGAAGGGAGCAGCCTCTTCCCAGGAACTGAAACTGCCACCACCTGCAAGGCCACTGTAACGTTACACACCACCTAGGCCTCCCTCCTTTCCCATGGGCGGCAGCTTACAGCCTTGGCAAATGGTCAAAGGAAGCCATTCCCACATTCCTGGACTCCAGGATCTAGACCAGCTCACCTCCCCACCTTCAAAAATGACTGCGTCAGGAGAAGGGAGGGATGAAAGAATCTGTGCCTGGCTCACTCGGAACATCCAGTGTGTGGCTTCCCCAAAGGATTAAATTATCCAGGCCCTACAGGTGGTGCACATTTCCAGATTCCAGGTAAGGCAGGACTGGTGACCTCACTGGGAAAAGGAGAGGGAAGGGAGACGGAGCTGGAGGGTGCAGCCTGAACCACCAGTCTCTGCCCTGCCCTGCTCTAGTCCCACAGCTGGCACTAACTTGACTGTGTGGCCTGAAATGAATCAATTTGCTCCTCTGAGCCTCAATGTTGCTATTTATAAAATAATTACAGTGATAAAAACAACAGCAATATTAGCAGCCAGCTATCCCCATTTTACAAATGAGGAAACCGAGGCACAGAGGGGCTCATGACTTGCCCCAAGGTCACAAAGCTAACAAGCACACAAGTGGGACTAGAAGCCAGCGGTCTGGCGACACCACTTCTCACGAGGGGTGTACTCTGAGGGGTCACAGTTGAGCTCGAGCCACACGGTTCCATCTCTGATGGTCTCTGCTTCCACAACCATGCTATATCACACATGTACCACCTCCATGTGCCCGACTCTGATTTTTTGGTCACCTAAATCCTCACTGGTTAATGTCAGTGCAGCCCTGGAGGGGGTGGGTGTCTGTCTAGGCCTCGTCTGCAGACATGCACTTGCAGGCAGAGCCGTGAGCCCAGGCCCATGGGGTCACACGGCTCCACGTGGTTCCACAGCCCTGGTCATGGGGCCGGGCAGCAGGGACTGGTTCAAGGCAAACCCATCCTCTATCCTGGAAAAGCGCCCCAAGCATCTGCCCCACAGAGCTGAGGGCAGGCAGGTCACCTTGACTGAGGAAAGCCTGACACTGTCAGCAGCGAAAGGCTAAGGCTCAAATATTCCAGTGGTTGGACTACTCTCAAAAAAGAATTTAATTCACTGCTGGTAACCTCAACTAACTAACCACGTTCTCTCACTGACTCTGCCCGCCCTTGTCTATATCGTTGGCTTATGAACACCCCACTTACAAGTAAGGACAAGATGCAGACCCGGAGAAACAACTCATCCTCAAAAGCTTTATTTTTTTCCTGGCATACAGATAAACTTGCTGAAGCATCGGAACGCCACATAGAAGAGTAAATTTAATGCAAGACTCCATAATGAAGCCCGGTAGAAGCACATGAACCCACCACAAAGTACCAGATACTGACGGCGTGCAGGCAGACAGGGAACTCAGCACCGAAGTCAGTGTTTTCAACAGCTCTGCTGTCATCAGTTTCGCATGTTGGGGCTCCTGTGAGCTTCTGTTTGACTATGGAGCTCTGCCACCCACCTAGCCTCTCCCCACTTTGCTTTGCAAGTGAGGACACAGATAGGTGACCTGCCCCAGGTTCCCGAGCTGATGCCTCTGTGGCAGAACTGGCCCTGTGCTCCCACTCGCAGATCCCAGCCCAACCATCCTTCAGCTGTATTTTGCGGAAAACCCCAATCACAGAATCTCAAAGAACCTAGCTCAGCCACCATCCCTAACGTTCAGGGACAGTCTCTGCAGTGAAGGAAAGCATATTCTAGTTGGGGGAATGAGACAAACGAGAGGTCCAGGTGCAATAGGAACAGGGGGTGGAATGTGGCAGGGAGGAAAATAAGGAGGACATCAAATAGCCGGGGTAGGGGGTGGGTGTGGGGTCTCAGGTACACGGCCAGGGACAGCAGGACAGGACTGGGAGAATGGGGTCTGAATTCAGTCAGTCACTCATATATTGAGCTTCTACTCCATTACTTAGACCTGAGGACCTCATAGTCAAAATCCTATCTGTTTTTTAGCTGTATGAACATGGGAAGTTACTTAAGGTCTCTGCAGTTCAGCTCCTCATTTGTAAAAACCTCTGTATCTCACGTGCTTCCTGAAAGGAAGAGATGAGAAGACTTAAATACGTCAATCACCTAGTACATTACAGAAGGTGCTCAATAAAGGTTTCTCATTGTGATAATTATTTTTAGAAAAGTCTCCAATATGTTCTCTACCTGGTTGGGGGAAAACCACCATCTACGTTGATAGAAATGGCTTGAAATCTCATTAAGAACCACCACCCAAACTAGCTTAGTCTTGCCTAGAAGGTGTGGGTGTTCCCCACGCCCCTCCTTACTGACAAGTGACTGCTGAGCACAATGCATTTCACAAAAAAAGCATCTCAATAAAAGTTTGAATCGACTCACATTAAATCCACAGAATAGGATAGACCATAAACCACACAACTAGACCTCAGGGTCCCAAGAAGGAAGTTAGCAGCCACACAACTGGTCTTGTGGACTGCAGGCCACAGCTCTACACCCTTACAATGAAGGGACAGGAATGAAACCCTACCCCAGCACCACCCCTGCCCCTCAGCAAGATGCTTGACAAAGGCAGCCTTCCTCACCCCCACTGCAGATCAGACCCTCCACAGCTGGCACGAGAGCACACGGTCAGGTTCTGGAGCCCCAAAGACATCTCAGTCCCAGCTCCACCACTTCCTTGCTGTGTGACCTTCAGCAAGTTACGTAAACTCTCTGAGCTTGTTTCCTTATCTCTAAAAGGGGCTCACAACAGTACCTACCTCCTAAGGTTTCTGTGAGGGTTAAAACGGATAATGAATGAAAAGCCCTTTGCATGGTGTCTGGGATACAGCTGCTGCTACTTTTTATTTAAGCTCTTTTGGATAAACTGCAAATTCTAAGATGATGTTACTTTTACTCTAATTCCTTCATAAAACTCTCATTCCCTAGGAGAAGGACTCCTCCAGGTCCACTCTGGTTAAAAACTAGTCCACTCATGAAATAGCAACACATCCCAAAGTAATTTGAGTGGAGAATAAAAATAAATATTCGGGGCCCCCCTGAGGAGCCGGGGGAGGATGTGGAGGTGTTGGACTTCCTCACGTGGATTGTTGCTGATGTTCTCACAAACATTGGGGACTGACGGCTTGATGTGCTAAGCCCTCTGTCTTGGGGCTTACCCCTATGAAGCTTGTTACTGCAAAGGAGAGGCTAAACCTCCTTATAATTGTGCCTAAGAATCTCCTGAGTACCTCTTTGTTGCTCAGATGTGGCCCTCTCTCTCTAACTAAACCACCTTGGTGGTGATCTAACTGCCCTCCCCCCCTACATGGAACCTGACTCCCAGGGGTGTAAATCTCCCTGGCAACGCAGATATGACTCCTGGGGATGAATCTGGACCCGGCATCGTGGGATCGAGAACATCTTGACCAAAAGGGGGATGCAAAATAAAATGAAATAAAGTTTCAGTGGCTGAGAGATTTCAAATGGAGTCAAGAGGTCACACTGATGGGCATTCTTATGCACTATATAGATAACACTTTTTAGGTATTAATATGTTGGAATAGCTAGAAGTAAATACCTGAAACTACCAAACTCCAACACAGTAGCCTTGACTCTTGAAGACAACTGTGTAACAATGTAGCCTACCAGGGGTGACAGTGTGATTGTGAAAACCTTGTGGATCGCATTCCCTTTATCCAGTGTATGGATGGATGAGTAGAAAAATGGGGACAAAACCTAAAAGAAAATAGGGTGGGATGGGGGGGATGATTTGGGTTTCTTTTTTACTTTTATTTTTTATGCTTATTCTGATTCTTTCTGGTGTAACGAAAATGTTTGAAAATAGATTGGGGTCATGAATGCACAACTATATGATGGTACTGTGAATAGTTGATTTTACACCATGGATGATTGTATGGTATGTGACTAAATCTCAATAAAATTGAGTTTAAAAAAAAGAATGCCAACTAGTTATTAATAAAACTAACAATCTATGTTTCCATGACAAAACAAACAGAAAAAAAACAAGTCCACTCATAATTGGTAAACACTGATGCTGGAAGACACCTGAGCTACCATCTACTCCGCTGCCTCTCTTAACAGGAGCGAGAGTAGCCCCAGAAAACGGAGGGGACCCTGTCCTCTCCTCCACCCCCACCCCCAGCCCCATTCACCTTTCTTCATCATCATTTCTGGCTGAATGAGCCAGCCTGCTTAAATTAATCCTGATTATATAACAAAGGAAACGTGGGTACCCAGAGAGGTGGCGGGAAAAAAACACCAGTGTCAGTTTACACAGGCGCAAAGGGTCCTGGATGAAAGCGCTACGGAAGCTTACACACCCGGCCTCACTAACGTGAGTCCGGGGCTGCTCCATAAACCTTTAACCGGGCTAAAGTCCAGAGCTTGGGGCTGGGCAGGGAACTGGAGGACCAAGGTTCCCTGCTGACGGGCACCCATCCGGCATGGTTTTGTGGGCCGGCCTCACCACTGCGCCAGGACTTGCCAGTCCTCTGACCTGGTGGGGAAACAGCCCAGGGCAGCTGCCAGCCGGTGGCCAAGTTCAGTACAGGGCAGGGCGCGGTGCCTCCTCGTGGGTTCTTGGTCCTCTCAGGAGCCCAGAGGACATGGGCCCTCGCGGCCTGGCACAGGGGCACATGCGCAGGCCTCTAGGAGTCTGCATGGGGCAGTAAAGGGCACACATGTTTCCACCAAGCGGGACTCGGTGATCCCTGAAAATGCGCACCTAAGTGTGAACACAATAAAAGAGAGCCCTATTCCAAGAATGAGAAGGCCTAAATTTCCATCTGGCTTTGCCACTAACTCATGGAGGAACTCCGAGCCATCGCTTCACCTCTCTGGACATCGAATGCCACCCGGGGACATGGGAAACACAGGATTTCCACCACCATGTAAGCCCCAAAGGGTTTTGTTCACTGATCTATTAACTACGAATATTGGCTGAATGAATAAATGGAGTTAATGGATTTCTCTCAAGAGCTCCTTTGCAACCTTTAACATTTGAAATCTGTCAAATCTGTAAAAAATGCTTTAAAAAGCAAGCGTGTCTGCGTTTTATTTTGGGGGAAGTAAATCTACATTATTATACATCAGGCCAACTGAACCCTAAAAACACCTAAATTAAAAAAAAAAATTCTAAATCTAATCGACAGCTCACTCTACATAACATTTCATAGCATGAAGTCCCAACACAAATAATTCCCTGGGGTCTCCTGTAACACCTGGAATAGCAAAGTTTGTTTGGTTTGGGTTAAGGCAGCCAGGTCTCGGCAGCCAGGTCTCAAAAGTCCAGCACAATACCCTGGACACAGTAATATCCCTAGCCTTGTAAGGAAGCATCTGGAAGGTCAATCCAAGGGCTTCTGGACAGAAGGTAAAGCTTTGACAAAAGGCAACATGCTTAAGTACGGAGCTTAAATCCTCATCCTGTCCTACATCCCTGTCCCTGCCCCTGTGATGCAGCACTTTCCTGTGATGCAGGACGCGGCCTGGGCAACCCCAAAAGATCTTATCCCAGGAATCGGCAACCCAACTGGCTCAGGCATGAAGGTAGCAGACAAAACCCAGCCAAACGTCCGTGTGTCTGAGCAACTGGAGCCCATGTCAGCGGCTACCAGCACTGCCCGTGGCATCACAGCTGGGGAGCAGAGGGCCCCACGGGGGTGCCCACCCTGGCTGGGCCCTGGGAGCTGGGCACCCCACAGCCCTGAGTGCTTCTCTCAAGTCAGGTCTGGTCCTGCCAGCTTCTACAATACAAGCATTCCACACCCTCCAAGCACCGCACCTCCTAAAACATGCCCCACCATTAGTCCATTATTCATGAGGAAAAAAAGATTTTTAAAAGCACCCTCGTCGCCAGCCTTCTCTTGTTCATTCCTCTACTTATAATTATATCAGGTGATGTGTCTGCATGTCTCACTGCTATTAAAGTCTGAGCAAAACTTAAAAGGAGGGGACAGCATCGTTCATTTTTGTGATCTAGGCATCTAGTGCTGTGCCTATCCCAAAGCAGACACTCAATAAAGGATCGCCGGAGATTCAGAGAAAAGACTGAATTTCATCCATCGGCATAAGCAAGACGTTTTTTTTAAGCCCCGCACGCACTCCCATCCCCAAACTGCTATCCACTGGCTGCAAATCTGTGTCCCAAAGTACGATGCACTCAGGGAGAGCAGGGGTGCTGCACAGCTTTTTCTGCGGCTGCCACCTACGGTAGCAGTAGGGCTGTAAGCCCCTACGAAAGCCAGACCCCAGAGTTCAGGGAATGCTCGAGATCCAACTAGGTGTGCAGGGTAAATTTCCCAGATGCTACCAAAGTCAGGTTTTCTACAAATGCCATTAAATTTAGGGTTAGGGTTAGGGTTATGTCTCCATAATGTGGGATGATTTACACATAGAGGAACCTAAAGGACCCTCATCTGCTTTATTCCTACACCCTTCACACCAGGCCAATAACAATAAAGATGACAAAACACCCAAAACACCAGGCTTGATGTTCTAAGGGTCTCTAGGGAAAGAGACCAAAGGAAACATCTTAAAGACTCCAGGGGCTGACTTGCTAAAACTAAAACAAAGTAGACCTATATGAATAAATTATCTCACAAGCTTCTGGGGGGTCATTTTTAAGTTTTATGGGATGCCGAAAGAAATGGCAGAAACCTCCAATGATGGGGTGAGATATGTTGACTAAAACCCTTTTTCTGGAAACAAAGAGCTCAGGTGTACATTTTAAACCAAAGTCATCTGACCAGAAGGAAAGAGCAGGATTACCAGAAGTGAGTAAAGAAGATGGTATGGGGGGGAGGGGGTCCCCAAAAAACAAGTTTCAGCTGGTAAAATGACAGGGTCACCAATTTAACTCACCAGTTCGGCCTCAAAAAAGCTGCCATGGCAGATGTCAGCGAAATACCAAAAGTCAGCCACAACTTAGCCAAGTAGTAATCTCAATGCCTCAAGGTCAAATGCAGCAAGTGATCACAGCTTGTCCTACTGACCCTTCTCTTGCAAGTTCCCCAGAAAACAAGACTAATCAGAATCCTGGAGAGGTTGAAGATGGAAGTGGTGACAGACTACAAAACGGCTCAAGTAAATTTTGGAGACAAGATGGGAATATTCTAAAAGTAGATTGTGGTGGTTTTTGTATGACTTTAGAAATTACTAAAAAGCACTGAATTAATTGTATACATATAATAAGTGAAGTTTTTACCGTATGTAAATTACACCCCAATAAAGCTATTTTTAAAGAGGAAAAAAAAAATAACATGGTCATTCTATCACCAAAACAACAAACAAGAAAAACAAAGATTGAGCATCTACTAAATAAAAGTCAGTGGTGTGATGCTAGAAGTGCTGGGGATAATATAATGGTGAGCAAAGCACACATAGCCCTTGCCTTCAAGGAGTTTATAGTCTAGTAGAGGAGAGCAATTTTAAACAAAAAATCTGATAAAAAATTACAAACTCTGAAAAGTTATGAAGCTAAAGTAGAAGGTACTATGAGAACAAATACAAGGAACCTAATTTAGATCTGGGAGAAAACCTGCAAGTGACTTTTCTAAACGGCAACCTCAAGGCCAGGTAGAGGTGGGCAGAAGCATGGGAGAAAGGGGCTTTGGGTCACAGGCAGTGGCAGGTGAGAAGCCCTGAGAGAGCTGCTCTAACTAGAAGCCAGGTGAGTGGAGGGAGATAAGTCTGAGACACAGAGCTCTTGCTTGCCTTAAAAACAGTAGCATAAGCACTACGGAAGACAGTTCGGTGGTTCGTCAGAAAGCTAAGTATAGAATTACCATACAACCCAGCTATCCCACTTCTAGGTGTATACCCCAAAGAATTAAAAGCGGGGACTCAAACAGCTATTTGCACACCAATGTTCATAGCGGCATTATTCACAATTGCCAAGAGGTGGAAGGAACCCAAATGTTCATCAATGGAAGAATGAATTAACAAAATGTGGTAAATACATACGATGGAATATTATTCAGCCGTGAAAAGGAATGAAGTCCTGATACATGTGACAACATGGATGAACCTGGAAGACATCATGTTGAGTGAAATAAGCCAGACACAAAGAACAAATATTATATGATCTCACTGATGTGAAATCATTAGAATAAGTAAATTCATAGAATCAGAATCTAGAATACAGGTGACCAGGGGACAGGGTGGGGATAGGGAATGGGAAGTTAATGCTTAAAATGTATAGAGTTCCTATTTGGAACGATGGAAATGTTTAAGGTAACGGTGGTGATGGTAGCACAACATTGTGAACATAATCAATCGTGCTGAAATACATATGTGAATGTGGTTAAAAGGAGAAATGTTAGGTTGTATATACAGTAATAGAATAAAAAGTTTTAAATCCATGTTACTGTACCATACAGTGAACCCTAAGTTAAACATGGACTATAGTTAATAGTACAGTTATAAAAATGTGCTTTCATCAATTTTAACAAATGTCACTCACCAAAGCAAGGTGCTAATAGGGTGGTGTATGGGAATACTGTATTTCATGCACGATTGTTTTGTAGACTCACAATTTCTCTACTTGAGAAAAAAACCTTGGCATAAGTAAGGTCAATTTTGTCCTTCATACTATTAAAACCACTGAAGAGTTTGAAGTAGCAAAGTGACATGATCCAAAATTTATTTAAAAAAAAAAGGAAAGACAGACAGACAAGACCCTGGCTATTCCTGGCTATTCCATGGAAACATATTGGAGTGGGTGCACGCGTGCATGTATGTGTGTGTGCAGAAGCTGGCAGATATGACGAAGTCTGGATGAGGAAGGATGTTGGCCTGGAACAGGGTGAGGCTGGGGAGATGAAAAGAAGGGAGGGGTTGGGGATGTGTTACAGAAGTAGCATCAACAGGACTTGCTGAAAGATGGACTGGGGTATATAATATTTTTCATGGATGATTCCTAGGTTCCTGGCTTGAATAACTAGAGGGATGGGAAAGACTGTAAGAGGGGCAGATTTGGAATGAAAGGATGGGCAAGAAATGGATTTCACTTTTGGACAAATTAATTTGAGATGCTGATGAGATACCTAGTAGAAATGTCCAGTAGGCAATTAGATACGTGGGCCTGGAACAGAGAAAAAGCCGTGGCCTGGAAACAAACATCTGGGAACCACCAGCATGACTGTTAGGATGAAATTATCCCAGGTGAGAGCACAGAGTAAAAACAGTAGAGAGTATGGGACAGAGCTCTGGGTCACTCTAACAGTCGGAGGTTACCTGGAGGAAGAGCTAATAAAAGGAGTCTGAAAAGGAGCAGCTGAGAAATCTCTTCTCCGTATTTTGAACTCTCACAGTCCTTAATTTTTCTCTCTCTTACGTTCTCATGTTGTGCATGCATAAATTAATATACCGCATCTAGTTTCACCTCCTATACTCTAAGCTCTTGAGGGCAGATTTCGAGCCTCGTCTGTAACCCCCATAGTCCCTTTCACAAAGCATAATTCAACGATGACAAAGGAAATGTGAAAACACCAAAAATGAACCAAATACACCTGCCATTTCACTGTCTGCCCTTCAGCCTGAGGGCATTCATCCTAAACCCTGGTGCTCATAACTCTATTCTAGAGACAATATAAAAAATATGTATCATCAGGAAGAAAACATTCAGGAGCAGGGATTTGGGAACTGAAGTACTGCACCCCCCCCACCACACACACACACACACACACACACACACACACACACACACACACACACACACACACGCACACACACAAACACACGTCTTCACTTCCTCCTGGCTAGGTTTTCTCCTTTCTCCACCTTCCTTTATTCTTCTTTCCTTTAGAACCCCCAGAACCCCCAGAACCCCCATGGAGAAGTTAAAGAAATGCAAGCAAAGCTTTTACCATGCTCTGAACTCCCTGAAGTGAGGTGTGCATCAGGCCCTCACCTCACTCCCATTACAGACAGGTGCCCATCACGCTACCCAAGTGCAGGGTGCGGGGTCTGAAGGAGTCGCTCTGCTTCTCGCCAAACCAAGGGCCCCCCTGTCTGAATGGGAGGGTCTCTGGTCCCGGCGAGGGCCTGCAACTTCGGCCCCTGACCTGTGAGGCCCTCCCGTCCTCACTGGAGAGGCCTCAGGTCACGAGGGTGGTAGAGCCACTGAGGAAAACATGGGCTCCTTTCCCTCTTCCACTGACCTAATTCAGGCCTCACCATCGATTGTTTGGGCTCCAGCAGGATCGTCCTGCCTCCGAGGGACCCCCCCCCCCCTCCCTGCCCCGCATTGCCAGTTGCAGTGGTGACCACAGATCTATCTCCACTTAAAATTGTAAAATTGGCCCACTCCTCCGCTTAAACACATCCAGTGGCACCCCAGGTACCTGCAGCACTGCTCTCAAATTAGAACGTTATAAAGAACACAGGGCAGGGTGTTTAAATGAAGTCAAAGCAGGGAGGCCCAAAGTTATACTGCCCCACTGAAATAAGGAATGAGTACTTTGGAACTAGAAACTTCCTGAGACTATGTGGTTTTTGTTCAGTCTTGCCATTTTACAGATGAAGAAACTGAGACTACCTCCAGAGCTTCTCTTCCAAAGACTGCTCATCAACAGCATCGTGTCCAAAGTCCACTGACAAGCGACGGCAGGAGGCCATCCCTTACTGCTTTGTTATCACCTACGCTGCTTTTGGAAATTCCTGCCACGCCGAGTTCTGACACTCTGCCTGATTCCCTACTTGCTCCCTCTTCCCTCTCTTCAGAATGTGCTTCCCTCACTCCTCCAGCAGCAAAATTCTACCTGTGAAGCCTGGCTTGGATTGTCCTAGATCCTCAAAACCCTCCCTGCTGATCCTTCGGGCAGCAAAAAGTGCCTCCACAGGTGCCTCCACGAGATCACGCACTCCTCAAAGCGGGCTGTGGGTGCGTATCTGCTTACCTGTCTACTCCACCAGGGTGAGGGCTCTTGAAGGGCAGAGGCCAGGACTGGTAGAGCAGGTTTGCTAATCCTGTTAACAGGGTACCCACAAGGACAACAGGTTACCCAACTGCACCCCACATCACACCGTGGAACAGTCTCTTCTCACAGAATCACTTCTGTCTGTTTGGTCCCTGATCTCCATCCTTGGATTCAGGGAAGGAGAAGAATGGAGGGAAGAAATGGGGCGACTGACACAGGAAGATGCATCTCACTGTAAATCTCACCGTGAGCTGAGATGGTGCACTGAGCCCCACCCCCCAGGGTGGGAAGCAGCTCCCCCCACCCTCTGTCACTCCTACTGTCACTCCCCCAAAAAAGCTCAGGCTGTCTGGGCTAACCTCATCTGTGCTGCTGGCAACACGGAGTGACCTTGGCCGTGCCAGCTGAACCCTCGATGACTCAGCTTCCTAGTAGTGAACTTGTGAAACGTCTCTGGCAGGAAGGAGCCAGGAGCTATAAAAAGGGCCTTCCAGAAGCATCTGCTACACTTCTCCCCTTGATTTCTGGGCAGGGTTGTGCCCACTCAGCATTTCTGGAATCGTGTGAATGAAAGGTTTGCAATCTTTAAGCGTCGGAGGTTTAAAGCAGATTAAACAAACTGTCATTTCCAGACAGGTCCTTTGAGATGCAGGGACAGGCAGGTCCCCAAAATGGTATCAGCAGTTGGCTCCTGCCCTGGCTCAAAAGACCCCTGGGCAGAATTCCCCTGCAGGGGTCTTCCTAGCTACCTCTCCCAAACAGAAGGACTTCGAAGTTTATACTTTACATCAAAGTCAAACCGGGGAGCCCAAAAGTTATAGTGCCCCATGGAAATAAGTAACGGGAATTTTAGAACTGGAACTTCCTAAGAGATCATTTCGTTTCAGTTCAATCTTGCCATTTTACAGATGAAGAAACTGAGACTCAGAAGTTAGATGTTTTTCATCTAGTCACTCCAGCAATGGACTTCTGGCCATATTAAGGTAATTAACAATTTACCCTAAAAATAAAATATAAATATCATGCGTATGTCTAGACAGACCAGATCTGTTTGTGCCTAGGTTCTCCTCGTTTCACTCCCTGCCCTCCATGTTCAAGAGACATTACAAATGGCAGATGCGGGGTGGGGGTGGGGTTATAGACTCCCCGTGGGTTTCCCTGCCTCTTAAACTCCAGCTGTTCAAAGGAGAAAATCAGAAATCTCTTTAAAATTTAAAGCATCTTTTAAAAGTAAAGCCCCAACTTTGTAAGAGCTTTTGGTTTTTAGGGTCTAAAAGGGAACCTGAGAAAGTTTCTTATGATTAGATTATCAGAATATACAAAAGATCCTCATAACGGATGTTTATAACAAGAATTTTTACCAAAAGTCAAGCAATGTTTCCCAACAGGCCTGTTCAGGGAACAGTGCTGATTCCAAGGATGAAAGGAATTTGCTACCACCTGCATTTTTACTGGTACATATCCCAGAGTGATGAATTTCAATTTCAACTCCTTCTCAGTCTCCTTCCCAACCTTGCTTTTGGAAGCCAACAAGCAGCTGAAAGTCATTCCAACTTGTCAATATATTCCTTACTGTTATATTGTTTTTATAATTAGAAGTCATTTCTGAAGCTGATATTCTTGAAGCTTTAAGAACTAAACAGAAATCTTAAAAAATTTTCAAAGTAAGTCGATGTAACAATTCACCCTTCCTGGCCTGCCTTAAATAATTTTTGTTAATTCAGTTATTGCCTTAGAAGCCAAGATTCAATGGAAAAAAAAATGTTTTTAAACATAATAACATCAAAAGAGATCTTCAGTCTCACATACACTTTAGGTTTTTAACCCTTTCACTGACAACCCCTCCCTTCCCCCAGGGCATTTTCCCTGCTTCAACTTCATCCAGCTGGAGCATGTGCCTCTACACTGACCCTTTCTTCTGGGTAACAGCTCAGCACCGTCTAAGGACACTGACCATGCTGCCCAAAAAAGGCCAACACACCTCCTTGTTCAAAACACCCAGCAAACAGATTCAGTAACAGTGGCCTCCTGTGCAGGGGAATGGGGTGGTGTTGGGGGTCAGCGGGTCCATGCCCGTGTCACAGAGCCAGCCTCTTTGGAGAAATGGGGCTCAGTTCCCAGGAGCTGTGAGACCCAGAAGCTTCTGTCTAAATCCTGGCCTAAACAGACACTTGAAGAAAAATCCTCAGAGCTCAAATCTCAGGCCCTTTATGGAAATCGGCTGGAGGCAAATGGACAACCCCAGGTAACTGAACCATCTGCATTTTATAGGAGGCTCCAACTTTGAGACAGAAAGGCTGAAAGGAAAGAGAACAGGAAATGTTCAGCTATATAATCACCGTAAAAAAGAGACAAGAAATGATACATGAATCCATACGACTCGTGTGTGTCAAGAGGCCCCAGGTATGATGCGGCTCCAGGTAATTCCGTCCTCTTAAAAGCACAGCTGTCCTCCTGTAGCTACACTGACCGCCATCCAACTCTCTACCAGGTCTCGCTCTCTTGGCCCTACAAAGTGTGACCTGGTCACAAGAAGCCAGTAAAGGTCACTCAGGCAAACCCTAAACCCCCATATATCACATGGCCACATTTAATTTTACCCATTGATATGGCCTGTGGTCCAGCTGACACTGGCCACTAATGTCACCCATTAATTATGAACAAATTGGATGCAGAAATGCCTTTGATATTGCAATTCATATTACCACTCTCCTCCCCTCCTCCTGTTTCCACCCTCCTCCAGTCTTCAGGCTCAGCGGTGAAAGTTCCCACCCAGGGAGGAGGTTGGGCTTCTGGGAAAGCCAGGAGGCAGGCGCTTGGTGGCTGAGCAGGGCCTACAATTTCAGAACAGGGAGAAGAGGAAGAGCAGCTGCCAGTCCAGCCTGGAAGCCCAGCAGGTGACCCCAAACCAGGAAAACTTTCCCAGTGGCTTCTGGGTCAGAAGGCTTAGGGCAGAGCCTCAGAAGCAGAGTGCTAGAGGGGTGCAGGGGTCCTGGCCGATGACCAGGCACAGCCGGGCCGAGCACGACATTCTCAGAGAAACAAAGAATCTCGGGTAGGCTTTGTTCTAACTTCTACATCTCCTTCAGGTCTAGAAATTAGGTATTTAGCTACTACGTCCTCACCTGGAGGGGCCCTCTCTTGACCCCTGGCCAGGGGTCTGGCTCCCCGAGGACCTGTCTGCCAGCCACTAGGCACACTGCCCTCCCTCATAGAAGGGGTGCCGTCTCCCAGCACCTATGGCCATGCCTGATATGCCCCCACCCCTTAATTAATGTGGTCATTCAGTAAGTCCAGGGGATGAAATAACATTCTGGTAAATGTCTTTCAACTCTTCCTGGGTAGAGACTTTACTATGAATCAGGCCAGCACTGAGCAAACAAACCATGGAGACAGTGACTACGGAAAGCAACGTTCTTGGCTCTTCAGTTAAACACACACCCTGGACTCACCCTTTCCACCCTTATATATATACATGATGACATCTTCTTCCCTTTAAGAGGCTTTGCCGTCTCTCTGGTCTGACTTCTTGGATCTGATCATGGTGGGCTACCTGGCCCCTCTAAACAAGGCTTTCACCAGTCTTGGGACACCCTGACCCTCTGCACCACGAGAAGGCAGAGGAGGCAGGGGAGTGGACACACCTTGCACCGAGGACGCACCGTGAGTCAGCGGCAGGGCCGGGAAGACATTTAGGGATTTGCCTGGTGTGCTCCCTTTTCCAGCAAGCCTGGTTGGCAAGCTTCCTGCCTGCTGCAAGCGCCCACCCCTCTGCCTTCCACTTCCAAAGCCAGGCCTGGGGCAAGGCGGAGTACCCGCAAAACCCTCAACCTTGGCACTGGGAGGAAAGAAGGGCCAGGGTACCCTGAAACAAAGGCAACTATGTGCCAGCCGTGGTGAGCAAACAAGTAAAATAAAGATGGAAGAGGCCAAGGGGGGAAAGCCCAAGGATCAGCAAACACAGAGAGACACACTTCAGGACAATCAGCCCCTTTCCTGGTCTCGACAACCCCTCCTCTCCAACGTCCCCAGACTCCTCTGCTTGGCACTAAAAGGGACAGACCCTCTTTAAAAATAAAAGGGAGCATTATAAACTTAAAATCCCACAGAGCCCTGCCCAGGCCCTGGCAGCCCTAGGGCACACAGCTGGCCTGCCTAAAGGAGGTTTTGTAACTTCCCTTGCCTGTCATTTGTTGCTGTGTACAGTTACCACCATCGCTCCTACACTATCAATTTAAAATGTTATTTCTTAGCACACTCTGAGCACAACTAGGCGAACAGCCACCCCTGCTTTCACTCAGCAGATGGGAGACACTGTGTAAAGAGAGGTCAAGCACCCGAGGTCACGCAGCGGATCCCGCAGCACAGCTGGAAGGAGAGCCTGTAGTTTCCACTCCAATGAGCTAACGTTACCCCTTTAACAAGATTCCGGTTTGATAGTAAATACCATCACCTAGCACCTGCATAAAGCTTTATACTTTTTAAACTGTGTTCACTGTAAACCTAGCTATATTTTATTACTAGATGCAATAGCCTATAAGGTAGATAAGATGGGCCTTGTTACTATTCCATATTGAAGATGATGAAACTGCTGCCTGCACAGACTCAGGAACTGGGATGTCATGCTCTTTCCAATAAGTCATTTTTATACTGTGATCTGGAAAGGAGTCCTCAGACTTGTCCCAACTAAAGTTGCTTTATTGAGTCCAACTTCACCATCCTGCTGAAATGAGAAGGTGCTTTAGCGGCTGCAATTTGCTCCAGAGAAAGAAGCCAGTCAGGGTCAAAAGTATCCTACAGCAATAACCATTTGTCACCATCCCCTTGCCCTCCATATTGGAGTATGTGACTCCAAGGAACTCCTGCCTATACGTCAGAGCCCTGCATTCTGAGCCAGACTTCCAGGGTGCCATGGTTTCTTATGGGTTGTTCCCCTGACTGCAGAGGGTCTTTTCTAAGAATGCAGCCCTTTCTCTCTCACCTCCCAGAACCCAGCTCAAGAGCTCCGCTGTTATTAACATCTGAGTCCATGCTTGCTCCTACCAGCTCCCTCCCTCACATCTGCCCCTTCAGCCCTGGGGTAGCACAAACAGGACCTGGGAGCAGAGACCTGACTTCCAGGGCATGTTATGTATTAGAAGCTCGGTTTGCTCATCTACAAGAAGAGGCAGCACCGGCCTTTCCCACCTTGAAGGCAAGAGACCTAAGAGAATCAGATTACATAATAGAAGTTGAAACAACACAAAATATTGCAATATACAATTACAAAAGCAATGTACAAGCCTACCAAGGCATTCAAGTACTAATGCTTTTAGAAATAATAAAAGGAGCTACAACCGAGTGCTTGCCAGGTGCCAGGCACCCTTCTTAACCCTCAAGTGCATCATCTCAATTAAGTCTCATAAAGACACTCAGAGGTGTCTCTGCTTTACTTGTGAGAAAAATAAGCCACAGAGGCTTCAGTGACTTGACCAGACACCACTGCAGGCAGTCCGGCCCATAGCCACTGCTGCTAACCTGAACGTCTCTACTCACAATCACCAAGCATATTGCCTCTGATACCATCAATTGTCGTTAGCTTAGCATATAGAGGTTGACCAAAGCCATCTCCAAACCTGATCCCAGCTGAGCTCAACAGTCCCGTCAAGTGGGTAAAGCAGATGATAAATGTAGTTTCATGAGGACATATGAGCCCAGAGAAATGACTTGCCCAAGGTCTTAAAGTCACTTAATGGCCAGAACAGGACTTAAACTCATGCAACCCTGTCCGGTGCCCTTTCTAGAAGCCCCAATGCCAGCATAAGGCTGACATTCCCACACTTCTCCTGAGCTGCCACACACAGCAGCAAATTAAATATATGATCGATGACCGTGCCAGGGAACAAACGCTGCTGATAACAGAAAAAGATCAGGTCAGTGCATTCACCAGCAGCAGGCGACGCGGACCGTGCAGCCAGCCAGACTTGAGGGCACTGGGGCTTTCCAAGTGTCTCCACTGCATGCATTTAACGGATCCAGAGGTTCAGGCACCCAAAGGACACGCTCTCAGTTACACAAAGCTGCAGTCCCTCCACCTGGCTTACAATAGCCAGACGTGTATTTCCTAAACCTGTTATGCAACTCTTGCTTCAACCGAGCTGCTGCTGGGATTTCTCCCTATTTCAACATTTTTTGTTTTCTCTTCAGAGAGGAAAGCATGAATGTGAAACCATAACATCTCTTGGTGACCAAACAACGGCCCTTCCGGACTGTCTGGGATTACTAGCAGGGTGGGGGATGTTTTCAAAGGCACCTACTGTTAGCCAACTTGAGCGTCCAGAACGGCTAACAGTCGCAGAGTAACACAGAGGATGGGGGTGGGGAGGTGACACAATTGAGGACCATGGTCTTCTCCAGCAGAAGGAGCCGTTTCAAGAGTGCCCTGCAAAGAAACCTGGAACAACACCCCCTTGCAGGCTCCAGACCTTCAAGACAGCAGCTCGAGCACTCCGAAGTCCACAGCCCAGACCTCTTCCTTTTAGACCACGTGAAAGTTAGCAGCAAGACAGGAGCATCTTCTCTTCTGAGGGATCCAGTCCTGTCGCATGAGCTCATCAGGGTCTAATTATAGGGAGCATGCCCTGGGGCCAGGGGCCATGAATTCTTATTTTTGTACCCGGGTGTCGAGCACTGTCCCTGGCATAAAAGGGCACTAGAGGGGTGTGGAATGAATGCAGTGAATGACCAAATGAATAAATCACCTCATCAGGGTACAACTGTTGCTTGCTGGGTTCTACCACCAAAAAAAGAACAAATGAAAGGGCTGACAAGGTGGCCAAGACATGCTGCGGATTAAAACAAGACAAAATGAAAAGCTGGCATTTACTTAATCGTAGCATTTAGAGCATTTTTCCCTGGCTGGGAGGAGAGTCTCTCAGCCTCACGCTTGCTGGGCTGAGAAGCACAGCCAAGGGATTTTAAGGTAGGGAGGGAAACTACCAGATCCGAACTCTAGAAAGACGTGGCTGCTCCTCAGTCCCCTCTGCAGGCTCTGCTACAGCAACGAGAAAGGGCTGGAAGGCTCTAAGGCTTGGGGCAGCACCAGTTAAGAGGTTACCGCAAGTTAATTTGTTCACCAAATACTTCCTGAGCACCTATGATGTGCGGGGGACTGTTGCCGGCAAAGGGGAATACGCCAGAGAACAAAACCCTGCCCTCGTGGAGCATGCACACTAACGCAGAAATCATAAACATTTTGTCAACCATACTGTACACTGGAAAGGAATAAAAGCAGTGGAAAAAAATAAAGCAGGGACAGGAAATGGGGAGTGTGGGGTGGGGTCGGGGAGGAATGCTGAATTTTAACTCAGAAGGTCAAGGAACCCCTCAATGAAAAGGAGACATCTGAGTCCCCTGAACAAGGTGGTAGCAGTGGGAGAGAGAGAAGTCAAGTCAAGAGGTGCTGAGAGACACAAAAATAGACAGGACCTGGAGACATATGAGGGGAAGGGTGGGAAAGGGCGAACGGCAAGAGTCACTGAAGACCAAGTTTCTGAGGGAAGAACCCAGGCAGGCCAGGTCGGTGGGGCAGGTCAGGATGTCTACTCTGGATACGCCGAGTTTCAGGAGGCAGTGAGGCAGGCAAGCGGACATGCCTGCAAAGCAACTGGATATGCAGCTCCCAGGAGTCCAGACCAGAGATGAAGATACGGGAGTTACCAGGGCAGAGGTGGAAACTGAGACAAGTGTCCTGTGGGAAGAAGAGAGGGTGGAGGGCAGAATTCTGAGGAAACATCTCAGGGACACCAAGAACGTGCAAAGGGAACTGAGGAGGGGCCAGACCTGAGCAGGGAAACAGGAGAGAGCAGTGGGGATAAGCTCTGTGCAAAGGTGCATGATCCAAGGCAGAAGAGAGACCAGGAAAACAAGGCCTGAACTTGTCAACAAGCTCTGTAGCAGCCTCAGCAAGGTTGCAGTGAAGTGGCAGGCACGGCAGCCAGACTGCTGTGGGATGATGAGGTGAGGAAGTAAGTAGTGACCGAATGTCAACAATTCTTTCACAGCGTTCGTTATTTTAAGGAGGGGTGGGGAGCAACAAGAGTTTTTCTGTTTACTGGAGGAAAGAGAGTGGTATTTGGTGGTACGCATGGTGTCAAAGTGAGATGTGTGGGGTTTGTTTGTTTTTTTAAGATGGGACAGGCTTGGACCTATAAACAAACTTCTGAGGAGGAGCCAACAGAGAGAGGAAGGCTCAAGATACTGGAACTGCATTACTCAAGAGAACGATGACAAAAATAACTCCTATCATCACTATTTATTGAGAATTTACATGCCAGCACTGCAGCAAGAGCTTTATATGTATTACCATATTTAATTCTTTCATCAACTCCATAAAGTACATGTACTGGTTTTCTAGGGCTGCTGTAACAAATTGCCACAAACCAAGTGGCTTCCAACAACAGAAATTTATTCTCACACAGTTCTGGAGGCCAGACGTCCAAGGATCCTCCCTGGCCTCGTCAGGCTGTCTCTGCATCACACCAGCCTCTGCTCTCTGGTCGTAGGGTCTTCTCCCCT
The DNA here is from genome assembly GCF_015220235.1 of Choloepus didactylus. Taxonomy (NCBI): domain Eukaryota; kingdom Metazoa; phylum Chordata; class Mammalia; order Pilosa; family Megalonychidae; genus Choloepus; species Choloepus didactylus. The sequence goes on along the minus strand of NC_051326.1, from coordinate 28,431,739 downwards.
TGGGTGTCTCTGTATCTCTCTCTCTCCTTCTGGGGACACCAGCCCTTGGATCTGGGGCCGACGCTAATCCAGTATGACCCCATCTTAACTTGATCACATCTGCAGAGACCCTACTTCCAAATAAAGTCACATTCATGGACACCAGCTGGTGGGCCTTCAGCATCTTTGGGAGGGACCCAAATCAACCCAATTAATTGTTATTAATATCCCCAATCTGCAGAGAAGGAAACTGGGCTCAGAGAGGTCAAGCGATGTGCACACGTGTAGAGCCAGGATTCAAATCCAGGTATGTCTGGGTGGTCCTTCACCATCACCAGAGCCCTCAGCGGGTGAGTCATCTTAGAGGAACAAAAGGCATCTCTTACCTATGACAGGAGGGAAGGAGGGGTGACAGCATATGGGTTTTGGGGGGACAGCAACAGGAAGATGGAGTTCGATGGGGATCCTAGCTTCACTATGAACTAGATAGCAAGATGCCAGGCTAAGACTGAAGAAAAGCTGTGGAGGGAGGTCTGAGGAGGAAGACGATGGGCTGAAGTGGCTGCTGTGGAGAATGGAAGAAAGCAACCAAGGAAACAGGGCCATCCTTAGGCCAGAGGGCGTGAACCCCAGGGGTGTCCATTAAATAGACACGTGATTTTCTCCAGAAAGGCCCAGCTGTCGAATGGACAGATGGATTACCCAGGATCAGGGTTTGGAAAGGCTGGTGTTGGAAGAACCAAAGGCAGAGAAACTGAGGAACTGCGAGTAGTGAAACGTGAGGGACCACAGGGTCCAGGACAGATGAAGACAGAAAAGGCTGAAGGACCGGGAGCCAGCAGAACGTGACAGTGAGGAAGCTGTGGCCGGCCTGCAAGGTTTCTGAATTTAAGATGTAGTGGTGGAAAGGTTCTGGGTTATGACAAGGCCCAGTGTGGGTAAAGGCCATTGACCCGAGGGGTGCGGATAACGGAGATTTGGATGTCAGCTGGGTAATGACTGATATGAGGGCGTTCTCAGATAATGACAAGATATGTGGTGGAGCAGCAGTCTGTGAGCAGGTGCCAGTGTCCTCAGTGAGGGCAGGAAAGTGACCACAATGGCAACAACGATGATGGTGGTGGTGCGAGCTGGCTCTGGGGACACTCCTCTGGATCTGGCATAGGACTAAGCACTTGAAGGACTTAATCCTCACAACCACTCGGTGAGATCAGTACCATTCCCCCCCCCCTCCATTTTTTCCCCACAGGGCACTGAGAGGTCAAGAGACTTGCCCAAGATCACACCCTAATGGGAACTGGGGCCCAGGCCCTGCAGTCTGGCTCGAGAGCCCAGGCTCCAAACACCATGCGTCCTGCCTCTCGGCATAAGTCAGAGTGGAGTTTGAGGAGTGTGGGTGACAGAGATAAAAGAGGGACTGAGGCTGGTACAAGCGGATGACGGGAGCCTTGGAGGGGAAGGAGTGGTTCATAAGAGAGTGGATGAGTGGTGGTAAGAGACAGGCAGCCCCGCGCTCCACTCCCAAAGCGCTTGGGTTTGATCTGATGGGAATCACCTTTACTCGAGAGGCTTCCGGGAAGCGATGTCCCCAGCAGAAGACCAGGATTTCAATCAGGACAGGGTGGTACAAGGAACAGTGAAGAGGTGAATGCAGGGAACTTTGCCGATGGAAAAATATGCAAAGTACGAAGCAATGGAAAGTTGGATCGGGAGAAAGAAAGCAAGAAAACCAACCCCATTTTACAAATAAAGAAATAAAAACCCAGAAGAGTTAACTGCCCTGACCAAAAGTGTCCAGCCAGTAAGTCAAAGACAGGAATGCAAATCTCTCCAAGGTATTTCTCTGAAGGTAAAAAATCCCAGTTCAGTAGGAGCTGTAGGGAAAGTTTACTGATAAACAAAGAAAAAGTGATTAGACATATCCCTCCTATGAAAAATGTTAGCTTTGGACACACAAGGTGGAGGCAGGAAGGGGCAGGGCAGGCTCTGGGGAAGGCAGAGCTCACCTGACACCATCTTAAGTGGTACAGCAGACACCGTGACTGTAGAAACCTGTCTGGGGCCAGCACTGATGGGGCCACAAGTTTAAAAACAAACAAACAAAAACTCTAGAGAAGGAAAAGCTGAGCATTAGAGGAGAAGAGAAAAGAGCAAGGGCATTCCGGGGTGCAAGAGAGACTGCCAAAGGCATCAGCGCTAGCAAGGCAGTTCGTCCAAGGGGTCAGGGAAAAGAAAGAAAGAGGGGTCAAGAACCCAAGTCTGTAAAAAAAGGGAAATTGAGACTAAAGCCCTGAGCTTGGTCACTGTGCCACCCAGCAGGTGGGACAAAAGCCCTCATGGATGAGATGGCCCTAGGTGGCTAAAATGTGCCCAAATGGGAAGCAGGAAAAGGTGATGGGAAGCACACCCCCACTAAGCAATGCTCTCCCTTCGATGTGACACACATCACCAAAACCCCCCAAACACACACACACACACACACACACACACACACACACACACACACAGCCCTTGGTGGGACAAGCATTGCAGCCAATTCAACCCCAATGCCTCTTCCTACGACCCGTGGCTGCTTTCACTACTCGCTATGGTCCTTGGGCCTGCACTCCACTGTCTGCCCCAGCCCATCCACCGTCTGCCCCAGCCCACCCCTCTCCAACTCCAGGGCAGGGGAGGCGGTGGTGGGTAGGAGAGTGAATACTTGGGGGACCAGATGCTGAATTTGGGATCACAGTTATGGGTATCAGCACACAGCCCGGAAGTTCATGAAACAGGGAGTTTCATGTCCAAATCTCCCTTTTTGGACTCCATGCCTCCCTCAGTCTACTTGAAACACACGCGCGTGCGCACACACACACACACACACACACACACACACACACCTTCCTTTGAAGAAGGACAAAAAAAGAAGGGAGGGGAAGGATTTGAAGAGAAGACAAGGGACCAAAAAATCATTATAATTTTGTTCCAGGAACTAGATCAATTTGGAATTTCACGCCTTTTTGAAGCTGAATGGCATCTACTGTACTTTGTTCCTAATGCTGAAGGACTTTAGAAAGCAGTGAAGTGGGTGGGAGGGGACCCTGGCAGCTGCCTTCACTTCCCTGAGCACCCTTCCTACGAGTCCACATCGCTGAGACCCGGAGGAGAAAACTCCCGAGTTCAGGACTGCTGAGCCGCCCTGGCCACCTGCCCTGCCGCGTGCTGCTCCGAGCTCAGCAGGGCTACGGAAGCCCGTAAGGTCAACTCGAGGATTCCAACTTGCTTAGCACCCACCAACCCCGAGACAGAATGCTTGGCTCTCAGCTCTACAGTTCTCTCATTCCTTCTGAACCCTGGAAGGGAAGGAGGGTTGATCCTAGGAGAGTTAAAAGACTGGGTTTCCCGGACAAGCAAAGCAAAAGAAAGGGCTGTGGAAGGGTCAGCGGAAGTTCCCCCACTTCAAATCTTTCCTGTTTCCTTTTGCCCCCGCTTCGACCACGGCAGAACTCAGCCTGGTCCACAAGCAGCGTGCCTAATCTGGTTGGAATTTCCTCCTCCACCCACCTGGCATTCTCCCCACACTCTCCAACACTCCCGGACCAGGGGCTCTCACAACCACCCCAAGTGTTGGTCCAGGCGACCACTGCGTCACTTTGGAGTACCAGGAAAAGGCTCATGGAAAATGTGTGGCAAGCCCCAGCTGGAAGGGAGCAAGTAACTGCTACCATTTAGTGAAAGCTCTGCAGAGACCCTATGCTCTCTCCCTTGGTACCCGCTGCGGAGCACAGAACTGACATGAGAAAACCAGCAGCCAAAGGTCCCAGGAGCCTGGGGCTATAGAGATCAGTGAGCACTCATATCCCACCCTGGTGGAATGAAGTCAGTGAGAGAGGAAGACACAAGATGGGGCAGAATAGTTGCCAAAGGTCTTCCAAATAACCACTTACTAATCACAGGCTGTTGACTGCTTGAGCTTGCAAGACATGAGTCAGCGTTTTACCTACCTTTTTGACCACAATCCCAGGTTAAGAAGTATATTTTACACTGCAACCCAGGGATTACACACATGCATAAACCCTAAACAAGAGTTTACAGAAATAACACCTCTCCTTACCACAGGTCACGCAAGCTCAAATTTTGTACTCTCACCGATTGTCTTTTTAAAATGCCAATCCCAATAACAGGTCGTGATTCACAGTTTGAGAAACAGACATCACTAAATGTCACATGAGGGAAGGGACCCCATGAAAACAGTGTATTGAATATAATTTTAAGCATTTTTAAGGCTGTTTTTCTGCACTTTTGACCGCAAAACCAGACAGCTCGTCAGGCTGTGCTGAAAGTGACTGGTACAGGGCTCCTGCTACCTAGGAGAGAAAACTGAAAAAAGCAGCAGATTCAACACTCTCACTTGCAAGATCAAAGTCCAAAATGTGTACCTTTCAAAAGCCAAGTAATTTGTTTTTTCAAGATGCAACTACATTGATTTGGTTTCAGTGGTAAGAATTATTTTGAAACATCAAATAACATTAAAAGGACAATGGGTGTTTTTTGTTAATCAAAAGGGAACACGGGACCCTTATTTTACACATTCTTCTGTCAACTCATGACTTCTTTATTAAAAAGGGGGGAGGGATGCAGCTGCCCCCTCCCCACCTCACAACTTGGGCCAGTCCAAAGACCCCAACGCCAGATAATGAAGACCTGTGCGGAAATCCACTATCAGCTGCCCATGTCCAAACCAACCCTGGCATTCCTCGGGTGCATATAAAAAGAATGTCTACCTCAAAAAAAAAAAAGTGGAGAGACAGTTAACATGTTGAGAAATACTGTACTGTTGTGCAGCTCAGTTTTAGGAGTGGCAAAACAAAGAGACAGAAAAGTACCTAAGGCAGACAGGGGCAGAGCCTGAAATCAAATCCAGGCTCCCTGAGTCAATTACTCACAGTCTCCATCATCCAAAATATTTAAGAGGAAGAGGAACCCAGCTGGGGGCTTCCAAAGTGAAGTATTTCCATGACTGAGGCATGAATGTGTCCCCAGTATCTCATGCTGGGCACAGACAACTCTGCTGATATGGGCAGACCTTGGCACTCTGCTGCAGCCTGCCTGCAGCCCAGGGTCACACCGCTTAACTCTCACTGTGCCTTCTGCCTCAGCTGAAAAATGAAAATAACCCTAGATACCCTTCCAAGAAAGTTGTACAGAAAAAGAAGAGGTGCTTTAAAACCAAATATGCATGCTTAAGAACAGAAGAACCCCTAACGGCCCGTCTTTGGGGCAGGATTAGAATCCCAGAACCCAGAAGACCTTACAGATTAGCTAACCAAAGCCTTCAATTTACAAGCCCAGCCCCAAAAAGTCTCTAAGTGACTTGTTTAGGACAGCCAGACCAGCTCCTTCTGCCACACACACCCTGTCAGCCTGTCCAGAGCTGAAAACTGGTAAAGAAAGTAATACTAAGTACAGAGGTGATGCCTGAATCACAACTTACCAATGTCTACAGGGCAGGAGGAAACTAAACACAGATCACACAATTTAAACATGTGAGACAAACGCCTCTTTAGAGTACCAAAGGGAACTCAAAAGGCAGGACTGATGATTTTTAATCCTAAAAATAAGCTAAAATGATGCTCTGAACCAAACTCATGGCAAAGAGGCCAAGGGTTTCAGAGGGAGTCAAGTTCCTTGATGCAGCTTTCAGCTCCACATGAGCAGGGTCTGGAGCCTGCTGAAATATCTCCCTGATCCCAGCTTTCCCCAGACTCTGTCCCACCACACTTGAGACAACAGCTTCAAATATGGGGACCTGTATTACATTTGAGGGATTCTTTCCTATACAAATGCCACCTGGCATCTGTTCAAGGTCTTTCCTGCAGGAGCTTTAAAAACCTAAAAGACAAGATCTCGTCCATCCCCTTGGTAACCGCAGCAGGCAAGGACAATTCCTTCAATTCCCTGCTGGGACACTGGAGGGATAGAAAGGGTAATGGCTCAAGCACAGCAGCAGAATGAAAGACTCAGGCCTCGCCTTACTAGGAATGGTCATTCGTTTTCTCACTGTCCAGCCATCAACTGCCAGCTCTGGGAGGGCTGCCCAGGTCAGGGAAAACCCTCTGAGTTAGATATTCCAGCCTTCCTGCCTGCCCACTTACCGCCAGCATCAGCAATGAGATACAGCTGCTAGTGGGGGAGGCACTGTGAGCCCTGACTTGCAAGATAACTGTCACCTAGAGAAGCCCCCCAACTTCCCCACAGCACACTTGAGCTGGTGTCTGACGATAGAGAAGTAGGAGCCTGGGCAAGTTCATCAGCCCGCCTCTCTGTGCCTGTTTCTTCATCTAGTCCCCAGGGTCCCTGCGTGAAGTAGCTGAGCTATGACTATGAAAGTGCAACGTGCAACAGTCAATTCCAGCATGACTTCCTGCACTACTCTATCCCCTGGCCATTCAGTCTCCGAACAGGCTGACACAGGCAAGCTCTGTCTAACAGGTAACATTCGCCTGCGGAGGCTGCCTCCTCACAGAAGAGTATTTAAAACTACCTGGGGGAGTGTCCCGAAAGGTTTTCTCAGGCAAATTGAGAGCTCGCCCTCCCTGTCGCCTCCCCGCAAGCAAAATGAGAAGGCGAATGACTGTCACTGCGAGTCTCACAGCTGCTCTGCTGCCCGAACTCCGATGAGGCGCGGAAACCCTGAGAAAAAGCGAACACACACAGAGCGTAGCTTAACCTGTACCCCCAAGAGCGCTGCCAAGAGCCGAGAGAACCCCTGCCCTCCCCACCCCACTCCTCTCCCCCGTATAACACCCGCGAGCAGAAGCAAACCACGAGGGCCGAAAGGCGCCGCGGCCGGTCTGGGGCCAAGTTTCTCCGCGCGAGTGCGGTTACCGCTTCCCTTCCGCGAGCGCCGCACGTGTAGGCAGCCTCAGGCACCCCACGCAGGCCTGCGGCCGCCTCTCGCAACAGCTCGGGCATGGAACGCGCCCACGGGAGTCGCGATGACCCCGGACCCCAAAACCCGCGGACCGCGGAAGCAGGAGTGGTGAAACTGTACAAAGCTGCACCGATCCCCTCCCTGGGGATCCCCACCGCGAAGACCGAGGCAAGCGGCGCTCGCCCATCTTCCTCTCTGACCGCAGCGGCCACCACCAGCAGAAGCCGGGAGAGCGGAGAGAGCGGGGTTGTTGGAGCGCCGGCTGCTGCAACCCCGCGGGGTCGCGAGGCGCCCGGGTCTCCCGAACGCGCAGCGGAAGGCGCGGAGCGGCGCCCCAACCGCACGCGCCGGCGCCCGGAGAGACCCCCGCCCCGCCCCTCCTGCCCCTCCCGCCGGGCGGGGAAGGAGCCGAGCGCCCGCGGCCCGCCGCGCTCCACGCCCCGCACCGCCCCGTGGAAAGCGTGCTCTCACCGCGTTGCCCCAGCCTGGTGTTGCGCGGGCTGCAAACGTGCGCGCGTTTTCGCTTGCTGTCGCTTGCGCCGGTCTCTCCCAAACCTCCCCCCGCCTCACCTTCACAGAGTCTACCGGGTACATGACCGAGTGCTCCAGGATCCCGGCCATCGCTCCGGCTGTCATGTGGGTGGATACGGAGGCGCTGGTCGGCAGGTTCTCATAGTCCTCCGAGCCGGCGTCCTTGCTGCCGCCGCCGCCATCTCGAGTGTCCCCATCCATCCCCCGCCCCACCGCCTGGCTCCCTACGCCGCTGCAGCGTAGCTCCATCCGCCAGCTCCGCGGGGAACGGGAGGCTGCAAGAGGTGAGCAGGGAGGGGGAGGGGGGTAAAAACTTCACTTCTTAAAGTGGGAACCACCTCCCCGGTGCTGCGGCGCCTGACGCCATGGCGGGGTGGGGTGGAGCAGAGGGGCCGGAGACACCAATCACTGGAAAAGAAGAGGCCAGCCGCGGCCGCGCCATTGGTGTACGGGACAGCGGGGTCCCACCTCCCTGTGTGACGTCAGCTGTCCAGTGCAAATTTCCAAGCAACCGGATGGGGGCGAGAGGAGACGTTGGGGTGTCCCGGGAAGTTGAACTACCTCGAGGGTGGTGCTGGCCCGCAAGGGGCAGGGTGGCCATAATTGGGGAGAGTCAGCCAGGCCCCATGGGGGGACGTGCCCAGAGCTGGAGGGAAATCAAGAAAAGCGGCCCAGGGGAAATCCGCCCCCCGAGCCAGTGGTTTTGCAAACAGTATTGCTCAACAAGCTTTGGCATTCCTAAGGCCTGAAGGGTGGGAAGCGGCTGTGATGTCAGTTATGGCGCGGTTAGGGTCGTTGGGGTGCGGGGCGGGTGGAGTGGAGTTCTAGAATTGAGGACCCACTGCATGATATCATTTGAGCGCCTTCTTTTGGGCAGCATGAGGGCATATACCGTGGAGGGTGCAAGGTTAAGACTCAAGGCCCTGTTCTGGGCTGCTTTGTAGTGGAGGACACCCATTTATTTTAAATATGTTTCTCTCACTGAAAACACAGAGGGCTTAAATTTGTAACTCCTCTTGATCCCACAAAGAGGTTAAATTCACCCTACCCTGGATGGACCAAGACAGGAAGTAAAGCCAGAATGGAGCCCTTCTGTGAAGTCACCTCCATGAATTTTCTTTGGGTTTGACATGCTTGGATGATTTTTAGAGGCCTGGGCTCAAAGCAAGAACAAAGGAGTTGAGAGTAAAATATTGCTTGAAATCATACCAACCTGGCTTCTTAAAGTGTAACCCAGACTGCTTTCTTTTAACTTAAGTAATACTGCCTTGCTCCATTTAAGGGAGGAAAGAGGAAGCAAAAAGTAGAGGAGTGACCTGTCTTCTTAAGATGAAGGTGTAAGTCTCCCTGAAAGAATGGGATCTGCCCCACATAAATGTGTGTGTTCCAGGGCTTAAGGCTTGGCTCTGTGGGATCAGCTTCCAGACCACACCAGAACTTCCCTGCCTCATCCAGAGAAGGCTTCGGCTCCGGAGAGCTGGGACTTGAGATATGAAAGGGTGGGTGAAACATGCAGACGCTGCTCCTGCTCTTTGCCCCCACTCTGGTCCCAAGGTTCAGGTCTTCGGGATATGAGACACAGTGATGGGAGCATTGTCAATAGACGCTTCCAGGCCGGGGCTCCAGTTCCTCGTTGGGGATGGCTGCCAGTGGTAGTTCCCAAGGTGAGTGCTGAAGAAGTGGTAGGTGCCTCTTATCAGGAGACAAGTGCTGTGTTCTCCGATTGCTGGAGGAAAACATTCCCTGCTGTTGTAAAAGTTGATTTTTAAGAAACTGATCAAAAGCCTTTGATACTCAGACATAGGGGACTGGTGGTTTGATGGGTTGAGCCCTCTACCATAAGTTTTACCCTTGGGAAGACGGTTGCTGCAAAGGAGAGGCTAGGCCTCCCTGTATTTGTGCCTAAGAGTCTCCTCCTGAATGCCTCTTTGTTGCTCAGATGTGGCCCTGTCTCTCTGGCTAAGCCAACTTGAAAGGTGAAATCACTGCCCTCCCCCCTACGTGGGATCAGACACCCAGGGAAGTGAATCTCCCTGGCAACGTGGAATATGACTCCCAGGGAGGAATGTAGACCTGGCACCGTGGGACGGAGAACATCTTCTTGACCAAAAGGGGGATGTGAAAGGAAATGAAATAAGCTTCAGTGGCAGAGAGATTCCAAAAGGAGCCGAGAGGTCACTCTGGTGGGCACTCTTATGCACACTTTAGACAACCCTTTTTAGGTTCTAAAGAATTGGGGTAGCTGGTGGTGGATACCTGAAACTATCAAACTACAACCCAGAACCCATGAATCTCGAAGACAGTTGTATAAAAATGTAGCTTATGAGGGGTGACAATGGGATTGGGAAAGCCATAAGGACCAAACACCACTTTGTCTAGTTTATGGATGGATGTGTAGAAAAGTAGGGGAGGGAAACAGACAGACAAAGGTACCCAGTGTTCTTTTTTACTTCAATTGCTCTTTTTCACTCTAATTATTATTCTTGTTATTTTTGTGTGTGTGCTAATGAAGGTGTCAGGGATTGATTTAGGTGATGAATGTACAACTATGTAATGGTACTGTAAACAATCGAAAGTACAATTTGTTTTGTATGACTGCGTGGTATGTGAATATATCTCAATAAAATGATGATTTAAAAAAAAAAAAAAAAAGCCTTTGATACTCATTTAAAAGTGTGTACTTTTTAACTAGTACTGGGAAAGTGGCATAAAAGCTTGAATATGTGCAAAGCTCTTCTTCAAAGCATTATTTATAGCAGTGAATAACTGGAAACCTAAATTGTGATACATGTACTTAGTGAAATATGCACCCATTTTTGGTGCAATAAGATGGGACAGAATGTTAGGCAAAAAAGCAGAGTAAACTTCTACAAGCGTTACATTCAAAATACATAAAATATGCACCTGAAATGAATAAAATGGTTAATGTGTAGGATTAGTAGTAAAACACTTTTACTCTAGTTTTCAGACTTTAAACAATGCTCATATCACTTCTAAAATTTAAAAAGTAGAAAGATTCCTGGGGTATTTTTACAAGATTATATATGTATTATGTGCGTGTATATATGTATATGGACTCACATACACGCACACATCACACATGCATCCTAATATGTATCTCCTAATGAGCAAGAAACCCTCTGAACTTTGCAGTGGTGGAACTGGTGGAAGGACATCATCTTGTGGATAAGAGGATTCTTGGCAAATGTGAACAATGCTCATCATCTTCGGGGATGTAAGATGCTCTCTAATTTCATTAAATAAATGTTAAGTCAGAACTATCAGAAAATGTCTTTGGAATATTATAAGTACACAGTATTTTTTTTCCCCATATATTGTAGACATGGTAATTTGACACTCAGCATCCATCTTAAACCCCTTTTTGTAAGGCAGTGCCTTACAATTTTAAAACATTAAAAAATTTTAAAAAAATATTTTAAAAACATATTTTAAAAACGTGAAACACGTCACAATGATGAATTGTCCAAACACTCGCAGTTTCCACCAGAATTTGACTTGTGGTTGGCACACTAGCTTGCTTCCTTGGATGTCTGAGGGACCAAGATCTCACAGAATAGCCAAGACCTTGTTTTAACATGGCACTATTTAGTATCTTACCTACGTAACCCAAGCTCTTAACATGGTTCTAACAGAGTTCTATCATGCATACCTCCCAGGAAAGGTCCCAAATGCCTGAAAAAAAAAAATGTTAATAAAACACCCCCCCCAGGAAAAAAAAAAGTAAAAAAAAAAGTCTCCCTTGCAGCTTCAGGTGAGTTATATTCTGCTAATTACATGAACTAGGGAGACAGAAGGAGGAAGTGAGTTGGAGACCGTTTTCCTGCTGCTTAGATGTTTTCTGCCGCCTAGGAAGCTCATAGACACTTGAGTTAGGGGCAGCTAGTGTGGGCAGTGGCTTCCCTGTTGCACTGTTGGGTCACCAGCTTCATGGGTGTGGAGAGGCATGGAGATGTCAGCAGTGATGGGGCAGTCTCTTGGTCCTGACCCTAAGGCCTCAGCAGGTGACCTGATTCGTCACCTCTGTGGACATGACAGAGGTAGTTACCCTCTTGAAAAGCCAGTTTAGCAGTATGGCTCTGAAAATTAGCCTGGAGCCTGCTCTACCACCCCTTCCAACAGTACTGGATATAGTAGCAAAAATGGTTGATAATAAAGGAAATCTCTCCTGGATGCCAGGAAACATGGCAGCCAGCCCTTGTCCTCAACCAGGGGTGACATCTCACAGGCCCCATAACCCTGTCTGCAGCCACACTGACAACAGGGAGGGAGCAGCTCTCTCTCACAAAGGCAAGAGCTCCTTCACTCGGGAGCAGAGGAGTGGCTGCTACTAGGATCTCCTGCTGGGCAGGCCAGGAGACCTAGAATGACTTGCTGGTTCTACCAGAGGCTTACATAAAGTTCCTGAACGTTGAAGCTCTGAAGATATCACCACACTGCCCTGGCCTAACCAGGAGCCAAGCTCTGTTAAAAAGAGGAAGCTATTGAGGGTGCAAGGGGAAGGGCACTTGCTTTGGAGTCAGGGGCTCTGTTGAAGCTCTGGTGCCACAACTTACTAGCTGTGTGGCTCCAGCCAGCGTGCTTCCTCCTCTGCAGGTCACAGGCACAGGAACTGACCACAGGGTGGTGTGAGAATGGAGTGAAATAAAGAAGGCAAAAGCTTGTGGTGAAGTTATCTACTTTGGTGGTACTGGGAGGAAAGAGAACAAAAAGTCACGGGTACAGAAGGAAGAGGTCCAGGCTTTTCCGAAAATTCTTTTTTCGGAATAATTTCTCTAGCCCTGACATCCCTCTGCCCACCCACCATGCAAGCACAGAGATAGAGCAACCCCCTACCCACAATTTAACCAATGATTCATCTGCATCAGGGCCCCCCAGCACTCCTGCCATTGGCCAGACAGCAGGCCTTAGCCATGCAGCTGGTTTCATGTCTCCTAGAGTGCCATGTGGGGTGGGCCCGGGTGTGGGGTGTGCTTTCTGTCTCTGTTTATTACAGTGTGCACTCATCCAACTCCTGCTCAATTGTAAATCAAGTTTATATGTTGGGAGGGCTAGACATACCTGACCCTGTAATCCCTAGAATCCCTTGTTGTGTTTCTGAAAGCCCTATCTATGATTGATCCCTAGGGGTGAGTGTCCCCAGAAGACAGAAGAAGAAATGGAGACAAAAAGCTAGCCTCATCTCAGGAATTTGAAGTCAAAAGAATGAAGAGGTTGGAGAAAGCTGTCAGGTTGAAAGAACAAAGAAGGGCATTCTTTTTTGGATGTCACCAGGCTTCCTTTTACAGAGGGTGGTGACAGGCCAGGATCAGAGTTGGGGGTTAATCAGCAGGTTTAGAGACAAGTTTTGACGTGCTCCACCATCCAAGAGCCTGCCCATGCTCACACTTCCTCAGACTTGACCGAGTCCACTCATAGTCCTCCCATGTGATGTCGGCTGGGCCCCCACTGCTGTGAGGAGGCCCCTTACCCCTGGGGACTCCTGTGGCATCCTCAGCAGCTGCACCCTGCACTTTCACTGACAACACCCAACGACTCCAGCCTTCCTCCCTCTCCACATCAGGGGCCACCATCTCTGCACTGCTTTCCTTTTCCTGCCCCCAGCTTGCTTGAAGGAGACAGTGCCTGCCCTCACTGCCCTGACCAGGGCCCTCCGGCCCACTACCTCTTTGAGTCATCTGTTAGTCACCCACCACAACAGCTTACTTCTGAAACTTTTTCCACAAATATACTTGGGTGTCTCCATATCCTAACAAAAGCCCCCTTCCCTGCGGTTTCCCTTAAGTAGCTATTGCCCTATTTCCCTCCTCCATCTTGAAGTCCTCAAAAGAATAATCTACGGTTGCTGTCTCCCCTTCCTCCCAACACATGCATTCCTTAAAACTTTGCATGGTGGTTTCTAATCCCCTGCATTTTCTAAAGGAGGTCTGGTAAAGGTCACTAATGACCTAAATGCCAAATCAGCCTGCCTCTCACAGAGGGAGCCTCTTGACCTCTGCCTCCTCCGGAATTCCTCCCTCACTTCCGCTGTCTTCCTGCCCTTCTGACAGCACCTGCCACCTCCTCCTCTACCTCTTCTTCCTCTCTTCAGCCACAAAGTGTTGGCACTTGCCACATCCTGTGCTCGGAACTCTTTTCCTCTCTTCCCTGCAGTAATCTCTTCCATTTCCAAATCCCAGTTACCAACTCCATCTTTGTTTTAACTCCTGACCTCTCTGCTGAGCCATTTTCACGCACCTACCAGGCAACTCCTCCAGAATGTTCTGCCTGACTCCAAAATTCAGTGAAGTAGAGAGGCAAGAGCCCCAAATTGGGGGGAGGGGGTTTAGGCAGGAGGCCCGGGCTCTAGTCCTGACTCTGGTTGGGGGCATGGGGCAACTTATTTAAGATCTCTTGCCCCAGTTTCTTTATCTGTGGAATGAGGGGTTCGACTCAATTCAGCTCCATCTTTCTGATCTAAAACTAAATGCATAATCTGTCCTTCCAGTCTGCAGCTCCTTTTATGACATTTTTTTTTCTGTATTTTACCTCCATTTTCAGCCAATCACTTGGCACTCTTAGAGTCAGTCCTGACCCCTCTTTTTCTACTCTCAGATCCTATTAGCAGTGTGTAGATTCTACCTCTTAGACAGCATCATGTAGAGCTACACTGACCATATACTCTGTCATTCAAACTGGGAAACATTTTGAGGGTGAAAAGGGCCACTTAATTATACTAGGTCAGAAGGTATAAACTGAGACCGTCCTGGGAAACCCAGAGCATAGGATCACCTGGATTATAGCCAGTCGTTGCTGTCCATCTTCAAGCTGTCCATCTCCCTAAACCGATGGCACGTTTCCCTCTTTACATCTGTTTTGGAGGGGAGGCTCCAGTATTTCCACCAGTTGAGATGCTACTTGTCTTTAAGTTCTCAGCTCAAATGGCCCCCTTTTTATGAAGTCTCTGTCTCACAACAGATTAGCTGAACCCTGTAGCTCTTTAATGCCTCGTTCGGTCTCTCACTGCCTTCCACTCTAGGTTATAGTTCTTGTAGCCATGTCTGTGGCTCCTGTTACATGGTGGGTTCTTAGGGGCCTGAATTGAATAAACACTCAATATTTATTAAATGGTTAAGGGTTCTTTGGAAGACAGCTCCATATTCCTTCTTAATGGCATTAAAATATTACAGATATCCATTATTTCCAAAAAGTTAAAGGGTTACATCTCAGATCTGGAGGCCTTGGACACTGATAGTTTATAGAAAATAGAAGAAAAAGTGACATTGCCTTCTTTCCAACTGCATATCACAAATGCTAAATTACAGTGTTACTTTTGTTGGGATAATATGGAGTTACAAAGCCAAGGAGTGGGAAGGGATCTTAAATATGATGTAATCTTAGGCTCCCATCTTACAGGTAAACAGTAGAGATCGAAGAGGTAAACTAACTTGTCCAAGGACACAAAAGTTGTTGGTGGCAGTGTTGGGATTAAAACCCAGGTGTTTCATTCAGTACTCTTTCATTCAGCCACCTTTGAAATAAACTCTGAGGCTGATAAGACTCTTTTATTGCTGTCATTAGTCATATCTCAGATGCCTACTCTGTAAAAATCGATAGTCATCAATTCTCCCCTCTGGCCAGGTTCCCCTGACACAGCACGTTAGCACACTGCGACAGTTACCAGGTTCCACAGGTGACTTGTACCACTGTGCTCTACATTAGTAGAGTTAATTGATCATGATCCACCAGACAGCAGAGTTGCCATATTTTCAGTGCCTGAAGAGGAGCTCTTAAGGTAACAGAGATGGTTTCATGTAAAAATAAAAAGCACCTGCTTTGGAGACAGATCAGGATTATATAAATAAACACCTGCTTCTTCCAAGAGTTGCCCTTGTGAGAAACGGCTTATTCACAATTTGGAGCACCAACCATTATCCTCTGCCATTTGGGTTGCATACGTGTTTTCTGTGTGCATAACATCCTATTATCCACAGCATCTCTTAGATATGGCACATCTCTCCTGACCTTTCGTCACATGGGCTTCTTGAACACATACCTTGGTTTCAGCTGCTGTTGGAGGACAATTGCCGAGCAACTAGGAATTTACAGATGAAAGATTCACAAGGGTACACATGCTGACCACCTACAAAGCCAACAGTAGGGTCTGAGTTAGCATGAAGAGTCTCTCGGGGTGAAGGAGATAAAGGGTTGACCAAGGATAACCACTTGGTTATCCATCTCTACAATTCCCATCTGAAACTATAAATGGCCTTGGAGAACAACCGGTTCTTCTCCATTCTCTTAGGCTCCCAGACTGAAACCGTCAGTGACTGTGTTGGTAGAAGGAGCACTGTTATGAGTCCCAAGTTGGCAATGCTGGAATGGGATGGATGGTGACTTTTCCCTTAATTAAAGCTCAGGTTGTGGGGAAATGCAGGTCAACACAAACTGAGAAGACCTTTATTCTGCTTTCTTAATTACTGGATTCCCCCTTGATATGATTAATATGTTCATCTCAATTTAGTCCAAATGTGGTAATTCACAAAGTTTGTCTGCAGCTACTTATTATGTAGCTTTTTCCAATAAATTTGGTTACCAAAAACTAAAACTATCCTGGTAATACCAGGGCATTTGGTCAACATAAGAGTGTTTTAAGCCCATTTTTAAAAACAACCAGCACTGATTTAACCAATTTAGAAAACTGTTTGGCAGTTCTACTCCTGATATATATAGCCAAAGGAAATGCATACTTGTGTGCACCAAAAGACATGTCCAAGGAGGCTCATGGCAGCATAATTCGCAACACTCCCAAACTGAAAACAACCCAAATGTCTATCAGTAGTAGAGTAGAGAAAATTGTAGTATATTCACACAGTGGAATATTATGTGTCCATAAGAATAAATGATCTCCAACTTCAGGCAACAATATGCATGAAATTCACAAATACAATGTTGAGCAAAAGAAGCCATATACAAAATACTAGACAGCATGATTCTTTGTATATAAAGTTCAAAGACAAAACTAATCAGTGCCCTTTGGGACAGTGGGTGGTAAGTGGAAGGAGGCGTGAGGACCTTCTGGGATTCTGGTTTTGTTCTGTTTCTTTACCTGGGAACTAGTTAGAGATGTGTTTACTTTGTGGAACTTCATTGAACTGTACACTTAGGATTTCTGCACTTTTCCACATACATAAGTCAATATATAAATATACACATTTATATATTTTGGAGGGAAAATATCTCATTCACGGATACTTGTGAATGATAGATCTGGAACTTAAATAACTTATTCATCATCCTTTCCTCCCTCCTTGTGGACAGGGGAGAGGAGCATGGGGAACCAACACTGTGGAAAATTCCCCCGACGCTTGAGAACTGAATTTAGGGCTACCACACACATATATACTCCTTCCTGCTAATCCCAAGTCTACACTTTTTTCAAGGTGCCTGCAGCCTCCAAGACTTCCCACTGCACTTAGAATGAGATCCACCTGGCTGGCCAGTCTCTCCAAGTTCCTGCATGACCTGGCCCCTATCTACCGTGTTCTATCTCATTTTCTCTACTCTCCAGGAACCTGGCACACCAGGCTTCAGCCACATTTTTCTCTCTGGCTCCCTCTTTGGTATCTGTACTTGCTGTCCCCCCTGTGTGGAACACCCAACCATCAGCAATTCTCATGGGCAGCTTTTTCTTGTCTTTCAAGCATCGGTTCTCATGTCACTTCCTTGGAAGGGACAGTCGCAACCAGACTCCAGTCACCCTTAACACCTCACTTTTAAAAACCTTATAGCACTCATTGCTTTCTTTAATTATCTTGTTTGTTTATTGTCATGCATACACAATGTAAGCTCCAAGAGAGCAGGCACCAGGTGTCACATCTTCACAGCAGTGTTCCCCCATGCCTAGCACAGAGTAGGCTATCAGGAAATATATTTGAGTGAAAATGTAAACTGTCGCCTCCTCCATGAAGCTTTCCTTCACCCTGCAACCCATACAGATCTGCCGCCACTGAACTTTTCTAGGATTTGTGTGCTACATCATATACATGACATTTATCTTTCACTATCTTGTAATGTTTTCACTTCAGCATGTCTCAGTGGCCTTTCTAGTTTCTTAAGCCCTTGGAAAGTAGAATCTCTGTTTTATACTTCTTTATATCTCAGGAACCTAGCACAAGTCCCTACATACAACAGGAGAGCAATAAACATTTGTTTAATCAATTGAGGAGGAAGCAGAGCATAGTAGAGAAAGTGAACTTTGAAGTCAGCAGTTCTGACTCACCACTTACCTGGCTGTATGCCCTTGGGAAATTGTCATCTTTGAGTCCCATTTCTTAAATATAAAATGGGCATAGAAATTCCTACATTACAGGATTAAAAGGGATAGTATATAAAGTACCTGACATATATTAGTGCTCAAAAATGTCGATTCTTCTCTAGGTTTGACAGATGTTTGTGATCCCTTACTGTACCAGTGGACATTTTTATAGCATGCTTATGTTCACCAATGGTTTTCTGTCTCTTAATGAGCAGTTGATTCTGCTTTTTCACTGCTTTCTTTTTTCCCCCAAATCAAAACATTTCTAAAAATGCAAGTAAAAAACCAGGGCATGAACATGACTGCTGAAATAAATAGACTACAATTCAAAAGTCACTTCAAGAGCAATAGTGATCTTTCAGAACTGATCGAGTTGTGTCAGATACAAAGGGACAGCTATTGTATGATTGCACTTATATTAAATAACAAGAATATGCAAATTCATAGAGACAGAAGTTACAGTACAGTTTACCAAGGAGGGGGAATGGAGAGTCAATGCATAATGGGTGCAGAGTTTCTCTTTGTAGTGATGGGAAAATTCTGGTAACGGATGGGGTGAGGGTAGCATAACATCGTGAATGTAATTAATTCCACTGAATTAATCCCACTACTTGGGAATGGTTGAGACAGGAAATTTTATGTTGTATATAAGTTTCCATAATTTAAAAAAGAAAGAGACAGAAAAGGCAACAACAATTAAATTCAATACCCAATGTTGGAATGGACCTAACAATTGAGGAGAAAACACAACAAAAGGCCATTATTGGGACATACAGAAAAAATTGTAATATAGACTGTAAGATTTATATCAATGTTAAATTCCTTGGACTTGATAATTGCCCTTAAGGTGGTTATATAAGTGAAGATCCTTGCTCTAAAGAAATGTACATGGAAGTACTAAGAGTTCAGTGATGATGCATACAATCTATACTCAAGTGTTCAAAAGACAGATAGATAGAGAGATGATAGATATAGGTAGGTAGACAGATATAGATAAGCATATGTGGCAAAATGTTAAAAGTTGGTGATCTGGATATCTGGGTGGGGAGTATGTTGCAGTGCTATGATTGAGTTTTGTATTATTTTTGCAATTGTCCTATAGGTTTCAAATTATTTCAAAATAAAAAGTTAAATTAAGAAAAAAAAAAAAAACACACGATCACTTTTGTGTAGGTAAACCATGGGTCTTTTAAAAGACTTGTGCACTTGCCCAGGCAGGATATTAAAATCTAATACATATATAGAAGTAGAAATACAGGGTTCCATCCTTTACTTCCAAAAAAGCTCTGCTGTATGTCCCTCTGTGCCTTAGTCATCTGGCCCATGACAGCAGATGCTCACTTCGTCCCTGTGTCTCTCTCCTCCCGGAAGTTGGTGGCCAAGTCATACTAAATAATGGCAACTTATGTTACTCTTGATTATTTTCAAGCACTTTCACGTATCTTATCTCATTTTGTCCTTAGGGTTGTTATTTATGGAGTAGGATGGAGAAATGCAGGTCATGGAGTATTATATTATGGTTGGGTCGATTTGTAATTGTGCCCCAAGAGGGGTGATTAATGGAGCCAGTATCAACAGGAAGAATAAGGGTGTGACACGGGACTCTGTCCTTGACCAGGTTCAATTCAACTATTTTTTATCAACTACTAGAAAAAGTTATGAAATGCAGACTTATCAACCTCTTAGAAGACACAATGCTAGAAGCAGGAGCTTCTTAGAATGCTACAAGTCAGAGTTGTTTAAAAAATCTTTAGAAATTTAACATTTAACTTTAAAGGCTAAGAATAATAGATATGGGACAGGATAGAGCACTCCTGAATTGCTGAGATTTCACATGAAACTGTGGTTGCCCATAAGCTCAATACAAGTCACATTTTTCCCGACTCTCTTCACTTGGATAGCTGCTACTTGTCCTTCCAGTCCCCATTTAAATGTCCCCTCTTCTGGGAGGATGTCCCTGATCTCATAAGTTTGCTTCCAGTTGTTCAAGCCAAATACCTGGGAGTCAGCCGTAATTTCTCATAATCTTTCACATAGAATATCTGATCTAGCAAGTATGCCAGCTCTAGCTCCAAAGCTGAAGTCCAGGATATGCCCACCCCTCACCACTCCCACCATCATCTCTCACCTGGATTGCCACAGTGCCCCTTATCTGCTGCTCACCTTCATTCTGTGCATTCTCAACACAGCAGCCAGGCTGATCCTGTCACTCCTCTGATGCTTTTCAATCTCACCAGAGTCAAAGTCAACATCCTTACGGTGTCTTCAAGGTCCTACACGGTGTGACCCCGCGGATCCTCTCTGACTCGTCTCCGTTCCTCTCCCTCTCCCTCGTTGTACCCCAGCCATTCAAGCCTCCTTGTTCTTCCTTACGAGTGCCAGGCACACGCCCACCTCAGGTTCTGTGCTCTTGCTTCATGCTGTCCGATGGAACTTTCCACAGTGATGGAAATGCTCCATTTCACAGGGAATGGAATTTTTAATTTTAGTTAATTTTTCTTAAATTTAAATAACCACATGTGGCTATGGTATTGGATGGTGTGGCCCTAATTGTTCCCTCTGTCTGGAATCCTTTTCCTTCATGTAGCCCCTTGGTCAAGCCCCTGAGCCCCTTCGAGTCTTTGTTCAGATCTCGTCTTCTCAATGAGGAATTGCCTGATTCCCCTACTGAACACTGAAAGCTGCCCCTCTCCTCTCGGCACCCCTTATCTTCCTTTCCCTATTCTGTGTTATTGCTGTAATCACAGCACTCACCACCTTCTAATATACTGTATCATTTTACTTATTATTTATTAATATACAATATAGTCTATTATTTACAGCTTTATTTATTAAGCTTATATGTTGATGTTTATTGCTTATTGTCCATCTCCACTCCCATCCCCCAATAGAATGTAAGTTTCTCAGGGGAAGTTTCTTTGTTTGGTTCACTAATGCCTTCCCAGAATCCACATCAGTATTTAACCATGAAAGGAACCTAATAAGAGTATATTTTTAATGAATGAATGAATGAGAGAATAAATGAATGTGTGGGTCAGGTTCTCCATTTTGGTACTCCCATATTACCGTATAATTCTCTCATCATAAGACACTGTAGTGTAATCGACTGGGGTTTATTTCTACTTTAAAAATGTATTTTTTTATTACTCGTTTGCCCATGAATAAATTCTGGTTGTCAGTAATGGTTTACTTGTCTGACCATTTCCCTAGACTGCAAACCACAAGGAGCTCATCACCGGTCTGCTTTGCTGACAGCTGTACCACCAGCACCTGGCACAGTGCCCCACACAGAGAAACAACACGGACATCAAGTGCCAGGTGCTCTTCTAATAATTTACATACATCAACTCATTTAATCCTCACAACAACCCAGTGAAGCGGGTACTATTATTACCCCCATTCTATAGACAAGGAAACTGCAGCTCTGAGAAGCTAAGGAATGTTGGCAAGGGGTGGACCTCGGATTCTGACCTAGAAAGTCTGGCTCCAGAGTCCAAGATTCAAACTTCTACACTGAACTACCTCACCTTTATGAGTAGGAGCCTGATAAACAAACAAACAAACAAACAAACTGTTTAATGAATGAATCAATGAAATGCAGCTGTCAAAAAAAAGGGACAGCATTCTTCGGCTGCACTAGCCAAAGGGAAGTGTCCGGATAAGAGAGGTCAGCTCGGTTTAGGGTGATTCCTTTTCAAAAGGAGATCAGTGAGTTGTGGAATGTCTAAAGAACTAAACCACAATGGGCAAGGGTCTGAGAGTTATGAAATAGAGAGTGCTTAGGCTTTAAAGGGCTGATGGTGGAGAAACAAGATCTCCTTTCAAATCCAGGAATTACTCTTGGAAGGGGACTAGACTGAGGCCGTGGGGCCCAAAGGTCAGAGCTGGGCAGATAGGTGTAGGTTACAGGAAGGCAGATTTCAGCTTTCTGTGTGGAAGCAGCAATAGCTGTAAACATTCAAAGACAGAGAGTCTGCCTTGTGAGTCAGTGAGCGTCCCACAAAGGGCAGTGAACAAGCAGGGGCTAGATATCAAGGAAACTGTGAGAGCATTCTTGAATTTGGGTGGCAGTTGGACTGGATGGCCCTTAAAGTCCCTTTTGATGTTCAGGTTTTTACTTATTTGTTTGCTTTCGATATTTATTGAGCACTCACCATGTCAGTTAACTGTGATCTGCATGGATTATTTCATTGACCCTCCACCGCTCCACAAGTCATCACCATCATAATCCCCATTTACAAATGAGGAAACTGCAGCTTAGGGATCTCAAATAATTTGCTCAAGGCCACCAGGT
Source organism: Choloepus didactylus (assembly GCF_015220235.1). Lineage (NCBI taxonomy): Eukaryota > Metazoa > Chordata > Mammalia > Pilosa > Megalonychidae > Choloepus > Choloepus didactylus. The sequence continues at coordinate 28,409,704 of NC_051326.1, read as the reverse complement.
ACTGGGTGCAAGGAAGACAAACAGAAACTCCAAAGACAGAACTATGCTCTAGTGCATGGATTTCACGGATGAGGTAACCCTGAGGAGCTCATGACTTAATACAAGGCCACACAGAACTAGTGTTAGGGGCTGGGCTTCTGATGAGAAGCCCAGGGCTCCTGTGGTTTCATGCTGCCCCCCACTACCACTCTCTTTCCTGCCCTGCCCTGGGCATCAAATGCCCCATGTGGGCATTCCTGTTCAGTCACAGACGGTGCTTCAAACAGCTTCTGAGGATATTACTAAGGCCAGGATATCTTCTTAGAGACATAAAACCTGGACCATTGTTGCCTGGACAATTGCTGTCCTTTCAAGGCCAGTTTTCTTGGTTAATGAGCAGCTTGCCCTGTTATTTCTATCGTGAATTCCCATGTCAAAGCCTCTGTATCTCCTCCCACAAAAGCTGGACATAAGTAATGGTTTGAGAACACAAGCTCTTCCATAAACCTAATTCTTACTTTAATTTTACGAGCATTGCGCTGTCTATTTGATATGGTCCGTAAGCACTTTGCAGCAGAGTCTAGACCAGCACTGTCCAATGGAAATACAGCGCAAGCCACATAGATAATTGTAAATTCTTTAGTAGCCACATTAAGAATGTAAAGAGAAACAGATGACATTAATTTTAATAATATATTTTATTTATCCTGGTTTATCCCAAACAATTGTTTATGAGATATTTTAAATCTTTTTTCATACAGTCTTCAAAATTGGTGCATATTTGTAATTCAGGCACATTTCAAGTGCTTTATCGCCACATATGGCCAGTGACTACTCTCCTGAACAGTGCAGGTCCAGACTCTTCTTTCGAGGAGTTTGATGGGGAAGGGTAAGTGGAAAGTAAGGCGGTGTTTCAGGGTAGCTGGATCTAGCAAAAGTTTTATTTAGAATGGACTGCATGTCATAAAGGTTGACTATGGGGCATAGAGAGGGGAGAGACTAAAGATGGTAGAGAGAGGGAATAAATGACGGTGCTTCATCCAGGAAGAAGCCAAATGGGAGAGGGTGAGGGCAAGTTTAGAGGGAGATGCTGGTTGGGTTCTTCTTCTGTAATTTCTTAAGATCATTTTACTCTCACCCCTGCCCTCCTTGATTCATCCAGTTGTCGTGTTGTGATATCACAAGCACAGGGCTGGTACTCAAGTCACCAGCAAGCCAGTCTTGCGTCTTCATTTTCCTCCTTTGTAAAATGAGGTGGTCGGGCTATTTGCATATCCATCTGCTTATTCATTCACACAATAAATACTGAGTACCTACTGTGGACTAAACACTGTTCTGGGTGCCATGTGACTGTCAATTTCTTCTGAGTCGACTGTTCGGTGTTCTCCGTGACTTCTGGGTGAGGCTTTCTCTGTTGCCAGATGCTAGATCTCACAGACTGAAGTTTTCTGTTCCTAATAAAACCAGAGGCTTCACAGACAGACCAGATAGTCTCTGCTTGTGGTGGGAAAGGGGAAGAGAGAGAAAGATCACTAGTCGAATGGGCCAAAGCAGTGTGTACTATACTTTCCCATTCAGGGCTCTCTTTGAGGAATTCCCTGAGGATCAGTGCCTCCTTAGATGGATGGTACTGGGGGTTTGGATGAACAGCCATCCAAGCTCTTTGTACTAAATACCACAGTATTAAGAATGTAGGGGGAGAAAGGTAAACAAACAAACAAAAATCCCCAAACTGAACTTCTCTGGGAGCATGGCTTATAACTGCTGTCAGTATCGAAGGGCTACGGTATGGTGCCCCTCGCGACTCTGGCACTGAGGGGAATTTAGCTTTCCTTGGAGTATCAATGTCTAAAGTCTACACAGAGTTGAGGAGAGCTGTTTGGTCACCTGAAACAGAGAGGACGATGAGCAGGTCCATAAAATGTGACAGCTAGATGGAAAGTAGCAATATTTCAATTAAAAAAAAAAAAGGAATGCATTAGTCAGAAAGGGCTTTGGAGTCTTGTAGTTACAGGAGAGTGCCACAGAGATGAAAGAAGCAGCCTCAGCAAAAGACTTTGGGTGCTCCCATCCCTTTACAAGTCTCTCTAATGCTGAGACATGCAGGGACCGTGAAAGCCAGTGGCATGCCAGTATTTAAGTGCCTTTGGCTGGAAAGTTGTATAAAGCACTGTTACTTACCTTAATGCCATGTAATGTCTGCTTCATCTGGTTCCTCTGGTTTTATGCTCAATAGGTAACACTGTCTAGGTCATTCTTTGGCTTTCATGAGGGTTGGTCTACAGAGGGGGAACGTGCCGAGCCCACAGACTCAGTTCTTTCTTTCTTGCTGTAAATTAATGGGTAACTTGGCATTCTAGTTTCATATGGTAATCTCGTGAGTTTGACAAATACAAACCAGCCCCTGGGAAGTCCAAGCAGCTTTCTGAGTCTGGGATTCTGTGGCCCACACCCTGGACTGTGGTAAATCACCAAGAGGTGTTAACGAATGCCACGCAGCAGGACGTGGCCATGGTCACACCCAGATGTTTGCTAATTCACTTGACAAAACAGTTTTTAATTGTTGTTGTCATTTGTTTAACACATAGTTATTGAACTCCAGAAGTGCAAGTGAGTACCTAGATCCCAATCACCTCTAATTAGGGAACGGATCTCCTCTGCTAAGGAGGATATTTATTCCTCAGGCCTCAGGTTGCCCGTGGGGGGGGATGACTCAGGGAGATTCCGACTGCGTCCGCTGCAGAGCAGCACAGGCACAAGGACGGGCCGAGAGCGGCACTGACGGCCATTTATCTTACAGGTGTATTTGTTCTTGCAGTGAACCAAACAGTGCTTATCCAGGGGCACGGTGATATTCCAGGTTCCCATCTAACATAGCCTGCTTCAGTTTACAGTCAGACTGATGTTTCATCACTTCTGAGCACCTCCTAAGTGCTAGGCACTGAGCTGGGAATGGGGGATTCCATGTTCCTGCTCCCTTAGAGTCTCTGCCTTTGTTTCCTGAAGCAACTTTGAGAGAAATTATAACAGCCCTTTCCTAGCTCTTTTCAAACCCAAAGTCTACCTTTAAAAAAAAAATAAAATAAAATACAGGCTAAAGGAAACTTCTGCACTCCCTGCCTACCACTCCCTGAAGTTTCGCTGAGCTGAAGGTTTTCTTGTAATTAGTGGTTACCCTTGATGGAGCCCTTCTGAAAACCCAGCTCTGTCTCCACTGCATGCTACCTGTGCATGTCAGCAAGAGAGAGCTGCAAAGACTCTGAGTTCAGCCGGGCTGTCTGGCATCAGGTGAGGGCTCTGCAGGGAGGCAGGTGGGGAGCAGTCAGGTGCAGGGGCACCCAAGGGACAGACCCTCTCTAATGCTCACACCATTATGCAGTAACCGGGAATCCAGCTGGGTTCAGATGTTTTCTCTTTCAGTTCAATTATGCATTGACATGTCCAGCAGAGCTGGCAAAATTGTGAAAGGTCCCTTAGTGGACATGAAGAGGAAGCTGCTGACCTGCCTATTCCTTGTTCACAACCATATTTATCCTCACAAGAGGCTCCTCCAGGAAAGATCTCAGATACATTTATCTCCCGTGGACTTACTGGGTCCTTGTTGGTTGATTAGGGGGAGGGCAGGTTCAGCCCTGTGTCAGAAATCATCAGCTCTCAGGCCAGAGACACAAGGCTTAGAGAGGTGGTGGGTATGGTAAGATAAGCTGGGAGTGACTGCCAAGGCAAATAAGTCCTTCCATCTTGGAACCCAGAAGGAAGAAAGGCTCTTAAAGGGGCAGCAGGAGGTATGTCTGTTTCATGAGTATGCTTTGCTTGTTCAAAACATTCAACTTAATGTTGGCTTAAAGGACAATCAGCTAATTGTAATACCCTGTAGCTGATTAAGGGCATGGCTTTGTCCACTGGCAGCTAGGAGCAAATGCTCTTTTTATGTTCTTTAAGAGACATTTTGTAAATAGTAGCTACTCTATGTAGGATCATTTTAGGACCAAACGCCCCAAGATGCCAGTGAAATAAAGCAGGGCTACCTAAGAATCACTCCATGCTCAAATACACATTCCCAGGCACCACTCCCAGAGATTCTGATTCAGTAGGTCTGGGGTAGGACCCAGGAATCTACGTTTTAACAACTCTCCTCACCACTGCAACCATCTCCCCTCTCTCATCTCCCCCAACACTCACACCATGTGTTTCTGATGTGGGAGATGAGATGATCACACTTTGAGAAACGCTGTGGAAAGGTCACTGGGCTTGGGATCCGAAGGCCTGGATTTGGGAGCAGCTGTGTGCTCTTGGATAAGTCCTTTCACCTCTCTGGGCTTCCATTCCTTTATCTATAAAATCAGGGAATTGATCTTTACGGCCCTTTCCAGGACTAATATTCCAGGAGTTTAGGCACATTTGCAAGGCCGTCCTGAGGCCATAGGTGTTCCAAACTTCCTGTGATTGTAGATCAAGCTTTATATGAAAGAACATCTGTTGAAAAACCAGAGAGATTTCTCCTAATTCTCCCATACAAGACTAGACCCTTTCAGGAAAGACAATACTCTACTTGAACTTAGCACAATCTTTTTCTCCCCCAATAACTCTAAGTACTTGCACAAGCATAATTTATTTTAGCCTTCTATAAAGCTAGACTTAAGGTAGGGCAAAGGATGAAACTCCCATTTATTAAAAAAGGTGCTGGAAGCTCAGAGGGACAGAGTGGCTCAGAGGCAGGGACAGCCCCATCCACCCCTGATGCCTGTGTCTGTCCTGGGGTCTCCTTTCTCACTGTATCTTTGGTGCAGAAACATTGACTCCCTGGGAGCCATCATTTGCTCTGCATCTGCCAGAGATGAGCCACGTGGCCCCAGGACGAGACTTATCAATAGACCAATCACCTTTCTTTAGTATTCTGCTGTGAGTTTTTGTTGCATGTACACATCAGAGAAGCAATTTGCTCGGGCCCTGCACTCTTTAGAGTGAGAGCCCTCCTTAAAGAAATTTGAAACTCTTATCCTATGTGCTTTTATTAGATCTGTTCACCAGCTAATTGATATCATCTAATCGCCATAACTTCCTGCACTCAGAGGCTTGGAATTTAGTTGTGAATCTCCACCCCTTTGACGTACTGCCTGGTTATTGCAGTATGATGAAGAGCAAAGAACAGTGACTTGCAAATAAGAAAAGTTCACGTTTGTGATACCTGAGCTTTGCTGCTCCGTTTATACTTCCCCTTCCCTTTTCCCTTCAGGTTTTGCCTAGTAGGCCTAAAATCACAGCCCCAGCTCGGCACAAAATTCCTTGGGCCTCCATTTTCTCAGATGTATAGAGTTGTTACTTACAGAGGTTTTATGAATAGTCACCTGCTATGTCTTGGGAAATACTTGTATAAAACCACAAAATCCTATACAGATACTGCCTGACTCCAGTCCCTGCCTCAACTTAGGGTTATTCAACCATCTTATCGATTGGTGACTCATTTCTAAGGCAAAGAGCCTGGTGCCTACCACAAACTCTCTACCTTGGACCACCTTTCAGAGCTGGCTGGCTCTTCCGGACACCTCCCAAAGCAAGAAGGAATTTAAATAAGGGGGGGGGGGGGGCTTGAAACAGCCAAAATAGGTGCCATAAAGTATGTGTTCTTTATTCTTAGGGAATCCTTTTAGTGTGAACCCTCAAATTGTTTATTTTACTACTTCAAAAAGTTAATTTCTGCCCTATGGTGGATTAGAAATAGCAGATTAAAAGGTAAGAGGATGCTGTGGACAGGCACTGACTGTGTAGTGTGTGGCAGCCTTTAGAGATGTCCATGCTGGAAAATCTGTAGAGAGAGACTCAGTGTTCTATTAAGAAGGCAGGAAAATAAGTAAAATATTCTGGAGATACTTCTACTCCAAATCATTACAATGTAAAAATGATGAAGAGATTAAAGGGATAAACCCTCACCTATCTGAGAAGACTCATTCCCAGAAAGTTCTAGGTAGCTTTGTTTAAGTATAGCTAAATATTTGTTGTTGGTAAGTGGGTAAGTCAAATCCCTGGAGTGTGTTGGTTCATAGAACATCAGTGAATATAGTGGAAAAGCCATTTACCTAGAAACCTCTGGCCAGCCATGGCTAATGAATTTTTTTTTTTACACATATCCAAAAAGCTTTATTGAAATTTGATAAATGAATATTTGATGAATCAAGTTCTCAAAAGGTGCTCAAGTTTACAAATATATACTACCATGATACATATATATAGAGAGCGAAAGAGAGATCTACAAAATGAAAAAGGAATATTAGTTACATATTGTATATACAGTGGGTCTCACTGCCTTCTATTTAATTGATCAGGAAAAGTAAACAATCAGTTTTAAGTCAATTGTTTGTAGAATACCAGGGCCCTTCAAACTAACATCTCATATAAGCTCCTCCATTTTAACGAATGTTACAGAAACTCTGTACAAAAAAGTTTAACTTGATTATATGATAATAGCTAACTTATGTGCCTAGTAAGTTGAAGTTCAGCAAAAATAGCAAGGGAAGCTACCCAAGAAAGATCATTTATAAATGGCCGTGACTTGGCTAATGAATTTTGAAACCTTTTTTCTATACTTCCAAATTTGGGGGAATTGTCTCATTTTCCAATAAAACCTGCCACCCTTCCCAAACACAGTGATGTATATCTAAGTACGTGGGGAGCAGTGGGGATGGGGTGAATGTGGTGGAGCAGGGAGGTGTGTTTAAGGTGATTGAAAACTAATTTTTAATTTTTAAAAAATACTTTCAGCAAATCCTTTAGAAATAACTATTTCTTATTATAAATGTGATGGATTCAAATTGTGGAAATTTTAGAAAATGCAATTAGAAAAAAGAACAAATTAAAAATCACTTATAATTTCATTCCCAAGAAATAGAACGGTGAACATAATCTTTCCAATATTTTATCTTTCAAATTATTTTCAACTGAACAAGAGATGTGTGAATAAATGCACCTTTTAAATAAAAATCAGATCATATATAACACTAAATTACCCCTTGACCACCTCTCATAATCTAGAGGCTTTTCCCCCTTTCGTGGTAAACAGCCACTCTTAGGGCTTTGCTGCGTTTTCTCCCAGAATTTGTATGTCTTTAGTATATACAATTCTTTATAACAATTATGTATAAATAATTATATACCATGTATTTCTGTGCTGTGTTTACATAAGAGGTGTCATATTATAAATATTGTTTTACAACCCAGCAATGTCTTTGAAATCTAATCTTGTTACTACAGAGACCAATCCATTTCTTATAATTGCTGACTCTTTCATATTTTATTTGGCCTCTCCCCCTTTCATGGACGCTTAGATTGTTAACAGTTTTTCACCATTACAAACAGTGTTGCAATAAATACCTTGTATGTGTTTTCCTGTGTCTCTCTCTTCCAAATTCCTGTAAGTGGAAATCGTAGGGTCAGAAGCTTTGCTCACCTTGCTCTCTGTGGTGGCTGGGCCATTTCAGAGATGAAAGAGTGTGAGGGATTCTGCTTCCCAGCAATCTCAACAGCCCTGCACCTACCAAATTTCTCAATGTGGTCACCATAGTAGGTGTCAACAGTGTCTCTTAATTGTTCTAACTAGTATACCTGGTAAAAATATGTTGGAGCATTTTCTTGTATGTTTATGACTTTCCTCTTCTGTGAATCGCCTGTTCAAATCCTTTGTTCATTTTTCTGAAGGCTTTTGTTTTTCCTTATTTATTCTTTATACTAATTCTTGGTTACATGTGTTGTGAAATTTTCTCCCACTCTTCATCTTGTCTTTTAACATTGTTTGGGGTATCTTTTGTAATAGAGTTCTTTTTACAATTCAGATTAAATTTAATTTAAATTTTCCAGCCTTTTTTTTTTTTTTTTCAGTTTTCTTTTCTTTTTTGCTGTATGATTTCTGCTTTCCATGACTTGTTTAAAGTCGCCCTCCCTTTTCCTGGGTTCATAATGCTATTTTCTATACTTTTTTCTCTGAAAATTTAAAATTTTTATTTTGAGGATTTTGGTTTTTAATTCACCTAGAGTTTAATTTTGTGTATCAAAGAAGATAGAGGCTTGGCTTTATTTATTTTGTCTATATAAAGCTGGTTTTTTCAGCACTGTTTATTAGACAGTCCATTCTATCCCCCACTGATTTGAAATGTCACCTCTATCATATACCAAATTCCTAGTATTGTTTGTGGATTTTTAATTAATTATGTTCTATTGAGCTAGACAACAAAATGAGACTAATTTAATTACTCCGCAGTTTATGTATGTGTATGTATATTTACAACCTGTTTTTGTTTTATAACCTATTTTTTTTTTTTTCACTGAAAAACTGCAACAGGAGAATGGATAGATTCTGGTAGTCAGACAATAGAATACTATATAGCAATAAAAAAAAACAAACTAAAGATACATGTGTCAACCTGGATGTATTTCTCAAATAATAATGTTGAGTAAAAGAAAACAAAACCAAAAAAAAAAAAAAAAAAACAGTAAACGGCATAAAGATTTCACAGAGTCTACCATTTATATAAAACTTAAAAACATGTAAAACAATATTAAATATAGTTTAAGAATACATATATAGCAAAAATTGAAAAGAAATTAAAGAAAATGATAAAAAAAAATTCAGGATCAAAGGTAGATTATAAAATCTACGCTCAAGGCCTTCCTTTGTATGGATCCCTTTCAAGAGCCTGTACTTAAGTTTACTGTGAACTGGAGAACCGACAGCAACACTGAATCTGGCTTGATCTATAGTTTAATGTTTACACTGCTCCAGATCTGGAGGAGATTAGCAGAAGCCACCTGACAGTGACCGGCCCCACTCCTGAAGGGAGGGGAGGATTCCCAGGAGAGCTGCCAGCATCTACACTGCATATCTCAGCCAATTATTCCAGCCACCATGGGCCATTTACTCTTAACTCAGAGCTCTCAAAACACAGAGGATGCCCAGGAGTGGTTTCTCCAGGCAAAATGCTGAATGCTTTGCTATGTGTCTAGGAACATGGTTTGAAACATCAAAGCACCCTGGAGATGCAATTCTAATTGTTCTTTAACCTTCCAGAATAATAGTCTCATTCCTTTACTTGAAGCATTTACTGATTTTTCTCTGAGCAAACCTTCCAGAACAAAATAGATAAACGTTACTCCAACCATGGAAATATACACTGTGAACATCGTTGCATGTGATTAAATATCATTCTACAGCATTTTTAATGGTTGTATAACACTATATTCCGTGGACATGTCAACATTAATTTAACCAATCACGATTGTTAGACTTGTAGATTGGTTCCAGTTTTTACTTATTATAAGCATGACTGTAACAAATATTCTTATAGCTAAATATTGTCACACAGCAGTAATTAGTTCTTTTTTTTCCAAAGACTTGTAAATCAATATCAGGATTTCCATTTAAATGCTATTTGAGTTACACAGAATATAGTAATTAGTTCTTTAGAAAAAAATTCCCATAAGTGGACTTCCTTTGCAAAGAGTCTGAATATTTTTTAAGGCTTTTGAGAAATACTGCCCAAATACCTGCAGTTGAATCAATTCATTCACATGACTGCTTCCCAAAACTGAAGCCAACACTAAATGTTTACTTTAAAATAAAAAACAAGTTGTCCATTTGATAGACAAAAATTGGTATCTCAGCTTTAATTTGTCATCAGTCTTAAGGCTAAATTGTAATATGTTCACCAGAAATTTGTATTTCTTCTTGGTTGATTTACTATGCATGGGCTTTGCTCTGTCTTTTATTGATGCATTCTTCTTTTTCTTACTGATTAGTAAGAGCTTCATATATATTATGACATTAACTCTTTTTCATGTATGTCATTAATATTTTTCCTTTTTATTTTGCCATATGTCTTTACATTTTATTTACTGTGTCTTTGGCATACAGACATTTTTTAGTTAAATATATCAATCCTTTTCATTTCAAATTCACCTATACTTTTCTCCAATACTTTCATGGTTTTATTTTTGAAATTTATTCCAGTATTAAGACTGAGATGGGAATCGAACTCCATTTTTTCCCAAGAGTTAATCATTTCATGAATAAGCCATCTTTTTTTACTGTTCTCAAATGGTTCTTAAATTGCATACTGAATTGAGTCTGTTGTGGACTCTCTTCTGTTTTAATTGCTATGTCTATTTTTTTGTGAGCATCATGTTCATTATCATAGTTTATGGTGTCTGCCACTTCTAGTACTATGGAAAGTCTTCACAATTTCTTTTTGGTTTCAACATTTGTTCAGTTGTGCTTGCATGTTTATTCCTTCAGAATCAACATTCTGCTTTTTATTCTTTACTTAAAATATTATGAGCATTTTTCATATGATTAAAAATTTTTCTTAAACCCAAATGTGGTCTTGACCAGAAGATAGTGGTTGGAGAAGAGAGAAAAAGTATATAAAAACTCTTACTAGTCTTGGTAAAATATTATGGCATTTTTATTCTAACCATGTCACAAATAGCAGACCTTAAACTACTCCAGTTTGTTACAAAGCCCTCCCACCCAAGGCACAAATGAAAACCCTCTGTGTGGAAAAGCGAGAGAAGAGAATATAAAATATAATGAAATTTAAGGAGAGGTAAAAGGAAGAAAATGGGACCTGAAATTAAGTGGAACATAAAGAGACAAGAAATCAGAATGCTGATAGTAACCTAGAAAAATTATCCATGGTTCCCATTTGTTCACTTTAATTGATTTTCCATTTTTGCAAACAAAGGCCGAAGTGTTTCTAAGAAACCCTTAAATATTTTTAGTATATTCCCTCATCTTATCTATGGCGTACAGATCTTGCATTTCAGAAAATTACAGAACAAGAGTCTTAGAGTTAACTTCCTACCCAATGAAGGAAACCCCCTGCAGCGTTTTTTCCAGGCAGTGGCTGTCCACCTCTGCTGGGCTATGCAGTGACCAGGCCCTCACTAACTACCCCACTGAGTTCTTTCCATGGTTAAATATCTCTAATAATTAGAAAGTTCTTATTACTATAAAGCCAAAACCTATCTCCCCATAATTTCCCCCCATTAGCCCTGGTACTGCCTTTTTGAGGACTACAGGCCTTCACAGGTTTGCAAGTGGCTCTCATATCCCTCTTCAGTTTTATCTTCAACAGCCTTAACATTTCTGATATCTTAAACTATTCCTTTTAGGACATGATTCCAGAGCTCTTGACATCCTGATCTCTCCTTTGGAAATCTTGTAAAATAGTCACTGTCACTTATAAATTGAAACCCAGAAGTTAATGCAGTTCTCCAGGTTCCATCTGACCTGTGCGATAAAAGAAGAGAATCCATTCCTTATTTTGCTTTTTTTTTTTTTTTTTTGAAAAAGGAATGCTTCCAAGGTTACATTAGTTTTTGAGATAACAGATTCAGGCTTTAGCTACCATTTGGCCTTGCTATTAACAAAACAGCCTTGGCCAATTTCACATAAACTAGAAAACAAATCTCACAGACGATGAACTCAGCTTGCTTTGGGGAATGTGAAGGTTTGAAGCTGAATGTAGCCCCAAAAATCATGTTCTTAAAGTGAACCCATTCCTGTGGGTATAGACCTAATATGGGTAGGACTTTTTGATTAGGTTATTTCAGTTGAGGCATGCCCCAGGTGGGTCGTAATCCTCTTACTGGAGTCCTTTATAAAAGAATAAAATAGAGAGAAAGAACAGAAGCTGAGGGAGAATGACACACAGAGAAACTGAGAGAAAACCATAGAAACAGAGAGAAAGCTATTGAAGCCAATAGCTGGAAGTAACAAAACCAGAAGAGAAGGGAGAGCCCAGCAGATGCCATGTGCCTGGCCACATGACAGAGGAGTCCAGGTGTCTTCTGATGATGCCTCGATTTGGACATTTTCACAGCCTCAGAACTGTAAACTTGTAAGCTAATAAATCCCCATTGTTAGAAGCCAGTCCATTTCTGGTGTATTGCATTTCAGCAACTTTAGCAACTACAACAGTGAAGAAAATCTTTGAGAGAGTCCTCAAGAAAGACAAGAATACAGAAAGGCAGGGCGCTGCCTTTCCTGTAAAAGCTGAAGAACAATGTAAAAACTATTACAAGAAGAGATTAAAGGGATAAACCCTGAGCTTTGTGAGAAGATGCATTCCCAGAAAGTTCTAGATAGCTATGTTTAACTATAGTTAAACCTGACTTGCAGCATTATGGGCTACTGTGAGAGCTTCCATGCCCAGGGAGGGTGGTGCCCATCAATAAAGAACCTTCTGGATGCATCACTTTTTTAATGTGACTCATTCCAGGTACAGACAGGTAGAACTCTGCATAGGCAAACAGCATATGTGTGCTTTTGGCAACTTCTTCCTCTTTGCTTCCTGTTTCTCAGGATTGGTAGGAAACAGTGAGAGCTCAAGTTTCTTAAATTTCTGTCTTGTCTATGCCAATGTGTGTGCCAGGCCACGCAAAATGGAAATTAATTCTCAGGGCCCCAATTACACTGAGCCCAGGGGCCCTGCTGGCAGCCTCTAATCCACAGAAAGCCTGACTCCCGTGAAGCCCTCCTGCGCTCACGTCTTCCCCCGCGCCAGGACAATACTGACAGCACCCAGACTGGCCTTGCACGTGCGGGCAGGAGGCCGGCGAGGCCGCCCGCGGTGGGTCACGGCAGCGGGAGCAGGCGAACTGCTAGGCCCTCTCCTGCTGCCTCCAAACCGGAAAGATCAGGCATTTTAACCAGTCAGCCCTGCTTGGAATCCAGAAAGAAATCTAATTACAGGGTGCCCTATCTCCGCTTTCCCTGTTAACCCTAAATCCTGGCGTAGATCAGTGAGTTAAGTCAGGAAATAAACACTGTCTTTAGAGGGCGGGAGGAACGCGGGTGGGGGTGGAAACTCATTCAGTTTCTATTGGTGGGAGAGGAGCACGTGATCCGCAGAGGACTAGGATGTTCCATAGCAACGCTGAGGTTTCTTCCCCTCGGTCCTCGTCATTGGGCCCAGCCCACCTTTTGGGGGTTTTGTTTTCTATTAATCTATCTCTTAATGGGTAGAAACCGTTTTGGAGTGGATTACATATATCCTCTTACACTGTTATTCTTCCTGGCAAATTAAGTCACTGAAGAAATACAAAGCAGCCTGGTTTGTCTTAACTTTTGTCTTTTAGGCAAAGGGGAGGTGTTGAAGGAGAGGGGCTTTCTCTCCCTTTGGTTCAGCGAACTGGAAAGGAGGTCTCCATTTGCAAAACGTACAATCCAGCCCAGGGCAGGTGATTATAAAAATAGATGGGGGGAAATAAAAGTGGCAGCACCTGCCTCTGACTCAACTCAGTCTGGGATAGATGACTCCCCTGATGCAAAAGATGATGACTGGGGAACAGAGACCAGCTCCAGGATGGGTCTCCCTCGCCCTTCCCCCCATCACCCCTCCCTTCCTTCCTCCCTCCCTTTGGAACTCTGCTAAACCCTGGGAAAGGAGTCAGTGGCCCACCAGGCACAATCCACCCCCCTCCCACCCTTGGCCTCCTATAAGGATGCTACATCTGCTGAACTATTACCTTGTATTGTCATTTAACCTTTGATTTGCAGATATTATCTCCTCAAACTCAGCTGCATCCCTCGCAGCTCATTCTATACTCAAGATGAAAACCATCCTTGAAGGAATGAACAAACCTATGATGTTGTCTCCACAGGTTCATTAGGAGGAGCTGGCTCCTGAAGGAATGTTTACGCAGACAATTGAAACTGGTGGAGCTTTCTAGAAAGCTGCAATAACGACTTTGATTTGTCTTTCTTTGGTTCTACTCTGAAGCTTTCACTCAGGGTTGGAATACCAGAATAGCCCAACAAAGGGCATTTGTGAACTCTCTGGTGATTTGAGGTGTACTCATTAGTTTTTTTGAAACGTTTTAGCCTGGAAAATTGCAAGCAAATACAGGAGAAGAAATAGGCCATCACCCAGCTTCAAGAAATGCAGCTCATGGCTGATTTTTTGCTTCACTTGTACTCCATCCATTCATTATCCCCCCCACCCCCCAAATTGTTTTGAAGCAAACGAAATACATCATGTCATTTTATCCCTAAATATGCAGTGTGTATCTCTAAAAGATGACTCAAAAAAAAAAAAAAAAATACCTTCATGCTGTTATCAAGGTGTCTTTATCTTTGAGACAGAGCCTGAGGCTGCTGAGCTCCCTTAAAATATGCCTGTCAGCCCCCTGTTACTATCACGCAGTACACCATGGGTGGTGGAAATCCTGTTTCACACTCACCCCTCCATCACTCCCATATTTCCCTATGGCCTGCCCTCAGGTCCTGTCTTCTGAAGAGAGGCTTATACACAGACTCGGAAGCCAGACTGGCTTAAGATCTAAGTCTCACCACTTCTAGCTCTGTGACCTTGAGCAAGATACTTAACCTCTCTGTGCCTCAGTTTCCTCATCTGAAAGTTAAAATAATCAATAGTACCTCACTGGGCTGCTGTAAGGATTAAATGTGTGAAAATAATACGAAGCTATGAAGCACTTGGAACAGTGCCTGGCACATAGGAAGTGCCATGTAAGTGTTTGCTCTTATTGCTATTCTTTGCTTAGTGCGTGTCCCGTTTCTACCAATGCTACACTACTCTGATAAACAGTGATGACCCTTCCCATGTGTACAACAACATGTATATTTCTCAAAGCGCTGTCACATTTGTAACCAGGCTCAGTCTTGTCATAATCCATGAGGGTGCTGTACCCAGGAGCTTTGGAGGTGTTAAGCAGAACAGGAGGAATGCAAATAAGCTACAATTAGCCCTGTTTATGATGGGGAGAAATTTGAACCAAACCAAAAGCTTAACAGTAGTGGATTGGGTAAATAGGATGTAGCATATCCATACACTGTCACCACTATAAATGAGGCAAAAGATCATTTAATGATGTAAAAAATGTTCATGTTGAATTAAGTGATTAAAGAAAGTTACAAAAAAATATGAATCTGTCATGCTTTTTGGATATATTATGCTTTTTAAAAAGACTGGAAAGATAGACATCAAAATAATAGTGTCCCTCTCCCCCTCCCCTCCCCCCCTCCCCTCCTGTCTCCCTTCTCACCCCCCATCTCATCTGCCATCTTTGTGTGTGTACGTTAGACTCCCAGCTTCACCATGGCTTCTCTTAAGACTTTTAGAATCAAGCAATTCCTGGCCAAGAAAAAAAAAAAAACAGAACTGTCCCATTGCTCAATAGATTCGAATGAAAACTGACAATAAAATCAGGTTCAACTCTAAAAGGAGACATTGGAGAAGAACCAAGTTGGGTCTATAACGAATTGCATACATATTTCTGCTGTATGAAGGTTGCCAGCATCTTGCCATATCAAGTTGAAAAAGCCACTCTTTCTGGACAGTTTAACTTATTTCATTGGGGGGAAAACTGGGTTTTTTTCTTTGTTTTTATGCTTCTGCATAAATAAGTTGGCTCTGTAATAAATAAGAACTTTTGTTTGAAAAAATACTGATGCTGGTTATTTCTCAATGGAGCATTAAGAAGGCAATTTACATTTCTTCTTTGTGTTTGAATTTTCCAAATGTTGCATATGAACATATATATGGAAAAAGTTATTGTTTAAAAGCAAGAAATATAATTGTATCTACGCTGTGATCTCTTATGTAAAAGGTAAACAAAAAGCAAAATGTTAATGGTGGAACTGTGGGTGGCTTTTTTCTTCATATTTTTCAGCATATTCTAAATTGGCTGCTCCAAGAGCAGTAAGTTGTTTTTATGAAGATGATTCAAATAGGGAAACTGAGGCACAGTCTGTGGACAGAAAGGCTCCCTAGCTCCACACACACACGTCTACCTTCCCTGAAAGAATCAGAGCAGTTGTGGTCAAACTTCCTCAGAGATGCCCCACTTTTGGTTTTGCCCCTGACTTTAAGCCACTGCCACATACCAGGGGTGCCGTTTCCAAGCTTCTCTGCTCATTCTTGTTTAAAAAGCAGCTCGAGGAAGCGACACAAAGAGAGAAGAAATGGGCTGCAGGGCCCTGTCTGAGGTGGGGGTGAGGGTGGGGCTGCTCAGAGATATCTCCCCCTGGCTATCTCTAGTGGTGGGGGGCCCGCCTGTCAGCTGTGCCACCCAGACAGCTGTGCTTCTCCAGATTCCGCTGCAGCAGTCATCTCCCCGCTCCAGGTGCCAGCTGTTAGGGAGGAGTGAGCCCTGGAGGCAGATGTGTTCATAAGTGATAGGAGTCCACCCAGCCCAGATATATTAGGCCTCCCTGATCTACCTTCCTAACAAACATGTCCGGAACAAAATAAAACAACAATAAAATCAAATAGAGGCAGGGAAAGAAAAGGAAAAGGGAAAATGAGAGAAAAGTCTTTTCTAGATAACAAAGCAGTTGGATTCGCTGAGTCACCTGTGAGCCAGGCAGCAGGGAAGGTGGCATGGCCCAAGGGCAGAGCTATGGGTTTAGAAGTCATGGGTCAAGAGACCCTGTTTCACCCACCACCTGTAACTCCAGGATCCAAGGGGCAGTGCTCCTTCTGCAAGAGGCAAGTGTGACTGAAAGGGGAAGAAGGGCTCCTTGCTCCTGGAAGGTGAGCTACCAGTGCCCATGTACCCAGATAACCACAAGAAGGAAAAGTCAGTTAGGCCCCCTATTTATGCCTGTTTGGATCAAATTGTCAGGGCAGAGCACTGTCACTGTCAGACTCACTGCTTCCAGATCTGCAGTGAGGAAATAGTCTCCCAGATGAGTGATGTCACAAAGGGGTGCTGTTCCCAAGCAACCCCTGTCCTGGCTCCATGTGCAGGGACAGAGCCATGTCCAGACCATCTGTCAACAGTCTGTTCTGAGTGGCTCTTGGCATCCATCACCAGCCCTGCAGCAGCCCCCATGCTACCAAGGAGGAGACTCACATACTGGTCCACTGGTCTGAGAGTCAAGTGGACCTTTGGGATTTTTCCCCAGGTAGAATGGCAGCCAAAAAGGCATCAGTGGCCTCCTGCCACTAAAATTTTACATATGGCCCTGACAGCTCTAGAAATCTCCCTATTGTGGTAGAAAGCAGTTACTTTACCTGTTGTTGTAGTATGAAGCCGTATGTGTCCCAGAAAAGGCCATGGTCTTTTAATCCATTCCTGTGGGTGCAGACTTATTGTAGTGGGACGTTGTGATTAGGTCATTTCTATTGAGATGTGACCCACCTCAATCAAGATGGGTCTTAAGCCTCTTACTGGGGTCTTTTATAGGAGGATAAAACACATACAGAAGCTAAGAGATGATATTAAGAGAAGCTCACAGAAAAAGCCCCAGAAGAGCTAAGAGAAGAAGCCACTGAAGCCAGAAGCTGGAAGCAACAAAACCCGAAAGAGAAGGACCAGCATACATCACGATGTGCCTTGCTATCTGACAGAGAAGCCCAAGCTTGCCAGTAACCAGTCTTCAGAGAAGGTATCACCCTGTTGATGCCCTATTTTGGACAATTTCATGGCCTAAGAACTATGAATTGTGAGTTAATAAATCCCCATTGTAAAAGCCAGTCCATTTCTGATATATTGCATTCCGGCAGCTTTAGCAAACCGGAACACCTGTCTTTGGAAAAGTGGAGATCTTAGCAGTAATTTGAAGGCAAGAATATGGAAGCAGAGCAACACTGAAAATTTGGCTAGTAGGAAAAAATAATTTTCTCTTACTCCCTATCTTAAGTTTTCCTTTGCAGATGGCTATTAAAATCCCATCAAATTAAAAAAAGTTCCCACCGAATCCTTCCATTGGCACCCAAACCTGGCTTTGTGGATCAATTCAGGTTTAGGGTACTTCCCTAGAACTGACAGGGTGTGGAGGAGGATACAACAGAAGAAAAAGACTTGGTCAAATGTCCCCAATCCAGAGAGGGTGAGAAAAGTCATACCCATGGGCTGACACAGACCAGAACAGATCAGGTGACAGTCAGGTTATGAAATAAATTAGTGATACAGCCCATGAGTAAACTAATTCCAAATTAAACACCAACCCCAAAGAAACACTATAAACTGGATCCTAAAAGGGACACTTTGTAGTTTGCACCAGCTGGGCTGTTAATAAATGGGCTTTGGGACGGCCATCCACCTCGGCATGCAGAGACTACAGCATGACCACTTAGTGCATTCTGGGAGAACATTAATGTTGGCCTACAGCTGGGCCTACTCTGAGGATAACAGAGAGAAAAGATACTTACTAAACAGAGAGAAAAGATACTTACTAGGACTCAAAGCAACTTCAATAGCATCCAACCTGCTTCTGGCAGATGCCAACTCCAGGCCTCAGCTTAAACCCACAGGTCCACCTCTCATTTGCTGGGTACATCCTCTTAATTGACTTAATATGTCTTTCTATCAAAAGCCCATGTCTTAGTTTGCTAGGTTGGCCAAAACAAAGAACCACAAACGGGTGGTTTAAAACAACAGAAATTTATTGTCCCACAGATCTGGAGGCTAGAAGAACGAACTCAAGTTGTCAGAGGGCCATGCTTTCTCTGAGGTCTGTAGGGAAGAATCTGCCCCCTGCCTCTCTCCTGGCTTCTGGTGGTGGCTTGTTGGCAATCCATGTCGTCCTCCCTCTGCCTGCCTGTCAGTGTCCAGTTTTCCCCTTCTTATAAGGACACCAGTCATATTGGATAAGGGCCCATGCTAATCCACTTTGGCCTCATCTTGACATCTTCAAAGATCCTATTTCCAAATAGGGTTGCTTTCACAGGGCCAGGAGTTAAGACTTGAACATATCTTTTTGAGGGGACACAGTTCAATCCATAACAGCTAATTCAAGCCTCAAAGCTCAACACATGCCCCCCCATTGTTGCCCCCACTGCTTATCTAATTCCATCTCAGTGTTATTACATTAAAGTGACTTATAGTCTATGTTTTATATTCATGTTTGTATTCTGTATATGTTATAGTTCCAGTTGCTGTAGCAGCCAATACTTCTTTGAGCTCCACCATGGTGGCTTACAGACTGACCATCCTGTCACCAGGAAAATGATGCTAATAGAAAACATCATTCTAAGCATGCTGTGATTGTCCGGGCTCTATTGCTTGACCTAATGCTGAATGAACTCCATTGTGAACATTTGTGTAGCTGCTTTGGAAAGCAAGTGGATAAATACCTAATGATAGCCCTGGCTTTCATCTTAGCCTATGTCAGTTAGATTTTCGTATCACATTGTTCAAACCCACGTTCATCAGCAAAAGGATTACAATTAAAACAGTCATTATTCCAAATGGTAATTCATGTGATTGGTGATAATTCCAGCTAGATAATATGTATGATAAACATCATGCTTGTGAATAACAATTACTCCAAAGCACAAGTACATACAAGGAATATTTCAAAGCTGAAATCTATATCTTCTCCATCTTGGAGAAGAATAATAAGCAAAGCATGAATTTTCTTTCCATTTGCTGGTCCAAAAGCTAATGGTTTGTATACAGTTTTTGCCTTGGTTACAGGATTTCGAATTATAAGCTATTTGTATCATCCTATGAAGTTGATAATTTACATTATATGCCAAAAGATATATATTTCTATATAGACACCTCCAATCAACACCAAAATACATAACTGAAAAAATAACCCACCATCAGGATGGAAGTTAAATCAAAGGCAATATCAATTAATATGCTAATTATTCCCTCCTTGTTAAGAATATTAGTCTTTGTGTCAGATGGACTAAGTATACTTCTTTCATAGATACATTGAGAGGAGGTCATTCTGAATTAGGTCACGTCTGAAACAGAGATTTAAAAAATTACATAACCAAGATCACCTTATTTCCAATACAAAATTGGATTTGCCAAATCTGGTCTAGTATAATTTTGGCTTTAAAGAGAATCTTAAAATGATTTTTAATTCAAATATTCAAGTGGCCCTACTTGCAGTGAATTACCATTTATTATTTATCTACAAAAGGATGCATTTTAAATGTTTTAAATTGTCTATTTTCTTGAGCAACTAAACTGCACTTGTATTAGTTTCCTATGACTGCTGTAACAAATTACCACAAACTTGATAATTTAAATTTATTTTCTTACAGTTCTAGAGGCTGGGAGTCCAAAATCAGATTCACTGAGCTAACATCAAGATCATCAGCAGGCTTTTAGAGGCATTAAGGGAGAATCTTTTGCCTACCTTTTCCAGCTTCTGGAGGCCCTTGCCTGCATTGCTTGACCCTAGTGACCCCTTCCTCCTTTCATCCCACCTTTTTTCTTCTGTCATTACATCTCCTACTTCGTCCATTGACCGTCTTGCCTCCCTCACATAAGGACCCTTGTGATTACATTTAGGACCCACATGGATAACCCAGGATAATCGCCTTATCTCAAAATCTTTAACTTTATCACATTTGCAAGTCCTTTTTGCCACATAAGGTAGTATTCACAGTTTCCACTGATTAAGCCATGGATATCTTTTGGGGGCCATTATCCAGCTGTTCCAGTTTGCTAGAGCTACAAAATACTGGTTTGCCATTATGCAAAATACCAGAAACGGATTGGCTTTCATAAAGGGGTTTTATTTGGTCATAAATTTACAGTTCTGAGGCCATAAAAGTGTCCATACTAAGGCATCAACAAGAGGATACCTTCACTGAAGAACAGCATTGGTATCTGGAACACCTCTGTCAGCTGGGAAGGCACATGGCTGGCATCTACTGGTCCTTTGCTTCCAGGTTGTGCTTCAATATGGCTTCTCCAAAATGTCTCTGGGCTTCTGTCTTTGCTCCTCTCTCTCAGCTCCTGTGTGTTCTTGCTTTTTTCTCCCAGGGCATTTCTCTCTGCATCTGGAGGTCCTCTCTTGGCTTCTCTGGCCAAACTTTGAGCTTCATCTCTCAGCTTAGCATCTCCAAATGTTTGCATCTCCAAGTTTCAGTATCTGTGTTGGCTCTTGACCTCTCTTAAGTAGTCCAGTGAACTAATCAAGACCCACCCTGAATGGGTATGGTCCACACCTCCATGGAAATAATTCAATCAGAGTTATCACCCACAGCTGAGTGGGTCACATCTCCGTGGAAACATTAAATCAAAAGGCTCCACCCTAATCAAGACTAGTAAGTCTGCTCCCCACAAGATTGCATTAAAGAACATGGCTTTTATGGGGGACATAATATACCCAAACCAGCACAGCGGCCTACCTAAATACTTATCTGATATTATTACACTGTATATTTACATTTTCTTTTAAAGATGGTGCTAAGGTAAACTGCAGACCGGGGAGTCATAATTATTGCCAAAGTCTCATGCTCTGGAATTGAAGAAGGTGCCGGATTGGCAGTCAGGAGGCTTGCATTTGCTACTGAAGTATTATGGTATAATGGGTTAAGAAACAGATGGACCTGTTTTGAAATCTTGGTTCTGACTGATTAACTGAATGACCTTGGGCAAATTACTTAACTCATCTAGGGAGATGTTTTAGTTTCCCAACTGCTAAAACAAATAGCATACAATGGCTTTGCTTAAACAATGGGAATTTATTGTCTCATGGTATTGAGGCTAGAAGTCCAAAATTGAGGTGTCAGCAAAACAATGCTTTCTCCTAGAAGACTGTGGTGTTCTGGGGGTGGCTGCCAGTGATCCTTGGTCTTTGGCTTTTCTGTCACATGACAATGCACACGGTGGCCTCTCCTGGCTTTTCTTCTAAGTTGCATTGACTTCCAGCTTCTGGCTCTTCCTTCTGACTTTCTCTCTGTATGTCTGAGTTTCATTCTGCTTATAAAGGACTCCAGTAACAGGATTAAGACCCATCCTGACTGAGATAGACTACATTTTAACTGAATTAACCTCGTCAAAAGGTCCTACTTATGAGGGTTCAAAGCCACAGAAATGAAGTAAGATAAAGAACGTGTTTTTCTGGAGTACATAGCTCCCTACCACTACAAGGAGTAATAAAACCTCTGAGGCAGCAGGACTGTCCCTGAGATTAAATGAGTTACTGCATGTAAAGTCCCTGGCAGAGTAGGTGTTTAGTAATAGCTGCTATAATTATACTGTTTGCATTCCTACCCCACCTCACTGGGATGAAAGGATGCCTGTGAGATTGTTCATATTTTTAATTTCTAAATGTTAAAAGTATCTCACAAATATAAGTTGATATCATTACAGAAGACAGGGTGAGTTCATCCCACCCTCCTAGTGTTTTTCTCCTAAACTGGGATGAAAGTGAAGGTTAGGGTATCAAAAGCAATGGGGCTCTATATTATTACCTGGAGGGGATGGGTGAATATTCATGTACAGGACAACTTTGGGTATAAAGGGGTCAAAAGGGATGAAAGAAGATAAAAGAAAGGAAATGTAAAGAATATAGGCTTGTGGAGTTTAAGAAAGTAGGATGGACCATTTGAGTCTTCTTCTATCCCCTTTGGACTGGAAAATTCTGGCAAGTGAGTTTTTGAATCTCAGTGTTCCCATCTGTAAAATGGATATGATGAAGTATATTCTACCTATCTCTTAGGGGTTCTGTAATAATTATCTATAAATTGAGATAATGTTTTGGAAGTATCATGGAAATAGTATTATGGTAACATAACACAACAATTATTGTTATGAGACATGGTCAGGAAGGGCAAGAATTTTCCTCCAACATCAAAATTTGCCTTCTGTATCAGAAGGCATGCATCAGTCAGCACAGCTAAGGAAAGGATTTTGCAACAAAAATACAAACAAACAACTCTAGATCTTCTCTAGCCTCATTTATTTCCCTAAATAACCAACATAAATACTTCCTTCTTTAGGACACATTGAGAGCCATGTACCTTTGTACCCAGATGCCTGGAAACAAAGACAGCCTGTCAGGTTAAGTCAGTTCTCCAACCGCAAACCTCTAGGTATCTCCTTTCAGTCATTCCTCCAAATCCACATAGCAGTTTCTTGTTTCTAAGGTAATTGACTTATAAATGGCTTACTTGGAGCCTTACTGTTCTCAGGGGCAGTATGCTGGACATGAATGAATCAGAGGCAATCAGGCCTAATTTTCCTTGAATGCTTGAGAACTAAGGAGAGTAATTGCCAAACTGTTTTCCACAGCTGCCACACCATTTTACATTCCTGTCAACAATGAACAAGTGTTCCTATTTCTCCACATCCTCCCTAACACTTGTGATTTTGCATTTTGTGTTTAATAGCCATGATTTCTCATTGTGGTTTTGATTTGCATTTCCCTAATGGCTAATAATGTTGAGCCTCTTTTCATGTGCTTATTGGCCATTGTATATCTTCTTTGGAGAAATGTTTATTCAAGTCTTTTGCCATTTTTAATTGAGTTGTTTATTTTTTTATTGTTGAGTTCCAAGATTTCTTCATAAATTCCAGGTATTCAACACTTGTTGGATATGTGGTTTCCAATATTTTTCCCCATTCTATAGGTTGTCTTTTTACTTTCATGATAAAGTCCTCTATGCACAAAAATTTTAATTTTGATGAAGTCCAATTTATCTATTTTTCTTCTTCTGTTGCTTGTGCTTTTGATGTAAAGTCTAAGAAAACATTACCTAATACAAGGTCCTGTTCCAGTTTGCTAATGCTGCTATTATGCAAAATACCAGAAATGGATTGGCTTTTATAAAGGGGAGTTATTAAGTAACAAAATTATAGTTCTAAGGCCATAGAAGTGTCCAGACTAAAGCATTAACAAGATGATACCTTCAATGAAGAATGGTCGATGGCATCCAGAACACTTCTGTCAGCTGGGAAGACATGTGGCTGGTGTCTGCTCGTCTTTGCTCCTGGGTTAAATAACAAGGTTTTTCAGGGGTCTATAATGGTTTGAAGCACATCCCACCCACTGGACCCCAGAAAGACGTGTTCTTCCCAATGCAAAAATACATTCATTCCTTCACTGTATAGATAAGTCCAAAGTTTTATCAAAATCAGTTAGTGATGTGGTTTGTCCTAAGGCAACATTCTCCTCCAGCTGTGGACCTGTGAAACTCAGAACAACTTATCTGCCTCCAATATACAAAGGAGGGACAGTCATAGGATAAACATTCCCATTGCCATAGGGAGAAATTGGAAGAAAAATGAGGTTCACAGAACGAAAACAATTCCTTAAACCCACAGAGCAAACTTCATTGGATTTCAAAGTCTGAGAGTCATTTATTGAATGATGTTTTATCCTTGAGGCTTGAGAGAACAGGAGTCTAACCCTTTCTAAGGGCCTTCGTGGCAGCCCTTTTCTCTCCAAATGCTGGGATGAGTGCTCCAATATATCCACACACTGGGGAGACCATCTTCTTCTTGGCCTCACCCTCCTCAAACATCGGGATGGCACCCAGACTCTCTTCCAACTCCAGGGCAGATGCTCAACCCCTTCAGAACAGTGGGGTGGTGGCCAGGCTCTCCAGGGAATGTGCTCCACCTTCTCTGAGGCCTGGGGTGGCAGCACTCTTCTTGACAATGAGGTGGAAGGCCCGTCCTCTGCCTCTGGAGCAAACTTGCCCTTTTCACATTCATGGGTTGCTCTGCTCTCCTTGTCAGACATTCTTGGCTTCAGACATTGGCTTCCATTGTTCTGCCTTCTCTGAAGAGATTTTTCTCTCAATCTGTCCCTTTTCTGACCCTTTTAGTCCAGACTGGCAGGGGTTCCATTTTATACAGATCTTGCAAAAAATTTTTTGGCTTGGCATGCAGCAGACGGGTCAAAATCATCAGAAAATAGGACTTTCCACAGACCCTTTCTGGATAACTCCATTTCCAATACTGGCTTGTAGTGAAATGGCTGGTTGGTTCCAGGTTTTATTAAATCCTCACATGGTGCATTATTCTCTATGGTTTCACTTTCTGGAAGCTCAGAGTTTTCCAGACCATCAGTTTCTGGTTTCTTTGTAGCCAAGAGTTGAGTTCTCAGCTTATCTCTTTCCTCTTGCATTTAACTATAAGCTTCAAGGAGAATCCAGGCTGCACTTTCCACATTTAATTTGGAGATCTCTTCAGCTAAGTATCCCAGCTCATTGCCCTCAAATTCTGCCTTCCGTCTGACACCAGGACTCAATTTTGCCAAATTCTCTGCCACTTTAAAACAAAGATCACCTTCCTTCCAGATTGCAATAATGCATGCATCATTTCTGTCTAAGGCCTCATCAGAAGTGTCTTTGGAGTCCATATTTCCATCAACAGTCTCTTTAAGGCAATCTAGGCCTTTTCTATCTTCCAGAATCTTTCTCCTATCCATTTAAAAAGCCATTTCAACATGTTTGGTATTTGCAAACTCAGCAGCACCCCACTTCTCCAGTACCAAAATCTGTTCTGGTTTGCTAATGCTGCTGTTATGCAAAATACCAGAAATGGATTGGCTTTTACAGAGGGATTTTATTAGATTACAAATTTACAATTCTAAGGCCATAGAAGTGTCCAGACTAAGGCATCAACAAGATGATACCTTTACTGAAGAATGGCTAACGTCGTCCGGAACACCTCTGTCAGTTGGGAAGGCACATGGCTGGCGTCTGCTGGTCCTTGCTCCTGGGTTATGTTTCAAAGTGCCTTTCTCCAAAATGTCTCTTGGCTTCTGTCTTCACTCCTCTCTCTCGGCTCCTGTGCATCCTTGCTTCTTTCTCACAGGATGTTTCTTTCTAAGCATCTGGGGGTTTTCTCTTAGCTTCTCCAGGGCAAATTCTGGGCCTCATCTCTTAGCTTAACACCTCCAAATGTCCTTCTGTCTGCATCTCCAAGCATCTCTAAATGTCAGCTAGCACCTGGGTCTGTGTTGGCTTTTAGCTTCTATCTTAAGTACTCCAGTGAACTAATCAAGCCCCACCCTGAGTCGGCATAGTCAACACCTCCATGGAAATAATTCAGTCAGTAGTTCCCACCCACAGTTGAGTGGGTCACATCTCCATGGAAGCATTCAATCAAAAGTTCATACCCTAATCAAGACTAATAGGTCTGGCCCCACAAGATCGCATTAAATAACATGGCTTTTTGAGGGTCCATAACAGTTTCAAACCAGCACAGGGCCTGAAGATGCATCCCTATGTTTTCTTTTAGGAGTTTCATAGTTTTGTTTTTATACTTATGTATTTAATCCATTTTGCATTAATTTTTGTGTATGGTGTGAGGTAGGGGTTCACCTTCATACTTTTACATACGGATATTCAGTACCCCAGCACTATTTGTTGAAGACACTTTTCTTTCCCCATTGAGTGGATTTGACTCCCTTGTCAAAAACCAATTGGCCAAGATGTGGCCCTCTCTCTAGCTAAGCCAACTTGGCAGGTGAAATCACTGCCCTCCCCCCTACATAGGATCTGATATCCAGGGGAGTAATCTCCCTGTCAACATGGAATATGACTCCAGGGGAGGAATCTAGACCTGGTATCATGGAATGGAGAACATCTTCTTGACCAAAAGGGGGATATGAAAGGAAATGAAATAAGCTTCAGTGGCAGAAAGATTCCAAAAGGAGCTGAGAGGTCACTCTGGTGGGCACTCTTACACACAATATAGACAACTCTTTTTAGGCTCTAATGAATTGGAATAGCTAGCAGTAAATACCTGAAACTGTCAAACTACAACCCAGAACCCTTGAATCTTGAAGATGATTGTATAAAAATGTAGCTTATGAGGGGTGACAATGTGATTGGGAAAGCCATGTGGACCATACTCCCCTTTGTCCAGTGTATGGATGGATGAGTAGAAAAATGGGGGCAAAAAAAAGGGCCCCCAGTTTTCTTTTTTCCTTTACTTGTTTTTTTTTTTTCACTTTAATTTTTATTCTTATAATTTTTGTGTGTGTGGTAATGAAGATGTTCAAAAATTAATTTTGGTGATGAATGCACAACTATATAATGGCACTGTAAACAATTGAGTTTATGCTTTGTATGACTGCACGGTATGTGAATATATCTCAATAAAACTGAATTAAAAAAAAAAAAAACAGTCAAATCCTCAAAGACCCCCACTCCCTGCCCCACATGGCCAGGTAAAAGAGTAAAGGCTTATTCCCTAGAGAGGGGAAAATGGGGGGCTCTGGGTCAAGGGCCCCAGGACACTGGAAAGCAGGGATATATTTTTTAAAATGTTCACATAGTGGAGGCCAAGACCCCCAGGCCTCTTCCCCCTGGGTTCCTAAACACTGGCCTTTGTCCTCCAGGCAGGAAACCAGAGACAACTTCTCTGTGGAATCTGACCAGCCTGAAAGGAAGAAAAGACCCAAAAATACTAATATCAGAGGCTTCAAAATGAAACAGCCCAGCCCGATCAACCTAATACGAGGCTCACAGATGACAAGCCACACACACACAGACGCTCAGTTTCCAACCAGCTTTTCAGATCTTCTCACTTTAAAAATAAGCAAACAAGACATCTGAGAAAAGCTTCTAATACAAAAGACAGAAACCTAAACAAAAAGACAGAAAGAAGCTAATTAGAGGAAGCCAAGACTACGTGGCACAAAATCTTAAAAGTAACAACACATTATCATTAAATCCTGAAAATGATATGAAAAATCATTGCAAAAATGAAACAAAAAGAGAACAGTGTGTTTAAAGCACTCAGAGAATGAGAGAAGTCTTGAAAAATCAAACGTGATAGCAGAAATAAAAAATTCAACAAAAGTTTAGAAGATAAAGCTAAAGAAATTGCCATACAGGTGGAGTTGCTGCCCTCCCCCCTGCGTGGGACAGAACTCCCAGGGGTGTAAATCTCCCTGGCAATGTGGGACTGGACTCCTGGGAAGGAGCCTGGACCTGGTACTGTAGGATTGAGAAAGTCTTCTTGAAGAAAAGGGGGAAGCGAAGTGAAACAAAATAAAGTTTCAGTGGCTGAGAGATTTCAAATGGAGTTGAGAGGTCATTCTGGAAGGTATTCTTATGCACTATATAGATATCACTTTTTAATTTTTGGTGTGTTGGAACAGCTAGAGGGAAATACCTGAAACTGTCAAACTGCAACCCAGTAACCTTAATTCTAGAAGATGATTTTATAACTATGCATCTTGCATAGTGTGACTGTGTGATTGTGAAAACCTTGTGACTCACACTCCCTTTATCCAGTGTATAGACAAGTGAGTAGAAAAATGGGGAGAAAAAGTAAATGAATAATGCAGGGGAGGATGGGTAGGAGATGTTTTGGGTGTTCTTTTTTACTTTTATTTTTATTCTTATTTTTATTTTTGGAGTAATGAAAATGTTAAAAAAATGATTGTGGCAATGAAAGCACAACTATATGATGATACTGTGAACAAGTGATTGTACACTTTGGATGATTGGTATGTGAATGTATCTCAACAAAATTGCATTAAAAAAAAAAGAAATCCCCATAAAGTAGGGGGAAAAGAACAAAAGAATGGGAAAATATGAATGACTATACAATAACATTAGAGGACCAGCCCCGGTCATCCAACATCCAAATAATAGGAATAACAGAAACAGAGAAAACTAAGCAAAGGACATCATCAATGACATAATTCAAGAAAATTTCCCAGGGTTGAAGAACCCCTGAGAGATCACAGTGCAATGGATAAAAATAAAAATAATAGTAAGTGCTTCTATGTTCTTGTCTAAGTGCTTTATACTAATGAGCTCATTCATAACTCACAATAATCCTGATTTTATGGAAGAGGAAGATGAAACACAGAGCCTAGGCCCAAGCTAGTAAATGATAGAGATAAGATTTAAACTCAGGCAGGCTAATTTGATAGACCATTTGCTTAATCACCAAAAAAAAAAAAAAAAAAATCAATTGGCCAGCTTCTGTTCTACCCAGATGGCAGCATAAGACATTTCAGGGAGCCATTCCCCCAAAAAATCTTTGAACAACTAGCAGAAACTGGAAGAGCTATCTTCCTCAAAACTCCAGAAAAGATTTAAAAGGTTACAGTAACTGGGCAAGTGCTGAAACACGAAAACTCAGCTTTATAAATGGTAAGAGACACTCATGGCACCCTTGCTGGTCCCTTCCCCAGCTCCTACCATCATGGTATGGAGCCAGCCTGTGTTCTCAGTATGGGTACTGATCTGTAGAGAGCAGAGTAACCCCTACACAAATACTTAGGTGCCACTATGTCCATGCCAAGCTATCAAATACTTAAAGTGCTAAAAGAAACAATTGCCAACCAAGAATTTTGTATCTAGCGAAACTGTCTTTCAAAAATAAGGGAGAGGGATGTGGCTCGAGCAGGAGATGTGCAGGGCTGGAGATGCTGCAGACACGGGACCCAGAGCCACTCGGAGGCAGTGAATAATAGCTCTTCAAGTCTGCAATGAAAAACGGCCTCCAATAAAATTACCTTGCAACAAATGGGGAAGACGGAGAATGGAAAGAGTAAAAAAGTTGAAGAGGCAGAGATTGAAGAATCTGTGGTAGAAAAAGTACTGGATCGATGTGTAGTGAATGGGAAAGTGGAGTATTTCCTGAAGTGGAAGGGATTTACAGATGCTGACAATATGTGGGACCCTGAAGAAAATTTAGATTGCCCAGAGTTAATGGAAACATTTCTTAATTCTCAAAAAGCTGGTAAAGAAAAAGATGGTACAAAAAGGAAATTTTTATCTGACAGTGAATCTGATGACAGCAAATCAAAGAAGAAAAGAAGTGCTGCCGACAAACCAAGAGGCTGTGTAGGAGGTCTTGATCCTGAATGCCTAATTGGTGCCACAGACAGCAGTGGGGAATTAATGTTTTTCAGGAAATGGGAAGATTCAGATGAGGCAGACTTGGCACTGGCAAAAGAGGCAAACATGATGTGTTCTCAAATTATAATTGCTTTTTATGAAGAGAGACTAACTTGGCATTCTTGTCCAGAAGATGAAGCTCAATTATTGTTTGCAATGATATATGTATACACACACATATATATTATCTGGGTATTTGGTTTTTTTTTTCATCAGTGTAGTGTGAAGAATAACTATGTTCTAATGGAAATCAAGTTTGATACATTTGTTCTAAAGAAGTATTATTGGGGGAATTGTTAGGTATTTTTGGTGGTACTGGTTTTTGTTTTGATTTTGCATCAGTATCACTGGTTACTTGGAACAAATAAAAGCTTTCTGTAGTTGCTTCAGCTGTCAGAAAAGACCATTTGATACTATGGTATATTATTTCCTTTGCATTAGAAAACAGCTTTTCTAAATGTGGAGAAAAATTTCCATAGTCATTAATGAATCAGAGACCATTGTGACCATTCTGGGTTTTTTGTTGTTGTTGTTGCTGTTGTTTATTTTTTATGTGAGTGTATATATAAACACATATGTAATTTTTTAAATTATTTTTTACATTCATCAAAAATAAAACCATTAAAAAAAAATGGCATTTCACAACCATGGATAAATCCAGAATGCCATCATTCTGAGCAAAAAAATCACTTCAAGTTAAACTGAAAATTTTCCTGGAGTCATAAACTTTCAGATCAAATAGATGATTCAGTAATTATTTGGACAATTTAAATATAATACAAATAATTTAAAGTACATAATTTAAAGCACCCAGAGCAAACTCCATGTCTCTAACTATAGTCATATAATGGAAAATACTTGCAAAACTCTGACAGGAAAATCTACCACAACCAACAATCTCCCCACTCAGATGAGAAAACAAGGTAAATAATGTTGTAATTTCATTAGCAAAGCAAGGCTTAGTTAAATGGGCATTTAAAGGTTCCTTCCAGAGAGTCATTCTTTTAAAGAAAGTTGAAATCCCTGTGCTGTATTGACTAAAAAGGTCATGATTCATGGAAACCTAATAAGATGATTAAAGATGTGGCAGTTTAGGACATGTTGGCATAAATGAGTGAACAGACTTTTGTAATCTAAACTGTTGACCTGCATGTTTTTTTCTTTACCCCAAAGCATTCCTTACATGTAGGCTCAATCTTTTCAGTATTTGGGTTACTGGTTCAGCAGAAGCCAGGAAAACAATAACTTCATAGTAATCAGAATGTTATCCAACTGTATATAGTTCATTTTATTGTAAATACTGGTGAACAGTGGTCAATAAATAGATTTATATTCAAAAAAATGAATAAATAAGGGAGCTCCAGATGGCAGAGTGACCTGCTTCAGGGCTCTGTCCCCCTACATAAACTTTGAACAACAAACAAGAACTTGCAGAAACATCTTTCTAAATGCTCCAGAAAACAGGTAAAGCATTGCAGTAACAAGCCAAGTACCAAATCAAGAAATAGGCCAGCTAAAAGTGGTAGGATTTTGTGGTGCTCTGGCTAGTGTCACTCCACTCCTCACCTACTCAGCATAGAGCTGGCTCACATTCTCAGTGCAATCCATGGTCTCTGGTCTGGAGAGAGCAGTGTAATCCTCATGCATATACAGAGAGTGTGTATGTCTGGCCCAATCTGTCTGGTCGTGGCCTGAGGGATTCACCTTCTAAGAACTTGCCCTGGCTGTAGAAGGCAGTTCACAGAGCTCTCCTACAGAATGCTGTAGGAGAGCAGTCAAGTCATGCTGCCCAGGGCAAGGGATTACTTACTGTAGGGCATATAGTGCAGAGTCCAAAACCACGAGGAAAATGTTTCCTAGGAAAGAGAGGTCATTCAGAGTCATGTAAGTGGGGAAATTCCTAGGGCCATACATCCATGACCAGGATAGGCCAGGAGCTATTCTCTAAACTCATTGTACAGGTAAGTCCTAAAGGAGAGCACTCATACAGGTCAATCTTCAAAGACTGGGAAAGGAGTTTCCTTCTTTTCCCTTCTCCCCTTCCTCTTGATCTTCCTCCTCCTCCTGCTCCTCCTCCTCCTCCTCCTCCTCTTTCTTTTTGTTTAGATCCTGGCATTCAATGAAAGTTTGGTCATGACCCTAGCTTGATAAAAGCTTAAGAAACAGACATCTAAGAGTCTAATTTCAAATGATTATCAAAATATCAAAATGTCCTAGTTTCGATGAAATATTACAAAACATACAAAGAAGCAGGAAATGATGGCCCAGCCAAAGAAGAAGGTTAAAGCTTTAGAAATCATCAGTGAGGAGGATCAGTCCTGGGTCATTCCAAACAAAGACTTTAAATATATGGTCCTGAATATGTTCAAAGAGCTAAGGGAAAATATGGACAAAGAACTAACGGAAATATGGAAAACATAGATGAACACAAAGAGAATATCAATAAAGAGATGGACATTTCCAATTTTAAAATGTATTACAAAGCTACAATGATCAAAACAACATGTTACTGGCATGAGGAAAGACAGACAGTCAACTGGTTTTTGAAAAGGGTGCCAAGCTCACTCAATAGGAAAAAATGGTGCTGGGAAAACTGGATATCTACATGGTAAAAGAATGAAGGTGGAACCTACCTCACACCATATGCAAAAATTAATTCAAAATGGATTAAAGACCTACATATAAGAACCAAAACTGTAACACTACTAGAAGAAAAAATAGGGGAGTATCTTTAGGACCTTGTGTTAGGCAACAGTTGTTTAGACTTTTCACCAAAAATACAAGCAACAGAAGAAAAAAATAGATAAAAGTTACTTCAGAATTAAAAACTTTTGTGCATCAAAGGTTTTCATTATTACAGAAAAAGACAACCTACAGAATGGGAGTAAATATTTGGAAACCACATATCCAATAAGGGTTTAATATCTGGAATATATAAAGAAATCCCACAACTCAACAACATGAAGAGAAACAATCCAATTAAAATATGAGCAAAAGGCTTGAATAAACTTTTCTCCAAAGAAGACATACAAATGGCTAATAAGCACATGAATATGCTGAATACCCGCAGGAAAGTAACTAGGAAGAGCTAACATCGAGGCTGTAATGGGATCTGAATTTGGGTCTCTGGCTCTCAGTTTCTAGCCATGCAATGAAAATCGTATCATGTCAACACAGTCTGGAATTTTTCACTCAGTGTTCCATGTGTCTTTGTCTTATCTTCTCAACTAAATTATCTCCTCCTCAGGGGCAGGGTCTTTGGCTTGGCCTTTTTGTTCCTCCAGGGACCCAGATACTTAGGAGGGTTCTGTAGACACTTGTTGATTGTGGGGGTGGGGGTGGGAGTGGGGGACCAATTGATAGAACATAGGACTAGTGGTGGGTTTTGGTTGGGGAGAAGATGTCAAGATTTATCCAGACTTTGAAGTACTACCCACATGGGCAAGTGTGGATGGGGGCTCTGCTTTAGCATTTTCCAGCTGGGAGAACTTGAACAAGTTTCTTAACTTTTCTAAGTCTCAAATGTTTCAACCATTAAAAGGGGATGACAATGTCAACTCTACTTGGTTGTTTTTATTTAACAAGATACCCCACGCCTGATATACTCAATAAATATTAGCTCATTTTTGTTGTAGTTGTTATCAGTATATAATTAGGTAGGGGAAACATAGGGCAAACAGGCACCAAGATGGGGGAGGAGAAACAATGAAAATGTAATGAAAAACCCAGTGGCTTATGTTTAATTAAGAAGGGCTGCTCTAGCTGGAGACTGCAGGGCACACATACATCCCAAAAACAGCACAAGGGGGTTCCCTAGCTCTGTCACCCAAGGAACAGCTGGGAAACACCCCCAATTTCAAAACTCCCAAAGTCAAGCTCTGAAGAAGGAGAGCCAGTAAAAACCACCTGCGAGTGGTAAAGTGCAACTAGTATCCTATGGCAGATTTTGGAGCCTTACAGGACTGAAGTAAATTCTGGTGATTCTGGTGGAAGAGGTGAGGTGAACTGGGGGAAATGAAGCATCTCCAATTCCTGGTGCTCAAAAGACCTTAGGCTTGCTTTCTGCTTTTGACTGCAGGAGGCCAAGGTGCAACTTTCTTCCATGGTACTACATCTGGCTTTATCCCACACCATCTGCCTCTGCCCATCTGCTCAAGTTTGACCCCAAAGAGATCAAATTGTACCTGAGGTTCACCAGTGGGGGATCGGTGCCACATCTTCCCTGGACCCCAAGATCAGCACCTTGGTTCTCTCCAAAAAAGTTGGTGATGACTTTGCCAAGGCAACTGGTGATGAAGGGTCTAAGAATTTTGGTGAAACTGACCATTCAGGCCCAGACTGAGGTGACATCTTCTGCCTCTGCCCTGATCATCAAACCCTCAAGGCACCACCCAGAGATGGAAAGAAGCAGAAAAACACCAAGCACAGTGAAACTATCACCTTTGATGAGATTGTCAATATTGCCCACAGATGTGGCACCAATCTTTAGCCAGAGAACTCTCTGGAACCATTAAAGAGATTCCGGGGACTGCTCAGTCTGTGGGCTGTGATGTTGATGGACACCACCTTAATGACATCATAGATGACATCAGCATTGGTGCGGTGGAATGCCCAGTGTGTCAAAGGAAAATATTTTAATAAAGGATCATTTGGCAACCAGGAAAAAAAAAGAGCCTAGGCTCATACACCTATAATTTTCTTATAGACCTCATCCCATCACCAAGGCAAAATGGGTGGGACTTCCCCTCTTGTTTCCACACACCCTTTAGACTCCTCTGAGGCAGACACCTGCGGTTTGGTCTGGCTTCACCTGAGTGCCGAGGAGCACGTTTCAGGGCGGCACGGCCCTCGATGTGACTTGCCCTGACCAATAACCCTTCTAGAAATTGATGCTCCCCTGGCAACTGGCTCCCCCTGCATGTCCAGGCTGTGACTCACTATCAGCTCCAGCAAGATACTCGGGAGCCTCAGAAGCACCCGGAATTCAGCTGGGCCAGGGAGATAACAAGGGCCATGCCTACCAGGGCCACTCTGCTGGGTGGGTAGCGGGTGGGTAGCGGGTGGGTCCCCCAGCTGAAGGGATGTTGTCAAAGCTGTGGGGGCAGATTTCCCCTCTGAAAGAAAATAATGGCAGAGGGATAGATTCGTTGGAAGGTACTTTTCAGGCAATTTCATCTCAGGTGTCAAACGCCTAGGTGTGAATTCCTAGGTTAGCAAGAAAATCATTTTTGGCGGCACAGCCCAGGCCCACAGGTGAAGTTTGCTAGTGGTTCTTTCATTTCCTGAAGTGGGGTCCTCTCTCAGGTGTCAATTATCGTTGCTCTCAGTGACTCTGCTTATCCCTGACAAAGCATTAGCTGGTAATTACGCAGTTAAATAACTACTATACCAGGGGATTTGCCATTTTGATGAAGGCAGAAGAAAGAGATAAACTACTAAGAGTAAGGAAATTGGTTCTGGAACCCAGAAGACTTGGGTTTGTATCCCAGCTCTGCTACTGCCTTCGGCAATGTTTGTTTTCTATGCCCCAGTTATCTCATCTATGAGATGGGGATAACAATGTGGCTTATCTCCTGTGGTCATGGTAAAGTTCAAGTGAGATATTTACAGGTAAAGATACTTTGTTAACTGTAAAATACCTTAGACTTGCTGGCTGCCACTCCTCAGGGTTTGACGCTGGGAGTTTTAAAGTTGTGAGGGGAATTTTTTTTTTTTTAATAGAGCTAGGAACCCCTCTCATGCTGCTTTTGGGGAGTATGTGTGCCCTTCAGTTTCCAGCCAGTTCACCCTTCTTAATTAACCAGCAGCCATATCCCTGGTGGAAACCTGAAATCCTCTTACCTGAGGAATCAGAGCAGGTCAGCTGAAAATGCAACCCTGAGAAGTCTGGGAGGTGAAACCTCTGTTGGTTCTCTCCTGGGTTAACCACTGGACCCTTGAGACATTCTAAAGGCCTCTCTTCCCACCTGGTTGGCCCTAACCTTCAGGATTCTCTGAAGGTGACAGCAAATTAAGATAATGGCTCTTCTAACTTCCTGAGGCTGCTGTGTTAGCAGGCGGTAGAGGTGGCAGAAGCGGAGAATGCCTATGTGCGTGGAGGCCAAAGAGGGAAACAGAGGCATCACGGGAAAAGAAAGGAGGAGTTTCGCATTCAAAAGTTTTGTTTGAGAATTGACTATGTAGTAGGTACTGTGATGGATAAGGAAGATGAGAAAAGAGGAAGGAAAAGATGGGCAGAGCGGGGGTGTTGTATAGGAGGAGAAAGGAAAATGAGAAGGGAAAGGAGAAAAAAGAGGAAAAGGGAGGTGGTTTGATAAAATTTTCAGTGTTACAGATTCCCGGGCAGGCAGGACGGCAGGCAAGCCTTCCCCCAGAGAAATCCAGTCAGGTGCTGTATGGGAAACCTCTCACGTCAGGTCATTTTACACTCCCATTTTATCCTGTCCTTAAACCAAAACCTGTGTACAAAGCAATTAAATAGGCCCTGGCCTTAAAAAGAAGCAGCAGCCCCTTCCAGCTGCGAGCATAGGCTTGCAGGTGGCCCAGTGTTTGACATGTAAAAGGTGCTCAATTAATATTAGTGGAAGGCCAGGGTGGTTGCCAGGCCTCAAACCCCTGAAGGAAGCTGAGTCTGAGTACGAACCAAGTTTTTACAGAGTCTTGAAGCCCAGCTCAAGACTGCCTGTGGGAGCAGAGGAGCCTGACAATTTCCTCTTTGGTTCCCTCACAGGCCAAGCTGGGACTACTCCAAGACAGCAAATGCTTCCAGATTCTCAGTGGAGAACTTCTCTCCCGTGCACTCAGGCTCCTGCTGGTTGAGAGGCACACGCTTTGCACACAGGGCTCTACGATAAGGTGGCAGGTAGCACAATCCATCTCAATAACTTCACAGCAAAATGTCCTTCCCTAAGAATCATGCAGGTCACTGCTTCTCCCATTCTCAGCACCCCCAATGGGAGTTCAGGGGAGTTCACTTTGGTCAACTGACCTTTATTGAGTACATCCTGTGTGGCAGGCAAATTCCTAGCTGCCAGAGATAAAACCATGGATACAACCCATTCCCCACCCTCATGGGGCTCGCTATCTAGTGGGAGAGAATGTGATCACGTCTATTTTACAGATGAAAAAAACTGAAGCTTTAAGATTGTGATGTCATTAAAAACATTCTTTTGTTTTTTCTTTTATTCATTTGTTCAGAAAACTTTTACCGAGTACAGATGTACCAGGCACTGTCCTAGGTGCTGTCAAGTGCTGCAGAGAAAAGTCGGGAACATCTGCCCCACAATAGGACACCTACACAGACAATGACAAATAGATGGGACACTTCGGGAGTCTGTATTTTGCTCACGCACTAGGGCCTTATGACTCTTGTCTATGTAGCTTCAGTTTCATCATTTAAATGCCATTCGGTGGGGTGATGGGAGAACTATGCTACTCAAATGGAGGCTGCCACCACACCTGCTGGGCCAGGACCCAGGGAATTTCAGGGAGAGGGACAGCTGGAGAATTATGAAGAAAAGAAAGTCATATCTAGTTTGAATGACTCATACCTACAAGAAGAGGAGGCCACAATATTATAGCCGAAAGCATAGATCAGTCTTTGAACCCGCTTCAAGACAGTGGGTAAGAGCGTGGACTGGGGGACAATCAGTTCAAGTTTCAGATCTGCCATTTACTAGCTTGTGATATTGAAAACATTACTCTCTAAATCTCTGCTTCATCATCTGTAAAATGAGGATAACAGTACATATCTCATAAGGTCTATACATACTTCATATTGTAAAGACTAACTGAAATACTCTATTGTAACATGATGGCATGTTGCAGGAACTCAGTCAGCTATTGTCCTCCATCATCATGATCATCCTCAAAAGTGCTGCTGACAAAAACATCCATGGGAAAGGAGTAGGAGAGGGTGGCAATGAATCTAACAAGTGGATTTTTCTGGGCAGACTGGGGAGGACTGAGCTAGTAGAAGTTCCCCTCCCTGTCTTTTTGGGAGACCTACACCCTGAGCTGGACGTTCTGGGGCCCAGCTTGCATACAGCTGGGAGGGTGTGTGTTCCATCTGACAGTGAGTGACTAGGGGACTGGGGACCTCCTGCTCTGGGGGCAGAGCCCTTGATAAGGACAGCAGTTTATCAACCCTGTCTCCACCTGACCTCAGAGGGCTCTCCAGAAAGAGATAAACTCAACTCATGGGTCTCCCTCCCATGTAACAAGTACTTTTCTAGTATTTTTAAATAATTGTACATTTTTTTCTACTTACACAAATAATAAATGCTTACATTTGGAGAGTGAAAAAAAGTCAAAATAATATTTACAATTGTCCCAAGTTTTAGCACCCAAATCAGTCACCCTTCTGCAATCCGGCCTATTTTTAAAGCATCATTTTTTGCTTTTTAAAAATTACATAGTTTGTAACCAGAATACAATTTTATTCTACTTTTCTTAACATGATTTAATAAACTTTTTCCTTTGTTATTACAGACTTTGTATACCCAATTCTAAGTCTGTCTTTGCTTTTAATTAGAATTTAAATTCTTATGTATTCATTCTGATTTTACAGTATTATAAATAACATTATGTTAACATATTTGTATTAAAGCATATTCTTTAACTTGAATTCTTTCCTTAGACCAAATCCACCAAATGGAATTCATATAGTTAAAGGGCACAATCACTTACAAGGCTCTTAATAGTTAAATTAGGCACCTTAAAATGTTTTTCATATTTTTTTCTTACAGTTTATGTAATACATACTAATTGTAAAGATGTTAAAAACATACAGACTGGTAAAAACAATGGAAAAATGATTAATAATCCTATAACCCAAAGATATCCACTTTGACACTTTTTATATTTCCTTCCATACTATTCTGAGATCACTTTATATATAAAAAGCTTATTTTTTTTACTTATTTCACATATATCTCTATATCTTTAAGAATCTTTCTAAAATATGATTTTTAATTGTGAAATTGTCCCTTATGTGTGTATTTCATAATTTATCTCCTATTGGTGGTCATTGAGATTTTCCTCCCAATTTTTCACTTTAATAAATCACATTAGAGCAGAAGCTAAAATGTCAGCACTTTCATGATGAGGACTCAACTTAGTAGGAGTCACAGAATTACAGGTTTTGAACACTCATGAACCTCAAGAGATTAACTCATACTGCACCCTGCAACTAGATTCCAAAGTATTTATTTATGCATTTTATAGATGAGGTGTACTGTTCTAAAGAGAATTTAAGTGACTTGTGCAAGTTCATAGATCTGGTAAATACCTAAGGTGAGAACTGAGGCCTAATGTATCAGGTCCAATGCTCCTCCCACATATAATTCAATTAGACTGTTTTTCTTTGAAACACTTTTATTTTTTAGTATTTCAAGTGCTAAGTGTGGACAAGATGATAAACTGATAAAGAGGATTGATCATTTATTCAATATCAGCCTGAGGGAAGATCACTATTGCTGTGTCACAGGTCTCTATCCTTGACTTTATCCTATCCAACATGTTTATCAGTCTTGATAACTATAGAGAAAGTAGGCTTATCAAAATTTCAGGTAACATATAACTAACATGCTAAATGACAAAAGCAAGATTCCAAACTCAATGGAACAAAAATCACAAGTTGAAAGGAAGTATGAAGATTTCCTTACCATCAAAAAAAAAAAAAAAAAAGAAAAAGAAACAATACACACACAAAAGGAGGAAAAGTGTCTTGATAGCATCTCTATAGTAAAAATTTTGAAAATGCAATCAACTACCCCCATCCCCACATAATACTGGTCAGCAATGTCTTGTAGGGAGCCACCAGGTTGCACAACTCAAAGAGGCATCATTTACATTGCACTTATGCAATAAGACTGTCTTGGGCATTTCTTCCAACAAGCTGAAGTGATTTTAGGCTGCATTCATAGAACTGTAGGGCCCAAAATAAAGGAAATAATTATGCTCATCTGCAGCATTTCTTTCATTCTGGGCCAAAGTTTAAAGGGATGCTGACCAAAACTGGTGTATGCCAAGAGAAAAGTGACTTCGACGATAAAAGGTCTGGGAAACATGTCATGCTTCTCTTTCAAAAAAACATTTATTGAACACCTACTATGTGCCAGTTGAACAATGCTGATGATAAAGACTAAATTCCTGCCCCAAAGAACTTTATATTCTGGAGTGGATATAGGGAAAGAATGACAATAAGCTGGTAAATGAAGAAAAAAAAAGCAAGATAATTATGATAAGTTCTGTGCAAGAAAGAAAAGAGATGTAATGGTGGAGAGTTGGATATGATCTCTAGAGCAATTAGTGAGGTAGAGGAAAATCAAGATTATGTAGTGTCACAGAAACAGAGGAAACTGTTAGAAAAGGAGAGAGGGGACGATTGTGTTGAGTGCTGCTGAGAGGGCAAGTTAAAAGAGACCACAGAATTTTTCAAGATAGAAGAAATTTGTGACCATAACAAGAGCAGTTTTAGTTGAGTATTGAGAATAGAACCTAGTTGGAGAAGGTGGAAGAGAAAATGAGAGGTGAGGAAGTGAGATATGAGGTGAGAGATGAGAGGTGAATGTGAGAATGAAAGGTGAGAAACAACTCTTTCCAGAAGTTTTGCTGTGTATTGGGAGCAGAGAATGGGATGATAGCTAGTGGATACAGAGTCAAGGAAGAATATATTTTAAAAGACGGAAGGTATTAGGATGCATTTGTGTGCTGATGGTAAAGGAAGAGAAAGGAAAGGAAGAGAAAGCAATTGATTCAGGAAAGAGGGAAGATACATTACCATGGGCATAATAATCACTGAGATGACAAAATCAATCTGGAGATAGGTCCAGAGCACAAGTGGAGGCGTTGGCCTTTGATAGGAATAGGGAGACTTCTTCCATTGTAACTGGTAAAAGGAAAACAAAACAAAACAAAATATGAGTTCAGTCACCAATAAGTTTGTAGATTTGGTGATAGGGATACATCAGAATTTTCCATTTTCTTAATTAAGTATGAGATTGACGTTGAGTAGAGCAGCAAGCAAGATTGAGAAGAGAGGAAAAGATATAAAATAACTGCCTTGGGATGTGAGAATCCAAATTTACTAGGAAAACAGCAGGATTGTTGGGCAGAGTTTAGTGTCCTTTTTGAGATTTTGGTTGATTTCTTCTTTGATTGCAAACCTTAGACATTAACTCTGGCCACATTAAGCAAGAAAGGAATCTATTAGAAGAAAAGAGAGAAGTTCTCAGGGTCACAAGAAAAGCAAAGAACCAGAGTTCCAGAGACTAACTTAGCACCTGAGGTCTCAATAGCAGGAACTCACGGACAGCTGAATTAGAATGAGGCCCAGCCCTCCACATGAAAATTCCAAGCAGAAACACCTTATTGGCCCAAGTCATGAAAAAGGAGAGACCATGGAATCTAGAATGTGAGATCACATGAATTGGCAGTGCCAGAGTCAAAGAATCTTTGCATTGTGGTGCTAGAGTATGTGAAGTGTAAGGATAAAAGATGATGTTCAGAAAGTGGGATGCTTGAACTCAAGATTTTGGATGTCATCTGGTTACCAAGGATAACAAGGTCTAATGTGGCTGAGGTGACACAGACAAGGGGGTTGGAAGAATCATTTATGTGGATATTGAAGTTCCTGAGAATGTTGGCTAGGAAAGGAACAGAGAGAAAGTCAATAAGCCTGGAGCTAAAGTCTTCCATGAGTGCAGTTGTTATTGTTAGATGATAACAGTAAAGAGAGGTGGAAGCTGAACTTGAAAGTAGCTAGGGATTTTAAAGAAGAAGGAAGAGGAGTAGTTTTATAATGGCAATACAGGCAAAAAGGGCTCCTATTCACTTTATGGCCCTAAGATACATGGGGGTGAGAGAAAAAAACTACTGTCTTCTGAGAGGGCTGCAGGGGAGACAGTGTACTGAAGGGAGAGCCAGTTTTCACTAAAGAAAAGAGGTAGAGAGTACTCAGGGAAGAGGGTAAGAATATAGGGGAATGTACTGACCACTCAGCAATTATTCCAAAATGGAACAATGAAATGTCCCCCAAAACGGAAAGCTTGGAGACTGAGTCACATTAGGGATGATATTAGGACTTTTCAGATTCAAATGTCAGAAATCCAACCCAAAGGAGATTTAGCCAAAGAAAAGATAATTGATTTTCTCATATAACTGGAAGTCCACTGGGGCTTCTGGCTTCAGTCCCAATCAGATT
Source organism: Choloepus didactylus (assembly GCF_015220235.1). NCBI lineage: Eukaryota > Metazoa > Chordata > Mammalia > Pilosa > Megalonychidae > Choloepus > Choloepus didactylus. The sequence goes on along the minus strand of NC_051326.1, from coordinate 28,367,935 downwards.
CAGAGACTCAAAGTGTGTCCTCAGGATGCTCTCCTCAGTCTCTTTGCGCCAGTTTCCTCTAGGTTGACTACATTCTCAGGCAGCCTCTCCTGACAGAGACGCGAGTGGGCGGTCCAACAACTCCAGGTGAACATGGTCCTCAGTGCCTGCTTCTTCCCTTATCGTACAAATGAAATCCAAACCCTGAACTGTCAACTGTGGCTCCTTAGTGTGGGTACAATGCTATGTGGTTGAAACTAGAGGGTTTGACTCCATCAGAACGACACGTTGGCCAGTAGGGAAGTGGTTCCTCAAAGGAAAACTGCACTGCTGTTACTAAGAGAAAGGGGGCCTTCTCGCTCTCTCTAACTAAGCCACCTCAGCAGGTGAACTCACTGCCCTTCCCCCTATGTGGGATCTGATTCCCAGTGGTGTAAATCTCCCTGGCAACGCAGGATATGACTCCCAGGGATGAATCTGGACCCAGCATTGTGGATTTGAGAACATCTTGATCAAAAGGGGGATGGGAAATGAAACGAAATAAAGTTTCAGTGGCTGAGAGATTTCAAATGGAGTCGAGAGGTCACTCTGGTGGACATTCTTATGCACTATATAGACAACACCTCTTAGGTTTTAATGTATTGGAATAGCTAGAAGTAAATACTTGAAACTACTAAACTCCAACCCAGCAGTCTGGACTCTTGAAGACAATTGTATAACGATGTAGCTTACAAGGGGTGACAGTGTGATTGTGAAAACCTTGTGGATCGCACTCCCTTTATCCAGTGTATGGATGGATGAGTAGAAAAATGGGGACAAAAACTAAATGAAAAATAGGGTGAGATGCGGGGGATGATTTGGGTGTTCTTTTTTACTTTTATTTTTTATTCTTATTCTGATTCTTTCTGATATAAGGAAAATGTTCAAAAATAGATTGGGGTGATGAATGTGTGACTATATGATGGTACTGTGAACAGTTGATTGTACACCACAGATGATTGCATGGTATGTGAATATATTTCAGTAAAACTGAATTTAATTTAAAAAAGAGAGAGAGAAAGAAAGAAAGGGGGCCAGATACCAGGCAGGCAAAGCATCAGATGCCCCCATCAGGTATATAGAGCACAGCATGGGGATGAGCGTCAGGGTGATACTGAATCATCACAGAGGTTTGGATTTGGACTTCTGGTGGTCACTGAAGAAAACAGGGATATGAGGCATGAGGGGCTTAGCACTGATAACTTTTTAGGGGAAGTGGACAATCTTCATGTTCGTGCCCTGTGTACTTAGATCACCAGGATGGGGCTGTGGGCACAGCCCCGTCTAGCGTTATATATGACATAGCACAGGGAGCCAAGGCACAAGATAGCCTTCCAGTAATTGCTCACTCCTTTAGCTCCAGATAGTTTGGCAGCCTAGGAAAAGCAAGGTAACATTTGAAAAATGTTTGAATGCAGCGAGGAAATTTTGGGAGAATGTGGGAGATGTGATAGCAGCTCTTGGCAATCTTAAGAGTTGACCTTTGGAAGAGGGATGAACTTTAATCCATGTGGCACCAAAGAGCAGAACTAGCATCGGTGAGTGCAAGCTAGAAGAAAGTTTTGGTTCAATAATTACAACTAGTACAGTCTAATGAAGAAGTAGGTTTCCTTCTGAGGTAGTAACTTCCGTGCCCCTAGAAATGTTTAAGCAATGGGTTGGATGCTTCTAGTCAGAGATATTAAATAAAGGCTCCTATATTGGTTGTGAGATCTCTCTTTAAAAAAAAAAAACTGCTTTATTGAGGTATAATTGCCAAACAATATTTAAATAATACAATTTGATTAAGTTTTGACAGATGTATACATCTGTGAAAGCATTACCACAGCCAAGACAGTGGACAGAAGTATCATCCCCAGAAGTTTCCATGTGCCCCTTAAATTTTTTTTAATTTTTTTATCAGTTTGTAGATTTATAGAAAAATCATGCAGAAAATAAAGAGTTCCTGTACACTCCCCTCACAAACGCAGTTTTCCATACTATTAACACTTTGCATTAGTGTGGTAATTTTCTTACAGTTGATGAAATAATATTATAATTATACTATGAATTACAGTCCATACATTTTATGAGGCTTCTCTGTGTTGTACATCCCTATGGTTTTAAAAAATTTTTCTCCTTTTAACCACATTCAAATATATAATTCAGTGGTGTTAATTGCATTCACAGTGTTGTGCTAACATCACCAACCATGCATTACCAAAACTTTCCAACACCCCAAACAGAAATTCAGTACCAATTAAGCATTAGCTCCCCATTCCCTAGCCCCATCCAGGCCCCTGGTAACCTATATTCTAGTTTCTGACTTGCTGAATTTGCTTATTCTAGTCATTTTATATGAGTGAGATCATATAACCTTTGCCCTTTTGTGTCTGGCTTATTTCACTGAACGTGATGCCTTCAAATTTCATCCATGTTTTTGCATGTATCAGAACTCCATTACTTTTCATGGCTGAATACTGTTCCATTATATATATCACATTTTGTTTATCCATTAATCTGTTGATGGACACTTGAGTTGCTTACATCTTTTGGAAATTTTGAATAATGCTGCTATGAATATCCGTTCGAGTGCTGCTAGAAATGAGATTCCTTGGTCATTACTTTCTGAAAACCATGGTTTTCCACAATGGCTGCACCGTTTTGCGTTCCCATCAACTATAAATGATGTTTCTATTTTTCCATATCCTCTCCAACATTTCTCATGTTTCATTTTTTGAATACTAGCCATTTTCCTGGGTGTGAAATGATATCTCATTATGGATTTGATTTGTATTTTCCTAATGGCTGATGATGTTGAGCATGTTTTTATGTGCTTATTAACTATTTGCATATCTTCTTTGGAGAAATGTCTATTCAAGTCCTTTCCCCACTTTTTAATTGGGTTGTTTGTCCTTTTGTTCAATTTTTTTCATTCTTTCTTCTTTTTGCTCCTCAGCTTGAATCATTTCAATTTCTTGTCTTCAAGTTCATGGACTCTTACTTCTGCCAGAGCCAATCAACTTGCTGAACACTCTAGGGAATTTTCATTTCAGTTATTGTGGTTTTCAACTCCACTCATTCTTTTTGGTTCTTTTTTAAAAATTTCCGTCTCTTTATTGAGATTCTCATATTGTTCATTCATTGTTTTCCTAATATCTTTAGTTGTTTCTCTGTTTATCTTTAACTCTTTGAGCATATTAAGGATCATTTTTTAATTTGTCTGTTAAGTCTGAAGTCTGATCTTCTTCATCGATGATTTCTGGATTTTTATCTGTTCCTTTCGATATGCTGCCATTTCCTGTTTCTTTATTTGTCTTTTAATATTTTATTGCACACTATACATTTTAATATTTTAAAATGTTAGTCCCTGAGCTGTCTGTTCTTTAAGCTTATATTCAGCTAGTGATAGGACAGCGATTTCATTGAGTGCCAGGAGTTAACAAAAACAAAGAAACCGAGGCAAAAAAAAATCAGCTCTAGGTAGGTGCTGTCCTTCAGAGTTTAGCCCTCCTAACAAGAAATCAGCCGAAGCAAAAATGACATGCAGGGTCCTTGCCTTCTTTCTGACCCTAAGCATGTGCTTGCTCATGGCCTTAGGAATTCCCCCATTTATAGGTTTCTGTGAGTAATCTTTTGCCCCAGGCTGCTTCGACTCAATTGTTTTTTTATGCTGCTTCAGCTGCCTATAAGCTGCTTCTGCCTGCCAGTCTGGTTCTGAGAAGGCAAGCCAAAGATGAGTTTCCTGGCTCAGTCTTTCAGACTGTCATCAAGCCAGAGAGGAGTATGCTGGCTGAGTCTTTTATGCTACCACTTGATAGATTGGCACTGACATCCTGGCACCCCAGGATGCACATAGGGCTTATTCTGCTCCCTCCAGAACAGGGCCAGGGACCCACAATGGGATCACAGGCTGGATCTACCCCATACCTGGGCAGAGGTGGCAGAGGGGCCAGCACAAGCGTCAGGAGTTTCTCCTACCATTTTTGCAGCTACATTTTCTTGATGTGGCAGTCACACAGTTACCGTATCCCTTTAATTATTTTCCAGAGTATTTAGGAAGCTGGCTCTGCCAGTTTTTGCTAGTTGTTCAAAGAGTCTGTGGGGGAATGGCACCTTGGAGCATCTTATGATGTCATCTAGATCAACCAGCCATCCCAGAATACTTTTAAGGCATCTTCCAGATCTAAATTCTATGATGTTACTCACACCCAGAAAGAAGAAATCATCAGCAAAATAGCTCAGGCGCGAAATGTTGTCTTCGGTGTCCTTTCACTTCCCTTTTTAAATTTCCTCTTCCTGGAGGCAGGCACCTCCATCACATCCCTAGGAGCTTGATGCTTTCAGGAAAGCTGCTCTATCCCTCCCCCCACCCCAGATCAGTCTTCTAGTCACAATGTCCCCACTTCAAAATTAGTCCCTGTCTACCTCTTCAAAATCTCCAGGATCTGAAAAATAGCCTACTGTCAGCAAACAAAATAGATGTGAACTAATGCTGTGAATGTGAGAATTTGAGGAACTGAGCCCTGCTGGGAACTCTACACTTAGAATACATGCCATTTATTTTTAATCACTCTTCATTTCTTATCTTCTGTGTTCATTCTTGAATGTGCTTAGATTAATGTTGGCTCTTCCAAACAGATTGTTGTAAACTGAGGGCAAGGAGTCATGTAATAAAACCTTCTAATCCTCCACAAAGCTTACTAATTCAGTTGTAGGAGATTAGACAGTTAAAATCCATGTGAGCAAGCTCCATCCATGATCTATGAGTTAGTTCATTTGTTCAAAAAATATAAGAAGAACCATCTATTGTAAGGAACTGTGGTAGCTGAAAGAGTACAAAGGTGAATAAGACAGAGCCCTGCTCCATCTGGAGAAATGAGACAAAGAGTACTTACAAACCAGGCACTATGCTACACACCTTGCATCATTATCTTATTGTCTTCTTAGACAACCACATAAGGCAAAGCTTATTAGATTCATTTACTAAATAAGACTGAAGCCCAGAGAGGATTTGGCCAAGAAAGTAAGAGTCAAAACTCAAACCCATGTCAGTCTGACTCCATGCTTCCTATAAACAAATAAACACAATACAACAGCAAGATAAATTAGCTTTCATGGAAGAAGACATTTTCTTTTCGGGAGACTCCAGGACAAAAAGACTGTATTTTACCTTTGGATCCAGAGAATAGAGCAAAAATGCCCTAGTTTAGTCTAGGTGGAAACTCAAATGGAATTAAGCAAAACCAGGGATGGGAGTGCTGGGTCATATCTGGTAGAACTCTGGGGGTGTCCCTGTCCAGGTGTGTGATGGGACCAACTGCACAGAAATGCCACTGACGGGAGCTCCTGGCCCGCCCTGCTGCACTGCTGGGGAGAGCCACAAGCTCGGCTGCCATCTAGTGGTGTGTCGGAAGCCTACATTGCCGAGCTCAAAAAAGGATCTAGCACCAAGATGCCTTTTAGATTTGTGAAAAGCTAAGATTCCGTCAGCTATAATGGGTCCTGAATCCTAGCCCAGAACCCAATGTATCATCACAAAAGAAATTCACTAGCTGTCCATCCATGTATCATCAGATCCATGTCCTTGAACTCAGTCTCTCAGCTCACACCCCTCACCCTCAAGGCTTTCAAGAGAGAAACTTGAAGACCCTTCCTTGCTCTCCTTTGTATTTCCTTCATTTTAATCATGAATGGGGGTGGGGTGGGGAAGAACTCAGTTAATCTAGTCTTGCAGTTCACACACACACACACACACACACTCACCACCTGTCGGCTGGCTCGTTCATCACAGAGCCTCTCCAGGGGAACTTTTCCTAAACACAAGATGCAGGTGGGCAAAATCCAGTGCCTGGGGAGGCAAAGGGATGAGGACCACCAAGGAAGACAGAGCTGTCCCTGCAAAAGGAACCCCTGTAGAGAGAGCTTAGGAAACAAGGGCATCCTCAGCAACCTCATGATGTACAAGGTCCACTTTTGAGCCTTCTTCCTCCTCTCCTCCTTTCCCTTTCTGCCTATTGCCACAGCATGTCACCCTGTCCCACCCCCACCTTCCAGCAGTGGCAGTCAGGTGTGCAGAGGTTGGACCTGGACAGAAGCAAGGCAGGCTGTTTCAGTGGTCCAGAGACTCTAGCCCAGCCTTAGTGTCAGAGGTGGTGGAAAACCTAGTGACATCCCAGAGATTCTTCTATGACTATCACTGGGTGATGCAGAGTTCTCTGAGCATAACGTGAATTTCATCCTTGACTCACCCCATTTAGTCATTCATTACATAAGTGAATGAATAATGTATTGTATTCTGTGAATGCATGTATCTTTTTTTTGTTACATTTTTTTTCCATTTTAGGTCTTTTGGTAGGCAGAATAATGCCCATCCTTCTCATCTCTCCAAGATACCCATTCCTAATCCCCAGCACCTGTGAATGCATTATCTTACATGGCAAAAGGAACTTTACAGACATGATTAAGGTTAAGGACCTTGAGTAGGGGACAATACATTGGATGACCCAGCTGGTCTCATCTAATCCTGTGAGTCCTTTAAAATGAGAGAAACTTTTTCTTCTCGTCAAAGGGAGATGTGGTCAAGGAAGAAGGATCAGAGAGAGATTCGATGCTGCTGGCTTTGAAGATGGGGGAAGGAGGCCATGTATGAGCCAGGGGACATGGGAGGCCTCTAGAAACTAGAAAAGGCCAGGAAACATATTCTCCCCTAAGGCCTCCAGAAAAGAAAGCAGCCCTGACAGCACTTCAATTTTAGCCCAGTAAGACCCATGTCAGACTTCTACAGAACTTAAGATACTAAATTTGTGTTGTTTAAAGCCATTACATTTGCGGTAGATGTAAGAGCGACTGCAGAACGCCAATACAGGTCTCCTTGAAGTTTTGAGATCTCAATGTCTCACTCAGTATCAAAGCAGCTCTCGATACCACTTGATACTTTTGCCAAGAGGCAGCAGATACGCTGCCTCTCGGAGACTTTGCGATCTCACAGGGACCACGTTTTTGGATTTTGTTCAGGACCTGGGGAAAAAAGACATCACTTCTGCTAATAAACTACTTTGGTGCTCAGATAATATTCACTTCAAAAACCAAAAGATCTACTCTGTTCAGCCTGATGGTGTCAGTCAGTAATGCTCCTGGCCTCCAACAAAGGTCTCCAGGCTCTTCAGGGAGATCAAAATCCAGGGGCTCTTGGCGATGGCTTCTGTGCCCCGCATTATTAACCTGGACACACTCTGGAGAGAGATAGCAGAACATGCCCTGTACAGAGGGTACAAATTACATTGTCTCTGCTCTACAAGGAATACACATGGAATCATAAAGTTGTTCATACCCATTAACCCAGTAATTCCGTTTTGGGAGTTTATCCTAAGGAGCTAATTCAAAAGCAGCAAAATGAGATGAGAAAATTTTTATAATATCTTCTGTAACAGTAAAGGCAACAACAGAAATGATCTATATTCAAACATAAAGAAACCTTTAATAAATTGATTCAGCACCATTATGGAACCATTAAATACAACAAATTATCAATAGTTTCAAAACAAAAAAAAAATGAATTATGTTAAGTGAAAAACAGCATGTAATAAAATATATTAATTTGATAATGTTTATTGAGCACATACTCTATTTCAGGTGTTGTACCAGGTATCAGACAATTAGAAGAAGCCCAAATTGACAAACTCACTGCCCTGATGGACTGACATTTGTGCATTGCAAAAATATAACATGATCTATGCATGTGGAAGGTAACGTACTAAAAACTGAAGCAACTTGTGTTGTCAGGGCATGACAAATATTCTGCTTAACCTTCTTATTTTATCTTTTCCATTATAAAAATTATATTAAGGGATAGAGCAGGAAGAAACATGAACATCTTGACCCATGTCACGATGCAGGGCCAAAGGAACAGGAGACTCACCACGAGAAAGCAGGGCCTGAATGTACTGTTTACAAAAACAACACAACACAACCTGGCAGGTCAAGAGGTCAGTCTCTTCCCCAGCAGGGGAGTAGGAATCCAGCTGTACACACAGGTCCTTCCCCGGGTTATCCTTGGGAGGCCACATTTGGCCTGAACTGACACCCTCTGTGTATTTGGAGAAACTTCAAGGGACTAAGCTTGGCCCTGAGGGACAGAACACCTGTCTTTACCTGTCTCCCTGGCCGCTGAGAGGTTAACTGAAAGCACTCGCTCTGCATAACTCATTATCTTCATGCTGCTGTCTGTGTGGGGCAAGGTACCTACTTTGGCCTTCGGTTTTCTTGGGTGATCAAGGAAAATTTGGACTTCCCAATTCTAAAGTGTCTTTTACAGGTGGAAGCTGTGGGAGCTATGCTGGGCCAAGTGAGGCACAGCCCCTGAGCAGCAGCTTATGGTCTGAAGACACTTTTATGATGTTGCAGACATGCAGAACATTTAGACAACTGAACAGCTATTGAGAAAATGGAAAACATGAGAGATTAATTTAGCAACGAACATTCATTATCCAACAAATCTGTGTAGGGTAAGGAGTGATAAGAAAAGGCATTTTTAGAGATCTGTTCTTCTCCCTTGACTTACCTTCCACTGCCAAATAGGCATTGCTCCCCCCGCCACCACCACCACACACACACATTTCCTTATATATGAGGATGAATTGTGATCATTCCCTTTTAGAAGGGAGAGCAAGGATTTGAACCCATCGCCCCTGGCTACAGAGCTGCAATCTTAACCACTACAGCTATACCAAGTTGCTTTCTATTGGAAAAGATGGACAGAGTAGTTGTAACTGAGCAAATTTGATTTTCTTTTCTTCTCAACAAAGTTGGTTCCAAACTGGTGAATTTCTGTTCTGAAATCACCATAGAAAAAGACAGCATTCAGATGGCAATGCATGCCCCAAGCGAGGCTTGTGGATAGGGGTGATCGACTCACTCTAGTTTGCCCAGAACTTTCCCCATTTTAGCACTGAAAGTTCCAGGCAAACGAGGATGGTTGGCATCCTACTCAGGGTGGCCCATCGTGTCCATGTAAGATGTTCCCACTTGTGACCTGGATTGATCAGGGAGCTCTAACTGAGCCAGGATGGTGAACCCACCCACCCCCTGTTCCCTTTCCCTCTCTCTTTTAAAAGTTTATTTCAAATTTCCAAAATTTACAAACACTCTGTACCCATCAATGAAAAAACTCCTGCTTACCCCCTCCCCATCCTCTTGTAACCTCTAATCTGTTTTCTGACTCCATGAATTTGCTGTTTCTAGATATGTCATTCACATGAAATCACACAATATTTGTCCTTGTGTGCTTTGCTTATTTCACTCAGCCTAATGTTTTCAAGGTTCACCCGTGTTGTAGCATGTACCAGAACTTTATTACTTTTTATGGCTGAATAATATTCCATTGTATGTGGTGGTAGTTTGAAGCTGTCATGTACCCCAGGAAAAGTCATGTTCTTTTAATCCATTCCTGTAGGTGTAGACCTATTGAGGGTGGGCCTCAGTCCTCTTACTGGAGTCCTTTTTAAGAGGATAAAAGATATAAAAAGCCAGGAGATGTTTAGAGAGTCTAAGAGAGGACCCTCAGAAAACAAAGAGGAAACCACTGAAGCCAGAAGCTGATGCAATGAAACCCAGGAGTGAAGGACCAACAGATGCCAGCCATGTGCCTTTCCATGTGACAGAGGTGTCCTGGATGCTGACAGCCTGTCTTCAGAGTCCAGATATTATCCAGCTGATGCCTTGAATTGGACAGTTTCATGGCCTTAGAGTTGTAAACTTGTAAGCTAATAAATTCTCATTGTGAAAGCCAAACCATTTCTAGTATACTGCATTCTGGCAGTTTTACCAAACCAAAATATATGCATATACCACATTTTGTTTATCTATTTATCTGCAGATGGACACATGGGTTACTTCCATCATCGGGCAATTGTGAACAGTGCCACTATGAACACCAATATGCAAATATCTCTTCTGGTCCCTGTTTTCAATTTCTGTGTGTATAAACCTAGACATGGAATTGCTGGGGCATATGGTAATTCTGTATTTAACTGTTTGAGGAGGTACCATACTGCTTTCCACAGTTGCTTTTCAATAATAAAAATAATAAATAGCTGATATTTATCAACTCTGTGCATAGCACTTCACTTGGATTAATCCTCACCACAACCCAAATAGGTGAGTAATATTATCTCCATTTTTACCTTTGAGTAAACGAGAGTTTAAAATATGGATTAACTTGCTCAAGGTCTCATAACTAATGAATGATCCAGTACTTGGTTAAGAAAACTGAACCCACACATTACATTGCAGTTGGAACTTTGTTTCTGGCTAATCCCACTAGTTTCTCCAAAACCAGCAAATAAAACAGGCTCCTCTGCCCTCTCCACTGCCCCACCTCCAACCCAAAGCCTCTAATCAATCTCCCATCTAACTATATTTTGTGTCTCTATGATCTGCAATTGCTGCCCAAAAGACATCCTTAACTCTCGTTTCCTCCTCCCAGCCTCTCATTTGGCACACACTTCTGTTCCAGTCCTCCTCACCTTACCCTTATCCTGTCTAATACTCTTCTAGTCCTTTATACTATAGCACAGGGCACTAGTTCTCAAAGTTGAGCATGTATAAGAGTCACGTGGAGGGCTTAAATCACACCCCAGAGTTGCCGATTCACTAGGTCTTGGATAAGACAGAGAATTTGCATTGCCAGGTGAGTCTGCTGCTGCTTGTCCTGGGGCCACACTTTGAGAACCACTGCTCTGGGGAACCTCTGCTGTTTTATATTTTCCTCTGTTGCTAACATGTTCCTTAAACTCTTCCCTATGTCATATATATAAGGAAACCTGGCTTTCCCTGGAAGGCACTCTTCCTGGGGGTTTCTTCTCTTAGGGCCCCCACCACAAGGCAAGGAGTGGTCCCCATTGACACTTCTAATACCCTCGACTCACTGTTTCTTGATTTTTCCAACTCTAATAACCATTTCTCACACCAGCTGCTTATGGCAAGGTTGGCCATACCTTGGTCCTCCCCATCACAAACAAGGGGGGGGGGGACTTCAGCCACCAATCCAGGTAACCCCACAGTCTATCTGCTCCTTCCTTGCCTCTAGACTGCTGGAGAGACTCACAAATCTAGGGTTGGGTCCATTATACATCCAAACCTCCTGACCTCAGTTGGACCCTCACGACTGCTGGGTTAGCTCTGTAATCATTCCTGGTTGGCTCCCCGTCACACTCCCCATGGCTCCAATTTTAACCCTTTGCCAGTCTCTCTGTCTCCCTCCTGCTCCATACCCTCTTTTCCAGGTTAATGGCCTTGCCACCAGAACAGCTGACAAAATGGAGGTCAGCCATGACCTCCCTCAGCTTCCTTCTTATTCACTTCAAAATATCTCTGATTCTTCACTCATCCTCTCCTCCTTCCCTCCAGTCTCAAAAGATGAGTCTTTCCTCCCTCTCACACCAATTGTTCTCTTTGTGACCTCAACCCCATCTCGTTCCACCTCCTCCAGGTGACTTATTCCTTATTTCCTCCCTTCTGGGACTGTGACAAGGTTGGCAGGGCCTGGGGTAGGAGTCTTCATATATATGTTTCAAGAGTTTTACATTATATATCTAGATAACAAACCAGTAAATAAAGTGTTTTCTCTTTCCTACATGAAAGAATAGATCTTTATAATAACAACATTAAAAAATATACAAGAGAGAACCTAAGATGGCGGCTAGGTGAGACAGGGCAAAAAAACACCTCCGTGAAAAATACTAGATAAAAACCAGAAAGTGACACTGAACACCATCTCCAGTGATGCACCAGCCAGACAAGGTCTGCTAAATCCACACGGACTGTGCACTTGGTAAAACTGGGAGTCTGTGTTCTGAAACAAGTGAGTGAGCTAGCTGAAACTCCAGCGGCCGCGCTGCGGTGTGGGGAAACTGTGGGTTGGTATTTGGAGACAGACTAGTTCCTTAAAAAAAAAAAAAAAAACAAAACCCCGGGAGCGGCTGTGGTTATGATGGTGAGAACCACGCAGTGAAGCATGGCAGGAGTGGACTGTGCCAACATCTCGGTGTCTGGCATGGAGGATAGCCTGCTGCTGATTGTCTCAGGGCCAGGGGGGCAGAGGGGAGCCAAAAGGAGAAAGAAACCGTGCCCCTTGCAGCCATCTCCCTGGTGGGCGGGAGATGCTCCTGCCCGGGGCCCGACACACAGCCCAGAGCCATGCCAAGAAACCCAGTGTGACGGGGAGTTTTACCCACATCACCGCACACATGCCACAATATCGGCCATGGACAGTGGCCTTTTGTGTACCTGCAGCCGGTTGTCCTGGATCTGGGAAGGCAGAGCTGTGCGAGGAGGGGGAGATTAAAATATCCCATTCAACCATCTTTGCAGTGGGCTGGGAGTGCCCCTGCATGGCCCGGCGGCCCAGGGCTTCCCTGGTGGGCCGGCACACACTTGTGACATGGCACAGCCTTCCCTTGGCAGAGGTCCTAGAAGAGCACAGCTGAGGAGGGGACCCACTCAGAAATCCCAGGGACCCTACGCAAATGCTGGGGACTTGGGGGTCAGCGGCAGAGTCAATCATGGCAAGACTGAAATGAAGGCTTAGACTCTTGCAACAGCCTTGAATCTCCAGGAACACCTGGGAGGTTTGATTATTAAAGCTCCCCTGCCTCCCTAACCACCCAGACACACGCCCCACACATTCAGGGCGGACAGCACCAACAACACACCCAAACTTAGTGCACCAATTGAACCCTACAAGAATCAAATCCCCACACACCACAAAGACAAAGTTGGGGAAAACTGATTTGAGGGGAATAGGAGACTCACGGACGCCATCTGCTGGTTAGTTAGAGAAAGTGTACGCCACCAAGCTGTAGATGTGACAAATTAGAGATTGGTATTTTATAGACCCTGAAAGAACCCTACCAAGTAAAGCAAATGCCAAGAGGCCAAAAACAACAGAAAATCTTAAAGCATGTGATAAAACCAGACGATATGGAGAACCCAAACCCAAACACCCAAATCGAAAAGATCAGAAGAGACACAGTACTTGGCGCAATTAATCAAAGAATTAAGGACAAACAGAGAGCATGGCACAGGATATAAAGGACATAAAGAAGACCCTAGAAGAGCATAAAGAAGAAATTGCAAGAGTAAATAAAAAAAAATAATAGATCTTATGGAAATAAAAGAAACTGTTGGCCAAATTAAAAAGACTCTGGATACTCATAAGACAAGATTAGAGGAAGTGGAACAATGACTCAGCCTTCTTGAGGACCACAGAATGGAAAATGAAAGAACAAAAGAAAGAATGGGGGAAAAAATCAAAAGGGATCTCAGGGATATGACAGATAAAATAAAACATCCAAATTAAAGAATCATTGGTGTCCCAGAAGGAGAAGAGAAGGGTAAAGGTCTAGAAAGAGTATTCAAAGAAATTGTTTGGGAAAACTTCCTAAACCTTCTACACAATATAAATACACAAAGCATAAATGCCCAGCAAACTCCAAATAGAATAAATCCAAATAAACCCACTCCAAGACATATTCTGATCAGACTGTCAAATACTGAAGAAAAGGAGCAAGTTCTGAAAGCAGCAAGAGAAAAGCAATTCACCACATACAAAGGAAACAACGTAAGACTAAATAGTGACTACCCAGCGGCCACCATGGAGGCAAGAAGGCAGTGGCATGACATATTTAAAATTCTGAGAGAAAAATTTCCAACCAAGAATACTTTATCCAGCAAAACTCTCCTTCAAATTTGAGGGAGAGCTTAAATTTTTCACAGACAAACAAATGCTGAGAGATTTTGCTAATAAAATTTCTGCCCTATTTCAGATACTAAAGGGAGCCCTAACAACAGAGAAACAAAGAAAGGAGAGAGAGAGATAGAGAAATTTAACTGACATATATAGAACCTTACATCCCAAATCACCAGGACACACATTCTTCTATAGTGATCACAGATCTTTCTCCAGTATAGACCATATGCTGGGACATAAAACAATAAATTAAAAAAAATGAATTTATTCAAAGCACATTCTCTGACCACAATGGAATACAAATAGAAGTCAATAACCATCAGACACTTAGAAAATTAATTCACAAACAACTGCAGGGTAAAAATGAGGGGGAGATAAAAACACTCCCAGATAATCAAAAGCTGAGGGACTTCATCACCTGTAGATCAGTCCTATAAGAAATGCTAAAGGGAATTGAGCAGGCAGAAAGGAAGGGACCTAAACAATTGACTGAAACCACATGAAGAAATAAATATTTCCAGTAAAGATCACATGGTAAATATAAATACTAATACTACTGTATTTTTGATTTGTAACTCTATTATTTACTTCCTACAGGATCTAAAATACATAAATAGTAATGATAAATCAGTGGTTTTGGAATCAATGTAAAATATGTGATTTTTGACAAGAACTACATCAAGGTGGGGGAATGGAGGAGTATAGCAACATAGTTTACATGTCCTATTGAAGTTAAGTTGGTATCAAAGAAAAACAAGATTGTTATAGATTTAAGAGGTTAAATTTAAGCTGCACAGTAAACACAAAGAAAGTATCAGAGAATATGACCATAGAGATGAAAACTAGAGTATGGGTTACAAGAAGTGGGGAAAGGGGCAATGGGGAGTTAAGAAATGAGTGTAGGGTTTCTGTTTGGGGTGAAGGGAAATTTCTAGTAATGGATGGTGGGAAGGTGATAGCATTGCAACATTCTAAATGTGATTAATCCCACTAATGGAATGCTAGGGAGGGGTTGGAATGGGAAGATTTAGGCTGTATATAAGTTTCCGCAATTGAAAAAAAAAAAAAAACAGTCTAAATAGATGACAATTAAATGCCAAGGATGATCCTGGATGTGATCTGAGGATGGAGGAGAAGAGGCTCAAAGGGACACAGCTGGGACATAAGAAAGGAAAAAAAGGAAATATAGAATGTAAGCTTTGTATCAATGTTGAATTTCTGGAACTTCTTAGCTGCGCTTAATGGGATTGCATAAAAGAATGTTCCTGTTCATGGGAAATGTATATGTGAATTATATTGTTTGTTCAAGGATGTGTGCAGCTAGCTCTCATATGTTCAGAAGACAGAGCAATAGATGATGGATGATAGGGAGGGAGGGAGGGAAAGAAAGAAACAGTGTGACAGGATGTTAAAGTTGGTGGATCACGGTATCAGGGGAGGGGGGTCAGGGTATGCTGGAATTCTGTGTATGGGGTTTGTATTGTTTTTGCAACTGTTCCCATAAGTTTGAATTTATTTCAAAATAAAATTTAAAAAAATATATATATATACACTAGTCTATGGTTTCTATATGACTGAAAGGCAGCAAAATGTCAAGGGTCTAGCAGTGCCCTTAAGCCACACTCTCCTACCAGCCATTTCTACTAAGCAGTTTGGGCCTGCCCCCACCTTTGGGCAACAGCAGAAAGAACCTACAAGCCAAACCCAGTCCTCACCCTCTGGCAAATATTTTTGCCACAGCAGGCTGTACATTCCTGTGGTAGCCACAGAGCCAGCTTCACGGGTGAGGGACATGTGCAGTTGCACAGGGCCAAGTGCTTAGAACAGTCCTGCACTTGGTTTAATGTTTGGCTGTCACTGTCCTTAAGTTCCTTATCATTTTTGAACTAGGAGACCCACATTTTCATTTTGCACTGAGTCCTGCAAATTATGTAGCCAGTCCTAGGAAGCCATACCCTCCCTCTTCCACGAGGTCTGGATCTCAGCTTGGGAGGAAGACGGAGGAGGATGGGGTGTGATCTCCTGTGCTTTTCCCCATTTCTTGCATTGTCCACCTAAACAGAGAATGAATGCCATAGAGAGTACGGGGTGGGTGGGGGGCAGCTTGCTATTTTAACTGGGGTCCAAGAAGGCGCCATAGAGAAAGAGATTGGATTGAGAATCCACATGGACTCCATCTTCTCAATTACAACTGAAATGACAGAAAATGTAAAAACAGGATTCAAACTGCATCATCCCTTTGGAAAAAGTGTCATCCCATTGGAAAAAACTCTAAGGAATTTCCTGCTAGTCATAGGGTATATGGAATCAAAATAAAGAGAACACAAAATTTTGAGAAAAGCTAAGGCTTATCTTTGTCTCATTCACTGCTTTCTCTCCCTTTTCCCTCCCCTCTTTTCAGTGACTTTGAAGTGGGTTTAGCAGAGAGCTGACCTCTTCTGCCATGTTCCACCTGTCTTCCTAATTCCTCTCCCTCTGATCAAGAAGGAAAATAATATTCTTTATTCATTCATTCCTGAATAACTGAGGAAACATGTTTTGAGTACCTCCTATGTGCGAAGCTCTGTGCTAAGCCAGGTGAAAGATACAGAGTTGAAAACACAGGACCTGTCTTCAAAGAGCTTAGAGTCTAAAAGGAGAGGCTATAGGAGATAAGAGGTATGCAAATGACTATTATTCAAAGCTAAAAAGGATAATGAGTAATTTGTATGACAAGACATGAATTCAAAAGATTCTTACAGATAAAGCTGCTAGCCTGACTTGAACAAGATGAGATATAATTCAATTCAGCTCAAGTAGACGTTACTGAGCCCCTACTCTAAAAAGTACCACATGGATTTCAAACACAGAGGAGTTTGGAGATAGGGCAAAAGTAGAAGGGTTTCAGCAGGAGGTGAGGTAGTTCCCTCCTGTTGGGAGGTAAATTTATTTCTGCCTGTAGGAGGCAAAGTAGCTAGTCTTCTTAGTTTTGCAGAGCATGGAATGGAAACATCTTGGGCACACATAATTTATTTGTTGAATTGAACTTATGTTTGCTCCAGGCTGGGAAAACACAGAGGAGTAAGAGGGTAGCAGAGACAAATGACAGTTAATACCCGACAGTGGCATTGACAGTGATAAAAGACAGAGCTTTTCTCTTTCAGGTGAGGTTAGGGACAACCTCATGGTAACACAATTTCTGAAAAGCAAATTGAAGGATGAGTAGAAGTTTTCTAGGAAACCAAGAGAGAAGAAACATGCGTAAAGGCCCAAGGCATGAAAATAAGGCTTAAATGGGAAGCAAGCAAATAGTTAGGCATGTTGGAACACAGGGCATTTATGGGAAGTGTTAGGGCATGAGGATCAAAGAGTAGGGAGGCTCTTAGTTGTGGCCTTAGGGTGCCATGCTAACATGGCGGGTGGGAGGCCAATCTGTCCGTGACGTCTGATGAGCCCATTAAGTCCCAGAGCTGATTTGGTCAGAAATTTCAACTTTATCCTAAAGGAGATGAAGAGTTCATGAATGATGCTGAGGAGCTTGGCAGGATAGCTGGGGTAACGAAGGAAAAGAGAAGTGTTGACCTTCAAGGGAACCAATAAATATCCTGCTTCTTCCTGCCCAGGTCTGGATCATTTAAGAAACAAGACAAAAACTAGATGAAAACCAAAATATCATCTGAATTGCAAATGAAGCTGATATTTCTGAATGTGGCTTATATCTTATGAGACAGGTAGGAGTTTATTCTCTCTTATTGTATGTAAATTCATACAGAAATTTCACCTTTTCACCCTTATCACTTGCAATGCACTCTTTTCAAAATCCTTTTATTTTATTTTTATTTTTTATTAGAGAAGTTGTACGTTTACAGAGAAATCATGTATAAAATATGAAGTTCCCATATACCATCCTATTATTAAAACTTTGCATTAGTGTGGTACATTTGTTACAATTCATGAAAGAATATTTTTATAATTGTGGTATTAACTATAGTCCATGAAGTGGAGAAGACCCTTAATTTTGACCTTTCTTTGAACAAATCACTTTCTCCTTCTGCATTGCAAGTGCTCTCTCTCCACAACAAAACACCATAAAATTAGAATTCTCTTGGCCTATTCCCTGCCTTAGGAATGCTGGGCTTATAAATGAGGTCATGTCTCTAAAGTGCTATGATCTCCTTGGAGACAAATGCTATATGATTATATAGGATTATTAGCCAAGCTACTCAAAAACATGTCTGTACATGAATGCATCAGAAAGCAAACAGGACTGGAGGAAGGCAATGGAACTCATCAACTCCTAGGACCACATGATTCCTTTGTTTCTATAATATCTAGCACCTCGTAGTCATCCCTCCCCTAAATACAGGAGGGGCACTTTAATGGTGCAAGCATCATTTCCAGCCAACTTAGACTCCCTGGAATGATGGGTTAAAACATTAGGAGTGCAAAGCCAGCAGAATTGCAAGCTGTTGCCATGCTGGAGGGTTTTTCAAAAAGATAATTAAAAAGACATCTTGTTCGGGTTTTAAATACTGAGGATTGTTCACCTGCCCTAATCCATCAATCAAAGTTCCCACACGCATAATCCTAAAGGAATCTGGAGTTCAAACAAAAAGGAAAAGACTCTTCCTCCTTCCAGAGGAGGAGGAAGGGGAAGAAATTGTTTCTAGTACTCTCTTTTTTTCTCTTGGAAGTCAGGGATTTTAGACCTGGAAAGGACCTTAGTGCTCAACCTAGATATCTCTCACCAACCTTTTTTCATTTTCTTTTTTAATTATATGTGTGTTATGAAGCCCAGAGAGGTTAACTAAATTGTCTAAGCTTATATAGTCAGTTAACAGCATAGCAGGGACTACAGTTCAGGTTTCCTGCCTCCCAATCTGCTACTCTTCACACTATATCATTCTGCTCCCTTCTGGTTTTATGACCTTGAGCAAGTCACTTTGCCTCTATGACCATCCATTCCATCATATTTAGTGTTGATGTTTTAGCCATATGGCTGTTGCCTCATGGCAGCAAAATGGCTTCTGCAACTCTAGGTGTCACATTCTTTTCAATATTTCATTTAATAATTTTGAAATACCAGCCATGTGATGAGGTGCTTTGATCTTGCAACCTTGCTAAATTCACTTATTAATTGTAGTAGATATTTCCTGCAGATTCCTTAGGATTTTCTATGTAAAAAAAAAATCAAGTTGTCTAGAATAAAAAGTTTTGCTTCCTTCTTTCCAATCTTTATCCTCCCCCCACCCCTTTTTTTTTCTTGCACTATTACACCGGCTAGGACCTCCAGTACAATGTTGACTAGAAGTGATAAGAAAAGATATCACTGACTTTTCCCAGTGTTCCAACCCAGATTAGCCCCAAGACCAAAGAACACGCCTGGCACAGTTACCCATGAGTTTAATTAGGGATTTACACACAGGAGATGAATCTTCCCAATTGCAGTAGGTTGGAAACAGTGAAGTCAGCCTTCCACATAGAAAGAGAGAGAGGAATGCTGGGGTGGGGGTGGGGGTACTTATAAAGGTTTGTGACAATGGAATTTCTTGCAAGATTTGATTTGGTTACAGCAAGGTCTCGTGAGATTTGGTTACTAACAGTGATTAGGAGAGGGAAGTTTTAATGCTTTCCCCCACCCCTGGGTGATGAGGGGCCTGTTGCCTGGTCATGTAAGTGGCTGTGTATATCTCATAATGGAGGAGGGGTGGGGACCAGTCTTGGGAAGAAAGTATTCCATTTTTAAAAATTTATTAATATATTAGCTGTAGTTCTTTTGTCAATACCCTATCAAACTGAGAAAGATCATTCCATTATAGTTGATGAGGGTTTTAAAAAAAGAAATCCTAAATAGGCATTGAATTCTGTCAAATGCTTTTCTTTGTTGAAATGATCATATAAATTTTCTCTTTATCCTATTTATGTAATGAGTGACATTGACATTGATTTCAAATATCGAACCAACCTTGTAGTCTTTGGAAAAATCCCACTTGGTCATGCTATCCATTCTGTTTAGACATTCCTGAATTTGATTTGCCAATATTTTGTTAAGGATTTGTGCACCTTTGTTCATAAGGGATATTGGCTTGCAATTTTCTTTCCTTATAATGTCTTGGTATCAAAGTTATGCTAGCCTTGTATAATAAGTTAGGAAAGAGCTTTTGTAAGATTGATATTGTTTTTTCTTTAAAGAGTTGATAAAATTTACCTGTGAAACCATGTGGGCCTGGAATTATCTCTATGAAACCATAAAAGATATGATTTTTCAGATGTTCTGTTTCCTCATGTCAGTTTTGGGAAGTTATGTTTTTCAAGGAATTGTCTATTTCATCTAAGTTATTGAAATTATGTCATGGCCCAAGAGGGCTTTTGCAGCTGAAGGACTAAAGAAAGCACCGGACACATTCTGAGACATGAACTTGTATTTTTGGGGCTTACCTACAGGGTGGGAAGTTGGTCACATTGCCCTGAATTCAGGAGCTGTGCTGAATGGATTCAGGAGCTGCTCTGAATGGTGGCGGGTTCAGAGCTCAACGAGGAAATACTCCACAAAAGCAGGGGGTGCCAGGGAGTGGTTTATAAGGGTTAGGACAAAGACATTTAAATGGGTATGAGAGCAAGATGGCAGACTGGTGAGCTGTAAGTTTTAGCTACTCCTCCAAGAAAGTAGGTAAAAAACCAGGAACTGCGTGGACTGGACACCACAGAGCAATCTGACGTTGGGCATACTTCATACAACACTCATGAAAACGTGGAACTGCTGAGATCAGCGAAATCTGTAAGTTTTTGCGGCCAGGGGACCCACGCCCCTCCCTGCCAGGCTCAGTCCCGGGGGAGGAGGGGCTGTCAGCTCCAGGAAGGAGAAGGGAGAATTGCAGTGGCTGCTCTTATCGGAAACTCATTCTACTGATTCAAACTCCAACCATAGATAGACTGAGACCAGACACCAGAGACTCTGAGAGCAGCCAGCCCAGCAGAGAGGAGACAGGCATAGAAAAAAAACAACACGAAAAACTCCAAAATAAAAGCGGAGGATTTTTGGAGTTCTGGTGAACGCAGAGGGGGGAAGGGCGGAGCTCAGGCCTTGAGGCGCATATGCAAATCCCGAAGCAAAGCTGATCTCTCTGCCCTGTGCACCTTTCCTTAATGGCCCTGGTTGCTTTGTCTATTAGCATTTCAATAACCCATTAGATCTCTGAGGAGGGCCCATTTTTTTTTTTTTTTTTTAAATCCCTTTTGCTTTTTCTAAAACAATTACTCTAAGAAGCTCAATACAGAAAGCTTCAAAGAATTGCAATTTGGGCACGGCAAGTCAAGAGCAGAACTAAGAGAGCTCTGAGACAAAAGGCAATAATCCAGTGGCTGAGAAAATTCACTAAACAACACAACTTCCCAAGAAAAGGGGGGTGTCCGCTCACAGCCACCATCCTGGGGGACAGGAAACACTCCTGCCCATCGCCAGCCCCATAGCCCAGAGCTGCCCCAGACAACCCAGTGTGACGGAAGTGCTTCAAATAACAGGCACACACCACAAAACTGGGTGTGGACATTAGCCTTCCCTGCAACCTCAGCTGAATGTCCCAGAGCTGGGAAGGTGGAGCAGTGTGAATTAACAAAGCCCCATTCAGCCATCATTTGAGCAGACTGGGAGCCTCCCTACACAGCCCAGCAGCCCAGAACTGCCCTGGGGGGACGGCACTCACCTGTGACATAGCACAGTCATCCCTCAACAGAGGACCCGGGATGCACGGCCTGGAAGAGGGGCCCACTTGCAAGTCTCAGGAGCCATACGCCAATACCAAAGACTTGTGGGTCAGTGGCAGAGACAAACTGTGGCAGGACTGAACTGAAGGATTAGACTATTGCAGCAGCTTTAAAACTCTAGGATCATCAGGGAGATTTGATTGTTAGGGCCACCCCCCCCTCCCTGACTGCCCAGAAACACGCCCCACATACAGGGCAGGCAACACCAACTACACACGCAAGCTTGGTACACCAATTGGGCCCCACAAGACTCACTCCTCCACTCACCAAAAAGGCTAAGCAGGGGAGATCTGGCTTGTGGAGAACAGGTGGCTCGTGGACGCCACCTGCTGGTTAGTTAGAGAAAGTGTACTCCACGAAGCTGTAGATCTGATAAATTAGAGATAAGGACTTCAACTGGTCTACAAACCCTAAAAGAACCCTATCAAGTTCAGCAAATGCCACGAGGCCAAAAACAACAGAAAATTATAAAGCATATGAAAAAACCAGACGATATGGATAACCCAAGCCCAAGCACCCAAATCAAAATACCAGAAGAGACACAGCACCTAGAGCAGCTACTCAAAGAACTAAAGATGAACAATGAGACCATAGTACGGGATATGAAGGAAATCAAGAAGACCCTAGAAGAGCATAAAGAAGACATTGCAAGACTAAATAAAAAAATGGATGATCTTATGGAAATTAAAGAAACTGTTGACCAAATTAAAAAGATTCTGGACACTCATAGTACAAGACTAGAGGAAGTTGAACAACGAATCAGTGACCTGGAAGATGACAGAATGGAAAATGAAAGCATAAAAAAAAGAATGGGGAAAAAAATTGAAAAACTCGAAATGGACCTCAGGGATATGATAGATAATATGAAACGTCCGAATATAAGACTCATTGGTGTCCCAGAAGGGGAAGAAAAGGGTAAAGGTCTAGGAAGAGTATTCAAAGAAATTGTTGGGGAAAACTTCCCAAATCTTCTAAACAACATAAATACACAAATCATAAATGCTCAGCGAACTCCAAATAGAATAAATCCAAAAAAAACCCACTCCGAGACATATACTGATCACACTGTCAAACATAGAAGAGAAGGAGCAAGTTCTGAAAGCAGCAAGAGAAAAGCAATTCACCACATACAAAGGAAACAGCATAAGACTAAGTAGTGACTACTCAGCAGCCACCATGGAGGCGAGAAGGCAGTGGCATGATATATTTAAAATTCTGAGTGAGAGGAATTTCCAGCCAAGAATACTTTATCCAGCAAAGCTCTCCTTCAAATTTGAGGGAGAGCTTAAATTTTTCACAGACAAACAAATGCTGAGAGAATTTGCTAACAAGAGACCTGCCCTACTGGAGATACTAAAGGGAGCCCTACAGACAGAGAAACAAAGACAGGACAGAGAGACTTGGAGAAAGGTTCAGTACTAAAGAGATTCGGTATGGGTACAATAAAGGATATTAATAGAGAGAGGGAAAAATATGGCAAACATAATCCAAAGGATAAGATGGCCGATTCAAGAAATGCCTTCACGGTTTTAACGTTGAATGTAAATGGATTAAACTCCCCAATTAAAAGATATAGATTCGCAGAATGGATCAAAAAAAATGAACCATCAATATGTTGCATACAAGAGACTCATCTTAGACACAGGGACACAAAGAAACTGAAAGTGAAAGGATGGAAAAAAATATTTCATGCAAGCTACAGCCAAAAGAAAGCAGGTGTAGCAATATTAATCTCAGATAAAATAGACTTCAAATGCAGGGATGTTTTGAGAGACAAAGAAGGCCACTACATACTAATAAAAGGGGCAATTCAGCAAGAAGAAATAACAATCGTAAATGTCTATGCACCCAATCAAGGTGCCACAAAATACATGAGAGAAACACTGGCAAAACTAAAGGAAGCAATTGATGTTTCCACAATAATTGTGGGAGACTTCAACACATCACTCTCTCCTATAGATAGATCAACCAGACAGAAGACCAATAAGGAAATTGAAAACCTAAACAATCTGATAAATGAATTAGATTTAACAGACATCTACAGGACATTACATCCCAAATCACCAGGATACACATACTTTTCTAGTGCTCACGGAACTTTCTCCAGAATAGATCATATGCTGGGACATAAAACAAGCCTCAATAAATTTAAAAAGATTGAAATTATTCAAAGCACATTCTCTGACCACAATGGAATACAATTAGAAGTCAATAACCATCAGAGACTTAGAAAATTCACAAATACCTGGAGGTTAAACAACACACTCCTAAACAACCAGTGGGTTAACGAAGAAATAGCAAGAGAAATTGCTAAATATATAGAGACGAATGAAAATGAGAACACAACATACCAAAACCTATGGGATGCAGCAAAAGCAGTGCTAAGGGGGAAATTTATAGCACTAAACGCATATATTAAAAAGGAAGAAAGAGCCAAAATCAAAGAACTAATGGATCAACTGAAGAAGCTAGAAAATGAACAGCAAACCAATCCTAAACCAAGTACAAGAAAAGAAATAACAAGGATTAAAGCAGAAATAAATGACATAGAGAACAAAAAAACAATAGAAAGGATAAATATCACCAAAAGTTGGTTCTTTGAGAAGATCAACAAGATTGACAAGCCCCTAGCTAGACTGACAAAATCAAAAAGAGAGAAGACCCATATAAACAAAATAATGAATGAAAAAGGTGACATAACTGCAGATCCTGAAGAAATTAAAAAATTATAAGAGGATATTATGAACAACTGTATGGCAACAAACTGGATAATGTAGAAGAAATGGACAATTTCCTGGAAACATATGAACAACCTAGCCTGACCAGAGAAGAAATAGAAGACCTCAACCAACCCATCACAAGCAAAGAGATCCAATCAGTCATCAAAAATCTTCCCACAAATAAATGCCCAGGGCCAGATGGCTTCACAGGGGAATTCTACCAAACTTTCCAGAAAGAACTGACACCAATCTTACTCAAACTCTTTCAAAACATTGAAAAAAATGGAACACTACCTAACTCATTTTATGAAGCTAACATCAATCTAATACCAAAACCAGGCAAAGATGCTACAAAAAAGGAAAACTACCGGCCAATCTCCCTAATGAATATAGATGCAAAAATCCTCAACAAAATACTTGCAAATCGAATCCAAAGACACATTAAAAAAATCATACACCATGACCAAGTGGGGTTCATTCCAGGCATGCAAGGATGGTTCAACATAAGAAAATCAATCAATGTATTACAACACATTAACAAGTCAAAAGGGAAAAATCAATTGATCATCTCAATAGATGCTGAAAAAGCATTTGACAAAATCCAACATCCCTTTTTGATAAAAACACTTCAAAAGGTAGGAATTGAAGGAAACTTCCTCAACATGATAAAGAGCATATATGAAAAACCCACAGCCAGCATAGTACTCAATGGTGAGAGGCTGAAAGCCTTCCCTCTAAGATCAGGAACAAGACAAGGATG
The DNA here is from genome assembly GCF_015220235.1 of Choloepus didactylus. NCBI lineage: Eukaryota > Metazoa > Chordata > Mammalia > Pilosa > Megalonychidae > Choloepus > Choloepus didactylus. The sequence continues at coordinate 28,342,965 of NC_051326.1, read as the reverse complement.
CCCGCTGTCACCACTGTTATTCAACATTGTGCTGGAAGTGCTAGCCAGGGCAATCCGGCAAGACAAAGAAATAAAAGGCATCCAAATTGGAAAAGAAGAAGTAAAACTGTCATTGTTTGCAGATGATATGATCTTATATCTAGAAAACCCTGAGAAATCAACGATACACCTACTAGAGCTAATAAACAAATTTAGCAAAGTAGCGGGATACAAGATTAATGCACATAAGTCAGTAATGTTTCTATATGCTAGAAATGAACAAACTGAAGAGACACTCAAGAAAAAGATACCATTTTCAATAGCAACTAAAAAAATCAAGTACCTAGGAATAAACTTAACCAAAGATGTAAAAGACCTATACAAAGAAAACTACATAACTCTACTAAAAGAAATAGAAGGGGACCTTAAAAGATGGAAAAATATTCCATGTTCATGGATAGGAAGGCTAAATGTCATTAAGATGTCAATTCTACCCAAACTCATCTACAGATTCAATGCAATCCCAATCAAAATTCCAACAACCTACTTTGCAGACTTGGAAAAGCTAGTTATCAAATTTATTTGGAAAGGGAAGATGCCTCGAATTGCTAAAGACACTCTAAAAAAGAAAAACGAAGTGGGAGGACTTACACTCCCTGACTTTGAAGCTTATTATAAAGCCACAGTTGCCAAAACAGCATGGTACTGGCACAAAGATAGACATATAGATCAATGGAATCGAATTGAGAATTCAGAGATAGACCCTCAGATCTATGGCCGACTGATCTTTGATAAGGCCCCCAAAGTCACCGAACTGAGTCATAATGGTCTTTTCAACAAATGGGGCTGGGAGAGTTGGATATCCATATCCAAAGAATGAAAGAGGACCCCTACCTCACCCCCTACACAAAATTAACTCAAAATGGACCAAAGATCTCAATATAAAAGAAAGTACCATAAAACTCCTAGAAGATAATGTAGGAAAACATCTTCAAGACCTTGTATTAGGAGGCCACTTCCTAGACTTTACACCCAAAGCACAAGCAACAAAAGAGAAAATAGATAAATGGGAACTCCTCAAGCTTAGAAGTTTCTGCACCTCAAAGGAATTTCTCAAAAAGGTAAAGAGGCAGCCAACTCAATGGGAAAAAATTTTTGGAAACCATGTATCTGACAAAAGACTGATATCTTGCATATACAAAGAAATCCTACAACTCAATGACAATAGTACAGACAGCCCAATTATAAAATGGGCAAAAGATATGAAAAGACAGTTCTCTGAAGAGGAAATACAAATGGCCAAGAAACACATGAAAAAATGTTCAGCTTCACTAGCTATTAGAGAGATGCAAATTAAGACCACAATGAGATACCATCTAACACCGATTAGAATGGCTGCCATTAAACAAACAGGAAACTACAAATGCTGGAGGGGATGTGGAGAAATTGGAACTCTTATTCACTGTTGGTGGGACTGTATAATGGTTCAGCCACTCTGGAAGTCAGTCTGGCAGTTCCTTAGAAAACTAGATATAGAGCTACCATTCGATCCAGCGATTGCACTCCTCGGTATATACCCGGAAGATCGGAAAGCAGTGACACGAACAGATATCTGCACGCCAATGTTCATAGCAGCATTATTCACAATTGCCAAGAGATGGAAACAACCCAAATGTCCTTCAACAGATGAGTGGATAAATAAAATGTGGTATATACACACGATGGAATACTACGCGGCAGTAAGAAGGAACGATCTGGTGAAACATATGACAACATGGATGAACCTTGAAGACATAATGCTGAGCGAAATAAGCCAGGCACAAAAAGAGAAATATTATATGCTACCACTAATGTGAACTTTGAAAAATGTAAAACAAATGGTTTATAATGTAGAATGTAGGGGAACTAGCAGTAGAGAGCAATTAAGGAAGGGGGAACAATAATCCAAGAAGAACAGATAAGCTATTTAACGTTCTGGGGATGCCCAGAAATGACTATGGTCTGTTAATTTCTGATGGATGTAGTAGGAACAAGTTCACTGAAATGTTGCTATATTATGTAACTTTCTTGGGGTAAAGTAGGAACATGTTGGAAGTTAAGTAGTTATCTTAGGTTAGTTGTCTTTTTCTTACTCCCTTGTTATGGTCTCTTTGAAATGTTCTTTTATTGTATGTTTGTTTTCTTTTTAACTTTTTTTTTCATACAGTTGATTTAAAAAAGAAGGGAAAGTTAAAAAAAAAAAAAGAAAAAAGACAAACAAGGAAAAAAAAAAAAAAAGATGTAGTGCCCCCTTGAGGAGCCTGTGGAGAATGCAGGGGTATTCGCCTACCCCACCTCCATGGTTGCTAACATGACCACAGACATACGGGACTGGTGGTTTGATGGGTTGAGCCCTCTACCATAAGTTTTACCCTTGGGAAGACGGTTGCTGCAAAGGAGAGGCTAGGCCTCCCTGTATTTGTGCCTAAGAGTCTCCTCCTGAATGCCTCTTTGTTGCTCAGATGTGGCCCTGTCTCTCTGGCTAAGCCAACTTGAAAGGTGAAATCACTGCCCTCCCCCCTACGTGGGATCAGACACCCAGGGAAGTGAATCTCCCTGGCAACGTGGAATATGACTCCCGGGGAGGAATGTAGACCCGGCATCGTGGGATGGAGAACATCTTCTTGACCAAAAGGGGGATGTGAAAGGAAATGAAATAAGCTTCAGTGGCAGAGAGATTCCAAAACGAGCCGAGAGATCACTCTGGTGGGCACTCTTACGCACACTTTAGACAACCTTTTTTAGGTTCTAAAGAATTGGGGTAGCTGGTGGTGGATACCTGAAACTTTTAAACTACAACCCAGAACCCATGAATCTCGAAGACAGTTGTATAAAAATGTAGCTTATGAGGGGTGACAGTGGGATTGGGAATGCCATAAGGACCAAACTCAACTTTGTCTAGTTTATGGATGGATGTGTAGAAAAGTAGGGGAAGCAAACAAACAGATAAAGGTACCCAGTGTTCTTTTTTACTTCAATTGCTCTTTTTCACTCTAATTATTATTCTTGTTATTTTCGTGTGTGTCCTAATGAAGGTGTCAGGGATTGATTTAGGTGATGAATGTACAACTATGTAATGGTACTGTAAACAATCGAAAGTACAATTTGTTTTGTATGACTGCGTGGTATGTGAATATATCTCAATAAAATGATGATAAAAAAAAAATGGGTATGAGAGTGGGGGGGGGGTCTTGTGATGTAGGGAGGGATCCATTGTAGTCAACAGAGAAGAGGGGAGGATAATAGATTATCCTCAGGGAGTTTGAGGGAGGAGGTGGTTTCAGAAGGGAGGTAAGCTATAGATGACATTTAGCACCTGACGCCTGATTTTACAAGGAGAGTAGGTCAAACCTTAGCTGTCCTAGGTCAAGCAAGCTGCTGTGTGCAGTCTTCAAGGCACCTGGGGAAGGCCCTGGGCCTCCCACAAATTATCAGCATAAAGTCGTTCATAATATTTTCTTATTACTCTTTTTAATGTCGTAGTATCTGTTGAGATCCCCTTTTTTACTTGTGATATTGGTTATTTGTGTTTTCTTTCTTTCTTTTTCCCCTGATAAATATTAAGAGTTTATCAATTTTATTAATCTTTCAATGAACCAACTTGTGACTTTGTTAATTTCGTCTGACTTATTTTTTATTATTTCCTTCCTTCTATTCACTATGGGTTTAATTTGCTTTTCTTATTCTAACTTCTTAAGGTGGAAACAAATAATTGATACAAATAATTGATTTTAAATGTTTTTTCTTTACTAAGTAAATCTTTAAAGCTATCAATTTCTCTTTACATACTGCTTTAGCTGCATTGCACAAATTTTGATATATTGTATTTTCATTATCATTCTTTTAAAAATGTTTTATAATTCTGTTAGAACTGTGCCTGGCATAAAGTAGGTGCTCAGTAAGAATTTTCTCCTGTTAACTCAGATTTGTGTTTCTCTTGTCATGAGTGAGGATAAGCTGATAAACTACTCTGACAGCTCTGCTTCTTCTCCCTTCAATAACTCTACATTTGCAGTTTCCACTACCTGAAATGCTATGCATTCCTATAGACCCAGACCTCACCCTTTTTCTATTTAATTCCTAGCCATCCCAAGTATGAACTCAACATCACTTCCTCAAAGAAGCTGTCCCTGACTCCCCACATGTGGTTAGTCCCAGTGTTACATATTTTCATCCCATCCTATTTTTTTTTTCCTATAACTCATCAGATATTATCAAGAAATACTGGCAGTATTATAAGAACTGGTCTAGCATTTTAGTAAAGGCATCCTAAAGAGAGACTACCTGTCGCAGCCCATGAAGGCTATGCCAGTCCAGAAGCCAAAGAAGACAACGAGCATTTTCTGATACGTGAACTTTTATTCAGGGCTTACATACAGGGTGAGAAGTTGTGGAGCGATCATGATGACTCTCTCAGGCCAGGCAGGCATCACATTCACAGGGAAGTAGATGGTGTGATGCAAAGAGGATAGCAAGCCATTTATAAGGGTTTAAGACAAAGGCCTTCCTAAGGGTGGGGGGAGCATAGATACAGGAACAGGTCATTCTGACCTGAGGGGGATGGTACAGGAAGGACTAGAATAACATGTGAACAATTACATTTTGCTCTTTTTATGAGACTAAAAGCCTCTCATCTCCTGCCTGCTTCCCATAAAGTTACATTTTAAGGTCAATTTACCGTTTTTCTCTTTATTGGCTTACAAAGACAATAGGTTAAACATTAGCTGCCTAGGTCATGCAGACTGCTGTGCACCAAGATCTGCAGGCCTGTTTTGCTCAGGCCACAGGCTACCACACTACCATAAGTCAAGCCAGAATTTCAAATGATAAGGATTTTAAAGGGCAGAGAATTTTGAGAGAGCCTGGCCCTCAGTCACAGTATGTTAGTGTCCACCTACTTTTGCTTCTCAAAGGCTGACCCTAGATACATGTCACAGGGTTTTCTAATGTGTCAATTATCCAAACTGTTAACTTTTTATGGCAACAGATTACCAAAGAAAGAGCACTAAAGGAGGAGTCAGATATACTGGTCCTGCTCCCCGCTGGGCCTCTAAGTGATCTAGGGTAAGTCACTCAAGCTCTGTGGGTTCCAGGTTCCTTAACTGTAAAAGGAGGTGGTTGGGTGTAGCAACCCGTGGCCTGAGCAAAACAGGCCTGCAGATCTTTGGTGCACAGCAGTCTGCATGACCTAGGCAGCTAAATGTTTAACCTATTGTCCTTCTAAGCCAGTAAAGAAAAAAAAGGGGGTAAATTGACCTTAAAATGTAACTTTATGCAAGCAGGCAGGAAGTGAGAGGCTCTTAGTTGCATAAAAAGAGCAAAATGTAATTGTTCAAGTGTTATTCTAGTCCTTCCTGCACCATCCCACAGGTCAGAATGACCTATTCCTGTGTCTGTGTTCCCCCCACCCTTAGGAAGGCCTTTGTCTTAAACCCTTATAAATGGCTTTCTGTCCTCTTTGCATCGCTCAGTCATCTTCCCTGTGAACATGATTCCTTCCTGTCCTGAGAGAGCCGTCATGATCTCTCCACGACTTCTCACCCTGTAAGTAAGCCCTGAATAAAAGTTCATGTATCAGAAAATGCTCATTGTCTTCTTTGGCCTCTGGACTGGCATGGCCCTCATGGGCTGCGACAATTGACAGAGCCAGCCTGGAGAATTAAATAGCCGCCAGCTGGAGACTAAGGAGATCCCTGGCACTGATGACATGAACTTGGGGAGGGGATAGGAGAAGACCCCGGGAGGGATACCAGGGAGGCCTGTGATGTCTATGTGGGAAGGGCTGCCCACCCTCCCAGTGGAATGGATGTCTATGTGGGGAGGGGTGGCTACCCTCCTGGATGGGTGGAATCTGCTGAGGGAGTATGGAAATGTTTATAACTCTCTGGCTGGACAAATAGCCGTCCTGTATCAGGCCACAGGACCACTGGAGATTCAGAAAGAAAAAAAGGGCTGCCAGATTGTGGCTGTGGTGGGCTGGCCATTGTTAAAGGCTGTATGTGCCGCTACTGAGGAAGTTTTAGCAGCAAAGGTGGCCGTAATCCACCTCAGAGGTAAATTAAAGTTAGAAAAAGATATGAGGCTAACACAAGCGGAATTGAAAAATGCTCTGGATAAATGTTTAGAAATATTGGCATACCAGCACACTAGAGTAAGAGGGCATAAGCTGCCCAAAGAGCAAGTTAGGAGTATCCTGGCTTCCCCTGATTGGGACCTTAAATTGTGGGACCTTATTGATTCCTCATCAATAGATGATGAGCCCCTGTCTGACTGGGAAATTGATACTAAGAAAAGTAGGCGTACTCAACCTCTGTTCCAACAAAGGGTTAAAGCAGAGGAAGTTCAGCACCCTGATCCCCCATGGAGAGAGGAAGATGGGGCAGTCGCAGCAGCTTCTGATCAGAGGGTGCTCATTTCATCCTGGGAGTTTTCCCCAGGGGAATTAGGAGATATTAGTAACCAATATCGACAAAAACCTAGACAGCCATTAGCAAACTGGTTGCTCCTGTTTAACTTTGTGTTAAACTTTGCTAATATGTTATTTAGAATATTTTTAGATTTTTTCCAGTCAACCTGGGTTAGGCTTCACTTGGGGAAAACAACAATGGACATTTGCTGTGCTTCCACAAGGATACCTTCAAATGTGGACACTTCCAGAAGAGCCTGACTACTCTATCAAGTTCTTGGGTATTGTCTGGTTAGGTAAAACTAAGGCTATTCCTTCAGCTGTTGTTGTTAAAATGCAAAGTTATCCCACATTGCTTACTTCTGAACAGTTGATGGCTTTTCTTAGTTTGTTAAGTTACTGGAAAGTGTTTATACTCTATGTAGTACGAATTTTAAAACCTTTGTATACCCCAATTAGAAAAGGAAAAGTGTGGGAATGGGATTTTCTCAGATATAGCCCTTTAAAGGAGCAGTTGTGCACAGTTTGTAATCCTTTGTTGCTAGTGTTGAAGGTCTATCTCAGAGGCCCAGTGACCTTACAGATGACCATACCCATACAGATATGCGGATATGAGACACTATAAATAAGCCCCATTTGGGGAGTGCTCAAGTGAGCACACTGACAAAACAGAAAGTCTACCTTCTAGGACGTGGCATCTTTGACAACAGCTCTTTAAAAGCAGAGGTGCATGAAATTTTAGGACCATCCTCCTATGTGAAAGAGCAGCATGCCCTGTTTCTGTTGATCCTCCTGAGGTGGCTCCTCCCATGCCCACTATTGATGGACACGGAAATACACCTGACTCTACATGGATTGACACATGGGCAACCTGCTACCTGGGCAGCTGTGACTGTCCAGCCCAGTGCTGAGAGCATCTGGTGGGAAGACATCTGGACTGCCTGCCACACATGTAAGGTAACCGTTTGTCATGTCTCTGCCCACACCAGTTCATTACCAGGTAACATAGAAACGGATGCCCTAGTGAAAATCCACAGCCTAACACCAATGACGCATGAAGAGGCTGAATGGCTGTGCCAGAAGACTGGGCACCGAGGACTCCAGATTCCTGTCACCTGGTGGCAAGTAAACTATATTGGCCCCTTTCCTCTGTCCAAAGGGACAAAATATGGCTTCACCGCCGTGGATACGGCTAAACACTTAAAGGATGATAGAAACAATGGACTCGAGGACTGTATCAGCACTAACTCCAGATAAAGGGGCCGGCTGCCTTCAAGCCACAATGAGGCAATGACAACTCTCTCTTGCCTGTGCCACAAACACTAGAAATTGGGGAAAATAAAGTCAGTTGGCTCTGGTTCTGGCCCATGCAGCCATGCTGGTTGAGAATCCTAAGCCCATGGGTATTAGAATTACATAGGAAACTAACTGTAGTTCTGACACTGAAGGGTTCCCTGCAGGGGGAGGAAACATGATATTTAAAACCCCCTCACCTGGAACCCTTTTATGTACTATGAAGACTCAGTTTATATATATTGTTAAACCACTCAGCTGTCCAATTTAATGTTTACATGTGTTGCTAATTCTTGTTAAAAAAAATGTGTTACTATTTCAATAATGCAGTGACTAAAATGTTTTCAGTACTCAGCCTTCTAACAAATGTAATGTTATTAGTAATAATATGTTGTGAAATGCTTAAAAACACTTTCCAGAATTATTTTGATGACTTGAATGTAGAGGGTTGTGACGGTTAGGTTCATGTGTCAACTTGGCCAGGTGACCCAGCTATCTGGTCAAGCAAACATTGGCCTAACAATTGCTGTGAGGACGTTTGAGGCTGGTTAATAAACCAACAGGCTGGTTTATTAAATCATCAGTCAATTGACTGCAGCTGTGACTGATGACTCACCAAAAGACGTGCCTTCCACAATGAGAGAATGCAATTGGCTGGATTTAATACAATTAATCAGTTGAAGACTTATAAGGAAGACACATAGAGGACCTTCACTTCTTCTTTGGTTGCCCAGTGAAGCATTTTCTGAGGAGTTCGTCGAAGTTGCCGGTTCGTTTCCTGAGGAGTTCATCGGACATCTTCCTTGGAGTTGACAGTTTGTTGATGGCTCTACAGAATTTGGACTCGTGCATATCCACAGTTGCGTGAGTCACTTTTACAATTTGATAATCAGAGACATGGTTCATTGATTCTGTTTCCCTAGAGAACCCTAACTAACACAAGGGTATAAGGGATGTCTTTTTTATTATTATTATTATTGAAGGAAAAGGAATTCATTTTTTCCTAAATGACTGGTTGTATCAGAATTAAAAAATAGGGGCTATGGAACAAAACTGGAAATAATATAGAAAGTTGCAGAAAGTTGGTGGAAAGGGAAATTTATTTCTGTGATCAAGGTTGAAAAAATGGTAAAAACTAGATATAGAATAAAGCAGAATGCCTGTAATGTTATCCTTTAGCTATTTTAGCCCAGGCAGTACTTGTGCTAAATGGTAAAACTCATTAACCCGGCTGTAGCACCACTTGCTAATAGGTTTATTATCTCTCTGTATCAGTATATTATTACTATGTTGTTTATTGTATTGTTGTTGTGAATTATGGATGTAAAGTCTGTCCTATGGTCAGTGCAAACTATTGTGCAGGGGTGGATTGTGGCAACCTGTGGCCTGAGCAAAACAGGCCTGCAGATCTTTGGTGCACAGCAGTCTGCATGACCTAGGCAGCTAAATGTTTAACCTATTGTCCTTCTAAGCCAGTAAAGGAAAAAAAAAGGGGGTAAATTGATCTTAAAATGTAACTTTATGCAAGCAGGCAGGAAGTGAGAGGCTCTTAGTCTCACAAAAAGAGCAAAATGTAATTGTTCGAGTGTTATTCTAGTCCTTCCTGCACCATCCCCCAGGTCAGAATGACCTATTCCTGCATGTGTGCTCCCCCACCCTTAGGAAGGCCTTTGTCTTAAAACCTTATAAAAGGCTTTCTGTCCTCTTTGCATTGCTCGGTCATCTTCCCTGTGAATGCGATGCCTGCCTGGCCTAAGAGAGCTGTCATGATCTCTCCACGACTTCTCACCCTGTAAGTAAGCCCTGAATAAAAGTTCATGTATCAGAAAATGCTCGTTGTCTTCTTTGGCTTCTGGACTGGCATGGCCCTCATGGGCTGCAACATTGGGACTAGAGGATTTCTAAAGCCCCATTGGCTTTAACATTCTGTGGCTTATGATTCTGTGCCAGTTTGATGTATTATGTCCCCCCAAACACTGTTATCTTCGATGCAGTCTTGTGTGGGCAGACAAATTAGTGTTGATTAGATTTTGGAATACTTTGAGTGTTTCCATAGAGATGTGACCCACCCAACTGTAGGTGATGACTCTGATTGGATAACTGATGAGATAATTTCCATGGAGGCATGGCCCCACCCATTCAGCATGGGCCTTGATTACTGGAGCAGTATATAAGCTCAGACAGAAGGAGCCAGCTTGCTACAGCCAAGAGGGACACTTTGAAGAATGCACAGAAGCTGAGAGAGTAGCTGCAGATGAGAGACAGTTTGAAGATAGCCATTGAAAGCAGACTCATGCTCCAGAGAAGCTAAGAGAGGACAAACACCCCAAGAGCAACTAAGAGAGACATTTTTGAGGAACTGCAGCCTAGAGAGGAATGTCCTGGGAGAAAGCCATTTTGAAACCAGAACCTTGAAGCAGATGCCAGCCACGAGCCTTCCCAGCTACCAGAGATTTTCCGGACATCATTGGCCATCTTCCAGTGAAGGTACCCTTTGTTGATGGACACTTTATGGCCTTAAGACTGTAACTTTGTAACCAAATAAACCCCCTTTTATAAAAGCCAATCCATCTCTGGTGTTTTGCATTCCAGCAGCATTAGCAAACTAGAACAGATTCTAATGTGGGGCAATGTTAAGAAGTCAGCATCTATTTCTAAAATGCAAATCTCCCTAGTCACTGCTCACCTTCTTCCATGCATACTAACTGAATCCAGGCCTGAAACATTACCATGAGGAAGAGGTGACCCAAGATGGTGCTTGACCAAGAAGGATTCTGCCTTAAAGTTTACAATTAATTCTGTCCAAGTTTGTTTTATGTGATAAGAGGGATGCAGTAAGCGTTTCAAAGACTCTCATTTTTAATAAACGTTTTAAGGTGGGTAGGCTGGCTAGTCACTTATTTTAGTGCATTCATTTGCCTAACAAAGGGAAAAAAAGAATGGAACCTGTGAGTCCCAAGGACTATTCCAGCTCTCACATGCTAAGGATTTGTGACATCAAGACAATTTAGTGCTAAATTAGACCCAAGTTCAAGTCATTGGGGTCAATCCCAGGGAGTGTACTCTTCAACTTATTATTTCTTGTCATAAGCATTGAATATGTTGGGGGTGAGAGTGTAACTGAGAAATTAAGCATTAACAAATGACTATGACTAATGGATCATTATACAGATGTTTTTCTTTCTATATCTGAAATTACTGAAACTCAACTAGTCTCTACCCTGTTTACTGTTCCTATTGTAATGGTTATTCTAGCCTAGTCTCAGTCCTGTTTGTACTTGCTATTGTAATGGTAACAACTCCATCTCCCCTTGCTTGAATCCATAAAAACCCTGAAATCCTCAGACTCGGGGAGACAGATTTGGGGACCGATAGGCCACCTGATCTCCTGCTTTGCCCACAACATTAAACTCTCACTCCAATGTCATAGACTGGCTGTTAGGTGCATGGGGCAGTGAACCCACCACATTTGTTCGGTATCAGGAGGCGGTGTCTTCCCAGGATAGGCTCCACTATATGCAAATTTTGGCTCTACCTTTTACTAAGGTACACTGGGTGGATCTTGAGAACCACTGAATGTATTTGAGTCTAAGTTTCCCCATTAGGAAAACACGGATAGCTACTGGTAAAACTAAAATGTCAAGAGTTGAGCAAAAATGCCTAGTTCTTATTAGGTTTCCAACCGTTGTTTTCCATAATCTTAGAAGCACAAAAGAAAGATCAACTGCAGTGTCATAAGCAGATTGAGTACAGTTACCAACGGCGGGCCTACAGCCTGACGGGACAGGACGGGCGGGCCACAGCACATTACAGGATACTTCCGGGACACCTCTTCACAGTCTACGTTCCCTGCCCTATGAGTGCCAATCATTCCGACCCAGGCCCCGCCCAGGCCAGCGTGCACCCTCCCGCCGGCGGCGTGCGCGCTCCGGGCGCGGGCAGTGACGCGACACCTGTGGGGGCGGGCGGAGGTGCGGCTTTGGAGAAGCAGCCGAGACTCCGGAACCTGGTTCGCGTCGCCGCCTCCGCTGTCCAGCCGCGTTGGCCGTGATGCGCCCCGCTGGCGGGTCTCAGCTCCCTGGGGCCCCGGCCGCCGAGTGGGGCGCAGCCGAGCAGGTGAGGCCGGTCCTCTGGCGTGGACGAGGGGAGGGCGGGCTGCCGTAGTGGCCGGCCTTGGTGGGAACGGTTGGGGTTTGGGGGTCCCCGAGGGGTGATGAGGCAGCCGCGGGACGAGCCCTTTGCTCCCGGCGCCCAAGGGCTGGTCGGTTTCCTCCCGCGTTCGTGCCTGCGCCGCTGCCCGCCAGGCTCCGAGGACCATCGCCGGACCGCGGGCATTGGCCCCAGCCGCCTCCGGGCCGGGCGCGGGCACATCCGGGCGCCCCCGCTGTCAGCGGTGACCCCGGATGGCAGGTGCTCTCCCCCAGCCCCTGGCAGGAGAAACCTTGGCAGTCGTGCTGTTGCGCCTCCTCTGGTGACCACTCACACTTTGGCGGGTCTGGCCCGCACTAGGGAGGGGGCCTGGCGAGGGCGAAGGGATGCTGCACCGAGGACCCACTGGGTCTCGCCTGCTTTTCATTATAATTTGTACACGTTCAGCGTTATGTTTGCTTTGTTCTCCTTTTACTAAGTTTCATGCCTTAGATTTAGTGACAGTGCAGAGAAGTGTTTCTCACACTTGAGTTATATGTGGTCTCCTTTTAAAGGGACAGTTCTTTCATTCTCGAAACTATGTGCCAAGAACCTGCAGAGGTCCCCAGACCCCAGACCTTGGTGCAGAGCATTTTCGGAGAATGACATTTATGACTAAGTTGGAAAGAAAAGAGCTGCTTTATAATTCCGTGCTACAAAGTAGAGAGTATTAAAGAATTTTTAGAGACTCAAATCCCCAGTTTAATTTCACATTGCAATTTTTAGTGTGTTGGCTTTGCATAATGAAAATACCTAATTGTTCAGCCTTGGAGAGGGCTAAAAAAGTCATAATCTTTAGGTTATGTATATTTGATATTATCTTGTCTTAGTACCAGGTTTGTTAACTCTGTTTAACACATTAGCAGAATCATAAATAGCATACTGATTTGTATACATGGTTTATTTCTGTGATTACCTTGTGATTTATACTTGTCTTTGTTGCATATCATATCAGTGACTTCTATTTTCTAGCCTTAACAGGATATCTGTCCTTGAGTACATAATCTAGAAAGAAGAGAAAAAAATTGAAAGTTGATCTAAGGATTTATATTCTCCACGTATTTATTCAGTATGTTTATTTAGAATAGATTACGTACATGGATAAGGAGAAAATTCAGAGTGTGGGAAAACATTAGGATGTAGACTAAGTTTTGACAAAGAAAAATACTGACCTTCACCTGGAAAGAAGTATAATATTGAGAGTAGGACATTTTAATTAGGAGGAAGTGGCATTAGTAAAAGTTGGGAGCATGGGTGAGAACAGCTTGTGTGGGAGGGAGGAAGGAGAAACGCCTCCTTGGAGCAGACTGGAAATTGTCCAGGAGTGATGAGTGAACAGGATGGTGAGATAAGGTAGGACTGGTTGAGGGGAAGTTTGAGGCACCACACAAGGAAGTTGGTGTTGACCCATAAACTTCCAGAAGGTCCTTGCGCTCACCATACATTGTAGGCAGTGTTTTACAAAGATTAATCAGTGGTGTTCACAGTGAAGACAGAAGGTGGGTTACCTGCCAATAGGTCTGTCTTGAAATAATGTCTGCTGTGGTCACTCTTAGATTTTGGAAGAATTGACAGGACTTGGTGAATGATACAATCTGGGAAGGGAAAGGAGAAGTGGGAATCAAAGTTGAGAATGAGATGAACCTGGTCAATGGTGATGCCATTCTTAGATGTGGAGGATTTGGAGGGTGGTATTGGTTTGTGTCAAAAGATTGTGACCCCAGATTTAGACTAATTGAGCTTGCAGTGACAGGGCTTCAGTAAGCTCAGGATGTGGAACTGGAACTTGATGAAAGGCTAAGATTGAGGTGACAGATTTGGGAAACTACAGAGGTGATACAGGAAAAGTGTAAGAGTGGTAACCAGAGTTTTGCAAATGAATAGCCAGAAGTAGGAAGAGGTTTGATTATGACTTGATATTGAAAAGTAAAATTTAAATTTACAAATAAATGTTGAAGAAAATAGAGATCATAAATGCAACTCCATGCTTTCTTCTTAAAACAAAGAATGAGTCAGGTATGTTCTGATGTAACTTTTCCCCACAACTGAGTAATAGTGCCACACAGAATCCTTTACTTTAAACTCTCATTCTCATGAAGGGAGTTGCTTTTTACAAAATTCTGTACTTGTAAAACACAAGTGTTTGAGAACTTCTTAAATTTTTCACGGTCCTTTTGTAATCCATTCATATCATTCTCTTTTGAACACCTTTCATGTCATCTTACTTTTTCTTTTTCAAAATTCTAGCTCTTCCAGAGTCTTCTCAGTTGTGATTTTGTAGTATTACCTAGAGTTTGCCTCCCTAAGCTCTGGTGCCAAGATTCTTAGCAGTATAATTGGAGTTTACCTGTTAAGTTCAAATTACTATGTTGTTGACTGCTGGGCAATATTCAACCATACTTTTGTCTCAAATAAAAGTAATTACTTCAGTAATTTATAAGCTGTGCTATTTTCTCTCTGCCTTTGAACACAAATTTTATAACTTACAAAAGTATCTATTTATTCTTTTTATTGAAATCCTCCTATATCTCAAAAAGAAGTCCAGTTTAAATAATTGTTATTTAGTAGGCTGTGGTCATTCTAACAGTGCACCTTCTTGATTACTTCCTGGATATTCGTATTTTCCCTCTACCACTACAAACTGCTTGAAATTTGGAGTCAGGTTTGTTGCTCCCCCGGTAACCCTCCTATCACCTTGATATGAGGTGGTCATTGAATCTTTAAGGATTTTTCTTCCCCCAAGGATCAGTTTGCCTTTGACTGTGACTTTAAGCTGTTAAATAAAACTTTCTTTTCTTTGATTCTTGTTTAGCTATCACAGAACTATTGATTTTTATAAAAATGTTCAGATGGGAATTTCTATGTCATGAACGGTTTTTGAAAGATAGGCTTTTTCAGTGTATCAAGAAGAGGATTTGGTGCTGGAAATTGGAAATATTGTCAAAGGTAGCTTGTTAAAAATAGTTCTGTTGTTTCTTCTGATGATAAAATTAATATTTGTCTTTTGAAAAATATAGGCAAGGCTAGGGAAGAAAATAAAGATGATCCATAATCTCACTTCCCAAAGATAACTAACCACTGTTAACATTTTGGTTTCTCGCCATCTTTTTTTCTTTCCCAATGCATGTGAAATTTTTTACTTAATATATCTTGGCTATCTTTCCATGTTTGACTTACTGCATCATGAGGGATATGTTGGAATGCAGCAGAGGGACACCTAAGAGAGTCCATTCTACAAATGCAGGGGAATGTGGGGCCACATCAGTGATCTGCAGCTTGTGTTTAGCATGACTGGAGTCTAAGGTATGTAGAGAATTCTCTCGGGGAATGAGACTAGAAAGAAAGGCTAGGGACCAGATCAGTGCTGCCCAAAGGAACTTTCTGCTGTGATGTCAATCTTTTGTATCTTGAAATGTGTTACATATTTGATAACATACACACATGTATACATAGGTCAATGTTTTATATTTTTATATCACTTGAATGTGGCTAGTGCAACTGAGGAGCTGAATTTTTAAAAAATTTTATTTTAATTAGTGTAATTTTAAATAATCACAAGTGGCAAGTGCACCCTATTGAACAGAACAGAACTAGACCATGAGGGAACTCCTGTATCATTGTAAGGAGTAGGATTTTTTCCCTAAGTGAGAGAGAGTTGGGGGTAGGAGTGGAGGTGGGGTCATGATTCCTATTTGTTTTGGAAAGATCCCTCTAATATGGAGATTCTCTTTGAGTCCCAGAACTCTGAAACTTGACTTCTTGCCAGACACTGTTCTGGGTGCTGCACTGCTGGGCATGCAGCAGTCAACCAAGCAGACACACACAGGCTGTCATGGAGTTTGCATTCTCAAAGAGGAGACAAATAATAAACAAGAGAAATGCAAACATACAATATGTTAGAGGACTAGCGCAGCATAGCATAATGACTCAGAGTGTAGATTCTGAAGCCAGACTGTAGTTTTAACTCCCAACTCTGTCTTTTATTAGCTGTGTGATCTTAGGCAAGTTACTCCCTCTGCCTCATCTATAAAATGTTTTGATATAATAGTATCTACCTTAAAAGTTGTTATAAGGAATAAATGAATATTTGTAAAGTGTTTGGGGCAGGACCTGGCCCTTGGTAAGCATTATATAAGAATTTAATAAATTAATTAAGGAAATACTAGGGAGATATGTTGGGGAAGGGAGATAGATAGAAGGGAGAGCTTGTAATTATAGATCATTGGCCAGGTAAAGACCTGAAAGAAATGAGAAAGTAAGTTATTCAGATTATTTCAAAACAGAGGGAGTAGCAAGTTCAGAGGCCCTGAGACTACAGAATTCCTGGCATGGGTTAAAAACAGAATACCAGTGTGACTGGAGCAGACTGAAAAAGGGGAAAGTAGAAGAGAATGAGATCAGAGCAGAAATAGGTGATGACCAGATCCTGTAGGATTTCATAGGTCATAGAAGAGTTTGGCTTTTACTTTAAGGAAGATGGGAACCATTGTGGGGTTTTGAGTGTAAGAGTGACATGATCATGGACCCAGGACTGGGGCAGGGGAGGGGACAGTATATAGCAACATCAGATATATTCCGTGATTCTTCACAGATGAAGAATCTGTGCCTAGGTGTGGTGGATGAAGAATTGGAGAGCTACTGGATCAAGACTACAGGTGGAGACCAGTTTGGCTGCTGATCTAACAGACCAGGCAAGAGATGTGACAAAGGAAAGGACAGAGTTTAGGTAACTTTAGGACAAAGAAGTAGAAGGAATGGGTAAGAGACCGGAGATGGAAGATGAAAGGGGGTAAGGATCAGGCACGGCTCCCTGGTTTCTGGTTTCAGCAGTGTGGTGGAATTGAGACTGGGACTGCTAGGGAGGAACCGGTTGGGAGAAAAAGGGAGTGAGATTGCATTTTTTTTTTTTTATTAAATTCAGTTTTATTGAAATACATTCACACACCATACAATCATCCATGATATACAATCCACTGTCCACAGTATGATAACATAGTTATGCGTTCATCGCCACAATCTATCTCTGAACATTTTCCTTACATCAGAAAGAACCAGAACAAGAATAAAAAATAAAAGTGAAAAAAGAACACCCAAATCATCCCCCCATCCCACCCCATTTGTCCTTTAGTTTTTATCCCCATTCCTCCACTCATCCATACACTAGATAAAGGGGGTGTGATCCACAAGGTCTTCACAATCACACTGTCACCCCTTGTAATCTACATTATTATATAATTGTCTTCAGGAGTCCAGACTGCTGGGTTGGAGTTTGGTAGTTTCAGGTATTTACTTCTAGCTATTCCAATACATTAAAGCCTAAGAGGTGTTATCTATATACTGCATAAGAATGTCCACCAGAGTGACCTCTCGACGCCATTTGGAATCTCTCAGCCACTGAAACTATTTCGTCTCATTTTGCATCCCCCTTTTGGTCAAGAAGATACTCTCAGTCCCACGATGCCAGGTCCACATTCATCCCCGGGAGTCATACTCTGCGTTGCCAGGGAGATTTACACCCCTGGGAGTCGGGTCCCACGTAGGGGGGAGGGCAGCGAGTTCACCTGTCGAGATGGCTCAGTTAGAGAGAGAGAGAGGGCCACATCTGAGCAACAAAGAGGTACTCGGGGAGACTCTTAGGCACCATTACATACAAGTTTAGACTCTCCTTTGTGGTAATGAGCTTCATAAGGGCAAGTCCCATGCTCAAGGGCTCAGCACATCAAACTGCCAGTCCCAATGTTTGTGACAACATCAACACCAGTCTAGGTGAGGATGTCCAACACATCCGCACCTTCCCCCAGATCCTCGGGGCTGGGGAGGGGGAGGCTGTAAATATATTTTTTATTATCTGCCCAGATTACTCTAGGATGTGTCACTATTTCACTCCAGCCTATACTAATCTACTGTATCTCACTTCCTATTCAAAGTTCCATGCAATTGTGGTGTTTGAACAAATCGACTGTAGAGTTGTACCGTTTAGAAAATTTAGATCCTGTACCAAATAGATATCTATTCCCTTGGTCTCATATGAAAGTTGAAGTTTTAAAACACAGTCAGTTTCAACCTTTACCCTTTGGCCTGGTTTGCCCTGGTCTTAACCAGACCTGCTTCATTCATATCACTAATTGAAGTCTGGGCTCTTTTTCAGCTTTTTTTTTTTTTTTGACAGTGGCTGTATGCACTAATACTGACATTCATATCTGCCGAGCTCTAGCTCTGAGTTTCAGGTGTCTCAGAGATATGCATTTTAAGAGTTCAGTTTTAGAAATTATTTTATGGTTCTGTGCCGGTTTGAATGTATTGTGTCCCCCAAATGCCATTATTTTTGTGGTCTTGTATGGGGCAGAAATGTTCGGATTAGGTTGTTTGCATGGAGATGCGCCCCACCCAACTGTAGATGATAACTGATGGGATATTTCTATGGAGGCGTGGCCCCACCCATTGAGGGTGGGCCTTGATCAGTGGAGCCATACAAACTTGCTGACTCAGAGATGGAACTCAGTGCAGCTGTGAGTGATGTTTTGAAGAGGAGCAAGCTTGCTGGAGAGGAATGTCCTGGGAGAAAGCCATTTTGAAACCAGAACTTTGGAGCAGACGCCAGCCACGTGCCTCCCCAGCTATCAGAGGTTTTCCGGACGCCATTTGCCAGGTACCAGTGAAGGTACCTGATTACTGATGTGTCACCTTGGACGCTTTATGGCCTTAAGACTGTAACTGAGTAGCCAAATAAACCCCCTTTTTATAAAAGCCAATCCGTCTCTGGTGTTTTGCATTCTGCAACATTAGCAAACTAGGACAGGTTCTGTGAGACATTCAGATGGACATACCTAGAAGGCAGTTGAAGATAATATATCTCCAGCTCAGAAGTGAAGCCAGGGGTGGAAAAAGAAATTCTGTTGTCTGGTCATTGAAGTGGCAAATGAGGTTGAGTAGAGAAATTAGAGAAGAATGGAACCAAGACAGAAAACACCCTCGGGACCAGAAGTGTAGATGGGTTTGGCAGACAAGGAAGAGACCTGAAGGATCCTGAGAAGCTGTTGTTCAAGAGCTAAGAAGCAGACTAGCCTAGACAGCTGTCTTGAGAAGCCTTGAAGAGGTAAAGAGATCAAGAAAGATAAAGGATAAAAGATGTCCTTTGAATCTGGCAGGTTGGAAGGAGTGCCTGGCCGTACAGTCCCCCACCCCCACTTATTCTCTGAGATTTGAGGTCTGGGGACTGGAGGAGGGACAACAATAGTGAAAGCAACAGAGAACTAATTAGGGACATAGTCCCTTGCATGGTACTTTGTTCATAAAAGGGATGGCCAATGGATATTTATCAAATGAATGGGTATTTCAAATTCCCATTCACTTAATAATTCTGCCCATTTCCTCTGGCCATCCCAAATCTTCCTTAACATTGGGACCTGGTGTTTTGGGGTCATTGAGATATTTTAAGGTAGTGAGCACTAACTAGTGCCAGACTATTATCTCTTTTGATTTAGGCCTGTATCTGTAACAGCATGGAAGTAACTTTGAAAGTGTGTTACTCACAATAAATCCTTTCAGCAGTTTCAGTGCAGGGATTATATGCCACATTATGTGTCATTGGATTTAAGCAAGCATTTGAACAAGAACATAGTTTTCTTTGGTTGTGTCATCTTTGTGATTTTTCTCACTTCCTGGAACAGGAGGGCTCTAACTCTGTGAGGACCCCATTGTTTCTGTTATTGTATGTGAGAAGGACTGACTCCCAGAACGTTGCCTGATTTCTGACCTGTCAGTATGGGGAGGTGAGTGATGGTGTGTAATCCCTGGCACTTTAAAACCTGAGATTTTGGTGCTGTAGAAAAAAGTCTTGAGAAGAAAAAAAACAATCTGAATCCTGGTTGAAAAGTTTTAGAAGTTATGCTACACTTCTGTTTAAAATCTTTATTCTTCTAGAGCCCAGCAAGGCTCCTATCACAGAAGTGATAATGCAAAGTGGATTTTACAGGGATTAATGGAGTCTATGGTAAACGGCATACATGCTGGGATCTGAGAGGGGATTAGATTAAGCACATGATAACTGTAAGCCTTGGAGGTGTGGGGAGGTAGATGATGAATTCCATGGAGTGGCCATTGGGTCAGCAGGATACCTCCACTTTAGTGAGATATTTTAGTCTCTTTTTAAAGGGAAGAGTATAAAAATCAACTGTAAAACAATGAGATCCATCCTGAATGCAATGAAGTTTTTTTTAGGCCTACTAATAATTTCAGAATGAGTCTTTCATTGTTCACGAAAGTTGAGAAGAAAAGTTCCTGTTTATTTTCAAAAATGTTTCAAAAGAATATTTCTAAAAACCTGGATGTACAATATTCATTAATTGACTTTATTGTGGGATATTGTCAGATACTATTTTCTCCCATCATTCAGTCATCTGGGAGAAATTTACCTTGGAATTCAGTGTTCACAGACCTTATTCCTCCTGAGCTGTCGATCTGGTTGTCATCCAGTGGACAATGTTTTGGTCACCAGGTTGCTCAGACACATTTGCCAGGCCTACCTTATAACATACATTTCCATGTACTAAATTTCTTTTTGATTTCATCACACTTAAACCTGATTAATTTATCAATTTATGTATTTATTTTACTGAACTTGTAAGCTATCTCTAATCATTTTTGGAACAAAGCCAAGTACAGATAAAAATCAACACTTCTATGGGCTCCTGCTTCAGTTGTCTACAGTGAAGGCAAAGACACTTCATCAAAGTGTCCAACAATTAAGTGTGTATTTTGTTTCATCATTATCATCTTCATCATGGTGATTCCAGTTTATGTGGAAAGGAAAGAGTACTAAAATGATTTGGTATAATCAATGGGTATATGAATTCTCTTTAAAAAAATAACAAAGTCCCTTCTATTACATAAAAATCTACGTAGTGCTCTCAGAAAAAGGGAAAACGTGTCATAAACCATCAGGACTCAATTCTCATTCATAGAAATTTTTAATATTTTTTATTGTAGAATAACATATATACATAGAAGTGATAACTTTCCAACTGCAGTTTAACAAGTAGAGAACAAATTTCGAAGAATATTATGGATTACATAATACATTCATAGAATTTTTTAATAATGGCTTCTGTAGCAAAATAGCAGTGTGGAAGATGCTGGTGCTCTGATACCTACAGGCAGGGAAAAACGGGTAGCTCAAGCTGAACATCTTGCTATAGGATCAGTTTAGGTGAGGGGGCCTCTTTGGAGCAGATTGCTTTAAAAACTGTTTTTTGGAATTTCAGGATCAGCATCTCCTGTCTTTTTCCTGCTTCTTGGCATTTTAGCATCTCTCCAGTGGGCTGTCCTCGAATTCTGAATACCAACCTACGCCAAATTATTATCATCAGCATCCTGGCTACTGCTGTTTCACTCTTGTACTTTTCTGTTGTTATAATCCGAAATAAATATGGGTGGTTATCCAGAGACAAGAAGTTTCAAAGGTAAGAAGTAAAAAATTTGTTTTCCAGCTGGGATGCATATCTCCATTTCATGACTGTGAGACATTTGGAGTTAAGTTTGAATTTAAGGAATATGTGGGTGTGGAATATGTACCGTATTGTTCTGTACTGAGTACAGCATGGCATAAAAAACTAAACTGGCCAACTGCCAACCACCAAATCACATCATGAAAGACCCTGGAATAATTATTTAAACATAGTTTCTCCTGTGATATATTTTAAACTTATTTTTTAAGTTAATGTTGATTGTTTGGAAATAAATACAGAGTTTTGCTTTTCAGAACTTGTTTGAACTTTTTTAGAGGAATAAGTGTGTATCTGATTTCAATTATCTTTATCATGATTTATTTTGTTTTCTTTTGCCTCCAAGCATTTGGCAGTTGTAAAAATATTATAGTGGGTGCTCTTGCACAGTTTAGAAATCACAGTCATGGTCTTTGTTTATTATATTTTCTCTGTTAGGTTTAGGATGATATTTTCTGTCCAAATAAAAGTGTCGTTTGTTTTTCCAAACAAGGTACTTGGCACGAGTTACTGACATTGAAGCCACGGACACCAATAACCCCAACGTGAACTATGGTGTTGTGGTGGACTGTGGTAGCAGTGGGTCGCGAGTATTTGTCTATTGCTGGCCCAGGCATAACGGCAATCCTCATGATCTGTTGGATATTAGACAAATGAGGGATAAAAACCGAAAGCCAGTGGTCATGAAAATAAAACCCGGTATGTGCATGATAAACATCTGATTGGTAACCGTATTCTGTCCTTTCATTCTCTGTGTTGTCATTCACATATTTCCCTTTCTCTCCTCACATTCATTGCCCTAATTCAAAGCCCATGCCAGGACCCAGTGGGTCTCCTTGCTTCACATTCTTTTTCCCTTTTCTGTCCGTTTTGCATAAGATGACTAAAACCTTCAAAAAACATCCAAAAACTGTCTTTCTTTTTGTCTCCTACAGCATTTACTCTAGTGCCTTACTCATGGTATCTACTCAAAGCTTGCTAATTGCCATTAATTAGGGAGGGTTTTTTCCCCCTATTTGGTAACTATTGGTCTCTATCCTTAATGACAAGGTAATTTCAGAAAATTTATGAAAATCTGTACTCTTATTACATTGGTGTATGTTTATCACTTTTAAAAATTGCTGCCCAATAATATTTCTAATAATCTAGGTTATTTAATAGGGATGACCATAGAATTTAGAAGAGCTGATAAAATTAGATCCAGGTTTTAAAGATATCTCGATTTCTAAGCCAGTGAAATATGTAAAAATTGGGATTCACTATTCACATTAGACAGTTTAATTCTTTTTCTGTGTCTACACTCTTTTCATTGACAGAGCCCTTCTTTCAGGAGTATTAGGAATGGAAACTATCAGAAGCACCTTCAAACAGGCCCTTTAGGTCTTAATAATTGATAAAAGCTGATTTATAACAGTGGACCACAGATCTTAATAAAGATATAGCAGTTGTATTATTCCCCATTTCAGAAATGTAAGTAAAAAGGATATTCAGTTTTAACTTGTTAGAATACGTCTCCTCATAAAAAGGTTCCTGATCACATTCCACCATTAGAGTCCTGCGCATTCTTCATTGAATAATTCAAACCCCACTTCCTTAATCAGGCAGCCCTCAGCAAGTTGATTATTCTTTGGTATTTGGGCTGCTGTGACACCAGTATATTACTCAGGAATTTCAAAATTTCTAGTTCATTTTTCAGGTTAAGGAGAGGGATCTAAGTCTATAATACAGCATTATTTTGATAGCAGATAATATAGCATTATTTTGATAGCAGAGTGCATTTCCATGGATGAAGATAAATTTTTGCAATAAGTCTTAGTGAATGACTGTTTTGATTTTTAGTAATCTGTTTTCCTACCCCTTAAAATTTTATGTATCTCTAACCTAGAAACATTTGAAAGATTAAAGTAATATTGACCAAATAACTTCATCAAAAAGACTAAAAACTTAAGAATATAGAGCACTCTATAAAGCATTCAGAAAGTGCCAGACCTCTGCATTTCATGTTCTGTAGTTTCATATACCAGATGTCTTGGAGTTGTGCTTTTAAAACAAAACAAAACAAAACAAAATGCACAAAAGCACAGCTCCAGCGTTACCCAGGGCATACACCAGAATCTCATTAAAATCAGGCTTCACATAGTGGGGCATATGGGTCTCTCTGACTCTACACAAAGTATTTGAAATGGTAATAAAAAGGACCTTTTTTTATAGCCCTTCTCTGTCCTGAATGATGGACTCCCATGTTTGGCATTACAGAAGGGCTCCACAAATTTCCTTATTGAACAGATTCTGGCTACTTTGGGGCTTTGTATCCATTGTAATAGCACTGTACATTGAGTCAAAAGATCTGGATTTTAGTCCATTTTCAGCTGATACCTTTGACAAATCACTTAATTTTTCTGGACCACAATTTCCTAATCTATGAAATAAGGCATTTTTTTTTTTTACTTCTAAAGTACCTCTTATTTTTGATATCGTGTGATCTTATTAGGCTACATGATAGCTGGAAATATTCACTGAGTTATGTACTCATTCAACAAATATTTCTTGAGTGCCTGCTATTTTCAGGCACTATGTTAGGTTCTGGGAATATAAATTTGAACAAGACACAGTTTGTGCCAGTTTATTGAAACTTCCAGTTGCAATGCTGCAGGCAAGTTAAATAGGTAATTTAGATATGAGGTAATGAGTGCTACAACTGGAAGTAGAGCTAAGCATGGAATGCAGTGAGAACGCTTAGGAGAGATACTTAAATAATCCTTATGGCTCTGTTAGGGAAGATTTCCATGAAGGAAGTAGCCCAAAAGATGAGCAGGAATGAACCAAGTGAAAGGAGATAGGGAGTGGTAGGGAGTGGTAGGGAGGTAGACAGACTATTCCTGGTGGAGGTGCAAAGGCCCTAAGGCATTTAGAGATGCATTACAGAAAGTTAGTTCCGTATAGCCTAAGGCTAGATGGGAAGAGGTAAGGTTGTGGTGGGTGTGCAGGGCAGAGTTTGCTAATCTGAAGAGTTGAACTTTATCTGGAAGGCATTGAGGAGCTGCAAAAAGAATTTTAATCCATTTGGGTAGGAATGGTGGGGAGATGCCCATAACTGGAGTCTAGGAGGTATTGCAGTAGTCTGGCAGAGAACAGTGGTATCCAGGGGATGAGGAGAAGTGAACGCAACGAGAAGGTTTTATCCCGGGTACTGGTGTGGACTACTGTGTGGCCAGCGATGGTGGTCACTGAAGTAGGTAACGGCAGAAAGAGCAGGCTTGTAGTGGAAGTTGAGTTCAGATTTGGATATGTTGAGTTTGGGGTGTCTGTGAGGACAATCACATGGTGATGGCCAGTGGACAATTACCACATACTGATCTGGAGGTTGGGGAAGAGATCTGGTTGCTGTTGATAAGATTTGGAGAACAAATAGGTGGTGATGGCAGCCAGGGGAGAAAGTAAGCTTGCCTTAGGAAAGTGAGAATATTTTTCCTGAGGTTAGGGATGATCTCAATTGCAGTTGATCGCAAGTTCCTGGCCCATTAGCTGCTCAATCAGTTCTGAGCTTTTTGATGACTGAGAAGAGGAAATAGGACTGAATATCAAGTACCATCGACATTTAAGGAAGAGAGGCTGTGGAAATAGTTGCCAGAGGGGCAGGGAAGAGCTAAGGGAGTACAGTGTCTAGCTTGTATTTCTCTCAAATTAGCTACAATGAAGAACTTTGTAGTTAAAATAGCTACTTGTTAACTGGAGTGTCCTGGGTTTTTTTTAGGCATTTCGGAATTTGCTACCTCTCCAGAGAAAGTCAGTGATTACATTTTTCCGCTCTTGAACTTTGCTGCAGAGCATGTGCCACGGGCAAAGCACAAGGAGACCCCTCTCTACATTCTCTGCACAGCCGGGATGAGAATCCTTCCTGAAAGGTGATCCTCCACGTGCGGGCAGGCCTGTGGTGGGGTGGTGGTGGTGGTTGTCTTAGTCGTCCTCTTCCTCCTTGCCCCCTTCCCTCTCCTTTATGTGAAAAGGAAGGCATTAAAAATTCTTTCTTCAAATTTGGGGAATGGTGCCAAAACTATTACCTTAGCTGGAACCCACCAGATTACTTATAAGTCATTCATTTATAACTACATGTAGTAAACTATAAAGTTGTCATTTAAAAGAAGAGACCAATCTTCTATTTTATTAATTTAAGAAACATTTGCAGTTATGGTTTCACATCTAAGAATCACTAATTCATACGACTTGTTCATTTTGAAAATTATTTCCTAAAATACAGCCTTTTCAACAAATCACTTTGATTTAAAAATTAGCTCTTTGATAGAGGATATCCCAAAGTGCGAGTTTGTTTTTTTTTGTTTGTTTTTATTTCTTCCTTCTCAAAACAGAAAAATTCAGGTTGTAACACTTTGTTATGTAAATGTTTGGATTGCCTTATAGCCAGCAGAAAGCCATCCTGGAAGACCTTTTGACTGATATCCCTGTGCACTTTGACTTTCTATTTTCTGACTCTCATGCAGAAGTAATTTCAGGGAAGCAAGAAGGTTGGTATACTGGGCTTCAACTTAAAATTGGGGAAGCTATGCCTTTAAACCCTCCCCATTTTTCAGTGTACATCTTATTAAATTATGATTTGAGCCAGAAACATAAGTCAAAAGGGTTCCACTTTGGGTAAAGGAACAAAAAAAACTTTGACTGGATTATGGCCCTTTTGAAAAGCAGTGGTAATGTTAAAAGTTGGGCAGATAGGTTATGGTCAGATCCTGAAGATCTTGAATTGTCAGGCTAAGGAGTTGGGACTTCATTCTGTAAATCAGTCCACAGCAGATTGTGGAGTGGACTGGAGTGGAAGAATAGAGGCAGGAAGATGGATTAGATGGGCCTCTCTCTATAACAGCTTAAATCAAAGTGACAGTAAAAATGGGTAGAGATTGGGTGTAGGGAATGTAAAAGTAGGATCAGTCAGACTTGATAACTGAATGGATGTGAGGGATATAGGAGAGGGGAGAGTAAAAGATGACTTGAGTTTTTAAAATCTTGCAGTTGATAGGTTTAAAGTCATAAAAAGTAAAAACTCCAGTATTTTGAATCAACCCATTGATTTCAAAGGAAAACTAGCACCTGGGGAATTGTGTTTTCAACATATATAAATGGATATAAAATTATAAATTTTAAAGGTGAAAATTCTTGGAAAACCGTTAGGAGAAGCTAAGTACATTAATAGAAATGTGTTATTTCAGATGATGTTTTCACAGGTTATCAGAAAATAAAATAGATGTTTGCACAGGCTGCATTGGTAAGAGTTACACAAGATGTTTGAAAACTTTATTTTTTTCTTATCTCTGCCACGTGAAATGTGTCTAGGTGTATATGCTTGGATTGGCATTAATTTTGTCCTTGGACGATTTGAACATACTGAAGACGGTAAGTATCATGTTTCCAATTAATGTAACTAACTAAAAATTATAGTTTTTCTGTTTAATTCAGAGAATGAAAAAGGAGTTAAATTTTGTGGCACAGCTGAGTGTGTAGGAGTAGAGTCAGAGGAGCTGCTGTATAACGCAATTAAACTTCATTTTAATTGGGAGGAGTAGGCTGGGTTTTCCTAAATATGCTTGAAATGTGCCATGAAAACAAGATGACTGTCTTCAAAAGACACAGTTCTCTGGGTTTGTTCTGTTCCCAGTGAATGTTTCTTGTTCTTTCCAGATGATGAGGCAGTTGTGGAAGTTAACATTCCTGGTAGTGAAAGCAGCGAAGCCATTACTCGTAAAAGAACAGCGGGTATTCTCGACATGGGAGGCGTGTCAACTCAGATAGCATATGAAGTCCCCCAAACTGTAAGCTTTGCCTCCTCACAGCAGGTTATTATCTGTACAAATTTCCTTCTGTTTGGTTTGGTTTCATTTAACATGTCTCCATCCATTTTTGTTTTGTTTTCTGAGTCTGAAAACATCTTTACTGTGTTTGCTGAGGTACCACCTTCTCAACCCAGGAGAAAGCAGACAGGAAGAAAACAAGGCAGACCTCAGCTAAGCCAGTTGTATTTTTTTCATTGAAATCACCTGGTTTGTTTTCTGAACTTACTAAAGAATTCTCTTTGGTATAAATGTCAATCACACACTTGAGTTTTTGTTTTATTTTGTCTTCACTCAATCACTTCCTTTCTCTACAGATTTTGTAAAACTTAAATAATAGTATCAGATTTCTTAAACTTCTTAAGTTGTAATTGGAGGTAAAAATCATTTTTTCCTCTTGGCTCAGACAGCTTTTTCAGGAAAGGATTGAGGCTTGTATATAGTAGTTCCACATTTCTGAACTTACGGTTTACTCTGTCTTTTCTCCGTTATCCTTCAGTGCTCTCAGTCACTGCTGGCCAGTTTCTCAGGAGGCTACATGGCCTTGTATAGGGAATACTAGAATGAAAATCTGCCTAGGGTTTCTAGTTGTAGTACAGAATTGCTACAGGTCTGTATTACTCTGTTGCTATTCAGCTGTAGATTAATACCAAAGCCTGGTTCCTGTATTTTCCTCTAGAAGGTAGGGATGCAGCATTGTGTGGTGGTCACAAGTGAGGGCTGTGGAGGTGGACAAGCCTGAATTTCATCAACGTCCTATTCCTTACTAATTATGTGACCTTATGGAAGTGACTTAGCTTCTCTGAGCTGGTTTCTTCATCTGTAAAGGTACCTACAACATAGGGTTGTTAAAGGATTAAATGAGATAATGCACATATTTCAGGCAACCAGTAGACCTCAATAAATGTCAGCTAATATGTTTATTAAGGTGGTCTATAAATGTTTGAGCTCCTTGGAAAAATGCTTTCTGAATATTCAAGTATTACATGCCTCTAGAAACTGTTATACTGTTTATAAAAAACCATGTTTTAATTTTTTCCCCCTCAATTTAAAGTAAAATGTACATATAAAGAAAGCTTGGAAAAATAGTGAAAAATCAAGATTAAAAATTTCCCATGTACTCCTCATCCAAGAAGCCCCATTGTATTAGCTTTTTGATGTATTTCTTTTCACTCTTTTTTTCTATTTATAATTTTTTTAAACATATGGTTGTTATAATCATACTGTTTATACAATTTGTTAGCATTCTTTAAGTGCCATAAACTACTGATAGGCCATAATTAACTAAGCCCTTCCTTGATGTTATATACTTACATGGCATTAAACTTTTTTCCATCATAGAACTGCAGTGGACATCTTTGTGTATAGAGACTTTTCTATGTTTAGGATTATTACCAAAGAATAGGGTTCCATAAATAGATTTAGTAAGTCAGAGGGTATGAACTATATTGCGAAGTTCCTTTTTCAAAGAATCATAATAATAACACAAATGTGTGGCACATCTGAAATTTCTTAAGTCAGAATGGTCATATTGAATTATGAAGAATGCTCAGAAGGAATTTGGGAAATGCAGAGGCAGATATTTTTGCCTCTCTCAGATGAGAATCTTTTTAGATACTTTTTAAAGGAGTGTATTTATCAGTAGGTAGTTGTTTTTTATTGCTTAAAGTTTTAAAATTTGTTTATCTCTATGTCTGCAGGAGGAAGTAGCTAAAAACTTGTTAGCCGAATTTAACTTGGGATGTGATGTTCACCAAACTGAGCATGTATACAGAGTCTATGTGGCCACATTTCTTGGGTTTGGTGGCAATGCTGCACGACAGAGATATGAAGACAGAATATTTGCCAGCACAGTTCAAAAGAACAGGTAAAGCACTTTCCACTACTCAGCAGTCACTTTCAAACTTCGGTCTCTCCTCATAAAAAAACATAATCCATGTAAACATGGAGAACTCATTTAACAAAAGTATATCAGCACTGTTCGCTTTTTATTACTCACTACCAGCTGAGTTGGGAGAAAGAATTAAGGACATCAGGGTGTCCTGCCTTCAGCCCTATATCCCACCAGACTCCAAAGAAGGATCTCTCTCTCTCTGTGACCAGTGCATTCTTAGATCCTCAGCTCATCTGATGAAGTAGAAGTTTCACTCACAGGATATTAAATAGTTTTGAGCCTTGGATGACACTATTCTTGATTGCAAATTGTTTGGAAAACTCAACACCTGGGGCACTGATAGATGTCTTGTAGTCATGAAGTAAATGTATGCCTTATTGTTGATGATAAAATTGAAGTATATAAAGTTCTGGATACTTTATGGAAAATCAACCTGTGCATTTATTTAGTAGCCAAGAACCATAGTGAAGGAAGTTATTCTAGAAAAAGAAATGACCTAGAAGCCAAAGTTAATATGGTTTTTAAACATTTTTGTCACTGAAACTTTTAAAAATAAGTTTATGTAGAATCCTGGTATAGAAAATACGTAAGACAAACAAAAGCGACACTTTATCAGCTTAAGTTTATCTTAAGAATATGGAGATTATTTATTTGAAATTACTCTGTAAGAATAGAAAGACTGTTTAGGTAAATAGAAAAATCTGATATCTGGAATTATTTAAAATATCCTATTTATTTCTGTATCTTGTTCATTTTTTGTTTTTGATTTTTATTATAACATATATACAACATAAAATTACCCATTTTAATAACTTTCGAGTACACAGTTCAATAGTATAATTACATTCACAATGTTGTGCTACTGTTATCACCATCCAGTACCAAAATTTTTCTTTTAAACCAAACAGAAACTCTATCCATTAAGTATTAAGTCCCCGTTCACTCCTGCACCTGCCATTGCCACTGGTAACCTGTAATCTACTTCGGTTTCTCTGTGTTTGCACATTTTATTTATTTATTATATGTGAATCATATAGTATTTGTTCTTTTATGTCTATCATGTCTGGCTTATTTTACTCAACATGATGTCTTCAAGGTTCATCCATGCTGAGCCTGTATCAGAACTTCATTCCTTTTTATAGCTGAAAAATATCCCATTGTAGGTATATACCATATTCTTTTGTTGGACACTCAGGTTGCTTCTACCTTTTGGGTATTGACAATGCTGCTGTGTACATTGGCACATAGATATCTATTTAAGTCCCTGCTTTAAATTCTTTGGGGTATATCCTGAGAAGTGGGGTTCCTGGAACATATAATTCTATGTTTAACTTTTTGAGGAACCACCAAACTTTTCCACAGTGACTGCACCACTTTACATTCCTACCAACAGTGTACAAGGATTACTATTTCTCCACATCCTTGTCAACTCACAGTATTTTCTGTTTTTTTAATAATAGCCATTCTAGTGAGGTTGAGGTGGTATCTCATGATTTGCATTTCCCTAATGCCTAATGATGTAGAGCATCTTTTCATGTGCCTCTTGGCCATCTGTAAAACTTCTTTGGAGACATGTCTATTCAAGTCCTTTGTCTATTTTTTTAATTGTGTTTTGTCTTTTTTGGTCAGTTGTAGGCGTTCTTTATATATTCTGGATTTTAAACTCTTATTGGATATATGGTTTCCAAAACTTTTCTTCTGTTCTGTAGGTTGTCTTCTCACTTTCCTGATAATATCCTTTGATGAAATACAATTTATCAATTTTTTCTTTTGTTACTTTTGCTCTTTGTGTAAAGTCTAAGAATTCATTACCTTGTACAGGATCCTGAAGATTTTCCCCAGTTTTCTTCTAAGAGTTTTGTAGTTTTAATTATTATAATTAGGTCTTTGATTCATTTTGAGTTAATTTTTTTTAAATGCCTTTATTTCAAAGTTAAAAATCTGGGAATTTCCCTTTTCCCCACCCAAAGAATTCATAAACATGGACTACAGGGAAAATTCACTTAAAAACTATTATTTAAAAGATAAAAATGGTATCTATAGGCATTAGTCCACTTCTTAGAGTTAGTGCAATCTTCAGATATCCAGAGTACCAGGGTTAGTAAAGTTGCCCTACAATTCAGAATTTATGCCGTAACCTTCCATTAGTGCAAGGGATTAAAAAATTGTATACTCCACCAAGGGAAAAACTGTTCCTAAATGGCACACCTGGATCTATCCCCATGTTTTCCACTTGAGATGATAAGTTTCTCTCTCCCACTGGCCCTGTGGGTGTTTGACAGATTGTCTGTCCCTTTTTTCAAAAAGGTGAATGATAAATTTCTTTCAGTAAAGCAGGAGACTGGGTAGTGAGCCAGGACACTTGAAGACATTGGTGAATATGTGAGTGAACTTTCAGTGAGTGTGCCCCACATATGATAATATTTCCTGATGCCTCAATTAGATACAGGATAAACAAATTCAAAAGATCTATGCATCACTGTAGTGACAGGACAGCTTTTCCCAGATGTAGCTCGTAATGCTGGGGTTGCAGGTTTTCCAAAATAGGTATTTCCAAAATAGGTATTTGTCTAATTCTAACCCAGAGCCAGTATTGACCTCTTCATCAGTATAAAGTGACTTTCTTTGTCCCTTGTAAAAGTTTTTGAATTAAAGTCTATTTTATTTTATCTTAGTATACCTATCTTTACTGTCTTTTTATTCCTATAAGTATGGTATTTCCACCACCACCACCTCCCGCCTTCCCCTGACTTTCAAAGTACTTTTGTCTTTTAACTTAAGGAACATTTCTTTTAGACAGCATATAGTTGGCACATTATTTTTTATCCATGAGTCTAAACCATTAGTCAGCACGGAAAGCAGCAGGAGCCCTCCTACCATGCCAGAAACCTTCATCGCTTCAGATCTCCATCCAGAGTATCACGGGAAACAGGAATCTTGGGTTAATTTTTGTGTATAGTGTGAGGTAGGGGTCCACCTTCATTGTTCTGCATAGATACCCAGTTTTCCCAGCATCGTTTGTTTAAGAAACTATTCTTTCCCCGTTGGGACTTGGTATCCTTGTCAACAGTGAGTGGCCATGCATGAACTGTCAGTTTGATTCCATTGGTCTATTTCTGTCCTTGTGCCAGTACCGCTTTGTTTTGATTACTGTAGCTTTGTAATAAGTTTTGAAATCAGGAAGTCTGAGTCCTCCAACTTCTTCAAGGTGGTTTTAGCTATTCAGGGCCCCTTGCTCTTCTACGTGAATCTGATGGTTGACTTTTCCATTTCTGCAAGAAGGCTGTTGGAATTTGGGGATGTGTTGAATTTGAAAATTACTTTGGGTAGCTTTGACATCTTAATATTGTTAAGTTTTCCAATCCATGAATATGGGATGTCTTTTCATTTATTTAGGCCTTCTTTAATTTCTTTCAGCAACATTTTGTTGCTTCCTGTGTATGAGTCCTTTACATCCTTGGTTAAGTGTATTCCTAGGTATACAGTAGGAGTTGTAAATGGAATTGTTTTCGTGATTTTCTTTTTGGATGATTCATTATTGGCATATAGAAGCACTGCAAATTTTTGTGTGTTGTTATTGTACCCTGCTGCTTTGCTGAATTCATTTATTAATTTTAGTGGCTTTCTTGGAGATTCTTCAGGATTTTCTATATGTAGGATCATGCCATCTGCATATAGGAATAGTTTTACTCCTTCTTCTCCAATTTGGAGAATTATTTTTTCTTGCCGAATTATTTGGGCTAGAACTGCCAATACACTGTTGAATAGCAGTGGTAAGAGCAGGCATCCTTGTCTTGTTCCTGGTTGTTGGGAGAGGGGAAGCTTTCGTTCTTTCATCACTGAGTATGGTGTTAGCTATGGATTTTTCATACATGCACTTTAGAAGAATTGAGGAAGGTCTCTTCTATTTCTAGTTTTCTGAGTGTTTTTATCAAGAAGGTGTTTTGGGGAATGAAGACAACATGGATGAACTTTGAAGACATAATGCTGGGTGAAATAAGCCAGACACAAAAAGAGAGATACTGTATGTTACCACTAATGTGAACTCTGAAAAATGTAAAATAAATGTTTTATATTGTAGAATGTAGAGGACCTAGAGACAGACAGCAACTGGTGGAGGGGGAATGATAATCTAATAAGAACAGATAAAATGTGGAGAGTAATCTTAATGATACGGGAATGCTCAGGAATGACTGTGGTTTGTTAATTTTCTTGGGGTATGGTAGGAACATGTTGGAAGCAATGTAGTTATTTTAGGTTATTTGTTTTTCTTATTCCTTTGTGTTTTGTTTGAATTGTTTTTTTTTAATTTTTTGATAAAGTACAAAAAAAGGAGTATTGAATTTCTTTCAAATGCTTTTTCAGCATTGAGATACATGATCATGTAATTTTTTTTTTTTTACCTGCATTCTGCTAATGTGTTGTAGTCCATTAATTGATTTTTCTTATTTTGAACCATCATTGTATTTCTGGGATAAATCCTGCTTGGTCATAGTGTATGATCCTCTTAATGTGCTGATGGGTTTGGTTTAGTGGTATTTTGTTGAGGATTTTTGCATCTATATTCATAAAGGATATTGGTCTGAAAGTTCTTTTCTTGTGCTGTCTTTTTTCTGGCTTTAGTATTAGGGTGATGCTAGCCTCATATAATGAGGTAGGCAGTGCTCCCTTCTCTTCAGTTTTTTTGTTTTGTTTTGTTTTGTTTTTGGCATGAGAAGGATTGGTGTTAATGCTTGGAATGTTTGATAAAACTCACCAGTGCAACCATCTAGACCTGGGCTTTTCTTTGTTGGGAGATTTTTGATTACTGATTTAATCTCTTTACTTGTTATTGGTCTATCGAGATCTTTATTCTTCTTGACCCTGTTTAGGTCATTTGTTTGTTTCTAAGAATTTTTCCCTTTCATCTAGGTTATATAATTTGTTGATGTACCTTTGTGCTCAGTATCCTTTTTAACCATTTTCGTTTCTGTAAGGTAGGTAGTAATATCTTCCATTTCATTTCTGATTTTTATTATTTGAGTTTTCTGTCTTTTTTCCTTTGTCAGTTTAGCTAAAAGATTGTCAGTTTTATTGAAATTTTCAAAGAAACAACTTTTGGTTTCTTTGATTTTCTCTGTTGTTTTTTTCTATTGTCTACTTCATTTATCTCTGCTCTAATCTTTTTTTTTTTTTTTTTTTTTTTTTAATCATCATTTTATTGAGATATATTCACATACCACGCAGTCATACAAAACAAATTGTACTTTCGATTGTTTACAGTACCATTACATAGTTGTACATTCATCACCTAAATCAATCCCTGACACCTTCATTAGCACACACACAAAAATAACAAGAATAATAATTAGAGTGAAAAAGAGCAATTGAAGTAAAAAAGAACACTGGGTACCTTTGTCTGTTTGTTTCCTTCCCCTACTTTTCTACACATCCATCCATAAACTAGACAAAGTGGTGTTTGGTCCTTATGGCTTTCCCAATCCCATTGTCACCCCTCATAAGCTACATTTTTATACAACTGTCTTCGAGATTCATGGGTTCTGGGTTGTAGTTTGATAGTTTCAGGTATCCACCACCAGCTACCCCAATTCTTTAGAACCTAAAAAGGGTTGTCTAAAGTGTGCATAAGAGTGCCCACCAGAGTGACTTCTCGGCTCCTTTTGGAATCTCTCTGCCACTGAAGCTTATTTCATTTCCTTTCACATCCCCCTTTTGGTCAAGAAGATGTTCTCCGTCCCACGGTGCCAGGTCTACATTCCTCCCCGGGAGTCATATTCCACGTTGCCAGGGAGATTCACTTCCCTGGGTGTCTGATCCCACGTAGGGGGGAGGGCAGTGATTTCACCTTTCAAGTTGGCTTAGCCAGAGAGAGAGGGCCACATCTGAGCAACAAAGAGGCATTCAGGAGGAGACTCTTAGGCACAAATACAGGGAGGCCTAGCCTCTCCTTTGCAGCAACCGTCTTCCCAAGGGTAAAACTTATGGTAGAGGGCTCAACCCATCAAACCACCAGTCCCCTATGTCTGTGGTCATGTTAGCAACCATGGAGGTGGGGTAGGCGAATACCCCTGCATTCTCCACAGGCTCCTCAAGGGGGCACAACAAATTTTTTTTTTTTTTTTTTTTTTCCCTTGTTTGTCTTTTTTCTTTTTTTTTTTTTAACTTTCCCTTCTTTTTTCAAATCACCTGTATGAAAAAAAAAGTTAAAAAGAAAACAAACATACAATAAAAGAGCATTTCAAAGAGACCATAGCAAGGGAGTAAGGAAAAGACAACTAACCTAAGATAACTGCTTAACTTCCAACATGTTCCTACTTTACCCCAAGAAAGTTACATAATATAGCAACATTTCAGTGAACTTGTTCCTACTACAACCATTAGAAATTAACAGACCATAGTCATTTCTGGGCATCCCCAGAACGTTAAATAGCTTATCTGTTCTTCCTGGATTATTGTTGCCCCTTCCTTAATTGCTCTCTACTGCTAGTTCCCCTACATTCTACATTATAAACCATTTGTTTTACATTTTTCAAAGTTCACATTAGTGGTAGCATATAATATTTCTCTTTTTGTGCCTGGCTTATTTCGCTCAGCATTATGTCTTCAAGGTTCATCCATGTTGTCATATGTTTCACCAGATCGTTCCTTCTTACTGCCGCGTAGTATTCCATCGTGTGTATATACCACATTTTATTTATCCACTCATCTGTTGAAGGACATTTGGGTTGTTTCCATCTCTTGGCAATTGTGAATAATGCTGCTATGAACATTGGCGTGCAGATATCTGTTCGTGTCACTGCTTTCCGATCTTCCGGGTATATACCGAGGAGTGCAATCGCTGGATCGAATGGTAGCTCTATATCTAGTTTTCTAAGGAACTGCCAGACTGACTTCCAGAGTGGCTGAACCATTATACAGTCCCACCAACAATGAATAAGAGTTCCAATTTCTCCACATCCCCTCCAGCATTTGTAGTTTCCTGTTTGTTTAATGGCAGCCATTCTAACCGGTGTTAGATGGTATCTCATTGTGGTCTTAATTTGCATCTCTCTAATAGCTAGTGAAGCTGAACATTTTTTCATGTGTTTCTTGGTCATTTGTATTTCCTCTTCAGAGAACTGTCTTTTCATATCTTTTGCCCATTTTATAATTGGGCTGTCTGTACTATTGTCATTGAGTTGTAGGATTTCTTTGTATATGCAAGATATCAGTCTTTTGTCAGATACATGGTTTCCAAAATTTTTTCCCATTGAGTTGGCTGCCTCTTTACCTTTTTGAGAAATTCCTTTGAGGTGCAGAAACTTCTAAGCTTGAGGAGTTCCCATTTATCTATTTTCTCTTTTGTTGCTTGTGCTTTGGGTGTAAAGTCTAGGAAGTGGCCTCCTAATACAAGGTCTTGAAGATGTTTTCCTACATTATCTTCTAGGAGTTTTATGGTACTTTCTTTTATATTGAGATCTTTGGTCCATTTTGAGTTAATTTTTGTGTAGGGGGTGAGGTAGGGGTCCTCTTTCATTCTTTTGGATATGGATATCCAACTCTCCCAGCCCCATTTGTTGAAAAGACCATTATGGCTCAGTTCGGTGACTTTGGGGGCCTTATCAAAGATCAGTCGGCCATAGATCTGAGGGTCTATCTCTGAATTCTCAATTCGATTCCATTGATCTATATGTCTATCTTTGTGCCAGTACCATGCTGTCTTGGCAACTGTGGCTTTATAATAAGCTTCAAAGTCAGGGAGTGTAAGTCCTCCCACTTCGTTTTTCTTTTTTAGAGTGTCTTTAGCAATTCGAGGCATCTTCCCTTTCCAAATAAATTTGATAACTAGCTTTTCCAAGTCTGCAAAGTAGGTTGTTGGAATTTTGATTGGGATTGCATTGAATCTGTAGATGAGTTTGGGTAGAATTGACATCTTAATGACATTTAGCCTTCCTATCCATGAACATGGAATATTTTTCCATCTTTTAAGGTCCCCTTCTATTTCTTTTAGTAGAGTTATGTAGTTTTCTTTGTATAGGTCTTTTACATCTTTGGTTAAGTTGATTCCTAGGTACTTGATTTTTTTAGTTGCTATTGAAAATGGTATCTTTTTCTTGAGTGTCTCTTCAGTTTGTTCATTTCTAGCATATAGGAACATTACTGACTTATGTGCATTAATCTTGTATCCCGCTACTTTGCTAAATTTGTTTATTAGCTCTAGTAGGTGTATCGTTGATTTCTCAGGGTTTTCTAGATATAAGATCATATCATCTGCAAACAATGACAGTTTTACTTCTTCTTTTCCAATTTGGATGCCTTTTATTTCTTTGTCTTGCCGGATTGCCCTGGCTAGCACTTCCAGCACAATGTTGAATAACAGTGGTGACAGCGGGCATCCTTGTCTTGTTCCTGATCTTAGAGGGAAGGCTTTCAGTCTCTCACCATTGAGTACTATGCTGGCTGTGGGTTTTTCATATATGCTCTTTATCATGTTGAGGAAGTTTCCTTCAATTCCTACCTTTTGAAGTGTTTTTATCAAAAAGGGATGTT
This sequence comes from Choloepus didactylus, assembly GCF_015220235.1. Lineage (NCBI taxonomy): Eukaryota > Metazoa > Chordata > Mammalia > Pilosa > Megalonychidae > Choloepus > Choloepus didactylus. Next base: position 28,305,297 of record NC_051326.1, on the reverse strand, counting down.
GGATTTTGTCAAATGCTTTTTCAGCATCTATTGAGATGATCAATTGATTTTTCCCTTTCGAGTTTTTAATGTGTTGTAATACATTGATTGTTTTTCTTATGTTGAACCATCCTTGCATGCCTGGAATGAACCCCACTTGGTCATGGTGTATGATTTTTTTAATGTGCCTTTGGATTCGATTTGCAAGTATTATGTTGAGGATTTTTGCATCTATATTCATTAGGGAGATTGGCCGGTAGTTTTCCTTTTTTGTAGCATCTTTGCCTGGTTTTGGTATTAGATTGATGTTAGCTTCATAAAATGAGTTAGGTAGTGTTCCATTTTTTTCAATGTTTTGAAAGAGTTTGAGTAAGATTGGTGTCAGTTCTTTCTGGAAAGTTTGGTAGAATTCCCCTGTGAAGCCATCTGGCCCTGGGCATTTATTTGTGGGAAGATTTTTGATGACTGATTGGATCTCTTTGCTTGTGATGGGTTGGTTGAGGTCTTCTATTTCTTCTCTGGTCAGTCTAGGTTGTTCATATGTTTCCAGGAAATTGTCCATTTCTTCTACATTATCCAGTTTGTTGCCATACAGTTGTTCATAATATCCTCTTATAATTTTTTTAATTTCTTCAGGATCTGCAGTTATGTCACCTTTTTCATTCATTATTTTGTTTATATGGGTCTTCTCTCTTTTTGATTTTGTCAGTCTAGCTAGGGGCTTGTCAATCTTGTTGATCTTCTCAAAGAACCAACTTTTGGTGATATTTATCCTTTCTATTGTTTTTTTGTTCTCTATGTCATTTATTTCTGCTTTAATCCTTGTTATTTCTTTTCTTGTACTTGGTTTAGGATTGGTTTGCTGTTCATTTTCTAGCTTCTTCAGTTGATCCATTAGTTCTTTGATTTTGGCTCTTTCTTCCTTTTTAATATATGCGTTTAGTGCTATAAATTTCCCCCTTAGCACTGCTTTTGCTGCATCCCATAGGTTTTGGTATGTTGTGTTCTCATTTTCATTCGTCTCTATATATTTAGCAATTTCTCTTGCTATTTCTTCTTTAACCCACTGATTGTTTAGGAGTGTGTTGTTTAACCTCCAGGTATTTGTGAATTTTCTAAGTCTCTGATGGTTATTGACTTCTAATTGTATTCCATTGTGGTCAGAGAATGTGCTTTGAATAATTTCAATCTTTTTAAATTTATTGAGGCTTGTTTTATGTCCCAGCATATGATCTATTCTGGAGAAAGTTCCGTGAGCACTAGAAAAGTATGTGTATCCTGTTGATTTGGGATGTAATGTCCTGTAGATGTCTGTTAAATCTAATTCATTTATCAGATTGTTTAGGTTTTCAATTTCCTTATTGGTCTTCTGTCTGGTTGATCTATCTATAGGAGAGAGTGATGTGTTGAAGTCTCCCACAATTATTGTGGAAACATCAATTGCTTCCTTTAGTTTTGCCAATGTTTCTCTCATGTATTTTGTGGCACCTTGATTGGGTGCATAGACATTTACGATTGTTATTTCTTCTTGCTGAATTGCCCCTTTTATTAGTATGTAGTGGCCTTCTTTGTCTCTCAAAACATCCCTGCATTTGAAGTCTATTTTATCTGAGATTAATATTGCTACACCTGCTTTCTTTTGGCTGTAGCTTGCATGAAATATTTTTTTCCATCCTTTCACTTTCAATTTCTTTGTGTCCCTGTGTCTAAGATGAGTCTCTTGTATGCAACATATTGATGGTTCATTTTTTTTGATCCATTCTGCGAATCTATATCTTTTAATTGGGGAGTTTAATCCATTTACATTCAACGTTAAAACCGTGAAGGCATTTCTTGAATCGGCCATCTTATCCTTTGGATTATGTTTGCCATATTTTTCCCTCTCTCTATTAATATCCTTTATTGTACCCATACCGAATCTCTTTAGTACTGAACCTTTCTCCAAGTCTCTCTGTCCTGTCTTTGTTTCTCTGTCTGTAGGGCTCCCTTTAGTATCTCCAGTAGGGCAGGTCTCTTGTTAGCAAATTCTCTCAGCATTTCTTTGTCTGTGAAAAATTTAAGCTCTCCCTCAAATTTGAAGGAGAGCTTTGCTGGATAAAGTATTCTTGGCTGGAAATTCCTCTCTCTCAGAATTTTAAATATATCGTGCCATTGCCTTCTCGCCTCCATGGTGGCTGCTGAGTAGTCACTACTTAGTCTTATGCTGTTTCCTTTGTATGTGGTGAATTGCTTTTCTCTTGCTGCTTTCAGAACTTGCTCCTTCTCTTCTATGTTTGACAGTGTGATCAGTATATGTCTCGGAGTGGGTTTTTTTGGATTTATTCTATTTGGAGTTCGCTGAGCATTTATGATTTGTGTATTTATGTTGTTTAGAAGATTTGGGAAGTTTTCCCCAACAATTTCTTTGAATACTCTTCCTAGACCTTTACCCTTTTCTTCCCCTTCTGGGACACCAATGAGTCTTATATTCGGACGTTTCATATTATCTATCATATCCCTGAGGTCCATTTCGAGTTTTTCAATTTTTTTCCCCATTCTTTCTTTTATGCTTTCATTTTCCATTCTGTCATCTTCCAGGTCACTGATTCGTTGTTCAACTTCCTCTAGTCTTGTACTATGAGTGTCCAGAATCTTTTTAATTTGGTCAACAGTTTCTTTAATTTCCATAAGATCATCCATTTTTTTATTTAGTCTTGCAATGTCTTCTTTATGCTCTTCTAGGGTCTTCTTGATTTCCTTCATATCCCGTACTAGGGTCTCATTGTTCATCTTTAGTTCTTTGAGTAGCTGCTCTAGGTGTGTCTCTTCTGGTCTTTTGATTTGGGTGCTTGGGCTTGGGTTATCCATATCGTCTGGTTTTTTCATATGCTTTATAATTTTCTGTTGTTTTTGGCCTCGTGGCATTTGCTGTCCTTGATAGGGTTCTTTTAGGGTTTGTAGACCAGTTGAAGTCCTTATCTCTAATTTATCAGATCTACAGCTTCGTGGAGTACACTTTCTCTAACTAACCAGCAGGTGGCGTCCACGAGCCACCTGTTCTCCACAAGCCAGATCTCCCCTGCTTAGCCTTTTTGGTGAGTGGGGGAGTGAGTCTTGTGGGGCCCAATTGGTGTCCCAAGCTTGCGTGTGTAGTTGGTGTTGCCTGCCCTGTATGTGGGGCGTGTTTCTGGGCAGTCGGGGAGGGGGGGTGGCCCTAACAATCAAATCTCCCTGATGATCCTAGAGTTTTAAAGCTACTGCAATAGTCTAATCCTTCAGTTCAGTCCTGCCACAGTTTGTCTCTGCCACTGACCCACAAGTCTTTGGTATTGGCGTATGGCTCCTGAGACTTGCAAGTGGGCCCCTCTTCCAGGCTGTGCACCCCGGGTCCTCTGTTGAGGGATGACTGTGCTATGTCACAGGTGAGTGCCGTCCCCCCAGGGCAGTTCTGGGCTGCTGGGCTGTGTAGGGAGGCTCCCAGTCTGCTCAAATGATGGCTGAATGGGGCTCTGTTAATTCACACTGCTCCCCCTTCCCAGCTCTGGGACATTCAGCTGAGGTTGCAGGGAAGGCTAATGTCCACGCCCAGTTTTGTGGTGTGTGCCTGTTATTTGAAGCACTTCCGTCACACTGGGTTGTCTGGGGCAGCTCTGGGCTATGGGGCTGGCGATGGGCAGGAGTGTTTCCTGTCCCCCAGGATGGTGGCTGTGAGCGGACACCCCCCTTTTCTTGGGAAGTTGTGTTGTTTAGTGAATTTTCTCAGCCACTGGATTATTGCCTTTTGTCTCAGTCTGCTCTAATCTTTATTATTTCCTTTATTCTACTCACCCTGGTTTAATTAGCTCTTCTTTTTCTATTTCTTCCAGGGGTGAAATTAGGTTACTGATTCGAGCTCTTTCTTTTTTAGTGTAAGAATTTACGGCTTTTTATATTGATGGAGTAATTTTGAGAGAAAAAAATCATAATTTATAGAATAAATGATAACATGCCTTTTGATATATTTATTCTTAACAAATGTGTAAAAACCTGAACTTTTAAAAAGGCCAAGTCAGAGCTATTCTGTACCACATTTACCAGAAATTCACGTGTATGCATAGGAAAAGCAATAAAATACCTTTTCCTATATCTGCTTCAAAAATTAATTACTGTGTTTTCTTAATTGTTATATAGCACATTGTGGTATATATTTTTTTATAATAATTTTAAAATAGAAATATTTTATGAATGACATTTGAACCATATTTTTGCAGCCACTGAATACCTTCTTCTGGAACCCTAATTTTTACTAAAATTGGTTTTAATGTCAAGAAGTTTTATATAATGAACAATTTAGTGGTACTTTTTAATTTAGAAGTAATGTGTCTAAAGATAGTAGCATGAGGTGTACATTTGACTTGTCTTGGACTTTTATAAAAATGATAAATGTTACTTATCATTTTTGTCATATGTCTTGAGCTTTGAAATGCACATTTACTTCTTTGCCATTATTGATGGCAAATTGATTTTTTTAACTAAATTAATATTTTTAATGGCAAAGACCTTTATTTTCTACATTTCAAGTGCTTTTTCAGTTGCGTTTTGTTAGAAATGCCCAACTTCTCAGTTGAATGGAAAGTAAAACCTGGTTTACTATCTATGACTGAATATTGAGTTCAAGCACTCATCTGATATTAAACACCTTTTGGGTCCATGTGATTTCATGATCAACACTAACATAATTTTAGCTTTCATAAGCTCTTTTCTGTTTCTCAGTTCCTTATATGTTAATACACATAACTGAACAACAGATATTAACTCCCAGAAATTTAGTTAGGAAGTAGTAAGCCTAGAGAATTTTGCTTGGGAGACACAAGTTAAATGAAGTTAAGCTTTCTTTTCTACAGGACTTTTCAGAGCCTATGTAGAATAGAAACTCTGTTATCTTCTGCATTTTGGACCGATACTTGATTTAAAAAAAAAACTAAAACATAGAATCATACAAATAGACTCAAACATTAAACATTGTATTTTAACTTATAAATATACTTGCATTTCCATCTGTTTTGCTTCACACTAAGGCCTTTTCTTAGGACGCTTGCACTCATTATAGTTTTCCATCATTCCTCCTGCATGCACTGCACCTACTCATCTAGATGTCAGTTTGGGTTTCTTTAAAGAAGACTAAGGACTTAAAGACATTTGTGAAGCAATTTAATACCAAATCCTTCTAGATTTTTATGAGTTTTTCATGTTTTTAAATCTTGCCCACATCTAATTTGACAACAGTTTTCTAGCAACTTGCCTTTATCGTATTTTTCTAAAGCACCTAACCTAGTTTTCATAGAACCAGTTACCTTCTTTTAATAATCACATTTCATCTTTTTGCACATAATTAAAATAACAAGCACTAGTGGCAAAATGAGTTTGGGAACAACATATTTCGTAGGCACTCAACTGCAGTGAAGGGACTGGAGAGGCTTGACTAACCGTGAACACTCAGCAGGCTGTGAGCATCAATATGTGGTGCAAAGGGAAGGGAAGGCATTTGGTAATTTGTTTAACTGGACTCTGTGTGCTGATGTGTATCATGAATCTCCAAGAGGAGATCAAGTACAAATTTCCTAACTTACTTGATATTGGAACCCTTTAGTTTTCCCACAGACCATCTTGCAGGACTTGGGTTCCACAGAGCTTATTTTGAGAAACAGTGACCAGCAGCTGCTTCTCTGAAACAATTTTCTATAGGTCCTATGACCGAGTTTCTTTTTGTCCTGTAGACTCCTGGATACACAGATGGGTCTGACTCCTGATACTCCATACCTGGACCCCTGCTTACCTCTAGGCATTAAAGATGAAATCCAACAGAATGGACAGACCATGTACCTACGGGGAACAGGAGACTTTGACCTGTGTCGAGGGACTATCCAGCCCTTCATGAATAGAACAAATGAGACACAAACTTCGCTGAATGGTGTCTACCAGCCCCCAATTCACTACCCGAACAGTGAATTCTATGGCTTTTCTGAATTCTACTATTGCACTGAGGATGTGTTAAGAATGGGAGGAGACTACAATGCTGCTAAATTTACTAAAGCTGCAAAGGTAACCTTCAAAGAAACATCTACTCCATGCTTTTGAGAGACTGCTGTGGACAATGACAGTTTATGTCCTTTTTTTCACATTTGGAGGCCTGTGTGAAGAGAAAGATGGAGTGTGGATGGTTGTAGTGCACCATGTTGGGAATCCTTTTTCCTTCAGTTGGGGGAAGGAAATAGTCATAGCAGAAGTCAAAAGTGCACTGTAAGCCGACTTCTGCTTACCACTACCGTGGTCATCAGTGACCTCCATCTTATATTATTCTTCTCTGCTACCTCTGACAATATTCATTCTAGCCTTCCTACTCCCTTAGTGGCCAGAATACTCCTAGTCCTTTGTTCCTCCCTGCGTTTCTGACAATTTTTTCTCAGTTTCTTTCAAGGGTGTCCCTTCTTCATGCTCTTTGATGCAGAGTTCCACCCTTGGCCCTCTCACCTTCAGGTCCTTTGATAGTCTCGTTCATGCTCATGGTTTGCTGCTGCATCTCAGGAAGAGACTCCAGGCCTCATCTCTGTCCAGTCACCTGCTAGATCTCAAATCATACCCTCCATCTTCTCCCCATTCTGTTTCTTTTCCTATTGTGCTGTCTCGGTTAGTGGCATCTCTAACTATCCAGTCCTCCCTGAAAACTTAGAAGTTATCGATTTCTTCATATCAGTCAGTCACCTCTGCCTTTATACCTCCATATGATCCGTCATTAAGCATAATATTTTTTTCATAAATATTTCTCAAACCCATCCATACTTTCTATCCACTGTCATTATCCTAGTCCAGGCTTTCTGGCTGCCACCTGCACTATTGCAGGAGCCTGCTGATTGTTCTTCTTGCACCTGGGCGTCTCCTGTCTGGTATTTTCTCCATCATTCATCTTCCACACTGCTCCCAAAGGGCTTTGTCTGAAATGCAAGGGCAGTCACCTTGCTCTCCTGTTTAAAATCTTTAATGGCCTCCTATTGCTTACAGAATAAATTCCAAATGACTTAGCATGTACTACTTACTTCTGTAGCCTCATTTCCCTGTCTAACACTGTATACTCTAATCATATCAAACAGCTATTAGTTTCCCTCACACTCTATGCTATTTCTCATCTGTGTCTTTGTTCATGATGTTTCTTCTGCCTGCAGTGTCTGTCCTACCCTCTCACTCCAGGCTAAGCACTGTTCCCTTTTGCATACTCTGGGCAGATTTCATCCATCTCTCTGGGCCTCATTGTCTTTATCTTTCAAGTAGAGATTTTAATAGTACTATGTCTAGGAGTTGTTTTAAGTACTGAATTCAGAAAAAAACAACACAGATTCTGGTACAGTGCTCAATAAATGTTAGCTATTAATATTACAAGTAAGTAACTTCGATAAAAGGTGGTACCTCTTTCACGTCTCTTAAAGATAAAGCCTTTTGTAATCATCTTTGTATTCCCAGTACCTGTGTTGTGTCTGGCACAGGAGAGGTACACCGTTTGAACTAACTAAAATATTGCTTCACTTTTCCAAAATTTTATGCGTGTACTTGGAATCATGGAGAGAGAAACTGAACAGATTTAAAGAGGTTGGTTGTGAGCAGTGAAATTCTTTTTTAACAATAGGTGTGGCAGAATTTTAAGACAAAGAACAAGCATTATAATTGTTAATCATTAAGTATTCTCTAAGTGTGTGTCTTAAATTCATTGCACAAACATATAAATTAAAATTATGTTTCTTACTTGGAAGGATATTCTTGCTATGAATATAGATTTAGTATACCTTTTTAAAAATTAAAAATAGTTTTAATAAACCTTTACTAATGTTTTATGTGGGGTAAATCTTTTTTCAGGATTATTGTTCAACCAAGTGGTCAATCTTACGGGAACGCTTTGACCGAGGACTGTATGCCTCTCATGCTGACCTCCATAGGCTGAAGTAAGTAGTGGATGATCAGGCCAGGGTGGTGTTTTTTTTTAATGCAATTTTATTGGGATATATTCACATACCATACAGTCATCCAAAGTGTACAATCAGTTGTTCATAGTATCATCACATAGTTGTGCATTCATCACCACAGTCAATTTTTGAGCATTTTCATTACTCCAAAAAAATAAGAATAAAAATACAAGTAAAGAACACCCCAAACATCCCAACCCCCACCCCCACCCCCATTATTCATTTATTTCTGTCCCTCTTTTTTATATTCATTTGTCCATTCACTGGATAAAGGGAGTGTGGCCACAAAGTTTTCATAATCACACAGTCACATCATATAAGCTATATAGTTATATGATCGTCTTCAAGAATCAAGGATACTGGATTGCACTTCAATAGTTTCAGGTATTTCCTTCTAACTATTCTAGTACCCTAAAAACTGAAAAGGGGTATCTATATAATGCATAAGAATAGCCTCCGGAATGACCTCTCTGCTCCATTTGAGATCTCTCAGCCACTGAAACTTTATTTTGTTTCATTTCTCTTCCCACTTTGGTCAGGAAGGCTTTCTCAATCCCATGTAGTCATGTCCCACATTGCCAGGGAGATTTACACCCCTGGAAGTCATGTCCCATGTAGGAGGGAGGGCAGTGAGTTTACCTGCCAAGTAGGCTTAGAGAGAGGCCACATCTGAGCAACAAAAGAGATTCTCTATGGGTGACTCTTAGGCACCATTATAAGTAGACTTAGCCTCTTGTTGGCAGCAACGATCTTCTTAAGGGCAAGCAAGCCAGGGTGTTTCTAAACCATTAATTCAGTATTGGGCCTGTTGGCTTACCTCACCTGGACCCCAATCTACCTTTTTATCCTTGTCAATCTCTGTACCTTTTCGTATACTCTTGGGTTCCTTTCAAACTGGACAAATATTTGTTTCAAATATCCTATATTGCCTTGCTCAGTTTCGCTCTTCCTTCCACCTGAAGTTCCCTTTTTCATACCTTTGCTTGTTAAATTCCTTCCAGACTTCAAAGTCAGGTCAGATGCTGATACTTTCCAGTCTTCTCTGTCCACTCAACCAGAAGTCATCCCCCTCTTTTTGAGTGTCCCTAGCACTGATCATGCTGCTCTAATGGCATTTATCATATTCTGCTTTTAGAGTAACTTGTTGCTTTTTAAAAATCCCCTTTCATGATAAGTCACTTAAGAACAGTGACTATATCCTGTTATTTATTATATCATGTATACCTGCTTAGCACAGTGCTTTTTAAATAGTAAGCTTCTAATGAATATTTAGTCCCGAAATATTATAGTGGAAAAGAACCTTACAAATAATCAATTCCTACCCTCTCATTTCATAATAAAGACACTCAGGTCAGAAAGGTTAGAACTTGCTCGGTATTTATTCAATGAATAAGCGATGGAATGCCTGTCATGGACAGTGTATTGAATTATACAGAGCCCAAGTGTCATGAGCTAATTGATTTTTACACATGAGCAACTTCATGTTGTAGGGTAAGTGGCATAAACCAAGTTAATCAACTTGAAATACATACAGTTGGTTTGGCTGATCAGAGAGTTGGCCTAATGAAGATTTTGCCCCAGTGCTGGCTAGCATGAAAGACCATCTCTGTGTATAGTGTCATTTCAACCAGTGAATCATTCTGATTTATGCTTGTGGTGTTTTTTTTTTTTTTTTTTTTTTTTTTTTTTTTGTAGGTATCAGTGCTTCAAATCTGCCTGGATGTTTGAAGTGTTTCATAGGGGCTTTTCATTTCCTGTCAATTATAAAAATTTAAAGACTGCTTTGCAAGTTTATGACAAGGAAGTTCAGTGGACCCTAGGAGCAATCCTTTACAGGACCCGCTTTTTACCCTTAAGGTATGACTGTTATTTTGAGAATCCAAAAGATGCTTTTCTGCAGTTATGATGCATTATGGAAACAGTGTTTGACAGAGTCAGCCCCGTGTGGTTTGGGGATGTTTGTGGTATTGTTCGATCTGGCTGGAGGCAGAACTGTAAAATCAGAGAAGTTTGACTTTGGTCTTCCCCACTTCCCATTAGTACTTCCCCCTTCCCCAGTCTAACATATCCCATAAAATGCTGCTGTCCTGTGTTTGATTATTCACAACTGTCCCCGCACCCTTACAAAGAAGTTAATACAGATGTTTTTAACCTTTATGGCCTTGGATCCCTTCTCAAAATACAATTTTTAAATAATAATATAACTACATAGGATTATAGAAGAAACCATTATATTGAAATGCATTTATTAAATTACAGAAAATAAATTTGTGATGTAGTAATATATGTGCTTCTTTATTAACACATTAATTAACAGTGTCTGGCAGCAGAGCTGGTAATTTCTATGATTTTAATGTAATTATGAGTACCAAAGGTATTTTGAGACATATGTGACATCAAATATTTGTGTTTCACTAGTAACAACATCACAGGTCCTGCTAATATTTTAATAGTTTGTCCCCTGTATTCATGATTGAAGGAAGTACTAAATTTCAGTCAGAGATTAGATTGGTGAAAATAAAGATGTAAATTTTTCCTCATTCAGGTTTATAGTTAGCTTTTGATCCCTTGTTAAGAGTCCTGATTAACAAGTGAGATGTTAGCTTGTTTATTTTTTTCCCATTTATTTGGGCATCTCCCAGCAATACTTTTAGCTGGGTTAGTTGCAAAGATTGTAAGCAGTGGGTGTTCTTAATCACAAACATGGGATTTGATTTCATAGTAGTTTCAGACAGAGCATTGGTGACAACCTGATACACAGTTCTAAAATTTCTCTGATTTTTGTTAGCCAAATTAAAATGATGATAACTGCTACAGATTTATGGATATACTTTCACATGTTATCTCGTGTAATACTTATAACTACCCTATGTTAAACCATATTATCCTGGATTTTAGAGGTAAGGAAACCGGGTCTCAGAGACTTGGTTACAATTACAGTTACAAAAAGTTGCCATTTGTGGCTGCAGTGCTGAGTCCTAAACCAGGTCATCTGACCTGTATCCTGTGCACTGTTCATTGCCTCCCATTCCTTGTCTGATTAGTCTGGTATGGCTTATCTGTTTTCTTGCTTTTTGTCTCCATGTGGGCAGAGATATCCAGCAGGAGATTTTCCGGGCCAGTCATGCTCACTGGCGGGGCTTCTCCTTTGTCTACAATCACTACCTGTTCTCCGGCTGCTTCCTGGTGGTCCTGCTGTCCATCCTCCTCTACCTGCTGCGGCTCCGGCGCATTCACCGGCGGACACTCCGGCATGGCTTGGCTGCCACCCTCTGGATGGAGGAAGGCCTTCCATCCCAGAAGACGGCTGGTCCCTTATGAACCTGGGAGTTAGAGGCTCCCGGAAGACTTTCCAAAGGAAAAGCCATTTTTGCCTCAGGGTTTCTCCTCTATTCTCATTTGGTTTTATTTTTCCTTTCCTTTTTGGTTCCTTAAAACAAAAACAAAATTCATTGGTTTTAAGCCCTGATGCTCTGTAAGTATTGCATTTAGCCATTTTGAATACAGCTTTAAATTAAGGAGTAAAGAAAGGGGAGATTTACTTGATTTTTGCTGCATAGGATTTCTGCCAAAAATACTAAGATTTTTGTTTTTTCTTTAAGGTATGTTAACTTTTAATCAAATGCACTTTGATATCAGAGGGAAATAGAAAAGATACTTTCTATCAGTAGAGGTAGGATCTAGGAGTGATACTTTAATGGAACCAAAAAAACATATTGACTATAATTATAATCATCTTTTTTCTCCATTTTGAAAATTCTAACCTAAAGAGGATGATGTTTAATTTTTATTTCTTGGTCAGGTCTGCCACTATGTGTTTTCATGGCCAGTTTACAATTTCAAAACCATTTATATCGAAAACAGAGAACATTAGGTACCAGGAAGTAACCGTTTTTTAAACTGATAATGAAGAGACCTGTAAAATGTGAAATATTGACCAGAGCTTTGTGTGTGTACATATGAACAAATGCTCAGGAAGCAGAATAAGGGAATGCAGTGGTCTTTCTTTTTAAAAAAAAAAAAAAACACACTCTTCAGAACTTACTGTTTCATTTCATTTTATTTAGAAAATTCCCCAATACCATTATCTTTTCATGACCATAGATTTCCTTTATCTCACACTTCAGTGGCCTTAGAACACTTTACTTTTGAAAGAACTGGAAAATTCATAAAGTTTCATTGGTTTATGTGTTAATTAAAACCAGATCTGGAACCCATTTACATTCATACTTTATTTCTTAGCAGAATGTTTTCACTTATTTAATTGTGCTCCCGTTTCATCCATCTTCAAGTTGGTAATTTCCCCCTTAATTAAAAGTAGTCTCAGCAGTTTTATTCGGTAGACCCAGGCATAGTTTGGAAAATTCTCTTCATAACTGCTGAAGTTGAGGCTGTGTTGGTAATGCCTCTGTAAATCCAGACTAAGATAAGGGTCTATACAGGAAATAAACTCACATTTTGAAGAGAAAAAAATTGACATTTTAATCAAAAAAACTAAGGACAACTGGACTGGCATATGTGATGTTAGTTGTTTTTCACATATTCATTTAGTTTAGAGGCTTTGGGAATTCTCATATAGCTTTTAGGTGAAGTTCTTTTTGTGTATATGTGTGTGTGCGCGCTATTTTTAAATCTCCAGAATAAATTCATGTAGTTGGTAGCAGTGTGTATTCTGAGACTCGTCAGCTGCTATTTAAAAAAAAAAAAAATTTGATTAGAGAAAACTTTCAGATTCCAAAACCCATACTTGACTCAGCAAAAAAAAAAAAAAAAAAGTCGTTTGGAGTTTTTCTTAAATATTTAATAACATGACATACTATGTATATATTGATGACTTAAAAATTGCAAATCTCTTATTCTTCTTCAAAATAAATATTCTGACAATGAAAAAAATAGTGGCAGAATATTTGCATCTCAGACATCCTAAAGATTGGAGAAGCTGAATTGTCTTACAGCATTTAATGTATAGAGAGTCTTGTTCCAGAGCATGGGGTATATGTCTCCATGGTTTCTAGCTATTGAAATCATCAGTCTCTTGTAAACACTCCCCTGTATCAAGAACCAGCCACAAATGAGCTGGGTCGTAAGATACCCCAGAAATGGAGTGAGCTGGCGTGCTTCTTGAATTCTTAGATAGGGCTTGCCCCTGTAGACTGTGGATGGCATTATTGGTAAAGAGGAAGTAAGTTTACACTTTAGCTTTTCTACAGCCATTTGGGTGCTAAGTCCCTAGCCTGTAGAATGAAATTTTTTAAATGCCTTGACTGTGTAATTTTGCCTTTAAAATGAAGAAAAGAACAAGCCAGCATAGACAGATCTAAATAGCCTTAATTAAAACTTCCTATTTTAAATAGCCACTGTTTAAACAAAGGATGCCATTTTGGTCCAGCTCTGTAACTTTGAGAGGACAGAGTAGAGACAAACACAGAGGAGCTCTGCTTTAAGCTTGGCCTAAAGCTCCCTGCTGTAGGGAGCTATCTCACTCTCCAAAATGAATCCCCAAACTAGGGTTCTAAGGTTCAAACAACTATACACTTGGTACAGGTAAGTGCCTGTGCTCCCCTGACAAAGAATTTTCAGGAGCAGGATTTGGCTAACTATTGCCAGTAGGCCAAATCCAACTCATGACCTGTTATTTTTAAGACCCATGAGTTAAGAATGTTGTTTACATTTTTAAAGGTCTGTAAGAAGAAAAAAAAAAAATGCAACAAAGAGTGTATGTGGCCTGAAAAGCCTAAAATATTTATTTATGTGGCCCTTTACAGAAAAAGTTTGCTGACATCTCTGAGAAGAATCTGATTCAAGAAAAGTTACAAATAATACTATCATACTCTTAATTCAGGAAGGCAGTTACAATGAGTGAGCCCAAAAAGATGGCCAAGAAGAAAGTGGTCAGATGTCAATCTTAAAATATTTGTTTATGCAACAGATTTTTACTTATCTTCTAGATTATTTTCAAGATCAGTTTTCTAACAAATCAGGGGACATGGCCAAAAAAAAAAAAAGTGTTATTCAGGAAGGTCATTACGTTATATTGAAATGTCTGCATCCACAACAAATTGTGTTCCAGAGAAGATCTCACATAGCATCTCTCCATTCTATACCAAAGAAGGGAAGATGGACTCTTTCTTCACGTGGTGCATGCTGGGGTGAGAGGCAAGCAAGCGAGGAGCTTAATTCAGGAGGAGGAGAATGAATATCAGTTAAGGACCAGCCAAGAAAAAAGTAAACTCTGTGTGCATGTAATAGAAGCAAAAGAAACTGAACCTGGAATGTGCTGAATGCATTGTCAAAGAAAAAGTTCTGTGTTAAATCTTGGTAGAAATATGCCTACATAAATGCTTATGTTTTATAGCCATATTGTATGGTTTCTCCTTTTTAAACCTCCTGAGGGTAAAAGCACATTGATTTGTATCAACTTTTGCACATTTTCTCCCACACACTGCTGCCTTTAGGCAGTGCTTCCCAACCTGGGGGCTTGTGGCTTCAGGCCGGCTCCCTGGGGTATCTGCCTCACCGCCCTGCAGGCTGAGGAGATCACTGTTACACCACCATTGTCCACACCTGTGCACAAGGATTGTCAAACTCTGGATTAGCAAATATTTAATTTTTAAACTCAGGCCTACATAGAATGGTTTTTGTTATAAGGAGCATGAATCACTTAGCAAGAAACTACAAAAGGAAATCTGTGTTTTCCAAGCAAACTCGGCGTTAGAATTTTGTGTGGTAATGTGCAATGCAGCGAAACTACCTTTAAGTAAATTATGTATTTATTTATTTCAGTGTTTTGTTTTGTATGGTACTAATTTTCCCTTTCAGTAATGACTGATCTGACCAATCAAGGACAATTTTTTGTTATGTTACTAAAATTGTATTTTATAATTAGGAATTATAAAAAATTAAAGGAACACCTTTAAGTGTGGTGGGTTTTTTTGTTTGTTTGTTTTTTTTAAATTTAAATAGTGTTATCCAAAGTCAGAATACATATCTTAGGGTATGTTGTGGTGTCCTATAACTATATTTTGACAGCCTCGTATTGCTGCTCCTGTGTATGGACGGGTGTTGAGAATCAATGCAATGAAAGTTTATCTGATTGCCCGTAGACTCTGTGTGAGCTTGCTTTCTTGTGATGTAAATTATTTTTCTTAGATGTTTGAATCTTGCTACTGTTAAAATGGTTTGTTGAACTTGAATCTAAATTCAGTAGAATAAATTGTCTGACCACTGTGTACCCTTTCTGCGTCCATTGTGTTTGATGTGGATGTGGGCAGCTCGGGGGGTCACGGAGGGAGGAGCCTCTGTGCCCTGCAGCACAGACACCATATGTTCCACAAGGAGAAATATTTACCAAAAGAAATGCCATTAAGACTGTTGCTACAAGTATGACTCCCGGGGATGAATGTGGACCCGGCATCGTGGGACCGAGAGTATCTTCTTGACCAAAAGGGGGATGCAAAATGAGACGAAATATTTTCAGTGGCTGAGAGATTCCAAATGGAGTCGAGAGGTCACTCTGGTGGACATTATTATGCACTATATAGATAACACCTCTTAGGCTTTAATGTATTGGAATAGTTAGAAGTAAATACCTGAAACTACCAAACTCCAACCCAGCAGTCTGGACTCCTGAAGACAATTATATAATAATGTAGATTACAAGGGGTTACAGTGTGATTGTGAAGACCTTGTGGATCACACCCCCTTTATCTAGTGTATGGATGAGTGGAGGAATGGGGATAAAAACTAAAGGACAAATGGGGTGGGATGGGTGGATGATTTGGGTGTTTTTTTTCACTTTTATTTTTTATTCTTGTTCTTTCTGATGTAAGGAAAATGTTCAGAGATAGATTGTGGTGATGAACGCATAACTATGTTATCATACTGTGGACAGTGGATTGTATATCATGGATGATTGTATGGTGTGTGAATGTATTTCAATAAAACTGAATTTAATTAAAAAAAAAAAAAAAAAAGACTGTTGCTGCAAAGGAGAAGCTAGGCGTGCTTATAATTGTGCCTAAGGGCCTCCTCCTGAATCTCTCTTTGTGCTCAGATGTGGCCCTCTCTTTCTAGCTAAGCCAACTTGGCAGGTGAAATCACTGCCCTCCCCTCTATGTGGGATCTGACACCCAGGGGTGTAAATCTCCCTGGCAACGTGGAATATGACTCCTGGGGAGGAATCTAGACCTGGCATCGTGGGATGGAGAACATCATGACCAAAAGGGGGATGTGAAAGGAAATGAAATAAGCTACAGTGGCAGAGAGATTCCAAAAGGAGCCGAGAGGTCACTCTGGTGGGCACTCTTAAGCACAATATAGACAACTCTTTTTAGGTTCTAGTGAATTGGAGTAGCTAGCAGTAAATACCTGAAACTATCAAACTACAACCCAGAACCCATGAATCTTGAAGATGATTGTATAAAAATGTAGCTTATGAGGAGAGACAATGTGATTGGGAAAGCCATATGAGCCACACTCCCCTTTGTCCAGTTGTATGGATGGATGAGTAGAAAAATGGGGGAAAAAAAGGCACCCAGTGTTCTTTTTTACTTTAATTGTTCTTTTTCACTTTTAATTTTTACTCTTACTATTTTTGTGTGTTTGGTAATGAAAATGTTCAAAATTTCATTTTGTTGATGAACACAACTATATAATGGTTCTGTGAACAATTGTATCTATGCTTTGACTGCATGGTATGTGAATGTATCTCAGTAAAAATGAATTTAAAAAATGCCATTATAAGACAACTGTTGATAAGGTTATTTTAAAGTACCTATTAACTATAGAGAGAGGCAAGAAAAAGAGATAAAACTGTCTTTTATGTTCTTACTCTTACAGATGGTAAAAGCAAATGCTAAATTTGTTACCTCATTTTGCAAGTAGATCTAAGCTTAAGCCTTTGACTTATTTCCAGTGAATGACGAGTCTTACTGTCAGCGTTACTAATAAGTGACAGAGAGTTAGAATGGCTCTCTTTTACAACCATTTGAGAATATGTAAATAGAGTTTTTCCTAAAGGAGGAAGATGGGCCTGAGCCATAACATGAAAGTAGGTGGTAGAGACAGATGGAAAGGGAAGAGGTTTAGCTGTTCATAACAATGAAATAAAGGCCTAAGAAATATGTATGAAATGGAACGAGGGTAAAGCAAAACAAAATAGGAGTGCAGAGAGAGAAAAGTTAGCACAAAAGTGCAGTGCTCAGGCCATAGACAGAAAAACAGAACAAGGATGTTAAACTTGAACTTGCTTAAATGATTTTTGAGGCAGCGCAATAAATACAGGTTGTGGTGCTTGAGGGTAAATACATAAAAATATGTAAGCCATCTGTAAGATGTCTATATTTTTATTCTACTTGGTTAAAGAGAAGTGCCTATTTCCAAACAGCTAATTGTGTTAACAGATCTGAAAGGCAGTGGTGCTATTGTTTTTTTAATCTATTTCAGTCTGTCTCATGAATTTGGAATGTACAGTGTGGATCTTGTTTAAAGATCCTGAAATGCTACTGGTTTGTACAGTGGGATTTGTGGTACATACTGGTCTGGCAGGGAGAAGGGAATGTCACCCCTATGGAAGTCAGAAGGTATTCTCAGGGCAAGGCCATCAGAAGGCAGAGGAGCGCTGTTCTAATCCCAAAACACAACTTGGCAAATGTGTCCTATTTGCCTGGAGCCTCGGGGGCAGGCTGAAAGGCCAGACCTTTAAGCATCTTACTGCCCCGCCCGCGCCAGGGGAGCTCGCTGGCCTCAGCTGTGATCCCACCTCCTCTTAAACAAAGGAGAATCTGTCTGTTGATGTGTTTTCTGTGCTTTAACAAGGTTAGTTGCCCCCTCCCCATGCCATTTGCCTCCTTCTATTAATTTATCCATTAAGGTTGACTTAGGCCCGCCACAGGAGAAACGAGAGGCGCTTTGGCCTTCGATCTTTGCCCTTCACCCTTGATCCAGTTTGGCAGGTGAATTACATCTGGGCTCCAGACTTCACGGCCACTTAAACGTTTCTGTCAACAGCCTGTGTCTGTTGTGTGTAAACAAGAAGCCCAGACAAGAAGAGCAGGCCTTAAGGATTCCTGCCCTGAGAAAAATACTTAGAGCTACTCACCCAACATAATGGTCATAGGCACAAAAGACAGGCTCCTTGTTTAAATACATAAACTCAACTAAATAGAGGGAAAAGGAGATTTTTTTTTTCCTCCTGTTCAGTCATCAAACGGGTATCTCAGGCATTTTGTGTTGGAGGATTGGGATCTCAGTGAGTCGCCTATGTGGCAGGAAGGCGAAAAGGTGATCTCTGCAAGGTCGTGAAAAGACAGAGGCACGCCCTTCTAATTCCCAGTGTGGGACTTAATCTTTCATTGTATCATTTCTAGAAAGTACCCATGCTGGATTTTCTTGCTGTTCCTTTTGGGATTTATAGCTGGTAGTTTTA
This sequence comes from Choloepus didactylus, assembly GCF_015220235.1. Lineage (NCBI taxonomy): Eukaryota > Metazoa > Chordata > Mammalia > Pilosa > Megalonychidae > Choloepus > Choloepus didactylus. Next base: position 28,286,922 of record NC_051326.1, on the reverse strand, counting down.
TTACCACCTTTCACCTTTTTGGTCTTTGTGAAAATGAGAGTTTGAAGCGGGCAACTTTGGAAAGACCCATCATTTTCTCCTCTTAAGATTTCGTCTTCTCCACATGGCACAAGCTTTGTTACCAAGACTTTAGAGTAAAAAAGATGGAGGCACTTAAATACTTAATGGCTCTGCCTTGTAAAGTCCTTTATTCTGCTCCTGAGCAGCACAGGAGCATTTTCTGCCAGTTCCCGGGGCTGTTCATCATGTTCCAATTAAATTTTAAAATTCACTTCAACCTTCCCATGGCTCTGTTATCCATCAATGTATCTGTTTCAGCCCCGAACCTCCTGGAACAAGGGTCATGAAAAGTCCTGTGTTTACTTTCTATAGATCCATACCTACCCAATACCTACCTTACAGCACATAAGTATTCTATAAATATTTGTAGTCTAATCAAAATCTAGTGCAAATCTGGTTTCTTTGTCAATTCACCTCTTTAGGTTTCCAGGGTTTGTTAAGCAAATTTTAAAAAAAGATCATTTATTCTCTATCTTCATTATTCTTTCCAGATTGCAGAGTTTTGTGCAGTTTTAAAAGTGTCTAAAACCTCATACAACGTTGATGTGAAGAGTGAAATGGAATTTCAGGCGTCTGTCATCTGTTCACCTTTCCCCTCATACCATGAAGTTGGTTAAAGGAGTGTTGCATTGAAAAACTATTTAGAAAAACTTAAGAGAACTAAATTTACTTCGCTTGGTTTCCTTTTTTTCTTAAGCTGTTGAAGACTGAAAAAAGAGGGGAAAAAAAGTCCCAGAACTAGGTGGTGATAAGTAGAGGCAAAGAGATACTGTTGTTTTCTGAAGCCCAACTTAGAGAAAATAACGTGTGTTTATCTTATTCTAAGCATAGCTTCAAAAATTTTTTCATTCTAAATTGTCCTTAAAAGTCACTTTGTAAACATCCAAGAAAACATCAAAATGTAAGGGGAAAAGGGATGAATTTGATTACCTCAAAAGTAAGGATTTCTGTTCAACAGATATCCTTGTCAAAGCTAACAACAGATGTCAGGCTGAGAAGGTATCTGCAATGACAAATTAAGAAGGGATTAATTTCTATTAAACAAGGCTTCTTGCAAATCAACAAGAAAGGGAAACCCAAAAGAAAAATAGGCTGTGGGTATTAATAGGCAATTCATAAAAGGGGAAGCCCAAATGGTTAACAAGGAGAAAGAAACTAAGGGAGCCAGAGAAATGCAAATTAAAATAAAAGAGCCACTGCCTTAAGCCCCTCAGAACTGCAAAACTTAAGAGTGTTGACAATGATGTGGTGGTGGTGGTAACCATTACAGGCTCTCTGGAAAGCAGTTCGACAGCACTTTATAATCCATATGATCTAGAAATCCCATTCATGTGTGTGTTCCCCAGAGAAGTTCCTTCACCAGTCCACAAGGGAACATATAGAAAAATGCTCTCTGCGTTGTTATTTGAGCTAGTGTGTTGTTGAAGGCAAGCAAGCATCACCCACTGCCCTGGCTCTTTCCAGCCCCCTTATCCTACTGTAATTTTTTACCATGGCACTTACCACCTTCTAGCACACTCTGTATTTACTGTGTTCCATGTCAGGTTCTCTACTAGAATGTAGTCCACGAGGGCAGGGGGTTTCCTGTGTTCATGTCAGTGTTGGATCTCCAGTGCCTGGCATGGATATGATACACAGGAAATGCTCAGTGAATATTTGTGGACTAAATGAACAGGAGAGGAGCCTCGCAGGGAGGGTTGCTGACAGTGTGCTGAGAATTGAGGATTATGTGTAACACCACTGTCTGCCCCTGGAGGGTAGGGGCAAAGAACAGGGCTCAAACTCCTCGCTTTACCAGAGAGAAAGAATATGCTTTCTGCGTAGAACAGTAATGGCATAATAACAGCTTCTCATTTGTCAGGTACTGTTCTAAGCACTTTAAATTGTGTAATCTTCAAGACAACATCATGAGGAAGTGCTTTCATTACCCCATTTTACAGGTAGAGAAACAGACATGGGAAGGCTACATAACTTGCCCAAGGCTACACAGCTAGTAAATGGTAGCTAGGATTTCGAGTCAGGCAGCCTGGCTCCAGAGTCTGTGCTCTAGAGGTGCACTGTCCAGTTAGATAGCTCCCGGCCACGTGTAGCTATGAAGCGCTTGAATTGTGGTGAGTCCAAATTGAGATGTGCTGTAGGTGTAAAACATACACCACATTTCAAAGACTTAGTTCAAAGTACAAAAAAGATTTAAATATCTCGATTTCTTATATCAATTATGCATTGGTTTGAAAATATTTTGGATATACTGAGTTAACTAAAATAGAACAGATTAATATCGCCTGTTTCTTTTTATGTTTTAATGTAGAAACTACAAAGTTTTAAATTATCTATGTTGCTCACATTATATTCCTTTTGTACAGCACTACTCTATGTCCTTGCTTCTCAAAATATGAATGGTCACTGGGCCAGCAGTGGCAGCGTAACTGAAACTGGATAGAAATGCTGAGTCTCAGGGCTCTTTCCAGACCTCCTGAATTAGATTCTTCATTTTACAAGATTTTCAAGTCACTTATAGTGCACATTTAAAGTTTGAAACGTGCTGCTGTAAACCAAGGGTCAGCACAATTTTTCTAGAAGGCCAGATAATAAATACTTTCGGTTTTTCAGGCTATATGATTTCTTTTTTTTTTTTTAACTTTTTATTTTGAATAATTTCAAACATGTAAGACAGTTGAAAGAATAATACAAAACCAGTACAGAAATCTCCAATATACCCCCTACCCAGATACCCAGATTTACCAGCTTTCAACATTTTGCCACATTTATGATATCATTCTATCTATTTTGTAAACATTTGGGAGTAGGTTGCATGCATCATGCTCCCTGAACCCTTACTTCTACATGTGTATTTCCTGAGAACAAGAATATTCACTTAGGCAACCTGTTAAGTGCAGTTATTAAGTTAAAGAAATTTAGCATTGATACAAAGTATATAGTCTATTTATTAGTCAGGGCTCTCCAGGAAAGAACCGAAAGGAGACTGCATATATAACATAAATTTTATAAGATTTATTATAGGAATTGGCTTATGTGACTGTGGGGATGGACAGAAGGAATTCCGTAGTGCAGGATGCAATCTGGGAACTCCAATGAATATTTTCGCTGAATATATTCAAGAGAAGCTGGCTGAAGTAGAGATGGAAATTCTTTCTGATTGCTGAAATCATCAATTCTCCTTTTAAGGCCTTCAACTAATTAGATGAGACATCTCTTCTCTCCTGTTGAAAGTGATCTCCTGAGTTGATTGTAGATGTAATCAGCCATAGATGGAATCAACTTACTGATGATTTAAATCCATGCGATATCCTCACAATCTGGCCAGTGTTTGCTTAACCAAACAGCGGGACACCATAATCTAGCCAAGTCAACACAGGAACTTAACCATTACAGTCTATATTCCATTTTTTTAAATTGTCCCAATAAGGTCCTTTTGGACATTCTCCTCCATTATTAGATCCACTCCAAAATCATATTTTGTACTTAATTGTCAGTGTCTCTTTAGCCTCTCTTTTTTTTTATATACAATATAAAATTTCCAATGTCAATGACTCCCAAGCATACAGTTCAGTAGCATTAATCACATTCATGATGTTGTGCTATCCTCACCACCATCCATTACCAAAACCCATAACCCCAACAGAAATCCTACATCTGTATATACATATATATACATATATATATTTTAAATAAGTTCAATATTTCAACTACAAAAGGTTATAATAAGTAACAATACAAACATCTATATATCTACCACCAAGCTTTAAAAATGAAACATTACTGTTAGAGTGAAAGCCCCTTTTATGGCCATCCCTTCCCACCAGAGGTAATGCTTTTTTTTTTTTCCATGTTTCAAGACACCCCAACTTTATTTTTTAATTCAATTTTATTGAGATATATTCACAAACCATACAATCATCCACAGTGTACAGTCAGTTGTTCACAGTACCATTATATAGTCATGCATTCATCACCACAGTCGATTTTGGAAAATTTTCATTACCAAACAAAAAAAGAATAAGAATTAAGAATAAAAATTAAAGTAAAAAAAGAAAACCTAGAATATCAGATCCTTCCCATCCCTCCCTATTATTTTCATTCACTTTTTGTCCAAATTCTTCTACTCATCTGTCCATACATTGGAGAAAGGGAGTGGGAGCCACAAGGTTTTCACAATCACATGGTCACACAGTATAAGCTATATAGTTATACACTTGTCTTCAAGAATAAGGCTACTGGGTTGCAGTTCAACAGTTACAGGTGTTTCTTTCTAACTCTTCCAATACGCTAAAAACTAAAAAGGGATATCTATATAATGCATAAGAATAACCTCCAGAATGACCTCTAGACTCTATTTGAAATCTCTCAGCCACTGAAACTTTATTTTGTTTCATTTCTCTTCACCCTGTTGGTCCAAAAAGGCTTTCTCAATCCCACAATGCCAGGACCAAGCTCATCCCTGCGAGTCATGTCCCATGTTGCCAGGGAGAGTTACATACCTGGGAGTCATGTCCCACATAGTGGAGAGGGCAGTGAGTTTACATGCAGAGTTGGCTTAGCGAGAGAGGCCACATCTGAGCAACAAAAGAGGTTCTCTAGGGGAGACTCTTAGGCACAATTGTAAGCATACTTAGCCTTTCCTTTGCGTTAACAATCTTTATACAGGCAAGCCCCAAGATCGAGGGCTTGGGCTTCTAAATTGGTAGTCCCCAGTGATTGTGAGAATATCAATAATTCCCCAGGTGGGGAAGTTTAATATTTCCACATTTTACGCCAGTCCCTCAAGGGGGGCTTTGCAATACATTTTTATTCTCTGCTCAAATCACTCTGGTATGTATTGGGATGTCACACTAACCTGTACAAACCAACCAGATTTCACTCCCTATTCAAAGTTCCATATAATTATGGTGTTTGAATAAACTGACCATACACATTAAATTATATAGTGTGCTACAAAACATATAGATTTTTCACCTAATAAACATCTCTTCCTTTGGTCTCACACAGAGGTTGAAGTTTTAAAACACCAGCAATATCATCCTTTACCCTTTAGTCTGATTTGCAGTCCTAACCAAGTCCATTTTGTTCATATCTCTAATTGAAGTCTGACTCTTTTTCAGACTCTTTAACATTTGTTGTATGGGGTAATGCTGACATTCATAGCTGCCAGATTCTGGCTCTGAATCTCAGGTGTCATACAGATACTCAAAGTTCCAGAGACTGGCCAGGTTTTACACAAAGAGCTCAGCATCTCAGAATTTAGAAATAGCCATTACAACTCAGAAATAGACATAACTGCTGTAAGAGCTTACAGGCTAGGAACCTTTATAATAAGCCTTCCCCTGATAACCTGTGCTCTCAGACTCAATTCTCAGAGTTTGCACATTATAGTTAGCCCATATTAGTGAGGCATTATAATGTTTTTCTTTTCATTTCTGGTTCATTTCACTCAATATACTGTCCTCAGTGTACATTCACCTCACAACTTCATTCCTTCTTGTAGCAGCTCAATATTCCATTGTATGTATACACCACAGTTTGCCATTTCCTGCATCAGTCAATGTACCCTTAGGCCACGTCCATCCACTGTGAATCATGACTACTGCCACCAAAAACCCTACTGTGCAAATGTCCATTCATGTCTCTCTTTTCAGTTCTTCCAAGTATATACCCAATAACAGGGTTGCAGGGCCATATGGCAACCCCATGCTTAGATTCCTGCGGAACCACCACACTTCCCTCCAGATGGGCTGAACCATTCTACTTCCCCACCAATGGTGATTAGGTACATCCCTCTCCCCACATTTTCCCCAGCACGTGTATCCCTCTGTTTATTTTTTAGACAGTTTTATTCACACACCATACATTCCCTCCTAAGTAAACAATCAATGGTTCCCTGTATAATCACATAGTTATGCATTCACCACCACTATCTATATGAGGACATTTCCATTTCTTCCACAAAGAAAGAGGAAGAGGAGGAAAAAAACAAAGAGAAAGAAAGAAAGAAAAAAATATGACCAAAAAAAAAAAAAAGAAAAGAAAAATACAATATAATAAAAAGGTCAGACAACACCACCAAAGTCAAGAATCCCATACCCCTCCCTTATATCCCCCTCTTATAGACATTTAACTTTGGTATATTGTCTTTGTTACAATTAATGGAAACATATTACAGTGTTACTTTTAACCATAGACTCTAGTGTGCATTGATTGTATTTTTTCCCAAATACCATCCCATTTTCAACACCTTGCAAAGCTGACATCCATTTGTTCTCCTTCATGTAAAAACATTCTTATATTTATACATTTAATCACAATCATTGACCACTCCAGGTTTCACTGTTACACAGGCCCAGTCTTTATCTTCTATCTTTCCTTCTGGTGTCCTACCTGCCTCTTTCCACCATACTCACAGTCATCTTTGTTCAGTGTACTTACAATATTATGCCACCATCACCTAGTATTGTGCTATCCATTTCTGGATCTATACAATCAATCCTGTTGAACATTCTTTACTCCTTCAGCATCAAATGCTCGATCTTTATCCTCTTTCTATCTCCTGCTTTCTTCCTTTTTACACTCTTCTCCAAACCTCTCTCTCCTGTTTCCTATCTGTCTGTACCACTCTCCCTTTAGTATTTCTTGTAGAGGAGGTCTCCTGTTCACAAACTCTCTCAGTATCTATCTGTAAATATTTTAAACTCTCCCTCATTTTTGAAGGACAGTTTTGCCAGATATAGAATTCTTGGTTGGAAGTTTTCTCTTTCAGTGTCTTGAATATATAATACCACTGCCTTCTTGCCTCCATGTTTTCTACTGAGAAATCCACATGGTCTTATTGAACTTCCCTTGTATGTCATGGATTGCTTTTCTCTTGCTGCTTTAGAAAATTCTCTTTGTCTTTGACGTTTGACAATCTGATTAGTAAGTGTCTTGGAGTAGGTCTATTTGGATCAATTCTGTTTGGGGAACACTGCACTTTGTGGACCTAAAATTTTATGTCTTTCATAAGAGTTGGGAAATTTTCATAGATTATTTCCTCTATTATTCTTTCTGCCCCTTTTCCCTTCTCTTCTCCTCCGGGGACACCTATAACACATATATTTGTGTGCTTCATATTGTCATTGAGTTCCCTGAGCCCCTGCTTATATTTTTCCATTCTCTTCCACATCTGTTCCTTTGTGTGTAGGATTTCAGATGTCCTGTCCTTTAGTTCAGTAATCCTTTCATCTGCCTCTCCAAGTCTGCTGTTGTATGTCTCCATTGTGTTTTTCATCTCTTCTACTGTGCCTTTCATTCCTATAAATTCTGCCATTTGTTTTTTCAAACTTTTGAATTCTTCCTTCTGGTTACCCAGTGTATACTTTATACCCTTCATCTCTTTTGTCAGATTTTCTTTCAACTCACTGATTTGATTTAGAAGATTTGTTTGAACATCTTTAATTAGTTGTTTCAACTCTTGAATGTCAGTTGAGGTGTTAATTTGTTCCTTTGAATGGGCCATATCTTCATGTTTCCTGGTGTGGCTCATAATTTTTTGCTGTCTAGGCGTCTGATTTTCTTGATTAGATTATCCTGGAGGCTGTTTTTTTTTCTCTTTTGCTTTCGGTTTTCTTGTTAGTTTTCTTTGATCTCTGTATTTCTTTGTCTCACTGGCCAGTTGTCAGATTGGCTCTGCCCCTCAGTCTTCCCCCCAAATCAGGCACCCATCAAGGCCTGCCACAGAGATGGGAGGTAGGCACTGGGCACCCCAGCAAGTTCACTGTGTGTGGTAATATAGATCTGCTGGCTTCCAGTGGTGCTCTGTTTTCCATCAGCCAGCCAGACCTGGGTTTGTTTTAGAGCCCTGCTTTAACAGTTAGGTTGTCCATATTTCTCAGCCATAACAGGGCTGGGTTTCTCTGCAGGGCATGTAGACCAGCTCCTGTGGAGCATCTTTTAAAAAGTTTCTATTCCCTTGTGTTTTCCAGACTGCCCAGCAGATGGCAGTGTTCGGTAACTTAATCGTCCTCAGAGGTTGCTTTGCCTCCAAGTGCAAGCTGTGTCTATACATATGAGCTAAAACTGCTGGATTCCTATGCCCTCAATTTGCCAGCCAAAACTGGCTCACTGTGGGGCTCCACCTATGGCAAAGTACTGCCTCTGCTGACCCAGTACTCCAGCCATCCTCAAGGCTAGGAAATAGCTGCCAGCTGCTGCTTCCCTCAAGGATGCTTTCCCTCAAGGGTGGGAGCAGGGTTTTCAGACCCAGGGCTGGAAACATAGTCTCTGTCCGCATTTTCTTAGTCTCTTTGTCCCTCAGTGACCTAGGCCTTGAAATGTCCTCCCCTTCCCCCAGGTCTTCAAACAGTGAGGGTATGTCTCACTGCTGTGAGAGATTTTTAAGTCTGTGCCCCTGGTGGGCGGGGTCCCATCTGCTGATTCTGTGCCTTTCCCATACTGACACCAAGTGAGGGGGAAGGGAGAGGACTGGCTGGTCTGTGATGGAAGATTCCTACCTGATATTTCTTCTTTCTTCAATTCAGCATCTGCAGGGTCCTCCAGTCTATATCCTACTCCAGAGTTTCAAACAATTCAGAATTATCCCTTTTTTTCATTGACTCTCTGAAGAGGAGTTTTCAGTAGCTGTTTACATCACCATGTTGATGACATCACCAAGCACCACTCATTATATATTAACTCCCCAAACCCCCTTGCCTCTGCCTCTGGTAACCTTTCCTCTACTTTCTGTCTCTATGAATTTGCATACTCTAGTTATTTCATATAAGTGGAATCATACAGTATCTGTTCTTTTGTGTCTGATTTATTTCACTCAACATTATGTCTTCATGGTTCATCCATGTTGTAGCATGTGTCAGAATTTCATTCCTTTTTATGGCTGAATAGTATTCCATTGTATGTATACCACATTTTGGTTATTTGTTCTTCTATTGATAGACACTTAAGTTGTTTCTACCTTTTGGCTATTGTGAATAGTGCTGTTATGAACATTGATGTATAAGTATCTTCTTCAGTCCCTGCTTTCAATTCTTTTGGGTATATAGCTAGAAGTAGGGTTGCTGAGTTATATGGTTATTCTATGTTTAACTTTCTGAGGATCTGCAAAACTGTTTTCCACCATGGCTACAGCTTTTTACATTTACTCAAACAACAAACAAGTGTTCCTATTCTGCACATCCTCACTTGCACTTGTTATTTTCTGTGTCTTTGTATTTTTTAAATAGCCATTCAATTGGGTGTGAGGTGGTAACTTGTGGTTTTGATTTGCATTTCATTAATGACTAATGATGTTGAGCATCTTTTAATATGCTCATTGGCCATCTGTATATCTTGTTCATAGAAATATCTATTCAATTCTTTTGCCCATTTTTAAATTAGGTTGCTGTGTTGTTTAATTTTAGGTGTTCTTTATATATTCTGGATTTTAAACCCTTAAAGATATGTGGTTTCTAAACATTTTCTCTGATTCTGTTGGTTTTTTTTCCACTTCCTTGATAATGTCCTTTGATGCACAAAAGCTTTTTAATTTTGATAATGTCAAATTTATTTATTTTTTCTTTTGTTGCTCATGCTTTTGGTGTAATGCCTAAGAATCCATTGCCTAATACATAGTACTGAAGATATTTCCCTATATTTTGTTCTAAAGTTTTATAGTTTTAGCTCTTATGTTTAGGCCTTTCATCCTTTTTGAGTTAATTTTTGTATGTGTGTGAGGTAGGAGTCCAACTTCATTGTCTTGCATGTAGACATCAGTTTTCCCAGCACCATTTTTTGAAGAAACTTTTCTTTCACCATTGAGGGTACTTGGCACCCATAGTCAAAAATCAATTGGGGGAGGCGGGGCAAGATGGCAGACTGGTGAGCTGTAAGTTTTAGTTACTCCTCCAGGAAAGTAGGTAAAAAGCCAGGAACTGCGTGGACTGGACACCACAGAGCAATCTGTCTTTGGGCATACTTCATACAACACTCATGAAAATGTGGAACTGCTGAGATCAGCGAAATCTGTAAGTTTTTGCGGCCAGGGGACCCGCGCCCCTCCCTGCCAGGCTCAGTCCCGGGGGAGGAGGGGCTGTCAGCTCCGGGAAGGAGAAGGGAGAACTGCAGTGGCTGCTCTTATCGGAAACTCATTCTACTGATTCAAACTCCAACCATAGATAGACTGAGACCAGACACCAGAGACTCTGAGAGCAGCCAGCCCAGCAGAGAGGAGACAGGCATAGAAAAAAAACAACACGAAAAACTCCAAAATAAAAGCAGAGGATTTTTGGAGTTCTGGTGAACACAGAAAGGGGAAGGGCGGAGCTCAGGCCTTGAGGCACATATGCAAATCCCGAAGAAAAGCTGATCTCTCTGCCCTGTGGACCTTTCCTTAATGGCCCTGGTTGCTTTGTCTATTAGCATTTCAATAACCCATTAGATCTCTGAGGAGGGCCGTTTTTTTTTTTTTTTTTTTTTTAAATCCTTTTTTCTTTTTCTAAAACAATTACTCTAAGAAGCCCAATACAGAAAGCTTCAAAGAATTGCAATTTGGGCACGTCAAGTCAAGAGCAGAACTAAGAGAGCTCTGAGACAAAAGGCAATAATCCAGTGGCTGAGAAAATTCACTAAACAACACAACTTCCCAAGAAAAGGGGGGTGTCCGCTCACAGCCACCATCCTGGGGGACAGGAAACACTCCTGCCCATCGCCAGCCCCATAACCCAGAGCTGCCCCAGACAACCCAGTGCGACGGAAGTGCTTCAAATAACAGGCACACACCACAAAACTGGGCGTGGACATTAGCCTTCCCTGCAACCTCAGCTGAATGTCCCAGAGCTGGGAAGGTGGAGCAGTGTGAATTAACAAAGCCCCATTCAGCCATCATTTGAGCAGACTGGGAGCCTCCCTACACAGCCCAGCAGCCCAGAACTGCCCTGGGGGGACGGCACTCACCTGTGACATAGCACAGTCATCCCTCAACAGAGGACCCGGGGTGCACGGCCTGGAAGAGGGGCCCACTTGCAAGTCTCAGGAGTCATACACCAATACCAAAGACTTGTGGGTCAGTGGCAGAGACAAACTGTGGCAGGACTGAACTGAAGGATTAGACTATTGCAGCAGCTTTAAAACTCTAGGATCATCAGGGAGATTTCATTGTTAGGGCCACCCCCCCTCCCCGACTGCCCAGAAACACGCCCCACATACAGGGCAGGCAACACCAACTACACACACAAGCTTGGTACACCAATTGGGCCCCACAAGACTCACTCCCCCACTCACCAAAAAGGCTAAGCAGGGGAGAACTGGCTTGTGGAGAACAGGTGGCTCGTGGACGCCACCTGCTGGTTAGTTAGAGAAAGTGTACTCCACGAAGCTGTAGATCTGATAAATTAGAGATAAGGACTTCAATAGGTCTACAAACCCTAAAAGAACCCTATCAAGTTCAGCAAATGCCACGAGGCCAAAAACAACAGAAAATTATAAAGCATATGAAAAAACCAGACGATATGGATAACCCAAGCCCAAGCACCCAAATCAAAATACCAGAAGAGACACAGCACCTAGAGCAGCTACTCAAAGAACTAAAGATGAACAATGAGACCATAGTACGGGATATGAAGGAAATCAAGAAGACCCTAGAAGAGCATAAAGAAGACATTGCAAGACTAAATAAAAAAATGGATGATCTTATGGAAATTAAAGAAACTGTTGACCAAATTAAAAAGATTCTGGACACTCATAGTACAAGACTAGAGGAAGCTGAACAACGAATCAGTGACCTGGAAGATGACAGAATGGAAAATGAAAGCATAAAAGAAAGAATGGGGAAAAAAATTGAAAAAATCGAAATGGACCTCAGGGATATGATAGATAATATGAAACGTCCGAATATAAGACTCATTGGTGTCCCAGAAGGGGAAGAAAAGGGTAAAGGTCTAGGAAGAGTATTCAAAGAAATTGTTGGGGAAAACTTCCCAAATCTTCTAAACAACATAAATACACAAATCATAAATGCTCAGCGAACTCCAAATAGAATAAATCCAAAAAAACCCACTCCGAGACATATACTGATCACACTGTCAAACATAGAAGAGAAGGAGCAAGTTCTGAAAGCAGCAAGAGAAAAGCAATTCACCACATACAAAGGAAACAGCATAAGACTAAGTAGTGACTACTCAGCAGCCACCATGGAGGCGAGAAGGCAGTGGCACGATATATTTAAAATTCTGAGTGAGAGGAATTTCCAGCCAAGAATACTTTATCCAGCAAAGCTCTCCTTCAAATTTGAGGGAGAGCTTAAATTTTTCACAGACAAAGAAATGCTGAGAGAATTTGCTAACAAGAGACCTGCCCTACTGGAGATACTAAAGGGAGCCCTACAGACAGAGAAACAAAGACAGGACAGAGAGACTTGGAGAAAGGTTCAGTACTAAAGAGATTCGGTATGGGTACAATAAAGGATATTAATAGAGAGAGGGAAAAATATGGCAAACATAAACCAAAGGATAAGATGGCCGATTCAAGAAATGCCTTCACGGTTTTAACGTTGAATGTAAATGGATTAAACTCACCAATTAAAAGATATAGATTCGCAGAATGGATCAAAAAAAATGAACCATCAATATGTTGCATACAAGAGACTCATCTTAGACACAGGGACACAAAGAAACTGAAAGTGAAAGGATGGAAAAAAATATTTCATGCAAGCTACAGCCAAAAGAAAGCAGGTGTAGCAATATTAATCTCAGATAAAATAGACTTCAAATGCAGGGATGTTTTGAGAGACAAAGAAGGCCACTACATACTAATAAAAGGGGCAATTCAGCAAGAAGAAATAACAATCGTAAATGTCTATGCACCCAATCAAGGTGCCACAAAATACATGAGAGAAACACTGGCAAAACTAAAGGAAGCAATTGATGTTTCCACAATAATTGTGGGAGACTTCAACACATCACTCTCTCCTATAGATAGATCAACCAGACAGAAGACCAATAAGGAAATTGAAAACCTAAACAATCTGATAAATGAATTAGATTTAACAGACATCTACAGGACATTACATCCCAAATCACCAGGATACACATACTTTTCTAGTGCTCACGGAACTTTCTCCAGAATAGATCATATGCTGGGACATAAAACAAGCCTCAATAAATTTAAAAAGATTGAAATTATTCAAAGCACATTCTCTGACCACAATGGAATACAATTAGAAGTCAATAACCATCAGAGACTTAGAAAATTCACAAATACCTGGAGGTTAAACAACACACTCCTAAACAATCAGTGGGTTAAAGAAGAAATAGCAAGAGAAATTGCTAAATATATAGAGACGAATGAAAATGAGAACACAACATACCAAAACCTATGGGATGCAGCAAAAGCAGTGCTAAGGGGGAAATTTATAGCACTAAACGCATATATTAAAAAGGAAGAAAGAGCCAAAATCAAAGAACTAATGGATCAACTGAAGAAGCTAGAAAATGAACAGCAAACCAATCCTAAACCAAGTAGAAGAAAAGAAATAACAAGGATTAAAGCAGAAATAAATGACATAGAGAACAAAAAAACAATAGAGAGGATAAATATCACCAAAAGTTGGTTCTTTGAGAAGATCAACAAGATTGACAAGCCCCTAGCTAGACTGACAAAATCAAAAAGAGAGAAGACCCATATAAACAAAATAATGAATGAAAAAGGTGACATAACTGCAGATCCTGAAGAAATTAAAAAAATTATAAGAGGATATTATGAACAACTGTATGGCAACAAACTGGACACTGTAGAAGAAATGGACAATTTCCTGGAAACATATGAACAACCTAGACTGACCAGAGAAGAAACAGAAGACCTCAACTAACCCATCACAAGCAAAGAGATCCAATCAGTCATCAAAAATCTTCCCACAAATAAATGCCCAGGGCCAGATGGCTTCACAGGGGAATTCTACCAAACTTTCCAGAAAGAACTGACACCAATCTTACTCAAACTCTTTCAAAACATTGAAAAAAATGGAACACTACCTAACTCATTTTATGAAGCTAACATCAATCTAATACCAAAACCAGGCAAAGATGCTACAAAAAAGGAAAACTACCGGCCAATCTCCCTAATGAATATAGATGCAAAAATCCTCAACAAAATACTTGCAAATCGAATCCAAAGACACATTAAAAAAATCATACACCATGACCAAGTGGGGTTCATTCCAGGCATGCAAGGATGGTTCAACATAAGAAAAACAATCAATGTATTACAACACATTAAAAACTCGAAAGGGAAAAATCAATTGATCATCTCAATAGATGCTGAAAAAGCATTTGACAAAATCCAACATCCCTTTTTGATAAAAACACTTCAAAAGGTAGGAATTGAAGGAAACGTCCTCAACATGATAAAGAGCATATATGAAAAACCCATAGCCAGCATAGTACTCAATGGTGAGAGACTGAAAGCCTTCCCTCTAAGATCAGGAACAAGACAAGGATGCCCGCTGTCACCACTGTTATTCAACATTGTGCTGGAAGTGCTAGCCAGGGCAATCCGGCAAGACAAAGAAATAAAAGGCATCCAAATTGGAAAAGAAGAAGTAAAACTGTCATTGTTTGCAGATGATATGATCTTATATCTAGAAAACCCTGAGAAATCAACGATACACCTACTAGAGCTAATAAACAAATTTAGCAAAGTAGCGGGATACAAGATTAATGCACATAAGTCAGTAATGTTTCTATATGCTAGAAATGAACAAACTGAAGTGACACTCAAGAAAAAGATACCATTTTCAATAGCAACTAAAAAAATCAAGTACCTAGGAATAAACTTAACCAAAGATGTAAAAGACCTATACAAAGAAAACTACACAACTCTACTAAAAGAAATAGAAGGGGACCTTAAAAGATGGAAAAATATTCCATGTTCATGGATAGGAAGGCTAAATGTCATTAAGATGTCAATTCTACCCAAACTCATCTACAGATTCAATGCAATCCCAATCAAAATTCCAACAACCTACTTTGCAGACTTGGAAAAGCTGGTTATCAAATTTATTTGGAAAGGGAAGATGCCTCGAATTGCTAAAGACACTCTAAAAAAGAAAAACGAAGTGGGAGGACTTACACTCCCTGACTTTGAAGCTTATTATAAAGCCACAGTTGCCAAAACAGCATGGTACTGGCACAAAGATAGACATATAGATCAATGGAATCGAATTGAGAATTCAGAGATAGACCCTCAGATCTATGGCCGACTGATCTTTGATAAGGCCCCCAAAGTCACCGAACTGAGCCATAATGGTCTTTTCAACAAATGGGGCTGGGAGAGTTGGATATCCATATCCAAAAGAATGAAAGAGGACCCCTACCTCACCCCCTACACAAAAATTAACTCAAAATGGACCAAAGATCTCAATATAAAAGAAAGTACCATAAAACTCCTAGAAGATAATGTAGGAAAACATCTTCAAGACCTTGTATTAGGCGGCCACTTCCTAGACTTTACACCCAAAGCACAAGCAACAAAAGAGAAAATAGATAAATGGGAACTCCTCAAGCTTAGAAGTTTCTGCACCTCAAAGGAATTTCTCAAAAAGGTAAAGAGGCAGCCAACTCAATGGGAAAAAAATTTTGGAAACCATGTATCTGACAAAAGACTGGTATCTTGCATATACAAAGAAATCCTACAACTCAATGACAATAGTACAGACAGCCCAATTATAAAATGGGCAAAAGATATGAAAAGACAGTTCTCTGAAGAGGAAATACAAATGACCAAGAAACACATGAAAAAATGTTCAGCTTCACTAGCTATTAGAGAGATGCAAATTAAGACCACAATGAGATACCATCTAACACCGGTTAGAATGGCTGCCATTAAACAAACAGGAAACTACAAATGCTGGAGGGGATGTGGAGAAATTGGAACTCTTATTCATTGTTGGTGGGACAGTATAATGGTTCAGCCACTCTGGAAGTCAGTCTGGCAGTTCCTTAGAAAACTAGATATAGAGCTACCATTCGATCCAGCGATTGCACTTCTCGGTATATACCCGGAAGATCGGAAAGCAGTGACACGAACAGATATCTGCATGCCAATGTTCATAGCAGCATTATTCACAATTGCCAAGAGATGGAAACAACCCAAATGTCCTTCAACAGATGAGTGGATAAATAAAATGTGGTATATACACACGATGGAATACTACGCGGCAGTAAGAAGGAACGATCTGGTGAAACATATGACAACATGGATGAACCTTGAAGACATAATGCTGAGCAAAATAAGCCAGGTACAAAAAGAGAAATATTATATGCTACCACTAATGTGAACTTTGAAAAATGTAAAACAAATGGTTTATAATGTAGAATGTAGGGGAACTAGCAGTAGAGAGCAATTAAGGAAGGGGGAACAATAATCCAAGAAGAACAGATAAGCTATTTAATGTTCTGGGGATGCCCAGAAATGACTATGGTCTGTTAATTTCTGATGGATGTAGTAGGAACAAGTTCACTGAAATGTTGCTATATTACGTAACTTTCTTGGGGTAAAGTAGGAACATGTTGGAAGTTAAGCAGTTATCTTAGGTTAGTTGTCTTTTTCTTACTCCCTTGTTATGGTCTCTTTGAAATGTTCTTTTATTGTATGTGTGTTTTCTTTTTAACTTTTTTTTTCATACAGTTGATTTAAAAAAGAAGGGAAAGTTAAAAAAAAAAAAAAAGAAAAAAGACAAACAAGGACAAAAAAAAAAAAAAAAGATGTAGTGCCCCCTTGAGGAGCCTGTGGAGAATGCAGGGGTATTCGCCTACCCCACCTCCATGGTTGCTAACATGACCACAAACATAGGGGACTGGTGGTTTGATGGGTTGAGCCCTCTACCATAAGTTTTACCCTTGGGAAGACGGTTGCTGCAAAGGAGAGGCTAGGCCTCCCTATATTTGTGCCTAAGAGTCTCCTCCTGAATGCCTCTTTGTTGCTCAGATGTGGCCCTGTCTCTCTGGCTAAGCCAACTTGAAAGGTGAAATCACTGCCCTCCCCCCTACGTGGGACCAGACACCCAGGGGAGTGAATCTCCCTGGCAACGTGGAATATGACTCCCGGATAGGAATGTAGACCCGGCATCGTGGGATGGAGAACATCTTCTTGACCAAAAGGGGGATGTGAAAGGAAATGAAATAAGCTTCAGCGGCAGAGAGATTCCAAAACAAGCCGAGAGATCACTCTGGTGGGCACTCTTACGCACACTTTAGACAACCTTTTTTAGGTTCTAAAGAATTGGGGTAGCTGGTGGTGGATACCTGAAACTATTAAACTACAACCCAGAACCCATGAATCTCGAAGACAGTTGTATAAAAATGTAGCTTATGAGGGGTGACAATGGGATTGGGAACGCCATAAGGACCAAACTCCACTTTGTCTAGTTTATGGATGGATGTGTAGAAAAGTAGGGGAAGGAAACAAACAGACAAAGGTACCCAGTGTTCTTTTTTACTTCAATTGCTCTTTTTCACTCTAATTATTATTCTTGTTATTTTTGTGTGTGTGCTAATGAAGGTGTCAGGGATTGATTTAGGTGATGAATGTACAAGTATGTAATGGTACTGTAAACAATCGAAAGTACAATTTGTTTTGTATGACTGCGTGGTATGTGAATATATCTCAATAAAATGATGATTTAAAAAAATGAAAAATAAAAATATGAGTAACTTACTAAAAAAAAAAAAAAAAAAATCAATTGGGCCTCGCCGCCGCTCGCTCGCTGCCGGCCGGCGGCGCCTCGCTCGGGCCCCTCCCTTCGCTCCGGTGCGCGCGGCGGCGCTGTCGGGCTCGGGCCCCCCGCCCGCGGGCGGTGGCGGCGGCGGCGGGGCCGGGGCGGCGGGTACCCGCCGGGCGGCTGGGCCGTGGCACGGCTCGAGGGCCACGAGTTCGAGTACCTGATGAAGAAGCGCTCGGTGACCATCGGGCGCAACTCGTCGCAGGGCTCGGTGGACGTGAGCATGGGCCACTCGAGCTTCATCTCCCGGCGCCACCTCGAGATCTTCACGCCCCCGGGCGGCGCCCATGGCGGGGCCCCCCGAGCCGCCCGCGCAACCCCGGCCCGACGCGGGCCGCGACTTCTACCTGCGCTGCCTCGGCAAGAACGGCGTGTTCGTGGACGGCGTGTTCCAGAGGCGCGGGGCGCCGCCGCTGCAGCTGCCGCGTGTGATATTGAAATATATATTTTTAAAAATGTATGGTCAAGGAGAGAAGATGGCGGCATAGAGAGGAGTGGAAGTGAGTTAGTCCCCCCAGAGCAACTGAAAAAAATAACCATGTACAACTGGTAAAAGATCTGGAGTAACGGCTGGGAGACGGCGGCTGCTGTCCATGCATTGGGCAGTAATCTGAATTGGGAGAAATGCCCGAGATCATAGCATAATATCTGGAAGTGAAGGCTGTGGACCTGAGCTGAGAGCCCCTCCCTCATGACAGCCTGAACTGCAAAACCCCGCGGTGCTATGGAGCAGCACTCTCTGAACAAGCGAATATACAAGCTCCAACTGGGGTTTTAATGTTAACTGCTCAGTACAGGCTACGAGTCCCCAACAAACAGACTGAGGGTTTTGGTGAAGTCTGCCCTTGGAGAGCCAGGGGTCATATCTGTCTCAGGATGGGGAGCCCAGAGGACCAGGTGCTATCTCTGGCCAACGGGTGAATCTGGGAGCTTCCTGTCTCTTTCTCTCTCTGTCAACCTGGGCGGCTCAGTGGAGAAAGCCTCAGCCATTTTCAGCTCACAGTGCTTTGCAGTAAAGAAAGCCTCAGCTATTTTAAACTCTAGCGCTCTGACCTGGACAAGGGTGGATATTGCAGAGTCAGAGAAACAAAGAATCTATTTATATGCAAATGACCTCTCTCTAGGGGGTTATATCTTCCCTAAGTGGAAAGGGGTGGGACCCAGCTCTAAAACTTGCCTTCCACTCAGAACCAGACCCCAGAGCCTGGGGGAAAATAGTCACGGGCCACACCAGCTTACACCAGTCTGGAGTGACAGGCTGACAGGCACCAGCTGCTGAGCAGAAAAGCACAGGATGTGTCAATCCTCCAAGACACAACGTCAGGGAAACTGGACACTGAATATTTCCTCCTTTTGTGACCTGAGCCTGTTCTTGTCTCGGAAAACCTGATTGGGGTGGCCTAGGAGGTCAGATGCCTAAAGAACAAAAAACTATGACCTACACTAAGAAAAATGAAGTTATGGTCCAGTCAGAGGAACAAACTTACACTTCAACTGAGATACAGGAATTTAAACAACTAATAAGAAGTCAATTCAAAAAGTTTAGAGAAGATATTGCAAAAGAGATAGAGGCTGTAAAGGAAGCACTGGACATGTATACGGCAGAAATCGGAAGTTCAGAAAAACAATTGGCAGAATCTATGGAAATGAAAGGCACAACACGAGATGAAACACACAATGGAAACATACAACAGCAGATCTCAAGAGACAGAAGAAAACACTCAGGAACTGGAGAACAAAACACCTGAAAGCTTACACACAAAAGAACAGATAGAGAAAAGAATGGAAAAATATGAGCAACGTCTCTGGGAACTTAAGGACAAAACAAAATACAAGAATGTACATATCATTGGTGTCCCAGAAGGAGAAGAGAGGGGAAAAGGGGCAGAAGCAATAATAGAGGAAATAATCAATGAAAATTTTCCATCTCTTATGAAAGACATAAAATTACAGATCCAAAAAGTGCAACATACTCCAAACAGAATAGATCTGAATAGGCCTACGCCAAGACACTTAATAATCAGATATCAAACATCAAAGACAAAGAGAATCCTGAAAGCAGCAAGAGAAAAGCGATCCATTACATACAAAGGAAGCTTAATGAGACTATGTGCGGATTTCTCAGTAGAAACCATGGAGGCAAGAAGGAAGTGGTGTGATATATTTAAGATACTGAAAGAGAAAAACCGCCAACCAAGAATCCTATATCCAGCAAAGCTGTCCTTCAAATATGAGGGAGACAATGAGAGAGTTTGTGAACAAGAACCTGCTCTACAGGAAATACTAAAGGGAGCGCTACAGACAGATGGGAAAGACAGGAGTGAGAGGTTTGGAACACAATTTTGGGAGATGGTAGCACAGCAATGTAAGTACACTGAACAAAGATGACTGTGAGTATGGTTGCAAGAGGAAGGTTAGGAGCATGTGGGACACCAGAAGGAAAGAGGAAAGATGAAGACTGGGACTGTGTAACTTAGTGAAACCTCGAGTGTTCAAAAATTGTGATAAAATGTACAAATAGGTTTTTCATGAGGGAGAACAACTGAATGTCAACTTTGCAAGATGTTAAAAATAGGGAGGTATTGGGGGAAAAATACAATCAACGTAAACTAGAGACTATAATTAACAGAATCATTGTATTATGCTTCCTTTAATGTAACAAAGGCAATATACCAAGGTAAATGCAGATAAGAGGGGGGCATAGGGGAGGGTGTGAGACTCTTGGCATTGGTGGTGTTGTCTGACTCTTTATTCTACTTTGATCTAAGGTTATCTTTCCTTTTGCTGCTTCCTAGCCATCATGTTGTATTGTGTTGTTTTGCTTTGTTTTTCTCTTTCATTTTTCTTCTCCCCCTCTACCTTCTTTGACTACCTGCTGCTTTGTGGAAGAAATGGAGATGTCCTTATGTAGATAGTGGTGAGGGTGGTGAACACATAAATATGTGACTATACAGGGAACCATCGATTGTTTACTTAGAATGGAATGTATGGTGTGTGAACGAAACCATCTTAAAAAAAAAAACGGGTTGATGATGAAACCTTGAGGGCAGTATACTGAGTGAAATAAGCCAGACACATAAGGACAAATATTGCAGGGTTTCACGGATAGGAACTAATTATAATATATAAACTCAAAGACTTGAAATATAAGTTACCAAGATACAGAATGAAGCTAAAGAATGGGGAGCGGTCGCTTAGTGTGAGCAGAATGTTCAGCTAGGATGAACTTAAATGTTTGGAAATGAACAGAGGTGATGGTAGCATGTTGTGAGAGTAACTAAGAGTGCTGAATGGTGCATGAATGTGGTGGAAAGGGGAAGCTCAGAGTCATGTATGTCAACGGAAGGAAAGTTGCAGATGAAGATGGGAATGTATGAAACAGTGAATCTTGTGGTGGACAATGTCCGTAATTAACTGTACAAATATTTAAAAACTCTTCCTTGAACTAGAACAAATGTATGACACTATAACTAGAAGTTAATAATAGAGGGGCATATAGGAAAAAATATGTACCATTTGCAAACTATATACTTTAGTTAGTAGTATTTCATCATTCTTTCATAAACAGTAAGAAATGTACTATACCAAAACTATAAATCAATAATGGAGGGGGGGTGGTTAGGGATATGGGCGGATTTGAGTTTCTTTTTTTTTTTGTCTTGTTTTCTTTTCTGGAGTAATGAAAATGTTCTAAAAATTGAATAAAAATTAATTGTGGTGATGGATGCACAGCTGTATGATGGTGCCGGGGGCAAATGAATGTATACTTTGGATCCTTGGATAATTGTATGTTGTATGGTATGTGAACAATCACAATAAAAAAAAAATGTAAAAAAAAAAAAAATCAATTGACCAGAACCCTCGATCTTGGAGCTTGCTCATATGAAACTTGTTAATGCACAGAGGAGGGGCTAAGTCTACTTATAATTGTGCCTAAGAGTCTTCCCCAGAGAACCTCTTTTGTTGCTCAGATGTGGCCTCTCTCTCTAAGTCAACTCTGCAAGTAAACTCACTGCCCTCCCCACTGTGTGGGACATGACTCCCAGGGGTGTAAATCTCCCTGGCAACATGGGATGTGACTCCCAGCAATAAACCTGGACCCATCATTGTGGGATTGAGGAAGACTTCTTGACCAAAAAGGGGAAGAGAAATGAAACAAAATAAAGTTTCAGTGGCTGAGAGATTTCTGATAGAATTGAGAGGTCATTCTGGAAGTTGTTCTTATGCATTATATAGATATCCCTTTTTAGTGTTTTAGAATAGCCATAAGGAAATGTCTGAAACTGTTGAACTGCAACCCAGTAGCCTTGATTCTTGAAGATGATTGTACAGCTATATAGCCTACATGGTTTGACTGTGTGATCGTGAAAACCTTGTGGCTCCCACTCCCTTTATCCAGTGTATGGACAGATGAGTAGGAAAATGGGAACAAAAATTAAATGAATAATAGGGGATGGAAGGGGTATGGGATGTTTTGGGTGTTTTTTTATTTTTATTTTTATTCCTATTTCAAGGGAAGTAATGAAAATGTTCAAAATTTGTGATGAATGCACAACTCTATGATGGTACTGTGAACAACTGATTGTACACTTTGGATGATTGAATGGTATGTGAATATATCTCAATAAAATTGAATTTTAAAAAAGTATAGGCAAAACAAACAAAAAATCAGTTGACCATAATTGTGAGGGTTTATTTCTGAACTCTTAATTTTATTCTATTTGTCTATTTGTCTGTCCTTGTGCCAGTAACATGCTGTTTTGATTACTGTAGCTACAAAGTAAGTTTTGAATTTTGTAAGTTTGAGTCCTCCAACATTGTTCTTTTTCAAGATGATTTTGGCTATTCAGGGACCTTTGCCCTTCCATATGAATTTCATGATTGGCTATTCCATTTCTTCAAGAAAGCTGTTAGAATTTTGATTGGGATTGCATTGAAACCATAGATCACTTTGGGTAGTATTGATATTGTAAAAATATTAAGTCTCCCAACCCATGAGCACAGAAGATCTCCCCATTTATTTAGGTCTTTAATTTCTTTCAGCAATGATTTTTGTTTTCCATGTACAAGTCCTTTACATCCTTGGTTAAATTTATTCCTAGATATTTTATTCTTTTAGTTGCTGTTGTAAATGAAATTGTTTTCTTCTTGATTTCCTTCTCAGATTGTTCATTGTTGGTATATAGAACCACTACTGATTTTTGCATGTTGATCTTGTAACCCACCACTTTGCTGAATTCATTTATTAGCTCTAATAGATTTTGTGTAGATTCTTCAGAATTTTCTATATATAAGATCTCATCATCTGTGAATCAGGAACATTTTAGTTCTTCCTTTCCAATTTGGATGCCTTTTATTTTGTTTTCTTGCCTAATTGCTCTGACTATCACTTCTGGTACAATGTTAAATAGTAGTGGTAAAATAGACATCCTTGACTTGTTCCTGATCTTAAGGGGAGAGTTTTCAGTCTTCCATTGTTGAGTATGATCTTAACTGTGGGCTTTTCATATATGCCCTTTATCATGTTGAAGAAGTTTCCTTCTATTGTTAGTTTTCTGGGTGTTTTTTTTTTTTTTTTTTTTAATATCAGGAAAGCAGGTTGGATTTTCTCAAATGCCTTTCTGCATCAGTTGAGATGATCATGTGATTTTCTATCCTTTATTCTATTCACATTGTGTTTTATATTGAATAATTTTCTTATGTTGAACCACCATTGCATTCCCGGAATAAATCCCACTTGGTCATCGTATATAATCTTTTCAATGTTTGGTTTACTGGTATTTTGTTGAGGATTTTGATTCTATATCATAAAGGATATTGAGCTGTAATTTTCTTTTCTTGTGATTTTTTATGGCTTTGGTATTAGGGCAATGCTAGCTTTATAGAATAAGTTAGGAAGAGTTTCCTCTTCAATTTTTTGGAGTAGTTTGAGAAAGGTTGGTGTTAATTCTTTGAGTATTTGGTAAAATTCACTAGTAAAGCTTTCTGGTGCTGGACTTTGTTGAGAGATTTTTGATTACTGATTCACTCTCTTTACTTGTCATTGGTTTGTTGAGATCTTGTATTTCTCTTGAGTCGGTTCAGGTAATTTGTGTGTTTCTAGCAATTTGTCCATTTCAGCAAGGTTATCTGATTTGTTGGTGTGCAATTGTCCTTAGTATCATTTTATAATCCTATAATTCTTTTTATTTCTGTAAATCTGGTTGTAATGTCCCCCATATCATATCTGATTTTGGTTCTTCGTGTCCTCCATCTTCTTTCTTTCTTTCTTTCTTTCTTTCTTTCTTTCTTTCTTTCTTTCTTTCTTTCTTTCTTTCTCTCCCTCTCTCTCTCTTTCTTTCTTTCTTTTCTTTCTTTTTTTTTGTCAGTCTATCTGAAGGACAGTCAATTTACTGATCTTTTCAAAGAACCACTTCAGTTGCATTGATTCTCTATATTTTTCTATTCTCTGTTTCATTTATCTCCACTCTAATCTTTATTATTTCCTTCCATATGCTCATTTTGTGTTTAGTTTGCTCCCCTTTTTCTAGTTCCTCCTGGTGTGAGTTAAGTTACTGATATGAGATTTTTCTTCTTGGGTCATATGGTTTTCTGTCTGCAAACTCTTAACTCTGCTCTTGTAGTGCAAAGTGGACCATAGGCAAAATGTAAATGAATCTGTGTGGTGTGTTCCAATAAAGCTTTTTTTTTTTTTTAAAGAAACAGGTTGTGGTCCAGATTTAGCTCACAGACAGTGGTTTGCAAACTCTTACGCTAGACCATGTAGGGAAGGAACTTCTTCATCTAGAATATCTAAAATAGCATCCTTCGCCTTTCCTTTCCTTCCATACTCCTCTTCTGCATTCTAGACCTTTATTTCTATTTCCTACCAGGTGTCACCTAGATGTCCTATAGGATCCTGAAATTCATGTCCAAATTTGAACTCCTTGTCCCCCACACCTCCCTCGTCTATATGTTAGCTGGTAACTCTGACCAGACACCTGGCACTCATTCTAGATAATTTCCCTTTTATTACCCCTCACTCTTCATGTATCAAATCCACCACCAAAATCTCTCTTAAGCCTATCTCATTCTCTCCTTCCTTAAGTTAATATCCGTTTTATCTTTCACTTGTACTATTTCAGTAGCTTCCTTACTGGCCTCTCAAACAGTGTTCATTTCAACCCCTTCTAATCTGCCACAAGAGTGAGCTTTCTAAAAGACATTTGACTTAAGTTTCTCTGTGGCTTCAGGACGAATTCAGAGACCTTATACTGACCCTCTGTGGTCTCATCCCCTACCTGCCTCTCCAATCACTTCCTTTCTCAACTTTGCTTAGCTGAGCCAAATAGGGTTCCTGAACAATAGGGTTCCAAATAGAGTTTGCTGTTGCCTCAGCCTTGAATGTTTCTCTATAGGGTCCATACAAAAAGATTCTTTAATATTTAGCTCAAATATTACCTGCTCTTGGGAAGACTTGATTAACTGTGCTCATACTCTTCTTTCTGCTCCTGTGGCACCTTTTCAAAGTATTTATCATTACTAGCATCTGTTTATGTCCCTTCACTACCTTCACCCTCTGCCCCACCCCCAAAACTAGAAGCTCTTCAAGAACAGGGACAATGTGTCGTCTTTATTTATGTGTCCCTGTGGCCTAGCATAGTGCATCATTTGTAGCAAGTGTTTAATGAAAAAAGCTTAGCGTTCAGAAAGCTCTGGTCTTGGTGCAGAGTTAGAAGGCTTGGTTTGAACCCTGGCCCTTCCATTTCAAATGTGGCCTTCAACAAGTCATTTTACTTCTCTGGACTTCAGTATCCTCACAGAAAATGAGAATAAAAATTCCTGTTATATCTCCTTTATGGATATATAGGAGATATACATATATCTGGACAAATATAGAGAGTTGTTATAGTCATTCTTTTCCAATCCAGAATTTTATTTCCTAGTTTTTTTTTTTTTTTTTTTTTTTTTATATAAGGTCCAGGACTCAGCCTCAGTTATCCTACCTGCAGAGTTTCCTCTTAGCCTGACCCAGAGACCATGTACATCCCTGCTCAGCAGCTGGAGGTCCACCTGCTGTACAGCTACAGAAAGGGATGCTGCCACCTAGTGGCTTATTTAGGAGTCATTTTATTGTGGAAGCACAGAGACGGCATATGAATTTACAAAGTCATAAAGATGGAAAATGCAAAGCTTTCCACTGTCCCTCTCTTCAAATGAACTTCTAGAGGAGAGCTAGAGAGATGTGGCTGTGTGGACAACAAGTTCCCCTGGAATAATACAGCTGAAACTGTATTATCAAAGCAGAGTTTGGCTTAAGACCTGGAGAGCTGAGGAAGGAAAAAGGGCATGTGATTGCCAAGATGGTTTAGCTTGACAGACCTATCCCTCAGTCTCACCCATCTGGATCCTAACCCATGGCTATGAGGTGTTGGTGGCAGACTGGAGAGAAATTAACTTCAATCGACAAATTGAAACAATAGGTATTTATTCACGAAGCATCTTCTAGGAAGAAATGGTTCTTATGATGAAATGGTTAACTGGTATATTGTGGGACTCCTCCTTATCAATGTAGGGAAACTAGTATGAGAAACTGACAAATTTACTATCATAGTAGAGGAATTTAACACACTTCTCCCAGTTATTGATAAATCAAGGAACAAAAATCAGTTCATTTACTAAATTTAAATAACATAATAAGCAAGTTTAATATAATGGACATTTATGGAACACATACTTTTAAGCACATGTGGAACATTTGCAAAATTTGAGCTTCAGAAATCTTGAACAATTATTTGCACATTTTTGACCACACTATCATTAGGTTGGAAAGCAACAAAAGATAACTTTGAAAACTCTAAGTATTTGAACATTTTAAGACATTTCTAAGTAACTCATGTGTCAAAGAAGAAACCATATTAAGAAAGAGAACTGAGCATTAAAGAAATATTGTCTCAAAATTTGTTGAATGCAGCTAAAGATGTGCTTAGAAGAATATGTATATCTTTAAATGTATAGTAGAAAGCACAAAAGATAAAAAAAATTAATGCGCTAAGCAGAAAAAGAACCTTGGAAAGATGTCCCTGATGTATTTTTAGGCAAAAAAAAGAAAAAGTAATAGGAAGCAAATAATAAGCACAGAAATGAGGGGATCAGCAAAGCTGAAAGTGGTTCTTTGAAAAGACTTTTAAAATAGACAAATCTTTGACAAGATCATTCAAGAAAAAAAGAGAAGGCCAAAATAAACAATTTTAGGAATAAAAAGAGATATGGCACATATTTAAAAGATAACAGAGAACTATAAGCAAATTAATGCCACCAAATTTGAAAACCTAGATGAAATGAACAAGATCTTGTAAAATATAACTTACCAAAGTTGATTCAAAAAGAAATAAAGAACTTGAACGGTTGTACGTTCATTAGAGAATGAATTAGTAATTTTATATCTCCTCACCAGATTCAGGCAGTTTTATAGGCAAGATCTACCAAATACACAAAGAACAAATAATTCCAAGGTTATGCAAACATTTCTGAATAATATAGAGAGAACACTGCCCAGACATCAACAAAAGATCAAAAGGCGTACAAAGAAACAGGAAGAGATGGCGCATTCAAAGGAACAAATTAAAACAACAGAGGAAGCACAAACATTGGAATAACTAACGCTTCATCACATAGAAATGCTTTTAACCACAAAAACTGGGAATAATCTGAATGTTCATTTACAGTGGAATGGTATAATAAGTTATGAATCGCTACAGATTATTGCAGTTATTAAATAATTAATTAGGCTTAAATGTATTGCCTTGGAAAGATGTCTCTGATGTATTTTTAAATAAAATGAACAAGTTGCAGGGTAATTTTTATACTATTAAACCAGCTTTTTTAAAAAAAGTATTTATATAATCCATACGTTTTGATATACTTGTATGATACATCAAAGAATGGAGTTATTTATATTAGTCCCTCTTGGCTATATTTGTTGCAAATATCTTTTCCCAGTTTATGGCTTGTGTTTTCACCTTCTTTAAGCTGGATGTCTTAATATGGACAAAAGTTCTTTTTATTTTAATTTTTTAAAAATTTTTTGAATTTTTTGCTTGAGATTGTTCATATACCATACAATTATCCAACGATCCAAAGTGTACAAAAAATTGCCCATGGTACCATCATATAGCTGTGCATCTATCACCACATTTAATTTTTTTTCAATTTTTAGAACATTTTCATTACTACAGAAAAGAAATAAAGACACACGCAAAAAAGGTAACTCATATCCTCCCATACCCCTAACTACCCCCTTTCCATTACTGATTCATAGGATTGGTCTAGTACATCTGTTACTGTTAATGAAAGAATGTTAAAATACTACTAACTGTAGTATATAGTTTGCAATAGGTATATATTTTTTCCTATATGCCCCTCTATTATTAACTTCTAGTTATAGTGTCATACATTGGTCTAGTTCATGAGAGAGATGTCTAATATTTGTACAGTTAATCACAGACATTGTCCACCACATGATTCACTGTTTTATACATTCCCATCTTTTAACCTCCAGCTTTCCTTCTGGTGACATACATGACTCTGAGCGTCCCCTTTCCACCACCTCCACACACCATTCAGCACTGTTAGTTATTCTCACGATGTGCTACTATCACCTCTGTCCATTTCCAAACGTTTAAGTTCATCCTAAGTTGAACATTCTGCTTATAATAAGCAACCATTCCCCATTCTTTAGTCTCGTTCTATATCCTGATAACTTACATTTCATGTCTATGAGTTTACATATTATACTTAGTTCATATCAGTGAGACCCTGCAATATTTGTCCTTATGTGTCTGTCTTATTTCACTCAATATAGTGCCCTCAAGATTTCTTCATCAACCCATTTTTTTAAAAACGGTTTTGTTCACACACCTTATGTTCCGTCCTAAGTAAACAATCTATGGCTCCCTATATAGTCACATATTTATGTATTCACCACCATCACCACTATCTGTATAAGGACATCTCCGTTTCTTCCACAAAGGAGGAGGAAGAGTCAAAGAGGGAAAGAGAGGCAGGAGAAAAGAAAAAAAGGAAGAGAGAAAAACAAAACATGACAGCTAGGAAACAACAAAAGTAAAGATAGCATTAAACTAAAGTAGAACAAAGAGTCAAACAACATCACCAATGGCAAGAGTCCCATACCCTTCCCCTATGCCCCCCCCCCATATGCTTTTAGCTTTGCTATATTGCCTATGTTATATTAAGGGAAGCATAATACAATCTTTCTGTTAACTATAGTCTCTAGTTTGCCTTGATTGTATTTTTCCCCCATCCCACCCCATTTTTAACACCTTGCAATGCTGATGTGCATTTGTTCTACCTCATGTAAAAACATATTTGTACCTTTAATCACAATCATTGAGTACCTTAGGTTTCACTGAGTTATACAGTCCCAGTCTTTATCTTTCCTCTTTCCTTCTGGTGTCCCACATGCTCCTAACCTTCCTCTTTCAACCATATTCAAAGTCATCTTTGTTCAGTGTACTTACATTTCTGTGCTATTATATCCCCAAATTGTGTCCCAAATCTCTCACTCCTGTCTTTCCCTTTCTGTCTCTAGTGCTTCCTTTAGTGTTTCCTGTAGAGCAAGTATCTTGTTCACAAACTGTCATTGTCTGTTTGTCAGAGACTATTTTAAGCTCTCCCTCACATTTGAAGGACAGTTTTGCCAGATATAGGATTCTTGGTTGGTGGTTTTTCTCTTTAAGTATCTTGAATATATCACCCCACTTCCTTCTTGCCTCCATGGTTTCTACTGAGAAATCTGCACATAGTCTTACCAAGCTTCCTTTGTATGTGATGGATTGCTTTTCTCTTGCTGCTTTCAGAATTCTCTTCTTATCTTTGATGTTTGATAATCTGCTTATTAAGTGTCTTGGCATAGGCCTATTCAGATCTATTTGGGGTACGCTGCACTTCTTGGATCTGTAATTTTATGTCTTTCATAAGAGATGGGAAATTTTCGTTGATTATTTCCTCTATTATTGCTTCTGCACCTTTTCCCTTCTCTTCTCCTTCTGGGACACCCATGACACATACATTCCTGTATTTCATTTTGTATTTAAGTTCCCAGAGACGTTGCTCATTTTCCCATTCTTTTCTCTATCTGTTCTTTTGTGTGTAGGCTTTCAGTTGCCTTGTTCCCTAGTTCCTGAGAGTTTTCCTCTGCCTCTTGAGATATGCTGTTGTATGTCTCCATTGTGTCCTTCATCTCATGTGTTGTGCCTTTCATTTCCATAGATTCTGTCAGTTGTTTTTTCAAACTTTCAATTTCTACCTTATGTATGCCCAGTGTTTTCATTATATGCTTCATCTCTTTTGCCATGTCTTCCCTAAACTTTCTGAATTGATCCAGCACTAGGTGTTTAAATTCCTGTATCTCAGTTGAAGTGTAAGTTTGTTCCTTTGACTGGGCAATAACTTCACCCCTCCTAGTGTAGGTTGTAGTTTTCTGTTATCTAGGCATCTGGCCTCCTTGGTTGCTCCAATCAGGTTTTCCTAGACCAGAACAGACTCAGGTCTTGGAAGGAGGCAATAGTTTCAGATCCCCCTGAGGGTGTGTGTTAGAAGATTGGTACACCCTGTGAGGCCTCAAGTCACTGTGCTTTTCTGCCCAGCAGGTGGTGCCTGTCAGCCTCTCACTCCTGACTGGTGTAAGGAGGTGTGGCCTGTGGCTGTTTTCCCCCAGGCTCTGGGGCCTGATTCTGAATGGAAGGCAGGTAGCAGAGCTTGGCACCACCTCTTTCCTCTTAGGGAAGATATACCCCCTGGGGGGAGGTCATTTGCATTTGAATAGTCTCTGATTCTGCTATCTCTACCCTTGTCTGGGTCTGAGTGCTGGGAATGGAAAATGCCTGAGGCTTTCTCCAATGAGCCATAAAAGGGACAGAAAGACCCCCTTCAGGGTCAGTCTGTGGTCCCCCTCAGTTTCACCCATCGGCCAGAGACAGCACCCAGTCCTCTGGGCTCCCCCTCCCTCCCAGAGAAGTTCTCTGGATTTCCAAGATCAGTTATCACCAAAAGCCTCTGTCTGCTTGTTGGGGATTTGTAGCTTGAATTGAGCAGTCCATGCTTGTTAATTAAAACCCCAGTTGGAGCTCAGCTGAGCTATTATTTGCTTTCTCAGAGAGTGCTGCCCTCTAGCACAGCAAAGCTTTGCAGTTTGGGGGAGTGCTGCTCTCTAGGGCTGTGAAGCTTTGCAGTTTGGGCCATGGGAGGAGGGGGCTCCTGGCTCAGATCTGCAGTTTTTACTTACAGATTTTATGCTGCAATCTCAGACATTCCTCCCAAATCAGGTTGGTGTATGATGAGTGGACAGTCACATTTGTCCCCCCACAGTTATTCCAGATTATTTACTATTTGCTCCTGGTTGTTTATTAGTTGTTCCAGGGGGACTGACTATTTTCCACTCCTCTCTATGCTGCCATCTTCCTCCCTTTTATTTTAATTTCTTACTGAAAATTAGAATGCAGTAAAATTTTAATGCAGTAAGTTAATAAAGAAAATTTATTAATTCTGTGGTTAATGCTTTTGATATTTAGTTTGAGGAATTCTTCCTCACCACCATGTCAGAAGGGTAATCATTTACCCTGCTCTGCTACCCACCTTCCATTCAGAACCAGACCCCAGAGCCACAGGCCACACCTCTTTACACCAGTCAGGAGTGACAGGCTGACAGGTGCCACCTTCTGGGCAGAAAGTTTTCAAATTTTGACTCTGACATTTATTAATACCTCTGGAATTAACAGTTTGAATGGTGATAAGTAGGAGTCCAATTTCAATTTTTCATATGGATAACTAAATTTCCCATCTCTATTTATTTAATAGTCCCCCCCCACCTTGATTTGTTTTGCCATCTGCCACATATCAAAATTCCATAAATGAGTATGATTGTTTGCGGGCTCTCTCCTCTGTTTCATTGTCAATTTGTCTATTCCTATGCCAATCCCATACTATACATCTTTATATCTGGTAGATCAGTTCTTCCCACTCCATTCTTCTTCTTAAGAAGTATCCGGACCCTTCTTCATCCTTTGCTTTTCTTTGCCATCTATAAAGTTTCTGTTTGATTTTTACCGAAATGGAAATAAGTCTATAGATGAATTTGGGGATAATTAACATCTCTGTGAGATTAAGTTTTCCTAATCCATAAACATGAAATGTCTCAAAAAGAGATGACAAACAATCCAGAGAAAAGTGGGAAAATAAACCCAAAGATAAAATGAAACGTCATAGAAGAAAAACACATGTGACCAATAAACATTGAAGAAATGGTCAACTTCACTAGCAACCAGGGAAATGCAAATGAAGAACACAGTGGAATATCACTTTGCATGAATTCAAATGGCAAAAATTAAGATGTCTGTGTTGATCAATGGAATCAAATAGACCCTCAGATCTGTGGTCAATTGATTTTTGACAAGGTTCCCAAATCCACTAAACTGAGACAGAATAATCTTTTCAATAAATGGTATTGGGAGTACTGGATATCCATATCCAAAGGAATGAAAGAGGAACCCTACCTGACACTGTATACAAAAATGAAACCAGAGTGGATTAAAGACCTAAATGTAAGAGCCAGTGCCCTAAGACTCCTAGAAGAAAATACAGGGAAACATCTTCAAGACCTGGTGATGGGAGGTAACTTCTTAGACCTTATACCCAAAGCACAAGCAACAAAAGAAAAAATAGATAAATGGGACCGCCTCAAGATTTAATACTTCTGTGCTTCAAAGGATTTTGTCAAATGGGTGAAAATGCAGCCAAATCAATGGGAGAAGATGTTTGGAACCCGTATATCTGATAAAGTTTTGATATCCAGAATATATAAAGAAATCTCATAACTCAACAATAACAAAACAAACAACCCAGTTACAAAATGGGCAAAAAACATGAATAGAAATTTCTCCAAAAAGGAAATACAAATGGCTACAAAGCACATGAAAAGATGCTCACCTTCACTGGCAATTATGGAAATGTAAATCAAAACCACTATGAGATATCATCTCACACCTATAAGAATGGCCACTATTAAACAAACAGGAAACTACAAGTGTTGGAGAGGATGTGGATAAATAAGATCACTTATTCACTGCTGGTAGGAATGCAAAATGGTAAAGCTGCTGCTGAGGATGGTTTAGCAGTTCCTCAGAAAACTAAATACTGAGTTGTCCTACGACCCTGCAATTCCACTACTCAGTATATACTCAAATGATCTGAAAGCAGGAACACAAACAGACATTTGCACACAAATGTTTATGAAGGCATTATTCACAATTGCCAAAAGATCGAAACAATCCAAGTGTCCATCAACCAATGAATGGATAAACAAAATGTGGTATAAACATACAGTGGAATATTATTCAGCAGTACAAAGGAGTAAAGTTCTGAAGCATGCAACAACACGGATAAACCTTGAGGATGTCATACTGAGTGAAATAAGTCAGACACAAAAGAACAAATATTGTATGATTTTGCTAATATGAACTAATTATTATATGTAAACTCATCATAAAACTTGGAATATAAGTTATCAAGAGACAGAATTAGGCAAGAGAATGGGGAGCAGTTGCCTGATATGTACAGAATTTTTAATGAAGTTGAACTTAAATGTTTGGAAGTGGATATAGGTGACAGTAGCTTGTTTTGGGGATTATAAGTGATAGTGCTGAATTGTCAATAAATATGGTTGAAAGGGGTGGTTTAGAATCATGTATGTCACCAGAAGGAAAGCTAGAAATTAAGATATGGTAATGTATAACACAGTGAACTTTTTGGTGCACAATGTATAGATTAACACTACAAATATAAATAAGTTCTTTCATGCACTAGAACAAATGTATAATAATTATACAAAGAGTTAATAATAGAGTGATATATGGGGGGAAAAGTACCTATTGCAAACTACAGACTATAGTTAACAGCAATATCTTAATATTCTTTCATCAACAGTAACAAATGTACCACAACAATACTAGGGGTCAACAATGGGGGTGTGCCGGTTTGAATGTATTGTGTCCCCCAAATGCCATTATCTTTGTGGTCTTGTGGGACAGACGTTGGTGCTGGTTAGATTTACTTGGAATGTGCCCCACCCAGCTGTGGGTGATGATTTAGATGAGATGTTCCCATGGAGGCGTGGCCCCGCCCATTCGGGGTGGGCCTTGATCAGTGGAGCTATATAAATGAGCTGACTCAGAGAGAGAAAACTCACTGAGTGCAGCTGTGAGTGATGTTTTGAAGAGGAGCAAGCTTGCTAGAGAGGAACGTCCTGGGAGAAAGCCATTTTGAGTCCAGAGCTTTGGAGCAGATGCCGGCTGCCTTCCTAGCTAGCAGAGGTTTTCTAGACGCCATTGGTCATCCTCCAGTGAAGGTACCCGATTGCTGATGTGTTACCTTGGACGTTTTGTGGCCTTACGACTGTAACTGTGTATAACCCCCATTTTATAAAAGCCTATCCATCTCTGGTGTTTTGCATTCTGCAGCATTAGCAAACTAGAGCAGGGGGGGATAAGGGGTATGGGATTGTTCTGGTTTGCTAATGCTGTCATTAAGCAAATTACCAGAAATGGATTGGCTTTTATAAATGGGGTTTATTTGGTTACAAAATTACACTCTTAAGGCCATAAAGTGTCCAAGGTAAGGGGGTACCTTCACTGAAGAATGGCCAATGGCATCCAGAAAATACTCTGTTAGCTGGGAAGACCCATGGCTGGTGTCTGCTCCAGAGTTCTGGTTTCAAAATGGCGTTCTCCCAGGACATTCCTCTCTAGCTGCAGCTCCTCAAAAATGTCACTCTTAGTTGCTCTTGGGACGTCTGTCCTCTCTGAGATTCTCCAGAGCAAAAGTCTGCTTTCAAAAGTCTCCACAGTAGTCTGGACTCCTCAAGATGATTGTGTAACAGTGTAGATTACAGGGGGTGGCAGTGTGCTTATGAAAACCCTGTAGATCACAATCCCTTTATCTAAAGTATGGATGGATGAGTAGAAGAATGGGGACAAAAACTAAATGAAAAATAGGGTCGGGGGGGGATGATTTGGGTGTTCTTTTTTACTTTTGTTCTTTATTCTTATTCTGATTCTTTGTGATGTAAGGAAAATGTTCAGAAACAGATTGTGGTAATGAATGCATAACTATATGATTGTACTGTGAACAGTTGATTGTATGCCATGGATGATTGTATGGTATGTGAATATATTTCAATAAAACTGAATTTAATTTTTTAAAAAAAGTCTCCAAAATGTCTCTGTAAGCTGCAGCTCCTCTCTTGGCTCCTGTGAGTTCTTCAAAGTGTCCCTCTTGGCTGTAGCAAGCTCGCTCCTTCTGTCTGAGCTTATATAGTGCTCTAGTAAACTAATCAAGGCCCACACTGAATGGGCAGGACCACACCTCCATGGATATTATCTAATCAGAGTTTTCACCTACAGTTGGGTGAGTTGCATCTCCATGAAAACACTCAATCAAAGAATTACAAACTAATCAACACTAATATGTCTGCCCACACAAGATTAAATCAAAGATAATGGCATTTTGGGGGACATAATACATTCAAACTGGCACAGGGGTATTTTGGGCTTTCTTTTTTATGTCTATTTTGTTATTTTTCTTTTTGGAATAATGGAAATGCTCTAAAATTGATCGTGATGATGAATGCACAACTAGGTGATGATACTGAGACACTGATTGTATACTTTAGATGGATTATATGGTGTGTGAATATATCTCAATAAAATTTGCAGTAAAAAAAATTAAGATGTCTGATATGCTTTACAGAGAAAGTGGATCATCTGGATCATGTATAACTTGCTGGTAGGAGTGAAGCTGGAACAGTCACTTTGGTAAACAATCTGGAATTATTGTGTATATTTGATATTTATACATCTCTGGCCCCAGAAATTGTAGGGGTTGTAAAAAATTCAAATTTGGGCATCTGGGGTCCAAATTAAAATGCATATACTTAATACTTCTTGATACTTCTTACTGCAGCACAAGAATTTAGGGGAAGAGTGTTATTTTTCCTTCATGACCATAATGTTCAAATTATTACACTGAACTTGATACACCTACAAAATGTAACCCAGGGAGAGTGTGACATCAGCCAGATGGTAGAGTAAGATACTCTGGGCAAATGCTCCCTTTCCCCCAACAGAAACAGTGAAAAGACAGAAATGAAAAAAGCCAAAATGGTCAGAACCAACTTCCCCAGAATTCTGGAAGGTTCTTAAGGGTAAACAGCACCAAGTGAATATGGAATCAGGAAAAGGAAAGTATAAAAATGGTAGGAAAGCTGCAGGACTCTGTCACTTGTCCTGGCTCTCCCCCTTCCCCAGCTTCTGGCAGTGGCCTGTGTTCCAGGGTGGCCATACAGGTTCCTAGTGCAGGCCCCAATTAGTGTGTCTGCATGTCTGCCCAAATCCATTCCCCGAAACTCTGACTAAAGATGATTGTTAGTTTGGCCTAACCTGGAATTTATGTAAGGCAGAAAAACTGGGCACAGAAGCAATGTGGAGAGTGGCACAGATCAGAGCAAACCACAGCCTCCAGGGGTGAAATATTGTGGCTGAGACATAAAATTCAGCCCCTGGGACCTGGGAAGAGAAGCTGGAGAGAGCTTTTTTGGAAGAGGAACTAAGATATCAAAGAGAATTTGTGTATACCAGGGAATTTTTGAAAGCTACCACATAGGTCTGGAGCAAATGAATACAAAGAAAGACTGGAGAAGAACCTAAGTATTCTTGATGGCCTGATCTATAAGCTCAGTATATACTAGGCTAAGAATTAATGGAGAGCCTCAACACTGAGCCAATCTACACAACAGCCTTCAACAATGAAAGAGAAGGAAGGAAGGAAGGAAGGAAGGAAGGAGGGGGCCAAGAAAACCTGGAGAAGGGGGAGAATCTGACTTCCGAAGTTGCAACATCAAAATAATCAAATGTCTAGACTTCAACAAAAATCACAAGGCATACAAAGAAACAAGAAAAAATGGCCCATTCAAAAGAACAACAAAAAAAGTGAAAAAGTGAAAGAGACTGTCCCTGAGGAAGCTTAGACATTGGAATTACTAATCAAAGACAGACATTAAGTCAACTTTCCTAAAGAAATTCAATGACGTAAAGGAAAACATGGACAAAGAACTAAAGGAAATAAGAAAAATGATACATGAACAAAAGGAGGAATTAGACATTTTCAGAAGGAAACAAACAAAAATACTGGAGATTAATAGTACAATAACTGAAATGAAAAATTCACTAGAGGGGCTCAATGGCTGATTAGAAAAGGCAGAAGAAAGAATCAGTTCAAGATAGAACAGCTGAAATTATTCAGGCTGAGGAGCAGAAAGAAGAAAGAATGAAAAAACATGAACAGAGCCTTAGGGACCTGTGGGACACCATTAAGCATACCAACGTACACATTATAGGAGTCACAGAAAGAGAAGAAAAAGAGAAGGGCAGAAAGAATTTTTGAAGAAACAATGGCTGAAAGTTTCCAAAATTTGATGAAAGATATGCATATACAGATAGAAGAAGTTCAATGAACTTCAAATAGGATAAACTTAAGGAGATCTACACTGAGACATGTTGCAGTCAAACTATCAAATGCCAAAGACAAAGAGAGAGAGAATCCTAAAAGCAGTAAGATAGAAATGACTCACCAGTTATAAGGGATCCTCAATAAGATTAAGTATTGATTTCTCATCAGAAACTATGGAGGCTGGAAAGCAGTGGGTTGACATATTTAAAGTGCTGAAAGAGGATTGTCAACCAAGAATTCTATATCTGGAAAAACTGTCCTTCAAAAATGAGGGAGAAATCAAGACATTCCCAGATAAACTAAAGCTGAAGGAGTTCATTACCACTCCTACCATACAAGAAACACTGAAAGAAGTCCTCCAGCAGAAAAGGAAAGGACGACAACTGTAACTTGAAGCCATATAAAGAAATAAAGATCCATGATAAAGTTATCTACATGGATAAATATAAATGCCACTATAATTATATTATTGGTTTGTAACTGTACCTTATTTTTACTTGATCTAAAATACAAATGCATAAGAAAATCATCATAAGTCTGTGTTATTGGGCCCACAAAATATAAAGATTCAGTTGTGGCAAGAACACAAAGAGGGAGGGACAGAGAGGTATAAGAGCAGACATTGTGCATGCTATTGAGTTAAGTTGATATCAAATCAAATGTGATTATTATAGATTTAGGATGCTAAATGTAAATCCCATGGAAACCCTAGATGGCTAATGAGAAGAAAACAGTAGAATAAGACTAAATGGCCAGAATTATGTATGTTGAGCCTCAGGAAGCTGAGTTATTTTGTAACAGCTCAGGTGGCTCCAGGAGCCCTTTGAGGGAAAACAATTCCAGTTCCCAACATGGAAGTTAATGTGGAAGAAAGGGGACCCACGTTCAAAGACCGATGTGTTGGGTCGAGGTTCCCTATGATGGTCTCCTAGCAACGAGGGGAGGCTGATGACTGGAGACAGGTCTCTTTGGACTAAACCTGGGCCCCAACTGTTGATTTTCCTTGGGTTTCTCCCCTCTTAAAGATCACCTAATAACTCTGAGGCAAATTTCACTCTTTAGAGCATTTTCACATTTAATTTCTTTGGCTTTCTCAACAGCTCTGTAAGGTACATGGGGAAGATGTAATTATTTCTCAATCTACAAAAAAAGAAAACCAAGATTCAGAGAAAACAGAACAACACCATTTTTATAGCCAGAAGGGGCATTCATTTGACCAATGCAACCCTTGTTTAGTGAGGAGAAAACCTGGGACAAGAATCCAAGTGCCCTCCACGACACCTTTCAGTCACTCTGGGGAAGCAGCTCTGGCTTCCAGAGAATGAGGATGAAAAGAGAGATAATATCTTAGTATTATAATGAGAGTAGTTTGATCCTGTGGGCCCCCTTAAAGGG
The DNA here is from genome assembly GCF_015220235.1 of Choloepus didactylus. Taxonomy (NCBI): domain Eukaryota; kingdom Metazoa; phylum Chordata; class Mammalia; order Pilosa; family Megalonychidae; genus Choloepus; species Choloepus didactylus. The sequence continues at coordinate 28,248,152 of NC_051326.1, read as the reverse complement.
TCTAGGGACCCCGCAGTGGTTCTGGGACCACACTTTGAGACAACTTCTACTCTACAGCCTTAGGGGCCGCATGAGGTACATCCACAGTGGGTGGCGACTGGAGGACAACCAAGGCAGTCGCCAAGGAAGAGGCAAGTGTGCTGGGGAGACAACCTCTGAGCTCACCGCACTTCTTAGGGTATCTTCTGTGCATCAGGCAGTGGGAGGTCAGAGAGCAAGGCCCTGAGGGCACAGGGAGGGGGCCCGGGTGTGAGGCAGATGAATGTATCAGTGGAGGGGAAGGGACAGAGAAGCAAAACCCCTCAGGGTCGCAATGTTGGCCGTGGACCAGAGACCTGGGGAGGAGGCACCCCTTGTGGTCCCTGCTGTTTTGGAGTCCAACACTGTAGGGATTGGGGGGCTTTTTTTCTGCACAGTGGCTTCCTCTGAGGTTCCCCCCTCCCCAGTTTCTGGCTGGCTGGCCCTTTAAAATAAAACAAGGGCCCACTGCTTGCTGGTGCTGGTCCTCCTGCCCCAGGAGCCGGCCGGCAGGGAGAGCGGGGTTTGCAGCTGCCCTGCCTCTCCTGTGGTGCTGAGCTGGGCTGGGCACACAGAAGCCTCATAAATACCAGTGGCTGGAATGGCAGGGAGGCGGGCTGTGTCCTCAGCCAACCCCGCATCACCTGGGCAGGCAGCTGGACTCCTTTCCGGGAGACCAGCGAGCCTCTGCTGGGCTGCGGCCTGGAGCGTGGGCCCTGCCAAGCGCCAGCCCGTACCTCTGCAGAAAGGCTTCCATTTTTGTCTGGCACACCCCCTCACTGCTTTTGCTGCGTCTTTGAGACAAGGTGGTCAGAGTTGGCAGAAGCCAGGTGTCTGGGAAGGAACTTCGAACCAGTTTCTTTTTGTGCTACCCCAAAGTCTCCCCCTTTTCCCAGCAAGAGACTTTCTAGGTGGAGGAGACAAGTGGGAAGGTGAGGGGAGGAGCAAAAGTATAACGTTGGCAAAGCCCCTCTTCAGGACCCCTCATGCCACATGCTGTGCCTTTTCTGAATTCCCAGGTCCACTCTATCCCCACTCCCTGTTCCCGGATTTCCTGGGCTCTTCCTCGAGGAAGAATTATGCTGGTTTGCCAGGTCTGTGTATTTCTCATGCCACTGCCACCTGCCCTAGACTGGAAGGCACTGTCCCTTCCTCCCTGCCTGGCTAGTCCCTACCTTCCTCTCAACTCCTGCACCCACCCACCCAGCCCCTCGTGGATTCCATGCAGTCCCCAGGGAACTCTCCCATCCCTCTAGTCTCTGCTCACTACATGGTGCTGGGCATTTTGCAGTGAATCTCATGCCACTTTGTTTTGTTATTTAATGTCTAAATGATCTTCTCTCCCAACTGGAATGTAAGCCCCTTGGGAACTGCATCAAGTTTTATTCATTCCTAGCACCTCCCCTTTCAAATTCTGCCCATTCCAAACATACACACAGACTCACACACTCACACCCATGCACACACATTTATGCACATACACACACTCGCACATACATGCACACACACAGGGAGGTACAATGACACTCAAGGGGCTCAGTGAGAAACACTCAACTTGAAGCACATCTGTATCAAACATGTCACCTCTGTGTAAATTGTTTAAAACTAGCTGACATCTGCCACGTGCCAGGCACTGCCCTGAGCACTTCACATGCATTATTTCATTTCAGCCTCACAAGAATCCTATGAGGTACTTTCCCATTTTACAGGTGAGAAAACTGAGGCACAGAGAGGCCTTGCCTCAGTTCACACGGCTAGTCAGTGGTGGGGCTAGGATGCAAACCTTGGCAGTGTGGCTCTAGCTATTGTGCTCTTAACCGCAGATTATATGGTGGTGCCCTTCCCCAGACCATTCTCATCTTAAAAGAGGACATAATGGTGCAGATGGGGGTCACTGGGGTAGGCCAAATTTCCCCCTCCTCCCCCAATGATATCCATATCCAATCCCTGGGATCTGTGAATGTGCCCTTATTTGGAAAAGGGTCTTTGCAGGTATAATTAAATTAAGGCTCTTGAGATGAGGAAATCATCCTGCATGAATCAGACAGGTCCTAAATCCAATGACAAGTGTCCTAAGAATTACACAGGGGAGATTTGGCAGAAGAAGAGGAGGCAACGTGTGGAGTGTTGTGGCCACAAGCCAAGGAAAGCTGCAGCCAATAGAAACTGGAAGAGGCAAAGCACAGATTCTGTCCCAAGGCCGTCTGAGGGAACACAGTCCCAGCTGCCCCTTGATTTCAGACTTCTAGTCTCCAGAACTGTGAGAGGATAACTTTCTGCTGTTTAAAGGTAACCAGTGTATGGTAATTTGCTATGGCAGCCCCAGGAAACTAATACAGGCACCAAAAGGACTAACTTATAAGTCAACTTTACTATGGAATAATCTAAATAAAATTTATCTATTTTAACTGCTCAGTTTGATGAGTATTGGACAAATATATACCACAAGCAAGAAATAAAACATTTTCATCACCCCAGAAGTTTCCCTCATGCTTCTCCCCAGTCAGTCCCCACCCAACCCCAGACCACTGCTCTGCTCTCAGTCACTGTCGTTTAGTTTTTGCTTTCCTAGAGTTTCATATGACTGAAATCATACAGTATGTTACTCTTTGGTTGTTGACTTCTTTTGCTCAGCATACTTTTTAGATTCAACCATACCATTGCATGTATCAGTAGCACATTTCAAAGGGATTAATTTTTAATGGCAGGATTTCAGATGCTGTAATCCCCAGGAGAGGAGAGGATGCTTTTTTTGTTTGTTTGTTTGTTTAGGAATAGAACTTTCCTTTGCTCCTCAAATGGTACTAACCCTGCTCAGGCTTCGAGGCAGGGGAGACCCTGGGTAATAGGCTAAACTCGAACAGAAGGGGATTCCAAGCTCTGGAAGTTGTTGGAGGGGCCGAAGAGCTACCCCACAAAGGGCAGGTGAGTCATAGAACCGTGGGCTATACTTTTCTTCTTTACAGCATGTAAAAGATTGCCCTGCTTTAACTTCTTCACTAGAAAAGGATCTGAGATGCTTTGAGCTTCTCCAAGTAAACTGGTTTGTGCCCCCAAACATGCTGCCAGTAGGATGGTTAATAGTAAACTAAGGAAGGGGAGAAGAAAGAGATGGGAGAGGATTTGTCCACATTGTGGGACAAAGAATGATTTCATCTCCTAGAAAATAGATTTTATGAACGAAATTACACTTTTTTAAAGATGAAACTGTTGTGTTTCCTGGAGGAAAGGAGGAAGAATCCCGACCATTCCTGACATAAACATGCACAGTTTACAATTACACTTTTTGAGATGCGGGACTCTTCTCGGTCTCAGGAGACCTGGGTCGGGGTCTCAATTCAGGGCGGTGCTAACCCCCTAGGGACCGTGATGAGGTCGCACGCCTCTCTAAGTTTCTGGTTCCATAAACGAGGGGCTTGGACCAGATGCTCTCAAGTTTCCCGGTAGCTCTAAAATCCTGGTGGTTTTGAAACTTGGCCCTGAAGAATGCGAGCGCTCATTGCTGTGAGAGCCGTGTGCCACTAGGGGGTGCTGCCTCCTAGGAGGAAGCCGAAGTCCCCGTTCCCACCCGCCTCCCCCGCGGGGCTCACACCCAGAAGTGGTTGTGATAGAACATTGCAGGCTTGTGACGAAGAGAAACACGGAAGCCAGATTAAATAGAGTCTGCAGCCTCTGGACAATGTAGGATCACCAAAGTATGTGAACTATGCATTTCTCAAAGGTGGGGCCACCAATTTGACAATCTAGGAGTGGGCTCTGTCTCTGTCACTCTGAGGGGCCAGGAAATGCAGAGCACGGACTTTACAGGAATGAAAAGGGGAAACTCCCTGTGGGGGCATGGCCTGTATGGTGCGGCTGGCTGCAGAGTGCCTGTGGATGAGGTCACAGCAGCCAGCCAGACATTTGCTCAGTAACCAACCTCATTCCTTTAACTATGACCCCCTCACCCAGGGCCAGAAGCAGACAAACCCAAGGTTAACGGAAAAGACACAAAAGGTGGCTCTTAGCTATGTCACCTAAGGAATGCAATGGGAGCGGAACCGTGGGTTCTGGTTGATAAACGAGGGTTTGTATTTACTCTTCTCTTTCTCCCTCCCCTCCCCTTTTTTTCCCCTTACTGAAAAAAAAAAAAAATACTGTCTGGCACAGATTATGAAAATCATGATTCCCAATGGAATCTGTGCTGTCCTATTTTATTGAAATTACATTGAGTGAAATAGCATCAGGCTTAAAATAAGAAACAATCTCCAACTCCCACAGCTGTTCTTTTTATTTTCCTTCCTCACTTTCCAAAGCTACACCCCCGGGGACTTGTGTTCCCAGCTGCTTAAGCTCTAGTATAAAGGCCTGATTTCTAATGGCAACCGCTAAAACATTTTCTGGGGGTCCAGATGCCCAGGAAAGATCTCCTGGCACTCCCCTCATCATCCCCACCACCATTTTCCTGCTGGAAGTCTGGTGGCCTAGGGTGTAATCAACTGTCTTTCTCTCTCCAGGAAACAAAATTTTGTTCATGTACAGGGTGCCCACCATGGCTTCAACCCACGCTAGATACTATTAGGAAGACCAAGATGTCAAAAATTCCTGCCTTGGAGGGGTTTTGCAATCTGTTTGGGATTATTCTTATGGATAATCAAATGTCAGTGTCAGACATAATGGGTGAAACACACTCAGCCCTACCTTCTTTCCTGTTGTCCACACAAATATACTTGCCAGACCGTATTTCCTGATCTTTGACACATAAAATATTATGACTTAGGCAAATAAATTCCCAGCAGAGTGGTAGAGATAACGCATGCCTGGACATTTAAAGACAGGGGAACTGAGTCAGGGAGTGTTTCCCAGAGGAAGGAAGACTTCAAGTGTGGCTGGGCAGTAGTGGCTGTTTCAGAGGGACAGCCCAGTTAATTGGCACGTCCTTCCTCATGAGGCAGCTCATTTCGTGCTCTGGTGTCTGACTCGGCAATGCGTCAGACAAGGACAGAAGAAGGCTGGCTCTTGAATTGGGAACATTCCTGAATAGAGACATTTCTGTCTGTCTGAAAGTCAGTATTGAAGCCCAGGGGGCCTGTGAGATGGTCAGTTGGGAAACTGTGGCGGAAGGAGTGGTATCAGGTAGAGAGGGCGCGGAGATCCGCCCCGAAGGAAGTCGGCCAGGTCTCCACAGTGGACAATGAAAAACCCTGGGCACAAACTTGCTTTTTTCTCTTTTTTTTTAAATTGTAAAAACAGCATTACAGCATTAAAGGCAAACAGTAAAGCACTCACATCATTAGATCACACTAACATATTTCTTGTCCATTTTCTGGCACCTTTTGGCTTTGTTCAAGCTTTTACAGATTTTTACAATCTGCAATGATAGGGAAGCTGACAACATGGATTCTGATTTTTCACTTTGCTTGTAGCTTCTTAAGTATTTTTATATTTCCAGATATGCCTTATAATTATAGTTTTATTAGGTGTATAATATTTTATTGTATGAATATGCCACAATTAATTTAATCATTATCTTAATGTTTAATATGTATGGTATTTCCATTTTTTTGTTCTTTAATGCTTAATGCCTCCTACATACACTTCAATCTTTTGAATTACTTCCTAAGAATACATTCCCAGAGTACCATTCCTGAGACACCATTCCTGAGACAAAGTGTCCCTCTTTCTTTCCTTCTCTTGCCCTTTGACCTATATTTCCAAATCACTCTCCCAAAGGGCTGGCCCAATGTTTGTTGTTCGAAGCGCTGGTGTTCAAGTCACCACAAACTTTCCAGCATCAGGCTGGTTGTTTGTTTGTTTGTTTGTTGGGGGTGGGGGTTCTTTCAACTTAACAAGTATATAATGTGGAGCCTCTTCTAGCTGTCCATAAATTTGAAGAATTAGCTTATCCATTCTTATTAGTATAGGTGATTGTTTTGGTTTCCTTTGCTGCTCAAGCAAATACCATGCAATGGTTTGGCAGAACCAATGGGAATTTACTGGCTTATGGTTTTGAGGCTAGGAGAAGTCCAAATCAAGGCACCATCAAGGTGATGCTTTCTTTCCGAAGACTGGCATTCAGGGGCTGGCTGCCAGCGATCCTTGGTCATGGCTCTTCTGTCACATGGCAATGCACATGGTGGCCTCTCTTGGCCTGTCTCTGCTCTTCCAGGTTCCCGGCTGCTCCCTCTGTGGCTTTCTCCCTTTTTGTCTTTTATTCTGCTTATAAAGGACTCCAGTAATAGGATTAAGACTCAACCTGATTGACGTGGGCCACACCTTAACTAAAGAACCTCACTGAAAGGTCCTAATTACAATGGGTTCACACTCAAAGGAATGGAGTAAGTTTAAGAACATGTTTTCCATAGCTCCAAACCACCACAGTGATCATTAATAATACCAGCTCAGACTACTTCCACCTCAATTGTGGGTTATTGGCTTTCCAGTGTTTTCAGTTCAGTCTGATTCACTTCAACAAACACTGAATGCCTGCAGTCTGTGGAGGGCACGCTTGGGCCCCCAAGGAGGATCTGTGACAAGGACTCATGGTTTCTCTGCACAAGGAGCTTATAATCCTACAAAAGAGATAAAACAAATACATGAACAACTGTAATAAAAGTTAAATAGTGATAAATAGCTCAGGCATGAGACAAGTGCTGTGGATCGCAGAGGAACATGGCTTTCTCTGCTGGGCTCTTCCATCCTCGAGTGTCACATGCCCCCCACCCCCAACTCCCTCCAAGCCTCTGCCCCAGTGTCACCTCACTGCTGACCTTCCTTTGCTCCAGAGGGAATAGCCCCCCACCCCATGCTTCCTTCACCTTCTATCCTCCTTACACAGTTTTAGTTTCCTTCATAGCACTTGTCACCACGTGATTCCCATTTTGAATATTTTTAATGTTTGGTTGCTGTTTGTTTTTGTTTTGTCACTCTCCCCACTCTGGTATATAAACTCCATGAGAGCAAGACTGATTGGAACATTCGCCGGGGCTTCATTTGAGCCTTAGGTTATATTTCCTGGGACATGCAGTGCCTGTCGCAATGTAAATTGGTCCAAATTTTGTACAGTGATGTGGCAATACAGCTCAAGAGCTAAGGAAAAAAATAGAGTATTCCGCACCCTTTGACTCAAAATTCCAATCCTGGGATAATTCCAGTGGCCTCTGCAGTGGATAGGAGGGTGCCTCCCCTCTGCCTGTGAGGGGTCTGTAGGTCTCTGAGGGAGATGCAGGGGGTCGGCAGCAGAGCAGGGCCTGGCAGCACCGCATGAGCAGATGTGATAACAGCAAAAGTTTATTGTACAAGTACCACATGCCAGGGACTGTTCTAAGCCCCTTATGTGCACCCAGCACATTTATTCTTCTAGCAACATTTTGCTTGAAGTGCTTCTTACAGATGAAGCACCTGACAGGAAGGGAGTCACTTGTCCAAGTCAGTAAGTTATGGAGTCAGGATTTGAACGCAGGTATTCTGACTTCAGGAGAGTGCACTAAATCCATTTTATAGCACTGCCTTTGCAACAGTGCAGGACCTGGGGTGGGAGTGTGGTGGGGGGAGAGCTGGACATATGGACTTACAGACATAAGGCATGTGGTCATAATCTTATTACATCTAGAACAGGAGTCTACTGTTTTCCTGATTTAACAAAAGTACATCAATAAACTACTCTGTGCAAGTTTCAAATATTCATTTTCTCTTTGGAGTGGGGGCAAAGTGAGGAAGGGATTGACCCATGGAGGCTTCCAGTACCAGGATGGGGCACTTAGTACTCGCAGGAGGGGTCAGGTACCCTTTAGTTATCCCAACTTGACCACCTGCCAACTCTGTGACTCTGGGAAAATTACTTAACCTCTCTGAGCCTCAGCTTCCATGTCTGTAAGAATTAGCAGCAACCATATAGTGGCTGCTCAATAGATAAAACTTTCATAAGGATAATTGTCACGGTATAATTTATAATTGCAAAAAGTTATAAACAACTTGATATCCAATAGTGGGGAAATGACTGTGTAAAACATGGTAGTTTTAGACCCTGGGAGAGTCTAAAACAGTTAAAAACTACATTGCAAAGTGCATACAGAATAATGTTGTAATAAAAGCTGTATATAAAAACTGTATCTACAATTTGGCTTAAAAATATCCAGAAGGAAATATCCTAAAATGTTAGGGGTTTATTTATGGGCATTACGACATTGGGTGAAAAGTTTCTACATTATACTTTTTCACATTTTCTGAATGTTCCACGAGGAATTTCCTTTTCTTCATAATCAGACAAAACATTGTTTACAGAATTGGTTTCCTTTCCTTTTATACCTTAGTGGTTAATACTTTAGCAGGAAGGGGCAAGACTAGAAATGGAGTGATCAGAGGGAGGGGAGCAGGGAAAGGAGAGAGGGGACAGTTTCTTTCCACTGTCATTTATTGAGCATCTGCCATGTGCGGGGTTTGTGTAGGGTGTGCACAAGGACAGATTTGCAGGGACCTTGACACTGAGATCTCAAAGAAAGAGATGTCTGCTGAGCAGACAAGGCAAGGGAACAGCAGGTGCAAAGACCTTGCAATATGAACCAGTGGGAAGAGTTGGGGGACAGTAAGTGGTTCAGTAGGGCCTATGGGGGAGAAAAGAGAATGTGCCTGGGAGACAGGTGAGCTAGAAATGACCCTGGCAGGCCTGTAAGCTGTATCAAGGAATTCAGATTGCATCCTGAGGGCCCTGGAGACATAAGTGGGTATTTTTTTTTCAATAAAAATTTTTATTGAGATAATTGTAGATTCACTGGCAGTTGTAAGAAATAATACAGAACTATCTCTTGTACTTTGCCCAATTTCCCCCAAAGGTGACATTTGCAAAGCTTTAGCTCAATATCATAATCAGGATATTGACATTGATACAACCCGTCGATCATATTCAGATTTCCCCAGCTTTACTTGTATTCATTTTTGTGTGGGTGTGTTTTCAGTTCTGTATAATTTTATCATCTGTGTAGATTCACGTGCCCACCACCACAGTCGACACACTGCAGAGTTCCCATACCCAAAGGGTCCCCGTGTTGTCCTGTTGTAACCACACCTTCCTCCCTCCCACCCACTTCTTCCACTGCAGGGTTTTGAGTAGGGAAGTAACACGGTGAAACCTGCACCCATGGGGGGTTGTTTTGGCTGTGACCTGTGGAGGGAGGGTCCAGTTGTGGTAAAGATTGGGATTGGGGACAGCAGCTGCAAGGCCATTAAAATAGCCAGGTGAGAGAGGCAAGGAGGTCTAAGTGGGGATGTGAATGGGGGCAGGTGGGAATTACTAGAAAGTAGGGTAGAGAAGTAAGAAATGAAAGGAGGGAAGGAAAGAGGAGGAGGGGAGAACAGAGGGGGAACAGTGTAAAGGAAAGGGCAATAAAAGGAAAAGAAAACCCAGTGCCTACCGGGTTTGCTGATTGATTCAAAGTGGAGGGTGAAGAGGAGCCCGAGAAGACCTCATTGCTGCCTCAGAGACTCGGGGGGGTTGGGTTGTAAGTGGCAGTTGCCAAATTTGGAACTTGCTAAGTTAGTGGTGGCCTTGGGGATATCCAGAGGCCCAAGGGGAAATGTCCTGGTGGCTGGTGGATTTACAGCCCTGGAGCAGAGGAGAGACATGCGGGCTGGTGCTGAGATTTGAGCTACCACCCGTCACCGCTGGTGACATGGCGTTTGACAAGGGAGAAGAGAAGGGGACTGAGGTAGTTGCCAGAAGAATCAACACCCTAATGCAAAGGACAGAGTCTGACTAAGAGGAGTTTTCAGTCCCCGGGGGTTCTGCCTGCACAGAAGCCCACACTCCTGTTCAAAAGCTCCTGGGCCTCAGGACACTGGCCTGCTACAAACCGGCCCCTTGTTTCAGAGCTGGCTGCCTCCAGCCTGGCAAAACCTCACTCTTGCTTAATGAGCCCTGGGAATGTGCACAGACCTCCCCTCCCACTGCCCCCAGTGTGAGCCAGGCATGGAATGTCGGTCAGAACCAGGAGCCCTCCTGCACAATACACACCCCCTAGCTGGGACTTGTTCAGCCGCCTGAGCACTGGGCTGAGGAACCTTAGAGGTCACTGAATCCAAAGCCTTCAGTTTCCCAGCGAGAAAACTCATCCCTGAGGGGAGAGAGGCTTGGCCATGGTCGCTGATGGGATTTGCTGAAGGGAAGGGGGCTGCTTTTTTCTCATATTCAAGATGTGTTTTTTCCCTAAAGGAGAATGGGAAGAGGAAACCCAGGTGGGATGGATTCAAGTTCCTGAGCGCTCGCGCAGCAGTTTTTATTGAGCATCTACTGGGCGCCAGGCCCTGCTAGACTCTGAGGGTAAGGAGATGACTTAGGCTCTAATACAGTACTAATTCTGGTGAAGGACGTCAAAGGGTTAAGTTCAGGGCAGCGTGGAGGGGGACAGAGGAGTCACCCCAAGGAAAAGCCCTCTCCCTGGCCTTTCAGGCTCCGGAAATCTGGGCGCGAAGAGCCTGGGAAGAGCTGGCCCGCCAGCGCGCAGCCTCCCCCGCAGAGCCCCTGCGGCCCCGGGAGTGGCCGCTCTCGAATTACAACAAAAGGGGCTGGAGGCCGGACCCGCTGCAGCGGCCGCCTTCGGGGAAGGGGGTGGGTCCGGGGAGGGGTTTGCCGTCCGACTCCAGTTAAAAGTACTGGGAAAAGAGTCAGCCGGCGACTCCAGCGCTCGGCTTCCTAAACTTGGAGCTCGCGTTCTGCAAGGGTCAGAGAATTCCGCTAGCCTCCGCTGCTTGGGAAAGAGGGTTTAGGGCCGCAGAGAGGGGCCACCGTGGAGAGCCCGGACCCAGCCAAGCCGCCGCAGACCCCTGCCACCAAGTAAGAGCGCTCCCTGCGCTTCCCCCTCCCCACGCACTTCGCGGGAAAGAGGGAGCGTCGGGGTGGGGGGCGGTGGTCTCCAAACCCCATTCACTACAGGGCCGCCTCTCAGCTGAGACGGCCTCATCAGAGGGAAAACCGGAGTGATGCGAGGAACGTGCAGACTAACTGGTTGCTCTCCGGACTCGGGCGGACCCACCCAGCCCCACCTCCCCTGAGCCTGGCGGGGCGACGCATCTGGCGCTCCTCGGGGCGATGCAGCTGGCGCGCTCCTTGGTCGCCAGCGGCGCCGGTGGGCAGGCAGGACAGAGCCAGTCGCGCCTCGGTGCCCTAGGGGGTGCAGCGTGGCGCCAGGGGCACTGGGGGCTGTGACTGTGCCGGGAGTTCTGAGCTCGCCGGGGACGGGGGCGCCCTGGAGCGGCCTCCCGAACTGGCTTTAGGGAAGTGGAGCGCGCGGGTTGGGGCGCAGGGGGCGGCACTGCTGCGGCGCCTGGGAACTCTTTCTCCCCAGTCTTCCGGAAAGGTTTGGTTGAGCGCGGGAGCGCCTGGAGTCCTGCGGGCAGAGTAGCGGTCTGCACGCCGGTGTTCACTCCCAAGTCGTCCTTGCTCGTCCGGGGACCAGGGAACCTCTCTTATCTCCCTCCTCTTTGTTATCACAGAGAGACCCTGGAGTGGGAAAGAACCGCACAAGTAAACCCACGGATGGTGGTTGCGGGACATCCCAGCGCCGGCAATTTTTACGCAGGCGCTTTGGCCACTGCACCTCCCCCCTCAACCCCACCCCACCCCCCTCGGCACCGCCCGCCACATCTGGGAGACCTCCGGGTGTAGTTCCTTCCCGAAGTGTCCCTGTACTGAATAGAAATGATTGAAAGAAATAAGGGAGATTCTTTCCTCTCCATCACCCCCCACGCCAACATGGCAAAGACCACCAAAAAACAAGGTGTAAAGGGGGCCTGGGTGGAACAGGGGTGGTGGTGGGGAATACTGAACCTCTCAATAGGACTAGGAAACCTCAAGTCTTTATGAGAGGAGGACATGTGTTGAAGTCAAACTGCCCAGATCTTAAAAATCGGTCCAGTTGTAAGTGCTGAAGCTCAGGGCCTTTGGATTAGTCAGTGTGGGGACTGGAACCCAGATCCCTTACTCCAGGCCTCTCCCCTGCACCACTGTTAGCCTATCTGTCCTGGAATTCCAAAAGCCCATTGTTTACTTATGGTGCGGTGGACAAAGTATTGTGTACTTAATGGTTAGGGATCCGGCTTAGAACAGAATAAGAGTTCATTTTCCTGGTCAGTTCCCAGACAAATGAATGAATGACTCACTGGACACTGCGATGGTTAAATAATTCTTCTCCCTCTCCAATTTGCCCTTTCCTCCTTCCTGGTCTCTAGTATCTGTCCCTGGGATGACCACCAAACATGACAAAGTATATGCACCCCATGGGTCCCTGGCGGCTCTCAGGGCCACCTCATCCAAGGGGATTGGATCCAAGTGTGTGTGTGTGTGTGTGTGTGTGCATGCATGTGCATGCGCATGCAGGCTTTTGTGCAGCTGTTTGTCTTCCTGTGACCTTGTGTTAAAAATGACTTGGTCTAAGGTCACTTAGCCATTAAATGACAAGCTGAATATGAATCTCATGTCTGAAGGCAGCAAAGCATGCACTTGATATTACAGATTAGTTGACATTTTGATGCATCACAGGCATAGGAGATTCTGCAAAGACGCCTGCTTTTATCTGCTTTCCAGCTGGGCTCCTTGACTGGCCTTTCCTGGCCTCCTCCCAAGTCCTTGTCCTCTGACGGCTCGATGACCAATGTGGAAGGGCCTTGTGAAGGAAACAGATTTTCTGTGGTCTAGAGATGACCATCTGTAAAGCATCCTAATGTCCCAGAAAGTTCTGTTCTGTTTATTTAAAATTGTTTTTATCCTGAAAATTTCGAATATGCACAAAAGTAGAGAGAAGGGTATAATGACCCTCCATGAACCTCTCACCCAGCTTTGATAATTATCAAAAATTTGTCACACTTGCATCATTTATCCCTTCTTTCTTCACTGAAGTATTTTAAAGCAAATCTCAGACATCATGCCATTTATCTCTGTATTATTTCAATGATCTCTAAAAATATTAAATAACTGTAATGCTAATGTAATGCCTTATAAAATTAATAATTCTTTGGTATTATATAATACCCAGTCCATATTCAAAAATTTCCCATTTTTCTCCAGTTCTGTTGGTTTGTGTCATTGCTTACGTTCAAATTGTGTTATTCCTTTTAAACCACTTTTATATCCACTATGCCATTTGATTCTTAACAACATCCCACAAAATAGCGAGGTGGGTGTTATTGAATCATTTTGCCCTGAGGAAACTGGCAAACAGATAAGACATCCAGATTACAGAGCTGGCAATGGGACCTAACCCAGCCTCTTCATTCCTGGACAGCAGTGGTTCTGTTTCTCTGTGCTGCTCATGGAATATCAGTTTCTTTGTGAAGAGTTCATCTTAGCTCTGGCTTCAGCCTGGGTTCATCACTTCCTATGCACCTGCTGTCAGAAATCCCTGTGTAAATATTTAGTCATTGACCATTTGGTGCTTGAGATAAATAGTGGCAAAGTTAGGAAGCCTGGGTTTGTTTCCCAGCTTATTGACTAACTGTAAGAAAGCAACTCACCTCTCCAGGACTCAGTATTGCCCTCCCAGATCCAGGGAATGTTATCCTTCATTAGCTGGCTCCTAGGTCTGAAAGTAGGATGTGTAAAATAATTGCAGCTGGAATTCCTTGTAGTAACAAAGGCCCCAGAAAGAGGTCTAGTTGAGACCACTCACCTGCCTTGGAGCACTGCCTGAGTGTGTTGGCAGCTGGCATCTTCTGGCTGAAGCTCCTAAATTCTGTGCTTAAGAAGAGGAGCAGAGGCATGGGCTTCTCACCCAAGTCCCTGGTTGATGGACAACTTTATTGATTAGTCTGATAAGAATATAGAACATTAGAACTTTTTACTTCTAGCATTACAATTACTTGTGTTTTGGAAGTTTGCTTTGGAAATGAGGTGATAAAGAAATTTTTATACCTTATTAATGAGACTCATGAGTTGGAATTCTCTTTTCTTGGCAGGCTGTATGAGAAAAAGAAATCTCTTGTTACCCCACTCTTAGATTTTCTGCTGTTATGTTTGTTGCCCTGAAATAGAGAATGAATAGATCCTCCGTAAAACAGCCACGTAGGGACAGAGGAGCAGGTTGATCCAATCCCATTATTCAACTGTAAGAACTCAAAGGGACAAGGCATTAACCTTAAGCCATGCTGTCTTCTGGCAGCCGTAAGTTCTCTTCCCCTTTAGCTAATAGGCTGTCTCTGTTGGGAGGAGAATTTCTAGGTGATTCACATCAGCAGCTGCAGTTGCAAAAGAGTTATTGCTTCCTTCATGTTACAGTTTTGGGGGCCTATAGGACGTATAGTTCCCCACTCCCAGGGGAAAATGGCTGCCTGGATTTAGAAAAGAAGCTTGTAATTATTATTCATATGCCTTTGGAGAAAGGTGTTGGCAGTCAGTCAACATGGCAGTGCCACACAGACCCACATGCACCCAGACCATGGGTGGGCCTTGAGGCCTCGGCTGACATGGCCTGAGCCTGCCCTATGCAGGGCCACAGAACCAGCAAGACTAACAATTGTGGGCTGCAGAGGGAAAGGCCAAGCCAACAACCACAGCGACACATCAACGGCAAATACACTGTTGATCTTCTAAGTCTTCAGTTTTGTCCTGGATGAAGCAAGACTTCAGAGACCTCTTGCCCTAGTGATTCAACAGATTCACTCTGCTGTTGGATGGGGGAATGCTCAGCAGTGACTACAACCTGGCCTGTTGTGTTGACATTTTTGAAATGTTCCAATACTCAATGTAAAAAGCCATGATAGTGGCTCTTTTACAACTTTACCAATTATAGAAAAATGATTTTCCCCCTTCTTTATAGAAATCTCTCTCTCTCACACACACACACAGACACAGACACACACACACACACATGTGCACAGACACACACACCATCTGCATTGGAGAAGTCTTTAGTCACCAGCACCATCATTTCAGCATACCACTTATTTGAGGATGATAAGGCATGATGTTGTCATTTTAGATAAGTTTTCTGTCCAGCATTTAAAAATTTCATTTGTACTTCCCCTGTGGGAAACAATATGACCAAGCAAGTTGTGTGTGGCAAAGAAGTATATAGTGCAGAGACTGACCCAGCAGATAATAAGGATGTGATTTGGATCAGTTAATAAGTTCTCCTGTCCAAGGCTTTCTGATTCCTTCACCTGGGTGAAATTTATATTATATGCAAATGAAGATGTTTTCTTTTTAGTCTTTTCATAGTCAGAATCCTTGCTGGACAAGCAGACATAACTGCCCCAGAGGATGTGTCTGTGGCAACAGTTCTTGTATGTCCTCTTTGTAGTGTTGCCAACAAAATGCTGAGTGTTTCTGCAAAAATAATGTGGTTTGCCTATAAAGGGTTACTCTATATGAAAAAATAACTTATATTATGATTTGTGAGCAGCTTAATTTGCTCAATTACTTTATAGTGTCCTTCTTGAACTAGGATCCATGAACTTCCCCCTCTCCCCCCAGCCTTGTCCCAGGGCACACATTGGTGTACAAGGATAAACATTAGGACATGATTCCAGAGTGCCTGCAAGATTCAAAGATCCAGTAAGAAAAATATTTCCCTACATATCTTTCTAAAACAAAGATAAAATTGGGTAAAGTACGTTTTTAAGTAAAACTTTTTAAAATTGAAGAACAACATACATATGTAAAATGGCAGCAACCCTAAGTATACATCTGGATGAACTTTTACTAAGTGAACATGCCTTTAGAACTACCATCTAGATAAAGAATAGAATGTTACCAAAAGTGCATGCATTTTAAAGGTAAAACGTGCTATTTCAAATACATTTCATGCCTGCATCCAGCTGCTTCAACTACTCCTCAAGATCTTGGGATTGGATGCTCATTTTCTCTGCCAGAGGGGAGTTGGAAGAGATGTCTGAAAAGCAGTTTATAATCTGGAAGTCCATGAGATTAGTTGCGAGATTTAAGCAGCTTCTCTCCTTCAAGCACCTAGGGAAGGTAATATAACCTGCCTGGGCTTTGCAGGTTTCCAGGAGGCCCTGGGTTATTTCAGACGTGCTCTACCTGCTGCCTGGTTTGCTGGTCTCCCCCCACTTACTGAAGCTTGTACACCTCGGACACCAGTACTAGGATGCATTCTTCCAGTATCTCCTGCTCCCTGGGCTCGGGGCTCATACCCATCTGGCTGGGACTCCTGCTCTTCTGTCAACTTCCGTAAGTCTTAAGAACTGAGTGAAAAACTCTATGGCTATGTCCTGCCTTCCTGTCTCACTTTCCATCCTCCCTCCTTCCCTTCCTGCCTGGTCCTCCATCTCTTCTTAACTGAAATGATTGATTAGTGACTTGCTTTGTGCCAGACACCCTGTCAGGCACCGCAGGAGACACAAAGATAAATAAGGCATGCTGTTTGACATGTGTGTTTTAAAATAAATCTCCAGACAAGCCTGATATTCTGATGCTTGGTAGCCAACCCACATGGTGCCCTCTCAGTGCCAACAGCAGCCTTAGGGCACAGCCAAAGAATTTGTGGGGTTTGGGCTTGTTGCAACACAGATGGAGAGAGGAAGAAAATTTGTCAGGTTATCTGGAATGGCAAAGACTGTGCTCAAGCATGCCCATAACTAAATCTTCAAGAATAATTCTTTAAAATACTTTTAAGCTGCCTTGTATTCCAGTGGTCTGTCTGTCTGTCAGCACTCTGATAAACATGATGCTTAGGGGCTATTTTAGTGATTAAGAAGGAAAAACTAAATTTTAGACAGCAGTGAAACTCTGTAGGGTCTGTAATCCTTTTCATCGGCAGTTGGGATTTTCTTAAATTGCTATTTCCCAGGTGCTTTTTCTTCCCTATAACTCTCGAAGCCATGCCCCGATATCCACCCCACTCCCACCACTTGCTCAGACTACCTGCAGCAGTCTCCTAACTGGCCTGTCTTCCCTTGGTCTTAACCCACATGCAGCCATCCTCTATACAATAACCAGAGGGACCGTGCCAGAGCTGGGGTTGGCAGGGTTTTTCTGTAAAGGGCCAAACAGCAAATATTTTAGACTTTGTGAGCCATACAGCCTTTGTTGCACCTACTCAATTCTGTCATTTTCGTATGGCAGCAGCCACAGTCAGTACATTTTAAATGAATGTGGCTGTGTTCTAAGACTTTATTTACAAAACCAGGCAGCGGGCTGGATTTGGCCCACGGACCGTAGTTTGCTGATCCCTGCTCTAGAGCACAGATCTGCCTGCATCATCCTCCTGCTTAACTTCCATTGGCTTCTCATCCCCCAGAGGAAAACCTCACATTTCCTCATGGTCTCTGCGTCCTTTTCCATCCTCACCTCTTCCACTTCACACCATGCTCACCCTCCCAGTCCTGCCACTCTTCATACTGCAGTTCTGAACCACACATGGTTTCCAGGAGGCCCTGGTTATTTCAGACGTGCTGTACCTGCTGCCGGGTATGACTGTCTCTCCCCACTTACTGAAGTGTGTACACCTTCAACAGCCCAGTCTCCTCTCTGGTCCCCACCCAGTCCCCTCACTTGCCGTCAGATGGTCTTGGCAACTTCCCCTTGTTGAAGTCATTTGACCTTAGATATATTAGTTGATTTTTGGACTTTAAGTTCTAGTCCATTGGTCTAGATGTCTATCTTTATGCCTGTACTATACTGTCTGGTTTACCATTGCTGTATAGTAAGTTCTGAAATCAGAAAGTGTGAGTCCTTATACTTTGTTCTTCTTCGAGATTGTTTTGTTATTCTGAGTCCCTTGTGATTTGATATGAATTTTAGAATCAGTGTATCAATTTCCAAAAAGAAGTCACCTGGGATTCTGATAAGGATTGCATTGAAACTACAGATCAATTTGGAAAGAATTGCCATTTTAACAATATTAAAGTCTTCTGATCCATGAACATGGGATGTTTTTCCATTTACTTTGATCTTCTTTAATTTCTTCCAACAATGTTTTGTAGTTTTCAGAGTATGTTTTTCACTTCGTTTGCTCCTAAGAGCTTTATTCTTGTTGATGCTGTTGTAAATGGACTTTTTTAAAATTTCATTTTCAAAATGTTCATCACAATTGTATAGAAACACAATTTATTTTTATATATTGATCTTACCTTGCTAAAGTCATTTGTTAGTTCTAATACTTTTTAGAGGCTTGCTTAGGATCTCCTATATACATGTTTGAGTAGATTTTTTTTTTTCATTTTTATTGAGATTGTTCAGATACCATACAATTATCCAAAGATCCAAAGTGTACTGTCATTTGCCCCCGGGTACCCTCATACAGCTGTGAATCCATCACACTTAATTTTTGTTCAATTTTTAGAAACTTTTCATTACTCCAGACAAGAAATAAAGTGAAAGATGAAAAAAGAAAAAAAGGAAAGGAAACTCTAATCCTCCGCATCTCTAACCAACCCCTCTCAATTGTTGACTCATAGTATTGATATAGTACATTTGTTACTGTTTATGAAAAAATGTTGAAATACTACTAACTGTAGTATATAGTTTGTAATAGGTATATAGTTCTTCCCTATATGCCCCTCTATTATTAACTTCTAATTGTATTGTCATACATTTGTTCTGGTTCATGAAGTGATTTCTAGTATTTGTACAGTTGATCATGGACATTGCCCACCATAGGATTCAGTTTTATACATTCCCATCTTTTGACCTCCAACTTTCCTTCTGGTGACATATATGACTCTGAGCTTCCCCTTTCCACCTCATTCACACACCATTCGGCACTGTTAGTTATTCTCACATCTTGCTATCAACACCCCTGTTCATTTCCAAACATTTAAGTTCATCCTAATTGAACATTCTGCTTATACTAAGCAACCACTCCCCATTCTTAAACCTCGTCCTATATCTTGGTACCTTATATTTCATGTCTATGAGTTTACATATTATAATTAGTTCCTATCAGTGAGACCCTGCAATAATTGTCCTTATGTGTCTGGCTTATTTCACTCAGTATATTGCCCTCGAGGTTTTGTCATCAACCCATTTTTTTTTTAATATGGTTTTGTTCACTCACCATACATTCCATCCCAAGTAAATAATCGATGGTTCTCTGCATGGTCATACATTTATGTGTTCACCACCTTCACCACTATCTATATAAGGGCATCTACATTTCTTCCACAAGGCAGGAGGGAGAGTCAAAGAAGGTAGAGAGGCAAAAGAAAGAGGAAAAAAACAAATGACAGCTAGGAAGCAGCAAAAGGAAAAATAACCTTAAATCAAAGTAGAATAAAGAATCAGACAATACCACCAATGTCAAGTGTCTAACATGCCTCCCCTATCCCCCCCTCTTATCTGCATTTACCTTGGTATATCACCTTTGTTACATTAAAGGAAGCATAATACAATGATTCTATTAGTTACAGTCTCTAGTTTATGCTGATTGCATCCCTCCCCCAATGCCTCCCCATTTTTAATACCTTGCAAGGTTGACATTTGCTTGTTCTCCCTCGTAAAAGAACATATTTGTACATTTTATCACAAATGTTGAGTACTCTAGATTTCACCAAGTTACACAGTCCCAGTCTTTATCTTTCCTCCTTTCTTGTGGTGTCTCACATGCTCCCCACCTTCCTCTCTCAACCGTATTCATAGTTACCTTTGTTCAGTGTACTTACATTGTTGTGCTACCATCTCCCCAAATTGTGTTCCAAACCACACACTCCTGTCTTCTATCACCCTGTAGTGCTCCCTTTAGTATTTCCTGTAGGGCAGGTGTCTTGTTCACAAAGTCTCTCATTGTCTGTTTGTCAGAAAATGTTTTGAGCTCTCCCTCATATTTGAAGGACAGCTTTGCTGGATGTAGGATTCTTGGTTGGTGGTTTTTCTCTTTCAGTATCTTAAATATATCACACCACTTCCTTCTTGCCTCCATGGTTTCTGCTGAGAGATCAGCACATAGCCTTATTAAGCTTCCTTTGTATGTAATGGATTGCTTTTCTCTTGCTGCTTTCAGGATTCTCTCTTTGTCTTTGACATTTGATAATCTGATTATCAAGTGTCTTGGCATAGGCCTCTTCATATCTCTTCTGTTTGGAGTACGCTGCGCTTCTTGGATCTGTAATTTTATGTCTTTCATAAGAGATGGGAAATTTTCATTAATTATTTCCTCTATTATTGCTTCTGCCCCCTTTCCCTTCTCTTCTCCTTCTGGGACACCAATGATATGTACATTATTGTACTTTGTTTCATCCTTGAGTTCCTGGAGACATTGCTCATATTTTTTCATTCTTTTCTCCATCTGCTCCTTTGCATGTAGGCTTTCAGGTGTTTTTTCTCCAGTTCCTGAGTGTTTTCTTCTGCCCCTTGAGATCTGCTGTTGAATGTTTCCATTGTGTCTTTCATCTCCTGTGTTGCGCCCTTCATTAGATTCTACTAGTTGATTTTTTGAACTTTTGATTTCTGCCGTATACATGCCCAGTGTTTCCTTTACAGCCTCTATCTCTTTTGCAATATCTTCTCTAAACTTTTTGAATTGATTTAGCATTAGTTGTTTAAATTCGTATATCTCAGTTGAAGTGTACGTTTGTTCCTTTGACTGGGCCATAACTTTGTTTTTCTTAGTGTAGGTTGTAATTTTCTGTTGTCTAGGCATGGTTTCCTTGGTTATCCAAATCAGGTTTTCCCCTACCAGAACAGGCTCAGGTCCCAGAGGGAAGAAATATTCAGTATCTGATTTCCCTGTGGGTGTGTCTTAGAAAATTGCTCCACCCTTTGATGCCTCAGGTCACTGTGCTTTTCTGCCCAGCAGGTGATGCCTGTTGGCCTATAATTCTTGACTGGTGTGAGGGGGTATGGCCATGTTCCCCTAGGCTCTGGAGTCTGGTTCTGAATGGAAAGGGCCCCATCCCTTTCCTCCTAGAGAAGACAGACCCCCCAGGTGGAGGTCATTAGCATTTCAGTGGTCTCGCTCTCTGCTTGTGCTGTCTCCACCCTTCCCCGAGTCACAGCCCTGGAAACTGAAAATGACTGGGGCTTTCTCCACTGAGCCAAAAAAGAAACAGATAGTCCCCTTCAGACCCAGTCCAAGGCGACCCTCCGGCTTTCCAAGGTCAGTCATCACCCAAAGCCTCTGTCTGTTTTTTGGGGATGCGTACCTGTAGTGAGCAGTTCACACTCGCTACTTAAAACCCCAGTTGGGGCTCAGCTGAGCTGTATTCGCTTGCTGGGAGAGAGCTTCTCTCTGGCACCACGAGGCTTTGCAGCTCGGGCTATGGGGGAGGGGTCTCACGACCTGGTTCCGCAGGTTTTACTTACAGATTTTATGCTGTGTTCTCGGGCATTCCTCCCAATTCAGGTTGGTGTATGATGAGTGGATGGTCTCGTTTGTCCCCCCCGCAGTTATTCTGGATTATTTACTAGTAGTTTCTGGTTTTTTGTAGTTGTTCCAGGGGGACTACTTAGCTTCCACTCCTCTCTATGCCACCATCTTGCCCCTGATCCTTGAGTAGATTTTAAACAAACAGTATGCATTTAAGATATGTGCTGGCTGAGACTAGGGAACAACAAATACAAAGGCACGGAAGTATGAAAGCAGGTATCTTCTGGGAACCACGAGCAGGTCAGCGTGGCTAGAGCTCAGGGTAGCAGGTTGAACCTAGTGATTTTTCTGCTAAAGAGAGTGGAAGCATCTTATAGCCAACAATGGAAGCCATGCCCTGTCCAGAGATGTGGTAAGAATATTAGAATCACCCTTAGAAGGGGTCCCAGGAGAGGCTTCTGATCAGCACTGATGACAATGGCTCATCTCTGGAGATAGCTGAGAAATTCTGTCCCCCTCAGTTAAAATAAGAGCTTCTTGTTCCCTTTGTATATACACTACCCTGTGGATGCCATTATGCTGCAGAATGATCCCTGCTGACCCAGGACCAGCTGGCATTGTGCAGCCGAGGCTAGCCAGCTTTGGTGATGTGGCGGCTGGTGCCTGCCGCTCTTGCTCACTGGGCTTCTGAAAGGGAGCCAGAGCTGCTTTGGGCAGCAATATCTAAGATCACAGGCTCCTAATGGACTCTAGACGAGCACTCCCTGCCCTGTGCCCCCATACAGCTAGACATTTCCAGTCGAGTCCAAGATGTGGCCGTGGTCTCTGTAGCCGGCTGTCCCTTCCTTCATTGGCTCCTCATTGGGCTTGGCTTTCATATGAGCACAGGCTGACGAATCGACTGTTGGCCCAGGTTTCATGGCTTGGAATGTTTCCTTGGCCTGGCAGCTTCTGGAGGCACAAAAGGTGTACGAAGCCAGGGATGAGTCCTGCTATGATGAGACCTACCTGAGGCCCAGGGGAAGCTGAGAGATTGGGGAGGGTTTCATCTACGACCTGGGCTTAGGAGTGTCCCCCTAGCCACTTTTGAGGAGCCAGCTCTTAGAAAAACTGAAGTTTGTACACCTCCTCCAGCCCAGTCTTCTCTCTGCTTTCCAACCACTACCCTCACCTTACCCCCAACTGCCCGAGCCCCTCCCTGCCCCAGGGTCTGTGCCCTGGACCAACCCTCTGCACTCCCCCTTCAGGAATTTGCATGCAGTAGGCAGTGTCCTTAACCGCATTTCTGCCCCTGGAAACATTGGACTTGCTTACAGCGATTAGATTGCTCACCACTTTTGCTTACCATTCCAGACCTAGCTTCTGTTCTGCTCCTGGTGCCTGCCTTTTATGGACTTTAACATCTCCCTCAAAGTGGAATGGAAATTCAGACCAACTTGGCTTCTGATTGTTAGCCCTGGGAAGCAGCGTGTCAGTGTGTGTGTGCGTGTGTGTGTGCATGTTTGTGTGAGAATGGTTAAAACCTGCTGCCTAAGTGGTGTGCTAAGAGTGGCCAATGAGTATAGTGTCACCCCCTCCTGGATTTTTTCCAGGTTGCTCCTGATTTTATAAGTCTAATAGCACTCGCCATGAGCCCGTAATTCTTCTGGGCATTTTACACACACTTCTTATTTAACCCACAAAGACCCTAAGAGATACAGATATCCTCATCTCCAATTGCAGAAGCCAGATTTGAACCTGGGACCAGTCTCAGAAGCCAGCACCATGTTCTACCCATTATTTTGTATTATCCTGTAGTCCAACCATGTCTCATTTGAGGGAGGAGGGGTGGATTGTTTGAACTCCAGCGGACATCCTCGCCTCACATCTGTTTCCTCTATCACTCTAATAGCATCGCCAGCAAGCAGCAACACTGATTTTGGACTTTCCCTGCCCCTTTTGGGCTATGTGGTGCCAGGCTCAGGGGACTGTGGCTCTTACTCACTCAGTCTCAGCAGAGGCTTCTGCAGGGACCACATTCTTTTCAGATCAAAAAGTGCTAGAATGTTTCAGCAGGAAGGGATCCTGGAGATGGACAAGGCCAAACTCCTCACTATATGGAAGAGAAAATTAAAAAGCTGCCTGCTGTCCTCTAGCTGTGTAGATCCTAGAGCTCTGTCATCTTAAGAGGCTGTGGTCTGCCGTTGTCCAGCCCTGGTCCTTAAAGAGGGTCCTGCTGCAGGGCAGTGACTAAGGGCTTGTTGTCCGGTGTGACAGCGTGGGCTAGCCAGGGCACTACAGCCCTTTCTGGGCATGGCTGCCCTCACTAGGAAGTCTGGGCAGCCTCATCTCCTCCCCTCCCTCTGCTCCTAGTGAGACTAGGATCTTGGCCTGCTGTCCCTTGTTTCGGAACCCATTTTTTTTTAATTTTTTAAAAAATTTTATTCTAGTAACATACATACAACCTTAAATTTCCCCTTTTAGTTATATTCAAATATATAATTCAGAGGTGTTAATTACATTCACAATGTTGTGCTACCATCACCACCATCCATTACCAAACCTTTTCCATCAACCCAAACAGAAATTCTGTACCAATTAAGCATTAATTCCCCATTCCTCACCCCCACCCCAACCCCTGGTAACCTATATTCTAGTTTCTGGCTATGTGAATTTGCTTATTCTAATTATTTCATATCAGTAAGATCATAAGATATTTGTCCTTTTATGTCTTGCCTATTTCATTCAACATGTTGTCTTCAAGGTTCATCCACGCTGTTGCATGTATCAGAACTTCATTCCTTCTTATGGCTGAATAATATTCCATTGCATGTATATACCACTTTTGTTTATCCATTTATCTGCTGATGAACGCTTGGGTTCCTTTCGTCTTTTGGCAATTGTGAATAATGCTGCTATGAACATCAGTGTGCAAATAGCTATTTGAATCCCAGCTTTGCAGTTCTTTTTGGGTATATACCTGGAAGTGGGGCTGCCAGATTACATGGTAATTCTACACTTAACTTTCTGAGGAACCGCCAAACTGTTTTCCACCATGACTGCGCTATTTTTACATTCCCACCAACAATGAACCTAGTGTGCCTATTTTTCCACATCCTCTCCAAACTTGTTACTTTCCTTTTTTGAGGGAAATTTGAATGAAGGGAAAGTTAAACCCTTGGTCTCAGCTTACCACCTTGAATCGGAAGCTGCTTTATATAGTCGAATGCTGTCATTTCTTTATTTTGTCCCTTCTTTCCTTCCTTCCTTCATCCATCCATCCATGTTGATTGAATGCCAACCATGTGTGCCAGGCCATTTCTGGGCACTAGAGGTGCCAGTGATGAGCAAAACTAAGTTTCTTTCCCTTATGGAGCTTACGTTCCAGTGGAGAAGAGAAACAATAAACAGATTACCAAGAATATAATCACACAATGTCAGATGCATCTCTTACAGACACTTTATTTGGCTTTTGCTTTCTAATTCAATCTCAGAGTTTCTGGCAGGCACATTTTAAGTGTATGAAAGTATATGATTAGCCACCCTAGAAAACAGACTGGTCAAAATGAGATTCCACCCAGAGCCGAGGTGGACTGTGGGGGGAACCCTGATTGGTCATAACAAATTATGCCAACAAAGGCCTCTTTCTGGAGGCTAAAAAAAATTCGGCTTTAGGCCTACCTTCTTACCATCTCGCTGTGCCGGGAGCAATACCACTCTGTGGCCAGAAATAGACGGTGGAATCTTTGGCCAGGGGCCAAATGGGGCGCCTTGGCCAAGCCTGGTTTCAAAGTCTCCATTCTTGTCTAATGAGGTTCAGAAGAGCACCGCTCCCCACCCGCCCCTCCCGCCCACCTCATTCTCCGCGCACCCCCCATTCACCCAAGACAGCCATGGAACACAGGAACGTCTTCCAACTGGGGCCAGAAGCGGCACCGGACCCCAGCTGTGAATGACAGCCATTCACCCCTCCCGCGCGGAGCCGGAATCCCAGGCAGGGAGGGCGGGTGGCAGTGCCCCACCCCGTCCCCTCGCCCCCCATCGATCGGAATGCCGGCATTCGGCAGAGAAGCCGCGTGGGGCAGTGCGTCTGGGTGACGGAAACCAGCGGAGCCGCGCCCTCCACTTTCACCTGCGCGGCGCGCGCGTCCTTGTGCGGAGCGGGGCGCTGTGCCTGCCCGGGGAGCGGCACGTGGGTCGCGCTGCGCTTCCTGTTTGAGGCGGGCAGGACCTTTACCGGAAGCTCAGGGCACACGATGTGGAGTACGTGCTGGGAGGACTGAGTCGTTTCTTTGCCCACCAGGGGCCTCGGACGCCTGAGGTCAGTCACGCAGCGCTGCCGCCTGAGCCAGGCCTGCTGAGCGAGGGTCCTCTGCCCCAGCTGTTCTTGCTGAGGGGGCAGTTGTGAGGGGCAGGTTGTGTTAGAGCCGTTGGAAAAGCTAAACGCACTCGGCACTAAGCACAAGTACAGCGTATAGTTCTTACCATGTGTTTTCCCCGTTATCTGGGCCTGATTTGTTATTGACGAGGAATCAGCTGGTCTCACCCAGGTTTGATTGGACTGGGTGTCAGTGGTAAGAGTCCATGGTTTGTTGTATTTAAGAATGGATTGGGGAAGTCAATAGCCACTTGGCTTTTCAGAAAGTATTGTTAGGTAGGGGAGTTCTGCAACACAGAATTCCTCTTTGCAGGTGGATGATGAAGTGATTCAAAAGTGATTGCTTTCCAGATCTAGTTAAGACTAGAGCAAATCAGGCCAAAGAGTAAAGGTTGAAACTGACTGTGTGTTAAAAATTCAACTTCCTTGTGAGACCAAGGGAAGAGATGTTTATTTGGTGTAGGATCTATATTTTCTAACAATATAACTTCTACAGTCCATTTGTTCAAACACTACAATTACATGGAACTTTGAATAGGAAGTGAGCTATGGTAGGTCTGTATAAATTAGAATGAAATAGCAACACATCCTAAAGTAATTTGGGTGGAGAATAAAAATATATATTCGGAGCCTCCCTGAAGAGCTGGGGGAGGATGCAGAGGGGTTGGACTTCCTCACCTGGATTGTTGCTGATGTTCTCACAAACACTGGGGACTGACGGCTTGATGTGCTGAGCCCTCTGTCTTGGGGCTGGCCCCTATGAAGCTTGTTGCTGCAAGGAGAGGCTAAACCTGCTTATAGTTGTACCTAAGAGTCTCCCCCTGAGTGCCTCTTTGTTGCACAGATGTGGCCCTCTCTCTCTTAACTAAGCCACCTTGGCGGGTGATCTCACTGCCCTCCCCACTACGTGGGACCTGACTCCCAGGGGTGTAAATCTCCCTGGCAACACAAGATATGACTCCCGGGATGAATCTGGACCCGGCATCGTGGGATTGAGAACCTCTTCTTGACCAAAAGGGGGATGCAAAATGAAATGAAATAAAGCTTCAGTGGCTGAGAGATTTCAAATGGAGTCGAGGGGTCACTCTGGTGGACATTTTTATGCACTATATAGATAACACTTTTTAGGTTTTAATGTATTGGAATAGCTAGAAGTAAATACCTGAAACCACCAAACTCCAATCCAATAGCCTTGACTTTTGAAGATGATTTTATAACAATGTAGCTTACAAGGGGTGACAGTGTGATTGTGAAAACCTCGTGGATCGCACTCCCTTTATCCAGTGTATGGATGGATGAGTAGAAAAATGGGGACAAAACCTAAATGAAAAATAGGATGGGATGGGGGAGGTGATTTGGGTGTTCTTTTTTTATTTTTATTTTTTATTCTGATTCTGATTCTTTATGGTATAAGGAAAATGTTCAAAAATAGATTGGGGTGATGAATGCACAACTATAAGATGGTACTGTGAACAGTTGACTGTACACCATGGATGATTGTTTGGTGTGTGAATATATCTCAATAAAACTGAATTTAAAAAAAAAAGTGATTGTGTTCGTGGGAAGAAAAACTTTTGAGTAGCTCCAAGGAAATCTTGATATTAAGAGTTTTGGGGGTAGGTCTTTCACGTTCCTTCCTACACAGAGTGATGCAGCTGTCAAGATAGTAGCCTAAGAAAAGGACACTGGAAATTCAAGTTTTGAATTTTCTCCTTTTTCTCTTAGCACCCTGTTGGGTCAAAATTAAATAAGGCTTCACAGAGGATTTTCAAATATCTACCCATTATTAGAACAATCATACTCCTGGAATCATTAGAAATCAGGATTTCTAGCATGTACTGGAAATTTCCTAGGGCAACAGATGTTTCAGGGCTGAAGGTGTCCTCCAATGACTGATGTCTGTGGGAAAACTGAAGTATCATTTTTCATGTTCAATTGAGAAACTTGAGCAAGGTCAAGGTTTAGAACCTCTTTCTCTCCCTCCAACCCCACCCTCATCCCCAACTGCCAGCAAGACTAGCAAGTCTTGGTGGACTTAATCCCCTGCTTAAAAGTCTTATTTACAGACACTACAGACTCCCTGGAGCTCCTTCCTATCAGACTCAGCACAATTTCGGTCACCCACCCAGTCTATAGCACATTTGAAGACATCTTTTTATTTAAATCATTAAACTTTTCTCCAAAATCTCCCAAATCACATATT
This sequence comes from Choloepus didactylus, assembly GCF_015220235.1. Lineage (NCBI taxonomy): Eukaryota > Metazoa > Chordata > Mammalia > Pilosa > Megalonychidae > Choloepus > Choloepus didactylus. The sequence goes on along the minus strand of NC_051326.1, from coordinate 28,220,344 downwards.
GTTCGGGGCAAGTGTACATGTCTAGTTTTCAAGTGAATTGTTGCAAGAGCTGGATCCAGGAGTATAAACTAGGCTTAACCTTGGGAGCACCCAGTCCCCCAAATAACACCTGAGGAAATCTGAAGAGCAGAATTAAATACAACCAATTATATTATGGAGCTTAGCATCAACCAAGACTGTGCTTGGCACTTGAAGAGCCTAACCCAAATCTAGGAGGCAGGGTCTGTTTAAACCAAGATATATTAGCTGACGTTTTTTCTTTGACTACCTACTGTAGATCAGGCACTTAAGAAACATTGTGATTTTTTTTGTTTGTTTTTACAACAGTCCTGAAAAGTAGGCATTTCTTGTTTTCCCTTAAAAAAGTTATTTTTCAATACATACAAATCTATGTTATAGATGAAATATTGAGACAGAGAATCTAAGTGTCCCTGAGGTTACAGAGCTAATAACTGGTAGAAATGGGATTTGAACCCAGTTCTGTGTGACTCTAAACCACCAGTCCATGATGCCCACTGGCCATAGAGGGGGCTTCGGGTCTACCCGTTCGTCCTGGAGGAAGCCTGGGTGGACCGTGTGAATGGATCACTGCCCTGGACCTCTGCTCAAGGCCCTGGGGAAGGGTGATTCCTCCTGATGTTGTCATCCTTTCCCGACTCGCCCAGCCTCCCACCCTCCCCTCCCCTGACCTGGGGCACTGTCCTCCTTGTTGGCAAAGCAACTGTGTCAGTGTTGTTCCTCCTTGACTGGATTGAATTGGCTGTAAGAATGTCCGCCACAGCTCAGCCAATAGACCAGTGAGAAAATATCAGGAGAGATAATTTACCACTTTCTGATATGCCATAGTCACAGCCAACTTTTTGCTGGCACTCTGACTTTTCTTAGCATTAGTCAAATACTGCAGTCCTTGGGCATCTTGCCTTGAGCCCTCTGATTATGACCCACTCCTGGGCTAAATGGTGTGAATAATTAAAGACCATCTGCTGCAACCATTCCTAGACTTCACTTAGATGAGATTTTAACAGGTGGGCTTCCTCTTGTGGAACTTGCAACTCTGCATGCCTGGAGAGAACTGCTGAAACCGGAGGCTGGTTTGGTGTCTCAACTGAGCTGCAGAAATTCCCGGGTGTGTATTTCTTGTGTTCTGCTGACCCAGTTGGCAGGCGCTCTCTGCTTGCGTTTAGAGTGGAGGATGCCCCTGGAATTTCCATGATGTGTGGTGATGCAATCTCACTGGCATAGCCTCTTCTCGGGCTGGTGATGTCAAGGGACGCCCTTGTAGGTCTTCAGTGGTGAATGCAGAGAATGGATCTTCCTGCAGTCCCAAAACTCTCCCAACTGTGTTATCAGATAGATGTCTCCAGCAGGCTTTTGGATTTGTTTCATGAAATGAAATCTCTGAACAAGGACTGATAGAGCATATGTCAAGAAGAGCAATAGGCCCTCAATTGATCCAAATGTCACCAAATGTCCAGAAGAGCAGAGAGAGAACTTACCATATTTATTGATGTCTAAGCACCAGAACAGATAAGAGACATAGCACACTTCTGTATGGTTTTCTTTCTTTCGTCCCATTCAAGTTAAAATTCAAGATTTTTTGTTTATTTTTGTTTTTTAATCATTTGGCTCTTAGTACATTTCCCAACTAGGCTCAAATCCTTTACCCCAGAGCAGTCTTTTCAAGCAAATGGGCTACCAGGTTGGTTCCAGAGTGTTCTTATCTCAGTAACAGTGACCATAACAATGAGTGAATAAGGGTATAAACTCTGATATCTGGTTACCTGGGTACAAACCTCAACTTGATCAGTTTTAGCTAGGTGATGTTCAGAACATCAGGTAACCTTTCTGTCGCTTGGTTTCTCTTCAGGGGACTAGGGGTGCTGATAGTGCCTGGCTCAAAGGGTTATCTGTGCTCTCCAGTATGACAACCACTGACGACTTGGGCCCTGGAGCCCTTGAAATGTGCTGCCTGAAAGGAAATGCACTGTGAGGGTAAAATGCACACTGGATTTTGAAGTTAGTACAAAAGAAGAATGTAAATATCTCAATAATAAATTTATGTTGATTACATATCAAAATGATAATATTTTTGATATATTCGATTAAATAAAATATATTATTAAAATTAATTTCACCTTTTTTTTACTTTTTTAACGTGGCTACTACTAAAAATTTTTAAATTACAAATGTGGTTCACATTACATTTCCACTGAACATTACTGTCTAGACTAGAGGATTAAATGAGTTAATACAGATGAGGAACCAATATATATAGGTTTTTTAAAACTGCAGCTTTCTCTTTAACAGAATCCCATGTTCAGCACCAGTCCATGTGGTGTCTAGACTGCTGTATAAAAATAGAGGGCATCCTTTTAGAACAAGGTGTGGGTGTGTGGGAGTATAAATAAATACATAAAACAGGCAGAGAAAAAGAAAGTTTATATGTCTGTGGCTGGAGGAAGCTGCTGTGGAATTACCTCACCCTAATCCTTGCACAAGAAGTTTACCAGACCCCAGAAGGCAAAGCACATTGCCTCGCAGTACCTTCTAATACACTGCACACGCTGAACCTCTTAGGTTACCCCATAATCCTTCCTTCTGCCTTCCTGAGGCTGTCATCTATTTGGATATGGCCTTGGAGAGGGAGTCCAGTACGCCTGGAAGGTCTGGGACACTGGAGCAGGAGGTAATGCCCAGACACCTCCTAAGCCCAGCTCAGAGATACTGTAAGAGCCAGAGTGGGCTCCTCAGAGGAGGTGGGACTGGAAGAATCATTATTCTCTGTCTGTCCCGTGGACCCTCAGACACAACTCTGGGCTCCTTCTTCTTACCTGCACCTGTTGGCAGTTCTTACTGCCTCAGCCCTCAACATGTCCTTCTGGGCACCCGTGTCCTACAAAGATTCCAGAGACTCACTCCTTCCTTTGAGGACAAGCAGCTGTGTGCAGCCAAGTTGGCACATTGCTAAGAAGTCAGCTCTGTTGGGTGGGGATTGCCCTCCTCTTCTCTCCTGGGTCCAGCCTTCTAACCCATGGCTCTGGAATAGACATAAGCATCTATAGGGGTGAGATTTTTATGATCCCAGGGAATCTTCATTTCCCATAAATTACCCCAACATTTGCCCACCACCTTTGCTACCCAGAGTGAATTTCAGAGATAAGTAGGTACCTACGTCAGGTAATTTGAAGGGCATGGAGAAGGTCCGCCAACTCATGAAAAATCTTATTGCCCTGACTTCCAACATTGTAACAATTTGAAAAATTCATATCTAGGAGTTCCCTATGAAAACATAAAAGTGCCCTGTCCCAGAAAAGTAACTAATTTCTTCCTTAATGTCTTAGATTCCTTAATGGGATAAACTCATAAGGAGTGGGATTATCCACTTGCTTTTCAATATAATTAGATCAGAGGAAAAGGGGGAAATTTGAAAGGGTGTAAAAATTTAAATAGGAATTTATATGTATCCTCTCAGTAAATGTTGATTGAGTACCTACTGAGTACAAGGCACAGAACCCCCAAAATCAGGCATTTTGGGTTAACAAGAAGGAAAGAAGAAAACTAATATGAATGAGTCTGTGCTCTGTCGGGATTTTCACATATTATCTCATTTAACCATCATCTCACACACACATACTAACACACTCACACACAAACACAAGCTTGTAAAGAATGTTATTTTCTATATTCAGAAGAGGAAATCGAGGCTCTAAAAGAAAATTGCCCCCAAATAAAGAGAGCTAAGAAGAGGTGAGGGCAGGTCTCAGACCCGGCTGCTCTGATTCCAAGATGCCTGACGTTGCCTCTAGGGAACCAAATGGTGCTGACAGGTGGCAGGAGGAAGAGATGCTAAGTGGCAAGAGGGGCCGGAGGCTACCTCTATCACCCCACTTTAATAGCCCTTTGACCTTGTTTTAAATCCCCTATGAGGAGGCATTCAAATATCAGATAACCATCAGATCCATAGCCTGTGCAATAAGAGAATGGGGGGTGGGGCAGCCCCGGAGAAGGAGTGGTGCGGGACAAGCACACTGGGGTTCAGCGGTGATAATGGGGCGTAGCCCTCGCCGACAGACTTGGAAGGTGCACAGAGAGCCAGGTGACCGAGAATGGGTCATGTTAGCAGCAGGGCATTGGCCGGGCAGCAGGGAGCCATCCAGGCAGGAAGCACTACTGAGGCCTGGCAGCAGAATCGGGGCCACCGATAACTGGTCCAGGGTTCACAGTGGGAGGGATTCAATCCCTGAAACATCTTCACGAGAGCAAGGCAGGACTCAGGCCTTGAGAAAGAGACATGGAGAGGGTACAAGGGAGGCCCTATCACAGGAATAAAGCCTGGTTACTAGAACTGCGACCCAGGCCAGACCAGGACCTGCAGTAAAGCTGATTGTGGTGCCACCATCTTATTGTGTGGCACTACTAGATTTGGGGCAGAGCGTGGTCAGCAGTGGGGAGACACTGAGGTTCTACCTGTCCAGGCTCCAGGATGTGGACACAGAGATTTGTGCGGACTCGGGCTCCTACCAAAGCCAGCCAGGCACTGCACAGGGGGAGGGGTGTGTGTGCGCGTGTGTGTGTGTTTGTGTTCAGGGTAGGGGGTGGGGTAGGAGGGAATACAATTAAAGATGTAAGACATGGCATTATCTTTAGGGACTGAACAGTTTTCATTAGGGTCACTTGAAAAGAATTATAAATAACATTAAACACAATACAGTAGAGTCACAAGACACTACATGATGAATTGTTAAATACATGGTTCAACGATGCAAACACTGAGTATTTTGAGTTCTGAAGACTAGTTTAAGAACCTAGTTTAAGATCCTTTTCTGCTCTGAGGCTCTATTTGCTTTTTATGAATTGCAGTGGAAGTGAACCACATCCCAAAAGAATACAGATGTTCATAATAACCTCAAAACCGTCACTTTGAGGGGGCAGATAACTAGGTTTTAGAAAATTTGATGAAATAAATAAATTCCTCTTCCTTTGAGGTGTCCCCCTATCCCCTGTATCCCAGGGAATGCATTTTACCTAAATCTAACTGGGAAAGAAAATTTCTGAACTTCATTGGTTTGGGTTTGTAGCTTGTAGTTTCAGGAATAAATTGCTCTGCATGAAGCAGCCACCACAGTCTTCTCACCTAGGCCTTTTCAGACTTTAGTGGAGTAATCGCATGTTAGAACCAAAAAGGTACTTAAGCTCCTCCATCTAGTGCCCAGAATGGCCCATGTCCAGCACACACGCAGCTACTCTCCCACCCAGCCCCCGGCTGCCATCACGAATCCGTGCCAGCACTCTTGCCCCTTGGGTCCTGATGCCACTCAGCGCTCCAGATAGCCCCCGCCAGCTGGCTGGGTTTGACAGGCATGAGGAAATCTGTTTGTCTTCCTAGTCCAGCCTCCTCATTCCACTCCAGAGGCTCTGGAGGCTGAGAGTGGCAGGCACGTACCCAAGACCACAGAAAAGACTGAGAGGCTGACTTCTTCTCACAGTCCCTTGCTGAACTTTGGGCCCAGCATGATGCTTCAGGTATTCTGTAAGCTGACCTCAGCCGGGAACTTAGAGCGACAAAATAAGGACAGACAGGGACAGCATAGGAGATAGAACTGGAAGCCAGGAGCCTCACGGTCAAGACAAGGCTCTGCCGGGTACCAACCATGTAACTTTGGGCCAATCAATTGAACTTCTTTTATCTGTAAAGTGAGTTGAGATTGCCTTGATGATTCTGTATTCTCTCCCGGCACTCTCCAGACACTGTGTTTCAGTCTGAACCTTCTCTTTTCTGTCCTCTGCACTGTTTATTTCCACATCTATTGCTTTAGGCACAGCATTTCCTCTAATCTTCTAAATTCCATCTTTTTTTTTTCTCCTACTTATCTCACCCAGCCCAACTCAAGGCCATCCTCCTTTCACACAGTCTCTCCTGACCATTGTGATGTAGTGAAAGGAGTCCTGGACTTGGCAACCAGGATACCCAAGTCATATTCCTTGCTTTTTCACCCGCAGCTCTGTGATCTGGGACAAGCCCTTCCTCTGTCTGGGCATCTGGTCAGTTGGCCAGCAGAGTCCTTCCTGGCTCTAATCTCTTATTTTTGCTCCAGCTCACACTGACCTTGCACCCATAACTCCTAAAACTCCCACAGTCTGGACTCTACTATTTAATACTTCAGTAAATACTAACTACCCTTATAATTTTCCACTCTAGATAGGAAGATAGGACTGTGCTGGTTTGGATGTATTGTGTCCCCCAGAAAAAACCATATTCTTTGATGCAGTCTTGTGGGGCAGACGTATTAGTGGGGATTAAGTTGGAACATTTGCATTAGGTTGTTTGCATGGAAATACGCCCCACCCAACTGTAGGTGATAACTCTGATGAGATATTTCCATGGAGGTGTAGCCCCACCCATTCAGGATGGGCCTTGATCAGTGGAGCCATATAAATGAGCTGACAAACAGAAGGAACTCAGTGCAGCTGAGAGTGACATTTTGAGGAGGAGCTACAGCCAAGAGGGTCACTTTGAAGAAAGCACAGGAGCTACAGATGAGAGACAGTTTGAAGACAACCATTGAAAGCAGACTCTTGCTCTGGAGAAGCTGAGAGAGGACAGGTATCCCAAGTGCAACTAAGAGTGACATTTTTGAGGAACTGCAGCCTAGAAAGGAACATCCTGGGAGAAAGCCATTTTGAAACCAGAACTTTGGAGCAGATGCCAGCCATGTGCCTTCCCAGCTAACAGAGGTTTTCTGTACACCATTGGCCATCCTCCAGTGAAGGTACCCGATTGTTGATGACTTACCTTGGACACTTTATGGCCTTAAGACTGTAACTGTGTAACCAAATAAACTCCCTTTATAAAAGCCAATCCATTTCTGGTGTTTTGCATTCTAGCAGCATTAGCAAACTAGAACAAGGACCAACCCAGGAGACAATGGGGGAATAAAGAGGACAGAATTTGCATTCTAGATGGGGAGATTGGACCCACCCAGCAACAATGTCAGTGCCTCCAATTTCTTCTCTCTCCCACATACTGGTTCCATACTGGTTACATGATGGGCACACAGTGAAATACTCATTACGTGCAATGATTTTTCCTTTTATTTACATAGTGCAATTTATAAAAATTCTCTGAATTGAAAGGAACTGAATAAGAAGAAGCACATGGGTCGGTCACGGGAACTAAGAGGTCATGTAGAATATTCCTCTGTTCTTGCACCACTTCTCACCTTCACTGGGTGAATAAATCCAGAGAGGGAGCTTTCTTTGTAGGGGCTACCAAAATCCAGTCAGCAGCCCTGCATTTGTTCAATGAAGAAAAAAAATGACATCTGCGGTGGTTTGGGAGATGTACATACCCCTAAAAACATGTTCTTAAATTTAATCCATTCCTGTGGGTGTGAACCCATTGTTAGGATGACCTTTTGATGAGGCTTCTTAAGCTAAGGTGTGACCCACCTCAATCAGGGTGGGTCTTTATCCTATTACTGGTATCATTTAGAAGAGAATTAAATTCAGACTGAGAGAAACCACAGGAAGCAAGAAGCTGAAAGGGAACCCAGAAGAGAAGGGAGAGACCAGGAGACACCGCCTTGTGGCTTGCCATGTGGCAGAGGAGCCAAGGATCACCAGCAGCCAGCCCCAGAACACCACAGTGTTAGGGGAGAAAGCATTGCCTTGCTGATGCCTTGATTTGGACATTTTCCCAGCCTCAAAACTGTGAGCGAATAAATTCCCATTGTTTAAGCCAAACCATTTATTGGTATTTGCTTGAGCAGCACAGAACAACTAAAACAACATTTTTCAACTCCTCTAAGATGATTCTTTCTGGAAGAAGCACATGTGTAAAACAAGACATTTATTATTGTCATTACAGTAAAAAGCAGGAGGAATCTTCCTTTCTTGTTTGAAGTTTGGATACAATCCATCACTCTCCTCTCTGAGTTCTCACGACTGAGTATTGACGCAAAACACCAAAGGAGGATCAAGTCTTACATTGATAAGGCTGAGATTGGATTTTGGCCAAAATGGGGTTTCCGCCCCCCAGGAAAAAGTGAGGCTGGGGTAATAAGGTTTCTTCTTTGCTTTGACACTGTTTTCTTTGGCTGAATACATATTATCACAGGTCAGAATTGATGTGCCTATTTTATGGATGAAAACTGAAGAAAGGGGAAATGGTTTTCTAGGGCTAATAGAGTGGACTCATTGTGCCAACCTGACTACAATCTCAGCTTGCACCTGGTGCTCTGTTCCCTTTTGTGAGGGCTTTGTGGTTCTAAATAAAAATTGTTTATAAATAAAAATGCTCTTATCAACCATCAGTCGGCAGGGCCTGTGGTCTGCCCTGCCGCCTCCTCCCGGTCCCCCAAGAGTGAGGAGGGGTCCACTCGGAGCCGTCCACACGCTGTCCTTAGCAAACCAATTTTTCATAAGGGCCTAATGTGTTCCAGCTGCTGCGCCAGATCCCTGGATCCAGGCCGGTCTCCGTTCACCCACAGCATCGCTACCCGCGGGAGGAAAGCGAGCAGAGACGGGCACAGCTGCTCCCACCCAGTCTGGCACGGCCTGGACGTCGGTATCCTGCCCGGCCTCGCTCGCGGGGAAGTGGGTCTGGAGGCCGCCAGGGGGCTCCGCGCGCGGCCCCTGCGCGCTCGCGGTTGGTGCGTGAAGCATGTTCCCGCCGCGCGCGGTCGCTGGTCCCCGCGGGCCCCCATCCCACGGTAACAGTGGCGGGTCGCTGCCGCTTCCGTAGCTGAGATGAGACCTCTTATCTATCGCCTGTTCCCCTCCTGCCGTCACGGGTCTCCATTCTAAATGGGACCATCACAGTCGCGGGGCGGCCGAGGCCTTGGAAGGAAGACGAGCTGCAGCCATTGCTGTAAAAGTGGGACCATCCTGGAAGGCGACGGCCGGCTGAATCCGAGTTGAAATAAAAGTGAAGCTGATGCTTGGGAGGAAGGGACAAGCCTGCGGTCTGAAGGGAGTGGCAAAATGAAGCCAGTCCCCTAGAAAGAGAAGCAGCTGGTGAGGAAAGATGCAGTGGAATTCCACTCTCCATCCAGGGAGGCCCTGGTTTGGACCTTGGCTTCTGCCCAGCAGTTCTTTGCTTCTGAGGGTTGAAATAAATCTTCCAAAGAATAAGGAAAAGATGAGCACCTCAACAGATACACGGGTTAAAGACAGGAAAAGATTATCTCCCCAAAGAAGAAATACTGGTGGCCAGTAAACATAAAAGAAAATGCTCAACAGCATTAATAACAAAAGAAATATTAATTGGAACAAAATACCATTTTTGCCTATTAAATTGAAAAGGGATTGAAAACATGGTCATAGGCAAGCTTTTTGAGGTTGTGGGAAAACCACATACTGCTGGCAGATGTGTAAATTGGTGCAGCTTTTCTGGAGAGCATTTAGTATATTTTTGCAAAACTGTTGGCTCTTTTCATACCCTTTGACCCAGCAATTTCACTCTTAGGGATGTATTCCAAGATTGCACAAAGTTTTAGTTGCAAGGATATTCATTTCAACATTTGGGGCAGTAAATATTTGGAAACGTGTGTTTGCATTTCCTGGGGTGCCATGACAAATCACCATACACTTGGTAGCTTTAGAACAACAGAAATCTATTCTTTGCAGTTCTGGAAGCTAGAAGTTCAAAATCAAAGTGTGGGCAGGGCCATACTCCCTCTGAAGGCTCTAGGGAAGACTCCTTCTTTGCCTATTGCAGTTTCTGGTAGATACCAGCAATCTTTGGCATTCCTTGGAGTGTAGCTGCATCACTCCAATCTCTACCTTCTTTCCTGTGTCTCTGTCCAAATTTCCCTCTTCTTATAAGGACACCAGTCATAGTGGATTTAGGACTCACTTTAATCCAGTATGACCTCATCTTAATTGAACTTGTTTCATCTGCTAAGACCATATTTTCAAAGAAGGTCACATTCTGAGGTTCTGGGTAGACACTAGTTATAGAGGATTTAGGACCCACTTTCCTCTAGTATGACCTCAACTTAATTGAACTCGTTTCATCTGCAAAGACCCTATTTCCAAATAAGGTCACATTCTGAGGTTCCAGGTAGACAGGGACTTTGGGGAACACTATTCAATCCAATGCAGGATGGGTTAATGAGTTGACAATGATCCAGGAAATACCCCGTGAGAGAATAATGATGCTTACAATATGCTGTCAAATGTAAAAAGCAGTTTTCAAAGCAGGATATAGAAATGACTCTGGTTTTGAAAAGGAAATATAAACAGAAAAAAAAAAAAGATTGGAAAGGTGTACACTACAGTGTTAAGAATGGTTGCCTCTTCCTTTGGCTCATTTGTATTTTTCAAGTTTTTATCACCAGCTTGTAGAACATTTTCAGTAAGGGAGTGGGGGGAATAAAGGTTTTTTTTTTTTTTTTAATTAAAAAAAAAAAGAAGAGAGAAGCAGCTGGGTCTAATATATTGTAATTCCCCAGAGGAGGGTGTAGGAGAAGGCCCCACACAAAAGGAATGATACCAGTAAAACTTTCCTAGGGAAAAATTAGGACTTAAACATTGAGAATCCAAGAAGATGGGTGGAGCAGTTTATGGTCATGCAAACCCAGGGATTAAGATTTCTTTTTAAAAATTTCAAGATCACATTTTTCCCCCCATTTCTTTCTTAGATAGGATTAAAGTGGCTGGAGGCCTCTGCAGCTCCATGAGGGGTTGGGGGGTGGCAAGTCCTGGGCTGGGGCGAGGCTACTGAGAGGCCCTAGCTCCGAGTGGTGAAGGTCACACAGCCTCTCGCCTGCATTCAGACCCACTTGCCACTTACCATCATTGCAACCTTCTCTGTGCCTCAGTTTCCTTCTGGAAATAGCAATAGTGCCTCCTTAATTAAATGAACAAATCCACATAGAGTATTGAGAACATTGCCTGCCAATGGAAGGTGCTTTATAGTGTTAGCTTCATACTTGCTCAAACTTTGTCACTCTGTGTGTCCTTTGGCAAGTCATTGACATCTTTGATTTCTGTAAGATGAGAATATAGCAACAGGGCAAAAGAGTAAAAACCATGGTAAATTCAAAGTCAGGTCACCTAGGCTCAGTTAGTTCTGAGAACTATGAACATTTACTGACTTCCTGTAGGCAATCCACAACTAGGCTGCCAACACCATGGGAGAGAACATGTCTGATTCACTCACACAAGGGCCTGATATGTAGTAGGATATCAATGAGTGTTTATTGAATAAATGAATAAATTTGGTACTGAGAACAAAATGGTTTTAGATATACTTCTTTGTACATCATTTCCAAATATTTGGGAGTCCCCTAGTTCCTCTTTTGTTATTAGTTTATAACTTAATTCTACTGTGGTCAGAAACATTCTGTATGATTTCATTAAGTTGTTGAGACTTGCTTGATGGTCCATTTAGACCAATCTTCCATGTTTTGTTGAAGTGCGTCCATATTCTGTGGTTGTTGAATACAATTTCTATAGATATCGATTAGGTCAAGCTTTTTACCCTCCAGCAGTTTTATTGAGATATATTCACACACCATACAATGCATCCTAAGTGTACAATTAATGGTTCACAGAACATTTTTATTACTAAAAAATAAGTAAAGATAAAAATACACCCAACACATCCCATACCCCAGAAACACCCTCCACCCCACCCCCATTATTGACCCTTAGCATTGGTGTGGTATATTTATTACTGTTGCTGAAAGAATATTAAAACATTACTGTTAACTATAGTCCATAGTTTGCAATTGTGCCAGTTTGAATGTATTATGTCCCCCCAAACACCATTATCTTTGATGTAATCTTGTGTGGGCACATGTATCAGTTTTGATTAGATTGTGATTCTTTGAGTGTTTCCATGGAGATGTGCCCCACCCAACTGTGGGTGATGACTCTAATTGGATAATTTCCATGGAAGCATGGCCCCACCCATTCAGGGTGGGCCTTGATCAGTGGAGCCATACAAATGAGCTGACAAACAGAAGGAACTCAGTGCAGCTGTGAGTGACATTTTGAAGAGGAGCTACAGCCAAGAGGGACACTTGAAGAAAGCATAGGAGCTGCAGATGAGACACAGTTTGAAGACGGCCATTGAAAGCAGACTCTTGCTCTGGAGAAGCTGAGAGTGGATAAATATCCCAAGTGCAACTAAGAGTGACATTTTTGAGGAACTGCAGCCTAGAGAGGAACATCCTGGGAGAAAGCCATTTTGAAACCAGAACTTTGGAGCAGACGCCAGCCACGTGTCTTCCCAGCTAACAGAGGTTTTCCGGACACCATTGGCCATCCTCCAGTGAAGGTACCCGATTGCTGATGTGTTACCTTGGACACTTTATGGCCTTAAGACTGTAACTGTGTAGTCAAATAAACTCCCTTTTTATAAAAGCCAATCCATCTCTGGTGTTTTGCATTCCGGCAGCATTAGCAAACGAGAACAGCAATAGGTGCATTTTCCCCCATATACTGCTCCATTATTAACTCCTTGTAAAGTGATGTACATTTGTTCTAGTTATGTCAAACTTTTTAATCATGTTGTTCAATTCTTCAGTGCCTTACTGAGTTTGTTGTCTGCGTCTATCAGTGACTGATAGAGGTATATAAAATCTCTCATGATGATTATGGATATCTATTTTTCCCTTTTAGTTCTGTCAGTATTTATTTTATATATATTTAGGCTTTAGAATCATTATATTTTCCCCATGGATTGATTCTCATCATCATAAACTGTCCTTTTTTGTCTCTAGTAATATTTCTTGTCTTAAAGTCAACTGTAATTTTGTGTATAGTACCAGCTTTCTTTTGGTTGATGTGTGCGTGTTATATCTTTTCTATCCTTTTAATTTAAACCTCTCTGCATCTATTCATTTAATATGTCTCTTGTAAGAAATACAAAGTTGGGGTTTTTTTTTAATCCAGCCGGCAATCTTTGTCTTTTAGTTGGACTAATATAATGACTGATATATTTGGGTTTAAATCTTACCATCTCACTATTTTTTCCTGTCTGTGACACCTCTTTCATATTCCTTTTTTTTCTGCTTTATTTCTTTAATTTTGGATTGTTTTTCTAGTTATGTTTTAATTGCAGTAACATATAACAAAATTTGTCATATTAACTATTTTAAGTGTACAGTTCAGTGGCATTAATTACTTTTGCAATGTTGTGCTATCATCACCACCTTCAATTATGAAAACTTTTCCAACACCCAAACAGAAACTCTGTGCGTATTAAGGAATAACTCTCCATTACCCCTCCCTCCAGGCCGTGGTAGCCTCTAATCTACTTTCTGTCTCTATGAAATTGTTTATTCCAGATATTTCATGTAAGTGGAATCATACAATGTATGTCTTTTTGTGTCTGGCTTATTTCACTTAGCATAGTATTTTCAAGGTTCATCCATATTGTAGCATGTATCAGAATTTCATTCCTTTTTATGGCTTCACAGTATTCAGTTGTTTATCCATTCATCTGTCAGTGAATGGGCTGTTTCCAGCTTTTGGCTATTGTGAAAATTGTGAATATTGCTGCTCTGAATGCTGGTGTATCACATTGTCTTAGTATGCCAGAGCTGCTGTCACAAATGCCACACAAGGGTTTGGCTTAAACAGCGGGAATTTGTTGGCTCATGGCTTTGAGGCTGGGAGATATCCAAAACTAAAGTGTCAGGAAGGTAATACTTTCTCCCAAAGTCTGTAGCATCCTGGTGGGGCTGTCTGCAATCTTTGGGGTCCCTTGGCTTGTGTCACTGCCTCCCGTCACTTGGTGATGTCCTCTCCTTTCTTGCTTCTGTGATTTCCTAGTCCTCTTTATGACAACTCCAGTAATTCAGATTAAGACCCTCCCTCATTCAGTTGGGTCACACCTTAACTAAAAATAATGTATTCAGGGGTCCTATTACAATGAGTTCACACCCACAAGGATGCGATTAGGTTTAAGAACATGTGTTTGTTGGGGTACATAATTTAACTGATCACATGGATTAATTGCTTTTAAATAATTCCATCATTTCCACCTGTTACAAACCTGTTAGTACTTCTTGTTTTGTTTTTGTTTTTACTATTTTTATGGTGGCAACCCTAAAGATTATAATATGCCTCTATTATTAGACTTATTAAAGTCTGGGTCTTAGTGAACATGAAGATGTAAAAAGTTAGGGAGAAAGAGGAAGAGTGTGCTGGATGCCCCTTCAGACGGGCTCTCCACTCTCCACCATCCCCCATACCCGGGAGGCACACCTATTAGGTGCCACCAAAGGGCTCCCCGCCCTTGGCTTCCAGTTGTGTTTGCCCAATAGGAGGCGCCAGAAAGAAATGAGAAGAGGAGAAAAGTGAGTCTGGGTATACAGATATCCCCCGTTCCTTCCCTTCTGGGTTGCTGTGGGTTGGCTCTGAGACCCTTTTTTGACGGCCACAGCCCCAACAGTGGCCTTCTGGGTTTGGCCTCTCTCCCTGGTTCTGGTACCACTCCCTCCCCTTGGCCCTTCAAGCCTAGGGAGGTAACAGCTCCCTGCTATTGCGGGCCCTGGGGTATGACACTGTCTTTCGTTAATGTCCCTGAACTCCACCTACATCTCTGTAAATCATCTTTTTAAAAACTCTCCTGGAATTTGGTTTGTGTGTGCTCTCTGTTTCCTGCCAGGAACCCTACTGAAACAAAAGCATTTCAGAGAGACAGGAAGGCCAGTGGGCAGAAGAGGTGGGAATTCCTGGACCTGTCTGTCTGAAATGTGAGGTGGCAGAGGAGGGTAGGTTGGAGGGTGGACTGTGAGGAGCCTTGAATGTTAGGCAAAAGAGTATGACGTCCCTGAACATTTTGTAGATATCCTAATTTAATACATCTCTCCTCCTTTCCAGGAAACTCCCGCTGCTTCCCCCGTGCCCTGCCTGCCCCTCCTAACTGCCTCAGTGTACCCCCTCTGTCAGATCCTCCCGCCAGAGGACAAGGATGGAGAGGCCTCCGGGCTCCTGCCTTTGCTGCTGCCTGGCCGTGCTCTCCCTTCTGCCCTCCCTGAGCCTGGCACAGTACGAGAGCTGGCCCAACTACCCCGAGTACTTCCAGCAGCCGGCCCCGGAGTACCACCGGCCGCAGGCGCCCTCAGATGTCGCCAAGATCCAGCTGCGCTTGGCGGGGCAGAAGAGGAAGCACAGCGAGGGGCGGGTGGAGGTGTACTACAACGGGCAGTGGGGCACCGTGTGCGATGACGACTTCTCCATCCATGCCGCCCACGTGGTCTGCCGGGAGCTGGGCTACGTGGAGGCCAAGTCCTGGACTGCCAGCTCCTCCTACGGCAAGGGGGAAGGTAAGGCGCTCTGCTTTGGGACTGAGCGGTAGTGTCACTTGGCTAAACCCGGGAACAGTCCTGCCTGAGTTTTACCTGGTAAAGGTTAACCGGGCTTGAAGTCCTCATAACTCACCATATAGGACAATCTCCCATGGCTGTCCCACATGTGCCCTGTGGAAAGGCAGGTATGGGCAGAATGACCAGCTGTCCTGATTTGTCCAGGGCTTTCTTGGTTTTAGCACTGAAAATCCTACATCTTGGGAAACCCCTCAGTCCTGGTAAAAAGGAGGCTGTGCTCATTTCTCCAAGCCTCCTGCTCTGCCCAGGGGCTGCATCGGCCCAGGGGAAGTTGCACCTTTCTCTAAACCAGTCCCTCTAAACCAGTCCCTTAAAGAAGGGCCTTTCGCTCTTTCTCACACAGGTTCCCCATGTGCTAGAGTTCTCTGACCCTGCCCACCTTTCTGCCCATGGAGAGTTCACAGTTTAACACTCGCATGCGTTTGAGGGCTTGGCCATGAGGAAAACAGAGGGGTTTTTTTTTTTTTTTTTTTTTTTTTCACCTTTGGCCTTATTGTTTTCCCTCTTATCAACTTCGAATCAGTCGGCTTTTAAAATAATTTGTCATAAGAGCTTTGAAGGAGGGCAGCTCTTGGAACCCAATGGTGCTGACCTGACTATATGATTTTGAAGAAGGCACTTGTCCTCTTTGGCCTCAGTTTCTCCATCCAGATATTGGACTTTCTGAGAACTTTTGACACTCTGATAATCTGTGGTCCTTAGTGGGGACGTAGACAAGGGTGAATTAAAGGATATTATCTAAAGAAAAAAACGGCTCCAGGAGTTAAGGATTCCTCATCCCTGGGTTAAGCAGTCTCTCTACCTGGCAGAGATATTGCACAAGGCAGCAGGCTGGGGTCTGGCTGCTGGATTAAAGCAGCAGTTCCCAAAGTCCTGTCCTGGACTGATGGATTAACGCCATGCTGGCTGCCTTAGAGTCACCTGGGGGGCTTAAAAATACAGAATGTCTCAGACCATAAGCCATCTTGTTCTGGTTTAAAAGGTCTGGGCTGGAGCCTGGGACTCTGAAGCTTTTTGAAGCCCCCTCCCTCCCCAGCCCCAAGTCATTGTGGTACAGAGCCAGGTTTGAGAGACATTGAAATAGATGACTGTGTGGTCCCTTCAGCCATGCTTTCTGTTATTTTATAAATTATAGGAGAAAGGAAATGCCAACTCACATAAGTATGTCTCACGTCAATGCAATTAAAAATTTCCTGTTGGAATAACAAGGTCAAGAGGCTTCACTTAGAGGAAAATGTTCTCTGAAGTTGACTTCGGACTGCTTAGTGGTAATAAGAGCAAAAGCAGCAAGAAGAAGTTGGCAAATGCTGGGCTTTCAAAGCTCATTTCCTATCTTATTTTCAAAACCTTGGGCACTTCTACATTATTCCCCATCTATGTTCATTCTGCTAGCTGAGCGATCCAGGGAGAACTTCAGATTTATGTATATGCTTTCTATTCCAGGCAATTATTATTATTATTATTATTTTATAATAAGTTCTTTCTAGTGACTGTAGGTTTTTCCCAGAACAACTTTATTTCTATCCAAACTTAAAATGTACCTCTCACAGACAGCATGGCTGTGATTCTTCTCCAGCAGTGATCACCTCCCCAGGGACAGGCACAGGGTAGCCGGAGAGGTGGGTTTATCTGGGTTGAACTTTGCCATGCAAGCGTGATGGGGAAACGTTCAATGGAGTTGAGTGTTTATACAAGGAAGTGATTAAAATCATGGTCCATGGGCTCTAAGCTGGGTAAGGAGAAAAGTATTGACATGAAGGAGTAGAAGGGCCATGAGAAGCTGCCAGGATCTATGGATTGTAGGATTCTGTTGGGACCAAGGTGCTAGAAAGAATGTGCTAGAAAGATTGGGAGAAGGTAGAACAGGGAGCAGGATAGCTGAAATGGAGGTTGAGGAGGGGGCACAATTACTGGTAATGACAGGGTCTAAGCTATGACCCTAAGAGAGTTGTTGAGGTTGGGTGAAGAACAAACCATTGGAGAGTGGGAGTAAAGGAACTTAAGAGGCCAAGAGTACTGAAAGGTCATCCGTGTAAGTATTGAATCATCAGGAATTATGACCAGAGTGGTATCAGAGAGAAAACAGGAAAAAGAAGTGCTCAGAAATAAAAACTGTCATGTCTCAGGGCTTTAAGAGTTATGCTCTCTACATAAAGTTAAACTTGGTTTAAGTGATGAGAGACCTTATAAATATAAAAGTATTCCCATTTCATCAGCATCAGTCCAGGGTTTTCAGTGCTGGCTACAGGGAAGCCACTCAATAAATACTGGCTGATTGATCAATTGAAATTTTGGTTTGGGGAATATAAAAAACATTTAGCAAAACAGTATTTGAACACAGAATGTGCTGGCTGCCCCGGAGCAGGCTGCGGTGGGGTTTAGGCTGACGTGCAGGCTCTGTGGTTGGGCTAGGACCCCACAGCTCTCCCGTGAGAGGCTGCCCTCCAGGAGTTCCCCTCTGAGGTTTGTCCTCTCTCCACACAGGAGAGGTTAGTCATGTTGTAGTAATGAAGCCCGGTGGAGCACCCCAGGGCCGCCCTGGTTTTCTAGCCTGGCCTGCCAATGGGTCTCTTCTCCCAAAGTGCCTCTGAGCTCAGGTCAATTGTGGGCCCTTTTAAGGAGTTCTGGAGGAGGCAGCTGCCCCATCTCTTACCCTCTGGGTGGGTCTCACAGCAACCTGAACCTAAAGTGGCTGCTCACCTCCATCTGTCAGAGCCTTCAGAACCAAGAGGCTAAGCCCATTTCCAACCAAACCCCACCATTCTTCGGATCAGAGTGACACAACCTCCCGATACCTACATGGTTTCTATACTGAACAGTTTGATTGCCCTGGCAGAGCCCAGGCATTCAAATGCAACTTTATTTATGATCTTTATTTCCTAAATGGTTTTTTAATTTGTTTATGCATCTCTTCTTTCATCAGGAGAGGCATTTTGTAGAATAAATGGGTTGAATAAGAAAAATGAAATTTTGCTTCCGATTGACTGGCTTTTTGTGTCCAAAGTTTGAGCCTCGTCTGTGTCCCAAGTACCACAGTCCTCCCAGCTGTGAGATAGTATCTATTGAACTGGGCCTAAAACCACCTTCTACATAGTAGGCAGAACCAGAAGCTTGTGGCTTTTGAATCCAATACAGTATAGTTGATGGGCACTAAGTGTACAGAAAAAAAAAAAAAGTCAGTAAATCAGACCAAATTAATCTGCCATGCATGATGGTGTTGTCTTGGGCTAAATAGAAATTTATGTTTCCATTGTCTAAGAAAAAGTAATTGGCTGAGCATATGTAGGGAGAAGGTTATCAAGGGTCCATTTAAAGTACATAAGAAAACAACTCTTTTGGGTAACTTAGCTCCCATTAGCACTCCCGGATGCTGATTTCAAATGTTCCTTATCACAAAGTGTAGTTGGTTCTGTACTATCTCTGTTTTGCAGTTCTTCATGATTTCTTTAACCGTGTGCTGGCCTGTTTCACATCTCCTTAACCAGTGTGGTTTCTTTCATGGAAGATGGAATAAGGACACTGCTTCTTCTTGCCCTCTCTGTTCCTTCAGCAGTTTTGCTACACAAGGTTCCAAGGAAGAGGCCCCTCTTCAGACGTGGAGGGTCATTTCCATTACTAGTACTTAGCAGGACAAACATTGGTTTGTTGTTGAAACAGCAATCGATTACAGGCCGTAGGTTTCAGTAGAACTTGAGAGCTTGGAAACCAGGCCAAATTGAGAAACCAGTTGGAAAACCTCAGCCCAGATGTTTTCAATAAGCTCTTTGTTTCCCACAGTGAGTCTGAGGCTCCCTCGCTTTGAGCCCTGACCAACCATCCATCACAACAGACATGTTTCAACGGGGGACTGGATGTCAGGAGATGGCCCTGTGTTCTCCTTGACCTTAAAGAGTCTCAGATTCTCTTTTTTGGTTTTCTAACTCTGCAATGGGAGTGTTTTCATCTGCTTTTTCCTCACATCATGGAATCAGTAGAATTCCTTGTTTTTCTGGTTGACTGGAAAAAGAAGGGGAAAAGAAGGTTGAACATATACTAGGCATATACATTGTATCATTGAATCTCCATAGCAATCTGCTTATTGAGTATCATTATTTTTACTTTAGAAATGGGAAACATGCTCGGATGAGTAATTGATCGACTTACACAGTGCCCTGTCCATGCAGCTGGAATTCAAACCCAGGTTTATCTGACTTGACTGTAAAATAGGCTGCTTTTTTTTTTTTTTTTTTTTTTTTTTTTAGTGGCACTTATAAAAATCCCTATTGGAAAACTCTCTAGTACTCAGTCAAGGTCAGATGAAGGAAAGGTGGTGAGCTGAACTCCAAGGCTGCCTCCCAGGCAGCCTGCCCTGCTGACACCTGCCTCCTGCACCTGAGAAGGTGGCTCTTTGGGCTGGTTTAAGCTGATCATCTCTGAATCAGTGGATGGGAAGCATCAGGAAGAGAATGGAGCACTGAACCAGGTGTTTATAGGGGCCAGCATTCTGATGTAGGTGTGTGGCCTTGCACCAATGAGTTACCCTCTTTGAGCCAGAGCTCTGTTTTCGTGAAATGGGAATTATAATGCCTGCCCCATCCTCTTCCCTGAGATATTGGGAAGGTCGAGGAGGTAACATGTGGAAACGCCTTAAAAACTTTAAACCCTCTATTTCAGGAAAGCTGACAAAATGGACAACTTAGCTTTTTCCTGAGGGGTTAGAGTGCAGACTGCTGCAGATAAAAGGTGACTATGGCACAAAATCATCATCATCATCACAGTCACCATATTTAAGTGAAACCAGGCACATGGCATGTGTTACAGCTAATCCACACCCAGGCATGCAGTTCAAGTTTTATTATCGTTCCCACTTACTGATGAGGAAAGGAAGGTCAAGGTCATACAGCTATGCTGCTGAGCCATAATTCAAACCCAGCTTTTTAACTAAAGTCCATATACATTCCACTATGCCAGGAGATTTACAGGGCTTAAACCTGATTTTGATTCTAATCACGTTCAATCCACCACCTCCCCAGATCACATCAGCTGCTTACTCTGACAAAGGAATCCAGATAACTTGGAACTACAACCCCTATCTGAACTTAATAAAAATCATTTGGTGACCATGTACAGCTACCAAAATTGGGGAGGGGGGAGGTCTCTTTCTATGAAAGACGTTGATGTCCCCAAAGACTCAAACCCATTTTGATGCAGCACTTGGTTTCTCTCTTCTCTGCTTCCCTCAGGACCCATCTGGCTAGACAATCTCCACTGCACTGGCAAAGAGGCGACCCTCGCAGCCTGCTCCTCCAACGGCTGGGGTGTTACCGACTGCAAGCACACAGAAGACGTGGGTGTGGCTTGCAGTGACAAAAGGATTCCTGGGTTCAAATTTGACAATTCATTGATCAACCAGATAGAGGCAAGTCATATGCTCTTGGTGTCACTTTTCTTCCTCTGTTTAACTCATTTCCTCCCTGCTGGTTTCAAGGAGTGCCTGTGAGCACAAAGGAGGGGACCTAACCCAACTTGGTTTGGTGTGGGGCAACTTACGGGAGGATTTCTGGAGAAGGGGATACCTGAGATGCATCAGTGAGGAAAGAGCATTCCAGACACAAAGACAACTTGGGCAAAAGCACAGAGGTGCAGAGGTGTGAACTGGGGGTAAACAGGTCTGCACTGATCAAGTGTGGATGTGGGAAGGCTGTGAAGTGAGGATAGAAAGATGGGCATGTTCCAGAACTTGCCCTTTGGGTTGGGAAAATGTATTAGTTATCAATTGCTGCATTACAAACTACTCCATATTTTAGCAGCTTAAAACAACAAACATTTGTTATCTCACACAGTTTCTCAGGATCAGGAACTCAGGAACAACAGAAGTGGGTGATTCTGCTTAGCTTCTCCCATGAGGTTGCAGTCAAGCTGTCAGCTGGCTCTGTGGTCACCTATGGTTCCACTGGGGCTGGAGGATCCTCTTCCAAGCTAACTCATGTGATAGTTGGCAGGTTTGATTTCTTTGCTGACTCTTGGGTGGGGCCTGTAGTTCCTCACCATATGTGCCTCTCTATAGGCTGCCTGAGTGTCCTCAAGATATGGAGGTTGTCTTCCCCCAGAGTGAGGGATCCAAAAGAGACAGAGAGAGAACATGACAGAAGCCACAGTCTTTTATAAGCTAATCTCAGAAATGATAAACCATCATTCTGCTGTATTCTCTTGATCACACAGGTCAACCCTGGCACAATATGGGAGGGTACTACACAAGGGGAATAAATACAAAAGATGGGATCTTTGGAGACATCTTCGAGGCTGGTTACCACTGTATAGTTGCTCTTAAATCTAGCTGGAGATGACAATCATTTTGATTCAGACCTGCTAAATCAAAATCTCCCTCTGTGAGAGAAAGGTTTTTGTTTGTTTGTTTGAAGATCCCCCAGATGATTCTGATACTGCCAACCTGACCCAAATCGGCATTTGGGAATGGCAAAAGGACGGGTGACTCTTCTTCTAAATTTATGACTAAATTTAAGATTTAGCTCTTCAGCAAGTACTTTATCTAAGCAGTTAAATTCACAAGCACCTCCTCTTCCACTCTTATGCACAATGGATGTGGGACATGGGGCCAGAGCGGTAGGCAACCAAGACTGCTTGTCCTCAAGGAATATATTAAATGTCACTCCCAAGGGGCTGTGGGATCTGCCATGAATCCAGACCAAGGAGCCTCCCTTGTCAGACTCCAGCTGACCCCAGGACTAACGCTGAGGAAAGGTGACTCTTGTAATTGTCCTTTTTGGGCTCCAGAAGACATGCTACCCAGACTGTGGTCTCTACATTTTCTACTCATGACTCACCCTGCCTTGCTCTCTTCTCATATGTTCCTAGAGTACACCAAGTGCACTGGGAACTTGTCCAAGTCTGCAGTATAGTGTGGAAAAGAATTTGGCCGTAGACTTGCCAGTGTTCTCTCAGGTGAAAGAATGAGACCACTTCTACTCAACACTCTTCAAATCCTGCTGTTTTATTTGGGATGAGTAGACGAGATCATTTTAGAGTTTATGTATTTTATTTAATGTTCCAGTTCCTAATGACACCTTTGCTTTACCATGAAATTTATGATTTGGAGGATGGATTTGTTCAGACTAGTTTCACATTTCATCCCCTTTCTTTAATACCCACTTATATGTATCTCATCTTCCCAATGACATTGTAAGATCCTAGAGGGCAGGAGTTATATCGTATTCATCATTGTACCCAAAAGAAATAACACTAGGCACGTAATGAGGACAATATCTCTCTTTCCCAAGTTTTCTTCTCCCTAGGAATTTAAACCAAAGAACAATGTCTCCTTAGGTAGAGAATCTCTCAAGATAAAATATTAAACTGGTGAGAAGCACATGGAAACAAGTTATTTCTTCATATCATTGTCCTGTTTAACAGGACAGAGAGTTTGTTTATAATGTCTTGAATGGGCCTCTGCTCAGCCTAGCACCTCAGGATAGGTCACTTGGAATATCAAGTAGAGATCAGGCTTCTTGGCACAAGAAAGTCATTGATGGCTTGAATAGAAGAAAGGTGGGCGGAAACGTTGGTAAATTTTAGGTTGGGAAAATGAGAAGAGTCATCTGAAAGTAGAAAAAAAATGACTCTGGAAAAAGGACCCCGTGAGTGGCACTGCATAAGACAAATATTTGTTGAGTATCTTCTATGTACCAGTTTCAATACTTAGCATTTGAAGGGGAAATAAGACAGGGCACATCAAAAAAGAACCATAATTGGGTGGAATTAGCATAGAAATGAGTGGGGAAAAATATGTTAGAAAACACTTTTATTCTGGAAGGCCAAGATTCCAAAATAGGAAAGCGCGAGCCCCTGCCTTTATTTTGGACATTTGCGGGGTGCCTATTGCACATGCATCGTGGTTTAGAGTGTTAGGAAAAGAAAACATGGCCCTTGTCCTCCAGGACCTTAGAACCTGAGAAGACAAGCCATAGAAAAAGCTGGAAGAGCATTCCAAGGCAGGGAGCACTGAACATAAATGAGTTTACAGTAATCCAGAGAGGTCTGGGGAGTCATCTGACTTGAAGGATGGGATGACTTCCTCAGCCTTTCATGTTTCACATTTTCTTAGAAGGCCTCCCTCTTGCTGTCAGAGCAAATCAGACTGGGTACTGCAAGTCATGCTGGAGCTTTCCTGTCCAGCCACAGACGCTGAGGGAGCTTTCAATTAATGAGCCGTTCCCTGTGACCTCTTCCCTTTGGTATCTGCTGAAAGTAGATCATGAAAAGGACTAGATCTCAGGGTGTCTGAGGGGAATCTTTGTGAGTTCCCAGAAGGTTCTTCCATCCAGGGCTTTATGGCTAAAGCTCACACTTACTAACAGAGCTGGCCTTCTGGGTAGGGCACCGCCCAGGCCACCTGCAGGGAGGATTTGTGGGACGCCGAGAAGTTTCTCCAAAATACCTCATGCAATAGCCTGTGTCACTAGCTGAAGTCATGGAATCATTCCTCTCGGCTAATTTAATGTCTCCTATTAAATTTTTGTGAACAAGAGGAAGAGATGAAGGTTTGGTGGACATGCCATTAGGGGAGTCAGAGCATACTGCCTAATGATACCCAGGGAAAAGTGTTTATTGATTAGTGTAGATGCAGTGAACGGTCTCTAATGGTGTGCTCTAGGGCTCTGCTCCTGCCTCCCCACCATGCATCAGAAATTTGGCTGGAGATTAAAATGCCTGCTGATAACATGTATGAGAGATGCAAAACTAGAGGAGATTCCTGGGATGTGAAATTATGGAATGAAGATTCAGAAAAACCTCAGTTGGTTGAAATAATAGTCCCAAACTATAACATATTAGGGATGAATATAAAGTCTTATATTAAGGTTCAGGAAAAAAAAATCAGCCACGAAAGGGAAGACAGGGAGAGGGACTGAAAAGCGGTGATTATAAAAAAAATCCCTTGGCGGGGTTGAATGACTAAAATTTCAGTATGAGTCAAAAGTATGATATGGCCATTAAAAAGTGGATGTAAATGTCTGCACTTTGAGAAGAATTACTTCCCTAAACTCTGCACTTTTTGGACAAAGAACAGAGTATAGGTTTCAGTTCTGGGGCCATCTCTTATCCAGGGTACCCAGAAGAGGGGTCACCAGGATGGAGACAGGTCTGGAAACCACATCATATGGGGAACTTAAGATGTTTTGTTAAGAAAAGAGATTTTGGAGGAGGAGAGCATGTCGGTTCTTTTCAAATATTTGAAGCACCATCGTGGAGAAGACTATGTCTTATTTTAACTCCCAGAACTAAAACCAATGGGAAGATAATGGAAAGTAGATTTCAGAACCCTGGAACACTTAGAGCTTACCCGCGATGGACTGGGCTCCCCTAGTTAGTGGAGAGCTCCTTGTCTCTGGAAAAGTTCCAGCAGAAACTGGGTGACCTGCCAGGAGCATTGCAATCAGATTCTTAGATGGGGAAGGAAGCGGGACTAGGTAACTGTCAACTTTTACAGGCCGTTGTTGCTCAGCGTCACTCCATGCAGGGGGCACCTATTCCCTGGCTAGTGGAGCTGACACCATTGTTTGAATCGGTGTCACCCATGCCCCACACACACGGAGAGGGCACGCGGACTCGGAGGGATGCTGTGGGTGCTCGGCTCTCTCCCTGTCTCTTCAGTGGCCTCTCCCGGACCACAGCCTCAAAAGCACGTGCAGACTCTGTGCCCTCACTCTGCCGCCTGACAATGTGAAAGTTAGATCCCTCCCCCTGACTTCCACCAGTTTGGGGAGGAATTTGTGCCCATAAATTCAAAGGTGGTCAAGAGTGAAGCATGGTCAAGAGTGATGTGCCTGTTCACTCTCAGATCATTTCTAAAAGTTCATCTTTCTCGGTGTCTTGTGACTTTGGTGTGAAGAACTGGGTTAATTCATGTGATGAGGGTGGGCCCCGAACTGTAATGCTGGGGGCTGGGGGAGGTCAGGGACCATTAGACAAGACCTTCACTGCCTTGTGCCTTCTCCAGAGTGCACTGAGGCTCCCCAAGCAGAGAGTGGAAGAAAACTGTGCATCAGTCTAGACCTAGTTCAACCCCCTCTGGGATGCCAGGGACATGAGTCACCAAGTGCTGGGGCTGATGGAATTTTCACTTGATGAGCTAGCTGTGTTTCAGTGGACTCCCACGTCTGCTCCGGGCATCCTTCGGGACTCCTTGCCACTTCATAAATTCACTTTTGGAAGACAGAAAGAGCACCTTCTTCACATGAATGACTCCACCAAGGGAGATTTCACATGCTTGTGACCCTGAGCTACCTATTAGACCAGGAGCCAGAATACTGGGTAAATCCGTTCTCTTTAAAAGGAGTGGGTTGGATTCAATTCCTTCCAAAGATGACAGTCTGTGCTCTGGAGTGGCAATGGTTTCTCCATTAGAATGACACAGCATGCGCTCATTTACAAGGTAGTTTTAAATATTCTGCAGGGAAAACAGATGATTTCTAAAAAATAATCTACAAACTATTAAGTGCTGCGATCAGTTAGCACTGGCACTGAGTCACCAACCTTGGTTTGTTTCATCCGGGAGATTAAGCAGGCAGGATCTGAGTTCTCCCCTTTTCTGACACAGGCTATGCTGTCACATCTTGCCGTGCATGCTAACTTTTAAACCCCAGAGGTAGAGGTGCGGGACCCCTGGGCTCCAGTCCCATTGGAAACTGGAACTTGCTGCTGTATGCCCTGAGTGGCTGACTTTTTTTGGGTCTCTAAACATCCTCCTGTAAAACTGAAGTTTGGCTGGTTATAAGGAAAATGCATCTTAGGTCTATCTTCAAGAACTTTTTAAACGGAGGTAAGCAGGAACGACTAATAAAATGTGAAATACCATTGGTTCCAAGTGAACAGATCTTTTTTAAACCAGAAAACAGAGCCCCAACTAACTCTTCCGGGATTTCAGAGGCTCTTAATATCCTGCCTGTGGCGGGTAAGCAAGTTGGAAAAAGCATTAGATAAGGAGAGATTACAAATCCAGATGCCTTTTTGAGCAAACCTCTGTACACGGACAGTTTTGCACATTGTTATGCAATGTGCTCATAGAAATGCTCATGGCTGGGTCCATGGGTAGTTAGAACAGGGAACGTGCTAGTCTTTTCTTCATCTACCCCACCCCCTACCCCCACCACAACCTACTTTCCTACCCACTTTTTTTTTTTTATCATCATTTTATTGAGATATATTCACATACCACGCAGTCATACAAAACAAATCGTACTTTCAATTGTTTACAGTACCATTACATAGTGGTACATTCATCACCCAAATCAATCCCTGACACCTTCATTAGCACACACACAAAAATAACAAGAATAATAATTAGAGTGAAAAAGAGCATTTGAAGTAAAAAAGAACACTGGGTACCTTTGTCTGTTTGTTTCCTTCCCCTATTTTTCTACTCATCCATCCATAAACTAGACAAAGTGGAGTGTGGTCCTTATGGCTTTCCCAATCCCATTGTCACCCCTCATAAGCTACATTTTTATACAACTGTCTTCGAGATTCATGGGTTCTGGGTTGTAGTTTGATAGTTTCAGGTATCCACCACCAGCTACCCCAATTCTTTAGAACCTAAAAAGGGTTGTCTAAAGTGTGCATAAGAGTGCCCACCAGAGTGACCTCTCGGCTCGTTTTGGAATCTCTCTGCCACTGAAGCTTATTTCCTTTCCTTTCACATCCCCCTTTTGGTCAAGAAGATGTTCTCCGTCCCACGATGCCGGGTCTACATTCCTCCCCAGGAGTCATATTCCACGTTGCCAGGGAGATTCACTCCCCTGGGTGTCTGATCCCACGTAGGGGGGAGGGCAGTGATTTCACCTTTCAAGTTGGCTTAGCCAGAGAGAGAGGGCCACATCTGAGCAACAAAGAGGCATTCGGGACCTACCCACTTTTTAAGGCTATTTTGCATAAAGCAGTTAGGTTACCAGAACTAATTGGAAATTTGAAGCCTGTGAGATTTAGGAGTTGCCTACACACTGAGTGACCTCTGAGGGTCAGTTTCCTCTTTGTGACACTAGGCAGCCCACGAGGTCTTGAGAAGCAGACAGAGGGACAAGGAGGACCAAGCTTGGAGAAGGTCATTCATTTCCATCAGAGGGAAAAATCTAGTACCCTTCACCCTCCTCCCTTCTCAGAGGACTCTGGAAACTGAAAGTGCCCTTTCTTGTCCTGTGAACCTCAGGTCAGAGCTGCTGTGAATTTTTTAAATTCCAGGATTCAAGATTTTTATTAGTTGCAGTCAGCTGCCAGAGGCTTCAGGGTTGCTCTCTGAGTGGCAGTTTTATGTCAGCATCCGGGGCCTCCTAAGGGGCTACAGCTGGGGGCAGCCCTGGCGCCTGCACTGAAGTAATTAACTCCAGAAAGGTCTGAGCACTCCCCTGCTGGAGGTTAATCCCCCACCAGAGAATATTTGCACCAGGTTGTGCTGCAGTGGTTTCGAGAAGAAAAGGGAGTCTGTTTTCATCTCTGCAAAGTTTAGAAAGTGGTGGCCTCTCCAAGCCTGAATATAGACCTCCTTCCCCAGAGGGCCACAGGACGGCTGGTAGACCTCCCTCTGTGGCGGGAAGAGAAATGGTAGCAAGTGGGCAACTTGCGCCGGACCCTTTAGCAAGGGAGTGAAGGGCTGTGGCTAAAGCCCACTGCCTCTGAATTCCCGGGAACGCTTAACTGCCAAGCTGGGCAATTAGCTGTGGCTCTCATGGATTTTGTCTTTCCTAGATCACAGGGAGCTTGAACAAGAGGGTGTATGAGATCCTGTCTGGCCCTAACACTCAACAGTTCTAGTTATTAGAGCCAGTGTGTGTTCAGGGCTCACCAGCCACCACAAGGGACCCAAGAGAGGTAGCCGTGAGGTGACCCAGTTT